>NC_139542.1:29167963-31654025 GCF_965153285.1 Podarcis tiliguerta | reverse complement strand
ACAAAGGTAGATTCAGCGAAACAAAATGCAAATATAACCCTATTAAACACACACTGAAAACAGTTTAAAGCACACATAGACAAACAAAAAGCAGAAGAACCACCCTCAGTAACCCTGACACACAGTGGCCAAAGGCTTTCAGAACAAATAGAACTCTTCAGCCTACCTCCCATGGGAAGGGAGTTCCACAATCTGGGAGCATTGACCAAAAGTGTCCTCTCTCATGTCCTTATCAAACATGCTTGTGAAGACGGTGGGACTGAGAGAAAGGCCTACCCCAAACCGAAGCAGGCTCGTATAGGGAGATAGTCTTTCAGACACCCTAGACCCAAGCTATAAAGGGCCTTCTGTGTCATAACCATCTATCTATCTATCATCTATTATTGCATCTATCTATCATCTCCCATCTTTTGTATATAAGAACAGCTTATGCTCTTGACACCCATTGCTGTCTATTTTACTTATGATTACTATGATATCCAGATAATTATATGCATAAACTTTTATTATGCTAGCCAAAGGCCATGGGTAATTATAGAAAAGCAGTGAACACTTTTGATTTTCCTTGGCTGGAACTAAAATGTTATCTCTTTTTCTATAATAAATACATATTCTATTTGGATCATTGTTATCTCTCTCCCCGCCCCCCTCATATCTGACTAAATGTGAATATGTTGTTAGAATTATTACTAATGGAGACTTTAAAAACAATGTTTTTTTCTGGCAGTTCTAACATAGTGCTTTTGGATTGTTTGTTAGTGGTTTTCCCCCCTATCAAAAATAACTTATAAGGACAATAATGGAGAGGGTGACTTGACAATAATGGGATTGTTTTTTTCTGGGCAGTTGATGCTAGCAAAGGTAATTCACTTTTCAAAGTAATCCTCCAAAAGCTAGGTTGGGTATCTAATCTTTTGCTTGCAGAGGACGGGAAATGCACTGGTGGTTTCAATCATGAAAGAACAGAAAGAACAAAATTTCTATTTACCTTTTGCAGAGGGATGTCTGGTCAACTCAGTGCTTTAAAAATATACCCTCTTGGGATTATTTCATCTCCCCCCCCCCTTCATAGCTGCTTCAAACAGTCTGTACAATACCAGTTTTTCAACAAGGTTCCTCTTTATCAAACTGAGAGATGTTAATAGCAGTAGCAGTAGTGTGAGATGAGTGACTACCAAATGGCTTGCATTTTGAATGGTGTCAGCTGCTCTACTTAGATCCCAAGGAATCTTCAGAGAACCTCCTAGTGAGCTCTTACTGCTGATCCTGTCATCACTATAACCCATACTGTTTTGTTTATTTGCTCAATACTGTTTCGTTAATCCCAGCCTATCACAATCCTTCTTCCCTTCTCCATATAACTCATCACTGATGGGTCATTCCATATCAAGTGAGCCAACTTTTTGACCTCATGTCATCCAATTTTCTTAATATTTCTTAATATTTAATACACTTGTTGAATGATCAAAACTAAGTTTATTTTTTTTTTGAAATTTCAAAAAATCTACCATTTTGGCCTTGAATGCTCAGCCCAGGATTGTGATACTTCAAAACCAAAAACATCAATCTCTTCAGAACTTCTTGGGCTTTAAATGATACATCTCATGGTGGATTGCTTTAAATTTTAGATTTAAGATACAAAATTGAAATTTTGTAAAAAGTGATTATTATTTTTTTAATGTGAACAAAAATTTCCAAATAAAAGTATATTGGTTATTTAACATTTCTAACAGCCGCCTGCAAAAGTCAGGTACTGCTTGAGGTCCCTGGCTGTTTGCTAGTACTCAAGGTTCTGATAATCTGTGCTACACCTACACTGTGTGTTGGACCAGTTCTAAGAGGTGTTCTCATACCCCGAGAGCATCCTTGATGGCTAACAGCTCCTCCTCCCATACTGTGTAGTTCCACTAATCTGGGAGCAGCATCCTGGAGTGGAATGTAAACGGCCTCATTTCCCCTCCCTCCATGAGCTTGCAACAGTATGGGTACCACTACCATACTGTTTACACCAGAAGCACTTCCCTGCCAAGTGGCAGAGTTCATCAGAAACAGGCAGGTTGGGTTAGTGGTTCTCCTCTGTCCCATCAAGCCCCACTTAGCACAGCTTTTTGGGGTGGGGTTGTCTTGGTCTGCCCAACAGATGGTTATCACTAAAATACAACCAATATTTTAACCTGATCTTTTCAACTCATCGTAGTTGGGATGAAATGGACACAATTTTCATAGACCATTAGGTTTTTATTACGAATATTTCAGTTCAAAATTTAGTCTGCTGTTTAAAGTGTATCAATATGAACATGGCAAACACGAAAGCTGTGTGGAAAAAAATGCTGAAAATCTCTTGATATATCGTGACTGACTCCTATTTTTCATCCTCTCATGCTGCTGAGTCACTGTTCCCTTCTACAATGAGTTTGTCTAGTTGTTTGCAAGAATAGATTACTGACTTCATCACTCTTATTTGTTTTCACTTGGGAACCACCAGTTTAAATTGACTGAAAGGGAACAATTATAAGTCAGAGATCCAAGGGGAATTTTCTTTGTGCCAGCCCAGCCACCCCCGTCCCTGGTTTTTAATCACGAAAGTTAACTTTTAAATGCCTTCTGTAGGTTGGATGGAAAGAGAAAGAGAAACAGAGCAGCAGGTGCTCTAGTCAAAACCAAATGCATTGGGAAATTCATAGTTATAAGCAGCAGAAAACCCAGTTTCCAGATAATTGTTCTCCAGAAGTCATAAAGAGCAGCTGTCATCCAGAGTGTAGGTGGACTTAACAGTGCAGGCTGGCCCATTGGGATGAATTAGACACTGTCCACCATTTTTAGTGCAGCACCACCTGCCTGCCTTCTTACAACCAGTCTGGTCTTCTGCCTGTGATTGGCTCTGGCTTTATCTACTGTTGATCTCCCTGGCTTCTGCCCTACCACTCCCAATGGGCAATAGACACTGCTGCTTACTCAGGGAAGTCTGAAGCTACTGGATTGTTCTCTCAAGGCAATACATAGAAATCTGAGCCAGCTGATTTTCCAGATTTTCCAGGTCAAGGCATTTTTATTTTTTTGGACTAATGGGCCAGATAATCAAGTCTCCAGGAATATATTGTGGATATATTATGGTTTACTTATTGTGGATTTATTATTGATATTGATGTTGCTGATATTTTACTGTTATCTTGTGTTTTGTGATTTGCAATATGTTTTATTTATTTTAATGTAAACTGTTTTGAGTCTACTTGCATAAAAAGTGGTATGTAAACTCTAATAATAGTAATAAGAACAACAGTAATAAATGCCCAAATATCCATAGTCTTTCATACCATTGCAGAAGAAGGGATCTCTTCAGTGAGATGCTTTTTATCTAGCCACTACTGTTTCTGATCCCTGCAATGCTTGAAAGGCTTTCGTGGATGATTCCAGGCTTCCAGGAAAAGCCGAGACCCTTTGTTCCCTTACACTGGATTAAAGATTAAATATCTGCTTCATTCTAGCAGTGTGCATCCCATTCTCAGCTGAAAAAGCATGTTGAGCTGACCCGATTGTAGTGTCCTTCCCCCCGCCCCCGGACCTTGTGGCCTTGATTTTAATTCATAAGAAGAAAATATGTTTTGACCACAGTAATCACACAGAACAGTGGGGGATCATTTAGCCTACTTATGCACAGACTGGGGAGAACAATTGTTTTCATCTAGGCACTTACCACAAGACTCAAGTGGACAAATCTCACTTCGTAGTGGATATTTTTAAAATCTCACTAAAACCCACATGTGACATGATCCCTTAGTTCAAGGGAATGATTGAAGCAACTTTAGCAATGCAAGCACTTAAGAGCCATGCTGGATCATGTCCTAATTGTAACTGAAATGTGGCAGGTGTTTGAGAAAGATGCTCATGCTTAATATCCCAAGAGTGGAGCTGGCCGGCTCTACATTCTCACTTGGCACTGAAATGTCACATGGATCCTCTCAAGCGTCAGCTCTTGGAGTACTCGGATGCTAATTAGATTAAATCCATGAGTGAAATCTCCAGCCATCAAATGTTTACAATATAACCCAGGGCAAGTGAAAGTTCTTTACATTTCTTCTACCAAGCAGCCCAGCTGACATGATCAAAATTAAAATGGGAGAGTGCAACCAGCTCCATGTAAACACATAGACAGACAGGAATGTTGAACAAGACAAATGAAATCAAGATGGGTAGCTATAGCTGTTAGGATGCTTAAGTTAAATCCGTAAGACCCAAGAAAATAGTTAATTAGAGCCAAAAGAGAGAGAGCAAAGTTCCAATTTTATCCAGTTAATTAATTTCCAGCAGTCTCCTTGCATTTAAGAGGTTTAAGTATTAAAGTTAGGAAGGGGAAAGAATACCACCAGCTACTTCATAGTGACAGCATCACCTTCTAAAGAACAACCTGAGACTATTGCATTTGCTATTAATTGTGAAACCAAGCCAAGTCTATTGCACTCAGGCAGTTGTCAGAGAAAATTAACACAACAAACTTTTAGGTTCATTTGAAATGAATTAAACTTATGCTCCTGTGCTGCTGTAAATCTTAGTGTGACTGAGAATCAATTATTTAATTTAGATGAATACCTAGCTAGAACTCAGAATAGGGCACAATATTTCCTTACCTAATTTTCTGCCGAAACTTGTCTGCAAAGAGGTATATCTTACTGTTATCAAAAAGGCTAACTTCCTCTGGTAGAAACTTCTGGAGGAAAGGGTCCATGTACAAATGCTTCCCACCTTAGATATGAATGCTGATAGTGAGAGAAACTGGGGATTATAAGGGACAGGGCTCGTCTACATACTTCGCCCATCTACGTAACTATTGTGTATACTAGGTGTGAGGTGAATGGAAGTGGTGCTGGGTAGGGATGGGGGGGGATTCAGTTCAGTTCATATTAAAGGGAAATCTATCTAATTCACACTTTGTGAAACAACTTGCAATATAGTCATCCTTTGAAATCGTCTGAATTTTGCAATGCACTTCTCCAGCCAAGTGATGCGGACAGAAATGCATATATTAACATGTGCACAATAGTGCATATATTTGTGAAAATAACATACAAAAAGACATTCCTTTATGGAAAATTGTTTTGAAAAAAAAAGGTGTATATTAGGAAAATTGCATATAAGCATTTATATTAGGAGAAATACACACTAAATCTTGGTGAATTTTGAAGAGAGCTTTTTAAAAAAATAAAAACAGAAAAGTGAGAATTGGAGGAAAACCAAAATTGATAGATTCACCCATCCCTAGTGGTAGGGGGAAGATCCACCTAATTAACTAACTAACTAACTATGATTAAAGAAGCCTGCCTTAAGGTGACATAGGAAAGAGAATGACACTGGAACCAAGCATACAAACAAAGGTGTATACAGAAGTTAATAAAAGGACAAGAATGAAAAGCCTACCAGCATTTTCACTGAAAGGTTGCTTGCGCCATGTTTTTCTGTGAAATATGTCAGTATCAACCCCATTGTACATATAAGAGTCTGAGGGCCAAACTAGGCATGGCATTTGTTGTGTAGTTTGCCCTGATGTGCTTGACAGTGTGGGGAACAGGAGCCACATTAAAACTATGACGCTGTATATTGGGTTATAGAGCAATGTCAAGTCTCATAATTTTATTCCAAGCTGGTGCAAATATTCAGAGGTACAGCTTTCTGAAATACAGTGGGAACGTGTGTTTTCACAGCCTGTCTTACGCAAAATTAAAAGCAATGGCATCACAAAAAGAAAATCAGTTCTTCGGTTAGTTAACACTATTAATTAATGATTTCACAACCTTGCAAAAATCATGAATATTTCAATGTCTATGCCATTCTGATCCAGGTGTAGTATGGCAAGGTATAATTCACAATCATTAAAGCAAATTGCTAACACAATATGATGACAGCCAAAAAGCAGTTGGAAAAATGTTACATTATTTCAACTACCCAGCTGAAAGCTTGATTTAAAAAAAAATCCCTAAAATGTTAATTGTAGGGTTTCACAGCAGACAAGAAAACCTTCAAAGAAAATGGCTAAGTAGGAAACATATGGCTTTCCTAGATTTCAGATTTATTTTTTTACCTGTTTTGAGGTCTGTTGGTCTGGATTTGAAAACTATTCATTGCTATTAAATCAACTCAAGGGACACAATGAAAATTTTAGTATTTGCTGCATTTCCTAGAAATGCCAAAAGAGGGGGGGGGGGAAGCAGGAAGATTGGTAAGTGAAATGAAAAGGAGGGATCAAGAATATTTTACTCCCTTCACTCTATAACTGGGCAGCTCAGTCATAGGAGAGGATATCAAGTAGGCTGTCACCACATCCTTTTAGGATCCCCCTAACTCCAAGGGGCAGTTACTTTTGGGAATCCAAGGCAAATACTTTCTTGGGGAAAACAGAGATATCATCAATCATACCTGTCCCTCCCATAAACCAAAGTAGCTTGGTTTTCTCTCTCTCTCAAATGATACCCATATACACGTATGTATGGTGTATGTATGGTGTATATGTACACATGTATGGTGACCCAAGTAACTAGCCTCATGAGAAGTTGGAATACCCTAAGAATTTTAGTAAACATAGACCCTGACAAGCAAATTTAATAGAAGATATTAAGAATATTATGTATATTGGTATGTTATTTTCAGCCATACTGTATATGCATATTACACATTCTATATTAATATAAATATTTTTGTATATGTTGCTGGACTGGAGAACTGCATGGCAAAATTCAGAGAAGTGCTAATTTCAAGGGATGCCTGTGTTTCAGTTTTCATAGTGCAAATTAAGCAGAGTTGCCTTTAAATGCAAACTGAATTGAATTCCTCTCCTTTCCCTAGTTGGCAGTGAGCTAGGACTGAGACCATGAGTGGCTGGTAGGGAGAGGTAGAACAGTAGAGCTAGTAAGAGCATCCTTGTCATAAACCAAGGCAGTGAGGGGGTGGTGAAATTAGGATGGTTTGGGGATACGGTACTTGCTCTGTTACCACCCTCTCTTGCTACATGGCAGATATTCCCCTATTGGGCTGGTGTCCCCATAATGTCTCCCCTCTTCACTTGACTCTCCTAACTAGGAAATAATGCATTTGCAGAAAGGCTGTTCGGGATCCAGCCCACTTTGAGATGACCACTGTACCACTGCACTGATGAGAAATTGAGGCTGAGAAAGTGGCTTGATTGGGATCATGGAGTACGTTTACGGCTGGACTGGAATTTGAGTATGGCTCTACTTACTTTGCAGTATAATGATTAATGCTACACCGTCTGGACTTACTCATCAGCTTCAGATGCTACAATTCAAATAGTAGTTCTGGGCCATGGCTTCTAAAGCTATAGTTAATCCTTGGAAGGAAGGCATCCTGCAATCATACACTAAATGGTCATATGTCATTGGAATATCCATGCCATAAAGATGCAAGACATGTGGCTGTAACAATCTCATAATGAACTTCTTTTACCATTTCAGTGGGAGGAAAATGCAAGGAAGCAACTCTTGCATGTTTCTACTAGTAAGTGTAAATTGGGCCTTAGAGGAATTTACAAAAGAGCAAGCTTGTTAAACAGAAGGAATGGCAATTATAATCTCCTATTAAAACAAGACTAGAAATTATTGAATTGTTATGGCTGTCTAATCTCTAGCTTCACGCTCTGGCTCTGAATGAGCATCTTTCTGCAAGTGCACATATGACAATTGTTATGGCTATGATTTTGCAGTAAGTGTGCTGTGTACTATGATCTTAGGCACCTTTGAGTTTATCCCTGTCACTTATCCTCTGCCTTGCTTCATTCATTCTCCCAGATGCCTGGACTGATGGAATTTTGCCTCTCTTAGTGGATAAGGGAGAAAGGAAAGCATCTCCTGTCTCATAATCCTTTCACCGAGTCCTTTTACAAAGATGATCTTTGTTCTAGTGTCATTGATTCACTACTGCCTTTTAACACACGTCTGACTTCTTTCTGAACTTCAGAAAATGTACTTATCAATGTCCCATACTATTATTTTGTAATTTAATTATATAAACTAGAATTATTAATTTATTCAATAAGGTTCTTCACCCTGGTTAAGCATAATAGTTCTCTTTTGATTATTCTCAGCTTTTATTGCCTTTTTTCTGTTCTTTCTCTGTATTTACTAAATAAAAAGAGAAGTGTCTTCTGCTAGCAATTTCAGTTAATTGTATAGAAGCATGCAAATCTGCTTTTTTCTATTTTCCTTTCCCCTCTTTATTGTAAATAATATAAGCAGACTGTTACAAATGGTGGGCTGAAGGATTTTCAAGATTTGTTTGTTGTGATGTAGCATAATGATCTGCAAGGGTAACACTAGCTTGGAAACACACTCGGAAAGCAACATTTGTGCTGATTAAGAAAATGAATGGGGGTTCCTGCATTCCTGGGGTGGTAAATAATCAAGACCTCTTGAAAATGGAAAGGGCATCTCCTTAGCAACCATATGAAACATGGAAATGTGAAAATGAGATCAATAGACTTAACTGGACTAAGATTCACCCAATTAATATGCTGCGGAGGGGCAATGAAACACAATTGTTTATTCATGCAATCATTTGAGAGTGTGAAATGTCTGCAGTTAATGTTTTGGGGTGTGCGTGTATGCTAGAATTTTCTACAGATGTCTCTATTCCATTTTGTGATTCTAGTCACAGACCAGTGTAAAGCCTACTGGAAAAGACACCAGTGGCAGCTATATTAAATGTTGGCATGTTCATGCTTTTTTGCCATAAACTGTCCTCAATGTGTGCCTTAATTTTGCATTTCATGGACCACTGGCCATTTCCTGGAGAGTGCCACCCTCAAATAGCTGTGTTGCACTTCATTCTTCAGCATCAGTTCAGAAACCCTAACAAGTTTCAGGCAGACTTCACCAAGACACCAGCGAGTCTGCACACTGTAGATCTTCTATTGCTGCTATTTGTAAATGGTTAGAGTGCTTGCAATGGCTCTGTATTGTTTCTGGTCATTAGGTATTGCAGCTCCTGTCACCATTCACTGGAGGATTGGTGCCTCCGTGCTGCACAAGTTGGGTCAACTTGGATTGCATTCAAACATGGGGTTTATTGTGTTAGTTTTTATGAATATTAGCACTTCTGATTTATACTGCAGTTATACATGTTGCATTATGAAACCATGGCTTTTAAATTGATACACCACCATATTGTGCTAAAATTTTGATATGAGAAAAGAACTGTATGCTGGGATACTGCCTCAGATTTCACCACATGAAATTGCACTGCAAAACTGATCTGTATGCTTTCTGTTCTCTCGGTGCTCTTGTGAACTAGTTTCTCATTTATATTTTTAGCCAAGATTTTTGCTGAAAGAAGAAAGAACTTTATAGTTCATCTTCTGAGGGAAGTTTGAAATATATAGTTTTCCTCCAGGTGACAAAGGGGTTATTGTTTGTTGTCCATTCTACTTGTTGTTGTTTAGTCGTTTAGTCGTGTCCGACTCTTCGTGACCCCATGGACCAGAGCACGCCAGGCACTCCTGTCTTCCACTGCCTCCCACAGCTTGGTCAGACTCATGTTTGTAGCTTCGAGAACACTGTCCAACCATCTCGTCCTCTGTCGTCCCCTTCTCCTTGTGCCCTCCATCTTTCCCAGCATCAGGGTCTTTTCCAGGGAGTCTTCCCTTCTCATGAGGTGGCCAAAGTATTGGAGCCTCAGCTTCATGATCTGTCCTTCCAGTGAACACTCAGGGCTGATTTCCTTAAGAATGGATACGTTTGATCTTCTTGCAGTCCATGGGACTCTCAAGAGTCTCCTCCAGCACCATAATTCAAAAGCATCAATTCTTCAGCGATCAGCCTTCTTTATGGTCCAGCTCTCACTTCCATACATCACTACTGGGAAAACCATGGCTTTAACTATGCGGACCTTTGTTGGTAAGGTGATGTTTCTGCTTTTTAAGATGCTGTCTAGGTTTGCCATCTCCTTTCTCCCAAGGAGCAGGCGTCTTTTAATTTCGTGGCTGCTGTCACCATCTGCAGTGATCATGGAGCCCAAAAAAGTTAAATCTCTCACTGACTCCATTTCTTCCCCTTCTATTTGCCAGGAGGTGATGGGACCAGTGGCCACGATCTTTGTTTTTTTGATGTTGAGCTTCAGACCATATTTTGCGCTCTCCTCTTTCACCCTCATTAAAAGGTTCTTTAATTCCTCCTCACTTTCTGCCATCAAGGTTGTGTTATCTGCATATCTGAGATTGTTGATGTTTCTTCTGGTGATCTTAATTCCGGCTTGGGAATCATCCAGCCCAGCCTTTCACATGATGAATTCTGCATATAAGTTAAATAAGCAGGGAGACAATATACAGCCTTGCCGTACTCCTTTCCCAATTTTGAACCAATCAGTTGTTCCATATCCAGTTCTAACTGTAGCTTCTTGTCCCACATAGAGATTTCTCAGGAGACAGATGAGGTGATCAGGCACTCCCATTTCTTTAAGAACTTGCCATAGTTTGCTGTGGTCGACACAGTCAAAGGCTTTTGCATAGTCAATGAAGCAGAAGTAGATGTCTTTCTGGAACTCTCTAGCTTTCTCCATAATCCAGTGCATGTTTGCAATTTGGTCTCTGGTTCCTCTGCCTCTTCTAAATCCAGCTTGCACTTCTGGGAGTTCTTGGTCCACATTCTGCTTGAGCCTTCCTTGTAGAATATTAAGCATAACCTTGCTAGCGTTTGAAATGAGTGCAATTGTGCGGTAGTTGGAGCATTCTTTGGCACTTCCCTTCTTTGGGATTGGGATGTAGACTGATCTTCTCCAATCCTTTGGCCACTGCTGAGTTTTCCAAATTTGCTGGCATATTGAGTGTAGCACCTTAACAGCATCATCTTTTAAAATTTTAAATAGTTCACCTGGAATATCATCACTTCCACTGGCCTTGTTATTAGCAATGCTTTCTAAGGCCCATTTGACTTCACTCTCCAGGATGTCTGGCTCAAGGTCAGCAACCACACTACCTCGGGTATACGAGACATCCATTTCTTTCTGGTATAGTTCCTCTGTGTATTCTTGCCACCTCTTCTTGATGTCTTCTGCTTCTGTTAGGTCCTTTCCACTTTTGTCTTTTATTATGGAAATCTTTGTACGAAATGTTCCTTTCATATCTCCAGTTTTCTTGAACAGATCTCTGGTTTTTCCCATTCTATTGTTTTCCTCTATTTCTTCTATTTCCATTCTACTTAGGCTGGGCTTTATCAACCAGTTATTTTCTGAAAGTCTGCATTCACGCATCAGTTTATTTTGTCTGCCTCACGTTGCCTGTGCTGTAAATTTGTACATTATATTTGAACTTTCACATGACATAAAAGCCACTTCCAGAAAATTAATGTAAGATAGTGCATGTTTAGCACTCATTTCTGCATTTTATGATCCTGGAACTAGTCTGTTTGCAGCTCTTTTAACCCAGAAAAACATGAGAGTTTTGCACTTTAATTCTCCCATGGTTTCCACAGGTCTCACTCAAGTACCTTATGCCTGTCTCTCAGACTCACTGTTGCTGTCAAACTAGTGCTAGTTTAATGTTCACAGAAAAGGCAGTCAGCCCCAAAGTGAACAAGCAGCCTGACCCAGCCACCCTTTGCTTCACTCCCCACCCCACAGATCCTACAGGGTGCAGAGTCTTACTGCCTCCAACAATCCTGTAGTGAAGCACTGTAAACAGTTTTCCATTAGATGACTGTAGTGTGTTGCTTAGCAGGGCAAAATGGATTCGAACCCTCTCCTCCCTCCCAGGATCCTGAAGGATGCTGAGACACACTCCCTTGACCCATTAGGATCTCACAGGATGTGGGGGATTCAAGATCTTGTTTTGTATGTGTGATGCTCTACTGCGGGTCGCCTGAGGCATTTTGGAACCTGAGGTGAAATGCCCCACTGCCACACCTGTAAGGATCTTCTCTCCTGAGTGAGAGATGAGATCCTGTCTGGATCCTCCATCCCACCTGCCAGTGGGGCTTTACATTGGTTCCTTCCTTCAGTGGAAGTCAGTGCAATGCCCCATTGCACTGCCTGGTGGGGGGCATGGGGGTTTCCCCCTTCTGCTCATAAGTGGGACTGTGTGCTGGCTTCTCTCTCCAGGAGAAACTGGTGCAAAGTGTTGTCAGACTGCCGGGTGGTGAGCGGCAGGTTGTCAAGGCTTTGCACCAGCTCCTCCCACCACCCATGTGGCAAAGATGGATGGAAGAGCTGTGCATGGCACCTTGGTCTGCTCCTTCTAGGCCGGCTGCAAATGTGGCTCTGGCACTTCTGGGGCACTGACAAGCCTGCCGAGGAGTGCCAGCTCCTGCTCCTGCCAGGAGGTCGCTGAGCTGAGAGGGAGAATGAGGTGATTGGCAGGCAACCTCGATGAGGAGCGGGTGCCAGAGGGGCACAGTGAAGTCCACCTGTTGCCTCCTGCACCACACCCTCAAGGAGGATAAGGGACACAACCCTTGCCTTGCCCCAGGTGCTGCCAACACACGCTATGCCACTGCCGAGAAGGATCATTAGTCTAACTCGTCTGGCAGATTTTTTTTTTTAAAAATGGGATAGCTCATTTGGTTAGAGCATGGTGCCAATAGTGCCAAGGCTGCAGGTTTAATCCCTGTATGGGACGACTACATATTTCTGCATTGCACAGGGTTGGACTAGATGATCCTCAGGATCTATTCCAACTCTATCAGTCTATGACTGATAATAGGGTGGTGATGTTAGATCATGAGTCATAGATTCAGCATATCCCAGTCCACTACCCCGCAATAGCAGAATTCATCTGATGAAACACATCAGTCATTACTTGCTTTAAAAACATTTTAGCTTTGACTTGCTAGGAATAGTATACATATGTGTGTGTGTATGCAGATGAACACAACAATTTGCTGCAAATATCTCCTTCATTGTATAATATGCATTATATCAGATACTGTCAGGAAGCGCAGAGCTACCATTTTAAAAAAATAAAAAAATCTAATAATTGCTCAATGTCTTTTGATGTCTACAAGAAGCATATTAACAAAGGATTTATAGCCCACGTGAATCACTTTCAAAAAGGTACATTACATTTGCAGCTGGCACCTGGTGCATATAACAGCTGTCCCTACAGCATCCTTGTACTATATCGGTGTTATCCTGACAACGTTTTGAAATCTGAAAGCATCTGTTTCTCATTTAATCCCTTTACTCAATTGACTGATCTGCATTATGTGTTTCTTTAGACTGTTTCGTTTATTATTTATTGTTCACAGATGCTGAAAGTAAACATAAGTTTTGCATATTGCACCTACGTTACTGGTGGTATTATTGATTCGCTGAAAGTAAGTAACAGCTATTTTAGCATACCACTTCAAAACAACTTTCTAGCTGTGCAACACACCAATGAATGGATTAAAGGCTTAAAACATCTGAAGTTCTTATTGAAAAGCTGTCATTAATGACTTGTTTGCATAGTGACTGTTTGCAGCTTGCATTGATTTAGAGAGCATCATTGAGCCTTGAGTTCCAAGAATTGTTCCACTCAAAACAAGAATTCTTGGGTCTGAAGGCAATGAAAGCAACAAGCTAGTCATTGCCACCTGAATTATTTGCATACCCTTTAAAAGAGAGCAAGAGAAGCAACATTTCTAGTAAGATGGAAAGTCAGGCTGAATGAATAAGAAAATGTCACCTTGTCAGCTGGTAGTGCAGATAAATCTAAGACATGCTTCCACAGCCAGGCCTAAAGAAAAGCATATCTCATACAAAGTCATTCCACAAGCAAAAGTGTGATGTGATGCAATTTGAATTTTGAAAGTGCCTTTTGCATTATTTACAAATATAGGCAGCTCTGGAAGAAGCAGAATTGAGGAAATATTCATTAAAAGTCTTGAAGATGGCATATTGACTTAAGTGACAGTGCAGGGCAGATGGAACAGTGAACATTTCCTGCTAAATGCACCTTATAGTAATGCTGCCTCACTCACAACAAAACCCTTACATTATTAAGTAGACTTCATACCCTAACAATTAATATTGGTTTATGTTATATTGCATGGCAATAAGAAAGGGTACCAAATTCCTTGAGTTTCACCCTAGCATTGATATATCCATCTGAAGGGCTAGTTCATATGTTACAACAGAAGGAAGGACTGAGAAAATATAAGCATTTTGGACTCTGATTTCCTGGCTTCTGATCAATTAGATTATCAGGACCCAGTTAAACTCTTATGAATATTACTCAGAGAATATAGAGCAGTTTTTAATGTTCAGTGTTTTATTGTGTTTTTATATCCATTGAAAGCTGCCCAGAGTGACTGGGTACAAATTTAAAAATATATATTATTTTTATTATTAATAGAATTAAAATGTTTTGTTAACTTGATTTAAATGATTATCCTGATTATTATTGCACATGAATCCTTATTTGCTCAAAAGGAAGTGTAATTTATTTCAGTAGGACTTGCTTTCTAATGTGGGAATAGGATTGTACACTCCTTTGGAAATAAATTTCATTGTGATCAATGGATTATTATTATTATTTTAAAAATTGATGTTATTATTATTGTGGTATCATGTTGAGAAGGTTAAGATTTCTGAGGTCTTTTTAAAATAATTTAAAATAATAAGAAAAGCTTCCCCCTTTTCTTAGGAACAGTAACTCAAATCTTTCTCACTTGAGTTTATTGCCAAAATTCAGGGCAAAGAAATTCAAAGTGAGCCCAGATTCATCCGACCCAGAAACATTCCTGAACTGAGCATTTCAAAGTTACAGGGAATATAGGATATGTATACAAACCACAGGAGGGAAAAATATATTGGGAAGCATAAATTAATTTGAGCAGGTTCATATGCAATCCTCAAATTTCAGTTCCTCTCACAAGTCAGCTTCAATTTTTAAGAATTTTCATTTCCCTGTCCCCCAGTGGTACTATTCTTTCAGATTCATTGGCACAGGTTGCTTGTATACAGTCAAAAAAATGAGGGAAGTAGTTTACCTTCTCTTCATTTTGTCCATATCAGCTTTGGACAGCACAATCCAAACCAACTGTCCTTTGAAAGAGGGAGAAGTAAGGAAACTTCAGTGGAGGTTAGCCGTTTTCTTGTTTGTCTGGAGAAATTTGAGCATGGAAAGTCATATGTTAGAGATTCTGTAGCTCTGGATTTCCTGCATCATCAAGCAGGAGGGTCGCCTACAAGGCTCCTTCCAGCCCTGTGATTCTAGCTCTGGCTGTTGAAGGATCAAGACTACAGACAATAGATACCTTCCAGAGGGATGGAAGAAGAAAGGCAACTGAAGAAACTGAGCAAAAGAGATTTAAGACACAACAGAAATCATGGATATACCAGAGATGATGCATTAGAAGCATAGGAGCCAACTCCTAAGGGCTGAGGTCCCTACCTCCCCATAAAATATTTGAGGAGCCACTCTCCCAAATTGATGGGCATTGCCATTCAAATGGTGTTTGCACGCTGTGTTTTATTCAAGTAGGCACCCTTGAATTTAGCAGATTTAAGAGTGGTGCAGGGAGGATAAGAGGAAGGTGGAGTTCCATTGCATGAATACAAACCATTAAACTTGTGCAATGTCTTTGTTGGATTCAACCAATAATCCATAAAATAATTGGCTGCTGATGTTTAAAGCTGTGCCATAAAAAAGAGAGCTGGGATTTTTTTTTAAATGAATACATGGATTATACACTCTCAAGTAATAAACAAGTGTAGTTTTATTTCATGCTTCGTTTCTACCAGATATCTCTTCAGCCATGTTGATAAAGTTGATCAGGAAGAATACATTTTCTCTCCTCAAGTGTTGCACCCCCTAGAGTATGGAATGCTAAACCAATCTGCCAAGGATGACTAATCCCAGACTCATAAAATGACTTCTAAGTAGCTTTCTGCAATTCACTACATTTCCCCTCAGGGTACAATACCTTCAGATTGATGTTCCTATTGCCTTTTCCCACCTTCCCAAACATATAAATTAGTGCCTGCATTCCATGAACCTGCCACTTTAGTCCTGTGTTGCCCTAAATCCAAGCACAGAATGAAAGTAACAAAGATGAATTTAATATTTGTCAGATGTATTTGTCCTTGAAGGTGCTATGAATCCTTTGTAGGGATAGCATATAGAAGAATAAATGTGGGGTTGCATCAAAAAAAAAATCCATTGGAGTATAACTGATTATATGATCAAGTTTGTTTATCAGCAAATATATGGATGATATATATGGATATATGGATGTGACATTATATGGAAACATGACCAAAGGATTGAAGAGAAACCTATATGACTTTTGCCTGTAGGGGGCACAGATTAATACAGATGAGTCAGACTTCTCTACGTTCTCCAGCAATCTCTTTCTACCTTTATACTATTTTTTGAGGTCAGAAATGGAAACACCCCATCCCACATTCTTGAGGGGCTGGATCATGGTGGTGGAGGGCCCTGCCCAGCCTCCATATGGGGTGGATCCTGACACATTTGATGTCACATGTGTGTGTGTCGTACATGTAACGTCACACAACTCAATAAGCCTCCCGCCCCCCCAGTGTCGGGTGGAAATTGGCGCCTCTGGTAGGATACAACCCTGCACATCTTAGGGCCACTAAATGGTTTGGCAGTAACCATGTCAGGATACAAAGATTTAATTTGAAGTAGGCATCTCCAAGACACTCTTCAAGTAGCCAGAAACAAAATGATGACAAACAGCTATTTGAAACAGCTGTGAAATAGCCATTAGATCATCTTTCTTGTTAAATTAAAACTAGAAATGTTTCTCTCTCCCTCTCTATCTCTCTCACTTTACTAAGATAGGAGTAGTTTATAAATTAACTATTTCCCTTGATCTAGTGTTTCCTCCTTGAAATGTGTTGAATTTTTTTTTTTTTCATAATCTCTTGCACAGCTGTCTTTTTTGGGCTTCAATGTTCCTGAAGCTTTATTGATCCTCTCTATTCATATTGCCTAAAATGTTTCCTGAAGGCCTCCACAAAAACCCCTTGTCTTTTGATTGTTGCTTGCTGCTTCAATCTGCTGCAGTTTTGTTTGTTCTCAGTGATGTTGTCGGGCAAACAAATCTGTTTGCTCTTTGATGACATCCCTATTCGTAGAAGAGGGCGGATTTTGCACTACAAAAATGGTTTGGAATCTGGAGCGAATTATGGCAGTGATTAGAATCTATAGAGTACTTCTACCTGGGCATGGATCACCTGAATGTGTATTGGGTGGAAGCAAGCATTCTTTTTCCAGCACCCCCGCAATCCCCAATTCAAAATTTCCTTGATAAATTGATGGTGGTATATAACTCCCAGCAAACTATCCAAAATGTATAAAATGAGGTCTAATACATGCTGGAGGTGAAAACAGGCAGAAGGGACACTGTTTCATATGTGGTGGGGTTGCAAAAAAAAAAAATTAAGAATTTTTGGAATATTACACATGAGGAATTGAAAAAAAAAAAGTTTAAGCAAACTTTCATAAAGAAACCAGAAGCCTCTATTCCAGAGGCTTCTGGTTTCTTTATGAAAGTTTGCTTAATTTTTTTTTTTCAATTCCTCATGTGTAATATTCCAAAAATTCTTAATTATTTTTTTTTTTCCAACCCCACCAGAAGCCTTCCTCTTAGACATTTTAGATTCAGATATTCCAAATGAAAAAAATATGCTACAACAGCAGCAAGAATATTAATTGCCAGAAACTGGAAAGGAGAATTAGTACCAACAAAAGAGGAATGGCAGGATAAATTATTTGAATATCTCAAACTGGCAAAAATGATGGAGACAATTAGGAGACAAAAGACAAACCAAAAGATTTTTTAAAAAAACAAAAAACAAAACAGTGCTCTCAAGTTAAAACCTGGACATGCTTTGATTAATTTTCACAAAGTACAATATGGATTATAAGTATAGTATTCAGATAACAAAAGAAATGGCAAAATGACTAAAGAAGCAGTTTATTAAACAGATAAGACAGACCCACTTTGAGGAAGATGGAAGTCTATTGGGAAAGATAAGGATTTAGGAATTAAGAACATGGTGGCATAAGTTCTTTTGTAAGAATGAATGGATTTATGGGTGTATGGATGTTTGTTGTTATTATTTTATCATTTTGGTTTTTTTTGTGTTTTTGTTAAGTAAGAAAACTAATAAAAAGCATATTTTTAAAAAAATATAAATCGATGGAAAAATGGAACGTTTTCCTGACAATGTTCACAAATACCCGGTCAGTGTCATTCCTCTTTCTGTTTCTATAGGGTTTATATAACTGATTGGTGGAAGAGCATAATAGTTTACATTCCAAAAATTGCATTCCAATAAAATTCAGATTTTATCTATGGCATTGACAGCTGAGGAGAATGCAGGACTGGGGAAGATCTGTGCTTTGAAGGAATGTGGCCTGCCAGAATCGTAACTACCGAGCTTGATGGAACAATTATCTGATGGTTTCTTCAAACAAGTCAGGATCAAAAATCAGTTTGATCTTGGCATGTTTTGACACAACATAGTTTAAACCAACCACAGTTTTGGACACAACAAATAACACACCGGCTGCCAGAACACACTCTAATTGTCAATGACTGGAAAAGAGAAGAGAAGACTACACAAACTTGATGTTTGTGCATGGAACAGCAAACTGTTGTCTAATATTGCATATGATTAAGCTCAATGGGTATTTCAGAACTACAGAAAGCATTTTACGAGGGGTGTTTTAAAATAACATTGTCTTGTTCTTTATCAAAGAATGAAATTCTGTGCAAAAATCTCATATTTTAAATTGCAGCGTGTCCACCAAATGAAACAGAGCAGAGAACTCTAACTAGAGATCATTTTCCAATGACAGATTAATAGGGATGAAAAAGTCGCCTACTAGAAAAGATTATATTATTTCTTTAAAAATTATATGTTCACAGACAGGTTCTAATTACTACAGCACTTTAATCTCAAAATGGATACACAAGTGACATTGGGAACTTTTAATTAATAACGAAATAAAAAGTTTAACAGCCACTTCAATGCATAAGGATTCAGTTTTTTAGTCTAATTTATGCATTCTTTTAATGGGATGCTTGTATTTTAACAACTTGAAACCTTCTCAACATCTTACATTACTGCTGTGCTGACTACAAAATAGCAGTATGTAATACATTACATATTTGGACTTTCACTGTTTTGATTAAGTTAGCAAAAGATTGACAGTGCGGGGGAATGAAAAAACAATGGTTCTGTGTAATTTTCATGTACGTATGTCTTAGCTTGTATTTATATTGGAAGAAACTCACTGGGAGAACTTTTTAACATCACCATCACTAAGAATGGTAACAAGTAATTCTCTCTCTCTCTCAGAATAGAAATTGGCAGTTTAATGTAAACCTTCCTAATTGGCAAGTTAAACTGAAGTACAGCCATTCTTCAGAATTCACATTTCTCTAAATTTTGCAGTGTAGTCCTCCAACCAAAAACACATACGAAAGAAAAATAAATTACAGGAAAATGCATACAGGAATGTATTTATTAGTGAAAAATGCTTACAAAAATTTAGTAGTGCTTAAAAAAACTTAAAGCCTTATTGTACATTCAGATTTTATCACATTTACTAGTGAGGATTAATAATGTTTGTGACAGTGTTATGTACAAATCTATGCATAGCATATATCATAGGATTTATGGTGTTTATGATGTAGCTGAAACTATAGGTGATGTTTTGGCACAAGGACTGAAAATATTTCAAGATTACTGATGTTTAAGAAATTGTCGGTACAATGAGAACATCTTTGTGCAAGAATGAACATATGGTCGTCACTGAACTCATGGGATTTGAGTGAGACTGCCAGGATCTTTGGAACAATGTTGTGCATGTTTGGCATGACAAACATCTAAATTTTGCTCTTGGAAAAATGTGCAATGCCTTGAGCACATGTGTTTTGCTGAAAAATATGCCCTAGTAGGTACCAATTGTAATATACATTACAGTGGTACCTCAGGTTATATACGCTTCAGGTTACATACGCTTCAGGTTACACACTCCACTAACCCAGAAATAGTGCTTCAGGTTAAGAACTTTGCTTCAGGATAAGAACAGAAATCGGGGTCCGGCGGCGCGGCAGCAGCAGGAGGCCCCATTAGTTAAAGTGGTGCTTCAGGTTAAGAACAGTTTCAGGTTAAGAACGGACTTCCAGAATGAATTAAGTACTTAACCTGAGGTACCACTGTATTTCTTGGCTTTACTATTTAACAAGCCTGTAGCACAGCATCTTAATGCAGTGATCATAATAGTATTGAGCCATGGTAATATATCAATAATGTTATTTCATGGGTGCTCTGATTTGTTCACTTAATTTAGAATCATCCCACTGAAAATGGTAGAATTACTCCTAAATTATTTACTGGATGACAGCTATTTTGCTTCTAAATAATACTTTATGATTATTTATTATGATATAATAATATTGCCTGCTCAAATGTTGAATGCGATAGAAATGACTAAGCATCTGCCAGTTAATTAGCAGATGACAAAAGTTTATGCAAATATTTACTATAATTAAATAAGTCTTAGCACCTGTCATGAGGGAAAAAAATGATTCTGAGTGATATTTGAGCAATGTTTAAGCAAAGCTGAATAAGTTCCTAAGCCTCAGAATTGCTTTGTTTCCAACAGCATTGCAGGTTATCAGAGTTGTGCCAGCCCTGAGACACCAGAGATTAAATATAATCCTGTATATGTGATTCACACCCTCAGCCATGGGAGTTTTTTACCTATCACTAAGTGCAACACACTAAGTTTTTGCAGAGATCACAGCTGGACAGGGAAGGGAACTCACCTCTCAGCCACTGAAATCCTGATTATCATCATCATCATCCCTGATGTTGTTGAAAGTGATGCACTTCCTATCACATGCAGTCGAGCCTCACCCGTTCAAAAACCACTTCACCTTGGACCTCAACTAGGTTGCTGCCTCAAGCTTAATTAGACTTTATGTAGTGTTCTTTAGACATTGAAGATCCCCTGATACTCAGGAATTAACTGGCCAGCAAAACCACATCTTACATGGTAATATTCAGGGCTGTCTCTTATGCTTCCAAGACCCTGGGGAAAGTCTCTCCAACTCTTCTGTAGCGTAATTTCTTAAAGGACTGTAGTTTATGACATGAGTACAATGCTTTCACTTGGTCTCAAAAATAACAAATCCCTCTAAAAAGATTAACCTGAGCTGATCCTGGCAGGGAGGACTGATAGATCTTGCTTTTTAAGAAGCTATTTTAACAGGATAAGCTTAGCTCCATTTCTTTCCCAGGGATATAATTTCATTACATAGACACGAGTGTGATTTATTCTCTTAAAGAATGTTGCCTAAATTAAGTTTGTGTTTTAAATCTTTGTTTTTATTGTTCATAAAATATTCAGAAAAGCTTTTCCTTTCATAATTTCTGGAGAGAAACAGATTACTCTCCTCCACAGAATCTCCAGTACACTGAATGTTGGATTATTATTTAATGAAAAGGGCACAATAACAGTAAAATATCTTCACTGTAGACCACTGACACCCAGGACACTTTGCTACAATTTGCAGAAAATAAATTGTCCAGCTGGCCCAGCCAACATAAACCTGCAAACACAGAACTCTCAGAAACAGAGTTTTACGTATTGATAATGCAAGACAGCAAACATATTACTTGTGCTTAAGGCACTGTGTATCAATTTCCTGAGTATCATTATTGTACTCTAGGTTTTATTTAGTCAATGCAATGGATTGCAAATTCCTAATTATGGGTTAAAAATACTAGGTTTTGCAAGAGCTTTAGGAGATTTTGTAATGTGGAAGAGAGATAGTTTCAATTATTTAGAACTGCAGGGGCTAAAATAAGGAGGAATTAGCAGCAATGTGTGTAGCTGTCCATGTGGTGAGCCCCCAGAATTTGATAAATCTAGGTCAGTGGAATATTATCAGGCTCTTGACTGATCGGCTCACCTAGGTCGGGCACTGGACATCCTTTAAAAAGAAAGATTATTAAGGACTTGACATTGGCTGGAACTTTGAGCAACAGCAGACTAGCTGGATTTCTTGTGTTCCACTGTATTTGTGAGCACTCACTTTTGGCTTGGTCCTCTGGTTTCATATGTTCTACCACCCCTGTCAGAAGCAATATCCCTTTGAATACCAGTTCCTGGGAAGCACAAGAAGGGAGATCAGTGTTGTATTTAGGTTCTGTTTGCAAGCTTCTATAGGCATTGAGGCCCAAATTGGGGGGTATATCCTGGCTGGCAGGTAGGGGGATGGTGTTATGACCCACAGCCCCAGTAGAGGGCTTGTGGGAATCCAGGGCTGCAGGATTCCCCAAGAAGGATGCTATAAACATCATAATGGCCAGTTCTAATGCTTTATTAAGAAAGGTATAGACTTGCAGCAAAGCAGCTTGCCAGTTCTCCTTGCACTCACTGCAAGCAAAAAGACGATGGACTGTCCTCTCCCAGGCAAAAGTGCATACATTCTTTATAAAGTGAAGCAACATGCGTCAGCCACCTGACCAAGAGAGTGCAGGTGGCAAATATCCAAACATTACAGAGAGTTTCATTCTCTGGGCTCTGAGTCCAGGGTATCATCAAAGCAAGCCCATTCACTTATATCAATGCCAGTAAATATAAACATATGTGAGTTCATTGCTACGACAGCTACCAATTAATTGTGGGGTTATCTTGAATACCAACCAAGATGGTGCTAGCAGAGCTTCTTTGGTTCAACACAGATGGCAAACAGCATCCTATTTTTTCTTTCCTTTTTCATATATGCAACTGCTGGAAGTTGCAGAAGCAAGCCTTTTTGAAATGGATTTCTTCACAAGGTTGGTTCTCCTCTTGGGGGAAGGGGAGGAAGGAAACAGCTAACTAGGAAGGGAAGGTGTGGGAGCATGGGTGGAGCTGACCAGAGATAGGAGCAGCAGGAAGAGCAGGAAGCATTGTAACACTGCGGTGGGGGAGCTATTTGGAAAAGCTTGCAATCTGAACCATGTTTTAACTTATTCCAAGGTAAATTGTGTTAGTAAGATAGGCTTATTGCCTCCTCTTGTTGTGTCTGAAAGCTGTCTACAGCTTAGCCCTAATGCTGTTGAACTGTTAAGTGAACATTTTGCTCACTTGAAATAATGTTACCCCAGAAATCTTCATCTCAATGACTGCAACTTTTCCAGTCGCAGGTTAGGTCCATCCCCTTGATGATTAAGGTGCACTTAGATGCACTGGTGTTTTCATATTTTGTACATACAGTAATGCTGTATTCCACTAGATTGCCCAACAACAGCAACACATTTTGATCCATGGTGATATCGATTCCATAGATGTGGCTGCTTTAAATAATAAAAAAGTCATTGTGGGAGCTCTGCTGTATCTTCATATCTTCTATTTTAGCCATAACATATATAGTGGGTTAAACCTACCCTCTGTAGCATAGAAGCTGTCTTATCAACCAAAACAGCTATTCTTCAATGCCTTGAATAAAATGGTTTGGCAAATGTTTGGATTAAATATTATCTGCTATACAAACTTTAAGCAAGTGCTTTATCTGAATGGAAAGTACATTTCCATTTCTAAAAATTCTGGCCAGGTAGGAATATTTACTTTAGTTTCCCAGTTGCATCTAGAAGCAAATTAGCAAGCCTTATGCTTGTTCATCTTTCCCTGATAATTTTCTGGCATATTGTGATTTCTCCTTTTACTAATTGCTGTGAAAATTAGGAAATGATTTCAGAAACAGTTCTTAAAAATATATTATACAGTTTCTAAGTGCCATTTACCTGATAGCTAGCAGGAGTACAAATCCTATGGTGCTCATCTCCATTTTAGCATCACACAGTTATGTTTCTCCATGGTAGTGCTCAATTTACACTTTAGTCAATTTGTATTCATTATACAACTTTGCATCACTACTTGTATAGTTTCTCTGGTTCCCAGTGCAGGTCCAAGAATGTGGATTATTAGTAGAAAACAATTCTATGGAACAAGCACAGCTAGATATATTGCCTTGTTAGTGTCTGTGAGAAACAATATTTGGGAATACTAGGCCATATCTCACTTCAGTTTCCCGTTATTGAAGATAATCCACTGCTGTATTCAACCTTCTCCTTGCCTATCCATCCATGATATTTCAGAACTAGTCTGTTATTACTTTGGCATACAGTATTGCCGGTATTGTCTATATCCTAGTCATTGCAGATACTGTAGTGTCTTAAAACTGAAGCTAGCATTTTGTTTTGGTTTTTGCTATCAAATAGAAATAAGAGACATACTTTGTTTCCCTCATTTATCTAGTTAAAGTGTGTGTGTGTGTGCATGCACACTCGCACATGCTTGCGCTTGTGCTTAAGGGGGATACTATTCTTTGCAGCTGATTGTGAGAGCGGAATGTGCTGGCTGTGATGATGTTTGTAAATGGTTTGTACATGAATGACTGCACATGTGCATGTGTATTCACCACTGATATGTGTCCCCTACCACTCTCCTCCAAGAAAATGCATCCCCGGGGTGTGTGGAGTTTCTCCACCCCTACACCAACTGAAATTACTACCTTCCAAAGCAAAATACAGTGATTCAGAAAGCATTAGCGAGTCATCCTGAAGCAATAATCTTAACGAGGCAATGGTCACCCAGCAGCAGTGCTGGATTAAACCCTGTGGAGACAGTCAAAATCTTGGGGGGAGGGATATCTCTAGTGGGACAACATTGAACCAAGAAAACTTGATTGTAATTTTCTTTCAAGATCAAATCAATATATAATTTTGATCCATTGTTGCTGGGCCCTTAAAAGGCATGGGTCCCATAGGCTGGTGCCTACTCTGCCTAGTTCAGCAGGCAGAATACCATCCAATTCTGTGATCGATTAACAAAGTTGTCTGTTTTCCATCTCTTTTTTAAAAAATGCCAAAGGGGATGGTGAAGAAGTAATGGAAGGAGACACCAGACCAAGGGAATGGAGAACTGCACTTCAGAGTAGTAGTCACTAGAGAAGTCAGGCAGAAAGGCTTTCCTTATAAAGGGCCAAGTTAGGGAAATTTGAGGTTTGGGCAGGGACCAGCAGATGAAAAAGTTGCTTGGCAAAGCAGAAAATGATGATTAAAAACAGATTGAGATAGAAATATACAGAAATGAACTTTGAGATGACCTGAGAGCAATTTCTTGGGCTCCTGTTTCAACTGACAGCCATTAGTCATCATTTTTTTATACGGTGCTGATGTAAATATTAGCCACTCATAACTGAAGGTTTTGCTTTTATGGACCAATTCACTTGTAGGATCCAAGGAACAATTTGTTACAGCATAGCCTGTGTTCTCAAAAGTCACCTTTAAAGTTGCACTTTCAATGGTGAATGAAACACTCTTTTCATGCTTTAATGAGAACAATCAGCTGAGCCTCCTGAAGCCTCCTGATGCCAGAGGTTCTGTGAACATCATAAACTGCACAGGTCTAACTACAGACAGAATCACAGCATTTTGTGTCCCCGTCTTCTGTTGTTTGCTTCCCAGACCTCTTTTAATCATTTCTTGTATAAAGGCTTTGTAGCTTCATAAAAGAAAAATCCACTACAACAGGAAAAATAATTCCCTTTCTTATTTTGTTTATTCTTTTCTTGTAGGGAGGATGTCATGACCTTCTACATCCCTGCCTCCCCGCTACTCTGGGCTTACCAGCAATTTGTGTTTGGAGTAGTAGTCAAAATTGCTGTGGACAGAAATCTAAAAAACAATACTACCAGCTTTAGTTTAGTTTTGTTGCTCTACAGATGCTAAACATCCAATAAAGGACAGGTCTATCATTCACAGCAGAGAAAAACAATACAGTGGTACCTCGGGTTACATACGCTTCAGGTTACACACTCCGCTAACCCAGAAATAGTGCTTCAGGTTAAGAACTTTGCTTCAGGATAAGAACAGAAATCGGGCTCTGGCAGAGCAGCGGCAGCAGGAGGCCCCATTAGCTAAAGTGGTGCTTCAGGTTAAGAACAGTTTCAGGTTAAGAACGGACCTCCGGAACGAATTAAGTACTTAACCTGAGGTACCACTGTACACATGCATGCATAAAGGGTTCAGAGTCAAAATTATCTATATTGTTAACAACTTCTGACTGTTCATGCATTTTTATACTCTTAAACAGTCAGAAGTTGTTAACAATATATATAATTTTGACTCTGAACTCATTTTCCCTTTAAGAATTCTGGCCACTTATTAACAATACATATGGAACAGAACTTAGCAAAAGCTAGTTGTGATTTTTATGAGGACATGTGCCATTTTGCCATGGATATGCTTCTGAAAATAAATTGCAATTATTTTATTGATAACCCAAGTTTTATAATGTTCCATAGTACTAAAGGTTTGAAATGCAGAAGGTGTCTTAGCTCTTGTCACTCATTGAACAGGTCCAGGCCTGCTTAGCTTCAACTAGCTCACTGTATCATGACCTTTCAAACTATAATCTGTGCCCTCTAATCATTAACACTGTCAAAGTATGTCCTCCAATCTCCCAGTTGCTTTCTTTTACTACAAAGGAGGCTTTCTTTTTTCTGTGCCAGTCATAGGGCACTGTAGAGTTTCGGGGTGTGGGTGGAGTTGAGCTTGTTTAGTGTTGCAAGGTGGCTAGCAGTGGTATTTGCATTTTTCTGCAGTATCCCTCCATTACAATTTCCCCTAGCCTTTAATTGACACAGAGAAAGTCAAGGAGACTGCCTACTGAATGGTGTGCATGCTGATTTTGTTCTTTATTTTTTTTTTTTTTAAAAAACCCTTCTGCACTGATTTTTTTTTAAAGAAAGAAAAGTCCCGCACCATTTTTTTAAAAAAATAAAAATATAAAAGCAAACCAATTTGATATACTTGTACTGAGGGAAGATTGGAATAAAGAATTAGATGTCTCAGTTTCGACCACACAGTGGGAAACTGTTTTAACCACTATAACAAGGGTGTCTCATTGAGGCTCATACAAAAACAAAAACAACAAAATCTTTGGAATATACTTGTCAGGGTACTTCCAGAGAATGCAGGGGAGGAGCAGGAACAGATAGAGGGAGGGGGGCAGGAAGTGGCGATTGAGGAAAGAGGGGAAAGCCAGGATCGGGGACGATTCTCAGATGTTGAACCAGAGCCTCAGCACTGCACAGGAAGTTCTGGCACAGATAGTGAGACAATGCCTATTCTGTCTGCCAGGGAAAGGAGAGAGCTAAAGAAAAGGGGGAAGAGACATCACGTGAAACTTCCCCGCTTTTTCTGTTGGAGAAGAAGCTGGCATAGGCAATTCCCAGAATCTGAAACGGAGGATTCAGATGCATGATTGTAATGTAAAATGAAGACTGTATATATATATATATATATATATATCTGAATGAGCAGAGGTACTTATTGCAAAGAGCATTCACAAGCCATCACCATAGTCTATTACATTTGTTTTAGAAAAGGCTATCTAAGGTATCGAACTTTTAGAGATACAATAGGGATAATGCTTCTCTAAAACATTGTCCTATATGGAAAGATTTTTGGCAGAAGGTAACTAAAACCATCAACAGAACTGTATGGAATATAGGTTTCAGGAAGTGTAGACACCCCAAAATGATGCAGACTTCAGACCGGTAGAGAGACAGTTTGTAGTGTTAAAGAAAGATACTTTCAAACACACTCAGCAACCTCAACAGAAAGGGAAGTGCAATGACAACAAACACACACACACACACACACCTGACATTACGGCCAAAAATTTACCCCCTTTGATGATTTTCAAATTTAATTTATTTATTTATTCATTCATTCATTGCTGAAGAAGGGTCAGAAAAAAATGCAGCTGGAATGTTCACCATGGCACTAGTCATTGTTGATCCTTGCATTCTCCCATTTGGTTTGAAACCTGTCACATGAATTTGAGGGATCATGTTGTGAGTAGTGCTGGGTCCAAAATGTCCTTCCACATTCATGGGCAACTTGTCTCCTGTAATAGAGGGTAGCAGATATTTTTGCTGACTTCTGGGAAGGTGGGGAGTAATTCAAATATTTGGGGTGGATGGCTTGCAAAGTTACAAGCTGTAGTGGGTTTTGCACAGTCTCTCATTTACTTTTTAAAAAAGTTTTGTCAGTTCTCCTCCTCCTCCTCCCCCCCTCCTCATCCTTTGTTTCTTAATTTATTTCAAAGCGTATCCCTGAAAATAGAAATACATTGCCATTTGACCATTATATTTGCAGGAGGAACACTACTTTGTAATTTCTAGAGCTTTTAGAGCTCACCTATCCTTTGAAACAAGCTTTTTACAAACCATCTATTTAGAGTTAATGGTGGCTTCTTTGGTGCAATGTTTGGAGGGTAAACTCACTATACAAGCTGTATTCATGCAGAGACCAAACACCTGCCACACTGCTGACATTAAGATGTTTTAAGATGTTAAAGAATAACAGTAGTTAATATTTTCCCCACTGAAAATAATTTGGTTAAACAGTTTAGTCCTGTACACTTCATTACTTTAAAATAATACCACAAAGTATTTTAACATGCTCATTTCTTAATATTCGAAGCAATTTCAACTCATCTCTAAATATTTGCATTTGAGATTAGCCAAAGAGTAGTTATTCTATTCTTCCTCATGTAAAAGGAAAAAGATATGTCTTGAACTGTATTGTTTAACTAGTTTCTCATGTCAAACCCAGTCTTTACCATGTGTCAGGGGCTGGACTGAGGAGGAATGGTACCCTGCCTTCTCCTGAACCTTCCCAAGAACAGAAGGACAGTATAGATTTAGAACAGTGGTTTGCAGATGGGCATCGCTCAGAGGCTGCAGAGGGCGGAAACTGGGAAATATGGGAAGACGAACAGCAGGAAGAAGAACCAGCACCAAGGAAGAGACAGCTGACAGACTCAGTGTCCTTGGAAAGCATTCCTGACGACCCCCCCCCCCCCCGCTCCCAGAACCAGACAGTCATTGTGGATAGTAGAACAAAGAGCTCAGAGACAGAAAGCTCAGATTAGCCAGAGCAGGGGTGACATAGAATAGGGACGACATAGGAGAGTGTGGCTTTACTTGGAGCAACACCATCATGAATACAAAAATACAAAAGAATGTATTCTTTTGTCTCTCTCTGTGAATACTAAATAAATTATGTGGTAAGGACTCTTCGTGTTATCTGCTTTTTTGGCTGTCACCGGGGGAGGGATGGGATTCCCTGAGCTTTGACACCATGACACTCCTCATATGATGCAAAATGACTTTAATGTGTGTGCTCCAGTATGGATTCATTTCTCTCAGTGTTCCTGGCCTGGGCTTCCCCACCTATTTACACATATAATAACTCCCTTCATTGAAGTGAATGAAGAAGCAGTGTGAAAGAGCTCTTTATGAACTTTCATGCTGCTGTAAATCTCATGAGTTGCTGGAAAGGATGTGTGTCTTGACTGAAATAAACAAAAAAACCCCAGCTGCTAATGATTTTTTTTTAAAAAATATATTTCTGCAAAAACTTCCAGCCTTATAATTCCCTTGCACTGCCCAATATGATCACTACTGCCCACACATTCTCTAGCACATGTTATAATCTGAGTTGGACAAGAACATCCCCACCCTCAAGTCACTCACAACTCTTCCCATCCAGCTACTTTACCATTATGTCCCTCCTCTCAATACCTGACTGATGAAGGGTCAACATTTTGCAGGGGTCCACACAGACACACACACACACACACACACGTATAAATAGACCTGTTACTAAGTGAAGAGGGAAAACTAAGCAAGCTGAGAGAGGAAACATAAAAAGTAATGTGAATGAATGTAGAAACATTTTCCAGGGCACTGTTGAAAAAAATATATTGCATATTTTGACACTACCTAAACGTTTTCTGAAACAGAAATGAAACAAATTTTACTCAGCCCTAATGCTAACGTGGGTGGCGCTGTGGTCTAAACCACAGAGCCTAGGGCTTGCCGATCAGAATTTCAGCGGTTCAAATCCCCGCGATGGGGGCGGGATGTTGCTTGGTCCCTGCTCCTGCCAACCTAGCAGTTCGAAAGCACGTCAATGTGCAAGTAGATAAATAGGTACCACTCTGGCGGGAAGGTAAACAGTGTTTCCGTGCGCTGCTCTGGTTCGCCAGAAGCAGCTTAGTCATGCTGGCCACATGACCCGGAAGCTGTACGCTGGCTCCCTCGGCCAATAAAGCGAGATGAGCACTGCAACCCCATAGTCGTCCGCGACTGGACCTAACGGTCAGCGGTCCCTTTACCTTTACCTTTAATGCGATCATAAACACCGTTTCTGGAGAGCAAGCCTCGTTGCTAGATTTGATGACTAATAATAATAATAACAATAGTAGGCTATGTGTTGGTTTCTGTTTCTGTGAGACCAGTTATGAGAAAAGAAAGGGACAAGACCATTTCCCCCAAATTCAGCTGTTTTCTTTAATGTTAACTGAACATCTTCATTGTGTAGAGAATTTTGCACCCACAAACAAATGAGCTCAGAATTCTGAGACTTCAAAAAACTTCTGGAATCATCCTTCAGGCACAGACAGATATTTTTGTCCTCCACCTCTTGATTTTCCAACATTGGGTTCTATTGCCAGGACCTACTCCAGTTTAGATACTTAGCCCAATACTAGTTAGAAGTTAACAGTTAATAGCTTTACTCATTAATCTCAAAGGTTCTTGCTTGAATCAGACTATCAGACTTTCCTGTCTCTTTATCATATCCATCTCAAGCAATGCCCAATATTTTATTTTACCTGATCATTGAAGCAAATTAGTGCCCTGAAATTGCAGCATTAACTTTCTGATTAGCAGTGAGAAATAGTCAGCGATTAGTGTATTAGTGGCACTGATACAAGTGCTATTTTCAGTGCAGTCCAAATCTCAAGTCCATTAGCAGATGTCTGGTGTGTTGATGTAACTGCACTAATATATATTTTCAGAATGTATGCAGACAGGTAGATAGAGAGATTACATCATTCTGTGTTTTGTTTTATGGTATAATTGAATTATACTGTCATTAGCTGCTCAGAGGAAAGTGGCAGATATAAATCATAAAAGTAGAATAATTGTGCCTGCCCAGCTTGTGATTCTGTCTCTCCATTAGAAAATTTAGAGACCACCTTTTTTCAAATAGAAATGCAACAACAACAAAAATACATTAAAAAATAAAATAAAAGCCTGAGAATAAGCCCCAAATGTACTGACTAACTGTGAACTTTTGAAAAAGAGTGCATTTAAAATGCATCTTTGGGGACAAAATATGTTTAAAATACATATTTAAATGTGAATGCTTATGCACAGGTTAAATTCCAGTTTAATGCAGAAATGGGAGAGAAGAGGTATGAGTGAACACATATAAAAGGATAGCTCAGTTTAGGTAACTGAGTGTGGTGTCGATAACACCAAGGTTGCAGGTTTGATCCCCATAAGGGACAGCTGCATATTCCTGCATTGCAGGGAGTTGGGCTAGGGTCCCTTCCAACCCTATCATTCTATGATTCTATTATCTAACCTTATTCATCTGCAGGGTTGGTGCATTTCTATGAAACATCTCCTCAGCATAAACAACAAAGTGCAGGATTGAAACCAGAATTATACGCCCCTTATGAGGGATTCATTTGGTGCTAAATCACTGTGTGCCTGCTGTGGTAAAACTAGAGAACATTGTTTAAAAGCACTTGAGTTTATGTCGCCACACTCATAAACTGAAAATGCTTCAGTAATTTGAAATAATTGAACAGAACAGAAAGTGATTTATAGTTACTATTAGGGTTTTATAGTCACTTCAATTAAGTCACTGCAAGTGGAAGTCCTGAGCAATTCATTGACTTAAGGAACACCCATCCCTACTTCAAGTATAGTCCTTTAAAGCTACTTGTTAGATATAAGGCCAGCATGTGAAAACAGACAAAGTTCTGATAGCAGACCTGTGGAAATTTGGGCCAGTTTTAAAAGTCATTTGACAATATTCAGAACCAGAGAAGTAACTATGCAGGATTTTCCAAGAGAACCTTAAAGGGACAAGAGACCTTTCTTATTAGCTACTTAACAGACCAAGAGGGCACTGCTAACCTCCTGTTCTTTGCTAATGGAGGGGTTAGGATGTTTTTATTTATTTATTACCCATACTCTACCCTTCACCATATGGTCCCAGGGAGAGTTACAAAAATATCACAAATAGAAACAAATTCATGTCACATTAACATGACAAAATAAATAGAACATTGCAGAGTTGCTTGTCTCCCAATTGTCTTCTCATTTTAGATTAACAAGAATAGAGAGAAGCTTGGCTTCCATTATGTTTGGAAATCCAAATTGTAATTAAGATTGAAATGCAAACAGGTGGTGGGGCAAGTGGTTTTAGTCATGCTTCTTTCCCAACAAGATTTCAGATGATATAAGGACAGCAGAATCTTCAGTTTCCCCTCGCCAATCATGCATCTTAATTTTTTGCTGCACTTTAGCACCTTTCAGGAAACGAACAACAGAGCTTCCCACCTCTAGTGAGAACAATTTGAGATCCCTCTACTGCCAGCCTAAATGGGTGCTGCGAGAGTGGAGGGGGAAGGAGCTTGCATCGCAAATAGTCTATCTCAACATCTGTTCAGCTTGAATAGCTCTTCAAAGCTGTCTAGCGCATCAAAGGTCTCTTGTTAACAAAGTAACCTTTGAGTTAACAAGTAACCTTTAAAAGTGTAAGCAGCTTTGAACTACAGCTTTCCTCAAGACAATCAGATTTTTTGTCATGAGCCTGGCTCCAGGGATTCCTTGAGGCCTAAAGCAATGAATTAAATCCTGCAGGTTCGGCTGAAGCCCAGTATGTGGACAAAAACCCTAAAGACTTTTAAGAGGAAGGTGGTTGTGGGGTACACCCAGGCCACAAAGCCAGCAGCTATGAAAATCTGAGCAGTCAGCCTCAATTCCTGCTGATTTAGTATACCAAATGCCCCATATAGAAGCCACAAGTGGATAGTAAGACAGTACTAAGTGGCATGAGGTAAAAAGCTGCAAGCTGTCTCTTTTTCTCATTGCAGAATAAGGTTCATGGGGGGGGAGCACAAATTTGCCCTAGAATAGCGCTGGCTAACCCTTTGCATCCCAAGGCCACATTGATGGCCATGGTACCTCTCTGGGAACCACCTGCCCTCTGTGGGCATAGCCAGTGTATACACACATATATTCCCCACATGTTCATGCACATTCACCAGAGAGGCAGTCTCTCATTCATGCAAACACTCATCCATACAAGAAGTTTACACACAATGCATTAAACAGCAATAGTTGAGCTGTACACTTGTACAGTGGTGTGTGTTATAGGAAAATCCTTGGGCTCACTTGGCCAAAGATACCAGCCAGGAATATAGGAGCAAAACAGCAGCCTGTAGGCCAGAACTTTATTCAAAGACTGTTGTAACACGACTTCCACCCAGTATATGGAAGAAGCAGGAAGAAGCCCCAAACAAAAGGGTGCTCCTTCTTTTATAAGTTTTTCCTTTTCCCCATAAACACCTTTTGTCAAGCATCTAGATACATCATACATATGTCACAAATGAGGAGGGTTTTTTGGGCAAGAACTGGTTCATCAGGTTTGCCCCCATGCCCTCCACCAGTGTGGTGTAGTGGTTAAGAGTGGTAGACTCGTAATCTGGGGAACCAGGTTCGAGTCTCCGCTCCTCCACATGCAGCTGCTGGGTGACCTTGGGCCAGTCACACTTCTTTGAAGTCTCTCAGCCCCACTCACCTCACAGAGTGTTTGTTGTGGGGGAGGAAGGGAAAGGAGAATGTTAGCCGCTTTGAGACTCCTTAAAGGGAGTGAAAGGCGGGATATCAAATCCAAACTCTTCTTCTTCTTCTCATACCCATCAAGTGATATAAAGGAAATATTTTCAAGTTCCTGGGTTTCCTGTCAGGTAATCACACTTCTTTGTCCTGACCGAGAACCTAATCCATTCTTAGATGGTTTGCTATTGTCCATGGGATGGCTACCTGTCTGACACCCATCTATTGCTGTGTATGTGATCCCATGTTTCAAGGATTATGGCTGTCTTTACCAGTTTCCCCAAGTCCCCCCTTCAGTAGTCCTTTGTTTCCTGAGTGAAATGAAGAAGTCAGAACAGTGTTGATCCGACTTAGGGCTGATTTTATATTAATATTTGAAGGTTTTGCTGCATGAGGGAAGGTGAATACTATGTAACCTTGAACAAGATACCCTGCAGCAAGACTGTGGTGGGTTTTATGGGGATATTTACAAAACTGAATGGGGATGGTCTGGAGGTGCAGCATCCCGTTTAACTGGAAACAACCCCCCTCCAACCTTTATAAAAAATCCGGTAACATGTGGAACCTCAAGCCCAAGGCCAAATGTCACTGGAACTTTCCCAAGAGCACACCCAGTCCCCTGTCCACATCTTCACTGTCCCTGCTGTACACTCTCCTCAAATGCTTTTGCATGGCTAGAATATGTCCTTCAACTATCATAATGTCTCTTGCTTGATTGAATGGAAAACTGAGAGGTACGGTGGTACCCCAGGTAAAGAACGTAATTCATTCTGTAGGTCCGTTCTTAACCTGAAACTGTTCTTAACCTGAGGTACCACTTTAACTAATGGGGCCTCCAGCTGCCACCGCACTGCCGCCGCACGATTTCTGTTCTTATCCTGAAGCAAAGTTCTTAACCCGAGGTACTATTTCTGGGTTAGCGGAGTCTGTAACCTGGAGCATCTGTAACCTGGAGTGTCTGTAGCCCGAGGTACCACTGTATCTGCACACCTGAGTGTGTAGAAATTTCTGCCATCTGTGCTTTACAAAGGTAATCCTCACATCCATTGCTCTGCCTCTTTTCATCTTTGGCCCCAGCTGCTTTTCCATCTGACTCCATCTACCAGTGGCACGTGTCTCCTGGGAGGAAATTGGGAGTTCGGGCTGAAAATGGTTTCCCACTTGTGCTATATTTTCTTACCTTACACTAGACTTTCATTCAGTATTAACTACACCAACAACAAAATTTCCAATCCTAAAACACACAGAGAGAGAGAGACACAATTTTGAATGGAAAATTTTAGGAAGCAATTTTCACTCAATCAAGGACATAGGGGAGAAAATCATCTTAACTGTCTGAACTAGGTTAATTAGAATAACTACCTTCCCTAAAAATCATTATCCAATCTGGCTTCAAGTGTTAGAAAGGAGTGCTATGTTTTATCTTTTTCAGTAGAGGCATTTGCCAATGATCAGCATGCATTTTTCTCATAAATAGCAGACACAGCGTTGTTTGTCCTCTTCTGATGCAATCTTTCATGCACTTCACCATACTAAGGGCTACTAGAAAGGAATTATTTAGCCTTGAAAAACAAAGTCAACAAGTGATGTTCCCATAAAAGTGTAAATGGTATCAACATGGTTCCGATAATCTTGGCTACAGTATAAAGGCCTTTTAGAATACTAGCATAACAGATGAAATACCGACATCCACTTGCCCTAAAGCTGTCTGATTCATGTTAATGACACTCTCCCATTGTAAATGAGCTGTGGGTTTCAGCTTGTGACTATTTTCTTTGTATTTCATTCTCTCAATTTTTATTCCCTTTCCCCCACAGACTTTGCTCTTAGATTTTCACTTAAGCTGAACGTAATATTTGCAGTAGCATTTGTATCTATCAAGCACAGTTGACTCTGGGCAAAACTCCACATTACACACAGTTAATTAATTTTCCACTTTTTTTCTTTTTTTTTAGAAGAAGATAGGAAGCAGCCACCAGAGGCTGGAATTTTGAGTAGTCACTGAATTGGCTGCTTCATCCCTTTCTCTTGGGAGATTTTTAATTCAAAAATATCTCTTCATTCCCCCTTCCAGTATTGCACCTTTTCTCCTTGCAGGAGAAAAGATGTGGACGTCTATCTTTTTTCCCCTACAGAGGGAAAGTTGGAAGGGTAGAACAATTCCAATGGTTTGAGATGAAAGCATTTTCACTCACCCCCCATCCATTAACAATATTCAAGCCTCCTTTACTTGGACCACAAATGGCTGTGTGTTGTTGTAGGCTGGCCTTTAGATGACTTTAATCTAGTCTCATATCCTCTCAGATTGTACCCCTCCTGTCCATCATTAGTCTCTACATTGTTAAGATCACATGAGGAATCAGGGCCATTGGTCCCTACTGGGCTGCTGCATTCCTATGTTTTTCATAGGGGATTGGAATATTTTATTTTCTCTCCATTTCTCATTTTTCCATCTTAATTTTATTTATTGAAATTCCAGAAATAAAATAAACAAAACTCGGTACTCACAGGTTTTAATCTAATTGCAAGCATACCACAACTGTCAAGCTGGGATAGAAGAATTTTTCTTTCTCTGACATCCTTATTCTTATAGTCTTGAAATCAAATTGCCCCAATTGCCCATCAGATTCAGGGTTTTTAAAATCCACATGGAGATTTGCACATATGTTCATGTACCTTTCTCCTAATATTTTCCATTTTGTAAGCAATTTTGCCTAATGTACAAATTTGCAAACAAATAATATAATACAATTTTGTAAAAAAAAAAATTAGTAATACATACATCTGTATGCAAAGTTTCCCCTAATAAATACATTTTAATGCACATTCCACAGATAGTTGGGGGACACTCCAAGACCCCTTTTTGTTGCAGAAGGGGGAGGGAATTGATGATGGCCCTATATGAGCAGCTTCTTCTTACACAGTATGTTATTTGTTATTTGGATACAAGCCACAAAGTACGCTAAACATCAAAGATTGTATTGTTTTCTGTATACTGAATACAGCAGCAACAACAACAGCAACTTTATTATTTTGCCCCAGACACTCTGGGTGGCTTCCAGAAGACAATGAAAACATAATAAAACACCACACATTAAAAACTTCCCAATACAGGGCTGTATGAAGTGTTTCCATATAATTACATTATTGCTTATTTCTAAAAATATTATTCTTGGAAATATAGTTTCCATACAGATTATTATCATTTTTTATTTATTCACTAAAAATGATCTCCCACTCCCTACATTTGGAATCGAAATGGCATTTTCAAATCAGGCTGCTTTTGTAATTTTCAAGTTGTGGAGGGAGAAGATCCTAATTTCTGAGCTCAGGACCTTTGCTCTGATATGGAAATAGCATTCTGTAAGACAAAAAAGCTGCAATTCCCATTCCACAGTAATTGCTTTTTCCCACCTTTTAATATGTGCTTACTATTGGCAAGAAAAATCACATTTTATCCATCTTTCTCTCCCACTTTGTGTAATTTAATACATATCAAAGTGCACTGCTGCATTTTCAAGCTAAGCCAATTTTATTGCTAAGTTTCGAATTTACTCGTGAGCTAAAATTAGATCATATGTTTCACTCTAATTTTACAGTACATTACAGTACAATAAGGGCATGATATAAGCACTGCAAATACAATGAAAAACAACACACCACCCACTCTAGGCATATACATTCTGATTGTATATGAAAATATAATTTCAGTGACAATAACCATGACTTTATTCTTGCTCATGCATTTTAATTCAAAACACTAAACATTCTGTCACTTCTTCACTTCTGTCTATTTTACCTAGTGCTCTTTTTTCCTTGCTCATTTTGTTTTGTTTTGTTGTAATTATGAGAAAATGCCCTATAAAACTTAAGGAGCTTCCATATATATTATTGTAAATATAACCACTGCAGGATAGAGCACGCAGCAGTGCTTCAATGTAAATTAGAGCAGGGTTTTCTTTTTTTAATTCTTTTACACAGTTCATTAAACAGATTTGGGGATTGAATTTAGATTTAATAAAAGCTTGAACACTTCTAATATAAGCAATGCAAACCCAGCGAAGAAAACATTACAATCATTTTCTGGAGCAAAGACACATGGCATGTTAACCATGCATCTAAGGAAGCCCATTAGATCAGAAGATCTAATGAGGATGAATTTTTAAAAGTGATATTACATATTTCATTGGAGGGTCAGGTGATCACTAATCCTTCTTTTATGCAGATATTTATTTAGCTGAACAGGAAAAGGCCTTGAACATGGCATGGATACATACATCTGTGTAGGGCCAGCATCAGCAGTTGGCACCACTAGGCACCTGCTGAGACTCAAAATCTGGTAGTGCACCAACCTCCAATCTTTGGAGCTCCTTAGCCTTGCTGACCCTCCTCTTTCCTGTCTAAGTCCTCTCACCCTCTTGGTGTGGTGCCATTGAGGGATGGCAGGGGCTCCTTTAAGGCCCGGGTGAGGGAATCGTAGTCTCGGCATCCAGTCAGGATGGTGGGTGTGGGCGTAAGCCCGCGCCGCCTATCAGGAGCCTAATCCTAGCCTACACCCAGGATCAGCAAATGGGAGTGCAGGCTTGGACATGCGCTGGGCCAGGGGGCAGAGCTGACAAAGCAGGAAGGCTTCTCTTGGGTCCGCACCCAGGCCATTTAAACAGCCCACACCTGGAACCCCACCAGCTTTTCCAGCCTAATCACCTGCCCACACTGAATGTGCACAGACTGAAAGATGTAAGAACAGCTCCTCTTTCTCTTAGAGTTAGTGTAGGTGGAGTCCAAAGGGATCAACAAACATATTGGCAGCAGCAACACCAGAAAAGAGGAGCCCACTGTGAACATATTGCCACCCCAAATTCCCAGGAGCTGACATTGTATCTGGGCTCCGATCTGCAAGGAATTTCTGGATCCCAAAGCCTGTCTAATTTGATATATATGCCCCAGCTAAAAGTACCAAAGTACCATCATCTTCATCTTGATGCAAGGGGCGGAATTCATCTTGTATTGTTAATGATATAATGCATTGTCAATCTTCCTGCATCTGCCTCAACAACTAAAGTTTCTGAACCATTTCAGAAACATTTTAATGTATAACACACTAACATATTCTGTCCAGGATGTTTCCAAAGCATGGTGAACCATGGCCAGACCTCTATTCATGAGAGGTCATGGCTGATGCACCAACCAATGCTGGTAAAATACACTCTGCGCTAAAAAGCATCACCTGGGTCTTGGAAACAAGACTGGGACCACAAGCTGTGAATATGTTTATTCAGTTGAATGACACTGGTTCGATACAATCTCTCTGAACTAGAGGGCCCATTCCGTGCCCAATAAGCACAGGATGCCTTTGCCTGGAAGTGCTGCAGCCCATAGATTGCAGCAAAATACTGGGCAAGATTTTGCCAAGATCTGTCCCATGAGCCCTTGCTGAAGAGGGGAGGGAAGGCCTATATACGGCTATTTCTGCTGGATCACAGTCATTTTGCTTTGGGAGCTTCCTGCTCACCCACCCTTGGGTTAGAGCTTCACTGAGCAATTTTGGATTGCTGGTTACAGGGCCAGAAAGGTATTTTTATCTCTCAACTTGATTGACACTTGGTTGGGTTTTTTTCCTGCCTTTCCCTCAGTGACATTATGGCTTTCCTTGGTTAGGTGGAATAACATTGTTTGTATGAGGACAGAAATGGCATTGGGCAGGATCAACGTAGTATAAGGGAGGCCCCATAAGGGGCATGAGGGGAGGATTGACCATGGCAAACCCAAGTGTGGGTTCAGTATCTGCCTGGTTGGAATCTGCACCCTGGTCCCCCAGTGAGACCTTGCTTGCTTGGCTTGCACCACAGCAAGGTTCATCACTAGCCGACTTCCATGGTAGAGGTTTGGAGCAATCCAAACCCAGAGGATCCATCCCATCAACATGGGGCTTGTGGAATGATGAACTGATCCTGGAGCCCAATGCCATGCCAACCCTTGCCCTGCCTGCTTCTGACAATAAAAAATTGTCCTGATTTTATCCCATGACCGTTGTACAGTCTGGTTATTTTGCTGTTCTCATAATGTGCCCGCCTGAGCAAATCTACCCACCTACGGGATCTCTATCTTGTCAAGCTTAAGCTTCAGATATTGAGTGCAATCTAGGTCACCACTGAATCCAGGCAACAGTTAAACTCTTAAACTCAACAGTTAAACTATGTCCACAGACATAGATGACAAAAATAATTAGAACTGGGTACCCTGAATCAGTTTAATTATTGACACATAATTCTTTGTTTCATGCAGATGTTAAAGAACATGGGGAACATGATGCAATCTTGCAGCACTCGTAGCACAAGAATCAAGAGTCTGAGTGGGAATTCTTCAGTGCTACTTCCTGGAGTAGAAATAGCAAGCAGGGAAGCATAACCCCTGCAGCACCAGACTGCACTGGTTGGGGAGCATGAGATTGGGAATTTTTAGCTGCTATATCTTGCAACCCTAAAAATCTATATGCTCAATGTGAGAGATAAAGCTATTGTACAATAACACAAGTGAATCTTAAAGGAAGAAAGATTAAATCATATCCTACTATCTCTGCATCAACTGCAGTGGTTGCCAGTTGTCTTCACAAAGTGCTCATTATGATCTTTTAAAGCCAGGAACCCGCATAGCATAGGAATTAGAAAGCACCTTTTGTTGTATGAATATGCCTGCTTGCTAGGGTCATCATCCAAACAAGGATCTTCTTGTTTGCAGCCCTAATAATTTATCTTGTACGGTAAGCCAATCAGGTCTAGAGATTCAATGGATGCTTGTTCGGATATGCGCAATCTAGCCCCAAATGCACGTGGTTTCTGTCTTCACATCTCTTAACATCTTCCCTAGAGCATACGTATATGAGATACAAAAATCCCTATAAACAGAAGAGAGCCGAAAAGCCGGCCCATCCTTAATTGCAGAGCGGCATGTCAGAAATGTAAACTTCTTAATTATTACTTTTTATTTTAGCTGACATTTTTGGGCATAGGATAATGCATGGGCTGTCTCAATGGTTTCCAGCATGCATTTCATTAGAGCTTTAATGTTTTTTTTTGTGTGTGTGGTTTTTTGCCTCTCTAGACTAACAGAGCAGTTTTCAGGGATATAACATGTAGACGGTGATAAGACAACAAAAGAGCATAGTGTTAAGTAACAATGTCACAAAGGAAGGAATCAGAAGGAATCTGATTTGTATCACTGTTAAGTCACACAATGCCACAGAGTATACACACACTCAAATGTTATCAGTCTAGTAACCACTTTCTAAAAAGAAATGCCTTTTACTGCTCCAAAGCTGCCTGCCTTCTGCTTGCAGTAGGTGAACCTTAGTTGGATAAATGAGATATTTCAGAAAGAGTAATAGCATTGGCATCACTCACACAAGATTGAAATAAAAAAGAATTCTATTTATATGCAAATGTAATATTTCATGTAAACCATGTTTATTGACACTTCTATTATATTTCTCATCATGTTTATAAAGCATTTCCTTCTAATATCTAATGTTTAAAAAACTGAGAACTTATTATTGAGTTTGTTTATCTATCTATCTATCTATCTATCTATCTATCTATCATCTATCCAAGGCTGCTCATCAGAGCCTACCAAAACATATTGTGTCAGAATAAGAGTTCTGTTTTGTTCTTTCCCCCACTGAGGGGCTAGGGCCATGCCAGGCCTCTGGGGACACCTAGAAGAGCTACAGGCGGGTTCCCCCCGATGTGGGTTCCTCTTTGGGTGGTTTACCCTTACTGACTTCCTGCAAAGGGGGCAGGAGTCTGATATAGTCCTTTGACAATGCCTAAGGCAATACCGCTCACATTTCTGTAGTCAGTAAAGTTGTGGCCTAAAATTTTGCCCAATAACCTTAAACCAAAATTCTGTGTCAGTGTGAATTTTATTCTAACAAGGGGCTGGTTGGGGGGCCTTGCCACGCAACTAGGTTTAGGAGGAAAAGCTTCAGTTGGCTGCAGTCCTGATAAAAATCTAACTCAATCTTAAACAAAGATGTGATAATAAGCAACACAAGTATCATTCCATGTAGCCAAGCCCTTAGTTGCACAGCATTCCTGAAGTTTTCAGGCTGCTCCAGACAGTGGCATATAGTGCTTCTGCTCTGGTATTGTGCTCACAATGAAGACAATGGGAAATTATTGGGGTAAAGCAGGAGTGGGAGCTGCAGCAAACAATAATGGAGGAAACTTTAAGTTCAAGCACCATGTTCTTCACCATGCAGCCCTTGAATCATGTTATATTGCTTGTTGGTGGATTACTTTATTGCTATTCTTTTGGCTTTCACATAATGCAGGAGAAGCTGAGCTGGTGCAGAAATGGAAGCTTGTAAAAATGTACTAGAATTCAATGTATGTGGTTATCAATGCAGCAATTGGCTGATCAAGTGAACACAGAAATTGTGACAAATGTAACACAAAACAAGGCTAACTTGGCCCGTTTTTGTTGTTGTTGTTGTTTTAGAATGAGTGTTATAAAGCTGCATGCAGACTTGGTCTCAATTTTTAAAAAATCTGATTTGTTAAAGCTGATCTGTCATTCTTAAATTGGAATATTTTCACTGGATCTAACTAAAACATATAAACAAAACACTTCTTTTTCTTATTGACCACTGGGATACAATGAAAAACCTCAAAGATTAAGAGAAGATAAAAACTAATTAGTGGCAAAATACAATGCAGACTGAAAACTCAAACAATGGTTATTTTAAAAAAACCCTAATCAGAATTCACTTTATATTGTGTTCAAACATTAATCCTTCCATTTATTTTAAAAGATTAATGCAACAAAAGACCAGCTAATTGTAAACGGGACACCAAAAGGTTCAGGTTAGTGCTCTTTTGTATTATGGAGAAACAGTGTATTTGAGAAGGAGAAATTAAATTTTCGGGTGGAGGTCAGCTTGGGAATCAAATGAATCCCTCTGATTCATGCAGAGTCATGCATTAACCACTTGAGATTTGAAAGGAAAAGATTTGAAAGCTTTTTTTCCTCCTGTACAGATAATTGCCTTTAATAACCAAGTTGCTATTTTGGCTTCAGAATATCAGCTTTCCAAATTAGTTGAGTTCTGAAGGTCCTCCGGAGCATAAAATCTCTGATTAAACACTTTCTAAAGTTCAACCTTCTGGTAAAAGTGAAAATTCCATTACTTTGGCGAGAGCAGTCATGTCAGATTTATCAAGATAGCGATATTAGGAGAGAACTGGAGTGAGCTGAGACAGCTGTCTCTATAATAAGTGGTCATCAAAGGACACACAATTTCTTTCAAAAGCCATTATTATGCTGCCCAATAATAAAAGGAACCTAACATTATTGTGCACTATCTTAAATCCAAGTAATGTTGGATTAGGTAACAGAGAGAGAGAGAGAGAGAGAGAGAGAGAGAGAGAGAGAGTTACATGCCAACCCAGTCTTGGTGGTACAAGATTCCAGGCGTTCCAGAAACTTGCCCAGTTCCTTTTGTGAATGAAGCACAGTGGAGACTGTGATGCCTTTAGGATATATGATTTATTTACACATATATACAACCTGAGTTTAGAATGAAGGGCTTCATAGCATTAACACTACAAACAGATTTTGCTTCTTCCATAGCCACAACCTTGGATTCAAACAGAAATCAAACACTGTTCTCAAATGTTCCTCTGACTCTCTCTCTAAGCTTGCTGCTTCACCTCCAGGTCTCATCACTCACCAAAACTTTCTATTTTAAACACTGGCTTTAGCTGTTGAGAACTTCATACCTCTTACTGACTCATCACCCAGGCTACCACTTCACCAGGAGGCTAGCCTGGCTATTCCAAGAAGTAGAAGCCTTGATTAAATTATAACACTTGCTGGATCCAGGGATTAGAGGGTCCTGGCACACAGCTTAATAGCCCAAACACCCAGGTATGCAATTTTGAAATAGTTTTCATTATTGTTATACCACAATGCTGCAGGAAGGTGGACAATTAAGGAAGAACTGCTTAGAGCATAGGATAGGCAGAGAAGAACCACCTCTGTTAAAGGGTAACTAGGAGAGATTCAGCTCTCTCTAGCTGCTGTGATTTCATTGGAAACTGGCAGTGGGTTAACGGGCAGTTAGTGCCCAGCTGCCTGGCACCATGCTCATCCTTGGAGGTGGGGCAGACTTGCCCAGAAATGGAAAACTCTAGATTGAGCTTGGCCCACAGGACAGTTGGTGGAACAGCCTCATGGGCATAGGGACAAACTTCAAATCTCTTCTCAACACTTCTCTGGTTAGTTTATGGTTAAAACTTATGGATGTTATTTAATTCAGGAAAGTGCTGGCCTACTTAACTCCAATGTAACGTCCATCTCTTTATTGCTGCCCACAATGTTTAGTTTACATGTACATTCAGATACTGGCATTATTTTGCTTGTTCTCCCATGTAAAGAGACAGAGAATGGTCTTAATTGTGCATGGTTCCTGACTGAAAGTCATCAAGACTGGATAGCTATTGTGCATCCATTCTCTTAGAGTTTCCCTTTGAAACTGCAGACCAGCTAGCTATTGTGCAACCATCTGGTTCAAACTAATGCTCATCATATTTATCAACTCAATTGCTGACCAGCTTGGTGTGTTGTGCATCGTTTGTCCTTGGTGTACCATTCACTTAATTGCACAACATCTTGCTCAACAAGTCACCATGGCTTTTTTTGCTTTTGTTTTTGCTTTGTTTGGAAACTTGCTGCATGTGAGACATTTAGCCACAGCTGTGAATATTTCTTTTTTCCACTAGAGATGAAAAGTTTGGCCATTCCCCAATACAAATATAAACTTCAGGCCATGTTGCTGGTCTTCAATCTGAGCACCAAGGGACCCAAAATTTTGTGAGCTACTTACCCTGCGTGCCTTGTCTACTTACATTGCAATCCTATGCATTCTAAGGTTACCTGCACAAGAACCCATGGATGGATCTGCCTGAAATTTGACATGTTTAACCTTCTCTGGTGGAGCTCTGCTACCTGAAACTTTCATCCATTTACATTAAAAGGGGAGGGGGAATTGGGAGCCATTTTAAGGTTCCCATTACAAAAGAAGGTGAAACAGTTTTAGCGGATCAGATCTGGACAGAATTATGAATTGAAAAAGAAGGACACAGAGCATATTTGAGGTTTGCCCACACATATACAAACTGAGAGTCCTTGACAGACAAATATTGCAAATAACTATTTACTTATGTGACATCTGGATTTTTACATCTCTTCCATACCCTTAAAGATAGCACTTCAAACCCGCAGTTCTAGAACACAAGACTAGGAGAGATCTGTAAAATGGTAGGGCCAATATATACCCAGGATTATACTAAGTAGGGCCATGTACATCCAGCTTTTCCTTCAAAATGCATTAGGACAGTCTGTATCAAAAGTAGTGTGAAGTCTCTTGTTCTGTTAGCACAAACATTTACCTTTGTACAATGAAACTCCCTACCACCACATGCATCCACAAATCTGTTCTGGGGTTTCCCCAACCCTCTGGATCAGAGTTGAGGAGGGGGTAGTACAAGGGAGAGAAGCTCTGTTGTGTAAGCATGAATACTTGTGCTAAAAGAATAAGGGCTTTGGATACTGTTCAATACGTTTTGCCCCAGGGAAGGCAATTGTCACAGTATCCTAGAAGAAAGTTACAAAATCAATTGTAAATCTGGAACACTTGATCACTCAGGAGAGAATTGTCTTGAGTGGATTAGAAAAACTGAAATATAAAGCTTAGGTTGAAAGTGCATTCAGTGCAAAGTTCTCCTTTGGCACACTCTCTAGGACTTCCAAGGTTTTTTTTGCCTATCTGAGTGTAGCTCCTCACTTGGTCTCATATGCAAACCTGCAGGCTTAGTCAGAATTGAAGGAGCACATGAAGGGTGCACCACTGACCGTGGGAGGCAGGAACTCTTAAATTCTGGTTCTTGCACACCAGAATCTCTGGAGTTTTTTGGGGGGGGGCTGTCTAATTCCTAGCTCACTGTGTGTTTGTTTGTCCCCAGTTTGTGTCCATAGAAAGTCTAACATTTATATGTTCCTTCTGTGAAGGGTTTAAAGGAGTGATGAAAAGAGCCATCAGCTTCCGTATTACAGTATTTCATTTATTTGCTGTGTTACTCTGAAGAGTAAACAACTATCAATAAAACAGCACCTTTATCTTGAGGGAAAAGATGCTCAAGCATGCTGCCCATGTTTTCTTAACACAAGACCATTACCAGTTTCACTTAACTTGATTTAACATCAGACCACAGGTAAATGAAGCAAGATAAAAATAGAAAAAAAGATCTTAAATTTTAAGACATCCACTCTGTCACAAGGTGCCAATTCCACCCAATTCATTTGATAGTGAAGCTTACAACATCTTTAGGTAATTAACACAAAACAGAAACAATGCGATTGAAAGAGACATTTGCTATTCCTACAAGATAAAGTAGGCAAAAACCTCTGCAACAATTAATTAGCTGTGTGCCTGGGGCTAAAAGAAGTGTGAATTTAAAACCTGGCTGACAGAATAGAGTTTGGCTCTCCAGCCACAAAAGGCTAAAGACCATAGCTTGGATTATGAGCTGCACTTCCACAAATGGCAAGACGCCATCCCATCATGGAATATCCCACTGGCAGTTGTGAATAATGTGATTTTCACCAGTTCCCTTTTACCCCTGCACCACCCAGTGCTGCTTCTCATGCTGATAGCTTTGCTGCACAATAGATGGTAGAATCTGTTGCTGGATGAGTTTCCACTACTTCAACTTTTACATTGCATTCCTCTGTTGTGCAACAATAAAACTCAGTGCTTCTGTTGGCAGATGGACGATGTTGGACAATTCAGTTCCATATTGCAATATAAAAGATGTGTCCAAATACACTCAATAAGAATATTGTGCAAATCTATAAGTCATTTCAATATACTATATACAAAAATTGCTTCAACCAATGCAGTGTTAGAGAAAGATCATTAATAAAGTGCCTTGCGTTATTCATAACACTCAGTTTCAGACTGCATGAGCTCTGACTGGAATCCTGACCATACTTTTTTACACCTCACTCCTAAACAAATGTAACTGGAATTTTGTTCTGTTGATTTCAGTAGGCTCCCCATGCCAGCTTGAGGAAGATATTAAAACTTCAAATGTGAGATTACACCATTCTTTCAATAAATAATGTATTATATTATCAGTGAATGTTTAATCAACCTAATAGGAAGTAATTTCATTTTCCATTCCGAGGCAGAACCAAAGAGTGTAAAATCAGTAGCAACTTCTTCTGAAGCATGTACAAATTATAATGAACATTAATATTTCCTCTCCTTTTTTATTCCCTGAAAACAATAAATACTTAGTGCATTGAAAAATGTCCTTAATATCAGATTAAGACCATGTGTAGAATTGAAGGAATAAAGCCCTTTGGGATCAACAACAGCACAGAATATTGTGCTTGGTTTCCTAACAGTAAAACAAAAAAATGTGTACATTCCACTGAGAATCTTATTTTTTTAAAAAAATCTAGATGGGAAAGTTAAGGAATACTTTTCCATTCAAAGAATGAAATCTGAAGAAGGTGAGACTGGACACCAGCTCTTATTTTTCTTTTATTTCTTATATTTCCCCTTCATATCTGTTTTAGATTCTTCAGTATTATTAACCTACTTGAACCCTTAGATCTTCTTATGAGGGAGGCTTGGAGGGTGGTGCAAAGGGATATGGACTTTTCCAGAGACACTTCATTTCTGTGGAAGCCTGTTTGCAATGAGGTCCACCTGACAACTTTGCCACACTGTGTTTGGCACCAGGTAAAGACTTCTGTCTTCCCTTTCAATATGCTTGAGATTATGTGCTTTGCTACTTGTGTGCTGACAAAGCTTCCTGTGGCTGTTATGGGGTTTGTTTTGATGGTATAATGTATTTATATTCGTGAAGGAATTACCCATGTTGCTCCCAGAGCATGGAGTATGCATCAGGAGTCTGGAAGAGTTAGGAGGGGCCATCTGAAACCTCCAAAGCGAGGCAGCTCTTTCTGACCCAATTAGACAGAAGGGAAGGCAGCTGGCAACATCTGAAACTGAAATCATAAATGAGGGTGGAGGTGAAGATGGAAATGTCTGGTCTATCCTTAATAAAAGAACCTCCCTTTGACAGGAGATATGCACTTCAGTAGCTATGTCAACAAACAGAAGGAAACTGGTTGACAAGAAGCACTACAGAGAATGAAGCATCACTCCCAACAAAGGAAACAATGCCTAGGGGCCAAGGTCCCTTCACCCCCCCCCCAATAAAATATTTGAGGGGGCACCCCCTCCCTGAAAAAATGATAGGCATTGCCATTCAAATGGTCTGTGTGTGCCACATCTTGTGATCAATTATGTAGGGTGGGGCTTACTTGTCCCCCGTATTTTATTCAAAATGGCACCCCTGACTCCCACCTTCAAGACTAGCCCACCCATGAGACAAGGTGAGGCATCCATTTCAGGCAGTAGAAGGCTGCCCCTGTGGATATCCCATGACTGCCTGCACTGCCTCTGCCAAGATCTTGCGATGTCTTTTGCCTTCCAGTTAGATTTTGGCAAGAATTTGTGAGATGTCACTGGAAGCCGCCATCATTGTCACTGCTTTGGCAGGCACTGCCACAGAACCCAAGTTAGGGAGGCAGTGGTGGTACAGCAGGATGTTCTGGTTTTGCCTCAGTTGGCAAAACAGGATACACCTGCCCTGCTCACCTTGTAGGGAATGCTAAGCCTGGAGGTCACCTGCACTGGAAAGACAAGCTCTATAAGCTCCTCCTCATTTTCTTACTCCTGGAGACACTGCTATGTGCTTCCTTGTGATCCAGACAAGTATTTTCCTTTACTGTGTAGTAATTGGAGCAGGTTTTTCCTTTACTTTAACACAATCATATTTATATTGTTTGTTTCTGTGGAACTTATCAGTAAACCAGGAGGACCTTCCTAGATAGTATCTTCCCAACTCTACCCCTGGCCCTTCCTTAAAGGCCCTTTCAGAATCAGTAGGCGTGTGTGTGTGTGTGTCTTTAATTGAACAAAAAACACTAAGCTCTATGATAGGTGCAATTCCAGATAGCCAAACTATTAGCTGATGTAGAATGGCAACATGGAAGAGGAATTTTGGAAGCTTGGGAATTTTGGAAACTAAAGACAGATTGGTTCTGCCCACCACTTTTCTTAATGAAAATATCCACTTTCTAGTGGCAACTGAATAACCATCATTCAAATATTGTGTGCTTCAGAAAACACATTGAAGTTATAAAATCAGAATGGACCAAGGACCCAAAGTCATGGCATGATTTCAATGCATGGGGGGGGGGGGGAATCCACTATAGCCATTTGGCATCTTGCAGCAGGGCAAAATTATCCATTCATCCTTCTCGATCAGCCCATACAATTAAGATGCCAGTGTACTACAACTTGAGAGTAGAAATACTGCTGGAAGGCAATTATACACACATACATGCACACTGCTGTTCTTTCTTTTGCTCTCATCAATAATTATTGTCTTCAGAGTGACCGCATAGGCTGTGATCTATAAACCAGTTAAGCTGAAGTATATTAATGTAAGCCAATTGAGATCCCTTAGGTAATGAGATTATTTGAATGGCCCATATCCTGATAGAAAAAAATTCCCTTATTATCTCCTGGCTTATTTTCTCATTGTATAAATGAAATTTCAAAGAAACAGATTTCTCTGTGGGCAGTGCAGCTGCAATAGTTAACGAGGAATGCCAAGATATAGATTTTTCTTAAGAATGAATTAAATTGTTATAAAACCCTATATACAATAGTGAACATCTTAATTTTTTATGGAGGGAATATGGTTTCTAAAATTAAAAGTAGCATTCTGAAAACTTTATCTTCACTTCCTCAAGATGCCCTTCTCTTCAACAACTCTCACTTTTGCTGAATCTTTGCACTGCCAAAAACTTCTTACACTTTCCCCTTCCTTAGTTGATTCCTCAGAATGCCTTGTTTATTTAAAGGACTTGTTTATTCATTTATCCAACCCTTTTCAATGCTTTCCCCATTCCTAACTGCAAAAAAGTCGTCTTCTTCTTTTAGGGGGAGATTTGTTGTGCTAGGGACACAGGGCATTTTCATCCACTTTAATTGCACAAACTGACATTTCAGGTATGTACTTGAATCCTGCTCACACAAAAAAATGACATTCTGGAGGCAGTGACAATACCTAGGCTCCTTACCACCCTTGGCAATGTGCTGTATCAGCATCTCCTGAGCTGGGAGAGACCATGGACCACAAGCTCAAAAAAGTTTGCTTTTCGTTGCCTTACACTCTTTGCCAGGGATTCCTCCTCAGGCATGAGGTTCAGTTATGTTCTGCTCTGTCTCCTCTACTCCACCTCTTGCATTGGTCTATCTGCTTGCCTCTCTCCCTCCCTACACTCATTGCTTTCTCTTCTGCCTCCTTCCTCACTCTGTCCCTCCTTTTCCCTCCTCCTGCAACTCTCACTTGCTCTCTCTATCTTCCATCCCTCTGAGCCCCACTGGGAGCTTCAGTCACACTTCTAATAGCACCACTGGCTAACTGGGGAGGGGGCACCACCTCGCCTGGGATCCTAGAACAGTGTAGAAATGGATGGGGGACTGTATGGGTGGGCAGGCTCTTAGCCACAACAACCCAGAGTGAAGAGGCTAGTTTTTGCCTCCGTGGGTCTGTGCCCTTTGTGTGGGCCAACCTGCCCAACCCCTAGGTACACCCCTGTCTGGAGATGACCAATACAACTTCTACTACCACCACCACTGCTGCTGCTGCTTCCTCCTCCTCCTCCTCTAGATGTAGCAGGCAGCAATTATTATGATTGCAGTGGGCTTCCCCCCACACGAGTATTCACTCATGATCACCAGGTTCACACATTACCATTGTTCACATGTGTACCTATGGATGATTGCAATGAGTTGCCTGAACAAAAATATGTTGTGCAAACTGTTTGTTTTTTTTTCTTTCATAAAACCATAGAATTGTAGAGTTGGAAGGGACCACAAGGGCCATTGAGTACAATTCTCTGCAATGCAGAAATATTTTGCCCAATGTGGGACTCGGACACACAGCACTGAGATTAATATTCTCATGATCTACCAACTAAGCAGTTACTTTTATATTATACTAACTCAATGACATCCATTTTCTAAAATGATGCTAAGTCAGTTATGTCATGACTACAATTCTTGAGAATGAGTAGTAGATCCTATGGATCTATTCCATCAAATATGGTTCAGCAGCCTTGCAAGACTTGCACTGTTTACTTTCTTCTAGACAAGACACAAGTTTTGGTATGCCAATAAGTTATATCAAATATATATCCAGGTAAACTGATAGGAAAGTGAATATTTCCATGCATCCCCACTTCCCTGCTTACAGTTGACTTACCATATAATAAATGTAAAAAGGATTCATGCAAATAGTTAATCTTTTCTTTTAAAAATTCTTCACTATAGAATTAACAGCTTTAATTTAATTGCAATCTCTTGCATGATTAATAGGTTTGATTTTCATCCTTAATTCTATCATGCAGTCAGTTAAATATGGCCTTTTTTTGTTAAACTATTTTAATTTCCTGAGAGATCAAATTCCTGTTGCATGTGAGTTGTATTATTTGAACACCTCATGTCATTATTTCTAATTTTCATATCTTTTTGATTAATGATTTACTTTGATCCATCTTATGCACTAGGAGTCACAAGTCTTTATTTCATCAAGCAGAATTTCTCTGACTGGGAAAGCATGCTGATGTGTTGTGGAACAAAGAAGAGCACTGATGAGATTTACATGATAAATCAGATCACAAGTACCAAAGATTACCTTTGCTGAACTCTCCAACTAGCTTTAAATGATACTACTCCTTTAGCGGAAAAATATTATATGTTAAAAGCAATGGGGCAGCCATTTGCCACAGATTCTCAAACAAAAGCATGGCAGTGTTGGAATGAAATACAACAGTGTTGAAATGGGTGGGATACAGAGATTTGGTTTATTTTGGATGGGATTAATTAAAGTGTATTTGTGATGATCATTTTTTTCTTCATCCCACAAATCTTTTATCTAATGGCCCACATGCTGCAGAATTTCTGCAAACCCCACAATTTCTTAAGCTCGATTTTCCAGTAAGTATAGAATGTAGGAGGCAGATCAGGGACTCACTAAGATCTTGAGTGTCTCCATGGCTTCAGTGATCCTCCCAAAAGAGAGGGGACATTGTAGAGAGGTTGGAGTATCTTTCATTTTGACAAACAGATTAGAAGTGCCTTGAATGAATCACTTACATGTATTTGCCTACAGTGTGGCAGGCTTGAGTCACAGTGTGGGGGGCTGTTATGGTGTCGCTGTTAGAGTGTTAGAGTGTTAGGCCTAGGATCTGAGAGGCCAGCGTTCAAATCCCCATTCAGACATGGAGCTCACTGGGTGATCTTGGGCCATTCACTCAGCCTAACTTCCCTCAAAGGGTTGTTGTAGAAATTAAATGAGGAGAACCATGAACATACCTCTTTTAGTTCCTTGAAGAAAAAGGTGGGATATAACTGCAATATATCAATAAACAATAACTAAATATGCCTGAAAATTTTATCCACTTTGGTTGAAACAGGGGAAAGAATAGCTGTTTTTAGCTTCCCAGTTATAATGAATGGGCAACATGGGGCTTCAAATGTAAAGGACAAGTCAGAACCTGAAACATAGAACTGGAGCAGACTCAGTCACTCAGAGTGACTTAGAAACTCATTTTTTTATTTTAAAAAATGCAACAAATAGCAATAGCAAATAGTGCAGTCATACACACACCTAGTATATGCACATTTTAAAAACCAACCAACCAACCATATGCCTGGCTGACTATTATGGCAAGCAAGTTGCTGGGCTAGATGGGTTTCTGTACTGGTTCATTAGAACTCTTCTTATATTGCTAGTCATCAAAATAGACCCACAATTGTGTCCAAATATCCTACCCACCTGAATCCTAGAATAGGTATGTAACTCCTCTTTAGGGTGGGGGCCAAGGGATATTTCCGTTATCCTGAGAAACCACTGCACTTCAGAATGACAAAACAATGGTGTATTCTTGATTTTCCCTCATATGGACTATTTTCAAACTCCAGAGGACTTCTCTGATCCTAGAAAATAACTAAAGAGGACATTTCCCCACTAACATCTGAACAAGTTATAGACCTTCAGATGGGTAAACCAGACATTGGACTGGGCTTAAATATCAAATCTCAACATACTCTAATTTTAAAGGTACATACAAAGTAATTTAGCATTTAAATGTTTTGTTTCTGTACTGTGAGGAGAAATCTTTAACTTCACCTGCATTTTGTAAAGCTTTACTGGGTATACTGTTCAATCTATGCAGCATATCTGCATTTATTTGTATTAAATGGTTGTTTTTAAAATCTTCAGGAATTAAAGAGGGATTTCTAACCATATTTCCAATAAAAGTAATAATGTCTAGGGACATATACTGCTGAGCTGGAATTATTGCCCCATAAAATGGTAGATTTAAACTAAACAAATACCTTTTTAATTTCACTTCTTATGTTCCAGAGCTTTCTTTGCTTGTGACCGTATAACTGTTATACCTTTTATTATTGCCAGGCACACACAGAGAGCAGCTGGAGGAAATGATATAGGCATAGGCCATTTCTGAATTTTTCATAAAAGCCTGCCATAATAACCTTGGTGTTCTTCCATAGCAGGTTTGTTATTATGTCTGATTCTGATTTCAATAACATTCTTCCTAGTGCATTTCTGTATAAACACTGTGGAGAACAAAAGCCACTCAAAAGGTTTATATGACCATAATAATGAATGGTAGATATGATGAATGCAAAGTTTGCAGTGGTTATCTGTGTGGACTCTGCTGTAGTAATCTTATCTCTAATGTTTCTTATGAATCTCATTGAGAGCTATTTGACACTCTTGGCAGAAATCTGACTCAATTTATGTCAGTGGAAACTTGGTCACAGATTGAAATGAAGCCTCATTTCACTAGCCCTAGACAATACTATATATTTAATGCCGAAATGCAGGTACCCTGATCTACTGATTTCTAGTGGAAACAAGAACATGGATGCTTATAGAGAGAGCAACCCTGCCCACCAGGGTTTTTCTCCATTAATTTCATGGAGCACACACAGATTTCACAAATAAAACTTCCCTCAGCCCACTTTATAATAAATTCAGCATGCATAGATTCAGAGGCAGAGCCAGCTGCTCCAGCACCTAGAGCAGCGCACACGCTGTGCATCTGGGGGGGGGGGCATGGGGGCAGGGTGAGCGTCCCAGGGGGCTTCCTGGGCTGGGGGGAGAGAGCCGCGCTGCTTTGCCAGTAGCCTTCCTCCCTTCCCTCTTCCTTTTGACAGCTTGGGGGAGGCTCCTCCCCCAGAAGCAGCCCAGGAGTGGGGGATAACAGCAAACCACCCGCCCATGGCCCCTAAGCCTTCCCCGAGCTGTCAAAATGAAGGGGGAAGGGGGGAAGTCCACCAGCAAGGCGGTACAGCTCCACCCTTTCCCCCGACGGCTCAGGTAAGCTTGGGAGTCATGGGCAGGCGGCACACCAAAAATCACGCCTCACTGTAATTACACCCAGGGTGGACCGCCCCCCGCCCCCTTCCTCTGCCCCTGCATAGATTAACATTATGTTATTTGTGGCAATTGAAGAATTTTTGTGCTACTTTTCTAAGTGTTCACAAACCAAATGTTGAATTTTCTGTTCTAGGACCTTTCCTGGTATTGATGTCAAGTTCACGGGTTCATAGTTACCTTGGTTTTCTTTTCCCTGCTTTTTGTAGATGGAGACAACATTTGCCTGCCTTCAGTCTGCAGGGACATTCCCTGTTCTTCAAGAATTCTCACAAAATTATAGACAAAGGCTCAAGAATAACTGAACTAGATCCCATCACTGCCACCATGTTCAGACTGATCTGCCTCTGAAATGTTAACCAAGCTGGGTATGTTCAGGAACTCAAACTACAAACTTCTTTTATAAAGTAGTATAATAGTTTTATTAAAAGAAAGTTACAAGGCTTTTAAAAAAAGTAACTTGGAGGCTTAAAAATAACCAAACTATATTATCTGACTAACAATTAAACAAGCACTTACACAGCAAAGACAAAGCTGAGCATACATCAGGTTTCAATTTAGCAGCATAACAGACAATGGTAACTAAATCATGAAGAAGGCAATACCACAAAATAACCTAAGACAAATTTAAGCAAAAGCTGGCCCGAAGCCCATGACTTGAGGTAACCAATCATGATGCTTAATCGATGGAACCTTCAAGATGGCGAGCACTCACTCCTCCCATCTTGAAGGAGCAAACACCTGCTCCCCATCAAATATTTTAATTAACTGGTTCTATCTAGCATTGGCCTTGAAGGACTGGTAAGGAGGCACTTGTGTTTGGTGTTAATGCTTAGTTTCTAATAGTTTCTAACACAGTCCAGAAACTCCCCCTCAGGATGGATTCCTTCTCCACATATAGTCTGTCGGCCCTTACAAGGTTTTGCTCTTGTACTAGACAACCTTGTTTTTATCATTCCTGTGCAGCAATGTCTAGGGCATCTCAGCAGAATAATATGGGCTAAGGGAGATGTGATTTGACCAAAGACAGAGCCATGCAGAAGCATTGTAGGGCCTGAAGGTAACAATGACCTCTCTGTCTATCTTTGCCTTTTCTCTCTCCTCCTCAATGCTTCCTTCTAAAGCGTTAGAACCTCTGGGCACTTCCTGCATCGCATTCAGTCTGGCTCTCTTTGAGTGTCTTGACAGATGGCTCTGCTGGCATCTTTCATGGTGTCAATATCACCTTTGGCTGTTATTTTTTTGAAATGGCAAGTTGTTTCTCACCTAGTAGCTTAAGGAGACTTGGGATGCATTACATAGTCTGTACTTTTCCTCACTAAGGCTGTAAACCTATACCCAGTTTCCTGTGAGTAAATCCACTTGAACTCAGTGGGACTTGCTTCTAAGTAGACAAGTCTGCTGTAAAACACTAACCATGCAATTCATGATTGTACAGTATACACATAAGTGTGTGTGTGTTCTATTTTTCTGCACAGTGTTATTGGCAATTGGACATTTAAAAGCTTTATTGAAGTGAGAATTGAGTGGATAGAATGATGTGTTGGATAAAAGAGGAGAATAATTTATGTGAATTCAGATTTGTTTTGGATAGTGTGAATGTATATGTGGAAGATTTTAGTAATTGTATTACATGTAAGAGCTTTCTTACTGATATGTGTGACATTTTTCAGATACATACTGTAATTAACTTGCATTTTGATGCTATATCTTGCTGTATTCTGAAGTTTTGTTTTTTTGCTTTTGTTTTTTTTATTTATTTTACTTAAGCACATTGTTCTGATAGATGTATCATTCCTTAATTATGTTACTTAAAATGTGGATATTTTAATCTTATTAGCAGCATTATTTAGTAATGAATATGGAATCATCATTACCACTTTGTCACTTCCATTTGTTTTGTAGTGTTTTTATGGTTTTTGTTCTGTTAAAATGTTAAATAAGGTATATTTAAAAATATATATAAATAAATGCACAGTTATTATGATCTTTTCCTTTCCTTTCCTCCTTAAATATTTTCACTTATAAGGAAGGATGAATAAGTGGTTTCAATGAGAATTTTGTTCTCTTAGCTGCTAACAGCTAATATTCAGCAACTGATTGCGTCACAACAACAACAACAATTTTATTATTTATACCCCACCCATCTGGCTGGGTTTCCTCAGCCACTGTCACAGCTAAAATAATCATTCTGCTAAATGTAAAGTACCTATAATGATCAAAGTCCCCTAGTCTGCTTCATTTTCAACATTCTAGATGGTTTCCAGAATACTGCATTCTTTTACAAAGTAGCCAAGTCTCTTTGTCTGTATTCTTGTCATTGGAAATGCAATAAGGAAAGTCATACTTCTCAGTAAGATTTGGACTGTCGCTTCAAAAAGCATTGCAGGAACTAAATCTCATCTGCTTTCTGAATTCAGGTGTGTGGCACTTGTAGGTTGTTTAAAGACACAATCTTTATGGGTGCATTTTGATTCTACATTATTAGCATGAATAATGTGAGATGTGAAAATTGCTCATTTTCACTTACTTGTTAATTTTCTAATGATGTACTAATCACTGATGCAGAGCTCACCTGTGATCATTTCCCCTTTGTGTTTGGACATGTGTCTGAAGGCACCTGAAATAGCTATGCGTCACTGATTCATCATCACACATTTTGCAGCATTATTGGGCCTAAATGGTATGAATATGCCCATTTTTAAATCATTTATTAATTTCTACCATTCACTTTACCATTCAAAGCCTTTGACTATGCAAAAGCCTTTGACTGTGTCGACCACAGCAAACTATGGCAAGTTCTTAAAGAAATGGGAGTGCCTGATCACCTCATCTGTCTCCTGAGAAATCTCTATGTGGGACAAGAAGCTACAGTTAGAACTGGATATGGAACAACTGACTGGTTCAAAATTGGGAAAGGAGTATGGCAAGGCTGTATATTGTCTCCCTGCTTATTTAACTTATATGCAGAATTCATCATGCGAAAGGCTGGGCTGGATGAATCCCAAGCCGGAATTAAGATTACCGGAAGAAATATCAACAACCTCAGATATGCAGATGACACAACCTTGATGGCAGAAAGTGAGGAGGAATTAAAGAACCTTTTATTGAGGGTGAAAGAGGAGAGTGCAAAATATGGTCTGAAGCTCAACATCAAAAAAATGAAGATCATGGCCACTGGGCCCATCGCCTCCTGGCAAATAGAAGGGGAAGAAATGGAGGCAGTGAGAGATTTAACTTTTTTGGGCTCCATGATCACTGCAGATGGTGACAGCAGCCACGAAATTAAAAGACGCCTGCTCCTTGGGAGAAAGGCGATGGGAAACCTAGACAGCATCTTAAAAAGCAGAGACATCACCTTGCCAACAAAGGTCCATATAGTTAATGCCATGGTTTTCCCGGTAATGATGTATGGAAGTGAGAGCTGGACCATAAAGAAGGCAGATCGCCGAAGAATTGATGGTGCTGGAGGAGACTCTTGAGAGTCCCATGGACTGCAAGAAGATCAAAGCATCCATTCTTAAAGAAATTAGCCCTGAGTACTCACTGGAAGGACAGATCGTGAAGCTGAGGCTCCAATACTTTGGTCACCTCATGAGAAGAGAAGACTCCCTGGAAAAGACCCTGATGTTGGGAAAGATGGAGGGCACAAGGAGAAGGGGACAACAGAGGATGAGATGGTTGGACAGTGTTCTCGAAGCTACAAACATGAGTCTGACCAAACTGTGGGAGGCAGTGGAAGACAGGAGTGCCTGGCATGCTCTGGTCCATGGGGTCACGAAGATTCGGACACGACTAAACGACTAAACAACAACCATTCACTAACAGACTCTGGTACTCCAGATCTATGACACAACATTCTGCTGACAGTAGCTGCTTAGGTTTACCATATAAGATATAGTGAAAGCTCCTGCCTAATGTAAACGTCTCTTTACAAGCATTTAAAATATAATGCATTCAAACACACATTTATGTACATTAAACATTTATATCTTTAACAAAAAAGTCCCTCCACTGAAGAGCACCCCACATTCATCAAGGTCACACCTCTATAAGAGTGGGTTTTAAAACGCACTAACCTGATCTTTGTTGCATGATTCCTATCATGCCCTACTAGCCTTCTAACATATCCTGCTGGGCTGATGACATCCTACTGTTATTATTTTTAAGATGAATCTCACAAACAATAATTGTTGCCTTATTTCCGAACATTCTCCTTGGGAAATGCTAAATGCAAAATGCCATAGAGAATACATGACAGACTTTCCCGCACCCCCAACCCTGTTTGAAAGGTCAAATAAAGGTGCATTGCATGAAGGCTTACATTTTTCCCTCTCAAAAGGAAATGATAAGAATAGTGTTTGCAGAAGGTTATTAGAAAGATATTTTTTAAAAAAAAACCTTTTCTTGCCTTCAGTTACAAATAACCTGCTATGTCAAACTGAAGAAGATTAACAGATGGAGGAGTTACAGCAAGATGTTAATAACAATAGACATCTTGCATGTCACAGCCTTATGGGAAAAGAAACAAACCAGCACACATATACATGGCATGCTTGTGGTCATCTCTAGATGTTCTGTTACGATTAAATGCTTCCTCAGCCTCCGTCAACACAAAGGAAGCCCTAACACCTTTCATTGATTTGAAAACAAGATCTGCTTGATTTCACATTAGGATCATATAATTGTAGTGTTGGAAGTGACCCCAAAGGTAATCTAGTCCAGATTACCTAGTCCCATGCTCTTATCAGAACAAAAACTTTTAGAAGATAGGGAGAAGACAAACAGATGAATAGATAAAATAGAAAGTATTAAATGAAGTACCAAGTCAGTGCCATACCTCCTATGTACATTTTGATTTTTATGTCACTTTCCCTATATTCATCCAGTTATTGGGGGCGGGGGGGGGGATGAGAATCACACTATCAGTCACTTCTTCAAACTAAATCAGAATCACAGCCAAATTTCAAAGAGAAGACAGCTGTCAGTAATAATAACGGCCTTTGTCTTTACACCTGTGTCCCCAAGACATGGCATTATACTCGGCTATGAACTACAATATATTCTCATCATTCCTTGTGAATACACCTAGCATTTAAAAGGAAATGGAATACTTCTGCTTCTACTTTTTTAATGTGCTACTTATCACTCTTACAGATAAGAAGTCTAGAGCCGCATCATGTGTCCTAGATCCAAACAGCTGTGAGAAATAAGGAAATTTAAAGGAAATTGCCCAGAATGGAATTACTTTTAAACAAACTAGAGTTCTGGGATTGTCCCCTTGTGGATTAGGCTGAAATACTCATTGATTCAAAAAGTTATTGGCTCTGACCTGGACCTCCATATTCATTCAAGTGCACATATGGAGGAAATGAATATTCAGATGACTTCATTTATTTCAAGGCAAGAGACAGCATCACATAGGTCATTCCCTTGTGGGTGTGCACCTACCCCTTCCCTGTAGGTTTTGTGTCTCTAAATATCAGTTGTGGGAGACAGCAATAGGTGAGCCAGCTAGTCAGTCAAATTTATTTCCTAAAAGCCATAGCTCACAAAAGAACTGGGAGAGTGTTGTTGTAGTTGCATCCTGCTTGTGCCCTTCCCATCTGGTTGGCTTCCATGAGAAGAGGATGCTGTACCAGGTGGTCCTTTGCTCTCATCAGGCAAGACTCTTCTTGAGCTCATATATTATACTATTGCACTTTTGGAAGTTCCATGTGTATAGACTCATCTTAAAAAAAATCTATATCATTGTGAAAGAGTAATTGACGTGGAAATCCAGTACACATAGAAATCTAATTAGTGGCGTAGCGTGGGGGGTGCAGGGGGGGCCGGCCGCACCGGGCGCAACATCTGAGGGTTAGGGTTAGGGGGCGCAAATCCACGGTTAGGGGGGTGCAAATTACTTGCCTTGCCCCGGGTGCTGACAATCCACGCAACGCCACTGAATCTAATATTCATGTTTCTAAACCAGGGGTAGCCAACATGGCCCCTCCCAGATATTTTGGGTTCTAAATTCCTTAATTCCTCAGTCCACACTGACTGGTGCTGATAGGAGTTGGGGTCCACAGCACAGACTAACCCTGATTTAAACAAGGAAATAATCCGATTAGGGAATCTTGTTTACTAAAATTAATTCAGAGTATAAGTATTGGGAGTTTGGGACTGGGAAGTAGGTTGTATACCAAGACCCTTCTAAACCCTGGATCCAGCAAGTGTTGAAATCTAATCAACAGGTTCTGTGCAAGATGACCAATGGATAGTTGCAGTGATGTGAGCTATAAGGTGACCCAGAAACTACAAGTAATCCAGAATGCGGCAGCTAGACTGGTGACTGGGAGCGACCACCAAAACCACATAACACTGGTCTTGAATGACCTACATTGGCTCCCAGTACATTTCCAAGCACAATTCAGTGTTGGTGCTGACCTTTAAAGCCCTTAACGGCCTTGGCCCAATATACCTGAAGGAGTGTCTCCACCCCCACTGTTCAACCTGGACACTGAGGGCCTTCTGGCGGTTTCCTCACTGCGAGAAGCAAAGTTACAGGGAACCAGGCAGAGGGACTTCTCAGTAGTGGTGCCCAGCCTGTGGAACGCCCTCCCATCAGATGTCAAAGAAATAAACAACTATCTGATATTTAGAAGACATCTGAGGGCAGCCCTGTTCAGGGAAGTTTTTAATGTGTGAAATTTTAATGTATTTTTAATCTTTGTTGGAAGCCGCCCAGAGTGGCTGGGGAAACCCAGCCAGATGGGTGGGGTATATATAATAAATTATTATTATATTATTATTACTAGAGGAAAAGCAGCAAGCTAGAGAGAGAAAGACAGAGCTATGTTTGATTTCTGTTTGAATCCAACGTTGTGGCTATGGAAGAAGGAAGATCCTTTTGGATGCTGATGCTGTGAACCCCCCTCCATCATAGGCTCAGGCTGTAAAGATGTGTAAATAAACCATATATCATAGACACCACAGTCTCCACTGAGCCTCATTCCAAAAGGAACCACAGACCCTGGGTAAGTGCCCGGAACCCTTGGAATCTTGCACTATTCAGAGATTCAGAAGAATATTGTAGAAAAGGGAAATCCAGGATACCTCTGAAAATAAGGTCATTAATTCAAATATTGCTTGGAAATAATAAAAAGGGGCTTGCAATCAAAGAGTTGTCATCTGATGATTTCATTCAATTAATTCTTATATCTCTATCACTGTAGTGCCTGTCTGTGGCTCTGGTACACATTTTGTATTTCATTATTTGCCTATATGAAGCTTAAACAGTCTGCTGCTTATTGTTGAAATTTTATGCAGCCAGATTGTATGGTATACTTTAATTCAGTTAAATGTCTTCTTAATATGTGGAAGACTAGCATCACAATGTGCTTGGGTTAGGTCCCTGGGGAAAATAGATGTGTGTGTGTGTTTTTATTACATGGAGGACTTGGGACTGGCAGTGGAGCAGCTCTTTTGCTTGAAAAGTTATTCCCCTCCAATAAGGAAAGGAAATTTATTGTCATGGCATCTATGTGTTTTGTTAATTGTTGCCTGAACTTTATAACAAAGCTTTTAAAACTAAAAGCCAAATGATCTCATTTGAAGTTGAAAACAACTCTTGTGCAAAGTAGGCTCTCTTCTATGAGATACCCCATGTTGATTTATAGCAATCATAAAGTATGTGTATGAGAGAGAAGAGAGAAAGGGATAGAGAATAATTTCATCTCTAACACATTTAAAGTTAAGTGTTATACTCTGTGAGAGAATATAAAAATAAAGCATTTAAAACCTGTCACCTATCAATTGCACTCTGCATTTCCTCCCAGAAAGAATCCTACCAACTGGTATTTTGAGTGAAATTTGCAAGTCTCTAAAACAATGTTCCTGTTTATTATCTCTTTGAATATGTCTGTTCCTTCTACTGAGAAGGAGCTGACATGCTTTATTTGAAAAAAATAAAAATATATCAAAATATGGCAAATGTACTGAATTTCAGTGTAACACATATTTTTTCTTCCTAATTTTGCTTTTGAAATTTGACTTCAATTGCTGCTTTTCAAAAACTTTCATACAGAAAGCAAAAGTAATCAGTCAGTGACCTAATGCAGAAATTATTTGCCTGTGCAGTGGGTAGTTGAATCCCAAACTGGTTCAGGCTGATTCAACATCCATGTTCAGCTCAGTTGGACTGTAACAGCTCCATATCACTCTGCATCACACGGGGCCATCTGGAGTGATCATGAGATTGGTATTTGCAAGAGCCTTCCTTGCAGGGGATTGGGTCCCCAGGTTATGGGGGTGCTGCCATCAGAAGCCTGCCCTGGGTGTTATCTCTGAGGGGGTGCCATTTGGTGTGCCACCCGCCTGCAACACCGGCCTACCCCGATACGTCTGTGGGAGGGGGGGGGGTAGTTGCGGCATTCCCCCTTCATTTTGAGAGCCCTGGAGGGCTGCTGGAGGAGGCATGCTGGGAGAGGATGTGAAGGAGGCAGGCGAGCAAACAAGCTCAACAACTTTGGCCAATCCTTCCCTGAAAAAGGCTCAGCAACTCCTGGCAATGACAATGGTTAGATCACAGGCAGTCTTTTTATACTGTGAGTAGATCGCAGTCTCTTGGGAATCCAACTAGATTTCAATGTGTGGGGGGGGGGGGCTGACAAGAAATTTTCTGCACCGGGTACCACCTGACCTTGCTACGTCACTGGCTGCTGTATACAGCCCTAGATATTACCTGTTCAGTCAGATATATGGGATGACAGGCTCTCACACTCTCCCTGAACCATGGTTCTCTTGACCATCCCACTGCGTGTTCACCAAGCAAAGGCACAGAGCAAGAGCAGAATGGAAGCAAAACATGGGAGAAGTGAGACATAGTAGGTTTACTTGATGGGCAACTTGTAGTTAAGTCATGGCTTCTTGAACAAGTCATAATTTAAGATTATGTGTAAACAAGACTAACATCATACACATTAACAGAAACTATTTTTTATAACAAACAAACAAACCCCCAAAACATTTTCAGGAATTTAGTTAGTGCATTTGTTTGGCCTTTATACAAGCCTGCCTTTTTATTACTAGTTTTTAATTAAAAATGTACCAAAAAAGCACAATGAAAAAACAAATGCAAAACAAGCTCTTTGCCAGTTGCTGAGCAAAGGCTTAGCTCTCCAAGGTAGCATCTGTACGAAAAGATGCTGCTGGTTTTTTCTGGTAAATAAACACTGCTTTATTATTGTGCAACAAGGCAAACAACTGCATAATGCCAGAACAGAAAATAAGTCTTTTTCCTGAATAATTTCACCCCATGCTTATTTAAAATCATGAAGGAGTTTATTCAAAGATTTGAACCAATAGCAGAACCACATTTTGCTTCTTTCTTTCATGTCTCACAAAATATTATTCAAGTGTAGTGAGGGCACAGGATGCAGTCTGCTCCGTGAGAGGTTCCTTGGTGGCCACCTTCCTTCTTCCCAGTACCACAGGGGTGAGGAACTGGATCCAGTCAGTGGGCCTGATCCTGGTGTCGCCTAACCCTTGTGGGCCATCCACCTGCCAATCACCTGACATCTTGATGGCAAGTGAAGGGTTTTCCTTTGCAACTGACAAGTTCAAGCCAATCTATAATGGAAAAATATCCCATTGCTTTTGTGATTTGAGTTTTAATCACACAAGCCAATGAAGTGTTTCCTTGTAACTACTGCTAAGCTGACCAGTGCCTACCATAAGCCTGACTTTGGGCAGGGATTGGCTGCACTACAAAGGTCCTGTTCTTCCCACCTTGGCAAGTAAGTCTTGCTGTCAGTGCCAAACAGGGGTGCACTTTAAGGATTCTGATTGTTTCTTTGCAGCTGTGTCTTTATCTGCCCCACATCTGACACCATATATGATATCAGGTCCTACTATGTCCCTGGGAGGGATGGGACATTTCAGTTGGGCTTTCTGGAGGGTGTTAATGCATATGTGTAATTTTTTAATTTGTTTATGAGTTGATTTGAATTGCCTTTGGCAAGAAAAAAACAATAAATAATTTTAATAAATAATAAAATCACAATGTACTGATGCTCCCAGGAGCATTTGAAGTCCCATTTGCAGTGGTGGAGCTAACCACTCGGGCAACCAGAGTGGTGCACATGCCATGCACCCAGGGCGTGGGGCGAGCCACCTGGGGGCAATCAGTGTGGCAATTGGTGCCCATTGGGGGTGATTGACGTGGCAATAGCCGTTCTGGGGGGCGATTGGTGCAGAGATTGGCACCCAGCGGGGCGGGGTGGCGATCCGCCCTGGGGGGATTTTGTCACCCTCCCTTGGGGATGACACCTGGGTCGGACCGCCCCCCCCTTCCTACGCCCCTGCCCATTTGTGGCTTGAGTAGCAATTCTTAGCTGCCCCATGGGAAGCACCTGTGTGATGGAAAGGGAGGGAGGGAGGGAGGGAGGGAGGGAAGCTTAAGATGCCTTGGATCATGTCATTGAGGATTCAGGGAGGTGCAAATTCCAGAAGTGCACCATAGTTCAATTTATACATTGACCCAAAAAGTACAGATGAATCTGTTCTGGAATGTGAACCTCTTGAATTCCCCTCCCATTCTAAGTTTCTCCCATTTCCATTGGCAGGAACTTTTGTTATTCCTTTAAAAGTCATTTTGTGACTACAAAAGATGAAATTGCATGTGACCTAAAATGCCTTGAATCTGTTACATTTTCACCCAATCCTGAACTCACATACTATCCTCCATAAATTTATCTAATTTTCTTTTGAAACCATTAAAGTTGGTGGCCATCACTACCTCTTGTGGAAGTGAATTCCATCGTTTAACTATGCACTTTTTGATACTTTAAACGACTTTCTATGATGTTCTGGACAGTCCCCCAACCCTCTGAAGATTTTTGAGGTTGGGGGTTGCAGAGGAAGTGGGAATCAGTGAATTTCGCCTCCTTCCATTAGCAGAGGTGTTTGCAAAATCAAAAGGCTTTTCATTTGCGGGGGGTGGGTGGGTCGGAACCATGTGGATTCCACCCTACAATTTGCTTTTATTTATTTTACTTTGTACACCCAGCTTTTCATTTTACACTCTGATTTTTTAAAAGGATAAACTTCTTAACAATTGTCACATTACAAAACAGATTTCTACGGAGTCCTTTTCTTGTAAAATTATGGGGCTCAGAGCTTTGAAAATGAATGATCTAGGGTTACTATTCTCACAAATAACTTTTGTGGACTAAAAGTAAGTATAAATTGCATTACATATTGGATACAAAACAGCAGAGCCAGAACAAAAAAAAAAAGGTGGTGGAAGAAAAGAAATCATTATTTTGTATTTGCTGTGAGCATCTTCACCTTGTAATAGAGAATATTGGACACAATTCTAATATAACTTCATTTGAAGATAACCTTGGGCATTTCTTGTCTGCTATGCTTGTGACGCCCGTCTGGCTGCTAGAAATTCATCATGGTTTACCTCAGAGCACCTAATAATTTGGATCCAAAAAGAATATAAATTGTGTAATTATCTTCTTTATAACAATTATGCTTTGGCAAGTATCTGGTCTGTAACAATGGTGTCAGTGCTTTTAAAGTAGTCCCTGATTCAAAAAAAATGAAATTTGACTGTGAATTGTAGGAGGCAGTGAAACATGACTGGCAACCACTGAAAGTGTAGCAAACATTAATATTTACATCAATCAAGCACTTCCCCTTAAGCCAAGTGTCATTTGTATACTAATGCCCTGATTGCAAACCTCTCTATTAACTTTTCTCTCCACTTTCTCTTATAATAGACATACTTTTCTGTCATGAAAAGTGGTTTGTTCTTATCCTTTCAGCCTGGCATTCGTCCCATAGCATTCAAGTGTACACAATAATCCACCCAAACACAAATTATCACCAACAGCATAACCATTTTAACATTTCTAAAACAAAACAAAATCAAAATAATCAATAAATTACAGTGGTACCTCAGGTTACATACGCTTCAGGTTACATACGCTTCAGGTTACAGACTCTGCTAACCCAGAAATAGTGCTTCAGGATAAGAACAGAAATTGTGCTCTAGTGGTGCGGTAGCAGCAGGAGGCCCCATTAGCTAAAGTGGTGCTTCGGGTTAAGAACAGCTTCAGGTTAAGAACGGACCTCTGGAACGAATTAAGTACTTAATCCGAGGTACCACTGTATTCCCTCATTCCAGCAATTCAGGGGTTCAGCAGCAGACATAAAAGAATTATCCTACGCTTACAGTACTCCCTCAGATAATGCCTGGGTGAAAAGGTGAATCTTGAGAAGATGCTGAAACATCATTAGCAGGAGATAGTTCCACAATTGTAGTGCCACCACAGAGAAGAAGACCATATCCCACATCACTGTGATAAAGGCTACACTTGCTGGTAATATAAGAAGGTCTGTCCTGAAATCTCAGTGTTCCATCTTGCAGAGACAGGGAGAAATGATCCCTCAAGTAACTGAGTACCAAGTTGTTCAAGACTTTGTACATCAAAATCAACACCCCATGCTGGGCTCAGTCACAAAGAGGCAGCCTAGGGACTTTCTGAAGAATCAAAGTTATATGGTTCTGTTTAACTACACCACTCAATGCTTTCCCAGCTACATTCCACAACATTCTTCAAGACCATCTTCAAGTCTGGTCCTACATGGAGCAAATTACAGTAGTCAATTACAACTAGTGATATTACTACACGTTGCATTATTATTATTATCATTGGGTTTTCCCCCCCCCGTGGTTATAATATATTTTGTGTTTTTATATTGTAATTTTAGGTTGTGAACTGCTCTGAGGTCTATAGATGAAGCGTGGTATACAAATTTAATACTAAATAAATAAGTAAATAAATATTTTTATTTATGTAAGTAGTTAGACAGAAGAAAAAGGCAAAAGAAAAGCACAGCTTTAAAATAATGCATAGAATAAAGCAACTGAGAGTACATGCTGTATACAGGTAGATAGTTATGTCCAATTGTTATTCAACAGCCAGTATCCAGATTATAGCCCAGTATGTGTGAGTCCATTTGTTGGTTGCAGTTTGCATCATCTCTTGTTCTCAATAACCAAAAGAAACTTAATTTTCTTCTGGTTTGACAATGTCTCCAGTTTTTCTACAGCAATTTATTCCAAATATTCTCCATGCTGGAATATATACCACAGATGGCTTTCAACCATCTCCTGATCACAAATAAATAAATAACCCTGAGGTAAAAGACTCGTTTCAATAAGATCTAAAATTACAGAGGGAATTTGTTCAAATCTCAACAAAATTAAGGGTCCTTTCAAATCAAACCTACCTTTAAAAGGAATTTGTCAGGCCATGATTGAATTTAATCCTTACATACCAGGGTGCTGACTTATCTGGCCAAAAAACCGACAGATCTGTTCTGTTTGCATAAAATATCCCTTTGGGCATTCCTTAAACACCAATTTAGAAGGCTGTGGCTGCATTCCAACAAAGTAATGCCCAGGATAACTCTGTAATTGGATCACTTTCTGACACCAAGTATTTGAACTGGTCGCAATTAGTTGGGACTGTTCGGGCAAACAGTTCTTTGGAAATCTGTTCCCTGAAATATGATTTACTTTAAGCCAGAAATTAAATGGAAGTGAATAGACACTCATTCCTGTGGAAACTCTCCAGTTTTTGTGATCAACATGATAAAGGAAGTGCTCCTAAAAACATCTTAGATGACTGTAGTTCTGTTGTTGCTTTTAATTCTTACACTCATGGCCCTTATATTTTAACACTGTAACAAATTCTGAGCATAAAAAAATCATATAATATTTTCAACATTGGTGTAATTATGTCCTCATAGGTGCACCAGAATTTTAGTATACCAAACTGCTGCATTTAAAAAACAAGCTCAATTTTAGTAATAAACTCAATTTCCACCCCCTTTTAAAGCTTAAATATTTTTTTCCTGCCCCATAGAAACCAAATGTACTATTTGTACCACCAGATTTGGCATTCCAATAGGTGTTTGGCTTTCCTGCCTAATGCCAAAAGTTTGGCAATAAGTGCAGCACATTGGAATAAAGCTTTCAGAAAGTGAGTCAGTGCCAAACAGTCTTTGGAATAAACTCAATTATTAAGGTTGCAAATTCTAAGGCAAAACAAGCATCCGGAGCAGAATGAATTTGCTTAGCTACTTCTGACCTGTTCCCCATATCATAAAAGGCTAGCCATCATAGGCAAGTGAAATTAGTCTCGCTTGTAGTATTTGTACCTTGTTCTTCAGTGAAAAAGCTTTCCATAAAATCAAATAAAACAAGACAGTCCTTGCCTGCAGGCTTAACAATCTTTTAAAAAAGAATGACACACAAGGGGGGAAAGGATGAGGAGGGAAGAGGGCAGGGAAATCAAACTCAGGCACCATTTCTTAAACAGTTGCTCTCATAATGACCAGCTGGCCCAGTTCAAGGGCAGAAGCTTTCAGCAAAGCCGATGGAATGAGCCCTGTTCCTGTCTTTCCCACTGATGCACATTCATCGGCATCTCTGGAAATTTGAATTAGCGGGACACAGGGCAGAATACCTGAACAAGAGCCATGGGTGGCCAATGGATGCATGAGGCGTTTTTGTTCTATTAGCCCGAGGAGGAAAACTTGTCATTATTTAGCTCTTTCTTTCAATTCCTAGTTCCAATGTGGAGGCTCAGTCGCATGGCCAAAATTCCTAACGCAGTGTTTGCCAACCTGCCACCCTACAGATGTTTTGGATGAATTATTTTGCACTTGACTAGGTAGCCCATTGCCCCCACCCCCGTGCCTTATTACAGAAAAGCTGTAATGATATATCATGTTCCTACCACATCAAATGATATAGGAGGCTATAGTTCAAGAAGGGAAAGATCACTAGTTAAGATTTAAAGCTTTAGTGCCCTGACCAGATGATATTCTATTAAGTATGTTATAAAAATCCTGCACACATTTGGAATTGGATACGTTGGAGGCTAAAGGGTTACAGTAATCATTGAGACCTTCATTAACCACCTTCCAGAATGTTTTATGATCTTTTGATCTAACAGCAATTTCCAAACAAGACCAGACCTACTTTTGGTATGAAAACTTTTTATGATATTCCTTTTCCAATGAGTTTGACTGCAAAATCTCGACAATACTTTTTTATACTTCTGCACTTTTTAAACCTTTTTTTGCCCCTTTGCTAATCCCTTTTGATCAAACCAAAGTTCTTTTTGAAAGATTAGATGATACACCCTGGCTTGAATTAGGAGTTCTCATGATTTTTCAACTTAAAAATTAAACAATTTCTAAGAGAGTAAATGGAGAATCTCACAGTTCAAAAGGGGGATTTTGCAAAAGAAAAAGAAAAAGAAAAAGGCACAGCAGAAGATTGAAACAGGTTATCTGTTCTGCAAAAAAAATTTAACTCTTCCATCTTTGAATGGGGTTGAATTTGTCCCCTCACCCCCTTCATCTTCATGTATCCTAGCATAAAGGTACTCAGACTATTTAAGTCAAACCCATACAGAACACCCCCTCTCTTTGCCTTGGATATCTGCCCACTTTCTCTACTGCTGGAAGTGAGGGCTATGGCGAGGCTGATATCCCTGTTATAACTGCCACAGTATCAGTCGGGAAGCCCGAGTGCAAGTGTACAAAAGATTTAGTGCAGACAACTAAAATCCACATTCAGACTATATATTTAAAGCACTAAAATACCACTTCAAACAGTCATGCTTTACCCAAAAGAATTCTGGGAGCTGTAGTTTGCTAAGCTGCAGTTTGCTAATGAGAATTGGTAGAAGACCCCTATTTCCCTCAGAGAGCTACAGTTTATTCAGAGTTCTTTGCGGGGAGGGGGGAAGGTTGATTGTTAAGCCACTTTTCATTTGAAGCTCTGTGGCCACAGTTAAAATTGGAATTGTTTTTTTCATGAAATGGGTGCCAGCTAGCAAAATCAGGGGCTAAAGTCAGGTCTTCTATAGTGCCAAGCTGACAGTACACTCAAATGAGATGTGTGCAAAGTCGGGTGTGCCCAGTCATACAAGAATCTGTGGATGGTGGAAAAACCGAGCTATGGTCTAACCATGCCTGACAAAAGGAGAAGGAGGGAGGATAAAATGCATAAGCCACACATCAAAGTTGCCCTAAAGGCAGCTGCTGTCACAACATGTTTCTTGTACCAGTAACATTCTCTGTACTTGTCAGTGTCCTCAAAGTGTTGCCCAAGTACATCTAAGGGGAGAATCAGCCTGAGCTGTTAAAGAAACTGCTTCAGTAAGGACCTGAGAAGAAGAAATATCAGAAGTAGATGTCAGAGACAAGAAGTAACTAAGAGTATTCTCCTCTCTGCTTTCCACGTTTTAATTTCCCTTGATAATGTATGTAAATGTCTTTGCATGCTCCCTCCCCTTTTTCCTTTCTTATCTGGTCTGCACAGTTCACTCAACCGCAGAAGCCTGTTACTTTAACACATCTATATCTCATTCAAGAATGGGTGAATATCTTCTTCCAGTTCATGTGACTTTTTCCAGTCCACAATAATTCTATTCATTTTCTGCATAATTCATAATTTTAAAAGGAACTCCCTTGAAGTATGCATTTAAGAATGTTTTAAAATGTTTATTTTTTTAGTGCATGCTTCCTGTCAAAATATATGTTTAAAGGGATATTGCCATTCATTTAAAATTTCCAGGGAATGTGCTCCCACATTTGAAAAAATCTAAAATCTGTATGATTAAATGGGCACAAGATGTTGGACACAACATTATGATGGTTGACTGGGAACAGTTATGGACCACTGGTATGAAGTTTAGAGCATGTAATGCCTTAAAGGAGAATTTAATGAAAATGATTTATAGGTGGTACATAACACCAGTCAAGCTGGCAAAAAATTATCATTTGCCCGATAACAAATGCTGGAAATGTAAAGAAATGGAAGGTACCTTCTTTCACCTTTGGTGGACGTGCCCAAGGATTAAGACCTTCTGGGAGATGATATATAATGAAATGAAAAAGGTATTTAAATATACCTTCCTGAAGAAACCAGAGGCCTTTCTCCTGGGCATGGTCAGCCAATTGGTGCAAAAGAAAGATAGAACCTTTTTTATGTACGCCACAACAGCAGCAAGAATACTGATCGCAAAGTATTGGAAGACACAAGAGCTACCCACCCGGGAAGAATGGCAGATGAAGCTGATGGACTGTATGGAAATGGCGGAAATGACTGGCAGAATCCGAGACCAGGGAGAAGAGTCGATGGAGGAAGATTGGAAAAAAATTAAAGTATATTTACAGAAATATTGCAAAATTAATGAATGTTAGAAGAATATTGGAATGAAGTTACATGGTTTTAGCAGAAGTGTTATCAAGAATTATATGAAAATTAATTCTCAATGTGTTAATGTGGAAAATTTAAGGTTAAATCGTGTTAGGATAAATTAGAGAATAAAAACTGAAGAAGAGGGAAAGGATTTGTTGAACCAGCTAATTTGAACTAGAATACAAAAAAGGGAGGTGCGAGGAAGTTGAGGAAATAAGTAAATGAAAGATATAGATATGCAACTTGGATGTGTGTTTAAATGTTTTTGGTTTTTGTTGTTGTATTGCTGTATTGTATCTTTTTATTGTTGATGTATTGTCTGTTGAATTTATGTATTGTTTTTCTCTACTTTTCTTTTTTTTATAACTATAAAATATTTAATAAATATTATTATATATAAAAAAAGAAAAAATCTAAAATCTGGTGGGCAGATTTTGTTCTGCACATTAATCCAAGTGAATTAGTTGGGAATTCACCAAGATCAAATTGCTAAAGCATCCCCAAGAAAACCTACTCTTTAACACAGACAAACAGCAATTCAAGTTTTTCATGTGTTGCCAAGTACATTAAAGAGTGGGTTTTCGTGGCAGAGCAGAAACAAATAACAAAGTGCTCAGACACAGACTGGAAATGGGAAGGCCTGTGCCTAGAAAGCATGGAAGAAAATTAGTGTGGATGAGCCCTGTGATGGCTTGCGATCAAGGCACTCTTTACCATTAAATAACTTTGTTTCTTAAAAATCCAATGTGAGACATATTTTTCTGGGCTGCCATGAATCCTTTTTCTGTTGCCACAACGAAAAGAGGAGTCAATTGATCAGGAAACCTTAACCCATTTTTTTATAATATTATTATTAATGGGTTTAGCTTCAGCTAGGTATAGCATTTCTAAATGAGATTAAATCCTGAATCTCTTGCCACTGAAGTTGGTTGATAGATTTCAAGGGATAACTGCCCCAATAAAGTTCTACTCTTAAGGTATTTGCACATAGTTGTGGCAGAATGTGGGTGGGGTTCCTATATGATTGTGAATTCACAGATACATTCCATTGCCAGCAGGTGAGCATTTGTGCACATTGGAGTGTGCAGTCTATTCACATGAGAGTCATGCATGGTCTTCGTACCTGGATCAGTACTGTACAAGTAGTTGCCAACTTTGTGTTCAGTTGCTGTTTTCCTTTGCTCAGATTTACTCATTTATTTTGGAGCCTCCTATATGGAACAAAGGACAAAGCTGTCATGCACTTTTATATGAATATGGCTTACTAGCTTTTTATTCAATTATCATTGGTTCATTATGCTGTAAGAATTTACAGAATTTGTGCTTGATTTATATAAATCTTGAAATGTGTGCTCCTTTATGAGATTTTCTGGTTGTAAATTCCATATTCTACTCATTGTGCTTTCATTTTTAATTTACTACATTCCCCCAAAGGCTTTCCTTTAACTACTTTGCTTGTAAATTCAGCTGTGATATTCTTTAAATAAACAGAAGCACAGAGTATAATTTTCTGGTAACACAGTTTTATAAAGTGGAACTGAATAAGACCCACCCCCCTAAGCTACTCTGATGATGAATTAATTATAAGAGCTTAGGGGAGAAAAATACATGTTGACATGTTACAAGTTTTGGCATGTAACCTTATATACTAGTGGCCACTTAGTAAATTTGTTCTGAAGTTTATGGATTTGAAGAATGTAATATTTTACTCACAGAATACTGCTTATCTGAAATCAACATAAAACTGCATACTAAAACAGTTTTATGAGCCCTACTTTTGAAATTATTGAAATGTACCAGTAGTTGCAAAATGTTATTATTACAAAGGAAAAGCAATGGGGATAGGCGAGTAATCAAAACTGAGGTCCTCAAAATGTGAGCACCCATATAATGGACTAGTTCTGATTTGAGATCAGCATAAGCACACGTTTAAGCAGGTCCTTCCTCAAACTAGGGTTGGCAACAGCCCACTGCTGCTTCTCAGCACCCCTCCCAGCATCACCAAGGGGAAAATGTCCATCTTTTTGTAAGGCATATCAGGTAATAGAAGGTTCCTTCAACCCAAGAGAAGGCCCATGGAATCTCCAATGTATAACACATGCTTTTGGGTGATAAATATCTCCTTTTTTCCCCTGCAGCAGATATTGGGATCTTGACTGCAATCCTCATAATCTCCAGCATGAAAAGATGTTACATGCATCATTTGCTACCATGGAAGAGGTGCTGTGAGCCTTTTATTGGCTGCAGATGACACCTGCAACAACATTTACTGCTAGGAATTATGGGGTTTGTAGTCAAGCTCCTATGATCCCCAGTAAGAAAAGGTACTTCTGATATTTGTAATGTAGTGGTGAGTGGGGGGAAATGTTCCATCCATCATTTTCAGCTGGTGAGATGCCTCAAAGGGCCTGTTCTCTTTTGTGGGGTCTTTCTGTTGTCTCCTTCACTTCCTTCTTTTTTGGCTTTGGAAAGGCAGAAGTGCAGCAGAAAAAGGAGTGGTATCAGACTTGACTAGCAGGCTGAGGAACAAATACTGCAAAAATCTCAATTTCTTTTTGGGACAAGCAGGATAGGCAAGCAACATCTCCAGAGCCCATAACTGTAGCAAAATGAATGTGCATATATCATGACCTGTGCATTGAAATATTGCAGTTCTCTGCCCTTCCCTTTGAATTTGAAATGTCAGTACTCCATGCATCTTCTCTCTCTCTCTCTCTTTCTCTCTCTCACTGTGGCTTTTTTGATGATTTAGTAACTGGCTCAATGGAGAATTAAAGCCCTGTTACTGAATTCTGCATAGAATATTGCCACACACATTCACAGTGAGCACAGACCATGTTGGTGCATACCACTATAATCTTTTTCCATTTGTGCCACCATTCATATGGTAGGCAGATTGCAGGGTTACGCAGAGAAGTGCCACCCTCATCACCATATGCTCTTGCTCCATATTCAATATTGCCATGCCCCACTGGTCCTTCCAGCAGCCCTATCCACAGACTCCTGTGTGTAGGGCTCCCAACTATGTGGAATATCTACCCAGGTTTATCTGATTCTGCCCATGTGTAGATGGATGCCATTTTCAGACGTGTCTACTGCTTAGAGGAATGACGGTGGGGCCGGTGTGCCAGTAGTGGGCTAAGGGAAGAACTATCTTGTGCAGTCCTTTTCTTCACTCTTCATGTTTACATTACATATGGGGACAATGGCTGGAAATGGCTAAAGTGCTGTGCAAAACCGTGGGCTGCACTCATTGAGAATGATTCTCAGAAGAAACACAACAACCCTCTTCTGGTGTATGATTTGAATACATAAAGACAATCACAAGGCTGGGCACACAACTTCCAACCCAACATCCCTGTCCCTGCCAAAGAGGTTTGAGAGTTCAGTGCAAAGGTCTGAAGAATGATTTTAAGCCTCTTCAGCTGAAAAGTCAGATCTGGCAGGGAAGGGTTTGTTTGGGGTAGGCCTTGCACATACAGCCCCACTGTCCTCTTCACCTATTCAAAAGAAAGACATGCTCAAAAGATTTGGTTCCATGTAAGGTTGAGACCAGCCCTTGTGCCTGAATTTAAATGAGTTTAGAATCTGCCCCTGCCACTACTCAGCCTCCCTTAATAAGTTACTCTATCCAATGCCTTACTTTCCTTTTAAAAAAGTTGTCTTTATTTGTTTTATTTCCCAGGTTATATCCCACCTTATTTCCAAAGGTTTAAAGCATTTGACAGTAGCACATATTTAAAACAAACCACAGCATTGAAAGCAAGTAAAACACTAATAAAACCAGCCAAACAGAACATTGAGTATGCCCAAATGAGAGAGTATGCCAACCCTGAAGACTAAAGGATACAACAGGAGGACAGAAGTGATTTGGGCCTTCTATGTCTTTTTCTATGCAAGTAGCAAGCAAGCCCTCCCTTGTTTAACCACACTTTGAGGGTAAAAGTGCAGCATCACCACTAGGAGAGTCCAAAAGATGAGATAGCAATGTTGATCAAGTATACAATCTTGCAACAAAATGATACTTTTTAAAGTGCTATCATGAAGTGGGTATGAAATGAAATTTAAAAAAGTATTATTTTCCTAATTCTCTGCCTTCCACTTGCTAATCCATCATAAATTCAAGCTTCCCATAGGCATCTGGGCTTCCCACAGGCATCTGGTTAGCTGCTGTGAGAACAGCATGCTGCACCAGATGAGCCAATGGCCTGATCCAGTAGGCTCCTCCTATGTTCTTAAGCTTCACAGCCACCTCACCCACTTGCAAGGAAGGTCAGTCAGTTGCTCTGGCATACTGGCAGATAATGTTATTGCTCTTGCTCTCGGTGGGGAAAGTTATGGAGCTACGCTCATGTGTTTCCCTTCCAATGCATCATTGCTCCCAAGTTTCCTTCTTCTTCTTCAGTGAGAAGATGTGAGCTAGAAGAAGAAATTGACCACTCCACCTCACCCATTTGGGCTTTTCTAATGTTCAGTTCAAACCCTTAAAGAAAAAGAAGAAGAACCCTTGCCATTTTTGAGCATTTGACATGAACACTAGAACATTCAAAATGGTTTTCTTGCTGCAATGGCAGGAAGACTCATACATCACTTGACATAATCCACGAAGGGCCACAATCCTGAAATCTTTTGCTGCAATGGCATTCAATTCACGAGATATGATCATGTAAATTTCCCCCTACAATCATAAGCTTGCAATTAATCAAACTGAGGAGCTACAGAATAATTGCATAATTATTAGTTATACAATGTTAAAAATATATTAATTTACTTAGAGAAATGCTTCAACATTGACTTTATATTTAAAACTGAATTATTACCCCCCCCCTGTATGTTTTATTCATAGGGTGCCTTTTGCTTTTCTGTTTAAATAAAGAGACATGATGATTTGTAATGATTGCTGGAAGTAATTAATCATTTTCCTTATGAAATTTCAAGGCTAAATTAAGGATCTTGTAATTAAAGGGTTTTCTCTTGTGTAAATGGAACTTGATGAGAAAATGGCTTGAAAAATAAATGCATTACTCAGACCTCTGGAGCACTTTCCTTCTCTTTGTCACAGCCCTTTTCCCCTCCCTGAAGCTAAAGCCTGTCTCTCCACAAGATGCAATCTTGAAATTGAAACATTATTATAAGTGACACAAAGATGTTGAAGTACACTGAAGTAAAATAAATATGAATGAGCTTCTTCACAGAATTGCTCTAAATATTATGCAGCTGATTGGATGTTGCCAGTGTCTAAAATTGAGAAATACTGAGACCAGGTTGAATATTCACCTCATCCTGTCTGATGGAAGAAAGTCAGATGAATTGTGGTGCAGTTGACCTTCTGGCCAAGGGCAAATTAGGGCTGGACCTCTGTGTGTGTTTGGAGGTAAGTCTTATGTGTAAGTGACGATGGTATTTGAGACTGGTATATGTCTGAGCAAACAGAATAAAGGCAAGGATCCAGTCTTCCTATGTTTATATCAGAGCACTAAGCACTAAGTTCTTAGACGTTTCCAAGTCTTGGATGTTCCAGAAAAGGTGTACCTCAGCATACCATAACTGAATTATTCCAATTCCTAACTGCCTTTCTTTTCACAAAGTAAGTTGTGTAGTATAACTTAATAAATATTATTTAAATTCATGCTCAGACCGACTGAGTTCCAGAAAATTAGACTGCTGAAACACACATTATGGCACTGTAATAAACATTTCCTTCCATGTTGAATGATATACTGAATTCCTTAGTTAAAGAGGAGCTTTTTTCTTGAAAATTTTACAGAACCAAGACCACAAGAACCAGTTTTGTGAATGGGCCTATGCTCTCACCACTTTACACCTGGAATGTAGATTATTTTTTAATAGCCCATGGTACAATCAATGACATGTTGAGCTGAACTACATGCATATTCTAAGAAGAAATGCACTCTACTATGGAAGCAATGGTGTTACAAATCTACCTTTATATTAGCAGTAAAAAGAAATACCATGTAAATTATTGAAATAAATTTTCCAGCTTAAAAAATAAATTAGAAAATTTTAATAAGTTTATAGTCAGGATACCAATATGCATTACTTTCTCCAGGTTTTAGCAACTGCATTTCAAGAAAACTCATACAGTATGGCAATTCCAACTTCTGCTTTATTTTAAAATATATTTTAGATGTATAGCTCACCATTTTTGGGAAGTCCTCAAAGAGGACTAACACATAATTTTAAACTATGAAGACTGTCACTGGAAAACCTGCTGAGAAAAACCAGGAACAAAATAAGAACAAAAATTGGATTTAAAAATGAAATGGGCTAGACCCAGACTTCACCTTCTGTAGATAAAATGTCTCTGTCCATCCATCCTGATGTCGGGGGAAAGGGTGGAGAACACAACTCCCCCCCCCCCTTATTTCTACACCGCACCCGCAACGCTGTTCTAGTCACAAAATGTATTCCTAATTTTCTTTTATCTGCTGCTTTTTCTCAGCTTTCTCTCTCCCCACATCCTTTTGATAGCCTGTGTTGTTAATCTTTTACTTCAAAATATTTCCTATTGAAGTCCAATGGACTTTCATTGAGTGAATAAGTCTCACCCACAGCCACAGCCATGTACTAAAATTAATGTAGTAGCTTCATTGAAAATTCAACTTGTGGAATGCTCCTGCAGGCAGTAAACTGTGGATATGTGTATATTTGCCCCTGTAAAGACATAGGTGTGCTACCCTCTTTAAAAGCTAACTATGTTGTGTGGTACACTGGCATAAAGAATATTTCAATATTTACAGATGGTACAGTTTTCAAGGAAATGTCAGTAAAATGACGTTCTGATAAACTTCTAACAGAGTAAGAAGCAATATAAATGTCGCTTTGAATTAATCTGGAAAGAAAATACTACTTGGGGAATGCTATAGCAAATGCTAGCAAATTCTGGGAAGAAGGCTAGAAAAGAAAATCTATGTCTATTCAGTAAATCCAAGCACTCTTTCCAACACAACTTTCTCACAGTGTAATTCTATGCATGTTTACTATGAAGTTCATTGCAACCAGGGCTGTCTTACCCATAGGCGTTAGAGGTGTGGGACACCCAGGCTCTCAGGGGCACCAGGCCAAGGGTCCGGGGCCCAAGAGTTGAGTCCGGGGAAGAGCCTGCCCATCAAGCTGAGGGGCAACCGAGCCAGTGAGACGCTGAGGCAGCCAGCTGGCTCTGCCCTCCTGCGCACCTGGGACTGGGCAACTGGAGGGGCCCCAGGCAGATCTTTGCAGCCCAGCGCCGCATATGCTTAAGACAGCCCTGACTGCGACTTACTCCCATGAAAGTGTGCATATAGTGTTGATTATTTAGCTTTATATATTCTTCAGATCTCAACCCCATATTTCAGAGTGTCCTCCATATTGCACATGAGGAGAATAGAGAAGAGAGTAACTCACTGAAAACCATTAAAAAAAAATTAAGTTCATGGTAGAGGGGTCCAAACAAGGACCTTGCTTTGTATGTCAGTTTCATACACCAGCAAAGAGAGTACCTATATTGTCAACCTTGGAAGCCATCATGGTCAGCTGTAGATATTACTATACTATACCCAAGAGGGATAGTACTTCCATCCACTAAGCCTAATGCTAGCATTAAACTGTGAGATAGGAAGTTGCTGAGAACCTGAAATAGAATTGTGGTGGCTGTGAATATGGGGTCCTGGGGAAAGGATTCCAGCAGTCTCTTTCCTTTTGGGTGGAAATGAATGAAATGGACTTGAACTGGTAGATTTGGAAGTTTTAAAAACAAATACAGAAAATATTTGAAAACACAGAGGCCATCAAGCCACTTGCATTTAAACTCTTTACAGTGGTGCCTCGCAAGACGAAAAGAATCCGTTCCGTGAGTCTCTTCGTCTAGCGGTTTTTTCGTCTTGCGAAGCAACCCCATTAGCGGATTAGCGGATTAGCGCTATTAGCAGTTTAGCGGCTATTAGTGGCTATTAAAGGCTTAAGGGATTAGCGGATTAGCTGCTAAAAGGCTATTAGCAGCTTAGTGCCTTAGAAAAAGGAGGTGGGGAGCGGAAAAAAATCGCAGCAACTCGCAAGACATTTTCGTCTTGCGAAGCAAGCCCATAGGAAATTCGTTTTGCGAAGCACCTCCAAAACGGAAAACCCTTTCGTCTAGCGGGTTTTCCGTCTTGCGAGGCATTCGTCTTGCGGGGCACCACTGTATATTAAGAGGGGACACCTCATGTTATTCAAGCTATTAATGGTAAACAAAGATTAGTCATATAAAAAGTCATTAAGTCTGTGTGTGCGCTATTATTTTTCAAGAATTTGTATCAATATAAATAGCACTGTTTCGAAAGAGATGGCCCATTGCTTTTAAAAATAAAGTATTTTCCTGGTCCACAGACACAGACTAATTCTAGAAAGTTCCCCATTGTTAGGTTGCAAAATATGTGTCTGTTCAATGGGAGAGTTTCTCAATTCAACCTGATAAAACACATTAACTATGGAGTGCTACATAATAGCCTATTTTGCCCATTATGTATCAGTAATGGAAAATGCTTAGGGAAAATAATTTGTTACACACAGAGAAGACTTCCCCCACCCACAAAGAAAGATATAACTGATGAACTGTAAGTAGTGCCTTTTGCTGTGTCGACCATAAAAATGGATAAACTAACAAGGTTGTCCTCTTGCTCAGTAACAATTGCCTAACTTTATAAGATGATACATTTGCTGCCTTCTTTTGAGTGAAAAGAACAAAGTGTGCTCTTTTTAGGAAAGGTGCTTGTGATAGTAGTAGCTACTCAGAATCAGATGCTTCTTGATGAAACTGATTATCTGGACCCAGTCTAGTTTGAGCTCTGGTCTAAATTTGGGACCAAATCATCATTCATCACCCTGGCAAATCACTTTTATTCATATTTGCCACTTAATCTTAAGCAATCATTGAATCCCAGTTCTTGTTCAAACAGATGAAAAAGTAATTAGGGGATCTACATCAATACATCAGATCTAGACAACCTAACAGATGACCAAACTTATCATCCCCCACATAGTTTCTGTTATTTTGATCTGCTCTCCTTCTTTATCTTGTCTTTGTAAATTTCAGAAACTGCCTGAGTAACATATTGTGCATGTAGCCAGCATATTTTGGTTGTCAATAACTCATACAAATAGGTATGCTAAAAATAATAAATAGCTATTTCTGCACAGTGCTTATTTTTATCCTCCTCTTTTGTGATGTGTTCAGCAAACTAGTACTCTCATGGGAACAGAGTTTGAGAATGAGAATAATTTCCCCTGTGAGTTGAGTCATGAAGTGAGGACAGCACAGCAGAAGGCGACATTTAGTTCTGTAGCACATACACTTCAATATGCTACCAGATATGAAGTTTTCTGAGCTGTGTGAAAATAGCCTATCTAAATTCTCCACCCTTTTTTTGGGCCCCCAAAGTTAAGGGGAAACCATTTCATTAGTCTCCTCCAAAAGGGTTTTTTTTTGGGGGGGGGGGATAGCCTGTTCAGTTTATCAGTAGCTCTGTTCCTTTCTTTTTACCTAAGATCATTTTTGCTGCCATGCCAAGTGGCAACAGTGGGAACTGTGGCAGACTCACCACGACTTTTCACTCTCCACAAGATCTCAGACTTAGCATTGCTTGGAGATGCTCTTGAATCCATCTTGTTGATATCACAGAAGGCTCCAGTAGCCTCAGGGGCTAGGACTGGAGTACCTTTGACCAGCTATGGTGGATATGCCCACTACGGTCATTTTTAGACAGAGATAGCCTGCTCAGAGTGATATATGCATTGGTAACCTCAAGACTGGATCAGTAATTTTTGTATGAGTGTCATTTGTGTCCCTGAGACACTGATTTCTCCCTTTTAAAAAAGTAGGGAAGCTGGCCTGTGTATTTGATTTATTTACAACAGCAGCTCAATATGTTTATGAAGAAGGCAAAAAATCATCTACTGATTTATAGAACTGTGAATGTGGAATGGATGAGGAGACAGCAAGACAACAATTATGTGATGCTTTGATGGAAACTGGATTGACTGAACCTTACATTTATAGTTATTACCAATGATGAAGATGGCAGGGGGTACTTGTAGTTTCACATTTTCTACTTACAAGTTCTCTATGTGATCTTTACCAAAGAACACTCTGCACACACTTGGTGGGAAATAGAAGAAATAGAGTTAAGCATCTCTGGATTTTTCTCAGTTAAAGTTTTTCCCCCCCTATAAACAAACAATAAGTCACAAATGAGCCTCTGCTTCTTTGATGAAAAGCTTCTTTCAGATGTGCCCCTTAATAAATCTTCTCATCAACAGTACGTGCCCTTCTGTGAGATAAGGAAACCAATGGTTTAGTTTCTTCTGCAAGAGGGCAGAGATCAAAGAACTAGAGAATAGCAACATCTTCTCCAATCTAGTTAAGTAATGTCTCTTGACACTGACTAGTAATTGGTACCAATAAAACACGCAAGTTCCATAGGGATGCTTGGAATCTATTTGCGCATGACTGGGAACAAAATTACTACTGAAAACCTGAAAAAACAGTTTGCTAAGTGTATAAATTATGGAACCATGCAAAGGTAAGAGTCATATCTGACTGTTGGTCTGCCCACTGTTGCCTCTGGCCCTGCCCAGCTCTGACCTGGGCCCCCTGGAAAGTTGCCCATGAGACAGTGTGATTAAAAAGCATGCCCCTCTCCTGAGTAAGCCTTCAAGCCCCTTGCCAAAAATTTCCTTCACCTTATTTCCCGCTCATCTTTCAGCATCTTCCTCTTTCTTTTTGACTCACTCAAACTCACTACTACCTACCGGTACTTGCATGGCTGCCAGCAACAATAGCAGCAGTAGGAATTAGCTTTCTCACTCTAGCACCCACTGCAAATACAAGGGAAGGGCAATTTTCCCAAGATCTGCTATGTTTTCCAGGTCTATTTCCACCTGGCATGCTACATAGCAATGCACTGAACACTAAGAAGATGGTGGTAGCATTATCTGAAACAAGCATGAGCCCTTAAGATTCATAGTTCTGAGCCAGAAAATATCAATTTGAGCAACCTCACTAATTAAAAATAGAAATAAGAGTTAAATATTTTAGTATTTTAATTAGATGTAATCACAGTTACAGTCTGCTGGATATAAATGGCAGTGTGATGACATTATCTGATTCAGATGGAATAGATGTCTAGACAACATATCATAGCAAATGCATTCAGCACAAATGCTATATATATATATATATAGTTAGGGGTGTGTATATAGATTGTAGTGTATATAAATAGCTCTACATGTTTACTATCCTTGCAAGGAAGCTCATGGACGCTGCTTGTTAGAATTCCCAAACTAAAAGAAAAAAGAAAAAAAGGGCAAGCCAAACCTTTAAGGATTGTCATGTTCCCTATATAAAAGTAACTATTAATCAATGCTTTCTCTACCTAAATAGATTCCCTCTGGCCATGGAACAGCCAGTTCAACCACAAATAATGAAACATACTGCTATTAAAATGAAATATTATTCTAACTGCATTAATTAATTAGGTGTAATTACAGTTAAGGCCTGCTGGATGTAAATAGCATGGGGCATAATTAAAAGTAAACAAAACTTGGTCCCCAGATTCAGTGAGGCCATGAACATTTGGGTTATAACAATTCTACTGGGCAGTAACCTATTCACCTACTGCTTTTGCCCCATGAAAGCAATATATCTCCATTGATTAATTTTACTTGAAGAAAATATGATAGCGTAATTAAATGTACCATACTTAACAGTGACAGACTTTCCAGAGTAACTCTGCAGGAACAGAGTGGTTTCTTCCAAGGCACTAGACTAATGAAATACAAGGCAGATAAGTCATACATAATTATACTACAAGACACACTTGTTCTGTTAGTGCAATGGCACGCACCCACACATATTAAAACTCTCAGGCATGTGGTAAAGCCCAGGGCAGGACAGAATCCCAACAGAAATGCTGAGATCCAGTCTCAATTGCTCCTTCATGACACACCTCCATGGTCTCCTTCTTGCAGTGCTGGGAACAAGGATCCATGCCACAAGATGTGCAAGACTCCAGCATTGTGATTCTCTGCAGGAACAAAGGTGACTGTAACAACTACCATGCAATCTCCCTGTTGAGTACTGTGGAAAGCCTTTGCCAGAGGTGAATTTAGGAGAGCACGACTGGTTTGCCTGCACTGGGTGCCAAGCCAAGAGGGTGCCACAGGGAGCGCTGCAACAATAACTTAGAACAGAAGGTGAGAGGCATTGCACAGTGCCACAGAAATCTGAAAGCCCAAAGTCTGTCAATGTCTTTGCCTGTGTAGTTCTCACCAGATTACAATCACTTCTGACGGGGTATTTCCTGAGTCACAATGTGGCTTCAGAGCTCAGAGGTCAACAGTTGACATGATTGTCTCACAGTGCCAGATGCAGGAGAAATGAAGAGAGCATAGACACCCCCTGTACATTGCCTCCATACACCCGATGAACGACTTTGACCTTGTCAGCCAGAAAGGACAGTTTAAACTGCTGAACAGAATAGGATACCCACCTAAGGTTCAAAAGATTATTGTGTTCTTCCACAAGGACTATTGTGGCACCATCCAGTATGTTGTCTCATCCTCAGATGTCTTCCCTATGAAAAGTGGTGTGAAACAGATCTGTTCTCACCCCAACTCTCTTTGACATATTCTTCTCCCTGATGTTCTCATATGCCTTCCGCTCGACTGAAGATGGTGTGCACTTCCATTCAAGGAGTGATGGGGTCTGTTCATCCTGGTGCATCTCTGTGCCAAACAAAAAATGTGGTGGTTTTGATTTGCAGATGACACAGCCTTGACAGCACACACTGAGGTGAGTCATCAACCATTTTGCCCAAACCTGTAGGGAGTTTGGGCTTATCGTCAGCCTGATGAACACCAACATCCTGTTTCAGGATATCATCAGCACTCCACACATCAGCACTGGTGACCACCTGCTTCAGGTGGTAGATTATTTTGTCTACCTGGGTTCCACCATAACCAGCAAGCTCTCCATCGACATTGAGCTGGACAGCTGTGTTGGCAAGGCAGCTATGACAGTGGCTTGCTTATCCAAAAGGGTATGGAGGAATGTGGTGCTAATGTCCAACCCCAAGATGAAGGTCTACCAAGCTTGTGTATTGAGCACACTGCTTTATGAAAATCATGGGCAATTTACAACTGCCAGGAACAACATCTCAATGTCTTCCACATGTGCTGCATCTGTAAGATTTTGGGCAACACACAGCACTCTCTCTCAAGCCCACTGTGTATTCCCAACATGTTCATACTCCTCTCTCAGCGTTGTCTATTCTGGCTTGGTTGTGTCCACAGAATGGAAGATGGCAAGATCCACAAGGATGTGCTCTATGGGGAGCTGGCTTCAGGCACCAGGCCCACTGGCGGACCAACTCTCCATTTTGAAGATGTCTGAAAATGTGACATGAAGACTGACAACATCAACCACATCATGTGGGAATCCGTTGCAGAAAACCACAGTGCCAGGAGATAGGCAGTCAGCAAATGAATGATTATGGTTTTCTGTGTGCTCAATATGATTCAATACATGTAATACTGAGAGCAGTGGTAAAACTGACACCTGCAGTGTTGGTGGAGGAGGGAATGTGGATTGCATTTATAACTACAGTTTTAAATGGCAGAGAGCTTCTTGACTTAATAATCAGAGCATCATGTTCTGTCGCAAATGATAGTTATTATGTGCTTCGTTCCTTGTGCTTCAGGGAAATTGTTAAATTTCAGTAAGAAAAGCATCAGATTTATCCAGTAAACTCATTAATTAAAGTAAAAGTCATATGAATCAGTTGCTGAAATTTCTCCATTGAGCGTTCACTTTCCAATTAGTAGCATGCAAAATGCATTCTAATATTACTGAACAAATGATCAACATTATATGATAGAGAATTTAATCTAAATTAAATTGGTGTTGAATCAAGGAAAATAAAATGGTAGAGATGTCGGTCAATGAACTGAACTGAAATTTAGGGCAAATTTGATCTTCCTTTTCTCTGTATTTCTGGTTCTACGTATTTACATTCTACAAGAATCATCATTTATAATGTTCAAATTATAGGGGAGATTGGGAGACTACTGCTGGTGAATCGTTCTTTGCATGGTTGAAAGAACAAAGCAATTTACACTACCCTAAACTTTCTATGACATTCTTCTTCAGCTCTCTGACTTCTGCTGCTTCCAGTTCTGCTGGGATGATGTCCAGAATTTTTTAGGCTTAAAAATTCTGAGGTATATAAGAACCTCTAGAACAGAAGACAATTAAGCTCTTGCTCCCCCTAGTTCCTCAAAATTAACTGAAATTAGTCCCCAAAAGGAAGCCACTTTAAGAATATGAACACTGGGGAAGATTAAACACAGTGCAAAGTGTGCAATAGAGCAAGGCCTCAGCTACTGACATTTCTGTTTCCTATGGCATGTGGGCATGCATCCAGTTTCCCAAGCAATTTGACCAGATCATTATCATAAAGGCTGAAAAGGAGGGATGCCAAAACACTGTTTAACTCCCTTTATGGTTGGGATTGTGTAAGTATATATATAACAAACCATACTCAGATTTTAACACTACTAGCTTGATACAGACTTTAAGCAATCTACAGTCTATAGCAAGGGTATACAATTTGGTCCACAGATGGTTACTACCTACTGAGTCAAAAGCTGATGATGGGTCAACCAAGACTGTGAATAGCTTTGTTTCCAACAGTTCTCCCAAGGAAAAGTATAGCAGTGATCACTGGTGGAATATGAATTCCTAAAGCCAGCTTGTTGCTCACATAGAATATAATTGGAGGAGACCCACTCCTGCAGCTTATTAAGTAAAAATAAGCCTGGAAGAACTGAACCAATCAGGTCTCAGTAAACAGTTTAGGAAGGAAAAAGCCTATCAGTTGCAATGTGTTTTGAACAATTCTGGGGGCAAGAAATCTTCACCTGGGGGCTTATTAGCCTTAATCAGCTCAATCATCAATAATCAAACCATTCTGTATATGGATTTCAAACAGGGGGTAATATACGACCTACAAAATGGGGAGAAACTAATTTTGCAATTCAGTAAAATATTGGGTCCAGTCATCAATTGAAATCTGAGCCTCAATGATGCCTTTGGGGCAACAATAGCTTAAAACCTATGCTCATTATTTTTTATAGCAGCCAGGTCTCTTTCTGTCTGTCTGTCTGTCTGTCTGTCTGTCTGTCTCTTTTATATGACATTTATGATATTCTGAATTGGATGAGCTGTTCCATTTTCAGTTTAGAGCCAGAGTTCTCTTATTATTCTGGCAAATGCTATCAAACCATGAGAAGGATGAGCCAGAATTCTGATGTGGGGTGCAATATGTAATTATTATTACTATTTATTAAATTTCTTTTTGTGTATGTGTGTGTGTTTTAAAAAAATACCAAGGTAACTCAAGATGACTTACAAATTGTGACACATGGACCAATAATCAAACTAGTGATAGATAGTTTAATGCCAGTTTCTAAATAAGAGAATAAAATTTGTTGGAGGGGAAAACTTCTGCAATGTGCTTCTTCAGTTAGAAGGCTGAAGCATACTAGGGTCTTTAAAAAACCCATAAACCATAAAGAGCCTAGGATTAAGAACAACAGATTATTTCACTTGATGGTTGGGGGCAGCCATTTTCAGCATAGAGCGATGCAGGCATCCTCATTCCTGCCCAAAAGCTTATGTGACTTACGGAATTTGAGAAAAGTGTATTCCTCTAAGTTCATTGGAACTTACTTCTTTGTAAATATGTTCAGGATCACAGATTTGGCTGCTTAGGTTTTTAGTTCTTCATCTCCTAATTCACATGCAGGACATAAAGTTCATGGATTTTATGCAGCAAAATAAACTTTCACCCCTACTCAAAGCAATCATATTTTATTCAAGTTGAAAGCCTTGTCTCTTTCATTTTTTCAGTGACAGCTGTCACAACTCATCAACATTTTCAGTGTGAGAATTTAAAGCTAATAGTCTTGTAATATCAAAACTAAATGGACTGCTGAAATTCAAAATGAAATACTATTACTGAAAGATTCTTTTATCTGGTGATTTGTGGAGAGTGAGGAATAGTTTAAATCCAAGCTTTTTTAAGATGATGTGTTAAAAATGTGGACTGGCAGGATTAAACAAATGTTCTTTTTGAGTTTAGGTAACACTGGGAAGACTCCAACATTTTAGTATTCCATGCAAAAATATATACATATCCATAAATATCCAATTGTGTTGCTGCCAGATAAACTTTCCTGTCACCAATAGGGTAATGCATCTACATAGTTATACAACATGTTCTCTATATTACAGTGTTCATTTCCTAGTATTACCCTGGCACAAGTTGTGTGTCCTTGATAAATTGAACCTGCTCGATGGTCTGTTATTCTGCCAGTAAGACTTATGAATGCATTAAGAAATATGCATTTTCTTCCTGCCTATAGGGCTGGATCAAATGTTAACCTATGGAAGTAGGACACAACAGGGCTTAGAGTTTGCAGGCATTTTGTGCATAAAAAATAAGTCACTGTCAGTTTTGATAGTGATGATAGGGAGAGCAATAGGTACCAGATTCCTTGTAGATTTCAGATTCCAGTCCAGGAACACCCTTCCCTATTGTGCCAATGGGGGGAAAAGAAACTTAGGAGAAAGATTATTCCTCCCTCTTCCTTGCCATCATCTCAAGCTATGCAAAGGTTGAGATCAGGAGGTACATGAGTGATATATGATCTCTTTTTCTGTGTAGTGAGATATCCTGGCATTATAGCCTTTCCCACCAATGGAAACTGAGATCAGGTGGATATATGGAACCTGTTTACAGCCCAACCCAGTTGTGCTGAGGTTGATCAGAGATGACTTATTCATCTCTAAGAATTGGTGAAATGCCTTGGATTCAGGAAGAAAGTGGAGTACTACAATGCCTCCATTGGCTTGTGAGCTGGAGATACTCACATAAAACTTAGCATTATACCCAATAGTGAGGTGGAACATTGTGAAGTGTAGAATCATGACAACCTTCCTAGCCCTACCCTCAAGGAGTGTCCAGAAATGCAGGCATCTGTGGTGGTATACAGCAGCGTTCTTTTACAATATCTGATACCTGCTCTTTCCAGTCATGAGCAGCTAGCCCAGTGAGGCAGAGCTGCAGCAATAGCCTCCGAGCAGTGGAGTAAATGCCACCACTTTATATAGATTTGCACAAAGAATCTTGGGAACTGTAGTTTGCTAAGGGTGCTGAGAGTTGTTAGCAGACTCCTATTTCCCTCACAGAACTACAATTCTCAGATTGGCTTAACAATTCCTCTTCCTAGGAAACTCTGGAAATGTTAGCTCCGTGAGGGGAATAGCGGTCTCCTAACAACTCTCATGGGACGCGGGTGGCACTGTGGGTTAAACCACAGAGCCCTAGGACTTGGCGATCTTGAATCTCTGCGACGGGGTGAGCTCCTGTTGTTCTTCTGCCAACCTAGCAGTTTGAAAGCACGTCAAACTGTAAGTAGGTAAATAGGTACCGCTTTGGCGGGAAGGTAAACGGTGTTTCCGTGCGCTGCTCTGGTTCGCCAGAAGCGGCTTAGTCATGCTGGCCACATGACCCGGAAGCTGTACGCCGGCTCCCTCGACCAAAAAAGCGAGATGAGCGCCGTAACCCTAGAGTCGGTCACAACTGAACCTAATGGTCAGGGGCCCCTTTACCTTTACCTAACAACTCTCAGAACCCTGAATAAACTAGAGTTCCCAGGATTCTTTGGGGGAAGTCATCACTGTTTAAAGTGTTATGATACTTCTTGAACTTTTTAGTGCAAATGGAGTCTAGGATTGTTCTGTAAGGGCTACCCCCAGCAGAGCAGATCTGTTCAGATAATAGACTTCTCTGTGTTGCAATGGAACTTCCTCTTCCTCTCCCTCTCCTGTCCCCTCCAGTCCATTACATGACTTCAAAATCAGCTCTAGAGGGTTGGGAGATTCTCTGGAGCAGATTTTAGGGTTGAGCAGTAGGTGAGAGGAAATTGAAGTCCCTTGGATAAATCTGTATTCTACTCCTCTGTAATGGCTGGATTGTGAGAGGGCTTGGTTGAGGAGATAAGAGAATATGAAAATTTGGGATTTTGTGTCAGAAACACAATTCTCCTCTAGATTCATTTGCGACACGACTTCAAGCAGAGTCTTCACTGATAACTATTAAGCTTGGTAATACATTGGCATCTTGGTGCTATCACCAAATCCCCCCAAGTTTCAGTATGTTTTAAGTTCACTCTAATATAAATCTGTCAAATAATGCCTTCCGCAAAATCACATGGTGGTTTTTTCCCCATTTTGGTTTGGTTTATTATTAAGCAGTTACTGGAGGCCTGTGAAATTTCACTGTTTTTTGTAGCTTTTTTTTTTAAAAGACACTCTTTTTTAATAAGCTACTGATGCATATTAGAATTTAATTACACCAATTAGTACTGCCACATCAGACATATGATGTGCCTTCAGTTAAGAAGTACCTAATGGATATTAGTACAATTTAGTTTTGTAATTAAAGTTCCAAGAGCAGTACAAATTAAACATTATGATTACAAAACATTAAAACAACACTGAAGGCATTAAGATTGCGTATTTTTAGAATGACCTTACAAGCTAATGTTTCTTTTGAAAAATGAAGAATAGATATCACAGTTGTGTATTGTGCACTGTGTGTCTGTCTGGTAAAAAAAAATAAAATGGTATTCCTTTCCCAAGCCCTAAAACCATTTTTGAAATGGCTTTGCATGCACCCTGGCATAATGGATGTCTTTATGACACACGAGCCACTGAAAAGTGCTGTATAAAACTGTGTGATATAGCTTCTGCTATTGGCAGACATTTTCATGCCTCTGGCTTAGTAACTATAGTACCTTCAAAAGTGGCTTATGCAAAGCACAGCAGCCAGATGTTCTGATTGATTTTGCTTCTATAATGATTTTAAACTATCATGTGAGCCACTTTTAAGCACTTTGCAAAAGAAAATGTGTTTGTGATTTCCATATGTGGCTGGTGGTGCTTCTTAGCAATGGCCAACAGGAATTCCCACAGGGGTTTGCACAAGCTGTCTTTCATTTGCACATATGGCTCATGGCACTCCCAGCAATGTTGAAAGCCATGCAAACAGCAAAATCCTATACATGTCTAATCAAAAGTAAACCCCATAGAGTTCAATGAGGATTTTTCCTAGGTAGGTGTGTCTAGGATTGTAACTTTAGGCTACAAAACTAACCATATGCACTTAGAATTAAAGTCCACAAAAGTCAACAAAGCTTGCTTTGAAATAACTGTGTTTATTCAGGGACAGTAATTATTTTATTCAATAAAATGCATTAAGAGAAATGGAGAGGATGGAAATCATCGAAATCTTTGCATTTTTCCTTCTTACTTTCCTTCATTTACTTCATAGTAAGCGTACATTAGGGGACGCGGGTGGCGCTGTGGGTAAAAGCCTCAGCGCCTAGGGCTTGCCGATCGAAAGTTCGGCGGTTCGAATCCCCGCGGCGGGGTGCGCTCCCATTGTTCAGTCCCAGCGCCTGCCAACCTAGCAGTTTGAAAGCACTCTCGGGTACAAGTAGATAAATAGGGACCGCTTACTAGCGGGAAGGTAAACGGCGTTTCTGTGTGCGGCTCTGGCTCGCCAGAGCAGCGATGTCACGCTGGCCATGTGACCCGGAATTGTCTTCAGACAGCGCTGGCCCCCGGCCTCTTGAGTGAGATGGGCGCACAACCCTAGAGTCTGTCAAGACTGGCCCGTACGGGCAGGGGTACCTTTACCTTTACCTTTAAGCGTACATTCTCTAGTTAGCTTAAAATACAATTTGTGCAGTACTTTGCCAAATATTTCCAAAAAAAATGTTTTTGTAACACTGATTATTTAACAGCACACTCTTATTCATGTCTTCTAAGAAGTAACTCCTATTGAATTTTGTAGTGCTTATTCCCAGGTAAGTGAGGATAGGATTGCAGCCTAAAACAGAGAAGCCCTGGTTCAGAGAGCAGAGATTTGCTCATATGAGGTACTTCCCCACTTGGTTTTTAGGGTTTGCCTTCTCCATCAGTCCCTTGTCTGTCAAGGTCTCCCAATCCTCAGTGGAGAGTTTTTGTGTTTTTTTCTGGGAGAAGGTAGGTAGGAAAATCAGCCTCTCCCATTTCCCTTGGAAAGCATTTTCACAGATCTAAACAATGTGTAATCCAGAAATGGAGTATGGTAGAGGTTTATTTCTTAAAAGCTGAAATGAAGAAGAATATTACTGGATTCACTACTAATGTACAACTTTCCTTCTGGATATGGGATTTCCTTTTATTCTTCATCCACAAATATAAACTCAGATGCAATACTAAAGTCTGTGGCTGTCAGGGGTTGGTCTGAATCGGATGCCAGAGACTGATATGACTCCAAAGAGGAAGGAATTCAGGCACAGACAGAGCAGCCTCTGACAGAGGAGGAGGGGAGAGGATTTGCCGCCCCCCCCCCCCGGCCGCCTTACATGTTCCCAGAAGCAGAGAGACCAGCAGATTCAGAGGATGCTTAGTCAGGGGAAGAGCTGGATAGTTTTGAGATAGTAGCTAGGCAACCAGGAGGGAGAGCCTGTAGGAGATTCTTCAGTCGAGAGTGGCAGGGAAGTCCCTCCCTGCCCTAGAACTGGTAGGACTGAAAGGGTCCAGGAACAATGGAAGCGCAGGGGAGGGACAGGTAGCCAGTGGTGTGCTTCTTGCTGCAGAAGGGGAGGGGACTCAGAGTGAGCAACTGCCATCTGTGGGGAGGGCTGCTTGATGCTGCACTCAGTATGTTGTTGTAAATAAAATGAACTATAAACCTGCCAAAGGCTTGTTACTTCTTATCGGAAGCTACCAGAGGGAAGGGGGAAACTCCCTTGCCTGTCAGCATACCTGACAGTGGCTGAGCTCATAACCATTCCTTGCTAGGGGTTTTTTTCTGCCTGGGCATGTAATTAGGAAGAAAAAACAGTGAGTAGGTTAATTACATTGACAGGGGAAACAACAGGAAACAATAACAGGAGAAGCTACCTTAAGGAATGCCCATATCAATAAATGGTTACATTTATTGGGCAGTAAATGAAATATGGGGTAAACCCAAATATTGAATCTGGAGTTCTATTTTTCAGTGACCAATGTTCCTACCCTAGAAGAAAAGGATTTTATCTTATGAAATACTAAAACATAGTACCATTTGACTGTGTTGACCTCCCTACTTTCTATGGACTTTGAGACAATTGCCGCCGCCCTCTCCAGCACTGTAAGAAGACTGATCATCAGTGACTGTTTTAAGGAAGGAAGATAGGGGAAGGGTGAATTTGAGCTGAGTCCAGTTTGCATTCTTCTTGTTTGCTCCTGGAGTGCCCCCTATGCAGAACTCTCTCCTTCTCTTTGCCGTGTGCAATAGATTCAGTTCAGATATTATGGCTGGCTGAGGAATTTGAACCCAGGGTTCCTCAGTACAACCTATTCTGTCTAAATCTGTACCATGATGGCTTTTTTGTTGCCCCCATTTCCTTTCTGCTGTTCTGAGGCACTCCCCACCACAGTTAACATAGCAAATTGTGCCCCAGCTACAGCAGACCTCAGTGAAGAAACCTGATTCCATAGGCACATCATTGTCTTTGGATCAGGGGATTTATGTTTCCCCAAAGCTGAACACGGGGGCCTGTTGCTTACAGTTCAGTGTTAAACTGTACTTCTTAATTATGATATAATTCACACTTTTTCATTTGGGATCTGACATTATAAGCATATTAAATTAGTATGATGGCCTGCAATTTATCACAATTATTAAAATAGAGAAATCCAAGATTCAGCTGATCATTAATCATGGTAAAACAAATAAATGGAGTGTGGAACATCTTGGACATCCGTCAAGCATATTAATTTTTATTTTTAATGAGATCACAAAATAGGATAAATGATTATTTATAAAATAAGATAGAGCATGGGCAGGTAAATGCCATTTCTGCCCCTTATATACCGCATAATTTATGGCAGTTCTTACAATTTCAAGTCATATCATCAGTCCTGACACTTATACAGAAAAAAGTCTTTGTATCCATAAATAATGCATCCAGCACACGTGTGTGTGTGTGTGTGAGAGAGAGAGAGAGAGAGAGAGAGATTCTCACCTCCATCACCAGTTCACTCTCAGAGCAAATAACATTGCAATAACACAATGAATTAACTGTAAGTTAATTTCAAACTGATGTTAAATGTTTTGTTTTGCTTTTTTTTTAAAAAAAAGAAAGTATTTGGGGGTAGAAGTAGAGGAAATTGCAAAAGGAAACCAATTACTATAGGCTTTGGACTCAAGACCTAATTTTACCCCTGGTTGTCCAAAGACCCTTTCTATACAACCTTATTATAATACAATAATTCACTGATTTCACAAAGTATTGCTAATTTCTGCAGACCAGAAAAACAACAACTGCTCTCTGTAGAATATGCTTTGCCGTATCTCACACATATCCTTGAAGATACACTCACATACAGCTGGCCTGTTTTTCTGTGGTCACTCTGTAGTTCTTCTACTTGTTGCCCTATCACAGGGATTTCTGGAGAGTGGGGTTATTGAACAGGGTGGGTGTGGATGTGGGTGTTATCAACTGATCATTTGAACTTGCTGTATTGATCACTGTTTTACAAAATAACTTGGAAAATTCAACCAATACATTGCTTGTAAAGTAAGTTGATAAACAATGTAAATCTGATAAAGCAAAACAAAAATCATTTCTTTAAAATTCAGAACTTCTCAGAGCTGTACTAGGAAACCTATGGCTCTCCCAAGGTTGCTGAAGTACAACTCCCATCCAAACAAGCAGGGCCAATGAACAGGGATGGTGGGGGTTGCAGTTCAACAACATCTGGAATAACAAAGTTTCCCCACACCTGCCTTGTTGCATATGTGGAAGAAGAAAATTACTTTGGAAATACTTGAGAAACAGAATCCTGCTTGGTAGAAAACCAGTGGATCTTTGTCCTGTTTACTTATTACACACTTAAGCAATTCGACACACTTTATATATACATTCATTCATATTATCTATTCACCTATTAATTAATATTAGACTTCATTTGAGACCTCAGTTTCCTTGGATGTAGAAATCTTGTTGTGGCTACTGTATAAGCGAATATTTTTTGTGTTCTTTTCTTATTGAGTCATCAGAATAATTTAATAATAGTAAAGGATCGTATGGGGTTTCATAACCTAATATTTTTTTTATATTAAATCTATAAACTATTTCCAGTATCCTTTTCCCAAATGACTTCCACCAAATGCCTGTTTGACCTGGGTTTCTATTACTACTATAATTGAAAATGCAACCGCAAAATAAGTAGCATAATGTCTAGTAGTCCATTACAATTAGTGGACATGAAATTGTTGAGACATTCTAAGGATCTTGAATAAGGTTCTAGTCCTTGGAGGTCATTAGTAATCTTGTAAAGTATTTAATTTATTATATCTATGAGATGTCTCATAAAATGAATTCTCTAGGTGTCACCCAGGATTTAAAAAAAACGCTATAACAAAAACCACAATCAACGCAAGTAACCACCATTTTTGGTATTCATCCTTATGTGGATACAGTGATTATGTGATGATGTTGGGTGATTTCTGGCTGTTTTAACATAATTGTTTCATTTTAATGGTTTACATTGTACATTATGGGTTGCATATTCTTTTCTCTGTAAATACATTTGCAGTATGAAGTGATACATAAAACTAATGAATTTAAATGTATTCAGACCGAACTAGCATAAATAGAACTGATAGGGAGGGCATCTTTCCCCACTAAAACTCTAATCAAATAAAGAGCACAATGTATTGTTGCAGAACAAGATCTGGAAATGGTTCAATCCTCCTGTTTTGCCCCCTGGCTTAAACACCGCAAAGATTAATGCCATCTGGGAAATTATCTTTACAATTTGACATATTGGCCTCTGAGATGGGGCTGGGGAGTTCTTCTGCTTTTTGCTTCTAAATGATGCTTCTGAGGTTTGGGAGGGACAGTTTTTAAAACAAAGTTCTGAACTCTTGAGATGCAAGAGCGCCAAAAGACCTCCTTCGCTATTTTCTTTTGTCCCAGTTGAACACAGAGACTAGAATTAAACTGCACATAAAATTCCCGGCATGTGTTTACATGAAAATATTGCCTTTTGGCATTTGATATTTCTGATATTAGGGCATGATTTTGTGACTTGATGATAATACTGAACACTACATGTGAACGTTATCATAATTTAGTTCATACTTCTAAGACCAGATATTTTACTGGATTTCACAAATATTGTATTCAAGTGACTAATGCCAAAACATCCAAAATGTCCACACTATTTAGGGGAAGGAATGTGCAATGAATTATATAAGCAGAATGTGCAATGAATTATATAAGCAGAATGTGCAATGAATTATATAAGCAGAAATGAGATATGGTGGTACCTTGGTTCCCGAATGACTTGGCTCCTGAACAAACACTGGAAGTAAGTGTTCTGGTTTGCAAAAGTTTTTTGAAAGCCCAATGTCCGTTTTGGCTGTCAGCATTGTTTCCAGGGCCAATCAGAAGCCACTGTATATGGATCACTTATTGTATAGTTCCCAGGCACAACAATATTATACACAGACCAATTACTCTTCCTTTTTCATCTGACATTCATGACACATATTTTTTTTCAGAACACACATTATCTTTTCAATACCTTTCCCCTCCAAAAGAAATTAAACAAATCATCCTTTGAATTCAGAAGTTTCATTCCAGTTTGCTTCAAGGAGAGAATACCAACTGATTTCCTTAATCAACAAACATTTATATAAACAAGGCAAACACTGGAAAACAGTAATTTAAATACTCTTGAGTGCTTTTTAAATAAAGCTTTTGGATAACAGCTTTTCCCAAATTCTACGGTTGCATATAAACATACATTTCAATGAAATGCTTTATGAAATATTTACACTTATGCAGACGTGCATAAGAAGGTTTCGTTCTCCCTGTACTTTTTCTGAAGGTACTTCAGGTGCTATGTTGTGTGTTTTTAAAAATGCTGGGTGAAAGTCACATGCATCTATTTTAACAAAAGAACCTTGTTGGCATATCAACCAATAGTAGCCTGTTGGTTATAAACGCTACCAAAAGGGAGCTGGTTTGCTAACCACTTGCTCTTAGCAATTGGTTGTCCTGCTGATAGAAATGAGCACTCACACTTTGCATTGTGGATGCCCTTTGATGGATCACACACAGCGCTTCGGACCCCAGGGAACTTACCAGTTGTGTGGGCTGGCCTGCTTCTCAGTGTTATTCTTTGGAGGTTCACGCCCAGCCTCAGTTAGTCAATGTACACTGCTAGGATGTAGGGCCAGTTGTATAAATAGGGGGTGGAGCCGGCAGCAGCCAGGCAGTCAGCTCAGGAGCTTCACCCACCCAACCCTCCCTTTGTTTAATGTTTCTTGTTTGCAGGTTAACCTTTTTCTTTCTGTTTAGTCTATTGACTGGTTGCTGTTGAAGAACCGGGAAGAAATTTTCCTGCATTGGCAGGTTTTGTCTTCCCCATGGCAATTCGTCACAACTTTGGTGGTTTAAGGCCTTAGGCGCAATCCTTTAGACTTATCTTCCCTAAATGTGGGGGGGGGGGGGGCGTGAAGTGGTGACTTACCCCCCCCCCCCTGTGGTGGTGATTCCAGGGCCACCTCTTAAAGGAGTTGTAATATGGGTGTCACTGGCCATACACTGATATGTATTGCGGGGATATGGCCTGTGTACACATGCGTCTTCCAGGGCAACCTCATATCCCATTTACCCTGAGGAACCCCAATTCCCTCAGCTGGGGGGCTGGGGGGATACACGCCCAATGCCTAAGCCAAGGTCTTCCTACATTTGAAAGTTAATAAACTTGTGGCCAAATTATAATTCCATAACACGTTGTCACCAGTCTTTATTCCTTTCTGGTGGTCCCTGGGGGCTGGGACAGTCGCTGCCTGGTCATGCAATAGCACTCAATACAATGTGACTTGTTTATCTTGGGAAACAAGTGCTAGTTAAAAATATGTCTCTCTCCCTCCCTCTCCTCCAGTATTCTGATCCACAGTGGTACCTCGAGTTACATACGCTTCAGGTTACACACTCCGCTAACCCAGAAATAGTGCTTCAGGCTAAGAACTTTGCTTCAGGATAAGAACAGAAATCGTGCTCCGGTGGCACGGCAGCAGTGGGAGGCCCCATTAGCTAAAGTGGTGCTTCGGGTTAAGAACAGTTTCAGGTTAAGAACAGACCTCTGGAACGAATTAAGTACTTAACCTGAGGTACCACTGTATAGATCTACAATATGCTTCCATTTTTTCTGTTACAATGGGGCTTTCATTCGGCCAGGCTTTGCTGCAAGTGAGGTTTGCCTTCAGTGCTTTTGGCAACAAAAGTGTATCAAGATTCTTATTTTGCATTTGAGACTTGTGACTTCTAAAGAATAATTGTCTTTGTGGTCCCCATTTTAATGTAAAGTGAGGAAGGAAGAACTGAAAGCACACCGTGCGCTGTCAAAACTGGCCTGTGGAAAGTTGACCTGTTTTAATTCTGGTATGTTGGCTGGATTCAGTTTCCTATCACTGTTGGAAATTTCAGCCCCGCCCAGGAAATATGCATTGAAATGTTCTAAAACAAAAAGGAAGGAATAAATGTTTATGGCCTTTAACTTAGGAAGGTGAAAAGTACATAAGGGATGGAAGGTTAGAGATGTATGAAATTGGTGTGGTGGACATGGATAAGGTGATTCTATGATTCTATGTTCTTTCCCAGTTCTCTTAACAGTAGAGTATGAGGTGATCCAAGGAAAAAGAATGGTTGGAGATTAAAGGCAGATAAAAAGAAGAATTTCTTCACATAGCACATATTTAAGCTATGGAATTTCCTTGCATAATTATAGGATTGTAAGAGTCAAAAGTCTATTTCCAAAGCTGAAAAACTAAGGGAGAAGAATCTTACCCCATCACAGCAGGCTCCAAAAGGAATCTAAACAAATACCAGACTTCATCCCGCAGGCATTAAAGCCCCACCCTTCAGTAGAGACCACACACAGAGGGGTGCACAAATACAAACACACACACACACACACACACACAAACACAGGACACATACACACACAGGAGGCTGGCATTGTTGAGAAAATTTGAAGACTGAGATTGAAAATGCCTGTAATAGGGACTTCCTACTTGATACACTTCTCAGGTGAACTGACCAGAAACTTGAGAAATTTGTTTTCTCAGATCAGTTTTGAATATTTAACAGGGATTTGCTAGGCAGTGGGTGGGAAAGAGAGAGGGAGAGGCTTTTGTTGACTTTAAATAATGAACAATAGAATTTGCATTAGGAACAGACTAGAGAATGCTAGCATTGCTGACTCCTCCAAAATAAAAAGTTAGTCTCTTTTTAAAGAAAGGTTGTTGGTTTTTTAAATGCAAATAGCATAACTGATGTCCCCAGATCGTTAAAGGTTTTAGAATAGGCATAGTGTGGAAATTTCAGCCTCTCATTCCTTGTTTTGCTCCTGATGATAAACCCTCTTCTGAAGCTTGTATTTGCTTTGAGGAAAGATCCCTAGCTGCGCCAATGAAGGATTCACCCCAATCCGCATAGCACCTTCAGTGGGGAGAGGTCCTCAAAACTTTAGCAAAGCATTAAACTTCCTGCACCATGCCTCTTCTGACCTTTCTAATCAGCAGTCCCCACCACAGTTGATCCCATTTGCATTTTAAAAGCTAACAACACTTGCATTTCAGATGCAAAAATACATATAATATAATGTTTTGTTAGCTTCACAGCCATGTCTTTTAAAATATTTTTAGATTAATTTTCACAATTAAAAATTATCATCACATTAGTATAAAAGAATAAACCACACACAAAACCCCCCCAAAATAAAATATTTTTTTCCACACAATATTGAATCCACATTTTGGGATTCCTCAGATCCCTCGAATTCCCTCCATTCCCTCCCCCTGGTTCTTTTATATTATCTTAATTTATACATGTCAATTATTATTATACATGTCTTTTATATTATCTTAATTTATACATGTCAATTATTTCCTTCTCTTTAATTATCTCTAAATTTAAACGTTCTCTTTAACGTTACAAGTGTTTTTTAAAAGCCTGCTACTGTATTAACTTCCTTACAATGCTTTTGTATGTATGCAATAAACATTTTCCATTCCATTTCTAAGTCTTCCAGTTAATTTAGCCATTTTGGCATCTTTCATTAATTTGAGTTGCCAATCTTCTTTAGTGGGGACTTGTTCTTCTTTCCAGTGTTGGGCTAACAATATCCATGCAGCCTTTGCTGCATACACAAACAGATTCTTGTATTCTTTTGGTATATCCATTCCAGTAATACCTATTAAAAATGTTTCTGGTTGTTCTTTTTTTTTTAAAGGTTATTTTTAACATTTTTCAATTCATTATAAATCATTACCCAAAACTTTTTATAACCTTGCATTGCCACCACATATGGTAAAACGTACCATCTGCTTCACAGCCATGGCAGGTAAAGGACCCCTTAGATGGTTAAGTCCGTTCAAAAGTGACTATGGGGTGTGGCACTCATCTTGCTTTCAGGCCGAGGGAGCCGGCTTTTGTCCACAGACAGCTTTCCGGGTCATGTGGCCAGCATGACTAAACCACTTGTGGCGCAACGTAACACCACAGTGGAAGCCATAGTGCATGGAAACACCATTTACCTTCCCACCAGAGTGGTACCTATTTATCTACTTGCACTGGCGTGCTTTCAAACTGTTAGGTTGGCAGGAGCTGAGACAGAGTAACGGGAGCTCACTACATTGCAGGGATTCGAACCACCAACCTTCTGATCAGCAAACCCATGAGGCTAAGTGGTTCAGACTACAGCGCCACCCACGTACCTTTACCTTTTATTGCCAATATAGGTTCAGCTCATCATATGTCTGAGCCCATGTGACGCTTACTCTAAGACATTAATTTTATTCATGTATTTATTATATTTATAGTCTGTTTTTTCCCCAAAGAGGTCAAGGTATCATACATTATTCTCTCTCTCTCTCTCTCTCTCACACACACACACACACACACACACACACACACGATCTGAGCAGCCCTACGGCATAGGTCAGACTGAAAGAAAATGACTGACCCAAGCACATTCAGGGAGCTTTATGGCTGAGTGGAAATTTGAACCTGAGTATTTCCAGTTCTATGGTACATTCAGACTCGAGGAATATTTTATCACTTTTCCTGATTATAATACTAGCACTTCTGTCCCATTTTCTAACACTCCTTTCACATTGCAATATCTGCTGTGTTATGGAACTGTAGCTTTCTGATTGATATACTGGCATGTCACATATAAATGTCATTCACACCAGTGGGGTGGGGGGGGGGAGAGAGAGAGATAACATTGGACAGTATTACTACTCCCCTAGTTTTTCTGCACACATGTTCCTCCATGATTTCCCCATGAAAACAGCAGTAAAGAACGTTTGCCACTTTACTCCATAATTTTTTGGGTTAAGGAGGCTACAAACATATATTTTTCCCCCTAGAATAAAGTAACACAGAAATGGAACTAAACATCTGCTATATCCCATTAGTTTTCCAGAAGTTGCTTTATATGGTGTGAGAGCTCAAACATAACGTAGAAATCAACAGTTGGGGAAACATCAAGGAAATTGAATAAACTGCCATGTTTATCATTGACTATGATTGTGATGTCATTTGGGGTCCAGGATTCTGTTCCTTTGGTTCATGAAATGCTCTGTAGCCTATAAGCTGCAACTTCCTAAAAAAAAGAGCAATGGAAGGCTGTGTTTAAAGAACAAACCAGCAACACTGAGAGTGCAAGTTCATACATAAGGTAGTTTGTTCCATTGTGCTCTCCCTCGAGGGAGAGCAATTGCTTCCGACCGTGGTGAAAATGAAAAATGGCATTGTAATATTATTTTGGGGGGCAGTTATTCTATAAACACAAAGAAGAGGTTGTTTTTAAATGGTGATGTGACAGCTCTCCGAAGCATCTGAAGCCATTTATCTTTCTGAATTGTGCCCACCGTAAAACTATGTCATGTAGAAATAAACAGAAGTGAGCATCAGCAGACTTGAATACGCTTGTGTTCTAAGGAACAGCTGTTCCTGGATGAAATGTTGAGGAAGGGAGGGGGAATCAACACTGGCGAATTTTTTTATTTTTATTTTTAAAGAGAACACTCTGGCAAGAATTGTTGGAGACCAGATGTTAAGATCTAGGATGGTCTGTTTATTTTAGCTGAGAGTGATGTAAGACATGTTAATCAGGTATTTGTGTGTCCTTGATATAGTTGTGTCTAACTGTGTTGCTGGTATGACATTTGAGTACAATAAAAAGGGAAATTACATCAAAATAGACTGGTTCCAATACTTATTGGCATCACCAAACATATGAAATCTTATCCTCCAAGTCTAATCTATATATAATAGCCTTACTGTAAAAAGGTGACTGGGTGTGATTTAGGGATCCTTAATGTGCTTTCCTGACACAGGAAATGGGCTTTTTTTGTTAATCTCTACAGGTTCAGTAAGGGACGCGGGTGGCGCTGTGGGTTAAACCACAGAACCTAGGACTTGCCGATCAGATGGTCGGCAGTTTGAATCCCTGCGACAGGGTGAACTCCTGTTGCTCGGTCCCTGCTCCTGCCAACCTAGCAGTTCAAAAGCACATCAAAGTGCAAGTAGATAAATAGGTACCGCTCTGGCGGGAAGGTCAACGGCGTTTCCTTGCACTGCTCTGGTTCACCAGAAGCAGCTTAGTCATGCTGGCCACATGACCTGGAAGCTGTCTGCAAACAAACAATGGCTCCCTCGGCCAATAAAGCGAAATGAGCACCGCAACCCCAGAGTTGGTCACAACTGGACCTAATGGTCAGGGGTCCCTTTACCTTTACAGGTTCAGTATCCCTGGACAATGAAGAGATGGATTTCAGTATTCAAACCATTGGGTCCAGATTTAAGACTATAAGAAGAGCATGCTGGATTAAAGCAATGGCTCATCTAGTCCAGCATCCTTTTCTCCCAGTGGCTAACCAGATGCCTGTGGGAAACTGGCAAGTAGAACTTAGTCCTGCCTAGAGTAAACTCATAGATGTCAATGGGAGTTAATTTAGCCATCCTATTGATATCAGTTGATCTTCTCTAAGCCTGACTTCCCAGTCTACAATCCTTATCCCACTTACCTGGAAGTAAGTCTTATTGAATTCAACTGGACTTAATTCTGAGTAAACATAGGATTGCTGCTTAAGTCTGCACCCAACCTAAATTGTTCAGCAAAACATGCAGCTAGGCAATAAATGTGGATTCCTCTCCCTGTTGATTCTCCATATTATTATTGCTAGTTGCTCCATGAGATGCAACCTTTCCAGTGATAGATAATAAGGGTAATTTGGTCAGCAACCCATCACATGTAAGGTGCCTCAGGCATCTTAGATAATACAGTGGTACCTTGGTTCTCGAACAGCTTAGTTGCCGAACAAATTGGCTCCCGAACACCGCAGACCCGGATGTACCGTATTTTTCGCCCTATAGGATGCACTTTTTCCCCTCCAAAAATGAAGGGGAAATCTGGGTGCGTCCTATGGGGCGAATGCAGGCATCGCGGACCTCTCCGCAAACAGCAGGAGCGCTCCCGCTGCTTGCGGAGAGGTGCCTGCATGCTGAAGCCTGCGCGCGCTGATCTCAGCGCGTCCAGGCTTCGCGGACCTCTCCGCCAGCAGCGAGAGCGCTCCCGCTGCTGGCGGAGAGTTGCCTGCATGCTGAAGCCTGCGCGCGCTGAGCTCAGCGCGTCCAGGCTTCGCGGACCTCTCCGCCAGCAGCGGGAGCGCTCCCGCTGCTGGCGGAGGGGTGCCTGCATGCTGAAGCCTGCGCGCGCTGAGCTCAGCGCGTCCAGGCTTCGCGGACCTCTCCGCTAGCAGCGGGAGCGCTCCCGCTGCTGGCGGAGAGTTGCCTGCATGCTGAAGCCTGCGCGCGCTGAGCTCAGCGTGTCCAGTCTTTGCGGACCTCTCCGCTAGCAGCGGGAGCCAGCACTGGGCTCCCACGGCTTGCAGAGAGCTGCCTGTTTGGGGGCTGGGGTCGGGGGAAGCTCGGGCTTCCCCAACCCCGCGCCTGGGGGGGAAATAATTTTTTTCCTTTATTTCCCCCCCAAAAAACTAGGTGCGCCTTATGGGACGGTGCGTCCTATAGGGCGAAAAATACGGTAAGTGTTCCAGTTTGAGAACGTTTTTCAGAAGCCAAATGCCCCACATGGCTTCTGCTTGAGGGCAGGAAGCTCCTGCAACCAATCAGTACCCACACCTTGCTTTTCAAACCGTTTCGTGAGTCAAACAGATTCTCAGAACGGATTCAGTTTGAGAACCAAGGTACCACTGTATACTCATACGAGAGTGTGAAACTGCAGCTACAACACGAAAGATATCCCACAGGATAAAATTAGGATACAATGATTCAGACCCAAATAGGCTTTTCTTGATACACAGTGGTACCTCAGGTTAAGTACTTAATTCGTTCCGGAGGTCGGTACTTAACCTGAAACTGTTCTTAACCTGAAACACCACTTTAGCCAATGGGGCCTCCCGCTGCTGCTGTGCTGCCAGAGCTCAATTTCTGTTCTCATCCTGAAGCAAAGTTCTTAACCCAAGGTACTATTTCTGCGTTAGCGGAGTCTGTAACCTGAAGCGTATGTAACCTGAAGTGCATGTAACCCGAGGTACCACTGGAATGTTAACATTTGTATGGCATTTTACTACAGCAAGGGAGCAGAAACAAGCAGTGTCATCCGGTTAGTATTTCTTTTTTTATATATATAATTTTTTATTAGTTTTCCAATACATTTATACATTTTTAACCAAATTGTAACAAAACATCTCTTTGGGACTTCCTTCAGCTTCCCTGGCAATCATCCATGTTTATCTCTTAATTACGCATTCCCTTTACACATATTGCCGTTTATCTTCCCTCTCCTTTCTATTTCTTTTTTGACAATATGTCTCAGTCTTTACAGCGCCTCTCGAAACCCATTAGCGTTGTTTGTATGTCGCATACATTTTTCAGATACTCTACAAACTTTCCCCAGTCTTTGATGAACCTTTGGTCTTGGGCATATCTGATTTTCCCAGTTAATTTGTCCAGTTCCGCATAGTCTGTCAATTTCAATCTCCATTCTTCTATTGTCGGTAATATGAAACATGACCACATTTAGTATGAACCTGCCACTTGCATCGCCACAGCCATTTGTAAGATTATGATACTTGGGAAAGTGGTAATTATGATGACAGGGGTGTTTGTGCTTATACATATTTTTTCTCTTTGCATTTTTTTCATGCCATTTTCATTGTAGTGTTGTTGTTTTTTAAGTATTGTGGTTTTGTGCCAGATGGAAACCACAGACCTGTGTGTGTATCTGTTTTAGTTGAATCATAACTTGAAAACTATGTACTCCTCTCAAACAAAGCCAATTTCCAGTGCTCATTTTGTGTGAGCATGCTAATAAACAGAATTCATACATGATGACAGAACATGTCATACAGCAGGAGAGTAGGGAACCATTGGTCCTCCAGAAGTTGCTTAACTACAAATCCCATCCGCCTTAGGAATCATGGCCAAGGGCCAAGGATGATGGTAGTTGTTACTATGTAACCTGCATGTGCAACATTACATATATAAAATGATGGTTTTTTATCACAAATATTAAGTTTTGCAGAAAAGGCTTGACAGAAGACCAACTGATTATACATCTAAATGGATGTGTTCTCTTTATCCCAATCAATTGTAGCCCATAGTTCTTCTGTTTAATGTTTAGAGGCACTACAGTCTCATACTTTATTAAAACAAGGTAGATGTTTTCTTTCAGCTCAATATATTTAAATAAACATTTTTTCTTTGCTTTTAGTTCAACTTTATATATTTAAAATAAGTTACAATTGGGTATCTGTGTATATCCCACCTAGAAAATATTATAATTTAGATATATGAGAATCCTTAGAGTCTCATCTAGAATTAACTAACACACCCTGCACCTTTAACAATTGTGACAGATTTCAGTGCTAGAATGGGCAATGACTATGCAATAGCCAGTACATTAAGATAATAGCATCACGACTAGTAACAAGGTTCTCAAGCAGATCCTGAAGGAACATGACTGAATAAAGCTTGCTAAAACTAAACAGACATGGATTTGGTTAATGTCTGAATAGAAGACAACATATGTGCTAGAACAGGGGTGGGCAGGCTTGTTTGATCTACCTTGCTCCTCATTGGAACACCTAATTTTACTAACCATAACCAGATACAAAAGAAATGCACTTATTATTAAAGAACAGAGCACATTCGGAGCCTATAAGTTTGTTTTCAGTTCCAAAACTCAACTGAGTTCAGAGTCCTTTGCTCTCCTGGATAACTTTCTTCATTTCAGCAGCCTAATGAAGTGAGGAAAGGCCATTTTGTTGTGGTTATATTGTTAAATAATTAGGGGTCAGAAGCCTTTGCCAGGCCACTGTGGATCACTCAGAGTTCGGCCAGTAGATCTCTGTCTGCCGCATGCCCACCTCTGCTATAAAACAGATCACAAGCCAAAATACCCTTTCCATGGGGTTTATTTGTTTATGCCTGTGGAGTGAAGTCCCTCTCTGCACTGCAAGTTTTATGTCAGATAGACGTACTGACCAAAAGGCTGTTGTAAGTTGGCATTGTCATTATTTTTTTATCACATCTACTGGAACATTAAGTGTCAAGCTAATCACATACAGCTGTAGTGTCTTAGGAAAAGCATGTGCACTGGATTTATTTTTATGGGTTGTTGGGATTGGGGGAAAAAATGTAATTGAAAACTGTCTGTTCACAAGTGTCCTAAGCGCTTAGTTTTATTACTCAACTTTGTCTACAACCCCAAACGTTTAGCCCTCTACATGTTCTTGCAGCCCAATTCCCATCAGCCTCACCCAGCATGGTGATTGGTAAAGGACCATGGGAGCTGTAATCCAACAACATCATGACGGCCACAGGTTACCCATCCCTGCTAAAATATTTGGCTTATGGATGCATACGCCAATTTTCCTTGCCCTTTTAACACATTCTTATAGATCAGTGGTGGTGGAAAATCTGCGCCCTGCCCCCGATGTCAAACTACAACACCCATTGGCCCCTGTCAGCATAGCCAGTGATAAATGAAGATGGGAAATGTAGCGTAGCAACATCTAGAGCCTCTTCCCTGCCCTCTCCCCTCCCTGTTATAGATGGATCAGGTACTGTGATTCATTTCAGCATTTTTGAGAATGGAAAGAAGGTGTAGAAGTGCTTCCAGATCTTTGCAGAATACAAGGATTCATTTTTGTATACACAATGCCTGAATTCATAGTGGGTCACCCACTAGCATATAATATTGAATAATCCTTTATTTACAGAAGAAATGGGTAAACTAGTCCTAATGTGTTTCTCAGACTATTTAGGAAAAGGTATCAGTCTTCACAAAGTGCTTGTGCAGAATGCTACTAATGTATCAGAATATTTTGTTAAACCCTGAAAGGCCAAAGTTTTGTTATGACAGATAACATGCTTTGGAAGTGATGAAGATGACCAGGCAGAACCAGAAGTGCTGCCTCTTGTGATTCTCTTTTAATTTATAGATGGCTGTAGCTGTATGGAGAATATATATATATATATATAATTGGGTTTGTGGTACATTGGACAACTGAGTGATATGGGGATTAGTTGATATGACACAGGATGAGAGAGCCAGGAACTTAATTTATACAGCTTAGAGAAAAAGAGATTAAGGGGATTTAAAACTGTATAAATATCTTCAAGGAAATAATATCAAGGAAGGAAAGGGATTTTGTGTATTACTGAGAGAGGTAAAGAAAAGTAATGTCCTCCAGCTAAAAATGGAATATTGTAGTTACTTAGTTCTGGTGTGTGGGCTTTCTTTACTATAAGAATAATGAATGAAATCACCAGCCAACTATCTGAGGTACATAATGGAGAAGGCAAAGATGTCATAGTCCATTTATCTCCACTGACCAACTTCCACCGATGTCAAACAAAAGGAATTAATACTGCTTCAAATGAAAATAAATCTACCTATAATCAATATCTTATGTTGTTTCATAGAATAAAACATGTAAGATCAATTGAGTCAGTGGGACATACTCTGAAATGAGTGTGTGGATGTGATGACAGCTTTTGTTATTTCACAGTGGATAATAGGACCTGTAGAAAAAATAAAAGGGACTAACAAAGAGTATTGTGAATTTAGCATTGTTGGTTTGGATTTATAACTTCTTTATCTATAAAGGTTCAGGTGGACACATTTCATTTATTTGTGTAAAAGCATTTATAAATCACCTAATATTTTTAAAAGCTCTAAGCAGTGTACAATATATAAACAATGAATGACATATTTAAAATAAAAGTCCAGCCTAAAACCAGTATGAAAGCCTATAAATAAAGAGAAAAAAAGTCAAGGGATTCAAAGACCTAAGAAAGGGTCCAATGTGATCAGTCAGGGAAAGACTTTCCATACACCCGTGTTCAGCCCACATCTTCAGTGCCTGCATGGGCTGGGAGACCGGAGAACCTTCTCCGACCTTCCGATCACAGGAACACAGGAACACCAATGCAGCATTCCCGAGGAGTAGGTCCTGGTGCTGTGGACTCACATCTGTTAATGTCCAAATTCAGCAGAGTAAACAGAAGCAAAGCTGTGGAGGTTTTGCAGCATACCTAATTTATTTCTATCAATTAATCAAATAAAAGAACATAACAAACATGTACGAGAGGAGCAGCTCTCATACAGACATCCTGTCTCTTCACAAGACAGATGGGGGGGGGGGAGTACAACAGTACCAGAGATGGAAGTCTCAAAGAGTAGCTTCTGCCGCCTCCTTTCTCACAGTATGAAAGTAAAACAACATGATCAGGTGATCCTTGCAATGGGAGAGATGAAAATACTGACAAAGTGGGTAGAATTCAGCCTGGCACCAAGGGACATTATGATGGTTGTTGTTTATTGAGTTGGTAGTCACTCTATCTTGCCAAGTGCAACCCAATGTGACCTACAAACAAACAGATAGACAGACAGACAAAAATGCCAACATAGATACATTAAAACCAAGAAGAAATATAAATATATTAAAAACATCCCACCCACTTCTAAAAGATCATTAAAGGCCTAAGTCACACGTCATCTATGTTGATTATGCAGGAGAACCCATTTGTTCAAGTTTGCCATGTGTGTTCTTCTTTATGAGACAGGCAGACTGCACAACCAAAAGACAGTTCTCTACTGAATGTAGAAACTGCACTAGATCAAAGGGAACAGATCAGTTCCAACTGAGCCTTCCCTGAAGAGCTGGTCAGTGTGTGGATGTGCTTATTTACTTCTGTTTAGTAGCAGTGCACACTGATGCCCTGCTCTAAATGCTCAAAACTCTCCAGAAGAAAAAGTTCAGACTTGCTCTATATTGATCTTCCCATTTAATCCCATGTTTTGAATAATACATCACAAAAGTGACAGTGTTTTTATGATGCGTTAGTGTCATACATCATAACGAGCACCACTGCTCCAATGATGTATTACCCAGGCACTGGCACAGACCAGAAAGATAAATGTTGGCACATGGGCATATATGTATCATTTATCTAGAAATAGATCTAGAAATAGATTAATTTATATGTACTCTAAAACTTTCAGAATACATTAAAAAGTATACATCATATATAGAATATTTGTGTGCATGGAAAGATCAAATTTTCCTGGGGTAAAACTTGATGAGCTAGGCCCTGTATGTTTACTTTACTATGCATATTTACACCAGAGGTCCATCTCAAGAACTGTCCATTTCAAAATTTACTCAACACCAGCAAACCTTTCCCAGTCCCATGGCATAACTCTAGCGTGGAAATAATTTAAGAGCATGAGTCCTACTGGCGGAAACCAATCTAGATCAGTATCCTGGTCACACAATAGTCAGCCAAGGGCCTATGCACACTAGCAGGGCCTGAGTGCAATAGCACTCTCTCTGCTTGTGAATTCCCAGCAACTGTTGTTCAAAGGCTTACTGTGGAGGTAGAACAGACTGAGTAGTTGGTAGACAGTGATAGCTTTATGCTTAGCGAACTTGTCAACTTTCCTTTTAAAGCCAACCAAGTTGGTGAGCATCACTAGAGTAAGCTTGCCACATGATTCTTCCCTCAACATGTTTCAAAATCTTTGGAAGCAAGTCGTGAATGAATCAGGTTCATAGACTTAACTGGTAAACTTGTTTCCTTCTGCTTTTCCTCACAGATACCTTTATCTTCCGAAAGCTGTTATTGCTGGAGACGTTTGATTTTTAAGCTAACTCTGCCCTCAACAAGCTTTAGATGGTTCACATTGGCTGGATCCAACTGTGCCCTTCAAGCACACAGGTGATTTATTTGCATTGTGCAAGAATGGTGAACATTGCTATATAACTTTCCTATAACACTGCATCTACTCATGTACAAGCTCTTGCTCAAATATTGGAAAGGGAAAGCCAGCAGCTATTTTCCTTCTGTTCACAGGTTACTGAATCCTAATAATTAAAAATGTATAACAAAAACAAACAAACAAATTGTTGAAATAATAAAACAATAATAGCAGGTCAAATGATACCTCCCTCCCCAAAGATGCAGAGATCATCCTTCACTTGCCAAAGGTTATCTTAACAGAGAGATCCTTACACAGTCTCCAGAACAAAGTAATAGAGATACAATTCAACACATATACAAGGACAGCTCATTACAAAGCCTGGGACCACTATCTGAAAGACCTTTTTACTTGCTGCAGGCATGCTGATGACTTTAGATAAGTATACCTTAATTAGAGCCCTATATAACTTTCTTAGTTGGGAAGAAGATTCATGTAAAGAAATGTGTTCTATATGTATGCATGCCTAAATTCATGGTAGCTTTTATATGTTCCATTGAGCATGGAAGCTCAGTTTCAGTGACCAGTTTCCATAACAGTCACAGCAGTCACTAGGAAGACTGTATCATCCTAGGGATTATAAAAGCATAGATAAAAAAGGTGAGTTCCTGATACTGATCAGAACACAGACAGTGTTATCATGTAATTGATGTAGATGTAGTTGACAAAGAACTCTCCTGGCCACATAAGCCACCTGTTTCTCAAATAGCAAAATGTTGGATTGAGGACACCCCAAGGCTGCATATCTGACCTTATAGGACAAGTCAAAGGGAAATTGATTTTGTTTGTGGTTATGCATAGACAATGTTATTGCATGAAAAACTAGTATCACTCAACAAAATAAATGCAGTATGTAGACTTACAAGCCTTGTATTCAATAGTAATTTTTCTCCTAGTGGAATGTTAATTTGTATTTGAGTAACATCCGTGGTGTCAATTGACTTATCAATCAGCACACCCAGAACAAACAGAGCAGTAACTGCCTGGCCTGCCAAGTTTCTTGCCAACGCTCAGTCAATCAGACAGATGACATGAATAATGGAATTTTTCAGATCCATTAGACCTTCAAGCTTCTGCTGGGTGCTTTGTACAGAAGATCACTTTTATGATGGAATACAGGGCATTCTTACATTATCTACATCTCCTCAAAAGGTTTCTTAAATTATCACCTGACAAATGGGAAATTGGGGCTGTTTTGATGCTTTGTTGATCAATACAATACAGAGGTGAAAACAAAACACAGATTTATTTGTTATATTAGGCCTCCTTTGTTGTGATTTTAATCATTGCACCTTGTCAGTGCACCTAGCTATCATGGAACAGGGAGGGGGGGTTCAGCAGAATGATTTCATAAGACCTTATCACCCTTAATTACAAAAGGAAAAAATAGCATACATATTCAACACTGAATATTGAGTTTCCAGCATTAACCAGGGGGAAATAGTTAAGGTGTGCCAGTGAGATCCCAAAATGTTTTTGGATACTGTTATGTCTTTTCTACATTGTAATGCTGTGTGTGTGTGTGTGTGTGTGTGTGTGAGAGAGAGAGAGAGAGAGAGAGAGAGAGCCTGCCTAGCTAGAGTTATAGTTTACTTATGAGTGGATATGTATTAACAGGAATTAAAGCGTTTTGTATAATTGATCAGCCATTTTGGGACCAGTCATTGTTGAATGATTTGAGGAGTGTTGAGTAAAGTGTGTACAACACTTCAGTCTCCTGTGACATCATTTTCTCAAACAAACAAAACAAAAATCACCAAATATTATGGGATGCATGCAATGAGGGCTTGTCCACAATTCTGCTTGTCCCTTGCCTAGAAAGCATGGGTCTGTGCAGTGCTCTGCTTGTTGCATGCTTTCTAGGCACAGGTCCAAGTGGTTCTTTGTTTGCCCCTGCAAAGCACACACTTTACTGCTGACTCAGAACAAATGCCAACCCACAGAAAATGTGAATGCCATTTGGTCCGATGAGCTTTCCCGAGTGAAAGTGGGAGGGCCAATGGTGCGGTAGATGAGCCCCTGGTCAATACAAAAATCAGAATACTTTAATGAGGAACAGACTTTAAACTTGGTGAAAACAGTGACCAGTTAAGTACATACTGAGGAAATTAATCCTCAAGTGAACATTAGTTACATGTGTTGATCCACCTAAATGAAACAGCTTCAGTAAATGTTAATTACTAAGCTTGTATCCTAGAACAATAGGCAAGTAGGATTGTATAATGCAACAACTGATTGGCTTGCAGGAAAAGACCAATCAGGCTCCAAAATGGAAGCAGAATCAGCCAATCAGATGGGACTCATAGTGTAAATAATGTATACAAAAGCCTGAGGTTTGGGGGACATTTCAGTCACTGTTTTACAAGCTGCAATAAAGAGCATGAAATCACTACAGTGGTACCTCAGGTTCCATACGCTTCAGGTTACAGACTCCACTAATCCAGAAATAGTACCTCTGGTTAAGAACTTTGCTTCAGGATGAGAACAGAAATTGTGCTCCAGCGGTGTGGCAGCAGCAGGAGGCCCCATTAGCTAAAGTGGTGCTTCAGGTTAAGAACAGTTTCAGGTTAAGAATGGACCTCTGGAACGAATTAAGTACTTAACCTGAGGTACCACTGTGCAGGACTCCGAGTATATTTCAGTAACCAAAGTCTATTCATAAGAGTGGATCAACTCTGAGTATGCTTACACAGTTATGCTGCAGAAAGACAGTAGGACTTAACTCTTTTATACGTATTATATGTATAATCATAATTTGCACGTAATTTTCAAATAATTGTGCATATAATTGTGCATTAAAACAAAACAAAACAAATATGATTGACTTGGACATAAGCAAGTACTCAGTGTAAGATGTGGTCCAGTAGAAACAATCCTTGATCACATGAAACCACCAAATTCTGTGTAGAAATCATTTAAAAATTACACTGGGCAACAATTTTTTACTTTTTGAATTTTGTCTAGATTTCTATAACTGATTTAGGGTGTTTTTGCACTGCTGAATCAGGAAATGGCATCCGTTTCTCTCCATCAGGTCAGGTTTTTGTGCTATGTTGATTTGAAAAAAATCAGATCTTATGACAAAATCAATTACATTTTTGTGGCATTATCAGCTGATTTTTGTCAATACATATCATCCTAAATATGTTTTTAAGAGAAAAAAATGTTTTTCCAACAACATATATTGATTACCTGATAGAAACATTGATTACTGTAAACTGAATGGAGGGCATTGATAAAGGTAAGTACATGTAAATTGCATGTTGCTTCACCATTTTTCAAACTTCAGGGCTTGAACTTCCGTTTCTTGGAACTCCTGGGATGTTCAGCGGCAGGGAGGTCTCTCTTCAGAGTCCAACAGTAGTCAGCCATCATGACTGCGTCCCAGCGACCCTGATACCTGGTCTCCATCTCTTTCATGTCCTGATGGAATCTCTCCCCTTGCTCGTCACTCATTGAACCCAGGTTCTCAGGAAACCGGTCCATATGTGAAAATAGGTAATGCATCTTGACGCTCATGTTGTAGCCCAGGTTTCTGAAAGCAGTCAGCATGTTGTTGACAAGTTCTGCGTAGTTTCTGGCCTTATTGTTGCCAAAAAAGTTCTTCACTACCAGAACAAATGCCTTCCATGCTTCCAGTTCCACTTCGTTCATTGAGTTTCTGAACTCTGGATCTCTGATGAGCTGACGGATCTGAGGACCATCAAAGATGCCAGCCTTCAACTTCTCCATGGTCAATCCTGGAAAAGCCTGGCACAAGTAAGTGAAGCAGTCACCATCCTTGTCCAGAGCCTTGGTGAATTGCTTGATTAAGCTGAGCTTGATGTGCAGCGGTGGGAAGAGTATTCTGTCTCTGTCCACCAGAGGATCGTTGATGATGTTCCTTTTTTTTGCAAGGCACCAATTCCTCCTGCACAGGCCAGTCCTTCTTCGTGCAATGCTGAGCACGGTCCCTACTATCCCACATGCACAGAAAACATGGGTACTTGGTGAAGCCAGACTGTTGTCCCAACAAAAAGTTCACCATCTTCAGGTCAACACAAATAAACCTCTTATGCTGATCATAACCAATTTTCTCCAGCACATACTTCACCCCTTCATAGTTCTCCTTCAGTGTACTCGAGTGAGCCAGGGGTTTTGATCCCCCAACTTTATGCTTTGCCGCACCAATTCGTGGAAGATTTTGAGGTTTTATGGCTTCAAACTGATCCCTTTTCAACATAATCACCCAGAACTATTGAACCTGAATACTTCTTGTCATTAAAATAATCATTTCCAATCAAAACAATTATTCAACATGGCATTTTACCCCCACCAACTTCTTCTAAAATGCTCCACACAAGCGTACATGTGAATAAAAATGTAAAAAAATGACATGTGGCCATAACTCAAAAACTTGACCTGACTGAGCAAAACCAATGTGATTTTGGGATTCAGAGCATCAGATTTGTCCTAAATCAGCTGAAAAAATGCAGACAACAAATTTGTTGTTGACCAGTGTTATTCTTCCTACATCCCTAGTGATCATGTGCAATATTTATAAAGCCACTTTTGCTTCATTCACTAGCTGGAGGGAGCAAGTCATTTGTAAATTACATTAAGAATTTCAACATAAAAATGAATCATCAATGGGGAAGGGATGTAACCTGCTGGCCGAGTATTGGCTTTGCATACAGAAGGTCTCAAACTGAATCACCTGCATCTCCAGTTAGGACTTGGCGAGATAACCCTCTAAAATAATTGGGAGCTTCCACCAGTCAGCATAGACAATACTGAACTAGATAGACCAATGGTCTGATTCCACGCAAGGCAGCTTTCTATGAGATTATTTTCCCTGAATGTGGATAGGATAAGGCTAATTACAATTAACCGAGGAAAATCAGGAATTAAAATTTTTCCAAGTTATCATTCAGTCCCTTTATTTTATTTTATTTTTCTGAGCATTTGTAACCCAGCGTCCTGTAGATTGATTAACCAATAGCTTTCCTTTGGACAACAAACACAATGGGCCTGTCTCTTGGCTCAGATAGTAATTGTTCAATTTCCAAGGTTAATTTCAATGTGGAGCAGTAAATAGATTAATGCATACTGTTCAAATAAAGAAAACATTTATGGAAACATCACCATATGGACCCTATTTAAACAGATGATCTGATTAGCATAATGCCCAATGAACTGCAGCAGCAAAGGGTTTTGGAACAGGAGGCAACTTTCTGGACTTTGCCCTGCCATCTTGTACCACGAGAAAGGTGATTTGGCAGCCTATTACTGTGTGACCAGTATTTCATCACCTTACATGATGAAAATTGCCATCTGTACTGCTGAAGAGGTGTCCTTTCACGGCAAAATGGTTTCCCAATCTAGAGAAAGTTGGATTAAACAAGTTTTTTAAAAAAACACAGAAAGGAAAGGGAAAATTACTAATGAAGTCTGAAGTGGTAATTTTGCATAACAAGCTGCTTTAAGAGAGAAGGAATAAGAGTGCTTATAATATTTCAAGTGTGAGCCAGATGTGTCTGTGAATAATCTGTAACTATTTCTGAGCTGATTTCTTTAAAATTGAGTTTTAAATCCTGATTCTTGATTGTTTTTGTGTTTCCCTCACATCCACTTCTTATTCCACCACACAGCATATTGCAGAGTTCCCATTAAATTGGGCAACAAAACAGACTTTGCCAATTGCTGGTATTTTTAGTTGTAGCCTCATCAGCTTGCTAAATTATATAGAGCTGCATGAAGCGTTATTGTCTTCAGCATTTGATGAGTGAAAAACTGTCGATGTGGACAATGAGATGCAGATGCTATAGGACAGTAAACTTACAGAGCCAGCAGCTATATTGCTACATATGTAGCTGGGCTAAAGGAACCCAGACAACCGTCTTTCTTTCCTTACCTGGCTAGTAAACACAGCCATGCATCAAATACAAAAAGACGATTAAAAGAGGTCTTTCTTTTTTAAATTGCTACTTAATTCCTTTCAAGAATACAAAGTTAGGATCATAGAAAAACAAAAGAAAAAGAAAGAAAAATCCCCATAACAGCAAAAGAAACCAGTGAATAAGCAACAAACATTATCACATAGAAAGCTTTCTAAAGTTATCTCTCTTGAACGAATCAACTTATTCCAAAGTATCAGTGATGTACTTGTCATCACAACAACCCTGTGAGTTTTGTGAGGATGAGAGACACTGGCCTGACAAAGGTTGCCTTTTGAATTTTGTGATAGGGCAATTTCAAACTCCAAGATAATGGCTAGCCGGGGAGACGTTCCAATGGCTGGCGGCCATGCCGAAGTAATTTTGACACACACACTCACAGAGATATGAGGAGCTGTCACACTGGGCTTCAACCACCGCCCAACTCTGTTCCAGGTAAGCAACCTGTTTTGGCTCTGAACTCATATTGCCATAAATTTGGAAAAATAAATGAATAAGAACAAGAAAAATAAATATGAATTCATATATTCTTGTTGGGGAGAACTCCTAAACTTCCTCTTACCCCTTGGCTTCATTTAAAAAAGTGTTGTCTTCTTGCTTTGCTTCAGTTACTTTTGGACAAGCTTAAACTTCAGGTTTATTATATTTAAGTAACATTGACTCCAACTGAATCCCACCAAGTAAAAAACAACAAGTAAATGATAAAACCACATAAACATAATCAATTTAACAACCCAAGACCATGCCATCAGTGCTGCCAAATGCCCAGGAAAACAAAACACATTTGCTTGGCACCAAAATAATGGCCTATAGTTGCTTTGAATGGTGCCTTTTTGTTCCAAATGCCACCAAATCACCACTACTTTTACTACCATAATTGGTCTTTCCTGATGGTTTTAAAGCTCTCTCACATTCCCCTGGAATTCTCAGTCCAGTCAGCCTTGCATGACTGAACCACAGGAAGGTTATAAAATAAACATATTCCAAGTGCCTTTATTCCTCAGTGGTATTTTTAGCAAATTCAGGGTCATAACTTCTGAAAACTCCAGGGGGCTAGTGAGTTTCCATGCTGTTTTTCTGACAAAATAATGGTGGGTAATCTACTATACAAATATTGGCTTAATAGCAGATTCAGCTTCAGTTTCAGTCATCTAAAAACTAGCATTAAAAGCATTTTCATATTGGTATGTACCGGTTTCTTTAGTGTAAACTTATTTGGGGGAGGGGATTATTTTAAGGGAAAGGTAAGAAAAAGGTCACATTTGTCCTACCACTTTTTTGCCTGCGGTAAAAGTCCCACATACAGAGGAGTAAGGCCCAAAAAAGTCAATAGGACTTGTTCCAGAATAGACATTGCACAGTTAATGTGTCATTATTTCGTCACACAATATTTTTATAGACATATAGTGTTGTGGGGGTGGAGGGAGTTAAGACTCTGCTAACCCCTGGATCCAGCAAGTGTTAAAATATAAGGCAGGCTAGCTTCCTGATAAGGCAATCACCTGGGTGATGGGCCATTAAGAGAACAAAGGATTAAGGGCCTTGGTGTGAGGCAGCAGATGAGTGGAGGCCCCTCCCTCAATAGACAATGCCAGAGTTTGAAATGGAGATTTGGGGCAATGATGTGACCTAGAAATAGCAAGCTGGGAAATTTCTCTTTAAATCCAAGGCTGCTGGCATGGGAGAAACAAAATCCTGTTGGGGTGTCAGTACTGTGAACCCCTCCATTGTAGACTCAGGTTATATGTGTGTAAATAAGCCACATATCATAAGGATACTACAGCCTCCACTGTGCTTCATTTCCAAAGGAAACATGAACCCTGGGTAAAGTGCCTGGAACCCCAGGAATTTCACATCACTTGGAGATTGCTATCACATGCAACAATCATGACTCCTTTCACCCTGGAGTTGTTACAAAAAATGGATTCCAAATCACTGTTGTTATCCCACACTTACCTAGCATTGACCAGATTTCTGTGAGGCATACAGTTGCTCTGTCATCTCTTGATCATATATGAGGGGAGGTTGCAGCTGGGGGAAGGAGAGTGAGACTGCGAGCCACTGACCTTGAACACAAACTACAGTAGGGTACTGTAATATTTCAGGCCCACCAACTAATCTTCAGGATGTAACTCCATAAATAGAGGACAAATGAATGAATGAATGAATGAATGAATGAATGAAACTTTATTTGCATCAGCCATAGGCCATAGCAACAAAGAACATTGCAATATACACAGAACAGAAATAAAAAGTCGATTATATAAAACACAGATAATATAAAACACAGTCAAATAGTGGATCATATTCCAATTGCCCCAGCTAAAAACCCTGCAAACTTTGCTGTCGCCTGCTCATCTTGATCTGCCAAGAGAAAGGACACTGTGGCAGTGGTTGGGTGACCTGGAATGGACAATAAGAGAAAGGACACTGTGGCAGTAATCTCATTCCTCAAGTCTTTATAAAGAGTGCAAGCCAGAAGGGCATGCGCCACCGATTCGGTACTGCCATCTCCACAGGGAGATTTTTTGTGTGGAATCTGTTGTAATCGTCCCTCAAGTACAGCCGAGGGACATACATTCAATCTTGCGAGAGTAAAAGCGTGTCTGTATTTTGGAATTGCTAGGTTATGCAGATAGGATGCCAGAGAATCAAAATGGGAAGGTGGATTTATGGCATGCCTTCCTGTGATGTCATTACAGATAATGGCAAATAAGCAAAGGGGAAATGGCTGCTGAGCTGCACCCACCATTGTGAGGTCTGAGGAGGTGATGATGGATGATGTCTCTCCAGCTGCTGTTATTGGCTGTGGATGTCCTATGATGTCACATAAGCACATGGCAGCTCAGTGGATATACAAAAGCGGCCCAAGGGGAAAGCCCAAGGCAAAGCTTGAAAAGGACGCAGTGGACAACAGTTGTGTTATTCAGTACTTGGTGATCTCCTTCCGCACGGGTGCAAAGTGGCAAATGTAAGGAGGCTATCATCCATCAATGAGATGCTGTGGAGCAATGAGAAGGCAAGTGTACCTGCTGAGCAGGACCGCGGCTTGAAAGCGGCAGATATCCATGGTTGGAAGCTGGCGATGGACCTGGGAGAAGCTGTGATTAGCATGTGGAAGGCCGGGATGCCGCAGGGCTGAAGGAGGCTAAAGTTTGTGCACGTAAGCTGGTTGAAATTCTGAAGGCCATTGACAAAAGCTCTGTGGATATTTGTGGGTTGATGCTGGGGTAAGTATGAATGGAGAGTGTGGACATAGGTCACCCACCAGACACTGTATGCCTGGGAATTGCATGTTCAGATAGCGGTGTAGGCTGCCCTCCAGGTTCTGGGCGAATGAACCACTGGATATTCATGGGTGGAAGCCAGCTGAGGTTGGCAGGCTGGCCAGTGGAGATAGCTGGATGATAACTGTTGAATGAGGGCCATTCCCCTCACCATATCTGTGTTTGCCTTTCATGGATGTCACAAGCCGAAGAGGCTTTCCCCGAAAGCAGCAATGAAGGGCACAGCAGAGCTTAAGCAAGCCATCTTCTACATCTAAATCAAGGTATTTCTAAATACATTTAGTAACGTTAATGACATTCCCCTTTCCAGTACCAGGATGGGAGGCTGTGCAGATGCATCCCTAAGCAGTTGCTGTGGGCTACACACTTCCTTTGATGTCACGAATGGGCAGGGTGGCTGAGGGGAAAGAGGCTGTTACTAGTGGGAGGTGGCTGGAAGAAGGGAGAAACCCTAGAAGGTTCAGGGGAAGCTGGGGTAGGTAGGCAGGGCCAGCTGGATATGCAGAAGTTGAATATGGGCTGACTCCCTTGTCTACTTGCGTTGCCAATATTTTGTTCTCTCATGGCTCCTGTACCTGTCTCGCCTAGATCGTTTGGCAAAAGCCCAAGCCCTTTAATGGTTCCTGCATTTCTCAGAGGAAAAATGTGTGAGGGTTTGGGTAACTAAAAAGAGGCACAAAGTGTGAGTGCCATATGATGAGACGACTCCTGGATTTTCTCTTGGAGGAATAAAGAACTTGCCAGAGCTCCTCAGTGAAACATAGAGAATATGGAGGGTTGTACACTGAGACTGAAGGGAAGGCAGTGACGAATTTTACAATCCCTCATCAATTTTGAGCAAGCCTTAAAGACTTTTTTTATCATGGCCTTTAATAAAGCTAATAAAGATCTGTAAATTTGATGACTGAAAGTTCTGTCCCTGAAAACACCAAAATTATTAGTTTGATAGTAGGTGACTACTTTTTAGAAGATTGTTTTAAACTGTTTCTTTTTAGAAGTTTTAATTGTAGTGATATTTATATGTTTGCCTCCCCGAACTCCTTCAGAGGAAGATGTGGGATTTAAATTTAATAAAGAATAATAATAAAGGGACTTTGGGTTTTTTTCTTCTTATTATATGGTATGCTGCTCTGCATACTTCAGATGGAAATAGATTCTTTGGAAGGCATTCTTGCCTTAAAAGCACTATAAAATTCTATTAAACAAATAAAGTAAACCGGTAGCATGTTTGTCCCATACCTAGTATGGCACAAGAAACCAGGGTCAAGGGCATCTTCCTTCCTGAGGAAAACTATCCCTGAAATAACATATGTGATGCATACTTATCACCAGATCCTTCAGCTACTGTGATGTTGCTGTGATGTAATGCAATGTTCAGAAAGTTCTAACTGGTTTAGGAATTACTGTATCATCAGTGAAACAGAGCAGCATAGGAACATGATAGAAATACAAGCAGTAATTGTGAACCAGAGGAACTGAGGAACCAGAAGGAGGAGCCTGTAAGTCAGATCCCTATTTCAAAAAGCCACATGACTTGTGCTCATTCTGCTGTGGGAGTATTAGTGCTCCTCCAGTTAGGGCAGTTCTTCCAATACATTGTCATTATGGCTATACACAATTCAATCTGCCTTATAGACAAGAAATCAGCATCAAATGTATTTCTGAGCTGGCAATATATATGCTTGCCCATTCAACACAAATTTCATGATTTAATACCGAGTTTCAAATTTGGATGGGCTTGGTATGATTTGGGGATATTCATGCAATACTCATTCATGTATGCCTTTCATCTCTATTTTAGATTCCCAATGTGTATTTGAGTATTACAGTAATTGGAGTAGTGGTAGCATTGCTATCAAGGTGGAATATGGCTCCAAACACTAAGATGTTACATAAAGATACCTGTTGCCTCTTTGATCTTCCTTTATATCTCTCTGTGCATTTTATTTCTTTTCAAACACTTCTGCTAGATTATCAACCTTGGCTTCTTATCCAGAAATAGGTAAGCTCTTGCATGGTCAATGCCAATATCCTTTCTTTACTTCACGTTTTTCTCTAGGCCATACCCAACTGCCTTTTCACATCTCTATCTACTGAAGACATTTTGATTTGCAACCATCACCTCAAGGCTTTCCTAAGCGGCAGTGGGGCTGGCTAGCCTCCGTGATCACGGGTGCCTGGGGTGCAGGCGCATGCCATGAATTGCACATGCTAAGTCATGCTCCCTGGTGTGCATGCACTATGTTATCACACACTGAGGTCACTCTTGCATGTACCAGGGCACAGTGACATAGCATGCACACACTGGGGGGAGGGGAATAATGATGAAATGCACACACAGGTGGTAGTGTGCACATGTGGCTGCACCACTTTTTTGTGGGTGCCTGTACCCCTCATTTAAAATGTTGTGGGAGCCAGCGCACCCAGGGCTCCTGAGACCTGGTGCCTGTGCTAAGCAGTCTGGTCCCTTCATTTTCATTGTTGCTTTTCCTTTGATGAACTCTTGTTATTATATTATAATCTGTCAAGTCTCGGTATTGTCTTTGCTTTGCTATAAAGCTTCTCTTCTGATCTTTACTGCTTAAAGTAAAGCAGTCACCACTGCTTTTTCACACAAAGGGTCACCTCACACCAGTGGGAAGCTGTGGACCAGTGCATTCCAGTAGTGATGGGGTACCAGATGTACACACAACCACAAAACTTTAACACAAACTCCCTTCTTCTCTTTTTCTCTTTCATGAAGGTACACACACACACACACACACAGAGAGAGAGAGAGAGAGAGAGAGAGAGAGAGAGAGAGGTAGAACTAGTACTCATGGGATCAGAAAAATATATTCAATCCTTTGTAATTTTACTTCATCAGATCTCTCCTCTAGTAAGGATGCTTAGAAAACATCCCTATTTGAAAAGTTTGCCTTTGTGTGTCTCATCCTGGAAGTCTCAGTACCTGGAATATAACTTTTTACCCATTTGGAATGTATGTGTATATACAAAGCTAGAGAGAGATAATATCATATGTCCTTGAGCTAACTTGGTGTTAAGCTAATGTCACCAAATGTCATGCTGTGAGCTCTGATCACGGCAAAGAGAGCAGAATGCTGGACAGAGCTGCAGAAATAACTTCTGTCTTTTGTTGCCACATGTACCAGCATGCAGCACGCTTTGCAGAGATCATTTGTACCACAATGCTATTTCACAAGTTGAGATGGGTCACAGTAGGGAAGCGCTTCCTTATATTATTTTCCATCAAAGGGAGCTTATACTTTTCGCCCATCTGAATAGTGTCATTAGACTACTAATTTACACTTTGGTAAAAGGGTCAGGAGTACTCCATTTTTTGATGATCTGATATTAGATTGAAAAGGGAAATTTTAATAAGTGCTGTAATTTGCCACTGCCCTTCCATCATTCAGTCCTTTTTGAATTAGATAGCTTATAAGACAAAAAAAAGTCCAATGCATGGAATATTTCAAGGTGTTAAGTCTTTCTAGTACTAAAGAATTCATTTTCTTTCATCCTAATGGAGTCCCTTTCCTGTCCAAAACATTTTTTAAAGAAAGATTTATTCTTCTTAATATTATGTATCAATTTAGGAGGAGAAAATTATTCATACAGAAAAGTCTATGTGACAGCTAAATTATTATTATTTTGAAATCTACTCTTTGTAAAATACAAAAAGTGTATTCATGGATTATATTAGTATCTTCAGAAGTTCTGTAGAATGAAATATACAATCATATATATCAAAAATTATATAAAAGTAAATATTGTCAGGTGAAAGCACACAACAGATATATAACTTATCATTATCCTGCTTATTTAGAAACATAGAACACTGATTCAAATATTCCTAGGATCCACAACCCTGCATTGAGCTGTAGGAACTTAGTATCTAACAAAAGCTACAGAAAACACATGCAGAAAGAAAAGTTAATACCTCCCACTGCATTTTGAAGCACATAGCTTCTCATAAATGTATATGAATGTGCTATTTTCCTTTTACAATTATATCCCACATTTATACCATCATGGAATCAAAGGCAGTGTACATGTGCTTCCCATCCAGGCACTGATCATACTCAGACCTGCATAGGTTCAGCACAATGGTGCTGTCACATGCTTTGGGCCTCACCACCATGATAATTAATCTGGAGCTTGAGGGTCACAGGGAAGGTAGGCATAGTTAGGCCAGGTCCAGATAATTCAGGATCATGGACAGTGATCCATGCAGGACTGCAAGCCAGTGCTGCCACAGAGGGCTTTGGTCTCAGAAGTCAGCTGAAGATAGCTGAAGCCTTATGTAAGCTTTATAAGGTCTGTCCTGCACTTGGCCCTGCCTCCCTGGAAGAGCTGACTGGGTAATTTAAAGGAGTCTCATCTGGTTTTTATCCATTAGCTTCTGAAGAGTTGCAAATGTAGAGTTGCTTTTGTGGATTGTCTTCTGAGTGTAAGGGAAATGTTTGGGCCATGTTCTTCACCAGGGCAGGTGTGGAAGAATGTATAGAATGCTTCTCCCTGGGTGGAGCAGTTGTACCTCACACTCCTCTGAGTCTTGCTTGTGGTATTATGAGACTCTTGGGTTGGAGGGATCCTAACATTAGCAGTCCTTTTATTTTGACAGGTATCCCGGCTCCTCTCTCCCATCCCTCTAACCTATTAGAATTTTCTTTCTGCAGATAGCCGAAAACAGCAGGAAGGGAGAAAATGAGATGGCAACATGGACAAAAGATGAAGTGGGAGCAGCATGGGGGGAGGAGGGTCAATGTAAATCCATTAGCAACTGCTGTGACAACATGGTCACAGAACTACAAGTGGGTTTGGGCTATAATGAAGACCAAGGAACTAATGCCTAGATGACTCCTAAACCATTTTTTCATCTTAATTTTAGACATCAAGTTTGGAGGCACCCTCTTAGAATACTTTGGCTTATATCCAAAATAGCACTAATTCACTCATTCCATTAGTGCAAGGATTTATGCTTGTGTAACAGAATATCCCATCTTTCCCTCCCCTTAAGTGCCCCCTGAACATGTTGTGGGGAATTTTTCAGAACAGATTTGGAGAGGGTGCTGGGTAGACAGGATGGATGGATGGATGAAGGGGAAGTTCCACTGTCCAAGCCTAAATCCTAATGTTAATGGAATGAGTGCCACCCACAGTGTTTGCTTAGGTAAAACAGTTAGGATATAGGAAGAAATGTGTTTGGAAGCACTACAAGATAGGAGTGAAACTACAATTCAGCAATCTTTAAGTTGCTATTCTGTGCTTTGGTTGGCCTTCCTTGGTGCAAATTTCTTTGTGGATAATTCTGGCATTTTGTAAACAATCCTATTTACTGGCTATGCTCTATACAGTTCAGCTTTATCAATACATATTATTACGGTTCACCTCACTCTCCCCTTTGGTTCATTCTGTTAAGTGGATCATATAAAATCACTATCTACAGTTTCCCTTTCGAGAGAGTGATTATACCAATCCAGTTCAACTGCTGAACTATCCTTTTAAATGATTCTCAAACTCTTGGAAGCTTTCCCAAGTGCAACTATAGTTATAAATACTGATTAAGTATTAAGTATGACCTTTTAAAGGGGGCAAAGTGGTGATGGTTTGTTATCAACACAGAGAATCTTGTACAGAAAAATATTTTCCTAGCCTTTTAAGTAACCTCTCTTGTTGATATTTGACCCATGCTTGTATCAATGTACTGCTGTGAGGATATGACTTATTTCTTAAGTTGTTGTATTATCCCAGAGAAAATGTCTTATTGATCTTCTTCTATTGGCTCACACAGGAAAGAAAACATGCTTTTAAATTATGAGCATGCTACTATGCTTCTCTGTGTTGTGGTGGTCTAATAGATTAATCTATATGGCTTGTATAATTTTCACCCCAAAGCTTCAGGGGACAATAAGAAAAACTTACAGTAGATTTTGTATTTATTTTTTAAACAGACATAAGCATGTAAATGTTGAATCAGATTGAAAGATAAAGAAGTACTGTTGATGTTGATATTAGCTGAAGTTTAGGCATGAGCTATATGAGCACTAGACCATTAAAGCACATTCAAATCACACTTAACCCCTCAAAGAATTCTGGGCAACCCCTCACAGAGTTACAATTCCCACTAACTCTTAATAAACTATGGTGCCCAGAATTCTTTGAGGGGGGATATGCTCTTTAAAGGTAAAGGGTGCACACAGCCTCGATGTTGCTAAGTGTAATGTTGTAAAGTGTTGTGTTGTTGTTGTTTAGTTGTGTCCGACTCTTCATGACCCCATGGACCAGAGCATGCGAGGCACTTCTGTCTTCCACTGCCTCCCGCAGTTTGGTCAAACTCACGCTGGTAGCTTTGAGAACACTATGCAACCATCTCGTCCTCTGTTGTCCCCTTCTCCTTGTGCCCTCCATCTTTCCCAACATCAGGGTCTTTTCCAGGGAGCCTTCTCTTCTCATGAGGTGGCCAAAGTATTGGAGCCTCAGCTTCAGGATCTGTCCTTCCAGTGAGCACTCAAGGCTCATTTCCTTAAGAATGGATAGGTTTGATCTTCTTGCAGTCCATGGGACTCTCAAGAGTCTCCTCCAGCACCATAATTCAAGAGCATCAATTCTTCGGCGATCAGCCTTCTTTATGGCCCAGCCAGCTCTGACTTCCATACATCACTACTGGGAAAACCATAGCTGTTGTAGTATATGGATATATGATTCTATTCTATTCTATTTTATATTTGTTTCTATTGTATGATTGGGATGTAAGCTGCCCTGTGCTCTGAAATGGAGAACAAGCAGGGAATGTTTAAAATGTACACTCCCTAAAATAACTAAATAATCCCAACCTCTAAAACTCAGTAAACAAATGTCACCCCATATTAAAAGGGCCATACGACACACAAGAACACCAGCTCAGTATTGTCAGCACTGATTGGCAATGATTTTCCGCATTATCAGGCAGTAGTCTTTTCTAGCCCTACCTGGAAATTTCAGGAACTGAACCACTACCCTGCTAACTGAATTTTCCCTACAGATTTTTCTGCCTTGCCAAACACTTTTATTGCAAACATGTTTGGGACTCTTATTCACAACAGCACATACGTAGTCCTCATGATCAAAATGGTTTCCTCATATCCCTGATTCCCATTCTTTCATTGTTCCATGAGCTGGCACTGCCCCATGTTCCCTTCTGCAGCTGTGCAGAACGTGAAAATCTCTTGTTATTTTTAAATGGGCAAGTACAGTTTTCCGCAATTTTGACTTCATGACTTTTGTGATCTCATGAGCACATTAGTATTCCTTTTTGAGCTGTGATTTAATCAATGTGCACATACACTAATGCACATTGGAAACCTGTAAATTGAAAACTGCAGCAAACTATACTTGCACTGTAGTTTGAATAAAGTTTTAATGTAAATGGAAGCATGACAGATCAATAATTCCATTATGGTGCTTGATATGTAAGATCACACAATGTAGACCTCCAAATCAGGAGGGAAAGGAATATTATTTTACATGTTCCAGTTTCTGCCTGAATTGTTCCACACTTAAAGACACAGCATAATTAAGTATTTCTCTCTCTCTCTCCATGGTAAAGCAATCCTATGCACATTTACTTGAGAATAAATCACACTGAAGTTATTGGGACTTATTTCTGAACTGACGTGTGCGGGATTTGGATGTAAAAATCATAGACTGTGCTTAACTATGCATCGTTCACACAACCACAGTCGGGCTGGCATGTATGAAATATTTATTAATATTCTCTTTATATCTCTCTCTCATTGACAGTGTGGTTAACACTTTACACAGTATAAGAGGAGAGGCCCAAACTGAGAGGGTTTATGATACATAATTCATTAAACATGAAAAACAATATAGGAAGTGGAAGGAACTGGAGCAGGGATAAGGAGGGGAGGAATATGTATTATTTCAAGTACATGTTCTTAAGCCTAGCAACAATAGAGCATGGAGATGGAGTGTGTGGCAAAGGTGTCATGAAAATGATGGATTTTGAGAAAGGATCTGAAGGAAAATAGAGAGGCAGCATCACAGAAGTGTCCTGGGATGTAGTTCCAAATATAAATGGCAGCAAGGGAGAAAGGGTGTGATCATTTCAGAAAGCTGAATGGCTGAAGGGTGTGTGTGGAGCTGGGGGAGCATGGTCACAAATAGGGGTACATGAAGATAGCAGAGCACCAGTTTTTTAAAAAGTGATCTAGCAGACAGAGGGGTGTGTGGATCCAGAAAATTGCAGGTCCATTAGTTTAACTTTCATTTTTAGTAAATTGGTGGGAAGTGATATTAAAGAGATATAAATGCATAGTGTCACTGAAGAAGAAACCATCAAGTTCAAGCAAAGCAAGTCCAGTTTCAAAATTGGGGATATTTTGAAATTGAAATGTTTTTTGAAGTGAATAGTCAAGATCTTATTTTATGATAAAAAGCTATTATGGTGGAAAATACCTCTTTCTTTGCTCCAGTCATATATTGAAATTCAGCCTAAATCTGAAAGGACTATTCAGAATAGAAAAGGGAAACTGAGAAGTGCTTTCATTCCAGGAGAAAATGTGTAATAAATAAGAATATGAATTGGGGTGTTCATGAAAAGTATTGGGTAAAAGATTTGTTTGCGTGTTGTTGTTTTTTAAAAATAGTCACTAGCAGAGGGGAGAATATGGTTAATTTTAATGCAATGTCTATATCTTTGTCAGTGCTAGAAACCTGCAGGTACAATAAGTAAATATGACTGCTTGTAAGTTACATTTATTTGTGAACCTTTGTTAAAATGAAAGGTTCATTTATTACAGGCTATTATCCATGTATATAGAGACATCAAAGAAAGCTAATTATGGCCTTAGTGTTTAACAGGGGATGGATTTTCAAATTGCATTTGCCACAAATTGTATTTTGCTCTCAGATATTTGAGGAAAGGTTATAAACTTTATGAATTGCATTTCTTTGGGGGAACCCAAGCAGAAGACAAAAGAAATTGGCTGTAGATTAATATTTGCATTAAAACAACCAAAGTCTGCTTTCTGAGAAACAAATGAATGACTCACATTGCAGTCAATGGGCCAGATCTTGCATTTTTATATCAAGCACATTTTCTACTGTGGGCAATTTGACTCCACATCCCTGCTTTGTGCCTCTCTGTTTGTTTTCATTATGTGAAATAAACTGGCATAAGTTAATTAAATTTCCCAATCTATTTGCTTGGTAGAAATATCTATATTGCTTAAGATAGAGGCATTCAGATAACTGGGTTGGTTTTTGCTTGTGGCCTTTCTGATAGCTATATGTGTTTTACTGTGTGGAAATCAGTTATCCGAAAGTTTCTGTTGAAAATAGCAAGAATCTAGAGCAGAACTAATCCTGTGGAGAGAGAAAGTTGCCACATCACCCGAATATCTGGGATGTGAATCCAACTAACTTGTGCGCTAATGTGATTACGAAGTGCTCAAATAAGATTCAGTTCCACTGTGGTACACTCCAGCCTATCAGCACCTAATTAGGAGATGTGAAACCAGTGGATCTCCCAATCTTGTTGAACTCCAGTCAGGTCAGAGATGGCAGGAGTTGTGATCCTCCAGTGTCTGCAGGGCCATAGGTTCAAGCATCCCTGGCATATCAAACAGAACTAAGGTGAAGATTTGGTTCAAACTGGTGTATGAGGTCTATTGAGGTATGTGATGGTATAAAACGGGCCCACTGAATATTGTTTTGAGTAAACTTCATAGGCATTTTAGTTGCTGGAGCCATGGTGTAAACGCATTGCTGTTGATTCACCTGTGGAAAATCAGCAGTTAAATCCAACAATGCATATTCTTGCTAGTTAGTAAGTTTAGGGGCTAACGACCACAGAGCTGCATTGCTGATAGGCAGAGACTCAAACCCTAGAAATGTAATTGTTTGAGAGAGGGCTCTGTGTGATGTCATTTCCATTCCTTCCTTGAGTGGGCACGATCAAAGAAGTATTTCCTGCTCCTTCCCTTTCTTTTTCTCCCTTTGACCAGCAATGGGGGCAAATGTGCCCTCTGCTTATTCTAACCCAGGCACGTGCCTGAGTTTGCTTGTACTGCAAATGTAAGTATTTCACTTGCATGGTTTTTACTGCTGCTGTAGCTGAGAACCAATGCATGAGTATGAGTAAGTAAATAATATTTTAAACTTCCTTCCCCATCTGTTGTCAGAATCTTTGTTAAGTGAGATAAGAAAAGAGAAATGCAACTTACCGTACTTTGCAGCTGGACTTGTTCAAAAGAAGGCTTTATAGCCTAATTCCTATGCTCCAGTTTGCTGCCAGGGATGGGACTTTAAACTCTCTTCAACCCACCCCTGGGCTTAAGGGATAAATTGCAGTTAAAATATTCTCATAAAACCCATCCCACACCACCTACAGCAGATGCTAGGCCACCATATTCCTACAGCAGGTGAAGCTTTGCGGTTTCATAAAGGTGAATCATACACAGTATTAGTATGACCAAGTCTGAAAGGAAGGTCACAGCATTCACTGTGATGGAAATAATAGAGATGTTTCCAGCTGCTGTCTCACCCTGGGTTTCAAGCACAAGAATGCAGAGAGGTGCAGCTCAAGTTGCGTGGACAGGCGGAGTCCCCCCAACCCCAGGCGACCCCCGAGCGGAATAATGACTCAAGACAACGTGCTATAGGAGTAAAATTGGCCACAACTTTATTAAGTTTCAGATGTAGTGGGACCTTGGCTCAGGCATTGGGCGTTTATCCTTCCCAGTCCCTAGCTGGGGATCTGGGAGACTTCAGGGTTATCCAGAATGTGTGGGGATTGGGCTGGCTCTGGAAAACATATGTTCAAGCAGAGAGTTTGCCCTCCGTTTTGCCGCTGTTGGAGGGGAGAACAATAACAACCTCTGGGTGTATGGCCAATGCCTCCCCTCAAGACCCCTTTAACGGGGAACCCTGGTATCACCGCCGCAAGGGGGGCGTGGGTCACTGCTTCTCTCCCCCCCCCCCCCCCGTTTATGAAGATAAGACTAAATGATTCTGCCCAAGGCCTGAAACCGCCAAAGTTGCGACGTTTTGCTACGGGAAAGGCAAAACCAGCCAACGCAGGCAAATTCCTTTCCGGCCCTTCAACAGTGACCCTGACGTAGCAGCACCTGCGTACCTGTGGAGAAGAGGTTAACCTGCAAAAGAAGATTTAAATGAGGGAGGGGAGGGTGGGAGAAACTCTGGAGCCAACTGCTGCTTCGCAGGTTAGATTCACCTTCTGTTGTGTGGGCAGGGCGGTCCCTCCCCTTACCTGCCCAATCACCTGGTAACGCCTCCTCAGATGGGATGGGGTGATTGGCTGAGGTAGGCGGAGACTTCCAGGTATCCAGCCTGGGGAGGATGAAGCCAGCCTGAACTACCAGGAGTCGCATTGGGATCCGGGGGGCTGCGCACAACCACTCCAAATGTGGGGAGCGGTCATTCTAAATCTGTGCAGCTGAACAAAAAACTGCTTTCACACCTTCTCTCCATGTTTATATGGAATGCACAGAAGGGGGAGGAATTGCATCATGCTTATTGTCCATGTTCTCTGATATCCATGTAGCTGCTGGCCTTATCTGTGCATTCAGCAGAAAGCTTGCGGAGAAACCCTGTATCCTTTCAGCTAAGCAAGTTAAGGGTCTTACAAGCGATTGGGAGATGTGCCCCTTTCACAATGTCTCTCTCACCCACACCTCCTATATACAAATGCAAGCATTACTCCCTTATTTGGAACTTTACTCTATCACAAGGCCTGCCATGTATTATTATTTCCAAGTTATCTGGATTCTTGTTCAGTTAGCTTGTTTGCATCCAGCCCCTAGATATTACCAGACATAATGATCCCATCTTTTCCATTTGATCATATATGCAGGTATACAATCATAGCAAGAAATTTTAGCATAAAGCAAGGGTATGCACAGAGATATAAGCATGGAAATAACAGATGGGTATCACTTCCTTTACATCTAATGTCTTTTTCAGAAGTTACACATTCAATCAATGGGGCAGTGAGGCTCTACAGACCAGCCCTCCCCTCAGAATGCTTGGGCATAATAGCTGAAGAGGGATTCTATCTGGAGGCAATGTATGACTTACTCTGACACCTATTCCATATTTTAAGGACTTAACTGCATCAATTTTTGAACTGAGATAGCCGTATGCTATAATAAATAATAACCTATAAAGAGATGGTGATGATTTTTCTTAAGTAAGGATGGTTTCTTGAAGAGCCTCTGAACTGCTCTGATTCTGCACATTTTGAACTAATTTGACACAAACCTCTGCAGGATTCAGTATGTGAAAATGTGATTAATTTACAGGCACTGTGAAGGAAAGCAGTTATGATTATCGGTCAGGAAAGAAGAGGCATATATAGCACATCTCAAAATTTGGCATGTAGGGAAAACAACCTAACCTTGGGAATAAGGAGCAGGATTGAGGCAAGTAACTGCTGTAGATCTTAGTGTCACTTCTGAGAGTGAAAGTAATTACTGGTTTGTGTTGACAGATGAAAATAAAAGGCTAATGTAAGTGGACAAAGTACATTCCATCACTGTTATGCTACCAAATTGACTCATATGCCTGGGATTCATGTCACTCTATTTATTTGATTTGACTCAAAATTCACAAGGAGCACCACTGACCCCTTCTTTCTTAAAAAGAAAAAAGAGGAATCTGTACAGATTCTATATGTTCTATATTAAACCTATATATTCTATAGGTTAATCTAGGACAATGCCTTGTTTTACTATAAGGGACATGTTTAGTATCTGAAGACAGTTCCCAATACAATATCTTTTCTTATTTCTACTATTCTTGAACTGTGATTCATGCAATGAACACATGATAATGAAGCAAGAATGCCCCAGCAGGACCACCAATACAAACATATTTGTTGGCCATACATTCGTGTAAAAAGAAAAGAAGTTCTCTTTCAGAGGAATGCTGAATGTGACTTGTGGAGATATGGCCAGAAAATGTGTGGCCAGCAGGCATAAGTCCTGTCTCATCTCATGCTTTCAGAGTAAACTTTCATTGGTTTCCCCAGCAGAGTGAGTCTCTGACCAGTGTTTTTTATTGTTATTATTATTACTGTCTTTCCTGGAAAGAATGTTATGGGGGGAAATGTGTAGGTAGCCTTCTAAGTGAAATGAGCAAGACCGTCTGCTTCCTGACAGTGTTTTTAGCCAATGATGAAGTCAGAAGCTGTTAAGGATGAATGAGTTGTTTGGGCACCAGGCAAAATGAATCTGCTGAGTCCCAAAGAGTCTGCAATTTGCTCTTCCTTTCTGCAACCAGAATGTATATTTCCTGTGGCAGGTTCACCTGAGATCAGGTAGTCTCCAGAAGTCATTTTCTGCAAATGCCACCACACATTAAATATGAGCATATCCTAAAGAATCCCACCTCCCTGAAAAAGGCAAATGAGAAAACTTTGCAAAGAGGCTTAGTCATGCATTAAGAATTCTCTATATAGTTAACCTACAGTATCATTGTAAACATTCCCAGATAATTGGATACAGGATGGCAGTTAGACTTTGCTTTAGGCTTGGCATTTGGGTGGGAGGAGGTTATCATACCTTTTAGAGATGTATACCAGACAGAAATTCAATGTTGAGACTTTTGTAGGATGGAAAAAGCTTCACTGTGACTTTATTCTCTCTCTCACACTTTTTGTTATGTCATGCTTCTTGTGGCAACCATTTTATGACCAGCACCCACAGCAATCTCTTGAAATTCAAAATGTGCCCACTGGTCCAAAAAGATTGGTGACCCCTGGGATAGACCCACTGAAATTAATGGCCATAAATTATTCTATTAATTTCATTGCATCTACTTTGAGTTGGATTAACACTGGCAACAATCTATTAAGAGACACTATGCCACTGAATTCTATTCCCTGCAGACTAACAACAGGAAAGGGTTATTTAGGCTTGCCATATGTCAGGAAAATTCCTGATATGCCTTGGTCCTTGGGTGTAGAAATGACGTCAGGGGAAAATTTTGTCGAATGGGCAAAATGTGGGGGGAAACCCAGATGTATGGCAACGCAATGGAAAAAGTAGCGGAACAGCTCCAAAATCTTAAAATCACTATTTTTGAGGGAAGTCCCCCCCTCTCCCAAATTGGATGTTCCCAAAATGTTCTAAAAAAGAAAAAAGAAAAGCTCAAGAGTTTTGGTGGTTTCCTAAAAAAAAAAGCCTAACAACTTTGTGGGTGTCAGGAATCTTACTTTTTGAAATATGGCACCCCTAGGGTTATTGCCTGCTTCTGGATTTCCTGGAGGCATCTGGTCAACCACAGGGGGAAACAAGAGGCATGGTAATGTGAGCCCTTGGTCTGATCCAGCTGTGCTCTGCTTATGCGTATTATGTAAAGGAGTTTCAGCACCATGTACGCTAGTATTTGCATGTTTTACTAATCTCAGTCACTTGCTGCCATAAACGTTGTGATAACTTGCAGTGCCAGTGTTCTTTCAGCTTGAGTGCATTTTGATAACCCTGTCAAGAACTCTGATTTAACAAGCCTATCAAATCTCATTAAAATCCTTGTTGTGCCCAGTTTATATGCCAATAATGTGTCTATGGATCATATTTGCAATGGCCCATTAAGTATGCTTCTGATTCAGTATGTCATATGTACTGTAGTTAATCTGTGCTTCTTCCTTTCTTCTGCTGCTGTTCTAATTAGGGGATAAAATACATTTGTAGCCATCTAAATTTGGTAACTTCAGGTTTTTAGAGAGATGCCCCAAATTTCATGGGCTTCACCACTAAAGGCAAAGTAATACCCAACAAATATACGCTAATCACATATGCAAATCGATAGGATGTACACACAGTTTAAAATTGGTTAGACCTTGTGTGACCTTGACTGTTGCTACATCTTAGTTAATGTTATATCTAGTGGTCTGATTTTAGGGTCCAAATACTCCTGGGAAATTTATTGCTTTCCCAACCTTTTCAATATCAGGCATGCATGCAATTATATTTTATTGAGAAAAACCTGGAGGTAGGAATCACAATCATGGACTAAGAGCCAATACAGGAAAGAAATCAGAGACAGGATTATTGGGAGGGATTGCTACCCTTCAAACAGGTCCTGACCCTTTAAATAGAAACAGAAAAATGAGCAGGTAACAGTTTTCCAGACCTGGAGATGTGGTGTAGTTTTTGCTCCTAAATTCATGAAAGCAAGGCTGGTCAAAACTAGAGCAGCTTCCATTTGAAAGTCTGGTTTAAATGTAAAGAATCATAAGAAGGGAGAGGAAGACACTTAAAATTGCCCATGACAGTGAACACTTGGATATCAGACTGAGCATGCACACAGATCATGGTCTTGACCAGTAAAGTGAGTTGCATTTCTATTCAGTACGTTCGATAACAGTGATTTTTGTAAATGTGAAACTATGCATATGAATTGACACATGCACCCATATTTTTTTGATGATGTGTTAAGTGGCCACCCTAATCAAAACAGTGGCAAAACATTAGGTTCCGCTGATATGAGCAGTGAGATGCAAGCATTATGTTGAAGGATGAGGAATAGCAGATATAAATGTGAAAGCCTTCTGGATTTTCTGATCTCAAGACCTCTCTCATTTGTAAAGTGAAGACAGGGTTCTGAGGACATGAAATTTCCTTTGGGTCAAGGTTTCAGACCAAGCTAGACTCATATTTGCTAGGATCCTACCTGTCTCTGTAAGAGAACTTCTTTGCTGTGTATGCCCACAGCCTGGAGGACAACTCATTTATTTTTTGTCAGTTATGCTTAGCTACGTTATTCATATTACTGTATTTCACATCGTAGGATATCATGGACCAAAGAAGCATGACATAAAAGATCATCTGTTCTTTTCTTTTTTAAAAAATAATTTTTATTAAATTTCTATTTAACAAACCAATCATATCACATTAGTTATTCCAAATTATACCAATACATACCATAAACTCCAAATATTTTGCCGAATTTTAAATTTTTGTTGGGGGTACCCATGCTTCGAGTTCAGTAAGATCATCTGTTCTAGGATCTTTTCTGATATCAACATCCTGCTGGCTGGTCGGGAATTACCTGGGTCTTCTTTTCCACCCTTTTTGAAAAAGGGATCATCATTATTATTATTATTATTATTATTATTATTATTATTATTATTTATTAAATTTGTATACCACCCTTCATCCATTGATTTTAGAGCAGTTCACAGCATAAAAATACAAGATAAAGACACAAAATACATAATAAAAACAAGAACAAAAGCAAAATAAAACAATAACCCATCGCCTCCCACAAACACATTTAAAACAGTTTAAGCTGTTAATCAGCCCAAGGCCTGGTTGAAAAGGAACATTTCTCCTGATGCCTAAAGGTATATAATGAAGGTGCCAGCCAAATTTCCCTGAGCAGAGTATTCCACAAATGGGAAAACAACAGCATGTGCCACTTCTTTACAATTAGACCTGATCCCTGGGCATGTGGGTAGGTGGGCTGGCTGCCATCATGCTAAGGTTTCTGAATGTCAGAAAGACTGGAATCTTATTCAGAAGACAAGGGAGAATCTCACAGTTTTACATGCCAAGAATCTCTAAATATCTGACAAAAAAATCTAGACAGAATACAGATCACAACCATCTCTGCTTGTTATGACAAATGTTTAGCTGCTGCAGCTGTGAGGAGATTAATCATCCAAATGCTATAGAAAATGCACAATTAAAAATATCTGTCCTGGCCCCAGAAATTAATAAATAACATTATTTTAATCTTCCAGCAGATGGAGCTCTCTATATTAAGTACTGTATATACACTTATATGTACATATCTGTTTATAAAACAAAAACTAGCATCCTCCCCCTGGAAGATTTGATGAGGGAGAGAGATGGTTCAGAATACAATATCTAAATGCTAAATACTCTGTTTCATACAAACTCCCCACTGCTGCATTGCAAAGCACTGATTTGTGACTTTGATGGGTTATAGCATGCTCATTTATTACTTATATTTTGCCTGTCTCATTTTGCCCTACCTATCTTTGAATGTATCTATTTTATTTCATTCTTCCCTCAGCATTGGAGTTACTGGTTGGAAATCATTATATCTGTGGAAAAATAATGATGGTGTTGTGAAATTATGGGTCAGAAGATTGTGGCGATGGGACCAAACTATTCAATCCTCTGGGATAGAACAGCTACCTGAGATCATTTTAATAGTTTGTAATACTTGATTTGACTTACCTCAGGCCAATGGTTATATCTTACCTCCATCATCCCTGATGTGTATTAGTCTAGTATGACTGAAGTCCAGGCTCAAAAGAGCCCATGCAGGACCAAGCACTATGCAACAGGAACAGTCTACTTCATGTACAGTAGAAGCAATAGTTATTTCTTGTTTCCCAAAGAAATTAGAGAGAGAGAGAGAGAGAGAGATGTAATGAATAGCTATAACCCTTCTTTTCCTGAGTGAAATGCATATGTCAAATTGCAGATAATTGTCTCAAATATAGCAACAAGTTGGTTCTTATGGATCTGTGAGAAAGAGGAGGAAAATAGAAACCTATTGTACATCATAGTTAGCTAGCTATTGCCCGGAAAACAGTTTTGAAATATAGCCAGGCTCTGTGTGCAATAACAAACTAGTCAATGGCTTTAATAGGGGACTTGGAAGTGGAAGGACAGCTGACACATGTAGTTTGCAAATGTCAGATTAATGGACCCTAAAATTACTAGCACCCTGGGCAAGAAGTGCCTTTGACACCCCACATGATAATTTCTGGAGCATTATCAAGTTCTGTGAATGATGCCAGACTGCCATGGCGAGCAATGGACTAGGCCTTACTATTCCCAGGCATTCCTAGTAATGTCAATGAATAGGGCCCAGCTCTACCTCTCAATTTTGCCTTAGCTTACTGAGGACATTTTACACGCAAGAAAGACTGAGCTCAGTTTGGTGCAAATTGAAATCAGCACCCAGTTCACCCACTCCTAAGATCACCACCACTGCAATAGTGCCAGCAGGATGACAGTTATATATGACACACATAGTACATATTAAACAGACCTGGGTTATACACAAAGGTGAACCAGATCTATGCAACATTAAGTGAAAAGTAAAACATTGCTGGTCTGTGTAGACACATCCCCATCTCCAGCTGTTTCCTCTATGTAGCCCTGAATAAACCAGTTCTGAAGCTTATGTGGTGCTAATCATCAGTAAACCTTTGCTCCACAGTTGCAATGAAGTCCCACATATCCCTTAGGGTACACCAGGAGCAGTGATTTCTCCCAGAAACACATCCTACCATATTTTGGCTTAGTTTTTATTAAATTGTGCTAAATGATTGAAGCAGCACTTAATATTTCACTTTTGTAATCAAGTTGCATAACATTCATATTTTGTTCCACAGATTGTGCATAAGTCAATGGAAGAATCAGCTAATATTTTGCTGATCATGTTTCTGAAATATTTGCATATTTTAATAATCAGGGAGCCTAATCAACTTTTGTTTTACATGTTTCATTAATAATAACCCACCCCAATCTCTTTTCACCTTCTTAAAAATTCGCTTCCTTTTCCTGATGAAAGCTACCAGGCACATGTTAGTGATAGAATTTTTCCAGGACTTTGTTTTTTAAAAGCTGTCAATGATAGAATTCACATTCAGCAGGAAATGACATGTTTGAACTAGGACCTGAGACTTCTGAGCCAGTCATTCTGGGTGCATGAGGATCTCACTTTTGCACCACGTCATTGTGAACTGCTGTTCAAAGAATGGTCCTGCATCTTATTGCATAGGTTCTCTTGCTCATGTGTGTCTTGTGTTTAGCTGTACAGCCATACCTGCTGTCTACTTGCAGCAGTGTGGCAAAAGGTGATCCACTTACAGATGGGTGGTGTGATGGAGGAGTACATCCATTTCTGTTTCCCATTTTTCTAGTCTTAAAATTCAGTTATCCACATTTCCACATGTCGTGTAGGATAAGGGGGATGAAGCTGTTGGAGGATAAAGCTGTTGATGGCAACTAGTCATTATGGCTATGCTGTGCATCCACAGTCAGAGGCAGTAATACCAGTTGCTTGAATCCTGCTTGTGGGTTTCCTACAGGCGTCTGGGTGGACACTATGACAACAATATGTTGGAACAAATGGGCCATTGGCCTGATCCAGATTACTTTCTTAATGTCAGATTGAGAGTGCATTAGATGTTTTGCATCCCCATATACATCACACCTGTACAGAAAATTCCAAGTCTAGAAAAGGAATCTTTGGAAAGAAAACCCAGCATCCTTCTGCTATCCTTTTTTAAATGAAATAAACATTCAATAACTCCACAATTGGTTTTTTTAAAAAATAAATATTATAGAAGCTATTTAATTCTGCTAAGGAAAATCTCCGAATAAATTTGTTATTTTCCAGATGCTCAGAGAATGCATCTATAAAGTCAAGTTACACAGCCTGCCAATTTACTTGGCTAAACAAAATATCAAGTACAGTACAAAATGTAAATGTAAAAAAAGAAAAGTGCACAGTTTAAGCCCATTCAATTAGTAAGGCGCATGGTAGACTAGCTGTGTATGGATAAAACAGCTAATATATTTATATTGCAAATTAGTGGGGGAATGATGTGAACTGATGTGTAAAATATTGCACAATTTATACTCTCTTCCATTAATATTATGATCATTAGAGATGGTTTGGGAATACCCACCTGCCCACCATTATTGTTTGACAGATCTTCTATGGCTATATTTTAATGAATACAACCTTTTCACCATTACTCTTTCTCTCATGTCTTTTAGAGTGTGTTAGATATCATTAGTATGATGTTATAACTAATCACACATTACTATATACATGTTCTCAGATAGTATATATAATCACGTTTGAAGTTGGGGTGTGCAGAAAGAGGTCAGGGATGGCAGAGGGGGTGTTCTTGTTGGAGATTCATTCCCTGTGTCTGCAGTCATGAGAGTGTTGTCTATCACATGACGGTGTATGTTTTCATTCCACAGTGTGGGAAGTGATGGAGACAGGATGTTTTGCTATTACTGTGTTCTGTGAAGTGGGACTATTGTCCTTTGTTCTTTCTCTCTTTGCTGTCTGATGAGAAAGAGGAAGGAGCTGAAGCAGAAAGCTCCAAGTGAACTATATGTAAATAAACATGGATTACAAATCACAGTGAGGGCCACCAACCTGGATGTCTTTAAAAGAGGGTTAGACAGAGGTTAAGGCTATCAATCATAACTCACTACAATGCTTATGTTAGGGTGTCCCAAACTTGGGGCACCAGCTGTTTTTGGACTACAACTTCCATCATCGCTAGCTATCAGGACCGCTAGCTATCAGGTCAGGGATGATGTTCTACCTCCACTGTTGGAGACAGTATGCCTCTGAATACCTATTGCTTGGACTTGCAGGTAGGAAGAGTAGCATTGCACTCACATCCTGGTTGCAGGCTTCCCATAGGCACCTGATTGGCCACTGTGAGAACAGGATGATGGACTAGATTGGACTCTGGTTTGATCTAGCAGCTCTCTTCTTAAGTTATGCTTTGATTTTCAGTTAACAGACATAGCACGAATTCTCTCAAGTAAGCCCTGTATACTGAATTACATAAGAAGAACACATGGAGTTTCTCTCCACTCTCCATTTCCCCCACCGTCATCTCCAGAGTAGCCTAACACTTAGGAAGCTTGCACCTCTGCTTCAAGGGCTAGAGCAGAAACAGCCAGCAAGATACCTGGAGTGTGTTACAATATAATCTCTTTACCCTCCACTCAGCTTCAGCAACAGAAGGAACATTAGTTACACTGTCTTCACTCCATGCCTCTTCCTTTAAAATAGCTTCAGGCAAAGAAGCAGCTGAGGTGCCGAAGGAGTGGATGAACCCATCAGTGGCTCCAGCTGCTGAATTGATAAACAAACATTATTAACTGTTTGCAAGCTTGACAGTACCTCTTCCTACAGCAAGTCATGTTTGGAGAAAAGATGGGGCAAGAATTGCCTCTGCACAATTTGCTGTCTACAGCAATATTTCGAAAGAAGTCGGAGTTCAGTCTGGAAAGCTAAAGGTAGCATTCCTGCCTGAGATATGAAAAGTCCAAATCATGCTGCTCATGGTGATGAGCTACTTGAATTCACATAGAATCTGCTTAATGCAGTTCAGGTATGTTTTTGAAGGACTGAAATATATGGAAATATATTTGTTTATTGCACTTTGTACTTGCAGGAAGAAAATCACAGCAACTGTCTCCCCCGTGCTAAAATAACAGCTCTACTTTGGGGATATATATATATATAAGATTTGAATGAACATATAATATCAGATTGATACTCAAAACTTCAAAAGTTTTGTTGATCAGTTATGCTTTTCACATAAATTACATTTATAATGTCCCACTAAGATTGAATGCAATTTTATTGTTGCATAGGGCATTGTGAATAAATCTTATACATAAAACTGGTATTTTTTAAAAAATGAGTTGCTTTTTTTTAGTTTTAAGATATTTATTTTGCCACTGTAGATGTGTAGCTAAAACATTTGGCTTATATTTTGTAGTGTTGGACAAGCTTCCCCTGGGTTTGTTTCATAATTGGATCAGGCTTTTTCAAAGAAAGGCAGGGCTTTTGAACTGAAGAAGAACTCACAACCTTCTAAAGCAGTATGTTGTACTGTCAAACAACTCATTCAGGAAATCCTTGCTAATCTTTAGCCTAAATCTCTTTTCTTGTAATTTCAGCCCCACTGGTTTGGGTATGACACTCTGCAGGAACTGAAAACAAATTTTGTTCACCATTGATATGACAGTTCTTCAGATATTTGAAGGTGGCTATCCTGTGTAGCTACTTAATTGTCTCTTCTCAGGCTCAGCATAATCCCCTCAACCTTTCCTTACAGGACTTGGTCTCTTGGTTCCCTGTCAGTTTCACTCTTCTCTTCTGGACTTGTCCAAGTTGGCTGATATCCTTCTTAAGCTGTAGGGGGGAACTAGAACTGCATTAGCCTTTTTTAGCCAACACATCAATATGTGAGCTCAGGATTATCTGAATTGGGAAAGTCTTTTCTCAGTGCTCTTGTGCTCATCAAGATTCAGAACTTCAGTTCATCACTACTTAATTTGAATCAAATATATGAATGCCTGTTGTTTTTGTCCATGGAGTTTTCTTGGCAGGGATACTGGAGTGGCTTGCCGGTTCCTGCTCCAGGTGGATCATGTTTAGTCAAAACTCTCTACTATGATCTGTCCGTCTTGAGTGCCCCTGCATGGCATAGCTCATAGCTTCTCTAAGAAGGCTGATCGCCGAAGGATTGATGCTTTTGAATTATGGTGCTTGAGAAGACTCTTGAGAGTCCCATGGACTGCAAGAAGATTAAACCTATCCATTCTGAAGGAAATCAGCCCTGAATGCTCACTGGAAGGACAAATCCTGAAGCTGAGGCTCCAATACTTTGGCCACCTCATGAGAAGAGAAGACTCCCTGGAAAAGACCCTGATGTTGGGAAAGATGGAGGGCACAAGGAGAAGGGGACGACAAAGGATGAGATGGCTGGACAGTGTTCTCGAGGCTACAAACATGAGTCTGGCCAGGCTGCAAGAGGCAGTGGAAGACAGGAGTGCCTGGTGTGCTCTGGTCCATGGGGTCACGAAGAGTCGGACATGACTAAACAACTAAACAACAGCAACAACATATGAATACTGTCCTAATTTAATAACTTACATCCTTTCCATCTTCTAAATTCTGTGTTAGTAATCAGGCTCTCTGTCACCAGACAGTAGGCTGGTGTAACTTTTTATCTCAGATGAACAGATCTTCCAGCTCCATCACTCCCACTTTCCCCTACTTTCTCTGTATATGCATGCCTGCCCAAGTAAGTCCTATTGACTTAAACGGGGCTTCACGCCCATGTAGATTTGCATAGGGGCTATAGCCTTAATCACTCAGTTCCACGGCTAGATTAAGCAAATAAACAGATGCTTAGGGCATCAAGGAAAGGGGGACACAACATAAATTTTCCATTTCTTGATTTTTTAACATTTGTAGTCACAAATCACTCAGCTGCACATTCATTTTCTCAGCTGAAATATATTAAAAACCACAGCAGAACAACTATGCAACAAGGCAGGCTGGATGCCCAGTCTCTAAAAGTATAGAAGCAGATATGTTACATAGGATTAGTTTTGAGGATCTGTTCAAAGTCTTTGTGATTAGAAAAAGTAGGAAAATGTTTTTCAAATAGGAATAAAATGGAAGTATACAAAAATAAACATTATTTTCCATTTCACTGTAGGTTTTGTTTCACTTTGAAAAAATAGAATTTAATTTTATGGTTCATTATTGTTTATATTTTGAATTAGATATACAGTATATGGGGGCACAAAAATCTTTTTAGTGCTTAGGGCCTCAAAAGTTCTTAATCCTGCCCTGCTCATTCCATACTGTATGAACCAGAATGTGATCACTTATTGATTGTTCTGCAATGAGTAACTATGTTAGAACAATTCTCTAGCGGTTCTTTGTTTTCTTTACAAGGAGCATTATGTACTTGAGCATATATATAAGAATTTCTAGTATATCTGTACTGAATACGGAATACACCCAATACAAGATCACCAGATGCATCTTTTTCTTGGCTTATAATTAAGCACTGAAGGCTCAGATTGTAATAGAGGAAGGAAGGAAGAAGCCTCCAGATGCACAAAAATGTATTTACTGAGCCCAAAGTGTTTTGAATCCTTTAGGGACACACTCAGGTACAACCAAGTCTTTGGCCTCCAACTCTTGTTGCAGAAATAATATTGCCCCTGAAGAGGAATTCATATTCAAAATGTGTTGGGCTCCATAAAAAATAGTTTCATTCACCTGCGAGATATGTCTCTGCTTTTGCTAATCCAATTAACAAGATAGCAATTTTTTAATAATAAAATCTGCAGCACTTTTAATCTGGGCTAACCTCCTACTCTGGCAATGTATTTTTAAACTGACCCCAGTTGTTTGTCATGCTGCTTTGTAAATAATTTAATCAACATAATGTGTTTGTTTTTCTTGTGCTTTTTCTATTTCAGTCAGGAAGGCTACCTTGGCTGTCCTTTTGGGACACTTTGGGAGTCAAAAGGTGGGTTAGAAGTATACTAAAATAAATATTCAAAATGTGTTGGAGTCAGTAAATCTATTTCTTTGCACCTAGAGACTTGCTTCCTTCTTTTCCTTCACTTTGTGCATTTTCACACAAACAACAACAACAAAATTCCCATTTGGAATAGAACCATTATTTATTAGATATATATCCTACCCTTCCTAATAAAAGGAGGCCAGGGTGGAAAATACTTCTGCGTTTTTTTAAAAAAATGCAGTTATAAAAACATAAATACATTCAAAACATCTGAAAATGATAAAACATCTTTTTTAAAAAAAAAGAACAGAAACAACCAGTTCATGTGTCTAGATAGGCCCATTGAAACATAAAGCTTTCAGCAGGCATCTAAAGTGAGGGTGCTTGCCTTATGTTGATAGGTGGAGATTTCTAAACTATATGTGTGGATATTGGGCATGAGATTTAGGACATAATATAATGTTTGAGGACTGGGAAAGATTGTGGAAGAAAGGGGTTAAGTTTACCGCATGTACTTTGTTAAAGGAAAATATTATGAAGATGATGTATAGATGGTATTTGACTCCTGTAAAATTAGCAAAGATGTATAATAATTGTGATAATACATGTTCGAAATGTAAAGAAAAGGAAGGAACATTCTTTCATATGTGGTGGACCTGCCCCAAGGTGAAAGACTTCTGGGAAAAGATTTATAATGAATTGTAAAAAATGTTGAAATATACATTTATAAAGAAACCAGAGGCCTTTCTTCTTGGAATAACAGGTTCAGAATTGCCCAAGAAAGATGTTAAACTATTTTTGTATGCCACAACTGTGACTCGTATTTTGTTAGCTAAAAAGTAGAAAACTCAAGAATTACCAACAGTAGAAGAATGGCAGATGAAGATGATGGATTTTCTGGAGCTAGCCGATCTAACTGGAAGAGTCCGCGACCACAAGGAGGAGGAACACCACGAAGAATGGAAGAAATTTAATGATTATTTAGCTAAATTTGTTAAGCTAAACTAACTGGAAATAGCTTCCAGGTACTTAATGGGCTTAGGATTGTATTTATGTTAACTGATAAAGTAATATGTTTAATACAAGAAGGAGAAGATTTAAAGATGTTAATGTTTAATTTAAAGGGTATCAAAATTGGGATTTGGAAAACCGTTATAAGGATATGCAATGAAATTCAACTAAGGGGAACCGAGGAAGTTGTTTTACAAAGTAAATAACTGTTATTTTCAATAATGTTATGATTTATGTTTCTTATGTTTTGTTTGTTTTGTGTTTTTGTTTGTCGTGGATATTGTAAAAACTAATAAAATTTTTGCAAAAAAACACACAAACAAACTATATGTGTGGCTATGCTGAAAAAATGTTCTATTACAAATGCAGGCTGAATTACATGGCATTAGTAAAAGTGCAAGTTCAGCAGACCAAAGTGACAGAATTGGCACGTAAGGGGTAAGGGCTAGTTCTAAGTTCTAAGGGCTAGATAAGCACTTTATAATATATAAAGTTTATATACCAATAACACCTTGAACTCAGTCTAGTACTGAACTGGTCAAGGAAAGAGATCAGAAGAATCTTTATTTGCATCAGGCACTAGCCATAGCAATAAAATAAAGTGTACTGAAGATAGAAGTAAAAACATTTTGGAGGTTTACATTAATAATCAAATAATAGATCTTATTCTAATTGCCCCCACTAAAAACCTTGCAGTTTTTGCTGTCACCTGATCATCTGATATGCTAGAAGGAAGGACACAGTAACAATGATTGAGTGACCCGGCATGGACAATAGTAGAGGGGTAATAACCTCACTCCTCAAATCTTTATAAAGAGTGCAAGCCAGCCATCTCCACAGGGACATAATCGTTTTTCCAGTGGGAATTTTTGAAATTGACCCTCAAGTACTGCCAAAGGCAGTATATTCAATCTTGTGAAAGTATTGGGGAATTGTTAATTTTTGCAAATAGGGTGCCAACGTATCAAAATTACTAGGTGGAAAATAATCATACTATGGACAACAATTCCTTATCATTTCCAAGGTCAAGGAGATAGATTCAGCTGTTTCCTGTGTGACTTTCCTGATCAAATTCTTCTTCCTGCCTCTCTTGTTTCATGCTATGCAGCTAACTGCAGCTGGGCAGGGAGGTCACAATTTAAATAGTGCAAATTACACGGGGAAGGTGTGAAATTACCTGTCTCCTAGTCACCCATCCACCTCACACACAGGGTGCTGCTTTTAAACAAAGTAGCACTCTGTGTGTGGGCTAGAGGGGTAATTTAACCCTTTCCCCATGTAATTATCCATTATCATACCGAAGTCACGCCAAGTTTGGATTTGATTTTCATATGCTTACCACCAAATATAGGTTTTGTCCTAAAACTCCCAATCATCTCCCATTAAGAAGCCCCCTTTGCCATCTAAGTATTTAGAGATAAATGACTCATCTGAAATGTTCATTTAGAATGGCACATAACCTCAAATTGTAAATTATGCTTAATTGTTTGAATAACACTCAGACAGCAGACTGTGGATGAATTATTATCCCATAATTCAAATGCAGTTGGTGGTTATTATCTTAATCAGATGGACTGTGTACTGATGATGTGTAACTCTGAAGTTTAATGTTCAAATGTCATCCTCTTGCTAATGCAGTGACGTTCAGCAGGATCAGAGGAGATCAGTGATACAAACGCTCTGAAACAACATGCAGGGACGGATTCAAGCGGCAGACTGACAAGATGATGGTTACAGAGTGATCATGACCCAGAAGACCAACATATGAATCATGTGTATTTAAGAACTTTACTTTTGCTACTAACATTAGGGGAAATATAGTTTAATGGATGTGGCGCCACACTGGAAATCGGGAAAACAGGATTATAAGACTGACTTTCTGGATAACCTTCAGCATATTGTCCTCACTCTCCTTCATTTTCCCCATCTCCAAAATCATGATAATGGTTTTGATTAGGCAGACCTGAATGATTGAAGCCTTTGAAGGGTTACTTTGTCCTGAGTATTGCCTAAAGGGCCATTTCTGAATATCACAAAAAAATCAGACCAGGTCAGCCATTTTTTCATGAACCGCAGGACACCTCAGTAGCAATTTTGTTATATTTGAAAGCTTTTGGGCTTTTTTAAATGAAAGAAAGTTGCTACTCAACTAGCCCAGGAAAGTACAGCCAAACTTTTCATAAAATAAAATAAAATAAAAATCTGTCCAGGGCAAATTGTCAAGCTGCAGGATATTTAGCACACACGGGAAAGGCTTTCAGCCATAATGGTTCTGTGCATTAGACTAACATGGTCTTATTTTGTAATTTTTAAAAGGATTGCTACTGTATGTTACAAAATTATGATGCGGGGGGCAAACAACAGGAGGAGCCCATTATGTCCATGGCCTGTTGGCCAAAGACATCTGACTATCCATTATTGAAAACAGGGTGATGGATTACAAGCCAAGCAATGGGATTCAGCCAAACAGTTACTGCTCTCTTAAAATTGGTCCTAGACTGGCTTTCTATAGAGATTCAAGAGCAAGGTACCTTTCTATAAAATCAGTGATTATAGCTCAAGGAGGGCACTGGACCAGTGCACACTTGGATGTACACTATTTAGACTTCATTAAATTCAACAGGGCATACCTCTGTGAAGACAAGTGTATGATTGCTTTGTAAACTGCTCTATGCTTGATTCACAACTGAATTTCACTGAATTTCATTTATTTATTTATTCATTTATTTAAATTGTATTGTATTGTATTATTTATTAAATAATGTTTATTATGCAACTTTTTCTTACCTTTTTTGTTTGCTAAGATTTTGTTGTGGTTACTTCACGGACATGTCCACAGACATATTAATGTGCAAACCAGGCAATTGCCCAGGGTAGTGAATTTGAGGGGGCAGTAAGTAACTTCACACATCCTAGGGGAAATGGCAAATGTTCCAAGAAGAACCTGCCAGGTATCTGAACTACACCTGCCAGGTATCTGAACTATGACCCAAATTACAACCAGCGAGACATACACATTTAAGTTGTGGCATATGTTATAGCAATTACATATTCTAATTCTACATAGCAACAAACACGGAAGTCACACCCAGGGATAAAGAGGACCTCCACATCATCCACCTTGTCCACTTCACAGATAGTGTCCATTTGAAGCAGCTAGCATGTGTAGCTCTTGCCACATATCTTGCAAAAAATGGCTGTAATTCTTTTTGGGAGAAGCAGAAATCGATGAAACGCTGTAAGTCTCAGGGAGAATTGCAGATATGAGGGGGAGACATGTGGGGGTTTTTCCCATCCCAGGAGGAATTTAAGTTAGGCTTTCTTTCCCAAACTGCACGTGCTAATTGCCTCAGGTGACTATTAATCTGTAAAAGAGAGTTGGCAGCCCTCAGACCATTTCATAAGTACTTTAAAGCATTTTAGGGTTAATTACAAAATTCATGCAGATTTTAAAGCATTCCTTCCCTTAGAAATCTTCAGGGATTCATGAAGAAATGGACTTGGTTTAAAGACACATTCAGAAACAGAATGGAATGGGCTTAGGTTGATCCATCCATCTCTAATATAAAGTTTTTACGTACTTCAAAAAACAGATCAAGAGATAGAAAAATCAAGCAGTAATTAGAATTCATTTTAAGTGAAAGGTCTCATTAGAGTAGCAGAATCTTTTTGATATTTTTCTGTCATCTGTCTTTCTGCCAGGAAAAAAAAACCACACAACCCTATACTTGGTCTAAATTTCTTCTGCTGCCTTCAGGAGACTTTACTCACCTTTAAAAGGCAGGAGTTGAATTACATATTTAATGAAGTCCTTTTAATGAAGGATATCAAAGATCTGAGTGTTTAACTGAGGGGTTAATTACTTGACAATTTAATGATGGCTATAGTTGGAGGTATCATTTATTATGGCTCTGTCTGCAGCTGTGTTTTGGTGTGCATGTATGTCTGGTATGTGCATGTGTATTATGTGTCTGTGCACAAAAGAACGGCATTAACACTTTGCTGGCAGTCAGAAGCTATCTTCAGTCATTCAGTTTGAAAATGTGAAAGGGCAAGCATGGAGCAAGCCCTTCACAACCTCAATCACTCTTTGTTCTCTGAGCCGGCTCCCCACCTGGTGGGGCGACATGTTAGTCAGACTGAACAGGGTTTGTGAAATTCCAGTGTTCCTTTCCCCATGTTGGAAACACTATCTGCAAATAAGATGGGGGGGCACCAGAAAGGGGCAGGGGCCAGAACCCCACAAGGAGCTCACACCCCTTGCCCATTGTTGGAGTCCTGTCATTAACATCTGGTCCTCTGGTCCAACCCCCTCCAATGCAAGAATCCCAGCTAAAGCATTCACAGAAGATGGCCATTCAATTCTGTTTACATACACTGTTATTTTTTGTTTTCAATATCTTAACAGATGGCAGTGGCAGACTTTGGGTTCTCAATTTATTTTATTTTATTTTTTTATTTATTTGGTTTTTCAGATTAAAATTTTACAGTCACATATCCAACATACAGCATAAAAACAAGATCCCAAGGAATCTCTTGGACTTCTCTCCTGCCTTTTGTGGGTCCTATTGTTAATAGTTTCATCCTGCATCTTTTATGATAATCCATATCTTTTACCTCTCCATTGTATCCAAAATTCACCATTAAACTACAAGTGATATTCCAATGCTACTAACGATTTTAACTGTTTGCAATGGTTTTTAAAATAAGTTATAAATTTCCCCCATTCCTAATTAAAAATTTGGTCTTGCTGATTTCCAATTCTTCTGGTCATTTTAGCCATTTCAGCATAATCCATCAACTTGATCTGCCATTCTTCTCTGGTAGGGACTTCTTTCCATCTCTGACCCAATAACATCCACACAGCCAGGGTCACATACATAAATAGTCTTTTCTGCTCCCTTGGGATTTCGGCACTTGGGATTGCTAAAAGGAAGGCTTCAGGTTTTTTAGAAAATTTCAGTGGTCCCCTGTGCAACGCTAAAATCTGGTGGACCAGCCCTCCACCTGTCTCACTCTGTTCTACAGCATTGTTGCGGTGCTCCCTGCAGCCCAGTGAGGCTGAGACAGTTGCACTACTGTAAAACAGCTTCTGCATATGGATACGACTCGCCCACCTAGAAATATACTTCTCCCCTTCTGGGGCCTCCACCTCAATTTTTCTGGTGCCACAAGTGCAAGTAAGACTAACTGTGGTTATACAATGGCTGAGAAGTATGCCTGCCATCACTGACATCATTGATGAGGTGGGGGTCAATCTGCATGTTCCCACTTCCACATTCCAACTACACCTGAAGAAGAGTTAAGATGAGTGAAAGCAGACTGTTCAGGGATGAAAGCAGCTTGGGATGAACAGGACCATGTCCTGTTCCAGGGTATATCCCACCACTTTTCAGGTTCACATAGAAGTGGAAATAAAACTTGGCTCCACTTTGGGTAACCCAGCTAATCAGATTTGGCTTTGTAATGGTGTAATTAAGCAAAATCAGAGCAATAAACATTGACTTCCCCTCATTACATCTCTCAAACAAATTTTGTTTTGCTAAACACACCTCTGGAATTAGTCCCACAACTCAGCATAACTACCAGAGACCAAACAATCATTTAGAATAATTCATGGAAGAGTGTTGTTTGTATATAATAATAAATTATGAACCTGCTATTTAAGGTAGTAGTAGCAGTAGGTTAAAGGACAACCAGTATAGTATTCACTTTCTTAGTGCACATATTTGTTCCTGCTTGGTTATTTATTAGTGTTTCCATTTTTCCATTGTCATCTGCTCTAGTTTCAGAGTTAATGTCATTTATTTTTCACTATTCTTTTCAGGAGCAAGCAAGAACATTTGACTTTTTTCGTTTATTTGTTTAATGAATACTAGTAGCTACTGAAGACACTCTATCAACTTGGCATTTAGAATCAGATGTGAATTATTAGGAGCAAAAATATAGACATTTTTTCCTAGTTTTGCATACCAAGTTTCAATCTCAGTCTCCTATTCTTCATTATAGGTTCTATAGCTGTTACCCTTTCCAAGCAATCTGCTTCCAAGAATGAGGTTTACCCAATGTTTAGTTGAAGTTAATATTATAAAATTAAATCTAAGCTCTGTGATGTAGGTATGCATCCAACCCAACATGTAATTTATAAAAATCCATAAAATACTAAATTAATGTAAAGGTCACCAAGTTCTCAGAAGAATGGGTGACCTTTGATGCCAGAAACCATAGGAGGTTTCTTCAGTTTCTGGATAATGTATTATGCAGGCTTTTCACCAGCCATTTCCATGCTAAAATTAGATTTATTTATTGTAAAGACCATCAAAGAAGGAAGCAGAGTATGTAAAATTCCTTTCTAACTTTACCGAAGTATTCATATGGCTGATTGAAATAATACTAGGGGATGGGGAGAGGCATTTGGTTTGGGGAATAAAGAGGCTCCAAAATTGGGTTGAATCAAAATGTGTATTGAATCTAAGCATCATGGGACAATTGCATATCCCTGCATTGCAAGGGGTTGGACGAGATGATCCTCAGGGTCTATTCTATTCTATTCTATTCTGTACTCCTTTTTGCAGCCAGCATTGCTATTTCTCTGTAGAATCCTGAGTTCTTCAGCTAGGTGACATGCTAACAGATAAGCAGGGAAAGGCACATATATTCTCCACTTTCAATTCATAGTCTTTGTAACATGAAAAACCTTAATAAAAACTAATTTTAAAAAACTATGTGACATGCTGAGAGTTGAAATTAGGATATGAATGAAATCAAATTTCTCTGACATCCCTACTTGTGTCCAATAACTAGCCTAAACATCTAAATAAAATCCATAGATGAATCAATTCTTTCACTTGTCCAAACCATACAGATGCAAGACAAGATATGTCAGGGATTAGGTCATCCGAAAGTCATATTCTCTGATCCAAAAACACTGTTCCTTACCCTTAGATGTGTTATGTCTGTTTGTGCTGTGGTTTTATGGAGAGAAGGAGACAATGAGCATATATCAAAACTCACCGTCACATTATTCCAGTTCAGTGGATAGACTCTGGCACAGAAAATAGATGTAGGAGCTACGGCTGGTGATCCCCAGTTCATAGTAACTCCTGTGTTCACTGTTGCAGTAATAAATTGCTATAGGATCAGGAGATGAATCATTAATGCATTCTCAAAAACAGCAAAAGGGATCACTCTGTCATGTACTGCTGGTGAACTTACTCATACAATAATCAAGTTTATTCAAAACTGGGAATGCCATTTTGATTTTTGTTTAACAAATAAATAAAAAAACCCACACATATCAAGTTATCCAGTCACTAGCAGAAGAACTGTGGTACAGAACAATCACATGAATGTCTTTCTAACCATCATTCCTTGGCTGAACTGATGCTTCAGGTTGAAAATCAAACTCATTCAACCACAACTGTGACAGCCGTGGCAAGCAGCCTCAGGGTCAGCGAAACTATCTGGAGTTTACTATATGACTCCACTAAGCACTTCTGCTGCCCTGGGTTGCTCCATCTAATTTAGGACTGTACACATCAAACGTGCTGTTTTTGTTTTGCTTGGCTACCCTTACCATCTTGGGCTCTCTTCAGAACTCTATCATTTGTTTAGGGAGACATTTATCCTTTTCGTGTCAGCACTCTGTGGTATAGTTTCAGACTGGCTCCCTCATATAACATTGATTGTATTCAGTTCATCATTGGGGTGCACTCCATGGAAAGCATTTACACATCTCTTTGCTTGTTCAGCATTGATTGCATACATTATTTGTGTTTGGCTCTTGTTGGTTTGTTTTTGTTTTCTTCTGGGCTTTTTTTTAGCTTTTTTCTTTTTTTGTAAAATCAATGTGCTTTTTCTGTCTTGCATTAACTCGGCTTTGGCATCTATCTGACACCTGACAGTTTCCTTTGATTTGTCTAATCAAGACAACATTCTCCAAAATGTGGAGTCTGGGTCACTCAGCACATCCACAGGGGCCTGTAGAATGTTGACCTTTGCCCAGGAGTTAATACCTACAGATCTTCCCAACTAGAGCTGGTAGGAAGTTACAGTTTTATGACATTCCCTAGTAGGGACTGCCATCTCCCCCCCCCCGAACAACACATCTGGAATGATGCTATGTGATGATGTAGTACTTACTCATTTGACACATTGTGGAAGAATATGGTGGCTGGCCTAATTGCCAGCTGCATTAGCTATGCACCACTTGATGTGGTGGGAATTTTTTGTTATAAGCAAAAAAGAAAAGAAAAGAAAAGAGGGGAGAGGTGCTGTCAGTAAGACCGCTACCCAAAAAACTTTATGACTTTTTGCTGTACCCAAGAAGGGACTGAAAAAGTGGGAGGGCATAATTCATTCAGACCTATTATAACATCACCATTCTGTGCATGATTGGTTGGTGTCACACATGTTCTCATGGAAGGACACAATCATCTTGTGGAGCTTAGGTGGGCATCCTATCTTACTGAGCAGTGTGAAGAGTGCTTTTAGACTGGCAAATTCAAAAGTCCTTGTCATGCCTATGAAGGCGATATACATGGAACATCTCTACTCTTGGCATTTCTTCAGCAGATGATGCTGTGAGAAGACTACGTTGACTGTTGACTTCTGACCTCTAAAGCCACATTGTGACTCAGCATAGACGCTGCCAGCAAGTGATTGTATTCTGTTGATAACCACATGGGTTAAGACTTTCCCGCAGTGTTCAGCAGGGAGATTCCTTGGCAGTTGTTACAGTCATGGCACACAGACACACAACACGCACAGCATCCTGGGGTTGTCATCTACCACAATTTAAATAGCTAAGGAACATATGAATTTGCTTGACCCCAAGTCATATCACAGCATTGTCCATACTGCCTGGGTAGCATTGTCTATACTTTTCCATGGTTTCATGCAGGCATTCTTTCCAGCTATACTCAGAGATGCTGGGGATTGAACCCTGAACCTCCTGTCTATAAAGCAGATGCTCTACTCTTGAGTTATGCTCTGTCCTAGAGGCATTTCGTTTCTGGTCATTCTTGCTCCATCCCTGGCTCTTTGTCACAAATTAAACAGCCTGCTGGCTCAACTCTTTTCAAAGCATGTGGGTTGCCTCACAGGCAGGCTGGTAGGCATGGGAACTGCTGAGAAGCTAAGAGTGATTTAGAGCCCACAATTTTCATGCTCCTGGTAATTGAGATTACAGTAGACAGGCAGGCCCATCTTAGCCATTCCAGACTATGTGTGCCAATTTGCCTGTCCACCCACCTGGGAAGGAATACAGCAGTCAGACTCCTTAAAATGCTGGCTATTTAAGCTGTGATGGAGATCAAGGGATGACACTAGCTTTTCTGCCTTGAAAAGAAGCAGCCCAGCTGACTTTAAACTGTTCAGGCCTTGAACAAACCTCTCTTCTCATGTTAGCGTAGCACACAAGCACCCCCCAAAAGTTATTCTTTTCAATGGATTCACCCACAGATGAGCCCCTGCTGATGTGTGGGTCTACTTGAATTTTCCTGGCTCCAGATAGTGGCCCTGATACCTAGTTCACTATATATTTATTTAGCCAACAATATTTCTGAAGCTTCCTTGCTGGCTTCATGAAGGATATTTATAATTTTCTCCTAGGGAAAGTATTTCAGTCATCCGTTCATGTTTTGTTTTGTTTTGTTTTATAAATTATTTCATATTAACCTGCATATATAATTTATAGACAAATATACTGTTAACAAATAGATGGAAACGAAGACATTAAATTAGTTGTTGAAGCTAACTTTCATGTATCAGCAAAAAATAATTTATTTAAAGGCTCAATCTTTATACCATGATGATACACGGTTTGAAATGTATAAATGATAGCCTTTTTTCTTATTATAATTGCTACATTAATTACAAATGACAAGTAAAGTTTTAAATAACAGTATACATTGTATATTTAGGGACACTGAGAGCATCCTTACATGATGTGACTAATTTTCCAACTGCATATAACGACTTTATTCTTCTCTAAACAGCAATCAAATATATTACATACACATAAAACCACAATACTTCTCCTTTTAACTGTCAAAACACCATCTTCCAATGTACAGAAAACTATTTTTTTCTGTTTCTATACTAGAAGAATAAAAACGTGATCTTCCTTTGAAAAGAAAGAAAAAGAATAGTCATTAAAGTGATCAATTGACAATGCTGAAGAACTGGCAGCACCACAAATGGAACCACAGAAGTAAGTGGATGGATTTTATTTGGGAAACTACTACATGGAGCTCAGAAAAATGGAATAGGAATCAAAATTTACTCCTGCAGGTTTCACACACTCTATTTCTAAATGCATATCAAGTGACAAAAAATCAAACCCTCTTCTGCATCTGCTTCTTAGGAAGCAGTGTATTTACAATACTTTGAAAGGGGAAGTTTAACCGCCTTGCACCAAGACACCAAGGTGTGCTGTTCTTTTCTTTCTTTATTCTCTCATTCCTTTTATGCTTCCATCACACTTAAAAAGCAAGAAGATGCTATATGTTATGGCTGGTCTCTCCCACAAACGCGAGACGACTCTGGCTGTTAATTATTTCAGATTTATTGCTAAAACAACAAACAAGGACAGAGCTCCTCTACTCATCGTCCTCCCCAGAAGATGGAGTTGCCCGGACTGAGCTCCTCCCCCTTTCCCAGCACTGAAGCCCCCACCTTCTTTTCCGGTATCTTTTGCGCATCTCGGCCACTTTTGAGATCCTACGAGATTTGGGAGAGAATGCTTCCTGCATTTCAACGTCTGACTCACTATTGGAGCTCTCACACAGCTGCTTGTTACTCTGACCCTGTTTTTCTACTCCCCTTTGTTCAGAGCTCAGATTACAACTGCTCTCCCCCTCCTCTCTGCCTTCTGGTGTTAACTGTTCTCTTCCTGTTCCTGCTTCTTCTTCTCCTGTCAGCATCTGAGCTTCACTGACACTATACCTGTTGCCATAAAAGTAAAGCAAGTATGATAACGTAAGGCGATAAGGGAACAAATGATTAAGTAAGCCCAAGGGTAGTCAACATGATGCCCATTATCCAATGCTGCAGACTACAAATCCCAGCCATCTTAGACAATAGCCAGGGGTGGTGATGGCACCTTGTTGGCTACCCCTGAGTTAGTTTATAGTGCTAGCACTAGGATATGTAAACTTCTTCACGGTAACTTTGGGACAACTCACCGAATCAGATACAATGCATGTATTTCCTGAAGAGCTGTACGTCCCTTTGAAGATGTTTCAGAAGAAATTCTTCTTTCCTTTTAACCATCTCAGTTTTTGTCAACACACCAAAGAAGACTTGAGACAAGAAAGATGGGTAACAGGTTATATTTATTAAAATATAGAAACTATAGAATCTGAAACCAGAATAATTCAACCAAATTAACCAAAACCAATGAGGTCTGGGTAGTGAGATGGATTGATGGGAGTATCTCAGTTCTCCCAACCTCTGAGCTAGCTGCTCGCTGTGATCAAGCAGCAGGGCCCAAGAAAACTCTTTCCCCTTCATGGCATGCTCCTTGGATATATGAACCTAACATGTGCACCATGCCCCGTTGGCCAATGTTCACCCTGATGTGCCCGATAGCGCCAAACACTACTCTGGCTCCAGTATTAGTCAGATATTTTCCAAATTTCACTGACCTGGACCAAATGCTAATTAGCCAAATTCAAACAAAACACCATTCTTGTCAAACAGATAACATGGAACAGTGTGTAGATGAAAAAGACTTGGCATGGGCCAGTTAGTGCCACCCCAAAAATTCCTACTCAGTCACCTCATAGAAGTCAACTAGCAAAGCCCACACTGGAAAAGAGGTCTGTGTGTGGTAAGAATAGATAGTGGACAACAGGGATATCTTCAGCAGGGATTGAAAACCTCCAGTCTGGATTCAATTGCAGTCCATCCAGACCATCAGACCATGGGTCCATCCAGTTCAGTATTATCTACATTGGCAGGCAGAGAATCTCTTGGGTTATAGACAGGGGACTTTTGCAGCCCTGCTTGAACATGCAAGGGGTTGGACCTAGGACCTTCTGCAAGCAAAGTGTTCTACCACTCAGCAAATGTTGCCCAAAGGAACAGGGCAAGCAAACAATGGTGCTGACAAGAAGGAGCACAGGGAAGACTGAAAGCCTTTTGCCCGAGGGCACATCAAGACATGGAGTCAGCAATGGCTATGAGAAAGGATTTACTGATCCCAATAATGCATTTAAAATTTATTAGGATTCCTGTGCAATTGAACTTATCAAGAACTTTATTCCCCCGTATGACCTTTTTGGTATTTTAGTCTGATTAGCATTTGTGATCTTTATTGCAGTTTTAGCATCTCATATGAGCAGGTATATAATCAGATAACTGTAATGTAAAATGCTTGAATGATTTCGTAGATCATTCATTATAGACTGTATTGGCATTAGATTCCTCCTGTCTTTATTTCATGAAGGCAGTTCTTAAAAGAAAATAAGACGGTAAACCAGAATCTATTAGTGCTGTGGTGTTCGTAAGGGCGATTATGATAATAATGGTACACGGAAGGGAATGCAATTTCCACGTTTCCTTATTGCAATCTGAATATTGTACACTGGGTACCATATCAACAAATCAGGTTGGATGAGCAGCAGGAACAGTCTAAATATGAGAAGTGATACATAAGATGCCAATTTGAAACTTATGTACCTAGGCACTCAAACTTTGATTTTCATTCCAACTAAAAGCTAACACTTTTATTCACAGAATGTGCCACATTAGGTTTTGCCAGTACATACTCATAGCAATCCATCATATTGGAAACTGTTGCACTGGAGCGGAAACGTTTTTTCATGCAATTTTCTGCTTTAATGAAGAAGCTCACATTACAAGCTGGCTCATAGGTTTTCAAGCATCATGGTAATACCATGAGATTTATTAAAGATGATGTGGAGCTTCCTATGCTTTTTCTTCTCATTTTAAATAGAAACAATTTTTCTGACAAACCTGTAATTGGATATTCTGCACTTTGGCTAAATCTCACTCCAGCTGACTGACTTAATAGCCCTTATTGTAATGAAACAAACAAACAAACAAAACCTGACCATGTGAGGTCAAAAGGATGACTAACTCTTGTGGCTACAGTGAAACAGGTAATGTAGCAAGAAGTCTTACTTCTGCTTAATAACCAGTGGATGGACATTTTTCATTGTGGATGTTCGGTTCGCTTGGTATTCTGCCTCTTTCTTATTCTAAGTCAATGAAACTTTATCCATTTCTGCAGTTTCTACCCAAAATGCAGCACTGAATCATGTTTGGGTGACTTGATGAGCAAATTCCAAGTTCAGGTAATGGTTAACACAGGCATGGGGAAGCTTTGTAGCCACTGTAATACTGTTGAAGTTGTTCACAATCCATTAGGTAAATTGGAAGGTTTATCAAAGACACAGTGATTCAACTTAGACATATGTATCTGAATTAGTAACAGAAGGTACACATGAGCCTTGTGTCTATGAGGCCCATCATTACATCACCACTACCTTCCTCCTTTCTTCACATGCTACAGAAGTCATTAAGTTTTCAGTTGACTCATGATTCTTATTTTGCCTCAACTCAGAATTTGTGGGCCACCCAGAACAAGACGATACCTGAAACCAGAACACCTCTATCATATGAGCTGTGCTAAACTACTCCTGCAGATAAACTTATTTTATGACTTCACTCTATGGTACACTTCTTTTTGGTTATTAGTACTGCTTATGGGCTTATGATGGATACATCCCTCATTGACCTTATATGGTACTCTACAGAAGCTTGTGAAGCTGCAGGCTGAACAAACCAGCAGGTGAAGCATGAGATGCCAGTTCCTGCCACAGATCTTGGGATTTACAGTTATAGTCACCATGTTTTGAAGGGGGAAATGTGGCACTACACATCTCTATGTGTGCACCTGCTGCCACTGGTTCTGCCACATTTCCCTCAACATATCCCTCATCTTAGCTGTTCTTCTATTGACAACCAAAGGCATTTTCCCCTGTCCTGTCTATGAATTAGGAAAACTCAGCAAGTCACTACCAGAAAATTCATCATCACACCTGCATCCACAAAATGGATGCATAAAAATAATGGACCATTGCTATCAGAAAATATATTTGTGAGAGGTGGTTTGCCTTATTTTTGAAACATGGTAGGATATCAAGTTGGTGGCCATGCCTGGATCACTCAGTCCACACTGAAGTTCTGTCCACTTGCTTCCCTGTATCAAATCATAGCTCAACATTGTTTAATACAGTTCTAAATTTTGAATTAGCCTGGGAAATATTGTCTTGACCACACAGTGAGCCCATCTCATAACCATTCCATTACTTAACTATACACTACGTAACCCTTATCCCATTGTTTGGAAATGGTTGCATGAATGAGAATAACTTAAATGACGGGATTTTTCAAAGTAGTAGCTGAAAGAAAATACCCCCCATATCCCCCTTTTGTATTTACGCAAGATAAATTTGTAGTGTCCAAAGGATCAAAATGGACCACAGATTTTTGCTGGCAGAGACTGGTAGACTTACCAGTTTACAGCTGTCTGTAAGTTATGAGCACCACAATTATACGGATTATCAAGTGGTATATAATAGACATTTGCTTTTCTAGCAAATGGAGATAAATAATTGAAATACTTTGGGGAGGAGCACAGATGTAGCAGTCCTAGTGTAAGTAGTGATTTGGAATGACGAGAAACTGAGACATCTTGTTCACATGAACTGGCAGCGTAATGGAGAGTACAGAATAAGATAATACACATATTATCATGAGAGCTTGTCTTGGGTACAAGAGCCACTAAAATGAAATGCATTATTTATGCTATTTTTGAGAAATATGGGTCATTGCTCTCTTATCACATTGCAAGCATCTGAGGCGTGATTTTGCATTAGCTAAGGCTCTTGGGCCAATAGCCTTTTAATACTTTATGATCAAAATAAAGAAGACAGGTTAGAGAGGACCCACAAATTACTCTCCCTTTTTATTTGGCTGGATAACAAGGACCTGTGCAAAGCTTTGTTTCTGTGATTCTCAAGAGGATTCATAAATGGCACACAAGGCATGCAAATCACTTCCCTTTTAGCTATGACTTATCTTTTTATTAATAATAATAATATTATAATAATAATTTATTATTTGTACCCCACCCATCTGGCTGGGTTTCCCCAGCCACTCTGGGCGGCTTCCATAGAAACAAAAATACAATAAAATATCACAGATTAAAAACTTCCCTGAACAGGGCTGCCTTAGGATGTCTTCTAAATGTCAGGTAGTTATTTATCGCTTTGACATCTGATGGGAGGGCGTTCCACAGGGCGGGCGCCACTACCGAGAAGGCCCTCTGCCTGGTTCCCTGTAGCTTTGCTTCTCGCAATGAGGGAACTGCCAGAAGGCCCTCAGTGCTGGACCTCAGTGTCCGGGCAGAACCATGGGGGTGGAGACGCTCCTTCAGGTATACTGGGCCGAGGCCGTTTAGGGCTTTAAAGGTCAACACCAGCACTTTGAATTGTGCTCGGAAACGTACTGGGAGCCAATGTAGGTCTTTCAAGACCGGTGTTAAGTGGTCTCGGCGGCCGCCCCGAGTCACCAGTCTAGCTGCCGCGTTCTGGAATAGTTGTAGTTTCCGAGTCACCTTCAAAGGTAGGCCCACGTAGAGCGCATTGCAGTAGTCCAAGTGGGAGATAACTAGAGCATGCACCACTCTGGCGAGACAGTCCGCGGGCAGGTAGGGTCTCAGCCTGCGTACCAGGTGGAGTTGGTAGACAGCTGCCCTAGATACAGAATTGACCTGCGCCTCCATGGACAGCTGTGAGTCCAAAATGACTCCCAGGCTGTGCACCTGGTCCTTCAGGGGCACAGTTACCCTATTCAGGACCAGGGAGTCCTCCACACCAGCCCACCCCCTGTCCCCCAAAAACAGTACTTCTGTCTTGTCAGGATTCAATGTCTTGTCATCTTCAATGTTTTGGCTAATTTAGAGTGAATTACTCTCCATTTTGGTCAAGTTTCTTAAATCTAATGTAAAAACGAGACCTGGACATAAATCCCCCCTAAATAATTTCCACTTTATCTGTGGGAGGAACATGTCCAGGGGGGAGATAAATTCTACAGCCATTTATTGGAGATGGAACAGACCAAACATTGTTTTATCATGAGGAAAAATGTATTCTGAAAATAGTTGGAAGAACATTTAGACAGTTGACTTATGTGCCACAGATCCCTAACATAGCATCTGCAGGCAACAAAACATTCAGATAAATATTCCCATTTGCCCATGTGGCTCTGTGCCCCCATCCTCACTCTGTGCCCCCTTTACCAAGTTGCTCATTCATCTGACTGCTACCACAGCAGTAGTTTGACCCATGCATCCATGGCTGGGCTTTTCCTTCCAAAATCTGTTCCCAGGTTTCTCCTTCATTTTCACTGTATTCGCTTCCATTGCTGGGCTTAACCTTCCCCTCCCTTTTCCTTCATGTTCCCCTCCCTATTCCCCTTGATGTCTGGACTTTCTTTTCCCTCTGCCCCATGGGAGCCATTTTATGGCTTGGGGACTTCTCCACTTACCTGGGAGGAAACTATTTTGAAAACAATGGGACATCCTTCTTAGTAGGCCTGGATAGGATTGTACTGTCCTGTAATGACCAGGTAATGACTCTGGACCAGTGTTTTCCAACCTTTGGTCTCCAGCTGTTTTTAGACTACAACTCCCATCATCCCTAGCTAGCAAGACCAGTGGCCAGGGATGATGGGAATTGTGGTCCAAATACCGCTAGAGACCAGGGGTTGGGAAACACTGCTCTAGACAACCATCCTACTGCTACCACAGCACCAGTGGTCTCACCTGCTGCTCCTTAACTCCAGGAGAAATTTTGTGATGCATCTTGCTTTCTTCATATATACAACAATGAGCTCACTCTAGTCTAATTTATTAATAGTGGAAGATTATGCCTCAAAGCATAATGAACTTGTGGAGGGACCTTGTGGACCTTGCTGCCCTTTACATACACATGTGAACAAAGCATGTCACCTAAATACCTGAAAAGTCTTCCTCATATCTCTCCCTTCTGTCAATCTTCAACCCATCAGAATGCCCTATGTTATTGACATCTCAAACATGCCAGGTGAACCAGGCAACCAGTTTGGTCCCAGGTTTCACACTGACGTTTCACACAGACCTCTTAAATTAGGGATTCTTGAGGAATTTGACCCTTGAGGATTCCAAAACAAAACAACCTGATCTGCAACTCTCAGACTAACAATCTGCTCAATTTCACACTAATCCAAGTGTTCTTTGCAGTTCTTTGCAATTTAAATGTATCCAAACATACATTTAGAGGCACATTTTGAGTGAAAATTTTGAGGAAAAGTACACATTTAAAAATGAATTAACAGGCAATTTAAATGTATACTTGGGAAGGTATATTAGCACAGAAATAGCCTGGAACAGTATTATGTAAAACATATAAAAGTATCAGAGACTGAAAATACATATCTCCAAACTTACAACAGACTGCTAGGCCTTTGGGTGTTTATCCTTAGTGGCTTAGAGCAGAATTTATTTGCGCCCCCCCCCCCATTAATGTAACACTTTCCTCATACTGAGCAGAACAGAAATGGAAAATCTGTTTCCCCTGCTCCCAGTACTGTTGAATTCAATCCCATCGTCTTTGACCATTGGCAATGGTGGCTGGGGCAGTGAAAGTCCAACAAAATCTGTAGAACCACAAGCTCTCCACCTATCTGCCTCTTACTCATGCACTGGGCATACACAGTTTGAAGCAGGGGTAGATCCTTATCCCTAGGCTACCCCTGCTCCCAACACATTGAGCACAGTGTGAACAGATATCTGTATCACATGCAGGCCCTACACATGAAGATTTGTAGAATTCCATCTCTCATGCATTTATCTCATCTTTGAGTTCTCACAGCTTAACTGACACAAATACCCGATATTTGGCATTAGGCAGAACTAACAAGTAGTAAGGAAAATGTAACGATCCCAGAATGGGTGGGTGGTTTTTTTCCCCCCTGGGGTGTGTGTGGTGGTGGTCTAATTTCTGTAGGAAGCTGCATATAAATAGCAGTTAAAATCTATAAGCATTGTGCCCCGCAGTTATTTTTGTTTCTAGCAGCATCTACCCTCTTTGTGAACAAAGCTTGATAGTTCAAACACAAATTCTCAGTCATTCTCTTCCTTCCTCCCTTCCTCTCTTTCTCCCTCCCTCTGGACAGATGAACAATGCCAATCATTTATGTAAGCAACCACAGCAATTTATATACGTCCAATACAATCACCACATGGATTTGGAAACTTCACAGATGTATTCACATATGTTAATGATCTGTCAAGGTCTTCTGTACAATAAATATTTGCAGGGGGTGGGCATAAGCAACAATGAGAAACAGAAAAATCAGTGGAAAGGATGGAGTTTGGAGCCTCATTGGGATATGGGTAGCTTCAATTCAAATACAGATTGGCTGAGAAATAAATCAAGCTATTTCCTGATTTGGGAGTGGGGGGTGGGGGTGGGGTGGGAAATAGTTTGGCTTATTTCTAAGTCAATCCAATTTGAGTCAAGGGAAAGCTTATCCATCACCACAAATATTTAACCCAACAGTCAGGCAATCAATTAACATTCTGTAATTAGAGCCCAACACGCTGAGGGAAGTGCAAAAACACTATAGACCAACAGAAAATCAGAAAAATTGAATACTTCTGAGCCTTTTAAAGGCTGATCAGTCAGTTCATAAAGTGCTCCTTCATGAAAATTACTATGTTCTGATTGATTTGGCAGGATCTGGGACTATATAAGCTCAGTTTCCATCTCTGTCCTAATGTCTAATGAAATTCTCAAGTAAAAGTTCAAGTCGCAGAAGAGTTCAAGTGACACTGGTTCTGTGATGCCTGGCCTATTTCAAGCCTAGCTCTTCCTTCCTTCTTTCCAGAAAACGCTCCACTGGCTCCACTGGCAAACCACAGAGAGAAAACAGCTGGAAGCTGTATTATTCACCCCAAAACATATGTCGAAACATGAATTGTTGAAATCTTACAGATACATATTTGCTACAGCTAGTTACTTAAGTTTTTGACAAGTCGTGAAGGAGCTAGAAACTTCTGGAAAGGCTTTCTGTTCCTTGGATGATGCTAGTTTCAAAACTGAGTTTACCCTAAAGGTATTTTTAATGAGGCACTTGGAAAAAAAATGGAACAAAATGTATTTAATAGCGAAGGCAAATTGTCTTGGTTACTTACATCTGTGTTCTATGGACTCAACCTGGAACCACTAAAAAATTTATGCAGCCTTCATGTTTCCTTTTGGCAACAGATAAACTAGTTTAAACTGATCTCGGAAGAACTTTACTCAAAAGCCATGTGCAAATTGCTTATCCTCCCACTAGACACCCTCCCACAAAATTACTGCTTCCTAACATCCAGTAAAATGCTTCAGGGGAACACAATCCAAAAATAAATACATTCGTTGGTAGCAAAAGCAGCCCCAGTGCATCTTTCTGCATTCCAATGGAAGGACTGAGCTGACTTTCAAGGAGAATGTTTGAATTTTTAATACAAATGCAAATGCCCAAATTAGTCCAGCCGGAGTAAAATATGTTTATTAGTCTTTAGATACTACTACATTTTACCATATGCAGTAGGCAGCCAATTAAGCAAACCTCACAGTGTGGGCAGCACTGGGCTTCTATAATGTGCGTTTTGAAGAGGCAAGTCCAAGATATACTGCCTTCATCCTACAGCCGTTTTATGATCAAAGTTCCCATCAGAGCGATTTGCCTAAGTAGTACAGAAGCAGGATGTTTTGTCAAGGAATGGCCGCTATTAAGCAGTTGCAAAATGTCATTTTAACTTTTTCAGATGTATTGCAGAGTCTAAAGTTTAGGTGGTGTTTTCTGAAAACAGACCCTATATTCATACCTATTAATGGAAATTAGCATGCCAGGCATTATTCCATACAGATCAATTGAAGACAAGTGACTATAATACACCCATCCTTTCCCCAACAGCAACAGGAAAGGCAGTCAAAGCCCAGTAAAGTCATCACATAGCCCTAAACAGTTAGGTGTCATCTCAGGCTGCTACAACAGGCCAGATCATTTGCAACAAGTAATGATAAGATATTAGAAGTTTGGAAATCCTTGTCCTAAAAAATTGGTGCTCTGGTTTTTGGACTTGTATAATCTGAATTTGGACTTGTATAATCTGATCCATAAAGAAGGCTGATCGCCGAAGAATTGATGCTTTTGAATTATGGTGCTGGAGGAGACTCTTGAGAGTCCCATGGACTGCAAGAAGATCAAACCTCTCCATTCTTAAGGAAATCAGCCCTGAGTGCTCACTGGAAGGACAGATCCTGAAGCTGAGGCTCCAATACTTTGGCCACCTCATGAGAAGAGAAGACTCCCTGGAAAAGACCCTGATGTTGGGAAAGATGGAGGGCACAAGGAGAAGGGGACGACAGAGGATGAGATGGTTGGATGGTGTCCTTGAAGCTACCAGCATGAGTTTGACCAAACTGCGGGAGGCAGTAGAAGACAGGAGTGCCTGGTGTGCTCTGATCCATGGGGTCACGAAGAGTCGGACACGACTAAATGACTAAACAACAACAACAATCTGAATGGGAGCTCTTGCAACTTCTCACACTAGACACAAAGATCAGGAGAGAGAGAAAAGGAGATACCATCCATTTAAAACTACTGCAACAACCAAGAAGTGTAAAAAAGAGACAGGCATCAAGCCAAAAAAACAAAGATCTTGGGGGTGGGGGGAGGTTTTCATTTGTCCACTTCCTGTATGCTAAAAGCAACTCACTTGAGAATGTACTTGAAAATATACTCAAGAACATACTTTTGAAAACAAATACTTGAGTGAATTGTTTATGGCATGTTCAAATTAGACATATGAAGACCTTTTGCACACTTCACAAAACGAATTGCAGTTTTCAGACTGCAATCTTCTACTCATCTGCTAGGTAACAGGGTCACTGAGGGGTGGGAGGCTCAGGGGGTACTAGTGTTCAAGGATCACTGCTGGCAGGGAGTCCTGACTCTGAACTTTCATTGGAAAACAAAAGTTAGTCTCTTGCTCTTGCAGAATGAAAATTGTGAAGCAAACTGTGCTGACAGCATCCCAAGTGGTTGCTTTATGACTTATGAGCTTGTTCCCCGCATTTCAGTGTGTTTAGCCAATGAATGAAGTCACTGCTATGATTTTATGATGTTCCAATTATTTTTACTGTACTTTTTGGTGTACATCACCATGTTTTTATTATGAGCTGGCAATTTACAAGTACTCTTATAAATAATTTTGTAAGTACCCTTATAAATAAAATGATAAAATGAAATAAAATAAAAATACAGATATTTAGAGTCATATACAAAGGAAGGCCCCAAACAGGTTCTATTGACTTTGAAACTCCCTTCTTCATTCATTGGTATGTGTGTTTGCTGACTACGCTCTGAAGCTGTGATGAATTTGCCCCAACCCAGTTTTGAGGTAGCCCCCGCCCTCCCAAAATTGGCAGAGTTGGCTATGACCGTCACCCATTCAGGGCAGGGTTGCTTGGCAGTCATTATGGGGTATATTTGATTAACATTTGGGCTCCCCCCACCCCCATTCAGCCTACTTCACACTGTTGTGAATTAGCTTCCTTGAAGTGGCTGGCTGCTTTTTTTGTGACGGGCAGGCAGGTGAGTGGATTTCAATGTAAAGGACAATCACCCTGAGGCATTAATGGGCTAAGAGCACTTTCTATAGCTGCCTGAGGTGGTTGTTCTTTGGTAGGTGCTCTTTTAGTCTGCCATGTACACCCTGGTAAACAGTGAGAGCAGGGGTGCCAACTTGAATAAAATATTTGGGAGGGCAGGTGAGCCCTGCCCCACATAACTGATCACATGATGCAGCACACACACCCTATTTGAATGACAATGTCCATTATTTGGGGGGGCTGGCCCCCTCAAATATTTTATTGGGGGCAAAGGGACCTCGGGCCCTAGGAGTTGGCTCCTATGGCATGCACCCAAGGCTCCCTCCGCAGAAAATGGAGCATTTTGCTTCTTACTTTTCTATGGAACATTATCTCTTGAGTCTTTTTTCCTGGGTGCGTGGGCAATAGATTGTTCTTTCTAGATTCAGACAGTTTAGAAGGACTGCCTGTTGTAGTTTATTTTGAAACTGCTTTTTCATCTTCCCTGGTAGAGATGAGATTGTTGCTCAGAGAAAATAATTGAGAAATCCAAGGTTTTACTGTAACAGTGAATGACTTGGCAGTACCATGTCCACCCAATATCAAAATATAGCAGCAAAGATTTGAGTCCATCCTCTTTCTAACTCCAATTTAATTTCATTTTAAAATGTTATTATTATTATTTTAAATAAAAGAGATTTTTTTAATGAGCATACTTTTCTTTAAAAAAACAACAACCCAACAACAATCATTCAAATGTAAATAAACCAATTCCTGGTATATGTATATTGCAAGAGGGATACTGTGGTTGAGAAAAGGTGGACTGAATCAACCCCGGATAGCTAGATAATTTAACTAAAGAGACAAGATGTTTTTGCAGTTATTTTTCCTAAAAAAATGTGTTAAAGAAGCTTTACTGGACTAAAGTTCAACTGCTGTGCTTGGACAGCAGTGAGGGATATAAGTGACTGAAATCAAACTGATTTCATGGACAATTTACTAGCAGGTGTGCATTTGTTTTATTACATTTGTTTTTTATTTAAGGTACAGCTGCATGGAGAATTCCAAAAGTTTTACTGAACCAAGAAATGATGCCAAGTTGCTTGCTCCTTCTACACAAACTCAGTCCTTCCTTGGATATAAGAATACAAGCAGAGCAAAATGCTTCTGTCCTCACAGTGACCATCTATATGACTATGGGAAGCCCACAGGTAAGACATTAGCACTCCTCCATTTGTGATCCCTAGCAGCAGGTATTCAAAGGGCACTGCTGATGAAAGCCATCATGATGACCACTGCGTTGACCCAAATCTTTAGTATTTGACCAGTGAAGACAATAAAGAAGTGTGCTGATGATTGTTAGGATGATGCTATGGAGTGATATGCAGTGGAAGAATCACAGAAGCAGCACAGTATTATTTATTTATTGAGAAGATCCCTATTCTACCTTTCAATCAAATGATAGTTGTGGCAGCTTCCAAGAAAAGCAGCAATAACAAATTTCGATGTACCACAATTCTGAAGAAACTATGGGTTGTATCCATTGCAGCACTAGATAACACTTTCCATTTGTACAAGGATTTACTGTATGCTTGCACAATGGAACCTCCTTTTCCATGTACCTGCTAAATCTGTTCTAGGTTTCCTTCAACCCTGCAGAGAAGATTTTGGGAGGGAGGGAGGGTGCAGGGTGTGCAGGGTGGATGGAGAGAGGAAAAGTTCCTTTGCACAGTCACAAGACCTTGCACTAATGGAAGAAGTGCATTGGATACAGACCTACTTTGGGGTTGCTAACTTGAGCCCCTCATATGCTAAAAGAGCACATGAGAGGGTGATAGGATCACACTGCAGAACCACATCCTCCACTGCTGGTGTGCACACTAGTCACACCTATTCATGTGAAGGGACTTTGTGCATGCACACAGGGCTAGGAAAGGTCAAAACCTTCACCAGTCAGGTTTGCATACACTTATACTTGCATACAGTCCATTCGCATGGCTGCCAAATTCAAAGCTGCCAGGGTCCTGCTGACGCATGCAACATTACAGCCAGGACTATGCAGCATTATCCCCTTATGTGCTCCATAAGTGAGTGAGTTTGAGTGAACTTCCCTCATGTGAAGGACTTCACGTGAGGGTGTAGACTGAGGCCCTGAATTTAGAGCCTCGGAGCTGTTAGAATAATTTTGACCCCATAAACATACTGCAATAATTAAGACAATATGGCTTCTAAAAGACTAGAGTAGGGCAGGACTATGCACCTTGGTCCGGGATGCTGTTTTAGCTTCAGCAATGCCAACTTCAGCTTATAGCGCCAGAGCCTGATGTGGAGAATCCAGAATGAGGCATAAATCAGAATGGCTCAGTGTTTTGCTTGAAGCACATTCCAGTTCAGTGTTTAATACTCTCTGTAATAATATTCAATCAAAAAGATTACATTTGTACTCTAAATTTTCTTAGCATGCTAATTTAAAAACAACAACAATTAACATGCTTCGACTGTGCTAGATAGAAATGGTATCATTACTTCAGAATAATCAAGATATATTGCATAATAAAGTATCAGCAATATGTTTATTGCTGTATGCTTTTGCATCCGAGTGCTTGGGTTTCATGGTTTGTCTTTGCAGGTTTCCCAAAGAGGAACAAGATGGCAACTATGGAAATAACAAATAAAGGCAAGCCTTTACGTACAGACATGACTCTTCACTTCAATTTACAGGCCAGTGAGTGGACTTTTGAAATGTATGTTTGCGTAACAGATACTCCATCTTAAACTGTTTTTAAATGAAAACAGTGTCTTAAAGGATCACTTGTTCCTCAAGATTTTAGACTACTACAGCTTTGGAAACTATCTCGAATACTCTATGAAACTAAAAGAGGACAACATTAGGCAGTTGGACACAATAGTTACACTAGGAGGAAAATCTCAAGAAGATGATGATTTGCAGGCAGATCACATATGTCGCTTTAGCATAACAGGGTATTAGAAAGGCAGGAAATATCATTTGCATCAAATAGAGGAAAGGCATGATATGCATACATAAACATATTTGTTATCAGACATTTATTGAGTACACAGCCGCTAAAGCCAACAAACAAGATGTGAAAGTAGCTTTGGTCTTGATGTATAGTATCATAGATTTGCAGAGTTGGAAGGGACCCTGAGAGTCGTCTGGTCCAACCCCCTGAACGGCTGGAATCTCAGCAGGATCATCCATGACAGATGGCCACCCAACCTCTGTTTAAGACCTTCCAAAGGAAGGAGAGTCCACAACACCTCATGGGAGTCTGCTCCGCTGTCACACAGCTCTTAATGTTGGAAAGTTCTTACTGGTGTTTATTTGGAATTGCCTTTCTTGTAACTTGACAGATGCCAAAAATATTTTTAGCGAGCAGATTCACATTTAAGCCTTTAGGAAAGCACAGTGTATATTGAATCAGAATGGAAAATGGCATAATGATATTCCCAAAAATGATATCACAGAGCTATAAAAAGTGCAGAAAGGGGAAAGCACAATGATCAAAGGTTTGGAGCATCTTCCCTATGTGGATTTGCTAAGTATTTATGGGCTTTTAATTTAATTTTCTTTTTTGGGGGGGATTAAAGAAGGACATGAGATGTTAAAAAAAATGAGTGGAAAAAGTGGATTAATTTTTAGAAAAGGTCCCTCTATCAGTACTAGCACCACTGAATTTGCTTAGATCTGGGCACGAGCATTGAAGAAGTGGATTGGGAAAGGATATGATCTAAACCAGGGGTCCTCAAACTACAACCTGTGGGCCAATCCGGCCCGCCAGAGTCCTGAACACGGCCTGTCCAGGCAAAGCCAGTGCAACCGCCTTATTCCGATGGAAGGAGGCCCATTGCAATCTCTGAAACGTGCTTGCTACCAGGGTAACCTCCGAGGGGCTTGCTCATGAACAAATGAGGTGGGTGTTCATATGATCCAGCAGTGTCGCAGCCCCCCTACCTTGGCAGCCACCTCCGCCACTTGCGGGTCTCCTCGGAGGAGGAGGCGCCATGCTGAAAGCCCCACAGAGCAGTGTCTGGCGCTGGCCACAGGCAAGGAGTGGATGGGAAGGAGGCAGGTGAGCAAACAACCAGATGGGGGAGTGAAGGAGAGAAGCAAAAGCTCCCTCAACTCAGGACCTAAACCCTGGAATGCACAGAGTTAAAAAAAAAGTGATTCCCTGTGTGCTCCTGATCGATCACCCCGCCCCTCTAAACCCCCATTGAAAGCTATTTCTACTAGGATCGAAAAGGCAGACTTAAAGGTACTTCTTTGACGGCACTGGTCACAAACCAAGCTGTCACAAACAAACAAACAAACAAATATTTTCCATGTTTTGGAGAAGTTGCCTAAACTTCCAAGATGTGGGTAAGTCTATTAAAGCTAAAAGAGGCAACGCTGAGTAAATTATGACTGGGAGGTTGTGTGAACTGAGGACACTGAACATTAATGGCAGCCAATGCCTCCTAACACTGTTGTTAGCCTGGGTTGAAATTGGAATGACTGCTGAACTTGGCTTTCACTTTCCAGTGCCGTTATCACCAACCCCATCTGGTAGGAAGCCTCTAGCCCTTTCTTGACCTGGCTGCCATAATTCAGTTGAGCAGCTTGTGTGATTGCACTAATCAAATATTTCGCTTTGTGCCTTTCCATAATTTATTTTTAAAAATCTCTTTTCCCCCACATTGTTCCTACTCTGTTCCTTGGCTTGGCTTTGCAGCAATTCATTGCTAAATTATATACCCCCCTTAGCAATAATGTTTAATTATATTTCTTTTTCTTTCTAAAAGATCCTTGTGTTCTGCCAAATTGTCTTGAAACGTCAGCAATCCAGAGACATTGGCAGAGAAAAGGAGAAAACTTTATTCATTCTTATCTGCCTTCAGGTATCCCAATATGTAAACACAGCCTACAGGAGAAAAAGTATGAAACAAGTAAATATTAAGAGAATCAAAGTATCCCTAAGAGTTCAAGTACAATATTTTCTGTAGAAAGCTGGATGACTAGCCGCTGCCTGCACTCTCTATTATTATTTTTCTCCATTTAGTGGGTCCTTAATCACTGAATGTGCTGATTGTTTCCAACCTTTCTTGACCTCAGGTGCAATCTCTCAACTCTGAAGTAGCACCATGTAAGGCTTTCCCATTTCATGCAAGTGATTAGGTTGCCTTGCAAATTCCTCATAACTGGAAGTGCAAATGGATCCTTTGTGAGAATGTGGCACACCGTTGAATAAAATATACTTTTATTATAGTACAGGAACTCTAATGTGCAACGTCTGTTAAGATAATATAACAAACTTGACCCAGATCTAGCATTGTGTATCTAGTCCAGGTAACAACAAATGGTACCACATGAAGGTGTGTATTAAGATGGAACCAGCCAATTCACTGGTCTGCTTTGGTGAGTCCTTAAACATGGATGGGCCCACACAGCTAGATCTATATTAGTTGCTTTTGTGGAAGAATATCCCTTCTTTGACTGATGTTCAAAACATTGCTTTTAACACCTATGAGGTTTACCAGACCTAAACATTGTCAAGGGGTATAAAGAAAGGGGACTTTTGCTTACCAAAAATCATGTGAATACAGGGGAGCATTTGATTTCCATCAATCCCCTCTATAGCCTATTGTGCTATATCCCATTCTTTCCCAAAATACCCCTGAACCCTCAGCAGAAATTTGGAAGGGAACAGAGGTCTTAAGTGGGGAAGTAAATATGTGGAAAATTGGGTGTCCTCAACATGTCTGAGTGGAAACAGTTTTTGCAAAGGCAAAACTACCATTGGATACAACTGAGGGGGTTGATATTCCAAACTGATTTTTTTTAGACAATAAATATTATTTCAATGTACAGTCATAGAAAGCAAAAACAGTATGATAAGGAAAGAGAGATGCTTGCCATCATACCCTGATTACAATTTACTGGGGCCTCTGCTTCTTCATAACCCTTAATAACTGACTATAATACCTTGGTATGACTGGTCTGGTAATAGCAGCTTTTTTTATTTTGTCAGAAAATATAGCACCTGATAAACCAACTTGAAATAATAGTAGTTGTAGCTCTCTAGAGTGTGACAGTAATGTTTTCATTTGAAAAAATTATTATAAATGTTTAAAAATGTATAATAAAGACAACTGATAGCCTTGCATCAAAGAAAGCATTGTTCATTCAATACATGTTGACTATGTTGTTATCATGATAATAAGGCAATACAGTGATTCTAGGAAAGTCTTTGATCACTTTTTGCCATCTCACCTTTGGGCATTTTCAGTCATTTGGGCATTTAGGCAGCTCCCAAGATCATAACAATTCACACCTTTAAAGATGTGCAATTCTGCTTAAGCCACTTGGTTGCCATCAAATTTTTGGCAGGAGAGGGAAATTGTAGGCGGGAGGATGTGATGAATGCTAAGTGCCGGGCTGCCTTGCCAATAGATGGCATGTGAAATCAGTGGCACAGAGTACCATATTGTTTTCCTGTGCACACTCCATTGAAGTGATGCACTCTTCCGTAGTCGCCAAGAGTCAAGATGAAATAATATTTGGAGAAAGTCAAGTGCTGCACAGCTCCTTTGGCTGGTTACACTGAAAAAGCACACAATAAAGTTTCAGTTCAAAATTAGGCCAAAAAGGCATCTCTGCTCTGTAGTGATGATATGACTTCAGCTTTTATCTCAGAGGTCCAGGAGTTCTTTCTGCCTCGTGTTATGGTCTGCCAATCCCAACTGATACCTGCCAGCTTCACACATTTCCTTTCTTGCCTTTGTGGAGTTGTCTGGCCCTTACCTTCTAAGTGCCACTATCATTTTGTGTGTGTGTGTGTTCCTTGTCACAAGGAAACAGAAATCCATATTTGAACGATTTCTTTAAAATTGCATATGTTCTTATACAAATAAGGCCATGTTCTTTCATCAGTGCCTTAAGTGGTAGCTATAGCATGTGTGCTCATTTCAATCATGTCTGTAGCTACAACTCTGCCTTGAGGGGAAGCCATGTGTGATGCTCCACACACCCCTCCCTCCATCTGCACTATACATTTAAACAGTGCTTTTTTTTCTTTAAAAAAATGTTTAGGGGTACTCTCATTTTGACTCAAGAAAATCACCATTTTATAGTTCAAATTTTTGAATCATGGCGCTGGAGGAGACTCTTGAGAGTCCCATGGACTGCAAGAAGATCAAACCTATCCATTCTGAAGGAAATCAGCCCTGAGTGCTCACTGGAAGGACAGATCCTGAAGCTGAGGCTCCAATACTTTGGCCACCTCACGAGAAGAGAAGACTCCCTGGAAAAGACCCTGATGTTGGGAAAGATGGAGGGCACAAGGAGAAGGGGACGACAAAGGACAAGATGGTTGGATAGTGTTCTCAAAGCTACCAGCATGAGTTTGACCAAACTGCGGGAGGCAGTGGAAGACAGGAGTGCCTGGCGTGCTCTGGTCCATGGGGTCACGAAGAGTCAGACATGACTAAACGACTAAACAACAAGAGCATAGTTCAAATTGGGAAAAATAAATACAGGAAATGGCCAAAAGTACGATGATTCACAAACTATTTAGGGGTATGTGTACCCCTGCGTCCCCCCAGAAAAAAGCACTGTGATTTAAAGAAGGATCTTTAAAGCATAATTGTAAAGCAGTGTTGCCTGAGAAGAGGGGTTGGAAGCCACTCTGGAAATTGTAGCTCTGCGAGGGAATAGGAGTCTCCCAACTCTCAGCAGCCTTAACATACTACACTTCCCAGGAGTCTTGAGGGGAAGCCATGTGTGTCTAAATTGGTATGTTACTGCTTAAATGTATAGTGCAGATGGGCCTTAGTTTAAAAGGTGTAAATTGGTACTTTTACTAAGCATTGTAGCTGCACAGGTGCTCCAGTTTTTGGAAGGCATCACTGAAGACATAAATCTCCCCTTCCCACACACTGATCCTATTTAATTCTAAACCACATGCAGAAACCTAGTCAGAAATTTTATGTGATGGCATGGTTTGTTACAGTGGCATATCTATCTGTAACTGGCGTGTTCTCTCTCTCTCTCTCTCTCTCTCTCTCTCTTGCTAATTTGAAAATATATATATCGGAATTATTAGAAAGATAAAAGAAGAGCTTTTGTGAGTGAGGCAGACAGAGATATGGAAGTGTTAGTAAAGCTTTTAAAATTAGTTCTGCTGGTAGATTTATGGGTCTGATATTTTTTCCTCATTTGTTTGTCCTTTAGTTGCACCCTTCTATTGCTTGATGCCTTACAGGCACAGTAATATGGTAAAAAACTCAGACAGATGTCTTCTTGTAAACTTTAAAGGATCTAGAAGTTAGCCCTACAGGTACAAAACTATTGCACTGGAAAGACCATTTATCTGTCTGTTTTTAATATATTTCATTTCTTTGATCTATATGTTTTTCTTAGAATGCAGTATTATGTTTAAAATTGCCAGTGCAACCTGTGTAGATAGATACATCAAGAAGAAGAATTCCCCAATTGACATTCAGGATGTTTTGTAACTAATGGAAATGAGTAAGTTACCACCCCAAAAAGTCATTAAGATACAGTACACTTTCAGAAGGGTGGCTATTCATTACTCCTTATTCTGTCTTGTTGGTGATATGAACAGGGACATGTAAGGGTGGAACACAGGAATTTAGGAAGTCTGCTCACCTTCTCAGGTGGGCGGTGTTGCGGCTGGGCATCTGGGACCCCCAGTAATCTAGCTGGGGGGCAGAGGGTTGCCGCCGGTCAGGCCATTGGTCAATCTAGTTCAGTACTGTCTGCAGTGACTTGTAGTAGCTCTCCAGAGTTGCAGACAGAGTTCTTTCCCAGCCCTACCTGGAAATGCTGGGGATTGGAACTTGAAGCCTGGACTACCCACAATACACTGTACTGTGAACCTTCCTTATGTGGGCCATTAGATGCCTCACAATAGCTATATTCAACATTCTGTGGACATGTTAGGTGGATAATGTCAAGTACACATAGTCGTGGTACATCATATTCCATAATGTAATGAAAATAATAGATTAATATATTTTATGTACAAATCTATACTATAATGAAAACTTAACACAAAGAGCAACTTTTCATTAATAGCCAGAATTTGCATGAACACTATTCAAGCAATTTTATGTGTTCACCTTTCTAAAGGAACATTTTAAACATGTATAAAGTATGGTCTTCTAAAATTTGAGTTATATAGTTGAAGTTATTAAAACTATTTCAAACGGGACAAAAATCTTATCCACACAGCCTTCTTCTGTCATCTTAAACCTGGGGAGGTGGATCAGATTAATCTGAGAAAAACAGAACTTTTAGAATATATATTGATTTTCTTCCATTATAATGCTCCCATAAATCATAATCATCATGTGCCAGGCCTATGTGTCCTTGATTTTGCTTCCTGGAATCTAATCTTATAACTCAAGCTCTCCAAAAAGGAACATTTTTCTTACTTCTTCTCCTTGCTTATGCATTTTCTCCTGCTTCCTCCATCTTTTTTCTGTTTACCTACAATATTGCTAGAGGGACTTGGTGCGGTGGCATCTCAAGGTCATCAGGTGAGCTGATGAATAAAATGAATTCTTTGAACTTTGGTTCTTCAAAACCCTTACTGCAAATTCCAGACTTTAGCTTTTGTTTTGTTTTCCCAACAGGTTCGTGCTAATGCCCCAAACAACTTTGTTTTCAAACTTGTGCCCCACAGAGCACAACTGTAAAACAAACAAACAAAAAACCAGGATTCCTGGCAGCCATATTATAATTAATTTCAGATCAAAAATTTAAATGTCACTACCAATCAGCTATTTATTTATTTATTCAAGGGTTGAACAACTTTTTACCTTAGATATGCAAGTGGACCCACAGAACTTTGTTAGACCATTCGGGGGGAGTGTCTATCTTTAATCGACCGAATTAGGCCAGCATGCACATTATGTCAAGAGATATGTAATCAATCAATCAATCAATCAATCAATCATAAAGTTCCTAACCAAAAACAGATTCAGTTGGATCCAGAGTACTGAAAATGACAGTGCCCCATATACTATGCAGCCAGTTTAGCCAAGAAAAAAATCACAGACTTCAGAAGTCTATGTGGACTTTGAAAAATATTATCATTTTAGTATTAACGGAGCAAAAAAGATCAGGAAAGTGAAATGTCACTTCCCATGGACCAGAAATAGGGCTGATTCAGTCTAGACTATGCCCCGTTCCATCAGAATAACCTTTACACAAGTTATCCAATGGCCAACAAGAAATCCAATATTTTCTCCTAGTGTGGTGTGTAGGAGTGAGCAGCACTTAAGCTGGATGGGACATGCTGGGCCACCATGGGGATCCACACTGTGTTTGCACAGTGGCCTGCATGTGGTCAGACCAACAAGAGTTGATGAGCCCAGTGATCACCTCTCAATGGCTTGTTGATCATTTGCCTTGGCACCTACTCACCTACCATATCAATATCAGTGCACGATGGGGCCTTCAAACTATGTCATGGGAACGAGAATCAGTCACACACCTAATAGCTCACATCTAACAGAGAAGAATTTAGTGGCTTTCCATCCTTCCTCTCTGGTTTGGATACTGTTTTCACACACAGTGACATACCAGCTACTTGGTTATCCCAACCTAGTTTATATTTTAGTTGGGAGACTTCTCTCTCCAGGACACTGCCATGTTCGTGTACATGACGATAATTAATTTGTACTTAGGTAATATGTCCCAAGTCAGTCATTAACCTTATTGCAAAGCATCTGCACAAATAAAAAAAACCTAAAACAGAACTATATCTGGACTGAAGAAGAGCAGCCTGACACCTTTGTTACTCCACTGACATTATATCATGACATTATCCAAAAGTGCTCACTTGCTGAATTACATTGGCTGGCATCAGAAACGCCAACTCTACAGGAATCTGAACACATTGTAACATATTCAAGGCAAATCCAGCAGCTGCTGGCAAGCGAGATGGACTAAAAACAATTAGAAATTCATTTTGTTTTGCATAAGCACAGCTACCTTTCTATCAGATCACAATGCTATTTAGCAGTATATTGCCTTGGTTGCTATGTGGCAACAGTTTCATTAGGAGCCTTTTAAATATTCATTCATATCTCAGAACAGGAGGCGGTCCCAGGATCCAAAATCAAATCTTTGGAGGTCCCTTTCATTTTTTATTGTGGTGTAATCAAAGATCTGTGGAGGTGGAAGAGAGAAAATGAATGTTCAACCAGTTGATTGCTAATGTAGGGCAGAGACAAATTCTGGAACTATATGACTCCACTGAGTGAAAACAATAGCCCCATTGATAAAGTAATTATCTACTGTTTTGTTCTCTTTGGAGCTCATATAAATGACAGCTTCTAACAAAACAGAAGCTCTTAAATCTCCATTTCAGAATCTCAGACCCACTTTTCCTTTGTTCTGTGAAATACAACAGGGTTGTGTGCATGTGTGAGTTTCGCTGTTTTTCTGGTAGCTGTTTATATTGAGCAAGTGCTAGAATGGCTGACTATAGAGAATAAATCAGGTGAAAGGGGGAAGTGGTGGAAGATATCCTGGGATCACCAATTTAGACACTTCAGCAATTAGTTATGTGGACCCTCAGTGAAGGAAGAAATGTTCACACTGCATCCATAGCTTTCCATTTTTTTATTTTATTTTTTTTTCCTTCCTTGATTTTAGTACTGCTGAAAGGGACGTTTAAAAAAAAATCCTGAGGGAATCTTGGCTATTACATAAAAGGGTTAGAAGAAAGTTTTTTGGTGTTTTTTAAAAGTTTTTAAAGATCTAGTTTCCCTGCTCAGTGTTACTTATATGGCTATTTTGTAAGGCAGCCTTCATCAAAATGGTGCCCTCTCTATATATTTTCAATACAAACATCTGGAGATGGCAAAGACTGTCATAAGGGTATTTGAGGAACATTGACCTCTTCCCATTAAATACACATTCATGCTCATACACACCACATTTTCTTTACTGGATAAAAAGGAGCATTCTAGTTTATTCAGCAGGAAGCAGTCGTCCCTGTACATTTCCCCCCATTTGGAGTGCTTCCATCCTTCTAAAAAGGAAACTGTTTGAAGATCTGTTAGAAAAGTAGAGTGATAAACAGAAAAAGAAGGAGCAGGGTCTCTGCAACAAAATGGCAGTGAATGGGATGCATTAGGCACCAGAGGATAGAAGGACAAGATAGTTAATGGGCTTGATGAAAGGAAGGCAACCTGTTGGCAATTCAGATCCCGGCTCTTCTCTTTGGAACCATTGCTCAGCTGTGTGTCCCACTGCAAAACACTTTGCAGGCACACATTGGAAAGATGTAGCAGCAGCTGCCTTAATTGTTTAGGCAGCTGCTCCAATTAAGCTCCAATTCTATGATAATTTTCTTTGTGGGGATCTGATCTGTATTGCATCTAACCAGGAGAAATGATCCGCAGGCATTTTGAGACACAAAGAAAGGCCTCTGTGCTTGATGTGCCTCTGTTCACTGCAGCAGAGGTTGGGCACAGTGACTCCATCTGTTATAACTGTACTTGCTATCTAAAATATTATGAATGTTCGCACATGTATCATCAACCCATGTTATATTTAGGATTATAATAGTAACTATCTAGGTAGTTTGGTCACTGTTGGTAAATATTTATGTGTTTATAATGCAAATGATTTATGGAACAAGTTACATAGCTGTTAGCTTTAAGCATTTTTTAGATTTCTGGCAAAAGAACCCACTCTTCACATATCTTTGGATGAGAATAATATTCACAGAATAGCCAAATAAAATTCTGAAACCTATGTGTGTTGCATTCCAATTGATCCATCATCCAGGAAGTGAATTCATAGGATGATTTCTCTATAAGTTATTCGAGTTAATGAAGCAGACTCTGGTAAAGAATCAATGAGACAAGCAAAGAAATCATTTTTCTAGTTCTTGGCTTTAAGGAAAAAGCAAGGGGTCTTCTTCTGAGCTCGCACAAAGCCATTCGAGCGGTTATCTATCCCTTACTTAGTCATTTATTGTGATTCTGTCATAAAGCATTTAAAGAGCACTCTGTAATCTTTATAAAGCAAATCTATCCAGGGAAATATAGCTTGGATTTTGGTGGCCTAGCATTTCCAGTTCAAGTACTCAGAGGTTCTTGTTTGAATAGCAATGACTATGAATGTTCATACATTTACAATTCTGGGATTCATTTATTTTTAAGGCAATATAGCAACAGTTGCATATGTGCCCCATTGATCATGAAATGTAACATTGGTCACATGCAAGTACATTGAATATATATGTTTGCTCAATTCACATCATCCAGCCATTTCTTTTTTGAGATGGCTGTGTACAGTGTGTACAAGTGTATGTGCATATGCTGGTGGCTGCATCTGTTCCATATAAAAAATTACATCATGCATATGGTTTGGGGAAAGTGCTGTGACCTCGTCACACGTTCCAGGACTGAGGAACCTTTGGCCATCTACATTTTGTTATGTTCCAACTCTGATCAGCCCCATTTAGCATGGCCAGTGGTCACAGGTGATGATAGCAGCAGTCCAACAACATCTGGAGAGCCGCAGGTGAGCAATCCCTGACATGCAGTGTTTCTGTTATTAATGAACCAACCTCAAAACTGTAAGAAGATTCTTTGAGAAACACTAATGATACGTTTTCTTAAAGGTCTTACAAAGCATGAAAAGCAAATTAAGGTCAGCCTCAGCCTGATTAAGTCTCACTGAAATCATCAAGATATAAGAGGATGCTGAATTGAAGCTGTTGCTTTTCACAACAGTAGCAATATTGCATGATTATGCTAAAAATGTTTTTTAAGCTTCCTGTTCCTTGGCCCAGGCCTAGCCAATGGGTTGAATTCAAATCAGTAATATAATCTGCAATAAATAGAATAGTGTATTTTATTGCTATGACCTTTAAATATGATATGTATGGATTTCTTTTCTTTTTCCCCCTGATTGGCTATATATTTTTATCCTTCCCTTCCAGGTTAGTGAAGTAGTAAACTGGGGAAACAAAAGAGTGCTGGAAATACAGTCAATCAAAACAGAACAAAAAAAGGATAAAATAGAAACCACATACTATAATTCAAAGAGTAGGTGACAGTAAATTTTGGAAAGCTTATTCTCATGACATAGGTTGTTACAAGTGGAAATGACACATCATCAATTTCCTTTCAGGAGTAAAGACATGCCTAGAAGAAGAAACTATCTACCCCAAATCTGACAATTTCTTTCTCACATCAAAGAAATACAAATGTGACATATGTAAAAGATCCTAAATATTTACATAGTTGTGAAAGAGAAAGAATCCCCCCCCCCTTAGAATAGAATAGCTAGTGATGCCTCAACACTTAATGCATTATTCTAGACACTGCTTTTATATGCCTATTGTCTTTGTCCGTTGAGTTTTCTTGGCAGGGATACTGGGGTGGCTTGCCGGTTCCTGCTCCAGGTGGATCACGTTTGGTCAAAACTCTCCACTATGACCTGTTCATCTTGGGTGCCCTGCTCGGCATAGTTCATAGCTTCTCTGAGTTATTCAAGCCCCTTCGCCACGGCAAGGCAGTGATTCATAAAGTGGTGGTGCTGGAGGAAACTCTTGAGAGTCCCATGGACTGCAAGAAGATCAAACCTATCCATTCTGAAGGAAATCAGCCCTGATTGTTCACTGGAAGGACAGATCTTGAAACTGAGGCTCCAATACTTTGGCCACCTCATGAGAAGAGAAGACTCCCTGGAAAAGACCCTGATGTTGGGAAAGATGGAGGGCATAAGGAGAAGGGGACGACAGAGGACAAGATGGTTGGATGGTGTTCTCGAAGCTACCAGCATGAGTTTGACCAAACTGCGGGAGGCAGTGGAGGACAGAAGTGCCTGGTGTGCTCTGGTCCATGGGGTCACGAAGAGTCGGACACGACTAAACAACTAAACAACAACAACAGACACTGCTACTTCTCTGTAATCTATTAGTGTTCATCAGCCTTGGGTTCCCAGGTATGGTTGGACTGCAGGTTTCATCATTTCTGACCATTAGCTAAATTGGCTCGGGATTATGGGAGCTGGAATTCAACATGTGGGGACCAAGGTTGAAGAACACTCTGTTACATTATGTGACAAATTTTAACCTACGCCATACTACTCATTAAGCATTGGAAGTCCTGGTTGTCTCTACCAAAAAGGAAGTTGCAAACAGGGAGAGGATTAAGGCATGGGTCATACACCAAAAGTACTGGAAAGTTAAGAAACTTGGGATAACCAGGAGTGTGGACTCTTGTGTGGACTCAGTTCCACCACTGAGCACCAAGATAAATTCCTGGGCTCAGCATTCTGTAATTCTGTAATATCTTTTGCAAGAGTCTCCCACTGGTTGATCTTGGGGTTCCAAGAAAAAACAAAGTGAATCCCACATACATACATACATACATACATCATTTTATTTGTATGCCAGCTTTCCAATTGTTCAACCATGCTGAAGGAGGCTTATAACATGAAAATTACAACATAAAAACAAACAAACAAACAAACAAACCGTAAACAGTAACTAAAACATCAAAAATACACAACCAAATTGAACAATTTCCACATAAATAAAGGGCTAACATAAAAATTAATATAAATAGCAGCAAGAATCCCTCTGCCCCAACACAGCCCCAACAATACCCTGGCCCAAGGGTTTGTTCAGCAGTCTCAGCTTTTGTAGCTGGAGTCAGTCAGGGCCCTGGCCTCCCAGGCCAGGTGGAAACGGCCTTTATATGTGTGAAGTCTGCCCATCCCAATATAAACTACTAAATCATTTCTGTATACATGTTGAGAGTGGAAAGTTAGAAAATGAAGCATTTGCAAGTGTTCAATATCTCTCTCTCTCTCTCTCTCTCTCTCTTTGTGTGTGTGTGTGTGTGTGTGTGTTAGAGATAAAGCATTCGCTTTTTGAAACCTCAACCACAATCTAATATTAATGGGATTAACTTTATTCTGCATTATGGTAAAGCACTAAACATGACTTGATTAGTTCATATACAGACTTTAAAATAAGTAGCTATATGCACTTACAACTACAATAATGTGAGGGAAAGTGTTTAGAGGACACAATGCTGCTTATTTTCAATGTGACTTTCAAGGTTAGCAACAACAGGAACAACAATGAAATATGCAAAACTCTATATAGGTAAATGGGAACAAGGTTTTAGTAATAAGCACAAACTTTTTTGCAATGTATGTGTGTAGCCTGTGTAAGACTTCAGCTTTAAAAGCCATTTCCAGTTGGGCCCACTGTCCCCTAAATGTAATTTTCAGGAAGCCCAGCTGATAGATAATGTTGCATTTATCAATGCCTCTCCACCAAGCAAGGCAAATATTTTAATGCATTCTCTGAGAACATGCCCCAAATGTACAGTGTGTTCTACATTACTCCCACTGTTGGCACTTGCCTGCACTTTTAGTCAGAGCTCTGACTGTGACAAACAGCTTCCCATTCCTTGATTGCTGTAGAGAGGGAAATAAAGTTTCTTAAGAGACAATCATCCAGCACATTGTATCTGACAGACCCTTGCTGCTGCCACTCTCATTGTCGTCTCTCCTACAGCTGCATATGCATGTTCCGTTTTAGAGCTCTGGCTGTGCTGCCCTTTTGTGTGTCTCTTGGGAGCTCTTTGCTTCCTTCAAGCCGGGTGAAGGGGAAGCATGAGAGAGAAATGCTAAAACTCCAGGCAAAAGAACGCATTCTGTTTCTACTCACCTTTTGAAGCTATTTACTATATTAATATGATTCACTGGGAGAGACAGAAGCAGATGATCAAAGACACGGGGCTAAAGAGGAAATGGTTCTGAGGATTCAAAGGTATTGTAAAACCTAACTGTTCCTTTCTATGTCAAGAATTTTCTTTCCAGTGTCAGAAAGATAGGTGCAGCTGATCTGCAAACTTCACAGTTTTGGGGTGGGAGAGCAGAAATCACAGTAGTGTGGCTCACAAACCTCCTATTGTAACAGTGATTTCAACCATGAAGGATGATCCCACAATTTGGGGTTTCAATCAATAAAAATCAATAGAAGCTGCAGCTTCTATTGCGTTCGGCACATTAATAGTTCTGCTGATATAGATAAGATCCTTTGATGAGGAGGAAATATATCTGTGTGGAAGGTTGTTTCTGATGGAATTTTGGAAGGATGGGGGCCAAATGTCCCCCCAGCAATGGCAAAGCTCCTTTTCGTGGCCACTACCCAGAATGCACCACCACCCAAATGCCCTTGATGTAGGCAGAAAATGGCATGCCCACCACAGGTTTGGCGGTTATGATGGCCATTTCTTCACCTGCCCCCAAAACATCTAGGAAATTGTAGGAAGAAGGAAAATGGCAGCCACTAGCTAGCAGCTGATGATAGGTGCTATGTACTGACACTAAAGAAATAGTGGAGCCCCCTCAGCACTAATATCTATGAGTAACCCTACAACACCTTCCAGAAAACTTTGATTTCCCCACTGAAATCATCCTGCCCAAATTTTACTAGGCAATCCCTGGATTTGAAACCAACACATTTGGCTTGGCTCTATTCAAAGTCCCCCTGAACTGCTTTCTCACTCATTGGGGAAACGATTTGTGTCCCTGTGCAGTTTCCATTATAGGCAGAATATAGATATTCCATAGGCAATGGCTAAATGAGCCCTTCTACTGTCACTTTGTCGTCCAAATTTCAGCCTTTGTTTTTTATTGTTAGAAATTGAGAGCTAGGGCACACATTATCTTGGTCTATTCTTTGAGTTGGAAATTTTCCATCTATACAGGCAATTTTGTGGTCCCATTGTTTTTCAGTGTCGAGATTACATCGATTGCTGTAACCAGGGTCCATGAGATACTTCTATGCTGGGCTACTCTTGAAAGTGAAAATCTCCATGCTAGCATTCTGTGAACTGGTTCTGAAAGTAAATAGGACAGGTTCCTTTTCTAACTGTTCCCTCTGCTAAAATAAAAATAGAAAAAAATGCAACAGTGCCTTAAGAAATAGGAAAGGGAAATCTACACATCTATGCTATTTGGGTATTGATTACAATTATCACATGACAGCTTGATTGAAGCATTCATTATAGGTTGGTTCTCCCCAGGATATTCCATCCCCCACCATGTGCAAACAGTAGCAATCAGTCTACAAAATGCTTACCCATGATGAGCTTATCACCATGTGAATGGGTGGTTGATAGATCATCTGAAGTCATCCTAATGCGTTAGCCGGAAAGTTCAGATAGGGTCAAATATCAAACAGGCTATACTGAAAGTTGAAAACTAGATAGTCTCAAAGTATAATTGCTGTCATCTCCCCCCCACCACCACCTGCCACTTTCTGGGGGTGGGTGGGTACATACATAGATCATCTGTTTGAAATATGCTCAGAGATACAAAAGATAATGCAAAAAACATTATAATCAGTTGTGCTCTGCTTCACAGACTTTTGACATAAATATGTTGATAGCTGCTATTTTTTTCCAAATGGAGTATGAAGACCTACCAGTAAACGGAGATACCCATGTTTAAAATATGAATATATTATTTAGTTGCTTTTTTATCCATGGATTGCCCGTGAAATGGCATCATGCCTACAACTTATCTATGAAACTCCTTGCATGAGCAAAACTGTAGCTCCCTCAACCCATGATGTGCTTCAGTCTCTCTCTGTTTTCAGTAACTTTACAACGTCCAGGGGGCTTGCTATTGATGGGATTTTCTTTTCATTCCAGATTATCTGGTTCACAAATTTTTATGGGTGAATCAAAAGCTTTCGCTTGAGAACATAACTGTAACTCTCTTAGCTCAATTAGCTTTGAGTGGAGGAAGATCAATAACCTCAAAGGGAAGTACAAGCCAACTTTGGCCTTACGAGGAACCCAACAACTCCAGAGGGTCACCAATCAGTTTTGACATCTTATTTTAAAACTGAGCTCTGTGTTTTTAACCGACTCTCTGTTAACTTCTTAGAACATGACTTATGCTGTTCTTCTTACAAATGCTATATATCAGGAAATCTTCCTACTTTCTACAGAACAGCCTACTTTCCATCCATTTCTACACTGAAGCATACTGCTTGCATCTTAATTAAATGAAGAAGCAAGCTGTACAAAAATGTGTATATTAGGGGAAAGTATAAATAAAATCTGTACAGTTGGTGAAAATAATGTACAAAAGGCATTATGTTAGGGGAAATTATTTACAGGAAAAAAATGTAAATTATGGGAAGTTGCATACAAATGTATGATTAGGAGAAATCTGCAATAAAATGATGATTTTTTTTTCATTTGGACTTTAAAAAAACTGATGTGAGAATGTGGGGAACTCAACTTAAAAATATGGGGGGGAATGGGAAAAGTGGGGGGGAGAATTGACGGGTTCCTCTGTCTCTAGTGAAGGGCACTAAATTTTGGGGCACCACCAGAAAAGAGCCCCAGAAAAGAGTAGTAGTACTTCCTCCTGCCATGTCCTACCCTCCTGCCCTAGGAGCCTTCATAAAGGAACAGCTGCCAGGAGATCTGTGAGGGTTCTGTTGCCCTTTTGAGTCTGGATATTAAAGTTCTGGGGGGTCAATAGTTACGGCTGGCATTAGCTTTACCGCTACTTTGGCCTGCTTATGCTCCCTCAATTTTCTTTTAAATGTTTTAAATGAATTATCACCTGCCAAACTGTTGTTGGACGCGGGTGGCGCTGTGGTGTAAACCACTGAGCCTTGGGCTTGAAGGTCGGAAGGTTGGTGGGTGGTTCGAATCCCCACAACGGGGTGAGCTCCCGTTGCTCAGTCCCAGTTCCTGCCAACCTAGCAGTTCGAAAGCACACCAGTGCAAGTAGATAAATAAGTACTGCTCTGGCAGGAAGGTAAATGGCGTTTCCGTGCACTGCTCTGGTTTCGCCAGAAGTGGCTAAGTCATGCTGGCCACATGACCCAGAAAAACTGTCTGTGGACAAACGTCAGCTCCCTCGGCCAGTAAAGCGAGATGATCCCCGCAACCCCAGATTCATTCGCAACGGGACTTAATTGTCAGGGGTACTTTACCTTTTTAAACTGTTGTTGTTGTAGTGAAATTATCATTTTAATTTTATGTTATGGCTATTGTATTGCTGTATTTAGGCAGTTTTTGTAAACCACTATGAACATAAACCTGTGCAAAATGGGATATGTAAATAAATTAACTGTGGATACTTTCAGATGGGGGCTTAATATGGCAAACAGGCCATTGGGATACTGGAAATAGGTGCTTGGGAACAATTTAGACTGTTAGTTTCTAGATGATTAGGTTTTTACTTGACACAGCGCCAACCACTTCTCGTTAACATTCCAAAAATCTTGCTTGCATAAGGATCACTGGCGCTACAGTACACACCCATCTCAAAGCACCCTGTAAGACTATAGCCTGATGAAAGGGGTGCTATGAAAATGCTTGTTGTTTTTGATCATGATGATAATGATGCAGGGGCAGGTTCATATGGGATCTGGTGGTCCTTCTCACCAAGGAACCAGAATTGGCACTGATCTCCTGTCAGGTGATTTAGAATATGTTAGCATTGGCATTTACCTCCTATCACATTAGAACCATACATCTTCATTATAATTAACATATAAAGTATATCTTTGAGGGATTCATCTCTTAGTAGACTTCTGTTTCCCAAGTCTCCCATGTCTGAACACAGGGAAGTGCTTGAAAACACATTATCTTCTGAAAGTGATGTAAGACCATCTTTGTGCTTATATGCAAAGGCCACAGTTAATCCTCCAGGAATTTATTTTACATGGTTGTGCTTCTATATTGCTTTTTCTTTCTTGTTTCTTCCCTGCTTCTTTTCCTAGGAAATGAGGAATGATTGAATTGTTAGTTCCCATTTCCCATTTCAAATGCCAAAATAAACTTTTGGGGCCAAGACCACCAGGGAGCTCTCTCTCCTGCCCAAGTCACATCAAAGTGAGCAGCCAATCAGTTCACATTCCTTTGAATGGAACTAGCACAGAAGAGGAACCTTCCAAGTGGATTGTCTCTTTAGTTTTTGCCATCTCTTCAGTCCGCTGACATACATCATTCAGCACTGAATCTGTCATCAGCCTTGACACTTCTTTGGATTTGTCTCTCAAATAGGAAAACTACACCTAAAATGTACATTAGATTTGCAGTTATGCACACTTCAAGTATAGAGTTGACTGTTTCAAATAACTGCTTCAAAGAAAAGAAAGAGAGAACAGGGTACATGACGTTAACTTTCATTTAAGTGGTCCAACAGAAAGTTATACAACATCCGTATTCAATAGTGAGTTAGCTTCTTTTTGTTCTCCTCTATCAGAACATGTAAAAAGTAAGCCTTTAAAAAACTTTTGCCATCGTTAGTTGATGTATGTATGATATGTATTGTCATTTCATTTTCACTTTTCCCATTATTCACTCCCACACACCAGCAGTCATCTTGGCAGTATTTTTTCTCCTCATTTTTCTGTTGACTGGCACTTGGAAACACCCACTTAATTCCTTCACGGTTTCACTTATGAATCGTTTTCAATTGTGCTGAGGCAAAGCCTGGTGCACATATGAAAAAAAGAAAGTTTGAGTCTAGTGTGTGTCTGTTTCCCCCTTTTTCCCAATCACAACTTTATGTCAAGCTTAAACTCAACTTTTTCAAAAATGCAAAATAGGTGCTCGCATTTCAAATGCAGGCAGTGGTTCAAAACTCTTTGGTATAAATTCTTTCAGAATACATTCTACCCAAGAAACAATATTTGCTGCCTAGGCCACTTCCCACCCTTTACCCTACAATTTTATAATTTATCATGATCACTTTGAGCTCGAGTTCTTCTTTAATAAAATACTTCCTTAAATTTAATAAAGAGTAAAAGCAAATATTATTCCACTCCTTTAAAATGAAGTGCTGCATAATAAGTATTCTGTTTCCTTTATTTCTCATGAGCTGGCTCTATGCAAAGTTCCACCATTTCTAGGTAGAGACTGGAAGGTGGCAGCAAGATTTGACAACAGCCTTGTAGTTCCCACAACTACTGCCCCCAAACCCAGAGGTACAGCAATGGTCCCAGACCCTGAGGAGGCCCACCTCTCAATGAAGGATCTTGCCTAATGTCCCAATGCTAGGTATAAAACACAAAAGAAGCTAAGATTTTGGACCTCATAGTACAGGGCAAACAAGTGACAGCAGGTGCTCTGGAGATTGTTGGGGGGATGGGGGAAAACCCTGGAACCAGTGAATCCAATTGTGAATGTAAGCAAAAGCCCTTCCCTGCCCAACCAACTTGTAGCTTACCCTAGGTCCATGACAATATGCAGGAAAGTAAGACAGTGGGAATAAATGAGAAGTTGAGTGACCAGGCAAGGATGTAATGGATAGGTCTGTAGAGCTTATCACTGACTTTATACAAGCAGCAAATAGACTATGTGCACTACAATGCTACACCACAGGTTGCCTTGTATTATCACTTTCATATAGGAGTGTTCCTGTTGACTCTCAGCCAGTTATAATGCCCTCCTGCAAGATGCTCCATTGCATGTCTCACCTGGATGCACCTCTCCCACGCATGCGTGCATACATATTTTTACTTTTTCAACTGATACTTAGTATTCTCTGGCTAGTGAGCATGCTTGACTCACTTAGGATTCTGCACAACCATTTGCGTTTCTAAAGGGGATTTTTTTGGGGGGAGGGGGAAGTTACTTCTGCAAAACTCGGGGTTCAATGAAGCATGATGAAGCCTCCCTCCTGTTTCCCAGTGGCTCTGTTTTGGCTACAAATCTATCATCACTCATTACCTAAATTCACGATTTAGAAGGACTTACTGTGTATAGATCATACCTCAATTCTCTGAAAAGAATATGCAAAGCCCTCCTGTGTGTGTTATGGCTGGGTCAAGCCATGCATCTCTCTCAGCTACTTTCATCTGTTCCATGTAGCAAATTTAATAAGTTCCTAAAATATGCTCCTTGCTTTGAAAAACAAAGTGCAGTCCACAAAACAGTATTGCAACAGAAAAGAGATCACAAACTGAAATGTTTTTAACTGGTATTGTGTTTGATGCTGCAGTTTAAATTAAATGAGTGCTGGGCAAGCTTTCAGAATTATTGGTGTGCTGTATATGTATTTGTGATTTTGCTGATGCAGCAATGGAATGGCTGTTTACATTTCTGTGGAAATTTAAGGTTCGGTCTTGATCACTAAACAGAAATTGGTCCCATAAAGGCTACTTTCTGCCTATCATTCTCTGGGGCTTGCACCACAGCAGTGCTATAGATTAAAGTGGCTACCATACAATTCTGCCCCTATAGCACAGTGGCTGTTGATACTGTATACAAGCATCATCAATGCACAAATTATGTATCAAGTAGTTCCTTACCAGCAGAGCAGATCTTATCATCAGGATAGAAAATATTATAACAATTATATCCTTCACTAGATTTTGCCTTGCTGACAACATTTGGTACACTTAGCAAATTTAAATGGATTCATCCATCTATACAGGCACACTCATATATTTCCAGGTGCACATGCATAAATGCAGGCACAGGTGCGACTTTTGTTGTCAAATATATTAAAAAATCTAGGTCAAAACTTCCCTGGGTCTAGTCTGAGTAGGACTAGTGCTGAATACCAGCTGTGTTTCTAGTATGTTAAGCTGGAATGCCTTTACTACGTTTTTCATCTGTCTAAAAGACAAGTATTTTCCAAATCCTTTTAAACAAATGCACACTAGTGCATAAATTTGAAAGATGAGAAACCAGGTCATAACTTGGGCTCTGACAAGTTGACTCAGGTATCAGTATATTTACACAGATGCAGCACCATGAAACAAGGCTACTGCATTAGCATCAATACTATCATCAGATAAATGACACAAGACTGGATGGCAAACCTTTGGTTAATGGAACTAGTGGAAATTCAGGTGCCATAATTAGGGACGGGCAATACCAATTACAAGATTTTCAGATGACTATGAAGATGGACAAGAGGCACTTAAGAGATTGTCTCTTTAGGTCCGATGCAGAAAGGGTTCTAACCATGATGGCTTCTACCAAGAGTTTGCCATGGTTCCCACTTATTAAAATGGAGCATACCCAGGCCAGTTACTTGTCAAAGCTTCCACTTGCCATGCTTAGAATCGCTTTCACAGAATTATGATTCCAATCGATGCTCTTGGCGGTGTTGGATGGACACTACAGCAAAGTACGTTAGGAAGAGAGACTTTGTGTGGGCAACCCTGTGTGGAGGACCTGTGCCACTATTTATTGCAGTCCCCATTATATATAGACCCAAGAGACCGATTCATAAAACCCCTGTTTCCAAATGGAATTCACTTGAATAGGCTGAAACAGTTGCTGAGCGATACTGATGACTTTGTAACTTATAAAGTAGCATTCTATGAGTTAGCAGCTAAGAAGATCAGGAGGAAAGAACTAGATAAGATAGTGGTCAACTGCAAAGGCGATTCAGATATTTAGCACATTTTACTAGAGAATTTTCTGCTATTCTATTTTATGCAACTAACAATCTTAGTAGTTGTGACCGTGGTTTATATTGTATGTGTGGTGCCTGATGATTTTTATGGTTATTACTGTTTTTCCTTTTGTTATTTTTCTGAATGATGCCATGGCCTATGGCTAGCGCAATAAAAGTCTATGATGATGATGATTGAATTAGGGGTGGGGGTGAAATGGTTTGGTTCACTTTTTTCTTTTGCAGCAGACCAACCTTATATGACACTCCCAAACTGACTTACTGTCAGAGACTGGGTAGATGAGGAAGAATGGTGGAGACCGCCACCCCAGCCCATCGCCTAGAGAGGAGGAAAGGGCAGATAGCATAGACCTCCAGGAGTGGTTTGGCACAGGGCAGACCTCAGAAGGAGATGAGGGCAAAACTTGGGAAATAATGGGAGAGGAGGAGGAGGAGGAAGTGGACAACATTCAGCAGACAGAGCCTGAGCAGCAGTTGAATGAGATGCTGTCACTGGAGAGTATTCCAGAACCCATTCCTTCTCAGGCATTCGCTGAGAATAGCAGAACAGAGAGCTGTGAGGCAACAGTCATGTACCAGTCAATGTCAGAGGCAGGAGGAGTAGTAAGATGAATAGGGAAGTAACGGAGAAGGGGGTGGAGCTTCACTCAGGGCAATGTTAGGCATCACAGTGCATCTTTAATTTGTCTCTGTAAATTGTATTTTTTTAAAAAAAAAAAAAATTTCAAATTCTGCATTTCAAATAAAGCATCTTTTATTATACCATGTTTTCATTGACTTCTCGCCCTCCCCTTGCAAGGTTCATTTATCTTTTCCACCATTCGTGCATATTTTAATATATCCCCCTAATTTTCCTATCTTACATCAGTTCAAAATATGTTATGCTGTTGAATTATTTTAATACTTCCAGCGTTGCTAACTATGCACAATTATTTTCAATATGCTCAGCAAAAAAATTCCACTCCTCTTTAAATATCCATTCTTCTTTTTCTCTTATTCTACTTATTCTACTTGTTAGAACTCCTAATTCTGCATATTTCTACCATCTTAAGTTGCCAGTCTTCCTTGCTAGGGACCTCTCTCACTTTCCATTTTTGGGCTAACAAAATCCGAGCTGCTGTTGTTGCGTACATGAATAAGTTCTTCTGACTCCTGGAAACCTCTGTCTGAATAATCCCTAACAGAGATGCCTCTGGGTTTGTTTTTTTTGGGGGGAGGGGTTGTTTTAAACATTTTTTTCATCTCATTATATATCATCTCCCAACATACTTTAACTTTTTTGTGTGTCCACCATATGGAAAAAGTTTCCAACATAAATCTGATTCCACTTTATATATTTTAGCCAATCTACTCGGAGATAAATGATCTATGGATCATTTTCATATAATTCTCTTTCAGTGTGTAGCATGCAGTAAATTTCAGATCATTCTTCCAAAGTTTCTCCCAGAGGTTTAAGTTTATATTATATCCTATATCTATTGCCAAGTGGGTTATTGACTCTTTAACCAGCTCATCTTTTGTTGTCAATTCCAATAATAGTTTATATATTTTGGACAATAATTTTTCCTTGTTTGTCAACAAACCTTTTTCAAATCGTGAGTTGGTCCAAAAAGCCATTTTTCTCATCTAATTTAAACATATAACGTAATGGGTGATATTGTAACCAATCAGTAACTTGGCCCCTTACTTCTTCCAGTGGTTTTAATCAGGGTTCACTCCCTGAAAAGTCACCCACCATCGATCCATGTTTATTAGTTTGATTGTTTCAATTGGAAACAGCCATACGGGTTGTTTCAATTGGCAACAACCATACGGGTGTTTTTCTTTCCAACTTTTTTTGTGTGTGTGTTTCTCCCAGACTCCTGATAACATGGTTCTCTTATATGTTTTAGCTTTTCCAAAGGCATGCATGCCAACAAAACTTCATGTCGTGGCCTTCCAGGTCTAAAATGTGTGCATTCTCCAATACAATCCATTTCCTTAGCCAACACAGAGAAGCCGCCTCATAGTACAATTGTAGGTCTGGCAGGGCAAAGCCTCCTCTTTCTTTTGTATCAATCAAATTTTTATGTTTATTTTGTGGCTTTACCCCCTGCCAAACAAATTTAGAAATATTCTTTTTCCATTCTTTGAGGCAACTTGGTTTGTCAACAATCTGGGCTCACTGAAATGAAAACAACATTTTGGGGAACACATTCATTTTGATAGCTGAAATTCTCCCTAGCAGGGAAAGCTTCATCCTTCCAAATCTCTAACTCTTTTTTAATCTTTTTCCATAGTTTATTGTATTTATCTTGAAATAAGATTTTTCACCATCAACCAGATCCCTACATATTTCACTTTCTTAACTATTTTTAGGCCACTCTCCATTTCCAAAACCTTTCTCAACTGGTTTTTCCATGTTTTTCACCAGCATTTTAGTCTTTTCTGTGTTTATTTTAAAGCCCACCACATCTCCAAATCTTTTAATTTCTTCTATTGCCTTGGGGGACACTAGCTATAGGTTGTTCCAATGTTAACACCACATCATCAACAAATGCCTTTAATTTATACGATAGATGCTTCACCTCTATACTTTTATTCTCCCTATTTCCCCTTATATTTGTGTAAATTGTGTTAATAAACAGAACTGAAAAAGCTTGCTGTTTCACTGCCTTCCTGGGACTTGTCCACAGCTGTCGACAGCACCCTGACACTTATACATCACAGCGCAAATCCCTGTTAGATGAAAAACTCTCTGGATTTTGAAATTCACCTCCAGTGTGCAAAAGGTGTGCAAAGTATTTCATGCAAAAGATGCATAATACAAAATGTGAATTGTATGGGTAGATGTGCCATAAAGCAAGTGCGGATTCTGAGTAAAGAGTGCATACAAAGTGTTAAATATAATGCAGACTTTTATCTGTTCTTTTTTTAAAAAAAAATGGAATGGATTGAAGCTCTGTGAGACTGAAATGGGGTGGAATTAAGTGATCAGCTCATCTCTAAATATCCTATGCCAGGTCAATTCAGCCCTGTGCACCTGATTCACTGTAATAAATTGTTATTAAAGAATTGCTGTTGAAAGTCAGCAGTTTAAGATGAACTAACCCCACTTGCCAAGCGTAGGATGTCACCGTAGTTTTATCAACTTATTCTGTCCACACTATTATAGTGCATACCCATCTATAGGAATTGACACAGAGTCTTCTCTTGAAGGCTTCATTTATTTTATTAAATTGTCTTTTATTTAGCCTATGTTCATTTGGGCAAATTAGAAAAAAATCCCTATTAGGAAAAGGGCTTCTGATAAACAGCATCCTAATGTTATACCAAGCTGTAAATCAAAGGCAGATGCAATGAAGTTCATTACAACACATAAAATAAAAATTCGAAACTTTTCTAAACTACTGATTTGCTGCCTCTTTTTAAAATTTATTATGCTGGATTTAATTTGTTTTAGAACGTGTTAGACATTACTATTTCGTATCACACCATGAAGACTTGGTTTCTGCATACGCCATCTGGAAAGGAAAAGCACCAGCATTGAGACATAAATGTGAATTAATAGACTCTAGCAGATGGGGTGGAAAACAAAAATCACTTGGCAACCTGCAGTTGTCAGTCAAACACTAGCACCAAAATGAATTCTTGGGCAGGCATATGGCAATAAGCCAAATCCACACCCACTGCAAGTCCATTGTGATATTATCCAGAAATTCAAAGTGAGTAAAATACTAGTTATTCAGGGGTGTGTTTTTTCACATATTTCACTGAGTTCAGAGAGATGGCTATCATAAATTGAAAAATACCATTGTTAATTAGTCATTTGATAGCTTTATTAGACCTTATATTTATGAAACATTTATAGCACGGCAATTATCAAATGGATGTGTGGTGGCAAATTTCAAGGCCACATTGTGGAATATTTTCACATGTTGTTGTTTACTCATTTAGTCGTGTCCGACTCTTTGTGACCCCATGAACCAGAGCACATCAGGCACTCCTGTCTTCCACTGCTTCCCGCAGTTCCTATTCTCACATAGGAAGCTGTTAATACACATGGGACTTTGGTTGGTCGCCTGTTTTGGAATGGGGGCCGGATAGAAATTTTTCCAACATGGCAAATTGACAGTGGCCGCTTGGTTTTCACCTACCTCTTAGCAATCGTCACAACTTTGTAAGGTTTGGTGGTTAGGCATTGGTTTGGGTGAGTGTGGGGAGGGGAGGTGTGGCCATCACCTGCCTCTCCAAGTTATAGGGTATTCCGTTAAAGAAATCCAGAGGTCTGGATCTCGTCCGAAGCTCGGGAGGGGCTAGGGCCATGCCAAGACCACCGGGAGCTTCCGAGTGAGCACCAGTCAATAGCCATTGATGGTGCTCCCCCCTGTCATAGTTTACCCTTTGCAGGCTTCCTGCTGGGTGGGCAGGAGCCAGTTATAGTCTGGATACCAATGCCTAAGCCAATATATGAAGACAGCCCTGTATTGGGAAGCTTTTTATGTTTGATGTTCTGGGTATTAATATAACTACCACTACTACTACTGCTACTACTAGGACTGCCATCTGAATACGCAAGTATAGGCTTGCACAGTATGTTTTTTCACCAGTTGGTAGATCTTAAGATTCTAGTAAAAAGAAATAGATAAAATACCACTTACAGGCATCAACTGGGAGTGATGATTGAGGCCCAGGACAGCCTTTGAGGGGGTCCATTAACTTCCTACGTGGCTCGTGGATGCCATTGGCTCTTCCTTTGGCTTCTAGGACAATCAGGGCTCTCTACACAAATTTTGAAATTGAACTGGCCTATAATGGCTAGGTGCGGGGTGGTGGTGGCGGGTCTCACCACGATGGACCTGAGTGTAGCCTGGCTTCTGTCAGGTCGACCAATTGTTCATAGATCCTGGCTGTGCTGGCACCTGGGACCACAAAGTAGATCCCACAAGCCTGATATTTGCCCACCACCATGGATTTTTATTTAACCATAATAGTATGAAGTAATGATGTCGTTCTTGAGTGGGGTTGGTAATATTTATTACATTTCTATGCTATTTATTAATTAAATTTGTATGCTTCTCAGAACCCGTTCCTGACATTGATAGTAGTAAGTTGGTTAACATTGGAAATGAGCCAAAAAAAATTCAGAATACATTTTCTGTGTGTGCGTGCACTTGTGTGTTGTAACCCCTAGAAAAAGAATGCCACTTAGTGGAATATTCTCTGAAATTTCCCCACCATTTTGGGTGGTAGGGGTTGTAATTTCCTCCCCACAATGTCCTGGAATGATACTAAGCCTTGGACATTTTGGAGGTTCCAAAATGGTGGCCAGACTGCCTGTGCAGCTGCTCGTGTTGCCACTGTTAGCGGTTAAACTGTGGGTTAGTGCTATATGCAAACAAGCTCACTGTGACCTCATTTTATATTCCATCCACCTTCATGCAAAATATTGCGAGCTTATATCTTACTATGAATGCAATCATACCAACACCTTGTGATTAATGTTCCCTACATTTAACAGTGTAAATCAAATGTTATCTCTTAAGTGTATGTGTGCCTATTTATATGAATGCTATGTTTCATATTTGTTCTGTGTTTGTACTTCAATATAAAGAATCCAATTTCCCACCCTACGCATAGTGCTTTCAAGTGTTTTTAGGACTAATTTGTTCTTGTAATGTCATTGGGAAGATGTATTATGTAAATCTTAAAGCTTCATCCCTGGAAACCATTTGAAGAAATAAATAAAGAATTTCAATCATGCAAAACTATCTTTGTGTCAGTAAGTCAAATGCTAGTAGGAGGTGCACATTCATTTTATTCCTCCAGTCATCATAAGGCAATTCTGACACGTACCATTGGAAGATTTGCTATGAAAAGCTATGAATGGATTAAGGAATGAATGCAGACTTTAATACCATCAGGAAATAAATAAAAACAATGGAAGACTTGGGGGCACTATTCCGGATAATAAAGCATCCCGACATGAATTTTCCAACTTTGCTATGAGTAATGCAGAGAATGGCAGGCATATAATTTTAGATGAAATTAAACTGTGCTATGGTTCTGCTTCAGAGCAACTTGCCATCCTTGGTCTTGATTTCCCTCCATTATTATGAAGGGGGAAAGGGCAAGGACTATGCTTTCTGCTTACTGGGACCCTAGCTGGTACTTGCTTGCTCGGGACATGTGCTGAACTTTGATCATTTTTTGACCATAGCTGGGCCAGACTTAGTCAGAAGTGTGTGGCCAAAGCATTTAAGTCATCTTCTTCAACATCAATACTACAATGATCTGCAGCAGCAATACTGCATAAATGTTTAAAAGATCTCCAAAATGGTGGCAGGTGCAACATATGTGCAAGGATCCAGAGCTGGCACTTTTTTGTGGGTTGGTGGAGAGTGTTGGAGCAATGAGGGACTTGGGATTTTGGCTGGACCCAAAGTGCACCTGCCACTAGTGGGGCACCAATGTTCAGGGAGCTTTCCGAGGTCTTTGCTAGTACATTGGAACTTTAAATGTCAGCTGACCTTTGACTGTGTTTAGGATTGTGCTCTACACCAAAGTACATGTCATTGAAATAATCATACATTCTTCCATGCTTATGCCAGTTATTACTACTATCACCATTATTATATTTTATTTGTGTATATGATAATGATGATGATAAATCTATGTCTATGGCACTGTAATAATACAATATAATATCATGACACATTTATGTCTGTGATACTATGACTACTATCATATTCATCTTTGAGAAATACCTGTGTTTTCTTTTGGTTGGATTCCCTCTTTGAAATTAAAGAAGAAAAGTAAAAACATATATTTCTCAATGTGATTTACTTTTCTCTGAAGGAACCATATCTCTTGTTGTTTTATTCAGTTCTGCACTCAGTAGCTCTAACCTTTCCAATATTTCTTCATAGTAGAATCGTCCTTGGCTGTATAATTCTAGTTGTTGTTGTTAAACAAGATGACAAAAACAAGATTAAGCTTCTCAGGTGAAAGATTCACAGCACTATCAATTCATATAAGGAGATAATAATATTAAGAAACACTATTGTATATTACATTCTACCTTTGCAAGATACGAACTAATATTTTATTCATTGAGTAAATTTTCTATTAGCATGCAGGAGATAACTTCCTTGAGCTACTCCTTCAAGAGTTTACAGTATTTTATTGAAATATTGCAGCTAATTTAGAATTTTTTAGTCATGGCTCAATTTACATGAAGTTTTAAAACATTTTCTAGCAATATTTCATTTGCCAGTCTGTTATTCAGATGTTAATATTTTGGATTATATCCAATTGGTCTGACAGTACTAGCTACCAATTAGCTTCTGGGCCCAATTCAAAGTGCTGGTTTTGACCTATAAAGCCTTAAATGACCTCTGGACCTCAAGGACCACCTCTCTCCATGTGAACCTACCTGGACCCTGAGATCATCTTCTGATGCCCTTCTTCATGTGCCTCTTCCACAAGAGATCTGGAAGATAGCAACACAAGAACAGGCCTTTTCTGCAATGGCTCCCCATTTCCGGAATGTTCTCTCCAGGGAGGTTTGGCTGCCGCCTTCATTCTACAACTCATGTGTCAGGCAAAAATATTCCTGTTTAACCAGGCCTTTGGATTATTGACATCTGATGCCCTTTAAAAAGGTGTCATAGAAGGGGAGATTATTCGGCTGTATTTTCTTTGTTTTTTTATATTGTGAATTTATGTTGTTAACCACCCTGAGATCTACAGATATATAGCAATATAAATAAGGCATCGGTTTTTCCAGTTTGTGAGAAAGGAGGTGTGAAATCTGCAAACAGCCCTCTAAAAAGAACCCATCCTTTCTGCCTTGCAGAGAAAGGACCTGCTGGATATGTCACTAATTTGAACAAAGCTGGACGTACATGCTGTTCTCCACCCAGTGGTCCACTGAGGCTTGGCTGAATCTCCAACCAGCACCTGCTCCTCATTGATATTGGCTCCATCCCTCTCCTTATGTACCAAGTGGCTCCATCAGCTGCGTCTCAGGTAAGACCACATATGACAGCACTGGTCACTACCCAACTTTTCACAAGTCAGCAAAGGAAATTATTGCTTTCATTATTTTGCTAGTTGTTACTGTCAGTTGAAGATATATCTACAATTTTACCAATAGCATTTTTTCAATATATTCATAGCTCTTTTCACTACTATTTTATCATTCAGCTACACAATAATGATTTGAACATGTAAGTGAATTATTTGAAATGTAGGTGTCTTTGTTTTATCTATCTATTTATATTTATTTAACCATTCATTCATTCATTCATTTAAAGCAATCAATTAAATCTATCACATTTTCAGTGTGTGGAGTGTGTGACATATTGATATTACATCATAAGCCATAAGGGAAAAGAAAACATAACTTATTACCTGGCCATGGCAAGTTGCAAATTTTGCTTTTGTAGCTGTAATGTAATACATTTTAAGTGTTCTGTTGCAATCATTTCATGTTTCACTTTCTTCCTTTAAAAGGCACATCACTGCTTGAGAGACATCATATTGATTTTAACATGACTTTGGCTTCAGGCGTTCTATCACATTCTCAGAACACATTATGTAATTACTGATTTTGGAGTGTGTACTGAGTTTGTGATGGTTGAATCTGTTGGGAGTTTCAGCTAGCTGAAGCCTTGGCAGAATCATACAGTTTAGAATCTTGGGGCCATAATGACTATAAAGGTCAATTGCTCCTGGATGAAATAATTTCTTGGTGATCACAATGGAAGGACCATCCTTATGTGCTCAAAATAATTATCTGTTATGAAAGCTCCCTTCCATTAATTGGGAATTCATTGTCCATGAAAATGTTCTTTCTTTCTTTCTTTCTTTCTTTCTTTCTTTCTTTCTTTCTTTCTTTCTTTTAAATAGTCCTTGGTCCTAGGTTAGATATGGACTTGCAAAGATCACAATTCAATTTATTTTTAAAATGTCTATTGGCTCAAGTTCTGATAAGCTTACAAATCCACTCTCGATCTAAGAGAACAATTGTTCCTTACACCTTATGGTGGGGAAAATTCTGCTTCTGCCCAGGTCAACTGGCCTCCCACCAGTCACCAAATGATCAGGTAAGCATGAGGCTCATTCATTGGAACCTTGCCTGTGGGAAACAGTTTAAAGTCTCCAAAATGGATGTTCCAAGGGTGGGATGGGCTGGGGCTGAACCAGCTTGGGATGCAGTGTATCTCTGGTGTCATTGCCATCTCATGATGTCATTCACCCCAGATTAAGCCCAATCACCATGTCCCTCAACTTCTGTTATGACCACCATGTGTAGCACATCTGCATATACAGTAGTGGTCTCACCAATCCACAAAACCCCACCAGAGGAAGGAGTGAGTTTGGATTGTGCCCTAAAATATTAACACATTATAAAATCAAATTGCATATAAATAAGTTTGCCCCTTTTAGAGGTTCTTTTTTGGGGATATGGGGCTCTTTAGGTGGTGTGCTAAACTGCCCATGTTCAATCTTATGCATAGTTACCTGGGCGGTTCAGGAAAATATAACTGAGCTCATCTGGCTATACTTCCGAGTCAACATACACAGGACAATGATGACAATGTTTCCAGAAAATTTAGAGTCTTAAGCTGAACCTTATCTCTAAAATATGGAATATTGTGCTCCCTCATTTGTGATCCACGTTTATGAGAAAATGAAGGTGCATGAGTCATGCCATTAGTAAACAACACCTGCTTATTATTGCTACAGGATATCTCTCCAAGCCAATGGGGGCACAACTTTTGATAACTCTATTTCTCACCAGTGTTTTTCTTGGGGTTATCCGTCATTGGACTATTGTCATACATTGCCAGGAGTGACTGCTGCTGGTTTTGAAGTAAGTGTATATGTGTGTGTGTGATATTACAGTTAGAAACCACAAAAGAAAAGTGGAATAATTTGCCATGTTTTAGGGTTTCATTATAATGTGTAATAGTTTTTTTTAATAATATAAAAATGAGGCTGCTGTATAAATCTTTCGAATGACATTTGAAAAGGACCCAGATAAGCTGGTGAAAAACAAATGGCAACTAATGTATCTTTCACATTGGCTGTGGCAGTGATTTACTATGTTGTCTGCGATGCTAAATATACATCATAAATCCCTCCAACAGGAGCCTTATTATGTTCATCCATCTCTTCCCCATGAGCCAACGTTTTCGCTTTTCATAAACCTTATTGTATAAAAAGGGCTCATTATAGGGAATAAAATGCAGGTGAAAGCCAGTGATCTTCCATTAACCTAATGAGGACTTTGTCTACAATGGTGAAGTGAAGGCACTCAGAAAGTGATGTTATCATTAAAAGCGTCATATGGAATGACACTTGGAAGCCTACCTTGTTTTGTGCTAGAGAGAGACACACACACACATAAATCCTGTAAACTTCCACTAGTTGCCCAGGTAATCTTCCCCTTGGATACAAGGCATCATGTAATGTCTATCAAACGATGTAGACTTCAAAAGAGGAAGGAAGTTGCAAAGCATGTCAGATGGGATGAGTTTGTTTCCAGGACCTTTCACATAAGTTTCAAAGGATCATTTTTCAGTCACTCCCTGCTTTAGCTGGATCCTTGATAAATGGCAACATACCTGGCCGTTACCTGCTATATGTTTTGTACATGGGGGAGGGGGCTATATTTAAAATCTATATATCTTTGTCTGCCACTTTTGCAAGAAGTGGAAATATTCAAAGCAATTTTTGATGGGTGGTGGTACACTAGGGGTTTGTGTCTTGTATGCCCACACACATATACCTCAGGGCTTTCTTCCCTTTCCTTCCCCTAGTGTGTGTGTGTGTGTGTGTGTGTGTGTGTGTGTGTGTGAATTGTTCTGTCTGGCAAGCTGAAATGCTTGTACTGATTGAACAATCATAATAGCATGACATTGATTTCCATTCCTTTTTTTAATATTTATTTTTATATGTGTTTCTGATACAATTCCATAACAAAGAAATGAATGGAAGTAATGCAAAGAACACACCCAAAAAAGTCTGAAATAGAAAAGAAATTTTAAGATATCGGAAAATAAACAGAAAACCAGAAAGCATTCCTCCACTGACTTCCCATCTTCTCTTTCCATAGTTCCTTTTGTCTCTTCTTTTTCTTGCGTTTTCTTGGTTCACCCCATCTATTGCAGCTACTGGTATTATACACAATTTAGTTTTTTCTTGTACTGTTGAAAATCTTACCATCCTGCTAGGTTAACCGTTTGTTTATAATGCTTTTTCATATATTCAATAAAAAATATCCAGTCCTCCTTATATCGTTCGTCATTTTGATTTCTTATTCTAGTGGTCATCTCTATCCATTCCTGATATTTTACTGTTCTAATGTTTATTGTGGGTGTTTTTTATTTACTGTACACCACTTTGATATCCCATGTTAAGTGGTATATGAATCTGTTGAATAAATGATAAATAAAATAAATGAAACTTTGCAATTAAGTTATTGTCTGAAATTTTGCATGTAGATGAAATGACTATAGCTGCAGTCCAGAGAGAAAAGTAACATCACGTAAAAGCTATCATTCTCTCTCCCCTCTTTCTTATTGTCCCAATCAATTATTCTGAACCATTCTTTTGAAAAGAAAATGGGAAAAGAAAAGATGGACCAAGAAAACAGAACGCACAACTGTGACTAGAAATCTGTTACAGATCATGTTTTTCTATTTTCTCATCCTGTTTTTTTCCAGTATGCCTGTTATAGTTCTCTTTTCTCTGCTTCCAAACAGACTGGATTATAGAGAGGAAGAAAAATTCTGGATTGCCTTTCTACAGAAGTATAAATAAATAATCCTAACTACTTTTATTTCTTTGACTTCTTGCTAGCAGTAGATAGAACTCTTAACAGTTGTTATACTCAATTTTCCCCCACTGGTAAAATAGGAAGAGAAAAACCTTTATCAAATTAAGTAGGTAATTTCCCCTTGAAAATGCTTTCATGTGACATCAAGAAATGTCTGTGGGCTATATAAAGTATTTTTATTATAATTTATGTATAAGTTAATCATTTCTAATTTATGAAGTTATAAATTTGTGTCCAATATCCTGAGCCATATTCTCGGTGGATGAAATGTTCCCCAAAGAAAGAAAGAAGTAGTCAAAGCATTGTCACAATTCTCTACCACCTCCATTTTTATTTTCTAAACTAGTGAGGATCACATTCTCCACCTTAATTTCAAATTGCAAGTACCACAAGACTCTTCAAACTTTGCCATCATGACTCCCTAAAAACAGATACAAATAAGTTCTAAGATCTCTTAAAACACTGCAGGCATTCTAATCTCTTTGGTAAGTGCAAACTATCCATACACATGTGCACATGCAAAAGAAGGGAAGAGGAAATCAGAAAAGTTTCCTCTCCAACCTGGAACTCATTGACAGCTTCTTGGACCACATCAGAGATGGTTCCTTTGTGGTACAGAACGTAGGGTTGCTTAGTGTGGTGCAAAGTGTGGATGACCGTGGGTGGTCAATTCCTACAGCAGCATCACCAATACTGCCATAGCCTCTATATGACAACAGCACATACTGTGAAAATGTGCCAGGTGAGAGTTGGATCATGGGAGCAGGCCCCATTCACTAAATCTACACAGCCTAAGCACAACTGGGGAGAGCATTGTTTAGTGCAAAGCTCCTGCTTTCACTTAGAGAGCCTACACTCATATATGCAAAAGAACTGTACAGGTCCTACTCACAAAGTCCATGTTATTGGTCTGCACACACACACACACACACTTGCCACATGTTCTTCAGTCAGTTCATTCATCTGAAGAGGAATTGTGGGAGAGGTGTTTCTTCTCATATTGTCTTAGTAGATTGCAGGCTGCTTCCTTCCTCTGAAACCGCTGCTGAGTTTTGATTTTATTCCCATCCCCCAACAGCAGAGAAGGAAAGACTACATCCCTACAAACTAACCCCAAAATGAACAGGTTTGAGGAAAAGTGACATTCTGAGGCTCTGGCATTAGGATTCCAAACCTGTGAGTTTGGCAACATGGCTGGAAGATAGGGTGGACTCTTCCTTCTGGATAAATGACCATTTCACACTGCATGTGTCAAGGCAGATTCTGCATGCATCAAAGGCCATTTTGGCACATCTTTGTGGAGAAAGCCAGACAATGTGTCCTGAATGGGGGGGGGGGGAGACCACACTATGCAAGCAGCTCTCTGAAAAGAATTTAAAATTTCTGATGATGCGCAGTGTGGTTTTATGAATTTTCTGAAAGCTGCATACAAGAACAGTTATGGGATAGGGAGGTATAGAAATGGGCTGGTGTCTTCCCTAGCAGTCAATCAACTTTCCATTTCATGAGACCTGAAACATGGTTACAAAGTTTCATAGAAGCTCTTAGCATCCTCTTCTAAGAAATACAAAACTGAACTCACTGGTGTAAATGGTCAGCAAGGGCCCCAGCATGTAAATATTAATTTTAAGTTCCCTCTTATGTTCCAATCTTGCTATGCAAATCAAATATATATTTATTAACTCTGAATAGCATCATGCATTGTTTAGCCTCTCTAGTACAGCCATTTAAACACAGAATATGCAAGATAAAGCATTCTAATTTTTAGAATTATGTGGCAACATTGTTTTCTCTCTCCATTTATTCATAGCTTTTCGATTTCTTTACACAATTTGCTTTTTTTGTACCAGAATCTTAATATTAATAGATAAACAGAGTCACTATTAATGTACTCTCCTGTTCCGTGTGGAATTTGTTTATGTATTTTATCATTGTAATGCTTTCATCTGTTTTTATAATTGCATTTTCTGTTGCTGCAACCCACCCCTAGACCTTATGGTGAAAGTTGAGTAAGAACTCTTATAAATGAATTAAATAAATGCATAAATAAATAATTTGGATAGCAGCAACTTGGATAGAAGCCATTATGCTTAATTGCCCAAGCTGATAAGACATCAAATAACCTTGGATGTGCACTTTTCCTCAGATTATTTTGGGTTGCATCTCCTTAGGTACCCCTGGAAATATTTATTAAACCAAGCCCAGCAGTTGGGATGTCAGGGCCTGGACTGAAGGGGAAGGCTGGGAATCACCCCCTCCTCCTCCTTTGCTTCCCTTGGAGGTGGGGTGAAGTGGGGAGATCAGCCCCCTCTTATCCAGTAGTTTCAAGAGGAGAGGGAGACAGGATTGAACTCAGAACTCAGAATTGCGTTTCAAAGCCCCCAGGCCCTTCCCCTGTAAATAACTTCACACTGACACATAAATTTTAGTTTGCTATTGGGCAAAATTTTAGGCCACAACTTTATTAATTACAGCAAAGTGAGAGATATTGGCTTAGACATTGGCAACAGACTATAACTGACTCCTGCCTCTCTGGCTAGTAGTCTGAAAGGGTAAACACCAAACAAGGGAGCAACATTGATGAAGATCAACCGAAGCTCATCCCGGGGTTCCTGTGGTCCTGGCATGGCCCTAGCCCCTCAAGTGGACTTCAGACGAGATCCAGGACCCCCATATTCCTTTACCAGAATACCCTTATTCGTGGAGGGGCAGGTGATGGCCACACCTCCCCTCCCACACACTCCCCTCCCACATTCAGTAAACCAATGCCTAACAGCCAAACCTTACAAAGCTGTGAGAATTGCTAAGGGGATAGGGGAAAACCAAATGGCTGCAGCCAATCTGCCAAATGGAAAACATTCCTACCTAGCCCCTGCTCCAAAGCAGGTGACCCAAACTGAAGCAAGGCCAAAGCAGCATGACCTAAAATTAGGCAGGGAGGGCGGGTGTTCGGCAGCATGAAGCAAGTGCCCCCAATCACATCGCGCTGCCACTTTTATAGGCCCTGGGAATTATGCCGCTCGCCCTGACTGGTCAAAACAGCCTGGCGCAATCCCAGGGCCTAACGATTAAGGCTTGGGCCACACCTAGCTACAACCCACCCTGCAGGGGTGTCCCAGGGGCCCAATCACAACCAGGAGCCTCCTTAAGGAGGATCCCATCTGCTAAGTTATGAAGTGTTAGGAGAAGGAGGGTGTGTGGGAGAATTGCCAGCACAGATGTACTTGGAAAGCATAGAGGCACCACCATCCACACGTACATGCCGCTCCCTTTGAATTCAAGAGCAAAGGGCTCAAAGACGTTTTACTCGTGAGGCCATAGGCTGTTGCTGGGGAAAGAAGGGGATGAGCTCAGAGTGAGCAACATCACTATGGAGTTAAGGAGTAGATTATTTGTCTTGCAACACAAGAACTAAATAAAACTATAAATATGAAGTTTCTTGCTTCTGCCTTGATGCTGCTGGGGGAGGATAGAATCCCCCAAGGCTGACACGGTCCTTGGCTGAGGAGCAAATAATGCACTGGCTTACATGCCCAGCAGGTGAGAGATGTTTCCCTTTGATGTAATCCTTGATTCCTGTGGTCCCCTCTTTGTTATTTGGTGAATTGGCAGGTCCTCTAATTCGTTACATTTTAATAAATATAAACTTTCTTACTTGAGACTTCTTTCGAGGTATGGTAGCAATACTGATTGGTACTTAAAATGTATACTTCATAAAACTAGGAGGCAACTTTTCTTAGAATAATAAAGATGTGGCATTTCATAGCTACGTCTAGGGCTATGATGCACATATACAGCATGCATAGATACAGCATATTTGGGTCTAGGCTTCTCCCACTAACTATTTCCTCTATATTTTCTCTTGAGTTTCTTTTTCCAGCTTCTTTACTATATTATGATGTTAGACAGGAACAGTACATGCTCTTGTCAAATCCACAGTTTACTGCTTCTTCTAAAAGCAAAGAAGCAATAACAGTCATAACTATAGCTAGGCTATAAATGTTGTGTCCCAAACAACGCATACTAACTCAACTGTGACAATAAATAAGCTCCAAAAGACTCTGGAAAACCTACAGTGGTGAGAAGAAAAGGATGCAATTGACTCTCTTGACTTGCCAACCCACAAATATTGGTTCCAAATTGTCCAATTAGAAGACATGTGGGGGAAAGACTGATTCTCCTCAAGGTTCTTTTTTAATATGCAGTTATATATGCTCATATAAATGTAGACAATTATGGCTAAAGCAATTCATGATTTCACTGATGAAAACTAGTTATTTCATCTTTTACATTTTTCAGCACAGAAGATAAAATTATATCGTTCCTTTGTGTATGTGCATGCCTCTGCATGCATGTACATACACACATACTTAATATTCCTGTTCTGCCTACTAGTAGAATGAAATGAAGGCAAAAATAATTGCTTACATGAGAAATGATGGGAAACAGTATGATTCTATCCATATTTATTTCCATTACTCTTCACCTCTTCTGTTGCAATTGAGGGAAGATCGGCAGCCTTTGCTTTTCTTTTTAACTGACTGCAGCTTAGTGTTTTGTTTGAACCTGAGCAAACTGTGTTAAGAACAAAGTCTTAACTATGTTTTGCTGCAAGACTTCAAAATGTGGTTTATACAGCTTGCTTGTTTCTTTAAACCACAATTAAGAGTAGCCATAATTTGCAGTTTTGATATTTGCCAAGCCAAAGTTTTTGATCTCCTCATGACAATGCCAGAATAGAAGAGTGGGTCTTTGTGTTGTAATTTATAGAAAAAGTGCTATTGAAATGCTAAATCTCAAACAGTTTCACGTGGTAAGTTTTTTGCCTAACTAGAGAACAGAGCTGCATAAATGTGTCTGGCAAGGATTTCTCCCCCTACCCTTTTTTAAAACACACACACACACACACAATTTTGTAATTTTGAAAATTGCCCGTTCAAACATGTCTGTGACACAACTTTCAAACATTTCCCCCCCCCCTCCAGCAAAGCCACTTTCTGCATTTTCTCTTTCTTTTATTTGGGATTCAGCAGAAGAATTATCCAGCCAACAGGAAGTAATGTGTCAGCCAAACCATATTCCAGCATAATTATGCCCACCTGGTAGAGCGACACTCTGCCCATGTGCTAAGGAGGGGAAATGAATAGGCTGTCTTTTTGAATACCACCAACAATAACATGATTTTGCTTGCTGCTGTGTTGCATTAGTACATTGGCAAAAGCAAGGTTTTGTCTTCGGGTGATCTTTGAGAGAGTCTCAAAATGTATGACACAACCATCAAGAGTAACAACTTAATAAAGCCAACACAGAACTCTGAATTAATACAGTAAAACACAGATCTTGTTGTTTCTAAGAACTGAATGAAGCGTAACTTTGAAAAATGTGGGGCATGGACTTTATTCCGCATGCTTCTGAGAGAAATGGCAGAAATGCTGATAGCTTAAATTCATCCGGTGACATTGCCAGCCACTCTCAACAGCACACTACTTGTCAGTTCTAGTGTTTGAATCCTTACATTATCTCACCTGAAAGCCATTAAATGGCACACAGACATCTGTGTTGTCTTACAGTTATGGAAGCTCCTGAGGACTGGCAGGGATTCAAAATCATTATGTTTCAAACACACGCACACCAGGGTGGGGGAGAAAGAAGCAAAAGATCAGCACGACAACATTGTCTGGTGGTCATGCCAACCTTAAAACAATCTAGACACATTCTATGGTTGGCAAGTTGCCACGAAATATCATAACTCTTGAAATCAATAGGTTGGAACATGTTAAATTAACCATTCATAATAGAGCTGAACCAAAATTTCGTGGGAGGCATGTTTCCAACAAACTTTCTGAGATTTTTATTTTCCTCACTTCTAAGAAAAAGAAGGAAACTTAGTTGTCAGGGTTTTTTCCCCTGAGCAATCACCACTTTTTAATTCTAATTTTTATAACCCAGTAAAATAGATCTCATAAGGAGGATGTGGGAACAACTAAATGCTATTTAATTAACAGTTATGCTCTAAGAAGGAGAGAAGTTTAGAGAAGTCATTAATGAGTGGAATCTGGTAACAAAATATGCAACAAGAGAGTTGGGAATTTCAGGACAGAGAATAGACTACATGTTTATATAAAACTAAATAATATTTATCATTTTGGATAAATGAGTAGGGTGAGTTTTTATGAAGAGGAAGAATGAGCCAAACACCATCTGTTTTATCCACACATTTTACTGAGTGACTGTTAATATTATACATATTTATAAGAGAGGAGGGGTACACTGTACATTTTAAATGATGTCTTTTTCTATACTGTTTTTATACTCATGTTCTGCTTCACATTAGTTGCATAGAACATATATCAAAGTGGTGGCTGCTATTATTATCATCATCATCATCATCATCATTATATTAAAAAACTTGGGGAGAGAAAAAAGTTGTGTTACTGACACTGCTAGTTGTGAACCCCACTCCTAAGACATTCTTGGAGAAATTCTCCTCTCTGTCTCCCCAATTTCTCTGTTCATGAATAGGGTGGAAAATTTTGTGGCGCTATAGACACACAGCTCTAATTCATAATTTACAGCAGACACCTGCTAGAATGATTGCCAGGAAATAGACCAGGTCTCCAGCTATGCTGTGTTTTCCCTTCTCAGCTTGTGTGATAATGCAAGTGTCCTTCACCCAGTAGATTTCTTCTTCTTTGCTTGACTGAAACTGCCTGCTTGGCTTACAATGATGAGTGACCCTGAAATCTCTTTTGCTCTAAGTGGTGTCACAGAACCACACAGAAGCTTAAATCACATCTGCTGGGGCCAGTTATTCAAGCTATTTGGACCAAGGTCTTGTTACTTTCCCCCTCCCCTTCTTGCTAAGAAAATCTGAGTCTTTGAATGCTATATTCTTCTTTAGTACCAAAGTCAGCACTTGACCTGTGCAATCTTCAGAATCACAGATTTGTGTTTTTTTCATGGCATTGCATATCTTGGTTTCCTGCTCTTCTCATGATATTTCTCTGCATTTTTTCCTTGTCTGCATATAATCTTCTTTCCTTGTTCAGCAAACTAGAGGAGCTTCACCCCGATAAGAAATACTAGGTTCATTTTTAAAAATCCAAATACTACTGATAAAGCAGAGCTAAAGACCCTGTTTTAGACTTTGCAATATTTCAGCAATGGACAGTTCCATTCATCAGAGTACTTTTAAGCACTGTATAATATAAAAAAAACCCTAAGATGTTACTGTAGAAATTCCCACTCCATTTCACTTTAAAATGTGTATTGATAGCAATTCTACTCGTTAGGCTGGCTGGTTAAGTGAGGGTGTGTTTGTGTAAAAGGGGGCATAGTAATAAATTACAAATGTAAGTAAGAGCATTATGTAAAATGAGATCAGAAAATGTATAATGCGAAAACATAAGCCATAAACTATGCACAGATATAATGGAGGTAGAAATTATAAATGGGCTGAGACAATTTCTAAACTCTTATTGCTATTAGCAGATGGTATCTGCTTTTTATATATCTATTCCAAAAAAGGGAATTGCAAAATGGCTTTAGATTCTGCAACCAGAAACCCCAGATACTAAAATCTTTGCAACAAGAATAAATTATACAAATTTATATTGATTTGAAGGCTTTGTTTAACAAAATGATTAAGTCAATAGGCCTTGGGATGGATCCCATGAAAGAAGGATGCAATGAAGGTGGGCTGAACAGATAAAAGTAAAGACTAAAATTTTGCAAAACATAGCAGTTTCATAGAATACATCGTTAAATCACCATTTTGTTTGTAGTCCTTGCAGCTGGTATTTGAGTTCTGGTATTAAATCCAGTTTCTGTGAAAGAGGACAGAGAGAATATTCAGGTTCACATTTCTGAGGAACCATTAATGATTACTAAAATAAGGAATGGAAGGGCAGTCTGACAAGTTTCAAGGAACTGGCTTGGTTCTCTGCCTTCTCTGTTAAAGCTAGTTATAAAGGCAGGAGATGTCACAAGGGTCAGGAGGTAAGGTCTCCCCTGATATCCAGCATTTCTTCCCAGAGACCTGACTAACTGTCAGTCAAGTGACAAAGGCTATCACCTTAGATACGGCAATACTGCTACCTGACTTCTACAATTTTTCTCCATTTGACTTTCAGCTATGTGGTAAACATTAAAATGGATAGCTATCCACTTGCATCTTCTCTGATATATGGATGAAAGCCTAGTACACAATAATTTTCAGCACCTGAATGAGATCTGAAATGAAGTATGGGCACTTTTAACATTATCTCACCACCATTCTGTCATGGCACTAACATTACAAGCTCTACAGAGTCTTGCCCCTCTTCACCCTTAAGTCTTGCTTCCATAGCTTGTCTATTATTTATCATACTGCAATACAGGACTGGAGTCATTCCAGCTAGAAAAGGAATTAAAACACACAAACACAGACTTCACCAAACAGATTCAAAATGCTGGATTTATGGAGATCCACAGATGGATGGATGATTCAAGAGTGGTCCATACTCCAACTCATCTCTCCAATGATACCTACAATATTATTTGTTTTACAGATAGCCAGAAGTTACCAAAGCAGTGGACAATAAAATAAACTTAGGTACAATACTTTTGTGTACAGTCATGTGATTTAGGAGTGAGATTGTCGCCTCTCAGGCACACTGGTCCCTTCAATACTCCATCAAGTGTTCAGAATAGGCTGTGAAAAAGTATGCTTATAGGAATTCTAGTTGCCTTACTCCATGCACCACTGAAGGAAAAGCTTGTATGAACAGAAATGTATTCACAGTATACACCTAAATCATAGACTAGAAAACTTTACCAGAATTCTTCCATTGCTTTAAGTATTTTTTCCCTTTAGTAAAAGAAAGGGTGGAAAATCAAACTGCTTAGGACCACAAGGAACACTCTCCCTGTATGAACCAACTTGGACCCTGTGATCGCAATCTGAGACGCTTCTTTGTGTGTCTCCCCCATGAGAGGTCTAGAGGGTGGCATTATGAGAAGGGACTTTTTCCGCAAGGGCTCCCTGCTTGTGGAATGTTCTCCCCAGGGAGGCTCACCTGGCACCTTTGTTACATGTCTTTAAGCACCAGGCAAAAACATTCCTTTTCTCCCAGGCCATTAGCTAATTAAACAATCTGTGTCCTTTTAAACTGGGAGGTATGGATTTTGTTCGTCACCATCTTATTAATTTTTGTCTTTTTAAATTGTAAACTACCCTATTATGAAGAAGAAAAAGGAGAAGGAGAAGGAGAAGAAGTCACTGCTTTCCCTCAGAACTTCTCTGAGCCCCCCCAAATATATAAAAAAAATCCTTGGAAGTCATTTTTAGCCCATCTCCTGAAGCTTTGAAAATTGTTCAGCTGAGCACTTCACAGCAGCACTTTGTTAGCTACATTAATCTATAGATTGCTGGACTTATGACACATGCTTTACCTTTATGTTCATCTTTGAATTTTCTAATGCCTGCTTAATTTACAAGTGTTTTCATTATTGTGACCTTTACTCTTCCTCTTTATAATTCTGCCAGTGTATCTGCCATAGATGTATATTAATGCAGGTATTGGTAACCTAGAGGCACACATTTCTTGAGCAGATTATTTTTTTTAAAAAAAAAATGCATAGTGCATGGGTCTACTTAGCTCCTATTAATGGTGACATCATTTATGTTCACATTCTGAAGCATATATTCTGAAGCAGTTAAAGGTCAATAGGCAAGTTCATGCAAATGCCTGGAATAAAATTATATTTGATAATGCAAAACTGAACATGGCTTGGGTGCTTTCATGCTTAATGAATGTAGACTGTAAATAATATTGGGGGAGAAATGCACTGAAAATAAAATAAAATGTCAACCACATTAAAATCTATCAGAACATGTATTATATATATATATATATGAGGAATTAGAGAATGAGTAAAACATGAAGGTAAAATGTATTTTTGTGACTATTTAATGTCTTGCTCTGTACAACTCTGTGCATTGGATGACTTTGCCTGGCAGCATGGGACCCAAAGAGGAGCAGGGAAGGTTCATTTGCATCCCTCAGAACTTCTCATGGGATCTCATGGGGCAGTGGCACCCTGTAGAATCTCATGGGGTACAAAGGGCAGGACTTTAAAAGTTCTTGCTCACAGGTGCTCAGTGCCATTTTGCCCCTAGCCAGCTTTCTACCGAATCACCCTCAGTGCCAGAGCCTCTATGGGTGTGATGGGTCTAGAAGCCTTTCACAAGGAAGACCTCTGCTCACTCAGAGATATATTTACAGTCTTTATTTACATACATATTTACAAAGGTACAGAACATAGATTCATGCGTCCGAATCCTCAGTAGCAGATCCAGGAAGTGGGAGCTTTCTGCTCCTCCTCCAGCAAAGGAGCTGGGGAAGCCCCAAGCACCTCCTTTGTTCCCTATGTTTTAACCCCCTCCTGTCCTGTGCAGAAGGAATGGGCATTGAGTCTCCCTCTGTCCCTGAACTAGTCAAGGGGTGTTGCTGCTCTCCAGCATCCGGGAGCATCCTCATCGCTTGAGTTCCTTCCGCTTGCTTGTCCTTCTCTCCCTCTTCTGTCTTTTCAAAAGGCTCCTGTTCTTTCCCCTCCCTCAGCTCCGGGGCATTCCCTGGCAGCCCCGTGACAATGGGCTATTTTGGTTGCTGGAAATGATTTTTCTCCCAACCTTAATTGGCCCCTAGGCTGGGTTTCCCTTTTTGCCTTTTACTCAGGGACATAAGCTTACTTTTCTTAGGCAATGTATATTGGATGAAATTACATTGGGTACGATCAACATAGTAAAGGGGACTCCATAAGGGGACTGGGGAAAAGATTGACCATGGCATGCCATAAACTCAGGTTAGGGCCCCTGCATAGCTGGAATCTCTTATGCTGACCACCCCAAGACACCCTGCATGCCTGAATGATCCCCATAGAGAAATCCCCCAACTCTGGTAGATGGTCATTCCAACAGCAAGGGCTGTTGGAATGTGGAATGGGATCCTTGCCCTACTTCCATGCCAACCCCACTTTCTACTGCTGTGAATAAAGATTTGGCCTGATATTTCACAATCCTGCGTCTTGTTTGCTTAATTCATGACTGTCACAGGGTCCCAAAAATAGCACCACCTGGGGGGCGGGAGAGAGATTCTAGTTTCCCATTGAAATGAAACAATATGGAGCAACACTTGTTTGGGTATTTCATTTAGAATATTAAACTATCCCACTGCAAAGAAAGTCAAAGAGTAAGCAGAATCTTATCGAGGTGAGGGAGGCCTTAAAGGCATAGGATTGGAGCCAGACATTCTTTTGTGCAGAACTCTACTCAGGGGACATTCCTGTGGGAGGAAGGAGGGGAAGTAAATTTTGCTAATTTTGCCTCCTGAAGTTGCAGAATGGAATGTGGTACAAGGGAACGTGATGAAAACAGCCTCCCTCACCTTTCACCAATAGCACCGCCACTGGATCTCAACCCATCCATGAATGGAAGAAGCCTTTCCTTTCATGGAAGTCCATGTGTGGATTCAACCCTTAAGAACTGTGTGTTTTTCAATTGTGCATTGTCCCGAAAAGCTTTTGTGAGGAAGAAAATTTGTAGATGTTTCTTTTTCATTATAGGTCGTCATAGAAATGCCAGATAAATATGATGGAACTTGCATGCACTGTTAAGAGTAAAAGGAAAAAAAGGCACTGAGATTAATGTCAAAGGGAGGCAGGGCAAGAGGCAGAGCTATGTGACATGTAAGGTCTTTCGAGCAAGGACAGAAAGCCTGAACATCAGAAGCAACACAAGATCATAATGATTTATTTGGCCATAAAGCATTGCTCTTGTTCCACCACTTCTTTGTGTTCCCTCCTTAGTGTGATCAAAAGGGCAAAGTTACAAATATGAAAAGTTTTGGTTCTTTTTCTGCTTGCACGTAAAGAAATCAAAGTGCTCCCCGCCCCCTTTCAGGCATAATAAGCTGGTTTTTGCTGTTATTCTTCCTTCTGTTGTTTAGCGGTGATTTCATTTATGTGGGCAAAAGCCTTGTTTTGACATTAATAGTTCCTAACTAACAAGGTACTGCTTTCCATTTGTAAGATTCTGGTCTCTGAGCACAAAGTATCGCCTACATTCTTTAATGGTGTCAAACACCATCTGGAGCTGGGTTGCTCTAGCCAGACAGTTTCTACTTTCCATAATACTCAATAATGCTGAGTGTGTTTAAAAGTAGCTTATGATTTGGTGTGGTTCATATAGAAAATTTCTAGAGATTTCCTCGTTGCCATGGGTACATTCTGAGTACCCATGGATTGAAAGTGGGTCTAGATCATGGGTAGGCAAACTAAAGCCCGGGGGCCGGATCTGGCCCAATCACCTTCTAAATCCGGCCCACAGACTTTCTGGGAATCAGCGTGTTTTTTCATGAGTAGAATGTGTCATTTTATTTAAAAATGCATCTCTGGATTATTTGTGGGGGCTGCCTGGTGTTTTTACATGAGTAGAATGTGTGTTTTTATTTAAAATGCATCCCTGGGTTATTTGTGTGGCACAGGAATTAGTTCATTTCCCCCAAAAAATATAGCCCGGCCCCCACAAGGTCTGAGGGACAGTGGACCAGCCCCCTGCTGAAAAAGTTTGCTGACCCCTGGTCTAGATCTACATGATTACCTCTTTGCATCTTCTGAGGGTAGAAAACGCCTTGCCTATTGATAGCACTGTGGCTCTTGTAATTCAGCATCTAAACCTGCTTGAAACATCCTGTTTTATTTGGTAACATCTGGGGAAAATTGGGAAATTGCATCAGTAAACTAAACTCATATAAAAATACATACATAAATACATGCATACATACATTTATAGAATGATGAGTATTCATAATTCTTTGGGAATGAGAAATTAAATTATAATATTCCTTCCTACAATTATTTTTCCTTAAATTACTTTTTTATCCTTTAAAGCAGATGGCACAATGTAAAGGCTAAAATAAGTGCCTTTTATTCTGTTTTACTGTGTATAAACTTATTTGAACCTATATGTTTTTTGTATGGAACTTTGTAAATACTTAAAGATGAAGTCTTCTCGATACGAATCCAAGGCAGACCTTTTAACATCACAGTAATCCAAGTTTATGCACCAACTACTGGTGCTGAAGAAACTGAAATTGACCAATTCTATGAAGACTTACAACACCTTATAGAAGTGACACCAAAGAAGGATGTTTTTCTCCTTATAGGGATTGGAATGCTAAAGTAGGGAGTCAAGAGATAAAAGGAACAACTGGCAAGTTTGGCCTTGGAGATCAAAACAAAGCAGGGCAAAGGCTAATAGAGTTCTGTCAAGAGAACAAGCTGGTCATCACAAACACGCTTTTCCAACAACACAAGAGACGACTCTACACATGGACATTACCAGATGGGCAGCATCGAAATCAGATTGATTATATTCCCTGCAGCCAAAGATGGAGAAGCTCTATACAGTCAGCAAAAACAAGACCTGGAGCTGACTGTGGATCAGATCATCAGCTTCTTATAGCAAAATTCAAGCTTAAACTGAAGAAAGTAGGAAAAACCACTGGGCTGGTAAGATACAATCTAAATCAAATCCCTTATGAATACACAGTGGAAGTGAGGAACAGGCTTAAGGATTTAGATTTGGTGGACAGAGTGCCTGAAGAACTATGGATGGAGGCTCGCAACATTATACAGGAGGCAGCAATGAAAACCATCCCAATGAAAAGGAAATGCAAGAAAGCAAAGTGGCTGTCCAATGAGGCCTTACAAATAGCGGGGGAGAGAAGGCAAGCAAAATGCGAGGGAGATAGTGAAAGATACAGGAAATTGAATGCAGATTTCCAAAGAATAGCAAGGAGAGACAAGAAGGCCTTCTTAAACGAGCAATGCAAAGAAATAGAGGAAAGCAATAGAATGGGAAGAACCAGAGATCTGTTCAAGAAAATTGGAGATATGAAAGGAACATTTCGTACAAAGATCACCATAATAAAGGACAAAAGTGGAAAGGGCCAAACAGAAGCAGAAGACATCAAGAAGAGGTGGCAAGAATACACAGAGGAATTATACCAGAAAGATATAGATGTCTCGTATACCCCAGGTAGTGTGGTTGCTGACCTTGAGCCAGACATCCTGGAGAGTGAAGTCAAATGGGCCTTAGAAAGCACTGCAAATAACAAGGCCAGTGGAAGTAATGGTATTCCAGCTGAACTATTTAAAATTTTAAAAGATGATGCTGTTAAGGTGCTACACTCAATATGCCAGCAAGTTTGGAAAACTCAGCAGTGGCCAGAAGATTGGAGAAGATCAGTCTACATCCCAATCCCAAAGAAGGGCAGTGCCAAAGAATGCTCCAACTACCGCACAATTGCACTCATTTCACACGCTAGCAAGGTTATGCTTAAAATTCTTCAAGGAAGGCTCAAGCAGTATGTGGACCGAGAACTCCCAGAAGTGCAAGCTGGATTTAGAAGAGGCAGGGGAACCAGAGACCAAATTGCAAACATGCGCTGGATTATGGAGAAAGCTAGAGAGTTCCAGAAAGACATCTACTTCTGCTTCATTGACTATGCAAAAGCCTTTGACTGTGTCGACCATGGCAAACTATGGCAAGTTCTTAAAGAAATGGGAGTGCCTGATCACCTCATCTGTCTCCTGAGAAATCTCTATGTGGGACAAGAAGCTACAGTTAGAACTGGATATGGAACAACTGTTTGGTTCAAAATTGGGAAAAGAGTACGGCAAGGCTGTATTTTGTCTCCCTGCTTATTTAACTTATATGCAGAATTCATCATGCAAAAGGCTGGGCTGGATGAATCCCTAGCTGGAATTAAGATTGCTGGAAGAAATATCAACAACCTCAGATATGCAGATGACACAACCTTGATAGCAGAAAGTGAGGAGGAATTAAAGAACCCTTTAATGAGGGTGAGAGAGGAGAGCGCAAAATATGGTCTGAAGCTCAACATCAAAAAAAAGAAAATCATGGCCACTGGGCCCATCACCTCCTGGCAAATAGAAGGGGAAGAAATGGAGGCAGTGAGAAATTTTACTTTCTTGGGCTCCATGATCACTGCAAATGGTGACAGCAGCCACAAAATTAAAAGACGCCTGCTTCTTGGGAGAAGGGCAATGACAGGCCTAGACAGCATCTTGAGAAGTAGAGACATCACCTTGCCAACAAAGGTTCGTATAGTTAAAGCTATGGTTTTCCCTGTAGTGATGTATGGAAGTGAGAGCTGGACCATAAAGAAGGCTGGTCGCCGAAGTATTGATGCTTTTGAATTATGGTGCTGGAGGAGACTCTTGAGAGTCCCATGGACTGCAAGAAGATCAAACCTATCCATTCTTAAGGAAATCAGCCCTGAGTGTTCACTGGAAGGACAGATCGTGAAGCTGAGGCTCCAGTACTTTGGCTACCTCATGAGAAGAGAAGACTCCCTGGGGAAGACCCTGATGTTGGGAAAGATGGAGGGCACAAGGAGAAGGGAACGACAGAGGAAGAGATGGTTGGATAGTGTTTTCGAGATTACCAGCTTGAGTTTGACCAAACTGCGGGAGGCAGTGGAGGACAGAGGTGCCTGGCGTTCTCTGGTCCATGGAGAAGAAGTCAACAGATTTAAGTTAATCTATTGGTTTTAATGGGTCTACTCTGAGTCTGATCTGCTCGGATAACAACAATTTTCTCTTCCTTTTGTCCAAGCTGCTGAAACATGTTGACTATTATTCTCTTTGGAATACCTATGCAATTTTGCCATTTAGACAGAAAATACCAAAGTTACAGGCAGAAGAAAATAGGATAGGTCTCCAATGAAATGAATGGAAAAGCAGGAACAAATGTAAACTGAGAATGAAAGCAATTAAATCAAGGCAAAATGAAATGGCAGCAATGAAAAAAGAACATGATGTGAAATTAATGAGGTCTAAAAAAATATAAAATTGGGGAAAATGTATTTCATACTTCCACAATTGCCTCCCTTGTTATAGTGCCCCTCTCGCTTTTGAATTCATTCAACTCAAATATTAAACCAAATATATATTGGCAAAAAATATTTTAAAAAATTAAATAGGTGTTCAGAGTATTTGAGGAATTTTGATTGACCATTTTTAGTTTAATGTGATGTATTTAGGCACCAGAATAATAAACTTCAGATAGAAACCATGTATACTTCCATATACCATCTCCATGTGACTGTGCCTGAAATCTTTCTGGGAACTGATGGAAGTGAAAAGTGCAATTGTCTCCTTGCCAGAGGCTGACTTCCACCTTTAATGCATAACTTTGATTTCAGCACAAGATTTCATTATTAGATTTGGTTACAATGAACACTTCCACAGTGCAATCTTGATGCGTCCTCTATTAGATTACATTTTTCATTCCAAATCCTTCAAATATTTCTATTCCCAAGAAGTGTATTTAGAAAGTTAAAAACAGCAAAAGGCAAAGTATACAAGCCAGGAAGAAAATGTCAGGCATGGTGCAGTTCTAGTCAAAACAATAGGAGTGTGTCTACAGTTGAACATTCAGATTCCATGGCAGCCCCATCCTCCTAGCTCTGGTATCACTGCCTGTTACCTGGATGTGAATGGGATGGGGCAGTAGCTAGGGCAAGGCAACACAACCACACCAGTAGGAGTGAAGGATTGGCCTCATTGATGTTTTCACACAGCTGAACTTCACTGCTGCCCTGCCCTGCCCCTGCCCTGTACAAGTAAGCTGGGGTTGAGAGAGGAGCTCCGCACCTCTACACACCATATGGCTGTTCCTGTGTATAGCAGGTGTGAGGAACCTTCAAAAGTTGCTGAGCTACAACTTCCAACCTCCTTGGCCATGCTTGCTAGACTGATGGAAGTTGTAGGTCACCAACATCTGGAGATGCCCCACACCTGGCATATAGTGATGTGAAAATTTTCATTCCCTCCAGATTTTTAACCAAATCAACCTAATTTGAACCTCATACATTTATTTATCAGATTTCACACTTCTCTGAATTTTGCAATACATTTTTTAAAACAAAATATACACATGCACATTTTAATATTGCACAAATACATATCTTGAAATGTGAACATGGGATCAAATGGTTTTTAGTACAGAAAATAACAATAAATAAACCATAACAAGGAGCTGACAAAAAACAGTGACACATAATGGTACATTGCCATTATAATATAATGCCATTAGTCCTGTTTATAAATTTACATATATAATTTTACTTCCCCCCCCCATCATAATCTCAGAATTTGCAGCCCAAGGTGCCCATGTGCAATTTTCTTGCTAGCCCACATAAAAAGCTATGCCAAGTCTTTTGAAACTGGTCTGTCTCAGTTCCTTTTCTTAGTGCTCCGAGTTTAATTGTTAGTTTCCTTGCCCACTTCCAGACAATGGCAATTGCCATACTTCCATGTACCAGCATTGAAGCATATTAGGTTCAATCATTTTCCAGTTTTTAGCAATAGTAAGACTTGGAGCAATTAACAGAAATGTCACCAGATCTTTGTACACTACTGTTTTAGATTAACCATTAAATATCACAGATGGTTGTGGATCAAACTGCAGTGACTGAATAGAGATTCATTTAATTGCTTAATGTTCCAGAATCAGCCAATAAAGCGAGATGAGCACTGCAACCCCAGAGTCGGCCACGACTGGACCTAATGGTCAGGGGTCCCCTTTACCTGTATGCTAGATTGTAATCAAGGATCCTGACTTCAGGGTGCTCCAGGCCACTTCCCATAGGAATCCACTTACATGCAACTAGCAGAGCTAAATATTAAGCAAGTATGCTTCTCTTCCCAGGATTCTCATAAGATAAAGCTTTAATCAACATTTTGACTAAATCTATGTGAGGGGAACTTCTGATGAATTTTGCATTCTGGCAGAAGCCAAAGTATCAGTAAGTATAATGGATGGGGTAAATATTCTTAGATTAGAGTGTAATTAGAAGTGATTTGGGTGAATTTTACTCAGGCAAAGCACCCAAAGCCAAACATTTTCCACATAGCCTTAGCCTTTTCCTCTGTCTCAGAGGAAAAGCTACTTGTCCTTTCACATTAGCTGTTCCCTGCTACTAAATTAGGAGCATGGACAGACGCTATCTAGATACACTATCTAGCAGCCTTCCCTAATCCTGGTCCCTTCCAAATATTTTGGACTTCAACCCCCATAATCCCTAACTATTGACGATACTGACTGGGAATGATGGGAGTTGTAGTCCAAAACATCTGGGAGGCAGTATGTTGGGGAAGGTTGGCTTAGTGATATTGCAGATTTCCTATACTATTCTTTCTTGATCAAAGCTTTCTTTGATACTGATATATTTTGGAAAAGGGTAGGTTTTAAAAATATAAATTGACCTTTTCAATAACCATTTATATTTCCCTCATCCCCCCCCCCCCGCATCAAATTTAAACAAAGGGGGGGGAGAGAAAATGAACATCAAATTATGCATGCAGCAAAGCTTATCAGTTTAATAGTTGTGTGCACATTTAACTTACATTTAAATTTTACCAGGTCACTGCTCTTTTTCTCAAATCTCACTTTAACTCTCTCAGCAATCAATAAATGAAGTATTCTGAGCTTATTGCTCATTTTGCTTGTTCTGTCTCGGAGGCTCTTGTCACTGAAAGAACAGTGTGTCCTTTCTCAATCCAGCACTTCCCCCCTCTAACATGAGCATTTTGTTTCAGTAATTTGGTGTCAAGAGATTAACAGGCTTTGGGGTTGGTTGGGGGAGATCCATCAGAGCGTTTTTATCTAAAATTGCTCTTCTGGATGGTCTGGGTTATTTTTTTCCCTTTTGAATCTTCAAAAAGAGCAGATATCTTTTGGCCATCTCTAGTTTAACTCACAAATGAATTACTGACAATCATTCTTCATTTGAAATGACCTCTTTGCAGTTAGATGAGTGTCTAAAACAGAGTGTCGAAGAGAAAGATATTTTAAAATTTCCTTGCTAGTCATTTTTACACACAATGGTTAGCTTACTTCTGCCCAATACAAAACACAGAAATCATTTGGGCAGTTTCTGTAATGTACAGATTTCCTTCTCTTGATTAGAATGGTAATTCTTAACTATACTACAGAGCAGGATCCCAACCAGATATGGATTTCTGTTTTACCTGAACAGGAAATTGGAATATGAGTAGAGGCCATGAGCTGCACATGTCAGTCAAACATCCAAATTCACTGGCTATGCCATCACCACTCTGACCTCACACTGAGTGCAAGGTTCTGATGGAGCATGGTCAGTGGTCCGGGGAGGTAACTCCCTAGATTGAGACCATGGTTGCTAATTCTCTTCCCACACTGGCTGAGCTCCAGTCACAGGGACAGTTCTGATAAGCACCCCAGCCTCAGAACCTGTAATGTGTTGAAGGATTCCTGTCTAGGTTTCCCAGACCCATTCAGTTTGGATGGAAAGAGAGGCAACATGCCTTTGGGAGGTTGTGTTCCATTTTCTGTCTTGCCACTAGCCCTAAACTAGGGAGGTTCCTTTAATAATTCAAAAAATGCTTCAGGCTGCTCAAAAGTATGCATCACTTCTTACTCCCCTCATATCTTCAATTTTCATGCCAACTAAAAGCCTGTCACCAGGATAATTTGCCAATTTATGTCACACCCACCCAGCTGGGAGACACAAACCTAGTAACACACAGCAGATGGAAAACCCTCCATCCTAAATGTCATTGCAGGATGTACGTGGGTGGCGCTGTGGTCTAGGACTTGCTGATCAGAAGGTTGGTGGTTCGAGTCCCTGTGACGGGGTGAGCTCCTGTTGTTCGGTCCCAGCTCCTGCCCACCTAGCAGTTTGAAAGCACGTCAAAGTGGACCTATGGTCAGGGGTACCTTTACCTTTACCTATACATTTACTTTTCCTGAAGCAATATGTAGGCAGATACTGAGGTCAATTACACCAAACTAGAGTACTGGGCATGCATACTCCACTGAATCCAGCCTGGCTAGTGAGCTGACTATTCAAGCCTATGGTGGGCAGCTGCTAACCTTGCCCTTATTTTATCTCTTGCTGGACTTCAAATGGACGCAGCACTTCACAGGGGCAGGGACAAGTGGTATTCTGTTCACAAAGCAGAAGGATAGTACCAGAACTTTGAAATATATGTTAATATATTTTGCAGACGGCGAAGAGTCATAGAATCAAGCACAAATAGCTTCTGGAAATTCTCCAGTGTTTTTGCAAGTGGGGTGGATTGTGGAAACCATGTCACCAGATTTATCCAGTCAAAATTCTCCAATAGCTTCTTAGGGCTGAGACTCGCCAATATCATTAACATAGCTTCCTTCTTTGTGTCCAGCTTCACAATAGACAGTTTACTATCTGAATGACAGTCTGGTTCATGTTCAGTTTGATAAAGAACCTTGAGAAATGGGAACAGAGGTGGGATAGAAGTTCCCTACCAACAGTTAGCCCTCAGACTGAGCACCCAGACAGCCGACTGAGCAGGCACACAGGTCACCTGGTCCCTGCCATCCCCACTACAATGAAATGTATTGCATTTCTATTTAAATTACAGAAATAACATCTAAATTTTGATCTATAGATATAAATTAGCTTATGCAAATTGTATACATATCAGGATTTTCTTTTGTCTTCATTATGGATGATGCAGTTCCTCCTTTATGGCAAGGCATAAGTAATCACCAATTGGGGGGGGGGGGGCTTGCTAAGCTGGACTGATTACTTGAAATAAATTTCCCAAGAAGCTAGGATTGGGGTTGTCAGGGTCTCCTAGCTTTCCAAAGAAAGGCAAAGCTGCACTGCCTTGAGGGTTAAAAATGCAATGGACTGTGGAGGATTGTCCAATGTCCCCCAATAATAGGATTACATGTTGGACCACACCCCAGGCCACTCTCAAAACCCAACACTCTGCTATCACACTGGCCCACCAGATATCCTTGGTTTAACTTAATATTGTGTTAAATGTGTTTTCATTCTTGGAATAGCATGCACAGAAGCTTAAAATTGCTCAGAACCTTGTATTAAGATGCTTGAACTATATGAAACTATATATAAAACATAAAAAATAAACTAAACTGAGGACACTGGATAACTCCTTGCTTTTTTATATCTATGGTATATATTGTAAAAAGCTTTCAGAGTGCAGAATGAAGAAGGCTAACAAGATAATATAAAACATCTATAATTTGATGAGACATAGCATGCAAAAAAAAAATTGTTGCAATTTAAGTTTTAGTATAAGGATGGGCCATAGTCAAGCAAATACATTAAATAGAATAATCAATAGGCAGAACAAAAGGATCATGATGTACTTTAGGTGCTAATGAGGCAATTTATAAAGACGGTACAAACTTGTGCAGTGTAAAACATTGCCTAGTTTAAAGGCCATAATTAAGATGTAAATCTAATTCTCTCTTAGTTGGTTGCTTAGAGAAAGTAGAACAGATATTTGTCCAAGTAGGTAAAGGTAAAAGGTAAAGGACCCCTAGACAGTTCAGTCCAGTCAAAGGCAACTATGGGGTGCAGCTCTCATCTCGCTTCAGAAGAAGCGAGTATTTATCTACTTGCACTGGTGTGCTTTCAAACTGCTAGGTTGGCAGAAGCTAGGACAGAGCATCGGGATTTGAACCGCTGACCTTCTCATTGGCAAACCCAAGTGGCTCAGTGGTTTAGACTACAGCGCCACCCACATCCAACTACATCTACAGTAAACATGATATCCCAAAGAACAAAATTCAGGATTGATTTGTTCTCAAAAAATGAGATTGTTATCTTGTGTACATATTCTCAAAGAGTGAATTTTAACTATTCTCATCCCTGTTTTTTTAATGTAACACTATATAAGTTGTCTTGGCCTTGCTGGTGTCACTCATACAAGGAGAGTCTGAAAAAGAAATATTTTTCTCTCTAAGAGTCATGAAAAATGTAGGGCAGGATCCCAAAACAAGCCCTGGAACAGATGGTGCAGAATGTTGGTCTACAGGAGTCCAAACATCTTTTAAGACTTGGATCTGGACTTGGGCTAGAGCTGACAAATCTCGAATGTCAAAAGCATGGTTCCTGGTAGGATTACTGAGTGGCAATCACAAGAAAAGGAGTAGAGCACACCAGCAAGTTCAGTATAAACTCTGACTATTCCTAATTCAGCAGGAAGGCAGACATGATGACTTCTGAGTTCTCATTCAGGTCAGACTTTAAACCACAGAATTTCATTCTGACTTTTTCTAATAATCTGAATTTTTGTAACTCAATGTTTACAGCTCAAAAATACCCAGATTCAAAGATGTGAACTTTTGGACCAACAGCACAGGTTCACTTAAATTTCAAACAGAATGCAAAATGGGGCCTTGGGTTACAGCTTTAAAGTTTCTATATATATATAGCACATAGGAAATCTTCAGCAAGTGTATTTAGGTTGCACAATCCCCGTGAGCAACAGAAATCCATATTGAATGTGAATGAAGCAGAAAGGAGTTTGGATCAGCTCACTGGATGCTTCTTTTCAATGCCTAGGCATTGCTACTTTGTAAAATTTCACACCCAGAACTTTCCCTTCAAGGAAAACCTTCCCATGCATTTTTTTTGAAGGATCCAGTGACTGATGTTTCCCAAGTCCCTGAAGGAATAGCTTTATGTGCACAATCTCCCAGCAGTGGAACACTTTCACACTTACACTCATGCACACATGTCCAGGATGCTGTCAATTCCATTACTATACTATATGTAGGAAATATTTCCTTTGCAAATAATTCATTCATGTGAGCATTGCAATGCATCAGTTCTCCATATTTCCACAGCAATTTGTGATTTTTTTAAAAACAAACAAAACAAAACCAGAAAGAAAATTTGTTAGCATTTTCGTGCACATTTCTCCTACAAAGACATTTTAGTATGCAGCTTTGACCAATATACCTAATTATACAAGCAGTTTTTCCTAATATAATGCATGTTATTTCCACTAATATGAGCATTTTATGCACATTTCCCCCCCGATGTATGCATTGTTTGAGTGCAAAATTTTGCATTGCAAAATTCAGAGATGTGTGAATTTTCCATGATAGCTGTGTTTCAGTTCAGGCATTAGTTCAAGAAGTGTGAATTGGGTAGCTTCTCATTAAGATGTGGAAAAAAACAAAGTTCTTCTCCATCCCAACTCCAGCACTATGCTCAGTGATTGGCAGCTTTAGAACAAATTAATCTTATTTCAAAGTAAAAAAGCATGTTCTGAATTGACTTCTCACATGATGACTTCTCACAATGCCTTTATCTGTCCAATTTGTGCATTTCATCCCTGAGCATTGATTTGTTTGCTTTCAACCATTGCTGGTATGACAGCATTAGGAAAACAATAATTTCTCTTGTGTTTGCTATTTTACAGAATACAAAAATGTTTGCAGCGATTTGCAGAGAAGCACTAATCACAGTGAAAACATTTTAAAGTGTCATAATACGCAAGGCAGCTTGTTCCACTTTGATCCACTGTGTAGGTTGTAAAGAAACAGAAATGCTTCAGGTCTGTATTAATTATGCTAAACAGAGTATTACTAAGACTAAAATAACAGCATAAGTGACAACTGAAATTAAAGGCCTAAGAAATAACTTCAGGACAACTCTTCCATTTCATACATACATACACACACACACACACAGAGAGAGAGAGAGAGAGAGAGAGAGAGAGAGAGAGAGAGATGGGGGGTGAAAAATGGCAAATAAGATTATGTTGTACCAAATGAACAATATGTAGCAAACACTTTCCATACATAAGTTTATTTACTTCCAAGATAATGTGCTGACTATAAACATGTAAGATTTTGAGAAATTCATATCCCTGGAGATAATATGTTAGATAGATCACGTGTTTTCCTTGCAGACATTTCAGTCTTACCATACCATTAGGCAATATGAGGTGATTTCCTGAGGTGGCAGATGCTGGTGAACCTTCAGCCGTTCTCTTTAAGGTCCCTGGCCATCCTCCTCTGTTGGAGGACAGAGTTGTATATGTTACATGGCATGCCCCAGCCATCATTCACTTTATGGAACGGGAAGGAACACCATCTTGTCCTTTGACTCAGGTAGCAAAATGTCCATGACAAGCCCTGCTGTCATCTCCAGTTAAAAGTATCAGGCAGCAGGCAATGTAAAAGACCTCTGTTGTAATCATGGAGAGCTGCCAGTCAGAGTAGACAACACCATACACATAATCTGAGTTGGTATTAGGCAGGAGTAGGGAATGCTTTCAACCTGGTGAGACAAGATCCTTATCTCCATAAGTTCCAGAGACCAAGTATGTCAGGTTGGACTCATAACAATGTCAAATGGCCAAGATACTAAATATCATCTAGCTTGTTCAGAAAATACCCCCCCCCCTGCACTGCTGAGGCTTTTTGGAGTGCTTTTTGGACTGGTCAACTAACCCAGGTGAGGGTAGCTGATGAATCTTAAACCCTCGGTAAGTTTAGGATTTCCCCTGCATGCAAAGTCAGGTTTCAGTGGATTGAGCAGAGAACCCCAGTAGTGGGTCCAACAGTCAAGAAGGTGGTTACTGCATGTGCTGTAGAGAGAAATGAGTGACAGATGAGTCTCATCAACCTAGGAAGGTATTACATGTAGGAAAAGGAAAACTCTGAACCTAAACCTCTGCTATCTTGCATTAATGAGAAAAGTTTCAGGAACAAATCCTGAGGAAAAATCTATATCCATTGCCTTGTAGAGCATCTTTGGAAGAAGAAAAGGCTAAGGAACAAACCAGCAGTCAAGGTGGTACGAAATGTATTGCTCTGCTTTCCTTTCAACAACATCAGTGAGGCCTAGAAGGGGCGTGTCTTGCAGTCTGGGCAGCCAAGGACCTCCATACACACTTCCCAGGCTTGTGCCCCAGAGAACACAGCAAAAACATCACAGGAGGCAGCAGTTACAAGTACTAGTCTCCACAGCCACAGCAGGTGCTGTGATTCTACGGTGGTTTGTCTTCACCCTAAGAGGTGCACTCCATTGTCTCTTGAGACAGACGGATGCCAGCAGATCCGTTTATGCCATGTACTTAATATGCAAAGTTGCTGCTTCTAAACTTCTTTTAGTTTAAAAGGATAGGAATTCAGTGGTACCTCGGGCTAAGTACTTAATTCGTTCCAGAGGTCCGTTCTTAACCTGAAACTGTTCTTAACCTAAAGCACCACTTTAGCTAATGGGGCCCCCTGCTGCTGCCACGACGCCAGAGCACGATTTCTGTTCTCATCCTGAAGCAAAGTTCTTAACCCAAGGTACTATTTCTGGGTTAGCGGAGTCTGTAACCTGAAGCGTATGTAACCTGAAGCATATGCAACCCGAGGTAACACTGTACAAAAAACCCAAAAACTTTATTGAATGATTTAAAAGACTTGGGATACAGTCTCCATTGTGTATCCTATTCTGATTGTTTGTGCTTGATCTTGTGTAAACCTAATTTTGTGCCAGATTACAATCCAAGGAAAATGATACTTAAAAATGGAACATTCTATAAGTTAAATTTAATTGTACAAAAAAGGAATAGTACCCATACACAGACATTAATTTAAAATCTAAATCCTCAGCCACATCAGCTAGAGTAGTTAGTTAAGATTCTCCTGTGTGATGATTATTGGAAATGATAGTCCCTGTTCTCCTAAGTTCCAGACAACTATGATCTATTTTTGGAATTAAGCATTATTTTTTCCTAATTGGAACTGTGTTTTGATTTTAAAAGTGACTTTAATTAATCTTCTGGAAATATTGTTACATAACATTTCTGCAAAGGTGTTGTCTAATGAGTATAGCTAACATTTCTAGTTTCATTACAGTTCACTGCTTCACATGTTTTAAACCAGACTTCCCCAACCTGTTGCCTCCAGATGTTGTTGAACTACTACTCCTTTCTTTCCTGAGTGGAAGCTATAGTCCAAATATTCAGCAGGGCACAGGGTTGGAAAGGGTGAATTGAACTATTGACACAGAATCCAAAGAAGAATTACTCTCTCTCATCTTCAATCCTGACATTTCAATGTGCCAGGATAATAATATGAGTCTATGAGAAGTTCATCTATTTTATGTTTAGTTTTCGGTTGTAAAACCTGTGTTGTAAAATTGTTGCTTTTGTTTTAAAGGCCAAGAGGGTTAAAACTCTACAGGAATGTTATAAGTACAATAGGGTGTTTTGTTCAGGAAATGTTAAGCCTAGAAACACAGTAACTTAGGGCGCCACGGACATTTAACCAACAGCCTATTCTGATTGGGTAAAAGGTTGAGAAGAAGGATGGAAAACAATGTAGAAAATAGGATCATTAATTTTGGAGTCAGAAATGCGGAGATATTAAGATAGAAGGTAAAGGTAAAGACAGTGCTTTTCTCGGGGGGGGGGGGACGCAGGGGTATGCATACCCCTAAACATTTTGTGAATCTAAGTTTGGCCTCATTGAGGGGCAGTATTTCAATATGGCTAGGAAAATGAGAGTACCCCTAAACATTTTTTTAGGGGGGGGGGAGCACTGGGCAAAGGTAAAGGTAAGGGACCCCTGGACAGTTAAGTCCAGTCAAAGGTAACTATGGGGCTGTGGCTCCCATCTCACTTTCAGGCCAAGGGAGCCAGCGTTTGTCCACAGACAGCTTTCCGAGTCATGTGGCCAGCATGATTAAACTGCTTCTGGTGCTACAGAACACCGTGACAGTAGCCAGAGCGCATAGAAATGCCGTTTACCTTCCCGTCGCTGCAGTACCTATTTATCTACATGCAGTGCTATGCTTTTGAACTGCTAGGTTGGCAGAAACTGGGGCCAAGTAACGGGAGCTCACCCCATTCCACAGATTCAAACCACCAACCTTCCAATTAGCAAGCTCAATGGTTTAGACCACAGCACCACCCATATCCGATTAAGACAGAAAAAGTGACTGGAACGCTTTTCAAGAGATTTAGCACTGAAAGGCGGTTGAGGTCCTGCAACATTAGGAGCTAGAAGAAAGCCAGAATAGGACCTAGAACTGAACTGTGAGATGCTCATTTATAAGTATTGGCATTGTCAGAAAAACAGTCTAGAATAGGTCCAGAGAAATGGGTTTATCTCTGCTTATTTCTATTCGGTCTTTTGAATAACTACTACCCAAATTTTCTCAAACAAAATGTTCAGTTTACTGCCTTAAGCAAAAACATAGTTTGTTCTTGGTGGGAGTTCTGAATACTTGTTATTTGCCCCACACTTAAGTGCCAGGTCATTCTTTATAGAATATGCAGTAGGTTCAGCCAGTCAAAGTCCAAAAGCTCAATGGGCTGTTTAGTGGATACAGCTAGACTAAAATAAATTAAGAAGGAATGGTTTTTCTGACTATTTACTTGCCTCCCTTTCATCTTATGGTGCAGACTAGGGCATGTTCTGTCAAAGCCTAATGTGTAAGGATATAATAAAGACTACAGAGAGAATTGATATGAAACATTTTGAGCACTGTGGAAAAACACTACATAAAATATGAATTGTGATAAAGCTAAGTGTGAGAACTAATGTTCTCACTGTCTTTGGAAGCTATCAAGTTGGATGTGATGTTGACAATGTCGCCTGTAAACTGTGCTTATTTCATAGACTTCTTTAAGCAAATTAAAAGAGGTCAGCTTACAGCTTTAAAGAAATATTTTTTCCTGGAAGTAAGTTGATTGCAAGAAATATTTTTTTTAAATAAAATCTCTCTCACCTACCTGATTCATTGTAAGAAAAACTTGGACAGGATTTATTGTACTTTTCTTGATTGGTTAAATGCAGTTTTGCTTAAGGGGAGGGGAAAAGAGAATCTTCCTGATGTGCCTTTCAGTGTTTGGAGCTTTAATGATGCCTTGCGCAGCAATGTAATTAACAGTACCAGTGATATATAGCCATCGTTGGTTTCCAGTGGTAGAAACAGAAGGCTAATGCCAGATTGCTTGTTAAAGGTATACCCGGTTGCAAAGTACACCAGATGAGACAATCCCCCAGTAACCACATAATGAGGTAAAGACATCTGTAAGATTTTCTTAGAACTCTGAATGTGAAGATTTAAAGTCTCCGGCTATGGTGCAGATGGAATTATTGTTATCCCTATAGACACTGTCACTGGTAACAGATCAGTCCTCCAATCTGAGTTGACTGCTAATAGCTCGAACCATATTTTTCCTTAACAGAGTTAGCACATGGTGCTTCCCTCAAGTTCCTGGATACTGCCTCTCCCAGAATTACTATAGAAAAATTCAAACAAAACTTTTATCTAGCAGCATCCTATATCTTGGGGAAATGATAGTCACCTTTGTTTTCAAAGAAAGTGTGGATAGGAATTAAGGGCAGCATGTGAGGGCAGAATATAAGGAACCAGGGACTGTTTAGATATATAATTAGGTAATATGGTAAAGATATAAAGGCAAAGTAAGTATATTTTATCAATAATAAGACACTTACACATCATAGTTTTTTATGTGGGTAATTTATTTATCAAAAACCAAACATTTGTTGTTGTTACCTACCCTTCACTACCCTTTAAAATTCAGTATTAAAAACAGTCAGAACAAATTACAGTCGCAGGAATGGGGTCCTGAAAACAAATATATGTCAAAGCCCAGAATAAAGAGGGGTGTTGCCATTTGCTGAAAGCTGTAGAGTAAAGGTGCAAGATGTGCCTCTATGGGGAGGGAATTCTATTATCTAGGGGCAGCTACAGAGAATGCCTGATCCTGGGCAACAGATCCTGAACTTCTGAGGGTAGTTGAATTTAGCAAGATGGTCCCCTCTTTTGATATTAACACCTGAAACTATCTGTAGGGAAAGAGTTGGTTTCTCAGAGATCTCGGTCCTAAGCCCCTCTGTCCAAAAGGGGTCATAGCTGGTGAACCAGCTGGAGCTGAACATAGGCATTCCTAACTACTGAGGCCACCCTGCCTAGAACAAGCCATCTTCTCACCTCTTGTACTTGAGAACTTGGAACACAGTATACCTCTGTTTTTTCAGGATTCAGATTAAATTTGTTGGCCCATATCCAGCCCATCACTGCCTCCAAACACCTGTCTAGCACCTCAGTTACCTCCTCTGATTCAGTTGGAACACATAGAAATAGCTGGGTGTCTTGGTGTCACCTGCAAGATGTTGAAAAGCATGTGAGGCAAGATGGAATGCTGGGACACACAGGAAAACCGCCATGGTGTTGAACAGTGGCCCTCATAAGTACTTTCTGGAAATGGCACTGGAGATAGATGCAGAACCATTCTAGCACAGTGCTTCCATCTCCCACTTCCCTGAGCTGTCCCAGAAGTATCAATAGTATCAAAAGCCACTGAGAGGTCAAGAAGAACGAGTAGGGTTGCACTCCCCTCATTTGTCTCCTGACAAATGTAAGAGTCAGGCCCACTGGTTCAGACAGGGGGGCATTCTCAGTCCTCTCCAGAGATGCCAAAGATTGAACCTGGTACCTGCTGCATGCTCTGTCACTGAGCTACAGCTCTTCCTCTAGTTGCATAGGTGTCATATGCATTATTATAAAATTATACTCCATTGGAAGTTGCATTGCAGATCTCTATTACATTTAAAGTTAATACAGGCCCTACTTCACCAATGACAAGTGTCCTATCTCTTGATTCTGTTGCAAGTTCTTCTTGCTTATGTGCTTATCAGTTCAGGAGGTGATCCAGCCATCTAAAATGACCAAGTACCTAAAAATATTGGCTCCAGCATACAGTATTTGTCATTTCCCTTGGAGTTCTGAAGTAACCGAACAACTTACAATAACAAAAAGTACCATGTCCTATCAAAATATAACAGTTTCCAAAGATATATAGTGTGTGAAATAAAATAGTATCAAATATGAATTATAAAGCAATGCATGTATACTAAAACATTCCATTGATGATTAGGAAGTTACTAAGATTAGGAGGCCCAATACGTAGGTCTTTGGGTAGTGAACTCCTTCTAATCTACATAGAGTGGAAAGCATATGCTACTGTTTAATACGAGCAAAGAATTAATTAACAGTTATAGTGGTAATGAAGAAGAGAGCTGAGACATAGACAAATTGAGTCTGATTGGGCCTGCACAGGCTCTTCAAGTGATTAATTGCAAGAACAGAGCATTAGCAAACGAAGAATCTCTGAAAGCAGTTTTTAATTCTTTGCTGCAGAGGAAACCTTTTTAAAAGAATTGTAGAACTGGGAATAGGGCCTCATTAAGAGGTTAAGGAGTGGAGGCTTTTAATGCTTTTTGCCGTAGATATTTCATTAGAGTGAGACAGGAACATTCCCCAAGTAATATCCAGAAGGGTCAAGAATATGGTGAAAGTTGCACACCTTAGCCCTGTCCTCAGCTGCATGAGGTGTATCTAATGGTGCATCAGAAGATAATTTGCATGAAAATTTCTTCCTGAATATTATATTTCTTTGTACTTTACTGCATTCAGCCAATCCCAAGATTTTCCTGCAAAAAATGCTCACCATTTCAGGAGGGGGAGTCAGATTTAAAATGTGCCTGCCTTGTAATTTAGGAATTTGTTCTCTTTGTTCTTGGCGTCTTTTTAACATGGACAAGAGATGTGTTGAAACGGACATTATGTTCTGGATAAAACCTAACCTCCAAAGAATGAGTAAGACACTTATATGTGGGCAAAGAACACCACTTGTATTGAATACAATAAAATTAATGAGTTATCTCTCACGCATCTTAATGTATGCCCAACTCTGTCTATATCTATCTATCATCTATCTATCTATCTATCTATCTATCATCTATCTATCTATCTATCTATCTATCTATCTATCTATCTATCTATCATCTATCTATCTATCTATCATCTATCTATCTATCTATCTATCTATCATCTATCTATCTATCTATCTATCTATCATCATCATCTATCATCTATATGCCATATACATTACCACATGTTCTGCAGTGTTAAAGTTGCCAGCTGTGGGTGCTCTGACTGCTAGATCACCAGTTTAGGAATTCAGACTTATGAGGAAACAGTGCAGGCTGTGCAATCAGATGCATCATGCTGTTCTAGGTAGATTCAGAGTTTTTGCCCTTCTGTTGCTCAGGTGCTGATACTTTCCGCCCAGCTTTCTGGAGATCAGGAATTTGTAGAAGACTTTACAGTGGTACCTTGGTTTAAGAACAGTCCTGTTTATGAACAATTCAGTTCATAAGAGTTCATAAGAACTCCACAAAACTGGAAGTATTGTCCTGGTTTGAGAACTTCACCTCGGTCTAAGAATGGAATGTGAATGGTGGAAGGGCACCAGCGGTGGGAGCAGTGGCAGAGCTTCATGCTCCAGCACCGGGGGGGGGGGGCAGAGAGCAGGTGAGGGTGGTGCTGGCACGCGTCCTGGGGGAGTGGTGTGGCACCCACAGGCGTGGCGCGCATCCTGGCACACCACCTGTGGGGGCATGGCGCCCAGCACAGGCGGGGGGGCAGCCGTGATGGCACCCCACCGGGATCATGCTGCTGGGGCAGTGTGCTCCCCCACATGCTTCTTCCTCTGCCAGTGGGCTTAAGGCCTCATTAGGGAAAGCGCGTCTCGGTTTTAGTTGAAGAACGGACTTCCGGAATGGATTAAGTTTGTAAACCGAGGTACCACTGTATTTTAAGGTGCATTAGATAGTCTTTTGAGTATCACAATAAAATAATAATTGAACTAGTTCAAAGTGGTGTCCAATCAACAAGAAAATTCAAGTGAGGGAAGAACTGAATAGCCAGGTACCTACCAGATTAATTGGAATAGCTAGAACAGAAGATCAGCTAAGGAACATTTACAAAAATTAGTGCCTGTTGAATTAAGTCTGATACGGGAAGAAGTATCAGGACTCATCACAGCTATAATTTTAGTGATTATTATCCTTGTTCTCAGTGATAGTCATCTATTCCACATCCTTGCTTCCAATATTAATTAAAATGTGAACTGAGATCAATTTATCAATGCCATGTAAGTCATGCAGCTCTTACTGATTCTGTGAAACTGTTGCTTGTATGGCTCTATGCAGTTTGTGCACATTTGTGCACATGTTTTACATGCACATGTTCACTGTGTGCTATGCTGCAAAAGCAGGAATGGGGAAGCATTTTCAGCCCAAATGCTGTATTCTGTCATGGGCAACCTTTTGTGGGCTGCATGTCACCAAAAAGTGGTCAAGTGTCAAGGCAGAAGTTGTGAGACAGTTGGTGATGTTAACTCTTTATTAAAATAAAATAAAAACAGCACAGGCCTTGTGAGCACAGCAACTTTTCCCAATGAGGCAGTTGCAAGGACTGAAGGCCCCTGCCTTCCCACAGCACCTAAGCCTTTTCCTTCCCTGGGTCCTTTCCAAACAACCTGAGACTTCTTCACCTTGTCTGTCTTTGTTCCACCCTCTTCATATCTTTGTGGGTTCTGGGTGGCCATGAGTGAGGGGAGCTGGTTGCAGCAGCAGAAAGAGATCTCCTGGCTTCTTCAGCAGCCTTCCTCATCTCTGTGTGTGGGGGGTGTGCCTTCGTTTTCTCTGGTTGACAATCTGAGCTCTACATCTGCAGGGGATTGCCCTTGTTCCTGCATTTCAGTTGGTTGTGTGTTGATTTCAGCTCTTTGCTTTTGATGGTATTCGTTTCTCAGGGCTTTTGTCTGTGTCCTGGTGGTCTTCTTCTGTTGGATTTTGTAATGTCATTATGTTCTCATCCGGCTCCTCTTCAAAACTCACACTGTTACTGATGGTCACCTTATGTTTGTGTATTCGGGATTCTGTAACCTGTGGTATGTTCACTGAACCCAAGAAGAATCCCTTCCACTGCTCTAATCTGTAGCTTGCTGCTTTTCTATTCTGAAACGTGCATCAGACTTACATAGTTCATATGGCATTTCCTCCTGAACGCTTGGCATCCCCCAGGTGATGCAATGTTCATACAGGTTTCTTTTGATATTGCTCTTGTTTACATGTTCAGTTTTTTTATTGTCTAACTCTAATCCTTTCAGTTAAGATGGAAGAACAAATACAAAACAAAGCATAAAGTTATTTTTCATAGAAATATAATATAGGATAGATTGTTATTGCCTGCAACAAAGGAATTCAGAAAGTTTTGTGAAGCTTTTTTTTTAAAAAAATGTAAGGAACAATTTCAGATCATCCATCATACCAAGACCTTTGAAATTGCTTTTGCACTTTAATTCCACCTCAGTTGCATGTAGAAATTAAAAATCCACTTCTACAGATCCCTGTTATTCTTCACAGGGTCCCAGAGGTACACCAATGAAACTAGTTTTTAAAGCTTATTAAACATATTAAAGGGAATATGTCCCAGACACACATCCCAATTAAGAGCGACATTTTGTATTCATTTACACCCATGCATCTCAAATTAGATCTGTAAGATTTTATGGATGATGTGGGAAGAGTATTTAGACCACATTTTGTGGACAAGCACAAGAGCACCATATAGTTAACCTTAAATATCAGTTCTAATTTAAAATGTTCTTTCTTTCTTGGTGGGAATGGAGGCACAGAAGAGAAGAATTTGCTTTTTTATTATCAGATTTCTCTATATGAGCAAGAAAGATATCTAGAAGACAACTTTCAGGATTTGGAAGTGCAAACCATATTTAGTTAGAACTGATGAAAACATAAGAATCTGCATAGCTACCTTCACCTTTAATATTAATTTATTTCACTCTGATTCTCCAAAGAGTTCGTGCTACTGCCTTTTATATCTTATGAAAATTTGTACTTGGTCCTTGATGACTCTTTGGGTTTTGTGGCTGAGTATGCATTTCAATCTCAGTCTCCCTGGGCTGTGACAAAGGTCAGGAGTATAGAACCTCCAGCCTATGGATCTTTAACATATTTTCACCAGTTAAATATAAGTTGTGCTAGGAGAGGAGGTGCATGGGGTTATAAAATCAATAAAAAGCAATCCTTCAAACATTTTGCATGGGGGAAGGAATGTCCCACTGTAGGTGACTGCTGTAGGAAGCAACATTTTATGACTACAGCTTTTTAAAGCCCATATTTTGTATTTTACATGCTGCTTGATCTGCCTCAAATTTTTGTAACTGCTATAAAAAGCTTTGGTCAGGGAACAGTGGGCTTAATGGCATGGCTGGCCAGGTTGGGACAGAAAGTGGGAGGCAGTCATATTGCTGTATCAACCTAGAGATTATACAATGACTGGAAAGGTCCTAGGTAGATAATTAAACAGTCAGTCTATGAGCACTTAGAAAAGGATGCTGTGATTACTAAGACCCAACATGGGTTTCTTAAAAACAAGTCATGCTAGATAAACCTCATTTCTATTTTTGATAGAGTTACACGCTTGGTGGATCAAGGGAATTCTGTGAACACAGGGTATCTTGATTTCAGTAAGGCTTTTGACAAACTCCTCCATGATATTTCTGCGGAGAAGCTGGTCAAATGTGGGCTGAATAAGGTAACTGTTAGGTGGATTTGTAGCTGGCTGACTAACCAACCAAACAAACAAACAAACATAAAGAGGGCTCAATAATTGTTCCTCTTCATCTGGAAAAAAGTGACAAGTGGGGTGCTGCAAGGTTCTGTCCTGGGCCTCTTTGTTGTCCAATGTCTTTATAAACAACCTGGATCAAATTTGCAGATGACACCAAACTGGGATGGGTAGCCAATGCTGCAGAAGACAGAATTAGGACTCAAGATGATGACCTTAACAGACTGGAGAACTGGGCCAAAGCTAACAAAATGAATTTCAATAGGCTCAAATGTAAAGTTGTTCTCTTTGGCAGGAAGAATCAGCGGCACAAATATAAGATGGGGGACACCTGGCTTGCCAGTAATACAAGTGAAAAGGATCTAGGGGTCTTAGTGGACCACAAGCTTAGCATGAGACAACAGTGTGAGGCTGCAGCAAAAAAATAGAGTGTATCAGTCAAGGAAAGTAATAGTCCCACTCTATTTTGCCTTGGTTAGAGCACACCTGAAGTACTCTGTCCAGTCCTGGGCACCACATTTAAGGTGGATATTGACAAGCTGGAATGTGTGCAGTGGAGGGTGACCAAGTTGATAAAGGGACTGGAAACCAAGACTTATGACAAACCATTGAGGAAGTTGGGTATGTTTAGCCTAGAAAAGAAGAGACTGAGAGGAAATATGATAGCTATACTCTAATATCTTAAGGGCTATCACATGCAAGATGGAGCAAGTTTGTTTTCTCCTGCTCTGCAGGGTAGGTCCAATGGCTACAAGAAGGGAAATTTCAACTAAACATCAGGAGTAACTTTCTGACAGTGGAACAGACTCCCTCGGGAAGTAGTGGATTCCACTTCTTTGGAGTAAGCAGAGTTTGGAAGGTCATCTGTCAGGTATGATTTAGTTGAGATCCCTGCATTGCAGAGTGTTGGACTAGATGACCCTTGAGGTCCCTTCTAACTCTCCAACTTTATGATTCTATAAGGCTGTGGCTGTCAGGTGATAAAAGTGGAGGTGGTTTGGATTGCAGCATATTCTGGGCTGGTTCACCCCATTCATGCCTACAGAATGACCAGTTCTGAGTCCTTCCATGGGCTGCTGCTGGCAGGGATACCAGTAGTAGAATTTATATTCAACCACCCATTTAGCAGGCAGAACTGGAAACTCTACACCAACCAGCAAAACGATGTTGGTGTCACACTGGTGTCACTCCTTGGGCAGAGACCAGCAGGACTAGGTGGAGGGACACCTCCACCCAGTGTAAACATTTTCAGCGTGATACCTTTTGGGAAACTGGCATAATATGATGGCTAAGAATGTGAGTTAAGAAGCAAGAATTTGGAATTTTCATTCAGGGGAGTTGATGAAAGGAAAAGCACTTTTAAGTCTCATGTGTTTTAATGAGAGGGGATTAAGCACGTGCTTTAAAAAGCTTTTCCTATTGAGAGAAATGGAATTTCAAAGTGCAAGCATGAACTGGATTCTGCCCCCATGCCGTTTCACGTACATTTGTGCTGCCCTACAAAGATGAAGCTGGCATTTCTCTCTGCATTACAGATTCAAGTAATGTAGGAGCTAAGAAAGAGAAGAAAAGTGAATTGCAGTGTCCCCAATTCAAAGCTTATGTCAGCCATCAACCCATACAGTGGCCTTAGCTAACCTGTCATTCTAACAGGAGAGGAAAAGAAAAGCTTGTATCTCAGTGAAGAGGAATACAGAAAATAAGATAGAGGAGAGGATATAGCAAATGCCTCACACACTGGAGTCATAGCTTAATTTCCAAATCAAAGAGATATGAATATCATTGTGTAAGCAATGATTGCCGTAAGGGTGCATATTTAAGTAGGTGGTGCTACTGAAAGCAAAACTCATCTCACAGCAGGGTACCTTTGCAGTCCTTCTCAGCTTTTGCACACATTTGCTCTTGCTGGCAGGGGGTGCAGTTGCCACTCACAACTGAACTGGCACATTTCTTGACATTTCAGGAGCCCTCCAACCAAACAGTCCATAGTACTTCTGAAAAGGTAAACAGGTGCAGCATTTAAAACATAAAGACAACATTCATCTCTATCAGCCTTATCATTCCCTATCATTCCTCTGCATGTCCACTTAACAGTAATGGGCTGCTCTAGATACTCTTAATCATGCCAGATCGTTCCCAGCTACATGAATGAATCCATTGACTTCAAAGGAGAGTATCCTAGAATACGGTATCATTCTACGTGAGTAAGATAAGAGAATCTAGTTCTTTACATTTGCCAGCCACTTTCTTTTGATCATGTAGTTCTAACAGTCTTTTGCAAAAGAACCTGCCTGGAGAATAGCCTGTTAAAATGTGATGAAATATCGGGTAAGAAATATATGAAATGCTGGGGGGTGCGGGAGAGGCAGCTCCAAAACTTGCAGAAAGATGGGTTCATTATTCTATTAAGGCATAATCATATGCATGTCTATTCAAAAATAAATTATGTTACATTCATTAGGGCCTTTCTTCCAGGTAAGTGGGAATAGGATTTCAGTCTTAGCGTGTCATTTATTTGGTCTCAGAAAACATGAAGCAAGTGGTTATCTATTTAATATGCACCTAATGTCAGAGCTGCTTCAGGCATTCACACTTCTGCAGAGAAATGGGAAGTGCAAGTGACTTGCAATTCCTATTTTTGTGCTTTTTAGTTCATCAAAAATGAATCCTTATGCATTTTCCCTGAAGAAAGATTTATGAGAGTGCACACACTCAATGTGTGTCTTCCCATAAGAGAGATGTGCCACCCCGCCTCACCCCAGTTTAGCCAGAGCAAAGGCGTGTGAAAATGGCACTCACTGTTTTCTCTCCCGAATGAATATTCAAAACTACTTTGTATAACACCAAACACCTTGTCAGTATTAGTAAGGGGAAATCTGGATATTTGAAAAGGCACCCCACGTTATCCCTTCCTGACCCTATACTCCACCTCCCTCTTCAACCTGATGTAAGTGATCAGGACTCCATGTTAAGGATGGGGAGAAATTTGATTCAGTTTTCATTTAAAGGCTAATCTCTCTCATTTGCACTAACCAAAACAATATGAGAACTGAAACACAGCTATCCTTCAAAATCCACACTTATCTGAATTTTGTGATGCAGTTCTCCAAACAATGTTTACATATGTGTGTGTGTGCGCGCGCGCACGTACATACGGAGAGAGAGAGGCAGCTGCTTTATACTGAGTCAAATGATTGGTCCACTAGCTCAGTACACTCTACTCTGACTGGCTGTGGATCTCCAGGATTTTTCCAGCCCTATCTGGAGATGCCAGGGATTGATCCAGGTACTTCCCACTTGCATGGCAAATGCTCTACCGCTAACAATGGTCCTTCCTTAAAGAATATGTTAATTGAAATAACATACAGCATTACATTACATTAGGATAAATTGCTTGCAAAATTATGTATATTAGTCTCCATTATATATATAAAGCCTAACAGAATTAACTTCATCTTCTCAGGGATACTCTTGATAAAAATCAACTGAAAAACATGCACATCACATGCAGTTAGGCCCTGTGTTAACTTACCTTGAAAAGCATACACCAAACCATGTGCCAAACAGAGCTTATAGCAGGAAAAGAAGTCTGGGAAATGCCTGTTTTGTTGTTCTAAGGCATGAAATCTACACTTGCAAATCAAATTGCAGTACTTCTGACAAAATTGCAGTGATTCCTTGTCACTAAGACTCTCAGAGTTCAGGTTTCATGTCAACACCCTTGCCAGTCTGCAAATAATGCGATTTTCAAGCCTTTAGGATATCAAGACATGCAAACTGGAAACATTTCCTTTACTGATTGGAAAATAGTGAGACGTTCTCTGCCACTAAAATGGTAGCTAATCCTCATATAAAAGAAGACTAGTAATAACCAGCAATTCCACACAACAGGCAGTGTTATGGCACAACACCATCCTACAGGTTCTGCAAGTTGTATTCCTGACCAACAGAAGATGCTACAGCCTCTCCTGGCGGCCAGGGCATGGGGAATCAGATGGACACAAAATTTGGCCAATAGCATCTGGGCCAATGGGTGCGCTTACTCAGAGGCGGACCTAACTGAGTCTCTTGAGGACTTCCCTGAGGTCTGCTCCTGGGATATTTAAAATGCACTGGACACATAGCCAAAAACTCTCTGTTAATCAAACAATAATCAATTCTCATATAAAAAAAAAGACTAATAATAGCCAGCAAATGACACTTTTTGTACATTTTGAGGAAATACATTTTGAGGAAATACATGTTAGAGGAGCATGCTTTGCCACCGCTTTGTATCTTGAAACCCAGACCTCCAACAAAGGGTAGTGTAAACTGTTGTTTCACTACTGTTTTGTTTTTTATAGTTTGGTTTCATGCTGGTTCCTTTCAAAGTACTAAAGTTAACAATGAATTCTGAACATATATGTACTATCTCTATTGTACCATTTTATTGTTGTTTTTCCCTCCCCACCCCAGCTCCTATTTAATTGAAGTACTATTCTGTCAGAAGATTTTTCTTTAAGAACTGGAGAACTATTCATAAGTCTATTCTTCTGATTGCCTTCACTTGTTTCCCCAGGGTGTCTTTTGTTGCTTTAGAAGGTTTTGTCTGAAGTTACGCTAAAATCTTTCTGTGTGTGTGTGTGTGTGTGTGTGTGTGTTTGTCAGACCCATTTCAGAGAAGCAGAGAAAATAGGCGAAACAATTAGATGCTTTTTTGATTTTCCCAATACAAAAATCAGGCGCGCATATTTCACTTTTTTCCCAAGAGGGAAAATGTAAAATTCTACAAAAGATGAAGAGCGTTGCAGGGGCTTTGAAAGATACCTTGTAAGTTATGTCAAAGTGGTGCATCACTCTATGTACTAATAGCTCAAACTTTTCTTCAAGATCCTTCAGATTGTACTTTCAGGGCACAACAAATGCTCCACCAGAAACATCAAGGAAGGTGTGCACTCAATTACAAACAAGGAACTTACTTGGTTTTGTTTTTTTAAAAAACTGAATTAATGGCAGTGAGGGAAAGGTACCCAGAGACCTTTTTGTTATTGGGCAACCCCTGATGACATGAATCAGAGAAGGGGAACCTCAGGCCAGGAGGACTCTCTGTCCAGCCCTTGAGACTCTACCAGGCCAAACACTCTGTACCTAGGCCGCATCCTCTACCCAACATGTGCTGTGTTCCTGCTTGACTTGCTAGAATGTGTCCTCAAACTGTGATTAGCCCTCTTGCTTGCATGGATGGAGAGTGGAGACACATGTGTATGTATAGAAAGAAGTCTCTAACTTGAATATGAATGTAAGAGCCATACCTGCTTCTCCACACACTAATCCCATTGATGCATATGGCCTCTGGAAAGTTGCCCAGGAGGAATGCAGCCCTCTGGCTGAGAAAGTTTCCCCTCCCTGCTGCAAATAAATAATGTGCATGAGAGTAATTCAGATCATATTTGGCTGCAGACCTAGAAAAGTTCACCTGAAGACAGTGAGGCTCACTTCTGAATCAATATTTATCAGTCTTACTCAGTGTGCTTTTGTTCACACCATGCAGGGAAAGGGAGGTATGAAAACCCACTAAAGCCAACACCTTCTTCATATTCATTTCATTACTGCTACCAAGTGGATTTTCCCCCACCACCACCATCTCTCCCTCATTTGTCAACCTCAATTAAACAGCCTTTTAACCCTGGAGTTTTAACTGGCCCAGCCAACTCTTTAGAGTGGTAAGACAATTGGACATGTCTTCATTTTTATTGTAGGCTAACAGGTTAATAGTTTTGAAAATGTGTTATTTTTCTTTTTGAAAAACTTATTTCAGAAACAGTCTGAGATGTTAACTGTAAGTGCAAAATAAAAATAAATAACAGCATATCAGCTGATCCTAGACTACAGTGTTTTCCTAAACAAGCCAAGCCAATACCTTTCAATTTGCATTCAGCTTTTGGGTCACTTTTAAGCTTCTTTTTTCTGTAGTATGCCAACCATTTACTGTAACATTTTCACTTCACACAGCTCTTTCTCTTCAAGTCATCTCTAGCCTCCAACAACTTTTCTCTACTTACCAGCTTTGTTTATATATAACATGTTCACTCCACCCCCTACAATCTTCTGGCCAGTCTGAAGGCTAGTGGGGTGCTAATTCAGTTACCATTCTCCAGGCCCTGTTAAAGTTATTTTCTTCTTTCTGAATTTATTGAGTTTCACTTCATAAGCACATAAGAAGAGCCTGCTGAGAAAGTTCAGTGGCCAACCTACTCCAGCATCATGTACGAACAGTGGCCAATCAGACGCCTGTAGGAAACTCACAAGAAGGACTCAAGCACAACAGCACTCTCTCCCTTCTCTCTAGCAGCTGGTCTATTTCACCTTAAATACCAGGTTCCTGGGCTAAAATTTGATTCTTCTGGTAACCAGGCCCTCTAAAAGAGAAACCAAACATTTTAGAAGAACAAATGAGAACACAAAGTGGCTGAACATTCCTCCATGATAAGGTTGAGCTATATAATTTGCCATTCTGCTGAAGACTTAGGCTGAAATCCTAAAACCAGATTGGGGAACTGTGATATCCTGGGAAGCAGTAGAAGTGCCCACTGGTATACCCACCAAAAGATGATCTGTTGGTGGCCACAGAATGCAAAATCACCTCATTAATCAGACATATCCACAAAATTGGCTGACAACTGCCAGTCTTATTTCCACCCCAACCCTGGGAATCAATGGGAGGAAAAATTAAAAATCCTATCCCCCATCTCCTGCCCTGGCCATATCAATAGAATAGGACCCCACCTGCAAGGTCTAGAATTGCTCTGCCCACTGGGAGTAAGCCCCATTTAAGTCAATTGGGTTTAATTTTCATTTAAAATTTTGAAGGATCTTAGCCAGAACCTGCTGAATATAGCAGAGTATACGCAGACTGTCCAGAAGCAGTCAGTTGCAGGCAGGATGAAGCAGGAACAAGACGCTGCTACCAGTAACTTGGTTACTTATAGGTTTATTATTTATAGCTGAATCACATGTTACTATATACAGGATACAGACACGGATCTTAACTCTCTCACAGAACAAACTCCAACGAACTCTCAAACCACACACTGACCAACCAACTAACCAACCAACCAACCAACCAACCAACCAACCAGGAAGGTCATGAATCATCATGCCTATGTGGTGACCTAGACCAATAGCAGAGTTGTATCCAAGTTCCCATATCTCTAGGCAGAATAACTCCCTCTGCTCAGTCATCTTGGCCTTTGGCCAACTCCCTAATAGCTTCTGTGAGAAGCTGCATCAAATAGCACATAGTCAAAAATCCCAACATAAGATTGGACTGTAACAATTATTTAATGATGCTCTTAAATAAAGCCCACTGTCAAAATATGCTACTATTGTCCTGTTTTGTGATTCATGCTCTCATATTATAAAGGAATTCAGATTCACACCCTTTTCTGTCTGAAAATTCAGTTTTGAACAAATTGCTTTGACAACTTCAGCTTCACTTAGTTCATATCAACTCCTGTGGCTTCAACCAGCTTGACTCTGTTTCATTCACTTTCAGAAATGTGACTAAAATTGAAACAGACATTGCTTTAGCACAACCAACCTACCTAACTTTACTTGAAGGTGCTAGAGGAACTGTGGTCCTGGCATCTGCAGTGCCATTTGTGGGACATAATACAAGGCAATAGTCAATTAGTTTGTGGTCTGTGAATGATGGCATCAGATGGTTTTCACATGTTGCAAAATTTCAAGAAAAATAATAATGTTGTCTGATTGCTAGGGGGGGAAATCTAGCAGACTGAACTGCCAACTTTGAAACTGCTGCCCCTGAAGATACCATCAAACAATGTGCAAAGATCTGTGGGATTCTAATTTTAATGAGCATCAAGCAATAGATTGTGTTATTCTTTATTAGCTCTGTTAAATTGGTTGAAAGGTTCACCAGGTTACTATCCCACATGAAATCTACATCAGATCAAGGGAGCAGTCTACAGCTCTAGGCATGTGGTGTTAAAAGCCTCTAAAAGTAAGAATCAGCCTCTTACATTAAATAAGTGTTTTATGGATGAAAAGTTCTCTTCTGAAATAGAGATTCAGAGGTAGATGAAGACAACACATGGTTTAAATTATATGATGAGACTTCGTTTTCAGTAAGTTCTTTAAAACAAAATGGTGAGAATTCACTGTAGTTTAAAATAAAGCATGTTAACAATACGCCTTCCCCAATTTCCCAGATACATTCTTTCATTGAGAAAATAGGCTTTGGGGTGTTTTGCAGCTCTCTTTGAGGGGAGGGGGGGAAGACATTATCTGGAGGCATTTTCTACTTGCTTGGGTCTCCCTAGGAAGTATTGCAGAAAACTGTGGACAGAGTGGTTCATTAGAAGATACTTTGCCTTTACAGTTGAGTGATGCTTCAACTTTTATTGAGGACGTGCCCTTCCCCTATGATACTAGTTCAGGATTGTTTGTTGATGCATCTTGTCTCGAAGGCACAGATGGATCAGAGAGCTTCATACCATCTTATTCTAGTTTGTCAACTGTGACCGTACTTGGCTAGAGATAGCCAGGCTTAGTGATTCATGTCCAGGTAATTTTTATTTAGTTATGATTGTTATGGGGTTGCCTTTGATGATACATCTAAAAGAACAAGTGCATAGCTTGGGGGTATTCTTTGATCCAACTGTCATTAGGGGTCAAATATCCTCTGCATTGGTAACTTCAAGGTTGGATTACTGTAATCTGTTCTGTGTGGGGCTACCCTTGGGCCTGGTTCAGAAATTAGAGCTGGTGTAACAACGTGTGACACCATTGTTAAATCATCTACACTGGAAGCCCACCTACTACCAAACCAGATTTAATGATTTTGTATTAATCTACAAAGCCTGAATAACTTAGGTTCTGGGTACCTCAGGAATTGCCTGAATCCGTGTGTTCCATCTCAGTCACTGAGATCAGGCAGTTACGAATACACCCTTCCACAATCATTATCTGATTTCTGATTTAATTTCATCAGATTTTCTGATTTATTTTCATCTGTTTTATGTAAAATTGCTGGACTCATTATATCCTAAGAATGATGTGGATTTAAGAGGCATGAAGTTTTTAGACCAAGTCCTATAGATTAAAACACAGAAGAATCCATTAAATTCCCAGGTCAGGAAAGAAAATGGCTTACGATGAGCCACTTTTTGTGCACTCTGAAATAGCAGTGTTTGAGTTTGTTGTGTGTGAAAAGAGACCTGACAAGCAATATTTCATCTTCATGGGAAATAGTTTTATCTTGCTTAGTAGAGCTGAGAGGCTTCCTATGGAGGCAAAGGCTCACTGTTTGGGAATCATGGCATGATCTTTCAGCAGCGTGGTCTGCAAGTGATGAAGCTAGCCAGCAAGACAGCCATATTCCATTCTAAAATGTGCTAAAGGAAGGGAAGAAGGGAAAACCTTTTCTTTGTTGGGGGTGGTGTGGGAGTCAGTTAAGACTTTTTGCTGGGTCTGGGTTGCTCTAGGTTTTATGACTGCATGGTGGAAACAGCCTTTGGAGGCTCGTTGCACTAAAAAGCGGCTTTTGAATCTCTGCAATAAGCCAGAAACCCACCATCCAACCCCATTTCTTCCCCTCTCCATAAGCAGGCTGCATTCCTCTCACCACCATCAGCATACATCCAGCGCAGTCCAGCCGCTGGCTCCTATGCTAGGGAGCAAGAGCAATAGGGAGAGGGCTCAGGGAATTGAAGGGGAAGAGTTTGGAGATCCACACTTAGGTGAGCATGAAGGCAGAGATGTAGCTAGGTGAGGCGGGAGGCACTGGGTGTGCCTGAGTCACGCATCTCTCTTGAGGGGGAGGCAGCAGCCAGACTGCCGCAAGCCGGGTACTGTTTTTTTCAGCATCATGGGGCTTGTGTCTGCCCACCACCTCAACCACCCTACAGCTGAGGGGGAAGCTTCAGAGAGGCTCCACGCAGCGCACCCTGCCTTGGCTCACCCTGCCCCGATAGGCGGCTCGCTCTGGCCCCAGCTGCAGGGTGTGTGCTACACCGCTGCCCAGATTCCCTCATCCCTCCGAGGGCAGGTCTCACTTTGGAAAATCAGTGCCAGGGCTGTAGCAGCATCCAAGAGCCCTTATGCCACCTTCTCAAAATCTCAAAATCAGGCGGGCTCTGAGAAGGTGGCAGGGTCCACCCTGCAAAAATCAAAGCTCAACAACTTTTCATATTTGGAAATATGGCAGCCCTATGCAGTAGCAGGCAATTTACAACAAGCTGGTCACATAAAAATGTTTAATTTTTTTTATTTTCAGTGTAGGGTACTATTGTAGAAACCCTTTTTCTTGTCTTTGTTTTAAGGATGCCTGAAGAAATTGATATTTGCTAATCCGCATGGGAAATGACCTAATAGACACCTCTAGGACTAATGTGCGAATAGAACATAGCTGTCTACAGGGTTTGAAACTTTGAATGTTGTGATACAGCTTTCAGGATTTAAGTGTACCAATACACACTTCAAAAAACCATGTTTTGAGAAAAAAATACATGTTACAATGTTATTTTGAGAGGATTTTAAAAAAAGAAATAAAGAAATCCCAAACAGGCAATAACCAGTATATTTTAAGTAATAAATATTATTAGGAACTCCATTATCAGCAATGATTACAATTCCAGAGCAGTTTCTTTCTTTTTATTCCCCCCCCCCGCTGTTTCTTTAAAATTACAATATAAATAACTGAAATATGGCAATCTTTGAGGCATTGTTTTTTGCAGTTTGCAAATGTAATAAATGGGAACTCTTTTTTTGTAAAGAAAGCCATTAACAAAGAACTATCTACATGCCTTTTGTACTCATGTTGAAATCTTCTCTGTAGTGAAAAGTTCTAATATGTTGTTCATGTATTAGCATGTAAGTGAATTGAACAAAAATATGGATTGAGGCATATGAGAATGAGAAGAACTAGAAATAGAAAGTTTTCTTGCACTTTGTTAACAAATATATTGGTAAAGAGACATCATTAGTACAGGGTTGTAAGAAGAAGAATCTTTCTGGATCAGAACAAAGGCCTATCCAGTCTAGCATCCTTTCCCCCACAGCTTGAGCACCTGAGAGCATGATGAAGAATCCAAAACTGACTCCTAAGCATCCTAAATTCAGTGAGTGGGACTGGCCTGAAACAGGAGGGAAGTGCAGTGGAACTGGAATGGTGACCACATCCTGGGGTCTGGACTGGACAGGAGGAGGTTGAAAGGGAATTGTGTGAATCCAGGGCCATCTTTACCCAGGGATGCAAGGGGTGCGGGGCACCCGGGCGCTGAATACTGGAGAGCGCCAGATGTATGCCTACTGTATAGCATTCCCTCTCAATTGGAAGCAGTGTAAAGCAATGGAGTGAAAGTCCCCCCTCCTCCATCGCTCTGTTATTCCATAGCGTCAAATATTCCAGATGATTCAGGAAACAAAAGCAGTTTTTCCGCTGTGTTGTTGTTACAGGTGAGTGCTCCCCCCCTCAAAAAAAAAGCCAACAACTTTGGCTTCCCCCTCCCAAATAAAGCTCAACAACTTTGAGGGGCGCTGGGTGGATCTTTGCACCCTAGCGGCGCATATGCTAAAAATTCAATAAAACAGCTCTAGCCAATACAATTTGCCTGTTCTTGTCTCATATTTATGTTATGATGCATTTATACTTTCATAAATTCTCAGACGTGAATAAGGTTCAAATCTTAATGTGGTGCCTTGCTGTTTTATAAATATTTGCTATAAAAAAAATCTACAAAGCAAGAATATGGCATTGTATCTTAAGTGTACAAGGGGGAACAGAAGTAAGAAGAAAAAGAAAATGGAGTATATTGTTTGTCGCCAGTAAGGAAGTTCCACATTCATGAGGGCTAGAAACTTTTAAAAGAATAATGTTGAGAGTCTTCAATAACTGAACAGAAGCACTATGCACCATGCCAGAAGCTAAACTGCACGATTCATGGTGCAATTGCACCCATGCAGAAAATTAACATTCCTGGTCATTATTATGATTTTTAATGGCAGTAATTTCCAGGATCTTGCTTCATTAACTATTTTAAATGATATTTTCAGTACTTGAGTTTTGCAAGGATCAACATATTATAATTGTGTGGAGTTATACACAATTAAATCTGTTATACTGCACCTGATTACACAATGTTTATCAGAATAATTGTCTAGTTACATTACTGGCACCCCAAAATTCTTGTTTCTCTGTTGTCAATACAATATGAAAAACCCTAAGTTTGTGACTGACACATAAAGTGCTACAAAATAAGACCAATTATTAAGAGTAAAAAAAGTCATTCCCAGTTTAGGAAGAAGATCCATGACCAGTAGAATCTATGTGTATGTCTATCTCTTCTAGGTAAGTGTGTGGCCTTTATTTTATGTCCAGAATATTGGCAAAGGCCCAATAGACCAGATGTTGCTAGAACACATTGGGGTTGCTATTCTAAATAATAATAATAATAATAATAATAATAATAATAATAATAATGCAAGATTTCCCCACAAAAAGTTGAGCCCTTCCACATATTTTATCGGGCCCCTCTCCAAAAAAGATATTGGGTGAGTTCATAAAAAACAACTACTGGAATCTATTTTTATATACCAGTACTTTCATTTATAATAGTGCTAGTAATTTATAAATCAATAAGGGCTTTTTGTTTTTGTTTCACTATGTATTTTATCTGTGTAGAAATGATAAGAGGAATACAAAGCACACACATCCACTTAGTTTGTATGAATAGGTGATTAAATATTTGTGGGCGCCGATAAGCATCTTCCGTAAAGTATTGTTTGCCTTTCCAATTTGATCTGCTTCCCAATGAATTTACTGCCTTAGAATGTACCTTCGTTTATCATAACGGTGTGTGATGCATTTGGACGGTGAAAGAAATTACAGTGTCATTTTGCTCACATTATGTACCTTCATTCTATTCACTTTGTGCCATTTCCATGCTAACTTAATGGTTACATTTTAAGGAGGCACTTTTCTTGAGGACCATGGCAGTGACTTGACAGCTTCTGAACAGAAATAAAAATATATTACTGATAATGAGAAATGTTACACTTAAGTGTTGGGTATTAGAAAGTAGGGTAAAACAGAAAAAGTAGATTTAGTCATCAGAAAAAAAATCAAGATGCAGTGACATCTTTTTGCAGAATGTACATCAGACAACAAGACCTATAAATAACCCATTGTCTGGATTGTGAGGAAGAACTGAATAACCGTAATGGAAGAACTCCCTAAGGTTTGCGCTTGATTAGCTTGGCAATAATCCAAGATACATCCCACCAAATGGGGAAATATTTCAGCATATTTCAAACCAATACCAAATGAGTAAAGGTAAAGGGACCCCTAACCATTAGGTCCATTCGTGACCGACTCTGGGGTTGCAGCGCTCATCTTGCTTTATTGGCAGAGGGAGCCGGCATACAGCTTCCGGGTCATGTGGCCAGCATGACTAAGCCGCTTCTGGCGAACCAGAGCAGCGCACAGAAACGCCGTTTACCCTTCCCACCGGAGCAGTACCTATTTATCTACTTGTACTTCGTGCTTTTGAACTGCTAGGTTGGTAGGAGATACGAAATAAGAGGTACCACCTATTTCTGTTCCCTCAAGGCAATTTAATTGAGAAGGGTTCTTCCACTGAATTCTATACGGAAATTCAAAGAGGCTTCAGGCCCAAATATTTCTTGGATGGAGGAACAACAGGCAGTTTCTCTTTGCTGTAATCTCCCCCTCAAATATTCCTGTTGAATGCAATTGATAAATTGGGGGCAGGGCAGACAGGAACCTATACCTGAAGTTCCCCTTTCTCCAAGGGTCTTCAGTGGGAAAGACGGTTGCAGTTGTTTCCAGTTTCCACATTATTAGGTTTACCACCTCTAAGAAATACCCAGAAGGAAAATGGGGGTGATAGCAAGAGTCCCTAAAGGCAAACTAAGGGGGGAAATAATTGTGAAGCAAACCGCTTCTGTCTTCACTGTTTCTGCTCACAGTGACTCTGCAGAGATGCAGGAAAATGTCAGCTCCCCCCAACTCACCACCCTGACATACATAAAAGGATTTGGAGTTAGCAGAACAAAAATGGGACTAGAGCTGATTATCCCCAGTCAATCATGCCTGCCCTCTCCCATCATGTATCCCTGCTCTTCCTATTGTGACAGGCACTACTCACATAGCCTTGAAGGCCATCTATTTGTATTCACATCATGTTCATCCATCCAGTGGATATTTCTAACTGAGTGTTGTTCGAGCCCAATCCTATCTGCAACTTATACCTTCAGAACTGCTGGAGCCAAGGAGGCTTTCTACGCTAAAGATTTCACATGTGGAGAGAGGTGGTTTTTTGGCTACCCACTTTCCCACAAAATCATGCTCAAAGTGGCTCACAACAACAACAAAAAACAGGGATGCATTTCAAACAAGCACTACAAAAGCTATTTCATAATAACATAGCATATATATATATATATCATACAAAAACACATTTCAATACTTTAATTATAACAAGATTACTTAAACAACACGTAGTACCCAAAAGCAAAAATAACAAAGGAGCTTCACATTTTCACCTTAGTCCTAGAAACACACTTCCCATAATGTTACTAAGTGTCACCTTCCTGCACCCATTTGCAAGACTTCCAAGGGTAAAGGTTGGGATAGTTGGAAACACCCCTCTCATGATGCTGCTCATAGTCCCTCTCCTACAGCAGTTTCTTCTAAGGCTTCTCCCTAATGGCATAATTTAAGCTCCATCCAATTGTCGTCATCCGGGGATTGAAAGGCCAGCTGGCTAGCCCCCAGGTGGTTCGTCTCCTTCCAGCTGTGCCGCTGTGAAGATCCATCAACCTCTGGCTCCGACATAAATCAGTGACCCGAGCCTCCCAGACTTGGGCACACTATACTTAGCAGTGTAAACTGCACAACAGAAAAGACTGAAGCTTGTGAATACATACTATTAACTACAGATTTATTAAACATAAATCAAGACAAAGAAACATGTTGTCTCTCCCTGCCGTCTCCTCGCAGAGAGAGTCAAAGCAAAAGCAATACAGTGGAAGTTCCGTTTACACCAGCAAACTGTGCTGGAATGTAAACAGACATATGACACGTAACAATCCCATATCTGCAACTAAAGGTGAATGGAAAATCCCAACACTAATATCAGTACAGCAAACACCTCTTGATGACTCAAGTAAGCGAAACATGCAATGTAAATACAGAAGACAAAACCAGCAAAGTCGAATTGCTATGGGGGTGGGGGGGGGACTAAAAATCTAGCACTGGCCCAAAATAGGTGTGGTTGTGTTCCAATCCACAAGCAGGTTGGGGCCACTGGAATAGATTGGTCTGTTGTAAAAAGCTGACCAAACCTATTTCTCCACCATCCCTATCCATACACACACACATAAAATCAGAATAAAAAACCAAGGTGGTTGCCAGTGCCACAAAATATACTGAGATTTGAATGTATTCTCAACAATCACCACCTTTTCTTCCTAATATATATTTTTAATGTCGCAGAGAAAACACTGTATAATCATTCCGTTGTGTATAATAACGGCAGGCTGCTGAATTGCAGTGTATATTTCAATATGAAAGGGCCATGGTCATATGAACAAGCTACAGGTCATATTACTCTCAGAGTACTGAAGGAAACGAAGCAATTACTGAAATAGCATGGTGCACTATTTCCTATTGTAATCTAATATGAAGATTTTTCTAGCACCTGCACATCTTTAAGTAAAATTGCATGCCTTTAAGCTTTTATAAGTCATTAGTTTGGGAATGGTGCCCTTAAAGCTGTTAAACTGAATACATCATAAAAGTGACATTTTGTGGCTTGAGAAGTACTGTTCCCGTAGTGCTAAACTCACTGCTAAGAAATATCAATGGTCATAAAAAGTGTCTGTTAACAATCTTGAAAGGTCAAGTATCTTTGCTTGTATAAAATAATTCCCCCTCCAAGAGTTCTCCATTGGGAATCCAGAGGCATAAGAAGATTGGGATTCTTAAAAACGATATGTACCAAATTTCCTTCTTCAAATTATTTATGGTGATTTTCAGGATATGATGCTCTGAAAAATTTGGTTTAAAGTAAGCAAAATATGCAGTTGAAGTGGTTTGTGAAAAACATGAGAATAATTGACCCAATGTAAAAAGATAGCTTTCTTTTGAGAAATCTATTCCGTTGAGCTCTCTGTAATTTGCTGTAGATTTGAAAAGTCAACTTAAATTATAGGCTTTTAACTCTAGGGTTGATCTAATAACCAATGAAGTGACTGGGGGAATTATATCTAGGTACCAGACAGGACATAGGTAATGTACATAATGTGCATTTATTGGGAAGATATAGTCCATTTGGCTTACCACCATGTGCACAAGCAATAAAGCAAAAACATGCATGTTGTGATATACACCAACGTTTTGTGATGTACACTATTGCATGGCCAATTGTCAGAAGCACACCACCCAGCACGTTAAATAAGACACAGGTCATCAGTGTTGGGATGAAATAGGCCACAACTTTATTGATTACAGATGTAAGCCGAATTTGGTGAAGGCATTGGATTTGCATCTGAGATCAACCATCCCATCTGCTGGATGGTAATGGGATGTGTTGACCCTAGAAAGGAAATTGTCCCCCCCTCCCATATTGAGTTTGATGCTCCGTCCAGGACAGGTGCCAGCTTGTGATGGTGATTGGCCCCTCTGAAATCATACACGTGACACGTGTGACATCAGGACATTGGGAAGAGCCAGGGTGGAGCCATATGTGGCAGCAGTACAGCTTCAATGACTGGTGGCTCCTGCTGCTCCTGCTACTGCCACCTGCTTGAACCCTCCTTCCCCTCTGTGGCAGGAAGAGGAAGACAAGGAGTCGCCCCTAAAACTGCACCATGCTTGTCTCTGCACTTGGCCTCTTCCAACTCCTGATATTTTTGGACATTGCAGGGCCTCCCAAAATATTGGGGTAGTCAAAAGAGCTTGGCCCCCAGGATTTGGTGCCCCTGCTCCAGGGCCACCTCAGGAAGGGCCCCGTGTGCGCTCCCAGACAGCAATACCCCTCCCCAGACACCCTTAGCAGGGTACTCAAATGTTAAAGATCCAGACTAATGCCTTAACGTCCAAAGTTGTGACAATTGCTATGAGAAAGGCAAAAACCTGCAGACAGGACAATTAGTCTGCAGGGAAAGTTCCTCCCTGACCCAGAATATGATAACCAAATATTCCACAGCAAGGTCCTAGCATATTCAACATGCTCATCTTTGGGCAGGACCACAACACAATAGGACAGGACAGTGGGAAATCCAGCACCATCCCAAAGAAGGCCAGAGCCTGGGAGGCACTCCCAGAGGGTGCAGAGTGAGCTTCAGCCAGGTCTCTGCCTACCATCAGCTTCTCCAGCCCTGGCATGGCTGACACACATCATAGGCACCTTTGGTGCATCATAATGTTACTCACGGATGCCATGGGGCTTGCTGACATGATGCGAACACACCCTATGGAGTACGTGCATGGCTGGCACAAAACCTTAGGGGGTCAGCCCTTCATTGAAAATTTTCCAGGGACCCCTGCCCCCCCCACCTTGGCGCACCTGTCCCTGAAGAGCCCCTGGATCTGGTCCATGACTACCCATTCAAGAGCCCTGCTTGAAGGGAGATTGGCAACTGGCTGCTAATTTCTCAGATTTTCTGAATCTAAGGACGATATATTAAGGAGTGGTTTTACCATTGCCTCCCTCAGCAGGCAGGGACTACCTGCTCTTACAAGGAGGCATTAATCATACACACACACACACATACACACACACATACACATGGTTTGTCCTCATCAACTGCCTCTTGGAAGTAACAACATTTTAAGAATACTTCTTAAACAACAGAAAGCGACATATTCATAAAATGCTGATCACTAAGAAAATGAGGAAATGGGACATCTGCGCTAAATATTTCTTTTAAACCAGCCTCCCTAAGAGAATGAAGAATGCACCACTGCCCCATTACACCCTTGATCCAGGTTCAAAATGAGAGAGAGAGAATTTACAATGCCAGCAAATATACTTTTGCTAACACATGGCAAATTAAAAAGAATATCTGGCATCGCTAAAAAATCTCTTACTGTTCATCAAGTTGGTATCCTGCTGGAGTGCCTGCTTTCCAAACAGCTGTTGCACTAATCACACTCTCTGATTCTAGCTATAGATAATTATAATTTATTTTCTCCTGTATGTGACAAAATTCAGTGTTCTGTATTCATAGTAGAAATTTGTTAATACAAATTTAATTTAAGAATACATACTTATGGCACTAGCATATTGCCGGGAGAGTTGTACTAGCTATAGCAAATGGAATTTGCCCTACTAAATGCCATATCTGGATGAAAAAGTATGAGCTCTGATTGAGAATAACTCTCTCTTTCTAACTCACTGGAATATAGTTCCTGCTCTGTCAGCAAAAACAGGTCTAGTGAAAGTGAGAAAATTGCCACTATATTTTCCAAGAATCAAATAAATTTGAAAAAGTGCATATTTTACATCCTAGCTCAGTTCACCAGCAGAAGCAATAATTGCATTTATCATGCCATTATACAAATTTATCTATCTAAGGCTATCTTTGTTTCAATGGATATTATCAGATAGATGCAACCTGATAATGTAAGTCAGTCCACAACAAAATAAGGATGGAATGAGCAGCTAAGTCTGCCCTCAATCAGTGGTATATTTCACCTTGTTGCATGCCACTGTATCCACTGTGTGATGCTCTGCTGCATCCTGTTTTGTGCATTTTATGGATACTGTTTTATGTTTTATGTTTTATGTTTACATAAAACACACTTTTCAGTGCACTCACTTGCAAAATATGCATATAGCACACATCTTTTATGTGCACACTTTTTGTATATAAAAATACAATGAACTGTGCCATTTGATAGAAATGGCTTCCTCTCTCAAATATTTTCTTCCAAACTGTGAGGGACATGGAGGAGCCCTGACATGTCAAAGGTGGAGTTAAACACATGACCCCATAGGCTCTTTGTGTCCATGTTGCTCCTTTGTGAGAGTAGTAAGGGAGGCCCTGTTGTTGTTGGTGCCACCTCTGGGTTTTGGGACCATGGTCTCTGCTTCCTTGAGGAAGGGCTTCTGGCAAGAAGGCCCCACACTGGGGGGTGGGGGGCATGCATGACATCACACGTGTGGCACCCTGCCAGGATGTATGGGCACCAGCCGAGATGCTCTGGCGGGCAGCACAGAGGGCAAAAATCACCTTCCAAGGCTCCCGCCCAGCCCAGCGCTTCGGCGATGGCAGCGGGAGCCACGGAGGGTGCCAGCACTCAATCAGGGAGGTGGCAGGGGATGGCAGCCACCTTAATACAGGGGTGCAGCACCCCCTGCCTCAAAATATTGAGGGGGCTGCAGCCCCTCGCACCCCATATGCCCGGTGCTGCTGCTGGCAAGAGATGATTACACCTCACAGCATTTGGTAATAATGTGTTTGCCAAGTATGCCTTCCACAGAGTACAGCACGTTAGAAATACATCATATTCCTATGCAAAACATCAAATATGGTTTTGGCCTGTATGCCACAGCTGCCATCATCACTACAAAATGGATGGGAATTTCTTAAAGGTGAAATATTAATCAAGCATCTGGAAACAAAGCTTTATGAGGAATGGTTGAGGGAGCTGGGTATGTTTAGCCTGGAAAACAGGAGACTGAGAGGAGATATGATAGCCATCTTCAAATATCTAAAGGGCTGTGACACGGAAGATGGAGGAAGCTTGTTTTTTCCTGCTCTGGAGGCTAGGACCCAAACCAATGGCTTCAAGTTATGAGAAAGATGATTCTGATTAAACATCAGGAGGAACTTAGATTCTTTGCATTGGAGGTTTTTAAGCAGAGGTTGGATCTGTCATGGATGCTTTAGTTGAGATTTCTGCATTGCAGTGGGTTGGACTATATGACCCTCAGGGTCTCTTCCAACTCTACAATTCTATGCTTCTATACCACCTAGTTGGCACTGACCCATTATATGGCCTTCTCTGTGATGATTTCCCATTTGTGAAATGCCATCCCTGTACCTGTCTCCTTTGGCAATTTTCAGAAAAAATGTAAGAATGTAAAATTTAAAAAGGTAAAGGACCCCTGACAGTTAAGTCCAGTCGCAGATGACTCTGGGGTTGTGGCGCTCATCTCGCTTTACTAGCCGAGGGAGCCGACATTTGTCCACAGATAGTTTTTCTGAGTCACTAAGCCGCTTCTGGTGAAATCAGAGCAGCGCATGAAAATGCTGTTTACCTTCCCACCAGAGTGGTACCTATTTATCTACTTGCGCTTTGACGTGCTTTTGAACTGCTAGGTTGGCAGGAGCAGGGACCAAACAACGGGAGCTTACCCCGTCGAAAGGATTCGAACTGCCAACCTTCCGATTGGCAAGCCCAAGGCTCAGTGGTTTATACCACAGCACCACCTGCGTCCCATGTAAAATTTACTTTGGCTTTAAAAGAGGTTTAGAAAAATTCATGGAGGAGAGGGCTATCTATGACTACTAGCCACAATGGCTGTGCTCTGCCTCCACAGTTGGAAACAGCAATGTTTCTTAATACTAGTTGTTTGAAACCACAGAAGAGGCGAGTGCTCTCATGCTCAAATTCTACTTGCTGGTCTCCCACATGCATCTGGTCTGCTAGGACTAGATGGGCCATTGACCTAACCCAGCAGGCTCTTTATGTCTTATTGCAGCGAACAATTTGTTCTATCGGGGTAGAAGAAGCAGCCATTCTCTAACTCTGGTATAGTTCTTGTTATCAGAAGCAAGTCATACCTTTTTCATTGCTTCTGCTCCACTCTATTTTTTAAAGCTCCAATCATGAAATATCCCACTGTATATATAAATCAAGGAATCCAGATAAGTTCTTGTCAGGACCACTGCATGCTGCGTTAGTACTGTCAGATCAAATATGTGGTTACCTGAACACTTCTCTTTGACAATGACGGAAAAGTATGGTCTGAGAGCTTCTTAAGAAAGCTTGAGTTTAGGGTGTTATTCAGACATATTTGCCAGCTTCAAACATAGGTGGGAGGCTGAGATTGTCTATTTCATGCTGTGCTCCTGAGTCATTCAAACTCTCTCAGAAGCATAACATTCCATCTATTCATTCATTTAAAAACATTTTATACACCACCTTTCACCAAGACTGGTTCCAGAGAAGTTTACACAATTAAAACATCACAACAACAAAACATATAAAATTACTAGCAGATAAAACAGCCATCTGCAAGATTTAAAATGCCTAAAATGTAAACCCCTGAGAGGATTAAAAGGTTTTGGCTGGTGCCTGAAAGAAAGCAGTGTTGGTGCCAGATGAGCCTCTCTAGGGAGGGTGTTGCATAAACAGGATGACAAACCCGAAAAGTCTTTCTGTCTAGTTGCCACCCGCTTCGTGTCTGTTTGACAAGGAGGGAACAGAGAGGAGCCCTCGGCTGATGATCTAAGAGTGCAGGCAGGATGGCATGGGGGAAATGCAGTCCTTCAGATACCTGGTCCTAAGTCTTTAGGGGTTTTAAAAGTCAATACTAGCACTCGTTTGAGAGCAGCCAGACAAGCCAGGGAGTTCCTTTGCACTAGCAAAATATGAAATGAATTTGGCATACCTGGCAGATGCATTCTGTACAAACTGAAACTTTTGAAACATATTCAAAGGCAATCCCATCTATAGAAAGAATGGGGGACCTTTGGCACTCCAGATGCTATTGCATTACATGTTCAATCAGCCCTTAGCATTGGTAAAGCTAACTGGGAATGATGGGAAGTAAAGTCCAGGAACATCTGGAGGACCATAGGTTCTTCATCCCTGTGTTACAGTAATCCCATCAGAAGGTTATCATTGCATAGATAACCATCACCAGGTTGTCTCTGCCTCTCCAAGAGATTTGAACAAGACAATGTTGATAGAAGGTACTCTGGGCTATAAATGTCTAACTTGAAATTTAAAAAATTATACTTACTATGTTTTAACATGCCAGGTGTGAATTTTGAATGTGAAAGTTTTATGTTGAAAATGTGTTATATTAGGATGGTGATAATAATGACAACAACAAAGTTGGTTTTAGGAGAATCATCAGGCTGTGAACTTTTTCCTTCAAAGGGAGTGAAACTGCCTCAGGAGGTGGTGGACTCTCCTTCCTTTAAAGTAGATTTGAATGGCTATCTGTCATGGATGCTTCAGCTGAGATTCTTGCATCACAGGGATTGGACTAGAACTAGATGACTCCTGGGGTACTTTCCAATTATACAATTCTATTATTCCTTTCAGAATAGGGTGCATACCATCTTCATGAACCTGGGAACCAAATTCCCACAATTCCTCTGTCTTCTCAGAATTTAGTTTCAGCCTGGAATAGTAGAGGCAGCAATCACTCCTTGGATGGAATGTAGGATGTGTCATGCTTGCCAGAGGACAGAGAAGTGCAAAGATGACTATGATGAGAAAACCTTTGGAATTCTGTTTTACAGATGTAAATACTGGTTTGAAACAAAACATTCAGAGAAAAGACAGCTGAGTTCTAGTTGCCACCATTACTGTTATCACACATTTAAAGAAGAATCAGTTGTAGCATATGCAGGGCTCCAGACGATGGCTAAATAAATAACAGATGTATCACTTGTTCAATGAACAGGTGGAATCTATGATCTTTCTGCACAAACAAAAATTCATGGGTAGGATAAGATATGCTAAAGGGCAGGAAATGATTCACTGCTTTCTATACAAGCAAGGCAGCTACAGAATCATAATTTTCCCTCAAGCAATTACAGGTTAAATCAATATAGTGACCTCACTAAAATGACTTGTGTGGTGAAAAGTAAAGCAAGATATCACGTACAAATAATGAAAACACTAAAAGCTGGGAATCATTTACTATACATATTTTAATTACTTACATGTTTATACTTTTAATTCTTTTTTATTTATTGTTTCATTTACAGGTAGAAATGAAAAACCACACCTCGACTATATTAGTGTTGTGTGCTACTTTATTCCCTCCAAACTATTTACTTTTACAGAATACCAGCGGCATCAGTTAATTAGCAGCATAGTTAAACACTGAGGGTAAATAATTTCACTACATTCCCAGTTTCAGGCTTGTTTGTGTCTACTCATGAAAAGTAGCTTTCTCATGGGTAGTCCCTTACAGCCAACAAGTCCTTGTTTTTCAGGCAGACACTCTGGTTTTGGGCAGCCTGCACCTTTAAGAGCTGGAACTTTCCTCCGGTAGGGGCAGTTACAATATATTCAGATGTGTACATATATATTCATAGAAATGTATAAATATCAATACAACCATCCTCATCAATATACTGCTGATAGTAGGAGATACCCTGATAAGCAGTCAACTTTTTAAATAATGTGATTGAATAAGGTTAAAAAGTGAACACATGAATAAACTGGAACTGGAACGGGACACAGGTTAGAGCTCACCTTCAAGCCTACCAAATGGCAATAGCAACGGAGAAGAGGCCCTTCTTCACTGTGTCTCTTGCATCTGCAGAAAACAGCAGCAGAAGACTTTCAGGTGGTTCATCATTTAACCAGCTGTGCCATCGGGGCCTGATAAGGCTCCCAAAATCTCCTGCAATGGTTCTTCAAAGTTTTTTTGTAGATAAAGTTGCTCAGATTTGGAAAGAGGTAGCCTCCACTGAGGGAGCAGGGCCAGGGCACGAGAGTGCTAGAGTCCTGCCTAGTCAAGTTGCATGAAATGAATTCCAATCTGTTACCTCTGAGGATGTGGACAGGCTGCTTGGACGAGTGAAACCAACCACCTGTCTCCTTGATCCTTGCCCATCCTGGCTAATAAAAGCAAGCTGGGAAGAGCTGGGTGATGGGCTCTGCAGGGTGGTGAATGCTTCCCTCTGTGAGGGAATCTTTCCAGCCCTGCTGAAAGAGGCGGGCATTAAACCGCTTCTTAAAAAAAAATCTTTGGACCTGGCTGATATGGCCAACTATCGCCCAGTCTCAAATCTTCCATTCTTGGGCAAGGTGATTGATCCACAATTTTATTCTGTTTTTAATGTTCTGATGAAAGCTGCCCAGAGCCAGAAGAATTATTAGAATTAGAATTTAAAATTGCTATGGTTGCAATCCTATACACACCTGTGAATAAGTCCCATCAAGTTCAAAGGGGCTTAGGTCTGAGTAATATATCACTTGTATATATCGTGCTGTGTGCCTGCAATTTTATGTACATTTACTTGCACAGAACTATTTTACTTTTAAAAGACAACTGAAGGCAGCCCTCTTTAGGGAAGTTTTTAATGTCTGATGCTGTACTGTTTTTAATATTCAGTTGGAAGCTGTCCAGAGTGGCTGGGGAAACCCAGCCAGATGGGCGGGGTATAAATAATAAATTATTATTATTATTATTATTATTATTATTATTATTATTATTATATAGAACCTAGGCTTAACCACCAACACATACAATAAGGATTCCTCTGCACACTTATGTAGAAATACATGCCAACCTTACTTGCTGAATTTCCGTCTTCTACACAACTGTCCAGCAGCCCTGTCCTCATTTTCTCCTTCTCTAAATTGAAGCCAGTTGATGGTTTTTCAGAGTAAAGCACACACAGAATCACACCACAAGTCTACAGTCCAAAACATTCGTATTCAGGAACCAATGAGTAGAATTCACAGGGATCCTCCCCGCAAGAATGGTTGCTTAAGCTAGCCTTGTGTATTTCCTGTGCATTGACTTTGGTGCAGCAATTCTCAACCTCCAATCCACCCACCACCCACAAGACTACTTGAACATTGCCAGAGGTCTTGGTAGTTTGCAAACTGCAACAGCTGTCCCTTGAAATTCACACTTGTGGTTCGAGGACCCAACCACCGCGATGTTGAAAGAACACACAAGGAGACGTGATATAAGGTTTATGGGCAAGAAAAGGCCACAACTTTATTGATTACAGCAGTGAAAAGGTATTGGCTTAGGCACCCATGTTCACACAATGGGTGTATTCACCAGTAGGTGGAACCTGTTGATGCCGATCCAACTATAGGCTCACCTCCTGATGTCACCGAGGGTCGTGCCATGGCCTCCCGCCAAGCAGGCATCGGACAGAATACACGACCGCCAGATTCCTTTAACGGAATACCCAAAATTGAAGGCATAGGCGATGGCCACACCTAGCACTTCCACACACCACAACACATTATTTCAATGCCTAACCTACCCACCAATACCACGAAAGTTGTGACGATTGCTACGAGGTAGGCGAAAAAAACAAAAGCCTAGCGCCAAATGGAAAAATTCCTACCAGGCCCCCCAGACAACCAGGGCGACCAACCTAAGGTCCATAGCAAGGCCAGGTACCCCTAACCCTAAGCTAAAGGGAGTGGAGGGTGGGTGACTCGCGACGGGTTGAAGAAGAGTGAGGGAGAGCGAGGGGCTGGCTCCGAGACATATAGTCTGCAGACCACGCCCCCCCAGCGGCACCTGGTTGGGTGGCCACCGGGGGGGCGTGGGCACCAGCCAGGTGAGAAGGGAGGCGGGGGCTAACGCCCCTGCAAGAGGCAATGCCCAGATCACCGCCCACAAGCACTCCCCTCCCCTATGGGGAGGAGAGTCCTTCTCCAAATTTGGCAATGAAGTTCTCCAGACAATTAATACATACAAAAATGTCTATAGTACAATAAAGTGTGCAAAAATGTATATAGTAAGGAAAATATGTTACAAATATGCATTACATTAGGATAAATTGCTTAGCTGGAATGAGAACAATAGGAGAATTCTGCACTAAAATCCTGGTTAATTTCATGAAAACTTTTAAAAATAAAAATCCAAATTGATATGGAAATGTGGAGATCTGAATGCAAGATTTGAAAAATGAGAAACAGAATAGCTTGGGTGAGTCCATTTGAATTGTTGGCCTCCCTCACTTTTTTAAGAACCCCAATCCCAAAGCTTTCTTGGGTGAGCAAAACTAGTTCTATGGGGGTTTTTTTGCATCCCAGTAATGGTTTACTAGCTTTACATTCTGAATGCTGGCATTTTAAAATTAAGGTAAAGGTATGTGCCAGTCGTGTCCGACTCTAGGGTTATGCGTCCATCTCACTTAAGAGGCCGGGGGCCAGTGCTGTCTGGAGACACTTCCGGGTCACGTGGCCAGCGTGACGAAGCTGCTCTGGTGAGCCAGCACCAGTGCAGCACACAGAAACGCCGTTTACCTTCCCGCGGTACCTATTTATCTACTTGCACTTAGGGGTGCTTTCAAACTGCTAGGTGGGCAGGAGCTGGGACCGAAAGACGGGAGCTCACCCCGCCGCGGGGATTCGAACCACCAACCATACGATTGGCAAGTCCTAGGCACTGAGGTTTTACCCACAGCGCCACCTGCGTAATTTAAAAATTTAGCAAGACAAAAATTAGCAAATTAAAGTAGATGTAACTGATGGCATATTCCACATGTTAGCATATTCTGAAGCATTTTAGCATATTCGTTGTTTTAATTTTAAATGTTAGAGTCCGAGTGTTATGGAATTATAAAATCAGAAGGCATGAATGTTTGACAATAGATGCAGTACAGTTGGTAGCCCACATAGGCCCTAAGATACTGTGATCTTTCTAATCAACAAAGTTTAAGGTTTAAAATCTCATTAGCATTGCCTGAGTCAGCATCATTAAAGATCATCCTAATGAGCATAGCATATTTGAGTATAATGGCTGATATTTATGTTTATAAGCACAACAGGGGAAAACAGAACAGTAAAATCTGTTAATCTGCTAATTCTGGATCATAAATCATTCTGCTTTTATCTCTTGAGTACATAGCATTATATCATTTGCAAATTAGCATTTCCACTTCCTCCCCTCTCCCCAAAATACACAAAAAGTCATGATGTCAGCTAATTAATTCTACAAAACAATTGTACCAAAGATCATATGCGCACATAATTCAGTGACTTCTCGGAATGCATGTGCTTTGCAAAGAATTATTTAAAAGACATGCTTGTAAAATTTCAAAGCAAATATATAGTCCAGTGAAAGTTAAGCACTTGATCTCAGTAACTTCAGTAGGGAACAAATTAAACATACTGAAAGTAATGGCACCCCAAAGTGCTTAATTTTGACAATATTGCACCCAATTTCAGCAACAAGAGTTTTGGGGGTTTGGGGTTTTTTTTAAAAAAGAAATGTGTGTATTTGGAGACTGTCTGTGGTGTACTAAAAGGAAGTTTACAGAGCCAAAAAACCATTTACTGCAGTTTCAGTCATATGAAAGATTTGATCTTTGGATAAGATAAATGCTAATGTACAAGCAAGAAAGGTAGTAGATAATATACTATCAATTGTTAAATGTTTGCTATGTCATTGACTCTCCAGCAGGTGCCAGTGATACTCATGGAAGCCAACTTTATATGTTGAGGAATGCTGTTTGGTAGAAAGAATTCACATTTCCACAGATTAAAAAAATTCAGAGGTAACCTGATCTCTCAGCACTGGTTGCCTTCACTTGACACTTTAATGGCAAATCATGTGAATTAGTACCAATAAAAAGCAGTATCCATATTACATACCCACTCAAAGTCATGGTACACCAATTGATACAGTGACATTAGATGTTAAGGAAGGCTCAGTCCCTTAATTTTATATCATGAGTGATATGTTGGTGGATTTTCCTGTCTGGTGTATTTATTATTATTTATTTAGCACATCCCAAACTTCCTCTGAATTGCTCAGAGCAAGATGTACCATTCCCCTTCTTCTGTTTAACCTCACAGTAATTTGCAGGGCAGGATGAGAAAGAGTGTCTGGCACAAAGTCACTCAATGAGCTTCATGACCAAGTGCTCATTTGTGTTGGCCCTGCTCCTAATGTAACATCTTCAACATCACACTGGCTTTTTTCATGTGAAGTGATATGAATGTTCAGTCTGCTTTGCTTTGGTTCTGCCTGATGGAAGGCCCTGCTGTTGAGAGGCTCTTGGAGTAAGTAGGAAGAAGGTGATGACCAACAGAAGATTGCCTACGCCTTAACTGAAAGTTAGGAAGGCAAGAGAGCTGGGCAAAATATTATTTTCTTTCTCACTCTACATAGTAAGTAGGAAGATAGCTTATACAGAGGCAGACCATTGGTTCAAGTAGCTCAGGATTATCTAGCCTAGATGATGACCCTCCATATGTTTTGGGGATTCTACTGCCATTATCTCAGTTGAAGTCCTATCTGGTTTCCCATCAACATCTGAAAAGCTCCAGAATGGCTTCCCCTGCTCGGCAGCACCTCGGCAGAATCTTTTCCAGCCCTGCCTGGAGTTGCTGAGGATTGAAACTGGGGCATTTTGTAGGCAAAGCAGGAGCTATGGTCTGTCCCTTAAGATGCATTAAAAACACACACTATTCAAAGGAAGTGTTTCTGGCCCTGTGGGAATAAAGCAGCCCTGCCTGTCTTCCTTTGCCATGCACTAAATGAAGAGATCATAAATTATCCCAATGAATATTTAGTTGTTGCATCTTAATCCCACATTTCTATCAGCATACCCATGGCAGCAAGCAGAGATGGTGAAGAAACATACACACCAAACAATGTCATAAGTAAACTAATAAAAACAATAACTTCATGAAACGCAATAAGCAGAGGCACTTAGATCATGTCTGTAAAATGCACTGCCACCCTCACCCCCAAAGCCAAGTGAAAGGGAAAAAATGAGCAACTCAATACACTTGCCATTCAATAGGGGGGGGGACTGATTTTAACAACCATTGTTCAAACAGCCAATCTGATCCTTGCAAAACAACTGAAAATCAGTCCCTAAACTGCCAGAGATCGAGGATAATCTGCTCCAGACAATGGTTATGAAACCAGATATTATTTTATTAGCATAAGAGACATGACTAGCTACATTATGTGATTGTTATTTAGATGTTCTAAAATGAAGATTAAGTAGCCAAATGAATACACCAAGACGTTCATTATGCTTCTTTCCTTTTCCCTGCTTTTCCCCAACACATAGTAGATGCACTAGGAAAAAAGAAAATCTGTGAATAGAACAGGTTGCATAATGTAATCAAGAATAAAATAAAAGGATAGATGATGTTCTGTATGAAACAGGTAGGGCTAGATATGAGCAATGTGGAGATAGCAGAATGGAATTAAGTGAAGATAACAAAAGCTAATACAGAGAATGGAAATAAATTGCAGAAGAGGTGAACATAATTAAAACTTTCTCCCCAAGTACCTAAGAAACTTGAGATTAGGGAAGGAGAAACTCACCCTCGGAGAGATTGCAAGAATAATACCCTGACTGCTGAGACAGGTATGATGATAAAAACTAATGAACCTATTTCTTCAGTATTCACAGTAGTGAAAGTGGGGTAGGAATGGGGATGGGGAAGTCTTTCAATTCAGTTCGCATTTAAAGGCAAAGCTACCTAAATCAACCTTTACGAAACAATACACAAACCGAAACACAGACAGCCTTCAAAATTTGCACTTCTTTGAATTTTGCGATTCCAGTGATGTGTACATAGAAATGCATGTATTGGTGAAAATAAGTTGCAGAAATGCATTATATTTCAGAAATTGCTTTGCAAAATTGTATACATTATGGAAAATTGTATATGAACATGTGAATATTAAGAGAAAATTGCACTAAAATGATGGCGAATTTTCATGAGGACTTTCTTTGTAAAGTAAATCACAAACAGGTGTGGAACTGAACTTATGAACCTGAATAAACGAGGAACTTAGAGAAACTAAAACTGACAGATTTGCCCATCTCTACGCAGGGAGGGGTATGTACAAGATAAAAAGAAAAAAATAGCAATGGACCCACTCGAACAGATGTTGAAAAGGAAAAAAAATCAGCGAGTATATTAAACTACAAGAAAACCACCTGAGAATTCATAATGGTTAAGAAGGTAACAAGCCTTGACACCAAGCAGCAGCTTATTCAATCAGGTGCTTATAATAACATGAAATAGCCCTGGAAATCAAATCTCCAGTTTATGTGTAAATCAAGTGTGTCAATGTAGATATTATTATACAGGATGATTAGCTAATAAGCCCATTGAAAGCTTTGTTGAGGCATCAGAGCAACACTGAACAAATATAACTATATGAAAAATAAATGAACTATTTGTTAAAATAAAATCATTGGCCCCTTAGGATTGTATTGGGCAAACGCACAGGAACTGTTTCATAATGGACAAATCCATCTATTCTTTCTAATCCCCTGACTTCAATAGTCACTTCTGTACAGTTTATACCTTAGGATTTATACCATCCTGTCCTCAACACGCCCGGATTGGTTATACTATTTTCCTTATTCTTCTGGTCTTCTCCAAACCCATAAGAATAGGATCCTGCCACTTATTATGTCTAGCTACGGCAACACCATTGTTGTAGGGTGTGGAAAATATGTGTGCCAATCAAACTGGAGCTTTTTCCTCTTTAACTCAAGGTATTTTGATCAAATGTATGTCTTTTTAATAATAATTTTATTGGTTTATACAGTTTTTTCAAACATAACATTGTTAAATAATAAAAATAAAAATACATGTTTGGCTATATAAGCCTGTGACTTCCCTCCCCAGCCCCCCACTGACTGATGGTTTTCATACTTATTCTTTAATCCTGCAATTGATTATATTTTATTATTGCTAAATCAATTTTTATAAATTAATTGTAAATTACTCTTAATAATAAGTGATACTTTTATCCTTGCAAAACTTCATGCAACCTTACTAATGATGTCAGTTGTTGACAGTTGTCTTTCAGATACAACATAAATTTATTCCAGTCATTCAGAAAAGTCTGGTCCTGCTGTTTCCTAATTTTTCCCATCAATTTTGCCAGTTCGGCATAGTCCAATAGTTTCATCTGCCACTCTTCTTTCATCGGTAATTCTTCCTGTTTCCATCTTTGGGCTAATAATGTTCTTGCTGCAGTTGTTGCATATAAAAACAACGCTTTGTCTTGCTTTCGTATTTCTCTTCCTATGATACCTAAAAGAAAGGCTTCTGGTTTTTTTGTAAATGTATATTTCAATATTTTTTAAAGTTCATTATATATCATTTCCCAGAACGCCTTAACTTCCTTACAAACCCACCACATATGATAAAAGGTACCTTTTTTCTTTATGTTTCCAACATTGATTATCTGATCTATACATTTTTTGCTAAATTCACTGGTGTAATATACCATTTATACAGCATTTTCATTACATTTTCTTTAAGCAAATTGAAAGCCATAAAATTAATCCCCTCTTTCCATAATCTTTCCCAATCTTCTAATTATATTTATAACCCAAATCCTTTGCCCAATGTATAATAATTTATAATAAAAAAATATTATTTATACCCCGCCCATTGGCTGGGTTTCCCCAGCCACTCTGGGCGGCTTTCAACAGAATATTAAAATACAATAGTCTATTAAACATTAAAAGCTTGCCTAAACAGGGCTGCCTTCAGATGTCTTCTAAAAGTCTGGTAGTTGTTTTCCTCTTTGACATCTGGTGGGAGGGCGTTCCACAGGGTGGGTGCCACTACTGAGAAGGCCCTCTGCTTGGTTCCCTGTAACTTGGCTTCTCGCAGCAAGGGAACCACCAGAAGGCCCTCGGAGCTGGACCTCGGTGTCCAGGCAGAATGATGGGGGTGGAGACACTCCTTCAGGTATACTGGACCGAGGCCATTACAGATTTAACAAATGTATTTCTTCACCACAGACTTGCTCAGATTTAGTGGCCATGTCCTCTTTTAACACAACTGTAGTTCTTTTGAGGTTACATGCCACTAGAGAACTCCAACTGATCATCATCACCAAACTATATCTCCCAGTTTTGATGGAGGTAATTGTGACAATACTGCACTTGGGTTTTCATGCCATGTGTGAGTGTCTGGTCAAGGCACAAAGGTGCTTCTTGTCTTGTTCTCATACATTTGGTGCATACAACCAGAAGGGGAGAAATCCTGATCCCATGGAGAAGAAAATTCAGAAAAACTGCCAAAATTCATTCACTGTTTGCAAATGAAGAATTTTAAATACTTGTTTGTCTGTTGTATGATGCATTGCAGCAGTATCCTGGATATTAAATAAAAAGTGGCAATTTAGAATCTTTTGGCTTAAAAGAAGTAGCATTTAAATATCAGATTGAGAATGTTAGCCAGAGTTAAATGCATCAAGATATGTTTTAAAATATATATTGAGAGAGAGAGAGATTTACTGATATGTATTTAAGTGTGTTTATGTATTCCAACTTATGTGTGTGTGTTTTCAAATATGTGTGTTCACATATTTAATATGCATTTAATTGTGAATCTGTGCAGATTTTTTAAAAAAAGATAATAGGAATTTAGAAATCGTCTGGAACACCTATCCCTACAGTCTCCCTCATCACATCTGAATTGTGACAATGTTCTCATTAATCTCACTTGTGATACTTAAGAAGCATGGAGTGCCTTGTCATAATGGTCTCTGCTGAACTTGACTTTGCCCTTTACAATGTCATGACCCTAAAACATAACAATCTCAGAAGTGGAATAAAACATTTCATTCCTGGTAAACAAAACTGTTAATGTCTATTAACAACCCCACAATAAGTCCCTTTCCCCCCATCTCTTTTTGTCTTTCTTATTCACGTTATCTCCTTGAGTGGTTCAAGATGACTGAAGTTCAGTTATGGATCAAACACTTAAAGCGATACTTTCAAGTACCAGACATCAGCTATTCTTATTAACATTTTGCAGATAATTTCCTACTTTGCTGCTTTAAAAGCTTCTTCTAGTGCCTTCTTTGTTGTTTTCTTTAAATATCAGATACAGCAGGTTGTAAGAAACCATCATGAATTATTTGAAGATAATTACATGCCAGGGTGCCCTTGAGAAGAACCAAGTGTTTTGTGAACTCTTTGTTCAAGCTGATTAATACAGTGCATAGAGCAATGTATAGAAGTATTATTTGGTGGGTATTTGGTGACATATAAACATCACTGTGCATGCTAAAGACCCGGGAGACTGAAGACACAGATAACAAACAACAAGCACCAGGTCAGCCTCATGGTGGGCAGGGAGTGGGCAGGAGAGAAGCTCTTGAGTAGGATATACCCCCGGAACAGCTGTAGTTCAGTTGGTAGAGCATATTTCCGCTTTGCATGCAGAAGTTTCAACCCCTGGCATCTATACTAGGGCTGGGTATGTGCCCTGTCTAAAATCTTGGAAAGCTGCTGCCTGTCACTGTGACATCCTAGCGACTTTCAGGAACATAGACACTTAGGATTTAGCTCCTTTTGCTATGAGTTGCACTTACATAAACAGTGAAAATATATTGTCAATGCCCAATGTATCATTACAGATTTAACAAATGTATATCTTCACCACAGACTTGCACAGGTTTAGTGGCCATGTCCTACAGCAACTTTGAAATGGGTCATCGTGATTACTGATTTGTTTACTTATTTTTTAAAAAACAACTTTTTAAGCAGAAACTTCAGGCAGCGTTGGTGCTGGTAAGGGTCAAAAATTATGTTTAAAAGAGGACTCCATATTCTATTTGTATTTTTAATATCTGTTTTTGTTTTGTTTTTATTTAAATCAGTCTTCTATATCTTATTGTATTATGAAAAGCGTAAATAAAAATATTCAATCCATAAAAACTCCCCAAGAGTAGTGGATAACTTCTTAAATTGCTGGTTCTAATTTAGAAACAAGACCAGGTCATTAAGGACACCAAAATCTGGGAAGGAATTTGGAGGAGAGAAATTTCAGAAACATCCCTAAAAATACCACCAAAGTGGTTCTGCATGTAGATGCAAAACCTTGCCTGCAATTAGCTGCATGAATCTGGCTATTGAATGCAGAATTGATTTTCTGAATGTCGTTTGATTTTCTTTGCGTAAGGTTCTTCTGTGAACTGAATTTACAGGGAAGATGCATTTTTCTATTTGGAGAAGAGCACATTAAAATGTTGCTCTGATTCATGAGATTGAGTTTGTTTTATTTTTCCAGGAGTCAATGATGAGAGACAAAAATGGGGGTGCAGGGTGCGGTATAGCAGCCTTCATGCTAGCAGCAAGTCATTCATTCTAAAACCTGATATTCCAGAATCACTAAAAGAAATTTGTAGGCTTTCTGCCCTCTTCCCCAACCACCCCAGTTACTATAAAATTCTATGAACTTTTTTGGTAGTGTCAGTTTCTGGTTATACAGGGACCTGGTGATAATGTGCTCCATAAATACTGCATCCCTAGATTAGTTTTGCTGATCAAAAGTACTTTTAATAGAAAAGGGCATTCTGTTTGGATGATAGGTCGCAAACCATAATGTAAGTCTCTGAAGTGTTTATCAAACAACATGTCATACTGTTTAAAACCAATTCTTCATCCATATGGAAATCTGCCTCGTTTATGAGTCCAAAGTGAATATTCTCATATGTATCCTTATTACTGATTATTTTATCACACACACGAGCAAAAGTTAAATAAAAATTCATTTATCACAAGGATAGCAATTAATGAATAATGAAAAAGCCCTCCATGTTATGTCTGATGTTGAAAGAAACTTTTATAAAAACAGCATCTAATGAACATATGCATTCCCTAATGTTTAGTTAAATGTGGGCTGTTAGGATTTCAAAGAAAACATGTATTTTGTTTTCCTATCACTAAGTGTCATCTGCATATTAGTATTACTACTATTATTACCCTTTTTTCTACCAGTGCATTTATTGTATAACCTAAAACTAAAGACTTACAGAATTGGTTTGGAAAAAATCCTATTGTACACATCATTAAAACATCTGGAATATAATTATACTAAGAAACATAGGAAACTGCCTTAGTCCATCTAGCTCAGTATTGTCTATACTGGCTGGAAAAAGTTCTCCTGGATTTCAGACAAGGGTTTCTTCCACTCCTACCTGGAGACGCTGGGAATTGAAACTGGGACCTTCTTCCCACAAAACAGATCCTTCACCACTGTTTTATGGTCCTTCCGCAATGTTGCTTAAGTAATATTTTTCACAATGCCAGACTAAAATGTTATACAGTTATACCTTGGTTCTCGAGCTCCTTGTTACTCATACCTTTTGGCTCCTGGACACCGAAAACCTGGAAGTAAGTGTTCTGGTTTTTGAACGTTTTTTGGAAGCCGAATGTCCGACATGGCTTCCGCTGGAGTGCAGGAAACTCCTGCAGCCAACTGGAAGCTGTGCCTTGGTTTTCAAACAATTTTGGGAGCGGAACAGATTTCTGGAATGGATTACATTCAAGAACCAAAGTAAGACTGTATTGTTCAACTAGCTATTTTGTGCGACCATGCGCTCGCTCGCTCTCTTGAAAAATAAGTAAATTTGCTCCTCTTAACAGCTTGGTTTATTATAACATTTATAGAGCCTTAAGCAAATATGACCCAATTGTTTATGATTCTAGTCCAAAAAACTATGAGTGCTGCAGATGACTCTGACATACTCATGATTTTTCAAAGAGCCATGAAACGTCTTTGAGCTCTAGTAAACTGTAATAGGTTATGTCCTTGAGGAAGATGGTATTTAGGAAATGGCTACTGAAAACTCGAATACTGAACTAAAGCAGCCATGCTTTATTTGGACCATTTCTGAAGTGAAACAGATCTGGTCTGAAATTCTCCAAAGTGAAGTGGGTGGGTGGTTCTTCTGTAAGGGAAACTGCCCATTTGCCTGTTCTGGATGAGGCTGCACTCCCTGTGCAAGAGAAGTTTCATAGCTTGGGGGTGCTACTATGACTTGTATACAAATTGCGGAAGTTATTGGACAGTGATAATTTGACCATGGTGACTTGTGCATTGGTAATGCTACTGGCCACATCAATCCCTGCCAAGCTGTACACAGGATTCCAGGGGCTTTGGCCCTCAAGCAGTGTCTGTGCTCCTTTGGAAAATTGAAGATGTGGTGGAGGCTGTCGTACAAGGCTATCATCGAAGGCGGAGGCTTTAAGAAATATGATTTATTCACATTTTTAGATCTGTTTGGATGTAGTCTAGATTCTACAACATGGTCATCTCAAGAAGAGCTTGTTCTCCACAGCAGTGCAGCACTAGAGTCAAAGGCTCCAAGACTGCTTTCAGCCAGGCGGCCCAAGATGGATTTCTCTCTTTCTTCTGCCCCATCTTCTTCCCAGCACACCTTGCTAAAGACACTTATTTCCTGTCACCTCACACCTGTTACCCTAGCAACCTCCCAAATACCCAGTCCCTGTTCCTGGTGGGAAGGACAGTTCTCTTCCACCACCAAAGGCCCTCAATGACCTTATAACCCTTCCATTTACTGAGAACTTCAGGTGGCTCTCTCTTAGTTATCTCACATGGCTCAGACACATGGCTTGCATCCACCAGGAGCCATGTGTTCAGTATTGTGGACCCTATTGTGTGTAACTCTCTCCCAGCTGAGATTAAACAGTATTTTTTTATGACCCACCCTGTGGAACGCCTTCCCACCAGATGTCAAAGAGAAAAACAACTACCAGACTTTTAGAAGACATCTGAAGGCAGCCCTGTTTAGGGAAGCTTTTAATGTTTAATAGACTATTGTATTTTAATATTCTGTTGGAAGCCGCCCAGAGTGGCTGGGGAAACCCAGTCAGATGGGCGGGGTGTAAATAAATTATTATTATTATTATTATTATTATTATTATTATTATTATTATTGTCAAGCAGTATATAAATTGTTGAAAAAGCAACTCTCCATAAGAAGAAAATGCCATTATTATTTCTTTTTTTACTTGTTCATTGCCATATACGCAAGTCTCAAGCCGACTTAGAAGAAAAGCAAATAACTCAATAATCATACTTTAACATATAAAACTATAAAAAATACTAATAATCAGCTAGACTGCTGCAAATGATCACAATACTCTCAAACCATCACCATTACTCAAAGCATGATTGCTGTAAGAATCAACCAGCTAAATCTTACATCTATTCCTAACGTCAAAAAGATGTAGATGTAGTCACCAGGTGAGCTACTTTGGGGAGAGCTTTCCATTTATGGGGACCGCCACTGGGAAAGTCCTCTCTCTTCTTGCCAACCATGAAACTTCTGCTGGAGGAGGGATTTGGAAATGAGCTCCTGAAGACGATTTCAGGGCCCATAAAGGCAGGTTTGGGAAGCACAGGGGTCCCAAGACATGTAAGGCTTATTGCTCCAGGAAGTTTATATTGTTTGCAGAAAAATAACAAAAGACCAAAGGAACATTTATTCTGTCATTATTTAATCGGTACATTTGCAATTAGTTTGACTTCAGGTTCATTTGATTTTATTAGTTATAAAATGCAAGCTATTTATTGGATTGGTGTAGGCAAATATCTATTTTATTGTTATCATTTTATGATGATAGTTTTCATCTGAATTAAAGTAAAGTTTTTTAATGGTATATACTACTCTGGATAAAACGAGTAATATACTTTCTAAAAATGTCAAGTAATGAATATTTAGTACAGCACTTTAATAACTTTGAGTCAGTTCTCAGGGGTCTGATGAATTAGGTTTATGACTTCCAGGTTTATGTTCAAACATGTGGAAGTAGCAACTAATTGAGTCGAGTCAAGTTTTAATATGAGTTTTCATCACTTGGTTATATGCAGCATGCATAAACAAGAAAAATGCAAATTTTTCAAGGAGAAAATGAAATGTTTCTGATAAGGGTTGAGAAATCTGTTGACAAGCTATTAAAAACTGTCTAGATTTTTTTTTTGGCAAATGTATTTTCCAAGGACTCCATTCTAATTATTTTTAACCTTTCTAGTCTTGATGTCAATGATATATACTCCTTTCAATCCAACCACTAGGAACACTAGTGGGGGCCGACTGATTGCATTGAATAGACTTTGGATCAGTCCCCAAAAGTGCATAATAATTTACACCATCACACACACACACACACACACACACACACACTGATGCATTACTCACTTACCATATTTGTGCCTTCATCAGTTGTGTTTAGTAATGGTTTAAATCTCTTCTATAGCCATGTACACATTTCTGTTATAATAAGCAGAGTTTAGTTTCTGTAAAATCCATGCAGGACTTTCATTATGCACCCCTCTTAGGTGGATATGTCTCTGCTGCTTCATATATGTCAGTTAAAAAACACAGGTGATATAATGCACAGACTACTGTCATTGCCTGTGTTTTTCAAATTCGATGTGGTTATATGCATTCCAAAGGCAACCCGATTTTGTTTTATTTTTAAATGACATTTTTTTTGAAAGACTTCCAAGCTGAAGAATCAGAATAACTTCTATCAGTATTGTTTCACTGATTAAAACACAAATGAACCCATATATTGAATGTTTTCTAGGCTTGTTTTTTTAGATTTTTTTTTTTTAGAAAAAGAGCATTTTTTTGCTCTTTATTTTACAGTATCATCAAAAAATGTATTGTTTCACCACAGAGCCTCATTAAAAAAGAAAAGAAGTAATCCTTCTTGCGGTGTTCAGAGTCTCCTGCTCTTAAAATGAAATGGATTTTCATTTATTTATTTCTAACACCTTTTGCATTCTCTGTATGTTTGTTAGCATGTGTCTGCATTGCAGTTCATTGATGCACCTTTGTGATGGAAAAAGTAAGGGGGGCAAGGCAGCTCCTCAGTTTTTCATTGGTTGCTTCACATTTACCAACTTACTATGCAGAGGCATAGCAAGGAACACACTTTTAATATTGGAAAATCAATCCCGTATAATCCAAGTCATTATTCTTCTAACTCCCAGATGCTGACTGCAACAGCCAACAGTTTCTTCCTCTGTCTCACATCTGAGCCTGTGGATTAAGTTTAAGCTGCAGAAGCGTAGGTGAGAACTTTTACCACTGCAGCTGAAATGAAGTGGGAAGGGTCATAGCTCACTGGTACAGCACCTACTTTGCATGCAGGTGGGGCTGAAATATAGGAAGCTGCCCTACAATGAGGCATATTATTCATCCACCAGTTCAGTATTGTCTACACCGACTGCAAATGGTTTTCCAGGGCCTTAGGGAGGAAACTACCCCAACCCTAGAGATGCCAGGAATTGAACCTGGGTTTTTCTACAAGCAAAGCAGATGTCCCACCACTGAGCTATCACCTCTTCTAGAAAAGAGACACATAGCTTGGGATTATAGGTCAGTGATTGAGTACCAGTGTTTCATGCAGTAAGTCCCAGCTTCAGTCTCCAGCTCTTCCAGGTAGAGAGCAATCAATACAGACAATACAGAGGCAGCGGCATAGTGTGGGAGGGCCACAGGGACAGTTACCCTGGGTTCAACATTGTTAGTGGGTACAAAAATATCAGCATCTGGTGCTGCCTCAACACAGCTGTGTGCTTCCATTGCTGGGCTCCACTGAAAATGGCTTCTTCATGAAAACCAGGAAGTGACCTCTCCAGACAACGGAATGACTTTTCTTAGCTCTGCAGCTATGATCCCCTGGGTGGCATGGATGCTGTTAGGCAGTTGAATGCACATGCATACTCCATCCGTTTCCCTCCCTCCCATCCCCCCTTCTGTATTGCTCCGGGCACTGGCAACCCACACTATACCAGTAGATGGACCAGGCCTATAGCAACTTCTGAGTTCCCTCCTTATGAACCAGGTGGCACAAAGCCGATCTTTGCAGGCTGGTCATGACTCTGTCCCTGATGTGCAGAAAGCTAAGATGCAGAACGGAGCCATTCCTCGTTTTGCTTTTGTATCAAATCTACATATCATTACATCAAACCCCATCATATGTGATAGACCTATGCATTCAGAAGTAAGCACTCCTCTTAAACTCAGAAGCTGGGGGAAGAATCAGATTGCCAGTTCCGAAGCCATATGCCTTCTTTAACATTCACGTGCTCTTTGCACTTCACAGGGCACATGGCAGGAATACCCAAGCACAAAGCAACAACAAAGAAATTGACCTGACCCCTTTCTGGTTTATTCTAAGTGGTTATCTTAAATGCCAGTGCTTCCCCTGTTTATTTTGCATTCCTCTTTGCAAAAGACAAAGGTCAACAGTGAATAATAAATAATATGAACACTAATTGAGAGGACTTCTGCATCTTTGTTAAGTTACATGGCTCTCTCATCTTGTCATTTGAATTCCCCAAACTGTGACAACTTCATTGGTGAAGCATTATTATTATTTGCATGCCTAAGATGGCTTAATAAGCATGCTGCATTTTGAAACGCATGGGTTTGTGGGTGAGTAGTGGCAGGAACATTCCTGGAGCAATCATAAATATTTAGATCAGTGTGTTGATTTTAATCAGTTAAAAATGTAAATGATGTGGTTCTTTGTCATGAAGGAGAAAGATAACAACGTCACATCATACTTTTATTAAAATTTCATAGAAATAGCTCCCTTTCAGTGCTGTCAATCTCCTTGTGCATTTTGTTTTTAATTATTAAAATTTAGTCTCATTAGCATGGCATGTGGTGTTAATGGCATTTGTAATGTAAGCTATTTCAATAAAGCTATTTCAATAAATTGGCTGAATAAGTTAGAAAAATTATGCCTAATGTGTTCAGTTAGGGGAAAAAATACATCAGAACACAAACCTCAAGCATTTAATTCCTCTGATGTTTTGATAAAGACTTTTTAAAATTTTAATTAGAACTCTCTTTTTAAAAGTTTGTTAGAATGGTAGGTTGCTGAGTAGACACCTACATTATAAGACAGACTTCGATGAGTGCTGTGTAGATTGAATTGCTGAGCCTGGAGGCTGGAATATTAAATGGTAGGACCTAATAGGCACATGCACTCTTTAACACATGCAGCCTTTCCATTAAAAGGAATGAGGTTATTGTTTCAAGAAGGGTAACTGTGTTTGTATTTTCCTGCTTATAATCAGTTGCTGGATACAGCCACTGGTTGGGAGAAGTTCTTATGGAAGCACAAGAATGCTGTTTGGGTTTTCAAATGCAACCATGTGATGGGCAGAGAGGAGCTACACTTGTGTGGTGAGCTCCTTCTGTCATGTCCCTGACAGCTCCACCACTGCCATAGTTTAGGCTGAAGGTCTGACACAGCAATCGTCGTACATTATTAGAATGTGGGGTTTGGGACTGTTTAGGGAACATGTGTCCATACAGCAGACTGCCCACTTCTGATCTTCAGTCCTAACGTGATGGTGAATTTGTTCTATGGAGGACACAACTCCAGGACCAGAGCTATCAGGTGTGGACCCAAGCTCCCGGTCCTCATGGCAGTAATTGCAGGATACAAAATGCCTGAAGCAGGCTGCTGCAGCAATGGAGCAGGCTGATTGGGCGCCTGGAGCAGCGTGCATGCCTTGCACCAGGGGGCGGGGCCAGTCACCCATGGGGACACTGTAGGGCCTCTGAGGAGTCTGCCTGCCTCCTCCCATTCAGCTGCCCTACAGGTGGACTGTTTGGGTGGACTGTTTGGGGCAGTGCAGAGCCTGTAGGCACTCAAGCCACTGTGTCACTCCCAGGAGAGACGTGAAGCTCAGGCGTGCTGCAGGCCCCACAATGAGTGCCATCCACCATTTTGTCACCCCACCAGGGGGGACACTCAGGGCAGACCACACCTACTGCACCCCCCCTTGCTACACCCCTGGGCTGCTGTTAAGGTGTTTTTTTAATTGCATATTCACAGATGTTCCCACTAGAGAACAGAAAAGAAGGTTCAGTTTAAATTTGAATTGTGCTGTCATGAAGCTGTTTCAAAAATGTCTATCCCACCTAATTTCCCAAAGACACTCAAGGTGGCCATCAAATCAACAAACAGAATATTAGGAAACAACTTAGGCCCAGGGTATTTTAGGGACCACCTGAACACTTATATCCCAGTGTGATCTCCGAGGTGATATGTTAGAGCATCACTGGTTGTCCCCCAGGTTTACAGGACTCATATGACATTAACATGAAACTGAGCTTTCAGTGTTATTGGTCCACTCCTATGGAATTCTCGCTCTATATATCCTAAAAAAATAACCATGCCCAATTTTAACCCAATCTCCAAAATAAAAAGGTTAACATAAAACTAAAAATAACTCAAACCATTCCATAAGAACTGAATATGATTTGGCCCACTTAAAGCCAATAACACATTATATAAGAACTCTGTGTTGTATCTAATGTTAGCCATGCTCAGGATAGATAATTTAGGTCCATTAATTTCAATGAGTCTACTTTAAGTATAATGTATTTGTATACAACTCTTTGTGTTTGAAGCACCCAATGCAATCGAACTAAGCTCGTGTCTAGATTCAGCATTGGTTTTTAATTCCACTCCAACTTTCACTGCAGTGCTTAGATACCTTTTGAGTATATTTTAGCAAAAACCATGCAAATACATATTATGTTCACATTTCTAATTAAGCCAATAAAGTGAGTTATGGCTTTGGCAGTATTTCTTATGGTTGCCTTTTTCCTCTTTAATTAATGTTTCATTTTTCATCCCTGCCAACATAATTGCTTGTAGTTTCTCTATAACTTAGTGCTGATTATCTAGAACAATGTCTTCTGTAGAAAGAGATGAAGAACAAGGACACTCTCAGACTCATCTTCTGGTTTTTATATTGCAGCCCTACTATTTTTTATTTCCTGGTTTTTATGCTTGAAATAAACTTTATGAAGTACAGACACAGGGAATATAGCGGCTCGCCAGACTATGCAATTCACAGATCAACAGATTATTTACTATCTTGCCTTATATGCCATTAAAAACACTTCACTTGCATTTGCAGGATGTAGTTGAACCATAAAGTAAAGAATGTAGCAAAATGAATACTTACCAGAGACATATGTGGGTTTTTTCATTGCACCAGACATGAAGACATGCTCTCCTTTAGTCCTTTTTGCAATCTACCTACTTTGGTCCACCCAACTGTGCCTGTCATTTCTAATCAGGCAAGAGGCAGAGATTTCTCATAGAGCTCTCAGCAAATAAGACAGTATTTTAGCTACAGCAGTGATTTTCAACCTGCGTGCCGTGGCAGCCTGGGTTGACTCAAATGATGGTCAGGGATGCCACAGGCAAAACTGGCTTCTGTCCCTCTTTCCTTCCCTTGCTCCTCTGATGCCCTCTTGCATAGGGTTGCCATGTGTCCTCTTTTTCTAGGACATGCCCTCTTTTTCATGGGTAGAGTTGTCATAGCAATCCATAGTTAAAAGTTTTGCTGTTTAGTCATTTTGGGACACCATGGACCAGAGCACTCCAGGCACTCCTGTCTTCCACTGCCTCCCTCAGTCTGAGATTCAGGTAGGTAGCCATGTTGGTCTGACACAGTTGAAATATATATAAAAATAAAATAAAATGTCCAATAGCACCTTAGAGACCAGCTAAGTTGGTTCTTGGTATAAGCTTTCGTGTGCATGCACACTTGTTCAGATACCCGCAGTTTGGTCAGACTCATGTTGGTAGCTTCAAGAATACTGTCCAACCATCTTGTCCTCTGTCATCCCCTTCTCCTTGTGCCCTCAATATTTCCCAACATCAGGGTCTTTTCCAGGGAGTCTTCTCTTCTCATGAGGTGGCCAAAGTACTGGAGCCTCAGCTTCAGGATCTGTCCATCCAGTGAGCACTATGCCTGGACAAAGACAACAAGCATAGTTAAAAGTAGAAGTAGGCAAATGTGTCCTCTTTTTTGCTCTTCAAAATATGGCAACCCTTGCATCACTACCTCCCAAAGGTTTGCACAGGGATGTAGCCCTCTAGATGTTGTTGGACTACAACTCCCAAGAAGTAGAGGAATCCCATGCTCTTGCTTACAGGTGTTTGATGGGGTCAAATAAGACACGGGTCTGTGCAAATTTGCTTCTTACCAATGCCTCAGAAGCACCTGGTAAGACATGAATGGAGAAGCTTGGGCCATCCAGAGGGTGCTAGACAACACTCCCATCACTCTTGGACATTGGCCTTGCCATATGTTGGACCACAGGTTCCCCACTCCTGTTTTAAAGCATCCCTGGTGCTAATATTACCTCTTCATTTATTTCCATGATAATTTGTTTATAACACATCTTCTTCACAATTCCAGTTGCACAAAACAAGAGGTTATTATTCTAACATGCCAAGCTCACAAGCTCAAACTTAACACCAAGTGAATAAAAATTTCTACATGGCAGAAGTATTGCAGGGTGATGAAGAATTTAACAAAGAGAGAAAGCATGTGGTGTGACTCTGATAATTGAAAATGTCAATCCTCCAACCATCTGGGATGTGATTCATAATTAAAACACTAATAGAGAGTGATGGATCCTTCATATTAGGCACGTAAATCCAGGCTGAATTCGTGACCCAAACTAACAATGATGACTAGACCCTGAATATGGTGGCAGGGGAGATTAAACATTAACAGTGGTTTGCCATTATTTGTACTTGACTCTAAAATGTATGTAATATTTCTTGAAGTTTCCAGAAATACTTACTTTTAGGACATCAAAATAATTTTTGAGCCAGCAAACTTACTAAACAGGAACAGAGGAAATTGCTTTATACTGAGTCACACTATTGGCCTATCTAGCTCATGTCTGGGAGTAGCTCTCCAGGGTTTCAGACAGGGGACATTATCCACCCTACTTGGAGATGCCCAGGATTGAACCTAGGACTTTTTGCACGCAAAGCAGATGCTCTGCCACTAAGCCATAGCCCTTCCTCAAAGAAAATGAAACCATTACTTCATGTTGCACTCTGTAAAACGGGCAAGGGCACATTTGAATTTATATTTTATTCTTGATATTTGTTTACAATGAAATAAAAATAGAGCAAATCTTGAATTTATCAATCATCATTCCCTCCAGTAATCTGCATTTTAGCATTCCTTCAAGGATGCATGTTAGAACTCTAAGCAGTTGATTCTTCCTGCACCAGTGCTACAACAGCTTTTAGAAGGAGTGTTGGCAGGAGCAATGGCATACACAGTAGAAATCTACACTCCAGCAGTGCTTGCCCTCAGAAGAGGCCCTTATTAATCTAACTGCAGACACTGCTGATTGCAGAATTAATACTGAAGTATCATTCATTCATTTATAGCTCTATGATATTTGCAGTCCAGGAATCAGTGCTGGAAATGTAGGGTGGCATGGCAGAGCTCCACATGTGGTCAATGGTGCATGAGTAGCATGAAAGTAGTCTGAATGCATGGGCATCAAAGGGGAACATGATGTAATCTCTTGACTGCTCCACATCTTCTTCCAGTACTCAGAAAGGGACATGTGAATGCCTCACCCCCAATATAATCACCTAATAAGATTTTCTGTAGTGCCACAGAAATATTCCTCTCATCAACAATTTGAGGAAAAGAGGGTTGTCGGGGGTTTTTTAAAACAACAACAACATAACATCATTTCATCCATACTGTTTGCCCCCTGAAGTCTTTGAATCTGATGCTGAGGTACAATCAGGTAAAATATCAACATATTTAGGCAATTTTTCAGCTTCATTACTTATCTTCAATATGACTGACGCCAGTATTCTTTCCTTTTATTATTGTAATGCTTCCTCATTTCCTACAACCTTAGAGGTAGAAATCATTTGCCATTAACAAGAAAGCTTTTCACTTTATACTGGCTCTTCATTATTCTGGTTAATTTATTCTTATATACATTTGGCACATTTTATTTATAAGAATGTGGCAAAGTAGGAAAAGAAAAGAAGAGAAGTGAATTCATTAACATCTTCCTATTCTTATAACATATTTTAAAAACTGTCCAACAAGAATGTATTAATAATTAAAGGATGGAGAGCAAGCGGACTTCAATACAGAAAATATTACAAAGATTACAGGAACTTTCTCCAGCTATTTTGCCACTTAGAATGTCCTCGTTACAGCATATGTTTCCAAGTCTCAGCAGAACCACAGCATGGCAAAAGAAATGACTTGTGCTCCTATCTCTCTAGTGTTTCTGAAACTACCCAAAACACATTATCCAATAATAACTGGCTTGAAAGTATGCCAAGCCAATGAAAATCTAAGTACATTTCACTGCCATTTATACTTTGTTTACACTGTAGATCATTGAGCAACTGAATGTTCAGAGATAATCTTGGTAATTACTATTACAGACTCCTACCCACACATGGCAATTTCTCCTATGTTAGTTTCAACTTCAACCAGGTAGTTGTTCCTCTAACAAGAATTCAGGAGGAAATTTTCATTTTAAGGCAGGAAAAATGTGTTAAGTACCTAGCATCAAGGGTTCGAAGTAATGGTGTGTATTCCCTTCCACATCTTTTATTACACCCAAGCCTCTGTTTATGTCTATTTTATGTACCTTCATATCCAATTGATGCCATTGCTGAAGACAGAATAGTTTCCAAGAAACACTGATATGTTCCTTAAAAGCATTTCATAAAACCCAGGAGTAAGTATTCCAGTTCCAGGATACTTAATGGGTAAAAATGAAACCAACTATTACATACTGAAAAACTTTTTTCATTGATGAAAAAAACATTCAAAAAGTAGTAGTAGGTTTACAATGTAGACTGGATAAATCTCCTACCAAATGGCATTGCAATCTTATTTGCACATACATCCAGTTGAAATCAGTTGTCTTCTTCCTACACAAAAGTGTGAAGGAAGTGTGAAGGAGCTGGATGTGTTAATGCTGAGATTGAGAGATTCATGCCATGAACTCCATCTGTGTGTATGGTGGTGGAATCAATATTCTCTTCAGGACTATGGGCAGCCCCTCATATCTCATGGTGCTCCCCTAACCTTTAAGATGTGGCCTTTTGAGGGATGTGAGGAACCACCACCAGAAAAGGAGCTGGAAAGACCCTGTGCATAGACACATTATTTTGAATTCCAACCAGCATGCATTTTTGCATCTGTCGTCTTTGAGAATACCCATGGTGCACAAATAGTCTGAAGAGCAGCATCAGAGCTGAGGTCAAGAAGGGACCAGAAACCTGGGAGGCAGCGGTCAGGAATAAGAGCTGGTGGATAAGGCCAATTCAGAGAGTCACTGAGAAGTCACAGCTAGTAAGGTCTAGGAGGGCAATGTGTCCAACTTTACAGAAGACTGTCTTCTGTTTGGAGGAGTTATCGATTTGAAGGAGTGTTTGGTCCACATCCAGCTTAAAGATAAAGAAACGTAACAGTAGAACTCTGTTCTGGAAACCACAGGAGGAGCAAGTGCTCTTGTGCTTCAATCCTGCTTGCTGGTTTCTCACAGGCATCTGGTTGGCTATTGTGAGAGCAGGATGCTGGACTAGATGGGTTATTGGCCTGATCCAACAGCTTCTTCTTATCATCTTATCAGAAGGTAAAACTGAAGCATTAAAAATACAAAGTTGGCACCTGGATGGCAGACTGAATGGGAACACAGGTCACCAGGTCATAGCCTTCCCCTTTATGATGAGATATGTTATATTTCTAATTAAATTATAGCAATTGTTTCTAAATTTGTGTCTTTATGTACAAATTAGAGCATGCACACTTTATGTCAGTCTGTTTCCTATCTTCTGGTGATCTGTAAGTGGCACTACTCTAGCATTTTCTCTTACTGCTCAAGCAAAGCTTCAGTCTTCCCAAGAGGGTTCCAATGCTCTTCTGCTATCAGGGGAATGCTCCAAGCCAGTCTCCTTGGCTCACCAAATAGGGCAACAGTTTCCAAAACTGTGACTTCCTAGATCCGAATCTACCAGTTCAAATCTCAGTGGATTGTGACAAATGGATTTAAATATTCATCACTACTTGCTAAAGTATTCCCCCCCCCCCTTGTTTTGCATTCCATCCTCTCTCTGATTTGCTTCTGTTTCTGCTCCGGTACTGACCAGGAGTGTGTGCTCAACTCCTTAAAGCTGTAACCTTAAAAAAAATGGGGGGAGGGGGGTCTAGAATGAGACTTTGAGGAAATTCAGTACCTTGCTCTGCTCTGCAGGTGGTGAAAGAAAGTAAAATTTGCTTCATGAAATTCAGATTGTGGAATACTGAATAGCTGTTGCCTGTGAAACAGTCATGTAAAGATAAATATAATATATACATATTTAAATTAGATTCACTTGACTTGGAAGTTGCCACATTGGGAAGGGGAGGAAAACTTGGTCAAAGCCTTTTATCTCTCTTTTCTTAAGGAAATGTGCTGATGTTGTGGGATCACTGCAACCAGCTACGACTGGCAAATATTAATTTCCTGCTCTGTCACCCACTGGAAAAGTGACTGCAGACATCACTTTAACTTTGATGGAACTCTTTGAGATTTCTTACCAAATGCCCTTGCATGTTTCTGCCATTCTGTTTTCGTCTTAGAGAATACTGCAAGAAAGCCAAATGAAGGCTACACAGTTGGTGCACCTTATTACTATAAAATGATCATTCTAAATACTGTTTGTTCTTACCATATTGTTTCAGGTAGTGTGGAATTATAAGTGTACTTTTGCTATATGAAACCCAAACCAAATTTCTCCTCCATCCCTAAATAAACTGTAACACAAGGCACAAGTGTTGTGTCTATCACTACTTCTGAATAGTTCATCCTCACAATTTGTATGTGTTTATACTGAAAGGAACTAGTAACATCAGGTTTTTATACCTGAGAAGAAAAGAGGCCTAGGAAACCAGCTGCAAATTAACCCTGCATTGGTCCCCTCCTTTAAAAACAGTTCTGACTCAGCAGCTCAAGTGGTAATGGGTTGCTTGATCTAGTTGCCCTTTAAATTTCCCATGATGCCCCAGATCAACACTATGTTGTGGTGGCCAAAGCTAGTTGCTCACTGCTTATCAGAGCACTCAAAACTCTAAAAACAGCCTTGTTTGTTGATTAAATTAAAGACAAGTCCAGTAGAGCATGAGACTCTTAATCTCAAGATCATGGGTTCTAACCCCATGTTGGGCAGAAGATTCCTGCATTGCAGGTGGTTGGTTGGACTACATGACCCTCATTGTTCTTTCCAACTCTATGATTCTAAGCCATTTCCTCTCTGTCTAATGTACCTCATAGTGGTGTCATGAGATTAAAATGAAATAACTCAATGTATGGAACCCCGAGTTTCCTGTGGGAACAGTGGGATAAAAATGAAACAAGATAAAGTGAGGGAGGGGGAATGAAATGAAGTAATGGGGTATATTTTCAGGAGAGAACTTAAAAACTATTTTTGTTTTATTCTTATTCTGCTCATATTTGGCTCCCAAGGTGAGCCGCAGCAATTAAGTTTCCCAGGATTCTGAGTCTTCCTAGCCCCCCGGTGGTGCTGACGCAGAGGAAATAGTTCATGGAGTGCAAACCTTTCATTGCGCGGTTACTTGTCTCTGCACCATAACCAACAAAGAGATTAAAAACTAGTTCAAACCCAGAAATCTGTCCGCCAAGCTGGAGAAAACCACTGTGTGAAATCTTTCCATTAAAAGAGTGCAAACTGATTGAAGCTTATATAGACGAAGGGTCAGGAAGAGACACTGGTCAGCCATAAACACAAAGTCCCTCTGCCTGCCTACTGCTCTGATGGCTCTTATGAATAAAGGTTTCCATTTAGGATAAGTGCTTGGAGGGGAAGAGGAAAATATTAATTTGATAAAAAAATTCAGTGTCATGAATATTTCATTCTACTCAATGCAGCATGATTCCTGTTTACCACCCATAAATTAACCTAGGGATATAACTTTTAAATTTACATGTGAAATTACATTTCCTTATAGATCTTCACTGAACCTTGAATGATGCATTGGTTTATCAAAATAGAGCTTTTCTTTAAAAGAGTTCCTCTTCTGATTTATAAATGTGTGTGTCTCATTTCCCCTACAACTAGAGATCAAACTTTCCCAACTGCCAAATTGTATAATACCTTTCCTGAGGGATGTTTAGAGTTCTTCATTGTCTTATGCTTTGTCTCTGCTTATAAATGAATGCCAGTCATGTTACCTATGTCTTCCTCTCAATAAACACACAATGAGGAAGGAGGAAGATGCAGAGAAGGAAATGAATGCCCATAATTGACAGCTAATGGCAAATTCATTCTCAAAGTGTGTGTCTTTATGTAGCCCAAACTATCCATGCACGAAAGGGAGATATAAGCTAGCCTCAGGGAATCCTAAACTTTGCAGAATTACAAAAGAATTTTAGGTGGGGGGGGGATACTCCAGTGAGGAATGCTGGCCGACTTGGAGAGGGTGAAAATGGAAAACTGGGGAAATTGAATGAAGTATCCTAGGAGAAGCATTTCTGAAAAGTTGCACATCTCACATGTTAGAGTGACTGAAATTACACTTCCAGCCTTAAGTGGGCAAAATGGGTCTATCCCTACCTTTGTTTATAATAAAGGACTACCTAGATGAAGTTTATGCATTTCCAAAGAGTTTAGCGTATAAAACACTCATAATACTTTGTGCTTGTTTCCTAAATCTATGCAGAATGTTAGACTACAGGAATGGTCACTCTTCATGAGTAACTAAAAATTACTGGATCTTCTTCATCCAAACCCTAAGGTAAGATCCTCTCAACCACTAGTTCTTGAAAAAGGGAAGAAGGTGTGAATCAAATTTTCAAATGAAATATTAATAACATGGACTACCAGCACACACACGTCACATACAGCCCCTCAAGCACCCTATTGGGCCTTTGGGACTCTCCTCGGGTCACATACACCCTCCCAAGCTACACCTTCTTTGGTCCAAATTTGCATCTCCGTTGAGTGCGGTTGGTGCAGAAAAGGGAAAAGTTGTGTTTCAGCTTGGTGATCCAGTTTAGGCATCTTTCAGGATGATAAGCTCACGCTCTGGGCTCTGTGGTGGGGTAGGGGTTGTCCTTGAACCCAAACTATTTCATTGGTCTGGAGCAATGGGGGGTGATGAAGCAGCATAGATCTTCCTACTCACCTTCACGTTGTGGCCTTGGAATGGGATGCAGGCTAGGTGGGTGTGTCTTCAGCTCCTGCAGGCAAGTGTTTTGGTCACTCTACTAGTTGCACTTTCTTTAAGGTTGAGGTTTGCTGCTTCACTAATAGTGTTCCCTTTTTGCAGGATTTTTTAATGGGGTTTAATCAACCCAGCCTCTGGGTCTATTTATTTGGCCATCAGGTCAAAATAACCAGACTTTTTCACCACACTTCACCACTGTACTGCTGCCTTTTAGAACCTAACCATCACCTAACTTTCATTACATATCTCCTTCTGGTCCCTCAGATCTTATCTCTGCTCATGTTCAATGGAGCTTAATCCCAAGTACAGAATAGCAACCTCAGTTTGGATTCAGCCAAGTATCTCCAGATGAAAAATGGCAAATGAATAAATAAATACATTAACAGTACAGAACTTTATGGAACTGATGAGAAAGAGGAATGTATTTGCAGAAATGAATGCTAGATTAAATACCTTTCCTTGGGCAGGGATTTAAAACAGACGCTTCATGTAATTTATCAGAGCAACATTCCTAATGCATTTCATTTTTGTTTCTGATTATCATAATAACTGGATTCTAAAACCCGAAGTTTGGTTTTAGAATGGAAGTAACAAAATGCAAAGCAAATAATTGAAAATCTCTTGTCACTAAAATCAATAAACCACCTGATTTTTAATGGGAATTCTTTTATTATAAACTAATGATGTTTCGTTACAATTTGGCAAGGGCATTATAGCCCTGGGATTTACCAAGTGTTCGTGAAACCAAGGGCATTTTTCACTTGCTGGAAGAAAATCTGCTGGTGATAGCTCTCTACTGCTAGCTTGAACATAACGTTTATAAAAGTTATATTCACAGTCCCAGTGAGAATTGCCATATATCCTTCTGAGATTAAATGGGAGGGCCTTTCTAGTGGTGGCACCCAAATTAAGGAACTTGCTTGGGTGCTTGGCATGAATGCTTGGAACCTTATTTATTAGGAATGTAGGAAACTGACTTATACTGAACACTGGTCTCTCTAGCTTTGGCCTATAATGACTGGCAGCAGCTCTCCAGGATTTTAGGCAGGGATCTCTTCCAGCCCCAGATGGAAATGTTGGGGATTAAATCAGGGACCTTCTGCATGCAAAGCAGATGCTCTCCCACTAAGTTGCAGCCCTTCTCATTATTGTATTTTAAGTGTCAGGAAAGGTCAGATTTATTCCCCCAAGCCTATAATGGTTTTTACCATTTGTGTGCTTTCCTTGCCTTTGTTGTTTTGGAAACTTGCTGTTTTATCCTGCTCTAATTTTACAGTGTAAAATGAATTATAATGATCCCATTATAATTCATAATTTCCTCAAAGGGTAATGAATACAGCAGCATATACAGGCAAGGATTCTTTGTTACAGCATGGTTTTTAAATATCTCCATATTGTGTGCCCCAAACATTAATATTAGAAAGTGCATATTAAGTGTGCTGTTATTTTTCACCCTATGCTCTACTGGTTGGTACAAAGGCAGAACAGGGAGCAGAATGGGGCCTCTTAGCAAGTAATTGTTCAAACTGAAAAAGTAAACTTGAAGTGATGCTGGCTGGCTGGCTTGTTCGTTTGTTTATAAGATTTGTAATCCACTCAAATGTCCCAGAACAACAGAGAATAAACACTAAAAACCCTAAGGTGAACCAAACTGCTATTGGTTCCTGTGATTACCTGGTCCACCTGGACTGATAAGTTTTAGTACCCTCTCTGGATGGCACTGCAGCACAATCCAATAGCTCCATCCCTCTGAGAGTTAGCCTGATGGCAAGTGAAGTCAGACCTGGGACCAGCTACCAGAATCTCTGTTTTGAGTCTCCTAGTCCCTTGCTTAGCTGCACTGGGACTATTCAGATATATGGTGGTTACCTGTTGATTGGTACCATTCATATGAAAGAGTCATTTGCCATCAGCAAGACCAATGTGTGATATACATGTCACCACTACAGTGAGGGTATTGCAGAAGCCTAAGGTAAGATTCACAGACCATAGTAGGTATGCATATACTTGCATTTTCAAGACATGGGTACTCATTAACAGTGCTTCAGCCTGAATAGTAATGTCTGACCTTGAATCTAGTGTCAGCTATCACATTGTCCATCAATTCACCCATTCATATCAGTGAATCTGTGAGTCAGGAAAAGAAGAGGATTAAGGAAATAGCTGCAAGTGATGGAAGTAGTGCATGCATGACAGAAGCCAGAATACAAAGAGCTACAGCATATTTGTCCAAATGACCACCACTATTTGTGTTAAAGGAACACAAGATTTTGCCCATGGTATACAATAGTAATTTAGCGCTATAATCAGTTTACGTCGGCAAAGTTTGCATAAATTGTGCAAAAATTGGCCAATGCAGACAGAGGAACCCATAGACCCTGACCTGCAGTAAAAGGTCTCTGCAAATGAGACTTCAGTTAGTCTATTGTTATGTATTATAGTGGTAATAATTTAGACAACAATTGAAACACTTTCTCTCACTGATTGGCCTACAGTGCTTGAGGACCACAGGCCATCGGTCATTTTGTCATCTTCTGAACTTTCCCATGCAGAACACATAAATTAGAGTGCAATTAATTAATTGGGATATACAAGAAGACAGTCTGTAAACAAAGATGGGATGGGAATAGGGATGGAGAAGAGAAAGAGGCAAGTTTAGTTAGGTTTATTTTAAACAATCCAGTTATGGAAAGTAGTTACAATCTAGCAAATAATCTAATATGTACAAGACACTGAACATAGAGATGGGGGAGGAATTTGATTTAGTTTCCACTTAAAGGTGAACCTACCTAATTTACGCTTTCCGAAACAGTATGTGAACCAAAGCACAGCCTTCTGCTGAAATTTGCACTTCTCTGAATTCTGCAATGCTGTTCTCCAGCCAAGAATTGTGCAAAAGAAAAATGAATATACTAAGATAAAGTGTACATCCATTAAATGCATCTATAAATGAAAATAACATTTCAAAATTCATTATATCAGTGACCAGTGCTTTGCAGAAATGTTTATATTATGGAACATTGCATACCACATTTTTGTCCACTAGGGGAAATCGCTTACAAAATCAGTATAGTAGGAGAAACTAAAAACCATTGTGTTTGCGAATAGTCGTGAGGAATTTTTTTAAAAAAAATCTGGACGACATCTGGAATACTATGTCCAATTCTGGGCACCACAATTTAAGAACATTGTTGACAAGCTGGAACGTGTACAATGGTGGGTTACCCATATGATCAAGAGTGTGGAAGCCAAGACTTATGAGGAAAGGTTGAAGGAGGTGGGTATGTTTAGCCTGGAAAATAGGAGACTGAAAGGAGATATGATAGCCATCTTCAAATATCTTAAGGGCTGCCACATGGAAGAGGGAACAATCTTGTTTTGTCCAGCTCTGGAGGGTAGGACTCGAACCGATGGATTCAAGTTACATGAGATTCTGATTAAACATCAGGACAACTTTCTGACAGTAAGAGCTTTTCAACAGGGTAATAGACTCCCTTGGGAGGTTGTGGACTCTCCTTCATTGGAGGTTTTGAAGTAGAGGTTGGATGATCATCTGTCATGGATGCTTTAGTTAAGATTCTGACATTTGAAGGTGGTTGGACAAGATGACCCTTGTGGGTACCTTCCAACTTTATGATTTTATAATTCTATGAAAATCAAAATTGATCTGGCAATATGGGGAACTGTACTCAATACACCTAAGGCAGTCCACTGATTGTAAGAGGTCTGAGCATGGCTAATACCTGAGCATGAATAGCGCTTATTACTTCCCTATATTCTAATGTAGGCATTGGCAAATTCTGCCCTCCAGCTGTTATGGGACTACAACTCCCATCATCCCTAGCTAACAGGACCAGTGGTCAGGGATGATGGGAGTTGTAGTCCCAAAACATCTGTGGACAGAGTTTGCCTATGCCTGTTTTAATGATTCCACGGGGCTCAGTCTGAGCTTAGGACCAGGATGCATGTTGTCTATTCCTGCACAACCATCAGTTTGATCCCACCATGTTTCAGCTACATTAGTCACAATTAGAAAAGAGACACACCAGTTTTTTTTATTATTCCAAACAGTGTCTGACCTTGGAAGGACTTGGGAAATTGCCACAAGAGAAGGAAAGAAAATTATCTATTTTACAGATCTCTTATCTATACTCACCTTGAATTATGTGTAAAATAAAATTTGCAAAAAGTATGTCTGAAATCTAAAGAAAACAGTAGCTATTATGATGAAACTGGCTGTGGCCTTTTATAGCTTTTTCAAAAATCTTTTATGACTGCTCAGTTCCCTGCAGTGTATCTGTGAAGTGCAGAAAAAGTTCACACCAGATGATTATACTAAGGTACCAAAGCCAGTGAAGTGTGAGATAATCTTTTGAGCTGAGAATTAGTGTCTTGGGCAACCTAGCAAGAAACCAAAGGGGAGTTATTCCTTCAGTAAAGTTTAACATCTAAAGGCTCACCTGCAGCTATAACTCTTTATTACTCTTCAGATCAATACTTGTGACCATCTGGTTGCATGTTAATGTCCCTCCCCCTCCCTTGCTCTTATGTGTGACATGCTTTCTTTGCCAGCACAATGCAAATTCTTAAAGATCTAACAAGTGCAGTGCACAGCAATTAATATGCTTGCTTTAAAAACTCAAAAGTTTCTGGTTCCAGTCTTTCATCCCCAGAATATATTTTCCCCTTTGAAATTCACAAATGTGAAGGAAAAACCTATGTGAAAGTCGCTAGGGGTAAAATCCTCTGCATAGTAACTTAGAAGAAAGTCCCACTGAGTTCAATAGGGCTTCCTTCCATGTGAGTGGATATCAGATTGCAGTCCTATGTATTTGTTCTTATTTTTTAAAAAACAACACCAACAACACCATTTTGCATTGATTTTAATTTTTTGATGTTTGCTGCCCTGGGCTCCTTTAGGAGGAAGGGTGGAATAAAAATATAAGAAATCTCACTAGTGGTGAAACATTTCTTTTAAAAACAAAACAAGCAAATACATCAATTTTAATTGGACAGAAGCCAACACCACCACGGCCAGGGCTGTCTTAAGCATATCCAGTGCCATGCTGCAAAGCTCCCTCCGGCGTCTCCCCCCCCCCCCCCGTTTCCCAGAGTTGTCCACCTTTTTGGGGGGTGGACAGTGCTGCTGGCGGGGCTGGAGGAGGCAGGCAGCGGCTGGAGGGCAGCTCCTCTGGCAGGGAAGAGGTTGACGCACCACCTCCGGGCTGGGCTGGCCGCTTCGTGCCGTGGTGGCCACGGCAGATGGGGACTCCAGGTGTGGCGCTGCTTCGGCACGGTATGGTGGAGGCAGGCGAGGGTGGCAAGCTGATGCTGGGAGGCGCCGCACCCAGCTTCCGCCTCTTCCCTGGCGCCCTCCAGAACTTGGTGCCCCGGCGCCCCGCACCACTAGCCTCTATGGGTAAGACGCCCCTGACTACGACTTCCCACAGGACAAGGCATAATTAGGTAACTCCTCCCATTTTGAGATCAGGAAATGAAGACAGCTGACAAGGCTGCGGAGGATTTAACGGATGCTTAATGGAAGAAAAAGTTTCTTGACTCAATTTGGCTGTTTTCGTAAAGTCTCCCTTAAATCAGATACACAGCTCTGGTATTTCAGTCCTTGCAATCACTGCCCCCCCCCCCACTATTCTTTATATTTTTTATTATTTAGTGCTCATCCTGCAATAACATCAAAAGGATATATCCTACCTCACCCACAACATGCAAAATACATGTGTGAAGAATTACTATTGACCAGGCACCTAAAGATGAAAATTATGGTGTTTGGTGTATCTCTCTGGGTAAAACATTCCATAATCAAGGAGACACCACTGATAGGAGTGAATTGTTTTAAATTACAGTTTTTAAAAAAGAAAAAGAAAAACACTGTGTAATAATGGTTTCCATTAGCTGTTATATCAACCCCCCAATAATAAATTTGCTGACACCTCCTTAGTTATGAAGGTTTATTTCCTATTAGTCCTGCCTCTTTGCTGTACATTCTGATTTTAAAGGTTGTCAGTTCACACTTAACATATTTCGGGCATCTCCTTTTGCAGTTTCTTCTTGGCATTTTCTGAACAAGAATTGACACTAGTCTTTTTTTAAGCATTAAAACATCAAGCAAGGATGTTTGAAGTGTAAGGTAGCAGTAAAACAGCTGCCATTCCAAAATGACTTCAAAATAATGCAAACAAAACATACTCTGTATGGGTAACTGACCCATTAATTAAGTGCTAGAAAAGCCAAGCATGTTGCCTGCTGTGTTCTGAATTGTCTGCACATCACTGATTGGTCTGCGAATAGCTATCAACAGCATAATAAGAAATGATTTAAGAAAACTATTAAAAGTTAAAAACAAAGTTTATGGGGTTTGAACTGCTCCTTAAATGAGTGTGATTAATGCATGCTGGCAATAAATGCTCTGCCCAAATCTCTTAGCCATGTGGAGTCTTCATAAAAAGTGTTTTCATAGTTTTTTCATAGGGCGAGCAGGGAAGAGAATTTTCAGCATTGATGGTTTTGGAGAAAAACATTTCTGCTCCCCTAAAAGCACATCCATTCACTTAACATTCAAAACAGAAAACATTCAGTTCAGCCATAATCAACGGTTTCATACTTGAAGAACTGTTATGTGGAAGGCAATCTGGCTCTGAGAGAGAAAGCATGTTTTTAAAGTATCATATTTTCAATAAAAAAAGAATGAGAGTGTTCAAGCTGTGCTTTCCCCTCCCTTGAAATTAATCAATTTGCATGCTAATACTTTGTTAAAAATAACATTCATCAGAATTTTTCCAGCTGCTGTATGCAGGAACCATAAAGAGACTTCTTGAACTGCCTGAGGGGCGGTGATATATTAGAGTATTTATTGTGTAGATCACATGCAAAACTCTGACCTTACTGATACTTATGAGTCTAGATTATTCAGGAAGACTGCAAATCTTATCTTTTCAACTTGCTCTGTATACCTGGAGGCGAGACTTTTTTTTTAATGCTTTATCTGAAATAACATTATCTAACACAAGCTCTGAATGACTTTACAACCGTCTTTGAAAAGTGACAAGTATCTTTTTCTGTAAATGTGTGATGTGGTAGATTCTAGCTTAGAAAATATGTAGTCTTTTGGTGGTTCCATCTCTTCATTTGTTTTTTAACTGGAAAAAATCCCTCTGAATACCTGTATTCTTCCTCTTCTTTTCTCCTGTTTCATTCCGCATAGTATGTGTTGGTTGGGAAAGCAAAAGGTAAATAATTAAAAGGAGAATTCCCTGGATATCTAGATCAAGAGTTAGGGCAAGTACTGTTTGGTGAGAGAACCCCAGCTGAGATTTAAAATAATAAAATAATAAAATATGCAGCAAAGTGTGGAAGTATAGGCTGTTAGACCTTTAAGATACCCCCTTTTAAGGTACTTCCAAAATTTCCCCACTTCCCTTAGCAAAGAAAAAGAGCACACGTTTGGTAAGTTAAAAATGTTTTACTTACAAACTCTTCAAAGGTCAGATTCATGTGTAGTAAGAAAACAAAGGCAGTATGGGTGGAAGAAGACTGGAAAAAGTTTAAAGATTATTTACAGAAATACTGCAAAATTAATGAATGTTAAAATGTTGGAATGAAGTTATATGGCTTTAGTAGAAATGTTATAAGGATTTAAGTATAAATAGATTAATGGAATTTTAAAAGTAAAATAAGGTTAGAATGTGTTAAGATAATTATTTGACAGATAACAGAGGAAGATGGAAAGGAATTGCTGAAACATTTGACAGAAGTGGAATACAAAAAGGGAGGTGTGAGGAGGTCGGTGAAACAAGTGAATGAAAGATATTGAAATTGTTTGAGTGTTTTAAATTGTTTTGTTTGGTTGTGTTTAGTTTAATGTGTTAATGTTATGTAGTGTTTTTTTATTGTATTGTATTGGTGTTTATTTTTCTGTTTTTGATTTTTGGTTTTGTAATGCTTAAATTGTTCAAAAAGCAATAAATATTATTAAAAAAAGAAAAAGAAAACAAAACAAAGGCAGTATGACTAGGTTCCAAAAGTGGTGAGAGTTTCTAAATTATTTGTATAGAAACACAAAGATGTTTTGCTTAAGCCACATGGTCTAAGTTTGGAGCATCCAGCTTAGACCTCCTTACTGGTAGGGTTCACATGGTGGAATGACTGACAGTGGGAAAACAAAGAGCTTGATAACCCTTTCTCCCAAGGTGAGGGGAAGTGACCTAGCTAAATCCAGCAGGACAGTTTACTCTATGGTCTTAACCCCTGTATGCATTAATTAGAGTAAAGCATATTGGTTATATGAGGCTGGAAATCCCACAGCATACATATTGGCCAGTAGCATCTTCCCAGCACTGCACGTCACTGCCACTTACCAAAAGGGGAAGTGGGAGGGACAAGACAGTGGGAACTCTGCTCAGTATGGCTGCAACATTGGGAGTGTCAGATCGGCCATCAAACTTCTTGGCTGGCTACTTTTGGTTTTTCTCTGTGTATACACAGGCAACCAAGAAGTGGGAGTTACAGATGCTTTCCTAATTGGTGGGACGTTGTTGGAGAAGGAGACTGCTATTATTTAGAGGCAGAAACACATGAAGCAGGCCTACACAGAAATTGTCTGAGGTCTGGGGTGGGAGTCTTGTTAGAATAAAGTTAAAAACTCAAACAAAAAAAAGCACCAGGTCCCTGGAAGCCACACACACACACCTTGGCAGGTTTAGTCCTCTGAGGCCTGGAGCAAGTGCCATCCACCCCACATGGGCATGACAGAAAGGCTCAAAGCGTGAAAAGTTACAATGGCGATACAGAGAAGAAGAAAGAAGAAAGAAGAAAGAAGAAAGAAGAAAGAAGAAAGAATAAGAAGAAGAAGAGGAGGAGGAGGAGGAGGAGGAGGAGGAGGAGGAGGAGGAGGAGGAGTTTGGAATTGATATCCCTCTTTATCACTACCCGAAGGAGTCTCAAAGTGGCTAACATTCTTCTTTCCCTTCCTCCCCCCCAAAACAAGCGCTCTGTGAGGTGAGTGGGGCTGAGAGACTTCAAAGAAGTGAGACTAGCCCAAGGTCACCCAGCAGCTGCATGTGGAGGAGTGGAGAAGTGAACCCAGTTCACCAGATTACGAGTCTACCGCTCTTAACCACTACACCACACTGGTACCACAGGAAGAGACACTAGAGATTAACAAGGCTGGATAAGTTATTTAGCCTAAACTTTCTGAACAAACACTGAGGGAATAAGTCTGAGTGTTATGTCTATTGGTGAGGCAGCAAGGCAAAGGAGTGACTTAGAGAAAGAAGCAATAGGTGCGCCTCTGGTGAGCTGGACCCCTGGATACTGCTTGAATCAGGGGGTTCCTGTAGTGGCCATGGGTCCACCAGGTGTACCCTGTGGTAAAGTGGATGGGTTGTGACTCACCATCTGAGGGAAGAGTTTTTGTAAGACCAGCAGGTTTCCTCAGGAATTCTGAGGGGTTCTGCCCATCCCTACTTTGCCCTAGGGGGGCATAATGACTGAACTCATTTTCAACACCCTTAAACCAGAATTCAAGGACAAATGCATGTGTCTTTCAAACTGCTTTTCATGTATGTGTCTTTATCGTTCAATGCAGGAGGGCTGAAGGATATTGAGATTGGACACTGCATTCTATCACTTGTAGGCTATTATGGCAACTGTCAGCATCTAACTAAGCCCTTAAGAATAATTGCTAAAGAAAAAGAAGGAAAATTAACTGCTTGAACTAAATAGTTGGGAGTCTTTGTACCCTGCAACATGCCCTAGTTTAATAAAATATATTTCTCTTTTTCTTCTGATGTTATCTAGAGGAATACGCTTTATTTAAAAATGTAGAAAATGTCAGGCTTCTCCTGAGGATACAATATGAATAGCTCACAACTGCCTCAAACCTGACTGAGTAGTGCATACACTACATTTTTATTAGGGCTGGATTATAGTAGCAGCAATCCTGGAGTTTCAAATGCCTAACCACTGGAGACAATCAGAAGCACACAAAGATCTCTACATAATGAACTTAAATATTCTTTCAAACAGAAAATCATAATCTACTCTGCTGTAATCAAGTCTATATTGTTGCCTGAAGAATTTTAAGCAGCTGAATAATGTGTGCTGCTAGAGAAAGAGAAGAAGCAAAGAAATTCTTCCTTTTCTAGTGCTTCTATAAAAGCATTCCCAATCCCTAGTACTTATTTAAGTCTAAGTATAATTAAAGCCACAATATGAGGTCTCTGCTTTTTGCTCTCATGTTTTTCTCCCGTCAAAAATGGCATGAAATTGAAATCTGACTTTGACCCCCACAACTTCTGAAAAATATTTTTAAGAAGCTTCAATATTTAAAATGATCATTTTGAAAAGTCTAATATGTTCTGCATAATAGGATGCTGCTTTGTTATGGGCTTCCTGTGTCAAATTCCTTAAACTCAGGCCATAGAAAATGCCTGCTGTTCTTCTGCGGCTGAAGTCGCAAAGCTCTGCCAATGGCTTTCATAAATCTCTACAGCATCTCCCTCCCCATTAGCAATACATATACTTTCCTAACAACACTGCTCTGTAATAAAGATATTATCCTGGTTTATCCATTGTTTTAGAAGATCATTTTAATATAGATGTTTATATTTTCTCATTTGAAAGCCAGATTTAGGTTTTTGGTTGAGAGAGAGAGAGACGTATAAGAATATACAAAGAATCCTGGAATGCATTAAGATGCCGGGACAATTGTGTTAGGTTACCTGGTTATAATATTAGCACTTCTGTTCCATTTTTGAATGTTCATTTTACATTGCATTACCTGTTGCATTATGGAACTGTGACTTTTTTCATAGGTATACCACCATGTCACCATTCTTTATGTGCATGTATGCTTCTTTTCCCCCAATGTAAAATGAACAACTGTATGCTAGAATGCTGCTCCAGATTTCATCAAGTGCTATAATCCATGAAAACTGTGGAGGAAATTACAGTGCAAAAGTCTTGTGATTTTCCATGTTGAAAAGTTGGCAAAGGGATTTTTACTGTTAACAGAAATAAATTAGCATTAAACTTCAGTTAGATTTTTATCTCTCAGGAAGGGTGCATTTGTTAAATGTCTGGTGTCGAGAGATAATTTGTTGCTATGTTTTTTAATGCATCAAAATAACATATATACAACCTGCAGTCCCACTTGCAAATCCCAATCTTGCTACAGGTTTACAAATCCTTAAATACCAATCTACTTGCCATGTTGCAAAAAACAAACATAGAGATACAAATAATCAGTCAATCACTTCATGGTGGTTTTTAACACATCAGTCTTTTTATCACAGAATGTAGACTCCCCTTTAAATATGAAATATAGTGAAATGTTGCTGAGTCCAATGTATGTTACAGTGGAAGCATGATGAAATAGTTAGGTGATTATTTCACCATGCAGGAATAGTGGACAAGTTCAAATCCATCTGAAAGCATCCTATTCATGAATGAAATCAGAAAGGAAAATTTGAGCTGATGGTTCTTTCAAGTACTCCACACTAGGGGGCTCTTAGATTATTATTTTTCCAACCTTAAGTTCACCTCTCCATCAGTTGTGATGTTTTAAGGTCCTCATGAAGATTAATCAGCATTTTCGTACACATTTCTCTTATGGCATTCATTTTTAAATGCAGTTTTGCCTAATATAAATTTCTGTCCAAGCAATTGCCCTATATAGTATGCATTTTCAATGCTATTTTCACTAATATACATTTTATGCACACTTTACTATAGTATATATGCATTATTGTACACATCACTTGACTTGATAACTGCACAGCAAATTCAGAGAAGTGTTTTGGTTCATGCATCGTTTCAAAAAGTGCAAATTAGGTAGGTTCACCTTGAAATATGAACTGAATCTACTTTCTCCCCCTTCCCTGCTGGACAGTTCAATTCACTATGTCATAGTTGTGATGCCCTGCTATGCCCCCTAGGCCCAGCGTCCAGTGTGGTGGAAGCTGTCACACTGCCCTAAATCCATCTCTTAGTCTCCTAACAACTCCCAGATTCTGGAAAGTACAGGACAGCTAACTTTCATGGGACTGCTCAGTTTTCAAAGTGAAAAATCCTTGAGCCTATTCATTAGAGGTAAAAGTTTTACTATGCAAGTCTGATATTGTCCATCAGTGCAGAGAGGAGTGAAGTAATTTGAAAGGATCAAGATATTCAAGGGGTTACATTTTCAACCAATACACATTGGAATCTCCTTTATTTTGTTCACTTATTTTCATGGCAAGCAGACTCCAACCAATGTAATAACAGCAATAGTGTGCCGCATATGCAATTACTGGAATTCAATTTAGAGTGATGCAAACCATTTGGAGGACACACTGAAGCCATTAGCGCAGGCAGAATGCAGATCCTCCTGCATTTCAGGACCCCTGTCCTTTTTAAAATGGAGATTGCACAAACCCTAAATACAAGCAACAAAAAGGCAGAGGCACGTTTTCCCCAGCAGGACTAATCCTACACAACCTGAACCTATGATTACAGGCTGAAGTGTAAAGGAAATTCAATTAAAATGTGTATTACTACTATCTAAAGTGATGCACTAAAGAATGCAAGTGCCAGCTTGCTGTATGCTATGCTGAATACTAACAACATGCTCTTAATCCAGGACTTTCCTTTAAAAGAATCATCTGGAATCTAAATTTTTGTGGGTTGTTTTTTTCCCTTTTCTTTTAGAAGAGGTACTCACAAATTATAGTTGGAAAGAGAGAAAACAGAAAAGAACTAGTTCTTGGTAATGATAACTCATTGGCATTTGTTATATGCCTTTAGGGCCAAACTTGATGTTTGCTGCATATGTAGCATATATCTTACTTATTTCTTACTTAATTAAAGTCATCCTAATGGAGAAGCCTGTGCAGAGGGAGGGAGACTTATACCTTCCCTCTCCAGGGTAAGTCTAATGACACCCCCTCTGCTGGTGTGGCTACGAGCCTCAACACTAATGGGGAACATTTTTCAAAGGGCTCCTAGCTGTAGGAAGGAGGAGGGTTTAGACTGATTGAGTTGGGTAGAGGAAGGCACGTTTGGCACACCCTCACCATGATCAACTCCCACCCAGAAACCTATGTCCCCACTGTGGAAGGACATGTGGATCCAGAATTGGCTCCACAGTCACTTACGGACTCACTGTTAAAACTGTGTTTAGGAAGACAATCTTATTCAGCTACGAGTGATTGCCAAAGATGAAAGAAGAATATATTTGTATGCTGTCTTTTCCCTAGGCTGGGGATTGAGGCAGTTTACACAGATTAAACAACACAAAAGCTAGAAAGTGATAAATAGACTTAAAACAATATAAAAACAAATCTATTTAAATACAAATAGTAAAAACGGCACAGCCCTATCAAACACCCAACAAACCAAAAGCAGCAAGTTCCCCGAAGCCTGTTAGAATAAGGCCTTCCCCTGCTGGCAGAGGGAAAACAAGGAGGGAGCCAGTCTAGCTTCTCTAGGGTGTTTGAAAGTCTAGGAGCAGCCACTGAGAAGGCCCTAACCAAAAGTCAAAGAGATGAGGCACTCATTCTGCTGCAGTTGTATGGCTTTTTATTTATATTTTCAGTCATCTTCATCTCAGTTGATTTGTTCACCAGATGTGTAACAAAGGTAGCAGAAGGATGGGATTGTGGCTGTGGCTCCATCTCTAAAACTACACATAGAACAAGTTGTGACTCCTTGATATAGAGTTCCTATCTACAAAAATTGAACTGACCATGACTAGGAGGCCCTTTGTTGATGTTGCTCTGAATGTGTGAGTATCAAGAATGGATCCATTGACACTGTCCTATTACCTTAACTGAAAAGTAACATAGTTCATGGTATAGAATTTGAGCTGCATGCTGAAAAGACTCAAGTTAAATCCCCAGAAATGTTAAGTAAGTCTAGGAAAGACTGCTGCCTAAAATACTGGAAAACTTCTGTCAGTCAGAGTAGGCAGCACTGAAGTAGATACACCAGTGTTCTGACTTGGTATAAGAAGACATGTTACGGTATGTTCCTGCTTTAACCATGATCTGGATAGAACCAAACAACCCTTTAGCTTTCCCCCTCCCAGAACTGTCTCATACAGTGGCCATCGTATCTGAATATGCTTATTTCCCTCTTCCCTCCCTCGTCCTTTCTCATTTTGTTCCGAGTCTATTAAACTGTAGCTCATTATTTTAAACTGTAAACTGCCTTGAGTGCAAGGCTGAAGCATATAAATGCAGTAAACAAATAAATCAATAGCAAGCCAAATGTACAATTACAGCAGAATGGATATGGAAAACATAATTAAATTGAAATCTCACTATATTAGCATAGGCATTCCCAAACAGGCCACCTCAATCTCCCGCCAATGTTTGAAAATTGCCCAGTGCATTTGGCAAGGCAACAGCGGCTGCCCATTCGGCAAAAAGGTCACTGGTTTAAGATAGATCCCTATCTTTAAAAAAATGTCACCATAGCAAAGACGAGCACCTTTGGGCTGCATTCACATGGCAGTTTGTTCCATTTTCTTGACTTTTCCCTATCTGTTAAGCTTTGCATTATAGTTGAGCGTTCACATGACGTAAAAGTCAGTTCCAGACCTAAACTGGATGAAAGTTTAGTGCTAATTTCCATGTTATTTTCTTCCAGGAAAAAAATGCAAATAATATAGAAATGAGTGCTAAACTTGCACGATAGAGTTTCTCAAGTGGCTTCTGCATCATGTGAAAGCTCAAATATAATGTGGAAATTAAGTGTTAGGGAACTGTCATGAAAATGGAATAGACTGCCATGTGAATGCAGCCCTAGTTATCAAACCTTAAAGGAACAAAAAGTTTCCATTCACAAGAGAGCAGATAAAATGACCATTATGCTGCTGAAAGGTCAGTGTGAAGCAGAACATGCATCTACCCTGCAGTGCAATCCAGTTTTTTTTTTAAAGGCAATCAGAGGAGTGCAAACCAGTCATGGAAGAAAATAATTGTACTGCTATCAAAAGCTCATGAAAAAGGGAAGTACCAGGGGGAAAGCGCTCAGAAGAAGCTAAGAGTGGGTTAGGAAATACAGTGATCTGGCATTGTAATGATTTGTCTTGCATGCAGGATATGCAGCTATTGTTAATTTTTGCCAAGCTATATAATGATTAAAAGAAAACTCTCTTAGGAAATCAATCAATCAATCAATCAATCAATCAATCATGTGCATCCTCTCAGAAAGCCAGTAAAGATTTAAAAGGTGTATCCACATGTGCCAGCTCAATTGCTGGCCACTGTAACACTTGCAAAAATGGTAACAAAAAATGAAAGGGCACTTTACACACAGTGGGATGGTTTCACATAATCCCCCTTTAGAGGCGAACATATGTCGGATCAGCCTGTATGATGATTGTGAGGGTGAGGTTTTTTTTACATACAGTGGTACCTTGGGTTAAGAACTTAATTTGTTCTGGAGGCCTGTTCTTAACCTGAGGTACCACTGTTCTCATCCTGAAGCAAAGTTCTTAACCCAATGTACTATTTCTGGGTTAGCGGAGTCTGTAACCTGAAGCGTCTGTAACCTGAAGTGTTGTAACCCGAGGTACCACTGTATTTCCAATCATTGAAATCAATGTGGGAAGATTTGTGCTGATAGTGTTGGGTGGGGTAGGAAGGTTGGAATAAGGCTAAAATTTGGTTAATAAGAGTGCTAAACCTCATCCACTGATTTCATGAAACTCTTCACTCTGTGAAAGAAGCAGTACATTTTCTTACCTCCAGGGGAGAGGCTTAATAATTTTTATGAGATCACCAAGGTGCATGGGTGTCCTTCCTTTTAACTTAAGGAAATAGCAGCACACTGCTCTGTGACACTCCACAGGCAGCTTCCCCAGCTGGTATGCTTCTAGAGACCTAAGATAAGGACTTGACATGACAACCTCTCATTGGTATTCCAGGAAGCTTGCTAATTTAGGGATCAGGTTGCAAAATGCTAGAGGATGGCACAACATTTTTAAAAGAAAACTTTGAAAGGAAGAGTGCAGAACATCTTTGATCGCATGAAAACATTTATGATTAAGGTTAGTGCCAACCCTGCTTAGTTCAAAATTCCATTTTATAAAAATAAATGGGAGTCATCAGTGAGTAGAGACTGATGTCATTTGTGGAATGCCAGTTCATGTAACATACATTGTCAGAAAAGCATAAAATAGGGTTGATAGTAGCTACAACCCATTAACCTTTCCAAACTAAGCAGCGCTTAGTGGTAATGTCTAACATGCTGGAAGAACTAAAACCAACGTCACATTGAAGACAAAATTAGGGGGCATAGAGACAGAGAATTATTAATTATCTGGTAACTAAGAAATATGGAAGGAGCATAATCAAATAACAACCTTTAAAACAGTACTAGGAAGACAGTATACAAAACATTTTACATGGGAAACATGACATTTTTCAGAGTTAATGAAAAATTCTGTCAAATCAAGCAGGTTAATGAATGCCTAATGGTTAATTTAATGCTTTCATGCATGTACATCACTTGTACCATATCACTTGGTGACCCAAGGTTAACCATGTGAATGGTCTCCATTGAACAGTACTGTAGTTAAAATAACACAAGGTGCAACGATAGCAACAAAAACCTCTTCCTGTAGAGTCTGATTTGTGATTGCCGTTTTACACAGGCAGACTATCACCAGTCAGTGACTGATGTAAGTGTATACATAACTCTTTGCTTGGATTATTCAGGCACCTTCACACGTTACAGAAAATATGGATCCACGCAGTTCCACTGAACCAAAACTTTCCTATAATGTTTGAAAGAGAGGGGAGTGTATAGAAAAGTACATGGGCACATGCTGGGATCCTGGGAGCATATTTCCCATTGATTAGATCCAGAATGGAAATTTCCCTTCTGTATTTGCAATGGGTATTCCAGTGGAAACTGCTGCTCAAGAAGGGGGGAAATGAGAGCATTTTTTTTTTTTTACTGAAGTCCTCTTCTCCATACAGCCTCATGTGAAACTTCACATATTGTCCTCCCACTGGAGACAATTTTTGGGTGAACTGCAGGGAAAGCAGGAATAATAGAATCACCCCTCTCCATGAGGAGACCACCACTCATGATTTGCCTAGAAAACCCATTAAATAAATGACAATGACTAGCTCATTGATTTAAATAGGTCTATCCTACATAGAACTTAGTTGTCTACAAACACACATGTTTACTCCATGACATTTAGATGTTACTGAAAGCTTATTCACATGTTACACTGAACACAGGTACAAGCTGTTTATACATATGGACAAGTGTTTGTGTGAACGAGTGCACACTTGCTAATTTCTACATCTTAACTCTTTGTTTATTCAGGCATTTAATAGTCCTGCTGGATAGCTCAGTTGGTTAGAGCGTGATGCTGATAACACCAAGGTTGCAAGTTTGAACTCCATAAGGGACTGCTACATATTCCTACATTGCAAGGGGTTGGACTAGATGATCCTCCCAGTCCCTTCCAACTCTGTGATTCTATGTGTGAATAACCATATGAATCTTCAGCTCAGCTATGGTGTGCACAGGTACATAGATTGTCCACTTGTTGAATGTAATGTGTGAACACCCCTATAATGTACTACACTTGATCTTAGCCCAAAGGCTGAGAAGTGATGTATATACCATATACCATATATATATATATATATATATATATATATATATATATATAATGTTCATGGTAGCACATGACATTTCTGTTTCTAAAACATTTGAAGCAGAACTATAGTATACTAAAAAAGCTCATATAAATGGCCCTTTCCCACCACAATCTCTCACCCCCACCATGCATGATCAAGCAATTTCCTCCCTTTATTCACACCAACCTTTTAAACCCACCCCCACCACCCACCCACGGCCAAAGAAAAGGCACAAGTTAAATACTCAAGTATTCATTAGATTAATTTATTTTATCTATTTAGCAATGCATGGACAGATCAAATCCACACAATTTTGGCTCCAAAGTAATATCTCATATTTGCACAAGGTTCTGCTTTGGCAAAAGTAAGTCATTCATTTTGACTAGCCCTAACTTGATGCTATATACTTATAATTAAAAAGAAATATTTAAAATCAGACTTGTGAAGGCTGATATTTTTTTTAAAAAAAAGAAACTATGCATGAAAGAAGGATATGCAGAGAGATGTTCAACTATGTAATTGTAGCTTTATCAAGATCCTACCAGACTGAACTCCTGTGTATCGTGCCTTTGGATATGTTTTCATTGCACCTGTGTTATGCTTGTAAGTTGAAGGGCACACAGAGGTTGAACACCAGAAAACTCAATGAAAATTGCTACTGGGCACAAATGAACAACCAACTTCAGAGTTTGATTTTAGGCAGAATTCTGCTTTAGATTTTTGTTAAAACATCAGATTATTGGAAGTATAGCAAGCAGCTCACAACATACCCAGAGAGAATGGAAATGCCTCTGGCTTACTTTGAACTTCTTAAAAAAACCTATTCCTCTCACCTAAAAAAACCACAAAATCCTAACTCTGCTTTATTATTATTTTAAGTGAAACTACTGAGCCCAGCTTGAAAGGTAAGCTTCAAAACAGGTAATTATAATGTCACAGTTCTAGCATTCTAGTTCAAGCTGAAGGCAAATGTGGTAAATCAGCCTATAAAAGAAAGGAACATAGCTGCATGGATGGACACTGATACTCTTTTTCAACTTTTATTTATATGTAATAAAATATTATTTTAAATTATTATTATTTATCCATTGCATTTATGTTTTGCTCTCCCTCCCAAAGGAGCACAGAAACACATCCACATTTGTAAAAGCAAGTAAAACAATCTATAAACAGTTACAGCCAAAAACATCTGAAAACAGTTTTGTTTTAAAAAAAACTTCTGAAAGCAGTAAAAATTAAATCTGTTCTTTTATCCAGTGATCTCAGGGTTGCCAGGAACAGTGTTTTTCAGCTGCCAAATGTCTGTGTAAACAGGAATGTTTTCAAATGCCTCCCGAAAGTTAATAATGATGGAGGCAGTCATACATTACTAGTAGGGCATTCCACAAAAGTAGTATCACCACTGAAAAGACCCTGTCAACAAGGCAGCCCTTGGTGGCATCACCATCACCAGTGAGGCCCCAGCTACAGATCATAGAATCTAACATGGTTGATACAGGGGAAGTTGCTCTTTTAGGTGATTGGGTCACAAACCATTTAGGGCTTTATATCAATGGAATCCATATTTATGACGTGTATATTAGATCATGGGAATTGGTCTTAAGAGCATCTAGTAGTGTATTGAGTTGCATGGGCCCAATTCAAAGTGCTGGTTTTGACTTTGGCTATAAAGCCTTAAACAGTTCAGGACTATCATATATGTATTCAGTGCTCCTTAACGTCTGTGCATACATATAGAGCTATATGTACAACCCCCCAAAGCTCCAGTTCATCTTTAGTGTTACTTCTAACTAGGTGTGTGTTTTTTTGGGGGGGTGTTAACCAAATATATGTCCCCTGTAGTCTAGCATCCTGTGCGTGTGTGTTTATATATCTATATCTATATCTGTATATTAATTAATGAAATTTGAAAACCACCCTTTATCCAAAGATCACAGGGCGGTTCACAACCTTAAAATACAAAAGGACAATGCAAAGTACACAATAAAACAAAAATAAACCAATAACCCCCCCTCGCACAAACACATTTAAAAGGACATAGAATGTTGAGCAGCTCAAGGCCTGATTATAAAGAAGTTCCTTCCCTGAGAAAGCATTTCACAAATGGGGAGCCATCACAGAAAAAAGCTCATTCTCCTACAGACCTCTCTAGGAAGGAGGTACATGAAGAAGGGCCTCAGATGATGATTGCAGGGTCTGGGTAGGTTCATATGGGGAGAAGTGGTCCTTGAGATACGATAGTCCTGAGCTGTTTAAGGCTTGTTTTGACCTCAAAACAAGCACTTTGAATTGGGCCCAGAAACTGTCAGCCAGTACAGTTGGGCCAGGATTGGTGTAATATGCTCAAACCGTCTCTTCCCAGTGAAAAGCCTGGCCACCAAATTCTACACCAGCTGAAATTTTTGAACCACCTTCTGAGGCAGCAATACATATAACATGTAGTAATAATCTTACCTAGAGGTTAGCAGAGCACAGACAACAGAAGTTATTCTATCTCTGTCCAAACAGGGATGCAGCTGTGTCACCGGCTTAAGCTGATGAAAGGCACTATGCACCGCTGTAGCTACTTCAGTGTTTGCAAGGCAGCGGCTGAAGAAGGAGCCAAAAGGGGTTTCTTGTGTGTGTGATTCTTGTGGCTGATTAGCTGCTTTCCCTGGTCAAAGGTCAGAGGGGGCAGGGTTTCTGTTGAGGCAGGTGATTAGCTGTGGGAGGAGCTTATCAGTATTTGCAGGGCAGCGGCGCGCGCCTATCGGCGCGCGCAGTTTGAACCATCTTTTTAGATTTAGGGGAGCTAGTCTCAAGCCCCACGACACATTCTCAAGATGGAGGGGGAGGGAACAGCTGCAGTCGCCTGCGGTTCCTGCGCAATGTTTGCCATCTTGCCAAAGGTGGCAGGCAGCTTTACGTGCAGCAATTGCATGTTGATTGCCCTCCTAAAAGACAAAGTCCAGCAACTGGAGGAACGTGTAGCTACGCTCCAAAGAATTAGAGAGCTGGAGCTCTTCTTGGAAGCAACAGAGCACACCGTCTACACCAAGGAGGAGACAGGGGACTCCCCTGAGAAGGAGGCTAGTTCACCAACACAGGAGCCCGATATGTGGAGAAACGTGACTCAAAGAAGTAGGAGGCCCAGGGTTCGCTCTGATTGTCTAGAAATACACAATCGCTTTGAGGTCCTCTCCCCTAGCATGGAAGACGAAGAGCAGACTCCATCTGAGGATCTCTCCCTCATTACAGTCGATCACGTATATGAAGATGAGCAGCAAAGTCAGTCCTCAGGGAATGTGCAGGCGACCTTGGAACGGACCGCTCACGGAAGAACCAAGACCAAACCTAAGAGAAGGCGTGTAGTGGTGATAGGGGATTCCCTACTGAGGGGAACAGAAGCAGTGATCTGTGGGCCTGACAAGATGTCTCGGGAAGTGTGCTGTCTCCCCGGGGCTAAGATCCAAGATGTAACTGAACGACTGCAAGGAATCATAAAACCCACTGACAAATACCCCTTCCTCTTGGTTCATGTGGGAACCAATGACACTGCAAGCAATAGCCTCCAGAAGATCAAAAGAGACTACGAGGCTCTGGGCAGGAAATTGAAGCAATTAAATGCACAAATCGTCATCTCATCTGTCCTCCCAGTTGAACGACGTGGCCCAGGGAGAGAGAGGAAAATAGTGGAAGTAAACAGCTGGCTTCGCAAATGGTGTAAACAGGAACGGTTTGGATTCTTAGATCACGGACTGCAGTTTCTTGAGGATGGACTTCTGGCAAGCGATGGGCTGCACCTCACAACGGTTGGGAGGAATGTTTTTGCCAAAAAACTAAGAAACCTCATCAGGAGGGCTTTAAACTGACTAATGTGGGGGAGGGAGACAGTGCTCCTGAAGGTAGGAGTCTATTAATTGATGAAGATGATCATCCAAATGTCATAGACCAAATGGAGCAAACAGCAAGCAGACCTAGTGGTGGGAGGAAAAAATCCTTAAATAAGAGACACGGGGGAATGACTAATGGACTTCAATGTCTGTACACTAATGCACAAAGCATGGGAAATAAACAAGATGAGCTTGAGCTCTTGGTACAGCAAACTAAATATGACATAATAGGCATCACTGAAACCTGGTGGGATAAGTCCCACGATTGGAATGTAAAAATGGAGGGATACAATCTATTTCAGAGAAACAGACCAGACAAGAAAGGAGGAGGAGTGGCGTTATATGTCAGGGATGTGTATACCTGTGAAGAGATCCAAGATTTAGAACCTCAAAGCCAAAGTGAGAGCATTTGGGTCAAAATTAAGGGAGAGAAGAATAATAGTGACCTCATTGTGGGAGTTTACTATAGATCCCCAAGCCAAACGGAGGACATAGATGATGCCTTCCTGGAACAGATGGCCAAGCATGCAAAAGGAAGGGAGATAGTAGTAATGGGGGACTTCAATTACCCAGATATTTGTTGGATGTCAAACTCAGCCAAGAGCATAAGGTCAAACAGATTCCTCACTGGCCTTGCAGACAACTTCATTGTCCAGAAAGTGGGAGAAGCAACAAGAGGAACAGCCATTTTAGATCTGGTCCTAACCAATGTCGATGACCTGGTTAATGGGGTAGAAGTGGAAGGATCATTAGGCGCGAGTGATCATGCTCTTCTGAAGTTTACTATACAACGGAAAGGAGCAGCCAAGCATACTAGGACTCAATTTCTTGACTTTAAGAAAGCCGACTTCATAAAACTTAGGGAAGTGCTGGGTGAGATCCCATGGACAGTAATACTAAAAGGAAAGGGAGTTCATGATGGCTGGGAGTTTGTTAAGAGGGAGATAGTAAAAGCACAACTTCAGGCAATACCAATGAGACGGAAACATGGAAGGTGCCTAAAGAAGCCAGGGTGGCTATCTAAAGAACTTTTAACTGAGTTAAGATTAAAAAAGGATGTGTACAAAAAATGGAAAAGGGGGGAAACCACCAAAGAGGAATTCAAACAAATAGCCAGCACGTGTAGACACAAAGTCAGAAAAGCTAAAGCACAGAATGAACTCAGGCTTGCTAGAGAGGTTAAAAGCAACAAAAAAGGCTTCTATGGGTATGTTCGTAGCAAAAGGAAGAACAAAGAAACAGTGGGGTCACTCAGAGGAGAAGATGGTGAAATGCAAACAGGGGACACAGAAAGGGCTGAACTCCTCAATGCCTTCTTTGCCTCAGTCTTCTCCGATAAAGAAAACAATGCCTGACCTGAAGAATTTGGAGGAAATGATTCAGCAGAGGAAACACAGCCCAGAATAACTAAGGAGATAGTACAAGAATACTTGGCTAGTTTAGATGTATTCAAGTCTCCAGGGCCAGATGAACTGCATCCAAGAGTATTAAAAGAACTGGCAGATGTGATCTCAGAACCACTGGCAGTCATCTTTGAGAATTCCTGGAGAACAGGCGAAGTCCCGGCAGACTGGAGGAGGGCAAATGTTGTCCCTATTTTCAAAAAGGGGAAAAGAGAGGACCCAAATAATTACCGCCCAGTCAGTCTAACATCAATACCAGGGAAGATTCTGGAGCAGATCATTAAGCAAACAATCTGTGAGCACCTAGAAAGGAATGCTGTGATCACCAATAGTCAGCATGGATTTCTGAAAAATAAGTCATGTCAGACTAACCTGATCTCATTTTTTGACAGAATTACAAGCCTGGTAGATGAAGGGAACGCAGTGGATGTAGTCTACCTTGATTTCAGCAAGGCATTTGACAAGGTGCCCCATGATATTCTTGTAAAGAAGCTGGTAAAATGCGGTCTTGACTATGCTACCACTCAGTGGATTTGTAACTGGCTGACTGACCGGACCCAAAGGGTGCTCATCAATGGTTCCTCTTCATCCTGGAGAAGAGTGACTAGTGGGGTGCCACAGGGTTCTGTCTTGGGCCCGGTCTTATTCAACATCTTTATCAACGACTTGGATGATGGACTCAAGGGCATCCTGATCAAATTTGCAGATGACACCAAACTGGGAGGGGTGGCTAACACCCCAGAAGACAGGATCACACTTCAAAACGACCTTGACAGATTAGAGAACTGGGCCAAAACAAACAAGATGAATTTTAACAGGGAGAAATGTAAAGTATTGCACTTGGGCAAAAAAAATGAGAGGCACAAATACAAGATGGGTGACACCTGGCTTGAGAGCAGTACATGTGAAAAGGATCTAGGAGTCTTGGTTGACCACAAACTTAACATGAGCCAACAGTGTGACGCGGCAGCTAAAAAAGCCAATGCAATTCTGGGCTGCATCAATAGGAGTATAGCATCTAGATCAAGGGAAGTTATAGTGCCACTGTATTCTGCTCTGGTCAGACCTCACCTGGAGTACTGTGTCCAGTTCTGGGCACCACAGTTCAGGAAGGACACTGACAAACTAGAACGTGTACAGAGGAGGGCAACCAAAATGGTCAAAGGCCTGGAAACAATGCCTTATGAGGATCGGCTAAGGGAGCTGGGCATGTTTAGCCTGGAGAAGAGGAGGTTAAGGGGTGATATGATAGCCATGTTCAAATATATAAAAGGATGTCACATAGAGGAGGGAGAAAGGTTGTTTTCTGCTGCTCCAGAGAAGCGGACACGGAGCAATGGATACAAACTACAAGAAAGAAGATTCCACCTAAACATTAGGAAGAACTTCCTGACAGTAAGAGCTGTTCGACAGTGGAATTTGCTGCCAAGGAGTGTGGTGGAGTCTCCTTCTTTGGAGGTCTTTAAGCAGAGGCTTGACAACCATATGTCAGGAGTGCTCTGATGGTGTTTCCTGCTTGGCAGGGGGTTGGACTCGATGACCCTTGTGGTCTCTTCCAACTCTATGATTCTATGATTCTATGATTCTATGATTCTATACTTGAGTCTCAAAAGGATCCAAAGCTACCTATCCGCTCCTTTAGAGGGAGTGTAACCCCCATCAAGAGCAAACCTCCCATCCATTCTGTCTAGGGAACCATCCACACAGTGCTTCAGCCTTATCTGGATTGAGCTTCAGTTTGTTGGCTCTCATCCAACTCATTACAGAGACAAGTCAACAGTCCAGAACTTCCACTGCCACCCTTGCAAGTGTAAAGGATAAGCAGAGCTGTGTGTCAGCAATATGTTGATGACAATGTACTCCAAAACTCTGGATAACCCCACTCAGCAGTTTCATGTAGATGTTAAACAGAATAGGGGATGAAACTGAACCTTAAGGAACCCTACATTGAAGGCTCCACAGGGCCAATAAGCACTCCACAAGCATCACCCTCTGGAAGCTGAAGAGGCAGTGGGGAATGTTGGCTATGTGTTGTTGTTGTTGCTGCTGCTACTGCTCCTGCTGTTTAGTCATTTAGATGTGTCCGACTCTTCATGACCTCATGGACGAGAGCACACCAGGCACTCCTTCTTCCACTGCCTCCCACAGTTTGGTCAAACTCATGTTCATAGCTTTGAGAACACTGTCCAAACATCTCATCCTCTGTCGTCCCCTTCTCCTTGAGCCCTCAATCCTTCCCAACATTAGGGTCTTTTCCAGGGAGTCTTCTCTTCTCATGAGGTGGCCAAAGTATTGCAGCCTCAGCTTCAGGATCTGTCCTTCCAGTGAGCACTCAGGGCTGATTTCCTTAAGAATGGATAGGTTTGATCTTCTTGCAGTCCAGGGACTCTCAAGAGTCTCCTCCAGCACCATAATTCAAAAGCATCAATTCTTCGGCGATCAGCCTTCTTTATGGTCCAGCTCTCATTTCCATACATCACTACTGGGAAAACCATAGCTTTAACTATACGGACCTTTGTCAGTAAGGTGATGTCTCTGCTTTTTAAGATGCTGTCTAGGTTTGTAATCACTTTTATCCCAAGAAGCAGGCGTCTTTTAATTTCATGAGTAAAATCTCTCACTGGTTCGTTATGTACACTCTATCAAAAATATGTAGAGTAAGTAAGGCAGAGCTGACGTGGATCATTTCCCCCCTTTTTTGCAAAACATTTCATTCCACCTGAAAAGATCCCTACTTCATGTTGCCTATCTTTGTGGGAGGCAATCAAACAGTGGAGAAAAATATTTGCCTTACACAGTGTTATGTGCCACACAATTCTCTTCCTCAGGCTTCACATGTCATGCTGAGGATTGCTTTCCTTGGAGTTGGTTGCTGCAGCCACCTTCGGAGAATTGACCCTCATCAATATATGGAGCTGAGCATATATTCTCTATTCTTTGCCAAGAGAGGGGAGCAACCCCAATTTTTTAGTGAATTAGGGGCCCCACCCCCCAGGAAGTTCATCTTTTTTCAGGAAAAAAAACCTTTGAGCTCTCCAAAATATCACCTTTCACTGGAAAAATGTGTTGCCACAAAAATGCAGCTGAGCCATAATTATAGGCCTTAAAGGTTATGCATTTTAAGATCCTGGTTACTAGTATTGCAAGAATATTTTTTTTATAGGTGCTTATTGTACCTTGCAATAAATAAATAGCTTGTAGAAGCAAATTAAAGGGGGAAAGATGACTTGATAACAGGATAATAATACCCACAGCATTAAAGCCCAGTAATTGAAGGCTTGCCATGACCAGTAAAATAATGTTCATTGTAATCTCTTCAGAAAATAGTACCCTGATAAAATTAGCAAACGATCATCAAGAAGGAATTTTTTAAAGGAATGGAAATTAATGGTCTCTGCACTAGAAATATAATGCTGGCTCTCACACTTTAGAATGGCAGACTAATTTCACAAATTAGACTTGTTAGTTAATTGCATATTTGAATATGCTGAGCATTTGAGAATAATTCTAAACATTATCAAAAGTCTTACATGGAATAAAAATGATGCCATAGAAGCAACATATGAGTATACTTAACCAATAGTAGCTGTCCAACTAGTGGCAGTAGTAATTGTAATGAGAAGATAACCACCCTCCCAGAGATACTTAGGTGAATAATCACTCCTGGGGTCCCCATTGCCCAAGAATGATATTGCTTCTCAGGTACCTTTCCACCAAAAATGTATTCAGTTTCAAAAGTGTCACTTACATTAGTCTTTATCTTGAAGCAGCTTCCTTTTACATGACTGAGACAGAAGGATATCCACGTTTAGGCTTTCATGAGAACCATGAGATAGTCCCGGTGTACACTATAACTGGCACATATAGAGGTTCATACACTGGATATGGTACATATGGGGTTGTTTGAAGGGAATATATGGGTGAATAGACTGTTATGACCTGTAATGATCTCAGGCAGGCAAGCAAGCAAGCTCCGATAAAAATTAAAATGAGTCTCGGGCAGTTTTATGTACATTTATTTACAATTTACATCTAGAGAGTGGCTCCAGGTCTGCCACCATTAGCTACGAGTTGGTCACTCTGAGTCTCTGCCCCTGTCACAGCACAAAGGGCGCCAAAGTCCAGTCCTTTCTCCCTTACACTTCTGTTGCATTTTAATCCCTACAGCTCTTCTAGTTTGGGGAGAAGGTGGGTGAACTCTCCCCCCCCCCCCGCTATCAAACAAAGATTCCTCTAAATCTGCCTGCTTCCCAGTGGCATAGCAACCCCCTCAATGTCATCTATCTCCTCCCCTCCCTCTGCCTGTGAGCTTTCCAATTCTGGGAACTCTTGGTGAAGGGGGACCGAACTAGCCCACTCGTGTTCTGGCTGTGGCTGCAATTCCTCTTCTCCAGAGTCAGACCCTGTCTTGTCTCCCTTTGCACAGGCATTGCTTCAGCTTCGGAGTCTGACTCTTCCCAAGTGTTTGATTCAGCCACATCCCTGACATGATCTGTTTGTTATGTACAGATTGTTTATCTGCTGAATGCAGGTTGGGCTGCTTGGGTCACAGGGGCTGTGGACATCAAATAGATCACATCCCCAAAGGCTGATGAATTGAGATGGTGTACAGCTTGATTTGAGGATATCTCCAAACAATATCTGCAGGTGTCCTCTCAAAGTCCTGGTTGATCTCTGGTTCCACTTAAGCGAGACCTATTTTGCTTGTATTGGGTTTCCAAGTGGTGGGCAATTAAGCACTAGGAACAATGCTGTAGAACAGATGGGTGAAGACTTGCAGCTAATCTACCTAGAAGCCATATTGAAGGTTTGTGCTGTGATGGTGACAAAGAAAATTGTCTCCTCCGTGACTTTTGCATCTGCTGTTATCAGAGTTTTCCACATTTGGGAATGCAGAAATCAGACAACTTCTGAGTTAATCTAAGGCGTCTTTTGGGAACATTACTCACCTCTAATTTGGGACATGGTCAGCCAGCAGATGTAGGAAATGTAGTTCCCATGGTTTCCAGTGTTTTCAAATAATTTCCCTTGTCTCTGATAAATTACTTAAAGTGCTGGTTCGAGGAAAGGTCTCAAGAAAGCAGTATCGAGAGCTGAGGTGTGGAGAAGAATATAGGGGTCAATGTACTCTGCACCTGACTTGATTCTAGATCAATACGGACATCCACTTTTGTAGATAACCACTAGTCATATGTAATAACGAAAAGCAGGATGCTGCCAAATGCGACTATCAAGTCTGCTTTTCTCTGCTTGCATGATCGGTGTGGACTTTTGTCAGTAGATATATATTTATGTCCTGGCTGATACTAAATATAGTAGGTGTCCTAATCTATAATACATTGTGGCCAAAGGAGTGTCCTTAAACATGCTATAAAATCAACAAAGAAGGAAACATGAATGGCCATACTTTCTCTGCCACCACTTTGTTTATGGGTATATGAGGTTTAAAAATGTATTTTTCTTTTAGACCTTGTATGTGAGAAACTCAAGAATTAAATCCACATATTTTGTAGCAGATGCTATAGCAAGTTTTACAAGCACATGTTTTCATCAAACATGAATTTATTCTATCCCCCACCCCCACGCAGCAATAATTGGACTTTACTAGTGCCTCTATGAATTCTCTCAATGTAAGGATTCTTATTCACATCAAGACTCTTTGGCTAAGAAAGAGCTTCACATTGAGGCACTGAAAGCAGAGGATAGTGCCCCTATTGGGTTCAAAGTCCATGCAACACCACCAAGTAAATTGTCTACACAAAGAGATTAGCTAGGGGAAAGGGCATCTATATCAAAGGCTGTTGTTTTACATGGATTAGACTTCCAGCATCTCTTGACTAGAAATTAAGCTCTGCTGGTATTGACTGTTCTCTTTGATGCTAGCACTTTCATATTCAACAAAATGCTATATGGGACAGTCTGCTTCAGCAATTAGATCCTTACTCAAAACTGGTTTTGTTTCTGCAAACCTTTGCCTCTTGCATTTTTGTGATTTGCTGTAACTGGGCTTTTTAAACTATGTACTTTAGATTTGGTTTTAGCTACTGCTGTCTTAAGCTATTTGTTTTATGGTGATTCTCTGCAATCTGTGTTTTAAATCTCTTACTGTTTTTAATCTTGTAAAGCGCTTTGAGTGTCCATGGACAGAAAAATGGGATAGAAATAATAAATCAAATCAAAAGAGTAAGACAGACAAATAAATTGAGAACTGGGGAAAATCAAGTTTAGTAGCCCTTATTCCCGATAATAACATCCACCAACTTGCGCCTGAAAAATTGTTTGAAAAGCTAATGAGAAGAGTTATGCTGCCATCTATTGGCAATTAATTTGTGTTTCATGATCTGTTTGTGTTATTTTTTTATTTTTATTTTTTTAAAAAACTACTAATTTTCATCCTTAGAACAAAAAATCCAGAAGGATTGCTGTGTTAAGTCTATTTTGAATATACATTTGAAGGGAAAGTGATGGACATTGAGTAAGCCATACCCTTTGCACTTGCTGGTTTGTTACTTTGCATTTTAATAGAGATGGAACCAAATAAATAACTTAATGCTATAAAATCCTAATTCACTTGAACTGTGAAAGAGGAATGGAAAGGGTTCTCTTATCCCAGAAGTGTGATGATAGCAACAAATATCATCTCGTGATATTTTGTAGCTGAAAGACACAATCAAGAGAATCATTCACTCTTCTAAGGCTGTATCTTATGCACATTTAACTAAGGGTAAGCCGCATTGAACTCAATTAAGACTTAGTTCTAAAAAGACATGCATAGGATTGTGCTGTTAATCCAGTCCCATAAAGCAATTTCATGTGCATGTTTCAAGAGAATAATAAGGTGACTAACATGGAATAACAGTAAATTGCAAAGGTGTCTGGTATAACATTTATTATCTCCATGTAGGCAGCGGTGATGAAAGTTCTTGAGGTTATGGTTTAGAACTATCAGGCAAACTGCTCACTTCCCAACAAGCGAGCAGATTCCAGGCCAAGCTTATGAAGAATAATCTTTTTGAAAGAAGAGTATACTGCAGACTTAGCAAAAGAATAAATTTCACTGCACTGACCAAAATAAATTGTTTGCCATAAAAGTATGTTGAATAAAGAAGTTGTGGGATGAACCTAATAGATGCTCAGCCTTAAAAGAAAAAAGGTCTCAAATTATGGCACAAAAGAGGGACAAATGGCCAACCTCCCTGTATTATTTTGTTTCTTTTCAAAATAAAATATGGAACAGAGCTTCCTCTGCAAAACAAAGTACAGTGGTGCCTCAGGTTAAGTACTTAATTCGTTCCGGAGGTCTGTTCTTAACCTGAAACTGCTCTTAACCCGAAGCATCACTTTAGCTAATGGGGCCTCCCACTGCTGCCACGCCGCCGGAGCCAGATTTCTGTTCTTATCCTGAAGCAAAGTTCTTAACCTGAAGCACTATTTCTAGGTTAGTGGAGTGTGTGACCTGAAGTGTATGTAACCTGAAGCATATGTAACCTGACGTACCACTGTACTTTGTTATGTCTCTGACCTCCCACCTGACCCCCTCCCCCAACGATGGTGCCACTCTATAATCTTGTGGAAGAACTTTAACAACAACAACAACAACAACTTATTTATATGGCGCCCATCTGGCTGGGTTGCCCCTGCCACTATGGGTAGTTTCCAACAAAGTATTGCAAAAAGTTTTTGCTTCTGTGCTTACCTGCATTGGGGTCACTTTTTTCAAGCAACACTCTTCTATTATGTTGGACTATCTTTTCTTTAAATTGAAGGGGGCTTTCAACTAGTGAAATAGTGACTTCCTTTGTATATTGGTTGAGCAGGTAGTAAGCAAGCAGGCTGTATAAATTTCAAACCATCAGGAGCCCCAGAACACAAGCTCTCCTGATGTCTACCCAACTGCCTATGCCAACCTGCTAAAGCATTTTTAACTTCCTTCTGTTTCCCTGACCAAATTCAAGTTGTACAAAGTATTCCCTGCAGTCCTCCCAAAAGCAGCTGGGGAGGACATTGAACAACCAACTGCATATCAGCACCCATTAGGAAAGTTCTGATTATTCAACATGAATGGCAACACTACCGGGCCGAGGTGGGGCGGGGCGGTAATTGAAAATGTTGCACCGGGCGCAACATTTGGGGGGGCGCAAGTCCAGAGGGAAGGAGGTAGAAGGCGGACGCCCTTGGGCGCCCCCAGCTGCGGGCGCGCTGCAGCCGCGCGCGGAGTTGGTGCTGCCACAGGATTCCCAGCGCCAACACGTTGCCCAGCAGGCCGGCCGCGAAGAGCAGCGAGCCCAGCAGCGCCGACTGGCTGCCCTCCAGGTGCCGGTTGGCGCGGCAGCGGTAAGCGCCGCCGCCGTCCATGGAGCCGGCGGCGGGCGAGAGCGTGCGCCTCGATGGGGCGGGCAGGGCGGGACGCGTGTGGGGCGGCGCGGCCGAACGAGCCGTGCCTATGAAGGGGCGTGGGGCAGGGAGGGTGGCCAGGAGGGTGGAGGGCCTCCCGCAGACGGGGCGGGGGCTAAGAGAAGGAAGCGCTGGCCTCGCCGGGAGGGCGGAGAAGGGGCCATTTGTTCCCACGGGGAGCCGGGAAGGAAACGCGGCTGTCTGTGGGAAGGGGGCGGGCGGGAGCAAGCGAGAGGGATGGAGTCCTTTTCTAGACGGCAGGCGGCAAAGGGTCGAGGAAAGGAGAGGTGCTGGGGCTTAGGGTTCCCTGGCAAGGCACCTCCTCTGCCCCAGAAACCCTCACCTGCAGCGCCGAGAAGGTTGGGTACAGTGGTCCTGCCGAAAGGTAAGACCTGGTTTATAATTACTTAGTCCACACTGAAAAAGACTCATTATTCTTAAGGCATGTGTGGTGAGACACAGCCAACCTCCTTACAACGCAGTCTGCTAGAGGCAGACTTTCAAATTTCAACGGCGCCCTGCGCAACACAACAAAAATTGGCACCCCCATCCACATCTCTCGACTTTCATTATAAGTCATTGTTGCAGCCCCCCTGCAGTGCCCTCTCACTAGTGTGATAACCAGTTGCGCGTCCCTTAATCCACCTCTGTCACTGCTCCATATTTGGACAGCGTTGGGACAGGGTGATAGTAGCGAGGTTGGGGTAGGGTGGTTGCACCAGTGGGAGCATCCAGTGGCGTAGCGTGGGGGGTGCAGGGGGGGCCGGCCGCACTGGGGGCAACATCTGGGGGTTAGGGTTAGGGGGCGCAAATCCACAGGTTAGGGGGCGCAAATTACTTGCCTTGCCCCGGGTGCTGACAACCCACGCTACGCCACTGACATTACAGAATATGAATATTTATTTATTCCACTTTTCCATCATATTGACATTCAGGTCAGCTTACAAAAATTAAACTGCCAACATAATTCCTAACATGGTTTAGCAGTCAATCCCTCTTTCCAGAGTACTCTGACATTGAACCTCTGTAATAGAAATAGCAGCCTACTAGCACTCTCAGCAAACTACAGTTCCCAAGATTATTTGGGAAGGGAGTTATGACTGTTTAAAGCGCGATAAAACTGTATTAAGTGTATAGTGCAAATGGAGCTATAATAACAGCCTAACTACAAGTGAGGGGAGGGGGAGAAGCCTGCTGCTTTCCTAATTAATGGTGGTATCTGCATACAAAAGTACTAATCAGTGGGATGTCAATTGGCCGTACTACATTTGTTGCTGATGTGAGCAACATACCTTTCTGTACTTCAGACATTTTATCCTTCTTCCCAGGCAAGGCTTTGTTCAACATGTTTTTCCACCTCCTTTGCTTTTTGCATAGTGTGATTTGTTAATACCCAGCAAGATAGAAGAATCTTATTTGAAACACTTCATTGTATTTTATATTAAAATCCAAGAAATCCTAAGCCAGTTTAATGCATAGAAATGTGGTCAAATTTGCATCTTCTGCTTTGTAATCAGCCATGTTATTGTCTGTTACTCTCAGCTGAATCTTCTGTCAGAAGCAATACCTCTATCAATCTATCAAGAGACCCAAGCTTTAAGGTTTCCTCATTGAAAGTTCCCATTAGCATCACTGCCCAGAGACTACAGTACATATATTATTTAAGACTACACAGTTCTTCGAGCCACCTCCCATGTCAAATGGCAAGGATATGCTATTTTATTTTCCTTAGCTCCACAGTTTTACAACCTTATTATTTACTTTCTTAAAGCACTGGAAGAACAAATCTCTGTATGGATCAATGTTAACTTATGATTACTTATTTTTATTTACCTCTTTTATTTATCATTCATCATCTCATGAACATTTAGTTGATGTTGCTTATATTATCACTGAGTTTGAGGAGCTTTTCACACTATGCACTGTGAATAATCAGCTCTGACAACAAGCCAACTTTAGAGAAATTAAATTATTGAAAGAGAGAGAGGTGCACATGCTCACACACCTCCGTCACACTTGTGATTGTATAGTTCTGGAAAGTCAACTACTTTAAATGAAAATACCTACCCCACCCCCGGCATTCATCATATCATTAACTGGTTGTTAAGAGTTGGTCTACATAAGATACAAGTCACAGGCATAAGCATTCATAGGGAAGGTTTTCCAGTCCTTCTGCACCAAGCCATATTGTTCAGGAGAATGTCCCAAGTGATGCCTGCAATGAGCTACACCATGCATGTTCCACATCACTAGAGGCCTTTTGTAAAGGCAGGTAACTTCCCACAGAATAGGCAGGGTTTACATATTGATCCCTACTACCAGGGACCTGTAATGTATGGACTAGCTCTCAATTAAAAACTAATAAAAGGTTTGGAAAAGGGGCACCGATGTAAACGACAGAAGTTGCATTGGAAAGTGAGGAGATGCAGCTATGAAACCTGCCTTCTCAAAACCTGTAAATGTGAATTATGGGAGCACCTAGTATATTATTTTATGGTGTGGATAATTTACTCAAGGTCTAGGTCAATAAAGGGAGACCAGTGTTCCATCTGTATATCAGATATATATCGGCAGGTCTAAAAAGTAATCTCCCAGGGCCCAAAGCCATTGTCTTGGCTAGCCTTTTTGCAAAAGTATTCCGGGAAAAGAGATGTAAAAATGAAATGAAATGAAAGATAATGGAACATTTTGTATAAAGAACTATACATGGAAACATCTTAATTGGCCTTTAGTCTTCATACTAGGGATACATTCAAGTTCAAAAAGGTAATTGGTCATGTGTGCACACAGAGCTACAAACTTGAGATGTGACACAATCTCATTGTACATTGAATCCAACCAACAAGAGTCCAGAATGCAATGGAGAGGTCGTAACCCAGAAAAGATAAAATGATGGCCATTCCAAGGGATGCCAGCATGTGCCTTTGTATGAAGGTCAAGTGGTATTATATTCCCCAAAATACTTTCTCTAAAGGAGATCAAAGGAGTCTATTTTCAAAGCAATATATCGGGATTAAGCTAGGTCACGATGCTGCTTTGAAAGAGACCTGTGATGCATGATGACTTCTGTTGTCCCCTTCCTTGTTTGGAGTCATTTTTTCCCCCATGCCACTCTTGACTCTTATTCACATCACTGTTCTATCTTCTCTCCTCTCTCATTTTAATCCTAGGGACAACAATGTCTCAAAGACATCTATCTGCTGCAAGTGACATTGGTATCTATGACACAAGGAGGGAGATGCAGCAAGCACCAGCATAACTGCCCTTAAGTTTCTTTGCCTTGTGGCTCAGATACATATTTAATGCTGGGCTGAAAGGAAATTGCCATGTGGTATGACATCATGTGGGACTCAAAACTGCAGTACAATCATAAGAAGCAGACATCATGGCTGCTTTATTAAAACCTGCACAGTGCTTCAGTTGCATAGGTAGAAGTGCAAAACTGACAAAATGAATATTTTCTACTTTTTTATAAGGAGAGGCAGCTGGTTCCCACCTTTCTTTTTCATTCCTTTTTATGGGGATATCAGAGGGGACATTCTTACTTGGGAGTGGTGCCTGTTTCTCAAGAAGCACCATCTTTTACTTCACGAGACAGAGGTGATTATGGGCCATGGGGATGATCAATTAAATTGCTCTATTAAATGGTATTCCCAAGTTGATAGTGCATCTGAAAATAAAATGTTAGGCATTATATACATATGAAAACTGGGTCCAGTGATTCAGATTCAAATGAATTACTCTGAAAAGCTTGTGAAATTCAAGTTAAATTTCTCACAGGGGATTTAAGTATACTTTGTGTTGTGGTTTCATTCCCTCATAAAATTACAAGAAGCTAGTGCATTCCTTTGGAAATAAACATTATGGTAATGGCATACAGTGGAATGCCAAGTACCACTGAGCTAAAAAGAATACATCACAATTAGGTTTTAGCAAGTCTTTAGAGCAAATCTTTAGAATTCTTACTTCAGGAAGCCAGTCTGCTTACTTGGCTTCCTCATTAGGCATATGCATTCAGTTTAAGTTGCTATTATAAATACAGTGTATTCAAAACTGTTCATTAAAAGAGACTTTTCCCAGAGATTTTGTATATCATTGAATATTTTCATGTTAATTATTGCTCTTTGATGGACTGTGTACCTTGAAAGCATTAATGGGGAAAGTTCAGTGAAGCAAGGTATGTTATAATTATGCTAGAATAGTCACTATGGAATGGACCATTCTTCTGGAAGGGTTTCTAATATAAATGGCCAAATGCTAAGCATATCATGGAAAGACTGTGAAGATTCATCTGGGACTAAGTGAAATGAAATGGACCCACTGTTAAACACTGGCTTCCTACTTCAAAACCTACTGTCTTCAATAGCTTTATACTACCTCCAGGACTAGAATCAGCATGTCTCTGAGTACCAGTTGCTGAGGAACAGCATCATGAGAAGGCTATTCTGCTTATTTCCTGTTGGGAGCTTTCTTCATCCGGGGATGAAGTCCATTGTTTTCACTGCTGCTACCTTGTGGTTTTATTGCTCTGTGATTTTACTGTGAATTCTATTGTTGTTGTTGGATTTTATTTTAGTATGACATTGTTAATTTTGGTTTTAATGTGTATGCATTTTTTTGCCCAGGGACTTTTGGCTAAATGGCAGGTTATAGGTGTTCCTGATAATAGAGAGTAAGCAAATAAGAGGTATATTGTTGTCCACTGAGACTAGACAGGACTTTGGTTTGATCTAGTAAATCTATACCTCAATCCCTTCCAAAACTGTTCTCAGTAGTAAAAGCTTCTCAGAGATCTGGGAAATCAGCAATACCATACTATCCTTATTAAGCTCTACACAGAAGCTACCCACCACCTGAACTCCAGAACTCATTCAAAACTGGTTTTCTCCAAGAGTTTAATAGTGACCACATGCCGATAGTGATACATGTGTAGTCATAAGTAAGCCTCACTGGCTTCAGTGAGACTTAATCCCAGGTAAATTTGTATAGGACTGCAAATTTACTGTAACCACCTTTGCAGGAAAGCCAGATTAGATATAAACAGAGCAGTGTGTGTGTGTGTGTGTGTGTGTGTGTTTGTGTAGTCAAATTTAAGGATTCATTCAGAACTGGACAGGCCACAGCCTTAGTCACTATGGGAGCGGGGAATAAATCCCTTTCAATGATGCATTCATGACTGCATTTTCTTTAAGACACTAACCTTTCTAACCTGCTTGACTAGTAAGAATAGGAAAAGTTTGAACACAGATGTTGTCAAAATATTCAATAGCCTTTGTGCTACCAGTAACTGAAACTGAAACATATCCAACTGATAGTCTGTTGTACTGACTGCTGGGTGGCGCTTTGCAACAGCTGAAGCATCCAAGTCATGGCACATGCAACTTACGTGATTTTGCAATTTGCAATGAGATGCATATCCTCTTTTTAAAAATAAAAATACTTTCTGGAACTCAGAGCTCACATTCTCCATCAGATATTGTGCATATTACTGTTGCTGTGTGTTTGCGTGTGTGTGGATTTTGTTTGTTTGTTTGTTTGCTGTTTTATGCAGTGGGCTTCATTATGAACTTGGTTGAAATTCAGAAGTGTTAAAGATTTAGTGAGTCTGTTTACTTTTAAATTCTCCCTCGACAATAAATAATATTACTGCCAAAATGTAATCTTATGGTTGAGCGGGGGTGGAAAAGCTAGCTTGAGGGAGTATTTTAACCATGCTGTTCATATAGGTATCACCTGAATAACATGTTCAAAATTCTAGAAATGAGGCATACAAAGTATGTACACACAGGTTAAGTTAAATGTTTTAAAGCAGCCCCACTTGAACATGTTAGTGATTAAGTCTGATTAACAGATGGGGACAGTTTGAGATGGAGTAGAGATTCAATTTTGTTTGTATTTTAATGAGGACCAACCCAATTCACACTTTTTGAACCAATTATTATTCAAAATTTGTACTTCTCTGAATTTTGTGATGCAGCCAAAAAAATTGCACAGAAATGTACATATTAAGGGAAAGTGTGCAAAAAATAATAATAATGTGGGAGGTGGTGAAAATAACATACAAAAATGAATTATATCAGGAGGAAAGTGCTTGCAAAAATGTGCATATTAGGTATTGCATGCAAAAAAAATGCCTATTTAGGAGAAATTCACACTAAATCATAGATGAATTTTCATAAATTGATTTCAAATTGTTGTGTAAGTGTGGGAAACTGAATTTAAGATTTTTAAAAACACACACACAGAGGGGGGGCGAGAGAGAGAGAGAGAGAGAGAGAGAGAGAGAGAGACTAGAACTGACTGATTCATTCATCCCTAGGTGCAATTCTACATATTTCTGTTAAGCAGTTTTCTGTGCAGTTGTGACAAGTTTAATTATGTCAATGCAAGTTCTGGGGAGAAGAGGTGTTTGTGAAAGTGTGGTTGAAATTGCTGCAGTCACTGAGGGAGCTATAATCTTTATTTTCACCACTACCCCCTAATGAGGGGACTATGGGGTCTTGGTTTATAGATGAAATTGAATATCTGAGGAGGATAATGCCAATATGTCCAAATTTGGTTTAGCTTTTCTAGCTCATAAACATCACATCTAATTAAGCAGTAGAGTGGAATTATCAGTAGCAGAACAATGTTTAACCAGAGGGTTACTTCACATAGATTACACATAGTGAAGAAGACAACAGCTGCCTCCTGATATGATCCCATCCAACCCAGAACCAGAATCAGTTAGCCAAGAAGAGACTGACAGACTGGAGGTCTTTCAGCTGCATCTAACCAAAGGTTTATTTGTTGCTCTAAGAGACTCTGGGGCCTTGTTGCCCTAGAAGCTGTCAGCTTGAGTGGAAATACTATGGTTATTCTCCTCCCATTAGTCTGGTGAGACGTACCTTAAACTGTACAGTGGTACCTCGGGTTAAGTACTTGATTCGTTCTGGAGGTCCGTTCTTATCCTGAAACTGTTCTTAACCTGAAGCACCACTTTAGCTAATGGGGCCTCCTGCTGCTGCCATGCAGCTGGAGCACGATTTCTGTTCTCATCCTGAAGCAAAGTTCTTAACCCGAGGTACTCTTTCTGGGAGTTTGTAACCTAAAGCGTATGTAACCTGAAGCATATGTAACCCAAGGTACCACTGTACATCATTTTGATTATCTTCATCTGTCCCCCTTCACCTTTGCTATATTATTCCTGTTCTGTGTTTTCTGACAGCTTTTCTCTTCCTTGGTGACTCTGCTTTCCCATAAATTTCTCTTTTTCAACAAATCACCTTGGGCTCCTCACATCTCATTGACTGTTCATATATATATATACCGTATTTTTTGCTCTATAAGACTCACTTTTTCCCTCCTAAAAAGTAAGGAGAAATGTGTGTGCATCTTATGGAGCAAATGCAGGCTGCACAGCTATCCCAGAAGCCAGAACAGCAAGAGGGATCGCTGCTTTCACTGCGCAGCGATCCCTCTTGCTGTTCTGAATTCTGGGATTAAGAATGTTTTTTTCCTTGTTTTCCTCCTCCAAAAACTAGGTGCGTCTTGTGGTCTGCTGCGTCTTATAGAGCAAAAAATACGGTATATATATATATATATATGCAAGGTTTGCTAGTGGTGTATCTCTTTAAAATATCTAGCATGGCTAGATTTGGAGAGGAAACATTAGAGGGGCCAAAAAGAGAGAAAACAGACACACAATGATAGATAGATGATAGATGATAGATGATAGATGATAGATAGATAGATGATAGATAGATAGATAGATAGATAATGTTTTGTTGCACAAGAGCACCACATTCACATTAACTGCACAATTTGAGTTTGTCAATATTTGATTGAATCCTGAACTTCCCTCAGTCTGTGGGCAGAGCTAGATGTGCTCATCTTTTAGCCCTTGATCAGTTGTAATGGCACATGTAATTGAGCTTCTTTAAAGGCACATGATTCAGTTCTTTTGTCAGTGATAAGCAGGCTAGGATGGAACAGCACAATCTAACAGCACAATCCTAACCACAGGTGCTGAGAAGTAAAGGTAAACAGAGGCGGAGCAACCTACTCCAGTACCCGGAGCGGCGCTTGTCCCAGGGGGCATGGCGCGCTTCCTGCAAGGGGTGTGACACATGCTCTGGGAGGTGCCGCTGATCGGGGTCAACATTTTGTCATCCCTCCTTTGGAATGGCACCCGGGGCGGGCCACTGCACACCCCCCAGAATGCCCCTGAAGGTAAAGGACCCCTGGACGGTTAAGTCCAGTCAAAGGCGACTATGGGGTTGTGGTGCTCATATCGCTTTGAGGCCAAGGGAGCCAGCGTTTGTCTACAGACAGCTTTCCAGGTCATGTGGCTAGAATGACTAAACTGCTTCTGGCACAACGGAACACTGTGACGGAAACCAGAGTGCACGGAAACACCATTTACCTTCGGTAACCATTTACCAGCGGTACCTATTTATCTACTTGCACTGGCATGCTTTCAAACTGCTAGGTTGGCAATAGATTGAGAAGTAAGTACTATTGAGCTCACTGACACATTTCTGAGGAAATAGGTTCAGAAATTGTATGTAGCCATTGGACATGCCACACAAATACAGACTGTGCACTCCTTCCTTAAAATACACAGCAGTTTTCACAAAGAAGTAAGAAAGACACTGTGGGGGGAGTTAAGCAACTGGATTTGGGGTGGTGGCAAGATGGAATGAAAAGCATACTTAGGCAGGAGGACATCTGACTGGATAATTTTAGAATTTTATTTTTTAAGTACATTTTAAGGCTCAAGAGAAGATGGGATAGGGAGTTAAGAGTGAAGGACATAGCAAGGACACTTTCAACATGCCACAAGCTGCCCGGAATAGCAAGATATGCATTTAAATGAATAAATTGCAGTTAGAGCATCTTGTCTAATGAACCTTTGAGCACCGAGAATGCAATCTCCATGTGAAGTAATGCTCATGTATTTGTGCTATAAGAGCCAATAAGAACAGTGAATATTATTTGGCTTTATTTATTTGTTGAGTTATAATATTGTAGATGACACTGCCTAATACACAGAAGCAGACATACTCCTTCTTGCTCTGAAGAAGCTTACTGTCTAAATTTCAATTTCTGCTGAATATGATACTGTACAGCCAGCCATTTCCAATACATTAGCACCACTGGTTCATTTCATGTGGCCACTAACAAAGGCTGCAGATGGTAATGAGTTCTGGCTGCTACAAACTTGGGTTGGATTTTAAACGTTGACCTGAGGTGAAAGGTTTTGTCTCTAATTACCAATCCCTTATGACTGCAGCTCCCCCAACTCCTCTGTTCTGTTCAGTAACTTCAGCTGTTGTGAAATGTCATATGTCAAGAATTACTGGACTGAACCGTCACCTTTTAAACTCAAGTGATTTCCTATATACATCGTAGCACTGAGGCGAGGAAGTTAATGTACCATACCTCTCCACAGACATCAGCTCTACGGCCTCATGCTATAGAAGCACTGTGCATTTTTATTATGTCCTATGTAAATTAAGGGTGCCTTGAATTAAATCAGATTGGCCTCTGAGTATAAAAGTTAAAGATCAGCTTTCCTGGAATTAATCCAAGAAATGTTCAAAGATGCAGTCTTTTAGGACACCTAATTAAAGCCATTCCTCCATCGCAGTGCATGCCTCTAGTAAAGGACTGAGAATTGGGAAGGGATCCTGGGACAGAAGTATCTCATCTGTTGAGATACTGTTGAGATCTATAATACTGCAAAGTTATATTGTCTACCCAGAAGTAAGTCTCATTCAGAAGTAAGTCTCTTACTTCCAGGTAAATGTCTATATGATTGAAGCCTAAGAGTAAAACCCACCTCTTTTCCACCCCATACTCACAGTCACAAGCCCCATGAAGTGAATGAAGGAATGTCATGCAGAAACCATGATTCCATGGTTGTCTCATTGTGCCTCCTACTTCAAGTCACAAGGAACAAAGAGAGGAATTAGAAGTGAAGGAAGGAAACTGGACTGAGGGGTTTCTAGAGATTACTTTTTCTCAGAGCTTTAATAGAGTTGTTAGTGTGATATGCAGAAGATATAGGCATAATATCCAAAAGTCTACAAGAAATGCTGGAAAAACTGAACCAAGAATCAAAAAGGTAGGGCTGAAGATGGCTCTAGCTAAGACTAAAGGAATGTTTAAAGAAGAGGATAATATACAATTAGAAAATAAAGCAATACAGCAAATTGAAGAATACATCTATGGGGGGGATCACTCTGGGAGAGAAAACTGAACAGTGGGAATAAATAGAAGGGACATTTAGCTTCATAATGAAAAACAGAAATATTTACCTACACCTGCAAGCTAAAGTGTTCAATATGTGCATATGGCCTGTGATGTGTTATGGAGTGGAGAATTGGGCCATGGTACAGAGAAACACAAGGGACGTGGGTGGCACTGTGGGTTAAACCACAGAGCCTAGGACTTGCCAGTCAGAAGGTAGCACAATCCAAAAACACAAACAAACTTATTTTATCAGTTTATAACCCGCTTCAGCACCTGAGGCCATCATGTACGATAAGAGAAAAAGGAGCTAAAATACAACTTCTAACAACAATAAAAACATTTCTACTGATGCACAGTTGTCTCCAAGCATAGCCACTCAGGTGCCTGTGTTATCAAATATATTCCTGCTCTGAATATGTAAGCTACATTTTTGTCTATCATTAGGGATGCTGCATGGGATGCGGGTGGCACTGTGGGTTAAACTACAGAGCCTAGGGCTTGCCGATCAGAAGGTCGGCAGTTCGAATCCCCGCAATGGGGTGAGCTCCCGTTGCTTTGGTCCCTGTTCCTGCCAACCTAGCAGTTCGAAAGCACGTCAAAGTGCAAGTAGATAAATAGGTACCGCTCCGTTGGGAAGGTAAACGGCGTTTCCGTGTGCTGCTCTGGGTCGCCAGAAGCAGCTTAGTCATGCGGCCACATAACCCGGAAACTGTACGCCGGCTCCCTCGGCCAATAAAGTGAGATGAGCGCCGCAACCCCAGAGTCAGTCACGACTGGACCTAATGGTCAGGGGTCCCTTTACCTTTACCTTACAGAGAAATATTAACAACTTAACATGCCATGGAATACACAATCTTAGGAATATTTTGAAAAGATAGAAAATACTAATGGAAGAAAAGAGTGTTAGTATGGTGATCCTACAATTTCAAAAGACCAAGGGGACAAGCACCTATGCAGTTGGTGGGTGATCTGAAACTATCAGAAGAGCTTATATGGATACAAGAAGCAAACAACAGAAAACTATGAAGAAAATTTAAATAATTTTATATCCGCCTATGGTTGAGAGATGCTGCAAAAGAAGGAAAGAAAGAAAGAAAGAAAGAAAGAAAGAAAGAAAGAAAGAAAGAAAGAAAGTGCACTTGAATGCTATAAATTCATCATTACATTCGGAGACATGGGATGAACATCATTTGTATCTTCATATTCCAAAGGTCATACTACCTTAAATGGGGTTAAGTTTGATGACTGCTGGAAAGCTTCAGCTGGTGCAGAATGTTCTGACTAACTTATAAAACAACAATGAACATTTCATTTGTGAGTTACTTTTCTAGTGTATGAAAAGCGCACTGACATTTACCACAAGCCATTAAAATCAAATAGTCTTTATTTAAATAAACGTGTGTTTAAGAATTAAAAATGATGATTTTACATGATTTTAGCATATTTCCCCCACCCCCCAAAAAATAGTTTTAAAAATCCCTGCCAAGAATCATGTAATGCCGAGACTTTGTTGCAGAACTCAGGCAGGGACTGGAACACCAGCCAGCAGTCAGACTGTCCATGGACTGAATCCTTGAAACCTTGCGATTCCAAACTCCATACATTGTCTGTAACCAATAAAGTTGTGGCCTTATTAAACCCACATCAGCCTCCTCATAAATAATTTCTCCCTTATATCACACCGTTACTGTGCATGGGCAAACAAATTAACCCACTAAACCTGACAAATAAATATAGATATATGACGGTGATCAAAACAGGCTTTAATAAACAAGGATGTTGAGCAAAGACAGAAAGGGTAGGCGGAAGAAAGTGAGGATACCCAGTTCCAAACCTAAGAAAAAGGGGTGGATGGTGTCAAATGTTTTTAAGAAGCTTTTGCCTAACATTTCTTCGTGTCTAACTTGATAGTAATAGTATTATATAATTTTAAAATATAATGCGAATTTCTAACATCAATAATGGATTGTATCCAGTGCACATCCTGCTCAGATTGAAGTTAGTAGACATGACTGACAGATTTACTATTTTCAGCAGGCCTACTCTGAATATAACTTAATTAGATACAGCAAAATACCACTCAAGTTCTTGTTCAATGTCAGAACTCAAATTTTGAAATCCAAAATCCGTGCTTCTAAGTTGGGTTGGGTTGTACCCAATATAGTGCTTAAATAAGTTGCCCCTTTAGCACAAGGATTTGCACATGTGCAAGAGCACTTTCTCCCCTCTCCTCCCTCTGTGTGTCCCCTAAATCTGTTCTGGGTTTCCCCCCAAACTCTCCGGAGCAGATTTGGGGAAGTTGCCAGGTGTGAGTGGGGGAAGAAAGGAGGGAACATTCCCTGGCACAAGCATAAATCATTGAATTGGATCCCACCCATCATTTTCCGTATTTCAAATCCAATTAACATACAACCCCTTCTCCCTCATGCTCCATGTGATATTAATTGCATGAAGGAAAAGAAGAGGGCTATGCCCACTGGCCTGGTCCCCACTATCATGTGCCTTCCCTCATTGACCACATTGGAAGAACATCTGTAACAGGGAAGCCTGCTGGACATATGAGAGGTTCTCCCCGTGATCTGCAACCCTTCGTGATCAGGGTTTCAATTCATGGAAGAAGCCTGTATATGTGCACCAGACTCCCCTGTTACCAATCTTTCCCTCTGTGTGGACTTTGGGTATGGTCAGGCCCCACAGTGATGGAAGTATGAAGAATGATCACATGGAGGACAAGAAGTGAGAAATGGCTGTTTGAATTTTATTAAGTGTTCACTTCTTAAATCAAAGAAACCATAGCAGCCTGTCGCCAAGAACTTACTGCTAAAAGGAGGGGAGACTTGTTCCGGTCTCTGAAACTTCTATTGTGTGGATAAGGAGATAACTCTACTTCTTTGTTCTATTTATATTATAGCCTTCCTGTCTGTCAGAGTTTACTTTAACATTTCAAATCAAAATTATGCTCATCCTTCTGCACTGATAAAAATACATAAGTGTCAGCTGGACAGAACTCATTTCATACAAACGTGGAGAACATCTTTAAACAGCTTTGCTGGTCAACTCCTTCTTCACATTAATCACCATTTTAAAAGGGCAGAAAGCAAACACCATTCTAGTGTGCTATGATCCATCAAAGAAAACGATTCTATCTACATTCATCCATTGGTGTAACAAGGGTAAAATAATTACATAAACAATTTTTTTTATTCATTTGTATATAAAATACTGCCATAATATAAACACAGTATTTTAGAGATAGCTGTTTCCACCCCATTCAATTAAAACACTGCACCTTCATTCAATATATGGGGTAGCCTGACCATTGTAGTCCATGCCTTGGTAACCTCAAGGCTGGATTACTGCAGCATGCTCTGTGCAGGGCTATCCTTGGCCCTGGTCTGGAAGTTCTAGATAATGCAGAATGCAGCGGCTAGACTGCTGATGGGGCACATAGCACCAACATGTAACACCTTTGTTAAAACGAGTGATCACCAAAGAAGAAAAAGAAGAAGAGCCAGGTTCAGGGTCCTTATATTAATTTATAAAGACCTCAACAACCCTTATATCCCAGGTCAAACACTGAAATCATCTGCCAGGAGCATCGTAGGTCATCCCCCAAATCAGCAAGGCTCATCTGAAGGCAACAAGGCATCATCTGAAGGCAACAAGAAGCATTTGTGTTATTGTTCCAGTCGTGTGGAACACTCTGCCAATAGAGATTCAGCATGTGCCTTCTTTTGTAACCTTTAAAAGCCTGCTGAAAGGCTTATGCGGGCAATTAAGACAACACATTTCTGTAACAGTCGATGATCTTCAGTTTTATGTTTTCGTGTTTTTTATTGTATATAGATATATCATTTTTTAAAATAAAAAATCAATGATAGCAATATACAAACATGGTTTTTATATACAAATAATAAAATAAACAATATTTCTCCAGCAATTGGAGACTTTCATTTTCTTCAGTATCATAGTCTTGTTTTAGTAATACTCAGCTTTACAAAATAGGGCATTATTTTGTCACTAGCCATAAAAAATACTGATGCAAATTGAATGACATTGTTGATTCATATCTGTTGTTAGGAACACTATTAACAAATAAATCAATTGTTATTTTTTAAAAGAAAGTATAAGCAAAACCTGCAGTCATCCAGGTTCCTTAGTTTCCTGTTTGAAGACTATAGAAAACAGGAACATAGGGAGCTGTTTTATACTGAGTCAGACCACTGATTCATCTAGCTCAGTATCCTCTACATTGACTGGCAGGTGTCCTTCCCAACCCTACCTGAGATGCCAGGGATTGAATTTGGGACCTTCTGCATACCAGGCAGATGTTCTACCACTTAGCTATGCCCCTTCCCCTGATGACTGATCCATGCTTCAGACAACCTTAGGCTCTAATTTTACTAACTTAATGAGACAGCATAATTTGCCCTTGCTGAGAATGGGACTCAAGTAATGTTGCATCATCCTAATAGGAAGTTTCAGCATGGCAACAAATGAATAAAGCCTGGCCATTTAAGCAACCTGAAATCAATTTAAATCAGTAATATACTTCTATGTTCTCCTTTCCTCTTGGCAAAAGAGGCTCGCTGATAGATACCGGGAAAGACTGGAGGGTTTGCATGTTGAATACTAGTTAAATAGAAAGCTGGTCCATCTAGTTCAGTGTTGGTCAGACCTGACCGACAGTGGCTTTCCATGGTTTCAGGCAACACCCAGCCTTACTTGGAAATTCAAGGGATTGAACATGGGAACTTCAGCATGTAAGGCAAGTGCTCCACCACTGAGCTATATTCCCTCCCAAACCTATATTTCAAGACTTACAGGTTTTTAAGGTAAAGCATTGACCTTGGCTTTACTTCAGTCAACATTTACTGTCCCTTTAAATAACTTTTGATAACTTGCCTTAGGCAAAGTCAATAAACTGCTAATGTAGCACTGAAGAGCACCAAACAGACTAAACAGAGTCTGTGAATTATAAGAGAATCACAGGAAATCCTTGTTGGAAATCTACCTGTAGATTCTAATCTGTTCTTTCCATCTGTGTTCTAGGAAGACAGAGAGAATAGGGATCAAACCCTTAGTTCAGTAACTATGTACAGTGCTACTTTTTAGTTGCTGTCAGTCCACAAGTATTAAACCTCTCAACCGATCAACCTGGATTTCACCCACAGAGCTTTTACAATATTATGTTATTTCAAATCACCAACAATTATTCTTAATTTAAAGAAGACTGGAACAGTGTGTGGACATCTTCAGAGTTTGCTTGTTTAATGCAAATCACACTAGAGTCCTGTTCGCTTGCATTATGTGGATATTTTAATTATTTGAATTTGTTTGTTAAAACAAAAAACAGAACACACACACACAGTGATATTTTTTTTCAAGGAATAAGCCAGGATTAAGTCATTTAGAAATTCTACATTTTTAATAGATGGATTGGAACTCACAAGTAAAATATTAGTAAACTGAGGTTTTTCATTGCACCAACATGGTACTACTTTTTTTATTAAATAAGAGAAATTACCCAATATCATTGTTCAGGGATCCCAAAGGTGTCCTCAGAGTTTAGGAGAGCTGCTCCTTCTTTCATCCAGGAGCACAGATTACACTCCCTTATCCCTTCACTACAGATCTGAGAAGCCCTCTTCAACATGAAGGTGAGTAGCTGGCCTAACCTACCACACCCACCAGTCCCTAAACTCCTCAGCTTATCCCTTTCCTTTCCATAATTCTCTTTGAGAGTTATGAAGCATCAGCAGGTATGTGGAAACCTGAAGCCTCTCATCAGCTCCATCTTTACCCACTTGCAGTCCAGCTCAGTTGATTATTAGCTTCTTCAACAGACCAAACTATATGAAACTGGGAAAAATAGTAATTCATTTTTATGATTCTATTCTGAACACATCCACAATTTCCTTACTTGAATTCCTATTCACGTAATCATTTTTACTAGGCCCTGGGTGAAGTGGCCCCTGATTGTTCTTCTAAATGTAAATATCACTGGATAGCATATGATTACATAAGCTAGCAGATTTGGCTGAGTTTGATGCGGACTGATCAGTGATCAGGGAACAATCAGGATATATGCATGGTGAATCAAAAAGGCAGCCGCTGATTCAGCAGTGTGCCTGGTTACTAATATCCCATTGTCCTAAAAGGTAATTGTGAGTCAGACAGAACTAGTGAATCGGAGAGGAAGGAACTGAAAGGTGACAGAGGCCTGTCTGAGATGACATGCTGAAGGGGCGAGTGTGTGAGTGTGCATGTGTCTGTGGTTACATGTGAGTTTGCACATGAAAAGCTGTACTTGCTTTGGGGTCTGTCACCACCAGCAATCTCAGGTGTCAACTTGAATAAAAAATTGGGGCGGGGGGCAAGTAAGACCTGCCCTGCATAATCAATCACATGATGCGGCACACACACACACTATTTGAATGGCAATGCCTATTAACTTGGGAGAGCTGGGCCCCTCAAATATTTTATTGGGGTGGCAAAGACCCTTTGGACCCTAGGAGTTGGCTCCTATGGCAGCAATGCAAATAACCCAAAAATGTTCTCCACCCTTGTACTAAGCTATAGTGTAGTGTGATGAGAATGAGTCCGTGCAATCTTCAGGTTCATTCACTCCCTGCTCCTCCTGTGCTGCATTTCCCCCCCTCTTTTTGTTTAATCACAGTTTGCTGTGTCATCCGAACTGTAAACCTGTAGTTAATATTAAATATGATGTATTTGAAACCATGGTTCATCCAGCTGTGTTGTTTAAATGGCACACCAAACTGTGGTAAACTAAATCTGGAAGTGAAGAAGTGGGGAGGAAAGGGGAGAAGAAGAAGAGAAGAAGAGTTTGGGCTTGATATCCTGCCTTTCACTCCCCTTAAGGAGTCTCAAAGCAGCTAACTATCTCCTTTGCCTTCCTCCCCCACAACAAACACTCTGTGAGGTGAGTGAGGCTGAGAGACTTCAGAGAAATGTGACTAGCCCAAGGTCACCCAGCAGCTGCATGTGGAGGAGCGGGGACACGAACCTGGTTCACCAGATTACGAGTCCACTGCTCTTAACCACTACACCACACTGGCTCTCTGGAGGGAAAGGAAAGGGAGGGGAGGGGAGGGGAGAAGCACAAATGTGAGGCTTACCTGGGTATCTTCTTATCACACTAAACTATGATTTAGTATGGTATCCAAAGACAGCTTTTGACAGCAGTATAAAGGGAAAATGGCAGAGCAGCTCTTGTGAGAACCACAAAACAATGCAGGAAACTGAAACAAAGTATTAGCAGCTATTTTCACTGGGCAGAAGTTTACTGTCTCCAAACATGGGACAAATTGTCCATGTGCTTGGACAGTCTTTGTGTTCAGAGACAGTGTGCTTCAATCTAGCAAAAGATGACAATTAACTAAAGGCGACAGATAATGCCACCATGTCCTACTTGTGAATATCCCTATAACATTTGGCTGCTTAATGGAGCAAGACAGAATGATTTGGGGGGTTTAATATTCCAGTCCTTATTGTCCTTTCATATGTTTTGTTATAAAATACTGTTTAGCATTTGTGCTGTGTGCCTTTCCAAAAAAAATAAATATTGAATTTTGGATATGTCAGAATGGATCACACGTCGTTGGATGATGATGATGATGTTGTATAATATTTAATCAGTAATCTCATATGTCAGGATTGTAATTCCCTTTTTTAATGACCAGATAGAGATGATGAAAATAATTAGTGCAATAATCAATCAAAAAGTGAAGATTTATTGCTGTGATAATAATTAGATGAAAATACTTGGTGAAGTATGTGGGTGGAAGAAAAGTTATTATTTTCTATTATTCTATTATAGATTTGCAATGGAACTAATAATTGGGGGGATACAATAGAAGATGCTAAAGATGAAGTTATAAACACTGTTATATATTAACATGGCTCTTTTCTAATTATAATTTTAAGTTGCAATCCTATAGGCACTCACCGCTGGATAAGTCCTACTGACCCTACTTATGACTAAGCATACATGAATTCTAAATTAAAGTAGCACAACTTTGACTAAATATCTAATATTTAAACATTGCTTTCTTACTTGGAGTATGGGTATTTCTCTGGCCCAGCTCTTTCTGACCTTAAACTTTTAATTACTGCTTGGAATTCTGCTATCCATAATAGCCATCAAGGCTGGCACTTTGATTATGTCACTACTTGATAATGCTTACTTCACTGGGTCCTATTATCTTCCATGTCCAATTTAAACATTTGTTTCTTATTTTTTAAAGTCCTGGTGCTTGGGGCCTCTCTGTTGTCTTTGACCTATCACTACATACCATCTTTTGCTCTTCGCTTGCCCACTGTTTTCTTCTTATTAAGTCTTAGCTTTCTTGCTGCATTTCACATCTCTATCCTTTCCCTTAAACATCTGAAAACACTGAGTTTGCTCATCCTGCTAATATTCTGCTTCTTTTTTTACTCTTAAAAACTTTGTTAAAACACACATTTTATATTTCTCTGTGTGCTTTTTAAAAATTGCCATTCTATTTTCTATTTCAACTTGAATAAACAAAATCTCTCCATGGATTCACATTGTCCATGGGAAATATAATGTACCATGCAATTCTAGGTATGTGCACAACATTGTGTGAATATGCAGGCAAACAGGTAGGGGCTAAAGGGCAGACTGAGGTTGGTGGAGCAGTGCCTTATTAGCCCAAATGGCTGAGCCTCCAGTGGTTGCACCCACTGAGGTGGCTGGGGAAAAGGAACAATAATGACTCTTGAATATAAAAAAATCTAGCAGTGATTCAGCACTGACTCAAAGACTGATCAAAACACAGGGTCTCCTGTGATGCATAGAGCAGATGCCAAAATAAAGAAAATACTGTTTAGACTAGCAAAGTCAGATTTTAGTTTTCAGTGGTGCACACTAGGTAGAATTAATAGACGTCAAATTAGGTAGCATCACCTAGCTCATGGAAGGCATGACCTCCAAAAGGTAAGTCTCATTTTCAGGTGTTAGAAGATTATCTTTTTCCTGTTTTAAAATACCACTCTGTGGTGGCTAAAATTAGCAGACTCCATAACATACCATAGATATAGATAGGTTGCTAACTACTTTGAGACATTTTAGTCCTCAACTCTGGGGTTGAAATCCCTTCTCTAACAATCCTAACCAAGGAATTGCCATTTTTACAACTGTCAAACAATGATTGATTTGAAATATCCAATGAATTGATGGTAGGCCTCCAGTTATGTATCATTTCAAAATTGGGGAATTGATGTCTGATCTGTTAGAGGTGAGAGAAGGAAAGTCTTGTGTTGTTTTTTGCTAGCAGCAGGAAGAAAGCACCCTAGTGCTTTTCAGCTGCTTCAGTAAACCAATAGCAGTAATTTTTATAGCTTATTTAACATATGTGTGATATTGGGGACAATTAATAGCATAGTTAGAGTGATTGTTTAAATAGTTTCTGTTAATAGAAAATACATGCTATCTTGTTGAAATCCCCTTATCTCAATATCGTAAGTGCTAATGGTTGTCACCTTGTACTATTGTAATCAGTGACAGCATCTCCTAAAAGTTAATGAGCCGTAGCACAACGAAAGCAATACAGTCTCCAAAGAAAGAACTAACATTATTCTTACAGTTGTATCTTTCCACAGTAGGCAGATGTAGCACTGCATTGCCTTAAAGATGCTAAATTGTAGATTCATGAAATGTGGGTTTTTATTAAGCTGGAAAATTGCAACTGTATTTGCTCATGTAACTAGTTGCTACGTTATCTTAGTACTCTGGAAGCACACTGCTGATCATTTGCCTGAAGTGTTTAATTCTTACACACACACACACCCTACGTTTTATTTGGCAATTTCTTGACTGAAGTATGCACTGTCTGCCGTTCGTTTGTGTGTTTAGTGGTTAAAGAAAACTGATTATTATTCTTTAAAAAACAATGTTCCTCAGCTGTTCAAGGTGGCCAGTGGGGAATAGTAAAAAGCCAATAAAAATGACTATAGCAACTTAATCCTAAATATATATATATACAATACAAATAGCTATAGTTTTGTCCTCCAAATCTAACCTGAACCTAATTAGCAAAGGCTGATCTTTCAGAAATTAGCATTACCTTTAACAGTGGGCAGAATCCAACTGTAGTATTGGGTGCATTTTGGCCATAGCTTGATGGTAGTAGAGCACATGTTTTGCATGCAGACATTCCCAACTCAGTCCCCAGCATCTAATAAAAGGGACATGTATGAAGCAATATGAAGGACTCTTGGCTGAGACCCCAGATTGCAGCTGCCAGGTAGAGTAGACAATACTGGCCTAGATGGACATATAATCTGATCTTGCATAAGACAGTTTTGTATGAACTTTGGTTTGTTAAGGATCGAAGCTTGGCAAGGATTTAGTAATAAAGGAAATGAGGCTTGTTGCATTTTGGTGGGTCACAAGACAGGGCCCATTGTATTTTAGCTGACCAGAGGTGTAGCCTAATGGAGGGGTAGACAACCTCTGGAGGGGTAGCCATCATCCTTGACCATCGTCCATGATTACTGGGGCTGATGAAAGTTGGAGTCCAAAACATCTGGACCTCACCATATTATCTACTGTTGGCCTAATGGATCAGGAAGTCAATAGAAAACGAATGCTTCCCTAATCAAAATATCTAATTTATTTAAGACCAGTGCCCAATATCAAACAAGAGCAAATAAAATGTCTGATTTTAGCCTAATCCTGGAGGGGACTCAGCCACAGGTCTGCCAATAAACCATCACATATCTTAGAGTCAACCCCAGAAAATGCCCTATATATTTATTTTCTAGACTACTCATCAACTAAAATCCTGGGCAGTATGTAAGAAGCAAGGAAAATATATTCAACATCATAAAAACCATAAAGCATTCTGTACGCAAATAACATAAAAACCAAAACCCAGCAAAAGATGACTGCATAAAAGCAAATCAGCATAATTATTAAAACCAGCCTTACAAAAAAAGACAGCAAAGAGAAGCAATTTGCCTAAATCTAGAAGCACTAAAACATTTCAGTTACATGGGCTAGCCTTTACCTGGTGCTGAAAAGATAATAATTTAGGTGTCAGATGAGCCTTTCATAAGGACTTAAGAGCCTGCTGGATCAAGTCCCATCTAGTCCTTCATCCTGTTTTTACACTGGTCAACCAGATGCTTATGGGAAGCCTGAAAGCAAGACCTGAGTGCAACAGCAGTCTTCCCCCCGTGATTTTCAGCAACTGGTATACAGAGGCATATTAACTTGTGGCTAGGTACCATTAATTGCCTAATCCTCTTTTAACACAATCAAAGGTAGGGACCATCACTGCCTCCTGTGGGAGCAAGTTTCATCATTTAAACTGTACACTGTGTGAAGAAGTACTTTATTTTATCTGCCCTGAATCTTCCAACATTAAGCTTCGTTGGATGTCCATGGGTCCTCTCTGGGGAGATCTGCATAATTTATGCCGACGTTCTTTCCTTTAAAGCAGGAATTCTCAACTGGGCCTAACTAGGAAATCTTAATTGGGACTGTAATCCTCAGATCACATGGGAGAACAGGAACAGTTGAACCACCGGGCTGCTTTCAGTAATAGGCAGAAAACTTTTGGTGCCTGTAGAATTCAGAATTTGAAACACAGATCAAAGTATAAGTAGAAAGTGCACAAAAGATTCTGCTTGAGAGCATACGCATCAACTGTCCTTGTGTGCTGGTATCTCTTCCTGGCAAATATCCGGCCCTGTTTGCTTCCTAGTTTTTCCTCGGTTGAAAACGTTGTTAGCCTGAGGTGCTGGAGTAGTCATTTTTCAGGATTTAACCCACTCCCTTGGGCAGGGGAAACCAATGTGGTGCCCTCCAGACATTGGAGCACAACTCCCACCATCCCTGACCATTGGCTATGCTTCTTGAGGTGGTGAGAGTCCAACAACATATGGAGGGCACCACGTTGGCTATCTGTGCCCTAGGATCTCTAAATCTTTGCATGAAGCAATTGTGGGGCATGCAACTTGCCTCCAATGTACATACATGTAAAATGCACAGCCATGAATGTTAAGATGGCTATGTTCTACCTCCACTGTCTGAATACTAGTTGCTGGGAATCACAGGTGGGCAGAGTGCTATTGTGCTTGCTGGTTTCCTTCAGGCCTATAATTGGCCACTGTGAGAATAGAATGCTGTACTAGATGAGCCACTGGCCTGATTCAGCAGACTCTTGTGTGATGTAATACACAGCCTTCCATTGTAAATGCTGGAGAGGATCATTTTAATTAACTGATAGCAGACAGAAGGAAAATTGTGTTTTCCTCCCTATCATACCTTTAGCTTAAAGAGAAAACATTACTTTGTTTCTTTAAAAAAAAAATACAGGAAATTACACATCATGCATCATACGTAGTGGGCCCTAGTCCATCAACATTGATGCCATAATAAATTTGTTAGACTTTAAAGTACCACAGGACTTTCTGCCACAGTACCCTTTTCTACAATATCCTTTGTAGGGAATGTTGCATCTTGTGGCCCCAAGCCAGCCCCCCATGAAATAACTACACATGGACACAGAATTAAGGTTGATGGGTAACATTAAGGCCACAACATTATTGATTGTAAATTAAATGTGTGTGGTATTGGCACAGGCATTGGCTGAAGACTTTAAAGTACCACAGGACTTTCTGCAAGAGAGACAGTACCCTCTTCTACAATATCCTTTGGAGAGAATGTTATAAAACTAGGCTAATCTCCCCCCTCCCCCCATATTCAAGATCTCTGGGAGCTTTTGTTGGAAGTGGGAAGCAATTCAGCTTGCTGGCAAAGGTTTCTGTGGGGTAAAAACTGTCTGTGTCCCTTTGATCTCTGTGATGACCCATCCTTTGAAGTTAGACTGCTGTGCCTTAGGTTACATCGCCTCTTACTTCAGTCCTCCTCTCACACTTCTCTTTTGTATCTCGAGTTGGAAGATCATCTTGGATCTCTAGCTTGCCGAGAACAAAGGGCCAAGTATGGCTGCCTTTGTTTCTCCAACTAGTTAGCTAGGGCTATAGAAATCTTTCCTATCCAAGAACGCATTCCTTACAGCTCAGTTAAATGTGTGCTCCACATTTCACTGAAGTTAACTTCTGCTGTTTTATACAAACACTATGTGATAACAGGGTTTTTTATGGGAGGCAGGGAGAGTGAGGATTGTGAGTGGGAGTGTGCTATTGTGCTCACATCTTGCTTGTGGTCTTCCCATAAGCATCAGGTTAGTTAAATGCAGACTAGAGAGATTTTACATTCTTTTTATTTCTTTGTATATGTAATCTCTCACCTTTAGTCTAAAGCGGCACCATCCTAGCAATATTATCGCTCTCTTTTTGTACATTTGACTCAGAACTAAGAACTGGTTGTCCAAAACAAAATATTCATATTTCTTTCTTTTCTTTTCTTTTACTCCTGGGAACAGATCATTTTAGATCAGATACCCACTTTCTACACATTTACGTCTGAATCTGAAGTCCTGTTTCACTGGTGAATAATTTTACAACACAGTGCTATAAAATGCCTCTGGAAATTATAAGTGCTCATTTGAAGCCAGACTACTTCAGCTTAATTTTGCAGTGTGATGGAACTTGGTGTCTTGAAATTGACCTTGGACTCAACAGTAGCCCATTTTATATTTTTAGAGCATATAAGGAAGTCAGATTGTCCTAGACTGTTGAGTACAAGAACAAGGCTCTGTTGTTGTTGTTGTTGTTGCTTTTTGTCTCAACAATGTACATCAAACCAGAACTTTGTTTGTGACTGGCTCAAAATTCTTACATCCCTCATTCAGGGATTCATTTTGAGTACATGAACTCCCATGTATTCATGGAACATTCAGGACACAAAATGATGATGATGATGATGATGATGTCAGTGGACAGTGATATGTGAATGCTATGCAATTAAAGGTATGTAATGCATAGACAGAATCTCCATCCTCAGGCATCACCTAAGGTCTTAACAAGGAAAAGAGACTCATTGGAACATCTGCTATCTCCTCACCCATTCCATCTTAGACTATGACCAGACACAGACTTCATAGCTTCAACTTCAGCTAGCCCCCCACTTTACTCTGCTTGCCAATTAGGCTGATTAAGAGCTCTGAAGAAATCAAAAGCTCGCATACTATTTTGCGATATATTGTCTAGCCTAATCAGGATATTTCCCCAATGTGGATTTTGTTTCATGTGGAAGAGCATGGCTACCTCTGCTTTTTGTGCACCATCTTAATGTGGGCATTTTATAATCTGAAGGAGCACCATGCCTATTAGTCTATTATTTTTCATTGTGTACATTTTGACTTGTCTTTGTTCTCAAATGAAATACATTTAAATACATGGAGTGGGGAATCCCTACTAGCTTAACTTTCCACTATTTATTATGTTTAAAACCACTATTTCATTTATTAAACCTGATTGCTTAACTGGATTTGTTGACAAAAATGCTCCATTTGGTTTCCCCTGTAGTTTGACTTTAATTGTGTTTACTGACTGTGACGGATATGTGCTTTGTTCATTCAATACACTTTCCCCCCTTGCGTTTTAATGCTCAACTTTATACTGAAGCATATTTTTACATTTCCTTGCAACTTCAGGATTGCAAATGTCCTCTTGAACAAAGCATTTCAGAAAGTAATCACATTAGACTGATCCTTGGCTACCGGCTGCAAAATTAAATTTTCAAGATTAATGGATTTTATTTATTATTACCCCAAATGCTTCATACTCACATTTTAGTCAATTTCTAGCTTTTGCTTGCTTTGTTGGAACAAAGATATCAGTAGGTTTAAAATTATTATAACCACAGAACTTCAAAATTAGACATATCCCTGAATGAAATATTTGATCCCACAAGGTCTTGAGTGCACAGTGAAAACATACCAAAGCGCCTTCCTATAAATCATTGTTATGATTCATCTTACAACAGACTATTTAAGCTTTGACTATAAGCCTATTACGTCTGAGGATATTCACCTTCCCTTAGATTTCATACCCTCCAGCATTCCTCAGATGCAAATAGGGACATTTCTCACTCCCCCCATGGCCCTCCTCATTCCCCTCTCCCACCCCTGTCCCCCACCCCTGTGGAACATTTCCTGTAAGAAAGAACTACATGCCTGTATCCGGCCCCAAATTTTGTTACTTTACTCTCGCAGTTTTCTGGGTTAAGTGGTCTGCAAATGGATCCCCTCCCCCCCCCCCCCCCGAATCAAATAACATGGAAATGTGAGCTAAACATGTGCTATATTTCCATTAGTTTTCCAAAAGTGGCATTTGCATAGTGTGAAAGTTCAAAGATAACGCAGAAATTAACAGTTAGGGAAATGGAAACGTTGTCATGTGAATGCAGTCACAGTTCAGGGATACATCCCAGTAAGGCAAAAGCACTGATGGAGGGCATTGTGCAGGGCTGGTAAGAGATGCAGCTGGGGAAGAAAGGGCATGGGCTAGGGAGTCAACCAAAATCCTGGAGGTCCATATTCATCTCCCCAGACTTAAGACTCCCCACCCTTTTCCATTACCCATTTTTTCCAATGATGATTATGATGGTGAATTTGAGTCACTAAGCTTATGCCCCTGCCGATATGCCTGCTAATTCATTTTAGAAGAAATTAAGCCTGGCTATTTCAAAGTCTTGAAGGTTAGGCTAGGGGGTGCATATGACTCTTCCCGAATCGATTCCAAGACTAGCCCTCTCAAGGGAGGTAATAAGCATTTCAGTAAATGTTAAGAGGATGCTGGTTTTCTGTAGCTAAGGGCTTCTGTCCCATCTCTTCCACTACTCAGGAAATGCACCACCGTTAACAACTAAGATAGGACAGACACCCTGGCTTAAAATAGTTAAAGGAAAGTTTGTAACCTCAGAACATTTGCTGAATAGTTACATTTACGTTGTGAGCAGGCATAGCTAGAGATCAAAGGCACACACTATTAGCTAAAAGTTGCTGTTTTGATTCTCAACTTGGCCACTGTCTCTCAGTCCCAGACATTTGTAATATTGAGATATTGGCCTACCTCAAAGGGATGTTGTGAGGAATGTCGAGATAATATCTGTGAAGGTCTTTCAGTACTAAATCAAAATGTCAGAATGATCATTCAACCACATTTATCTGCAGCCTCACACATTTTTGCATGGAATCTCTTCAACGTGCTTTGCCTTTGGACTCTTCTCATACCGTACTTGTTCACACACTTCCCCTTCCTTGCTCCTAATTTTAGACTTCTCTGCGACAGTACTTAAAGGCTCCATTATGCCTGTGTAAGGTCCTTAAATGTCAGAAAAATAACCGTAGTGTAACGACGGACCCTGCAGAGACTGGTGTGATTTGGGACTCCATTCATTTGTGGGTGTTCTGCCTCTGTACATGCACATTGTCTCTCTCCTGCTGTGACAAAGTCAAGTTCTGTGTGGCAAAATTAGATCTCATGCTGCTAAGCACAGTTTAGCAAGGCTGGCTGGCAGAGGCTACTCGACAGGAGTGTCCGCCCACATCCAAAGTTACTAATTTCATTTTGAACTTAGTGATATGCTGCCAGCACTTTTAATGGTCACAACTTCGGTCCCAAAGATGTCTTATCTAGCACATTAGGCTGCATTTGTGCACCAGGGGATTCTGGTGGTGCAGAGCAGGGACCATGAAATGATGCATCACTCTCTTCCCCGAAACCTCACCTCTTCATTAAACCACCAGGCAATTCTAAATGTGTCAGTAAGTTTTAATATTAGTGCACCCGAGTCCTGCAGTGCACTGCAAATGTTTTCACGGAAGTCAAGAACACTGTCGGGGGACAGGGATTTCTTAGACCCCCTAAAGGTGCCCCGGAGAGAAAGAAGAAATATAAGCTACTGTAAGCTCGAGAGAGAGAGGGCAGGAGGGAGAATTTCATTCTACTAAAACATAATATATTTGAAGGGAAAGCAAATGTACTAAGCACATGAAAATAACCAGATAGAATCACTTCGATAATGACAAAGATATTCCAAGTCCAAATGTCACATTTTGTTATCATAGAGTCAATAAAATGATAATTTGTGTGTATCTCACACTCCGTGGATGGCAAGAATGAAGCGGACACCATGCTGGGATGAAATAGGCCACTGCCTTTATTAACTCGCAACTTGCAAACCACAACATGCAGACCACTTAATGAGGAGAGCTGCTTAAATCCTTCGCTATGACAGGCTTGGCTATCCACTCAGAATTACCTCCCACTGGGCCTAGCACAGTTCTGAGGCATTTCTCTGGGCACAGCTGCGCTTCCTCGGAAGCTGAGCAGAGGGCTTCCTAAGCAGCAGCTGCCTGACACAAACAGCCTGAGTACCTCCCCACCCACCTGCAAAAGTTTTTAGCGTCAAGTGCTTTCCTGATACCTAGCCCTCTATTGAAAATGGGGGGGGCACCCCTCCTCCTTGATTCATCTTTATTTTTCATATTTTTTATACTATACATACCTATTTTTATATGTATTATGTTTTATAGTTGAACCTGAAATGAGTAATCAGTATGAAACCACTTTAAACAGTCATGGCTTACTCCAAAGAATTCTGGGAGCTGTCATCTGTAAGGGTGCTGAGGGTACTTGGGAGACCCCTATTCCCTTTCAGAACTACATTTCCTAGATTTCCCTGGGGAAAGAGATTGATTCTTAAACTACACTGGGAATTGTAGTTCTGGGAGGTGAATGGGGATCTCTTAACAACTCTCAGCATTTTTACCAAACTACAGCTCCCATGATGCTAGTTTAGAGGAAGAAATGACTATTTAAAGTGGTATGTATCATCGTGCTTTAAATGTATGATGTACATGTGGCCTAAATGACTTTAGGATGAAAGAGAGAAATAATAAAAACTTACTTTATCCAAATCTAGCTTTCTGAAACAGCATACGGATGCCTATTCCCTCACCCAGTAGCACCTTAACCAGTCCTTTATCTCAAACCCGCAATGTAATGAGCTCATTCTAGTCTCCCTGTGCTGCCAACTCATGATAGGAATCTGGCAGTGCCCCTGTCATGGGCTATGATTGGCATGGTCAATCCAGTACTCTGTCCAGGAAGGCAGACTCATGCATTTTTTCTAATAATAAAAAAGCTCTCTATGATTCATTTTACATATAATTATAATAAAGATGCTCACTTAAAGGTTAATGCTCAAATATTACTACTAGGGACTTGAAGTTGCTGAGAAAAGTCTGAGAATGAAATGTTTTCACCTAAAGGTTATTTATTGCCAGGAGAAAGCATAGCATGTTTTTATGCCCAACTAGTGAATGAAGAGGCATGGATTATAAATCTTCACTTCCAGACATGAAGTTTGCAGAGCCATAGTCCCCAAACACATCAAAAACAAGAACAGTTCATGAAGTCCTAAGCTAACCCTGGCTGGACCCAGTAGGAACGCATTAATCTGCAGAGCATGTCTTCTGATAGAACGAAATGAAGAGAAATCAGTAACGAAAACAAGCCATTTATAATACACTGTGAAAAATCACTAAAACAATAGCTTTTGGAAACCTTGCATCTGCAGAAAACCTTCTGGGCTTGAATCCAATACAAACCTGTCAGAAAATATTGATGAAAAATGTGCATTTACAATTGTAAATAAAACATGAATATGGAACCTGCTCCTAAATTCAATTTTTCCACAAGGAAGGTAAGCCTTATTTCAAAACATGTTATTTAGTCAAAATGATTTAATTAAGACAGTGTTGTTGGCAACAAAATTACTTCTGAGCTGCACCACTGAAATGATTATTGACAAATAACATGAGCTTCAGTTACCATAACCACGTTTATGTGCACTGTTCCTATAGACACTTCAGACAAATTACTGTGAGACATGTTGTTATTATATAGTTTTGCTTTTTTAAAAAAAAGCTGTTTTGAATATTTTCAAGGCAATTGTCAGCTGGCTTGACCCCAGCCTCTTCTATATAATTTTAGCTTGAAGGATATTTTTAAAGATCTTATTAACCCCTTCACTGTCTGCAATGTGTCACTCTGGAAGAGAACCATGTCTGCTAAAATACTTACTGTACCATTAAATTTGTTAAGCTCCAAGGCAGCCAAATTATACTTTTGTGTTTCTTACAAAGAAATTAACATTTCCACCAACCCAGTGAGACATGTACACAATTATCAACTAGCCCAATATCAGCAATCAGGACCCTGCATGCTTATTCTAAGAGGGTGTCTGAGGGTGCTATGTTGGGGGCCCCAGGATTAAATAGGTGACTGGCCTAGTGAGCTTCATAGCTAAGGGTGATTTAAACCTGGATATCCCTGTCCCAATCCAGCACTCTAAGCTTTCTCAGGTTCCATTTTGAACCCAGGACATGTGTAATTGGTTACTAAAGCATCCATGATTCATTTGCCCCTCTTGCCTTTAAGTCTTCTGAGCATGAGCTGTCTTAGGAAGAATCATCAAAGCCTCCTTGATTTATGGAGCTAAATTAGGCACCTCTTGAGCAGTATGTTTATTCATCCCTTTTTGGATTCAAGGTCTTCTCATAAATGCTGTAGAACATCTATATTCATCTGAACCAATCAGCACACAATGATCATGATTATGACCAGAATGTAACTGTAAACAAGGCAGTGTTCTCTGTTTGCAATTATAAGTAGCCATTATTTCCATAAATAACCACAGATGCCACAAGTAACCACTGACTCCTGTATCGCGACTCCACTGTGCAAAAGCCCAAGGAAAGCTGGTCTCTTTCCATATTAGGACTAGATACTTTCCTTCAATATTTTGTTTAGTAATTTATCATTTTGCCTTAAATTCTTCTCTGCAATATTAATGCATGGAATTTAAGTTTATTTGCATTTTATTTATAGATTTACAGCACAATTCTATGAAGGTATATTCAGAAGTAAGCCCCATTGAATTTAATGAGACACATTCCTAGATAATTGTGTATAAGATTTCACTCTTAATGTTTGAGGTAGTAGTAGTAGTAGTAGTAGTTAATTACATTTGTCAGTCACTTTACCTTGCCAAGGGCAACCCAAGGCAACTTACGACCAAACAAATAAACAATAAACCCCACACAGATTCATTAAAACCAAGAGGAAAGAGAAATACATTAAAAACTATTGTATTGTAATAATCTGTTAGAAGCCGCCCAGAGTGGCTGGGGAAACCTAGCCAGATGGGTGGGGTAGAAATAATAAATTATTATTATTATTATTATTATTATTATTATTATTATTATTATTATTAAACATCCCACCCACATCTAAAAGGCAACAGTTTGTTAAAGGCCTGCTTATAGGAGAAAGCTTTTGCTGTGTACCTAAAGATATAAAATGATGGTGCCCCTTGAGCCTCCCTGGGAAGAGCATCCCATAGGTGGGGAGCCACCACAGAAGAGGCCTGTTCTTTTGTTGCCACCCTCCAGACCTCTCTGGGACGCGGGTGGCGCTGTGGGTTAAAGCCTCAGCGCCTAGGGCTTGCCGATCGAAAGGTCGGCGGTTCGAATCCCCGGGGCGGGGTGCGCTCCCGCTGTTCGGTCCCAGCGCCTGCCAACCTAGCAGTTCGAAAGCACCCCTGGGTGCAAGTAAATAAATAGGGACCGCTTACTAGCGGGAAGGTAAACGGCGTTTCCGTGTGCAGCTCTGGCTTGCCAGAGCAGCAATGTCACGCTGGCCACGTGACCCGGAAGTGTCTTTGGACAGCGCTGGCCCTTGGCCTCTTTGAGTGAGATGGGTGCACAACCCTAGAGTCTGTCAAGACTGGCCCGTACGGGCAGGGGTACCTTTACCTTTACCTTTTACCAGACCTCTCATGGAGGGGGAACACAAGGAAGATTATAACTGCAAGGTCCTGGTTGGTTCATATGGGGACAAGCAGTCCTTGAGGCATTGCAGACCTGAGCTGTTAAAGGCTTTATAGGTCAAAACCAGTGCTTTGTATTGGGTCCAGAAACTAATTTGCAGCCATTCAGGCCAGGATCGGTGTAATATGTTCAAACTGTCTCGTCCCATTGAGCAACCTGGCTGCTGAATTATGTACCAGCTGAAGTTTCCAAACTGTATTCAGAAGCAGTCCCCCCCTCCCCCCATATAATATGTTGCAGTAATCAAACCTAAAGGTTACCAGAACATAGACCATAGAAGTGTGGAAGTTGTACAAGTGCCCACTCTATTTTTCCTCCTTCTCAGATCCCATTTCACGTTGTGGAACAGAGTTAAGGCTACTGCAGTGACCATAAATAAGTTTGGGTCTCTCTACACTTTAGGAGTGGTCAAGCATTATTCGTCACAACCCTTCACTTTTTTGCCACTGAAAATACGTAATTAAAGTTTGGTTTGTACTATGGAGCAAGAGCTAGTGTCGAAAACTGCAGGATTGAGACAAAATTAGTTATACGTGTTATTATTGTTATTTCTGTTGTCTGGTCTTTGACGGTAATAAATATTGATTCATTCAGCTAGTATGGAAAAGACCCTCGAAAGGGCAGAACATTATGTAAAATAAAATTAATAAATCTGACCCAAATTTCTAACTTCAATTTCTATCTCTTCCTTCAAACAGAAATAATCTATACCATAGTGATCATCTCTATACCAGCTTTTCATACCCCATTTTTAAAAAGAAAATAAATCCAGGCCTTTTCTTCACTCTTCTTGGCTGGGAATTTTGTTGTGGCTGCTGCATGAAATTTTGTCATATTCCTTTGTCTCCCAAATAGAGCTGAATGAATGCAATCTACTGGAGGCAACTACATCCATGTAGTGAATGGGATATATCTTGGCAATATGACTTTCAGTTTATTTCAGAATTATGCTTCAGTATTTTCAGAACCTGTTCCTGCTGTATAATAAGCAATATTCAGGGTTAGCTGGCCTATCAATCATGTTAAATGGGAGTTTTTCAAAGAAAGGTACTTCCTGTGGATTAAAGACATAAACTCTATGATTGAGAAAATGAGTTTGATGGTGCTGTGCATCCAGATTTCAAATATCTATTTAGTTGCATTTCTTACTAGGCCTGCTGTTCTATATGAGCTTAACTGTATTGTAAAATGGAATACTTCAGGTTCCAGAAGTCTCTTAAAATGAGAGAGTTGTTGTGGCTTTCCCTCAAGATCTCAGTGTTAGAGATATCTTAACAGTTCTACAGGTATTCTTAAACTTGTCAGTTTTCTCTAATCCTATTCATTAAACTTTGAAGTGTATTACAATATTGCATATAGTTTATTGAAGTGTTTGGGCTTTTTTTAAAAAAAACAACAACACAGAAAAAATATCAGTCAAACTTCTCCTGTGCTGGAGTGCATTGGGGTAGAGTTTTTACATTATATCATCTGATGAACAAACACCATGCAAGGTAGAAGGGCCTTGTTATGATATTCAGCTTTCATAAATAGATGGTCATAACCTGCTGAAACAAAGAAAATGTAGCATTTAGGTACACTTGCGAACAAGTAACATGCATCCAGGAGGACTGCTGTTCAGTTTAAGCATCACTTTAACACCCATGTCCCCTGCCACCCTACAGTGAAATAAAAGCAACTTTAAAAAGCAGTAAAATAAGATGCTACTGGGCCCACAGAAACCAGAGCAGTATTTTGTTCACTTTTAAAGGTTAAGAAGCTTTTTAACTTCCACTGCGGCAGCTTTTACTATCATTTTTTGTTTCTCTTGATACTTCATAAAGGTCAAGACAAAGTACTTCTTGATCAAGTCACAGCTACAGAAAATCCAAGGCTTTTTTTTCTTTTGAAGTCGATTGCGGAACAGGATGTAGTGCTTATGCACTCGTCCATCTTCTAGTTCAATTTTATTTCCACAAGAAATAATGTGTCCACACTTCCCTACTTGGTCTAAGTTCTCATTTGGATGTCTCTGAAATTTCTGGTACAGTCTTGACGGTGGTTATAGGACTTGCAGTGTAATGTCTGCTTTTGAGTCTCTTTGTCTCCCTTTCACTCACATACAGGTAGAGTGCTAGCACCAGGCTTGAGTTGGCACTCAACATAGTGCTGCCAATGCCTTTCCCAATGCCAGGAATAACAGGAATGCCAATAGTACTGGCACGTATTCTGTCTGCTCACCTGCAGCATTATCACTGTCATTGCAACAATCAGTCATTCCCTCTGAATCCCTGGTGCTGTCAGCACCTGGACCACTAATGGGTGCTACTTGTTGCCTAGCTGGCTGTTCTGCTGACTGCAGCTTTAAATTCCCCACAATACAACGTCCATGTGGCTTCTGCCAGTTTTCTTTCTTCCCACTTTCCTCCACTCAACTTGCCAGGCTTTGGGAAATCGGCTTCCTCCCCCATGGCCGTAAATAAGCAGATCAAATGAAAGGAAATTCTTACCAGTTAGATTCTTTAATAAACACAGTGAGGGACAAAAGAAAATGTCTACCTAGAATGGCGATGCTCCCAATTAAGATTCACACCTCCTCCATCCCTTGTAATCTGAGCTTGTACCCTCTGCGCTTTCTGTTCTGAGACTTATGCTGTCCAAAGACTGTGAATCTGTTAACCCTCTCTCTTCCCATGTTTCTTCTCCTAACTGTTCCCCTTCCAGTATTTCCCAGCTTCTGCATTCTGAACTATGTCCCTCTGCAAACCACTATTCCAAATCTATACTGTCCTCCTGCTCCTAGGAAGATTCAGGATCAGGGGCGGGGCAGGGGGTGGCTTCCACCATTCTTCCTCAGTGCAGCCCTCCTCAGCACAGTACGTGACACAATTCAATACAGTGGAACCTTCGAGTTGCAAAAGCGGCAAACCCGGAAGTGTTTTGCTGCTCATGCATGCGCAGAAGCTGTCTACCGCTGCGCGCACATGCGCAGAAGCAGTCTCTCCAGTTGCAAAAACTTCCAGATACGGCCAGACCTCCAGAACAGATCTCGTTCACAACCGGAGGTACCACTGTATACAAGTTGCCAGTAGATGACAGATGAGATCATATCCCTAAATTCTCCCAATTTAATTGGGACATCCTGGATTGCCAGAAGATGCCCTGGCTTCTGATCCTAATCCCAGATGTCCCACTTTGTCTCCTGTGCTCTGGAAACATAGTCTCCAGGAGGGGGATCCCAAAACTGGGGATGGAGCACAGCAATGGTGAGGTCAGGGTCTTACAGATACACCGTATTGATAGTGGTGCCCCACCCAGGTAAGCTGCAGTGATGTTCCATCTCACCACTACGCACCACTGTGTATTGAAGACAATACACAGAATCAATCCCCTCTTCTCCTGCTTGATTATATGAATAATATGGCACCTGAATCTTTGTTAGTGAATAAAATTCATTGTGGCTTCACAGAGCTGTATCTAAGATAACTGGGTTTGACAGCTGCTGAAACACAATGCAAGAAAGGGATCTTCAGTTTAGCAATGCAGCAGGTTATGGTTGTGTTACAGAATTCCAGGTTGACTCCATGACTGTGCAAGTTCAAAGATCCCCCTTATTCAACTCTCCCCTATCTAAGAAGGATGAGGGCATCCACAACAACTTGCTTCAAGACTATGTCAAAATGTTTTTGGAGGATAGGCTCGCTAAAACTGATCACCAGCTGAGATTTTTCTCTTATCTTCCCCACTACTCAAAGCTCTTTATAATGTTTTTGTTACTGTAAGGTTCACAGGATATATATTTTGCATATTTCAAATCAGATCTCTCACTGAAGAACAAAGCAAACACAGAGAACATTTGATATCTTCTAGAAAGTAAGGATCTGTATATTACAATGGGTGGTTTTTTTAAAAAAGGTGAAATATTTCTAGCCATTAGATCAACCTAATAGATTTTATATTCATTTAGGCTGTAATCTAATGCACACTTACTTACAAGTGAGCCCCAGTGAACTCAATGGGACTCAATTCTGAGCAGATCAGTATAGAATTGTTCCATTCAATTACCTAAAATGTTAAGTTCTGTATAGTTTTTACTGTTGCAATTGCAACCATCTAATGGTGAATGTGTTTATCAACCAATAGCTAATACAACTCAAAATGTAATAGTTTACTTGAATGATTGCCTTGTATATATGGAAATGTTGATTGTTGTTTTCCTTCTTTCTCTTAAGGGTTTAACCTTGAATGTATGCATAAAGCCAAAAGCCAAGAGGCAAAAGCACAAACTCAGATATGGCCAAATCCGTCGTCACCCTTCCATCCTCTGACCAAATAGCTTCCACCTTGTTACTTCAAATGAAATCTGCAAACCTCCACAGAGCTTGAAAACCTTGACACATAATTCTTCTGATGGTTAAGAAAGAAAGAATGGGGCAGAAAAGTGAGTAAAACATCAGTAATGTGTTTAGCTGGTGATGCAGGCTGTTCTCCAATCAAATTTTGTTTCCCAAAGGAAAGTCTCCGTTTTAAATTGCACAGCAAGCAAGCCAGAGAAAGGAAACAAATAATCAAAACCCTCCCAAGAGGGAGAAGAATAAAGCAAGAGCTCCAGAGATCCTATTTAATAAATAAACACCTTCATTTCTGTAAGTTAATTTCACCACAGGAAATAAGTTTAGTCTTAATTATATTGCCTTATGTCATGTTTTATAAAAGGTAAATTAGGCTCATTGACTCACTCTTATTAAAGGCATTGTGTGCTGCAAAAAATCATTCCATGTAGATTAGATCTTTGCAGATCCTTGGCAGACTACAATTATGTACTATGGAATATTGGTATTGTTAGCCCACACCTGTGTCACTTAAAAAGAGGGAGGTTTTGCAGCCGAGTTTCATTTTTCCAAAAGCCACCATCAGCACAGTATATGGAAAGTATATGAGTGGAAACCCCCCAACAAGCAATACATTGTGCTACAGCACAATGGAACAAGTGAAGGGAAATGAATCTAGAAACCATGCCTCATGCAGTGTTTGTTCTCGCAGAAGTAGCGATGTTGTCAAAGTTTGTATGTTGTATTCCAGCTTTGGAATACACACCTCAGTGACTCACAATGCTCTTCTTTCATATGTGAGATTTATAACCAGTGCTTTTTCTCCTTTAAAGAATGTTTAGGGGTTACTCTCATTATCCTACTCATATTGAAATGTTGTTGTTGTTTAGTCGTTTTGTCATGTCCGACTCTTCGTGACCCCATGGACCAGAGCACGCCAGGCACTCCTGTCTTCCACTGCCTCCCACAGTTTGGTCAAACTCATGCTGGTAGCTTCAAGAACACTGTCCGACAATCTTGTCCTCTGCCGTCCCCTTCTCCTTGTGCCCTCAATCCTTCCCAACATCAGGGTCTTTTCCAGGGAGTCTTCTCTTCTCATGAGGTGGCCAAAGTATTGGAGGCTCAGCTTCAGGATCTGTCCTTCCAGTGAGCACTCAGGGCTGATTTCCTTAAGAATGGACAGGTTTGATCTTCTTGCAGTCCATGGGACTCTCAAGAGTCTCCTCCAGCACCATAATTCAAAAGCATCAATTCTTTGGCGATCAGCCTTCTTTATGGTCCAGCTCTCACTTTGATACATCACTACTAGGAAAACCATAGCTTTTACTATACGGACCTTTGTTGGCAAGGTGATGTCTCTGCTATACTGCCCCTCAATGAGGCCAAACTAAGATTCACAAAATGTTTAGTGGTTTGCATGCCCCCTGCAGATTCCCCCCCCCAAGCACCGTTTATAACTCTCAGAGTTCTTCACCAGCTAAAGATAAGTCAAGAATCCAAGCTGGCGAGGAATTCCCCTCTCCTGTCTTCTTTCCTTACTTGGTTGAATGCTAGGCAGCAGCAAGATTCCCAGCCACCCTGGATGCTGCTGTAGCAGCAATCAAGGAGGCATATCAAATAGGCAGGTAGTGAGCAAATCCTTTAGCAAGACCTCCTTAGCAGTGCTACTTCTTCTGTCATCAAAAACAACCAATACTAAGCAACGTGAGAAAAGTGGCAGAGGGAAATATTAAACTCACTTGTGAAGAGTGGTTTCAAGGGATTGGAGAAGGTGTTCTGAGCCCATCACATTTTGCTGTCATAAAGAGCACACCAAGCTTCTAAACAGGCTCAGAATAAACTGAACTATTTTCTGAGGGAAAGTGTGGTTTGGTTGTCAATTTCTCAGTCAAACATCATCCCTGGAAAAGAATCCATAGGGATCATCTCTATGCTGAAGAAAGAAATACATTTGCCTCTGCATGTTTGTGAAGGTCATTCCAAATGTGATTGGACAAGGGTTCTCAAGCTTTCTACCCCCAGGGCCCACTGAAATTTACTGAGGCCCACCAATCATAAAATGGTGGCACAGGAGCTGTGCCAGTCACTCTAAACTGAGTATTCAGTCACAGCAAATGAAGACAAAGCTGGCACAATAAACTGGCAATTACTGACATAATTTTCTGTTGATATCTAATCCACCTTTGGAAATTCTTTGCTATAGCATTTTTTTCTTCTGGCGAGGAATTTCATAGCCCTGTTTTAAACTAAATTAGCTCATTGGTTCATAAAACTCAGTTTAGAGCAGATCTTTGGAGTTTTAATAATCTTTCCCAACCTTACCTGAAAATTCTTGTGACTGAGTTACAGTTTTCAATAAATGCTATGGTGACTCCATGTCCTCGGAAGAAATGTAATTCTGTATTTGTGGTGCAATTACTTTCCTCATATGAGTTGGAGAAACTGGACTGAAGCTGAACTTGCTACACCACTAAACAATTTTGGACCTTAAGCTGCCTCTGTCAGGTGACTAGAACTGGGGGCAACTTCCACTATGGGGGTATCTCACCTCAGATTCTCAACATGTGGCACATGAACACTGTGTCCTTGAATTATCCTAATGAGTATTCAGAGAAATTGAAGAGGAAGCGTTCAGAGGTGTGATCAATCCCATTGCTCTGAATGTCTTCAGGAACATATTTTTATAGAAGTTGTCAGGCTTTATACTCATTGCCTGAAGTGAGGTGCTCTTGTACTCATGAAGTCTCCTCACATTATGTAGCAGCTTGATTTTCCAAGGTTCTACACAGTGCAAGGGCCTGCAGGAGTAGAGGTGACACCCCACTTCAGACAGGCTGGATCTACACCCAGGAAAAAAATGCTATAAATGAGTCAGAAATTAAATCATTATAACAAAAGAAAAGCAAAACTATATGTAAAGTTGCATAGACAAAGTTTGGGGCTCTACAGCACCATCTGGTATCACATGTTTATAATGTAGTTATAGCGTTGTAACATGACTAATGTAGCCGAGTCCAGCTTGAGTAGTGATATGGGATGGTGTCTGGGGTGTGTGTGAAGTAGAATGCTTTTCCCTGCTAATTTGATCTATTTGTTCAGGTTCATAACACCTGAACAGGACTCCTGATGCTGACTCATTGCTTCTTATGATCAGGGCAAAAGGGATATCATCTTATTATCAGCACTAATGTTCATCTCCAAATCAGGATGCAATCACACTGAATGGAACATTATTATAGCTGGCCCAAGAATTTAGGCTCCTGACACCAGAAATGATAGTTAGGAACATGATTATATTGTTACACTACTGATACATCTAGTTCAGTATTATGTATGCTGACTGGCAGCAGGTCTCCAGGGCTTCAGACAAGGTATTTTCCAACCCTAACCTTGTGATGCTAGCGATACTCTACCACTGAGCAAGGGTCTTAACCCAATTCTTCTAAATTAGGATATGCAGACTATCTAGACAACAAGCAAACAATAGAAGGATTCATCTAGAACATAGAAATATGTCTTTTTAATATGTTCATTCCTGACTCTGAAGAGAGTTTTCAAAGTTTAGTCACATCTGCTAGGTAGTTTAAGAGTTTGTGAATGCCTCAGGCCTCCAGCAAAATTCTCTGTCATAAGTCTTCAAGACTGTGAATACAGTGGTAACAAGGAAAGGCCTGGGAGCTCTATTTCAAGTGTCCTCAGAGAATAGAAAATAAACTTGAATACCACTGCTTTTCTTTCATTCTGCAACTGACAATTGTTTTGCTTGCCTGACAACAGCTGTACTCATCTACAACTTGTTTTGTCACTTCTCTTATATCACGTAAGCTATTTTCACATTCACCTAAATCAGCTTTAGACTGAATTACGGTGGGAGTAAGCAGGGTGTATTTTGAGAGGCGTATGAAAAAATAAACAAAAAGCAAAGAGTAATGATGAGCTTATATTATTTTTGTTGGTGGTGACGAAATAAAAAAAATTATGGGGGATTGAAGGCAAACAAAGCTACTGTTGCATACGATAACCTGTAGATAGGGAGGGAAGGATAGCAAACATTTTACAAATGCTGTGTCTGCAGCTTGATGTTGGCTCTTGGTTTGAAGGATTGGGACTGAGTAGCTCATTACCCCAGCTTCTGCTTGTAGAGTTCCTAGCCAGCAGGGCCAGTGGTTCCATAAGGCAAATTGAGGCAATGGTTGCAGACAGTGGGGTGGGGGAGAGGCAGGTAGTAAGAGACTGGTACCACTCAGGTCTCTGTTAATGTGCCCCATCATTCACTCTGTCCACCCCCCCCCTCCAATGGTGCAGCTCCTGAGGTGCTCTCTGTAATATATGGGATAACACCATGTCTCTCCAAGGAAGAGGAATCTTTCCACAGTGTGAGGCATTCTTGATGAGGGAGAGTGTTTGAATTCTTGACAGTTTCCTGCCTGAGCTAGAACTTCTGTGTTGAATTCAGTTAAATGTTTATTTAACTTTAATTTAAAGCAAAGTGTATAGCTCTCCTAGAAGGAACCCTTCATTGGAATGACCACCAGCTTTGCTGCCACTAACAGAGCAGATGATCAGAAACTTAGCTGTAGAAAAAGATTCAGGCTTGGGGTTTTTTGTTGTTATTGTTAAGCTTGCTTCTAATTGTCAGACGTATTGATTAAAACTGGCTACCACCAATTAACTTTGTAGTACGATTCTGTTTGTGTTTACTCAGATGAAGGTTCACCAAGTTCAGCAAGGTGTACTTCCAAGTGAGTTTGCACAGCCATTGCTGACTAGTCTAAGAATTAAGCTGGTATAAGCATGCAAACCTATTTCCCTTCATCCCATATCTCTGGATATTATTATTATTATTATTATTATTATTATTATTATTATTATTTATTGAATTTATATACTGCCCTATACCCAGGGGTCTCAGGGCAGTTCGCAGAATAAAATCAAGATATAAAACCACAAAATACTTCATAAAAATGAAAACAACAACCCAATAGCCCCCCCCCCAAAAAAAAACATTTTAAAAGGGCATAGGATGTAAATCAGATCAACCAAAGGCCTGGTTAAAAAATAATGTTTTTGCCTGGCACCTAAAGGTGTATAATGAAGGCACCAGGTGAACTTCCCTGGGGAGAGCATTCCACAGAAATGGATATGCATTTTCAAGAATATTTTCTGAATAAAGAACAATGCTATCAGATAATAAATTAGATTTTCTGAATTAAAATCTAAGGCATTCTCCAGCCTCAATCAGAAGACACCTTGATAGCTTCATAACAAGGCAAGATGTACTTGGTTTGGAACATACAGCATTTCCTTTTTTTAAGCAGCAATATTAGCTCTACATCCCCCATGGAAGGTTTGCAGACAGTGTGCTCTCCTTGTCACTCCATTCTTTTCTGCTAGAGCGTCATAGTATTCCCAGGCTTATTGGATGTGGTGTGAAAATAATTTTACCTCCCTGCTGTTTCTGCTGTTAATGTTGTTTTGTTTTTGAAACCTTTATGTAACAAGTTGCATATGCAGAGTTTTCTGTAGAAAGTTAGATTGCTAACATATTTTATATAAGGAATCATTGCGCAAAACGAAACAAGCCTTGAGTAATTATGTATCCATATATTATGACTTCTTATCAATTCATAACCATATGCATAGTGCCCATCTGTAAATGAAGGTAAACAGTCAATTTTATCTAGCAGAGTGGTCACTGAAAGTGTAATCCCTGAATTTGGATTGTGAACTCTGGTGGCTCCTAATGCTCACCTCTAATATAAAGTGATCATTATGAGCACCATCACCCCACGTTCTTCTCCAGCTCAGATTTTTATCTGAACCAGATAACTCATTTTTCCTCTCTCTAGCCCACTCACCCAGCCTCTAATCTCCTTCCTTCTCTCAACCACTACCTATCTCCCTGTTTTCCAAGTTGAAGGGGTGGGATGCAGATCTATATATATTTCCTTGTGCTGTTGGTACCTAGCTCACTGCCGTGTACAGAGAGAGCCCTTCCAGACTTACCATTTATAGTTCTGTAGATGCTGCTCATTGCAATGTTTTTAAGAAACAAAACTGTAGTTGACTATCAACACCACTGGCCCCATGTTGCTGGTTTTGGAAGGTGATTATACTTGTCTCCATCCATATCAATGACAGGTTGTGTTCATATTAAGAAAAGTTTCTGTCTGCAATCACACCTTTTCTGTTCCCTCATTCCCTCATTCCACCAACTGGTAAATGTTGGTTATGAGCATGCACACAGTGTTATTACTGATAGGACTTTTGCAGGACTTTTGTTGTTGTTGGTAGTATAGAACACCAGGCATTCCGGACTTCTGACCTCATGGGAGATTAGAAGAATAAATGGCAGGAACTACTTGACTTCACTATGTTGGTCTGAACTATCCACCATTTTAGAGTCTGCCATGACAGGCCTAATGTCAAAAAAAGTTCCACATAAAAGTGGAAAACTGTGCAACTCACCTTTCACACAATGAAAATATTGTGGAACCATTCTGGGGCTTTCACAAATGTTTTTTGTTATTGCTGTTGTTTAGTCATTTAGTCATGTCTGACTCTTTGTGACCCCCATGGACCAGAGCACGCCAGGCACTCCTGTCTTCCACTGCCTCCCGCAGTTTGGTCAAACTCATGCTGGTAGCTTTGAGATCACTATCCAACCATCTCGTCCTCTGTCGTCCCCTTCTCCTTGTGCCCTCCATCTTTCCCAAAATCAGGGTCTTTTCCAGGGAGTCTTCTCTTCTCATGAGGTAGCCAAAGTATTGGAGCCTCAGCTGCAGGATCTGTCCTTCCAGTGAGCACTCAGGGCTGATTTCCTTAAGAATGGATAGGTTTGATCTTCTTGCAGTTCATGGGACTCTCAAGAGTCTCCTCCAGCACCATAATTCAAAAGCATCAAATGTTTAGGACTGCAATATTCCAGAACAGGTATGGAATGACAATGACGTCATGTGGTAGCATGCAGGCAAGGTGGGCAGGGGTGGGGGTGGGGACACAACACCAGCAGCTACAGTGATAGATGTCTGGAATGTCTGGGAAGGAGAAACATCTGGTCCTCTATGGCTTCCCTAACCAAAGCTAGAGCTACATCAGCCTCAATTTAAGAGTAAGGGTTGGTAGGTGGGATGTAGGCTGGCGGTGGTCGGAAGCTGGGAAAGTGTTTGGGTGTCACAGCTTCTGATTTAACTTGGTTTAGCATGGAAAAAGCAAAATTTCAACATTATGGAATGTTCAAGTAAACCTGTGCATGTACACAATATTCTCCACAATGTGTGTAAAACAAAACAGCAATTGGTTTTGATTAATCATTCATACGTGTTCCTAGAATTGTGGTTGGGCCTGACTGCTCATAGCACATACACAAATTCCCCCCTCCCTGTGGCCAATGTTTGCTTTAACATTTTATAACATAGGGCATGCATATGCAGTGCTCCTGCTAATATTATAGTGGTTGAAGTGATCCTTATAGGAAGCATCAAAACAGCATTATTATTGCAATTATTATTTCATTTATATCCCACCTTTCCTCCAAGGAACTCAAGGTAGCACACCAAGTTCTCTCCTTCTCCATTTTATCCTCTGCTGTTGAGGTAGCTTAGGCTAAGAGATTGTGACTAGCCCATGGTCACTCACTGAGTTTCATGGCAGAGTGTGGATTTGAACCCTGGTCTCCCAGGTCCTGGCTCAACGCTCTAACCACTATACAACACTTACCTCTGTTCTTGGTGCCTTGAACCTCATTCCATTTTCTATAATTACTAACCGTTGGAGTTTCTTTCTTTCCCCCTTCACATTGAATCTCGCCATTAAACATAGAAAGAAACTATTGCCAAATCTACTTCTTTATCTCAGAGCTACTTAAATATGCTTGCATTCTCACTTCAGTTTTTTAAAAACACAATAATAATAAAGGAAATTTGAAGTTAGAGAAGCAAACACTGTGCTCCTTTACTTTTCTTAACTGAAGTTTTCCGGACAGATATCAGTGGAAAGGTCATCATGTCAGATATTTTTGTACATGTTTATAAACTAAGAAGAAAAGGAATTTTTTAAATTGACACTATATAATAATAGAGAAAGGACACCATGCACCTCAAGGGTAATGCATAATAGGTATATCAATTTCACATTGTTTTTCCCCCCTAATAACGTTCAGGTAATGGATGCCATGTCCTATTTTTCATTAAAACATAAAAGTCACACTACTGTCTAGATATTCCACTTGTTGCTTAGGTATATACAAAATATACAGGAAATTTAGAGTATTTATCCCAGTGCACAGCAGCATCTAAGGGCTATGGAAGCCCTTAAAAACTGTATTTCCCATGAATCTAAGAGACTCTGGTGATTGCAGTGCATAGTTGCAGCAGTGTTAAAGATCTAACTGAGGTCCTACTGAAGCCTTCATAAATTTTAGTATGTGAGATGTTTCCATCAGGAAATGTAAGATGAGATTTCCATCCATCAGACTTGATCTGACCTGGGTCCCCTGCAGCCCCCCAGATCACTTCCAGAAAGTTGGGGAACTCTCCAACACAGGGTTGAATTTGGCATGGGGGGCTGCAAGGGGAACAAGGAATCATAAATTTGCACCCTCAATTCTCCCATTAGCAGTTGCTTCCATTGGACCAAAATCTCTTTTATGAACACAAAGGCACAAATTGGATTCCACCTATTAGGGTTTACCTATAGTAACAAACAAAATGATAAACTAGGCATTGATTAACTGAATATGGAAGCATTATTACTGGCGTGTGGGATTCTTCTTAGTGCTCTGAGCATATAGTACATATCTGTCATTCTTTTATTTTTTTAAAAAAAAATAAATGTTATTTACATTTGTGACAGAAGCAAAATGACACCTAACATAATGAATATATTAGCAACCTATAGTTAGGAGCATTGGTTTAATATCTGTTGTACTGTAAAACATTTGTTCTTCTTTCCTCCTTTCCTTTTTTGTTTACATTTCCATCTTATACAGTCATCCCACAGAAGGCCACATATTGTTGGTGGTTGCCAGCCATGTTCCTTTTGGGCTACATATTTAATAAAGAGATACCATGTCATTTGAAACTTTGATTTTGTCTTTATCCATTGTTCCTGTTTGTCACATCTTGTGTCAGTTTATATGTCAATGGAATTGTCCACATTTGCTGGTACAATTCTGATAGTAAGTTCTCTCCTAAATCTTTCCACCTTCTAGTTATTGTTAACCATGTTGTTAATAGCAAGTCCTTGTGGACCTTGTTGATAGCAAGTCTCCTAAGATGCAAATGGTCATGCATTTGACTAAATGCCCATAATCCCTGGCAGGAAATGTCTCTTTGTGTATCATTTGCAGCCAATGAGAGAGCTCTACAAGGCCTGTGACAAATCTCTGACCTGCTAGTCCTTCCTCTTCCCCAAATAGGAACTGTCAAGGAAGAGGAAGCAGCAGATTGAAGTAAAAAAAATTTAAAATCCCACGATCAGTGTGCCACACACGGGTGTGTGGCCTGACTATAAAAGTGGTAAGAACCAGTTTGGGAAGAACCTAACACTGACTGTTGGAGATGCAAGGAGGGCTCTTCACATACAGCAAGCATTGAGGTTGAATCCTGACAAGACAGAAGTACTGTTCTGGGGGACAGGGGACAGGCGGGAGTGGAGGACTCCCTGGTTCTGAATGGGGTAGCTGTGCCCCTGAAGAACCAGGTGTGCAGCCTGGGAACCATTTTGGACTCACAGCTCTCCATGGAGGCACAGGTCAATTCTGTGTCCAAGGCAGCTGTCTACCGGCTCCATCTGGTATGCAGGCTGAGACCCTTTCTGCCTGTGTACTGTCTCATCAGAGTGGTACATGCCCTGTTTATCTCCCACTTGGACTACTGCAATGCACTCTATGTGGGACTACCTTTGAAGGTGACACAGAAGCTACAGCTAATCCAGAAAGTGACAGCTAGACTGGTGACTGGGAGTGGCCGCCAAAACCATATAACACCAGTCCTGAAAGACCTACATTGGCTCCCAGTATGTTTCCAAATGCAATTCAAAGTGTTGGTGCTGACCTTTAAAGCCGTAAATGGCCTCAGCCCAGTATACCTGAAGGAGCGTCTCCACCCCCATTGTTCAGCCCAGACACTGGGGTCCAGCTCCGAGGACCTTCTGGTGGTTTCCTCACTGTGAGATGTGAGGTTACAGGGAACCAGGCAGATGGCCTTCTCAGTGGTGGTGCCCGCCCTGTGGAATGCCCTCCCATCAGATGTCAAAGAAATAAACAACTATCTGACTATTAGAAAACATCTGAAGGCATGGAAGCTTTTAACGTTTGATGTTTTATTCTGTTGGGAACCATCCAGAGTGGTTGGGGAAACCCAGATGGACATTATCATCATCATCATCATCTTGGGTTGGACTGTGGTTGGATGATAGGTAGTGAGGTAGTGAGGTGAGGTGGCAGAAAATGGTTGGCTAGAGAATTAACAGCTCAGATGACGTGTTTTTCCTATATAGGGTGTGTGCTAATGGAAATGCACTCACAGGCTCTTTTGGACTTTGTCCTGTAATGGAATACTAAATAAAGTCTGATTAACTGGGAATTTGGTGTGAGTCTTCATACTGAACCCCAAAAGGGTACTTTCTCCCATAATAATTGGGTGTTTCAAGCATAATTGGATGTTTGAAATCTCAGGCTTTTCTGGGCATTCAACTGGAACACTCAAGTTGAATTCTCAGAAAACCCTGAGATGTGAAAGTTCAATTAATTTGAGAGGGTGAGCCAAATGGGGTTCACACATCCCTACCGTGAAACCCTTAGTATCTTAGGTCTGTCATACTTAAGAGACTCCAGGTGAGTCCAGATGTTTTGAACTGTAACTCCCATCATCCCCAGACTACTGATCATGCTGGCTGGCTGATAGCAATTGAAGTCCAAAATGTCCAGCTGGCACCAGGTTGGACTAAAAAGTATTGTCTAAATAATCCCTATCTCATTTTCTTTACTTTAAGGTATACCAAACCCAATGAAGTTGAATTGACCTGAAAATGGAGCAAGGCTGGTTGTTTGGAGCTGCATGATAATTTTAACCGTTCTCAAGCTGCTGAAAGTGCAGCATTTAATACAGTATCTGAGGCTATACTTAACACTTCATATTAGTAATCTCATGCTAGCCTAAAGCAATGCAAACCTGATGATTCTAAATTACAGCACTTTTAAAAGCACAAATTATAGAAGGTATGAAAATAGAGTGAGATTTTTTTTACAGTAAAGGTTCCTCATTATAGCAGCATTTAACATTTATATTCACAATAATGGCTCTAGGCATAGGAGAATAATGTACATTCCTACCCAGTAAAATTTTTGAACAGGTATTCTAATAATGGTGGTGCTTTGGTGCAATCCAGATTTCAGAAAGAGTGGCATTTACTGTAGGCTAGGAAAATAATAAAAATATAGCCTGATTTATATGACAGCCTGTTTTCCTATTTGAGTCCTATTCAGGCATTCATCTCTGAATGTGTAGAGGGGCCAGCAGGAATAAAACCAGTAGTGCCCTGTATGCTATCATCACTCCCAGTGGATGTCTAATTGGCTCTGCCAAAGGAGCTGCTTCAACATCTGTAGGGTTTCCAATAGAGGAATGGGGACCCTGCTTGGCCAGGCATCCCACCCCATGGAGTAAACTCTACACTGGGGTGGGACAGTTTTGGATCACAGTCCAGACCCTCTGTCTGGCTCTTGAGACCTCCCCTTTCGGAGCCTTGCTTCACACCCTCACAGTGTTTTTGCCTGACTGAAATGTACTATTGAACTCTGATAATGACTCTTGCCTATCTGGATGAAGGCTAGTGAAGGGTGTCTGAGTATGTGTGTAACTAGTCTATGGTATAAAAGTTAAATTTACATTAATTACTTCAACCAGTTTTGCATCTGCCTGTAGCCACAACTGGCCGGAAGGGAACTAGCCCTATATGCATCACAGTGGTTCTCTTCACACTAACCCAATCACATGTCATCTGGGGAACATTGCTGATTCACACAGCTGTGGTTATGGGAATCTGTCGTGTTTTGCTGTGGCCTGGCCAGAATTAGGATTGCTCTGTCATTTGTGTACAGAGCTAGGACATGGCACCTGGCTTAGCTGTGTACAACAGCTGATAAAAGCAGGAGTATTGAAGCTAGAAATGCAGAACTTCCATTTCCCTGATTCAGCACTTCTATAAGCCATCTGCAGCAACGAACAGTGTGATAATAGTATGTTTTAAGATAAAGGTGTAAATATGGACCATAAATGAGTGGCACATCATGCAATCAGCTTCAGTGGAGAGGTTTGACAGGAGTATTATTTGATGCTCTGTAACTAAATAATGTCGCTAAAATGCAATTTGTGTAGGTGGATACCGATCTATTCTGGAATTTCAATAGAACATATGCACATTAGGAGTGTGCTGAACTTTCACCACTAACATTTTCTGGGGAAAGTTTCGTGACACCTCCCACTTCCTGCTTACATTTTTGTGCACTGCCTTTTCCTTATTTCTCTTTCCTCAATCTGTAGCACCAACACCATTTTTATTTTGGAAAGGACTTCTTGCCAGGATTATCCTAACCAACCAGGGATTATGTAAGATACATCTTGCCAGCCAGTCTTGACTGTGTCCCAACATAACCAATCAGATTGAGAATAGGAACCATTGCCTGAAAAATGCAAAATGAGAAGTTTTCAGTTTGCCCATTTTGACTCAGCTAATCTAATTATTTATGAAGTTGTTTCCCAGGTAACTTTATTAGGAAGGTTGCACTTTGTTTTATTAATTTATTTAAGATAATGCTCATTCTTTAAAAACATAGTAATATGTCAAAAGTTGGTTCGTGTTGGTTGGGAGTTTATTTTATATAAATAATGTCTATATTCAAAAATGCAAATACTGCTAGCACACTCTGAGCATATCCAGCAATATGTGTCTGAGGAAAAGGAATAGATGCGTTTTTCATTAGGTAAACATAGCTGATATTTATGGGACAGCAGTGATCAAGGGTCAAACTGTATTTTCCTTGAAATATGGAAACCTCTATAAAAAATCGTATCTCTGTGGCGTTATCTCTCCTTCTTCCTCTATTGCATATATTATGTTGCGATGTCATAACCACATTGTTCATTTGCTTGTCTGTCCTACTGAAAGTAAATTATAGGGAAAATATACACAGGTATGTACACTATAATGGTGATACAGAGACGAGTAATCCTAGTAAACACTGACAGAAGGAAAGATGAAAAATCAAGTTTTCTGAAATTCGAGAATACATTCTCACTCTTGAATAGCATTAAATCAATATATGTATATTTACATTGGCTAATGCAAGCAAGAAAAAAGTACATAATATAAGTACATCATACATTTAGCAGTTTCAGTGTATGTAGAGACAGCAACTCGGAAATCCGCCCAGCCTTTACAAAACCTTCTTCAGTTCCAAAATTCATTTTCTTACCATGTACCCAAAAGACTCAGATGATTTCTGTGTTCTTTGAGGCATTGCACAGAAACTAATTGATTTTTGCCACCTTTAGCTTTTGCCAGCTTATTTTTTGTGTCTTTCTGTTTTAATTCATGCAGGGGTTTTTTAAAAAAGCATTCCAGCCCAATTTAAAGTGCTGGTTCACACCTTTAAAAAATCAGGTTATCTGAAGGATCACCTGCACCCATATGAACTTTGCCTGAGCTCTAATATCAGCCTGGAAGGCCCTTCCCTCAGTATTTTCAGAACAGAGGCTGGGTTGGCAGGGACAGGGCCTTTTCAGTTGTAGTTCCATTCATCCATCCATCCAGCTAAGCATGACAGCAAGGGGCCTTACCACAGTTCAAGGCTACATTTCAGTCAGACAAAAGGACTTTAGGAGGGCACAATGTATGAGGGCTGTGTAGAGAGGTCTGGGTTGCATTTGCCCCTTGGGCTAGAGGTTCCCCCTAACTGATCTGCCAAAGGCATACAACATGATCAACACAGTCTTCCTTCTCATCTCCCAGTAGCTCCCCCCTCATCCAGATTAGGGGCTGGGAAAGTGAGAAGACAATGCACATTTAGATTGTAGACTCATCCATCTGATCAGTTGCCATCACAATTTGAGGCTCTAAGTTAGGCATCTTTCCCCCTATTAGCTTGTCTCCTTGGAATACATGAAAGAGGGGTGGTTGTTGTTGCTTACAAAAACAAATCTCTTAAAAACCCAAGCAATAGATTTCCACCCTCCTCTTTGAAGATTAGGTGTGATAGATACTCATTTCCAATTTTTCATTTAACTAGCCTGAAAGGGGGGGGGGATACCAATTTCCCCATTAGTTGTTTAATATAGAATATTAAGGTGTAAATGAGTATGTTCTGACACTGGTTGTTCCTGTAATCCAACTTTAGATTGTAGGTCTTTTAGGAAGCCTTGAGAGAGAATACAAGAGACATGTCTTTAAGGAGACATATAATGCTCCCTGCCAAATCTCCATCCTTCTAATGGGAAAATTTCATATGCTCAGCCAGAACTAATTAGTGTTGCTTCATTGTTGAAAGCAACAGAATACAGGTTGGCAAACAAGATTGCGCTCAAAGATGCTGTCAAGGTTATTATCTACATTGACTTCTCAGGTTTTCTGAGTCATAACCTGCATTCTTCATTCCCAAACAAAGCATGCTTTGTTTAGTTGAAAATCCTTCAACAACAGACTTCTGCCCCTTGCAATTATCACAGCTCTGCTCAGTGTGACACATGTGTCTATTCTGGGAGGGGGACGATGACGACTGGTGAATAGATTTGTGTTGTTTTACTTCAATTAATTCACTTCGTTTAAGTTTTTCTGTTTCTGGCTGCAATTTGTATTTGAAATCAGGTGTGTCAGAATGGTGTGGATGGGTGTGTAAAACACACAAGTGAACTGACAAATTCCCTGTAGACCAGTGTTCTTCAGCCTTGGGTTCACAGATGCTGCTGAACTGCAATTTCAGTGGTAATGGATGTTAGACTAGCTTGGGGTGATGGGATAACATATAGGGACCAAAGGTTGAAAAACACTTATTTAAACCCTTTCCCTGAATCTAGTCACAGTTATTTTGTACACTCTGGAAACTCATTTGTGTTCAGTATCACTGGTATCCACTGTCACTGTTTATTTTCCCCACAGACCTAAAATCTACTACCACATACTTCTGGCTCTTCCTGGTTGTGGACAGGAAATTCCTTCAGAAACCGTAGCTCTTGAAACAGGATGTCATATATGGAAGCACACTTTGGTCTGTGTCTCTAACAACATCCCAAAGTTTTCTAGTTTCCCTTAATGAGCAGCTCGCCATACAGAATGTTATTTGGTCTCTTCCAAGATTGCTTCAGAATAGCTCCAACAAATCTCACAAGATCTGGATTTCTCATGTATGTCTAGAAGGGGAAAGAATGTATGAATATCCTTGAACTTAATATTTTGTTAATTATTTCATTTATGATTTGCTTCCCATGAGGCATCTGAACCATTTGCAATATTATAAAAACATACATGTGTGTGTTTGACAATCACATATATAAAAACAGTTAAAATAAATGCATATATTAAAAACATTTTTATAAAAACCCTATTTTATAAAAAACCTTTAAAACAACAGCACATACATAAAATCAATTTAAATCCCATATAGATGCCAATTTAGTTTTCCCATGTTAGTATCTAGTATCTACAACCCCTCTGGCTCAAATAAAATATACCCATGGTCCCCACTCCCTGTTTAAACTCTGCTGATTTTATCTCACTTAACAACTGTAAGAAACTATAAGAAGAAGCTGGTGTGTAGGCCTGTCTTATATATGGTAAGTTGGAAGCAACTCCCACCATGCTCAGTGGGGCTTACAATTATTGCAGTCTTCAGCATGAATTTGCCTTTATCACAATGCACATCACTTCATAGGACCACTTCAAAACAAAACAAAAAATCTTATGCCCATGGCAAGTCCTTTCAACATGATTAGCAAACAGTAGAAATACAGTGGTGGCACCAGAATGAATTGTTTTTATTACGCTAAAACAATAAATCTCACCACCATCTCCCACTTAGCCCCATATATAGGTATTTTTGCCCAGTTTCCAGCAGATTTCAGCATATTCATGTATGACTCAGCCAGACAAGCAACCTTAAAGTAAAACTTTGGATAGACTATTTTGAAAATTTGGATGATTCATTGGCAGTAGGTGTTGCTGATCTCAGTCTTGTATTGACTACTTAGGGATTTTATTTCTTGTCCTGAGAGTTTGCAGAAACACAGCTGTAAATTATACATTTTCTCAGCCAAGCAGAGACCATAAGTAGAATTTAAAATACTTTGTCCATGGTCCTGAAATCGTTTAAGGCTGTATAAGCAACACTGCTCTAGTGTATAAAGTGTACTGTTTAGTGTATAGCTTGGGAACTGTTCTATGAATAGTCTTTCCTATCTTAGAAATATTAGAAACAGGTTCTAACGAAAAGCAGTTTTGGGTTAATTAATATATTTCTCATGTAGGATGGTTTTTAAAAAATGTTGAACTTTCTCCTCCTCCTCCTCCCAAATCCACACAATTTATTTTCATACTTTTTCTGGGCTGCCATATTTGTCTTGGATATTTTTTTTGTCTGATTTTGTGGGAAGGGACTAAAATGTCCCCCTAAGATTGAATTTACATAACATCAACTTCAGCCACTTTGGATTTAAATGCAAGTCTAAAAATATAAAATTTATCCACCTCTGAAAGCCGCTGAATTTACCCTCACGCTGCAAAATTGAGGAAAGGGATTGTAATCACCTCAACTGCAGTAAATGATCTAGTCCATTTGATAATAAATAAATGAGCTGATATGTTTAGAAAAGCAGGAACTAAGTGGCTAAGGTTGAAATATTAGCATGCATGCTCATGAATAAACTCCATTGAACACAATGGGATTTGCTTCTATGGGAACATACCAGGAATCTCTCTCTCTTTTCTCTCTCATATTGATCTGTTTTCTCACTTCCTTCTGGTGCAGAATTAAATAAAATAAGTGTATTACATGGTGGCAGTTACTGACTTGTTTTGTGATCAACAACATTAAAATATCCCATGGATTATCACCCATACCAAGTGGTAAATACATATTCTCTGAGCACCCCTGGATTTATAACAATGATCTCTGTAGAAGCACTTATTTGCTGAGGGGGAAAACCCCACTTCTTCCCTAAAAGGATAATATAATCTGGTCATTTGATTTTTACTTACTTTCAGCTATCATGTATTACAGGAGTTTAATTCCATATACCTAGCAGTCCCAAGAAAAGTACATATGTGCTAATTTCAGCATGACAGCCACAATGTAAATAAACACAACTCCACCCCATAAACTCTCATTTAGGTCTGTTAGAAGTTGAACAAATTAGCAAATTTGCATCTGAAGGTTTGTTTACAAAACAAGCATACCCTTCCATTGGCTCCCCTTAATTGGGCTACTAATTGACCAATATTGTACTAGACATTTACATAAGAGTTTGTAGATCACTGTATTTCTAAAAACAGGAGAAATGCAACAAATAAAATGATAGAAAAACAGGAAAGTAAAATATAAGCCATTAAATAAATATCACCTTATGTGTTGTCAAAGGCACATTCAAATGAGCCCCCATCTGCAACTAATACCATGTGGCAGTAGGAGCAGGGAGAGGGAATACAGCATGTGAAATTAATATATATTATATATAAATTAATATAATATAAAAATGATGATAATAAAATAAATGAGTTTACATTTAGCAGGCAGGGACATATTTGCAACTACATGCTGTACTTGCATAGCTTCTATCTATGTACACTGTGCTATGCCCATGATCTAAATTTCTCTGCACTGTAGACAAGGTCAGACATGGTTTCAATACAGCCAGGAGCATCATTCTTTAACATGGTCGGTTCAAGACTGCTCCTTACCACATCATTCCTGATTAAACCACAAAGCGTGTTCTCCTTCAGGGAGAGCACGTGTTGCGGTGGGGTCTACTGAGCCACCCCTCTGTTACCAGGCAAGGTCTCTAAAGATGGCCTGGGGCAGTGATTGGTTCACTGGGTTGCTGGGGTAAAAGTTATGTTGCAATTTTGGTGGGAGGGGTAAAAAGGTTTAAATACTCTGCACGCAGCCTTGTACTTTCTCTTTTGCTGCGTGCAACGGATCACCTGGAGCACTTGGACCGTCTGGAGGACAGTGGAGCGATCTTCTCATTGTCTGGTTACATTTCTTTATTTTCCCCTTCTTTTTAATCTTCTCTAGTCCCTTAATTAATTTAATCCCCCCCCTTTTTTTTCCTGTTTGATTTCCCACCCCACCCCTTATCCTGCCCTTTGGGAAGATTCTCCCTGTACCTGTGAGCACTGCCTGTGCTTAATCCTCCTTGGCTTGCCTTTCCCAATAGGGAGAGAGCCCCCATTAGGGGTTTTCTTTTGCAAAAAGGTTTTCCCCATTTTTGCCTGTTTAATTGTGGGGCTAGCCAGGGCGGTTCCCAGCTTACCTGGAATCACTTTCATTTATACCATCCCCATAGGTTGGCTTTATTTTGGGTGCGTGCAGTGCTGTTGGCCAAAATTTTAATCTAGCCTTGGGCGGGAGCACTATATTGAGTTCCTTTAATATTGCAATGAGACAAAAAAGGCAGAGAGCAGAAGCATGGAGGCCTGCTCGGCCTGCACATATCATTCAAGCCTAAGCCTGCTACAGTTAGCAGTACAGTAAATTTCCAGGTTACCTGGAATCACTTTCGTTTATAGTATCCTCATAGATTGGCTTTATTTTGGGTGATTGCAGTGCTGTTGGCTGAGTTTTAATTTAGCCTTGGGCGGGAGCACTATTTTGAGTTCCTTTAATATTGCAAGGAGACAAAAAAGGCAGAGAGCAGAAGCTGGGAGGCCATCACGGCCTGCACGGCCTGCACATATCATTCAGGCCAAAGCCTGCTACAGTTAGCAGTACAGTAAATTGTTAAGTTCCTGTGACATGTGACTCATTCTTTCTATAAGAATGTATCTGTTTGTTTGCAGGCTCACTTGTTGCTAATGTATATCTTAGGCAGACAGAGTGGAGCCAGAGGCTCTCTGTGCCTCCAATGAGCACTCTTTGTATGCTCTTTAACTATGCTGTTTCTGAACAAGTTTATTTTCTGCAAGTTAGAGACGAGCCATTGTGGCTTAGTGGCTAGAGCGCAGGACTAGGACCTGGGAGACAGGGTTCATATCCCCCACTTAGCCATTGTTATCACATAACAAAACAAGCTGCTCCTTTTGGACTATTTTGTTGCTGGGTAGTTTGGCGCATTTGTGATATTGCTCCCAAAAAGAACTTGGGGTTTCTTGAGGAGGTGCTTCCCTCTAAAGGGCAAGCAGGGGTATCTGGACAGGCGGTGGGCTGCCTCGAGTTTGTTATCTCATTGGAAACATTTATGTCTGGCCTAGCAGGTGATCCTAGGGCTTGGCCCGCTTGGCCCTAGAATTTGATGGCCTCTGGCAGCGTTTCTGGCCTGAATAGCGTCCCCATGTGGTGCACAAAGCATTGGTTTCACCTGTTCCTCACATTGTTTAGGTTTTTTGCAGACTATGACAGGGCCTTTGCAGATGCCTCCAGAGCTTGCCTCTCCTGCAGAGGATGACATGTTGATGCCCCAGGTGCCTTCTTCCGGAAGGAAGCATCTTCAGAGGCAGGAAAAAGCGGAGCAGGGATGAGGCTTACACCTCCTTGCAGGTAAATCATCACTGGGCTGATGATGATTCAGACATCACCTTGGACCTCTCCAGGGGTCAGGGTGAGGCTGTTCCAAGTCTTTAGGGATCATCATGGATAGCTCAGCCGGTCAGCCTATGGTGCCGGTAATGTCTAGGTTGCAGGATTGGTCCCTGTATGGGACAGCTGCATGCTCCCTCATCACTTTACCCGGACACTGAGGTCCAGCGCCAAGGGCCTTTCTGGTGGTTCCCTTACTGTGAGAAGCCAAGTTTCAGGGTACCAGGTGGAGGGCCTTCTCGGCAGTGGCACCTGCCCTGTGGTACACCCTCCCACCAGATGTCTACTACCAGACTTTTAGAAGACATCTATGGCGGCCCTGTTCAGGGAAGCTTTTAATGTTTGATGCATTACTGTATTTTAATATTTTGTTGGAAGCTGCCCTGAGTGGCTGGGGAAGCCCTGCCAGATGGGCGGGGTACAAATAGATTATGATGATGATGATGATGATGATGATATTGTGGGAGAGTGGACTACATGATCCTCGGAGTCCCTTCCAACCCCACTATTCTATAAGTGGTAATTCACTATGATGGGAATGTTAGACGCAGGGCTGCCATCATCCCCTTAGCTCGCTAGGATCACAGGGACGGGGACATGTGGACAGCTCCACATTTCAAATGGAAATTCCCTGAGCAATAGAACCTGAAGCTGGTATGCAGGAAGCTGGCCCGGTGGCAGCTTTGTTGGGACTTCTTAGGGATCGTCCCTAAGAGAGCCCCATACGATTCCATCTGATCCATATTTATCACATCCCAAAGGCACCTCAGTGAATGATGCTATCCCTCCGGAATTGTTCCGTGAAATATGCATCTTTGGATCAGGCAGTTGAGCTTACCAACAAATTGGAGGAGGTGCCTTGTTGGCATTATGCAATATTGAATTGGCTGTTAGGCTGCTGCCGGTTCACCCTCAAGATTTTAAGTAGTTAGGCTTTAATTGGATGGTCCTTATATTCATAAGGCGATGCCAGTGGGTTGCTCAATAGGCTGTGCAGCACTGGAGTCCTTTAGCGCCTTTCTGGATTGAACATTGCGAGTCAAGACTCGTTTAACTGGGGGTATCGTTATGTGGATTATTTTACTGGCTGATTCTTGTGACACCAGCCTCTGCTTAGCTTACTGGATGCCCCTTTATTCCCTGAGGAGCTGGGTGTTCTGTTGGCAGTGGAGGATAGTGGGTCCTACTGCCCCTTTTAACGTACTTGGGGCTAGCTGGATACCGTTGCTCAAACATCTGCTTGCCTGTGGAAAATCTGTTTGCCTTGAAGGATGTTATTCTTGTAATACTTCCTCTGAAGCAAGTGTTGCTTTGTCAGATCCTATCATTCCTAGGTCAGTTAAATTTTGCATGCAGGGTGGTTGCTCCAGGCTGCTCCTTCCATTCCTGCTTGGCCAGGTGGTCTCATGGCCCGGGGTCCCTTCATCATCATGTATAGTGGCCTTGAGCCTGGCAGGGCAAGGCAATCACATGTAACCTAACTTTTCTCGAGTTTTCCCCATTGTAGTGTCAGTGCACATCTGGACTGAGGAGTTTAGGGACCGTCGGATCTGTCTTGGTCTGATAACCAGGCAGTGTGAGAGTCCTGGCAAAACGGTCTTCATGCTCTGGCAGAGTCTTCGCAATGCTTAAGGTTTAATATTGCGTTTCTGCTCGCTTTATTTCGGGATCATCTAACGTTTTTGCTGTCGCTCTATCCCGTTTTTTCAGTTGGAGAGCTTCAGATCCTGGGCTCTGGACGCCCAGCTAGATCGGATTTTTCTGGAGCTCCTTTGGCACTTGGCAACAATTATTAATTATGAGGAGTAGTAGCTTACGTTTCCCCATCTGCTTTCAGGTCTTATGAGAAGGCCGGGATTGATTTCTTAAAATTTAGCTGGCAGTCCTCGGCCATTCAGAGGAACCTGCCCCCATCCTCTGAGCAGGACCTGCAGTAATTCACCCATCTGCTGCAGATCGGATGCAGTGTTAAAACTATCAGAATTCAGTCCGCTGCAATGTCTGCTAGAGTAAAGCTTTAATTTTTCAGAGACCCTTCTAAAAGTGTGTCGTGCGCAGGGTCTCGGAAGGTTGGAATAGGCTTCGACCTTCACAGGCCAGCAGGCAGGAAGCCGGTCAATGTTTGACCTATGCAGTATCCGCAACAAGTTAAGACTTGTCGGCTGGTTCAAGATCAAGACAAGACTTATTTCAGTATTCCATTGTAATTTTGGTGTACTGAGGGTTGGGGAAATTGTGTTGGAGCCAGCACGGGGCTGAGAGTTCGGAGGCTTATTGCCTCAGGACTTTTCCTTATCTGCTTTGGAGCTTGTCATAAGTGTCTGGAGCTCTAAGTCAGACCTAGTGAGCAGGGTTGCCACCATCAGGCTTCCAGTCACAGGTGAGGTGGGCCCTTGCCCTGTTATTGGATACCGGAAATATTTGGCTTTTCGTTCCCCTGGGGGCTGGCTCGATCCTAGTGCACAGAAATGGGTTCTGGTTCGACAGGCGTCTAATTGCTCACATTGTGCGCCTGTTATTGCAGCCTGCGGCTTGCCTACCGCTGAACACACCTCATTCCTTCCAAATAGGTGCTGCTGCAAAGGCTGCGCACTGGGGCCTGTTAGTAGGCAGGATTGTGAATACGGGTCATTGGAAGTCTGATGCTGACAAAGGTTATGTCAGGAAGCATCGCCAATGATGCCTGTGCTGATGCCTGTCTGTTATTCCTTTTTTCATAGGAGCAGCTGTTCGCATTTGGATTGTCGGCCACAGCATCATGCACTGAGCTGGCAAGCACCCTGACGAGTCTGGACTGGGGGCGCCATCTCAGCCTTCCTGCCCATGTTTCTAGCTCCAGTCCGCATCTGGATTGTGGGGCACAGCATCGTTTACTGGGCTGGCATCAGAGCTAGGCAGGCTGGAAGGGGACTGGGTCTTGGCCTCCCGCAGCATGTGCAGGTCTCGCTCCAGTCCGTATCTGGATTGTGGGGCACAGCATCGTGTACTGGGCTGGCATCAGGGTGAGGCAGTCTGGAAGGGGATCTCGGCTTCCCACAGCACGTACAGGTGCCGTGGATATCCAGACGGGGAATGCGGTGGAGTGAATTCATCCCACTAATTAAGCAGAGGGTGCTTTCACATGGCCCCCCTTTGGCAATTTTGGTGCAGTTGGGGGAGAATGATATGGCAAAGGTTGATTGCTTTACTTTGCAATCCGTGCTTCTAAGAGACTTGGGGGAATTGGTGACCTTAATACCTACCGTTAAAATATTTTGGTCGCAATTACTGCAAAGGAGCAATTGGCAGGGCATTTCTCAACCCAAGGCTGCCGAAAGGGCCAGGAAGCGCATTAATTCCGCAGTGAGCAAGAGGGTAGCGGAATTGGGTGGATTGGTGATTTACCACCCAGATATTACCTTCAAGGCTCTGGCCCTTTACCGCAATGATGGGGTACATCTTTCCGAGCTGGGGAATGATGTCTGGTTGGATGCGGTAATTGGAGGATTGAAGGTTGGGTTGGGATTGTGAGTGGTTGGCGGCGAGCATAAGAGCTCGATTGGCGGTTAGGCATTGGTTATAAATCTGGTGGAGGAGGGGTCAGGATAGGCTGTGCCTGCCCCTCCATGGTTGCTGCGGAAAGGGAATTCCGTTGGAGGAGGGGTCAGGATAGGCTGTGCCTGCCCCTCCATGGTTGCTGCGGAAAGGGAATTCCGTTAAAGGAATCCTGGGGCTTGCCATCTTTTCGTCCAATCCCTGGAATGGGACTAGGGCCGGCAAGCCTTCGGGGAGCAGGCGGGTGAGAGTTGAGGGTCTGTGTCTCAGCTCCAATTCCTCCCCGACTTGCTTTCCCCCGCACTGTCTTTCGGTGGTGCCCGGAAGTCAGTTCTGTCCCCAGGCGGGGGGACAGATAGTCTTAACCAATGCCTAAACAACCACTCACGGTTTGTATTTGAATAAAGTTGTGGCCAAAATCATGCCAAAAATCTTAAACAAAAATTACGTGTCTGTTGTGAGTTATTTGGGGGGTGGATTGGGGACCTCGACACGCAACTAACTGGTGTGCTCACACTTCAGTCAGAGTAGAAGAGAATCAAATGTGCAGAATCAGTATGACCTAGAAAGAAGCTAAGACTTCCAGAGCACATAATCATTGGTCTTACTAATGGAAACCACTGATTTTTTTATTGATTCTTCTTTTCTTTTTTTAGCTGTGAGATTGCATTGTGATTGTATGCATATGCAGGGTGCCATCTTGCTGAGAAATCCTCTCAGAACTGAGCCATCACTCAAACTAAGGTGGAAGCAGAGGTCAAGCTAGGAGTCAGTGCCAAAAACCAAAACCAAAAATCAACCATAATGCATCAAGACAAAGAAGACTTTTGTTTCTTGGTGGAAGTCCCAAACCTTTAAAGCTTTTCCTATTTGATAGGGCAAAATTTCAATCTAATTTGTTAGGGGAAAAGGCTAGTTAGTGTGCTATAGCAGCCCCCACACTACTCAATTTAATAATAAAAACAAACAACTAAGGAAGGTGCTTTGCTTGCCGCCCCTGAGTTACCAACAGCTGAGCAATTGCTGGTTCCAGTCTTTCCATAACCAACGTGCTGCCAACCATTTCACATTTCAATTCATTGAGAAGTCAGAGCTGGTCAGTGGTGATATAGAGGGGCAGTCCTGCCCCACTTTCAATCTCATTTGTAATGCAGAGGAGGAAAGCCCATTAAGGCCTGAGGCAAAATAGACTGAATTCCATTTTAGAGGATAGATAACTTTGTGGTTTGAATCCCCGCAATGGGGTGAGCTCCTCTTGTTCGGTCCCTGCTCCTGACAACCTAGCAGTTCAAAAGCACGAAGTACAAGTAGATAAATAGGTACTGCTCCGGCGGGAAGGTAAACAGCATTTCTGTGCCCTGCTCTGGTTCGCTGGCCACATGACCCGGAAGCTGTACGCCGGCTCCCTTGGCCAGTAAAGCAAGATAAGTGCCGCAACCCCAGAGTCGTCTGTGACTGGACCTAATGGTCAGGGGTCCCTTTACCTAACTTTCAGAAGCTGGAGAACAGGTGATCTTTTTTTTAATTTCTGAAGATAATTTATCTCCCAAATGGAAATTTGGAAACCCTAATCATTCTCACGCAAATTGCTGAAGATAATAGATCTGCCCAAAATTGTTATATTGCTCAACCAATTTATCTAGTAAGCTGAAATGATATTTATCCAAACAGATATTTTGGAGATTAGTTTGTAGATTAGGAAGTTGCATATTATTTATTTTTATAGACTTTACTGACTTAAATTGCTTTCCTTTAGAAAAAAAATGTAAAAGAAATCATGTTTTGTAACCTGCACATCAATGAAATGATACATATGTACAAAACAAATCTTCATCATCCCCACCTTAGGGGCATTTTACTTTGGTTGGCATCAGGGTTTAGCTCGAGCTGCAAATGTTATGACCTACCAATCCCAGCACAGACAATCAACTATATATGGCAGCTCACGAGGGCTTCATTAGAGTCTGCTGTGTAAGCTCAAGTGAATATGACTCCCTAAACCAAGGGTGGGTAACCTGTGACCCTCCAGAGATTTATTGGCACCAAGACCAACCAGCCCCAACCAACGTGGCCAATAAGCGAAAGCTGGAGGGTTAGAGCTTAGCCTAGTTGAAGTGTGGAGCTGCAAACCCCCCCCCCCCCATTGTAAAGAAGGAACAGAGCAATCCTGAAAGTGAAAATTAAACTAGGATTAAGCTTCTTGGTTGGATGGTATACCACGTTAGCAGTAGCAGCACAAGCCTCCATTAGCACTGCAGACACAGGACTCAGCTTTAAAAAGCTATAATAATACACAAAGAACATAATTGACACAGAGAACATCCCTTGCATGTAGCAAATGAGGAGTGTAAACCCTCAGTCACATTTCTGAGCACAGGAAGCTTCATCATGACTTTTAATTATCCCATGCAGGGAAGGACGAGTCATAAATTTCAAGCTAGTTGTGAGAATTCTGCCACCATAAGTCACACATTATTGATGGGAATGACATCGCCTGGCTAAGAGGCTCTTTTATGCTATGTAGTATGAATAGGGGCTTGTCTCCATACTGATGGACTGTATGGTCCTCTCTTTACAGCTCTTGAATAATGGCCACTGCCTCAATTACTGCCAGCAACAACAACAAAACAGCAACTCACATTCACGAGTCTTATTAAACTATTCCATAATGGATTTAGAACCCTTTTGGCAATCTTTTGGTCTCCACAGAGCTCTGACTTCCTGGCTTGGAGTGATTTGCATATTGCTAATCATTACTTTCAGTGTTTGAATTTTCTTTATAATTAGCTCTTTTTAAGTGTTTCAAAGCTTTAGCAGACATATATTCATTTGGCAGCTCACTAATTGCTTTTTATGTTGTCATCTTTGTTGCAAAGCTGCTTTATGATCTTAAAACTCTGCAGTGGTAATTTGCCCTGAAATTCGATTTTAAAAAAGGCTGCAACCTCTGGACTTTTTTTTTTTTAACAACTCACTTTAGACAGTGACAGGCTATTTTGTTCCTTCTCATGAATCAGACAGTCCAAAGCAAGCTGAAAGCCATAGAGTAGAATCAGATGAGAAGCGGGAATCATTCACAGAGATGGGCAAATAGTACAGTTTCAATTCTAGAACATTTTTTCAATTCTAAGTGAGGTTCTTCATATTTCCACATCAATTTTAAAAGTCCTCAAGAAAATTTTAATATGTGCATTTTGCAATGCAATTTTGCCTAATATACATTATTTTTGCAAACATTTCCCCCTAATCTAATGCATTTTTGTATGTTATTTTCACTAATTAAAAAAAAAAAATTAAAAATTTTTTTTTTGAAAAAAGTATTTTTTTTATGCACAATTTCCCATCATATATGCATTTTGTACACATTATTTGGTTGGAGAATAATGACTGCAATTCATGTATTGAAGTGGTGAGAAACCTCTGACCCATCGGCCAACCTTGGTCTACATGGGAGCTGAATTTGGCCTGCGAGGTCATTTTCCCCAAGCCCTGACCATCTGTCCAACATTTGAAGTCAGTGGTGACATCAGCTGTTCTTAGGGGGTTAAACAGGCTGGGATAGCTGAGATAGTACCTGTTGGTTTTTGAATGTCTGATGTAGATTTTTTTCAATTTCGTTGTTCTGTATGGGACAATGACAATAAAGATTATCGTATCGTATCCCTTCAGCAGACTGCTCTTCAGTGTCCCACCACCAGGATCCAATACCTACGTCACCATCTTCTGAGACCTCTCTGGGGGGCTCTTGGATGGGTGCCTACCACCACTCTTCCTCACCCAGCCAGTCCCCGACACCTGCATCTGCTGTGTGCCCTGTTTCAATATTTACTCATCAGCTGTTTGAAGCAGCTAGCGTGCTTCTACTGTGAGCAGGCAGGTGGCATCAGGGAGAAGAGCCTATCCAACACTCAAGCTACCACAGGCTGCACTGTGCCAAACTCCATGTGCCTCATTGTTCTCTTGCTCTTAATAAGTGACAGTGACTTGCGGTGTTGGAAAACTAGGAGAGCAATGGTGCCCATCTGCAACACCTCACTGCTACTGTCTCACGTGTTCATGAAGGCCTGCACTACACTGAAAGAAGTATCTGCTCAGGGAATTGGACAAAAATATGAGCAAAGGGGTCTTTTGCAATAAGGCACCATTGACAGAACCTTCCCTTTCCCCCTGGATTGGGGATCCTTGCATTGACTTCTGGAACCACATGACAATATTCAAGCCCCATTAATGTACAGAGGGTTTTTGCAGGGCTTTGAGTTCAGATCGTATACATAAATCAAAATCATGACTCTTACAAGCATGCTTCTTTTACAAACTAAGGATCTTGGTTTAATTTTAATTGGTAGTGAAGCAAGCAAAGTATTTGTTATTGTTGCAGAATGCATTAAATACTAATGGCTGAATTAAGAATGCATGCAGTAATACACTGGAACATTTTTTTCAAGATAAATGCTACCTAAATATTAATTTCAAGTGAATAAAATAAAGGCTTGTTGAAAATTCCCAAATGATTGCTGTTGATATTACATAAAACACATGCCTAGTGTTACTAGTGTCATATTTTTTTCCAAGATAGCAAAACATAGTAGCAGTTCTAAACTGAAACTGTGATGCTGGTACTATTGGTAATCTGTTAAAAGTAGCAAAATGAATATTAGAATGAAAGCATATATATAGAGAGAGAGAGAGAGAGAGAGCGCAACAGAACAATTTGGCCACAATAAGGAATTTATGTCCATGGTATGATTATTCTCTACCCAGTCATTTTGATAGGTTAGCACCCTATTAGCAAAATTTAACAATTCCAGAATGTAGACACGCTTTCACCTACACAAAATTAAATATACTGCCTTCAGCTATACTTAAGGGTCAATTTCAAATAATTTCGTTGGAAAAACGGTTATGTCCCTGTGGAGATGGCAGTATTGAATCAGTAGTTCATGTGCTTTCAGCTTGCACTCTTTATAAAGATTTGAGGAGTGAGGTTATTACCCCTATACTACTTTTCCATACCAGGTCACTCAACCATTGCTACTGTGTCCTTTCTTCTAGCAGATCAAGATAATCAGGGGACAGCAAAAACAGCAAGGTTTTTAGCAGGGGCAATTAGGATAAGATCTATTATTGATGATTGATTATTGATGTAAACCTCCAGAAGGTAATTTTTACCTTCTGTTTTTACCTCTATCTTCCGGACATTGCATTTTATTTTATTGCTATGGCTAGTGGCTGATGCAAATAAAGATTCTTCTGATTTTGGGGTGTGGGTGTGGGTGTGATATTCTCTAAATGCATCCCACAGATGTGGTCAGGGAGAGGAGGGGGGAGTTGCAGTTAAAACTATTTCCTTAAATCCTTGACATTGATAGGCATTTTGGTCATAGGGTACAACAGGAGAGAAAAAATATTCATAAGGAGATAATTTAGAATACTAGAAACTACCTTTTTTTGCCTCCTTTAGCCTTGAAAGGACAGTAGCCATAGTGATGGAATATCACTCATGTACAAAAGGTCACTGCGATAGAGACCTAAGCGATAGAGAACTATGCAGTAGAAGAAATTAACAAGCACAAGATATAAATGAAAAGAAATGTTTTCAGATAGGTATTAATCATTAGAACTCACAGACCTGCAGTGGAGCACAGGAGGAGTGTTTGTAGAGGTTCACAGCTTTTTTCACTTCAGTGCTGGATAATACAAATGTAGGTGAAAATAAAAAGTCCATCCTGCTATGAACATTTATAGATAGGGGATTCAACTTCTTGCTCCAGCTACATTAACTGAGTAAGAGTGCAAGCCTGACTGCATATTAATTTATATTAATTTGGTTATAAACCGCTCTTAGGAGTCACCTCTGCTTTTATCTAGCAAGATCCTATTCGCTACTTCTTCCTACTTCCCAGTAACAGAATGATTCAGGCCTTTCTATAGTTCATATGTTGATGACAGCCGCTGTGGAGGGTGAGCTAATAAATGTGGGCTAATCCAAGAATAGTTACATGTTCTGCTGAATTGCCAACTTTTCACTGCTCAGATAGATTGCAGCTGGAGCAAGGTTAGAAACTGCAAAGGTAAAAAGTCTGTTGGCTGCTGTTGCCCAGTCAAACATTGGTCAGAGGCATGCATCTCTAATTCTTTCCTTCACTGGCACTATTCAGCTACCTGAATTCTAGGCACTGAATACCAGTGGTGTAGTGTGTATTGTCAGTGGTCGGGGCTGCACGGTGGAGGGTGGGAGAGAGGGAAACAGATGGAGTATGGATGGCCATTCAATTGCCCAATGGTTTCCTTGTCACCCAGGAGTTTGCAGCCACAGAGATAAGAAGTGTTGTTTCATTGTCTGGAGATGTTTCTTCCTGGTTAGCATGGAGAAGCTGTTTTCGATGGAAGTGTGTAGCTGTATTGATGCAGCACCAGGTGTTGAAAATTTGCTCCCTTAATCAATTTTGCACCTGGGGCAACTGCCCCGTACCCCCTGATGCTACGCCACTGCTGAATACCACTGGTCCACTGGCAAGCATAGGGCCAATAGAAAGCTACATGTGTATAATGTTACCCTTGCCAAGTTCATCAAATACCTCTTTAAAAGAGAGCGGAATCTAAAGTTATCAGCTCAACATTTCCACCAGAAATTCTAGTGGCAAAGGGCAAAGGCAATCAGGAGCATTTGCAAATTTCAGGTGTCAGGAGGGAAATCTAGGAAAGTGAAGAAACCGATAGCAGCATTTTCCTCGCTGTTTATAAAGAAGTAAAAGAATCCTTATGTCAGTGGTCCAGGAATGCCATCTTCCCCTACAATGCCTCACTTGGAAAAACACTTCATCTTGATATTTGAGCACAGTAGTACAGCACATCCTTTACAGGGTCCCAGATTCAATCCCTCACATCTTCAGATAGCTTGGGATAAGGTCCTGTGCAAAACCTTGGAGAGCTAAAGCCAGTCCATGCAGATGAAGTTGTGTTAGTTGAACCATTGGTCTAACTAATTATAACACATTCATTCCTATGGCATGGTATTCCAAGTGAGGCATGGGGGCGGGGTGCAGGGCTGCAATGACAAAAGTAAGAAAATTCATTTTTTCCCCTAGAATCCACTGTCTAGAATTTATCACATTCCCTCCCATCACCCAAATGCCCTCCCCTGAAAGCTTTCCTACATTATAATAATGGAGCTGAGAAAATTTTTCAGCTCAGGCCTAAAAAAAACCTAAAACATGGCTAATTATTTCAAACTGAGCAATAAGTCATCGGGATTGTTTAATTGCTATTGATGCATTACATTAGCTTTGAGACTCATTTTGCACTGCTGTTCAGCCGTGCCTGGGGCATGTGCCCCATCACTCCAACCTAGTTATATTACAGAATGTTGCAGGCTATTTGTAAATAAAATAACCTACTGAAAAATATAGAATACAAAGAAATAACTCAAGGTGTATATATAGTAGGTGTAATCCATAAGGCATTTTTAACATGGCAAGTTTTAACAACAGGAAGGCCACTTATGGCTTGCCATGAGGAACAAGCATAAATTAGAAATACTCAGTTTTGCTGCATGTGTGAATGGAAGTGTTAGTTATAAGCTAAATGTTATACAATTATCAACATTGGAAGGAGTGCAATTCTCTGTGGGGACACACACACACACACACACACGGGGGTGTCGAAAATAAACCCAGCTTTAAATCTAATCATTTCAGCACTTTTCACTAACAAGATAGCATTTTGTTCTTGGGCCAGTGAAAAACAGAGCCATGTGAATTAATAGCCAATTCAGATTTGAAATTAATGAGCTTCCCATCGTTGATTGCACCCTCCCCAGTTTTCTTGAATGACATTTCCTTTAAATAGGCTTTCACATAATGCATGATCTTAGAAGTCCCAAATGACTAACCATGATGTCTTGTTAGTCTTTGTCACCTCTTAATCATTCATGTTGCATTTTAACCAAGCAACATCAATTGCTGCCTTGGGAAATTATTTTGGAATTATAGAGCAAATATGTGCCAAGTGAACACTCCTTTAAATTATCTGATTCAGAATAAAGTTTCCATCTTGTGTACAGTAGACCCCTTTTATGAAGGGACTCACTTCCAGTTAAATATAGGTCTCCTTTCATGCCCATCATTTACGAAAGAGTCTGTTTATATTGCAGCATCATTCTGCAAATGCAGTTTTCTCCAAAGAGGCTAATACATCCAATAATGGCTATGTCCACAGTTAAAACTAAGCCAAATCATTACTAAAGGTGCATATGAAGTCTCCCAGCCTCTTCGCTGTTCCCCAGCTGCTTTAGTTTTGCACCACATGGCAACTAATCCATGGTTTGGCTTAGCATGTTGTCTGAACATGCTTGTGGTTAAACTCTCTCTTCCTTAACCATGAGTTACAGCCAAAGTTTGTTTTTGTGTTCAGCTGTTCCTGTCAGACCAAAACAAAAACGTGAGGAGATAATGAATGCAAAGGCTCTTTTTTAGATTATTGATAATCATTTGTACATCTTGTGACCTCATATGATTTGATCACTAGCAATTACAAAAAATGTCTATTTTACCACAGACTGTGATGTGAGGTTGTACATTTTATTTCTTAATTATATGCATTTGCATTATTCTTTACAGGCTGCAGAGGAAAGATTATAATGTAGGCTATTCACAGATAATTTGTTCCTCTGTTTGATATGCCACAGGGACTTTCCAAACGGAGGAGAAGGCTATGAAAAACAAGAGCTACCAAACATCATAAAACGCTGGTCAGAGGGTGCAGTTTCTCCTTAGAGCATTAGTAACAACATCATAACCTCCTTATCATTGTAGATCTGGGCTTATAAAGAAAAATGATTCATTCAGCCATCTACCATTGTGATTACATAATTCAGACTCGTGATAATCCTCAAGACTGTTATGAACATGGAATGACACAATAGTTTATCTGCCCCCCTCCCCTTCCATAGGTGACTTCTGACTTTTGTTTCTTGAACGGCATCTGTCTCCTCCCACTGCATGGCATGGGATATCTCTCGTTCAAACAAAAAGTGCTCTGGGCTGCTGAAAGTGCTTTGAAGCCTTGCCAATGTTTGTTTTAAAGGTAGATGACAAATATTCTGTTGGTTGCATTCTCAAATAAATACGATTGCTTGCATGCCTGAACCTTTTTCATCAATTCAGTCCATGGGTAGCGCAAATTGTTGAGAAGGAGCAAAAGCAGGTCTGCCCTTAACATTGCCGTGTCCCACCCGCAGAACTCCACAGGGAAAGCTGAAGGTCCAAAAGGGCATTCCTATGCACGTACATCTGTTATATTCAATAAAAGTTTCAATTTTTTGAATAATATGACTGTGATCTTCACTTTTGTGTTTATTTTATTTTTTGGCTACTGGCTTAGATGGCTTTAAAATGGGAATTGGCCCAGGTATTGAGAACCTGAAGCCCTCCAGGTGTTGTGTGACTAAATTTCATTAGCTGCAGCCGGCGTGGCCAACAGAAAGGGATGGTGGGAGCTGTAGTCAAGCAACACATTGAGGACCACATTTCCCCCATCCTTGAATTAGACTTAATTGAGGTTCTATTTAATGGAACCTGCAAATTTGGCCTCCATATTCCAATGAATGCCAGTTGTTGGGGAGCAATAGTCAAGGAAGACCATCATTCCTTGACCTACATGTGGAGTTTCCAGAGACACCTGTTTGCTGACTGTAAGAAACAGGATGCTGGACCAGAAGGACACTTGATCTAAATGAGCATAGAGTATCTGCAAAAAAAATTAAACAAAACCTATAGTACAGTGGTACCTTGGGTTACAGACACTTCAGGTTACAGATTCTTCAGGCTACAGACTCCGCTAACCCAGAAATAGTACCTCAGGTTAGGAACTTTGCTTCAGGGTGAGAACAGAAATCGTGTGGCAGCAGCGGGAGGCCCCATTAGCTAAAGTGGTACCTCAGGTTAAGAACAGTTTTAGGTTAAGAATGGACCTCCAGAATGGATTAAGTTCTTAACCCGAGGTACCACTGAACACCCTATAAAGAGAGAACATTAGACTGTTGCCTATTCAGGCAGATTATGTGATGACATATATAGATTATGAACATCCCAAGAGAAAGACACAAAAGTGTGTGTCACTACATCCATTCATATATCCATATACGTGCATTGTGTACGCATTAGTAGTTTATCAGATATGCTAATCCCTAACACATTGCTATGCACTTTATTATGGACAGGGTAAAATCTTTCAAAGGAGAAAGAGCTCTTATTGAAATGTCTTTGTGAAGTAAAAAAGAAGGAAAAACACTCTCTTTACATAAGATCTTGCAATTATAAATTGGCTTCACTTTTAATTAGTTAATGATCCAATTCAGCTGTGATCAAAGCACAACAGCTAGATAATTCAGGATAGAAAATGGAGTTAATTTACTTAGATATGATACTACTTGGCTAATGACTTTTTATTTGAATGAGGTTTCAATTAGTTATTAGGTTATTTTACTCATTAGAGCAACAGAATGTCTGCAGGCAATTAACATGTCACTCCTTGTGGAAACAGCACACTTCCCCTCCCCCCATGGGATTGTCTTTAAGATTTATATTGCTTAGATTACCAAAGAACTTTATGGAAATACTAATTAAATACTAATGCCTGATGAAGTAGCACTTTTTGTTCTTACATGGGTGCAGAGAAGTTGCATTTCTTAAATGTTCTCAGGAGAGCGATTCTTTTAAGACAGCATATGGTTTTTTAGTTAGCTTCTGTGACTCGATCTTCCGGAGCCATTAGCAACAAGATCTGCTGAAATTGACAGTTTTGCGCAATCAATTGAACCCTTGTTTCTTCACCTACGCTGGAATTTGAGCAACATTTCTTCAAATATTGGTTCAAACACTGCTCGGTACAGTGAGTCAGTAGAAGTTGAAAGTCACTGCCAGTTACCGAGAGGAAGGAATGAGGCTGCCAGGAGCTCAGCATGGAGTACCTGTGGCAGTGGGAGCATCAGATCGCCTCCACTGCCATGTCCTCACTGAGCTACCTGCTGCCACACCCCTTGCCTTCTCCTTCTCAGTAACTAGCAGTGATGGTCGGCATTGGGAAGCCAGGTGAGCAGTGCTACCCCACTCACCTGGGACTGGTAAATCACTACTGCAGTGAGCAGTATTGGTTGCTAGCAAACTTCCCTGGAATGTAAAGGGGAAGCTGCCTTATACTGAATCAGACTATTGGTCCATCTAGCTCAGTATTGTCTACACTGGTGATAGCTCTCTAATACTTTGGGCAAGCATCTCTTCCATCACTACCTTGGATTGCTGGGGATTGAAGCCGTGATCTTTCCACATGCAAGGCAGATACATTTCTACTGAGCTGTGGCCCTTCACCATGGACTAGAATATCATTCCATTCCATTGCTTCTCTTGTTATTCTGATAAATCTGAAATATAATAATAATAATAATAATAATAATAATAATAATAATAATAATAATAATTTATACCCTGCCCATCTGGCTGGATTTCCCCAGCCACTCTGGGACATGGTTACTTTCCATGTCAGTATCATACCTTCCCAAGAGGTGTGGGTACCATTTGTATGGGAAGTAAATAAGTAAATATTTCATTGTGCATGAAATAATTGATAATTAATAAATAAATGACAACATGGTCCTACCATTCGGCACAATTCCCAACATTTGTATTCCAACCTTTCAACGTAAGAATAATCTCCAGGCAAACCACAAAATTTATAATAGCCTAGCATTTGTGACAGCTTAAAATCAAAAATTAATCATAGTATGAATATGCCCAGTTGCATCTAGAACTAACTTTTAAATATAGGCTTTTATCTGCTTCCACAGTTATCAGTGACTTTTGCCTTTTCAAGTATCTTCACAATTACATTTATCTGGGGATAATGTGATAGGATGACACATTCCTTTTGTTTTGTTTTGAATTGTATATTGGTGGTGATGTACTGATTAGAGCTATGCTGAAATCTGCCCTCCAGTTTCTTTTAGGATTTCTAACTTCCTTTTGTTGTTTTTTAAAATTATATCTTGCCAAGGAAGGCTGGAGGCCACTGTTTGAATGAAAGAAAAGATGAATGGAATAAATGATATTGAGTGAAAGAAAAGATACAAACACACCTCAGCCACCTCAAAAATAAAGTGCATCAAATCTCCTGCACCCCACCTATGTATATTTCACTGAACTTTTATTGCCACTTTGATAATGTCCAGTGTTGTTTCTTTTCTCTTTAAGTGATGGAGATTAGTCAGGGGAGAAACGCTGGATAAGTTTTTGCAACATCATTAGTATTGGTTTGATATGAGAGGTGTTTTGATATGCTATTGATATGAATTGCTATATTAATGTAACATTGACTCTGTGTTGTTGCATTGCTGATGTTTTGTTTCTATTTTGAAAGATATTTCCCATTGTTTCTTAGGACTGTAAGCTGCTTTGAACATTATTTACTATGGGAAGGCAGCACACAATTAACCGATGATGATGAGTTTTACAATTAGTCCTATTTTAGGCATGTTACTCAGCAACCGTGCACTTTTCTCAAACTCACATGAGGTTTATTGAAAAGGCCTCCAAAAATGGCAGCTGCTGGGTTATTTATTTTGAGGAGTGTAGATGTGAGGGAATTATCTATTTCTTTTTTTTTCAGTTTTGTAAAGATTCCTGCTGGGGAAAGAGTTCATTTATAGCTGTTAGAGGACTAGCACAGAGGAACTGGAAAAAGCTTCTGAAATAAAAGCTGTTCACTCAATTTCTTCTCTACCAAAGGACAGGAATTAGATCGGCCTTTCTGTCTGAAGTGCCTAATGAGCCAATTTATTTAGCCTTGTAATCAACTGCATTTTGAAAATATCCCTGCTCTGAATTTTAAAAGTTTCAATTAAGCCTTAAACACTTATCACATGTATTTTTTATCAGTGGCAAGTCCTTTTATTGGATACGGTTGAGATTCTAGCCTTTGGCGTCCAAAGGAAGCAGAAAAAGCTGACCACTGAAAGCAATATCTTAAAAAGTTTCAATCAAATCATACAGAAATAATAAATAAGAAGGAATGGGTTGTGAAGCGCGGAAGAAGAAGAAACAAAATCAAAAACAGAACACATGAGGGGGGAATAAGCCATCTGATATCTAAATCTTATCACTAGTCAATTTTCTTTTGCAATGTCAACTGATGGGCAGAGGGAGTTCTAGGCATGGGCAGTTTTTAATGTGAGCTTAAGTTGGGGAGATAGCCGTCTAGATGAAAATGTTGCTGCAATATCTATATATCCATGCTTGTGATTAGAACTGGCTGTCCCTGTTCAATTTCTGATTTTTTTAGTAGTTATTATGATGTCCATATTTTAGTTAATAATAATAATAATAATAATAATAATAATAATAATAATAATAATAATGTATTATTTATACTCTGCTCATCATCTGGCTGGGTTTCCCCATATTGAAGTTTAAAGGTATATATCATCTAATTGCTATCTGTACCATGTGGATTTTTAACTTCATTATTACTTCTTTTATAAAAAAAAATATTTATAGACCACCATTACATTAAAAATATCAAAGTGGATTGCTGTTTTTATTTTAATTTCATTTGTGAAATATTTTTAGGCAGTTGTAAACTCCTAAAAGGGCTAGAGATATGAAATGGTAAATACTGTTATAAAAATTGCTGAAATAAACAAATTTGTTATATGTGCAATTTTTCAATGGGGTGGGCCACAATTTTCAAGAGACGCATTCTGCCACTCCCCCAGCAGCCCAATTTCTCAATGGGTGTGAGTAGGAGAAAGACCATTTCTCAGCAGGCCACAATAGACCTGGGGATCTATAGTATTTTGACTGCACACTCTGGAATAAAGATTCAAGAAATGAGATGGTGGTGTATGGTCACACTTTATTCATTATAGTTTATCACCAGCAAGAATCAAACCAAGCCAGTGCAGGCAGGTGGAAGCTGTGCAAAAACCAAGAAAAAGTCCCTCGATTTACTACCTTGAGCCCACCACAGTGGAATCCATTTCCACTAATGAGAGCATATAATTTATAGTTCCTCATATAGTGGAGCAGCACACCTCCCAAAGCACCAGATCACATAGTTTCCTAAGAAGGTCTGCTATAGGGAAATGACCATCACCCAAAAGTTCCTTGGGCTGATCACCAGTGGTGTCCAGACTAACCTACACCCTTGTGCAAATTAATTGAAACAAACAATGTAGTTTATTGTACAAAACTCACAAAAACGTACATTAGTAACAGATATGACCTCCACTATTTTTAAGTAGCATTTGAGCATGGTTTGGTATGGAGTCCACTAGTTTTGAACAGTCACTGTTGATTTCAGATCCCTGTACCACACTTGAATCAGCACCTGAATGAGCTTCTCCATAGTCGTACAGTCTGCAGCACGGAGGCGACTTTTGCATATAGCCCACAAATTCTCAATGGGATTTACATCCGGGGAATTCCCTGGCCAATCAAGTATCTCTATTTGCTGCTCTGTCATGAATTGCTTCACCACTTTCGATGTGTGACAGGGTGCTAGGTCCTGCTGCAATGTCCCAATACTGTCAGGATACCTCTTTTCCATGTCTGGAATAACTCTCTTTCATAGAACCTCAGTATATTGTGGCAAGTGCATCATTCCATCTATTGGCTGCAGGCTTCTGACACACTTGCTTCGCACTGCCAAACACCCTCCCTCCCTCCCTATTTTAGGTGTTGCTGCTTTGGCCTTGCTTTGGATTGGGTCGCCTGCTTTGGAGCAGGGGCTGGGTAGGAATTTTTCCATTTGGCTTGAGCCACTTGGTTTTCGCCTACCCCCTTAGCAATCGTCACAACTTTGTAAGGTTTGGCAGTTAGACATTGGTTTATAGAAATGTGCGGGAGGGGAGGTGTGGCCATTACCTGCCCCTCCAGAAATAGGGTATTCCAGTAAAGGAATCTGGGGCTCCCAGATCTCATCTGTAGTCCGCTTGAGGGGCCAGGGCCATGCCAGGACCACAGGAACCATGGGGTGAGCTTCAATCGATCTTCACTGATGTTGCTCCCTCATTTGGTGTTTACTCCTTCAAACTGCTAGCCAGAGAGGCAGGAGTCAGTTATAGTCCCTGACCAATGCCTAGGCCAATATCACTCAATTTGTTTTGTAATCAATAAAGTTGTGGCCTAAATTTTGCCCAAAAACTTAAACTAAAATTATCTGTCCATTTGAAGTTATTTACTGGGAAAGGGCTTGGGGGCCTTGAGGTGCAACTAACTTTTCATGTTTGTTGTGAGTACAGGATTACGAGTAAGATAGAAAACATGCTTTGTTTCAATTAATTTGCACAAGGGTGTACTTTCCTGTCCACACAAAATGTCTAATGAAAATTAAAAATTTAGCCTGTCTACCAAAGCCAATTGAACAAGGGCAGTGTGGAGTGCTGATTTAAAAAAAAGATTCACTGGCTGCTCATTCAGAATCCTCCAGTTCTTGAATTTAGGTTTATGCTACTTCTATTCTACCCCAATTGCAAGCTTGGTAGTGGTATGGAAAGTGTGTGGCATGGGGTGGCAGGAGGGAGTGTCTTTTGTTTCTGCTGTTGATTTCATGTAAAATGTTTGTTTTTTTCATCTTTCATTGGTTTGAAAGTGTTTTGTGTTTACTGGAAACTTCATATAGGAAGGAGAACACCAGTTAGGACTTCCACTGAAAGCAATGGGGAATATAGAATGCCATCGGCCCTTTACATTTCCTTTGAAAAGGGGACCCTATGCCCGATATGTTAACAGTTTGGCAGATCCAATGTCTTGAGTTAAAGGATAGCAAATCCATGCGAATTGGACAAACAAAAAAACAAAAAAAAACCCCACCCAAATTCTTGGTTGCAGAAAACAGAAAAAAAAATCTCTCAATTTAAATCAACGGCAAAACTAAAATGAAGGTAACAAGAAATACAAACACAATAAAAATGAAAGTATAACCAAAATCACCTGGTTTCAAAAATAAGAACGGGAATGAAACATAAAAGTATTTCTTTTTCATTGCGTACCTTACTCATTGCTTGGGGGACATAACAATACAAATATCAACACAAATCAGGATTTGTTGCATTCCTCACCCCCATCAACTTCTTGCTGCTTTCACAATACATTTGACAGATGTTTTGCCTAGCTAGTCAAATGCTAAGATTTAGAATATATATTGCCTCTTCCTTCATGCTTCAGGCATGCCATCTGCCTTAAAATACACACAAAGGCACACACACACAGCATGTACATTTATTCAATTAAGTGTCAAATTTCTCTACCACCTCCTTTTTTAAGGGAAAAAGACGGGTTTTGTTTTGTTTTGTTTTGTTTTAAAAAACCCCCTGCAAAAACTACTTTGGGAGATTAATTTCCACAAAGAAGCAGCTTCTCCCAAGCATGATCCAGATAAAATACTATGCACATAAACGGAATACTTATGTATCCAACCACAATGGACTTGCTATTCAGGTTATGTACATTTGCATGCATCCTAAGATGCATCCTAAGATCCTAAGAGTTTTAATTTGTAGATGCCCAGCACAAGGTACTTAGGTATTTAACTTCTAGGGTACATATGAGCTGCACAAACTAACAAGTTTTTTATATATATAAATGGCATCCCACCACACCATCTCTCTGAAAGGACAGAATGAGACTGTGTAGATGAGTACCAGAAACTAAAAACTCTTCCTAGAAAGCTGGAATATCGGGAGCATATGCTATTACAACTCCCATGTTCTCATAATATTTTAATTATCTGATTCCACAGATGGTCAGAGTCACACTTGATTGCTGTAGGGAAGGAGGGAAGATAACTGCTTTCTTAAGTTGGCTGCTTTGTCCCCTTTCCATGCTTCCAGCTAAATGAAACTGGAAGGGACCACAGCAGGATCCCATGTAAAGTTATTGTGCCTTTGCTGGCTGGGGCTGAGGCAAGCCATAATCCGAAATATCTGGAGGGCACCAAGATGGCAAGACTGCATTATTCAAGTCAAAGCAGTATGCATATCTATGTTATTTGTAAAGACATAAACCAGTTGATGCGCCTTTGATTTCCTGCCTCTTTCTACAATGAGAAAAATCCAATAAGGACATAATAAGAATTAGCGATCAGGGTCAACTACAGGGCAAAATTTAGCTTTCCATTGTAAATTAAGCCATGGGACAGGTACAACTGCTTATTGGATAAAATCCATTGAAAGTGAAATATGGAGCTTTACTTTAGGCATAACATGACACTTCCATTCCAGGTAAATCATTGGCTTGATTAGAATGCTGGTTCAGAAAGCTAATATCATCTAGTGGATGTGTCATCCAATCACAGCAGGGTCCCTTATTAGGTTATCATACAAGTCAAGGCTTGTGGTTTAATTCTGAAACCATGTGTAACTTCATTAGAAGTAGTGACTAATTGTTACTGCAAGTGAAAGCGTATCATGATCCTGATGATTTTGTCTTAATATGGATCTTCTGTCCCTTCATGGTTGGGAATGCTGGCTGTTTCAATAATATACTATATATGTGGCTCAAGAAAATGAGATTAAGGCATTGTTTGAATTGCTAATCAATAGGAACTATAGTAAACTAATAAAAAGAACCCATTCTTGCTTAAGCGATTTTACAAAATGTATAGCACATAGAACAGAGTCATCATGAGAAAAGTGTTTAAAAGCAGAATGGATAGATACCTGAAGGCTGCTACATTGGAGCCCAGGGCCCTAAACTAGCCATCGTGTCCCATTGCAATCGATGAAAGAAGACAGCCATGACTAACTTAGGTCTTACTGATTTTAATGGGAAAAGCACAATGTTGACCTTCAAATTGCTGAAGGTCCTGAATCACATTCTCCATATGAATGTTTTTACTATTTGAAATCCTCTTACAAAACCTTTTCCAGGTGCTTCTACCTTTTGAACTTAGATGCAGACTATTGAAAACAATACCTTTTTCCAATGTGGTGCCCAAATTGTGCAACTTCCTTCCTAAACCTGTTCGCCTAAAGGCCTCTTTATTCTATTTGTGCCTTCAATTAGCGATCAGGGTCAACTACAAGGCAAAATTTAGCTTTCCATTGTAAATTAAGCCATGGGACAGGTAGAGCTGCTTATTGGATAAAATCCATTGAAAGTGAAATAGCATAGTGCCTTCTGTTTACCGACAGGACTGACATCCTGCTTTCTCCTTTTAGTCCCCCTCACACCACACACACTCTTTGACTGTCTCTAATTCTCTACAGCAGATTTTCAGGGAGGGAGGGAGAATCATGAAAAGTCATTCTACTGGCAGGAGTGTCCCAAGAGTGCAACTCTGCTCCTGCGGGATTAAACCCAGGTTTGCCATTTCTACTGTTTCTGTATTTATTGCAATTTTGGCTGCTAACTCAAAGGGACTTACCGTACTTCAGAGCATACATTTGTATGATTGTGCTGTTCATGCTCTTATTGTAAGTCACCTTGGTGCCAGGGCACCAAGATTTTAAACCATGCAGTAAATAAATGATGCAGCCAAAGTTAAGCAACTTATGGCAGAAGAGATTTAAGCATGTGTTTGGCATCACTGGTGAGATCAAATTGACATGACAGTTCTCAGTAGTGACAGCATCTTACCCATCATTCTTCAGACTGAAATTTTGGTAAGGTTAAATTGATTAGCAAATACATACTATGCAGTGTCCAAGCACTCCTTAAGTATCTATCAGCTTATTTCATGAAGCAACATTATATTTGATGGTAACTCCCAACTATGGATAAAAGTGTTTGATAAAATTTTAGACTAGCTGGTGGAGAAACAGGTTAGTGACATTGAGCTTGGTCTGTGTATATATGCACAAAAAATAGACAGCTCAGAGTATACAATGGATAAATAAATACAGACTAGAGTCGGAATAAAATGTATTCCTTAGAAAAAAGTAAGAATAAGGAACAGAAAAAATATAAGGTTACTTTAGGTAAACAAATGGCTATTATTATAATATTCTTCGATCAGATAGCTATTTCCCTTCAAAATGGTCTTCTTATATCTAACACATTATGCATTATATGTAGATAAATATTGCCAGAAGGGCTTTCTATTACCAGATACAACTTTAGCAAAAGGTATGATTAGAATTTTGAAGGAGACATTCATCATGCTTCTCCCTTAAATTAGCTAATAAAAATTCTTTTCAAGTAGGGCTGAATACAGAAATGGATTTTTTGTAGACTTGCAGCATTACGGCTTTGGCAATGGTTGCTGACTACAGTTATGGCCCCTCAGATATTTTGGCACCAAGACCACAATGCCTGTTCATACAGGTGTGCAGTAGTGCCCATAAACATTTGCAGTATTCTGATCTTCACTCACCCCTAAAGGAGTTGTTATGGAAAGAGTACCAACCAAAACGAGAAGATGGAGGCATTGTGTAGATACCCAAAAAGGACTTGCACTGATATCCTTCTTTTTCCCTGCCTAATTTAAAAAAAAAAAAATCAGTGATAGGAACAAGCTATTGGCAAAGGTCCATACATGACAATAGTGCAGAGCCCAAAGGAATGCTACTGTGGTTTTATTAACTAAAACTACCCCAAGGGTTTATTCCACTAAGCTCCTTTAAATTTCCCTGTAGCTCAGAACAATACGTTTGCACAATATAGAGGACAGTAGCTTCAGAAATATTATAGCCTAATTAATACAAGAGTCAAAGCATGACCTCCTCTTCATAGGATTGCCAACCCTCTAGCTTTGGCCTGGAGTCTTCAGGAATCAACCACCATCTAGAGGAATTTCCTTGGGTCAGTCTTAGATGTTTGACACACCACTGCTACCTCACTCCAGTGAACACTAGTCAGGCACATGGCGAGGAGGTTAGTCAGTAAAGACAGCGGGAACCATGGAAAGCAGTCCTGGCAAATCTTGCAAAATGGAATTAGGAGACCAGAGAAGAGACAGCCTTGGAAGGGACAGCAAGAACGAGCTGGACATTCACTCAGACTCCTAGCTCTGGGGATTCTTTCATTCCTCCAATAAACCTCTTTCCCTGGTAATTCCCATTACAAAGGTGACTACTCTAAGCTGATGTATCTAATGCATACCATGAGTTTTCATTTTAATGGTACAACTATGAACCAAGGACAGAAACAGACTCATAGTATTGTGAAGGGTGAGCTGCTGGTGCAATGGAATGTTAACATTGCCTGTGCAAATGTAAAAGGTAGGAAGTTCTTATTTACACTGAGCACATTTACAATTACAATTCTACTATGTCTACACAGAAGTAATTCCCATTAATTTCAATGGGTTTAACTCTCCCAGGTAAGCAAGTATAGGATTGCAGCTTTAAACATTTATTTTATTCTGCATTTAAGAGTTAGTAAAGAGCACAGTAATGTCAACCACAAAGTCAAAGCCATTCTATTCTTCCTACTGAGTCCAATTAACTTGAAAGTTCTTACCATCTGCTACTGTAATCATTATCCAAACCAAATCAAAGAATACAGGGTGTATCCAGAGTGGACTCCCATATTAATTTCAAACAAAATCCAATTTCCATACATTATTTCTAATACATTATCTTCAGCTATCAGTGCATGCCAAGTCACTTACACACTCCTAATCATCAAAAGAAACTTCTGTGTTGCAGCACAGTAGGTACTCCCACTCAAACTACTGGGCTTAGTGAACGCTGATAAAAGATTAACAAAGCAACAATTTCCCCAAAATTTAATTATTATTCCGTACTATTAAATTCCTCAACATAGTTTGGCAAATACAAGAACAAACCTTCTACTCACTCATTCCCACTTTGACCGCTCCTGTTTCCTGGTTTGTGGACAATTAGTTCTACTCAGATGCTATTTCCAAGAATGCATGGCAGACAGTTAAAATCCTTTCTGAGATCAGGAATGATGTGGTTTATCTTCTATTGGTATGTATGCCTCTTTAGATATTGACACCCAATTTGGCATAACTATTGCTAGTGTGGATGAGCTGGTTTTCATTGGTGTTTGGATGCCAGAAGCCATTTTGAATCAAGATGTGGAACTGAAACATTTCAAATTGCTCCAATTTGGATGCTTCTGGTGATACTGTCACCCATTTTTGTGTCATAATTCTTGAGATTGAGGACTATGTTTCTAAAAAGTTGGGCATTTTAAATCAAAATGGTAGACCGAACCATTATGAACTGTGCCAATTTGGATGCCTCTGAAGATACTGTCATTCCAATGTATGTGAACATTTCCAATATTGAGGAGCAGGTGATGAACTATATTTGGTTGCCATTTTGTTGCAAGATGGTGGACTGAACAACTCAAACTGCACTGATTTGGACACCTCTGGAAATATACTTGCCCAGTCCCTGGAATGATGGTTACTGAAATCAAGAAGAAGGTTTTGGTCTCTGGTTGGAAGTTGTTGGAAGCCATTTTGTAGCAAGATGGTGGACCAAGCCATTACAACCTCTGCCAATTTGAATTATTCTAAAGATATCATCGATAAATATGACATGCTGGTTCCAAACTGAAATGATTTGGATGCTGCTGAAGATATCATTGCCCAATTTGGCTTGACAGTTCTCATCTGGACACCTCTGACCATCGCATCATTCCAATTACCTGATGGTTCCTGATACTAAGGAATGGGTGTTCAGATGCCATTTTGAAGCAAGATGATGAGCCCAACCATTACAAACTGCACTGAAGAAGGAAAGGCAGGCTTCCTCTGTGAAAGACAGGCCAGCTCTGTTTGCGAAACAGCTTTCAAACAGCCCTTCACTGCAATTGGATCGCACATTCCTATTTCCCAGGAGAGAAATAGGCACTTGCAGCCTGAGTGGAACTGAACCCTCCACCACACCAGTCACCTGCTAGCTGCAGGGTTCCACTTCACCAGAAGGATACTAACACGGAACATATTGGCAAAGCAGTACCCAGCAGGATTGAACACCCTGCTCTATGAAGTGATGTGGGGAGGAAAGGAAAAAAAGGTGCAAGCTTTCCTATACTGTAATGAGCATTGGCAGTTCCCCATCACCCACTGTGGTCCTTAAATTGTGGTACAATTCCTTATGCAGGACACAGTGGTATAGGGTAAGCTAGGAATATATATATATATATATATATATATATATATATATATATATATGAATGATTTTCAGGTTTATACATTTCAATAATTTTACAATCGTTTTAACATTTTAAAACTTGACTTCCTTCACCTTCTTTCTGCGGCTCCTTAAATTTATTTTTAATATCTTCTGCATATCCAAAATAACTTAATTTGTTCATTTATTCATTTACTTTAAATATATACTTATATGAAACTGCAGGCTATTACAATAATCCTGCCAATATTCTTATCTGTTTACAATTTATCTGTAAATATTCAATAAACCATTTCCATTCTTTTATATAAAAAAGTTTGTTATCTTGATTTTTGAATCTTCCAGTAAGTTTTGCCATTTCTGCATATTCCGTAAGATTTTGTATCCATTCTTCCTTTGCTGGGACTTCTACTTCTTTCCATTTTGGGGCAACTGACATTCTTGCCGCTGTAGTAGCATACATGAATAAGTTTCTATACAGTTTAGGTAGTTCTGTCCCTATAATTCCCAAAAGGAAAGCTTCTGGGTTTTTAAACAAACATTATTTTAAGCATCCTTTTCAATTCATTATATATCATTTCCCAGTAAGCTGTAACCTTACTACAAGACTACCACATATGATAAAAAAACCCTTCTTTCTCTTTACATTTCCAACACTTATTTGATTTAGATTTAGGCTGAGATAGGATCCTAATGCAATTGGAATATTCCTCCTTTCAGGACCTGTGGCAAAGTTTCTGCACAACACTATCTTTGAAATCCGATTACTGAACGGTGTTGCTTTTTTTAAATGCCATTTCCCTATGTGATTTAAGGGGAGGTTAGAGACATCTTGTTATATATTGAAGCCCTGGCTGGATTAGTGACTGCCAACCCATTTGGCAGCCGGCTGTCTATATACAGAACTGTGCTCACCACAGGCACAGATGGTTGGTGTTTAGATGGGGATGGAGGGGGGAAAGGCAGAAGGCAGAATAAGTTTTGGGGGGAAAGAGTGAGTTCAAAAAGTTTGAGCCAGACTGCTATCATAGCATTATTTTTTTTCAAACACAAAACAAAAGAATTCACTGTAATTAAGTAAGGACAGCAACAGTGAAAAAATGAAATGCTCCTCCAAAATATGCATTATTATGCCACAGAACTGGCTCTGATGAATTATTTTGACTTCTTTTTCTCACCAGTCACAATGTGTCTAGATGGCCTGGACTAACCAATTAAAAATGACAGCCTTGTGAATTATACCACACATTGCAATGGCAGGCAGAGGCTCTTTGAATTACTGCTGTGAAAATCATTTATAGAAGTAAGCAGTAAACAATAGCAGGCACTACTCCTTCTGTTGCAGCGCAAAGACCACTGCTTTTATTTTGCCAAACGAGACCTTATTCATTCACTTTATTTTATTTAGAGGATGTATGCACAAGCCTTCGGTATTGCTACCTCCTTAAATATACAAGATACCCGTGGCTGAGAGTTCCGCTTTAAATTCTCCTCCTAGCAAAGAATAAACAGTGATAAGGGGGAATGGGTTATGATCTTCTGGCATATCAATAATTTGGCAGGAAACACTGGAGAACAGGCTGGCATTTTAATAATAAGGCAAAATAAAAATACCACAAAATTGCATAGTTACAACACACGGAATATAGAATTCAATAAACTACACTTAATGGCATTCAGACAACACCTTAATGGCATTTAGGCACCCATCTAGGTGTAGGATATCTAAAGGGTTTTGCCATTAGTATCTTTCAGAGGAGGGGAAAAAAACCCACTTATAATGTTAAACAATGATTTTTAAAGTTTAAGGAAAATAAAGGGAATAGTTTAGCAATTGCCATCTGTCACAAAAGAAAAGCTAATGAATAAACAAACAAATCAAGTACAAAACTTATATGCAGTCCTACACTTGAGCCAGTATAGAATACAGTGGTACCTTGGGTTAAGTACTTTATTCATTCTGGAGGTCCGTTCTTAACCTGAAACTGTTCTTAACCTGAAGTACCACTTTAGCTAATGGGGCCTCCCACTGCTGCTGCACCGCTGGAGCACGATTTCTGTTCTCATCCTGAAGCAAAGTTCTTAACCCGAGGTACTATTTCTGGGTTAGTGGAGTCTGTAACCTGAAGCGTATGTAACCCATGGTACCACTGTACTCATGTTTTTGGATTCTTCATTCTCTGTAAGGTAAAGGTAAAGGTCCAGTCATGACCGACTCTGGGATTGCGGCGCTCATCAGGCTTTATTGGCTGAGGGAGCCTGCGTACAGCTTCCAGGTCATGTGGCCAGCATGGCTAAGCCGCTTCTGGTGAACCAGAGCAGCACACAGAAATGCCGTTTACCTTCCCGCCGGAGCAGTACCTATTTATCTACTTGCACTTTGACGTGCTTTCGAACTGCTAGGTTGGCAGGAGCAGGGACCAAGCAATGGGAGCTCACCCTGTTGCGGGGATTCGAACCGCCGACCTTCTGATTGGCAAGTCCTAGGCTGTGGTTTAACCCACAGTGCCACCCACATCCCATTCATTCTCTGTAGCCCTCCTTTAATTTAAACCTACCATTCAAGCCATGTCTGATCCCACTGAATTCAGTGGGGCTTAATCCCATTTAAATTAGGGTTAGGATAGGGTGTCGCTATCTGCTGTTTGGGGAAAAGAAGTCTCTTCAGGATTGGTACACTGTGGAAAGGAAAGGGTCCGAGCCTTTTATCTTTTTTGCTGGGTCCCTGATTTCCTATGCCGATATGGGGGGGGGGGGTACTTTCCTTACAGGGCAACTGAGTGCACTTCAAAGATAGTGTCAGTAAGACTCTAGCTACTAACAGTTCTACACATTTATGCAATTTTATGTCATGAGCAGTGTCCTAGCAATTTCCCTGCTCAAAGAGGAAGAGCTATAAAAGTGACGAGCATACATTTTTATTTTTGAGATTTTGGGCTGGAGTGTATGTGAGTAGAGATGCACAAATCTGTCACTTTTGCTTTTCCTCTGCTTTAATTTTTCCAAACCTAAATTCAGTTGTCCACATTTCCACGCCAATCTGCATATTCTAAATAGAAAAAAGTTCAGTCAACACCTTGGCACAAATTTCTCCTAATAAGCACATATTTGTATGCAGTTTTTATTTATATACACACCTTTTCAAGCAGTTTTCCTTAATGAAATGATTTTTTTCATGTTATTTTCACTAATATGTGTATTTTAATTTTCCTGTTATAAATGTATTTTGGAGAACAGCAGATTTCAAAGGATTATTACATTTTTGTTTGTTAGGTGATTGTCTAATTTCAGTTGGAAGCTGATTTAACCTATGGATTTTTTTTTAGCTGATTGCCATGGTATCATTGCAAAATGACTTGCTCTGAAATTTGAAGAATACTGTGCTGCTTTTAAAGAGCTACTATTTTGTATTTCTACCCAAAAGAGAGAGAGGTAGAATTCAGTTTATTTTCAGACTCTAGTCAAAAAGTGAATATCACTTCAATAATCTTCTTAAAACCAGTTTCTATCAAAGAATCCATTCATTTTCCACTCAAAGTAGCACATACATGTCAATGTTGAATACATCACTGCATTCCTTTAGCCTTTGAAAGCCCAAGCTTTCATGTGCAGTTCATTAAAAAAGATCAAAGAAGATATCTCCCCATTAAAGTCATTTTACATAACCTTTAATAGATGCTTTGCAGCATTTTAATTTTTTTCATTCCCTGAAGCCATATTTTAATATGCAGCTACAGTCAGGTAATGACAATGAAAAGCTTAGCATCTGGGGGTTTTCTCATTTCTCTTGATATCACCCAAAATAAATTTTCAGTTTACACATGTGTACAAATATGCACGTATGCACTCGCTTTTATTTTATTTTCCTTTTTTTTTTTACTACCGTAATTAAACACCAAGGTAAATGTCTGAAAAGCACTGTTTCTTCTTTTCTGTGGGTTCCCTGTACTGTAATATTGGTGAACTGTGCTGATCCAGAAAAAGGCATTTTTGCTCCCAAAGTGCTTATTTGGTTCCAGCCATTGTCGGATGTTAGTTCCTACATACCACTTGATCCATATGCTATTTACTAGAAGTGCAAATCTTAGAGAAGACTGGCAAATGAAAGAAACACTTTAACCAGTTGGATGAAAACAAGTAACAACCTGCCCAACCTGACAACTTGGATTCACACATAAGAAAGCCATTAGCCCCCTTCACCCATAACTCACATGAAGGGGACCTACACATTTCGAGTGAAGTTGGGCTGTATGTATGTACATAATTTCTATGTGACTGGGAGCCTTATGAATCATAGGACCATAGAATCATAGAGTTGGAAGGGACAATGAGAGTCATCTAGTCCATCTCATGACCTGAGATTAAGAGTCTCATGATCTACCTTTCATAGATGCCTACACATTTTGATTTACTCACTGCAGACATCTAAGCTCGATCTATGGTTCCATTTCCCTTTTGTTGTGTGAGGATCCCCTCACATTTTGAATGCCTGGAGGGTGCTGTTTGGTTTTGTTGATACAGGCAAATGAAGAGTTTGTGAGTGCCATTTAGGAAAAATATATTGTGGTGGTCAATTTTCTGGAATTTGTTGATAATCTATATAGCAGCAATATCAGACTAGGGGAATGAATTAGGCTGCTCTGTTGGAAACCTGAACATGATCACTCTTTTTATGAGGGAGAATGTGGATGTTTGCTTACAATCTCCTTGGTGTCTTATGAATAGTACTCATTTTCCATCAACTTTCTACCCATAATCTAGCTAAAGTGCCACTGAAGGTAATGGTACTTGACTTAGATGTATCCTACTCATTCATTTGCCTTAAATGGGACTTAAATGAACAGCTCTATATTTGTTAATAAACTGGCATTTCTTCCATGTACTAAACAGAGCTACATGCAGAGATAACTAAGGATATTTTGCTGACTGAGCCAAAACAGAAAATCCTGCCCCAGTCAAAGTGTGTAATACTCAACCAAGTTATTTGGTACCTGGGGCACAAAGATCCAGAAGGGTCTCTCTCTTGGAATAAAAATACAATGATCATAAATTAAATAGGAAACAATTAGCTGCCCTTTCTTGACCATCCAAATTAAGTGTGTGAGGCAATGACCTCACTCTGTCTCATAGCAGGGCTGGTCCTGATTGCATATTATAGCCATTAAAGAGATATTGCTGTTGAATATTGTTGATATGTAAGGCCCTGAACAGCTTGTGACCAGTTTAATGAAGGGATCACCTTACTCCATAAGCACATATTCAATCACTTTTATCTGTGGAACTTGCATATTTACAAGTGTCACACAGTGTTCATTTTGCATTTTCAAGGAGTCATTCCTTTAATGTAGCAGCACCTGTGCTCTGGGACTCTTTCCTGTTGGCATCAGGTAGGCCCCTTCAATGTGCTGCTTTAGATACTTGCATAATTGTTTTCAGCTTCAGATGCAAAATTTGGTTACATGTGTTTTAGAATCTGTTTTAACATCTGCTATTGATTGTATTTTATCACTGATGTTATTTGCCACCCTGGGCTCCTTTGTGAAGATGGACAGGATATAAATTTAATAAAATGAAATGGAAAAATTCCCAAGGTGGAAGAAGGTCTGTAGTAAAAAGTAACCAATAGCAAAAGAGTTTTAACAGTTTGCCCATGCTTGGTGGCTATTCTCCAACTGTTATAGAAACACACACACATGATGCAAAGGAACACTAAATTTATATCTACATAATTTACCGTATTTTCTGCCCTATAGGACGCACTGTCCCATAAGGCGCACCTAGTTTTTTGGGTGGGAAATAAAGGGGGGGGAATTATTTTTCCCCCAGGCATGGGGCTGGGGCGGGGGAAGCTTCCCCCGACCCCAGTCCCCAGAACAGGCAACTGTCCGCAAGCAGCGGGAGCCCAGCGCAGGCCAGCCTATCAAGTCTGGGAGCGCTGGGCTCAGCGCGCCCAGCCTTCGTCATGCAGGCAACTCTCCGCAAGCAGCGGGAGCCCAGCGCAGGGCTCCCGCACCTTGCAGAGAGCTACGCAAAGTCTGGGGGCACTGGGCTCAGCGCCCCCAGCCTTCGTCATGCAGCACCTCTCCACAAGCAGCGGGAGCCCAGCGCCAGGCTCCCGCGCCTTGCGGAGAGGTGCATAAAGTCTGGGAGCGCTGGGCTCAGCGCGCCCAGCCTTCATCATGCAGGCAACTCTCCGCAAGCCGCGGAAGCCCAGCACAGGGCTCCGTCTGCTTGCGGAGAGGTGCACGAAGCCTGGAGAGCGAGAGGGGTTGGTTCGCACCAACGCCTCTCACTCTCCAGGCTTCAGCGAAAGCCTGCATTCGCCCCATAGGATGCACACACATTTCCCCTTCATTTTTGGAGGGGGAAAAGTGCGTCCTATGGGGCGAAAAATATGGAAAATACGGTATTTAAGCCCCTGATAAAATAAACAGCTGGGTTTTTTTCTTCGTAAGATGTATGAAGTGCAAACTTTGAGCAAGTATTTCAAAGACTATCCAGGATTTCAGCACAGCAAAACTGACATTAACTGTGTATTTCATTCTTGGAACCCTATGGTTTGTCTTTTGAAAAGTCCATGGTGATTTTACATGCACAGCTCCATGTTGATCAATTATTTCTAAACATAAATTATTGTTCATTTTTGCACTTTCCAGAATTATTCTCCTTTAGAAAAATACAGATGAATGTTTTTTTCAGATACCCATGCAATTGATATCACTACTAAAGGGGGTGATGAACCATCGTATCATGACCCAAACACATAAGGTGGTCTGATGGAGTGGGGATACAATGATGAATATGACATAGGAGACCATTGATAGGGTGAAATAGGCCACAACTTTACTGGTTACTGATGTAAATTGGTTTGGCAAAAACCTTGGGTAAATATCCAAGCCTGCCTGCTGGTTGAACTTGGAGATGGATCAGCACTGGCCTGAAGAATACCCCTTAACAGGGATCAAGTGTGGTGGTCCTGCCATTTATGCCTTATGGAAGGGGTGCTATTGCCCATCGGCCCCCACATGGGCTCCCAGACAGCAATACCCCTTCCTGGACCCTTTTAATGGGGCACCCTGATGTTGGATTCCTAATGCCTTATTCACCAAAGTTGTGACGTTTGCTACGATGTGGGTGAAAACCTGTAGATGGGCCATGTTTTCCACAGTGATGCCCTTGAGCCACACATGCAACATAGCAGGGCAGGAGGATGGGTGATCCCATCACAGCTGGCTCCACAAAGGCAAGACACAGGGCATCAGGTGCTGCTACCCTTCAAAGGGGAAGGTGGTCCTGGCTTTTGCCCAGCCTGCGCCCACACCTGGCCCTCCAGTGCCCACCTGATAGGCTGGCCTGGGCCTGGGGTGCTTGCTTCACACCAAGGATATGCATGGCCAGAAGAGGAGGGCTTGCATCCCACCCAGCTGTGTGAAGAGATCCCCCTTCCCCCACAACCAGAAGCAAATGGCGGCCACCATAAAGGGCACACTAAGTCTATATTTCTTTAGACAATCTCACAGTCTGCTGAGAACTTATCTTCCATTGATTCAATACAAGGCTGCTTTGAAGATGCTGTTTGCATGAAATCTGGCAGGTACCTGTGGTTATCCTTTTTTATCCACACAACAATCCAAAAATATAAGTGAATGACGCTAAGAGAGCCACTTGGTGCATTTCAAGGCTAGGTAGAGATTTAAAACTAAAGCTCTCTTATCCAAAGACCTCTGTCTGCCACAGCAAACTGGCTCTCGGAAATGTGACTGGAGTTTTGTAGGGGTTGTTTGTTTGTTTGTTTGTTTGTTTTTTAAAAAATCTATCTATTGCCAATAGGATGTTTGCTACATAGTTTATGAGAACAATTAATTTATACAAGGCCCATATTGATATAAAAACAGTCTTTCTAAATAGAATTATACAGCGATTGACAAAATTATGTGCACCATACAAGCTCCATACATAAAGACAGTTTCTATCTTCAGTTTTGCTTTTTAAATAATATCCCCCAAATCAATAAGGAAGTACTAGCAGGTGACTGATCCTCTGCCTAAGGCAATATTTATTTCAAGAGTGAATGTCTCCCTTTTTATTCCCTTTACTGGCAACCATATTTTGAATGCATCCACATTAAATCTGTGAGATCAGAGTTTCATTTTTTTTACTAAACTACATTTCCTCAAAACATAATGTCCTCAGAACAAATTAAATGTTTCTTCCAGCATGAGCCCCTCTAGAAAATCTCAGTGAAGGGCTGCATACAGAAGTATAAGACTTAGTGATCTTTTCTTAGCATGGTTCTGGTCACAGACAGCACTGGCACATCCTTGAAGCTGTGGTGCTAGCTTGCATAGACTCTGTGTGACTGGTCAGTGCACTGAAACCATTGCACCACCATCATAAGGAAGAGTGTTTCGGTAGCAAGATTTTTCCTTGGTAACATCTAAACAGGTCTCAAGACTTCATGAAGGTGTGCATCCAGAAGAAATGTTTGGTACATGAAAAAATGTTATGTCAAAAATTAATGTGCTCACTTTCTGCTGAATTCAGAGAAGGTGGTGGGGGAAAGAGAGAATAGTTTCAGATCTGGAATCCAAAGTATGCTCAGGAATAATGTTCAACTGATTTTTGCGCCCCGAGGCCCCTAAGCCCTTCCCCTGAAATAACTTCACACTGACACGTAATTTTAGTTTAAGTTATTGGGCAAAATTTAGGCCACAACTTTATTGATTACAGCAAAGTGAGCGGTGTTGGCTTAGGCATTGGCAACAGACTATAACTGACTCCTGCCTCTCTGTTTGGAAGTCTGGAAGGGTAAACACCAAACGAGGGAGCAACATCGATGAAGACCAACGAAGCTCACCCCGGGGTTTCTGTGGTCCTGGCGTGGCCCTAGCCCCTCAAGCGGACTTCGGACGAGATCCAGGACCCCCAGATTCCTTTACTGGAATACCCTTCTTCATGGAGGGGCAGGTGATGGCCTCCCCTCCCCTCCCACATACTTCAATAAGCCAATGCCTAGCCGCCAAACCTTACAAAGTTGTGACGATTGCTAAGGGGGTCGGTGAAAACCAAGTGGCTACATCCAATCTGTCAAATGGAAAAATTCCTACCCAGCCCCTGCTCCAAAGCAGGCGACCCAATCCGAAGCAAGGCCAAAGCAGCAGCACCTAAAATTAGGGAGGGAGGGCGGGTGTTCGGCAGCATGATGCAAGTTCCTTCAGTTACGCCGCACTGCTGCTTTTATAGGCCCCAAGAATCGTGCCAACTGCCCCGATTGGCCCAAACATCCCGGGGCCCAACGGTTAAGGCTTGGGCCACACCTGGCAACAACTCTCCCCGTGGGGGTGGCTTAGGGGCCCGCGCGCAACCAGGACCCTCATTAAGGAGGATCCCATATAACAGCACCAACAAACTGAATATGAAAAACCCAAGAAGGAGCAAACCAATTCTAGAACACAAAGATCCATGCTCTATCCACTTCCATCCAGGGATACAAGAAGCATTATTGCAGTTTAAGAACACTCCAGCCATGCAACATCATTTGAAGAGGGCATGGAGCAAGGGCAGAGAAAGGGGATTATACAACTGGTTGAACCTGTACAATATACAAGATTATAGCTAAAAAATTGGTCTATTGCATTACTTGTTTTTATGCAAGTGCAACAGAGCAAAACACTATCTGCAAGCCACATTGGCATGAATGAGGAAATTCACCTGTGTTTCCAAAGCTATTCCTTTTATATCCTTGTTGCTAGTAAAGGATTACAGATGTGACAGAAGCTACATTAAAACAAGGCTTTATGGCAGTCAGTTCTGTGCAATGTAAGAGGGAAATGACAGAGTAGTTGAAATGGGAATAACAGAATAAATTTACTAGCTTAAAAGGTTGCAACTATAAACTTAGTATTTAATTCCAGAAGCTAGACAGTAAGTGCAATGAAGTGCATATTAAAATAAAGGTTTATTTAGCAGTAAATTGATGAAATTTAGGAGCACTCTGAGCTGTGTCATTGCATTAAGCTATAAGGAGAGGGTGTGTGTCTAAAAATGCTAAGTGGGTGGTGTTAAGAACAGAAACAAAGGGTTTCATACAAAGCTGAAGATACATTATATTGTGGCAGAAATGCATGGGGTATGTGCCTATGTCAAATTTAAGGACTTCCTTCATTTCACTCAAGTATTATATTGGAATGCCTCAAGCATTTGAAACAGGGTACTCATAAAAGCAAAAACAGCATCAAGGCAAGCATGCAGCCTGCTCACTTCAAGTGCTGCCATTGGCGCTGCCCTTCCCCTGCCCCCATGACCCAGCAACATACCTTGTGGCATGGGAAGAAGGCTGGAGTCAACAATGGTTTCCGGGGCAACACTAGGGCATTTCCACCCCTATTAGCAATAAGAGTTAGACTATCAGTCCCAAACTTTCTGCTAGGAATAGACACCTCCACCAGTCTGAGAGTACGGTACCTACCACTACTGCAGTCTTCCCTGCCACTGCATGTGAGCTTCTGGGCCCTTGAGGAGTGGAGGATGAAGGCAGTAGTGGCAGCAGAGGAGACAGGCATTACATGAGCACATTCAAGCTTAAAATGAGTGTTCAAGCTCTGGAATACTCCTGCATTCCTGACTATTAGAAACAAGAGCAAATTCCATTGAGAAATCTAAACATTATCTTCTCTATGCATAACCTAATTTACTTCACAGAGAGGGGATAAAATAAAATAAAGGTAGTCAATATGATGTTCTTCAGATGCTGATAGACTACAGCACCTGTCAGTGGCCACAATATTTGAAGCTAATAGGCATTGTAGTTCTACTTCTCAGGGGCACCATGTTGGCAACCGCTGCAACAGGACCTGGGTTGCTTTGAAAAAAAGATTAGGTGCACAAGTGTGATGGGAGGGCATTTTATGGATATATCAAACCTAATAAAAATATATGTTAAGATGTTAGTATTGACTGACAAATCCTCATATTTAGGGCTGTCATTTCAGATTTCTGCAGAAGGTTGGTGAGCAAAGCTTAGGAGCCTATTCACTTCAAAATAAATTCTATTCACAGTGTTAAGCAGCAAAAAACAAAGTGAATTGTTGTCTTGTATGCTATCCATAGCAACAGTATTACCAGACCATAAACAGTTATTCATTTTTGAAGCAATTAGATTCATTCTCTGGGTATGCATACCTATTACTTATGGTCACATAATTGCTTTATATACCAACTGTTAAAAGCCACAACAGGCCTTTTCATCTGTTACAGGTGAGTAGGGTTTTCATGCCTAGAAGGGGGAAAGGGGATCATGCTGCTCAACCTGCGCTTGACAACAGGTCAGCCACTGGTCCTGCCAGCTCAACACACACAGAATATTTAGTTGTTTTGTTGTTGTTGTTGTTGTTGTTGTTGTTGTTGTTGTTGTTGTTGTTTATAAACACAGGCTCCTCCACCCCCAGCTGGGAAATAACCTCATCCCCCTGACGGACCTAGATCACTCCAGGGGACCCAGTCTGGCCTGGGCCAAACCAGGACTGCCTCAACTCAATCTGGCTGAATTCTAGATCAACCTAATTGGCCCAAATTGGGATTTGGGATCTGATCAGATCCCGTGCACAGCTCTGCTACAGATGTGCCCTGTCACTAAGCCATTTCCCTAAAATAGTGGCCCCTTTCCTATTATTAGAAGAGGGCATAAACTGAACATTCAAAAGCATTCCCAATCTCCACAGGAATTGTGAGGGCAATGGAATGGGGTTTAGGAAATTGGTGTGGTTGTGAGATTTCCCCACCCTCATTCTAAAGTACTTTAAGATGTATTGCAGGCAATTTTTCCATCATTAACGTGTGTCTTATCTTTAACCTGGAAATATGTATGTCTTTTATAGGACACCCAGAATTAGGGTGAAATTTCATTCTCATTTGAAAGGCAGATCATCTCATCACAGTGCCAGTCTCATGCTTGCAATGCAAATTCCCACTGCATTATCTGCACTCCGCCCCTGAGCAAATCTTCAAGTGACCTTAGAGAGAGAGAATATGAAATATGCATTTGAAATCTCTGCTGTATACTGAAGGGGTGATGGTGGAGAGATTTGCCTCTGTGATTTAAGCTTTTTTATACATCAAAATGTCTTTTTAAAAAAGTCTGTAGTTAATGATATTGAAATGGTGAGGAAACAAAGTAATATATAAGTAATATATATTTATCTTGTCTACTAGTTCACCGATGTCATCTCACCGATGTCTCACGTTTTGTTTTGTTTTTGCAACATGCTGACTCTGTGTTTCCTACTAGCAGTTTCCAAATTCAGAGATTGAAGCTACACCAGCATGTACTATGTCTGCAATGAAGTTGGATTTTTTTCAGTATAAAATTGCTTTGAATCTATCAAGGGTGAGGAACCTGTGGCTCTCTAGATGTGTTTGGATTCTAACATCCATCAGGCCCAACCAATGTGGCCAATGGTCATGAGTGATGGGAATTGTAGTGCAGCATCCCTGAAATACCTGTTTTATACCAAAGGCCGTCAGCTTAGCATTCCCTCTCTGCCCCAAATGTGGTTTTCTTCCTCCTGATCACCCCAGGCTGACAGAGATGGCATGACTCAGTGGTTGATTTCGATGGATGCCCTAGGTTTGGTCCCTGTCCTGTTAAAAGCAAGCAAACGAGAGTTGACAGAGCAATTTTATCTGAAGTGACATTTGGAGCATGTGCTAGGAGTGGGGAAACATGGTGACAACAGAAGCAAGAGCTCTAGGCCTTGCTGCTCTAATTAAAGCACCCATTAAAACATTGGAGGAGCCATGCAGGGCTGGAAGAAGAAATGAAACCACCCACCCTAACAGGCAATGACATTGATGGAAATTGCAATTCATTGGAAAAGTGAGAATAAATTCACTATCAGGAGGTGGTGTGATAGGATATAGCAGCTGGCATTGTCTGACAAATCTACACATCAGTGTGGGATTCCTGGGGGTGGGTTTTGAAGGGACACCTTTTATTATGACTGAATACCGTTTACCTTCAGCACATTAACTCCAACCTAGGCCTCCTGAATCTCAGAGGTTGTTCTGGGGCGACTCCTTGGTCTAATTTCAGAGGAGAAAGTCAAATACATAAGCTTCCATTTGAGCTAAAAGCCTGTGTGTTAAGAGCGTAGGAAGAGCCTGCTGTTTCAAGCCAGAGGCTAATCTAATCTAGCATCTCATTCTTGCAGTGTTCAACTAGATGCCCATGTGAAGTGGCTTGAGCTCCACTACCTGGGAGGAAATGAACAGTCCCCCACCAGGCTTTGCCTCAGGGCTGCATCGTTAACTAACTAGATCATGCCCAACTGCTTTTCATCCTACAGGGAGAAAGATATGGACCAGCTTAGAGCATGTGTGATTTTGACAGGGAAAAGGCCCTGCTGGAAAAAAATTAAGCACCCCATGTGAACTTCCTTTCTTCATTTGAAGGTTACAGCTGCTTTGGAGTAAGAGGAAATTGCCCATGCGATTCAATATCCCATCTGCTCGGAAGTCATGTTGCAATGGCACCATTTTCCGAGGCTTGTCTGAATACCTGAATATCAGCATTTGTAGATTATTTAACATCAATGGCTAACAAATAAATCCTGGGAGACAACAGAATAAGGGTCACTGTAGCCTTTGGCATGAAACTTCACCTTCCCCACCATTCTTTCCCTGTACAATAATAAGACTGTTTCTTTTCTCATCACTTTTCAGTCACCATTAGACTAACACAAGCTGGTAGATAGGTATTTTCCTTTGCAGAGCTATCGTAGACTGAGAAATCTGTCCCTTCCTATTTCAAGCGCAAGAGATATGTCATCCCTAGGGATGTTGCTCTGTGCTTAATAAGAATAGTGATATAAATTATTCTATCATTTTATGGGCAGTGGTGCATGTGGGTGAACAATTGCCTGCAAGATCACATCAGCTAAAACACAAGTCTCTTTAGTGGAAACAATCTGTTCAAAAGCATTTACTGTCCCTCCTGACAGTCGTTACACCTGCATGAAGGTTTTTGGAGTGGGTGTTTCTTAGCTGAGCCATTATAACATCTAGGAAAGATACTCTCTGCAATCCTGGAACGACTTAATCTAGAGTATAGCCATTGACTTTTAATATTTTGTTCTAGTGCAAGTGATTATTGAGTTGGAACTATTCTAGATAGTATTATTACAGCACAGTCTTAAGCACATTATATCTGAAGGAAAGCCCACTCAGTTCCATTGGACTAACAGTATTCAGTTCAATGGTACTTACTCCCTGGTTGTGTATAGGCTTGCAGCCTTGCAGCTTAGTGACAATAGGGTTGCAGCCAGTGCTATTTTTATAGAAAAAGAAGTGCCAGAACTCACCTGAGAGGTGCTGGAACTGAGTTCTGGTGAGTTCTGGCTAAAACAAAAGCTATGTATAGCCATGCCACAGAAAAGGCGTAGCAGTTGAAATTCCAATATAGAAAGGAGGACAGTTTGCTGCAGCTGATAAGGGACCATGAATAAAAGCAATAAATAGGGCATTTATATATCACGACACATTATACTGTACCTCTTCTTTTAAATAACCATGACAATTATACATGTATATTCAATATAATTTATATTTATTTCCATGTTTATATCCCACTTTTTTCCTTTAAAAATTAATCCTCCTTTTAAAAATACATTTCATGTCCTAAATGTTATTATTCATGCTTGGGCTTAACGAGTCTTCTGGGTGATATTTCAGGTTACTCATAATTAGCTTGTTAGTCTCTGTTAATTGCTCTGATATTTGCCTTGCAATTAGTAATTTTATTAAGGTTCCAATGATTTTTTTTTTATTATTGGACATGCTACAAAAGATGGAGAGACAGACTCTCAACATAACTTTGGGTTCCCCATTAATCTGCTCTTTTTATAAAGGGACCTAATCCAATCTGGCAATGTAAGGGGTCAAGGAAAAGGATGGGGAAGGGACACCAATTTTATAGATGATAGATAGTTGATAGATAGAGATATATAGATATATGTCGGAGGAGGCGCAGATAAGCCCCTTCTCCTGTCCCAGCAACGGAGGTGCCTAGTGCTGGTGAAATGGATTATTCCCCCATCACCCCACTTTTTATCCCAAAACAGCTTTATGATGTTGACTGGTCTCATTCTCTCTCTCTTTCTCTCTCTCTCCTCCAACCACAAAGGCCATAAGAAACAACGCTAGAGCGTTTTTGCCCAATCCCAGATCTCTTTTACAAGTTTGTTTACAAGACTTGTTGGAAAATGAAGTCCAAATGTAGAAGAAAAAGAAAGATAGCAATGTCCATCAATGCCCCCTCAAATATTTTTTTTTGGGGGTAAGGGACCTGTTCCCCGAGGAGTTGGTGCTTATGGGAAAGGGGGCACTCCAGGTGCTTGAAAAAAATATTTATTTCAGGCCTGATATGTATTACTGAAAAATCTTTCCTTAGGGGCACATTTTTAAGCAGCAATTATCATTAAATGTATGGGACACTATAGTGATTCCTGTTGACTCCAAGGAATGATTTGTCCTGGAACATATCAAACCTGGAACAAATCTTATTTCAGAGTTCTCCCATTCTCCCTATTCCTTCCAGTGATGCTTTTCCTATTTTGTGACTGATTTTCCCACACGTAATTTTAATACAGACCACTGTAGCACAGGAGGATGTTGTATACACCCTAATCCCCATGTAAGAGAGGCAATCCCACAGGGCTTTGGAAACAAGCAGCATCCCCATAGACCTAGCATGCCTAGCAGGTACTTGACATCCCCCTTGCATTTGTAATCCCAAAGAGACAGTAAAACCAAGAAGTAGGGCTCCTTGCAGGCTGTTGCACATGGTTTGTAGTTATCTGAGTTCAGCAGTGAGTGCCCACGAATTCAGATAACAATACTTTAGCTGCAGGGTTAAGGAAATACATTAGACTCCTGATTAGAGAATATAGTATTGAAATATAAGTGACTAATTTCAGGAATGGGGTATCTGGAGTATTAGGGGAGAAACATATGCTCTTTCTGGGGTAGTTTGACCACCTTTGGTCCCCACCCTCCACTCAACTCTCCCCTACGGCTCCTAGAAGTTGTCAGCATACGACAGTGGCTGTACCCCCAGAAAATGGCTTTGACTGGCTGGCTAAACCAGGTGTGGGTAGCAAATGGGTCTTAACCCCTCAATAAATTATGGACTTCCCTTGCATATGAAGACAGGATCTAGTGGATTGAGCAGATCCAATAGTGATTGAGGACCCAATAGTGGGTCCATGAGTCAAGGAGTTGGTTTCTGTACATGTTGTAGAGGGAAGTGAGGGCAGATGGGGCTCATCAACCTGCATAGATAGTCCCTCTAGGAGAAGGAAAACTCTGATCCTAAACCTCCACTGTTTTGTGGGGTATCTTTGAGAGAAGAAAATGCTAAGGAGTAACCTACAAAAATCCAGAATGGAATACCTAAGTCGGTTGGATGGTGCATTGTACACCTCCTTCCGACAACTCTTGCAGCCAAGCTGGTGCCAAACGTATTGCTCTGCTTTCTTTGGACCACATCAGCAAGGCTGAGAGAAGGGTTTTGTTTTCTGGGCAGTGCAGGACCTCCATATACATTGTCCATGCTTGCACCATGGAGAGGTCACTTTGGTGCTGCTAATGCAGCAGTTTGACTGCTTCAAAAGACCCCCGGAGGTCTTTTGAAACAAATGGATGCCAACCATTTCAGGAATCAATAATAGTCAACTACATGGGGGGGGGGATCTCAGATATTAATTATTTCATTTAAATACATCATAGATGCCAAAAGCTATGTTTAAAATGAAATATTTGAAGATGAATCAGGATTCAAAAGAAAGAAAGAACTCACAGATATCTAATACTGCTGACAGGTCAACATATTGTGATAATATCTGGGTCAATGCATTGCAATGCAATTGTTCAAAAGGTTCTGTTTGTTAGGTTTTAATGATATTCTCCACTGTGCTCTGTGGCACTCCAATTCCAGTTTAAATCCTATCACAGGAAACCATGTACATTTCTGACACATGTACAGAAATGTGAGCTGTTGCATTTCTTTATTATTCAGTGGTGCTGTTTCAAGAATGAAGCAATGACATGTAACTTTCATAGTGCAGTAAGATCATTTGCAGAGACAAAGAATGTCAGGGACCACTAAAGAGATTTCAGAGCTTGTCAACCCCTCTTCCTCTCTCGTGATTTGTATCTCTTTTAGAGCTGAGATACTCTCCACATTTTGTCACAAGTTTTCCTCAAAAAATTCAAGCCAAAAATACTAATAATGAAAATTTGGTGAACCAATTTGAGGGCTTAGAATAATTTCACTTCCTTGCAAATCTACCCCATCTGCACTAACCTGCAAATCCCCACCTGTTACCCCCAAACACACTCATCCTTCCCCTTCCATGTTCAACGGTGGGAGTGTGGTCTTACGTTTCCTCTGGCCAATGCATTAGGGGGTCAGAAGGAGATTGTTTAAGAGTCAAGTATTTGGCAGGAGTAATATTTGGTGATAAAAGAAGAGCACACACAAGAAGGAAGGAAGCTACAAATTCTTTTCTTGCTCAAATGTTGGGGCTGCTCAAATATTTAGGGCTACAAAACACACTGCTCCTTTTGAGTCTGACTGTATCAGAAAAAAATCATTTTGGTTCCCAAGTTAAGAAAAAATACACTAGTATCTCTAATTAATTTTTTTAAATAATAATGATCAATTAGCTGTCTTTTTCAGGGTTATATAGAGTATCAATACCAGAATGTCAGGTCAATGAATGAATGCTAACTTTATTTCTTGAAAGCGATGAGTTTCACATATTCTTTTAACAAGAAGGCTGTGAGTTGCAAACCTAGTGTAATAAATGAGTCCAGGGTAGGCAGGCAGGTAGGGTGTCAAGGGAAGACAAATAAACTAAAAGCAAATGAAACACGGGTGGCTCACAGAGAGATCTATCAGAGGAAGTCAGAAGTTTCTTGATTCAGCAAAGGCTCTTGGCAACATCATTTAACACACATTTTGAAAACATTATGGGGGGGGATGTTTTGGTGTGCTTCACAGAGATGGCTGGATAGCAATGTATTAGAATTCTTTGATTGATTTCTGTTAAGATTAGCAGCCTGTTGGGTTGCAAAAGGAAAACTAGAATAAGTGGTGGAATAATTTATACTAGCTATATATTGTGAGCAGTTTTATTCATGGTAGAAATAAATCTATTCCTCAGTATGAAGCTATCAATTAAAATGGTGCCCATTATTCATGAAAATAAATATATGATGTGCTATCCATGACAGGAGAATGTATCATGTATAAGTGGTCAATAAATCATTTGACGGGGGAAAGTGATATGGGAAACGATGGCACTTAAGCTTTCAATATTCATTAAAAATATAAATGCAGCAAGCTGTTCACCAGTGATTCCAATTCAACAGAACACACCCATGCCATGACTCTTTAAATACCTAACCCATTTGGTCCGCTCCAAAAACTTGCACTGTAATACTCAAGTATAATTACATCAGCCTACACTACATCACACTGGGGCCACAAGAAACTGCCCTTGGCCCATCAAGCTCTGTATCATCTACATTGAGTATTGAAAGCTTTCCAAGGTTTCAAACAGGAAACTTTCCCTCTTCTAGCTAGATTTGGGGACCTTCTGGGACCTTCTGCTATACTACTGAGCTACCATTGTTCCCGCTAGGTGTCAGCTCTAGTAGCAGTGACACTACACACATCTTTATTAGAAACAACACGGAGAAGCAAAGTTTCCATAGTTCTATTTTTTGCCTTTCCTACATAATGCAAGGCTCATTTGCCACTTCCTCTCTCTCCTGTATTATACCAGGCTGCTGTAAGGATATGTGGGTGACAAAATGTTGGGCCCACAGTATGGTCAGAAGGTATATATGGATGAAACTAAGTATCTTGCTGAAGTACCTTGCCATATTTCAAAAAGTAAAAACCAGGAGACCCCCAAAGTTTTGAGCTTTTTAAAGGAAAACCTCAAAGTTGTTGAGCTTTTGATTGAGCTTTTTCGATCCAGGAGAAAATGCCGCCTTTCAGAAATTCCCCCGAAATCAATTCCACCTTTGAAATCCCAGTCCAGGATTTCAGGATGTCCAGGAACATCCAGACATATGGCAGCTCTAATTTTGCTAAGGTACCTTACTGAAACTAAGCTGGTTTGAGACTGCGTCAGTGCTTGGATAGATGACTGCCTGGGAACTACATACAGTGGTACCTCGGGTTAAGAACTTAATTCGTTCTGGAGGTCCGTACTTAACCTGAAACTGTTCTTAACCTGAGGTACCACTTTAGCTAATTGGGCCTCCTGCTGACGATACACCACCGCTGCGCGATTTCTGTTCTCATCCTGAAGCAAAGTTCTTAACCCGAGGTACTATTTCTGGGTTAGTGGAGTCTGTGACCTGAAGCATCTGTAACCTGAGGTACTACTGTATATAGTACCTGGTGTTCCATAATGAAAGAAAAAATTATGATAGAAATATAAAGCATTAAATTTTATAATCAACCCAGGGCTGAGGCAAAATGGTTGAATAAAAATATTTTGGGGTGGGGAATTTAGACCCACAGAAAGCAAAAAAGTGCTAAGTATTGTGATTTAAGTGTAGACGTGGACCTTTATAGGTTAGTATGCCAAGATCACATATATTTACATGTACTTATTTCCTGTCTTTCAGATAACAGATAGAAGAAGTGGCTGTTGTCACTTGCCAGTCAAACTGAAAGTCTGTTATATTGCAAAGTTGTTGTATCACCCAATAGAAAAGGTTTTTGAACCAGAATTATATCGTTGGTGAACAGCTGGGGTTTCTTGTTCTCTGGAAGACCTTCTGAAAAAAAGTGTGAGTCTCTTGCAATAAGGGTCATCTGAAATGGATAATGTAAGGTCACTATTCATGTCTAAATAAAGGAAAGTAAACAGTTTAGATATCCAATTCACCCTTCCCTTAAACAAGTAAATTGTTACATTGACAACTTCATTGCTCCTTAACAAGGATGACCTGATAAATGTCGTCTCAAGACAAATTGCAGCCACACACTATATAAACTATGTTGTTTTATTTTAATTAGCAGAGTTGAAATAGCCTGTAAACTTTAATGCTACTTTGAACAATAACGAATAGGTGGGAAAGCAGGAGTAGAACAGCACGGGGAGAGAAAAGGATATTTTGTAGTGTATTAAAATTTTATGTGCAGAAGAACTGTAAAGCGTGCCTGGGGATTTGAGAACACATTTGTTGGGGAAAGAAATGTGATAAAGATGGAAAGCATTGTGGGGCTTTTCTCCAAATTCCCTCACTGATAAATGCTAATGCCTAGAAACTGCCTAATGAAGACCAGTTTACCATGGAATAAAGTCATCCGTGATGAGCAGAAAATGGAACATTTGTAAATACAATGTAACATGGAATGATAAAGCACATCCAATTTATGCCAAGACGTGCTTGCAGCAGTACGATAAATAATATCCGCATAATCAATTACTGAAGAAAGATGGATTGAATAAATTGTTTTCTGGCAATTTATGGAAAACAAGTCTAGCACCAAAAAAAGAAGAAGAAGAGAGGGGACAATTTGACTTTAGTCTTTAACAAGATTGTCAGGACAAGTACTAAAACCATGCTGATTATTAATGATACAAAGTGCAAAACATTTACAACAATCTATTTTCATTACTAATACATTCCAAGTTGGATGAAGACAACAACTTTTCACTCTTAATTTAGGGAATTCAACCACATAACTGCAGCAAATTCCATTTGTTGCCCAGGATAGCCCTAGAAATATAGTGCTAGAAGGTAACAGAGAAATTGTCCAACCTTTGGATAAATGCAGAACTGCCAGCCACAAGCACAGACAGATGTACTGAAGACTAGAGTTGTGCTTAGTTTCAGAAACTAATGTGTAACTTTCAGTTTAGTACTTTCATTTCCATTTTCACAGTAGTTTCAAAAGGAAGGCTGATGTCACTTGGGGCTAAGCAAACTGAGGCTGTTGAATAAGCCAGAGACCATGTTGTCTGTGAGCCCTGGAAGACCTCCTTGCCTTGCAGACCTTTTCCCTGTGAGGGCGGGGCCCTGACATATAAAGAAGCATTTACATATACATAAAAGTGAAATAACAACACACAGTAAGCAACACCAGGTTATATCCAATATCGGAAATTATTACTGCTGCTGTCTACAGCTTTTGCCAGGAAAATGCAGTTGGATACCTGAAACAGAAAGAAGACAACCTCTTTCTGAGCAGGAATAGATGAGTAAGACTGTTGGGCCTTGACGAACAATTGAATTGAATGCTTGACAATGGCATTCATGAGTTAGACAGTCATCAACAGGGCTAGGCTCCAGATGTTGCTGAACTACAGTTTCCATCATACCTGACCATTGGACATGCTGGGTGGGGTGGGTGGGAATTGGAGTCCAATGCCCTCTAGAGGACATCATTTTGACTACCCCTGCTCCATGAGTTTTCCTTTTATAGTGCATCTATCTTCAGAATTGACAGCATTGAAGAAAAGGGAGCCAAGCATGGTGTGATGTTTCCATCAATATTCTACCTCTCTACAGTATTTGCATATCTATAAAACACCCCTGTCATTCTAGCCTTGACATTTCACTCAGAGAAGGCCACTAATTGTGTTAGTTTTCCTAACCAGAGGGGGTTCTTTTTGTTTTGTTTTCCAATTTAAACAACGTTCACTTCCCACATCAGTGATGATGAGACCATACACATTTCCATTTGTGACTCTTATCTCCAGAGGTGAAGTGCTATTGCAGTAAGACACGGTGCTATTTACTCACACAATTGGAGTATTCTTTTAAAAACATGATATATAATTAAATGGAAATGACAAGAGTTGCTTTTGCTGCTAATAAGACATGACAATTGAAAAACATTATTTATGAAATGACAAAGTTTCTGGCACTAGAAAGCTGAAATGGTTTTCTACCAGAGGAAACTCTATAGTATATGTTGAATTCTAATGGGATGATAAATTATTTGCCTCTGATAAATTAGCATTCTGCCTTTAGGAGTTATTTCTGTACATACACATGGGAAGACAGAAATAACTTTTTGCCAAATCTTCCTAGATTTGCCTGGCTTATAACTTTGGAAAGTAAAGTAACTATAGTATTTCAATATCCATGACTTGTCAGAGGCTTGGCGGGGGCGGTTACACACAAAATGGAAAAATACCCAACATGTAATATTCTTCCATTTACAATATTCACCAACACAGTTTTAAGGAGCACCATGTTTCTTATATTAACATTCTAAAAATGTGCTCCAGTAGCAAAAATAAAAAATCTTGCTTTGTCCAACAGGAGGATGCTGAATACTGTTCGTGCCCCTTTCCATTCCATGTTCAGAGGCTAACTTGATTGGCAGGTGAAATTCCATTACCAGTATTTTCTACTGCATCCATGGAAGGCAGGCCAGCTTAGAAAACATTGTGTAAGCTACATGGCACACAAACTTCTGTCATCCAACACCTCACCACCTTTTCTTGTCCCCTAGAATTTGCTGCTTGAGCTGTCTGCCTAAAGTTGGGGGCGGGGAGAGGCACGCAGCCCCTTTCTTAGGAAAGATGATATTGAACCTCTAAGATCATTGTTGATCTTCAACAAATGGATATGTAACAACCAAAGGACTCCCATGTAATCATGTACCTGTTCATAGGTGGTGATGCAATGCTGTGGCTTTCATTTTCCCTGTATTTGTTCCAAACATACACAAAGAAATTAGTGAATTCCTTACAGCCTCTCTTGTGTCAGTCCATAAAGTATGTCACCCTTGAAGTAGCAAAGTTGTGACAAAGAAATGATTTAGTAGTGGATAAAATGTGGGGGGGGGGGGGGGTATGATAAAGGAACAAAGTTTTGAAAGGCCTAAAATTGTGACATGTTTTATGGATAATTTCCCTCCCTTTTCCACCTTCTGTTTCCATCTTCTTTTGCCATACTTCTTAATTTGCCTTTCTGCTTTTTTCTGTCATCTTACTGTCTTGGCCCCTTACTATATGTGTACACACACATACACACACACACACACACACACAGGTGCAGAGTCATGATGCATGGTTTTATTCATCACATTATAAACTGGAATACAAAAAATGAGTACTGACATACCCTTTTTTTCACTAACCTTTGGGTTTTACAATGGAGGCCCACACTGAACCTTAGTCCATTCATAAGCCTCAGTATTACACTCCAATCCTCAGTGCTCAAATTAGAGTCTAAGGACAGATTGCCTGGAAAATGCACTGGAAAGTACACAGCTGTGGCAGTCTTGAAATGAATAATGCATTATCAACATCTGTAGGATTTTTGAAATGCTAAGTGCTCAGATATGAAGTCTCTGCTGAGGACACAGATGGTAATGATGTTGTTGTGCTTGCAGTGGTTCCCACCAGAAACAGATTGAGTCTCCTAATCAGATTGGACTGCTAATGGCTGAAACAATACATTCCTTTAACAGAACTAGCTCTCGGTTGTATCTCCAAATGATAAATGCTTGCTTTGTGGGTTGCATTTAATTCCAAGGTTTGTTAAGCTAAAGAAATCCACTAATGAATATGGACATCTTCAAGCATGAATACAAATGCCAGGACCAGTTGATAACACTTGGTAGGTGAATTTAATCTGACAATCCATTTTAAGGTAGAATAATTAAAATAAAGTTTCCATTCAGCGGGGAGAGACAATAGTACCAGGACTTGAGTTTAACTCAGCAAAGAAACTTTTTTATACTAACATATTTATTTCATTTATTTATTATTATATTTCTATCTTACCTTTCTTCTAAGAAGTTGAAGACAAAGAACATGGTTCATCACCCTAAATTTCATCTTCTCAACAACCCTCTGAGGTAGAATAGACTGAGAAAACACAACTGGTATAAGGTCACCCAGGGAGTTTCATGGCTGGGTGGGGATTGATGTTGACTCAAAACTACAACTAATTTGAAATGTGACAGCTAGACTGGTGACTGGGAGTGGCCACTGGTACCACATAACCCTGATCCTAAAAGATCTACACGGGTTGCCGGTACATTTCTGAGCACAATTCAAAGTTTTGGTGCTGACCTTTAAAGCCCTAAATGGTCTCGGCCCTGTATACCTGAAGGAGCATCTCCACCCCAATTGTTCAGCCTAGACACTGAGGTCCAACTCTGAGGGCCTTCTGGTGATTCCCTCACTGCAAGAAGTAAAGTTACAGGAAGCCAGGCAGAGGGGTTTGTTGGCAGTGGCACCCTCCCTGTGGAACAAACTCCCATCATCTGTCAAGGAAATAAATAACTATACAACTTTTAGAAGACATCTGAAGGCAGCCTTGTGTCAGGAGGTTTTTAGTGTTTGCTGTTTTCTTATGTTTTTTTATATGTGTTGGAAGCTGCCCAGAGTGGCTGGGGCAACCCAGCCAGATGGGAGAGGTATAAAATATAAAATTGTTGTTGATGATGTTGTTGTTGTTGTTACTCACTGTATGAGGAAGCCTTGCAATCGGTTGGCCTTCATACTAGGAAGCAGCAGGAGCCAGGAGAGCTTCAGTAGCTGCATCTATTGATGAACAACAGAGGAGAAACTCTAGATAGCAGCTAGCATTTGCTTATCCAGGCAAGACTAAGGTTCCCACAGAAGGGAAGGGAATTTCTATTACATACTAAGCTATTTTCCCCGGTGGTTTAGACAACAGATAACTATAACAGCATATATATGCAAATCAACCATATGTCATGAATATACATCACCTCTGTTGTGCCTAATTTTGCAAAGGAAACATAACTGCTGGGTGAATGCCTGCAAGTCCTGAAGTCTCATACACCACTTGGGGTGGCTTGTAACAGTAAGTTCATGGAGATAGTAGAAAGCATGATGGTGACAGTGGGTGGAAAATGTGGATATAAAATTGTGGTCATCCTTCCTGTATGAAAGTGCACACACAGAAGCACAGAGACACAATGGAGTCCCAGCTTCAGACTATAAGGATTATGAGTTATTCACCATATCAGTTCAGTCATTCCCTGACCCATGCATTCCACTTACCAAAGAAGTGGTCCAGCCCCACCTGCATCCTCCACGTAGTACAAATGGCTCTGGCTTTTTCTTCTACATGCTGCCCAGTTTGTCTACAAAGGACAAGGTTGTGTCAACAGTGTTTAGAAGATGAAGCAAATCTATGTGGTGATAAAGAAGTTACTCTGATGGAAATAACTATGTGAGCCCCTAGGACTCTTTGTCAGCAAAGGAATCTGAAATATTTGTGTAAGAAATCACATCTGGAAAACATCAAATGAAAAATGTGGGGCTCAATATATACTTAAGAAGCAAGACTTTACATTAAGGAACAACAATGGCCAAATGCCCCAAACCATCTGAGAAATATGAATCTGACTTCATTTGCACACCATAAATAGCCTCTAATACAAAACACAAATTGCCTTTAGGCTGACATATTAATTATTACTCATTTGTTTGAATTCATATTTTATTTATGGGTTGAATTTGCTTTGTTTTTTTAATGCAGCAACCACTGCAGTAGAATCCAACAATTAAAATAAGCACAAATTAATCTCTTGCTCACAGAAACGCACTTTAAAGCAGTGAACTATAAAGTCTGTCAAAATACTTAAATAAAAGCCAGAGGAATCAAATAAATTGTTTGTACTTTGGTCTTCAGCTCCCCAAATATTGACTTCCCCCCTAGATTATTCTCAGTAATAATGGCAGATAATCCCTGAAACATGACAGCACAAAAATAATGATTTCAACACTGTTCAAATATAAACTGTCAACATTTACAATACTGCCCATTCTCTCTTCTTAGGGCCTGCCCAAGACATTTTGCTGCCTGAGGCAAAGCAGAGAAATGGCACCACCATCACTACCAAGTCAAGATGAATATTACTTAAAACCAGTCAATATTTTTTTGGTGCCTGAGGCTTAAAACATGCACAAGCACCTCTCCTCTCCTCTGGCAGTAGAAGTACAAAAATAATATATTAAATAATGAATCATTTCTTCCCCTTTCATGAAACTCAAAATTAGTTGCACAAGATTCTGCCTAATTATAGAACTGACCCTTTCTTTGTAGAAAAAAAACATATATCTGGAGTGATTTCAGCCAAATTTTATTTCATGCCATGCAAGACTTGCCAGGTTAGAAACTGTAGTGTTGATTCCCCCCTCATGCTGTTCCCAAGGTCATATGGGAAGAGTCCATGCCATCAACCTTTTAGAAACAGGAGCAGTCACTAGATGCCAGAATTAGTTGGAGCCTCTCTCATGATCTTGAGCTTACAATGGTTTTATTGAGTAGGAAGAAATCCTGCCATAATAGCTACCATAAGGTATAGATATTGCTGGGAAAGGTCTTCAAAGGATTGTGGCAATTAGAAGTTACACAACACACGTACTTCAAATTGGCTAGACAAATACATCCAGCAAATTCCACGTGCTGATTACTAAGGAGTTAACTGAATACCAAAGCCAAATAGCTCCCCAATTCTACAGCTAGTAGAAGGTAGTGGCGGACTTACTGTTCTAAGCCTTGACTACCATTGAAAACTATTTTGGTCAATTGAAATTTCATTGGAAAATGGGAACATGGTGATTCCATCAGTTTGCTGCAAAGAACAAAGTGGTGGGATCATCATCTTATTCCCCAATGAAGAGAGAGACCATTGGTAGATCACACACTTTGAATACAGATAGTCACAGGATAAATATCTGGCATCGCTAGTTAAAAGAATCAGATAGGTTGCAAGCAATGGAAAAGACCTATAGCTGAGGTCCTGGGAGAGATGCTGCCAGTCTGAATAGACACTACTGGGCTAGTTGGACAGATACCCTGGTCTACCATAAGAGAACTTCCTATGGGTGCCATCCTCTCCACACTTGAGCATTTTCTGTCTTTCTTTACTTTCAGTTCTTTCTGGTACATCCATCTCTGGGATATCCACAAGTAAACACACATTTTTCTCAAGAAGCATCCAAAATAATCTGTCATTCTAGTGCATTTCTGTCATGAGCACTGAACAATCATCATTTAGCTGAGGGGTCTTTGGCAATTATGCCATTTGAAAAGGGAACTGTCAACAAAACATATGTGAAGCCCCCATTTCCTAGTGTGTGCACACTGCTCATTGCATAAGGTACTTCTCATGCCAGGAGGACGTGAGTAGTAGCCACTCAAGAGAGGAAAAATAGATGTCATTAAATAGGTTAGATGCCAAACAATTTAAGCTGTCCTTTTCAATATTTATCAGCATAAATCATGTCTCAATTCCTCATAGAAGGGGAGGAAGAAGCTATCTCGGCTTCAGCAAGTTGACAAATGAGGATAAGGGTGTGTGACTCTTTTGAAACACTGCAGCTTTTAATTTCAGCATGAAATGAAAAATCATTATCTGATGCAGAACATAGATAACACCGTGACATGCAATGCATGTGGATGCTTATGCCACATTGCACACGAACTGCGAGCGCTAAAGCATGTCTTCTCCCACATTCTCCCCGATTTGTCAACAGCAACAACCATTGTGAAATTATATCCAATGTGTTCTTTGATTTTACATCTCATCTCAGATAGTGTGTGTCTAGTTGTTTTAGATGAAAGTTTCAAAACAGCTTGAATGGTTGGAACAAATGAAGATTAAAGGTCTTCTACCGTCAACCTAATTGCATGATTTATGGAACAAGGCAGGCTAGTAGAAGAAATATAGTTAGCCATCAGTCCTGAATTTAAAAATGAGGGTTGCAAAACAACCACTACCTCTGTTGCGTCTACTGGAAACAAGTGATTAGCTAAATAATAATCATGCAGAGCAGTAACAGTCAGAGTAGTGTGGTGGAGCTAGAGTGCAGCTAACTACTGGGAGAAGTAGAAAAAATTGCTGGTCCAACTGAAAAAGGAGAAGAAAGTCTCAACCAGCCAGTTGGAGAGGCTTAGAGTTTCAGATATGGCCTACAGGCTGCCTGCTATCACTTAGAAGCCTCAGTTCCCTAATGATGTTTCATTGCTTTTCTTCCATCAGCTGTCTTTTCAGAAGTGTAAAAATTCATAATTGGTAACTATGAGAAACTGCAAGAGGTGTCCGAGAGAGCATTACAGTTTTTTCATATTTTGCCTTGGTTTTGTTTTCATTTGGATTTGTTACCCACCTTTTACCACAAGGTCCCAGGGAAGGTTACATTAATATTAGAATATGATTCTGAAATGTGTTAAAACCATGTTTTAAAAAATCAGTTAAAACAAAATAGAGATGGAGAAGAAATTCAGTTCCATTCACGTCTTAATTCACACGCCATAATTTGCACTTCCCAAAACATATAACCAAAACACCATTATACCTCAAAAATCACATTTCTCCAAATTTTGCAATGCAACCAACAAGCTTTGATTATAGTTTTAAAAGTCCCCCCCCAAAAAAAAAATGCAGGAAAAAATCTTAAGAATAAGTAGAAGCAATAAATCTAGAAGAATATGAATTAAAACACAACTGGAATTTAAAATTAATATATATTAAATCTAAAAGTCTTGTTGCTTTATATATCTACCAACTAAGAAGTCCACAAAAGCTCTTGCCCCAATAAATTCCTAGTCTTTAAGGCACCACAACTCTTTGATTATATGTGTACTATTGAATAATTTGTCCCAAACATCAGCTATGAGCCTTTCACTGTCAATATGTGGAAAAAATGTCATTTTGTAAAAAGGCAGGTTCAGGTTCCTTAAAATTGGCATTTTCTTTGTCTTTCTTTCTTTCTTTTAAATAATAATAACCAAGTAATTGTTCCTATAAGGTGTGGATAAAAAAATAATTTTAGTAGTGCTGAGCAAAAGGGAAAGATGTTTCTTGCAAACATTTGCCTCAGCACTGAAGAACAATTTTCAGCAACGATTCTTGTATTTCCATTAAATAATATTAAATGATTTACCTAGTCAGGAAACTTTGTCCACACTGTGTTTGAAGAGGCTATATTTGTCCTCATTGTCATCACCAAATCTGTAGCCAAATTCGATTGCTTACATGGTATTTTGGCATTAACCCAATGAAGTCACTCTGCAATTGACTGGGTGTGACTAATTCCTCCCATCACTTCCCCAATCAATCAATTAATCAATTGATTCTCTGAAGTTCAATCAATTTCCCTAATCAATCAAGATCCTATGATAAAATCCCTTTGAATCAATTTACACACACACACACACACATTTCTTCTGTCTACACAAAGGAAAGAGAAACTTTCAATTCTCCTTCACCTGACTCATACTTGCCCAGAGCTCTCCTTCAGTGCTAGCCAATGCTCTGTCCCCTTCCTCCAGCTTAAATATGTAAGATTCACAGAGCAAAGAAGATATAACATTTAAAATGAGGAGCTGCCCTCCAGTCAACAGTTACCTGATGTGCCTCCATTACTCATCCGACAATTCCATTTCTTCATCTGAAACTTTGTGGCTAATGCGGTGCTCCACTGGCTACTGAAAGGCCAGGCAAGGAGTGAACAACTTTTTTGTGCTCCTGCTCCAGGGTTGTGATGCTGGAGCTTCAATGCCTAAATAGTCCAAACAGCCATCTTTAGGGGAGCAGGGAGAGATGGCAATTTGGTGAACTCCCCCCACCCCCACCCCCAAAAGGCTGCAATTCAGCATGCTATATGTTTTGTATAATTATCTGCCTGTGCGCAGAGGTATATACACTCAAAGCTAAAGTTCATCATACTAATTAAACTAATTTGAAACATTTTTTTCTGCTTTGTGTAAAGCAATTAAGATAAAATGAGCTGACATGGACAGATTTCGAGCTGACGTTCACATTTTGATGGCAGATACCTACTCTGTGCTGTTATCTGAAGAAAACAACAACACTTCAGTGGGATCTAGATAAAGGTAATCAGCCAGGTGACCTTGATCATTTATTGTGGATAGGGAGCCAAAGCTGGGATCACTTCTTACAAATCATCAAGAAAGGGGAAACCTTTCACCAAAGCTGAAGGCAAAAGAGAGCTATGATGTCTGTAAAATTTGCAGAAGCTTATTCATATATATGGATCTAAGTTTGGAAATGATGTCTATATATTTTAAAAAGAAATACAAGACATCTCACCATAGTGAGGAAGACCAAGATCAAGTGATCTGTGTGCCCACTCTGTCGTGCTATTTGGGTGCTGTTGATGGGAAAAGGAGGCTGCTTTATTCCAAGCCAGCTCATTGGTCCATCAAACTTAGTGTTGTCTATACTGATTGGAAGTGGCTATCCAAGGTTTCATGCAGGGAGTATCTCCCAGTTCTATTTGTAGATGTTGGGGATTGGATTTAGGACCTTCTACATGCAAAGCAGATGCTTTACCACTGAGCCATGTCCCTTCTCAATTTTATGGCTCTCTTTTTCCTTCTTAAAAAGGTAAAGGTAAAGGATCCCTGACAGTTAAGTCCAGTTGGGAAAGACTCTGGGGTTGCGGTGCTCATCTCGCTTTACTGGCTGAGAGAGCAGACGTTTGTCCGCAGACAGTTTTTCCAGGTCATGTGGCCAGCATGACTAAGCCACTTCTGGCGAAACCAGAGAGGCACACGGAAACACCGTTTACCTTCCTGCCGGAGCGTTTACCTATTTATCTACTTGCACTTTGATGAGCATTTGAACTGCTAGATTGGCAGGAGCAGGGACCAAGCAACGGGAGCTCACCCCATCGCGGGGATTCGAACCACCAACATTCCGATCGGCAAGCCCTAGGCTCAGTGGTTTCCACCACAGCAGAAGAGAAGAGACGAAGAGTTTGGATTTGATATCAAAGGTGGGTAATAGGTGGCCCTCAAGATATTGCTGAACATCATCCCTGACCTTTGGTCATACTGACAGGGACTGATAAGAACTGGAGCTCAGCAAGATCTAAAAGGCCATAAGTTGTGCATCCATGTCATATATAACTCAGGACTGCAGCACATCTGGGTTATAGTGTTGAGAAGCCTTATTTTGTAGACAAAGCTGTGCAAATATCATGAAAGTTTATCTTTATTAGTTCCCATCATATATGGTGTAAAATTCCTAAGGTCACTTGCTCTGCTATCTCTTTCAGAAATGGTAGCATAACAGGGGAGTCAGCTAGGCTGGTAAAGAAAAGGCAATTTCTTTACGTTGTATATGCAATATAACATTCTGCCACCAGATGGCGACGTGGAGTCCCATTTTTCTCTACCTGTTTTCCCTGTTTAAATTTACAACGCTTTAAACTGAAACATTTCTTTGATGTGTCTAGATTCAGCAAGGATGTTTAAGAAGAATGACATTTAAGGGAATTGTCTTGAAATAAGGATAAATGCTTTGACAAAAGTAATATATGCCTTCTTTCCATATGAAAGGAATCTTTTCATTGTGCATATTCTTTTAGCCAACTTTCATTTTTTATGACAAGGTTTTCATTGCCATTTTAAAGCAAAGATGTATGGCTAAAGTTTCACTGATCTTTAGCTTTAACTTTGAAGGTTTTATTCATGTTTTTCAAAATTATTTTCTCAACTTACATTAAGCAAAGGTTAACTAACGTATTATTGCTGATGTGATTTTGGGAGGCCAAACTGGAGGGAAGAACTCAAAGCTGAAATTGCATTAACAAGCAAAAGAAACCCTGCTTTCATTAAAGGTAAGCCCTATGGATATTCTAATGTAATTTCCTCTTAATTATTGTATTATTAAAAGTTTGCCACAGAAGAACACACCAATTTTTTAACCCATCATCAAGCTTTATTGAAACAGACTATGACAAAGACTGTTTTATACCAATTATATATTTAAATTGAACAGCCAGATGCAATAATTACAGAGTTGCAATATATTGTCTTACGACTAAGAAATAATGTGTGTGTAATTGGGGGAAGGGTAATACCTTTTGCAATGAAAACCATGGGTGATTTTGGTTTACCAAAGGGACTAATTAATCTTACAGATTTACCACAGAGACTCCTTGCACTGAGGAGGGGTTAGGATAGACTGTGCCTGCCCCTCCATGGTTGCTGCGGAAAGGGAATTCCGTTAAAGGAATCCTGGTGCTTGCCATCTTTTCGTCCAATCCCTGGAATGGGACTAGGGCTGGCAAGCCTTCGGGGAGCAGGCGGGTGAGAGTTGAGGGTCTGTGACTCAGCTCCATTTCTCTCCGACTTGCTTTCCCCCACACTGTCTTTCGGTGGTGCCCGGAGGTCAGTTCTGTCCCCAGGTGGGGGGGACAGATAGTCTTAACCAATGCCTAAACAACCACTCACGGTTTTGTATTTAAATAAAGTTGTGGCCAAAATTATGCCAAAAACCTTAAACAAAAATTAAGTGTGCGTTGTGAGTTATTTCGGGGGTGGCTTGGGGACCTCAACACGCAACTAGAATTCATAAGGTAAACCTGTGTAGGATGAAACACGTGCTAGTTTAGAACCAAAATTGAATAGAGGGTTTCATGTATCCTTTGCCCATGAAAAATATTTAAGAATTCAGATTAGAAACAGAAAGAAGAGATGAGTTGAAGAAACTAAAGTCTCACTGCAAATAATGAGTTTGGGGCCAACGTGGCAAGAGTTTAAGATCCATATAGCAGGGATCCCAAGAGCTTCTGATGTTTATGGTAATTCCAACCAATTTTCTCATGCAAACTGCCTTTGGTGGAAATCTGTGCTGGGAAATGAAACCCTCACTCAGAGATTTTTTTCCCATGAAGAAAATGCAGATAGCATCTCTGCCTCATTAACTGACATGGGCGGTATAATCTGCCTAGAATTTCTTCAACACAAACCCTATTGCAACAAACAGCAGTTAAGTTAAACAAGAGTGCAATGGTTTTCCAGTAGTGACTTGCATTTATTTCAGTGGGGACTAACTGGTGGCCCTGTAGATTTTGCTGGAGTAAAACACCTCTCCTCTGTGACTATTGGCCATGCCAGCTGGGCTGGTGAGCTTAGGAACCCATCAATACCTGAAGGGTCATAGATTAGCCACCCTTTGCTTATTTCAGTGGGGCTTACATAATAGAAATCTTGGTGGATCCTAGGTGCTTCATGATGCTTTTATAATGCACAAAATTGAGTACCTCTGTACTCTAGAGTAGGAATGAGGGAGAGATTAAATTCAGTCCAAACCAAAAGCAAAATTTATCAAACTTGCACTTTGCAAAACAATAAGAGATCCAAAACATTGTCATCCTTTGAAAGTTACGCTTATCCAAATTTTGTGTTGCAGCTCTCTAACCAGCCAGTGTGTACAAAAGAACATATATTGAGTAAAAATGTGCACAGAAATGGAACATATTAGCTAAAAAAACATAGAATTGCAACAATTTAGTGAAATTGCTTGCAAAAAAGCTAACATTAATAAAAACTGTGTATAGAAATCTGTTTATTAGAAATTTGCATTACAATGCTGGTGAATTTTCATGAGGGCTTTTTTAGAAAAGAAAATTCACAAATATGCAGAAATTTGGAGAACTGAACTTAAGGTTGGAAAAAAGAGAAACAGAGAGAACCAAACTTCACAGATCCTTCTATTCCTACTCGGGAGTATGGCATTCATAGTTCATCTGGCTCATCTTGACCCAAGGTGTCAGCAGTTGGTTCAACTTTCTCAAACTGTTTGTTTTATGGTGCATTCCTCTATGGAAATGCTTTAGCCATTATTTCTTTTTCATAGCTGACCAAGAAGGTGTGTGCAAATTATGCTAAAATATGTGTATGGAGTTATGGGCTTTGCTCTAGTATATTATCACATATTGAAGATGAAGGAATTATCTTGATGGTTCAGTTCCTTAGCTATATAAACCTGCCTTGTTCCACCTGCGTCTTTATCCCACGAGTACAAGAAGCATGCAGCTGGGTCCCACATTATGTGATGCAGCAGCAAGCTTCATTTGGCCCTTGGGCAGCAAATTACATACCTCTGCTTTATAGTCTGATGCATTAAGAAATTTTGGACTTCCTACTGGGTATATAAACGGGTAATGAGATTGCCATAATGCGCTGGTCTCCACAGCATTAACATGAGGGTCATTTTCCTATCTTGCCAGTTGCCCCAAAGGGAGAAGAAACTAAAATTGGAACCAATGACACCACATATTTCAAGACAAATGAAAGCTGTTGACATAAGAGGATACATAAAATGCTAGCAATCAAGTGGGAATATCAGGTTATCTGAAAATTGCTACCATGATTATTTGAGGCTGTGTTCTCCTGGACTGCAGTGACAAACAGCAAGTCTTGAGCATGGGAAGCTGGCTTTAGAACGTAAAACTTGCTCAGTCCATATCATCACAGCATTTGGAAATTATTATTCAATGTAATATATTCCAGTTTTTAACATATGAATAGTAGTACAGCTACATAGACTACAGGTGAAAAATGAAGGACTGAAAAATAAAGGAATGTTTTTGCTTTGTGAGTGTGCTAGCACTAAAGGTGCTTCAGGATGAGCATTTATTATGGGATGGGTGGTCCTCGTACATGCTTTTTTTTCTGCACTCTCACAATATCATTGGCATCAAAATGCCAGCCAGAATTCTGTCCCCATTTAATCCAAATGTGTCATTTCTAGAGAAAATCTGATAAGCTAAAAACAAAAAAACTCACACAACCTGTTGCAAGTGACCCATACATCTGTGATACCTAAATGACCCATTTGCAACATTAAGCCCCTGTTGGAAAGAACAGTAAGAGAATAAACCTGCCTCATCAGTTTCCTTTCTTGTTTTGCACACAACTATTAAATAGAAGCTGGGCATAGGAAAGTCCAGTAGGGTCATCAGTTTAGCTTCCACTTCTTTACCCAATTTTGTTTTCAGTGTTTCAGGTGTTGGGGTACTGCCACGTCCCTTGGAAGATTATTCCACAGACCAATAGCTCTTGAAAACAAAGTGTCAGAGGAATGGAAGGCAAGCAACTGATCATGATGATTAAATTAAATGGAATAACAAGGCACATTACCTTTTGTACATGGCTGGCGAAGAATCAGTAAATGAAAAACTTGTGCAGAACAGTGTTCAAGCAATTGTCTCACTTCTAGAAGTCAAAACAATAAACCCTTGAGAGTAAACTTTATATCATCTGTGTGAAGAACAGTTTCCTTTGTTCTGTGCAGTGGAAGTAGAAAGAGGAAATGTTAAACACAGGAGGTAGAATCGACTTCCTAACTTTGACAATGTTAGTCCTATGAGTGCACTTATATTGGTGCTGAATAGGTAAAAAGGTAAAGTTAAAAGCCAAATGTAGCTGTGTTGAATATTCTTTGATTTCATCATTTGCTTGGAAAGTAGTGCTTTTGATGCAGCTGAACAGACTATTGAAAATAAAACAGCAATCTCAATGAACATAGATGGTTTTTCAATGATGTTCAGAGCCCACATACCCCTACTACTACTCAGTCCCATTTTCCTTCTTCACCTCATGTATTTCCATAAAATACTTCCATAAAATTGTAAGGAAGGATTGGATTCCACCCACTGGCTATAGTGACTCACATGATTTGATTTTTAACATACTGCCATTAGACGGCTACTGTCAACTGAATTAAACTGGGATGTGATCAAATGAATCCAACCACAATAAACACAAAAGTGGGGATGTGGTGCAGAGAAGAGCAACACTGAAACAACATCAGTGTGTTCAAAACATCCAAATCAGAGTGAATGTTGGACATGGCTGAATATCATAAGTGCTTTTCAACACTCATGAAATGAGGTAGATAGCTTGGATTTACCCACAGTAGAAGGCAGAAGGATTTGGTTGATCAATGGAATACAGTGGTGCCTCGGGTTACAGACGCTTCAGGTTACAGACTCCGCTAACCCAGAAATAGTACCTCGGGTTAAGAACTTTGCTTCAGGATGAGAACATAAATCACGCGGTGGCGGCACATCAGCAGCAGCGGGTGGCCCCATTAGCTAAAGTGGTACCTCAGGTTAAGAACAGTTTCAAGTTAAGAATGGACCTCCAGAATGAATTAAGTTCTTAACCCGAGGTACCACTATATATCTATTATGCATCCTACTTTCTAATACGATTCAGAATAATTTATTCCAAAAATAATAAAAATTTCACATCTGAAACATAATTGTAAAAAACTAAGAGAAACAGAAGCTAAGATTAAACCACCACTTAAATATCAAACCTATTAAAAGCTCTCTCAACCTTTGAAGTACTTTTAAGCACTTGAAATGTGATGTATAGAAATTGATGAATATCATTACTTCTCTTTCCCATGGGAAGACTGTCTAAATATCAATTGTGTCAGACACCTAGAGATTTCACTGAGAATAGGATCCCCCCCCCCAAACCAAAATGCAAACAATTTGGACAGTTTCTTCTCTTACTCTGCTTTCAAAATAAGGAGGTGGCAGATCTTTGAAGGAAGCACAATACACCTCTTCTAGTGGAGTCCAATTGGTACAAAACTATTATAGGGCAGAGGAAGTTTTTTTGGGGGGGGGGGGATTTCTGTATGTGTATGTGACGAGAATGTGAAATTATAATGCATTTAAGAATGTATCCTTTGATACATTCAAAGGATGTTCAATACCACACTTAGCCTTTGAATACTTACAATTTTGGAGAATGACAGTTGCCCCACTTCATTTTTTCTGCTGCTCTTAGATGCCATAGTTCTGAATTCTTCTAAACCACCCTTAATCACAAATATCATGCTAGTGGAGATAGACAGCTGAGCAGAAAATACATGGCTATCTAATTTCACAGCTACTTGTGTAGTTTAATATAATGTGTCAACATGCCAGCCTCAGACAAGGTAAACAAGCTGCTAATACATTAAGCATTAGAACTGTCCTGTTAAAGTAAAGCGAAGTTCAGAGCTAATCATGACTGCCATAAAAACTTGCCACACAAGAAACAAACATATTTCCTTCTGTGGAGTTTGTTTAGATTAGCAAATGATGAATCTTACTTCCTAGTTGCTCTAACCTACCTATTTGAGCATTTTCACATTCTATTTCATTTCTATTATGAATGTTCTGATTGATTGTGTTGAATGCATGACAATTAATAGGAACAGAGTCCCAAAATAGCCACCCACCTTCCCAACTACTTCAGCCTATAAACAAAGAGGGAAAAAGTAAGGACAGCTGTGAGGCTGCCATTCAGCCTGACAGTGTGATGTGGAGGTGGAAGAAAACAAAAGCGAAAAGGGAGGACCCATCAACAATCAAAACCAGGTGGTGATGTGAATGGTATGGTGACTGGGTGTAACTGTTTGAAGGGGCATAAACAAAGTATGTTAAATGGGAGTGAAGATATCATTACAAATATCTCTCAGGGGAAATACGTGATTTCCAATGCTGTCTAATGATTACATTTAGATATCAAAGAAGCTTAATGGAACCAAATAATTTGGTATTATGGAAGTTCTCATAAGTCAGGTGTGTTGCCTATAATGACCTTATTGAATGAAAGCTTTAAAGAGAAAAGAATCAGTTCTCCTATATTAGTAATCTGAGCCACTTTGCTCCTCCTCTAGTCCTCCTGCTGCACACTAAACTATGGTTTGATTTAGTACCCCAATCAATTGTGTAGCTCTAAAGCAAGATATCCTGTAAATGGGATCCTCTTTAGGGAGGGTCCTGGTTGCGCCCGGGACCCTGAGACACCCCCCACCAGGTTAGGGTTCCTGGGCGTGTTACAGCCCTCTCCATTGCCCCCCCCCCGATCATACCAGGCCTTTTGGGCCAATCATGACAAGCCGCGTGATCGTTGGGGCTATAAAAGTGGCAGTACTTTGGGCACTTGCTTCGTGCTGCCGAAACCCACCCTCCCATCCCTAGGTGTAGGTTGTGCTGCTTTGGAGATTGATTGCTTGCCTGTTTTGGAATGTGGACCGGGTAGGAATTTTTCCATTTGGCAAATTGGCAGTAGCCACTTGGTTTTCACCTACCCCTTTAGCAATCGTCACAACTTTATAAGATTTGGGGGTTAGGCATTGACTTATTGCAATGTGTGGGAGGGGAGTTGCAGCCATCACCTGCCCCTCCAGGAATAGGGTATTCTGGTAAAGGAATCTGGGGGGTACTGGATCTCGTCCAAAGTCCGCTTGAGGAGCTCGGGCCATGCCAGGACCACAGGAACCCCAGGGTGAGCTTCAATCGATCTTCACCAATGTTGCTCCCTCGTTTGGTGTTTATCCTTCAGACTACCAGCCAGAGAGGCAGGAGTCAGTTATAGTCTGTTGCCAATGCCTAAGCCAATACCACTCACTTTGCTGTAATTAATAAAGTTGTGACCTAAATTTTGCTCAATAACTTAAACTAAAATTTTGTGTCATTGTGAAGTTATTTTGGGGAAGGGCTTGGGGGCCTCAACAAATATCCTTGCCAAATGCCTTCCAGTCATTCTGTGGCAATATAGCCATATTTGCATTGGCCTTTCTCAGAGGGCTATTGTTTGGACAACTTTAATAGTGTATATCAGAGCTGCTGTACACACATTGTGTGTATGTTTTCATTTATTTGAACAGGTTATTAATTCATTTTCCAAACTCTTTTCCTTAAGGCTTTTGGAAGCAGAGAATGCAACTGGATATGTGTGGCTTGGATGAGTTATAAGGAAGCCTTTGTAACTTCAGCATGATACAGGGAATGCTTCTTGATTGTACCTCCAGAATAGTGGCCATTGCATCATACTAAACATTATAAAAGAGATGATAAAATGCAGAGTTCAGTAAAGTTAATTCTGCTAAGCACAATTTTTTTAAAGGATTAAACACATGGAGATGGTCCTCTTTACAAGGCAAGGAAATGAAGGAGAAAGATGAGAGGGGAAAGGCCAGATCAGAGCTTAACTGTGTTCTTTTTCCAGGACATTTCCACATTTCTCTCAGTTCAATGCAACAGATATTTATTCATGTGGAATTTGATTAAATTGAACAAATTAAATCTGACTACTGATTCATCTGAAGGCATTGGAGCAGGAGGAAGACAATGACACTAGAACAATTTGTAATTGTCTAGGAGGTTGTCATCTCTCAGTAGCCCTTAATTAGCCATTAATAATTTTGTGAATTCTAAATTTCATTCACATCATGTAACATGATGTGAGTTGAGAGGCAAGGACTTGTTAATTCACTGATTTTAGCAAGTTGCTCCAAGCACTTAGACCCTATATAGTATGCATGCCAAGGAAGCCAATATAACCTCTTCCACTGAGTGTATTGATGCTCTTCTGCATGGTCTGGAAGCTATTCATCTTTTTTCCAAAGTACTATACTTCATAAAAGAGAAACCTCCCCTACCTATGAACATTGCATGACAACATCTCCCCAAATGCTTGCAATTACAATATGCCTTGTTCCAGGTGTGACATGTGAGCTTCCTACAGCCCTCCTTCACTGTTGAAGCGTTCATAGTCCTTTGGGTCACTGATGGACAGGGTTGGGGGGGATATTTCCCTTTCCAACCTAAGTTGCCCCTGTTGGGGGGGGGGGTCACCTGTCCCTCAGAGAATTAAGGCTAACTTATATTAGCCATTTGATAGAACTTTGTATGTTTAGCAAAAATGGCATTGAGGGGATGATTGGCTAAGGCACACCCTAAGCTTGAGTTACGGCCTCTGCCTAGCTGTAATCTCTCCTCTGATCACCCAATGACTCACATTGCACTAGGGTTCAACACTGGGTGATTCCATGGAGCCGGGTTGGGTGACCCCAATGAAGTGCCATTTCATAAGCAAGGGGCTGAATGAAATGAGGAAATGATCCTTACCCTACTGCCAATGCCAACCTTACTTCCTGCTGTAGTCAACAGAGAACTGGACTGATTTCACCCAACCCCTATGTCATGTTTCTGTTATTGTACTGCTCTCACAGTGGTGCAAACTGCACCTGCCTGGGAAATTACACACCCACTAAATAAATTATTGGCCTTTTGAGGAAAAGCTAACCGTTGAATTCACATGAACAAATAGTGGCTCAGAAGAGACCCTATTTCCTTTATTTCAGGATCAGCCAAGTTGAGCACTGTCCAAGGGTCCCAGGGGCTTGGAAGGACCTCTCAATATTTCTACAGCACCATTCACCATTATACTTGCATTATACCTGGATGAGTTTTAGTGGTGAGTGGCAATGCTTCATTTGAATGAGAGTCAAATGGGTTGCATTAGAGATTCTTTCTTTGCTACTTCTTTCTGGGACTAAGGGCATTTTAACTGTGAACATAAACTAAACTGTAAAACTACATGGCAGGTATCCTGTGGTCACAACAGGTCACTGTAGCACCAATCTGCAAGTGTGAGAAACATTCCAAGGAAATGCTTGTACCTTTTTTCTTTGCAGTGCATTTCAAACACAATGACCTAATGTGAATAAGGCAGCATCATCACCACCGGATCACTCCTGGGGCATCCTTGGAAAAAGATGTCAATTGTTAAATAGAATATACCAGGGTGGAGTACCTGTACCTCTCTAGTTGTTTTGGACTACATCTCAGCCAATGGTCAGGGATGATGGGAATTGTAGTCCAAAACATCTGCAGGGGGACGGTTCCTCGCTCACATTATAGAACTCTTGCTCAGTGGAGATTTCTAAGAGGTGATTTGGAAGGAAAGATTTGCTTTAGCCCCTTAGGACCTTCTTTTTTCCTATCTAGGAATCACCTCTAGATACTCTGGACCATGGCAAGCATGGACTAAAACTTGACATAGGCAGTGGTCCATTGGCAATGGCAGAAATGAAGTGGACTTCACATCTGTGGAAAAATAAAAAGAAGTGCCTTCATGCTCCATGCTTGGAAAGATACTTTGCTGCAGGTTGAAATTGTTCCTTCAGGAAGATGAATCAAACAGTAGATCAAAGCATCTCATATTTAGCAAGGGAGATATAATTGAGCATCTTTCTCATTTGTCTAGTCATCATTAGCTTAGATTATTGCAAAGTGGAAAGGTTGAAAGTATCATTATATTTTAACAGCAGAACAGCCTGACTGTTGGTAATTAGTGCTTTTTAAACTTAATCTACAGCTCTTCCCTTAGCAGCCTAGTCTTCTATATAGAAACAGAGGCAATCTCTAGAGCAGGGGTGGCTAACCCTTTTTGTGCTGATGGTCAACCCTCCAAAGTTTGGAAATTGGTGTGCCCAAATTTTAAAGTGGGTGTGACTAGGGTTTTTTATTGGACAGATTGCAGGGGAGGTCTTTGCATTGCAAAACTGCAACAGGGGACCCATAGGAGTAGTCCTTTAAAAATACTATTATTTAAAAATAGAATATTTTGATTTCATCTGCTACCACTTCTGTCATTTTATTTTTAAAAGTCTGAATGAAAATTACTTCACATTTTGTGAACATTTCTCCTAATTTTTCTGAATTAAATTATAAGTCTTAAGTAATTTTCTCTAATATAATGCATTATTTGCATATTGTTTTCACTAATGTACATATGTTTGTGCACATTTACCCTGATAGAGCTTGTTTGTTTGTTGGAAGGCTTCATTGCAAAATTCGGAGAAAAGTGTGCTTTGGTTCCTGAATTAGTTTGGGAAGTGTGAATTGATCCAAATGAATTTCCTCCCTACCCCTAGTCAAAACACAACTCCTGTAGCTGGCAGATCCAAAAAGTCGGTGATTGAAGATCACTGTGCAACACAGTGTCAACCCATTGTCATGATCCTTCCCTTCATATAATAAGTGATAATACTTCATTCCATGCAATAAATTGTGCGCCTATTGCCACAACATTTTCTTGTTTAGCCCTGATGGTGACACTCATGTCAAAGCACCTTGGGGAAGTCTCCAATCTCTTATCTATAAAAAAACAGAAATGAGAGTCCACATTTCTTTTCTTTATATGGTACCCTTAAGACCTTATTTGTCAAAATGTGTGGAGTACATGTAGCTATCTGCAGTAAATGCTTAATATACAGCACATTCCCTGCTTTTCTTTTCTGCAGTGTACAGCACACTTAAGCCTGTCACTCCTGGTGAGATTTATAGTGTTATGATTTCTTCATAACTTCTTTGGGATTCTTTTGCTGAGGCATTCCACTACAAAAGCAAAATGTGATATAATTAATATGGAGCTTTATGACAAAGAGACCATGACCTAAAATGCTTAAAAAGCCATCACTGAAATTTTGCCTGACATTTTTATATTATAAGAAAGAAATTTTAGTACATTACTAGGCAATATTGAGTAGTTTGTCTGTCACACTGAATGGGAAGCAGTGCTTTTCAATTACTTACCTGATGATTTTGTGTTATGTTGCTGACGTTCACAATAAATAGTATTTGCTTACATTACACCAAAGATTTAAACCTTGGCCCTCTAGATATTGTTAACCATCAGTTTCAGTCATCCTTGACCATTGGCTATACTGGCTAGGGCTGATGGGAGTCCAACCACATCAAGAGCAACAATGGTTTTCCATCCCTATTTTAAGCCTTGGCATTTATTATGGAGAGATGGCAGGGAGACTGGGTACATGAAATGCATCTCAATAGTTATAGGCTGCATTCACACAGCAGTGTGGGGGGGTGTTTTTTCCCATTTTCTTGATGTTTTCCCAGCTGTTAATTTCTATATTATATCTGAACTTTCACATGTCATAAAAGCCACTTCCAGAAATATAGCAAAATATACTGCAAATTTAGTACTCATTTTCGTGTTATTTGAAAATGCATTTTTTTTCTGGAAGCAAATAACATGTAAATGAGCACAAAATGTGCACTATCTTCTGCCATGTTCCTAGAACCTGCGAGGCTGGACAATGGCCACTTTGGGCTCCCAAACTCCACTCCTCTAGAAGACACAATGCACAGCAGCCAATCCACAGTGTCTTAGGGTGAAGCACCTGACCAAGTACCATACAGGCAGGCAGGCAGAAAACCCTCACAAACATATGGCGCTCTTGATAAAAGATTTGGTGCTTAAGGCCATGCCACCTCTGCCTGCTGAAAGTAACAGAAGCCTATAATACCAAGTGTGCTGAATTAAAATATATATTTTTTTCATCAGAAGTCTTAATTGTATTCATATTTATTTCCTTTCCCCCCATGCTTAAATCTCTCAATTGAAATCAATGGTTCTGATTACTACCCACAACTGTGAGGCGCACACCATCTGGTCAGAACAAAGGTGAATTTTATACTTGGGTGTTGGATCATTTTACCCCCACAGTGTGCTAAATGGTTGTGGATGGCCCTGATTATCTTCTTCCTTGTATTGGGCAGCACCAAGTGACCATAACTTTCCCCAGCCATGCCAGAAAATGATGGCCTCTCTGGAGTCAGTTTGGCTGTGCCACACAGCCATGGCTGTTCACCCAGAGTCCCAGGTGAGTGGATATTCCCTTGCACACCTCCACATTTTCTCAACCCTTTTTAAGCGAAGTCTTTTTCAAAGGATCGACATACATACATTTTTATACTGTGCAAAATACGAATCAAATTGAACAACGATAAAAACTTTTTTTCTATATAACTACAGTGGTACCTCAGCTTAAGAACTTAATTTGTTTTGGGGGTCTGTTCTTAACCTGAAACTGTTCTTAACCTGAAGCACCACTTTAGCTAATGGGGCCTCCCGCTGCCACTGCGCTGCCGCTGCACAATTTCTGTTCTCATCCTGAAGCAAAGTTCTTAACCCGAGGTACTATTTCTGGGTTAGCGGAGTCTGTAACCTGAAGCATCTGTAACCTGAGGTACCACTGTATCCATGCTAGCGATCACTCATTAGACAAATATGGTATTATGCAGTCATAATTTCATGGCTTATATATGCTAGTACACTGTTGATTACAAACTTTAATTTATAGCCTTTAGTTACAAGGCACAGTTCCTTGATCACATGATGATGTTCACAAATTAGAGAATTATTCTCTCCCAGGTTTGATTCCACATTGTTGTTGTAATGTAGAACAGCTGCATGTAAACTATAAAAATATGGGAACTGAAAATAGAGAATTACTTGCTAAATCCAGATACATTACGTTTTTCTTTTCTTTCCCCCTGAAAAGCTTACCTGTTTTCTCTACCAGGTGATTTATATTCACCATCTCCTGAAGCTATTTTTGGAAGCATTTTTAACAGAACTGTTCCAGTTGCTCTAATTAACTGAAATGAATATTTAAAGGTTATAATTGCTGGACTCTGGCATCCTGAGAAATAATAATTACCTGTCTGATTGCTAAACTGAAGTGTGATGTTACATGCATACAGCTTTGTGGTGTGTGTGTGTTTTAAAGCACCACTTGTATCTCTGTTCATTTAAATAATGTTATTACGGTATGCTCCAAGTTGATTATATGGGCTCACTTTTAGTCAAACAGGTCGTTAAGTCACCTAAAAATAATGCGGGTTTTAGATTAAAAGCCCCTTCCACTGTGAGGAATATGAGATGGGTTTTAGAATTTAGGCAAACTGTCCAGAATGTTCCCATTTCAAGCCACAGTAAGTGTCAATTCTATCTGATACTTCACTGGTGGTAATGGAAATAAAAAACAAACACGTTCCAAAATAGTATGGATTCTATTTAAAATGGAAAGTTCTGATATCTGTGTGTGCAGCACAAACTTCTAAGTGCTCTCTTCTTGACAGTAGTCCCATCATACCACTTCAAACTTGATCCCCCAAACTCTGGACAGCTTCACAAACACTTTCCAACATAGAAGAGATGTTCATACAACATTTCTGATATGTTCAGTGAATGTTTGACGGGGTGGGAGGAAATGAAGGAATGGGTTTCTGTGCAGTCAGTTTAAAACTGACTCAACCCCCCCTTTTCTTCTTAATAATAATAATAATAATAATAATAAATTTTATTTATATCCCGCCCTCCCCAGCCGAAGCCGGGCTCAGGGCGGCTAACAACAATAAAACAGTACAAACAACACTCTAAAATCATTCATTATAAAATTAATTAATTCAAGCCACTGGCAACCATTGGGCCAGAGCTCTGCGAAGATTGCCGATGGAGGGAGTCAGGCTGTGCCCTGGCCAAAGGCCTGGTGGAACAGTTCTGTCTTGCAGGCCCTGCGGAAAGATGTCAAGTCCCACAGGGCCCTGGTCTCTTGTGACAGAGTGTTCCACCAGATCGGAGCCACGGCCGAAAAAGCCCTGGCTCTAGTTGAGGCCAGCCTAACTTCTCTGTGGCCTGGGACCTTCAAGATGTTTTTATTTGAAGACCGTAAGTTTCTCTGTGGGGCATACCAGGAGAGGCGGTCCCGTAGGTACGAGGGTCCTAGGCCGTATAGGGCTCTTAGCATTTCTAAAATGCTTTAACTTGAGCTGTTGAGCAAATGCATAACAAGAACACAGCTGCATAAAGAAGGCTCTCTCCTTTAACAGTCTGTGATGATAAGGATGGCCTTGTCCACTCCAAATTGGAACAGGGATGACACTCTAGGTCTTATCTTACCACAACCCTGACGCACAGACCTAAGTCCGGGAACAACGCCAGAGTGTGTTCTCGGAGATGATGACCTCTTCCTCCAAGACAAGAGTAGGAAGAGGAAAATCCTTTTATGGTCAGAAATACAGGAAGGAATACCCTTTTATGGTTAAGAATACCAGAGCAGGAACATATGTGATGTCAACCTGCATACATAGGCTGGCGTGGTTGGATTCCTGGGGAAGGAGGGAGAGGGTGCCTGGAGGATATATATACTGCATGAAACTTCTCATTTCTTTGGACTTGCTGTGGACTCACCACGCAAGTGCCTTCTGCTATCCGGAGAGCAGAATAAACTCTTTCTTTGGACCAACCTTGGTGTCATTTGACATCCTACCTCCTGTCCTGGAGCAACGCAGACCCAATCGGTAAACTCCAATAAGGCTACAGAATGAGCCCATTGGAAATGCCCCTCAACCATTTGCTCTAGCAGCCACTAGTGATCACATCAAGCTTCTGCTCTTGCTGGCTGCCTAGGTAGCTAAGCACAACCCCGCTCCTCCAGCCACAATAAGCAAAACATGTGGTCTTCCCTCGTCCCACCTTGAAGCCTCCTCCCACTTCCTCTGTTTTCACACACATAGATACTCCAAATCAAATCCACCACTTTGGTGGACCCGCTTTTCTGTCCATTTTACCTCAGCTCACTGAAACAACCTGACTTGGCAAATAGGGGGAAAGCCCTAGGTCCTACATCCATGCATCTACAGATGTATAGGGCCCCCTTTTCATTCAACTCTGAATGCATAGTCACCAGGGGTCAGGGGTGCCAACTTGAATTAAATATTTGGGGAGTCAGGTAAGCCCAACCCTACATTGCTGATCACAAAATGTGGCACATTTGAATGACAATGCCCATCAACTTGGGAGGGGCAACCTCCTGAAATATTTTATTGAGGAGACAAAGGGGTCTTGGCCCCCAGGAATTGGCTCCTATCCCAGGGATGTGGAGAGCAATCACATTAGTGGGGAAAGAGTTCACCAAGTGGGCACTTTAGTGATGGAGGGGCAGATAACATCCATGAGTTGGAAGGCAATGGAAACAACAGCAGAGGGGTGGAACTGGCATGCTCATCCCCGCTGTGACCCAATTTAACATCTGTAATGCCTGAAGAGGTCTTATATTTGATGTTTTCTGAAATTGATTATTTTCATCCCGTATAACTTTAGGTTGCTCAGAGGTCATTGGAAAAGGGATGAGAATGGTATAACTGTAATCATAATCCAAAATAAATAACAAGGAAATGGCAGAAACTGATAGGGGATGGTTTATGTATAGTGTGCTTTTTTGTATTTAATCAAAGAAACAATGTCTTTAATATACGTTTACACAATCTTATCAATACTGCATTCTAATTACAAGACTCTCTAATTATCTCCGATAATTCACTTTGAATTATACAATGTAGAACTTAAAAAAAAAAAGGCTACAAAGACATTTTTGCATAGGTCAGCCAACCATTGCTTGACTCACAGGAGATTTTAGATAGTCAATAATAAAAATTATGATTTTGACTTAATTACTGCCCTTTGAAATAGTTTCCCTGCCTTGAAACCAACAGTACTGCCGAATGGGTTTTAATTGTTCCAAAAGCAAGCACTACTTTCAGTAATTAACATGTCTCCATAATTATGGCTGCTTAGGGGTTTCAGTATTTAACTGCAAAGTGCAAATGTTGAAAGTCAAGATATCTCAGAGGGAGAAAGGCATAAAATGTTATGCATTGAATAGAAAGTTTTATCCTCTTAATAAAAAAATGAATATACTTTTAAAATCAATATGTTATTTATCTTTCCAATATACATGCAATAAAAACTGTTTAATTATCACAGCCACTATTTTAAAAAATACATATCTGGCAAGGTTCTTACTCACTGTTATGAACAATGTTATATATACAAGATAGTTCTGTCTTCTGAACAATCTCAAGAGAACCTATGACCCTCCACATGTTGCAGGACTCCATTTCCCATCACCCCTAGCCAGTGTGGCCAATGGTCAGGAATGATGGGTTTTGTAGTCCAACAACATATGGGTGGCCACATCCCCAGCCCTGCTTTAGTATATTAATAATGTACTCATTTTTAAAAAACTATAATTCATGAACAAGGTATGAATTTGCCGGTGCCTTGTACAGAGAGTACAAAATGTAAAACATCAAACAAAAGGCAATATTACTAAGAGCAAATAATACATCACGTGTCACATTTTTATGTTCACAATATCCACTAACTTTTTATCTTAGAGTGTTTGTCTAGATCAGTATTTTGGATTGTGGAATTCTAGGAACTCAGGGATGGTCCACATGCAGTATAGAAATTATCAGTGACCATATCTGACAGCTTTGGGTCAATTTTTCCACTAATGATACATTCCATACATGAATTTGCAATCACTCTCAAGAGCCAACTTCTAGGCAAGATGAAACCATCATGAAGACTATCAAGTCTTTATGAAAAGAAATGTTATCCTCCTCAGCAAATAACAGTAGCAGCAATAATCTGTGATCAAGTTCAGTTGTTTCCATAAAAATCCATTATATCCTTCGAAATATCCCCCCCCGAATGTTATCACATGATAATGTTATCACAGGAAGTATCATGAAAGTTAATAACTCCACCAACAAAAGTGAAGATATCTCTCTGCTCATAGGATAGACTATAGCAGGCATGAAATACTGCAACTGTATCATTTTCAAAGTATATTTTGCCACTTGCTCCAAAGAAAAAACTCAGTCTCTGAAGTAGGGGTTACTGTTGTGAGTATTTTAAACAGTTAGCATATAACTATATGGGGCTGAACACACCTCAGCCCCTCCCCCCAGCATGTAAAGCAGTGGACTCTGCTGGGCCTCCCCACAGAGGTGGAGGGCCCCACTGGGCCTCATGGCCTTATCCCAATGTGCATTTGCATGTGTGCATTGCATGTGTGATGTCATGCACATATGACAAGCCCCCCAATGTTGGGTGTAACTTGGTGCCTCTGCCATATAATGTTTATTAACTAATTAGTTTCTGCTTGAATTGAAGATGTTGAAGAAATTCCAAGTGTAATACATTTTTGTATCCAGCCATATGAGTGTGCATACCTGAAGTTTTATTTACTTATATAGAAAGTATATCCCATTTTTTTCATTCTGATTAGAAATGCCCAAGGACATCAAACGTTATACAAAATAAAAGAATATACACACTTTAAAAATCAATAAAGAATTACAACAGTTTAGCTTCCCCTTCCCTGCTATGATCCTAATAAATTAGACAAAGATACTATTTACATTGCAATGAAATCTCCCCTTAACCTCATTGCAAATAGCAGCTCCAGAGAAGATGTTTTCTTAATTAGCAGAGCAGAGAAAAAAGGGTAAAATTCCCCTTTCATGCCTGCTGTAATCTAGGTAATTAACTGCCAATACTGGGGATGCTATTTGCATTTTTTAAGTGAACATGGAATAATGCATATAATCTCACATCTTACACACAAACACACACATACTCCACAAAATCCTTTTTGAGCCAAACCATCTGCAAAAAGTTATCCGTGGGCAGAAACTTACTTCTCTAAATGGGACAATAATTTGTAACTTCTCTGTATAAAATGTACAGATTTCCCCCTCTCTTGTCTTAGGTTTCATACACCAAAAATTTTGTATAGTTTGCCCCCCCCAAAAAAATCAATGACCATTTGGAGCCATCCAAGCTGTAATTTTCTCTAAGCCTGATTAGATAATCAACAACACTTCAAAGGAACAAACCTGTGATTGTATTAAGCAGAACTGATAAAAAACAACAACAACCATTGGGAAACAACTGGCTACTCTGTGCCTTACTATAATGTCACTTTTGGAGCAAAAAGAGAGTCCTATGTTCTTTTCATTCCACTAACAGTGAGAAGCAGAACTGCATCTGAAACTAGTCTATGCTAATGAGGAAAGAAGAGATTTGTATTATAAAGAATACACTGCCATCTATCGGAGGTCAATTTTTTTCCTGATGAATGCTCTTATTTTTCTTTCTGGAATTATCCAAGCCAAACAAAGCAAAGCCTGTTGCACCCACATTTTCCTTTTTTAAAAAAATACTGACAACTCTGTGATAACTATTCTTTGTTTTCAAAGCACTACGAGTATGTCATAGCAACAGCTTTGTCCTCCAATTTTTACCACCATCAAAATATACAGGGAGAGATATTCTATCATAGTGTCAAACAAGAGCACATTGCTGAATCTAAACTATCTATATATCCATTGAAATTCTACCTTGTATTCTTGCATAGATCACATGGAGATGTTTTCATGAGCTATATCTGTCAGAATAATGTTTTTCTCCTGCTGTGGGAACACAAAGATCTCAATGTCTATCTTGTTTTTTAACGCAGAGGGAACAGTGAAAGCTATAAAAAAATACACTAGTGCCATTTTGAGGAAATAGTTGCTCTTATGGAACTGATTTTGACTGCTTAATCGGTATGCTAATTTTTTTTTTTTTATGCATAGATACACAAGTAATCTACTCCCCAATCTGCAAACATTGTCAGTTTAAGCATGACACCCTCTGCAGTCCTGAAATCGGATCTCCCAGTATAGTTTAGTCCTAATCTCTATTCAGTCTTTTCTTCCCCTATTGATGTGAATGGTGATACATAGCAGAAAGTAAATGCATGCTCTCACACAAAAAATTACAGGTAATGAATTTGTGGTTGTTGTTTTTTTTAGTTTTAAATTATTGTTGTTAATCTTATTGGTGATCATCTCTTTTGTAAATTGCTTTGAGGTTTTCTTGCAATCCAACATTGCATAACTTTTATGGAATAAATAAAAAAGGTGGTGTTTGGAGCATTACAGGACTGTATTCTCTCTCCCTCTGTCTGTGTGTGTGTGTCGCTTCATCAATGTGACATTAAGGTGTGTGTGGCTTCAATGTGACATTAAGGTTGCAGATGAAGCCCATGGGCTGAAGATCCCCACATGTAAAGGATAATACTAAAGGAAAAAATAACTATAAACAATAGATGCTCCCTACCCCAAAGTGTTCATAGATTTCCCCAACCTGCTGCAAAGGAATTCACATTTCTCCCTACCTAAATTGGTTGCCTTTCCATATACAGTATAAAAAAGCATTATTTGTGGCAGAATTAATTTGCATACAAGTAACAATGAAGTCTCACTGTCCCTGTGACTTAGGACAGTCAACGTTGTCTAAGCTCCTCACGAACTTTGTGGGAACAAATCAGGGTGAATGCTCAATAAACAAGCCATCTAGAATTGACCTACATCAGATGGAGAACTCAAAGTAGTATATAACAGAAATTCAATAAATAGTAAAATGTCTTGTTTTATCCTACTGCAAGTTGGAAGCATAAAGGTACATTAATCAAACTAATACGCTGAGGCATTCAGAATATATGCGTATATTTCAAGCTCAGAATTGTTGTTTTCCAAGGTTTTTTGAAAAGCAAAGTCAACCAGGAAGATGTCCTGTGATCTCTATCTCATGAATGAAGTTTTGAATCATGGTAGAGTATTGAGTGAAGAGAGGACAGAAATCCTACGTAAGTATATTATAAACTAGTTGCTGGCTGCCAGTTTCTTTTGAACCACATCCACTCTTGCCATTGATTGAACTGCTGTGATGTCATCGAGTGCTTGTTAATCTTCTAACTCCTCTGAGGCTATCACCAACAATAGCATTTCCCAAACAGTGCAGTTTCTATGAAATATCTGTTTGAATGGAAGGAAATAAATAAGTACAGGATGCGTCTGTATAGCTGAAGGCTTTGAGGGCTGAGAAGAAGGGCTATCTTCTGTATTCTTGAGGGCCACTCTGTTGTTCATATACAAGTCTAGCAGCTGGAACACTCTAAACAGTTCACAGATGGTCAGGTTTGGTAATAGTACCATGTAGCAGATGCCATTTCCACATCTTCGTAAAGAACATTCCCACGGTCTGTCCGTTGATTTCCACAGGCTTGCCAATCTATATCTCAGGGGGCCCTGCCAGGTCAAGATCACATTCCAATAACCATACATTCACATTCCGATGACCCTGGTCCTCCTCCCCCTCATCCTTCTATGGGCAAGCCTGTCTTAACGAAACTGCGTCATAAAACTTTCTTTCCATTCCCTGATGTTTCCACCAGTCCTCTCTTTGATCAGTAATTCATCCACACAGTTCTTAATCTCCTGCTTGTGATTAGTAATTTGCAACGATTCTTCTGTCTGGAGGGGAGGGTTATTGGTACTCACATAAGACAAAAAAAGTTTTTTCCTCTCCCCCCTTTCCGTTTCACTCCAACATACCAATCTTTTAATGATGATTCTTCACTTGATTTATTGTCCAGCCCATTGCTCCACTCACAGAGATCCCATTAATCAACAGTTTTTACTCCCGATCTTCACTTGATATATGTGCATTAGCTTCTTTCCAATTATATATTTCCAATTATATATTTCAAGCTAATGTGAACCAGTGCGCGATTAGAGACAGCGCCAGGGAGAGCCGACCTCACTCGAGGGCTTCGTGCCAAGTGCCCTCACCCCCTTCTTTCGAATCCGGAGGTGAATTATGGACACAGCTGGCAAGGCAGTTCCCCCCCCCATTCCCTTGGGGGAGCAAGGGAGGCTGCATACTCCCATATCAGCCTCTTAATTACCTCGTGTGGGTCGGAGAGATGTTATTGTTGGCCATCTTCCAATGCGCCCCCTGGTGCCCCGCCCCCTGGTGCCCTCTCCTTTTGGGCTCAATCTGTACAACCACCAAGAGGAACAGCACAAGACAAAGGTATGGTGTTGCCATTTCTCCTCAGTCTGGTCACAGTTTGCATGCTCAGAGAAGACAGATGAGCAGGCAGTATTAGCAGCAAGGAAGAGCAGCAGCAGCAGAGCCAGGAGGCGCACAGATATGGCAGTGTGCCCCCTGCAACGGTGTTGGCAGGTGACCAACAATGCCTGAATCTGGTGTTCAGCCATTTTGACTTTATACCATGCTAATGAAAGAGAAAGTTGCTGCTCGGCTCAGTGTCTCACTCTCCAAGAATATTATTTCCAGGAGTTGTAGCAACAAACTGGTAACACACAGTACCTCTTCATTAGAACAAATTATGCTCAAATGGATCTGCCACGAACACTAAAAGGGAAGGGAAAGTGTCAGAACCCCCACCGCTAAATTCTATTTTCAGCATTGTAATAATATGGGATAATATAGAGTAATTTATTTAATGAGTTGCAGTTAAGGAACAGTTTTCCATATTACAAGTAATTTCTTTCCATTATTACTTATAAATTGTTCATGCAGAAATGCGGCTTAATTTGGATTGCTTCATTTATTATAAGGGCTTAACTGAGGAATCCTATAGGTGCCTACTCAGAAATCTCAGAGAGTTCAATGAATTTACTCCCAGGTAAGTGTTTATAGGACTGCAGTCTAAAAATGCCATCTTCTTTTCCATGTGCGAACCAGACATCACAACGCGTTAGGAAATACCATTAATTCGTTAATATATCTAAAAATAATATAATATATATTCAATTCACAATGTAATAAGAGTAAGACCAAGGAACAAATTCAAGCCATCTGATCATCTGAATAACCAGAGTTCTAAATATTGATGCTGGTGCCTTTTTTATTATTTCCTAAGCTCTGTACAGAGCTGGCTCCTAAAAATTTGATGCTGGCTCCTTATGAATTTAAAATATTCACTCTAGTCCAAGCAGCATGGGAATGCTCTCAGAGAAATCCCCAACATCGTTAGGATCGACTTTTCTTTTATCTAACTACAGGTACAGTTTAACAGACCCTGTCGTAATAAAATATTCAACTTAACCTAGTTGCTAAGTGGCTTATTATGCTATAGAGCCTCTTCCATTATTAGAATAAAGAATGTCATCATGGGAGCCTGTGCTAACAAGACTAGACACTAGTATTGTTGGAGAAGAGGTTCGTGTTTCAGAGGAATAGGAAACCCTAGAGAAACTAGCACCCCTTTAAATGAAAGAAACTTTCTACTTATAGTGAGCAGTCTCTTTTGAATTAAGAAGAATTGCTCGCTACAACAAAAGAGCAGCTCGGCTATCCGTCATTCGCACATAACTCAATGTTTATTATGTTTGTTATCCAAGCACAAAAGGCATCTGAACAATGCTTTAAAATAGATTCAGAACTCCCAAAGGATTGAGATTGCTCTGGCGCATGTTAACCTCAATGCTTCTCATCTTTAGTGACTGGATCTTCAATTGTCCAAGTGAACATAAGAAAAGTCCTGATGGATCAAGTCAGTGGCCTATCAAATCCACCATCTTGTCCTCAGCAGATGCCTCTGGGAAACTCTTAAACAGGACCTGAGTGCAATAGTATTTACCCTACCTGTGGCTTCACCATACATTTAAAAGCACATTCTGACTCCCCAAAGTCATCAGATCAGTATCTTATCCCTCAGAGAGCCACAGTTCTCAGCATCCTTAACAAAGTACAGTTCCCATGATTCTTTGTGGGAGAGGGTGCTTTAAATGTGTTTTGCATACATGGTGTGCATGCAGCTGACAACTGGTTTTCAGAGACATGTTTCCACAATTCCACAAATCCCTTTAGATATGTCATCCTTTAGATTCACTGACCACTTTTATGATTTTATTCCAGCAGTAAAAACTTTGAAAAAATAGTAGGAATGTGTGTCCATTTTAGGGGATTTCCATGTAATCCTTGCCCAACTCATGCACCACTGGATTTCTCAACTGAATTGTATGGACTGACTCCATTGAAAAGAAATGAAAAATGAAAACCAATGGACTGTTTCACTGGAATAAGGGGCATTCCCTATCCCCCATGAAAAAGCTACTCTGGAAGGGACAGGAGTCAAGGAACAATATAGGAACTGGTGGGGCATAGAAAATAACCCCCACTCCATTCTACAGGAGCCTTTGCTGGATGTCATTCTCTTCTGAAACCAAAATGAGCCCGTCCTTGAAGAAGAGGAAGTATGGAACTAACCATTGTCTTTTGTTGAATGAAAGTCCTCTTTGTTAATTTTTATCTACAATGGCTCATTCAAACAAATAAATCATGACAGCTACCGAGTGAAGAATGCACATGTGTCAACCAGCTGTTAGTGAAGCAAAGGATCCTAACTGAAAGTGAGCATTGTCATAACAAAATGAGGTGTTCTCCCCCTTTAGAAAAGAGCAAACGTACATATAGATTTGGAAGTATGCACATTTTATTTTTTTATTAACTTTGCAGTATTGTATGATGTCTTAATATTGTCTCAAAATATGCAGGCCTCAGAGTCTTGGGAGCATGAACCGCAGCTGCAGTATTTGTAAACAGATTTTTTATTTCCGTCACAGTTACCTGCCACAGCGTTGCCCTCTCATTTGCTCTGGGATGTACTTTTGAATCACATTAAATAAATACCGTCTTTGCTATTTGAGGGGGGGAAATCATCATGACTGTCAAAGAAAAAGAGTCGAGATCTAGGAACACAAAGAGAGCAAAAGAATGCTTGGGGAAAATGTATACAAGAGCTAAAAGACAAGGATTTTGAGTAGCAAACCAGTGGAATGGCAACAGCTACAAATTGAGTTGATCTATCATTTTATTATTCTTAGTGTTCTTATTTTCAAGAAGGAGTGTCAATGTGGTTCTATTGGTGGGCGGAATATTTTGTCTTGGGTTCATACTTCAATGTAATCATGAACTCACTAGGAACCATTTCATAAGTTCCTTTACCTCACCTTTATTTCTGTTTAGGTCAGGGCCAGATGTGCCCATCAGTAATTGATATGGTGTGTGTATTTCATTGGATGCCTGAGGAGAAGTACAAAAAGTTTATTGCTGTGAGCAAGTGCAGCAGCACCTGCTGATATAGGTCCCCCGCTTTTTCATTGATGGGGGGTCTAATTAAGAGGAACTGCATGCAAACACCATTTTGTGGTTCTCTCTCTTTTTCTGCTCTTCTAAACATGGCAACCATTTTGTGTTATGCCATCACTCCCATCCCCAGTAGCTGTTTTGTCACTGGCACTCACAATGCTTCCTCAAAATGCCAAACATACCCTTCAGCACAAAAGGTTGGTGACCCACAGCTTAGTTCATGGAACCAACTAACTTGCCTTTCGTGGCCATCTCCTAGCTCCTACCATAGTCAGAATAACCAGTGTGTCCAGAAATGATAAATAGGACCATCTCATTCAAACCTGGAGAGTCCATCTTTACTTTTGAATCATCTAATAAATCAAAAGATGACATGCTTAGAGTTGCTTTGGCCTATATTTCCCAAAACCCTGTTCTAGTCTTTGCTCCCTGGTGTGAGGCATACCAGGCTGATTAAAGTAGGTGTGGAGTGGGGCGGGGTAACATGTTCAAGGGATAGGCAAAGCAAGAAAAATGCATCTCATCTCTTGATTCAGCAGCAGATTCAAACATCAAGCATGGACACTTCAGGCTGCAACCTAGGAACTGTCATGATACATAATATGGTTTAGGTCAAACTACACAAAATGTTAATCACAAGGTTTGTCCTTGGGTGTAGTGAGGCAGGGCCTCCTATCTTGAATGTGACCTTGACATGAGGGGGTTGCCTTTTACTGCAATCCCACTCTAGGTTAGCCTTCTCCAAATACACAGCCCTGCAATCTGCATGGGAGGGGGGGGGAGAGACACCTTCCACTTCCTTCAATGCAAGTTCCCCTCATGGAAATTATAGGTAAGTGACTATAGAACTGCCTGCATCCTTAAGTTTGTAGTCTTTAGGAAGTAATGGTTTTGGGCTAAGGAACTTAGCTACTTATTCAAAAATGCAGGCAGGGAAAGGAGAGAAGACACATTTCATTTTACTCCTTTTAGAATAAATCAAGTTCTCTCTCTCTGCCTGTATTGTAGGAGATAGGTTAGTTAAATCCCTTCCAGACAGCCACGAACAGAACAGGAGCCATACAGGAGCCAGCAACACAGCATGGAAAGCATTAGAGGCAGCATGATGAATTTCATTTAGGCCTTTATTCTCCTGCACATTTTTAAAGCTTTTCTTTCCCTTCCTAAAGATTAGACTCATCCTGAAACACTCCCCTTCAAGTGTTAGAATGACAAGTCCTGATGAAGGTAAAGCTGATCAGCTCTAAAACTCCCACTGCTGAACATTATAAAGTTTCTGTTGTTCAAACAGCTCAGTTAATTATCAAAATGTGAAGGATACCAAGCAGGGACCCACTGAGCTTTACAGCCGACTTCCTGGGAATTATCCATAATAGAGTCGTTATAAGGAAATTATGACAGACATGGTGTCCAGAGACCTCCGCTTACTCCTCCTGAGGATTTGTGCAGGACCTTATAATCAAACAGAAGTTAGGAAATTCCTCAGAATTAAAGGGAAATTATATAGTGAGGGAGACGAGCAACCCAATCAGCCTCCTAGCACTTAATCGCATAAAGCCAGAGAGGATTCTGGAGTCACACATGTTAATTGCCTGCTGCAAAAAGATGACTGTTGCTGCTTCTGGTGTAAAAGACGACTTTCTCAGATCGAAATGTTTCAAATGAACTCCTGCACCATGCCTACTGCTAAAACTATCAGTACCTCTGCATATTTCCTTAGAAGCTTTAGAGAGTTAGCTTTTGGGGGGGGGGAATGGGCCTAGCAAAAAAAAAATCATTATATATTTGCATAAACCAAAGGAAGGTTAGGGTCGTTGAATCAAACATCTGTATATATGTGTGATTGTGTGCACACACACTCTCCCAAGCCAATATTCCCAGCATGGTCGCACACCTGTAGCAGCAACATTTACGCTGGCTGGGCCATGTTCACAGAATGGAAGATGGTAGGATCCCCAAAGAACATGCTCTACTGGGAGCTGACTTCAGGCAACAGGCCCATTGGCAGACCAACTGTGCATTACAAAAATGCCTGCAAATGCATCATGAAGGCTGGCAACATCAATCCTGCCATTTGGGAATCCCTTACAGTGCCTGGAAACAGTCAGGTCATGTATCCATAGAGATGACTAAAGGAGGAATGCAGAGAGAAGAAATGTCATGGTGCATCTGCAGCAGCACAATCAGACACCTTCGTCTGCCCCAGCTGCAACAAAACAGGTCTTTGCTGCATTGGTTTCTACAGCCACCTCAGGCGCTGCAACCTTCCAACAGTTTTGCGTCACCCCCAAAGGTGCCCTCCTCCATCGTCTTCTGAGACAAATAGATGCCAACAATAGTATGTACACACACACACACACACACACACACACACATGACTTGGGAGAATTATTGCTCAGGTACAGCCTTGCATACAAAAGGTCCAGGGTTTGGTTCCTGGAATGTCTGGGTATGGCTGGAAAAGTCTTCTATCTGAAACTCTAGCCATCCACTGTAGTCAAAGTAGACAATACTGAGCTAGATTGACCAATTGTGTAAACCAGTATAAGGCAGTTTCTCTGTTCCTGTGTTACCTGGACGTCACAGACACAAGTAGAACATGCAAGCAGATACGGCAAGGATGAGCTTGATAGCTTTGCCTCCACTGTTGCCATCACCACCCATGAGCTGGAGAGTGACTGCAGTGGGCAGCCTCCTGTACTGGTTATGCTTCCCAGGACAATCAGGTTTCAGCATTGCACAGGTAGTCTTCACAAACACTGCATACTCCCTGCTGTACATGGCAACCCTTCAGCTCATGTGTTTGCTAATTGGATCAGAGAAGTAGCACAGGGAGAGATGGTTTTCATCCCTTTCTTCCTGTACTGTTTTCCCTGACTAAATCCTCCAGAACCTGCCGTCAGCCCCATGGTAAGAAAAATGGCAGGCCCATATGCAAGAGGTCCTCAGAAGAATGTGTGGTGGCATATACTATATCCACAGTTCGCACTGGAAGTTGTTTGGGTTGGACAGGTGGCAAGGCTTAAAGCCATGTGGAGGACAAACTGCAGTTAATTTGAATTATTGTTTGTCCAGACAAGCTGAAATCAAACCATGGTTTCTGATCCTCCCTTGTTCAGATAAATCACACTTAAAATGTCTGAACTGTTTTTCTTATGGTACTATATAGGCGGCGGCATTATCACAAGCAATTTCATATATTCTATAAAATTTGAAAGTTTAACATTGCTCCTCAAGAAGAAAGCCTCTGTTCCAGAATGCTTTCACTGTAATGAGTTTTACTTGTTGACACTTTTGAGTTACTCCTTTTACCTTCCTCTTTATGTGTGAATATTGCTAATGGTTCCTCAATATGCCTCTAAACTCTGATACTTACTCTCCCTAGATAAGTTTCAGTGTTAGCTATGGCTATGGTCCATACATAAAAACCTACCTCTTTAATGACATAATTTGTTGCACTGAAAAGCAGTTCTAAAGGAAACATGTTTTCATGTGGTAAAGCAAGTTTCTGTCTCCTACTCAATCAGATTATGTTTCCAAATGCTTTCTTTCCTTGGTATTTTATGAAGAAGGAGATTTCAAATGTTGAACCACTTCTGCCGTTTATGTAGGTTCACTGAACACCTTTCTGAGTTAAGATCAGAAACATCCTTCTTTGTTGCCAGCCCTACCCACAACTGACCATTACCATGACATCTCTTTACAGAAATGACAAGCCCAACATATTTATCTTTTCTGTACAACTTCATTCTTAGACAGCTAGTTTAACTCCCTCAACAGACAGCAAGCTTAACTCCCTCAACCTTGAGCCTTAGCACTAGATCCACTGAATAAAAATTCAATTGTTACTGAAGGCCCTCTAGGGCAATTACATTAGTATGGTGAATAGTTCTGTTGACAGAATTCTAGATGAAATCTAAACAGTGCCTTTTGTAGTAATAACAATGCCCACCCCTACAGGCTTAGATCTGTCCCTCTAGCTACACAACATAATGATTTTGCTTTGCTTACAGCTGTGCATCATGCTTTAAAATAAAACCCTCAATAGAACCTTTGTTTCTTAAATTATTTTTATATTTATGTACATTCCTATTTTGCAGCTACTCTTCTCACCAGTGACATGTATATCATGATATGATTATCCTTTATTAATTGTACAATCCTCTCCACTAGTGCCACGTACAATAACTAAAATCATCATCATATTTCCAACAAAAACTATATCCTGTTAACAATTAATGCCTGAGGTGAAAAACAGCATTCAAAATGTAAAGTACATTTTATAGCCTGATTTTGGCCTATGAGCTTACATGATGACCACTCCTTTTTCCCCCAAATAGTTCATAGTCATCATCATGAAAAAAGAACATTCACATTAAAAGCCTGATCCTTTTCATGTTTATTCTGATTTAAATTTGCACCAAATTCAATGAAAGGCATAGGATTGCAACCACACAGAGAGAGAGGGGGGGGCTAAGTTGAGAAGTCATGCCTGTTCTAGGATTGACCATAAAAATAAAGGGTCTAAGCTATCTGGAAAGAGGTGGTGGTACTACAACTCCTTTTCCAGGCATGGTGATCAAAATTATCCTGGCCAGGTGTGCCAGAAGGAAGCAGATGATCTCAACCCATTTCAGTGTAATTTCAGGACCAGGTTTTGCACCAATACAACCTTGGTCTCCCTGACAGATTACCTTTATTGGGAGGCAGAGGTGGCACAAGCCTATTGGTTTTACTTGATCTCTCAGTGGTTTTCAACACCATTGACTATTTGGCACAACGGTTTCCAAGATGGAAGACTCAGTTTTCACCTATGTTTGGATACCCTTGGAGACCATTTTAAAACAAGCTGGCAGACTAAAACATTCCAAACTGTGCTGAATTGGACACTTCTGAAGATCATTGGTTATGGCCACAATAGTGATAGGTGATGCAGGAATGAGGTGGCCCCCCTCTGGCAGCCACTTCCCATAATGTAGTGGCAGCAATGGCAGCAACGACAATGGCATCTGGATAAGAGACAGTTAGGGAATGGATGCAATGGTATCATAATCTATGATGCTGATGGCTGGGATAGATGAGGCCTGAACCATGCTGAGGTAGAACACATTTGGGGAAATGACACAACTGGGGGAAGGCAAAGAGGGGAGGGCAAGCAATCGGTTCAAGAGCCACCTGCCAAGGCACCAGCATTCTGCTTCACTATTGTGTTCTGCACTTGCTGATCAAACCCTTCTGCTCTCAGTAGTGTGTCTGGGAGGGAGAGAAGGGGATGCCGCATCTCCCACATACATACACAAAACTTGTGACTGTTTAGGGGTTTAAAAGCCCAAATTAAACATTAACCTTGCCCTCTGAATTGATTTGGTCCCAAATCCTAGTTTAGTGTTTCCCAGGTCATCCCAGGGCTGGACAGGGCACAGTCTGGGAAACAAACATAAGACATTATCTGTTTATATATCTCATGCCAGTTACTTTCTGCTATTTGTATATATTTCACCAAACTTGTAAATTGTAAGTTTACTCAGAAAAGGGAATTCAAACTATTGTTCTAATACATCACCCCAAACTAAACTTTGGGATCACTGTGAAAGTGCTGCACAGTCATTGCATGGATTCCATCACGCTGTATGTCTCCATTATTTGAATTAATTGTGATTATCCATGGATCATTCCTAAACCACACAACTATTGAGCCAGAACAGAGCATAAAAAGCTCAAGGGATGGTTGGGAGGCACATGATGTGCAAAGTTTTTGTTTGATTAACAATTCTGGCAGCCTAACTGACTTTTCCTCAAGGTTTTAATATAAGCAACCATCCAGAAAATTGGCTAACCTTCTGAAAAATATATTGTGGCAGCCCAACCACATGAGAAAAGTATATATTAAAAAACTGTCTACCACAGGACCTCAGGTTGTAGTAACATGCCACAAGACATTCTCTGCAAACTGAAATTGCACTAGAGAGATGTTAAGAGGCCGTACTTTGAATTTCATCCTCATCACCTCAACTCAGCAAGGCATAATACTGAGTATCAAGGAGTTGCCTCACGGCCGTCGCTTCAAACACTCCTCATAGCAGCTGGGCAAAAAGTGGGGGAGGAATATCCTGCAAGGTTTCAAAAGAGGGTGGTGTTAAATTTGCAAGATGACCTTCAGTGTAACATTTCAAACTCAACTATTGTTTGGATTCCACCTCAAATGTGACATGAAAGCACGTGAGGACTAAAGCAGACATGTCATTCAATGCATCTTTGCATTCAACACACATTTTTTTAAATAAAAAAAGCACCTCTATCAACTGAGGGGGCTGGTAATTATTAGACTCATACACTGTACAGTTGGAAGGTACCCCAAGGGTCAACAAAAATGATCGATCAATACAGTGATACCTTGGGTTACAGACACTTCAGGTTACAGACGCTTCAGGTTACAGACTCCGCTAACCCGGAAGTAGTACCTCAGGTTAAGAACTTTGCTTCAGGATGAGAACATAAATCACACAGTGCGGCACGGCGGCAGTGGGAGGCCCCATTAGCAAAAGTGGTACCTCAGGTTAAGAACAGTTTCAGGTTAAGAACGGACCTCCAGAACAAATTAAGTTCTTAACCCGAGGTACCACTGTAATGATAAACAACAATTGGGGAAAGGCTACCGCTCAGTGGCAGTACATCTGTTTCAATTGCAGAATGTCCCTGGTTCAATTCCCAGCACCTCAAGGTGGGACAGAGGCCATCCCCTGACTGAAATCCTGGAGATCCACTCACATTCAGTTTAGAGAATACTGAGCAAGATGAACCAACGGTCTGATGCTGTATAAAGCAGCTTCCTGTGTTGCTATAGATGTCTCATTGCCAATTGAACGAACATCACTTTATGAGATGTGTGAGAAATAGGGGTTAAATATTCATTGTTGGTAAAGCGTGTTCTCCATCACGGAGAGCACATGTTGCGGTTGGGGATTCCAAGACACCTTGCTGTTTCTGGGCAGATGGTTTGGCCAACTCGTAAGCAGGGGCGGGCTGTTACTGGGGAAATTTAGATTTTGCCATTTAGTGATTGACAGCCCTGACAAGGCACGCAGCAACGGACGTCCTCTTTCTCCGTGTGCTTCGGATCACCAGGAGTACTTGGACCGTGGAGTTATCTTCTCATTGTCTGGTTACATTTCTTTATTTCCCCCTTCTCTTTAATCCTCTCTAGTCCCTTAATTAATTTAATTCCACCCCTTTTCTTTTCCTCTTTGATTTCCCACCCCACCCCTTACCCTGCCCTTTGAGAAGATCCTCCCTGTACCTGTGAGCACTGCCTGTGCATAATCCTCCTTGGCTTGCCTTTCCCAATAGGCTACCACTATTTTAGAGAGGAATTGTCGCTTGGTGGCTAGAGGACAGGACTAGGTCCTGGGAGACAGGGTTCATTTTCCCCCTCTTAGCCATTGTTATAACAAAACAAAACAAACTGCTCCTTTTGGACTATTCTGTGGCTGGGTAGTTGGGCTCATTTGTGATATCATTGCTCCCCCCCCCCCAAAGAAAGGAAATAAAAAGAAATTTGGGTTTCTTGAGGAGGTGGTTCCCTCTAAAAGGGCAAGCAGGGGTACCTGGTCAGGCGGTGGGCTGCCTCGAGTTTGCTATTTCATTGGAATTATTTATGTCGGGCCTAGCAGGCTTTGCTCGCTTTGCCCTAGAATTCGATGGCCTCTGGCAGCGATTCTGGCCTGAAAAGCACCCCAAGTGGTGAACGAAGCATTGGTTGCACCGGTTCCTCACATTGTTTAGGGGTTTTTTTGTTTTTGTTTTTTGTTTTTTGCAGACTATGGCAGGGCCTGGATAGCTCAGCTGGTCAGCACGTGGTGATGGTAATATCTAGGTTGCAGGATTGGTCCCCATATAGGACAGCTGCATGCTTCCCCATCATTCTACCTGGACACTGAGGTCCAGCACCAAGGGCCTTCTGGTGGTTCACTCACTGCGAGAAGCAAAATTACAGGATGCCAGGCAGAGGGCCTTCTCGGGTGGCACCCGTCCTGTGGAACACCCTCCACTAGATGTCAACTACCTAGACTTCTAGAAGACATCTGAAGGCAGCCCTGTTTAGGGAAGCTTTTAATGTCTGATGCCTTACTGTATTTTAGAATGTTAGACGCAGGGCTGCCATCATTCCCACAGCTTGCTGGGATCGCAGCTTTGTGCTTATGGGAAGGGTTTTCTCAAGGTTTAGGATTCCTCTGGCTCTTCAGCCAGTGGCTCGGAATGCAGCAAATCAAAAGTCAGTTAGAGAGCTACCTGAAGTAGCCTGGAAGAAGGTTAGGGCGCAGCTTGCATTGAGACGTGTGGTGGGATCCCCTTTGATCCTCCTCCTATTCCTGATCTTCATTTATCCCCATCGGGGATTGTCCCTAAAAAAGCCCCATATAATTCCATCTGATCCTTATTTATTGCATCCCAAAGGCACTTCAGTGAATGACGCTATCCTTCCGGAATTGTTTCGTGAAATACGCGTCTCTGGATCAGGTGGTTGAGCTTACCAACAAATTGGAAGAGGTGTCTTGTTGAAGATTTTAAGTGGTTGGGCTTTAATTTGGATGAAGCTCCTTATTTTTGATAAGGCGATGCCAATGGGTTGTGCAATAGACTGTGCAGCACTCAAGTCCTTTAGCGCCTTTCTGGATTGAACAGTGCGAGCCAAGACTCATTTAATTGGGGGTACCATTATTTGGATTATTTTACTGGCTGGTTCATGTGACACCAGCTTCTTCGTAGGCTTTCTGGACACCCTTTGTTCCCTCTGGGAGCTGGGTGTTCTGTTGGCAGTGGATAAGACAGTGGTCCTACTGCCCCCTTTTAATGTATTTGGGGGTCAGCTTGATATTGTTGCTCAAACATCTGCTTGCTGTGGTGAAGCTGTTTGCCTTGAAGGAAGTTATTCTTGTTATGCTTCCTCTGAAGCAAGTGTTGCCTCGTCAGATCCTATCATTTGCTAGGGCAGTAAAATTTTTGGAGCTGGTCATTAGAGTTGGGAACTCTAAAACAGACCTAGTGGGCAGGAGTGCCACCATCAGGCTTCCCCTCACAGGTGAGGAGGGCCCTTGCCCAGTTATGGATACCAGAAATATTTGGCTTTTCATTCCCCTGGGGGCTGGCCTGCTCCTAGTGCATGAAAATGGGTTCCCGTTAGCCAGGCATCAATGTGCTTACGTCGTGCACCAGTTATTACGGCCTGTGGCTTGTCTACCGCTGAACACGCCTCATTCCTTCCGAATAGGGCTGCTGCAAAGGCTGCACACTGGGGGCCTGTCAGTAGACAGGATTGTGAATACGGGTCATTGGAAGTCTGATGCTGACAAGGGTTACATCAGGAAGTGTCACCAATGATGTCTGTGCTGATGCCTGTCTGTTATTTCCTTTTTTCATAGGAGCAGCTGTGCACATTTGGATTGGCGGTTGAGCAGGCCAGAAAGCATGTTAATAAGGCAGTGGAAAATAAATAAAACAAAACAAAACAAAACAAACAAACAAACAAACAAATAAAGCATTGTACACTGGGCTGGCAAGCGCGCTGACGCGTCTGGACTGGGGCGCCATCTCAGTCTTCCTGCCCATGTGAACATATACTGGGTGTCCAGATGCGGAATGCTTTGAGAGGAGTTCCTTCCTTTGGTGCGGTCGAGTGTGACCTGTGCAGGTCCTCCCGCAGTGCTAGTGGTGCAGCTGGACGAGAATGACTTGCTGTCTTCTTACAGCATAAGTTTGCGTTCCTGCATGCAGGAGGACTTGGATGAGTTGATGGCATCTCTCCCTGGACTCAAAATAATTTAAGGCATTGGTTCAAGGTGGTCTGGAGGGGGGGTCGGAGCACCTGTCCCCTCCAATGCGCAAAGGTAATCCTTTAAAGGAATCCAAGGATTCGCCATGCTTTTGTCGACCCCTTTCGAGGGGTAGGGCCACGCAAGGGTCCCTGGAGCATTTGGGGTGTGCTTGAGTCTGATCCTGGTTCATTGCTCCCCAACAATGTTTGCTTCTACTGACGATATGGTGGGGCCCAGTCATCAGTGCTGCCCTGCTGAGGTCAGGTGCAGATAGTTGGAACCAATGCCTAGACAAACTACCACCGAGCAGGCCAGAAAGCATGTTAATAAGACGGTGGAAAATAAAATAAAATACAATAAATAAAATAAAAAATAAATACATAAAATAAAATATATATAAATAAATAAAATAAAATAACAGTGGTTCTGTGATATTGCACCCTGCTATTTCCTTCAAGGCTGTTGCCCTCTTTAGGGCAGATGGGGTGCATCTTTCCCCTATGGGGAACGACACCTGGCTGGATGCAGTTGCTTTGGGAAGGAAGGGTTGCATTTGTGAGTGGTTTGACGGTGAGCTTCAGTGCTCAGTTGGCGGTTAGGCATTGGTCTGGAATTGGTTGCTGGAGGGGTATGGATTCGGCTGTGCCTGCCCCCCAAAATGCTGCTGGTGGTGGAGGGGTATGCTTCGTCTGTGCCTGCCCCTCCAAAATGCTGCTGCTGCTGAAGGATTTTACCGTTAAAGGAACCCAGAGGCTCCCCCATGCTTTTGTCCGAAACCCCCTGGCAAGGGGCTAGGGCCACACAAGCCCCTGGGAGCATGCTGGGGAGAGGTGAGGCATGGTTCCCAGTCCCGTCTCTCTCCCCAGGTGACTTACCCTTCCCAACTTTGCGGGGGGTGCGAATGTCAGAGCTGTCCCCGTGCGGGGGCAGTTAGTGCTACCAATGCCTAAGCAACCACTCACATTGTATTTGAATAAAGTTGTGGCCAAAATTATGCCAAAAAATGTAAACAAAAATTAAGTGTCAATTGTGTTTTCCTTTGGGGTGTATTGGGGACCTCGACACGCAAAAAGTTAGGGACCTCACAACAGAGATCATGTGGGAGAAGTTCCCTTCTTTTTGTTCCCTAACAGTTTATCACGAGCAATTCTTCTGGCCCTTGCCACACCCCAATAGATTAGTGCAGAGTTGGTCTACCTGAGCATGACCAAAGCTGAATGATTCCAATGAAACCAGTGCACATAACGTGCTAACTGTAAATATGAAAAGGGGGAAAACAGGAAAAAAGAGATGAGGTATATACAAGCAAGAGAACAAAATTTCTGTGTGGGGCCCATAATGTTTAGGGGGAAATATTATAATATGGAAGTCAAGTAGGGATATGCAGAAAAGAATTAATGCTGAATCTGGAAAATGATTGTGCTGTTATTTTACAATGTTAGTCATACTGCTTTATTTCCCCCCACAAAATGAACATTTTGCAAGTCTAATGGGTTAGTGAAACAGGAGGAAAAATGTGTAGGCTGTGTGGGCGTGAATGAAAGAAAGAAAATGCACTCAGAAGAAAGCATTAGTAGGTGAGTGCAAGACTTTTATCTCTTTCTATTTTTCTAAATATGTTCTATAGAGACATTTGACTTGACATGGTTTACAGAGCGGTTTATTATATACCGACATGTCAAACAGCATAGCTACAAAGTCAATATGATTAGCACTGCAGTCAGAAGTTCCCATTATTCAGCAATCTCCACACCCAGTGAAGACAAATTGTAAAAACACAGAGAAAAGCAAGAAAAGAAACAGAGCATCCTGAGAGGTAAGGAAATATATTAGCATACATTAGAGCTTAATAATACAAGTGGGCTTGGATAGATGTCAGTAAGCGCTCCAGAAAGAGAACAAAATTATTTGTAACTATTCTGTCATTTGGCAGTTCTGCGACTGAGAAGTATTTGCTGCATCTTATGTCATATTCGTTGAAAAGATGCAAAATCCAGTCCCATGAATATATTCTTCTTTGACACACACACTTCTGCCTGGTTAGCTTTGCTGGCTGCCACTGAAAGACCTCCTCCATACCTGTGTCCTTGCGGCTGGAATCATTTAGTGTAATCTGACTTCATCCCACTATTTACTGTTGAAACATCTTACTTTCAGACAAGGTAAGCAAACAGCCCTATGTAATCAATGTGATAGACAAAATACGGAATCAGGATTTTTGGCACAGAGTTCTGATGGTATATTTCCCCTGAGACAAAGAAAATCATTTGAAAAATGTACCCAATTCTCCTTTTCATGACAGGAAAAATGATCTTCTGCTTATTTTTGAATAGTGATTCCCTGGAGATCTGCTAGGCTTGTCTGTTGCTGTTCCACGAGGTGTGTTTTTGGTGTTCTGGTTAGAAACAAAACAAAACAGCAGTTTATTCTAATCAAATGTGGTATGTGTTTTCTTCCACGTTCTTCCATAGCCAGTTTCAATTTATTTATATTTTAAAGTTCACTGATCTTTTTATCTTTCTTTCTTTTTTTTTAGACAGCAAGCCTCAAGGACATTTGCAGTTTGGATAGCATGAGTCTTCAGATCTAATGGATCATTCTTGTCTTATTTCCCAGCAACATTAAAATGCATTAAATAAAGCCTGCTGTTTTCAGAAGATGTCAAGGCAGACCTCTATGCTATGTTCCAAAACTGGGACCCTTCCTTATCAATTCCATAATTAACACCCCACTCAACATTAGCTAATTGAAATCCCAATGATTAATGATCTCTCCTTTATACACACTTCTCTTATCTGCTGCCTCTTTGTAAACTAGGAAGATTTCATGGGCTTTCTATAATTCTTTTTTTAAAAAAATTAAATAAAACAATTGTCTGTCTTTCATCTTCATCTGAAATGGTCCATACTCCACTGCCTAAACCATACATGCCATTTATTTATTTTGCCGCAGCATCATTCCTCATTCATATTGCTGTACATCATTCTATACAGCTATGCCTGCCTCCTTTACAGTACAGCTATATCATGAGATTCCATTCCGTTGAGCATGTCTCTAGACATATTCATAAAATGAGGACTGGAGAAGGACAGTTTTAAGTGGGTATCCAAATGAGAAATTTAACTTCCACAGGGATCTTTTTATATATATAACATAAGGAAGGACTGTCTAAGCCCTGAACAACTGTATAAGCTGGAACATCTTCCCTCAGAAGGCAGAATCATTATTCCATGCCATTAAGTAGAGAATTTTGCAAATTAATAACCATTTTAATATAATATAATGAGTTCCTAATTTGCTTTATATAGTCTCCACTTCAAAAAAAACTTCAGCATGACATGAGTGCAACTAAAACAAAGAGTTTTGTGGCACCCTAAAGACTAAGGGTTGCATTCAATGCTGCTGTGGTGTGAATTCTGGTCAGGCAACAGGACATTTCTTTCCTTTATTCCCTCTGCAATCTCCCTGTGCACCTTCAAAACCTGCCCCAGAGGAATGAGGGAGGAGATGAAGGAGAAGTCCCATTGCATGGCCAGAGGTCTGATCACATCCCACTGGATGCTCAACCCTAACAATTCAGGACCTTTATGCATCTGACAAAGTGGGCTCTGGTCCACAAATGTTTATGCCATAATCAATTGGTATACCATAGATTCCGGCGTATTAGGCAACTGGGCGTTATTAGACGACCCCCCAAATTGGCAGCTGCAATTTGGGGGTTCGTCTTATAAGCTCAGTCGCCTAATACGCTGGGCAGCTCCGTGCTGGGAGAAAGCCACCCAGCACAGAGCAAAGCCCGCCGCCTGCTGCTGCTGCTTCGGAGCCACTGCAGCAGCAGCAGGGGCGTGGGCTCTGCTCCGCGCTGCCCATACCCAGCGTATAAGACGACCCCCAACTTTTTAACCTCTTTTCCGGGGTTAAAAAGTCGTCTTATACGCCAGAATCACTGGCACATTATCACAAGACTCACTGTTGATTTTTTTGCTACAAGAGACTAGCACCATTACCTCTCTTGAAAAATAAACAAAGCCAAAGGATGAGCTTTTTTCCTAACTTACATCCCAGTCCTCTGCCTATTTGAACTGTAATCCTATGCATACTGAGTGGTTGTACCCAGACTTGGAACGCCATTCCTGGTGTGAGAGAACTGACACTGACATGGTTTGAGCTTTTGACACCAGTTAACAACTTGATTATTCACCTGACCTTTGCTGCAGTGAATGCTCAGACTGAAGGTTTGGGGGATTATAATTGATTTGTGTTGTTTTTATGACGTATGATGCTGTTTTATTATGATATTTATGCTGTTCTTTATCCATATTTTACTGCTACCCACTCTGGAATTGCTTTTTGGAATGAAGAGTAGGATAGAAATGTTTCAAATAAAAAAATACTTTCTTGGCTATAAACACCACTATGACCAAAACTTCCTAGTAGCCATATTGAGGATTAGGCTCAATTCTGATCAAACTAAGCCTCATAGAGTAAAATATACATCAGGAGGCTTAGTTTGGTCAGAATATACACTTCCAGAGTTAACACTAAATACATTACAGTACTTCTGGTAAATGAGTCATCATAGCCACTAGAGGGCCATGAAAATTTGTGTCCTGGGCCTTTTAGACTCGTCTACCCATGTACTATCTGAAACCCAAAATGGGGAATTTGTTGCCATATGTGAAATATATTAGCATTATTTTCAGCTCTCCTAGCCCACTAATGCGTACTTAATCTTTTTTTTTCTATTGTAAAAAGATTTCGTAGATTAGTCACATCAATGATCCCAGCAGTTTGGGGGTCATATAGCAAATGGAATGATGTCACGTTGCTACTACGCAATCAGAGTTTGTTCCATGAGAATATCACTAAGACTAAATAAACCTGAGTCTGTGCAAGAGAGATCAAATGTAATAAATAGATGGACATTTTCACAAGCACGGCCAAAGAATCATCACGAAAGAGGGGGCAGTTTTTCATTCCCAAAAATACAGTGATTAGTTTTGGTTCAGCTCTAATCTAATTCCAAGTTATTGCACAGACAGAAGTTGTTAAAGGGTGCATGCAAACTTTGACATGAACAATGTTTTGTTTCCTAGAGATAAGTTCGACGACTTCAGACTTCAAAGTTACATAGAATGAGTCATTGAAGGGATTCAGTACAAAACTTAATATATGTAGCAGAAGACTATGAAGCTGAAGTAAGTACCCTCAATTGCTTGCTTAACATTTGACATAAACCTATCACTGCTGGTGGGATGTGGATCCAGTGCAATGTCTCTGCAAACGTTCATTGCTATATAATCTATGTATTCTGAAGCCTAGGCACGGTAAACGACTATATCAAAGGGACCTACAAACAGGGTATTACAATAATCCAGATTGGTTGTTATTTTATTTTTTTTAAAAAGTGAATCAAGAGCTCAGCACCCTGCTGAGACAGTAAGCTTTAATCTTTACACCCACAGCTAAATTCCTGAGATGGTATTAGGTGCCTCTGTGTCTTATCATGCGTACTGAGCAGAAAACAGAAACGTTACTGTTGACATTACTTAAGCCTTGTAAGATTCTACTTACTGTCTTCCATTAAGTGATCTTTACAGCTCTGTTAATATTGATCAGGGTTTCTCAAACTGCCGTTCATTGCTCACTCATATTTTCAAAACTGGGATCAGTATGCTTTCTCTCCCCCTTAACTATCCAAATAACTCTCTCTCTTTAAAATTACCAATCATATATGGCAGAGATTGTAAAGCTGTGGCCCTCCAGATGTTCTTAGACTTCAGTACTCATCTGCTCCAGCAAGCTAAGGCAGTGGTCAGCAATGATGGGAACTGTAGATCAATAACTTCAGGAGGCCCATAAGATAGCCACCCCTAATTTAAGGATAGCTTTAAAAAGACCATAACTATGTGGCTCCAGATAAAAGGGATATATCAAAGCAGCCATTATCCATCATCATTCTCTCCTTGTAGTTTATTGCCCATTGATAGAGATGGTTGAAACTATTCTTTTCTTTTTCGCAGTTCCTCGGTTTTCCAGTCTTAAGTTCAGTTCTCTGCATTTCCACAAATGTTTGCATTAAAGAAAAAAGTCACGATAAACATATTGGCATTTTTAGTGCCCTTCTCCAATACACATTTCTCCTAGTACTAGCTTTCTGTGTTTTTGTGCACCTTATTTGTTTGGATAACTGCATTGCAAAATTCAGTGAGGTACTAAATTTAGAAGGCTTTGGGTTTGCTTTAGAAAGTGAAAATTAGGTAGGTTCGTGTCAAAATGCAAAGTGAACCAAATTTCCCCCTCATTCCTACAACAGTAATGGGGTTTACTGATACCTGACTTAGCTCACAGGGTCACAACATCACTCACTGTCCTCTACAAAGCTTGCTCCATGTGGCAAGGAAGGACACATCAATATGCATTTCAAGGTAACATTGTTCGTTGTCATCTAAGATATTGCTAAAATAACAGGTTAATCTTAACTCCCTTTGCCTGGACCAGAATAATTGGCTTTTAAATTACAATTGGTGTCTGTGTGATGGACAGCTCTTCTCTCACATAGATTCTTACAGTTTACTGCACTCACTCCAAGCACCGGTTGTTTTTCTAATGGGTAAAGATAGAATTCTGAATGTTCGTTGGCCTTAAGGATTTTGAAGAGAATGCCTACTAAAGGACCTATCACAGTTTGACCTGTTTGGATCCTACTAACACAAACAAACTAGTCTCTACTGTCAACTGTCATAAATTACCACAGTCATCCCTTTTGAAACTTTAGCAGCATAGCTGCTTCTTGGTAGACTGCCAGCTGAACCATTGTATCTTTTCTGCTTTCAGAAAACAAGCAGTGTTTATAGCAAATAAATGCTAGTACATTTACATGTTTCCTTGACAGTGTTTCTTCACAGAGCCATAGGTGGCTCTTTGGCTGTTTGTTACTAAATGGAGCTCCAAAGAAAGGCAGAAATTATCTAGAAACTATCAGCATATGAAATCCAAACGTGCCTTAAGGTCCTCATTAAAACAATCATTAAAACACCATTATTCTCTAGATTACAACAACCAAACTTTTCTGCACATTAAAGTTGTAATATGCAGTTTAGCAGCAGTTTTTGTCAAAATTGAAAAAAACTGAAACTGAGTCCTGGCTTACAGTGAGAATGAATTTTTGAGGCAAACCCATCAATTTCTCTGTAAAATACAATCATCGTTCATGAAGAATGGTTCAAAAGTATAAAGTGCCCTGGGCATTTCTGTCTTTTATTTATTTATTTTCCTTCCTCAAAGGTCTCACCTGAAGCCTAAACTCATTATCAACAATATTTGACATTGATGCTACTCAAGTGACTTGTAATAAAACACCTTAATGTCAAAAGTCATTTGTCTATCAAAAAAGAATGAGGCCCTTTCTAAATATATTAAAATATTATACACTTTGACAAAAACAACCAGTTCCAATATATAACCTATATTAGAAATGAGAGGCAATCAGTAGTTTTCATCTTCTACGAATGTCATATATATCTAATGGAATTGGTAAGTACCCTAGAAGGCAAATATCTTTTCTTATGCACAGTGTGAAATTTGGTTTGAAGTAAGTGCTTGCAGTTAAGTCACATTCCTAGTATCCAGAAAGAATTGAATCAGTATTAGCCTCCCTCTTTTTTTGCAATTATATTAAATTTTCATTATAATTCCAGAGCACATTGTTGTAGTATTAATGAGAAGTCCCTGAAAGGATGTATAATCCTCAGGCTGTTCTTAATATTTAAAACTACCAGAAATTGCTATAATTCAAGTGGAATCTACTTCACATAAACTGACAGAATTTCCATGTTGTTAATTATGTCATCTGCTTTGTCATTACCTTCACCAGGAAATGCCATTATCATTTCTGGCTATAATAAATATGACTCTGTTTGGGAAAGTTCAACTCTGTCCACTGTGAGAGACTATGTTACTTTCAGCTTGCATAAGAGGCAGTTCAGAACAAAATAATAGCCCCAGCCAGATGCTCCTAAGTGTTTTTGTCTGGCTGGAATGTTTCCTTGAACTCTAACAATGCCCCTTGCTTGTCTGAATGGATAATAGAGAGGGGCGTGTGAATGTGCACAGAGATTAGTGACTGTACCAAGATAAAATGTACATTTATTGCTCAACCACCTTTCCCACTGACATGAAACTCTTGGAAAGTTGCCCAGAGAAGAATGTGGTCCTCAGGCTGTCAAAGATTTCCCACCCCTGATCTAATAAATCATGTAAGAGAGAGTTTGGTAAATATCACAATAATAAAAAGGGGTGTTCTGACTTAGAGAATATTTGTTTTAAAAAAGAAACATGGTGCATCTATCTTATTAGGTATCAGTCATTACTATCTTATTTTAGAATGCTGTGCTACTTTTATTGTTGTTAGCCGCCCTGAGCCCAGCTTCGGCTGAGGAGGGCAGGATATAAATAATTTTTATTTTATTTTTTATTATTATTCAGGGTCCTTAGTGGTATTTCCATTGCTGCACAGGAGCCATTTGTATTATGGCTCCTTCCCACATGCCAAAGTAACATTAAAAGTATGCCTCACAGGGAAGGTAGGTATTCTGCAACTCCTCTCCACGCCTGCATTGTCCCAGTTTCTCTAAGGGGTGACGTTGGGGTGATGACACACACTGGTGTCACCACTAAAGTTTCTGGACCCAAATATTCAGTTCCCAACCATTCTGTTTCGAGGTTAGGAAAGTCTAAAGGAGGCTTTTACTACAACTAGTTTAAACATAAGTAGAAGCCTGTGCACAATCAGAGGCACAGGTCCATCAAGGGCTTTGATGAAGTTGAGGGCTCTACTTACTGTAAAGCAGATGGAGTTGGTGTGACCATGGTCATGGCAGGCAGGACTTGCATGAATGTGCCTGCCCCTAACCATGGTTTATTCACTAAATTCTTCTGAGTAAGCTTAGCAGTCATGGAATAAAGAGGAGTGGTCTTTTTGAGGATCATGAATTGGTTGGGTCACAGGAAGCATAGACTGAGAGTAAATGGACACTTTTTTTGAATGGAGAGATGTAGAAAGTGGAGCTTCCCAAGGAATTGGAAACAGTGCTTTTTAACTTGTTCATAAGCAATCCAGAGTTAAGTTTGCTGACAATACTAAATTGCTCATAGTGATTAAAAGGATTGTTAAGAGTTCCAAAACGACCTTTCCAGACAGTGCAAACTGACTTTCCAAAGTGACTGGGTGGCAAAATGCAACTCAGTGTAAAGTGAGGCAGTCTAAAGTGTTGCATGTTGGGGCGACATGTATAATATACTCATTGGGTTTGAACTGTCGGTGATTCACCTGGAAAGAGACCTCGGGCTTGTAGTGGATAGTTCAGTAAAGATGTTTACCCATCAGGTAGCAGCTGTGAAAAAGGCAAAATCCATCCTAGGAATTATTAGGGAAAGTATTGAAAATAAAACTGTCCATATCATCTTGCCATTATACAGATCTGTGGGGTGGCCACATTTGGAATACTGTGCATGGTTTCAGTCACGTCACCTCTATAATGTGGGGGTACTGAGGGTGGCAGGAGAGGCTATATTGATTATTAATATCCTTCCTAACTTGCACTAGCAGGTTTCTTCACTTAGCAGAGTGAATTCCCCCATTATGCAGCAGAAAACTGGTTGCAGACTTGTGCGAGTCGCTTAAGACAACAAGCAATTCAATCTGCCTTGCCCAGATTGAGATATGTTCTATTATTCCTGGTAAGACCCCTTTGATCCCTCCTAAAAGAATAAAGACACCACAGTCTTATTCATAAGGAACAAAAAGTAGTTTTACTCATGGTCAGGCAGAGCACAGTGTGATCCCTGAAGGCAGGCTTTAGGCTTAAAGTTACAAACATGTACAAACAGATTTACCCCATATGGGAGCTAACCTGGGGGGACGACTACTGACTGGCAGCCAGCAGTACAGTCCAGGAAAATCAGGAAGTTTACAGGACGAAAAAGAAAACCGAAGAGAGGGAGGTGGCTGCGTGACTTCGCCTTTTACCAGGTCTGGAAAGGTCATGCCCACCTATTAGTCACATGCAGGGAAGGATGCAGGGAAGGAGGAACAGGAAGTTTCGACTGGCTGGACCAAACATTCCCTTCCATGTCCACTCTAGCAAAACAAGGAATGTTGTATTTGACTGCTCCCAGTGGATTATATCTCACATATAATACCCTTTTTGAGGAGGAAAATGTTCAGAAAAAGACCATGAAAATGCTCAAGGGAATCTAGTGGCTCCCCTATATGGAAAGGTTGCAGCATTTGGGACTTCTAAGTTTGGAGAGTAGGCAAATAAGAGCTGACATGATAAAAGTATATGAAATTATGCATGGAATGGAGAAAGTGAGAACTTGTGGTCATTGAATGAAGTTTGTAGTGTTCTTTAAATATATTTTTATTAAAGATTTCTTGGTTTACAAAAGTATGCACAATATCTCTTTTTCAAGTTACATTTTCTACAGATCACTTTCATTTGTTGAGACATTAGTGTTACAGTAGGAAGAAAAGGGGGAAAGAGGCAGAGGGGGGGCATGGTGGGTGGAGTCAGGTGGCAATGCTTCAAAGTAGAATTGAATAAAGTATGTTGAAAGATACTTTCAGATAAGGACAGATAAAAGAAAGCACTTGTTCACACAGCTCATAGTTAAATGACGGAACTCACTCCCACAGGAGGCAGTGATAGACACCAACTTGGATGGCTTTTAAAAACGAGCAAAAATACATGGAGGACAAAGCTATCAACAGCTCCAGCTATGGTGGTCATGTTCCACCTCTACTGTCAGAACACCAGTTTCTGGGAATCACAGGTGGGCAGAGTGCTGTTGCGCTCATGCCCTGTTTGCAGGCTTTCTGCAGGTATCCGGTTGGCCACTGTGAGAACAGGATGCTGAGCTAGATGGGCCATTGGCCTCATCCAGAAGCTCATTTAATGTTCTTATTCGTTTGTGTGTTGAAAGCATTATTGCTTATATTTTCATTGCTCATATTTTCATTGCTATGGAAAATACAAGCATCAGAAACGCTGGGAAACCAATTTCTTTGTTTCTATGGTAGTAGAGTGAAGTGCAATTGTAAATGTGAGTTCCCACCCACCCCACATAATTCTGCAATTTCCCCAGCAAATTGTAAGTACAAATTATACTCCAGTATATTTTGTTAAAGGCAGATCAATTCCTCTTTATCTTTGACTGCCAACCATGGTACAGACAAAGAGGAGTCACACTGCTTAATGATATTGATAGTGGGAGACTGAATTAAAATAATCAATAGAGCTTTTAACACTAGGTTTTTTTATTTTAAATACAACTCTAAAATTTCATTTCCGAGATTGTCTCCTGCCAGCAGTTGTTATTGCACTGTATAAGAGCTGTTACAGCTGTTATTTATCTTACAGCCAGAGTTAGGGATATGGGGTTTGTCATACTGGAGCAGCCCAATATACCCTTCAAAACTAGAATTTAACTTATTGTGATTAACCAGTAGCAAATGCTCAATAAAGAAAAGATGGGGAGATGCAAGATGAAATCTAAAGTAATTCAGTTTATACTGTTGTTATAATCTGTCTTTATGTGGAAAGATTACAGATTTTGATCAATCAGGCCAAGAATAGGAAGAGGGAATATCTCACACAAATGCTATGCTATTTCATATGTGTTGGAAGCCACTCAGTGGCTGGGGCAACCTAGCTAGGTGGGTGGGGTATCATCTTCTTCTTCTTCCAGCAATTTTACGTTTTTTACCTTTTACCTCTTCCAGCAATGGTGAAGCTTTGGTTATTGTTAGACTTCAATGCCCATAAGTCCTGCCAGAATGGCCAATGGTCAGGAATGATGGGAGCTGTAGTCCGATAATGGCTGAGGACTGCAATACCTCTCTCCACATGAACCTACCTAGACCCTGAGATCATCTTGGATTACAGAGGCTCACCTGCTGCCTTCTTTAACAACCTTTCACTGTTAGGCAAATAGAGGGGGAGAGAGGGAGAGGGAGAGTCAGAGAGAGTCTTGTGAGGTCTTTTAATATATCTTAACACCATTTGATATTATTTTACCATCATTTAATATCATTTTAGCTTCTGAAGATTAGCTGGGAGACTGTTCTGGATGAGTATGTACTCCCTCTGAAAGAGCAGGTACAGAATTTGAAGGTGATCCTGATTCCAGTCTAGAAGTGCCTTTTACCAGCTATAGCTGATGTCCCAATTACAGCTGTTATTGGATAGGGATAGTCTGTTCACAGTGATTGCTGTCCTGGTAACCTCAAGACACAATTATTACACAGTGCTCTATGTGGAGCTATCCTTGGATCTGAGGCTCAGCAGGCACAAAATAGTACACTTATGTTATTTAATGTTACATTAAATGTTGAAGAAATCTGTTGGTATTAAAATCAGTGGGGAAGTAAATACTTGTGTTTTTCCATGGGTCTTGAGATGGAGGCTAGCTGTAAATTTCCATTGCAACGGTGTGGTAATCTAACTCTTTACAGTTTATCACATGGGGTCATGGGACTTAGTTTGGGTTACAGGATGCTTGCATATTGTAATGGAGTAGAATTCTCCATCTTAAGACCACATAGTCCTTTGTTCTCAACTACTGAGAAGAACAGACATACTTTTCTCCTGGGAAAAACAGCCTGAGGCAGATAGGCTGGAAATGGAGAAGAAAGAGGAAGATAAGATTTTTAAGCTTCAATGTTGGATTTTTGCTAAGCCTATAAACCTTACACTGGGAGCAGCTTATGTTTAGTTCTGCATGAGACAACGTATTTTCATTATTTTTGTAATGTTTGAAGCCAAGTTCTATTAGTAAAGCTTTTTGAACCATTTTCTGGACTGGAGAAATTTATTTCTAAACAAGAGCCAGTTTCACAAAAAGAAAATCTTCCACTTGCATTTATTTTTACCAATCTCTACAAGCTAGATTATTGATGAGGGCAGGCCATTGCCAACATATAACTCTTGTGCTCAAAAATTTGCACTGGCTACCCATATGCTACTGTGCCAGGTTTATGGTTCTTGTTTTCATTTACAAAACATTTAACAACTGGATGCATGATATCTCATGGACTGACTGGTTTCTGTTTTCCCTGCCTGATCCCTGAGGCCTTTTTCTGAGTTAAATTAGATATGCTTTTTGGTATAATATGAAACAAACAAAATTGTCTATATTTCTAATTATTTATAAGTTCTGGGTGTGCACATGCATATTATTTATCATGCCAGTGGAAAAAATATTGAAAGGTTTGGTGCCCTGGTGAAGTCAATTAAGACTTCTGGTTTACATTGACTCATCATCACAAGCCGGGGGGCGGTGCGGAGAATGATCTGCTATATATCTGTATTAATATACCTTTCCTGGTTATGTAGTTCCTTTCTCAATCTTGCACTACCTTACTTTTGATGCACACAAATAAATAACCCTGAGTTTAAACAAATATTTGCTATTAATCAGTCTAAGAAATAGATGTGGTAGAGTTGAAAATATATTCACAACTCTGGCTTGTTGTGGTCATGCATAAGTAAATTAAATGGGTCTTTGTTCACACTTCAGTGAGAATTATGCCTTCTATATTCCATCTTTCATTTCTTAAAAAATAGAATATGTATATGAGAATTAAAAATAACCTATTTCATCCTAAATTTTTAGCTCCTTACCCCCACAAGTTAGAATTTCATCATATAGAAAGACCTTTCTGCAGACACAGAGATATGGATGAGGTTTTACACTAAAGTACATAACATGAAAATTTGGCCCCCAAATGAGTAGTTTTTCAAATTTTAATAAAAGTTACAAGACCTAAAAAAATAAAAAGCAAAACCCGAAGAAGGCATATGTTGGCTTTTTCTAGTCTATGTACAAATCTTTGGGTGAGCCACTGTAATGTGTTGCAGAAATGCTTGCACTGATGCAATCACCTTATCATAATGTTGAATTCTACCCCATAGGTGTTCTAGTTCACATGTGGAACAACTATATTCATGGACTTCTACTTTCTCTTCCCAGAAGTAGATTTGTATGTATAGTACATAGACTTGCTCTTCTATTGAACTGAACTGGGAAACATTTGTGATGAGGAAATCTCCCTGTGGCACCCATTAGAGATGTTGGTCAGAAGTCAGTATGCTGGCCAGAAATCTAGAAACATATGTCATGATCTTTCATAGATACCAAGGACAAAAAGAAAAGTGTGGACTTCAATATAACCCAATACACACCTTTAGGAAGCAATGTGTCTGTTATCCTGGAGCTGTCACTATCAAAACTATACCTTAAAACAGGGGTCAGCAAACTTTTTCAGCAGGGGGCTGGTCCACTGTCCCTCAGACCTTGTGGAGGGCTGGACTATATTTTGAAAAAAATAATGAACAAATTCCTATGCCCCACAAATAACCCAGAGATGCATTTTAAATGAAAGCACACATTCTACTCATGTAAAAACACGCTGATTCCCAGACCATCTGCAGGTCAGATTTAGAAGACAATTGGGCCAGATCTGGCCGCCGGGCCTTAGTTTGCCTAAAAGGTAAAGGTAAAGGTACCCCTGCCCGTATGGGCCAGTCTTGACAGACTCTAGGGTTGTGCGCCCATCTCACTCAAAGAGGCCGGGGGCCAGCGCTGTCCGAAGACACTTCCGGGTCACGTGGCCAGCGTGACATCGCTGCTCTGGCGAGCCAGAGCCGCACACGGAAACGCCGTTTACCTTCCCGCTAGTAAGCGGTCCCTATTTATCTACTTGCACCCGAGAGTGCTTTCGAACTGCTAGGTTGGCAGGCGCTGGGACCGAACAACGGGAGCGCACCCCACCGCAGGGATTCGAACCGCCGACCTTTTGATCGGCAAGCCCTAGGCGCTGAGGCTTTAACCCACAGCGCCACCCGCGTCCCTTAGTTTGCCTACACATGCCTTAAAACATAGCAAGTGCAAAAGTAGCACAAAACATTGATAAGGTATATCTCTATGGGTACTTGCTGTAAGTTCTACTGTTGTAATTTTTACACATGAAGCAGAATATATAGCATACAGTGTTGAGGTTGTAACGAAAGCTTGCCAAACTTTGAAATGGTGAACTTGTTAAGTGAGCAGACAAATATGCTAAAACAATGAGACAAGCTGCTATCTTTTGCAACAAAATTTGCAATGCTCTGCTGATTTGCATTAATTTCTCACAATGTTATTTTGAAGGGTGGGAAAAACTTTCACTGGATGTTCATCTGAGATTCAAACACTAACCAACCTGTCATTCTAGGTTTCCATTAAGAAAGTATATGCTTTTCTCCGTAGACTTAATATAAAGAGAAAAAATGAAAGCTGCCAATATGTATCAATTGGATACATAGGGAAATAATTGCATTAACAGCTGGTTGGGGGATACAAATTGTACGGGTGCTTTTTGCTTGCACATTTTTGGGGGACCTACTACCTCTGTACTTACATTGGAGATACAACAAGGGTTCTGTGGTTGTGCAATGGGGAATTCCCAGGAGACCCAAGACTATAGAGGGAAGAAAGGGATGGAGAACCCATGGCCCTCCAGATGTTCTTGGCCTCCAAGTCCCATCATCCCTAGCCCTTGACCATGTTTCCTGAGAATGGTGAGAGTTGGAGTTCAACAACATCTGGTGAAATTGGGTCCGGATTGGGCCCAGTCATCCTGCCCCTCCACCCCTTCTGCTGCAACTGACTGTGGATGCATCAGTGGCCGACAAAGCCCTGCTGCTTGAACCTAAAAGATCAAAGCTGCAGTTCCATAAGCCTTACATTGAATTGAGTGGGACTTCCTACTGCATAGACATATATAAGATTGCTCTGATGTCAGTGGCCTTGAGTTATTTCTAAGCACCAGTCCCTTCATTTGTCATATGGAGGTATACATGCCAAGACTGAAAAATGAAGCAATTCAGTATGAACCTTCTGAGTACATTTTATTTTTACTTGAATAGACAACTCATTATTGAACTGTCGTGAATTAACACATTCAGCTACTAAATATCTCAGTAGGGGATATCAGACATCAAAATATTTTGATGATCTCCTATGGGAAAATATCCTTTAAAACATCTAAGCCAATCCCCACCCCCCACCCCACCCCCCACAATTTCAATTGTTCTTCCTTTAAAATAAAGTGGGCGAGGACACAGTGAAACTCCAATGAAATGTAGTACTTTGGAACAACACAACAGTGAGAAGAATGATGAACTGCAATTTAGCAGTAAAAACAAATGACTGAAAAGTCATTCAGCAAAATATGGAACCAGTATGAGGTATTGTGGGAGGAAGGCAGCCATAGAGGAACTATGAAGTACATTTTATAAAGGTCTTTCTTCAAAGATACGTTCATTTCCTGGTCCATTTTGAGCATTATTTTCTACTACTACAATCAATATGTTAAGTTTCTTCCAGCATAGTGTAAAACTGCACATCAATGCAGTTACTTAAGATCACAGGCCCCCAAAACACTAATTAATCACCCTTGTGTTCTTAAAGATAATATTTTCTTCAATGCATGCATGCAGGAAAAATGAGCACTCTAATCCTTCTCTTAGGGTTCAGCCCCCCCCCCATGCACAAATATGCATTACTTTTAATCCATGTTCAATTCTTTTTTCTCCTGGTTGTTTTTTGTTTGTTTGTTCAAAGATTTACCCTCTTCTATTGAGTTTTAGGATATTTTGATTACATTTAGTTGTGTCCTTGTGGTCCAGTGTTAATAAATATATTAAATTAAAGTTTCTTCCCCTGCTCCCTCTAGATTTGATACTGCCCTGGTCCTGGTGACACCAAACAGTATGGGGTGATATTGGCAGGATCTGCCGGGGGGGGGGGGGATTTCAAAACAAGGTGGAGATAGCTGTAGCAGTGACCTGGAAAGAGGACAAGTTCCCCACTGTAGCTGAGAAGTTAGCTGTCCAATACGCAGAGCTGGCTAGACAGAAGGTGGGGGGGGAGTCTGAGGCCTGGACCAGAGTCCTGTCACCAAGGATGTGCTACTGTCAGTGCAGGCAAGGATAGTTCCAGACTCCCTGTAGGAGAGCTTGCTTGCAAGCATTCTCTTCTTGCTTTGAATGAAAGCCAGGGAAATATCTGGTTCTTTTCCCACTACTTTCAAAATGGAAAGGAGTGCAAGTCAGATGTTGGGACAAAGTCTTCACTTTAGGTAGCCATGTGTCCTAGTACCAGATGCTGTACCTTGTGAGCCTTGTAACCTGTATCCTGAGTTGAAGCAGAGATAACGTGCTGATTTCCTTAATAAAGCTTTCGGGATTTCCCAAGCTCTTTCATACAAGGGTGGGAAAGATGAACTAAAAATAAATAAAATCAAAATATAGTATAATTAATTTCCTTTGACAGAAGATTTCCCTGAGATTTTGTCCTATTGCAAATAACATAAGCATTATCTAAGAACTATTATGCTCAAAGTCCATAATTAAACTCTTACTTCACTACACAGATGTGGCTTATAGTTTCCTTCCAAATTATAAGATTATTGGCAGTATTTTTTTATTTTATTTTAATTAAACAATGTATGAGGCGAGTTCTGTTCTCTTCCCTTGGAGTATTTGTATGCTAAGTACAACCACTGACTAAATCTGTCGTTTGCTGGGGGGAGAATCAAAAGATTACATTCCAAAAATTCCATTGGACCAGCAATTTCATACAAATAAGCATCCCTTGTGAAATAACTGAGGCTTTAAAAACTGCTGCTAGTAAATAAACAAAAGGCACTAGAATAAAACGATATAGAAGTTAAATTGTATTAGATAAAAAATTTAAATGATTGCATGGAATAAATTTAAGATTCTAAATTAAAAATTCTGAGACAAGACTTGTCAGCAAATGAATGCCCAAGGCACAAAACATGTTTTATCTTCCATTTCAGTGGAAGGGGAGGAAAGACTCAAATTTCACTCCCTACCTCCCAGCACATCTTGCAACCCTCTCACCCAGTCCTGGCACACTTGCCTGAAGATGTCTTGCAAAATGAGAATAGCAGTCTGCCTTATACCAAATCAGACCATTCCTCTAACTAGCACAGTTTGCAGGTCCAAGCACAGTGGAGTCACAGGCAGTGGGGCCAAGGATGATAACTACATGTAATAACTACATGACAAACAACTGGAATTTAACAGGGACTGTCCCTGGAAAACAGCGACACTTGGAGGGTCTTGTCAGGGCCTTTTTTTCAGCAGGAGCTCACCGGAGCTCACCTCCGGCACCTCTCAGGTGAGCGCCATTGCCATTCTAAATGAAAAAGGTAGAAGTTCAAGGTGAGCTCCGACACCTCTTTTTCTAGAAAAATAATACTAAATACAAATCTTCTACTTTGCAATCCCAGGACAACCTCCAAGTTCAAAGGATCAGGTAGCAGAAAAATCATAGCTGATAGCCATTCCTAGTGAGCACAGCTGATTCTGGGCTAGATGTATGAACAGTCTGATGCATGAAGCATCCTCTGATGTAAACCTGGTTAGAAGGTATATATGGATGTAGCATTGCTTTAAAAGTGGAATCACTCTGCAGGTCACATATTTATCGATGTTATTGTTTGCATAACGGCAGAAACTGCCACTTAGCAGCAGTGATCAAGGAACACCAAACATCTGTCTATGAGCTAATGAGCTGGAGCTCCTCAACTCTCTTGGATGCTAATTGTGGTGGTCAAAGGTCATCATGGAAGGCCATCTGCCCTTCTGCCAAATGAATTGCAAAAAAAAAAAAAGTCACTTCTTTAGTGTAAGACACTGATGTTCCTGCTACAGTGTGCAATTAAATACAGGGTTAGACACAAGATGTCAACACTTTTCTACATTTCTTTTTAAAAGTTCTGTTGTTTCATTCTGGTTAACAGTGGTTCTAAAATCAGCATTCTCGGGAGCAAACCCAGTAGAATAATCACACTATTTTCCCACTTGCTTAAAATGGATAGCTAGATAATTATATTGGCTTGAGAACATTGTTATATTGTGAAGGTAGTGTGTGCAAAAGGGGGCTGCGGAATAGGAGAGAGAAGGTGGTATGGAAATTGGGATGATCTGTGTGCAAGAGAGAGATGAGAAAAGTAAGCAGAAGGGGAAGGGAAAAGCTGAAAAAATGGGATACAAAGGGGGTTGAAGAAGGGGAAGGAGGAGGAGGAATGCCACTTTGAATGGGGCTAAAGATGATCACAGGGACATGAACGAGTCTGAAGAACAGGGGTGATGGCAGCTTTGTAGCTGGGCAGAAAGCAAAAAGTATGCTTAGCAATTGCAATGGAAAAGGAAGGTGCATGTGATTCCCATGGGAGTGGTTTGTGTGCAAGGAGCAATGGCACATAAGGAGGGAGAGTAGGGAGCACATGGACACGTGGACAGTGGGGCTGCAGAACAGAAGAGAAAAGTGACTTCAGAAATGGGGTTGGGAAGGTGAAGACAACTTAGTAGTTGCATAGGGTTGGAAGGGAAAGAGCTAGGAGGTAAAGAGGGGGAGTGGAGCAAACAGGGGCACGGCCACTAGTATAATGCATGATACATTAGCTAATTGCCAATGGGCTACTAGATTCCTTGCTATTTTTGCAACCAAACAAAAATCACACACCTACCGTGTGTGTGTGTGTGTGTGTGTGTGTGTATCCATCTATAGTGCATTTCTGTGGTTGTAGAAAAATGCTGTATCAATTACAATTACATTGCTCAATTACATATAGCTGAAACACTAAATTTATAATTTGGTTATGCTAATATTCTCTGCTATAATTTATTTGTGAATAATATTACAGGTCTGAGAAATATGATGAGCTTTATGTAAAACTGTGAAAGATATTGTAGGTAAACTATATTTCATACAGAGTAGAAAAGAAGGAAAGCCACTTCATGGATTTTAAAGAATAATATTAATATTATTATTTTTTTGGTTTTCTGGAAGATCAAAAGAAGATTTTTGAAATTATTTCCATGAAAAGCAGCAGTCTTCTGAAGCAAATGCCATTTACTTTCAGACATGATATGCTTTTCCTTTGGATATATAGATGTATAAAACCTCAGACAGGATGCAGACCAGCCAGCAAAAGGAAACTTCAAAAAGGCCCTTAGAAAGGGAAAACTGCATGAAAGTTCACAGTAATTTCAGAATAAAGTTCTGAAAAGGAAAGTGGCTTTGTAAATTGAGTCCTCAATTTGCAATTTCGGGTGCATTGTTCATCTAAGACACTTTTCTTAAAACTCTTCTTTAAGGTCCACTCAGATTTTTTTTAAAAAAGAGCCTTCAGATGTTTTCTTTCTTTTCAAGATTGTTTCTTCTTACATATCAGAAGACTGACACTGTAGAATTGGGCCATGCTACTTGTAGCTATCAGCAAAAAAAAAAAAAAATAGCACTTACCTTGACTATCCTCTTCTATATTCATGAATTATAGGCCAATAATGCACAGTTCTGGGTGAAATAGGACACTCTACTCTGTAAGCGACACATATTAGTGGTCTTTTATTGTGGGTGCAGACTTCAATGTTATTATTGACACAATAATAGTGGTTGATGTATTCTGCTTTCGTTTGTTCTGTGATGCTTCTCCAAGTCTAGCACATTATTGCTGTCCAGAGAGCTATAACACAACTAAAGTGGAACAAGAAGATATCAGAATGTTGGTGACATAAAAAGTTATAGGGCTTCAGCAGGAAGTTACAGGATATATGCTGATTGGAAATGAAGTACTGCGACTGTCCTAAAACTTTTGCAGGCACAAAACAGTATTGAGGGCGGCATTGTATGTTGACTGCCCTGATAGCATCAAGTGGACAGATAATCATGAATGTGAATAAAAGGGGTGTATGGAGGGGCTCAAAGACAGGACTGCAGCTAGAAAGGAGATGCAAAGGCCCAGCCTAAGCTTTAATCACTGCTAATATGAAATAACTGGGCACACAGCTGATTCCTAGAAATATCTGTTGGCTTCTTGTCTGAGATTATATAGTTATTAAGTCTTTTTAATACAGACGCTTCAGGTTACAGACGCTTCAGGTTACAGACTCTGCTAACCCAGAAATAGTACCTCGGGTTAAGAACTTTGCTTCAGGGTGAGAACAGAAATCATGCAGCAGTGGTGCAGCGGCAGTGGGAGGCCCTGTTAGGTAAAGGGGTGCTTCAGGTTAAGAACAGTTTCAGGTTAAGAACGACCTCCAGAACAAATTAAGTTCTTAACCCGAGGTACCACTGTACATATGTATCCCTTCTTTCATCCAAGGAATTCATGGTGTATATAGTACATCTTTCCCCATTCTATTTTATCCTGCCCTTTGTCATAGGTGAGGCTGAGAAGCAGTCACTGACCCAAGATTACTCAGTGCATTTAATGGCTGAGTGGGAATTTGTACCCTGGTCCCCTACGTCCTAGTCCAACACTAGAACCACTACACAACACTGGTTCTTATTCGGTAACATCAGTTACCATCACAAAGAATTACACTTTAATCCTGTTCATCTAACCTAGGTTTAATATGATTTCCAGTGAGTGCAATATGCAGCTGGCATTAGGGTGGCCACCCATCCCTAGAAAAACTGTCCCTGTTTTTGGACAAAAGTGTCCAGTGTCCCATTTGAACTTCAAACAGGTAACCTGTTTTTCCATATTCAAGCACAGCCAGCCCAAAATGGCAGTTGCTTCGCTGTTGGTGCAGCTGACGAGGAGCCCAGTGTGAGTGAGAATAGAGACGGCAAGAAGGAATCTCCTCTTGCAGGTGCTCTTCCTCAACCTGACACCGCCAGTCTAGTATGAGTGACTGCTTCGAAGTCTGCCCCCCCCCCCCGAGTATGGATTCAATATCAGAAGCAGCTCAACAGGTAGGGCAGAACCATCTCACTAACTTCCTGACAGGTGGGTTGTTTATTAGGAGGAAGAGTTGGCAGGGAGGCTGGCGTATGGCAACCGCACCACACACTAGATTGGCATGCCCTTTGTTCTCCTTGTCCCTGACCATGTTCTCTGCAGCTGATAGGAGCTGGAGTCCAACAAAATATAGAGGCCCACAGGCTTCCAACCCCTGATTTAAATTCTCATAATTATTTCTAAGTCTGCAGCTCTAAATATAAATTAGTGTATGCAAATGTTATGCAAATTCAAGCCCTCCTGTGCCCTCTATTTTGGTGATGCATAAATGGTCACCAGAGTGGGCAGAGGATTAATTGCAAGACCTGACTGTAAAAAATAACCTGTAGCTATAATGGCATGTATACCGCTATGGTTTCTGATTATAGCATCTGCAGTGATAACAGTTGTACTCACACCCAATGCCTTGTTGTAAAAAAAAAAAGGTGATTTTATAGTGCCACAGGAGTATATTTTCAAGATGAATTATAGATTTGAAATTACAGTAATTTTTAGAGGTGTAGACGCTTGGAGCGGAAATGATAATAAAAATAAAAATGTTGGTTTTAGAAGGAACAGGGTAACATGCAATGTAGGACAAACTATCCTGACACATAATAGTAGCAGCTGCAACAAATCAGCACTGCGTAATATTGTCATCAAACAGACAGCAGAAGACAGAAGTGTGTGTTTATTTATTTTCTTTTTTGGCATATTCATTGACATTTGCCAGAGTGTGACATGCATTTCCTAAGTATATGAGCAACAGTATTGCACTACTGAATAGTTTAGCTCTTGGCTGCATAAGTTGCTATGCTCCTAAGAGACAAATACCAAATGTAGCTTTCCCCCTCTGCTGTTGGATTCAGGCATTGTGATAGAGGAGAGGTTGCGACCAAAAACCTAAGACCCACTTCTGCTTTCTGCCTGTCCTTAGTAATATCTGGAGATACGATGATGCATGATATGGCCTCATTCAGCTGTAAGTCCAGCCCCATCTACAGAAGGAGTAGCCAATGAGACAGAGCAGATGTGGGGAACTTTTTTTCAATCAGAGGGCTACATTCCCTTCTGAGCAAAGTTCTGGGGGCCACGTGCCAGTGGTAAAAGTGGACAGAGTGTTAAGTGTGATTAAAAAACAACAACCTTTAAATAGCAGGCTATTTTCTTCATACGCATTCCCCTCTATCCTCTATTGAAGCAAGAAGCATTAACAGAGTTCAGAAACACTTTCCAACCAAGCAAAAACATTTGTACAAAGCAGGACTGGTGAGAACAATAGCTGTTGGCAAGGTGGAGGGGGTTTCCCAATGTGGAGGTTGCTGCCAATAAATGAGAGGGTTTCCCATTTTGCCCATGTCCAATTGACACATGCCTGCCAATGTACATGGGGGCCAGGAATGAAAACCCCGTGTAAAATGGTCACAACCAGTACAGTGGTACCTCGGGTTACATACACTTCAGGTTACAGAGTCCACTAACCCAGAAATATTACCTCGGGTTAAGAACTTTGCTTCAGGATGAGAACAGAAATTGTGCTCCGGCAGCATGGTGGCAGCAGGAGGCCCCATTAGCTAAAGTGGTGATTCAGGTTAAGAACAGTTTCAGGTTAAGAACGGACCTCCAGAACGAATTAAGTACTTAACCCAAGGTACCACTGTATTTCAAAATGAAGACTCAAAGATAACTATGAAAACAACAACATTCTAATTTATATTATAATGTTAGTAAAGCCAGATGGTTTCTGCTGCATAGGAGAAGATAGATGTATGGAAAACTCTCTCTCTCTCTCTCTCTCTCTCTGTGTGTGTGTGTGTGTGTGTGAGAGAGAGAGAGAGTTTTCCATACATACATACATACAGCATTGTATTACACACATACATACAGCATTACACACATACATACAGCATTGTATTACTCTGTAATAAATCCATTGATTGAAACAATATATACAATAAAAAAACACCAGTTTTTTTGCAACTGAACAGATTTTTATTTGCTTTCCCCAGTAGTAATTATTATAGCTACTGATTTATCAGTAGTGATATACGGTTTGTAATTATTATTATTAGTTATAGTTAAATATTTATATGCTGCTTAAAACTCACCAGTCTTTCCTTGAGTGGTGATCCATCTGTGTTGATGTATTAGGCTGATCTACTGATTTGTGAGTAAGAGGTGGCAATTTTACATGGTATGGAGAGAACAGAGAAAATATTTTCTCCCTCCCTCATAAAACTAAAATTTGTGGACACAATCCTCAAACCTGTTCTACATTAATATATGGAACAGGGCATCTAAAAATGACTTGGGTGACAGCAGAGCTCTCAGAGGCAGATAAAATGTAAGAATACCACTTTCTGCATCATAACTGAATTGAAGAGAAAAGAACAAGTCATTTCCCCCCATTTTGCTACATCTGTGTAGCATATGAACAATCTCATATACTTATTATTTTCTCTAAAGTTTGCTGGGTTTTCTTTAATTGTGTTGGCTTTCAGAACATTGATCTGTGTATTGCGACAAACACTGTTTACTCCTCTGCATAATGGCTCTGAGCCACACAAATGAGAGGGATCTTTAAACAATTTTTGCAGCTTCTACTGTGATAAACCTGATGCACATCCCTACATTTATCTCTTTAATTCAGAAAGCCTCACGCTGTGATTTCAGAGATGCTTCACACTTCAAGCTGGAGAAAACTGGTGCTTTTAGGTCTGTTGTGTCAGCTACAGGTGAATATTGAGTCAAATATGCAAATAAAACTATCTTTCTCAGCCACTTGGTTCATTTGAGGGCAAAAGCATCCTATGAGGCATTTCAAAATGCCTCGCAGGTTTGGAGCCATTCTTATGCAGAACATATTGAAGACAAATATTTTGTTTGCTTCCAATTTTGAAATAAATTAACCCCATTCTCCATTGAATTTCTCTGTTCTATTTACTAAAATAGGGTTGCACCTACCAATCTTGCTCAGATCCACCTATGTCTCTGGTGATGATGGGGAATTAGATTGCTACCACACTTCCCATCAGCAACCTCAAGTTAGCTCACAAAGCATATAGAGGCATACAGTTCCATCATCCCATTTAAAACTGGGGGGAAATCCGAAAAGATCACACAAACACAATAAAAATCATAGAGTGTTAAGACACAGTTCTCTACCGCAGACATTTTCTCATAGGCAGGGGAAATCTTTCTAAAATAGGAAATTAGTCTTAAGGAGCTCAATTAAGCTGGTTCTTCCCAAATAAGATCAAATCAATCTGAGAAATGGTATACAGAAGTGCAGAACAAACTGCTGGATAGGCTGGTTGGGAGTGACTGTGTCAAGAACCTAGTGCATTTGCCTATTCCATTGCATACCCTCCAACATTTCTCAGATGAAAATAGGGATGTCCCATTCCCTAATGATAATTTTACTATTTATAACCCCCCACACACATCTTACTGGGTTGCCCCAACCACTCTGGGCAGTTTCCAACATACATAAAAACATAATAAAACATTAAATATTTTTTAAAAACCCACTTCCCTATACAGGATTGCCTTCAGGTGGCTTGGGCGTTGGCTAACTCCATACTCTCCAACATTTCTCCAGTGAAAATAGGGACATCCTAAGGAAAAGTGGGGTTTTCTGGGATCAAATCAGAAACTGGGAGGATTTCTCTAAATCAGGGACGTCCCTGGAAGATAGGGACACTGGGAGGGTCTGTCATTGTGCCGTTGTTCAACAGAGTGGCTTGTTCTATCCTAGGAGTGGAGAGGCAGGGCATTTAGGAATCTATTGAATTTCATTACTCTCCAGGAGCACACTATCCAAATTGTCCCACCACCACTAAAGAAATGTATAAGACATTTGCATCTAAAACACAAAGCAAATGTGTGTGTATGTATTCAAATCCAAGAGAGATAAAAACTTGTTTGGTAGAACACAAGTTGTCCAGGTCTGCACTGGAGAAAGCAACTTTACCGTAGTGGAGTGTGAGGCCAGAGGAGAAGTAGACATGGTCTATGACAAGAATAGTCAAGGTAGTATCTTCCAGATGTTGGTCTACAATTCCCATCATTCCTGACCACTGAGCTTGTTGGCTGGGAGTGATGGGAATTGTGGTCCAACAACAACTTGAGGGCACCAGGTTGGCTACGTCTATTTATGACATAGCCAGCATCACAAGACCCTCCACTTGCCAAAAACACCTGCAGCCATCCCCCATGGCGGTCATTCATGACCTTGCAAATCTTGTGAAAATGGCTTCCAGTAGAAAACCAGAGCAGTGAAGGAAGATACTTCCAAATCAAATTGTTTCTGATGACTCAGACAAGAGAGGACTAAACCACATTAGTGCTATGAAAAAAGAAAATCTTGCATTTCCCCCACTTGTTGCTGTTGCTGTTGTTTAGTCATTGAGTCATAGAATCATAGAATCATAGAGTTGGAAGAGACCACAAGGGCCATTGAGTCCAACCCCCTGCCAAGCAGGAAACACCATCAGAGCACTCCTGACATATGGTTGTCAAGCCTCTGCTTAAAGACCTCCAAAGAAGGAGACTCCACCACACTCTTTGGCAGCAAATTCCACTGTCGAACAGCTCTTACTGTCAGGAAGTTCTTCCTAATGTTTAGGTGGAATCTTCTTTCTTGTAGTTTGGATCCATTGCTCCGTGTCCGCTTCTCTGGAGCAGCAGAAAACAACCTTTCTCCCTCCTCTATGTGACATCCTTTTATATATTTGAACATGGCTATCATATCACCCCTTAACCTCCTCTTCTCCAGGCTAAACATGCCCAGCTCCCTTAGCCGTTCCTCATAAGGCATCGTTTCCAGGCCTTTGACCATTTTGGTTGCCCTCCTCTGGACACGTTCCAGTTTGTCAATGTCCTTCTTGAACTGTGGTGCCCAGAACTGGACACAGTACTCCAGGTGAGGTCTGACCAGAGCAGAATACAGTGGCACTATAACTTCGTGTCCGACTCCTCATGACCCCATGGACCAGAACACGCCGGGCACTTCTGTCTTCCACTGCCTCCCACAGTTTGGTCAAACTCATGCTGGTAGCTTTGAGAACACTGTCCAACCATCTCGTCCTCTGTCGTCCCCTTCTCCTTGTGCCCTCCATCTTTCCCAACATCAGGGTCTTTTCCAGGCAGTCTTTTCTTCTCGTGATGTGGCCAAAGTATTGGAGCCTCAGCTTCAGGATCTGTCCTTCCAGTGAGCACTCGGGGCTGGTTTCCTTAAGAATGGACATGTTTGATCTTCTTGCAGTCCATGGGACTCTCAAGAGTCTCCTCCAGCACCATAATTCAAAAGCATCAATTCTTCGGCAATCAGCCTTCTTTATGGTCCAGCTCTCACTTCCATACGTCACTACTGGGAGAACCATAGCTTTAACTATATAGATCACTGCCTTGCCATGGCGAAGGGGCTTGAATAACTAAGAGAAGCTATGAACTATGCCGAGCAGGGCACCCAAGATGGACAGGTCATAGTGGAGAGTTTTGACCAAACGTGATTCACCTGGAACAGGAACCGGCAAGCCACTCCAGTATCCCTGCCAAGAAAACTCTATGGACAAATACAACAGGCATTTCCCCCACTATTCTATATCAATTAATGAGAAGAGAAAGTGACCTCAAAAATCATCAAAGGGAAAATATAATTTCCATGAAAGTCTCATGGGTAGGCTGCAGGTTATTTGTTGCACTTGGCTTACTTTCAAGACAGCTAAAAGATATTTGTGAGTGTCCTTTCATTCACCTTCTCTGGTGCCCTGGTTTCCTGAAAAACACCATGATATCTTTGGCTTGCCTTTCCTTTATGTGCAGAAGGGACATGTTCTGCCTACTGTGTGCCTGCCCACTATAGTATTATTATTAGACAAAATTTTACTCTTAAAAATTAATGCTGAAATATAGTTTTAAAAGGTAAAAGGGGGGTATATTTCATTAAAAACAACCATTAGTGACTGCACTAATCCCAAGCACTCAGACTGCCCCCTCTGGGTTTGCCACAATTTAATCAAAACCCAGGTGAAGACATCATGATGTAACTCTGTCCACGGGACTTTTTGAGAACAGGAAACAAAGGCAGCTGGGGAGGCTGCCGAGAAATACTGGAGAAACCTTTAGTGGAAAGTAAAATATTCACACCACCCACTGCCCCCTTGCAACAGTAAATTTAGCTTAGTCCTGCACCCACAGAAAGTATCAATCATTTCTAATGCACCCTGTGAATGAGGCAGGAAAAAAATGAAGCCTCTTTCACAGAAGAAGAAAACTGCTGAGAACCTGCAGAATAGGTTTCAACACAGCACTAAACCACATGCTACAGTGGAAATATTTTTTTTAAATAAACCTCTTTTGAGAATGTACTGAGAGGGGGGTGTTGCTTCACTAACCCAGACATTTGATCAATCAGAATGCTGAGCGGGAGTAAAAACCCATCCAACAAGTGATCCCAAAAGAAAATTAGATACCACTCAACATCCTGCTTCTAGTTGTAGTCATTTCTGATGCCTCAGGGGAAAGAGAGGGGAAAACAGAGCTATGCAGTAGGATTCCACTAGTGATATAATAATCATAAAGATCTATGACAGCTTTATCATAAATCCTGCAGGTGTCTTTCAGGACAATGCATCTAAAACACATTGCTCTTTAAAAGAAAAGGAAAAAACGCAAATCACTTTGGTATAATTCATGTAATCTTTATGTATTTAGACAGCTGCAAATGCTATTCCAGACAGGTACAAAGGATTACCCTGTCCTCAGTAAAACATGGGATTTCAATCTCTTTATATATGCTTGAAGAAAGCTGCTTAAACAAGACATGGGTGCAAACTCCAAGAAGTCCATTCTAGGGCTCAGTTCTTACTGAAGTAGCAAGCTAGTGTCTGTGCTGCAGCACTTACATCTATAGGTAGAGGCTGTCTAGGAAAGTTCTTCATGCTTGATGTTTGATTGTGTTTTTATATCTGTTGGAAGCCAGCCAGAGTGGCTGGGACAACCCAGTCAGATGGGCAGGGTACAAGTTGTTGTTGTTGTTGTTGTTGTTGTTGTTGTTGTTGTTGTTGTTGTTAACTGTTCCACAAAATAAAAATAATAAGAAAAAATCCAACCAGAGCCAAAGAGAAAACAAGAGGATGAACATTTTACCCAAGTAAAATGATCCCCATCCCCCATGATCCCCATCCCCCGTTGAAAGCATATGTGACAGGATCATTTGGCCAGCCCTGCCCCCACCAATGCACATCCTGGCCAAGCCTCTCCTGTCTGCACATTTGTGCATGGGATTGTGTGAGGATACTCTATAGATAACCCAACATACAGTGGTGGGGATGGCCACCAACTTGGATAGCTTTAAAAGAGAATAAGAAAATTCATGGAGGATAAGGCTTCTTGCTACATTCTGCCTCCACTGTTTTGAGGCAGTGTGCCCCAGAATACCAATGGCTGGGGAATGCACGTAGAGACAGTGCTCCGTATGATCTAAGCTGACTGAAAGATGCTTTCCAGGATCTCTGCCATATCTGATAATTCTGAAGATTGAACTGGAGACCTCCTGCCTGCCAAGCATGTGCCCCACTTCTCTGCTTCAGCTCCTCCCCATTGAATCACTGGCCCATTAAAAATGATGTGAAATAGCTTAATACCAAGTTTATAAAGAACCTCGCTGATTAGCAAAACATGAGAATCTCTTAATGACAAGTGTGTGACTGTAGTAGAGGAACTGTTAAGAATAAGAGTTATATCAAATGAAGGATGCCTGTGAAGAAATGAGGAATTTGGTCTAGTAACTTGATCTTACCTGTACTATGGAGGCATAATATTTCTCAATAGAGGATGAAAGGACCAGTGTGTTAATCTGAGCAAAGAGGTTCCTGGGAAGCTGTTTCTAAGCACTCTTTTCTTAGGAGCAGCTTATGTGAGTCAATCAAGCATTCTTAACAATAAGAAGGAGTCGGTATGTCTGTTCCCTCTAAGTGACCAATTTGGCTCTACTAAGCAGCCTCTAATAAAAACAGACTTGCCCTGACTGCATTGGAGGAGGGAAATATATTACTATAATGAAACGCACAAACAAGGTTAAAAGGAAATTGTACTGCATGACCTTTTAAAAGTGGAAATGCACTTATTTACAATGTTAACCAAATAAGAAAAGTTAGAAGTTGCACAGTGTGAGAGGAAATGTTCCCCTTCATTTCTAGTGCTTTGAATAAGTTTGAAAGCCAGGAAGCTTAGAAATGTGTAACATTTTCTATTATTTTATTAACTTTTGAGAGAGCAATTTAATGCATTGCAAGTAACTACTGCATACACATTGTCTCAGCCATCTTGACAACAACCATGTAAAGTGTACTCTTTTTATCCTTGTAATTCGGATGGAGAATGGCTAAACCCAATCTAACCTAGTGAGTCCATGAAAGAAAAGAGATTTGAATGCAAGACATCCTAGTTTTTAGGTCAGTCTCTTAGCTACTAAACTACATCAGCTGTTATATTGTTGACTGCTTGGTTCAATTAATAATGTGTGTGTCACAGGGAGATCTGTTCAAGAAGCATATATGTTAATTCCGTTCCCTGTATGTGGGGAACTGGGGAAGGGATGCATTTGCCACAATTTCCTCCCCTGCAAGAAGAGGAGCAATGGAATCTCCCATAGGGGTAATGTGGACAACCACGTGTGGGCAATTTGCCCTATAGGAGAGAAATGGAGATCAGACTATTTAAGCCTGCTCCACCCCACACATCACATCGCTGAAGTCCACATGTCCTCAGACCTTTGTCTCATCTTAGCCTCCAAACCATTTGTACATTTAACCTTGAGCTTTCTTACAAATGTACATGAACCAACATTCATTCCAGATGGGGGAGACAAGTAAGTCCTGCACAATATCATTCTCCACATTCACATCTGGACTCTTCTTTATAGACTTCTAGTTTGGAGTTAAACCATCATATGTTTCTTAGAGCAAAAGTATCCAGAAATGTAGCTTATTTACTGGCAAGCAAGAGAGTTTACAACTTTAAACAATAAAGCAAATACATTGTATAACAGTCTTCTCATGCCAACTAGGAGTTGATATGAGCTCTCTGGCCTGAACTCCCACATTCCTTGTGTTACCCCTCTCGTTTATAGCAAACATTTTTTTTAGTACTTCAAAGACCAACATAAGCTTACATGGTGCAGGCCCCATTATCAGATATACTCTCTCTCTCTCTCTGTGTGTGTGTGTGTGTGTGTGTGATTGCACACAAGCACATGAAGCATTCAGTGAAAACCAAACAATGATTTCCATGTGTGACCTAGAAAATAGTTTGAATGTTTTCTGTAGTGCTGAATATTGGACTGTGATCAGTTTACATCTTCAACTTCACACAGTCATATATTTCACTAAGGCAACACTGTGGCTGGATCTAGACACATCAAAGAAGTGTTTCAGTAAAACGTGTTGTAAGCTTCGTATGAGAAATCGCATTGGCAAAAACGGAACTCCACAGCACCTTTGGTATCAGTGTGTTATAATGCATATACAACACATATAAAACGGTTTTTCCTCCCCAATCTAGCAGAGTCCTGTCTTGGTCTCTTCACAGAATTTCAGCTTTCTCCAGCCTGATGACCTTCAGATCTTTGGAACTAGAATTCCTATCAGCCCTAGGAAGCATGGCCAATGGTAAGCAGTGATGGACGTTATGTCCCAAAACATCTGGAAGGCACCAGATTGGGGAAGCCTGCCCTAAGTGATTGAGTTAGTATTTTGGTATTAACACCGGATACATTTTTGACTTGGAACCATTGGTTCTCCTTGTGCAGGCAGACCCCAATGCATACACATCCAAGAAATTTAACATAAAATGAGAAATGAAATTATATTCCAAGAGTAATAAACTCAATTTATCAGGAAGAACTTCCCATGCTCTATATTCCTATGATACAACAGAATGAACTGTTTCAGAAAAATTGTGAGTCATGTACAGTTTCCGTGTTTAGAAGGGCAAAGATGAAGTCACATTTTCTTGGCTCACAGCGCCGTGCTGCACTCACTCTAGCAGATCACAGTCTGTAGTTGATTAAGTGGGAGCAGCAAATTGTGGGTCAGAGAGAAACAACTACCGTGAGACAGCCGTCTTTAATTAATGGCTGCACTTCTGAAAGCTTCAAAGGAGCTGGAAAACTTTTGATCAACAGAAAATGTCTGGAAGTCAAACATACTAAAAGTGCATTTCAAAGGGGTTTGAAACTGTAACATCCAATATTCATACCAACCAGTATTCCGGATCAAAAGGCCAAAGCATTTGCTGTAACTATTACCTCCAGACTAGCAGGTAATAAGTGCAATGGCTGTAAGTGCAATGTAATAGCTATGGTTCCTGGGGCCAGAGGCTGTAAATATACAAATCATCCACATCCACTGTCTGACAGGCCCTGGCTTAAAAACATAAAGAAATGGAAAAGAAATCTACCCTAGCAGTAAACTCCCAACCTCCAAAATTAAATTTTAAAAACTCTGTCCACCCAAAGCACTGCTGATATGCAGCAGCTATTCTAGCATACCCACAGATGTGTCCCCCCCCCCAAAAAAGTAAGAGTTGATTACTCCAGTGCAACACTAGCAATGACAGTTTCTGCCCCATGTGCGTACCAGCCAATAATGTAACGGTATCATGTGAGTACCAACCAACAATGAGCACTCACACTTTACATTGTGGGTGTCCTTTGCAGGATCGCGCGTGGTGCTACAGTTCCCAGGGAGCTCACTGGCAATAGGATTGGCTTGCCTCTCAGTGTTAATTTTTGGAGGTTCACACCCAGCCTCAGTAATCAAGTTTCTTGCTGGGAGGTGGGGCCAGCCCCATTTATAAATAGGGGGTGGAGCCCACAATAGCCAGGCAGTCGGCTCTGGAGATTCACCCTCCCTTTGTTTAATGTTTCTTGTTTGCAGGTTAACTTTTTCTTCCTGTTTAGTAGGCGCTGCTACGGTCTTTGGCTGGTTGCTGTTGAAGGACTGGGAAGAATTTTTCCTGCATTGGCAGGTTTTTCCCCATCACAACTTTGGCGGTTATGGCCTTGGGTGAAATCCTTTAGTCTTTTCTTCCCTATATGGGGGGTGGGGTGGGCATGAAGTGGTGACTCACACCCCTGCGGCGGCAAGTCCAGGGTCCCCCTCTTAAAGGGGTATATATATGGGTGTGTGAACTACTATCAGTGAACTACCCTGCGTGTGGGGATATGGGCTTGGCTGCCTGCTACACTTACGTCTCACAGAACACCTCCATATCCCATTTACCCTGATGAGCCCCTTCCTTATGATCCCTGGGGGCTGGGGCTGTCACCGCCTGGTCACGCAATGTAAAGGTACCATACACAGTTTCAAAAATCCAGTCCTTTTAAAATAAAGTCTTCACATTTTATGAGGTCGAAATTCCTTACTTTGTAATCCATTCTGTTTAGGCCTGTTGTTGTAGAGTGCCTTCTCAACTGTTTGTGGCTTCCTACAAACATAGTAATAAACTGCTTTAAGTGATAAAGTACTCTCTGGTACTCTCCAGTTCAATCTCTGGCAATAATTTATAGGGCTATCCCTCTATGGTTCTATATCATCTGAGGGGCATAGATTTACAGCTAGGCAAACAATTAGCCATTTGCGGGGATGATATTATGAGAAGAATGAACAGTGGCTCCATTTATTCATGTACTTATTTATTTTTACTTACAGTACTTTACTTGAAAGCATTTTATGCTGCCTTTAAGCAGAATATATATCTTAAAAGTGGTTTGCCTTATTTATTTTAAGAAAAATAAAGAACCATTTAAAATACAAATACCTAGCTTTGTAAGCAAAGATCCAGTTGCAGGAGATGCTTCCTCTCCTGTGGGGCAGAAGGATTTGTCAGTTTGTCCCAGAGTTGAGATCACCTCAAAAAAACCGACTTCCGGGGTTTCTGTAAGGCTACAGATATGGACAAAATAAGAAAGCCCTTCTGTGCTAATGGAATCTCCATTCATACAGCAGAGTCTTTGGACCCAAGCTATTAAAGCCATAGAGGTTTATCTGCCAAAACTGCTAAAACCATAAACCAACAGGATTGGTTGCAACAATATAATACATAACTATAAAAACAGCTTTAAAATGGGGGGAGGGGGACAAGAACAAGTAAAACTGTCATGGCCAGTTGCTTCCAGGACATGCAGAAATAGCACTGGGACCATATTATGAAGCTGAGTATTTGTATAGAACCTCAGTGTTCCATACAGATCAATAGTTGCTACAGATACTGTAATTAGTTGTTTTATATTCTGTACAGAGCTATATTTGCTACTTTGTAATATCTGGGGCTTTGTATGTTACTATTTTTGTTAATCAAAGTTATTTTTAAATAGTACTACATGATTATCACTTGATTATGAGCTCCACACTTCTGTGTTCAGTGTCCTCCAATAACAGGTGCATGGAGGGCAAAAGGTATACAGAAGTTCATTGGTTTTCAAAGCACATTTTTTTGGGGGGGGGGGTTACTCAAGCTTAGGCGGATGGCTTTTGCTGTCATGACTGCTCATGTTGCTTTCTCTCTCTTTTTAACCAGACTACATTAATAACCTGGTGTGTGACCCATAAAGGGCATCTGCCAATAGCAGATGATGTTCAGAACTCCATTTCATAGACTACAGACTTCACAAATGTTGCTAAACTACCACCCTCAATTTCTAATTTTCTACACTTTTAATATAGAGCCATTCAGTTTTACACAAAATGGGCCTGACACAAACAGTTTCTCTCCAAAAATTAAAAAGATCACATGAATGAATGTGGCATATTTGATGAATACACACACACACACACACACACACCATGCAGACATCAAGCATCCCCAGAATAATTTAATGGTCACTTCATACTTTATGCAGCCATCAGACCTTGTATGTGTAATTTCTATTACAGCCAATAAAACCCATTTCCAATTTTTTGCAGATTGACTATTTAATGCTCAGCTTCCTAATGTCATCATCTTGACCATGACTGTGTAAAAAGGTAATGGCAATTCTACTGCTGAAGAAAGTACAGCATCATGGCCTAAAGATCACATTAACCAAGTCAATTTAAACAATATTACTCATCAATTAAACTGGCCTATGGTGCCTCAGATTTAAAGAAATCTGCATATTGTTTCACCATACTTTTTTTAAAAATCAATTTTAATAAAGACTGAAGTTGAAAGTCAATGACAACAATATGGGGATGTTTAATCACAGATTTATTGCATACTTAACTTTAGCGACAGCTACATGTCAAAGATGCTTATTAATCTGCATAATTAAAGGAATATTTGTTAGTCATTTAGGACACATTTTGTGAAACACCAGAGCTATTTGACCAGGATTCAGATCATGCTTGCAGAGTTAGGACCAGCCTTACACCAGAAACATTTAGAATTGGGAATTCATTCTAGAGCAGTTTCAGGTCAGAGTGGAAAATATTGTGACACAGGTTCAGGGACAGTATTCTTCTGTGCATGATGGTGACAACTTTAAAGTCATAAGATGGCTAAGAAGAATAGTTATCCAAGAATAACAATTCCTAGTGAATTGCTGTTTCCAGTTTTTTCTTTCATGTTTTTTCTATGAATATTAAATTTTACATAGAGAAAGAATGTAAATAAAATTTCCTAGGCACTTTGTTTTTCTTAAAACAAAAAAGCAAACTGGTTCTATCCATATAGTGGCAAACGTTTGAATTAGCATGGAATGACCAGCTTAAAATGTAAAATTAACATCGTGTGTGTGCAGGCGCAGAGGAAGGGGGGGCGGTGGGGGCGGCCGGCCCCCAGTTGTCACCACTGAGGGGGCATGGCAAAATGCTGAGCGGCACTCACCGCAGGGCCTGCAGCATGCCCGAGTCACGCGTCTCATCTGGGAGAGATGCAGTGGCTTGGGCGCATGCAGGCTCCATGCTGGCCAAACGGTCCTCCCGCTGCCTCCCCCTCAGCTGTAGGGCTGGGAGAGTGGGAGGAAGCAGGCAGACTCCTAGGAAGACCCGCGGAGTGTCCTGCCCCGGCTTGCCTCACCCATGGGGGTGGCTGGCCCTGTCCCTGGGCATAGGGTATGTCTGCTGCCTCAGGCACCCGATCTGCTTGCTCCGCTGCTCTGTATGTACGTGTGTGTGTGTGTGTGTGTGTGTGTGTGTGTGTGTGTGTGTGTAAAATTTGCAGCTGATTCCAATTATTCTGCAGGGACCTACATTATCTAAGGCAGGACTAGGGAACTGCAGTCCAGGGAGCTGAATGTGACCCTCCATGACTGTCCCTATCCCTTATGACTCTGCCCAGGCTAACTTCTCCCCAAACCACATCTCTTAATGGCTCTGCTTTATATGCTCCTGGAATGCTTCTGGCTGGCTGAAAAATGTTCTTAAATGGTGATAATGTAAATTGCTTGCAAGGAAGGAAGATGTAGAGCAGGCATGTCCAACTTGAGCTTTTTGGGGAAAGGGAGAAGGAAAGTCATTGAGCTTTTTGGGGGGGAGGGGAGGGGCGATCAGGATCACGAGATCGACTGAGCTGCAGCCCCTAGATAATCTCATTGTTCAGCAACAACACGCAGAGCTAAGTGGAGTGGGAGGTCAGTCAACCAGAAGAATCTCTGAGGTGTACTTACCTGGAGGCAGGGTCAGCATCTGAAATCAGGCCTAGTCCTAGAGTCAGGCAAACAGCAATCCGTGGGGTCAGATTGTCCAGGGAACCCAATGATCATGGGCTCAAGACAAGCAGGAAGCAGCAAGGTAGGGCCAGGAACTACAAGTATTGTCACCAGCATTTGCCCGCTGCTGGAAGCTCTGCTTAAGAAGGCTGAAGCCAGCTGGTTCTCATCAGTGCCTTCTCCTCTGAGTCCTTGAAGGCTGATCAGCTGCAGGTGGAGACACTTCACCTTCTCCCCCTACAGGCTGCTGTTCAGCAGGCGAAGCTGATGCCTGCACCATGACACCCTCATATGAAAATGATTATTTAGCCCTGCTCTAAGGCTATATTTGACAATTGTCCATTTATGTAGGCACTTCTATGCTTAATTATCCTCTGCTCACTACTGAAGTAGAAGAAGAAGAAGAAGAAGAAGAAGAAGAAGAAGAAGAAGAGGAGGAGGAGGAGGAGTTTGGATTTGATATCCCGCTTTATCACTATCCTAAGGAGTCTCAAAGCAGCTAACAATCTTGTTTTCCCTTCCTCCCCCACAACAAACACTCTGTGAGGTGAGTGGGGCTGAGAGACTTCAGAGAAGTGTGACTAACCCAAGGTCACCCAGCAGCTGCATGTGGAGGAGCGGGGAATCGAACCCGGTTCACCAGATTACGAGTCCACCGCTCTTAACCACTACACCACACTGGCTCTCTTACCACTGCAAGCCTGCCTCCTACATGTGCTTACCCCTGCAAAAATGTGTCTGGAGCTTCACCGGTTAGCAGTCTTGAGGGGCATGGGGCTGCAATGGAGAAGTAGTTTATTCTGCAGTTCAAAAGAGTAATGTTCAAAGTTTGCTCTGCTCAAATTGTATTTGGGTCACTGATTACAAGTTTTCTCTGCAAGTGATTTTTAAAAAAGAGAACAGCACATCTAATGTTTTGGTATCTGTGCATTCTCAGTCACTTGGGGATTGTAATGCAGAGAGAAGCAGGGAGAAGTGCATTGCCTACACTCCTATTCATCTCACATCCAGTGGCGGAGGAAGGGAGGTGCAGTGGGTACGGATTGCCCTGGGTGTCATCACTAAGGGGGGGTGACAAAATGACAAAAATATGAGTTTAAAAAATAAAAAATAAAAAATGGGCTCACGAAACATTTTAGTTCAGTCAACAAATGCAACAAAACGTGGCTGGCACTGGGCACCACACTGCAGGGGCTGGCACTTACCTTGGGGCCTACAGCATGCCCAGGCCACACGTCTCTCCTGGGAGTGATGTGGTGCCTTGAGTGCCTGCAGACTCGGTGCTGCCTGAAACAGCAGTGTGGAATTTGCGTCTGCCCACCGCCTCTTCCTTAGCTGATGAGGAGGCTGCAGAGAGGCTCCACACAGCGTACCCCACCTCCATGGGTGGATCATCCCGCCCCTGGCTGCAGGACATGTGTGCCGCACTGGGCATAACGAGTGGCTACCTGCACCACTGCTCACATCATGCATCCCAACAGCTTGGGCCCTGATAGTCTCTGGAATGTGAGCACTGAGAGCTTTGGAAGATATCAGCCAGATGTTGCATTATTGCCACCATATCTCCAACCACATCTGCTCCAAAATGGATATGCAAAGTGATGTGAGTACCCTGTTGCAGATAGGGGGTCCAGCCAATATACGCAGTCCATATCTTTTTGTGTGTAACATTTCTTAGCACACTCAGTTGTGAAGATGCCAGAAGAATGAAAAGTGGGTGGTGAAGGAGAGCCCAACAATTCAGGCACATTCCCTTTTCTTTCTATACTCTTTATAAAATAATGTCTTCTTTTGAAGCATACTCTGGAAATATATTTCAACCTGCCATTGCTATAGAAAGGAGGATAAAATGTGATATGTGGCTTTTACTTAGGGGTAAGCCGTCTTAAAATTAGTAGAGGACACTTTTGCATTAATTACATTAGTCAGCCAAATATTCGTAATATTTATCATCGTGCCTTTTAGTTTATAAGATGTTAATCATCTTCTAATCCCACTGTACTGTAAATAAGTCATGGCAGTTCTATAAGCCATGTAAACTGAAGGAGAATGTATTGATTTAGATTCTGTTAACTGCTACCCACAAAACCTAGGGCAGAAACAAATGGGTCTTAAATTATATATGGAGAGCTTAAGCTTATAGGTTGTTTATTTCATTGATTCCATTTTCTCTGGGATGGATATACCAGTCTATCACCACCAAATGGATGTTGAAGCTTTAATCATGCCCTAGTTTGTCCCAGATTAAAGATATGGCTCTATGAGATAATATTTTTATCTAATGGCATCAGTAATTTTTTTCAGCCACAAATTGAAGGAGAAAAAACTTCTGCAGATGTGTGTGCACGCAGGCTAATAAGCAATACATGTCTTGTTGTTGTTTAGTCATTTAGTCGTGTCTGACTCTTCGTGACCCCATAGACCAGAGCACGCCAGGCACTCCTGTCTTCCACTGCCTCCTGCAGTTTGGTCAAACTCATGCTTGTAGCTACGAGAACACTGTCCAGCCATCTCGTCCTCTGTCATCCCCTTCTTCTTGTGCCCTCCATCTTTCCCAACATCAGGGTCTTTTCCAGGGAGGCTTCTCTTCTCATGAGGTGGCCAAAGTATTGGAGCCTCAGCTTCACGATCTGTCCTTCCAGTGAGCACTCAGGGCTGATTTCCTTAAGAATGGACATGTTTGATCTTCTTGCAGTCCATGGGACTCTCAAGAGTCTCCTCCAGACCATAATTCAAAAGCATCAATTCTTTGGCGATCAGCCTTCTTTATGGTCCAGCTCTCACTTCCATACATCACTACTGGGAGAACCATAGCTTTAACATGTCTACCCTGATATTTTACAAGTCTACTCTGATATAAATCAAATTCAATGGGACATACTCCCCAGTAGGTAGATACATGATTGTAGGGATGGAGTACCGTTGGCCCTCTAGATATTGATGGATTCCCATTATTTTTGGCTCTTGTCCATGCTGGCTAGGGCTGATACTCAGTTGGGTCTTCTTGTGAGTAAATGTGCTTGGATTGCACAGCATATATCCAGGGTTGGCCCTGCCATTAGGCAGAGGGAGGCAACTGACTCAGCCTGAAATCTGTGTGACAGTGGTGGCAGCCTCTCAAGTCATTCCTTCTAAGCCCCCTGGCAGTTCACCTGTGCTGGAAGACACCTGAAATGTCTGTCCATTTTTTAAGAAGGTAAATTCAACAGATTGACTAAGTTCATGCCTTCTCCATTTGAATCTCCTTTTGATGATTCGCCACACTATAGCCCCGGTTTTATACAAATGTGTTTTATCACGTTAGGAGGTCACAGAGAATAAGAATGACCTTACAGAACCATTCTAATGGGGACAGGTTGCAATGTGAGTTCTCTGTGCTCCTGCAGCCAAGATTTCTTCTGAGGATACTTTAATATGGTCAGATTTTGATATTGCAAAAAGTATTTTAATGGATACATACATACATTGTTGAAATAAATAAAAATTAAATAAATAACTAAACTACCTTTCCCAATCTAGCCTCAAATCCAGTTTCTTACTTCTAACAAAATAAAAACAAAAGCCAATCAGACTCTTCTTGGCAGTGGGGAAACATAATTGGAGCTGCATGTCTGGACAAGCCCGTAAAAAATTACAGTGGTACCTCGGGTTAAGAACTTAATTCGTTCTGGAGGTCCGTTCTTAACCTGAAACTGTTCTTAACCTGAAGCACCACTTTAGCTAATAGGGCCTCCCACTGCCGCCACACCGCCGGAGCACAATTTCTGTTCTCATCCTGAAGCAAAGTTCTTAACCTGAGGTACTATTTCTGGGTTAGGAGAGTCTATAACCTGAAGTGTCTGTAACCTGAAGAGTATGTAACCCGAGGTACCACTATATCTGAGCATTTGACATTAGTATCATTGCAACCGGAATGCTGTCAGGCATAAAATAATAAAATAATTTATCCTAAATTAGCTGCATCAGTCATTTATTAAAAAGCAAAGAACATAAATTTCTGTCATACAGGAGTGTATCAGAGAATGCCATAACACCAGTCTAATTTATCTGTAATTTTTTTAAGTAGTTACTAAAATGCTCTAGGAAACAAGACAGTAGGACATGTCTTTTTTAAAGTGTCTTTAATTTTCACTTTAAATCAGACAGTTATTTTGCACTCATGTTCCTAAAAGCACATGATCTTTTTATCAAGATAGTCTGTGGGAGCTTCATCCAACATATTCAATTATCTCTGTTGCTTAAACGGAATAGACCTACATGAGGGTAATTCAGTTAAGCACATGTTAAAGATGTTACAGAGATCTGGATAGTGGAGCTTTAGCGACAGAATTTTGTTTTTAAAATTCAGTGTGTCTCTTCTTTCATTAAACAAAAGGTAATAGTGACCTAGATACAGAGAGTTCAACCTATTTTTTCCAATTACTACAATTTAATTCCATCCATCAGCCTACATCTACATCAACCATGATCTGATGCTAAATCCCCTAAAGAATACACGAGCCTTAAAGATAAGAGCATCTTGATCATGATCCACAAGTCCAATTTTAGGTCTAAAGTACCATTGAGCTCATCTCTGGGAGCTTGGTCATAATGCCAGTTTGAATATCATCAATGAAAATGAAAGGGGGTGCTCAGGATCGTGGACTGGTGCATCTGACTTCATGGATTCCAAGATTATAAGCAGAAGTGACAAACTCTCCTTGGCCTGTTCATCAAACCTTCTACAATATAGTTGCATCCTAGGCACCCAGGAAATACTGAACCTCATTTGTAATGGCCATCTTCAGTTCATCAGAAGCACATACATTTCTCCCCAAGATACTAATACAAATAAAGGTATGGATTTATAATATTAAGTTTCCATTTCATTAAGCAACTGAATAATTGAGTCTGCACAGCTAAACCTTTCTGAATTACAATAAATAAATCAATGGAGATTGAACAATATACATAAATTGAGAGTGGACAAAGATTGCCAACAGGACTGATGAAAACCTTCAACCAGTTCTATTTCCCAGGGCTAAGCAATGGATAGGAAGGGGGGCGGACCACCCCCACTGCCCCCCTTCCTATGCCCCTGCATAGGAGTTTCATTATGATGAGTGAGACCATTGCTCTATCTACCGCAATAGCAGCAGTTCTTCAGTGCCTCAGGCACAGTTCTATCCCAGCTCTGCTGGATGATAATGGTGATTCAACCTGTAAACGTCGTCATGCAAAGTAGATGCCTTACCCCTGAGCTATTGCCCCTATTTATTTGCCTATTTAAAATTCACCTGGTTTTGGGTGTACTCTCACTGTTCACTGCTTCCTCCTCCCTGTGGCTATGCCACTTGTCCTGGGACTGGGTCTGGAAAAGAGATGCCACATAATTAACCATTAACAACCCTTCATTGAGCTGTTCTGGGAAAAACCAAACCTGATCAAAACTTAGGCTCACCATCAGTGGCAGCTGTGCAGTTGATCCGGGCTGCTGTGTCAGTGTGGTAGCTAACGGTTACACACACTTCCATTTTTTTATTTAAAAAAAGTGTGATTTTGTATGCAATGAGCACATTGGAGTATAGCTGTAGATAATCATCTTTGTCCAAATATATGTACCACCTTCATGTTACTGTAGTTACATGAAACTGCACTGGAGCTCAGAATGTTACTACCTGGTTTTTCACAAAATGGCTTTCTTCCTTTCAACCAAGATGAAGACTCTGATAGCTGTGTGCTGATTTCATACTTTTGATAGATGTGTTCAGTTAAAGGAAGAGATCAAATGAAAGCACCAGGCGCGCCTACAGTCCTCTCAGTATGACATTGAGAATAAGATAAAAAAGTTCAACTAAAGCTTGTTGCTGTCATGAAATCATTTCTCTGAGATTTATTTCTTAATTCTTTGTGTGTGTATGTATATATGAGGTATTGAAGCTTCTGCCCTGTGCCTTTTTAGAATTCTGTTGTGAATCTTATTGTTTTGTTATGAATCCCCTCAAAAAATCAACCTGACAACATGAAATAGGCTAAGTCCATATTGATTAAATGAATATAAGCTAATGTAAGTGGTAAAGAAATATTTTTTTAAATGATATTTTGAAATAAGACTTGGGTACCATACATTTTGTTTTGTTTAGCTATGCAGGCTCTTAACCCCAGATCATGTAAAACTGTTGTTCAAGGCATGAACTGTATAATTACCTGGCCCAGAATGCAAAGAACAATGTCACTAGTTCTATTGTCCTCAGATGCTTTATAGTTGCATTAGTGCATGAATCCAGGGAGCAAATTCACACATTCTCCCACAGATTTAAGTTAAAATTTGAAAGAGCACCAGTGCTATTGAAGAACCTGAAAAATGGAGGATCTGTTATTATCTGTTAAGAATGCTTATATCCTGTTTTATAGCCCCAGGAGACTCTCAGAGAGGCTTACCTTACAAAAGATTCTCAGACGAAAAGTCACACTCAAGTCTGAGATCAGGAACAGAAATAACATGCTGACCCTATAGTGTCAGGATGATTCAGGCAGAGCCCAATGAGAGAAGAGAGTAAGACTAAGCAGCTGAAACTTTCTCAGCCAGTGATGGAATTGTATAGAGAGAGTCCTCCATGTTGTATGTCCAAGGGTTCTTCAGATGCTATTTTGAATGTATGGAGGTTGGGCATGAAAACTTCCTCCTTATATTCATACAAAGCAACTTCGGGCCAAAATAAGTAGCAGAGTGCCTTCCCTAGCAGACCACCTCCCTGATAAATACCAAGCTAATTGTCCAGGAAGAACATATCATAGTTCATCCTAATGGCTTTAAACCCCTTTACCACATGTACAGACCTTTTTCCTTTTTCTTTAGAAACTGGCTGGTTTATTGTGTTTTTTGTCTAATTCCATTGCCAGGTAAATGCCCCTGGTGTATTCTCACAAGCTTACATAAATTAAAATATGCATTTATTCAAGAAGATTCAAAGTAGTGGACATGTATTCACCCAGAAGAGAGGGAATTCTCAAAGCTAAAGAGGCAGTTAATTAACATTTGCTATTGCAAATGATCAATGCTAACCTAAACTTTAATGTGGTCCATGTGGGTTTTTTAAGATGATGTGAGCTGTTTACACAGTGTAAGGCCATTGTCCCTTTGTTCTTTGTTCTCTCTCTGAGATAATACAGCACAGTTCAGATTCATTTGTCTTTCATTAATGCTCCACATGTTTGTCAGTCAAATTTTCTCAGTCATTTAACATTCATTTTCTGTTCTGTAATTTATTATGTTATTCATTTTACAAGGTTTCTTGCTTGCCTCTTCAAGTCACGCCAAATATCTTATACTAGCCTTCACAAGTCTCAGTGAACATATCAGCAGCCTTTATTAACTAACTCCTAGAATTTTAATTTCCCCCAATGCATTTTCTCCATAAAATACTCAGGTTTGCATGCATTTTCTGAAGCAAAAAAACTACACCACAATCCTTACTACAATAAATGTATTTCAGCTTTAAATATTATTTAACATAACTGAGCACCAAAGCTGCATTCACTTGATAGTTTATTCCATTTTTACATTTCCCTAACTTTTAATTTCCATGTTATATTTGAGCTTTCACATGATATAGAAGTCAGTCACAGAATGAATGAACCTTCATTTGCGTCAGCCATTGGCCATAGCAATAAAACAATAATACGATATCCAACAAATAAAAAAGTCACTTCCAGAACTATAGTGGAACTATAATGGAATATAGTGCTAGTTTAGCACTCATTTCTGGATTATTTGCAAATGGGTATTTTCTGGAAGCAAGTAACAGAAAAATGATCACTGAACTTGCATCATATTCCACTATAGTTCCAGAAGTAGCTTTTACATTGTGCGCATGCTCAAATATAATACAGAACTTAACAGTTAGGGAAGCATTGTGAAAATGGAATAAACTGTCATATGCAGCCTTATGTTCAACAAGTTGGATCCTCCTAACAGAGGGTCCATGTTGTGCTCGGCCCTGAAACTCTTCCCTAACTGGCTTGTGGGCTGAGCTTGCCCCACTCCAAGCCGGTGATGCCACAGTTATCAGCAGCATGGCAAGGTTGGGGGTTGGGGATTTCTATTTGGCAGCACGACGTAGGGACCACCTTTTGCTTCGCGCTACCGAACACCTGCCCACCCACCCACCTGTTAATTAGGTCGTGTTTGGCCTTGCTTTGGACTTCGGTTGATCACCTGTTTTTGGAATGGAGGACAGTTAGGATTTTTTTCCAATGTGGCAGATTGGCTGTGGCCACTTGGTTTTTGCCTACCTCTTAGCAATCGTCACAACTTTGTAAGGTTAGGCGGTTAGGCATTGGTTTAGGGGAATGTGGGGAGGGGAGGGGAGGCCATCACCTGCCCCTCCAATGAATAGGGTATTCCATTAAAGGAATCCAGGGGTCTGGATCTTGTCTGAAGCCCGGAGAGGGGCTAGGGCCATGCCAGGACCCCCAGAAACCCCAGGGGTGAGCACCAGTCAATATACACTGACGGAGATCCCCCTGCTGGTTGTTTACCCTTCCAGACTTCCTGCAGGGTGGGGCAGGAGCCAGATATAGTTTGATACCAATGCCTAAGCCAATACCAGTCACATCTGTGTATTTTAATAAAGTTGTGGCCAGAATTTGCCCATTAACATTTAAACTAAATTCTGTCTCCACTGTGTCTTTATTTCCATTTGAGATGGGTTTTGGGGCTCGAAGCACAACAATATTCTTGTGGAATGCTCTCCTCAGGGAGGCTTACCTGGTGGCTTTTTTTGCATATCTTTAGGCAACAGGCAAAAACATTTCTCTTCTACCAGGCCTCTGGCTAATTAAACAATCTATGACCTATGATCTAGGGAGGGGCAGTATTGTTTTGGTTTGATATTATGGTATGTATTTTTGTGCTTTTATATTGTAAACCACCCTGAAGAGAACAGTACAGTATTTATTATTATTATTATTATTATTATTATTATTATTATTTGACAGCTCTTACAATACTATGCAGTTTCATTTCCGACTACGTGTTTTTGTTTCTTCTGTATTCTTGCCACTGTTTATGGCCAACATACACACTTTCCCCATACTTAAGAAGCTCAGGTATCAATTCTGGAATTTTTATGGTGGAAATATCCTCACATCAAACCTTATGCTTTGATAAAAACAGACTTCCTTACCACTGCTTGATTCTTTAGTACAGCACCTGCTGGTCAGTTTTGGGGGCATCTATCTTCTGGTGCTTTTTCTTCTTATTCTGGTTGTGGAGAGGAAGTGATCAGTTGTTAATACTTTTTTCTCAGGTATTCTCTGCCTTGTTTGAGGCATTTAATATCTAAACGGCTTTCTCTAACACAGTGGTGGTAGCAATAGTAGCAGCTGAAGAGTGCTTGGCAAAAAGAATGGGCAATTTAACATTTGCAACAGCAGCATGTTTCTTCTCTGTGTGCTTTTCCTTTTGCACTTCTTTTAACATTTGCCATCATGCAGACATCTCACTCTCTTAGGCTGCTTAGCTACAAATTTACTTTAAAAAAATATTTATATACTGCTATTTGTAATAGAATATCAGAGTGGATTGTAACAATAATACATAAAACCATTCAATAAAAACAATATTAAAAAGTTAAAATCAGAAGTCAGCCAACTGTTGTGGAAATATGTATTCTTAATTGTCTTCATAGGCCTGACACAATAGAAAAGTTTTCAGCCAGCATGTAAAAGTTGAAACAGAAGATGAGGATGAATCTCCATTGGCAGAGTATTCCACAACACTGGGCCGATGACACTGTAGGCTTGGTGTCTTATTTTTATCAAGTGTTCCTCACCAACTCAAGTGATGACCAACGTTGTTCTTGAAGATTATCTCTATGACTTACCTGAGATATAAGGGTTCAGAAAGTCCCTAAGGTACCCTGGACCAAAGTTGTTCAGGGCTTTTAAAATTCATACAAGGACCTTGAACCTGGTTTGAGATGGAGCAGGCAGTGCAAATGTTTTAGCAATAGTGCCACATGCTCTCAGCCAAATCCCCCATCAGCTGTCTGACTGCCACATTCTGCACCAGCTGGAGCTTCTGAACCAGGCCCAAAGGCAGGTCTAGACACAATTCATTGCAGTGACTGAGTCTCAAGATTATCAATACATGGACTACAGTGGTCAGCAATTTAGGCAGTAGTCCTAACCCCACACCAAATGGGTCTTAGGCTTTGCTATAATGAGTTGGTTATTTCTTATGCTCCTTAATTGAGAATTATCATGAGACTTCCAGTTTCTAGTTTCAAAATGCTTTTTTTAAAAAACCCACTGTTTTAGCCTTCCTAGAAAATGTCATAAAATCAAAATGTCTATTTTCATTATAAATATAGAATTTATATGCAAATTCAGCCAATCACCTAATTGAGTAATTAGCTAAAACCCTGGTGATTAATTGACCAACATATATTTAATTGTGTGACAGCTCTAGTTGTAACCTTAAGAGTAAGTTAACTTTCTTTTGCTGATTCATAGATCTGGCAACCATAATTCTCTTACACTTCTGAGTCAAAGTTTAGAATGGATCAAAATCTGCCTCACTGGTTCTAATTTTGACAAAAACCAAACCAGACAGCTTCCTTTTATTTATCTCTGCAGTTAAACTGCTTTGATATCTAATGAAAATTCCAGACAAGGCCAAAGTTGGGATTGCTTGTGTGGAACATAAAGATTAAGGCATACATAAAAAAAGAAATTCACGAGAAACCAGGAAGAAGTCAGGCATCCTTGAAAAAAGAGCTATGTGGCAAATGTCCCATTATGTTTTGCATACAGGTGGCACTCATTTTAAAGTGATGGTTGACTAACTTGGCAGGATTTACCACCAGATGGTCTTTCCTAGTGGTATGAATAAAATGCACTTAATTATACCAAATTGCTCTGTGCTTACCTTTCATGTGTTGTGCCTAGGTCAATGGCACATGCTGAATAAGAAAGAAAACCAGTAATAACTGTATTGAGACATTATGGCATTTTTGACATCATTTAGAAAGACTCAGAATTCTCTTCCTGTTGATCAAAGGGATGTCTCCAAGATGAATGGTCAGAAAGACAATGTCTTCGGCAACACAGTCCATAAGCGCTCATGTCTTCTCATAAAATGTTCTATACATTAGTACTTGGTCAAAAAATTGTTCCACGTTTTAAATTATTCTCTAAACCTTAATAATAAAAGAAATTGCATTGAAAAATCATCAAAAGTGAGAGAAAATATGGTGAAATTATCAAAAGCTTTCTTTCAATTTGCAATTCACATTCCCGGTGGTCTGCATTCTTCACCCTCCCCAATTTATTGCCAACTTGGCTGTTCTGTGAGCACAGGAGGTCAGAGGCTACCTACTCTGCACCTGACACCTGTGTGTGTATTTTTAGTACAGTCTTTTCACTTTTAAAGTGTAAAGCCCAGTATACCTGAAGGAGCGTCTTCACCCCCATCGTTCAGCCCAGACACTGAGGTCCAGCACGGAGGGCCTCACTGCGAGAAGCAAAGTTACAGGGAACCAGGCAGAGAGCCTTCTCAGTAGTGGTGCCCGCCCTGTGGAACCCCCTCCCATCAGATGTCAAGGAAATAACTACAGTATCTGACTTTTAGAAGACATCTGAAGGCAGCCCTGTTTAGGGAAGGTTTTAATGTTTGATGTTTTATCGTGTTTTTAATATTCTGTTGGGAGCCCTGGCCGGATGGGCAGGGTATAAGTAATATATTACTACTACTACTACACCCCTAACAGCTGAGACATATCAAATATTTAAATGTTGTGTAAATATGTATTCAAAAGGTAAAGAGGAAGGACTTCCCTTGAAAACCAATTAGCATACCCACCAATCTCAGGTGCTCAACAGGTAGACTCCCCATCTTTCCACAAATCATTTAAAAAACAGAGGAAGACTTCAAGGTAACTCCTCCCATGAGGCTTTTTTCACATTAGGGAGTGTGGGCAGCCAGGGAGGCTGAAGAGCACAAGGGAAATGTAATGAAAAGAAAAGGACATATTCCACTCTTGCAATGATAAGGTAATCTCAGACTCCAAGCCCTCAAAATTATAATTAAATTCTAAAGCACCTTGTGTATGAGGCGTACAAACCGAAGTTTCTTTTCTAGAGGTAAGAAAACATTTGAGAAATAGGAAATATAAGAGTTCAGGAGATCCCTTAGGTACCCTGGAACTAAGTTGTTCAGGGCTTTTAAAATTAATGCAAAGACTTTGAACATGGCTCAGTAGTAGATGGAATAGCTTTTCAGGGGGTGCAGGGGACTGTAGAATGAGAAGGAGCAACGAGGAAAAACTCCACTGCAAGAGCTGAGTTCCAATCCTGTAAGTAAGGAGATTACCATGGTGACAAGAAAGCAGGTGATTTTTTAAAAGTGAAATAAAAGTTTAACCATATAAGCAGGAATATTTTTGTGGGATGGGCCAGAGGAGGCGAGACCCAGTTTCTTTTGTCATGCTAAATACATAAAAACAACTACACATTCCAAAGTGAATTCCGACCTTTTACAGGCCATGATGTATGTGGAGCTCATTACTTTAATCTTCATGCTACATTTGCAACTGTCAATCTAAGTAAAAGGCTGCTTTCACTGACTCCATCTGGCCAAGCTTCCCCTCATTTAAATGGCCATACTTTCATACCTTTCCATGTCCTCAGGCCTTGCTGGGATTCAACCGCTTCAGTAGCATATCAAACAACAACAATTAAGCAATGTTGTTTAATGAACTCCCCAGTTAAATTTCAGTTACTGTAGGCTTTCTGTGAAATAGATTGCTTGGAAATTATGCCTTCAGCTTCCTCTGAATTAACCCTGTCTTTGAAAGAATTGCCATTGCCCAGGCAGGCGCATTATGTGACCCATGGGAGCAGCAAAATAACAAGATTGTACAATGGTGATGGGGAAAAAATCAAGCCAAATCTTTGTTGACAGCAGCAGGCAGGGTAAGGGCTGGCATGACATTGGGTCCCAGGATCAGTTCATTATTCCACAAGCCCAATGTTGATGGAATGTATCCAGTGGGTCTGGATCTTTCTCAAGAAACTAAAGGATACCCATAGATTGTGACTAGCATATTGTGTGCTAAGCTTCAAACACCAGTAATGAGGGTGCACTAGAGCTGGAGTAAATATCCTCCTAGTGGTACAGCAATAAAACTGCTAGCACATTTGCAAAGCTAAACAGGGTCTGGTATGGTTTCAAACTAGATGGAGGACTGCATGTTGACATTTCAACTAGATGAATCTTGGGATACTTTCCAATGCTACAATTCTATGAGTCTATGGCAATGTGTACACAGCCTTTCTTAGAAATGAGTTTCAATGAAACCAAGAGAATACCAGATTCCAGATACCAGAGATTTTTGCAGTCTGTGGGAAATCACGTTTCTCTTGTTGTGGCTTGTTTTTTTGTTGGGGGGGGGGGTTGGATCTTTTAAAAAGAAAAAATGTTGCAATATATAGTATTATCTTCTTCCTCAGCACACAAAGTTAGTAAAGACCACTAGATTCCCCCCCCCCACACACACACACACTGCAAAAATAAAAATAAAAAAACCATTCCACACAAAGTTATTGCTTTGGTCACCAGATAGCTATCATTTATGTTAGCTCTCCTCATAGTGTGAAGAATACAGATAAATCAAAAACTGTCGGTGGAAACAGTGGTGTTCTGAAGATCTTTTTGTTGTTGTTTCTAAAGAACTCAGCTTCCAAAAGAGATAAAGCTGTTGTAAACTTGCGTCTTTCATCAAATATAAATTGTCAGCTCTGGCATGCAGAAGGTTAATCTTGTATTTCTTAGCCCTGGAGCGATGTATGAATATATACAATCAGAGACTTCAGTAAACCCATCTAAGCCCGGCATGTACATTTTTCACTTCAGCAGCTACTCCGGTGGTAGCCAGTAGATCAAATTTCAGCTAGTCTGTGTTCCTGACAGCAGTCACATCAAATTACAGAATCTTCTAGACTTAGCTGGCACCTTCATCTCAGCCTTTCTATCAAATAATATGCCTGTTGCCTTCATCATGCAATCCTTAATTATCTGCAAATCAGCAGACTGCAGCTTGTGCCAGCCAAGGAAATGAGGAAAGAACAATGTTCCTTCCACTGCACATGACTGGACACCCTTCAGAGACATCTGATTTGATTGCCAGTAACAATATTCCATTGGTGCTCTTTTATCCCCCCCCCCCTCCCCTTGCATTCCATCTATGGCTTAAGGCTTTTTTCCTAAAGAATTAGCTTATGCATGCCCATATTAAAGCCTGCATGATTTTCACCCTCCACAACAAAGATGCTGTGATTTTTATTTCTCATTTTCAGACAGATGTTGCTTCGTGGATAAGTACACATGGCCCCAGAGGCCAGTGAACTATGCATTAAAAAGTAGAAGAAAATGAGAGGGGGATAATTTACCAGAGAGCCCACCTTCTGACATGTTGGCTTTCATGAACACCCCCCACTCCAACACAAGACAAAGGTGGTCTAAATTCTCTGAATCAAATAGGATCAAGGTCAATATAACAAACCAGGTAATCCATCAACAGCTAATTACATTCTGCTTGCCCAGAAGGAATTCTACATGCAGCCGGGCTATCTTTGGATGGTGGAACACTACCTATCAATCTCCAGCTTCTGGGTCTTGTCACTACCTGACACCCCCGCTGTTCAGAGAACCACTCCCTGGAAAGTTCACCTCATTTTGCTTGATCCGATTATTCAGATGGAGTGTCAGTACCTAAACGGAATAGCTCAGGGCCAAACGAAAGGTGTTTGTGTCATGTAAAGGAGTTTGTAATGGAATAGCCAGTTCTTTAGAGTGGCGGTTGGACAGTGGGGAGTTTGATATTTGCTTTTATACAGAAACCTTTTCGGAATTTGATCATGGATTAAAAGTGGAGTCTTACAAGCAAGTAGGCACACCTCAGCAGAAATGGTTTGGTTTCTTTGGAGTGACAATAATAGCTTTGTAACATAATGACTGGCCCTCTATGCACTGTCTGTGGTTGGGGGGGTCAGGAAAAAGGAGTTAGATAAAATCGCTATAAATTGTTGTGGTGATTCAGAGATTTAATCTGAAATCAAGCTGGATTGGACTTTGTTGGTGTATCTGGTAACTTCTCTCTCTTACATCATGGATAATATAATATTAGAATTGGAGCTGTCAGACAAACTATGTTTTAATAGTCAGGAACTTGACAAAGTCTTTTTTATATTATGGATGTATGTTCTGTATTGTTTTATCAATATTATTGCCTAATAAGAGTCTGACATGGCCTTCGGCTAGAACAATAAACTTATGAACATGAACATGTAATTGGAGCATTCAAATGTTGTGTTGTTTTTAATTTTATTTCCCAGAAAATCCATATTTCAGTTGTTGTTTATCTCATGACTACAGTTATGTTCTTTTGCAAAAATAAAATAACCTGGAACCATGTTGGGGGACAGAGCAGTCGATTGCTACCCACACACTGATTTAAAATTACCAAATTCTTTGCTTACTTTTAACTACAGAGCCATCAGAGTTCTTAGGTTAAAAGCTGAATAAAAGTGTTTTGAATGCTAAAGAGCCTTTTGTCTTTTGACTGGAAATCCTAACTATTAGGACTAATAGATATATTGGCTAGACACACAAACATTTGCCTGTGATTAGAACATCCATGGGAGTGCTATTATACAAATAGCTCCAAGAGGTGTCTTCCTTTAAAGATGTGATCTAAAATTTGCTCACCACCATATTACTCCTTTTTTCAGAGCCATGACCAGTAGTGGTCACTGTAACTACCCTTGCTTTCTATATATGCAATATACAGCTGCTGTAGCAGATTTTTCCTCAAAAGCGGTATAAGTCTGAATCTTTGAGGCTGGAAGTATATGCTTGGCAGAATCTTGGTTCTTTGACATGTAGTTGTGAATGGAGGAGGTGATTTTCCAGGGGGGAATTACTGTGAGACAGTGCTTAGGTTTCCTCAGACGCTTTCCCTTTAATGGGATGGGAGTTCCATAAATATGATTCCAGAGAAGCAAGTGTGACAGCCTGGACCTCTTCTGAACCAAGGTTGGACTCTTTTAGGTTCCAAGGCTTTGTGCAAATGTTCTGTCTAAGCATCCACTGTTTATATGTGAGGGAAGAGAATGGGGACTTTGCAAGGAGTCATTTCCTAGGCTCTGTCCAGCCACCAATCTCCACTGTGCATCTCCTGGCCTTACTTTAAAGCTTTCCACTTCCAGATAGCTTCTGGATGCGCAAAGTTTTAATCCCAGTCCAACTGACAACTTGCCTTTGCTTCACAGAAACTGGACTGGAAGTGTTTAGTTTGTGATTCAAGGACCACCACCACCACCACCCCACCCCCCGCTTGGGGATAAGAAAGACACACGGACACAGTATATAAGGTTAATGGGCTGGAAAAGGCCACAACTTTATTGATTACAGCATGTGAGATGCATTGAATAAACAGCAGAGCTTGACTCCACCCCCTCAGGGAGGGGTGAATCTAACAAGGGTTAGCCACCAGTAGGGGGAGCCTGTTGATGCAAATACAACTGTCACCGGGGATCGTGCCATGGCTCTCAGCCACCAGCAGGGCATCGAACAGGATCCACGACCGCCGGATTCCTTTAACAGAATACCCATAAAGTGAAGGGGTAGGCGATGGCCACACCCTGCCCTTCCATACACCAACAACATATTCCAATGCCTAACCACCACCAGAGCCAAAGTGGCTCGCCGCCAATACCCTCACAGCTGCAACTAATCCCTAAGGCTTCTGATGATGTCAGCCAGCCATATATCATTGCCATGATCTGAAAGATGAACACCGTCATCCCGGAATGAGGTCTCCTCGCCAATCCGGATGTCAGCATGCGGAATAACCAGGCCATTCATATAACACAATTTGCACGCTACCACACGATTGAAGAGTTTCCTGGGTTTTTCAATGGCCATAGGGTTATGAGAACCCCGCCAAACCCTTCTCTTCAGAAGGGAGGACCAAAACAAAGATGTCCTTGGAAATAGAGCAGCCAGCTCATCAAAGTCCTTCTTTATGTCTAACAACAAGTCCACACTTCCTGAAAGCCAAATCATTCTCCCTCAGTTGAATGATTAGAATGTTGGGGGGGCCAAACGAAGTGGCTTTCGCCTTCAGCAGTGGCATGAGTTTTTCCCAGCGCATGCCATGTCTTGAAAACCAGGAAACTCAAACCCTTGATGGTAGACCCAAATTGGGGGTGAGGCCACAAACTCTAGACCGCACACGGGCCCAATGGACAATACTGTGGCCGCAGATCCAAACTTGTATGCTGGAGGAAGCTGGGGACAAAGAAAATGAGAGGGCAGGTTAGAGATAGCGTTCTAAATGTTTTACTGAATGTAGCTCTTGTACACATCAGATTTCCAGCAGCCCAACTCTGATCCTATCAGCCGGGAGACCCATATGTGACCTGTTGAAACCCGGCAGCACAATGAGGAGAAAGAGCTGCCGCGGCCGCATTTGAGTGGCTAAACCCTGCCCCCAAGCTTCTCTACAATTGGAAGACTAACTGGGGAGCATGGCACGGCAGCAATGACGGCAAGCAGGGGCCGGAATGCCCCCTGCGAAACACCGGAACGGCTCCAGATCACAACCCCTCCCCTCCAGGAGGAGGAGAGGCTTTCTGAAGCAACTGAACATTCTCTGCCACCACCATAGCACCCAAGCTAATCAGTGACAGAACCTCCTTCACCACAAGCACAATGCTATATTGATAGAAAAGGAAACGAATAAGGGATGTGCCAAGAAACACCATGAAATGTGGAGAAGTTCAAATTGAATTGTTAGATGGCAATATCAGAATTGCCTTGACTCTCAGTTTGTTATCTTTGGGGGGAGGGGGCAGATGAGTGAAGAGGACTTCTATCCAAAGAAGTTTGTGTTTGTGTGAAAATGTGGCTTTTAAAATAAATGATGCATTAAGTCAAGCCTGAGATGTGATGCACTACAGTGTGAACTTTTAAAAGCATTCATTTGTTGCATTTATATAGAGCCACACACTATGTATTTCTTTTTTGTTTATTGCCTCATGCCGCAAATATTCCCCCTCTCAGCCACATACAGGAAAACATACTGGTGCTGCTATTTAAATAGGCTAATAAAAACAACATTCAGTCATTTGGAACTGAAATATTCATGAGCTACTCAGGGAACAATGAAACTCAACTGCCTTAGCTGTCCTAGAGGAACAGAAGTCAGGGGAACATAACGGTAAATACAAACCATTCTACTGCATCTTAAATTTTTGCCGTTTCCTTTCCTTTCTTCTTATCCTCCTTTTAGCTGAGAGTGTGTTTCCACCTTAAACTTGGGCAAGGGAATTGGTGTGCTTGTAGGGAACTGAATGTGGCATCCAAGGAGAGCCGCCAAGCCACTTTCTTTTCCTTGGCGAGGGTAGCTATGCCTTTATCTGCCACAGGGCAAATAGACATTCTACTGTTGCATGCTTTCTAATATAAGATGATGTTCAGAAAACTTCACTTTCAGAATTACTCTTTCTTATGTAGCTGCTGCAGATAAAACAACCTTTTTGGAAGTAGCAGCACTAACTCTCAAACAAAATCCCATTTCCTCCAATGATTCTTTATGATCTCAACCTTTTTTAAAAATAGTTTGCAGTCCATATGGTTTTCAAAAGCATTTTTAGGGAGTGGGGCTTCTTCTTCACCAATCAGTCCCTCTATAAAAGCTCCCAACACTTCCCTTAATCCCTAGGCAACTCCTTTCCTATAACTATCCATGAAAATTAATGTGTTCTTTTCCAGCTTCCCATCAAAATCAAGCAAAGTACCCCAAAATGCTGCAAAAGTAAATACAGCATATGCATATGGAAATTGTATAAAACATGCAATGCATAAAAATACAGGTTATGTTACTAAATACAGAACAGCATAAATGACATGAATCACCTTGCCTGGGTTTCTGTGCTTCTGTCTCCTAGACCTGGGTGACCTGAAGTTCTCCAAGGCCAACTGATGGTCTCCTCAATAGCCAACAGTGTGAGTTTCTTCACTTCTGACCTTCACATAAAGTAGGGAAGATGGGAAACATGCCCTCTTAGGTGGACTGATGTCATATGTTCCCTGTCATATGTTCCCATGTCATATGGGCATGTTCACTTCATAGGCATGCTGTTCTCAACAGTATGTTTAGAGTTGACAAGTCCTCACCTGAAGCCAGTACCTATGCCTTAAATGGGGGCTAGTTAACCTTTTGCCTTCTTGATTTTGCGGAACTGCAATTCACATCATCCATGACTTTGTAAGCCACTTAAAAGGTTATTTATTACCATCAAGTGCTATATACATTTTTGTTAAATCTTGATCGTGCCAGCTGTAGCTAATAAGAGCTAGAGTCCAATGGCACCTGGAGGGCCACAGGTTAACCATTCCTGCCTTAAATGTTCTGAGACACCCACTCACTAACCCATTCCTTCACCGATAACGTCACCTTTTTGTGAATCATTATCATAACAGCCTTGACTACAGCAGGTGGTGGAGGGCTTGCAAGGACTAGGTGGAGGAACGTCATGAATACTACACTGGTTCAACCCTGTTTTGGAGACAGAGAGCAGCAAAATGTATAAATGCCTGCTGTGGTTGATAGCTAGATACATTTCTGAAGAAAGCTGGAGGCATTTTCCTAAGCTGGCAGCACAGGGGAAAAAATCTGTTTCTTTCTCTACCATCTTTCTGTGTTTGGGCCTCTGTTTCAACATTTGCTTTTATGGTGATAAAGATCACAAATGATTCAATGTCTATAGAGGTCTTAGAGGTGCGCTTCCATGTGCATTTTCATGTGTATGTTCACTAAGCCTTCCCTCCCCAATTTTTCACTTCATTCCCTGCCAAATTTCAGATAGAGTTTTGAGTAGTGAATAGGCTTACTGTAAAACGCAGAAGGCCCAAAAGCCATGTTGAATGCACAGCCACTTTGATGAGAGACATGCTGAATTTGGTGCCAGATGTATGACAGAGGTACTACATGAAGAATGCAAAAGTTGCGACATCAGAGTAAATGGAACATTTAAGGGTTTCATTCTCCACAAAAGGGGTTACTGCACACATAAGTTCCCATTATGTGAAAACAAGATGATAGTCACTGCCTGCCAAGCTGCAACATCTTTAAGTTTGCCATTTTGGCCTATGTTAGGTGCACCACAGAAGGCCGTTGCTGGCATTTCTTCAACAATGAAAAGGAGACAGAAAAACATTTTTAATTGTAGACAAATGTTTTGAAACACCTTTCTACAAAACAGACAGAGCAAATCAGAGGCAGGTGCAAATTTCTGAAACCACTTCGGTCTGGAAATTGACGAGACTTCAGGTTGAATGCATCCTTCAGTTATTTCACTGTGTATGCAGCTGGACCAAATGGGTATTCATACATTTATTCATATGCCTGGCTTCCATTGGATGGTACTACCTGCAGGCAGTGAAAACTGTTCTAGGGAGGCAGGTGAAGTGCAAGGACTGTTGGGGGGAAAGCAAAAACACCTCTGTTGGAGATTAGTTTGCACCACTTTTCTTCACTTTTGTTGTTCATGTTTAAGTTTATCTGATTAGGAGATTTATTTACGTAATTCAAACCAGTAGTCTTAGCAAAATAAAAGAAGTTTTACAGTATAATAACCAAGTATTATTAGTGAAGATTATAGTAGAGTAATTTCAACTCTTCTTTAATAATCACGAACAATTTGCAAATTACAAAAATTGTTGATTTAATCAAATATTTGCTGCACATCTTCAGCTTTATTTAAGTAAAGCGTATTTCCTAGTGAGAAAATAATCAAATTGCTCCCCTCTTTGGGACTTTCTTTTTGCAAGTGCCCAGGATTCATAGTTTAAAACACTTCATTCAATACAGGATGGTCGTTGTCCAGCATTCTTTAAAAATGCTTTCTACCAAAGTCTCATCTGTCCTTTACAGTCCAAAGCAATGTGACAGGATGCAGGTGCTCCATCTATTCTTTCCCACTAGCTATTTTATAAACATTCCATAACCACCTGTAAAACAGTGAAGGCAACGTTCCATTGCTAAAGCATATAGGGCAGTAGGATGGATGAACAAATTTGATGAAACATACCTAAGCAGCATCCTTTTTCAATAGTGCTACAGGTTGACTGCTGACAATGCTAATGTAATGTAAAGAACAAAGGGCTGTTTTCAATGTAAGTTTTACTCAAGAGAAGACCCATTGAAAATTATGAACATGTCTAACAGGCCCATTAATTTTAATGGTTCTACTCTAACAAGAAATAACATTGAATACAACCCAGAGTTATTGCGTAAAGCATAAATCTTCCTTTTTAATATATTTTTTATTGATTTTCCAATATCGTTTCAATAGCAGCCTCATTATAACAATACCAATTTTACCCAATTAATATAATTATTAATGCCAATTATTCAAATGTCAGATTCTACAATTTAATTAAACTGGCTCCCTCGTATGCTAGAGTTGATGAGTTCATTCTTCTACATTTTTTCTGTGTTCCAAAATTTTAAGACAGCCAGGCAAACTGTAGGTAAGAGCCTCTTCCAACCGAAGAGGAATGCAGATAATGAAATTCCCCCCTCATTATCTGATTATATCTGTCTGTCTCTCTACCATGGTGTTGGGAGAAACTCCATTCCTGGCACAATGGAAACAGGAAACCACGTAAAGCAGAAATCTTAAAGAGATGCAATCCTAAGAACATTTGGCTCAAAGTTTTTGTTGAAACCACTTGGAATTTGCTTCCAAGTAAATGTTTGGTAGATTGTAAAGCCATTATCTTTTAGGTAGATCCATGGAACTTCCAACCATATTTCTGTATAATTGGTTTGAAATATATATTTTTATTTTTATTTCCGAAATAGAAAAAATACACAAGAAAAAAATCAAGAGAGTTACATCACGTAGTTACAAACATAAGGCAATGACATATTTTTCCTCGTTACATTTAGTTAGGCATATATGTAAGATTAATTGGCAACTTGGAGATTTTCTGTATGCTGCATTATAACAATGCAATTTGTGCTTCCTATGTAGTCCATCATTTGGGGAAAAGTTTGATAAATGTTGCTACATATGTCCCTGGTTTATATATAATAACCAAATATTATAACTTTGCCTTTAGCTAACTTAAGTTGGTAAGCCAATTCTTCTGCTGTGGCTATTTGCCATAGTTCAGTGTACCAAGAGTTTGATGTCAAAAGTTCTGCAGTTTTACAATTTTTAGTTATCACTCTGCAGGCAGTCATCAACACTATTAGCTCCTTAGTTGTCACTTTCTCAATTTGTTCCTCCCAAATTGTTGAAAAAGCTAGTTTGGCATATACAGTTTGATGTGTAATGTTTCCATTTATTCATATACCGTGTTCCAAAAGCATATGGGTTTTTTTTGTGTGTGTGTGTGTATGTGTGTGTGTGTGTATAAACAAAACCTTATTACTACTCACAAGTAAGTAGCATCATGACTGCAATATAGTAGCATTCACGAGAAAGTGGTTTCGTGATTGATTTTCTAGTTTGGCTGCATGGTGCTTTCTTGCACTATCTACACCTAGTCCACAAAATAAGAACTGTGTGGTCAAGGTCTTAGAGATTTAAAATGGTCCATAGGCACATTCTTGTCATTGTAGATGAGTTCCTACATGGCAAGAGTCTTCCTGTAGGGCAGGTGGAATTATGAGATATCAGACTAGTATGCTAAGGAAACAGGCATTTGTCCTACACCACATATCATTTGGCTGATCCATCCTCTATCATGATTCATACTTTGTCCATTGCAATGGGAATTTGTCTAATGGCTGACACCACACAAATCAAGATGGCTGACTGCCAAGGTTCCTATAAAACCACAATCATTCTGTGCAATGCCTGCAAATAAATAATCTCTCCCAATCTAAACACAAGTTGCAGCATCACTGTCTGGGAAATGTCTAAGGTATAATATGTAAGGACCTAGAAAAATCTAACTGGCTTGGTTCACAAATCTTCCACAGCGTTTAAAAATGAAGCATGTAAGCAGGTTTATGTTTACCACAAAAGTCAAAGCCTGCTTTATGGTATGAGCATTCTAGAGATTGTTCAGCCACACAAAACCACCACTGAACTCCTATTAACTAAGGCTGCACTCCTATGCACAATGATTAAGGAGTAAGTCCCACTAATTTCAGGGACTTACTTCCAAGTTACCATTTTAGGATTGTGTTTTAAGCATATCATAAATAGGGGTCAGTTCACATTTAAAGTGAACTTTCCTAATTCACACTTTCTGAAACAAACACACAATCTGAACTCATCCACTATAGTCTTTGGAATTTGCAATTCTCTGAATTTTTCAATGCACTTCTCCAGCCTAAAAACTTGTTTAAAAATGCATATGCTAGTGCTTGCAAATGCATACATCAGTTAAACACACACACACACACACACACACACATGCATTATATTTGGGGATAAAGCCTTGAGTGGTTTCTCCCAGGTGCGGGGTCATTGGGAAACTCATGGACTATAAAGCCCAGGAGCAGATGACGGGCTTCTTAAGATGACCCTGGTTCTGATTTTGTCCTAATCCATATTTGCCGCATGCACCCTCCCTTCACACTGTGGCCTTCACTTGTCACTGTTGGGGGACTAAATAGGAATTGGGGGGAATTGTTGTTGGCCTTTGGGGCTCTTCCCACCCCCCACCCCCCGCTTCACACTGTTCAGTGATTCTAATTGGGTTTGGTGTGGCATGAGTATTTGCTGATTGGCAATAGTCTGGACAAGTGAGGGAATTTTGAGGAAGAGGTGGCTTTAAACACCTGAGGCCTCACTGAATTAAGGGCGCTGTTCAGTCGCCCTCCACCACCTTTGCAGTCAGTGGTCTTTGAGGGTGCCTTTTAGGGTTGGCATGCACACCTTGGTGAATGCTGGACAGTGGGGCCAGGGTGCATGTGTTGGGTTGACATACTCAAGGTTTGCATAGCTGTGTGGCCCCATACTGTGTATGTAAACATGGCCAGCAATGGGGGCGGGATTTAATCCTGCCTTATTACACAACCTCACGAGCCCAGACTCATAAGAACATAAGAAGAGCCTCCTGGATGAGGTCAATGACCCATCTAGTCGAGCATCCTGTTTTCACAGCATCCACCCAAGTGCCTTTATGAAATCCTTATGCAGGGACCGAGCATAAGAACGCTCTCCCCTCCTGTGGTTTCCAGCAACTGGTATTCAGACTCTGGTTAATCTATCTGGCTTGCAGGCCTTCTGATCCGTTACATTTATCAACAACAATAACTTTTAGCACTTAATTTGTGTCTCAAGCTTTCTTCATTTGTGTGCTAGCAGAATCGAGACCAGGGTGCTTTGGAGGAAACACTCATGAGAATAACTTCAGAGGCTGAAAATAACATCAAGAAATGCCTTTCAAAGTACCAGCCATGCAATTACTGTAAAGGTGAAAACAAGCCCTTCAAAGTGCCATTTCAAAATATATAAAATTACTCTGTGTTCATCAGATTACAACAGATGGCAACATATTTTATGCAGCTGAACTAGGTGGCATTCTGCTAGCCTGCTGCAGTTGGCTATAAAGGTAATAGAGATTGCAGCAAAAATATGGTGATTGGATAATGAGTTTGTACTCGAAGATGTGTGTTTTCCAACTATAATGGAGGTCAGCTACTGATCTGTGTTATGGATCTGGTTTTAATAATTTGTTTAATCAAGCTGCAAGGGTTTGCTGCTATTCTGAAATGTTAAAGAGGAACATTAGATGATAGTAACTCTCAATACTTGCAAACGGCTTCCAATCTCCATAGTTTACAGAAGTAATTATTTATATCAGCTATACCCGTCTGCTCAGATGGAATCAAATTGGGTAATATAAAATGTTAAGTGACTTTGTAATTTTTATCCAAGTTCTTTGCCCTAGGATACATATTTCTATTGAAGCTTAAATCAAATTCCTATAACTAAGAGCTATGAGCATTTTAGAAAGAGAGGCTTTTAGATTCCAGGCCTTGTTCTGCACAGAGACACTATAATTTTTCACAGTTTCTTCTATTTCGATCCAGTAACGACTTTTTTTTCCATTGGCAAAAAAGTGAAAGATAATCAACCCAGATTTATCACATCTTGTTATTCCAAGGAGTATCTGACACTCCTGTGTCTGACACATTAGACCAAGGTTTTTTCCCCTCATTTATTCTCTGTCATTGCTAATATATTAATTTTTGAAATAGTATTGCTTTTCTATTCAACTAAAATCTATACTATATTATGCTCATTACTTACCAAGCAATGTGTTCTATACTTATTACATATAAGCATTGCTAAAGCAAAATGAACAATTATACGGCAAACAATTCAGTCTCATATTTTCACTGGTATACCAAATTTAAGAACCTCCCCATCACCCCCAGTTTACAAAGGCATTTACTAGGTAGATAGTAAAACATCCAGGAACGAGCCCCCGTGCATAAAAAAGAAAGAAAATTGGAAGGACATGACCCCCGATTGACTGAACTAACAGCAAATGTCCTATGTAAACTTTAATTTCAGACTCACATTCTGTCACCTCTAAGCTTCAATACCCATCACCACCCATTTGTATGGCTGCCTTGTTCCATGCCCAGTAAGCACAGGACACATTTGTCCGGCAGTGCTCTTCCCCATAGATAGCAATAAAATGCAATGATACCTCTAGTTATGAACTTAATTCGTTCCAAAGGTCCGTTCTTAACCTGAAACTGTTCTTAACCTGAGGTGCACTTTCGCTAATGGGGCCTCTTGCTGCTGCTGCACCACCAGCACATGATTTCCGTTCTCATCCTGGGGCAAAGTTCTCAACTCAGGGTAACTACTTCCAGGTTAGCAGAGTTTGTAACCTCAAGTGTTTGTAACCTGAGGTGTTTGTAACTCGAGGTACCACTGTACTGGACAAGGTTTTGTCCAGTATTGTGTTTGCGTGGTGGGCTCATGGGAAAAAGCTGTCCAATGAGCCCTTGCAAAGGAGAGAGGAAAGCCTATATAAGGCTTCTTCCAGAGCTTCTCGCCCTTTCTTGTTAAAGCCTTCACTGAGCAGTTTTGGGCAATTAAGCCCTGGTGTGTACATTTGAGATACGAACTTTTTCTTCTGAGGAGTGGTCCTACATGTCTGAAATCAGTGTGGATAAGAGTCCCAATCTCTTTTTCCAGCAAGGTACAGATGTCAGAAAAATAGGCGAGGGGTGGGGATATAATGGGTTTAGCAAAACCTCATACTTGATGCAGTTTCTTAATAAGAAAGCAACATGAATAAGTTATTTAACATGGGAAATATCAATCCATGCAGATTTTATTGAATTTGTAACAAGATCAAAAATATGCCCTAAATCATTGTTATGGTAATTATTCTCAACGGGACCTGTCTTTGGTTTTAAAGGTAATAATAAAGACTCCTAAGAGGTAGAGTAATTACACTTAACTGCTGTGATTAAAAATATATAATTCTGCAGCTTTGTAAGTAAGACTGCTTCAAGAATTACATAACCAGTGATATATAAATAGTTTCAACTATAGCCCACTGGTATATTCAGTGTGACTTTAGTTGCTGGTGTGATTACCCCACCTGGGGTAATTACAAATTAACAATACTAGGAGATTAAATCCTTCTAGCTGTGAAAAGCATTGGGCAACAAAATGACTTCCTATAGTGGTTTTAAACTGAGACAAAGGCCAGTTCAAAATTATCAGTATTTTGCAGGTTTAATTCACTTGCATGCTAGCTTAGTTTAGGTTGTGCAAGTCCACTTATCCTTACACAGTTCTGTGACTTTGTGGGCCGCTGTCACCTCTCCTGTTGTGAACCAACACAGCCTCTGGTCATTGGGGCTGCCCAGCCAGGGAGAAGGCTTATTGCTTGCCAGCAGATTGGCCCAAGGCAGGTCTCCCTTTGGGGACAAGCCTGACGAAGCTCCTGGGCTTCCCTCACGTCTGTTTCTGGGGCATTTAAGGCAGCTTGCCCTGGCTCCGATGCTCAGTTCTTTGTCAGATCACCCCACCCTTTTTGTTTAAGGTCTTGTGTAATTTGTCTGGGTCTTGTGTAATTTGACCTTGCTATGGCTAGGTTGGTCAACAGCTTTGGGCCCGGCAGGAATTTGTCCATGAGGCCAATTGGCTCCAGTCTGATGCTTTTGCCAACCTCATAGCAATCATCACAATTTTGGTGGTTTAGGCATTGGGTAAAGCATAGTCTTGGATGGAGGGGAGCGTTGTATTCTCTGCCTGCCCCTCCGAATGATAGGGTACCCTGCTAAAGGGATCTAGGAGGGGTTGCTTCTGTCCATATGCCAAGGCAAGGGCTTGGGCCACAGCACTCTAAGGTGGTGATCCCTGTGGGGTCCACCTATTTGATGTAAATCTTAGAACTCCCCCACATTCACTTTTGGCGAGTGGGTCAGATGTCATTGGTTATGCCCAGTGCCTATGCCAAAACTCTCACATCTTCAACCAATAAAGCTGTGTCCTTATTTGACCAAATAAGCTGTGTTGTATCTGGTTCTTCCTCTAGTCAAAGGGTGTGTGGGTGTGTAGAGCCTTAGCATGCATTAAAGTGGATTTTTTGTTCTGTAGCTGAGTAAATGTGCATGCATAACACATATAGCCAGAGTATTCTGAAATATAATTTCATGAAATGCACCCTATTTATTATTTTTATCCATGCTTTTAAGGGCCCAATGTAAAATATAATCAGATATATTTCAAAACTTCTGTCCAAAGCAAACAAGGCTATGAAGCATTTCCTTTGGGTGAAGCCAGTTGATTTTGTCCTAGAGGATTATTAAGAAGAAGAAGAGTTTGTATTTGATATCCCACCTTTCACTCCCTTTAAGGAGTCTCAAAGCGGCTAACATTCTCCTTTCCCTTCCTCCCCCACAACAAACACTCTGTGAGGTGAGTGGGGCTGAGAGACTTCAAAGAAGTGTGACTAGCCCAAAGTCACCCAGCAGCTGCATGTGGAGGAGCGGAGACGTGAACCCGGTTCCCCAGATTACGAGACTACCGCTCTTAACCACTACACCACACTGGCACAAAATTATAAGATATAATTTTGATCAAATTTCTCTTCCGAGGCGGAAACTGGAAAAATAAATAAATCTAGACTTGTCAACAGTTCAATGCTATACTACATCTTTAAACACTAATGACCAGAATACATGAAGTGGGTCTTATACTTAAATACTGTGCACCATAATGATCACTACTAAATTCTGATACTCACTTTCTTGTGATGTTATACCAACAATGTCAAGGGGAACTGCGGGGAGTGAATTGTCACTATTCCTTAGCAAAGTTTCTCTCAGACTCCTTATCACCGAGACCACAGAATTGTAATACATTCTAATTCAACTAGTTATCTGAACTCGGTATTTTAATTCTACATCTACTGATGCCATTCTTACAGCAGAACATGGATTTCAGATGAGTTCTGCTCAAATAAAACAATCTACCAAATGGATGTCGTGCAAAAAAAGCAATTAAGTAAAAAGTTACAGAAGCTCTATTCAAAAGCCTGATAATAATGCTCAAATTTGATTGGTGCACTAGAGTTATCTCGTGTCACTTTCCCCTTCTCCCAGTCTTATTTTTCTAAGAAAAAATACCTGATTTTCAAGGTACCGCTTGCCCAAATCTGCTCCTCTCATTCTTAATTTAGGGTTCAATAGTTTTATGAGACTTTAAAAAAGAAGAAGATGATGATCAAGGGTGGCAACTGTGGTTTTTTCCCAAACCATCATAGGAGAACCCTTTTGTCATTTGCTCATTAGGTAAGAAAGAAGGCTGTTCAATAATAAAAAAGCAAGATAAGTTATCATTTACATTGTCACTCCCAAGAGGCATTTTCCACCAATTTTCAGAGAAATAAATTAGAAATATACCTGTAGCACTGGAGAATTTGTTTGAGCATGACAATGCAGTGGGTCATAGAATTGTAGAACTGTAGATTTGGAAGGAGCTCTGAGGATCATCTAGTCTACTGCAATGTAGGAATATGCAACTGTCCTATATGAGGACTGAATCTGCAACCTTGTTGTTATCAGCACCACACTCTAACCAACTGAGCTATCCAGGCTGACATTAAACCTGGTCTTAAAAGGCACAAATGCGGGGCTTAATAATAGATATAAAGAACTAGTCTAGCAACCCATCTCACAGAGGTCAACCAGATGCTGATAGGAAGCCATAAAGTATTTTTGCATCTGCTTTGTTAGAATATGCAACTACAGAACTACGTAGAATTAGTTTCACAGCTTTACTGGAAGCAGTCTTAAAACCGGTTACAAAGAGTTAAACATTACAAGAAACAAAGAAACACGTTACAATCAAGCAGTGTGGTTCGGTCTTCTTTTTAGTCCTTAACGCAGTTCAGTAAACTTTTCTTCTCTCTGGTTCCAGAGAGAGATCCTAAGCTTCTTAATCATCATGCTACTATTGCTGGCCATCTCTGTATTCTCAGGTTTCAGCTTCCTGCTGTGAGATATCTGCAGCTCTGGTTTCTGGCGATGAGTAGTCTAACACAGTGAAACTGAAAAACACCAGACTTCCACATTCACCTTGAGTGCAACCTGTCACTTAATGCAAACTTTTTTGCTTTGTAAATGCAAACCTTTGCATGAGTTTTAACTTCAGTGCATGCAGACATTGCATTTTATGCATATCTTTAACATGTTTCGCTCCCCACCATCACCATGATGCAAAGAATCAAGCATCTAGACGTATTACAGTGGTACCTCGGGTTACATACACTTCAGGTTACATACACTTCAGGTTACAGACTCTGCTAACCCAGAAATAGTGCTTCAGGTTAAGAACTTTGCTTCAGGATGAGAACAGAAATCGTGCTCCGGCAGCTCGGCGGCAGCAGGAGGCCCCGTTAGCTAAAGTGGTGCTTCAGGTTAAGAACAGTTTCAGGTTAAGAACGGACCTCTGGAACAAATTAAGTAATTAACCCGAGGTACCACTGTATAAGAATATAGAGAGATGCTTGAGAGTGCTCACCACCATAGCCTCTGCTCAATACTCACCCCTGCAACTGAATTTGCAAGCCGTGTCCAATGGTTTCATTTCCAAAATTTGCTGAATTCTGAGGACAACCTCCAAGAAACACTAGAGTGATCTCATATACCTATCAGAGGCACATCCACAGAACCTGCCCTTAGCCCCACGAATCAGCAGCTGACTAATTCCATGCTTCAGTGGGGGTGGATGGGAGCTGCTGCTTCAGGAAAAAAATGGACTGAGGAATCCTGGGGCAGGGACAGTCTTTAAAGCTGCCTATGTACCTCTTCCTATTGGTGGACACACCCTGCTCAAAACCTTTTTGTTAGCTTTTCAGTTCCAATCCATGCATGGAGGGGCAGAAACAATCCCATACCTGCCCTAAACAATAGGCTGGAGGAGCACCAACCCTAAATACATTTACTTAGAAGTAAGTCTCACTGAGTTCAACAAGGTTTACTCTCAGGAAGTATGTATGAGATTGCATTCTAAGAATGACAGCTGGACAGTCCTATCTAATTGTAATTTGAACAACAACAAGCTAAAGAAAACATCATCATTCCTGTCAAGCAGGCCTAGATGAGTATCTTGCCACTTTTTCACATCTACTTTAAATTCTTTCTTTCCCCTCAAAAATTAATAACAATTAATTGATTGAGAGATAAAAATCAAGAGTGTTGCATGATAAATGAGGTGAGTTATTGCTAATTATTATAAAAGTTAAAAAATCACAAAAGTGTTCTCTTCAGGTGCTAATTTTAATACTTGAATGAAATTAATAAGACTCTTGATAAAACAGCAGGATATCTTTAGATTACACAAGTAATCAGCAAGAAAATTTATTGTGGTTTTCTGAAGCATGAAATGTTTGTGTAATGTATGCAAAAGTGGTACTTTATTCTCTGCAGTGAACAATTCTGAGTCCTCATAATAGAAAAATATTTAATAGTTTGAAAACTCTCGAGGCATAGTTTTTAGAGGCATAGTTTTTAAAAGTTGCTCAAGTGCAGTTAATTTGACTCAATACAAACGAACACTGAAAAAAGGACCGCCTCATTTAAAAGTACTTTAGGGCCCCATTGATTAAAATAATTATATAAGGTTAAACTCAAAACATGAAGACAATGAGAAAGTAAAGTCAATGCCTAGAGAGTTGAAATTTTGAGAAATAACATTTGCAGATGGGATTTTGAACGGTAGACTAATTTGAAATCCAAAAACCTTCTTCATTAAGAAAAAATTCCCAAAGCTGCATCCAGGCAAGTGGTAAATTTAACTTCTAGAAGTAAAATATACTAAATGATATCTTCTATTTCATGCATATGTGCCCACTCATGCTCCTTAAGGAGTCACTTCCTTTAAAGTTTTAATGGAATTCAGAAAGTATGGTTGTTTTAATATTATAGTTAGTGTGCTTGGATATATAGATATATATATGGACCTTTTTTCAGAAAGTGCATGACAACATATATCAGGCATTAGTAGAAAATGATGGCAAAGTTTAGAGAGATCATAGTGCTGATACTAATTTGAATTTAGTGCTTTTAGTTAAATAAATTATATCTAAGCCCCAACTTTCAGAAATGTCTCAAAAACTGATTGCTGTTTCCTGCAGCACTATCTCTTCTCAGTATCACCACACAGAAATGGCCAAAATCTCTGCTATTAGATTTCATTGTGGAAGTCAGCTCACATTTACTTGTTCTCAGTTCTTCACACTCAACATTTATTGATGTGTGTAGTTAACTCTGTTTGATGTGTTTGTTTGGGCTTAAATAGGTCAATGGAGTGGCAGTTCTACTAGCTCAGATACAGAGTGAGAGGATTCATCCATTGATTGGTTTCATACTCTACAATGGCTACAATAACAAATGGATCATGGCTGTAGCCTGTCCTCCACCATTGGTGGAGCTGTCTCATCCCAGGTTAGATTTAAATTTAAGAAACACCCCCCACATTTTTATTTTTTCTTCATAACAGAAACTTCTATACTCCTCTTATCCTGACCAAAAGTCTATGTGGCTAACCTGTAGCTATCTAGAGGTTGCTGAGACTCCATTTCACTTCTACCACCCCTGCCTTTTGGACATACAGGCTGGCTGGGGTTGAAGTAGAAGGCCAACAACAACTGGTCAGCAAAGGGCCTTCCCTTAACCCATTAACTGTCGGTGGTTAGTTCAATAAGAATAAGCGCGGGTGGCACTATGGGTAAAACCTCAGCGCCTAGGACTTGCCGATTGCATGGTCGGCGGTTCGAATCCCTGCAGCGGGGTGCGCTCCCGTTGCTTGGTCCCAGTGCCTGCCAACCTAGCAGTTCGAAAGCACCCCCCGGGTGCAAGTAGATAAATAGGGACCGCTTACCAGTGGGAAGGTAAACGGTGTTCCGTGTGCTGCGCTGGCTCGCCAGATACAGCTTGTCACGCTGGCCACGTGACCCGGAAGTGTCTGCAGACAGCGCTGGCTCCCAGCCTATAGAGTGAGATGAGCGCACAACCCTAGAGTCTGGCAAGACTGGCCCGTACGGGCAGGGGTACCTTTACCTTTAGTTCAATAAGAACAGACACTCTGAAGTTCAAATATTTTTATCTGTTTGTACTGAATACTATTTTTAAATGAAAGAATAGCTTTCTTACATTGCCTCCTTCCCTTTAGCAACCCTGACATGGTCAGCCATCATAGCTAAAGAGGGGGATTTCAATATGATGAAACCAGAATCATGATAACTGTAATTTTAGAAATACACTCTGAGCCATGAGGAACCTTTGGTAGGTCACAGAGTGAGGCACATTACCAATGGTTTGATTCAATGACGAATAAATCCCATTGATTTCAAGGGGTTTGCTTTACACACAACTAAATCTGCAAAGCATCCACTGATACCCCTTGAAGATGCTCTAAAAGCACACTCTCATTCTTTAAAGAAAAACAGTCCAGTTAAAAAGGTGTCTTTAAAAATGGGAGGTGGTGTTGGATGGTGTGTATCAGTGCTTCATTCAGGAGGGTGGCATGTGCATTGACCCCACCCTTGTTACAGCACTGAAAGGGAATGTTAAGTGCCCCACAGTTCTTCATCCCTCCCCCAGCCTCAAATAAATAACTAATAGATGATGGCTTCTGGTACCAGGCCAACTGGCAGATGAACTCTGCACTAAAAAGATATCTGCAAATGTGACATGAAGATTGTCAGTATCAACCCTGCTATGTGAGAATCCCTTGTAGACAACAACTGCCTGTCTCCAGGCACTGTGAAGTTGTGTATCCGTAGGCAGTGACCAGAGAAGAAATTACCTCTAGGAGGAGGCAGCACAACTAGATGCCTTCATCTGCCCCAGCTGCAACAAGACATGTCTCTCCCGCATCGGTCCCTACACCCACAGCAGGCACCGCAACATTCCAACATCTTGATCTCACCCCCAAAGGCACACCCCTCCATTGTCTCCCAACCAACCAACCAGATGGGTGGGAAGTTCCAAGAACTACACTAGAAATTTAATCCAGGGCTGAAAGACTAAATATGGATAACTGACATGTTTTGCATGTTACAAATGACACATACACACCTTTTAATTTATGCCTTCAGTTCCATTGCATTTTCAATAAATAAATTGTGGTGTGTTTATAAGCTTTGGCTAGTTGCCGTTCACCAGCTGAGCATATCTGAGCCTGCCATGATCAACTAGATAATGGGTAGCTGAGGTCAGGGGCAGAAGCAGCACATGCTTTTTCACAGGCTTCTTTATGTCTTGGGAATCCCCCAGTCACCTCCCCCAGCCCCAAATCACCCAGAAACAATGATGATACAGCCTCCAGCAAATCCTTTCTGCCGCTACCAGTAATACTTCCCTCAAATTGCCAAAAATCTCCCACTTTTGCTGTTTTTCATTTAAAAAAAATTTAAATCAACATAATTAAAGCTTGGGATTTGAGGCTTGGGATCTTAAAATCTGAAATCTAGTCTAGTCCTGGAGGAGGGAAAAGGAAGAAATCTCCAGTGCACAAAAGTATATTTTACTGATCTCAGCATGTTGAATTCCAACGTGGAAAACAATATTTGGCCGAACAGCATTGTAGAGGGCATTTGAGGTTGGTTGCAGGTGTGAGGGTGTTGGCGACGAACCGCTTAGGCTAGAGTAGCAGCTAGGCATTGGGTAAGCCTTTTTTTAATGAATGGGAAGTTGTAGCCTCCACCTGCCCCTCCTCAATAAGGGTATCCTGTTAAAGGAATCCAAGGTATGTGGATCCTGTCTGAAGCCCAGCCATGGGCTAGGGCCATGCCACAACCCCAGTAGGGACACTGGGGGTGCCTTTAATTGATGTAAATCACCCTTCTGGTGATTTACTCTTAGTTCGACTCCCTGCAGACGGGCGGAAGTCAAGATATAGCCTGGTTTCACCCAATCCCTAAGCCAAACCACTCACATCTGTAACCAATAATGTTGTGGCCTGTTTTAGCCCATAATCCTAAGCACTCGTTTCTGTGTGTTTATTAATCAATGGGGAACTGTGGCATGCAAATTCAAGGTGCTGGTACTGGTGCATAAAGCCCTATACAAGCTTGGTACCAAGATGCCTAAATGATTGTTTCATCCCTTACATACCCAACTGATTTCTGTGTCCTGCAAAAAAAGGACCTCCTATGTATTCCATCTTATCAAGAGATCTGTTCTTCACAACATAGGAACAAGGCCATTTGTGGCATCTGCCATTTGGAAATTCCTCTCATTAAATATTAAACAGGCTTCCGTCTTGCTTATTACACCCCTAAAAACTACCTTAGCTCTTCAGTCTGAGCAATTTGTGATTCCAGCAAGCCTTGAAATGCTGCCCACCTACCTGTGCTGCCTCACCTCATTAAGTGGCCACTTTAAGGATCCCTTTCATAAATAATATGACTGTGCCTTCAGCCTAGTGGGCGTGATTGTCACTGAGGAAACTCGGCATCCAAAATGTTCATGATCTCTGAAATTATAAACATTAATATTAGGATATGCCCAGTCAATCACTGTATACTTAAGCCATGTGCCAGGGGCATCATTTGAGGAGGATATGTTTTTGAAAATGTATGTAATTATGCTAGAGCAGCACCTTAATCTCCAGCCAGTTTACTGGTTCTACATGCTGAATAGCCCCACTGCAACTAAAATAGTTATTCATTAATCCTACATGTCCATTTCACCCAACAACAAAAAAACTCTGTGTATTGTTCATTGATATTCACAAAATCAATGGCTGCTCTACCTAGGCTAAGTATTGTGATCTAAGTTTCCAGGTGATGGCTATTTTGTACACCAAGGAAACAGTCAGTTACCATTATAAAACATTTGCCGCACCAAATAGCCAGAGAGGTATATATACCAAGGCATTAAAACATGTATATAACTGTAGTTAATGATTCAGGAAATGTCATCCAACAGCTTGTCAGAGCTTTTCAACAAACAGCAAAATTCAAAAGCAGTGCCGATCTGTTTATGCTTTCATTCAGATACATGTAAAAGAATGCAAAGCATTTAGAAATATAAAGCATCATAGAAAGGAAGCAGGCATTCTAGATAAAAGTACTTAAGATTAATTTAACATGCACAGGATTTCCCAATTAAAACTTTCACATTAGCGCTGCATTTTAAACAGTTAATCTCCTAATGAGACATCCCCAGCAATGAAAAGTGAATTGCAGGATTCAATATGGCCTTGAGGCCTGTATGTGCATCTGGAAATGGCTGTGACTTTTGTAAAAGCTGGATTTATGTGATTTTGTACAGAACATCTGAAATGAAAGAGCTATACTGCCACCTAATGTTATTGGCTCCTTCCTCATGTCACATACATCTGGTTTTATTCATGAAGTAATCTTGCTCGCTTTTACGTGAAAAATTGGAGCTTTGAATAAGGGCCTTTTTACGAGGGCTAGTTGGTTGATGTAGGTTTTGCTATTTGAATACTGAACAGTAACATCCTGGAGAAGAATAAATTAGGGTCACTCTCTCTTCTTCACTTCTCCCCTCTGGAATGTGTTCTTCAATTCTTTCCCATGCCGACTTTCATCTCAGTCACTTCTACGTGATTAAAGGAGGTGCATTAAGGATGAGGACTTCTCTCTTTCCTGTAGGGGCAAATATATATATATATATATATATATATATATATATATATATATATATAATAACTGTGTGTCTGATCTTCAGGAGTCTGGAAAAGAAAGATGCTGCTCCATGTTCCACAAGTAGAATTCCAATTTATTTCCATGAAGCTGGCTGAACTGCACACAGTGCTGTCATGGCTGTGCAGTGCACTTTCACACAAAAATGAAAAAACTAGAAAACTTATTCATCTCTACTTTTTTGTGTCTTACATCTGTGGCATTTTTTATTTTTATTTGGGTAACATACTGAAACAACTTTATTTATTTATTTATTTATTTATTTATTTATCCTGAACACTTAGAAATTATTTTCCCACTAGCAAAAATAATAATTTAACACAAAATTTATTGTGTGATACACTTACCTTTGCACCATAAAGCCTGCATCAAAGTCCTTCTGCAGCTCCAGGTTGCCAAGAAGTGGGAGGCATGTCCAGTTCGGTCTATGAGATGGAGTCTTGCACACAAATATTTTCATAGCCCCCACGCTGTTAATAAACTAGGTCTAAAGGGATACTATGAAGAACAGAGTTAAGAGTTTTGGGCAATGGTTGAACTCCAATCAAAGGATAAGATCAGTGATCATGTGTTTTTAAAGTTCAGCACTAATTTCTGCTGGGTCACATTTGTACTCAAACTTTTCAGCAGTTTGCAAAATTGTTAAATAAAGGTGATGATATCAAAAATTTTGTAAAGTAGGGCTGAGCAAATAGGTCAATATTGGTTTCTCTCAGCTTCTCATTCTTCCAACCTTAAATTAATTCTCCACATTTCCACATCCATTTGTGATTTTTTTAAAAGAAAGTCCTCATGAAAATTCATCAGCACTTTCTTGTATGTATGTAATTTTCCCAATAAAATGCATGCATGTATGCTATTTTATGACCGTATGCGTTTATATGCACACAATACAATAGTACAGTGGTACCTCAGGTTACATACGCTTCAGGTTACATACGCTTCAGGTTACAGACTCCGCTTACTCAGAAATAATGCTTCAGGTTAAGAACTTTGCTTCAGGATGAGAACAGAAATCATGCTCTGGCAGCGCAGCAGCAGCAGGAGGCCCCATTAGCTAAAGTGGTGTTTCAGGTTAAGAACAGTTTCAGGTTAGGAACGGACCTCCGGAACGAATTAAGTACTTAACCCAATGTACCACTGTATATGCATTTTTGTTTATATATGCTGGAGAACTGCATTGCAAAATTCAGGTAAGTGTGAATTTAGAAGGATGATTGTGTTTCAGTTTACATACTAATATACATACAATTTCAAAATATTTTTCTCAGAAAGTATAAATTAGGTAAACTCACCTCTGAATGCAAACTGAATCAAAAAAGTTTCCTCTATCCATATTGTTGAGAGAGGAGACACAAAAATATTCATTTACAGTATAGACCACCATGTTCCCAGTAGGGATCCAGGAATGTTTTATTTTGTCTCAGTTCCCTACAGAAAATAAAGTTAAAAGGAAGCTTTCAAAAGTTGAAAAAAATGATGAGATATCTGCTGTCACTTACAAGATATGAAAAACCTTGGTGCATGTACCTGTCATTTTGACAATAAAAAACTTCAAGCTGAAGGTGAGATGCAAAGTCATATATTGACAAACCAACCTACCTTTCAACCTTGGGAGTAAAATGTGCTCAGTGCTTTCCTGAGATAAGGCTGGAGACAAGAAAAATATGTTAGACTGCAAAACTACCAAAAACATATTTAAAGGCTGAGCATGGGTGCTCTCATGCACCCTTTTGGAGTGGGTGCACCTGACTTTAGATCTCTTCTCTCTTATGAAATTTACTGGGTGGCTTTGGCAAATCTCTGTCTCCAAACCTAGTTAACTTCACAGAGTTACTGTGAGAACGGTGAATAAACCACATAGCACAGGTACACTTGGAATCCAGATCCAGTCCAGCTAGTCTCACAGCCAGGGATAAACAGATGCATAAGACAGAAATCCCAAACAGTAAAAGTAACAGGACACATTTTTTTATTCATTTATTTGTGTGTCGAGGTCCCCAATCCACCCCCCAAATAACTCACAACAGACACGTAATTTTTGTTTAAGATTTTTGGCATGATTTTGGCCACAACTTTATTCAAATACAAACCATGAGTGGTTGTTTATGCATTGGTTAAGACTATCTGTCCCCCCGCCTGGGGACAGAACTGACTTCTGGGCACCACCGAAAGACAGTGCGGGGGAAAGCAAGTCGGGGAGGAATTGGAGCTGAGACACAGACCCTCAACTCTCACCCGCCTGCTCCCCGAAGGCTTGCCAGCCCTAGTCCCATTCCAGGGATTGGACGAAAAGATGGCAAGCCCCAGGATTCCTTTAACGGAATTCCCTTTCCGCAGCAACCATGGAGGGGCAGGCACAGCCTATCCTAACCTCTCCTCCACCAGATTTATAACCAATGCCTAACCACAACCTTACAAGTTGTGACGATTTGCTACGCAGTAGGCAAAAACCACCCAGCCAGCCAATTTGCCAGGTGGAAAAATTCCTACCAGGCCCCTGCTCAAAGGCAGACGACCCCATGACAGGCATAGCAAGGTCAACGCAACAACCCCTTACTCTAGGGCGGGTGGGCGGGTGATCCATTGCACGCAGCAAAAGAGAAAGTACAAGGCTGCGTGCAGAGTATTTAAACCTTTTACCCCTCCCACCAAAATTGCAACATAACTTTTACCCCAGCAACCCAGTGAACCAATCACTGCCCCAGGCCATCTTTAGAGACCCTGCCTGGTAACAGAGGGGTGGCTCAGTAGACCCCACCGCAACACGTGCTCTCCCTGAAGGAGAACACACTTTATAGACGTCTTTGTATGCTGCCATATTACAGCAACACTGTCTCAAGCAGGAAACACCTTGTGACCTCCCTGCCCAAAATGAAGGTGCCCTTGTTGCAGTCCTGTGTGTGAAACAGTGAACTGTCTGTTTCTGCACATCTCTTCAGATGCTAAAGGTGGGCCTACCCCTGCAATCCTCAGATTCTGGATGTATTCACTTCCTTTTCTTTTGTTCCCTTTCTTCTTCTTTATTTTCTTCCTTCTCTTATACATTTCCCCCCTCATTTCTCTTTTCTAGTTTAGTTTTGCTTTTATTGTAATTTATGCTGAAAACTATAGGATGTGTAAGGGACGCAGGTGGCGCTGTGGGTAAAACCTCAGCGCCTAGGACTTGCCGATCTTCAGGTCGGCAGTTTGAATCCCCGCGGCAGGGTGCATTCCCATTGCTCAGTCCCAGCGCCTGCCAACCTAGCAGTTGGAAAGCACCCCCGGGTGCAAGTAGATAAATAGGGACCGCTTACTAGCGGGAAGGTAAACTGCGTTTCTGTGTGCTGCGCTGGCTCGCCAGAGCAGCTTCGTCACGCTGGCCACATGACCCGGAAGTGTCTGCAGACAGCGCTGGCCCCCGGCCTATAGAGTGAGATGGGCGCACAACCCTAGAGTCGGACACGACTGGCCCGTACGGGCAGGGGTACCTTTACCTTTATAGGATGTGTGAACCAGGCAAGAGTCAAACATGGTTCATTTCTCCAGTCTAGGTTCTGAAGCTTTGAGTGGACTAAGGAACCCTACTTCACAATCTTAGTGCCTTCAGGGTGCTCACTGATCATGCTACCTTTTATTTACTTCCCCACACAGACCTCACTGTTCTGACATTATTTCATCTCCAATTTACTGGCACCCCCCAACACTTAACTGCTACCCTCCCCATGTGGTATAAAGTGTAAACAAGGGGAGCGGGAATCACCCAAAGCTGCCCTCCTTGACCAGTTTGGTTGACAAGCAAAAATGTCCTCCTCAGTCTTTCCACAGCCATCTATATTACATTGTGACCTAGGAACTAGTGAGTGAATGCTGAGACAAGTAACAAAACAGGCCAATCAGTGATTGATGCTATAACTTGGCTAAAATAGTTCACCTATGCCTCATCCTGTCTTGGATTAGATGAAACACTATCCTCCCATCCTTCATTAGTGGAGAGGAGGACCAGTAGCCTTTCAGTATCTGAATATCTGCAACTATTTCTCATAAATTGAAGTTATTAGACAAAAGAGTACACACTGATATTTTTTTTGAAAGAAATGTAAATGACTACATCAATCAAGGCAACTAAACCATGACCACAGCTTCCTCACCACATAAAATGTATCTTTTAAAAACTCATAGATTTGTCTCTTAGAAGCTCCTCATGATGTTAGGGGCCTGAAAGACTCATTTTCTTTTCTTTTCTTTTTTACTGTACACCAATGGCTCAAAGAACCTCTAATGCTCATTAAAGAAGGTGACAAAAATCCTGCAGCCATCCCACATTAAGACTATTCAAATATAATTATGCACTGTTGTTGATTGAAATTATGTTGACAAATTTACTCCAGGCAAACAATTCATGCAGCTGCAACAATACACATTTCTAAGAGAAGGCACAGTGTTATAAACTTGCTCAGGCCAAGTGAGTAGTTTATAAAACAGTGAGCATGAAACTGTTAATGATACTTCACCAGAGGGGTTTTCAGGGAACTCTCCTGCATTATGAGTTGTGAGGAGGCACATAATCACAGTGCTAACACTTGCCTGTTTGCTATCCCCTCACGCCACATCTGAGGATTTAGTATTAGTGTGAAGAGGGCCTAAAGATGTGCAGATGATCAGCCAGTGTCCCAGTTCCTGTGCAGAACCCTTAAGCACGACAAGTATGCAGTAAGAAGTGGGGGATTGGCTAATGGGTGTGATCTTCCACATGCTCACTGAACACAAGGGGAAGTTGTCTAAGCACCCCTGTGATAGCTGTATCTACTGAATCTTTACCTGGCATTTGCAGTAAAGCCTCCCGAACTCACTTGAATGTACTTTTGAGTAATAATGCATAGGGTTGCAGCGCCTGGCTGAAATTGCTAAAAGTAAGCCTGGCTGAGTTTCCGAATCAGCATGATGCATAGCATCCACTGCAGTTCCGGGTGCACTTCCTTTGGCATAAATCCTATTGATCGCAGTGGGACTTGGTTCTGAATATGTGTGCATGGGACTGAACTGTGTGGGGCAGATGTGGAACTCGCTGCTTCAACTGCCGGGGCTTTCTTTTCCTCCTCTTCATTTATCCTACAGCTGTCCTGCCTTTTCAAAATATAACATATTCAAAGCAGGTGCTAACATTTCTCACTGTATAGCACAGCTCCATTCTCTGGCTGGACTCCTGGGTGCTATTATAATTCAAACAATAAATAATAACAACAAAAGCCTGGGAAGGATAATGGAAGTGCCCTTATTATACCAACCAGGATGTGATGTAGCATACTGCATGTTGTGTTACACTATTCCGAAAGAGGGTCTTTGCTCTGTGTGGGTTTGTTCCACCACTATAACAAATGTATTCATGATCCATCTCAGTGAATTACCTCGTACTAAAAATGAATCACCGTAATGCTACCCTTCACTTCTCCCCAACAAGGAGATAATACTTTTGGTATGTGATGCCATTTTCTATGGGTTTTGACAAACCTGAAATAATTTAATGAGGCAATAAGACCACACTCGTAGTGCAGCCAGAACAACATAAGTCACCTTGAGGTAGTGTTATATTAAAAAGAGTGAGCAAGAACCACTGAAGCAATTCAGCTTGTATTTGGAGAACTATGCTTCATTGTGTTTTCATTCCTAACTATTGGGGATGCTATGAGACATCCCCCATTACTATTTCATGCCTCACAATGATCTATGACTTGGAGGAGGAGAGTCCCATGTGAGACACTCGATAGAGTATGGAGTGGTTATGGAGGAGGGGTAGAGAGGAGAGGCAAGGAAAAACAAGGCATTAGCACTCTAGCTATAAAATGGTACATATTTCTCATTATCTGAAGTGTTAAGGTGGCAAGAGGGCAAAGCTCCTATGCCTTTAATATTTGTGTAAACAAACAAAAAAAACCCCAACCCTCTAGGTGTTGTTGAACTCCAGCTTTCATCAAGTCCATGCCAAAGGTCAGGCCAAAGGCTAAAGGTCGGACATGATGCATTGTGGTCTTACTATCCCCTGCTTACTGAAACAGTAGAAATAAAATGGCTAAAAACAGCATTCCAACCATGAGCTTGTTGTCTCTTTTAAACTCAGAAGCATTTACTTAGAAGTAAGTCCCAGTGAGTTCATAACCCCTTCCTCAGCTGATCCATTATTACCTCTCTCCATTCATCAAATGCTTAATCTGATGACCAGGGGCATTTGATTTGAATCTCCAACAGGGCACTGAGTTCCACCCATGCAAGTATTGTGTCTATTTTGATTTATACCCCCCCCCCCCACCTGCCAAAATCAAAGTGGTCTGGTTGAGGGAAACTACATTTAAAAAATAAATGTTTGTGGGAGCAGATAAGTGACCAGAGGTCACTGGATCCGTCTTAACCTCAGAGCTGCAGTCGCCAGACAACTCTGCCTCAGAGAAGTCCTGATCCAGGACCATGACACCAACCAGGAAAGGGACACCGCCTGGCCTATTCTTATACCTTTAACAGCAGTCTGGTTGCCAAAAATGCTTTTCATAGCATGTGGAGTTTACCTGCTAATAGCTGTAGATCAAGCAGCACCTCTTAAAGGCAGAGGAGCAGGGGTCAGTGGAAGAAGTTGGCAGTCCTTTTTCCAAAAAATATGAAGAAGAGTGAGTTTCACAGATCAGGTTCTAGCACCTCCCAGCTTGTCCTTTCCCCCAGACTTCTCTTCAGCGTCCCACCACCACAATCCAGGATCTAAGTCATCTTCTTCTGTGTCCTCCCTGGGGGTCTCTTGGGCAGGTAGCTTCCACCACCCTCATCAAGCCATTCCCTGACAGGTACCCATAGAGCAGTAGGTCTCTCTGGATGTAGAACCAATTTCACTTTTGCTGTTATTTCATGAACTACTTTCTTGTATCCTTCAATAAAATCTGAGTAGGATAACTGTTTACATTTTCTCCACACATTGTACCCAGTGTGTAAATGTTACCCGTTCCTACCTTATTTGATTGTTAGCTTGGCATTAATATAATGGTATGATGAAATTCCTCTTTTGGTTTCTTCATGTTTGTTTGTTATAGTTTCAGAGTAGCCTTCTTTGAATGAAACTTGTGAAAACTTGTGAAGACACATATGAAACTACCAATGTACAGCAGATTTGCTAAGTTCTACCAATTATTTTCGGGTACTGATTGTGTTATAGATTTCACAAGCTTTCCATGAAGTCTATCCTTGGTTACAGATATGAGCTTAATCTCTGCATGCTATTGCTATTATTCAGTCATGTTTATAAACATGCAATTATCTCAGACTACACTTAGTTCCATTCTAGGGATATGAGACTAATAATTAAGATGGATTTACAAATGTTTGCATTCAGGGCTAGTAATATTGTTCTGCAGAGAGTCCCTACTTTCCTCCTTCAAGGCTGCTAGCTCCCCCCCCCCCCCAACTATAGCAATTATTACTCCTTGAGGTATTGCCATCTGTACATCGTCCAGGAGATCCTAATTAACCAATTAACTCTGACAAAAGGCCACCACTTGCTGCAGGACTGTGCCATGCTGCACCATGCTAGCACACATGGCGGGAACAGCATCACAGCAGAAGTATATCAAGCTCTCTGCACAAAAGCTGCTTACAGACCTTCCAAACAGGGTAGACAAAGGAATGGACAGTGTTCCTGAACACTGAATAGTTGTGCAGAAGAGGGTTTTATTTTATTTTGTTTAAATTATTTGTTTAAAAGCACTTCAAACCAATTGATATTTTTAATATATATATATCTTCAGAGGTATTTCAGCAGGCCTAGCTTTTGGAGAGGCACCCTATTTACAGTGAATGTGCATTTTGGGGGGAAAGAACTTACTCCTACCCTTACCATCTCAGATACATTCATTCTACACAGATGATGACCTGAGGAGGGTCTTTATCTCATGTCAAGCAAAAAAACTTCAGCTTCACTGCTGCTTACAGACCTTCTATTTAGGGAGGAAGATGCGGGAAGGGAAATATGCTAAGGCAGCTTGGTGACCCCTTTAGACCCCCTTGCAGGTGATTGGTAGTGCATGAGACCCACACCTAAGGGTTGCATTGGCCAGGAGCAGGATAAGTGCTGCCTCTGAGGTTGACTTGCCTCATGAACCCAGAGTTGTAGGGCCGGAGTGGGGTGATGCAGGAAATTCTCCCTACTTGTGCTTCGAGCCCCAAAACCCATCCCGAATGGAAATAAAGACATAGTGGGAACAGAATTTAGTTTAAATGTTAATGGGCAGATTTTGGCCACAACTTTATTAAAATACACAAATGTGACTGGTATTGGCTTAGGCATTGGTATCAAACTATATCTGGCTCCTGCCCCACCCTGCAGGAAGCCTGGAAGGGTAAACAACCAGCAGGGGGGGGGGTCTCCATCAGTGTATATTGACTGGTGCTCACCCCTGGGGTTTCCGGGGGTCCTGGCATGGCCCTAGCCCCTCTCCGGGCTTCGGATGAGGCTAAGAGGTAGGCAAAAACCAAGTGGCCACAACCAATCTGCCACATTGGGGGAAAATTCCTATCCGGCCCCCATTCCAAAACAGCCGACCAACTGAAGTCCAAAGCAAGGCCAAACATGACCTAATTAATGGGTGGGTGGGTGGGAGGGTGTTTGGCAGCACGAAGCAAAAGGAGGTCCCTACGTCGCGGTGCCAAATAGATACCCCCAACCCCCAACCTTGCCACGCTGTTGATTGGCTAAAGGCCATTGGCATAACTGTGGCACCACCGGCTTAGAGCAGGGCAAGCCCCACCCACAAGCCAGTTAGGGAAAAGTTTCAGGGCCGAGCACAACATGGAGCCTCTGTTAGGAGGATCCAATTTACCTTCAGTGTGTGGCCAGTGTGTGGCAAATATATAAAATCCATCCTGCAGAAACCCTGTAATCTCTTGCCCCCATTTTTATATGGTTAACTCTGCCTCGGATTAACTCCAAGAAAACCCAGTTTCACATCCAATATCCAGCCCATTAGATCATATTTACTCTTATGAGAATAACTTGAAACTCTTTTTATGTCAGAATAGCATACAAGCTAGAACTCTGACTTTTTTATTTTTAAGATAGATTTCCCACCACTCAGCAGCTGCAACTGAAGCTACCTCTGGCCTGAAAACCACAGCTGTGTTTTGCAATTCTTTGGAAATGATGCTCCGCTATTAATCTCATTTTGTTTGCATGACTTGAAACAGCTTTTGTCCTTTATAATTATTCAGGTGCCCCTTTAGTATAAAACCTATATGCTGAACACATCTGGTTTCAAGAGTCCCTTTTAATGATTCTGAGCTGAAAACCTGATCTGTAATCCTCATTTTGTAGCCTATCAGTGTGGTGAAGAAAATGCACAACATAGGACTATTTAATTATGTATGCATTTGCAATAAAATATTAGCTAATATAATTATTAGCATTATGAATTATTGTATTCTCTTAATTTTTAAAAGTAGTTTCCAGAGTTGTCTGTTGCTAAGACACCCTGTGCTGCCTCTGACTACTTCCTTCCTGTGAAGTTCGAGAATAGGGAGAGGGGAAGAAATTCAGTTTGATTTGCATTTATGCTTCCCAAAACAACACACACAGCTGCCGTTGAAATTCACACTTCTCTGAATTTTGTAATGCAGTTCTCCAGTGAACTCCAATGTACAATATGTGCAAAAATTGGGGGGAAATGTGGATAAAAATGCACATATTAGTGAAAACAACACACAAAATGCATCGTACTGGGTTAAATTGCTTGTAAAATTGTACACAAATGTGTGTATATTGTGAGAAATGCATGCTAAAATGCAGGCAAATGTTCATGAGAACTATTTAAACAAAAATTACAAATGGATGTGGAAATGAGATGAATTTAAGTGTGGAAAAATGAGAAATTGGTTAAAAAAAACAAAATTGTCAATGTTACCCATCCCTACCCGAGATTCCAGATGCTTGGAAGCAATGATGGCTTCATAGCCCAAATGGGATTCTGCCAGCTTGAGCTGATCACAGAAAGGTTGTATGTAATTTCAAAAAATAAAATATTTTAAAATTTAGCTGGGAATCATGAAGGCTCGTGAAATATAAACCTTAGAGCTGGGATTGAAGTTAGCACTGAATTCAGATTATCCAGGAAATAAACAAAACAAAATAACATACACACCAGTGCTCTTTTTCTGTAACTATTCCAGAAGTAATGTGGTGCTAAGGTTAGTGTGTTGATCCTGTGAGGCTCACACCTTGGGCCAGTGACTGTGTGTCAGCCTAGCCTACTTCACAGTGTTATTGGAGAGAGTAGAGAACCATGTACGCCAACTTGGAAGAAAGATGGGCTGTAAAACTAATAATAAATAAATACTTAGTAATTGTTTTGAGACAGAGTGACCAAAATGAAATACACTGTATTTCACATGTATATTCCAAATGTTGCTGCACCTATAGATGGTTTATAACCATATCTTCTGATGTACCGCCATTGTTTGTCTGAAAATTATGTCTAACAATGTACCTCTAATTTTTGTTTTTTTGGTTTTTAAAAAATGATTTACCAGCTGTGGATAGTTTTAATTGTACCAAATAATATTTTTCATTCTATTTATAGGATTCTGCAATTAAGGTACAATTAATTCAATCCAAACACTCCAACCGTATGATTACAGTCAATCTAATCTCATTTGGAGCAAGTCATATTAATTATAGCCACTAATTAAATGACCAAGCTGAAATATTTTTGAAAAGTTATAAACACATTAACTTTATTTGAGGGTGAACAAACAGAGAGAAAATGTTAAACTTGGGATTGAATGTGCTGGGAAGATGCCAAAGTACAAACAGTTCACACACACAAATTAAATAAAAATAAACATTTAACATTTTTGTTTGACTGCCTATGAAATACACTTTTAAAGACTTTTCAATACCATTCCTTATATTTGCACAGTTTTAACCAATAGCCAATCATATTTTTGTCACAACTCTGTTACCACTCCCCACATCTAGACACACAACCTGCTCTATGGATGGTCTACTGCAAAGTAAATAGACTAAATAAAGTAAATAGACAAAGTACCGTATTTTTCGCCCCATAGGACGCACCGGCCCATAGGACGCACCATGTTTTTTTGGGGGGAAATAAAGAAAAAAAATTTATTTCCCCCTCAGGCGCTTGTGGGGCCAGGAGCGGGGAGAAGCGCTTTTCTCCCCACCGCCAGCCTTCACATCAGGTCTGGGGACAGGGGGGAGACTCGCTGCGCCTCCCCACTGTCCCGGGAGCTTGTGGGGCAGGCAGCGGGGAGAAGCGCTTTTCTCCCCGCCGCCAGCCTTCACGTCAGGTCCGGGGACGGGGAAGACGCGACGCGCCTCCCAGCTGTCCCTGGAGCTTGCGGGGCAGGCAGCGGGGAGAAGTGCATTTCTCCCCACCGCCAGCCTTCATGTCAGGTCCGGGGACAGGGGGAAGACGCGCCGCGCCTCCCAGCTGTCCCCGGAGCTTGCGAGGCAGGCAGCGGGGAGAAGCGCTCTTCTCCCCACCGCCTGCATGCAGAACAGGTCCGGGGACAGCGGGAAGACGCGCTGCGCCTCCCAGCTGTCCCCGGAGCTTGCGGGCAGGCAGCGGGGAGAAGCGCTCTTCTCCCCACCGCCTGCATGCAGAACAGGTCCGGGGACAGCGGGAAGACGCGCTGCGCCTCCCAGCTGTCCCCGGAGCTTGCGGGCAGGCAGCGGGGAGAAGCGCTCTTCTCCCCACCGCCTGCATACAGAACAGGTCCGGGGACAGCGGGAAGACGCGCTGCGCCTCCCAGCGGTCCCCGGAGCTTGCGGGCAGGCAGCGGGGAGAAGCGCTCTTCTCCCCACCGCCTGCATGCAGAACAGGTCCGGGGACAGCAGGAAGACGCGCTGCGCCTCCCAGCTGTCCCCGGAGCTTGCGGGCAGGCAGCGGGGAGAAGCGCTCTTCTCCCCACCACCTGCATGCAGAACAGGTCCGGGGACAGCGGGAAGACGCGACGCGCCTCCCAGCTGTCCCCGGAGCTTGCGGGGCAGGCAGCGGGGAGAAGCGCTCTTCTCCCCGCCGCCAGCCTTCACGTCAGGTCCGGGGACAGGGGGAAGACGCGCCGCGCCTCCCAGCTGTCCCCGGAGCTTGCGGGGCAGGCAGCGGGGAGAAGCGCTCTTCTCCCCACCGCCTGCATGCAGAACAGGTCCGGGGACAGCGGGAAGATGCGCTGCGCCTCCCAGCTGTCCCCGGAGCTTGCGGGCAGGCAGCGGAGAGAAGCGCTCTTCTCCCCACCGCCTGCATGCAGAACAGGTCCGGGGACAGCGGGAAGACGCGCTGCGCCTCCCAGCTGTCCCCGGAGCTTGCGGGCGGGCAGCGGGGAGAAGCGCTCTTCTCCCCACTGCCTGCATGCAGAACAGGTCCGGGGACAGCGGGAAGACGCGCTGCGCCTCCCAGCTGTCCCCGGAGCTTGCGGGCAGGCAGCGGGGAGAAGCGCTCTTCTCCCCACCGCCTGCATGCAGAACAGGTCCGGGCACAGCGGGAAGACGCGCTGCGCCTCCCAGCTGTCCCCGGAGCTTGCGGGCAGGCAGCGGGGAGAAGCGCTCTTCTCCCCACCGCCTGCATGCAGAACAGGTCCGGGGACAGCGGGAAGACGCGCCACGCCTCCCAGCTGTCCCCGGAGCTTGCGGGGCAGGCAGCGGGGAGAAGCGCTCTTCTCCCCGCCGCCAGCCTTCACGTCAGGTCCGGGGACAGGGGGAAGACGCGCCGCGCCTCCTCGCTGTCCCCGGAGCTTGCGGGGCTGGCGGTGGGGAGAAGCACGCATCTCCCCGCCGTCAGCCTCTAAACCACATAGGGAGACAGCGGGATGGCGGCGTTCCGCCTCCCCGCTGTCCCCCGACCTTGTGGGGCTGGCGCTGCGGCTCTCCTGAAGCCTGGAGAGCGAGAGGGGTTGGTGCGCACCGACCCCTCTCGCTCTCCAGGCTTCAGTGAAAGCCTGCATTCGCCCCATAGGACGCACACACATTTCCCCTTCATTTTTGGAGGGGAAAAAGTGCGTCCTATAGGGCGAAAAATACGGTAAATAGACTAAAAGAAAGTTTAGAAAATGTCAAATGTCTCAAAGAGGGATATGGACAGAGTGCATTTTGAAGTCTCAACACCATTCAACTGCATGCAAAACCATTCAACAAGTACAGCAAAACTTTCCTATTTGTTCCATTATACTCAATTTTTATAGTTAAGCTGGCACACCTAATAATTTTCTGTTCAAACTTTGTATGCCATTTTTGTGCCATTGGAATTTCCCAAACATTGTGTTTTCTCTTCTGGGGCTGAATAGCTGTAGGATACAGCAGCTGAACCACTGTAACTGGAGAATAGGATCGCTCCCTAACATTAGTCACAGTTATCTTACATCTCGTTGATTGTAATGAGACATTGATTTCAACAAGAGCAATTAAGCAGGTACTGAACTTTCCTACTGAAATCAACAGACCTTAAAACTGTTTAAATTTGGCTGGATGGTGGCCCATGTTATTTAATTTTTCATTTGCAATTTTTGAATAGTACTAGCACTGATTGTATTTCAATGAATTGTGGGTGATGTCAAGAAGATCCCGATGCTCTCATAGTCTCTGGACTTCTTAGTGATATAGATGGACTAAGGATAAATATGTTGAAAGATTACAAGTTTCTCCATTTAGCTGGGCTCTAAAAATAATACCGATTCTACTTGTAACAGAGAATGTGCTAGTAAACACAGGTGTGTCTGTGGAATATTGTAGCCTTATTTACTTTGCACTTCTTGATACTTGGAAGCAGAAGCAATCCTCCCTTTGTCACATATTAACATATTGTACATTACTTTGGGATGACTGTATAGGTGATTAATAAAATAATGAGAATATTTGAATACTGAGCTATCCCCAAGTGACATTTTACTGTCCCTTATGGAAACAGTATTCACAAAATGACTTCCTAACAATTAAAAACACTATTTTTACCTATGTTTGGATTGTATCCAATTGTGTCCCACTTCTCCACTCACAGAAAGATCTTTCCTTCAGTGGAAGTTTTTAAAAATACCCTTTCTCTTGTATCCCCACCCACACTCCCATACTGCCCAAAACAGTTTTGGATGGTGGATGCAGGAGCTACAGAGTGAGGGGGCATCCATGAAAACCATCTATCATTCTGCTCATGGAAGCTTCCGCTTTTCTCAAAGAGCCATCTGTGAATGGCAGGACAAATTTGGATACAAACCTGTGGAAGTCGAGGCTTTGAAAAACATTAAGTTAATAACTCCACTCCCACTTAGACATAAAACAATATATATTTTAGTGTTTGCATTTGCAGCACAAAGTGTAATTCTGATGGCCCAAAGGATTTAAAAACAGCATGTAGTTGAAATATTTCAGCATTCGTGAGTCACTCATTCCTACTTATGATAGTTTAACAGGCCTCTCATAACATATGAACTAATCATTCTAAAATTCAGACCCTTGAATGTCTGTGGCTAAGATTAGAGAATGGGCATATACCTATCAGAAAGAACTGTTCATATGCCACAAGCATTGCTTTCTCTTTTGACTGCAGTGTTGTGGTTTTGTTGCAGAAGATATAAGACACTTGTGAAGCTGTGCTGTGTTGCAAAGAGCAAATAAAACTCTGGCCATATATGATTCTCCACCATGTGAGAGGTGACCATTCTTTGAATTCCAGTCCATATGTTTGATGGGAAGAGATGCACATATATAAACGGATCGCTTTCCTTTCAGATTTGTTTCTCAGTGTTTTCTTAGGAATATTGCAGTGTCACAGAAGTGACACATCTCTATTAGGACAGGAGTGATTGACAGGAGTTGTGAAGCTGTATATGTGAGAAACATGGGCTGTGAAAATGATGAATGCCCCTAGGGAACACAAGAGACAGGAGCCGCCTGCCTGCTGCCTGCTTGCAAACACAAACACTGCAGGAATGTGTGCTACCACTTTCTTTGCCAAGTGCTTTCTGAGGGAGTCATTAAATAGCCACTGTTCACCAAGTGTCAGTGGCTGAGATCCCAAACCTCAATCTAAGTCACTTATAACACCAGATGACAGTGGAAATGCTGTATGGGGGAGGACCACATCGTTAAAATAAATCACTTTCCTTTCTAGGGTCCTTACTGTAAATACAAATAATAGTGAGGAAAGTGATCAGGATGCCAACAGGTCCAACGGAATGGAAGTGCTGTACCAGGGCATTTTGGCACATGAGACAAATCACAAAATGGCTCCCTTCCCACCAAGGAAGAAGGGGTGAGCAAAGATTGACATGAGGAACAATGGGGGAATAAAGATCTACACCAAGAACAAGGGTGGAAGGACAGAGCCTCCAATTTCCAAGAGGTGACTGTGGAGGCAGCATTGTGGGGGCTGCCAAGGAGGCAGCAGATCCAGCCTCAAAGAGTGTGCCACAACTGTTTCTGTCACTGCAAAGGTAGCAGCAGTGGTCAATGCATTCCTTGGAGGCCAGATCTGCTGTCCCTGTGAAACTACCACCTTAGACAGACATCTCACCTTGCCTCATAGGTGGGCCAGTCCTGTACCATAGGGAAATAGCAATGGCATAGTGGTGTCAAATAAAAATCTGAAAGGTCTAGAGGGCCAAGGCCCCATGAAACCAGATTTTCAAAACTACACGCATTATGAACAGGAAGCATTGGCACTACAGTGGTTCTCATACCTGCCAGAGCCAAGGAGACATTGACACCCATGAACCAGGCTACAATCTTGAGTCCTGTGGTAACTGCAAGGCTTTTCTGCTGCCTCCCATTACCTTGGTAACATAAATTGGGAAAGACAGGAGACAGCAGACATGGATTGCAGTGGGTAGACCTCTTATTTCCAATGATATCTGGAGTGGCCTGGAGCCCAATTTAAAATTGGGGTCATGTTTTGATGAATTATGTTAGAAGTATCTTCATTGTAACCATTAAAGGAAACTGCAATCTACTGAATAAAATTGATCATTTATTCCCAGCTCCAATATCAGATAGGTAGGCTCTACTAGTAATGAATTTATCAAAATCTGACAGCATCACTTTTCTCATATCATTCATAGTCACATAATTATTTATAATGAGAGACAGAAATCTTATTCTTAGTTGATTATACAATCCACAATGGAGAAAGTAACGGACAGGTCTTTAAAAACCTCCCATTTATAACAGCAGAGGGCATTAATTGGAAACCTTGTAAAAGCTTTTCTAAAACACAAAAAGGAAGTACATTAGTTTCTGTGGTCAGGTTTCAAGAGATTGCATCAAACAGAAAACTGAGTGTTATTGATCACTTCCATGTCACAAGCTGCATCTATGGAAAGTATATTATACCTGATATGTCTTTAGACACACAATTTCATCAGTTATTCTAAATTGCTCTAGTGAGGTTCACCCATCACGGTGCACAGCACACTTCATACCCAGAGATCACTTTAACAAAACTACTTTGAAGTAAAATAATTTTGAAAGCCAGGAATATTTGTTGAAAGCTCCCTCATAAGCCTCACAATAGAGCAAGAACTTGAATGTATAGTTCACATGCCCTGTTCTTCAGTCCCTGTACCATAATGGCACTCCAAGTTCCAAAAGCCAAACTTAGCTTAATTGTAGGAAGTACCACTGTATCTATCAGCTTCCTGCCAGACAACAAAGAGAGAAGGTTTAGCATTTTTGTTGTTGCTGTTAATGTCATCCTATAGTTAGAGCCTTTGATTGCCCAATGAAGGGTACTATGTAGAAATTTATGAAATCTTTTCTAAGAGTAATTAAAGGAGGCAACATGTTAGCTAGTCCAGAGGGGCATGACTCTGGAATGCATGTTACTATTACTCCCACCTCTCCTCCTTTTAGCCCAACAGCTCACAGGAACCCAATGTGGATCTTTACTAGGAGTGTCTACTTTGTATGGTTTTATTTTTCTTTTAAATGTATTTGCTACTTTTTGTGTTTTAACTGTTTTTAACTATCTTTACTGTACATCACCTTGAGACTATTGTTCAGCAGGCGATTAATAAATCAGTAATGATGATGATGATAATCATCATTATGGGAGAAGACTAGGTCTCTTACAGGTGGTACTCTGTGACATGAGAGTCTTATCCCCTCACTTTGTTTGCATCACTGCTAGTGCTTTCTTTCTATCTGCCATTCCTTTCCACATTCAGGAGAGGAGAAAAAGCCTACCCTAAAGAACTAGAGGTGTCTGAAAGCATCTGTTTAGTTGCTTTCTCTTTACAGATGTTGGACTGGGGGAAGCTTATCCCTAGAGGGCATGTACATGCAATGCTGGGGAGAAGTGTTGCACTAAATGATTCTCATGGGAGGAAAACATTTTGAGATAACACGGACAGAATCTGGGTCACATGAGGAGCTCATCCTTGTTCTCAACAGCTCAATATTTGGAGAGGGGATTAACTGCAAAATATTAATCTGAGGCAACAACAGCAGTGCCATTCTTTAAACTGCCATTTGAAACCCCCATAATAATAACTTAGCAACAATAACACATCATAACTTCAAAAATAGTACTGTCAGAAAACCCCGGTATGTAGCTTGTGCTTTTCTAGCACCCAGCCCTAAAGGTGGTTAATGAAATTAAATTCTCAGTTCTCCAGTGGGATTTAGGTATCTGTGTAAAAGCCTTTGGGATTGTGACTCAAGGATGAATGTGTTGAGAATGTTTTAGTTGTACTTGGCTGCCGATTTCCACCATGATATCCTGTAATTTATTCCTGTGCTGTCTTTCTGTGAACATGACATTTATTGACTCTCTGGAGAGTGGGGGATGAGTGAATTCACAGTACTGCAAATGTATTCTGAGCATTCTTTCTTGAATCAAGGTTGTCACTAATTTGTGAAGAAAGAGCAATGACAGGTCACCAGGCTTATCTATGGGGAAATAACGTGGGGGGAAAGTGTTGCTCGTCATTCTGTGAAAGTTGCTGAAGCCAAATACTGCCACTTAAGAGCAGCTCTCATTTGGTATTCTCTTTATATTACAAGGCTTGTTATTGGAATTGACTTCCTTTCATATTTCAGAGTTTTTAAATCTTTAAAACTAGAGACAATTTCTGGGGTTTTAAAAATGGTGTTTCCCCATATAGACACCTTGTTTGGACTTGTTGAAATAGGGTCCCCCCCCCTCAATAAAATGAAATACTTTGCAACATTGGATATGGTATTCTTCACATTTGTCTTTATTGAGTTTTAAAGTTGTCATGGCTGGGCCTCAGCTTACAAGTGAACAGTGAATAAACACAACTGAAGACAGAAACTTGTACAAACTCCTTTGACTTCTAAATAATTCAAAAGCAAATCTTACAGCCTATCAGATTAGAAGATGATAGCAATAATGGATATGGTGTATCATTGGATTCTACAGTAAAACATAAGCCATTTTTTAGGACAAATCAAGTAATTCAAAGTACATTCAAGGTGCATTGGATATTTGGGCTCACATGCACACCTGCGCACAAACACAACTTGAAAAGAGATGGATTATCATGATGCAAAAAATCCTTCAGCCCTGCAATGAATCACTGAATACCAACTGCCTAGAGAGAGCAGCTACAAGGAGCATCTTGAAGCCGTAAGTGTGCTAATGTTGAGTTAGCCAAACTAAACATGACATTGTATGGTTACAATTAACATGTGTCATTAAAAAAATTAAGCAGCCATTGTAGGGGGAACCTATTGGGATAAGAACATAAGAAGAGCTTGATGGATCTTGCCAGTGGCCAAAAGTAACCTGTTGTCACAGTGGCCAATGAGATGCCTGTGAAAAGCATGCAATCAGATCATGGATCAGGATCTTGGAAGAAGAAGAAGAAGAAGAAGAAGAAGAAGAAGAAGAAGAAGAAGAAGAAGAAGAAGAAGACCCAGTCCATCTGACTGCGTTGCCCCAGGCACTCTGAGCATCTTCCAATATGGTATAAAAACACAACTATTCATCAAATGTTAAAAACTTCCCAATACAGGATGGCCTTCAGATGTCTTTGAAAGGTTAGTCAATTGTTTATCTGTTTGGTATCCGAAGGGGGAGTGTTCAACAGGATGGACACCCTCTGCCTGGTTCCCTGTAACCTCACTTCTTGCAATGAGGAAACCTCTTGCGTGGCAAGACCCCCAGACCAGCCCCTTGTTAAAAGAAATTCACACAGACACATAATTTTAGTTTAAGGTTATTGGCAAAATTTTAGGCCACAACTTTATTGAATTATAGAAATGTGTGCGGTATTGGCTTAGGCATTGGCATAGACTATATCCGACTCCTGCCCCCTTTGCAGGAAGTCAATAAGGGTAAACCACCCAAAGAGGAAGCCACATCGAGGAAACCCACCTGCAGCTTTCCTCAGTGTCCCCAGAGGCCTGGCATGGCACTAGCCCCTCAAGTGGACTTCAGACAGGACCCAGGCCCTGGATTCCTTTAACGGAATACCCTTGGTCACTGGAGGGGCAGGCGATGGCTGACCTCCCCTTCCGCACAAATCAATGATCACCCCGCTCAAAATGATTGGCCAATAGGCCTGGGGTGATCGTGGTACCACCCTGGCATGAAGGCGTTACTCCGCCTATGCCGGGGGGGGGGGGAGGAACCGGGTTAGAGGCCTACCCACAATCAGGACCATTCTAAAGATGATCCCACTTATGCTACATAAGAGGGAGAGTTGAACCCTTCATCCTTGTGGCATGATCAAATGAGAACTTGAAGCTGCTATTTATCTCAAAGTGACACATTCAGTAAGATTTGTGCACACACATGAAAGCCAGATCTCTCTTTCTCTTTGAATTAAGGCAGTACCTCATACCACATATATAAATATGCATAGGCAGACCATAACAGGTAGGAATGAAAGCTCCAAAAATTCCTGATTCACCCACGTTGAGTAATCCTCAATCCTGTGTATAGTTAGGTAGAGGGACATATTGCCAACCAGGGAGGTCATTTTTATTTTTTTTCATGATGTTTCACCAAGGAGATCCATCTAATTCCAGGGTTAATAACTTTCAGAATTGTCAACCATTTGCCCTTTGGCCATTTATCCCTACAGCAATGAAGAAGCACATAGACCTACACAGGGTAACACTTTATAACAATAAAATCTTGTTAAAACTAGGCCAGTCTGAGATTTTTGCATTTCCCTGTGGATATTCCCAACTATGACTGAAGAGGGTTGTTTTCCACATCACTGAATTTAGGTTTTCTATAGACCGGATATAATCTTCAAAAGTTGTCAGCCCTGTGTGCTTTGTGAGACTCCAGTTTAAATGTTGCTGCTGCCATGGTTTCATTGCTGCTTCAGATTCCCATACAATTTTAATTTAGTTAAAGGTGAAACAAGAAAGCCAGTGAAAAATTTTCTCTTCTGTTATAAAAGAACAAAGCAGCCCTTGTGTTCTTATTTGTTTTCCCTTCATAATTTTAAGCAGGCACATTCTCTCTTGGATAAATTAAATATCAAGTACAAGTGAAGTGCATTTTAAACATTAATTAAAAATGCATATTTAGAAAACAGTGGATGGCAGAAAGGGCTCCATGTTAATCTGACTGTTTTAATTCATTCTGACTAGTTTAATTATGCTAGGTTTTATTTGGCTAAGAGATTTTTTTATTTTTGTTGGCGGGTTTTAAATATTATGGCAAACTGTTTTCATAAAGTAATGACATTATTAGCAATAGAAAAATGCATTCTAATAGGTCACTGTCATGGTTAGTCTAACTTTTCTTAATAATGGCAAAGTATTTTTAGCGATACAAAATAAAGCTGGTATTTATCAGACAAATTGTAGTTGTTAAGAATTGCACGTTTGTAAGCCATTCCTCACAGTTACATATTTAGAGCAAAATCCTTTAAAGGTGGAAGCTGAAGGGGATGGCTGTTTCCAGACACTAAATTTCACATGTGTCTCTTTCAAACACACATATACAGATACCTCAGCACTCGGAAACTAAAACTAATCCAGAATGCGGTAGCTAGACTGATGACTGGGATTGGCCACCGGGCAGCGGCGGAGCAAGCCGATTGGGCTCCTGGGGCAGGACACTCTGCAGAGCCTCTGAGGAGTCTGCCTACTTCCTCCCACTCAGCCACCCTACAGCTAAGAGGGAGGCGGTGGGAGGACCGTTTGGGGCAGTGGGGAGCCTGCAGGTGCCCAAGCCACTGTGTCACTCCCAGGAGAGACGAATGTCTCGGGTGTGCTGCAGGCCCGCCACCAGGCATTTTGTCACACACTCCCCAGTGGTGACACCCAGGGCAGACCACCCCCACCACACACCTCTTCCTCCGCCCCTACCGCCGGGACCATATAACATCAGTCCTAAAGGAACTTTATTGGCTCTAAGTGTATTTCTGAGCACAATTCAAAGTGGTGGTGGGCTTCAAAGCCCTAAACAGCCTCGGCCCAGTATACCTGAAGGAGCATTTCCACTCCATCATTCAGCCCAGACACCGAGGTCCTCCTCCAAGGGTCTTCTGCTGGTTCCTCATTGTGAAAAGCAAAGTTACAGGGAACCAGGCAGAGGGCCTTCACAATAGTGGCCCCCTCTCTGTAGAACACCCTCCCTTCAGATATCAAGGGAATAAACAACTATCTGACTTTTAGAAGACATCTGAAGGCAGCTCTGTATCAGGAAGTTTTTAATGTTTGATGTTTTATTATGTTTCAATAATAAAGCATCAAACACAGCCAGATGGGCAGGGTATAAATTGTTGTTGTTGTTGTTGTTGTTGTTGTTGTTTGTTACAGACCCTCTCTTGGTTGCTGAAATTGGCAGAGGAGGACCCTCTTTGTAGTTGTGTAAAACTGTGTTTAATATTGTGTTTTAATGTTGTAATCTACCCTACGACCTTAGGGTGAAAGACAGGTAATAGATGATAGATAAGAGAGAGAGAGAGATGATTGATTGATGACAGATAGATAGATAGATAGATAGATGATAGATAGATAGATAGATAGATAGATAGATAGATGATAGATAGATAGATGATAGATAGATGATAGATAGATAGATAGATAGATAGATAGATAGATAGATATAGATAGATAGATAGATAGATAGATAGATAGATAGACAGATAGATAGATAGATATAGATAGATGATAGATAGATAGATAGATAGATAGATAGATAGATAGATAGATAGATGATAGATAGATAGATAGATAGATAGATAGATAGATAGATAGATATAGATAAAACAAACCCCATCATTCCTACCCATTGGCCATGCTGGTTGGGGCTGATGGAAGCTGGAGTCCAATAACATCTGGAAGATCATGAGTTTCCTGCCCCTGACTTAGAACCTTAAGAATAAGATATACTGAGACTAGAAAGCTCCCCCCATTTGTGGAAAAGGGAGGGAGGGCTCTTGCGTAGCTTGCAAACCACCTGAATTATAATTTGGAAATGCAAGCTTAATGTTCCAACTAAGGCTGTAATCCTATACAAACTTACTCAGACCCCCTAAACCTGTATGGGCTTGCAATATAAGGCTGTATTTTTAGGGTGAAGTGGGGACCTGCAGCCCTACTGCTGTTGCTGGATTCCAACTCCCATCAGCCCCAATCAGCATGGCCTATAGTTGGGGCTGATGGGAGTTGTAGTCCAAGAATATCTGGAAGGCCACAGTTTTTGCATTCTTGCTGAAGTGGTTCTGATATAGCATACATAGCATACAAAACACCACCCTGTTCCAAACAATGCACAACATTTGATGCAACTGTAACCTTTCTAGACTAAGGGTAATTATAAAGTGGGAAGGATACAGAACAGGATAAATGCATCATTACTTTATCCGAGAAATTCCTTTATTTCTTCTCTGTCCATTGTCCTTATTCTGAACACTTGCTATTTCTAATTGATGGTCTCCATCAGCAAATTAAAAAACAATACACTCCAGACTCTGGCGAGGAAAAACACGTTGAGTAAAACAATATGGTCTATGAGGACGCCACACTTTGTTATCTTTATAGTGCAGAGTGAAAGACAAATTGGAAGGAAGAATGCTGTGCAAGCCTTTTTATTGCTTTTATGATAATCAGAAGAAGCCCCTATTTGTTTTGATTGGGTGGTACATATTCATTCTCCTGCTACAAATTATTGATTTAGTTGAAAACCAGTGGTTGCTTGATTTAACACTTACAGGTGTTTCCTTCTGATAGTTTTCATTTGCAATTTAAATTGAATTTACAAAGCTTAAGTGACTAATCCCCAACTACTAGACATACTCCCTTGGGGAGATATATAAATCCAGTGTCAAGTCAATATATTCGGGTTTAAAGAGTATTTTTTTTTGCTAAAAAGTGGGGAGATAACCACACACAAAAATTGATTGGGGAACAATGGTTTTTCGAGAAAAGCAGCCTATGCAAGTTAAGGAATATGCCAACTAAGGAGTCCTACAGACCACTGCAGCAAAAGTTTTGTATTTCTGCATGGGATGCAACATTGCTGCATTTTAATACTGTCATCATCAGTGGTGCAGAACTGCTTTTATTCGGCAGATTAGGACGTCACATGACTGCATGTGGATGAAGGGAACATGACACAGATGTAGAAGATGCTACATCTGCAACAGTCACTATTCTGTTGTGGATGAAGTATAAAATATTGACTTGCAAAATTGCTACATATCATGCCTATTTAGGAAGCAGCATCACATCAGCCTGTAGCTTGCACAGATCTCCTCCAAAGTAGCCTACAAGCTACTACCAGTTTTCAGAACCAGAGTTAGATGAGACTTCCACATCAGAAGAGATCCTCATCATGGTCCTGGTATGAACTAGGAGCTGGAAAACTCCTGAGACTGTACTCCAGATTATACTCTACCCTTAGAAACTTGCAGAACTGACAAACTGAATGCAGCTAGAATCATGCTTTGTTGTGGCTGAATATCCTGCCTCCCCATGATAACCGCTGGGTCTCAGGTGCAAAGATGCCAATGAGCCTCAACAAAGTTCAGTGATGTAGTACTTCTTTAGCAATGTGTGGCATCCCATCCAAAGCCATACTCAGCAAGAGGAATCCTTACCTTAAGTACAGGTGGGCTCAAGCCTCCATTAATTCATCAAGAAGAGTGAGGCAGCCAGGCTAACTACAAGAAGCCACCAATTGCGTCTTGAAGTTCCTCTTGCAACAGTCTATAGGCCAGCTTGTTGTTCTATTAGTCATCTGGACAGCTTCCCTGCTGCCAACCACATGGCCTTTGGCTATTGTGTCGACCTTGCTGAAACTGCTGGACAGCTCCCCGTTAGTAAATACTCTGTCTGCTATGTCTCAAAGCCCACCTCCTGCTGGGCTGGACTGCTCACCTTCATCATCTGAAAGTCTGGAGGGCACAGGAAAAAGTCATGTATGTGGACACCACAGAGCTACCTATTCCGGCATAAACCTGTGCAGCTGGAAGCACATGCATATGACACTTTGATCTGATGTCTTAATCTTAAATTACGAAAGCAAAACAATGAAAGTAATTTCCGAAAGCAGGTAAGTTTTTTCTCTTTCATTTCCCCCCCTACACTACCATTATAAATCAGGAAATCTGAAGGGACAAAAATTCCGATTCCACATAAATCCTGCTCAGTCTATGGAGTGGATTCCTAGATAAAAAAAGGAGGAAATTGCAGTGGGTGGCATTGCAACATGTGATTTGAAAGTGCTTCCAATGCATACCTCCAAACCTGTTTTGGTTGCTTTTTTACTGGACTACAGCAAATAGCACAGCATGGTAAAGCTGCTCTATTGCCAAAGTATAGGACAGAGCTATAGCTATGTTGACTCAAGTTTGCTATGCACTGTTTATCTGCTGTACATTACAGGTACATGGAACAAGTGCACAGAATCTCCCATGAAACCATAGCAGGATCAGTTAAAGCAGGATTCTTTATAGCAGAGAAGGCTAATCATAGAATCATAGAGTTGGAATAGACCACAAGGGCCATCAAGTCCAACCCCCTGCCAAGCAGGAAACACCATCAGAGCACTCCTGACATATGGTTGTCAAGCCTCTGCTTAAAGACCTCCAAAGAAGGAGACTCCACCACACTCCATGGCAGCAAATTCCACTGTCGAACAGCTCTTACTGTCAGGAAGTTCTTCCTAATGTTTAGGTGGAATCTTCTTTCTTGTAGTTTGGATCCATTGCTCCGTGTCCGCTTCTCTGGAGCAGCAGAAAACAACCTTTCTCCCTCCTCTATATGACATCCTTTTATATATTTGAACAGGCTATCATATCACCCCTTAACCTCCTCTTCTCCAGGCTAAACATGCCCAGCTCCCTAAGCCATTCCTCATAAGGCATCGTTTCCAGGCCTTTGACCATTTTGGTTGCCCTCCTCTGGACACATTCCAGTTTGTCAGTGTCCTTCTTGAACTGTGGTGCCCAGACCTGGACACAGTACTCCAGGTGAGGTCTGACCAGAGCAGAATACAGTGGCACTATTACTTCAGCCTTCTAGATACTAATGGAATACCACTCCCATCATCCCATTCTGCCAGGGCTGATGGGAGTTGTAATTCAACAACATCTGGAGGGTCACAAGTTAGCCATCTCTGGTGCTTCCAATGCGACCTGCCTGATTCAGGTCTGATTCATAAGTTGAAGTTTTCTGTTTTTAATGCTGTCCCCCCCCCCCCCAATTTCTTTTTCTGAAACTTTATTTGAGCATCAGCTGTCATCATAGAGTCATTCATGTTATTTACTCATGGCTGTAATATTATCTCTATTTCCTTCCAACACCTCTGTGCCCTCTCCTCACAATTGATTAGGACATGCCAAAGGAGCTGGTGAAAGGACACAGCCAGCAATAAATCACAGTAAAATACAGTGCAGGAACACACAAAACTCTGTCTCTGACCTTCTTTCAATATGGATTCAATGTCGTCTGGCTGTAGCCTGCTGAGTGACAGTATAACCAGGTTTTATTACTTTGCGCAAGAAAAGTATAACCCCCTCAAAAGTGCAATGGAACCAAAAGGGAATTGCAGCACAGTTATTACCAATCTGATTCCACACAAGACTAAACAGGCGAGCTCTGGAGATGAAGAATAACCAGCAGTCATCCAAGAAGGCTGAGAAAGTATCAGTAGGGGGCCACTCAGAGGAACAAATGTCATTTCTTGAAAAATAGATCACAGGCTTCTGAGAAGTCTATAGCTACCAACCACCCTGCAAGTAGCCACAGGTGCTGTTTCTGTGGTTGAAACATATCAAAGGGAAGGCGGGGGCAAAGGGGAAGAGCCGTGAAGACTGGAAGTGACAGAAGGTGGTAGTTTCAGGTAACTGCAACTTAAGAGTAAGTTCTGTACATATGCCATTCTTTTTCATTTCCTATTAATATTTCAATAGTACTCTTTTTCATCATGTTTTATCTTTCCCAACATTTTGCTCTTAGCAGCTTGAACACCCTTAGCACCATGCATTTTTGTGAATTAGTGAAGGATTCTTTTTTTAATTTATTGTTTCTAATGCCACAAACAAAGGATTTTGCTTTGGAAGCTCCACTCCTCACCCACTAATGAGGAGTACTAACTGAAGATGGTGTGTGTGTGTGTGTGTGTGTGTGTGAGATACCATTGACATGTATAGTGCACTTCCACAGTATGTGAGAGAGGAGAGAGAGAGGAGGGTACCTCACGACCAAGGCCTCATCTACAGCTGCTAGACAATAGCTTTTTTTTGGATCTAGAATTGTTTGTGATTGTCCTCAGCATGGTTTACCCATGAGGGTAGTGTAAAGCTTTTTAAGGATGGGTGCTCTCAGTCACCATTAGAGATAGGCAAGTACCCTGGAGCTCTCCATTGCTTGACTCAGAAATTTTTCAAGGAAACACAACACAGGGAAAATATTCCCAAGCCAATTGAAAGGTCCAGAACATTTCATCTGACCCTGACACCACTTTCAAACAGGATCAACTTTGCCTTATTTCCTGTCAAGTGATAGGGAGTAATGGCAATGTGTATGCATACAAAGAAGAGTTTGTAACCAGCATGGGTAGAACCTGAGATCCTAGGGAATTATGGGGGATATAGTTTCCCTGAGCATTCCAGAAATTGCTGCCAGCATCTTTAGTCACAGTGTTGAGATGATGACATTTGGGAGAATCCTATGCAAGTATTAACACTACACAAAGCTGTCTCCAGACATGGCAATCCAAATCAGACTTCTGTGTACTACAAGTTAACCACTTTAGAATTTAAGGGGGGGGGGATGAGCTTAGTCAGCTTCATTTCATTGTATTTTTAAAACTTGGTGTTTTCTTCATTGACCACAATGTAGTGATAAGTAGAAACTCTCCTAATACATGTTAAAGGGAGAAGCTTCTCTCTCTCTCTCTCTCTTTTTCCCTTGTGATAACTGACAAGTACAAAGTAACACCATCAGTATTTGACATTTCATCATTTCAACTCTTGAGCTCTTTATAATCTTATTTGTATCTATTGTTTTTACAAAGCTCCACTGCCATGTTAACTTCACTCTTTTTAATAATTAAAAGCACTTAAAAGCAAAATTGAATACTTACCAGGACAAGTGCTGATTATGTTAATTTAAATTATAAATGCTTTTTCTTCAGCTTGATCATGTGTTTAAAGTTCTTCAGACAATCGTGCTTCAAGCACATTGGGGATGGAGTATGTGTGCTGATAACTTTCATATGTTAATAGGCTTCACATTTCATGTTAATCTTTTATTTAAAAAAACAAAAAAACAAAACCAGAGGCATTTATCTTTTATTCATTGTATAATCCTCTTTACATACCATACAAGTGTATGAAATATCAGCAATAATCTTTTTTAACCTTTTGATTGCTTAGAAATTTTTAAAAGGATAAGGGCCTGATTTTTTTAATGCCTTTGAAGTTTTGTGCCTTAATAAGTTCTGTTTGAAAATCTGAATCACAAGACCAAAGTGGGGATGGCTGTGCTGGTAAGTTAATTTTTTAGAACAGGACCAGAAATTACTTTGCCAAATGAATGCTGATGACCACTTCAATTTCTATCATGCCAATAGCATTTCCCATGAAGAAGCACTAGTTCATTTGAGCAATACCTCCACACAGGTCTGGCCTAGTTGCAAGGCAATGGCAGTCCCACATGCTGCAAAGAACATCCTGGAGTTTGAGCTGGTCCTGAGTCTAGAGCAATGGTTCTCAAACATGCTTCTTTTTCCCTTTTGTAGTTTAATTTATTTTGTTCAGTGAATCAAAGCATATAATATAAACTGTAGTTTAATAGCATTCTTTCTTTCTGTCAGCGCTGGCATCATTCTCAAAATAAGTGCTGTATTATTGACACTGCAGGCCCAAGGTCAAGCATCTGAGAACAGCTCCTTTAATGGATAATTTTTAAAGGGAAAATTAGTTGACAATACAAAAATAATGGGCCCTAGTCCAAAGCTTTGTTAGTTCAACGATCCACCTCAGATCAAAAAGGACTTGTTTTCTGTCATCAGAAAGATAAGAATCAACTACAAGGTCAAGTACTGATCTTTTCAACTGCTGCAAAACTTCACCATGGATCACTTGCATAGAGCTTGTGAAAAGCTGGTTCTTCAGACCACTGTTTGAGAACCTCTGTTCTGAAGCCATTTAAGCCCCCTGTGGGATTTTTTCTGGCCTCTTTAGTGGGTTTGTTAAATAAAACATATATTCTACAATGGAGCGCCATTTTATTTAAAATTGTGAATGTTTTGCTATTATATTTAAATACTATGTATTTTATATTTAGTTGCTGTTTATCATGAGATACTTTGGACATGTATCACTTTAGGAAACACAATAAATAAATTCAACTATTTTTTCCATTGTTGTTGTTGTTTAGTCGTTTAGTCGTGTCCGACTCTTCGTGACCCCATGGACCAGAGCACGCCAGGCACTTCTGTCTTCCACTGCCTCCCGCAGTTTGGTCAGGCTCATGTTGGTAGCTTCGAAAACACTGTCCAACCATCTCGTCCTCTGTCGTCCCCTTCTTCTTGCGCCCTCCATCTTTCCCAACATCAGGGTCTTTTCCAGGGAGTCTTCTCTTCTCATGAGATGGCCAAAGTATTGGAGCCTCAGCTTCAGGATCTGTCCTTCCAGTGAGCACTCAGGGCTGATTTCCTTAAGAATGGAGAGGTTTGTTCTTCTTGCAGTCCATGGGACTCTCAAGAGTCTCCTCCAGCACCATAATTCAAAAGCATCAATTCTTTGGTGAATTGATTAGTCATTAGGATATATCTGAGTAAGAATGTAACAGGTTAGGACCTAAGAGCATCACTTAGCTGCAAATCTATAGGCAGGGATGTGGAGAGAACTGATAGTCATATGCAGAGATGGAAATCAAAAGCTGTGATTACCTTTTTGCCTAGAGGCAATACCATGCAGTGTGGCGATTCCGATTCAAGCTATGTATTTTACAGGAGGTAAAAATGTTCATCAAACATGCACAAGTTCAGCTCAGGTCTGGTATATTTCTCCTCCAATGCACAGCTGCATATAAAAGGATGACTACATTTCAGAAATAAAACAGAGATGCCCTCAAAGCACTGTTTCCTCTCTCTAATCATTTTTGTACCATACTGTATTGTATCCTTGTGGCATATTACTTTGGCTGTACTGTATTATACAATTGCTTAATAAAGCTTTTCAACAAAAGAAACAGCTTGTAGAAAGGAGTGGGAAGCATAATGCTTTGGATAATATTGCAAAAATGTATCATATAATCTATCAAGTTTACCGTCCAGAGTTTTTTTTAATCTCATAATGGTTCCTTGTGGCAAAAGCAATATGGTAAAACCAATAAAAATTGTTTCCATGCATCTGTAATGTTTTCACTTTAACATACTGCCTTTCTTGGCTATGGTTAACAGAACAGTACATCATAAACAGTCATAAAAAATACTGTTCTACTGAAAAATGAGGGTGTGAACTACTAGAGTAAAAATCCAACATGGTGTTAGGATTTTACATAAGCCGATGCTGGCTACATCCTCGACACATCCTTCATCCAGTTCCACCCACACAAGAGCCTTTGCTACCTCATTCACACAGTAAGAAGCAAACAACAAAAGTGAAAATGAGTAATTTAACAAGATGGTAGAAGAACAAATGGATAAACATAGGACGAGGCCTGTTGGATCAAACCAAAGGCCCTTCTAGACCAGCATCCTGTTACCCACAATGGATAATCAGATGCCTGTAAAAAGGTCATAAGCAGGACATGAGGGCAATATTACTTTCTTGCTGTTGTGCTCCAGCAGGTCGTAGTCTGAGGGGAATGATCCTGGAGATAGCACATAACCATTATGACCAGTAGCCACTGGTAACCACATCATTCAAAATCCCCTTAAAAAGCCATCTAGGTATGATTCAAGCCATCATCATGATTCATAGCAATGAATTCCATAAGTTAACTGTGTGAAGAAGTATTTCATTTTCTCTGTCCCATATCTTCTACTATTCCACCATTCACCTTCCTTAAATAACCTTGGATTCCAGTATTATGAGACAAGGAGAAAAAAATTGTCTCTATCTACTTTCTTCAAATCATGGATAACTTTGAAAAGCTCTATCATGTCCCTCCTAACTTGCTTTTTTACTATACTAAAAAGCTCCACCTGCTGTAACCTTTTCTTGATGAGAGTTTCTATGTGACTTTTGCAAGGGAGCAAACTTACTACCAAGAAGGCCATTCCTTCACATGAAGGAATCTCCATACACTTACAAGACAGAGAAGCCACACTGTAGGTCCCACCCTGAGCTTGGGTGGCCTGACATTTATGTATCGAACATGGATGCCTATGAGAAGAAAGAGTTCTATGTGAGTAAGTATCCAACAATGAGCAGAAGCTGTGGGAAGTTGCATTAACTCAGATATAGTGCTGGCAGTGTAGTTCCAAGCTCCCATCAAACAGTTGGAGAAATTCCATCTTGACCACAATGAAGTGCTCAGTCAGACTACAGCTTCAATCTACACACATCCACCAAACCTTCCTCAAGGAACCCTAATTAAAGCAATAAAAGCCCATGCAATTGAATTGTATCCCTCATTGTGACAGTCCCTGATACAGAAAAGGAAGGGAGAAGTGAGGTGAAAACCCATTCCTGGCTCTAATTGGTGACAACTGAGAGCTGGCTTGGGTATTCAAAAGAATAAGGGTTTCACAAATGTGAATCACTTACATTTTTAATGCAACATCCAAAGCAGACTCAAAGATCTCGTTATAACAAAATATGGGTGGCCTGGATCATCAGGAGGACATGAGTGAGCTATGTTTCAGTAATCCATGTTTATTCTGAACATGGCAATTGACTCTCAGCATCACAATAATAATAATAAAATAGAAGCACTGGAAGGTTCTGTGGTTGCCCTTCATGCGCATAGCTCACATTTATGGGACAGCAGAACAGCCTCAAAGAAAATAAGAACATATTTTTTACATAAGGTATCTAAGGCTCTTGAACTAGTGAAACTTTTTCTCTATTGTTTCAAGGACATTGCTCCAAAATGTGAACTTACAGGGCAAGCCCAAAACACTTGGTGGCCTGATGGGAAGAACAACATAGCCCCACCCCCATCCCATGCAGAGAAGCTAACTGGATTGGCTGTTGAAATTTACTTCAACCCTTGATTGGACAGCAGCCTTCACTGCACCTGAGGGCATCAGGGCAGCTTAGGGAGTGCAGGGCAGGCTGCATTTCACACACCACACTGTTCCTGCAGTACCTTGCTGGGACTCTGACATGTGCCTCCCAGGGGAGCTACCTCATTCTGCCTAATATTAGCAATTGATAGCAATTATAAGTCTATATGTTATCTTAAACCAGTTGCTGAGTGGTCTATTAATGCAACTACTAGAGAGTAAAATGATTCATGAAAAAGAGGAATGTCAATTCCGATTTCATATATATGTTCATGGGGTCTGACCTGGCAGTGGCTGACCAAGAATGAGACATTGGTGTCATAGTGGATAGCTGAATGAAGATGTTGAACCAGGATGGAAAATAAAACTGTCAATATCACAATCCCCATATACAAATCTATGGGGTGGTCACACTTTAAATACTGTGCACAGTTCTGGTCAGCTCTCCTCAAAAACTGATATTGCAGAGCTCAAAAGGTTTTAGAAAAGTGCAACCGAAATATTCAGGGGGATGGAACAACTACCCCATAAGAAAAGGCTACTATATTTGGAGGTGGGTTAGTCCAGAGAAAGGGAGAGTAAGAGGGGACTTGATAGTGATATATAAAATTATGCATGGTGTGGGAAAGGGAAAGGTTTGTTTTCCCTCCCTCTCTCCCAATACTCAAACTCCTTGACAATCAAATGAAACTGAAAGTTGAAAGACTCAGGACAAAAGAAAGTATTTCTTCACTATCATAGGAAGTAGTGACGACCAACATCTTGGATGGCTTTAAAAGAGGAATTTATAAATTCCTGGAAGATAAGACTATGTTTTAGGCATACCAGTGGTCTCTGAATACCATTACTGTGGCTCACAAATGGGGAGAGTGCTATTGTACTCAGGCCCTGCTTGCAGGCTTCCTATAGGCATCAAGTTGGTCCTTGTGGGAACAGAATGCTGGTCTAGATGGCCTGCTCTAGCAGAGTTCTTAAGTAGAAAGGTGAGAGAAACAACTGACAGGAAATATTATGTGGGGATGAGACAGGTGAGGACTATGGATATAAGATGCCTTAAATGTGGAGTATATTTGGATGGTATAGGATTAAAACATTATTTCTAGATGTCAGCAGCTCCAACAGGACTAAATGTCAGCATCACTAAAAAATAACAACAACAAAACCTTACTCATAGACTTCAGAAGGTTTTGATTCATTCAACAATTTTCTTGGCATCTCTTCAGTGCCAAGCACTTTCACTGGGAAAGACCACAACTTTGAGGAGGCAGGAAGGAGTTGTCTGGCTTCCAAATGGATGACAACATGCTACAAGAAAATTAATGTCATTAAGCATTATGCAATGGATATTACAGTTGCTAAGCCAAATGACTTTGAGAACCAAAGACCAAGGTTTGCAATACACTGTCAGCATCACCTCATGCTGAACTCTGCCACTTGAAGTCAGGGATCAAACGTTGGAGTCCACATAGAACAGGAACAACAACACAACAACTAAGCAACAACTAAGGTTCTCTGGGCAGTTTACAATAAAAAAAAAACAAATGAGGTGGGTGCATGTAAAATACAAACAGGACATCTAAAACACAATACAACCCACAGCATCAGTAGTTTAACAATCCATCCTTCTTGTAGCTCTGTGAGTGGAATAGTTGTCTACCAACAACGCTTAGCACCTTAACAAACTGCAGCTCCCAGACTTGGGAAAAGCCATGACTGTTTAAACTGGTATCACAGTGCTTTAAATGTATGGTGTGAATGTGGCCATAGTCTCTCAGGTCCGAAACTCATGCAGAACCTTTGTTAGATACAGTTGCAGGTTTCCAGCTCTTCAAGAAGGATAATTGGAAAGAACTGGTAAAGGTAAAGGTAAAGGGACTCCTGACCATTAGGTCCACTCATGACCGACTCTGGGGTTGCAGCCTTCATCTCGCTTTATTGGCCAAGGAAGCCAGCATACAGCTTCCGGGTCATGTGGCCAGCATGACTAAGCCGCTTCTGGCGAACCAGAGCAGTGCACGGAAACGCCGTTTACCCTCCCGCCGGAGCGGTACCTATTTATCTACTTGCACTCTGACGTGCTTTTGAACTGCTAGGTTGGCAGGAGCAGGGACCGAGCAACGGGAGCTCACCCCGTCGCGGGGATTCAAACCACCGACCTTCTGATCGGCAAGTCCTAGGCTCTGTGGTTTAACCCACAGCGCCACCCGTGTCCCTGGAGAGAACTGGTACCACCATGCAAAAAGCACATACAATGGTACCTCAGTTTACAAACTTAATCTGTTCCTGAAGCCCGTTCTTAAACCAAATCCATTCTTAAACCAAGGTGCGCTTTCCCTAATGAGGCCTCCCACCGCTGATCCCCTTCCACTGTTTGGCGTCCGTTTGTAGACTGAGGTAAAGTTCACAAACCGGAACACTACTTCCTGTTTTGCGGAGTTCATATATCGAATAGTTCGGTACAGGGCTGTTCATAAACCGAGGTACCTTTACTTGTATCACAGCAAGCTATACCACAGGGGCATGTGGCATCATGGCTGGCTTTAAAGCTGTTGTTGCTGCTTGTGAGTTGTATGAACATGAGTGAGGAGCCATAACTATCTTGTTCATTGTCCTTTCTCACATCTCCTCTATGGGTGTCTCTTTTCCTTTTCTTTCTCATGTTGGCTATGTTTTCTCTCAGTTCTCTCAGAAAGCGCCTCAGTCTAATTGTCTCCTCAGACTTCTGTAGTTCCTCCTCATGTAACAAATATATTTCTCTGCAGGAATCCACTGAGAGTCATACTCACAGGGTTACACATTTTATTTAATTTAAAATATTCACATCCCATCTTCATACCTGAGTGAGGTCTCCATGGCAGCTCACAACATGGGGTGGGGGAGAGATGTGCTTAAAAGGTTTTTAATAATTATGAGGAGAAAGTAAGAATTGACTGCCAGTATACAAAGCAAAGAAACAGATCCGTCAGTCAAATCAAATGAAGTTGGTAAAGGAAGAGTGCTAACTAAAGAGTGAAGTGGCCATTTTAAGCTCTTCAGCTAAGGCCAAACTACACCAAGCCATGGAGTGCTGAGGGCAACTCACCTTAGGGCCAAACCAAATGTGATATCAAATATGTCCTTATATTTAACTTACAAGCTGAAAAATTTAACCATTTCCTTTCTTCCTGAGGTCATGTTGAAAGTCTCTTCCCTAGAGCAGCTATCTGCAGGTTTTTTTGTTTAACAAAATTTATATACAACTTGATTTTTGTAGAGCAGTTTACAAAAACAATTACAAACATTTCATGAAAAACAGTTAAAAGCAAAAAAAGATGAAAACATGTTGACATCTACATGTCTAAATAGGCTTGCCTAAACACAAATGTTTTAAGCAGGCTCCACAACACCATTCATACAGAGAAGACACACAGGACTGATTGTGTCAACTGCCCATTTCATCTTGCCATTCCACAGTTAGACTAGGACTTCAACTAGATCATAAGATTTCTCCACTTGTAAATCCCCCAGAGGACTCCAAAACACATTAGTTTCTGAGGACAGGCCATCCCATCAGTCACACGAACCTTGCAGTGGGAATTGCTGCTACCAAACCAAAATTCACCAAGTAATGGTCCAGCCACGACAAGCAAGAGCATTGCATCCCCCTACCTTCAGTCCACTCCTAATATCACTTGATATGAGTCTACATCAGTGATATTCCTTGCCCAGTGTGTTGGACCAATGACAATTTGAAGCAGTCCCATGGTTGTCAGGGAGGCCATGAAGTTCCATTCCAGCCAAAGAGCAACCTCCACATGAATATTGAAGTCACCCAGAACTTTTGCCTGCCACGCTTCAACACCATGCCAGAGACCACCTCAACCAGGTCAGTCAGGTATGTCACTGGACAACACAGTGGTTGACAGATGAGCAGCATCCCCAGTCTGTCTCTCTGGCCCAACCAGCAAGTGCAGACCCTCTAAGCCCATGCAATCATCAAAAGGTAATATAGTAAAGGAGACAGTTAACAATATCAACATTCACCACCTATCAACCCTTTGGTCTAGCCTGTTGCTGTACCAAGTAACCAGATGGGCACAACTGAGTTATGTGAGTTCACTCAACTCACCCATCCAAGTTTCAGTAATGCACACTAGGACAACTCCTCCATCCATGATCAAGTTGTGAATCAGCTTTATCTTACTATGGGTTGACCTGGCATTCAATACCAGCACCAACAGACCCAAGAGATCAATGGATAAACTGCAAGTAACCTTTAGAGGAGTGGAAAGGTTAAACAGGGATAGTGACCTAAATCTAGGCCTTTGCCCTAATCAATACTCATTTGATGACAATTGGGAATTTTTACCTCCCTATACAAATAGAAGCATCAAAGAAGCATTTCCTCCCTCTGGTTTACAACATGAGAGGAAAGGGTTAAACTTCATCTCCCCACATACTGTAATCCTGCTTCTATGCCCACATCCTTGCCCCATGATCCCACCCCTGACCACTCCGTGGTGCACTTAATGAACCTGGTGGTGAATATGCATATTCCAAAAAAACACAGAAGTCTGAGGTGAACACTGAAAGCATGAGTGTCTAACCCAAGTTCATTAGCCATGGCTCCCAATATCAGTGGCAATTGCAAGTCAGCCGCCAACCCATCACCATTGCAGAAATATTTGTATTGTGCTGCATAAATTTATCTACCCTGAGGGCAAGATAACAAGCCTGAAAAGCTATATAGGTCACCAGGATCTGCTTTGGATTTCTTTCTACGTCTTTGGATTCTATCTTAAAAGGCAGAGAGGGAATAGCGTCGTTTTGTCCTATTTTACTTTAGCTTTTAATAATCCATCTGTAAGATGCAATAACTAATAATTGTCAGAAAAACAAAGGCCACTTCCTAGCCAAAAGTAAACTCACTTAGAGTAATTGAATTCAATTCCCATTCAATCTCTGTACCATGTATCCTCAGCATAATTTATGAGGGTTTTATTTTAAAATATTTATTGCAATTTTAAAAAGTAGATTGGTGGAGATCAGTGCAGCTCTCTGGATAACTTCTCTAATGTCCAGGCTTTAATTGAGTTTATCCATCAATGTCTTATACCCTTTTGAGAATGGATGTTGGAGCTGGAACTCTTTTAGTTCTATCTATGGAAAGGCCTGTAATTTAATTAACAATAGCATCTCAGCTGAAAAGTGTAAAGGTTATATCCATCCCACTTTAATCAATCGGATTCTAATACTTTATTCTGATAGCATGCAGAAAGAAATCTTTGGGTCTATTTTTTTGAAGTGGCATAATATAAAACATACAACACAAGGCATTATAGAAGTCATACTTGGCATTACTAACATAAGAAGTCCCTGCTGGATTAGGCCAATAGCTCACCTAGTCCTATACTCACAATGGCCAACCAGATGCCTGTGGGAAGCCTGCAAGCAGGATATGGGTAGAACAACACTCTGCCCACATGCAAGTCACAGCAACTGGTATTCGGAGGCATAACACCTCTGATAGTGGAGGCAGAACATATGGTAGTCATTGCGGCTAGTAGCTGCTGATAGCTTTGCCTTCCATAAAATCTGCCTAATTCTCTTTTAAAGCCATCCAGTTTGGTAGCCATCACTGCCACCTGTGGAAGTAAGTTCCATAGTTTAAATATGTGCTACATGAAGTACTTTCTTTTATCTGTCTTGAATCATCCAACATCCAGCTTTATTGAACGTTCATGAGATCTAGTATTATGAGAAAGGGTTATGAGAGAAGCATATATTTTTTTAACATCTCTATCCTACCCTTTCTCCAAAGAACGCAGAAAGAAGAGCTCACAGCTCAGTAGTATAACACATCCATTGCTTTCTAAAGTTTGAGGTTCCGTTCGTGGCATCTCCAATTAAAGATTTCCACATCCTAGATTATGTAAGTGAAACTAATGCAGAACATTCAAATAGCAAGTAGAGTAACCGTACAATTATTTGCATGCCTATTTAAAAGTAAGTCCCATTACGTTCTATGGATCTTGTTCCCAATTAACTGGGTTTTGGAATGCTGCCTGAAAACTATAAAAATAATATTGGCAGCAGTAAAAATAATCACAGGTTGGTTTGTTTTTAAACCACAGTTTATGAATTAAACACTGCATTCCTAGGATAAATGCAGCATTCCTGTTACAGTAGAATATAACAGGGTTGTGCACTCTTACCCCATCACTACTGGGGAATCAAAATCTGCTATGAGCTTTTGGACAAAGTGGTTGAAATTTTCAGGCACACACCTAGACTGTGAACTTTGCATGCAAAAGATGTCAGGTTCAGTGGCCACCTTAATGTTTCTCACATACCCACACTGCGAAAGACATCTGCCTGGGTCTTTGGACAGCCTTTGCTAGTCATTATGGAAAAGAAAACTTAGACCATTTGGTTGACTCAAGCAGCTTCTAAGCAATTCTCTGAATTAGAATAGGCATGCAGATAGTGGTTTGCCCAATGCTATCCAGTAAATCAGAATCTGAATTTGAGTTTATCTCACACAATGCCAGTATTCCAGTCACTGCACTATACTAGGTTGTCCAAAATGTTTTAATGTTTAACCTAATTAAAATATGCTTTATGCTGTTTGTAATATTCAGAATCCTGAACCTCAGATGCTCTGAATATGAAAATGCTTGTGGAAATTAACAATTGGGGTCTTCAGCCAGAACATAGCAAGCATTCCTATGCTTCAGAGCACATGTGGTCAGGCTTGAGAAGTACCTATATGTAATACACTAGCCATGATTACTATTTTCTACCACCATTGTTGGAGGCATTATGTGCCCGAATGCCAGTTGCTGTGAATCACAAGGGAGAAGGAGGGTGTTGAACTCAGGCCTGGCATGTGAACTTCTCATAGACATCTGGTTGGCCACTGTGAAAGCAGGATGCAATAATAGATGGGTCATTAGCCTGAATATAAAAATAACTTGCAAGTATCTTTGCAGATATCCTAAACAGATTGCCTTGACTGCTCATTTATTTCTGTGATCAGTGTAAGTGCTAGTAACCACATTTAAACTGCTAAACAGGTTGGAACTAGGTTATCCTATAGACCACTTTTGCCAAAACAAACTTGCCTAGGTCTCACCAGCAAATATTCAATTTGTGGGTGATAAGGCTTTCACAGTGATGGCAAAACAGCTGTGGGATATCCTCCCTAGGGAAGTTCAACAATATCAGTCTCTCCTTATTTTCATATGGCATGTAAAAATGTGTTTTTCTGAGAAACATTCAGTGATGTGTTGCTGTTTTTACCGTGTGTTTATGCTTTCTCCTGTTGCTTTTTAATGCACCTGTGTATTTTGCTTTGTTTGAGTTTTAATTTTTTATTCTAATGTTTCTCTTCATGTAAGCAGCTTCAGAAGTCTAGTTTGAAAAGCAAATAAACAAGCTGGGGTGCCAAGGAGCCTGTGTTGACAGATTTCATTCTTATGTGCATCATAAATAGAGCCATTTGTTGAGCAAAGTGATGTTTGCTACATGTGGGGAAACTAGAACCAGTATCTCTTTGTTGTTTAGCATCTAAGTAATCAGAAGTTGATTTTTAACAAAGCATCTTTTTATGTATCACACCTGAATACAGCTAGTTTATTTTTATCCCATCAACTGTCAAGAATAGCCTTAGTTTTAAAAACTATCAAGGATGCCCATTCTTTTGGGGGGATGAGGGGGGCAATGCTTGTTATTGTTTTCAGTAATTCATGTAAATGAATATAGTTTTGAAAATACCCCGGCATGTCCACAGTCATATATAGAAATGTGCTGGCGAGTTGATAACAAATCCAGCAACACATTTCTTTCTATACTGTATATGGCTTTGGATATGCTTTGGTTTACTTATGGGAAAGCTTTTTCTATGTAAATGAATCACGTCTTCTGGAGCTGTCAAATGTATAAAGCAGGTAGAAGCCAGCCAATAATAGCATATTATCTCACAGACCCGACCTTCATTAGGAACAATGCAGAAGAGCATTACAATGTGTGAAGAATAATTTAAATTATGGCTTTTTCAATAAAATAATGGGGGTTTGTCATATTTATAACAAGTACAGTGTAGCTAACAAAAAAAAGAGAGAGCTTTCACTCCTAAAACGTTCCACAGATAATTTAAATGCATGTGATTTTTGCAATAATAAATTAGAGCCTCGAGTCTTTGGGAATTAATCTGCCTGCTGAGCAAGATTGTTTCAATTTGTTTGGAAGAGGTGGGTGTAATCTGTGTGCCTTTGCAGAGGATTGTCCAAATGCTGTCCATTGATCTTTGCAGGTATTTTCATCTTCCCACAAACTGGAGCTGCATGTTGGGGGCACTTAACCATCAAACTGGATATGAAGTTTTAAATGAAGCAGATCCTAAATGTTGTTGAGCATTTAAAGCATACTTTATCCATAATTATCTTAACTTATTTGGACTACAGCTCCCATCCATCCATGATGATTGGCCATGTCAGCTGGTACTAATGGGAGTTGTAGTTTAAAGGATCTGGATGGGGCCAGGTTGGGGAAAGCTGATCTACAGTTTGGCAGTGCCAGACCTGGGTATGTGTTAAGTTCGTCTCCCCTGTTCACATTCTTGCCCATTTCAATTCATCAGTCATTGTTAGGGTTGGCACTTTGGCTCATTTCAGATCTAGTCACAATGTTCTGGGCACTTGTACAGAAAGGTCTGACTTGCTGTTTGTTAAGTTATGCTTCCATCCCAAATGAGCGTTCATAAAAGCTTTGCACCGCAGCATATCATCATTTTGCTAAAGGGGTTATGTAGGGTGAAATTGGCAGAGTTAATGGCCGTATGTGTTTCCTCACGGGGCAAATAAGGACAACTACTCCTCTTTGGGTAGAAATGAAAATATTTTAACAACCAGAGACCCTAAAGAAAACCAAGCTTACATGGGGCTCAGCACATGGCCAGGATTCAAAGAGCTACTTTAGATATGTCCAAGGGCTTTCTGTTTGAACAGCCCCTAGCTCCCATGCCATACCAAAAACTGCTTTTGAAAAACCCTTCAATAAGGAGTACAGAAGAAATACTAAACTTACTAGCCTTAGAAGTCTGGCATCTAAACATGTGAAGAAAATAAGTGCTTCCTTGGAGATAAATGCTAATTAAATAAATACATGTTATGCTAAATGACAAGCTTTTGTGAGTCCTGAACACATTAACAGTCACTGTGGAAATTCTCCCTTTATTCCTACTTCTCCCTCTCTGAAATACAATTTTGAAGTGAGGTTGACAAAAAAATGTGAAAACAATAAACATAAATTTGAAACTATTAAATAAAACAATGACATACAAGCTACAAAGAGAGGAAAAATGCTTTTGCAAGGTAGCTATCTCCTTCCTTTAGAGGAGGAGATTCTTTAGATTCTTGGCTACCATTGTAAAGGTGGCTGAAGGATGAAGAGGCAGTTGGAAAATGGAGAGTATGTATTAATCCTCTCCAGAGAGTAACCATATCTCCCCCCCCCCCTTGAATTTGACTAAAATGTTTTTCAGGTATAACAACATAACAAAACTGCAATTGAATGAAAGGAAAAGGGACTCAAGATAATCTTGGTTTACAAACCATTATTTATACTTATTCCCAAGTCACTCCAAACAACCATGAACTTTGACGATCATGAAAAGTTTTGGGGGTTTTTTAATCTTACTTTAAAAGAGTTGCTATAGCATCAAGGCACTTTTATTATTTGTATGTATAAGTCTAAGTCAACTAAAAAGAATTAATGGGCATATCTACTACCAAATTCACAAATGCCTGCAAAATCTCTCTCACAATCAGCTAACAAATAGCATCACAATTCCATAGGCTCTGTTGAGATCAGCCTTCCCATGGAGAGTGATTCCTGGCAAGGCTGTAATGTCTACTAGTACTAAAAATACAGGTCAACAGCATTATAATACTGTGAGTCCCTGTGCCCACATTCTGCATTCCTTTTGACCAGAGAGGTTGCAGAGAAAGTGATACACAAACCAATGACACCAGTTTAGAAGAGGAGGAGCTGTAGACATTGCAGCCACAATGGAGATGAATCTCAGCATCTTCATGAGACATGTCCCAATATTTCTTTCCCTTTCCAATTGCAGTGCTAAACAAATATGCAGCCTGTCAGATGCAAATGACAACCTGGGGGAGGTGGTGGAGCATGACTTTATCACTTTCTGGAACATCTTGATTGGGAACCAATGAAAAGTTAGATACCATACACCAACCTAACCACCTCAAAATCCTCTTGCCTCTCATATAAATGGCACACATAAACACACACAACAGTCCCCACATCCAAAGGGGAATTGGGCATTATTCTTGTCATTCTTAAGGATAGATTCAAATACACATTATTCATTTAGATATTTTCATGAAATCATACCACTCGATTGTAAAAAAAAAAAATAAACTCCTCAAAATTGTTTACCAAAAGAATATCAAAGCTGTTTACAGAAAGAATTTGCACTGCAAGAGAACTACGTTACTCTGAAAATGGCAGTCCACATGGAATTAAATAATGGGGGATGGGCAAAAGGATTGCTGAATTGTAGGGGGTTGGAATAGATGGCGCTTGTGGTCCCTTCCAACACTACAATTCCATGACTCTATGAAACAATGCTCTATACAATTACTGACAAATATGTACTAGTTTTTTTTAATATAAAAAAAGTTTGCATAACTTCTAGGTTTTGCAGTGTCAGCCTTTCCCATGACCCACTTCTCAATGGATATCTTTTCCTACAATGCATTGGAAAGTTTGTGTTATGCATTCTTAGGTATCCCTGCAGGTGGCTGAGATTTATTTTCTTGATTATAAAAGGCTTACTGCCTCAAAGCTTAAAGATCCTTAAAAATTAGTATTGAGGGTGGGGAATCCAAAATGTGGAAGTGCTGCAGACATAAAACTGTCAATACAGAGTTTCTGTAAAATGAAAGCATTCACTGATTTCTCCTTCACTTTCTTAACTCACACCAGCATTGACAGTGCAAATCTGTAGACATTGGCAAGTCCGAGTCATCAGTCTTGCTTACCACTTGCACCCTGGAGCTAGGCTTGCAATGAATTGGTTATGAAATGCCACATTTAGAATTGAGGGAAGAGGCTTTTTTCATACGTTGGTTTTCTATGGATGATGTTGTAATCAGATTTCATGGCAGACTGAGATCTTGGGTTATGTTGGGTTAGGACTTGGTCCATTAGAACTGCAACCTTGCACTCATTTTACCATGTAAGATAGGGCTGCCATATGTCCAGAAGCTCAACGATTTTTGTGTTTGGATTTTCAACTCTAATGTGGAAGTTCTTCAGGGAGGAGCCTGGGCTCAGTAGTAGAGCATTGGCCATGCATGCACAAGGTCCTAGATTCAATCCCTAGCATCTCCAAGTATGGCTGGGAGAGACCCCATCTGAAACCCAGGAGAGCCACTGCCAGTTAGTGAGTTAGATAGACCAATGGAGTCTGACTCGATCTAAAGCAGCTTCCTTTATTCTATTTATTTAAGTGGGACTTACAGATGAATAATTGAGTACAAGACTGCAGTCTAAAGGTTTAAGAAGCATAATGCCTCCTGGTATAGGTGGATTTCAGCATTCAGATAATTCTAAAGAAAGAAAAGAAAGGTATACACTTTTTTAAAAAAACTTCTGGCAGTTTCTAACAAAATCTAGAGAATGTGAAGCAATACATCTAAAAGAGTCTTCAAATAACCAAGGAACAGTAAAAGCTTCTCGTGAAGCATTAGCCACCTTGAGGACTTTCATAAGGAAAACCTTTAAATCTACTCAATAATTTACGTCTTTACTTTTTTCTTTCTCCTTTTTGGGGGAGTTTAAATTTACTGATTTTGGAAAGCGTTTGTGCACAGTAGGTCTCCACTAAATATTTGATAGGCACAAAAGGGACCCAGGCAAACAGCACAAAAGACCCACATAAGCACCGAAGGAAACCTCTCTCTCAATGAGAAAAAGCATCTCTGAGGGTTGAGTTACGAAATGTCTCTCACAGATTCAAGCACACAAACATATTGGGGATTTCAGGTCAAGAATACCGTTACTTCACTTTACAAAGAGATGTCTGAAATAAGTTTTTCATGATGATAGCGTTCTCTTACCAGTTGCAGAAACAAAACTGAAATGTTGACACTCCTGTCATTAGCAGGGGCAAATTATCCTTACCTTCCCTTACCTGGAAGACACTCAGGATGGACTCTTCCAAGGGGAGGGGAGGCAGAGGTCACCAAAGCTGAGGTGACTGATCGCAGGGAGTGAACTTGCCCAATTTAAGAGCACTCAAACTTCTCTTTACCCACCACTGGCATGTGCCCCCTCCTATAGATTGCCCAGAAGGGATAGTGACCGTCAGGCTAAAAAAAGGTTTCAAACCCTTGCCACATATCAAGTCCTATAAGGACAGGGAGTATTATTAGCCTCCTACTGCAGACAACAAGGGACGCAGGTGGCGCTGTGGGCTAAACCACAGAGCCTAAGACTTACCGATCAGAAGGTCAGCAGTTCGAATCCCCACGACGGGGTGAGCTCCCTTTGCTCGGTCCCTGCTCCTGCCAACCTAGCAGTTCGAAAGCACGTCAAAGTGCAAGTAGATAAATAGGCACCGCTCCGGCGGGAAGGTAAATGACATTTCTGTGCGCTGCTCTGGTTCACCAGAAAGCGGCTTAGTCATGCTGGGCACATGACCCGGAAGCTGTACACGGGCTCCCTCGGCCAATAAAGCGAGATGAGCGCCACAACCTCAGTCGGCCACGAATGGACCTAATGGTCAGGGGTCCCCTTTATCCTTTTTACTGCAGACAACAAAAGGAGTATAAGGCCTCTGCCAGTCTTTACTGAGCTTTCATTCTCATTTGTTTGCAGAAAGGTTAGGTTATTGTGCATCAAGAGTCATCCCACACTTTCCAGTGCATTTTCCCCATCACTTCCCGCATTGCTAAAAGCCAAATCTTTTGGGTAATAAGGCTTGTTGTGCAAGTCCTTATTAACTATAATTGTACAACCTGAATTTTAATATGACTGAAACTTCATAGAAACATATGTGAATTAAAAAACCTAAACTTTTCTAAAGCTTTTGTAAAACTGCAATAGTCATTTCTGACAATACCATACACAAAATGATTCCCCTTGTTAATTAACCATCCATAAATATAGATAAATCCAATTTACCTTATATATTTCTACAAGGTAATAAGAACTCATACATTTTATTCAATTCTCTATCAGAACAAACTTCAGTTCTTTCCTTAGAGCTATCCACTGACTGACGCTCCCTCCATCGGCTTAAACCAATATCCTCATGGGGGTTACACTAGTAAAACTATATTCCCAGCATGCAGTCCCAATGATGGGGGGAAACAGCCTGTCATGAAGCTGTTAAATTCACAGCAAGTCTATCTGGTGTGTTTTTTTAAAAAAAGGTGGCAGTCCTCAATATGAGGAACCTCTGTGAAATGTCCCAGTTGTTACAAATTCTTTTAAGTTACCTTAAACATCCTATAGTTGTTTCTTTTTCCTGAGCAGCATGCAACAAATTCACCTCAAATTTCACCTCAGGGGGAAATTCAGTGAAAACTCTGTTTATTATTAATTTACTCAGGTTCCATGTATGGGCCCTAGTATTCCACCACAAATCCTAGCTATGAGCTCTGAGAAGCCCTCGCTCACATTAAGCTCAGCTTTTCTTCACTAAAGACACAATTCAATGAACATTTATCCCCCACAAGCCCTGTTGAAACAAGCAGCCTCTAAACTGCACTTGATGAATCATACCCTCTTCCGGTTATTTTTTATAAACATAACTGCTATATTAGAAGACAGTTTAAAGTAACATTTGAAATTATATGTTTGTTTGTTTATATATTTATTTATTTTTAAAAAATTATTATGACAAAGATTCTCAGCTATTCAAACGCAGGTGCTGGAAATCCAAAAGAGCCTTAACAACCAATGAACAATGTAAAGCCAGAAATGAAAATATTGAAAGAGAAGTAAAGAGGATTTCAAATCCATTTTACACAGTTGCAGCTGCTGTGACAGTTTATTAAGCTTGCAAGGAAAAGGATTTTTAAAAGTGAAATATTTACCATAAGCTAAATAAAATTGTCACAGTGCCTCAGCTGACGGCCACATAAAGCTGAGCATTAGCATTTCATAATGAGAGTGTTATCTGATTGATTCATTGAGTGAAAGGTGGAAGAAATAAGATCAAACTTGTGGTATAAAGAAGACTACAGAGAAGGAGCAAGAGAGAGAGATTGGGAATGGGAATGGGAATGGAAAGTTGTAATAAAAAGGATGGAGGCACCCATTTTAGTTCTAATTACCCATATGATTAATGACACCACATTAGTTATTATTCATTTATTTTCAAATTGTGCACCTTGCTTTAGTGCACCAGATTTCTTACAAACATGGATAGATGACAATATCTGGATGTCTAAACAGTCATTAAAACATCAGGAAGAGTGCAGCTCTACTTTTGTTGATCTCTTTGCAGCTTTTGATACCATCAGTCATGATATACGCTTGGACTGGCTCTGTGGGAGGCACATTGGAGGCACTGGTCTACAGTGGTTCCACTCCTCCCTACAGGATTGTGCCCAGAGAGCAGCCCTGGAAGACTATGCTTTGGCCTCATGGTCTTTGTGCTATGGAGTATTAAAGGGTACAGTCCTGTCCTCAGTTCTGTTTTTAACATCTGTATGATGTCACTGGATGCGCTCATCCAGAGCTTTAGGGCAAAGTGTCATCAGTACACTGATAGCATGCTGCTCTACTTCTCCATATTATCTGAGCCAGGAGAGGATGTGCATGATCTGCATCCTTGTCTGGGCACAGCGCTGGAGTGGATGAGGACAAATAAGCTGAGCTTGGACTTCAAATCATGAAAAGCATTGTTTGAAGCACCATTTCCATTGAGTTCTCTTCCCAAAGTTAAGGATTTGGTTTAATTTTACTGCAGAAATTTATTTCTACCAATTAGCCATTCACTGAGTCTATCTCATCTATCCACCAATCTTCAAATGACTGATATTTATGCAATACTTGAATGCTTGTCATTGGTCAAAAGAGGTAGCATTAAACAAAATAACATTTAATGGCAGCAAAGAGTGGAGTAATTGCCTAATTACTGGCCTAACTACTGGAAGCCAGGACAATTAATGAAATATGCATGTATAATGTATATGTATATCTTCCAAATCTTTGCTGTAGAAGTAGACATTTGCATATACATACGTGAAAAAGCATGTGGAAGCAAAATATAGCCAAATCGGTCAAAGTTCCTTGGACATTCTTATAGACTAAATTATGTAACGAGACTTTTAAAGCTGTTCATTGAAAACCAATAAACCTCTCAATATAATGGCAATTCATTCTTACATTCTGCGACTTGAAGAAATTTATTCCCATAAACACTGATAAACCATTCATACCATTGTAAAGCTATGGATTTCAATTTGTCAACACCCCAGCTGTGGGTGATCATAAAAGAAATCTGTTCTTAGGTTCTCCCTATTCCTGCATTTAGCCTGGGAATACTGGGATGTAAATGGTTCTTTTCAAAGCTTCCACATAGTAGGATGATATCTATGCTTCATCCCTGACCATAGAATCTGAATACAGTTTTAGTTAGGCTCTGTTTCCCATCATTTGCTATGAACAGCGAGAAGCATAGAACAGCTGTGATGCAATAAACTCTAGTTATAGCCATATACAACTAGTGCAGTGGCTAATAGAGGTTTTATTTCCACCCTGTCAACATACACTTTATGGAAACTATAGAACTGTGCACACGTTCCATTCACTGCTGTCTGAATGACTGCAGGGGGCCAAGATTGCACCTGCTGCCTCCATCCGTCTTCATTTGCACATTCAGCATAACTTTTGAAAGAGCTTTTATAAATACAAATTTTAGACAAGTTTTCCCTTGCTTTTCTACAGGATCCCCAACCACAAGTTCAGAACCAATGAACCGGTTCAGAACATTTTGTTCATGTCTTAGCTCTTTCAGAAGTTATATTGAATGCATGTGGGCCTGGCAATAATAATAATAATAATAATAATAATAATAATAATAATAATAATAATAATAATAATTTTATTATTTATACCCCGCCCATCTGGCTGGGTTTCCCAGCCACTCTGGGCAGCTTCCAACAAAACACTAAAATACAATAACCTATTAAACATTAAAAGCTTCCCTAAACAGGGCTGCCTTCAGATGTCTAAGTTCAAGTGTTTGCAGTCCCTCTCACCATGACATGTTCAGCTGACATTGGATGCAAAGTGTGTACAGTCCTTGCACATGTTCAGTTTTATGGCACCATACCCCCTGATATTTGTCACTGTGTTGGCAAAACTTAACAAGGCTGATGTTCAGATACCAGTTCAGATTTATAGCAGTTCCCATATAGGCCTCCCAAGAGTGCAGAAAAAGAAATGTATAAAGTAACAGCAGATAAGGAAGCAAAGGAAAACCCCAGGACAGTAATGCTCCTGAAGCATCAAGAGCCTGGGATAACTATTGGGATGGCCTCACCTCTTCCTTTCCTGGTGCTGCTTGAGAACTGTGTGCCTCAAGGGAATAATAATATAATAATAATAATTTATTATTTGTACACCGCCCATCTGGCTGGGTTTCCCCAGCCACTCTGGGCGGCTTCCATAGAAACCAAAAAACACTAAAATATCATACATTAAAAACTTCCCTGAACAGGGCTGCCATAAGATGTCTTCTGAATGCCAGGTAGTTGTTTATCATTTTGACAACTGATCGGAGGGCGTTCCACAGGGCGGGCGCCACTACCGAGAAGGCCCTCTGCCTGGTTCCCTGTAGCTTTGCTTCTCGCAATGAGGGAACCGCCAGAAGGCCCTCAGCGCTGGACCTCAGCATCCGGGCAGAATGATGGGGGTGGAGACGCTCCTTCAGGTATACTGGACCGAGGCCGTTTAGGGCTTTAAAGGTCAACACCAGCACTTTGAATTGTGCTCAGAAACGTACTGGGAGCCAATGTAGGTCTTTCAAGAGCAGTGTTATGTGGTCTCGGCGGCTGCCCCCAGTCACCAGTCTAGCTGCTGCATTCTGGATTAGTTGTAGTTTCCAAGTCACCTTCAAAGGTAGCCCCACGTAGAGCTCATTGCAGTAGTCCAAGCGGGAGATAACTAGAGCATGCACCACTCTGGTGAGACCGTCCACGGGCAGGTAGGGTCTCAGCCTGCGTACCAGGTGGAGTTGGTAGACAGCTGCCCTGGATACAGAATTGACCTGCACCTCCATGGACAGCTGTGAGTCCAAAATGACTCCCAGGCTGGTCCTTCAGGGGCACAGTTACCCTATTCAGGACCAGGGAGTCCTCCACACCAGCCCGCCCCCTGTCCCCCAAAAACAGTACTTCTGTCTTGTCAGGATTCAACTTCAATCCATTAGCCACCATCCATCCTCCAACCGCCTCCAGGCACTCACACAGGACCTTCACCGCCTTCACTGGTTCTGATTTGAAAGAGAGGTAGAGCTGGGTATCATCTGCATATTGATGGACACCCAGTCCAAAGGGAAGGCTTAAGTAGAGTGGTCAGGCCAGGGAGTGCAAAATCAGAAGCTCCTGAAGGGATCATCATCACTCAGAGACAAATTTGTTGTTCTGCATTTTAGTCCATTTGTTTTAGTGTTTAAAACCACATTGTGTGCCTTGACAAAAGTTGTATTTATTGTGAGATGGTATGCCCTTGTTGCTTTTTAGCTCACATCTGTGTCAGTCTTCATGTTGAAGGACAACATGATTTTGATGAAAGACACGTGGTGAGGGCTTTCAGACTATTTGCTTCAATACAAAATTTCAGACTGACTCAGAAGAATGCTACTGCTGGTTTATTATGAAAACCCTGAAGTAGTCCTGCAATCAAGTGTCTATATTTTTCAGGATCTGACCAGTACATTCCTATGCATGTTTAGTCAGAAGTAGGTACCGCTGTGTTTAATGGAACTTGCTACTTTGTAAGCATGAAAACATCTACCCGCCGCCTTAAAATTGAGTTGGTGAGCATCCATATACCGTATTTTTCACTCTATAGGACTCACCTGACCATAGGATGCACCTTGTTTTAGAAGAGGAGAACAAGAAAAAAAAAAATCTCCCCCTCTCTGCGCAGTGCCCCTTCAGCGAAGTGGCAGGAGAAACTCATATATTATAATTGTTTTTTAAATGATGGCTTAGATACCATCTTGTCAATTAAGCAATGTATAAATTATTTTTGAATTATAATCTAAAAGCAAGTAAATCATTTAAAAACACACACACACCACAAATCAAACAATAAGCAATGGGGTAAGGGAGACACGGAGGAGGAGGAGCAGATCCTGTTGTCACTGGCAACAGCAAAATAGAAGGAAATTTGTGAGTTCTTTTAAAAGTCAACATGAGGGAGCCTGATGGCAGGAAAAGGAAGGGTATTCCAGAGGTTTGGCGCCATGACTTAAATGCCCTGTTGCTGCATCAATTTAAAAATTTGTGGGCACCATCAAGAGCATTGTGCGAATTCTTGACAGCAGCTCTATCAAGAGCATTATAAGTGTTTGCAAATGACTGTGCAAACAAATCTGTCTCAAACAGCATCTCTAGAATTTTCCCAAAAGAAGTGTTCAACTTGCTGTCACCTTGTTATGGAATTTGAAATGTTCTGCAATTATACTTGGCTTTGGTGGATACTGTTTGGCCTAGATATTGGAAGGGTTGTAGCTCAGTGTCAGAGCTCCACATAAGGCTGGGAATGTCCTTATCTGAATCCCTGGAGAACCACATTGCCAGTCAGTGATGCTGAGGTAGACAGACCAATGATCTGACTTGCTCTAAGGTAGCTTCCTACATTATTATGCATGCATTGCCAGAAAAGAGGGGAAATGATGCCAATGATGCCAAAAAAGAGGACAAAATGGAACAAAGACACAGAACTAACTGAAATGGAAGCAGCCACAAGAGTAGACTGAGTGTGGAGACTTTCACTCCAAGATCGACAATTTTAACCCTATTATTTCCCATTACTACATGCAGCTTCGCGGATTGCTCACAGTAGGCGGTATTCTGTCTCACTTTGGGTAGACTCTTTTGTTAAATGAAAGCCTTGATCGTATCTACTCTGAGAGTTCTATAAAAAGAGAAAGGAAGAAAAGACAATAAAATTAATAGTTTCCTAATGAGGCTTCAAAATGACAAAAAGCACACAAGAGTATTTTAGAGACTTTGTTCAGTAATAACATATGTACCTAAGTCTAATTGTACTCAATTAAAGTGAATGAGAATAGATCGTTGGTCTTATTTTAATGCATTAGCCTTAATATCCAGTGTTAAGTGGTCAAGGGCGGGGGGAAATTGCTACAATATGGGAAACCATTCCAAACCATAATTTCAGATTATTGGAAAAATTATTCATAGCAAATCATCTGATTAGTGGTGTAGTACAATACAACTTCTTTTTTATCATGTGCTGTAGTGCAGTAAACATCTTTCTTCAAGTACTGGTTAGGTTTTCAGATACGCAGAAACACTTAGCATGGGCCCTTACGCAACATTCTTTCATTGCTTTAGAAATAAAATATGAAAGAAGATTACACAGGCCAACACTGAGCCCAGCGGATTAAATTCCTGCTGGAACAGCTAAGATTGGGTCTTTAATTATATAATTGCCTTGCCACAACAATAATCACGAATGGTGCAAAATTGCAGGAGTTGCAGGAGGGTTTGCCAGGGTCTGTGTTCCCTTTTGGGACAATGAAGCACAACAGAGACTGTGGTGTCTTTATGATACATGACTATATGCAGCCTGAACTTTGATGAAGGGGTTGCAGAGCATTTACATCCCAAGCCACCCGGCCTCCTCCCGTAGTACAGAACTGGGTTCGAAAAACAGCAAAAAGCCATCCTCTGTGTTTCTGTGTTATCGCTCCTCCACACCAGCCCACATTGTGTTCTGCCCCCACCCTTCTCTGCTTCCCAAGCCACTTGCAAGAACGGACACCTTTTTCCTGGTCACTTACATCATCTCTGGTCTGTGCCCACCATTGTACAACTGGAGGAAGGGCAGTGTTTGTTCTCTCTTGATGGACCATCACAGGTCTTTGTGCATTAATGGCTTGCAATCAGCTAGCCCTGCCTGGCTAGCCTAGCTTGTTAAAATAAGCTAAGCCCAGGAATTTTCGTGGTTGGCACAGTTTAAGCAAACCTTGATTAATTCTAACTTTTACTAATTCTAAAAACTGTGGGCAACGTGGACCCACAAACCCACACAAGATCTATAGCAATATAAATTTACTCAATGACACAAGCCACAGTGTGGCAATGGCATCAGGAAGCATGCGGTGGATCCCATCACTGACATAGTATCTTCCATTAATGCTACACTGTCCAACATTTAGCAACTCACATATGTTTGAATAAGGTTGTAGCCTTGAAGAAGCTGTTGCTATAACATTTGTGGATGTACATTTCCAGCATTGCATCACTCATGCTAATAGTATACCCATGTCAATTGTGTGTGCGCGCGCGCGTGCACACACACAGTGTACATGGGTCATTAGATTTTATGAATTATGAATTAAGAGAGAGAAAGAACATATCAGTTTCCTATAGTAGCATATCTGGGCTTCCTTTGATATCTGGGCTTCCAAGAATCAATAATGAAATAAACAAATGCCCCCAATGTCTTCAAACATACGCCTGATATATTATTAGATCTAAAACATTATTAGATTTGAAGGAAAAGAGTCATTGGACCATTTCCCTTTTAAATAAATAATATTGAGAGGAACAGTTATAGGACTGGTACTCAGTCCAATTTACTAATAATTTATTACTCACACATTTCTTTCGGTTAAATGTAATGATATTGCCTCTTTCATCTGATGACATTGCAAAGCTTCTTAATAAGATTTTTTTCTCTGTGTTCTTTTATCCTATGCCCAAATAACTCATTTACCTCTTGCGAGCAATACTTCTATGCCTGACAACAATTTATTGTCATCTGCACAATGCCCTTAAAAGGCCATATATTAAATAACTGCTGACACTTCCATGGTTGCTAAGTGAGTACATTTAGTTATACAGCATAGCTACAAGAATTGAATAATTTTTAATAAACCAAACTCAGCCGTTTAGTACGACACCCCAATCCTAAACATGGCAGCATCAGAATGAATCACACTGACTTCAGCTGCGAGAGTGATGATCTTCCCAAAGAATCCATCTCCTTAAAAGCTTTGAAGCAGGGCAACACTCAGCCAGACACACACACACACACACACACACACACACACACACTGGAATTTCTTTCTTCTGACAGAGTTCTTAAAGGGACACATCTCTCCTGGAGGTCACGAGATCATGATGCACATTTTGAGAAGCCCAAGACCAGAACACAACAAAAAAACCATCTTGTTCAGTGGGGAACACTCCACACTGAATTGACCTCCACGCCTGCTTTATTCCCAACAGCTGATATTATGTGGCAAACTAATTCTGAACCTGGATGTTTCATTTAGCTATCATGGCTGTAGCCATTTAAAAATTGATCCTACATGAATACATATAGTCTCCTTCAAATCCATATGACCTGCAGTGATGGTTTCTACATCTTGCGGCACAACTATGTGTGGTGGGATGAAGTACTGTCTCTGGCGTTCCTGAATGTATTGCAAAATTAATTTGATTACATGTATCCAAGTATTAGATCTGTGAAGGAGGGAAGGGACACTGGCAACCTCCAATCTCATTTCTCCAAACTATGCATCATTTTATAAATTTCTTTTGTTTGTCTTTTAAGGGATCCAGTCCCTTGATAACTTAGTTTCTCTGTTCTGTAGTTTTTCTGGTTCTGCAATGTCCTTTTCAAGATTGGCAACTGGCACTGATTGGATCCAACCTTAGCCACACTTAGACCCACTGAAATCAGTAGGACTTGAGTTAGTCATAACTAACAAGTCCCATTAATTTTAATTAGTCTACTCTAAGCTCATCTAAGTCTGGATCCCCTCCCCCATATTGGAAATGCATCTGGAACACGCACACACACACACGCGCACACACACATAGTGTCCAGTCCCTTTCATGGTTCCTCACATGGAATTTTCTTTTGTTATTGCCACTATACAGTAAGCCTGTGACTTACGTGCATTTCAGTTGTGTGCATTCAGCTTTATGCATGTGGCAAAAGAGGGTGGGCAGAAAGGGGGCAGGTTTACAAGAAAATGACTTTGGCAATCCCACCCACCACTGAACTGTGTTTCACTACACATTACTTCTAATGCAAGAATATTCCATTGATTTCTATCTTCTGTTTCCTGTTTAACCAGGTACCAAACCATAATCCCATGGCTGCTAAATTTACTCAGTGGCCTTTGGTGAGAGTCACTTGCAAAATATGTTTGGACATTTCAGAGTATTTATCTACCATCATCTATAGCTAAGCATGCTTAACACTGTCCAATAATTCCAAATCTTTAATAAGGCAGGGGTTACTAAATGGAACGGTGTAAAATGAGTAGATATGGTCTACATTGCAACAAAGTGCAAAGTCCATTGATTTCACTGGGCTTATAGATGCTTCATTCTGTGTTAAATATTGGCCAAGGTGTCACCATAGTGAGTTCACATGAAGAAAACATAAAGTATGTGTGTGTGTGCCTATGTATGGATGTATTCAATCACTCGTTCAGAAGGATAAAGTAATTAATGATTGAAAACTTCATAGAGATCCAGGAAATTCACTCCCTATGTCTCTCTCCCAGAGCAGGTCATAAATATGTGCGTGTATACATATGTATGGGACATGGGTGGCGCTGTGGGTTAAACCACAGAGCCTAGGACTTGCCGATCAGAAGGTCGGCGGTTCGAATCCCCACAACGGGGTGAGCTCCCATTGTTCGGTCCCAGCTCCTGTCAACCTAGCAGTTCAAAACCACCGCAAGTGCGAGTAGATAAATAGGGACCGCTCCCCGGCGGGAAGGTAAACGGCATTTCCGTGTGCTGCTCTGGCTCGCCAGAAGCAGCTTCATCACGCTGGCCACGGGACCCGGAAGCTGTCTGCGGACAATCGCCGGCTCCCGGCCTATAGAGCGAGATGAGCGCGCAACCCCAGAGTCGGTCACAACTGGACCTGATGGTCAGGGGTACCTTTACCTTTACCTTTACCTTTATACATATGTATACACTTGGGTTATACTTGGAGTAGACCTATAACTTGAGTCCATTGATTTCTACAGGTCTGCTCTGAGTATGAATAACACTGGATAATGCCTGCACACAGAAATACACACAGGCATGCACACACACACAATAATTGATTTCATTCCAATTAGAGATCCATAGTGGTTGCATTTCTAGTTAAATGCTTTAGGGTTTTCCAGAAGGGCTTGTACTAATCTTCTACAGGCATAAATCTCATTACGGTGTCTGATTTACTAGTATTGGACATCATTTTAAAACCAATAAATTAGTCTTTAATTTGGCTTTAGAACATGACTGCTTTTAGTGGCTTGGTTACAAAACAATAGGCCATCTGGCTCATTAAATCATCAACAACACTTATCCTTCCCTTCTTCTTCTTGGCAAAGTCTATTCTCAGGAATGTTGAGTTTTAAGATTCAGGCTTAATTCTGAGTCCTCTTTAAGATACACAATTCCTCCTGAATTGCAGATGTTAATTAACTCAATCAATGAATTGTTGTCATTGAGTTCCCTCATCTCTCTTAGCATGTACTTTTTTTCCTTTTTAAAAAATCATTATTTTGTTTAATAGAGAGGTATACGAGTTCACCTTTATACGTATTCAAAACTAGCTTGAGATCCTGGTCAACTGTTTGCCTGACCCCAGAAACCCGGCCCCCATCATGCATTTCGTAAGAAGGTCTGAAGAGTGTTTCTATGCATATTTATTGATATAAGCATATATACTGCCCTCTCATAAAATGCAAGCATGGTATGCAACAATATAAAAAACCTACAAGCCATTAAAGGCAGTACACATTTGGCTGAATGTGCTTAGAAGGCTCTCCCCATGGTCAAGGATTCCCAATAATGGGGAAGCTTCTCTGAATGTTCAACCAATGGACTTAGAAGTCCTGAATTCATGAAAAAGTGAAAAGATAGATGCCCATATCTGCTGAAACACTGAGGGCAGAACACCCATGTCCGCCACGTCCCACTTTAAGCCGTTGTATGTTCAGGTGAATGCCTGAATAAAGTTATAGTTTAATCTAGTATCAGATAACATAACAAGCAACATATGACAATGAAGTAAACAATACAGACCTACCATTCCATCTGCTACTTCAGATTAGATTGGTTCACCTTTGCATATGAACAGAACAAAATTCCTTCCCCCAGCTCTACTGTCAAGGATTATATAAAACAACACCTATAAGATCAGACAGCAGTGATGCTTTGAGGCAAAGTATTGGTCCAGGGCTCCATACAGCATGGTTGGCTTATCACATACCACATTAAGTGAAGTAATACACATTGCCATTTAAAAAGGGGCTTCCCCATTAAGTCCAGAGTCTATAACCATCCAACCACTCCACTGTTATGCAGTGTCGAATTTAATTTTTAGTTTTCAAGCTTTGATCTCTGATCAATTCCTCATTTTCCACCATTCAGATTTAAGATACTTTTAAAAGCAACAACAACAAAAAGCTTAATTTGAGGATAACTGTTATTAAAAGCACAGTTTTAATAGCTTAATTTCCTCTTATCTTTTTTCTTTTTTTACTTGTCTTCTTACTCTCTCAGAGGTAGATAGGATATGGTATATTAGGAACATAAATAAATTACAGAAGCTCCAGTGTAGTTTTGCAACACTGATATCTCCCCACTGGATTGCTGGCATTATAAGGAGGTGTATATCAACTTCAAGGTCAACACTACGCTAGGCATATTTGGCTTTTATTCCGCCATTATTATCTGGCAATAACTTTTCAGCTGATTTTCACAGTAGCAATTTTGTTGTCAACTATTGCGTTTGCAAAGTAAAGGAAGGACTGGACCCTGATTAAAAACAAGAGACGAGGCTTTGATCAGCAAGGCTCTCGGAGAAAGTGCGTACACCACACCCCTCACCAGGCCATTTTATTAGCAAAAGAATCTTTTACACAGTGCTCGTAAGAACCAATCATATTTCCTCTGAGCATTTCATCAAACCCCACGTGGGGAAAAAGTTACACTACAACACTAATTAGCATGCATATATTTTGGGGTAAATATGTTGAGAACTACAAAGGGGTAGTAAATAACTTGAGAACTACAAAGTGGTGGTAAATAAGTTGAGAACTACAAAGGGGTGCATCTGGCAACCCCAGAGCTGAGAAATAAACATGATAAGAAGGATGGCCAGAAAGACCAGATCACTACCACCTTCATGTGAGATCTGTTTCCTGGTTCCAAGATTAACATTTTAAGATTATATATAAGAAAACTACATCATAGTAACTTGCCCACTATCTTTATGGCACAGGATGCCTGCCTGGCGAAGCAACTGCTGTGTACTGCTGTGTACGTGACAAGAGAAATGGGCAGCGGAGGCAAAAGGGCATCAAAAGGGCATGAATGTAGAATCTTATGGGATTTAATCAGAAATTATCGTCAATATATCAAACCCAGTCAACACAATGTCTTCATCGTGGACACAATGGCTTGATGTATATTTTATAATTCCTCATGGTAATCCCATCTGACCCCTACAGTCAACCTTCATTTTCAAAACAGTTTTTGTTTTCCCTTTTTTTGTAAGCCATATTATTGGATTGCCATTCATGATATTTCCCTGTTTTAGGTTCCTGAAGCTCAAGTTAGGCTTCTTTTCTCTTAGGAAAGAGTACATGCATGCACCTTGTTGCCAGAAAGATTAGTGCTGTAAAGTAGCAAGCATGTGGTAATCTTGGATAAAGAACCTGGGAGACCCAGGTTCAAATTCCCTCTCAGCCATGAAGCTCACTGGATGACCTTGAGTTAGTCACTGTCTCTCAGCCCAACCTACCTGACAGGATTGGTGTGAGCATAAAATGGAGAGCCACGTGTGCTGCCTTGAGTTGCTTGGAGGAAAGTGGGATATCATAACCCTGGAAATTGAAGTTTGGGCAATGAAAACATATGGGGAGATTTTTATCATATCTGATAGCAATGTCCTTGCTTTCTGGATTAAAGACATACATAGGCAATCCCTATGGATAATGTGAAAACATTACTTGCATGAACAGAGGAACATACAGGAACTAAACCTACCCCTCCTCCTTAAAAAAAGTGATTGACACTGGCAACGCAGATAGCACCAATTATCTGTTCAGCAGAATGTTCAGCAGAGATTTTTTGCATGCAGCAACGGTAGTACGCAGCCTTCCATTTAACACAAAGAGCTCTGGATTCATGCGGGTGTATTTGCATGTGAAATAAATATACAGAAATGTAATGATTCATATTTCAAAATCCTTCTTATTAACTCCTCTTTTAATAAAACAAAGGCCATGGGGAATTATTTCAGGGATCAGTTTGGAATCCAAGCCAGATGAGAGCCTTGAAAGAAAATGCAAAATTCCATCGAGTGAGTAGGGAATTTAAGACCTTCTCAATTTCTTCCCAGTTTAAAAACAAACAAGCACCCGTATGTTATTCATTACTCTTTTCCAATAAAGAATCACCCGCTTCCCCACTCTATCTTCAGTGATCCCTTTTCAGTAAATAGCTGTCTCTGCTTTTAATAATGATGCCTTCTGTCAACTATAATGAAGAGCCAGTCTCTAATGTGCCCATTCAAGGTTAGAATCTGAGAATGTTCATTAAAAAATTTGCTGGTGTACCAAGATGATTCATGCTACAATGCCTTTACTAATTAAATTAATAGTTACACTTACTTACTAAAGAGATTAACTTCTGCACCACCTTCACTCGATGGGTTAGTTGCTAGGCAGCCCACACAACGCTGTTCTTCCTGTCTCTGAGGACAAAGGCTCTGATACATTTTTCACTATGAAAACGAATGCTACCCTGCTCTACTGGAAATATTCACCTCTGCATTTATACCCCAGTTGCCTGACTTTAAATTTTAATCCCTTGATCTATTGTAGTGTTGAGTGTTTTGTGAGAGCTAACTTGCAGGCTTCTGGAGAAGAACTCACTGGAGTGGTGGACCTTGGAGTCTCAAATTTCAGTGTCAAAATTCGACACTGCCTCTCACACTCAAGTCTAAATAATAGCTGAGGCATCCCCTGCGGCACCCAGGAGGCTCCACAGCCAGTGCGACCGAACCGGTCGTACTTCTCTAAATCCGCATCTGCTCGTAGCCACTTGGCAGCTTCTGCCTGGTTCTTTTTACTGCCACATTGAGCTAAGTCAAGATCTGGCACAATGGTTGGTGACACCTCATAGTTTACAGGTCCCAGTTCAGAGGATATGCCACGTTAAATATTGGTTTATCTTGGCATGGCAAGTACAAAGGACCAGAGAGGAGGAAAGCCAGTGTGAGCTCCTTTCTGGAAGCCCACATGCTTGCTGTAGGTTGGATTATCACACTCACTAATTCTATGATCTAATATTAAAAATGACAGGACAGCCCTATGAATTATTCCGCTCACTTCAGAGAGTCAGACGTGACTCCATGTTAGGGCTGAGGGAGAAATTTGATTGAGTACTTATTTAAATGCAAATCTAGATAATTTTCAGTTTCCAAAACAATATGCAAACCAAAAAAACAGACATCTTCTCCACATTTTGCACTGCAGTTCTCCAGCCTAAAAAAATGCAGATATTAGTGCAGATAATAGGCAAAAATGCATTATATTTCAGAAAATTGCTTTGAAAAATTGTGCATATTAGGAAAAACTCACTGATGAATTATCATGGGGACTTGGTGGGGAATGCAAACTAATGTGGAAATCGTGGAATATTTACAATGCAGTCAAACCAATGCAAGTGCTAGACAGGCACTTGATGGGAGTTGCAGCTCACCATGTTTTTCTGTAAGTTTACTAGAGAGAATCCTGTGAAGAATACCCCCACTGTGCCCTGACAGAGGGAGAGCATAACCATATACGGTATATCCTTACCTGTCCAGGCACATCGTCTTTCTTCTCTTCCTCTTCCTCTTCACCTTCATCTTCAAGCCAGAAATGTGAGAACAACTGTTAAGTCCATCTTGTTGTTGTTTAGTCGTTTAGTCGTGACCCCATGGACCAGAGCACGCCAGGCACTTCTGTCCTCCACTGCCTCCCGCAGTTTGGTCAAAAGTCCATCTTAAACTAGACTAAAGTAAATCTATGTAACTGAATTACCATTTTAATTCTCTGATATTCCTGATTCATAGCTACAGTTTGTTTTCGCATCACTTTCCTAATCATAAAATGTCCGATTTTGAGGAAAATACCGGTAGGTGTGTTATGCAAATAGCCGCTTCCTGTCTGAAAAGAGAATACTGGGTCATGTGGCCAACTGCAGCATAGGATCAGCGAAGGAATTTATACTTAGGATTAGACTGTGTATTTATTTAATGATTTGCTACTAACGTATTTCTGGCTGATATACTCAGATGTGTGCTGGTAGTCTTCCTTTGTTTAAAAGACAGACAGACACACACACACACACTCCTTTTCCTGACTTTTGAGCTCCTGCTGACATCTCTTTGGGAAAACACATAATACTGAAGAGTTTACCTAAGAATATATTACATATTCTGGAAAGTCAGTTGCTAACAATGCATGATTTGCCTGCGGGAACTTGAGGTGATTATAATAGATAATATGGGGCACATTTTGAATACACCAATCCTGGAAATTGGGGGGGGGGGGTGAATTATTTAGATGCTGATGTTCACTCATTGCTTTGAGGGTGGTGCTGCAAAATAAATTGCTTAGTTGCAGGGCCGTAGCTAGGGGGTGGTGAGGTGGGCCCCTGCCAGGGGCACAGGCAAGGGGGGTGCAAAATTGGCTAAATAATATGTCTTTAAATACAAATATTGATTATTACCTCATAAGAAAAGGTTTTAAATAGAGGGTGACTTGAATGGGGGTGGGAGTGGTGGAGAGGCGGAAAGAACTAATTTGTCCATGGCTAGGGGGCGCAATCTGGATGGTTCTGCCAGGGGCACAAGATCACCTAGCTACGGCTCTGCTTAGTTGTTACATGTACAAAGAAAGAAATATAAGATCTGAAATTGTGACGATTCTAAATAGGCATATACAAACTTTTCGTGGGGGAATCATTTTCTAACATTTTAAAACACAAAACCCTGAAAATGATTAATTTCTCCATACACTTGGATAGTGGGGTCTTCCATTTCATCAGTTACTTCTAATTTTGCCATAGTTTCGGCTCTCAGCCCTATCAGCTCTTTGTCATCTACAGCCTCTAGGTCATTTCTGATCCCATTTTCCATTTCATCCATCTCTGGTTTAATTTCATTCCACATTTCATTCATCTCTGATATGAAAGATTTTATTTGTTCAGTAAATATCTGCTGAAGAATGCCAACAGTAAGCAGTGTGTCAAAAAGTTGCCTTTCTTTTCTCCATACTGGTACTTGCCATATTGAATTTTAAGGCTACTTAAAATGTTAAAAAACAGACATTTTTACCCCATTTTCCTGTTTTCTTTTTTGATATTGCTAAAAGTTCACTCTCTTTACCTTAAGACCATTGCCGCCTTAAGACCATCAGAGCTAGATACTTTGTTATGACACTAGCACCAACATATTTAGTTCAACCCCTCCCCACCCGAAGGAATTTTCAACTGGCAATGTTACTTTTGGTTTCTAGAGAGCACTTTTGTCAAAAATGAGATATAAATCAATCCACTGACTCTTAACATATGTAACTTCCTTCCTTGTCTGTTTAAATCCTTCTTATCTCAAATCATAAATCAAACTCTTTGTTCTGAATTGAGCACTTTAAACATCAACTTTCCTTTTCTTCTTAAACCTGGAAAGCAGCTGACTGTCAGGGATGGAGATGAGTGGTGGGAGGCAGCAGCTGGAGAACATCTGTGGGAATGCTCAGAGCCAGAGGATTGGTGATGGGACACTGAACAGAGGCCAGAGCTGCACAGACATAGTTTGAGACTGTTTGAGAAACATCCAGGAGAAGGAGTCTTAGAAAGGGTGGGTGGCAAGGACCATCAATTCTGGCAACTGCTTTATAGGGAGAAGACTACTGGGAAGGCTTGCTAAGTTGTATGCCATTTCCTTGAAGAGTTGACTTCACTGACAAAGGAACCCTGAGTCTTTTGTGTTGACCTGCATCTGACTCCAGCCCTGACACTGACTCACTGAATGTGGATTTTCACTGACAGATGCAGAAACTTGTATGGATTGTAAATTATTCTTTTCTAAATGTAATTAAGAAAGGGAAGCATTTCTGAATCCAAAGGCTGATAAGTGGTATGGGCAAGATAGCAATTCCTTGGCTTTAAGTCATTCCACCTGCCACAGCTCCCCAGAGATGACCTGTTTGCAGCTTCTCAGTCCTTTCACACAAAATGTCTTTCCCGAAGCATCCAGAGGTTAATTGCTTTGTTCACTCTTTTTACAGAGTGAAGCCGATATCCAAGACTTAAGTCTGACTATCTTAAACACCACTTAGCTATCTCAGTCGGCAGACAGCTGATGAAAGATAATCAATCCACCATCTTCCCTCCCCAAGAAGTTCCAACCTGGGCCTTTTCAGATGTTACTGGACAACAACTCCCATTATCCCTGACCATTGGCACGATGGCTCGAACTGACGTGAGCTGAAACAAACAACATCTGGCGGGCCAAAGGTTCCAGGCTACAAAAAGTTATGTTACTGAATAGAGACTCTCTAGATATTGGTTTTGTTATTAATTGTGGGTTTCTTATACTAGTGTGGAACTTATCACATCACTTATTTGCACTGATGCATGAGACTGCTCTTCAATTAGTTTTATCCCCTATATAAACAACCTACTTACAGTTGAATTAATTTATACAAGGAAGTAAACCCAAAGATTTCCTCCGTAGCATTCCCAATCTGTTCCCCAGCTGTTGCTTATCTTCTCCCCAAGTTGTTGGATGTATCTAATGACCTTAAAACTGCTAAATGCCATTTAGATTTTGCAATAGTTAAAACACTCAGGAATCAATATATTAGTCCTTACAAAGTGTGTTCTAAAGGTCAGATAATAATATACTTCAGAGAGCATTATATCAGAGAAAGTTAGGTACTTCCAAGTGTCTGTGGTTCATATTTTACGGTGCTGTGCCTAAGAGACTGGGAATGAAAGCTATTTTTTAATATTATGTGGAACACTTAATAAATCAGATCTTTGAGCACAATGTTGTCTGTCCTTAGCAGCATACATGGAAGTATGTTTTTAAAAACAACAACAACAACAATGCTTTACCATAAGTATCAGAGTATGATGCTGACTCAGCTCTCCAAGGGATTAGGTAAAGGTAAAGGGTATGACTGTAAAAGGAAATAGAATACATGACCATTCATGCAACTGATATAGTGGGCAATAAAAACAAATGTAAATGCCAAAGAAGACAGGTAGTCAAAATTCAGAGTCTCTAATATTAATATGCTAAAAAGCTATAATAGAAATTGATATGTAGTGTATTTGGTAATGGAGTGGGATAAATAGTGGTATTTATTAAAGTCACAAAGACAGTTAGTGACAGCCTGGGTTCACTCACAGGCTCATATTGTCAGTATGTTTCTGAATCTAAAAATATATCCAATGCATTTGAGCTGGGCACTGCTATGCTCTCATCAACTTCTTTGTTCTGTTTAAAACTTAACACATGCAGAATCACAAATACATAACTCTTTTCCCTGGCACTCTCCAACTAATTCAGGCTGCATGTCAATTTGGAAGGAATGCTTTCTCTATTTTCATTACTGATGTTGAAAATAAAGATTACATTTGAATCCATTATTGTCATTGTCTTGTCATAATGATTAATCACACAGGACTTGTGTGTCTACTCACAATTCACACTCCAAAGCGCTCAGAAACATTTTATAGCAAGTCAAATTTCCAGAAATCTAAGCAGCAAAAATACTGGAGAAGGTGAACCATGTTGAACTATTTTCGTGTCATTCTGATCCTGGTCTTTTTCTTCCTCTGGTGTAATAAGAGAGAGACTGTGCCTGTCTACACAAACTACTGGGAATATCATGTTTTGCATAAAATAATGCTGATTCCAGGATTTGATTATAGAACAGGAGCTCTCATAGGAGCACAGAACATATCAGGAAAAGCATCTTCCCTTTCAGACCCCATCCTATAAATCCTGGGAACTGTGACTTGTGTTGAGAATTCTAAAAGAAGCTTTAGAAGAAGACAGGAGCTGCTGAGAGTTGCTTGGGACACCCCCATTCCCTTCACAGAACTATAATTCCCAGAACAGAGGTGTACCTAGGCTCCACTGTGCCACTGGCAAGGAGCTGTCTTGCTCTCCTGTCCCTTGTGCCCTTGGTCTTCTTACAACTATCAGAGCCTGGAGAAACATAGGCCTTAGATATATTATATTTTAAGAACATTAGCTGCAACTGGATTCAGAAAAAAAATATGGCCTGTTGGATTCTGGATGTCCATCTTTAATTATGCTCATTGCTTGCTAATAGAGATGATCAGTCGGTGTTTCCCCGATGGAAGTTAATGACTGGATAGGCAAAGTTAATGACTGCAAAATTGGATCCAACACTAATACTCTGCAAAGCATGTGTCTGAGTGAGAAAGGCAAGTTGCACTGGCTGGAGGGGAGATAAAGAAAGAGAAGGGTGTGCTGGATGAAGTGAAGTATATTGGATTTACATCACAATTCTTGCACCAGAGGCTATCATGCCCAGCCTAGCCCAATACCAAGCAGCATAGGACCTAACTCCTAGGGGCCAAGGTCCCTTCACAATAAAATATTTGAGGGGGTTGGGACCCCTAAAACTGATGGGTATTGCCATTAAAATGGTGTGCGTGCACCACATCATGTGATTGATTGTTCGGGGCTGGGATGACCTGTCCCCACCCCAATATTTCATTTTTAAGTTATTGCTTTCTGATCTGAGCCTTTGCATTCCAATGCTGGTTTCCTGCTGCCATGACCGAGGACAGGTAGCACAGCCACTGCATGCTCCAAGCACCTCCAGTCACTACAACTGTGAGTAAATAAATATCCAATGTTACACTAGGATGTGAGAAACCTATCATTAGTAGTCCTGTATTCCTTTGGGCCCAATTACGACTGACTGAACCCAAAGAATGCTCACTGAAGGTTCTTCATCATCCTGGAAAAATTTGTCAAGTGGGGGAGAGCACAGGATTCTGTCCTGAGCCTACTGATGTTCAGCATCTTTATAAATGACTTGGATGAAGGAATTGAGGGAATGCTGATCAAATCTGCAGACGACACAAAACAGCATCAGGATTCAATATGACCTTAAGTGATTGGAAAACAGAGCCAAAACTTCATATCATTTTCATTTTGTTAATTCAACTTATTAGTCGCTTGTCACCTGAAGGTCTCTAAGCAACTTACACCAAAGAAAGAAAGAAAACACATAATACCATACTATAATAACATGTTAGCAGTGGGGTACCCACAGAACAAAGGGACAATAGGAACAAAAGTAAGGTTCTACACGTAGGCAGAAAGAACCACCTGCACAAATAAAAGACAGGGAACACCAATCGTAAACAGGGGAGTCTTTAGTATATGTGTCGCCGGGGTGGAAAGATCCACCCAGCGCCCCCAAATTTAGTTTAGCCCCCAAATTTTATTATGCTTATGTCAGACACCATGCTTACACCTTATCTCTTGTTTGTGAAATAAGGGAGGAAAAAGAGACAAACTTTTATTTGCTCATTTATTTACAATACACTTATACTCATTGACTTTGACAAGCACTGCCGCTGGCGCAGCGCACCTTTGGTAAATGAGCACACAAAGTCGAAAGTCCTTTAGTGAAACAGTAGATATACATTTCGGTAATACCTAGGTATATGTATTTTGTTTTTCTAGCTTGATCAAAATTATTTATTATTTCATAACAGATAGATAGTTAAGAGCTTATGCAGTTTCAGCGGCGGGGGCCTGGGCCCCCCAGAATTTTGCGCCCGGGTGCCTCGCACCCCTTGCACCCCTGGATAAAGACGGTCCTGATCGTACATGTGAAAAAGATTCAGGGGTCTTGGTAGACCACAAACTTAAAATGAATCAACAGTGTGATGCAACAGCTAAAAAAAATAGGGGGGGGGTGCAATTCTAGACTGCATTCTAGACAGAAGCATAGTGTCCAGAACAAGGGATGTAATATTGCTGCTGTGGTCAGACAACACCTGAAATACTGTGCCCAGTTCTGGACACCATAATTTAAGAAGCATATTGACAAGTTAGAACATCTGCAGTGGAGGGTGAACAAGATGTTATAGGGTCTGGATACCAAGCCTTATGAGGAATGGTTGAGGGATTTGGGTATGTTTAGCTTGGAAAAGAGGAGACTATATTCAAATATCTGAAGGACTGTCACATGGAGGATGGAGCAAGATTGTTTTCTCCTGCTACAGAGGCTAGGGCCTGAACCAATGGATTCAAGTTACAAGAAGGGAGATTCTAAGTCAACATCAAGAAGAACTTTCTAGTGGTAAGAGTTGTTTGACAGTGGAATGATTGACCTCAGGCAGTTGTGCATTCTCCTCTCTTGGACGTTTTTAAGCAGAGGTAGGATGGTCATCTGTCATGTATGATCTACATGGTTGAGATTCCTGCATTGCAAGGGGTTGAACTAGAAAGGATTGTCATATGTCCAGGGGGCTGGGGAAGCTCAACAATTTTTTGTGTCTGGATTTTTACTTCTTGAAAAATGGCAACTCTAGACTAGATGACCCTTGGGGTCCCTTCCAACCTTACAATTCTATGAGTCCATGGTTCTCTGAAATATTAGATCCTCATGTCTTGTGACTATGTGTGTATATAATGTTATATGATTAAAAGGAATCGCACAGAAAAACAGTTATGTTTTCAGTTTTGCTTGGAGACAAACTCCAAAGAGATGAAAGGCCAGTAGTGAATAGAAGTCCTATTCAAATATACATACCATATTAACAAAAGTTACTTCTGTATATGTCATTCAGTCCCTCAACTCTTTCACCTCCATGGAGCATTTCAAAGGGAAACAAAACAATAAACATCAAAGTCTTTGTATTTTTGTATATACTCTTTTTGACAGTTCACGTTTTGGACCTTTTTAAAAATGCACTGTCAGCAGTATACCTTTTGTAGATGCAATCAGGTCTTTCGAGCAGATATCCCACAGAGCATTGTACCACTGTGCTGCCTGTGGAGCGTTTAAAACATGAGGCCAAGGATGGGATCGAAAGACTCAAATGTTCCCTTACAATGGCTTTCATCTCTGTGTCTTTTTCCAATGCTCTAACCTTTGAAAAGAGTAGGAAACACAGTAACCAGGCTTACAAATAGGCTGGAAACAGCTATGCTTGGAAAGGAGATGACAAGAGCATAAATGTCCACTGACATTCGATTACTTTCAGGTTGGTAAACCCCAGCTTGACCTGTCTCTTAAATCCCAATTTCAGAGTTTACAAACTTTTTTCCCCAGCACATCCTTTAAAAGATAAAAATAAATAAATCTGCGCTCATATCTACAGCTGAAAGCAAAGTAAGCTGCAGAAGAACAGAAATCTAGCCACCACACACTGACAAAATCCATCTTGATCCTATAAATGGTGGCTATGGATTCAGGAAAAGAGCTGGCAAGGGGTGTTTATGACAGTACAATAATTCTGGCCTGTTGCTGACTTATCATTAAGATCTGCCATAAAGCTTCATAAAACAAGCAAGACCCCAGAACAACAGATGATCCCAGGTCACAGTTTCATAACCGGAAGGTTTCTGTTTGTAAGCTGTCGGGTTCGTACACTATTTTAAACAAGCAAATCAAAGGTAGCATCAAAATTCAGGACAAAATACCTTTACAAGGTTTGTAAAGTTTATTCCTTGCACACACAAAAAAAATGAAAGAGGTAAAACATATGACAAAATTAAGTTTGTTAGCACTAGTATAATTTTTCCAAACACTGATGTTATTACTCCAATTTCAATGATGGTAAACAAAACTAAGAGGACATTAAATTTGCAAACACAGAGGCACAAAAACGATACCTTCTTGGAAACGCCTGGTCCCATAAAAGCTAACCCGTTTTAGTAGGCCCTCCATATGTAGAGTGTGACTTTGGTCAGGAATCATCAACCCATAGGATCCTATTCCAAAGAATCACTCATAAGCATTTCTTGGACCATAGCTTGGACAAGGACTGCAATGAACCTGACAGTAACTAGAATGCACAATGCTCACCTGATGTCTCAAGGCCTCCCTTCTTCAATCTCTGTACCTTAAAACAAGACTTGACTGGGGTGCTTCCAGGATCAGATCTTCTGTTGATGCACCAGGAAGGCTTAAGCTGGATCAATAAGATCCCTAAGTTTCTTGATTGACTTGTCTTCATATTGCCCAGTTGCTTCTTAGTGTAATATACACCTTACAATCACTTGCTTCCAGCATTAGTAGGAACTTTCTGGGCAGGTACCCTGCTTTGCTTAAAGCCTATGCCTCTAAGTTTAACCATTTCTGTGCTGGAGTGAACAGGGACTACCAAACATCAAGCCTTTCCCATGCAAGCATCCATTGGTAAACGCACAGTTAATCTATGAATGACCAAACAATTTTCCATGTAAATATCTTTTTCCTTAAAAAGAATAATTAATAGAGTGCTGAATGGAGGATATTCTCTGCCTATTTTCTCATATGGAATTAAGGTTGGACATTTAGGCCTGGTTCACACATGGCTTCTCTGTAGGTAAGAAAACATCAACATTACCCAACCATAGGCAAAAGTTTGATAGTTTTTGAAGCCATTTGAGTGTACAATACAAATACTGTCCCCTGTTTTGGAAGGGAAGATCATGTGAATGGTCCTTGCATATGATCTAATGGCTCCTATGTTCCAACTATGTTACTACTGCCACTGCTAACTGCATTTTAAAAATACAGATAGACTCTTGTGCTATCAGCCAAAGATCCATGAATGTTTAATGCTGAAGCACATATGTATCTTAGAGAAGACACAACTAAATTTCAACCAATAGCAGCCTTTTCGCATATATTGAAGGTATCCAATCCTTATAGTATGAGAAGCATTATTTAAAGACCACATACTGAACCAGGTTTACTTTATAGATCATCTACAGGGTCACAGTAAGGAACACTGTGTTGCAGTGGTCAGGAGACCAAATCATCCATCACTGCAAAAGGTACTCTGAACGATTAGTATAGAGACATTAACTTTATTTATGGGCATATTATTGAGGTAATGTCCACAGAGTCTCAGCTTTAGGTATACCAAGGAACGCATAGTACAGAGGGGGTTGGGGAAGGAATTTCATCAAGTATATTCTGTCTGTGACATTAGGTTGATTGCATAAGGGTTATACCAGCCTTCTCCAACCCTTTTGCCCTCTAGAAGTGTTGGATTACAACTCCGATCCGCCCCAGTCCAGATGACCAATGGTCAGGAATGAGAGTTGTAGAGGACATCAGATAAGGAAGAGTGGGGACCAAAGCAGAGGTTCTATCTCTTGCAAAGCATTAACTCCATGTTTGCTAGTTCTTGTTCTATGAGTCATAACCCATTATTGTTCTGTGAGTCACAGTGTGTCAAGTTTCTATTCCATTCAGATCCAGGAGAAACATTTTTAAACAGCTTGAACTCCAAAGTTTATTTTGACAAAATAAGAAATAAATTAATATGTTGGTGTTTGCACTTTCTTCCTTTATCTTGAATCTGTCGACTATGTCTGCGCTCTGTGTGCCACAGTGGCAGAAGAATAAATCACTACTATGAGATATTTAGAGTATTTATAGCATCTATATTGTAATATAAAACCCTCTTAAGAAGCAAGACGCATTTGCCCTGCAGGGTCAAATTGGTGCCAAGTTAATAACCCCCACCATGGCTTATGAAATATTTGCACATTGCCATACTGCCTAAAGTAAAATCCTGTGGTAAACCTTCAATTGGATAAAAGGAAAAGCAATCCATTGCAAAAGGCACCATTTATCTAAATCAGTAGAGACACTTCCTACTGCATTGACCTTCATTGAATCTTGACTAGAAAGCATTAAGAAATGCCTGGGGAGAAAAATAAACCTAAGGGACTTCCCTTATGCAGTAGCTCTTTCTGTTGTGATAAAATAAATGGCTGGCTAACTATGATGTTTCATTTCAAACAGACTTTGAAACCCATCAGGATGGATCATACCCCTTCCATTTAAGGGGTGGACTTGGTGCCCAGGACACATTGGCCTCTCTATGTCATGCATTTTCAGGGCTGTACTATGGGATGATGTGGGCACCTCTGGCATGAGGTTGTTCTCTGTCTTTAGCACAATACACTCCACAATATTTGGACAAATCCATAGCAACATCAATAAGTACTCCATTTCAGGCACTATTGCCCTACGAGGCAACACAGGTAAAGCAGGATTGCAGAAATGCACATTTAGCCCTGCTCCCCTGGGGCTTAGCAACTCCTTCCACTCCCTTGTATGACCACCCAGGGTTCTCAGTTGCCTGGGGAGCTCCATAGATGCACAAGACTCTGCTGCAGATGTTTACTTTAACCATGTATGGGGCTGGAAGAGGCTGTGAAGCACGGGGAGGTGGGGCTAAATGTGTGTTTCCTACAGCCTCACCTGGAGCTTATTCTGTCACATAACTGGAGCATGAAGGATTCCACCTCAGATCCTAGGTCTGTATGACACCAGGAGCTTCTCCAGACAACCTGCTTTACATTCATTCTTATTTGCTTGCTTATTTGCTTGTGGGGTTGTTACAGCACAACAAGCATCCATCTTGATTTGCTGGCATGGATGCCATATGCCTTTCTATCAATCACACACTTTGTATTGCATTTCCCTATCATTTTGCCCACCACAAAAAAATACATTTAAAAAGAAGTGGGTTTGTTGCATCAGAGGGACAGAGCAGTTTAATCCATTGTAATTGTGCCAACCAATATTTCCAGCATGATATCGAATCCCTTCCACAAAATACTAACAGTCTGGAGGTGACTGAGGGATATCAAACCAGCAGGTCTAACAGCAGTGTACAGGCACCTTACAAGCACCTCCGCTTATGTGCTGCTTGTATGTTTGAAAATAAAGCAAACATTACCAGCACGCCAGAAGCCACTGCTGCCATCTCATCCAGAGGTAATATTAACAGAAGAAAATTGCACATTCTGCTCTCCTTCCCTCAACCATGTTTTAAAAGTGAAAAACCTCTCTCTGGTGGATGGGCTCAAGAAAACTCTAAAATAGCACGTTTGCTTGCATTCTCCCTGCCCCCAACTCCTCGCTTTCACACGTCAAGAAAGGTGACTGATGGGTAAGACTTCCACAACCCTGAGCTGATTCTGTCATACTTAAGGGAAGTAACGTGCTGATTGCAGAGACCAGCTTTGGCAACTGGCACTGCTCAACATCACTCAGAATGAAAATCTTTCATCTCGATTCTGCTATAGCAAGCCATATATATATACATATATACTCTGTCTTCCGTGTGCTTTATGAAGTTGGAGTTAGAAAGACAATCCGACATCTATTTAATTCATTGATTTTCAACCTACTGAGCATATATTTACTGGAATGCTTTGAGAATACAGCCCTGGTTAGGCATGCTGTGCCTCATGTGGGAGCAGGCATTGGGTAGGCCACCCACATGATTTAGAAACCTGACTGCCTAGGATTCTAAGAAGCATAGGGACCCTAAGGGAATAGAGGATGCTCCCAGCTACAGAACATTACCCTCCAGTCTGTAAAAGGTGGCAGTGGTGACAGGGAGTGATACAGTGAGTAGGCCCCAAAAGCACATTCCTTTCATTTGACTTCAAGTATGTAAGATCTAGGGACAAGGGTGGCGCTGTGGGTTAAACCACAGAGCCTAGGACTTGCCGATCAGAAGGTCAGCAATTCAAATCCCCATCACGGGGTGAGCTCCCGTTGCTCGGTCCCTGCTCCTGCCAACCTAGCAGTTCGAAAGCACGTCAAAGTGCAAGTAGATAAATAGGTACCACTCCAGTGGGAAGGTAAATGGCATTTCTGTGCGCTGCTCTGGTTCACCAGAAGCGGTTTAGTCATGCTGGCCACATGACCCGGAAGCTGTACACCGGCTCCCTCGGCCAATAAAGCGAGATGAGCGCCGCAACCCCAGAGTCGGTCACAACTGGACCTAATGGTCAGGGGTCCCTTTACCTTTACCTTTATGTAAGGTCTGGAACACCAGAACAGGATGTAATTTACACACTAAACAGGGCTTAGGTTTTCTCCTTCTATGAAAGCAACAACTACAAAGAAGTGTGTGCATTTTGATTCTTCATAATGTGTTAGTTCATGTTGTCAGTAGTTTCTGGGATTCTTGATTTGATCCTGCCAAGCACCTTGAAGAAAACATAGATTCCTCTTTTTTGTTGGTACTCAAGATGGCCTCCCCCAACCCATTGCCATCCAGATATTGTTGGACTACAGCCGTCATCAGCTTCAGCTGCATGGCCAATGGTCAGGGATAATGGGAGATGCAGTTCAACCACATCTGGAGGACATCCAGTTAGAGAATCCTAGGTAGGCTATATAGTACATGATGATCCCACCAGTGCTATGTGTCTGGATATGCAAAGGATGCATTCCCTTGCCTTTCATGTGTTTGCAACTCAGCTAGATTATTTTCAAAATAAGCACATAAATCCGAATACAAAAACATACTTCAGAAAAAAGCAGCACACTAATGAAATGGACAAAATGTCCCTTAGCCTTCCTGTAAATAAATTGTAATTAACTGTACATCAAACTTAACGTCAATCAGTATTAATTCATGGAATTTAAGGACTATAATTATAACTTTAAAATAAATGATTGGATTTGTATGTATGTGCTATAATTTCAGGGCCAATACATCTAATTTTACGAGTATATGAACACCATTAATAATATCACCAGTGATGCATTATACACTATTCATTTTATAACTATTTTCTTTTGCTCATTATTCAATTAGAGTTTTTGTTTGTTTATTACTAGGATTGCCTATATAAAAGTTTTATCCAAATGGTTAGAGACACACTGTGGAGGAAATAAAAAATGTAGAGAAACAGGAACACTGTTTATTTGGCTGGTTGGAATTCATTCTCAAAATTTGTATATGCCATCACATTTATGAACAAAAGTCAGGAGACCAGACTGAGATGAAAAATGGTCATATTTGTTCAAATATATTAATAAAGACAAGTGTGACCTTTAAAGGCTTGAAGTTTCAAAGTGCCCTCCACCCTCTCTTCTGTTGTCCCATTGCCCAAATGAGGAATGGAGGGGAAATTAAGTGATGGTCTTGGAGCACCCTCAAGACCTTTGCACATATTCACTGAGCACACACGGCCCTTGATGTTTTGTAGACATTTCATTTGCTTGGAAATTCATCAGATGGTTACCTGAAAGGCCAGCGTAACATTCAAGTGTGTAAACATACCCTGGGAACATAGTCTACATCCAATGGGTAAGGTGCCTATTCCAAAAGAAAGAACAAGAAGAGAAAGGGTGCTATCCATGTCATCAGCCTCAATTTTGGCTTGTGTTGGTCTGGATTGTAAAACCATCTGGTTTTTAGTCATCCCATCTCTTTAAGATAGATGTAATCAGGAACAGCCTGTGAGTCATTTGTCCAATACTCTGTAGTGCTGCGAGAATGGAATAACTCTCCAGTGCTCCACCCTTTATGCTTAAGGCTGCCTCCTGCATACCATAAATCTGTGCAACCGTGCATGTTGTAATGATGTATCTTGACATTCCCAATTACATTTTGGAGAGCCATGAGTACAACATTTCCAGCAGTTCTCTCAACTACCCACATAAATTTACCTTAGCTCCTACAGAATGCTGTGCATGATTTATTTACTCAGTGGTTAGCTCTGGAAACACTGTCAAACCCAAGCGATGAAATTCTATTGAATATTTTGGGCAAATTTATAACGTTGATCCACTCTTTTTAAATGCAAAGTGAAGGCAAGGTCAATTTAGAAGTGCAGTTTTATATCCGTTATACCTGGGGCTCCTGACCCATTCCTTTTGTACCATTTCCAGAGGGGAAACCATGTGACGTCTCCTGTAGCAAAAGCAACAAAAAGTCTTGTGGCAGGCACCTTAAAGACAAAAGGGTTTATTGTGGAATAAGCTTTCATGTCCTGCATGGTTGGATAGGGTAGGGAGGAATACTAAATAGATCAGAAGGAAAGGAAATGCAGAAGGGTACAGATGGTAATAATTACCTTATTAAAAGTGGCTAATCTCTGTTTGTGTGTGTGTGTGTGTGTGAGAGAGAGAGAGAGAGAGAGAGAAGTTGATAACACAGATGTCCTGGCATTGGTAAGCCAATCAACACATGTTGTATGCTAAGAATCCCTTGTGCCCACTTGATCCAGAAGTAGCATCATTAAACCTACTGATGCATTGAAATTTAATGGTTTCATGTTGCCTCTTCCCATCCCATATGCACCTAACTGGGATCAGAGATGCTCAGCTGAGGGCCTTCTTCATGTGCCCCTCTCTCAATCTGAGATGAGAGAGAAAACCTTTTCAGAGGTGGTTCCCTTGTTGTAAAAAAGCCTCCCCAGTAAAAGCTCACCTGTTACCTACCGTCATGTGCTTTTGGAACCTAGCAAACACACAAATATCTATATAATTTCCCCAGATCCCAACATCTTCTAAAATGCTTTGTTTTAATATTTCAACCTCTGTATTTTATTGTGGTTTCAATGGTAGTTTTTGGCTCTTTGGGGATTATTTTGTGACTCTCTATATTATATAATTGTTGCTGATTATGTTAATTTCTGCTTTGATGTGGTTCTGTTTTATAGGATGCTAGGACTGACCATTGGCTGCTGTTTTATGGGAACTGTGTTTATTGGAATGTGTTTTAATCTGTTCAACACAAATGTGTTTTAATCTTTGGAACTGACTCCCTTAGAAAGTTATGGACTCTCCTTCCTTAGAGGTTTTTACGCAGAGGTGGGATGGCCATCTGCCATGGACGCTTTAATCAAGATTCCTGCATTGCGGGAGATTGGCCCAGATGACACTCAGGGTCCCTTCCAACTTTACAATTCTATGATGCCCAGAGAACTCTTGTTTATTGAGTGACTGATAAAACAAACAAATAAATCTCTCATTTGTCTTCCCTGCACCCGCACCTTTCATATTGACCAAAGCAAGAGGTTCAATTGCACAGCTAGCTGCTTTAAACAATCATAAGAAACCTAAATTTGTCAGAGCTGTTTGCCATAGGCAACATCTCTTACACTCTGTACGTTAGGTAGGGGGAAGAGACTCAAAGCCTTTCCTCAAAAAATGAGTCATGATTGCAACTGAACACTTCCACAAATTAAACTAAAAGAGGGCCCAGAGTCCAATTACACAAAATCTTAATGTGTGCCTTTTAACTGTAAATATGCCAGAATTTATTAAATGCAAAAAAACACTGTTTGTAGGTATGAGTTTCAAATTGCTGCTTTGAGTATCATGAAGGAAACGAGAAAGCTGAATAAAAAGCTGGCTGAGAAATTAAAAAGAGAGACTATTCTTGAAGTAATAAAAAATGTGTTGCCACTGTAACTCTGCAAACCTCTTTGTAGCATTTGAGAAAGACCGGGAGACTAACCAATTGTCCTTTCCTCTCTTTCCATTGCTCTCTTTTTTATTATCAGTACTAGCACTTGTATATTTTTTTACCTTGAAGTTCCAAAGCATGCCGGTGCAAGTAGATAAATAGGTACTGCTACAGCGGGAAGGTAAACAGAGTTTCCATGCACTCTGGCTTCTGTTGTGGTTTTCCATTGCTCCAGAAGTGGTTTAGTCATGCTGGCCATGTGACCCAGAAAAGCTGTCTGTGTACAAATGCCAGCTCTCTCGGGACAAAGCAAGATGAGCACCGCACCCCATAGTTGCCTTTGACTGGACTTAACCATCCAGGGGTCCTTTACCTTTTACCTTTACCTTACTTTTCAGCACAATTTTCCCACTGCTTTTCATTAGCAGCACAGGTTCCTTTCCCCCATATTATGTCTCAACATAGCCACCCTGCATTTCTATTTTCAAAGCCTGTGATCATTACATTTCTCAATTATCATTCGGATTCAGATGGACTGCTGTGAAAACAGCTGCTTTTCAAGTCTGCCTTTAATTCTACCCATGCAGTTCATTTGCACTGCATGCAAATCAGCTTAGCCTGTGGAGTACATAGCCTGCTGGTGGTCAAGTTAGTTAGATGGCAGCCTTCTGTGAGGTAGCTTCACTCTTTCTTTCACTTACAACAGAACCTCTGATCTAATATGAAACCAATGAAAGTTGTTATGGGAGTATAGGACTCGGATCGTTTTGTTTATTAGGCTATTGATCCTGAAAACAAACTGTCTGCAGCATGCCTTGGGCTGCAAGAAGAGAACATCTCCAATATTGTGCTGACTTGTCCCTTCCAAAGGCAGCAATTTATGTCAGTGATTAACTAGGAACTCCAGCAGATTCAACACAGTTGGGTTCCAACAGTGCAGTGAGGACTAAAAAAAAAGTGAATTTGAGATCAGGTGCAGCCACAAAAAAATTAAACATAGGAAAGAGTTGAGTCTAAGGAAGACATTATATGTCCTAAACAAAAGCACAAGGATTTAATTTTTCCTTATCAGGTTAATTTGTTCATAAACAATTTATGCCCACAACATTAATTTTTACTATGTTGCTTAGAAATAAGACATGTTCTTATTTTGTATGTGGGTTAATGAGCTCTTCATGAAAGGTAGGAGGTTAGTGGATCTTTGACCCAGAAAGTCTTTCATGAATAGTTTGTGTTTAGGGTTATGTTAATAATGCATTGTGCGACGTATAAATATTTATAAAGGGTTCGTTCCTTAGCATTGCACTGAAATAGCAACTTTCAGATTTATCATTATATTCTCGCGAGGAAGCTGATAAAATGTGGATTGAACGAGGTAACTGTTAGGTGGATTTGTAGCTGGTTGACTGACCAAACCCAGAGTCCTAGTCATCCTGGAAAAAAGTGACAAGTGGGGTGCCACAGGGTTCTGTTCTGGGCCTGCTGTAGTTCAACGACTTTATAAATGACTTGGATGAAGGAATTGAGGGGATGCTCATCAAATTTGCAGATGACACCAAACTGGGAGGGGTAGCTAATGGCGCAAAAGATAGAATCAGAATTCAAAATGACTTTAACAGATTGGAGAACTGGGAGCAAGCTAACAAAATGAATTTCAATAGGGACAAATGTCCCAAATATAGGATGGGGGACACCTTGTTTACTAGCAGTACATGTGAAAAGGATCTAGGGGTCTTGGTGGACCACAAGCTTAGCATGAGTCAACAGAGTGTTGCAGCAGCAAATAGCTAATGCTATTCTAGGCTGTATCAACAGAAGTATGATATCCAGATCATGGGGAGTAATAATACCACAATATTCTGTCTTAGTCAGATCACACTTGAAATACTGTGTCCCATTCTGGGCACCACAATTTAACAAGCTGTTGACAAGCTGGAACATGTGCAGAAGAGGGCAACCAAGATGATTAAGGGTCTGGAAACTAAGCCATATGAGGAGTGCTTGAAGGAGCTGGGTATGTTTAGCCTGGAGAAGAAAACACTGAGAGGAGATATGATAGGCATCTTCAAATATATTAAGGGCTGCCACATGGAGGATGGAGCATGCTTATTTTTCTCCTGCTCTGGAGGGTAGGACTCAAACCAATGGCTTCAAGTTGCAAGAAAGGAAATTCCAACTAAATATTTGGTAAAACAGTAAGAGCTGTTCAGCAGTGGAACAGACTCCCATGAGAGGTGGTGGACTCTTCTTCCTTGGAGGTTTTTAAACAGAGGTTGGACGGTCATCTGTCATGGATGCTTTAGCTGAGATCTCTGCATTGCAGGGGGTTGGACTAGATGACCCTTGGGGTCCCTTCCAACTCTAAGATTCTATGATTCAATCTTGGGCATATCTATTTATGCTCCATAAATTTAGCCTTGGATTGCTTTCATTCTTTTTGAGGGCATTAGCCATCAGTTTCCCATCCAAAGCGATTTTATTCAAGTGCCTGAAAGCAGGTCTGATCCTTTCATCCTCAATCTATAAACTTCCCTGTGATGCCTCAGATCACAACTTTTAGCACCACTTATGAATTCATATTATAACTATTTGGATCCCTTCCAGTCGGGATTCAGGCCTCATCATGGGACTGAAACTGCATTGGTTGCGCTGGTCGATTATCTCCGACAGGCTAGGGACAAAGGTGAGAGCTGTTTCCGAGTTCTGCTGGATCTCTCAGCGGCTTTTGATACCATCGACCATAACATCCTTCTGGACCATCTAGAGGGGCTGGGAGCTGGGAGCACTGTTATACAGTGGTTCCGCTCCTTCCTCCTGGGCCATGTTCAGAAGGGGGGGGGGCGAGTGTTCAGACCCCTGTGCCCTCACTTGTGGGGTGCCTCAGGGTTCTGTTCTCTCCCCCATGCTTTTCAACATCTACATGAAGCCACTGAGAGAGATCATCAGGGGGTTTGGGCTGGGTGTTCATCAGTATGCGGATGATACACAGCTCTACCTCTCTTTCAAAACAGAACCAGTGAAGGTGGTGAAGTGTCCGGAGGCGGCTGGAGGATGGATGGTGGCTAACACATTGAGGTTGAATCCTGACAAGACAGAAGTACTGTTTTTGGAGGACAGGAGGCGGCGGGTGTGGAGGACTCCCTGGTCCTGAATGGGGTAACTGTGCCCCTGAAGGACCAGGTGCGCAGCCTGGGAGTCATTTTGGACTTACAGTTGTCCATGGAGGCGCAGGTCAATTCTGTGTCCAGGGCAGCTGTTTATCAGCTCCATCTGGTACACAGGCTGAGACCCTAACTACTCTCAGACTGTCTCGCCAGAGTGTTGCATGCTCTGGTTATCTCTCACTTGGACAACTGCAATGTGCTCTATGTGGGGCTACCTTTGAAGGTGACCTGGAAACTACAACTAATCCAGAATGCGGCAGCTAGACTGGAAGCAGCCACCGAGACCACATTGACCTACATTGGCTCCCAGTACATTTCCCAGTACATTTCCGAGCACAATACAAAGTGTGCTGACCTTTAAAGCCCTAAATGGCCTCGGTCCAGTATACATGAAGGAGTGTCACCACCATCGTTCTGCCCAGACACTGAGGTCCAGTGCCGAGGGCCTTCTAGTGGTTACCTCACTGCGAGAAGCCAAGTTACAGGGAACCAGGCAGAGGGCCTTCTCAGTAGTGGCTCCCGCCCTGTGGAACTCTCTCCCACCAGATGTCAAAGAGAAAAGCAACTACCAGACTTTTAGAAGACATCTGATCGCAGCCCTGTTTAGGGAAGCTTTTAATGTTTAATAGACTATTGTATTTTAATATTTTGTTGGAAGCCGCCCAGAGTGGCTGGGGAAACCCAGCCAGATGGGCGGGGTATAAATAATAAATTATTATTATTATATTATAAATTTGCAATACTGCTGTTTTTTAAAGGTTTGGGATGGAGTCACACAACCATAGTTGTACACAGTGATTAAAGCTCTCATATAATAGCTTGTTTGCTTAAAGTTTCACTGAACAACAACTGTTGTGAAAAGAGGCCTCTCATCTCATGTAGGCATAGCCTCTCCATTGGGATGAAGCTTACCACATTACAGCCACAACCTCAACAGAAGCAAGAGCTATAGCTCAGTGGTACAGCATGCAGATGGTCCCAGGTTCAGTATCTGTCAATCCCAGGGAGAGGTCAGAAAGAGTCTAGTCTGAAATTCTCAGAAACCACTGTCATTCAAGTTTGGGAAATAATAAATTTCCCCCTCATAGCACTTTTCAGCTGGCAACACCCAACTCAACTGACATCATGTGATGTTAGCTGCAGAACAGGTAACACTATGGTTGCAATTGTTCTTGGCAGTGGGGCTTGCATCTGGTGTTGTTTAAATTTCACATCAAATGTATCATTTGGGGCATGTGACTTCTGGAATGGCCACAGGTACCAATAATTTGTTTTCTGTCTTCCTGCTTCCTTGTCTTTGAGAATTCAGTAGCACCACACTATGGCTGATTTATCTTCTGACATTGCAGCTCTGGACCAAATCATTCTGTTCAGACTCCACGCATACAATCTGACCTTACTGACAACTCATGTTTTTTGAAAAAATGATGAGCATTATACTGTCCTTATTAAAATACAGACGCGGGCACCAATACAAAAGATGAAAAAAGTAACTACATTTAACTGCCTATTGCTCTGGTAAAGTCATTCTCTTTGTTCCCTGCTTGAAAACATTGCCATTTCAGTGGAGATTGGAGTGAGAGACAAGTTACACTGCATAGCAAAGAAATAATACTAAATAATAATAATAATAATAATAATAATAATAATAATAATAATAATTTATTTATACCCCGCCCATCTGGCTGAGCCTCCCCAGCCACTCTGGGCAGCTCCCAATCGAGTGTTAAAAACAATACAGCATTAAAAATACTTTGTTATCGTTATCCATTCCTAGGGGAGGGGCCATAGCTCAAGGGCAGAACATCTGCTTTGCATTCAGAAGGTTCCAGATTCATTCCCTGGCAATCTCCAAGTAGAGATGGGAAATATGCCCACCTGAAACCCTGGAGAACCACTATCAGTCAGTGTAGACAATACTGATGTAGAAGGACCAAGATTCTGACTCTGTTTAAGGCAGTTGCATAAGGCAGCTATGTTCCTGTATGAATTTTTTTAATAGAAAAAAACTCTTAAAAGTGTATTTTGTACTTATTTAAATGCATATTTTATCCAACGTATATATTAAATATGTGTGTTTCTCCAAAAACACATATTCAAGATGTGTATGTCTGAGTTATATCATTGAAAGAAGTCTGAGAACCAGCGAATTGCTACGTTTTGCTCTGCTGATTAGTTCAAGACATTGGATGTCAACCAGTGCACCGAGGCACCTTGGAGACTCTTAAGGAACATTCAGGGGAGCCCTGGGGGCTGCCCTTTCATTAACTTGCAGCCCATATCTTCCTGCATCATCTCTCTCTCCTTATCTCCAAGGAACATTCAGGGGAACCGGTGGGGGTAGAATGGGATGGGGCAGGAGCAGAATGGGGGAGTCCCCACTTACACGTGTTCAGTAACAGAACCCCATCTGATTGGTCAAGGGAGCCATGGACTCAAAAAGCTTGAAAACCGCTGGTCAAAGAGGTACAGATCAGGCCAGTAGCTTTGCAGTACTGTGCATGTCAGAGGAGAAAATCTGCCATGCACCACACCAAACCACCTGAACCTTACTTCTCACCTCTCCCTCTCAGTGAGTGCCAGCAAACCATTGTGTTGAGAACCAGGAGAGCAATGGAGCCCCATGCACACGACCTCAAAGGCCACCACTGCATCAGGACATTTCATACAGCAGCTTGCAAAAACTGAATTCCTCAAACATCCCTAATTTGAATGTAATTGGTTGCCCCCTCTCAGCAAACCTTAGCACATGAAATATCCTGGTGGGTCACTTCATAAATACCCACTTCCTGACTCTTCTCTCGCAACCTACCTTCTCAGAGGTGGATCTTCCAGCCATTTAATGATTTTTCACAGAGGAGATAGTACTGAGGTGGGTGATTTATTCCTTCCTCGCTCCCCGCAGTATCACTTTTCTAATACTGCGTATCTCTGCATTTCTAAAAAAGAAAAGAAAAGAAATGAAAGATGTTCATTTATTCACATTTGCCTGATTATTAACAGCCTGTCAATCTATTTTTTATTACCCAACCCTATTTTGTGCATGCTTTTCATTTTAATGGAATGTTATCTATTTAGGTGCTGTAGAGTATTTTTCCACATCCTCATTGTTAGCAGGACTCAAGAACATTTCATTTTATCATTTAATTGCTTAAAAAGTGCATCCATCATTCATCATCTCAGTATGCATTTTCCTTTAATAAAATGTGATTACATATATTCTTTTAAAAGAGAGAGAGAGTGTGTATACAAACAATATATTCCCAGAGGCTTGTATTTTACTTGCACATAATTATTGATAAGAATAGCGTAACATGTCCTTTTGATGAAATGGGTTTTAAAAGAAAAGGGTGTGCTTATTCATTCATTAGTAATGATAGAAACTGCCAGGAGCCTCTACTTCACATACCTGCGTGTGTAAATAATGAACAGCCTCAAGGCTAAACAGCTACTACAAAATGTCTTCCACTCTGCAAAGTGGCAGTTTCTTTATGCTAATGACTCAAAACACTCCCTACGTGTTCTTTTATTTCTTCACTGCAGAAGAAAAATAAACCCTAAGTTTACTGTAGTTGGAGGGGGAGGAATAAAACAAACAAGGGTGTCTGCAAAAAACCAAAAAACACCACGACACAAAAATTTGGCAAGTTTGCAGAAGATATGGACCTAAATCCCATTGCCCCATCTTCTGAATAGCTGTCAGATATGCCTGCAAAACTTGGGGTGTCTTCGCAAACTCAGGGGATGCACCTAAGCGCTATCATTGACAAAGGTGAAAAGCACCATGAAGACCTTTAAGGTAAAGGTAAAGGGACCCCTGACCATTAGGTCCAGTCGTGACCGACTCTGGGGTTGCGACGCTCATCTCGCTTTATTGGCTGAGGGAGCCGGGGTACAGCTTCCGGGTCATGTGCCCAGCATGACTAAGTTGCTTCTGGCAAACCAGAGCAGTGCATGGAAACGCCATTTACCTTCCCGCCATAGCAGTACCTATTTATCTACTTGCACTTTTGACGTGCTTTCGGACTGCTAGGTTGGCAGGATCAGGGACCGAGTAACGGGAGCTCGCCCCGTTGCAGGGATTCGAACCACCAACCTTCCAATCGGCAAGTCCTAGGCTCTGTGGTTTAACCCACAGCGCCACCTGTGCCCCAAGAAGATCTTACATGTGCCTAAAAGGGCTCTTTGGATTTGTATAACATCTTTGGATTAAAATGGAGTCCTTTAAGAACACAGGAATGGAATAAAAGCCTGCTGGATCTAGGGTCCATCTAGTCCAGCAACCGTTCTCATAGTGGCCAACCAGATGCCTGTGTAAAATCCACATGCAGGACTTGAGTACAAGAACATTCCCCACCCTATGGTTTCCAGCAACTGGTATTCAGAGATGTTACTACCTTCCAACTATGGAGGCACACAGCCAACATGGCTTAACAATGGCACACAGTGCTACATAAAACAACATACAAAGCTCACTTTATTAGTCACTTCTTAACCACAGCCATATTTTCATATGATCTTGATGGCAATGGCAATGGTGATCATACCACCCATCTTTGCTTTCTTTAAATTTCTGCCATCCTTTTGTAGCATTAGCACAAAGCCAACTTGAAGTAAAGGTAGAAAACTATGCTTCCTATCCTCACCCTGGTGTCCTATGGGTAGGAATTATTATGCGGAAATTTCACCAGTAAGTAGCACATAATGGGAGCTAATATTTGACTCCATTTGCACCCTTCCCCAAATCACTAAAAAGCCTCCAGAAGAGCTTTTGAACAGGGTGGTAAAGTTTGGGAGAGAGATTTTGGCTCAGCTCTATTTCATTACCAGAAAGTTTGGTGGTCTGTAACTACACTGTTCTATTAAGGGCTGCTTCTGAAAAGACATTTTATATTTGGTACAGATCCCTGTATCCAAAATACATTTCACCACATCAACTAAAAAGGAAGAATACATCTTTCACATGAGTGCTTCCTCTTTAAAATACATGGAAATAACAAGCAGGTGATCACTTGACCCCAGTGTATGCAATCTTATTTTAAAAAGAAAGCCAATATATAAATAACTGCCTACAAAGAGTAGAAGTTTAAAATGATAAATTGCTGTTTTGGACATTATGTAGAATGCGGTGATAGCTACCTTTATTTTACAAGTTGAAGCAAGGTTTTGGGAAAGTTCATCTATATCAAAACCTCATTGGATATAGTAAGCTAGCCTATCATGGAGAAGGTTCTGCTAAATCTCTCTCTCTCTCTCTCTCTCTGGTATGCTTGATAGAATGGCAAAACACATTTAATTTTCTCTCTTGACCTGACCCAGAATTTGTGCCATTTCTCTTGAGATTAGTATTATTCCATTTTCGATTACCTTCTGATCAGTTGGAGGCATGGGAAAGTTTTTAGTTGAGAACACAATAGCTCTTACTGATTCGGCCATTGCACCATTTCCCTGTAGGCCAGTTTGTCAATTTGATTCTAGATATTCATCAGTGACTCTTTCTTATGGGTTCAGCTAAAGCAGTTGGGATACAACACAGAGTAATTCCAACAAGTGGATAAGCAAGAAAAAGAGTAAAAGGGAGAGCAATGGTGGCTGCTATTTATTGAAATAGTCTTCTACAGTCTGATTGCCATTTATGTGATACATCATATGATGTCCTCCGCATACATCGTAAAATGAAGAATGTTAAAAGAGAATAGGAGTAAATGAAGACACATTTTATCTGAGGGTACTTTGAAATGGAAGCCCTGCCATCACACATACCCCAACAAACTCCATGAAACTGCAGTCTTAAATATTGATTTGGTATTCACTGTCATTGTAAAAAGCAATTTTGTTTTCCCTGAATGAAATAAACGCAGCTTTAAACACTGGCATACCCTTTTAGCGAGGAATTTTACAGCTCTCTGTTTATACGCTTGAAATTAAAACCACCAGAATTGGGGGTTGGGAGATGAACACCAAAGGGGTTTTCAAAAATTTAAAACTCCATCATGCATAAATGGAGCTCATCACAGAAGGTAATTTCCCTGCAGAAAACACTCCATCTTTTGTTTTATGTAAGTTATCAACATGAATATTTTATTCTGAGGGAAAATGCCTTTACCCCTCTGTTTCATACTTTTTTGCTTAAGGTCTTGCATAAATAGACTCCCTGCTCCCCATGCACACATATTTCTGCTAGGCAATCCTAGTGCAAATCAGTGTTTTTCTTTTCTTTTCTTGGTACAATTTTGCAAATAATCAGTTGCTTGATTTTTCTGAAATAAAGCAATCCGAACACAAGACTTGCTAGGATGGGAGAGTTTGTATTAGGCAGATCTTGGACTTTCCCACCTGAACGGGAGCTCTGTGGGGCTACATTGGAGTAAGTCCTTCATTCCGGCTGAGCGGAGATAGGCCAGCATAATTCTCTCACTCCAGCTCAGCTGGGGCTCAGCCAGCAGAACTTAAATCAGCATAGACAACTTCCATTGACATAAGTCCCCCAAAAGAAGTATTCCTGATGTGTGGTAGCGGAATGGTCAGGACAATGAGTGTCTTACTCCTGTTCTAAATCCCTTTCAGCTTGGTCACATGACCTATGATCCAGCAGAATTTAGCTGGCAAAACATCGCCACCCGACCCCACCCTCACCCACCATGGCCCCCTCCACCTCTTCCCCCCTTTTCTTCCTAATATAACACTAATGTCTCAACAAATGAAAGTGATCTGTAGAAAATGTAACTTGAAAAAAGAGACATTGCACATACTTTTGTAATCCAAGAAATCTTCAATAAAAAATACATTCAAAAAACCTAGTACAAGGGAAAGGCCTTGGCAAAGCTTAGATGGTTTTTCTTTGGTGTCCATTATAAGCACAAAATGGCCGCCTGCCTCATTCACACAAGCATCTATCTCTGTGGATTGGCCCAAGTCTTATTTTAGAACTTTCTGAAGAGTGTTTCCCAAAGGCATTCATTTTTATTCTGAGTTTAATAAGATCGTACACTTCAGAACATCAGATCCCAAGTGCAACCTCTAAAATCTCCAGTTAAGAGGACTAGGTAGCATGCCGCATTCTGCCAGAGTTTTTTTGAGAGCTGCGCTTTGTCAGAGAACACAATACAAGTCCAGAGAGACAAGTAGTATGATCTGCTACAATTTTGTATTCCCTGAATACAAAAGCATTTGGTTTGGGACAGTGGGGGCACATGCCATAGGTCAGTGGTGGAGAACAAACATTGCATTCAGAAAGTTCCAAATTTAATGGGTGCCAGTCACAAAAAGGCTTCCATGGGGAGGTGGTGCATAACACAAAGTGTCTGTAACATAAAAACTTCAGAAAGAAAGATGCAACAAAAAGAATCCCTGGAATCTTGCACTGCTCGGAGTTTGGGGTTGTGTGCAACAATATTATAAAAATCACATTTGTTGGTTGCAAATGCAGGGACTGATAACACAAAGCAGAAATTGAACTGTGATTATGCTAAGACAAAATAATAATCATACATGAAGCATTAGCGTTTTAAAAAAGGGGAAAGAAAGAAAATATATATAAATAGGGCAAATTGCCATTACCATAAGCACTGTCAAGGCAAGGCTTTGGTCATATATGATGTTATTATTTCCTTCACTCCCTGATCGACATCTAACATTGCCCTTTAATCATGCAGTATTAAATCCATGTTATTTCCTGCCATGTTACAACAAAATGATAATAGAATATCATAACTCAGAAATCAAATTGCACACTAATACACCAATCTTGTCATTAAAATGCAGTTTAACTTTAAAAGAAGACCATTAGTCATATTTACCATTAAACCACATATCAAGAAAAGCAATATTATATGATGAGTCCCATATTATTTAACTTTCATGACCTGCTATGGCAGTGTATTTAATAACAAAATAATTCAAGCAGCCACGTAGATTACTTGGGGGAAGAAAGGAAAATTAGTTCTAGGAAGTAATTTTTCTTTTCTTTTTTTCATGAAACGGGAATGTTTTCCAAATGTGATACATGTATATGAGAGAAAGAAAGAGTTGCTTGCCATAAATCAACACTTCAGAATTTATCTTCTGAAGCTTTAATGTTATTTGAATCTCTGAAACACTGAGATCAAATGGCACAGCCATGTGTCATAAGAAGTGGAACACTTCAGCTTCTCCAGCAAGGCAACGCTTGCTTCATTTTCTTTATAGAAAAATACATATAGTCTCCTAAGAGGTTTAAAGTGCTTGGGCTCGAATAAATAAAAACATAATGCATAAATTTAAAGACAAAACTATTAGTCTTTCCATTTACCATTAAAAGCCTGGTATGTCTCCATAAGCCCACATTTAGGGTTTCGTCTGAGCTGCAGAAATAGATTATTTTCCCAGCTATATACCATAATGGGTCATAATGTGTTTCTACAATAGAATGCCAACTTGAATAAAATATTGAGGGGGCCCAGGTAAGCCCCGCCCCTGCCCTGCATAATCGATTACATGATCCAGTGTATCCGCACTATTTGAATGACAATGCCCATCAACTTTGGAGGGGCCGAGCCCCCTCAAATATTTTATTGCCCCTAGGAGTTGGCTCCTATGGAAAGTCACCATCTTATCTAACAATGAGATATAATCTGAAACAGTATGCAAACTGAAATATAACCATACTTGAAAATACAGTCAAACCTCAGTTCCCAAACGGCTCTGTTTTGGAACATTTCAGCTCCCGAACGCTAAAAACCCAGAAGTAAATGCTCCAGTTTTCGAACATTTTTAGGAAGCTGAACGTCCGACATGGCTTCCGCATGAGTGCAGGAAGCTCTTGCAACCAATTGGTAGCCGTGCCTTGGTTGTCAAACGTTTCAGAAGCTGAATGGGCTTCTGGAACAGATTATGTTCAACAACCGAGGTTTGACTGTATGCAATTCACTTCTGCACATGTCATTTTATATCATCAGCATTTCATTAGGTTTTTGATGATGTCATGAAAGCCCCAAGAAGGACTTTGCTTTAAATGCAATAAGACTGTTTCAATGGACACAGAAAGAGGCTCAACTGTCTGACTACTCTTCCTGAAGCTTGAGGGATTAGACATTTTTCTCCCATTGCCAGGCAGAGCCTGGTAAAGAAGAGCATACAACATTTTAATATGGCAAACAGAGCCCAGTGGCCTCAAGAAAATCCAGCCTCCCAGTGCTCTGAAGCAAATAATCCAAGAACAACCTCCAGATCCAAAGTTGCATACCAGGGCCTAGGTCTCTCATCTAGCCTACTTTCCTCTGACTGTGCTCCAAACATATATTTTAGACAATTACATTCTCTGCTTACTATATCTTCTAATATGCTCTACTTATGCCTGCAGCATGAATGAATGAGTTGGTTATGATACCTCACTGAATCCACTTTTCACTTCACTAAATGGGTGTCCCCAGTTTATCTTGCAGGAGAGAGAAAGAGATACATACAGAGATGCAAAAAAACAAAACAAAACCCTAACATACCTGTATGCTAGAATACATATTCTTCAGAACTACTGTTTTATTCAGATACAAGTCCCTGTGAAACTACTGAATAATGAATTTAGTGAAGCTCACTAAATCACACACAATTAATTGATTGAGATTGGTTGACAGTCCCACTTCTAACTGCTAGTTCTTGACTGCAGTCCTTTAGCTTCCCACCCACCATTAGAAATTCAAAACATCCACACAGTGGATGAGCAGCAACATTTAAGTCATAATCATCATATGATACATTATACAGCAACACTGATTCAGCTTCTCTCATACTTAGAACAATGGTGCCATGCAATACAGAAAGGTATTGGTAGATTCAAGGTACCAGGTCATAGTATTAGCATATAATGCTCTAACTGGCTTGGGACCCAAGTTCAAAGTGCTGGTAGTGTACCAAGATAACTATAGCAAAACAAAACTATTGCCATGTTTCTGTCCTTTACCACATGAAGGCCATAGTTAGAGAAAATCCATGGGTTGTAGTCAACTAAGTCTTACTCAAAGTAGAGCTCTAGAAATTAATGTCCCTACATTAGCCAAGTCAATTAACTTCAGTGGGTCTGCTTTAGGTAGGACTAGTATCAAAGACCACCTTGTACATTTACTCAGCACTTTCCTGTCTATTTAGATGAAGCTTTGGAAAATAAATGGGATGATTTGATGTATATATACCAGATTAGTTATTGGTATGACATTTAGGACAAATTCATCTCCTGAACGGAAAAGGCATCTTTCATGCAAATAAATTGCTTTGTTACAAAATATTGCCTGTTTAAAATTTAATTGTTCCTATAAAAAGATAAAGTAATATCTGAAGTCCCGGCTCTAGAAAATATTTCATTTTTAGATAGGGTAATGGGGGAAGGGGAATCAGGAGATAATAGGTTGTAAATACTCAATGACTTTGCTGTTCGTACATTGCCAAAATATGTTCTATAATGGCTTTTGCATGCTTTTATTCTAACACACTTTATCCATTGTCCATGTCCGCCTTTCCTAACATAGCGCCCTGCTTAGACTACAACTCCCATCACCCCAGTCAGTAGGTTGGGCTTGCAGGTACCATGTTGCAAAAGCTTGTTTACGTGGTGGCACAGTCACACAGTGATATAGTTTGGACTCAAATATTGCGCACAGTCCCAAAGTATATTCTCACTAATATAGTTTTCCTTCAAAAGATTCTGTGTAGCAAGTGAGCCAGTTTGAGAGCCAGTGTGGTGTAGTGCTGAGTGTTGGATTAGGATCTGGGAAACCACCTGCTGGTGATAGCTGTATGGAATCTACTGTATGGAGTCTGCTGATTTTTAGAGCACTGTGTAGAAAGCAGTAACCTCCATTTTGTATCAGATGCAGCCTGTCTGCCATGAGGCAACACTTAGGTCCTGTTTACTGGAGCTTAGAAGCAGCTTTGTCTTTTTACGTTAACTGGATTCGCCATCATTAGCATTATTCCATTGCTCTCTTGTTTGATATTGTGACCAAATGGCCTATATTACTTCCCATACATGAGTCCATCTAGTTTGCTGGCCATTTGCTGTAGAACAGACATGTGGTGGGCACAGAAAAATAAAAAGACCACCATCCAGCCAACACCAGCAGATCAGACATCTCGACAGCCAGGCTTCTGCTGTGGCCTGCTTCACACACACAGCCAGAGTGAGGGCCCGAGTCCAGGCTCCTGGCTTTGTCACTACTACCAGAGCCCATAAGACTTAGTGAAGTCCTTCAGTGCACCTTCCCTGCATCCACTGGCCCTCAGCTACATATGCACATAAAGGGTGTCCATATGAACTCCATCGTGCATTCAGTGAATGTTCACTGGTCATGCCTCTCCCAGTCCAACACATCTGTTTCCCATGCCCTCTTTGAGTAGCCACACATCAGGCATTAGTAAGAAAGGGCATAGCAAAAAGACTGTTGTACATTTATAGATCTGCACCTATTGACTTCAATAGGCTTACTGTCAAGCTTGTGTGTCTGAGATTGCAGCCATAAGGATTTCTGTAATTTGGTTTAATAATTCCAGAATAAGACTAACCAATGGCTTGCTCCTCACCACATTTTAATTAATTGCATGTGCTGAAATATATACGTTGCATGCCTTGTGCTCATAATTATGTTACCTATTCTCACTTTATCATTTCTTCCCATAAAAGAACTATGAAAATACAGGTCCTGTTTAGAGCTCGTAACATAATCTTGTTTAAATCAATGAATAGAAAGAGCACAGAAAATTACCTACAATATTTCTTTTCAGATATATGGCTGCTACCTTTGAGGCTTTAATTAAAATCTCTAGCCTTGCCCCCTTTATAGTGGGTGTACAGAATGATATTACTGTCAGACATTCTTTTAAAAACTATAAACTATGCTAGATTCTCTTCTCTCGTCTATTCCCCAACCATAGTCCCTGTAAAGTTTAAAGTGCATGCTCTTTGCATGGTGCTACTATTCCAGCCTTCACCTCAATCAAGTGCCCTCCAGATGTTTTGGATGACAACTTCCATAAGCCCCAGACAATAACAGTCCATAACATTTGGAGGGCACCAGGTTGGGAAAGGTTAGAACAGCATCTCAAAACAGCATCCCAAACATACTGATGTCAAATTGTCTTATTGAACTCCAGGGGGATGGCCCTTAAAATGATGTTGGAGCATTATATGAAAAGATAATCTCCTAATATGGGGGTTCCTGGTGACACTGGTCACCTATCTGAAATCTATTGTAGAAGTTTCTAGAACCTAATGGGGGCCATGTCACAATCCATCGCTACTGCCAGGTAATTAATGGCTAGGTTCTACCTCCACCGTCAAAGCCAGTATTCTTCCAAATACCAGTTGCTGAGAACTACAAGTGGAGAGAGTGCTGTTGCACTCAGATCCTTCTTGCAGGCTTCCCTTAAACATCTGGTTAGCCACTATGAGAACAAAATGGTGGACCAGATGAGTCTTTGACCTGATCCAGCACAGTCCATATGTCCTTAAATTTTTAATGTAAGACAAGAGGAAAGGGAAGGCAGAGGGGATTGTTTTATCTGGATTTTCCAATCCCAGTGCATTCATGAATCACCTTTAAAGGTGCCTAGCACAATAAATGTTAAACTTTTTTTGTTTGTCTACACCGGCATTTTTCTTACCTAGTTGCACCTTTCTCATATCTGCTATTTCCAGATCAACTTCTCGCCTAACATAAGGAGACACTAAGTGATTCCTTTTGTACCCATACCTAAATTGTAAAGGCTGTCTTTGCAAGAAAACCAGTGCAACTATGCTTCTGAACCTTTTCAGCATTCAAAAAAACCTGCAGTTAGGTGTGAGAACAGTATAAAATGAATACCTAAGGCACAAACCTTTTCATCGAGTTGGAAAAGCTTGTTGAAACAGAAATGCCTTGTTGTTTCTGTAAAGTACAGAGAGTTGGTGCCTATATATTTCAGTGAAAGCAGTAGGGGGATTAAATAGCCTTTTAAAAAATTCCTAATAGTAAAGGGGGATGAGTGAAGTCTTATTCTTCTCAAGTGGACTTGGCCTCAGACCTTGAGCCAGATCATTGTGTCAGTCACAGACAGGCAGTTTTTTATTTTTGTTTTTACAAAGCACCAAACTGGGTCAGAACCGATTTGTGTGGTGGTGCATACCCCTACAAAAAACAACTGAGCAACTGAAATAACTGAGCCATAGGTTTGCTTCTATGCCTAAAGTACCCTTATCTAATATGCCTCATAAAATCCCACACACTTTGTAAAGGGGAAACCCTGTAGGATTACTCTGTCATCTCATTTCAGTTTAACTACATTGATTGCATGTGATAAGACAAGATAAGCTACCACCTACAGAACATGCCTCGGGAAATGATGCTTGTTAAATATAGGGAAAAGTAAAGAGAGCATCATCTGGGGATTTACCATAATGGGGAAATTATCTATATTGTAAGAATTGTTCTTAAGTGAATATATTGCCCAAATAGAGGGCAGTGAAAAAGGAGATTTCAAGTAAGTTGAACAGACTCTAACTGTATGAGCCACTCATAGCTGATCATTCGGCAGTTTCATATTTCTGGAAAAGGTTCCACACATGGCAATCACTGTCTTGCCCAAGGCTGTGTGCAGGAAATTTTATGAGCAGACACTACGCCTGATGAGGAGCAGGTGTTCAAATTTTTATTGAACAGCATGGGATCCAGAAAATAGCAAATAACAAAGAGACAAAGGACGCTTTTAAAAGTATGCATGGCTAGATAACCCTCAACAAAAACTCCGCTGAAACTAAGTGTATCTACTGTTTGCCACTAAATCCAAAATGGTTCATGTTTACAAGATAAAACAATGTGAACAGTAGTGTAGAAATACAAAGCTAGGCAAGCACTCTGAGTCCCAACTAGGCAAAGCCACTTCTCTGCCCAATAATTTGGTGAGTCTTGGTGAGTGTAAACTCAGGATGGAGAACCTTTGGTCCTCCAGATGTTGCTGGATTCCAGCTCCTAACATGTCATAGCTGATGAAGCCCTTTACAATTAAGGTAAAGGTAAAGGTAGCCATGCCCGTACGGGCCAGTCTTGACAGACTCTAGGGTTGTGCGCCCATCTCACTCAAAGAGGCCAAGGGCCAGCTCTGTCCGAAGACACTTCCGGGTCATGTGGCCAGCGTGACATCGCTGCTCTGGCGAGCCAGAGCCGCACACGGAAACGCCGTTTACCTTCCCGCTAGTAAGCGGTCCCTATTTATCTACTTGCACCCGGAGGTGCTTTCGAACTGCTAGGTTGGCAGGCGCTGGGACCGAACAGCGGGAGCGCACCCCGCCGCGGGGATTCGAACCGCCGACCTTTCGATCGGCAAGCCCTAAGCGCTGAGGCTTTAACCCACAGTGCCACCCACGTCCCACCTTTACAATTAAGAGCATGCTAATGTTCAACAAGATCTGGAGGGCCACACCCATGGTGTAGACAATGCTGAACTAGATGAACTAACAAACTGATTCAGTACACCGAAACTATTTGCCAAGATGTTCCTTTTATTCAAGCATATCAAGCCAAGCAAGATAATACTCACTGCTTACTTAGTGCTTTTCCTTGTAACTGAAGGCCACCACTTGTCTGTGAGAGCTTCAGATTATTCTCCCATAATGGAACTGATTCTGGCTGAATGCAAGAAACATTTCAGAGTGCAAAGTTAGCACTACAAGGATATGTAGTGCCCCATTGGGCATGTCACACTCTGGGTGTTGTGAATGGAGCCATAATATCCTGCATGTTACAATCTCGAGTGGAAGGAAAAGGAGAAGGTATCCCCAGGGAGCTGGGGAATTCCTGTTCCTGAGATGCTGCTAAAGCACAGCAGTCCTCAGCAGAGTCTGGAGGACTTCACAAATGCCATAATTCTACAAAGGAAAAGTAATCTATGGGGTGGGATATGCGGGGACAAACCACAAAAGCAAGCTGGATGGGAACAGAAAGTCTCAAATAAGGTCCATAGATTGCAGCAGAGATTATGTGTGTTTGCCATGGCATCAAGAACAAAACAGAATCCTCCACTCTACTCCCTTTTTTCTTAATTCAGACTGAAGTTGATTTGTGGGGGTGGGAATTAATCTAAATGCAATATTTCATAGGAATTAACAGGATACAAGATAGATATGGGATGGTGGATAACCTTGTGTGTACACCCCAAACCAGTACAGAATCATACAATCATAGAATTGTAAAGTTGGAAGGACCCAAAGGGTCATGTAATCCAACACCCTACAGGGCAAGAATCTCAGCTACAGAATCCTGATGGATGGCCATCCAACCTCTGTTAAAAAACTTCTAATGAAGCAGAGGTAGTGGGAGTGCACCGGATGCAGAGTAAACAGGAGTGTGCACACAGTCTAGGGGTGCTCTTAGTCCATAGCCTATCCATAATAATGGCAATCCTTTGCTTTCGAAAAATGTAAGCCTATAAATCAGATCTCCAACATGGCACAGATAACCTCTTCCATTGGCTCTGCAGTGTTAAGGCCACAGACTTAAATATATTCTTCATATTGAATTGGTTAAACTAAATACATAGTTAGCTTCATGTTTGTTTTTCCAAACCCACTGAATAGCCTTTTCAACAAAAAGTGGCTGCAGAACAAGCCACAGGCTTATGCTAGACACTGGAGGGGCGGGCTTAGCCTGGTGGCCCAAGCCCACTCATAATTCACTGATTTGGCAAGCAGGTGGGACCAATTACCCAGACAGCAAGCTCAGCCCAGAGGCTTCCTTTGCTGCCTGGGAAACTGTCCCTGCGACATCCCACATCGAATCCCGGAGCATAGGAAAATTCCAGGCTGCAATGGCACCCACCAGAGAGGGTGAGCAAACTTTTAGAAAATTCAAACTTTAGGTATTGGCAGTGGGGTAGGGAGCAATTTTAACTGCTAAAATTTTCAGATGATTTACCCCAAGGACTATTTCTCAGATCATGGGTCTTCTGTAGTTTGAGATACAGTTTAATCTTCAGCAAATGAGAATCCCATGGATTTTCCCCTCTTTGGCTTCTCGAAAGTCTCAAAGAAATCCATGCCTTCTCTCATATCTATTCCATTGGTGCCGCTTCCACCTCTACCTAATACGCTGTCAGATTCCGAAAACCTATCTCTTAAGCATTATGCAATGAATAACCACTGTATATGCAAACACCAGAGAAATGTGCTTTCATTTTAGCATTGCGGTAATTTACATAGCAAATATGATCCCCCTATAAATGACTTCTTGTCAAGCTCTTTACATTTGATCAGGTGAAGGATCCCTTTATCGAAACTGAGAAAGCAAAGGGGGGGAGGGGGGAGGCAATTTGACATGTCTTTATGCTTCTATTTTGAAGGTCTGTGAAATTCATATTCAAACTGCAATATTTCCAAATGGTTTCTTCTTTCTATGATGGATTTCTTTGGTATTTGGACACCTATCTTACTCCTCCAGGGTAAGATCTGAATTTTCACTGCCTCTGGAAACTCGGAATGCCTGTCTTTCACAGCATTAACCATAGAAAGTTCTTTTAAAAATAAAAAAAGCACTTACGACTTGACAAAATGCATTAGTGGTGAGAACTGACAAGAATTTGTACTTGTGGTAGCTTGGAGAACTTGTAAAGCTTCTATTTCTTTCTATTATAAAATATTTCCCCCATTCACATTGGTCTACAGCCAAGTATCGTCTCATCATTTAACAGGTACATTGACAAGATTGAGCTTAAATCACATCTTTGTCTACATATATTACCACAAAAAGAACCTTTTATGCATTAAAGTGACAAAGAGAGACTGATTTAAACCCCTAAAGCAAGAAAATGCAGTTAAAGATACCACAAGGAATAACTTTTCTCTTTCAGCACAACATTCAGAGGAATCTAAAAATCACTGACTGAACACAGTGTACCCAATAAACTGCATTGCCCTCCTCTGTTGTTTTTCCAGTGCAGAAGAACGACTTTTAATCCCTAACTTCTTTGTCTTTTAGCATCTTATTTTAAAATGCACCATGTCATAAATGCTAAGACAGAAATGGTCAATGCAGTCCTCAGCTTGGGTCATTTTTTCTGAAATGCCCAGCAAAAGGCCACAATAAATGCATTTAGGGTCAAACAGCATTAGCAGTCATCCTAAACTACTTGCATGAGTAATTATTTCTAAATGAGATGTTGCAGATATTATTTCATTCCTGTCTAAGGTGTTTCTTATGTTAAATTAGTATTAAAATTGTTTTACTTATTATTTTCTGGCCTCTAAATCTTGGAAGTTCCAATTCACACTCATGGGAAGGGAATTCTTAAATAGCTAAGAGATCTTTTAGGGATGTTATCATACTAGGGGAACTTATTTTAATTAAAATGTTTTTATTAGGTTTTTTAAAAAACTTCTTGCTTAAAATAACTTCTTAGTTTCCAATTTGTACCTTGGAATTTTTTATGTAAATTCTACCTGAAAGTTGCCAGGCCAATGGCTTGTACAATACAGGGAATAATAATTCACCCACATGTATTGGTAGTTAAAAACCACAGGCAACAAGTCTGTACTACCAAAGCAGCTGCTTTGAGGGTGGGCAGAATAAAAAGTCCCATTACATGTGTTGAATATTTCTATATGCTTCACAATACTGTGCTATATCAAATATATATATAGTGAACTATCAGGAAAGTCAAACTGAATGAAACATTAAATTCTCTCCAACCCATTCACCCTCACAAAGTATACTTGAAAGGAATTAAAAACAATATCCGCCCTCCCACCACAGAACATAGGCTTATCAGAGCATATAGAATATCCCCCTCTACACACCTGCTACTGGGGATATCAGAAAATTCCAATGAAAATGGAAAAGGAAATTGCTGCAGTCAAGTGGACACAACTGGTATTTGTTCACTGGTAAAATACAAAGTCTACAAACGATGTAATTACTTATCTTTCATTGCTTTGATGTTCCCTTTAGATTGAAATGAATTTAAGTTATGTAAGTTACATAAACAGTTATGTAACTTATGTTAAGTAGTGGACAGCGAGACAAAAAACATAATATTTGACAGAAACCGGACTGCAGTGGAATGGAAACAGCACCAATTGCAAAAAATGCAGGTTCAAACAGAAATCACTGCCTTCTTATGTCACTATAGCCCACCTAACATGGGTAGGTTTCCCTGTAAACTGGAACACGCAGGGGTTGAATTCACAGAGGCAGGCTACCTGCATTCAACAGGCTGCCCTGTGCTTTATATGTTTGAATAGCATTTGGGTGGGGCTGATGTGGGGTGCAACAGTGATCCTTCCTCCCTGAAATGGACACTCTTGCATGTTTCAGAACACCTAAATAAGTCATATGGCAATTTATGGCTCTCTGATTAGGTTTTCCATGCAAATATATTTGGGGGGGACAACCTGGGATGGTTTATGTGGTGGTTTGGGTCTGAGAATGTCTGAGGAAGAAACCCTGCACTAAATACATCTTTAATTTGACTCTCTGAAATCCAAAGCCTGTATGTCTTCTGTGCTGAATTACCTTGGTATGTTTCTGACTACCTAATGCCAGTAAAAAGGGAAGTTTTCCCCCTCTAAGCAAACCTTTTTAGATGTTAGATATCGTTTTTCCACCCATTAAGTGATAGATTTGAAGATCTAAAAAAGAACTGAAGAAGTGGCAGAATCAAACATCTGTTGGACTAAGTATGTAAATTATAAAGTTGAGACTCAGAACTGGAAGACCTTAAGTCAGAGTACTGGTATATCAAGAAGCTGATGAAAGCTGTTCTCACCATTAAGAAGGCTGCTGATTTCATCTGTGACATTTTTAGCCTTCAGAAGTCTACTGATTTTTTCCCTGTGAGATCAAAGTAAATGCATTCAGATTTGCATATGGTTTCAGAGTCTATTTCTTTGCTTTCTTCCCCTTTCTCCGTTTGCATCACTCCTACTTCCCAACTTCAAACACTGCAAAACACTGAAATCTTAACTATAAAGAGTGAAACAAACAAGAAACTAACCCTGCATTTCAGATAGATAAAAGGTCCACTGAAATTTATGTGAAGTATTTGGTTGTCGCTATTGCTGTTGTTGTTTTTTAAAAAAAAGAATTATGTGTCAAAAATAAGAAAATCTGACTCTTTTTGAGAAAGGTCAGATATTTATTCACCCAAATGCAACCAAAGATGTAAGTATGGTTTCTTAAATGAAATCAATGACTTCCCAGTGGTGTCATCCATTCAGACAACCTCTTCTAAACTTCTAAAACCACATTCTGACTTATGGGTAGAACTTGGGGAGGTGGAACCATAAAAGACAGAGGCAATGTAGGGCAACATGTGCTAAATAGAGTGTGGTTGTTAATGTCATCCCAGTTGCTGGACTGGTTTGGTCACCCAAAGCCCGTGAGACCTGTTATGCATGCCCACAGATGAGGTTTTCAGGTTGCCCCATCCAGCTATGGCCCCCTCAATTTTGTTGAAGAGGGGCCAGGCCCCCTCAGTGTTCAGAGGACCCTACACACAGTGCGTGCACATGACATCGTGTGTGTTGGTGTCTCAGCTTCAGCAGCCAGCTTCTCCAGATGACGCATCCCGGTCCTCCTCTGGTACATAAAATAACCCAGAACCTAGAAATGCTGTTAAGAGAGTGAAGAAGGGAAATTCAAGAAACAAGGGCCAGTCAGATGACTTCTTCAACATGTTGACCAACAAGTAAGGTCCATAGCAAATATATAATGCTGTACACACATACATTTTAAACAAACTCTAACACAATAGGGTGGGTGGGAAGACATCAGGAAATAATGTCTATGGTCTGAGGGCAGATCACACAAGAGCAGTCTCTTGTGGTCACCACCTGCCTTGCCCTATCTCATCACAGTCAACAAAAAATTATAACACCAGCCAATAGAACCACATATTTAGAGTTCTGTGAAAGCCTCCTGCAACTGCTTCAAGCCAGAGGTCTGCTTCCTTCAGAGGGAGATTTAGGACAGCACATCTGGTTTTGCCATACTGGATGCCAAGCCTAGGGAACACCTCAGGATATCACAATTGTGATGTAGTGAATTGAGCAGAATAGAAGGCGAATCATGGGAAAGTACCAAATTTTGGCCTTGCACATGGCACACTGAAATATGAAAGACCAAAGCCCTCCTGTGGTCAAAAGTTGGACCAAAAAGTTGGGCCAATAAACTGGACCAACACTAAAGAGTCTGAAATGACTTTCAAATGACTATGGCTATGCAGTGAAAATAGTATGCTATCCTCTCTGCATATAATAGCTGTGGGAATTGGTCTTACTGTGGGAGATAACCCAGCAATCCTGAACAACACTGGCATTACATAATGCAGCAGAGAAATGTTAGGGGCAGAGATGGATGAACTCCCCAATTTTCCCTTGGATTTATCCAAAAGTGAACTAATTTATTTTTCTGCATACCATTGTTAATTTCCTGAGCCAATATGAGAAGCTTGGAGAATGAATTACATTACCATTGCTCTTGCTAGCCCCCAAAGCCCACTCCCTTCCATTCCCTTTACTTATTTACATTCAGTTGATAACATTGGTAGCAGGGGTGGAAGGCAAAGAGCATTTTCCTTCCTCAACCCTTCTTTTTTGTCACCCTGATGCACTGAGACTTAACAGAGCAGTGACTCTTGGGACTTGGAGTCTTCATGAGGGGTGAGTAGAAGATCCAAGAGCTATGGGTATGACATATTTACGGTAACAGTAGAACTGAGTCAAACTTTCTCATAAAACATTTATCAGAGAAAATGCATGGGATTTAATTTATTTTGCAGCATCCCAGGGGAAAAAAGCATTGTAGGCTCTCTAAATATTCTCCACTAATCTTTTTGTTGCAAACACCATTCTTCCCCTTCCTAATGCCCTGGAACAACACTAGGTTGGGTGGCTAGGCTGCTGACACAGTAAGGAGGGAAAGAAATAAACTGTGTTACTACAGCTGCTGCTGATGAGTCCCACTCCTAAAACATTGTTGTTGATTTTCTCCTCTCATTTGGTGGAATGGTCTGGCCAATTTCCCTGCCCACAGATGTGGTGGAGAATGACAAGGGGCTATTCTGCAGCATGTTAGGACAATGGTGAAGAAGGGAAAAGAAAAGGTGGGGCCTTGCTTCGACCCACACTCTGTTGCTGCCAAGTGGATAACTCAGTTGGCTAGAGCATGGTGTTGATAAATCCAAGGTTGCATGTTTGATCCTTGCATGCCTGTATTACAGAGGACTGGACTAGATGATCCTCAGCATCTATTCCAACTCTACAATTCTCTGATTCTATACTGTGTTCTGTATACATGTTAAATCATACTTGTGGGAAGTAGGTTGGGGGCTGTGGGGAAAAGAAGTCGGGAACCCAGCGAGGCTGTTGATATGAGCTGGAAAAGAGCACAGTGAATTCAAGGGGTTCTGAAATTTTCACATCCACTGAGGTGCCTTTGTGAAAACTCCAAAGGTTTGTTTCTGAGCCAGGCTTCGGAAAATGCTTATGACAACACTACTGGCTCTCCAGGTGTGACCCATCACCCTCTGGATGTTGTTGGACTTCCATCAGCCTCTTCCAGAATGGATCAAGGACAATGAGATTTGCTGTCCAACCAGCTCTGGAGGGCCACAGGTTCCCCTGCCCAGACTTTCAAGCTTGGGATACACTGCAACATTGTGTTGAGAGTCCCCTCTTGTTCTAATATTAATGTGGCTCTGGTGTGATATTGTGATTGAACCAGCCCTTCCAAGATTTGGTGATTAAGGACTAGTCATGGAATCAATAGTGGCTCTATACCTATGCACCACAGCCTTTGACTGCAACCTTAGGATTATTTAGGTTGTTCAATGTCTGTAAACTTTTACAAAGTAATTTTATTTCAGATGCTTAGAAATATGAATTCATTCAAAGGAGCTCGAATACCACATATTATAAATATAGGCCACAGTCCAACTAAAATTGGTCACAGGGATCACAGCAAGCAATGAAAGTTAAATTAGTTGTGACTACCATATTTTTCGTTCTATAAGACGCACCAGACCACAAGACGCACCTAGTTTTTGGAGGAGGAAAACAAGAAAAAAAAATATTCTGAATCTGAGAAGCCAGAACAGCAAGAGGGATCGCTGTGCAGTGAAAGCAGCAATCCCTCTTGCTGTTCTGGCTTCTGGGATAGCTGCGCAGCCTGCATTCGCTCCATAAGACGCACACACATTTCCCCTTACTTTTTAGGAGGGAAAAAGTGAGTCTTATAGAGCAAAAAATACGGTAACTTGTCCCATCAGTTTCAGTGGGGTTTAGACCAATTATAACTGGTTCAGGACCAGGATGAAGATGTTTGGGTAATATAACTTTGATGAGATACTGCTTCTTCTTGTTGTTGTTGCTTTCTCTGTATATTATTAACTGCACTTCTCTGCTTTTGATTATTCTTTTATAGTTATAGATAAATATACTAATTCCATGGAACATTGGAGCAATGCTGATCACCTTTCAAGATTTTGGACTAAGATTTCCAGTTACTGTAGAACTATCAATTATTTAAATAATAGCTTCGAAAGGCTCTTTAGGGAATTCTTGACTTTATAATTGTACAATTTAAGCAACATTTTATCATGATTATGCTGTATATATGGAATGATTTTGTATAAAACAGTCACATTGCCATCTACTGACAATGCTTTAGAAAAACTGCTAGTTGGTGTGTAAAAAAACCCGATGTATTGGCGCGCGCACACACAATCTAACTATGCACTACTGATTCAACCCTGTCGATGTAATAGTTCAGAGAAAAAGGCATTAACTATACGCTGTTCAATATATCTACTTGTAATAATCCTGGTCTCAGGCAATCCATTTCCATCCATTCAGGGTCTCACCTTTATATATGGCAGTTAGACACATGTATTAATTACACTGTATGTCAAAGGAGCAAAAGCAGGTTTTAGTCACTTAACTGTGGAAGAGTATATTAATAAGTCTAGGTTGCATGTACAGTACACAAGGGCTTGCTAATAGGATTTTCATAATACTAGCATTTATCTCACCATATATTTTATATAATACCAATCACTCTGCAACCATAGCATTGTTATTACATTAAGTGAAAAATGGGATTTCAGGTTAAGGATATATATTACGGATTAAAAACAGCAAATGCAGCCAAGGTGTGTGCTTTTATATTTAAGGGCATTTGTTTTCATCCCTTTGCTTAAGAACGTTGAGGCCTGAACCTTGAATACAGCAGTGCATCCTGCTGCTTTAAACAAAATCTAAGCCTTTTCCATGTCATCTTACTAGGCTGGAGTCTGTAGATCCTGCAGTGGCCTTTGGGTGAACCAAAGCAGTTTGCGCTTTCTTGCTTTGCTTGCGCTCTCTCTCTCTCTCTCTCTCTCCATAGCAGACACATCATGTTTCAGTTTGTATTTGTTAACTGTTTTGTCTCCTGCGGCTGCTGATAGCATTAATCTTATGCGCAAGCTAGGCATCACTTTCGCCACTTGCGATTCTTTTTGCCTGCTTTTTTCCCCCCTTGTCTGCTGCTCCACAGGAGTTGTATGAGCTTACTTCTTGTGCATAAAGCTCTTAAACGTGTTCTCATGCACTGTATAATCTTTAATAATGCAGTCCTGCAGGCAGGCTCCTTTGGAACAAATGGAATTGTAGATATAAAACATCAAAGGGCTACCTCTGTCAGTTGTATTCAGAGTATGTTTCTATGATTTGCACAAGACTAGTAAATAGGTACTGGCAGTGCTTTTTTATTTAAAAAAATGTTTAGGGGTACTCTCATTTTGACTCAAGAAAATCACAATTGTATAGTTCAAATTGGGGAAAATGAATACAGTAAATGGACAAAAGTACTAAGATTCACAAAATGTTTAGAGGTATGCATATCCCTGCATACCCCCAGAAAAAAAGCTCTGGGTAAGAAGGATGTGCCAACAGCTTCATTGGTTCAGGATCCCTAAACAAGTTTACATTGCTGTGCAATGGGGTTAACATAAATAAATATTTAGGATAAGAATGCAATGGGCAGTAGAAATTTTTAGGATCCACAGTATCATAGCCTCTGCACTCTATAATAATTTTCAGTGAGATTTGTAGCAGTACTGGGCAACAGTTGAGCTGAGCCACAATTTTGTGCAAAACTGCTACCTTTCAGTCATGTGATCCTTGCTTTGGTTATGGACTCAAGTTATTGTAGCACATTTCAGAAATCACTGTTGAGCATCTCAAGTGGTTAGAAATACAGTTCTAGGTTTAATAGGCCGATTCTCTAAGACCTTTCTTACCTCTGGGTCAAAAATATTCAATGCACATCCTCTAGTTTTCTTTTACTACCTAGAATTGGTTAATATTTTAGGTTTTGTTCTACCTACGATTGGTTTGTATTTTATGGAGATAGCCTTAAGCACCTAAGCATTTGATTTTTATCTTTTTCTCTGGATTTATACAACTGTTTAAATCTTTTTAGAGGTATTGAGCCATGCCTAATTATTCCTTGCTCACTGATACATCTGTAATAACTAGAATGGCTGGATGTCGAGATGGAATGATTAGTATGCATACAGTAGGAACAAGAAAGCCATCAGGAGATAATATAGTGTTTTGTTAAAATTCATTGTCTCTACAGGTGACACAACAGCCAGATTTAAAAAGGTGGAAATTGCAGTCTTCCTTTCATACCCAATAGTTGTTGGCATTTACAGGCCATCCCTGAAACTGAGCCCTATGGCAATTCAAATGAGCACAGAATAAAATATTATGGCAGGGGGTTACCCTTCATTGGAAATCAATGAAAAGTAGTCATGATTTTTTTTCCCCTAGAAAATTAGTACATAAACAAAGTAAATAAAAATGCATTAACTTGGAGCTCCTAAAATCACCCATCATGAGTTTTTTGAACCAAAGCATGCTAATGGAGCTTGAGTAAAAATCATTTATTTTTGCAAGCCCTCAAGGGCAAAATCATTTACTTAAGCACCAGCATAAAGCTGTTGTTCTCCCCCAATTCCAAAGGGCTCAATCTGTGGCCTAAGAGTTTATCATTTTCTTCAGTATTAAATCACTAAATGCCATTGTACATATGATATACCACCCCAGAGCTGAGTCTGGAAGTTCTAATATCAGATAATGGGAATAGCTGTAGTTCAGTGGTAAAACATATCCTTTGCATACAAAAAAACACTTGTTTAAACCTCCAACATCACCGGGTAGGACTGGTAATAACCTCTGCCTTAAAACATAGAGAGCAGTTGCGAGACTACTGATTGATGAATTGACTTGGTTTAAGGCAGCTGGGTGGATACACTTTGTCCCTTATTGCCTGACAAAGGCTGGGAAAGGCTAGACCTTCACATACAAGATGACTATTATACAAGCAAGCAGCTGTAGCTAGTGTGGTGGGACTGAACCATAGAGCTGAAATGAATGGAGCGGAGCAGGAGTGCATGGGTGCATCAGCAGACCCAATCCAGGGCTCCTATTGGTGTATCCACCCAGTCCTGATGTCACCACCGGACCTGCCCCATGGGTAGAGAGGCTACTACTGTAGTCAAGATGGTCATAGCATCTTGTTTCAGGGTGTATTTCATTCCACGTATTGTTTTGTAAAGAGCAAATTTGGTAGGTTTATCTTTAAACATGAGCTGAGCTGAATTTTTCCCCAGCCCTATCCCCAGCCCTCACACACTCAAATAACTTCTGAAAGAGCCTACACACATAAAAATAGTACCCTGCGGATCTGTGTTTACTCTGAGCTCTGTTCCTAGACACATAAGCTCCATTTACTTCAGAGTGTGTGGTTAGCTTGAGTTGTCTCTCCCCCCCCCCCTTTTTTTATTTATTATATCTGCAAGATTCACTAAAACACCTCATTGCGCCATTCCTCTTTTTTATTTCATCTACCCAAGCTATAGATATAGAACATACTTGCAAACACAATGAAGAATATAACCACATTTCCTGAAAAGACCTAAGGTCTTGTTTGGCATTTGGGGAATTTGCCTCACATCTTCCCTGTTTCCTCTTATCTTTTAAATGTTGCCCCTAGAAGATTTGCTTTACTCAAGAATGGTAAACAAAGAAAATAATTTGCATGGCTGTTTGGAGCTGCACCTCCAGCTATTCAGTTATGAGACGTTTCCTTGTAGCTGTTATGTTGTAAATCCTTTACAACCATTCATTCTTAAGTGCTTTCCAACCGGTATTCTTCAGAGGATCATCATTGGTCGATAGGAGATTTGGAGCATGAAAGGGAAGGTTATCTGCTGATATTTTACAACTGTGTTCCCAGCTATAATTGCACCTTTTAGAGCTTCCCTCAACCCAAACAAGCCTTACAGTATTTCTGACACACACACACAAAACACACTGGAAAAAGTCACTTACAAAAAAATACAATCTAGAGCAAAAGAGTGTACTGAAAGGAAACAAAAAATCTGATTAAAGGTGCTTCTATCTAGTACTAGTGCTTCTGTCTCATTTTTTAATGTTCCTTTCACACGGCAGTACCTTGTTGTATCACATAACTATGGCTTTTTTACAGGCATACCAGTATATCAAGCAAAATTTCATTCACACCAGTGAGCATAGTCTGACACAATAATGCACATCATTGGACAATGTCACTACTTCCCCACATTTTCTGCATGTATGTGCTCCTCTTCCCCCATGATTCCCCCATGAAAACAGCAGGAAAGAACTGATGACAGTATACCACCCCAAAACTCCTCACTTTACTGCCATGATTTTCTGGGTTAAGGGGACTGCAAATAGATTATTATTTTTTTATTTAGAATCAAAGCACATAGAAATAAGTGCTAAAAAAGCAGCTACATTCTCTTAGTTTTCCAGAAGTGTCTTTTACTTCGCATGAAAGCTAAAAATAATAATAATGTGGAAATTGGAAATGGAAAATGGAAAATGGAATAAACTGCAGTGTGAATGCAACCTAAGGATGGTGGAATCCTTCTGCAAAAACTCACCAGCTGAGGGGCTGGTGGTTACTGAACCTTTGTCACAGGGCGGGCTCTGTGTTCTCTATGCAGGATCCCTTCCCAAGGAGTTCTGTGGGTGCTGTGTTTTGAGTTGTCTCCTTCCTCCCCTTTGTTTGTGGTGTGATTCTAAAACAGTGGTGGTGATTTAAATCCCTGTCTGGAACGAAGCCTGGGGAGTGGAAGTAGTGAGGTTGCTATGCCATTGAGGCTGAGGGTATGGGGATCCTCTGGTGTCACTGAGTGTGTTATGATGCCAAGGAATATGTGCTAGTGGTGTGTCACCATCATATTGAGTTCATTGCTTCCTGTCATGTGTGAATAGCATGTGGGTGTCACCACTGGAACAGTTCCTGTTTGGTGGGTGCTGGCAGTATGCAGTGGGTATGCCTATTGTTTTCCTGTCATTTTTGTATGTCTCAGCTGAGCACATTTATTTATTTACTTATTTATTTTATTTCATAAAATTTATATACTGCTTGATTGTAAAAAAACAACAACCAAACCTCAGTGCAGTTTACGAAAGATAAAACAGTAGAATCTAGAACAGAATTAAAATATAGAAAGGATAAAATACTAAAACAGATTAAAAAAGGATTCGACACAGTGATGCATCAAAATGTAAGTATAGGATTTCTCAGACCAGAGCTGATCAGTTTCCAGATGATGAGTGCTTCGGATGATGCAAAATAGCATTATGGTTCATTGCAAGCATTGTTATCTGCTGCATTGTGGGTGTCAAAGTAACACAACTGTTACACATGATTAGCCAACTGTAGTAAATTTATCACTGCACCTTTGCACAGAACAGTAATGGGGTGGGATGGGGTGGGGTGGGGTGGGGTGGGGGCTTAAGCACTCTATCCTACAAGTTTTCACTGTCTTCACCTCCACCTGGTGGCACCTAAACTACGCATATCAGATATTATAGTAAAGGGTTAGAACAGAATAGCACCTGGAATGCAAACTCATAGGGACATATTTCTCTATAATAGAACCATCTATCCATTTGGAAATACATATCAGAATTCACCTTGTAGAAGAATATAAGCAAATATTTGATATGGCAGCAAGACATTTACACCTAATCTCTTACAAGAATTAGAACTACCTCATCATTAGCAGCTACCAAAGAAGTAGAAAAATGGAAGAAAAATCCTTGAGTCAGAAAAAAAGTAATAGGTACCATTCTTTTCTTTCTCAAAATTCGGCGGCATTGTGAGTCCTCTTTACTGGCAGAAATATTATTGTGCTGATGCAATGATTTACTAACCAGGAAAGGTGGATCCTGTATTTGCCCTGTATAAAGTGATATTATAGTGTGTAAAGTGTGGCTGACACGTAAGAAGACCCCTGCTGGATCAGATCCAAAGGTCCCTCTAGCCCAGCTTTCACAGTGACCAACTAGATAACACTGGAAAGTCTACAAGTCTACATAATAACCTTCCCCAACTGTTGTCCCCAACAACTTGTGCTTGAATGCCTCAGAACACAAAGTTTCAGGTGCCTTTTGTTGGGAGATTCTATTCCACTTTTGTTGCAGATATGTGTGATTGTTACCTGTTACATGTCTGTTTACATTCCAGCACAGACTGCTGGGTCCCGTGAGCGGAACTTTGTTTCTTTGTTCTGATTTATGTCAAATAAATCCGTAGTTTTAGTATGTATCCACAACCTCAAGCCTCTTCTGTTGTGCAGTTTACTCTGCTAAGCAAAGTGTGCTCAAGTCAGCAGGCTTGAGTCGCTGATTTACATCGGAGCCAGAGGTCGATGTATCTCCACAGCAGCAAGGCTGAGAGGGAGACGATCCAGCTGGGGCCGAGCCAGTTGGCCTATCTACCCCCAGATGCCAACATCTTTAAATACCTGGTCCCAACTTTTCCGACACACATTTATAGAGCTATACTTTATGGGTTTGCTGCAGGAAGCAGTTGTATAATCAGCAGCGGTTAGTGGAGTGGTGAAGGAGAAGAAGAAGAAGAAGAAGAAGAAGAAGAAGAAGAAGAAACAGCAGTAGCGTTTGAACTTGATATCCCACCTTTCACTCCCTTTAAGGAGTCTCAAAGCGGCTAACTATCTCCTTTCCCTTCCTTCCCCACAACAAACACTCTGTGAGGTGAGTGAGGCTGAGAGACTTCAGAGAAGTGTGACTAGCCCAAGGTCACTCAGCAGCTGCATGTGGAGGAGTGGGGAAGTGAACCCAGTTCACCAGATTGCGAGTTCACCGCTCTTAACCACTACACCCACACTGGTGAAGGCAGGATGGTTCTGCTCACTGGGCTTCCAATGCTGAGCGTTGCTGCTGGTTATCAAAAGGAGGAGAAGGGAGGCATGGGGAGCTCAGTGTGGTGAAGGCATGGTGGCGGAGCCAATCCAATGCTTCTGCTACCACGTCCACACAGTGCTGAGCTCCCTTGGCTTCCCCACTATCCTTCGGCTGCATTCACATGGCAGGTCATTCCATTTCCCTCACTTTCCCCTAACTCTTACTTTCCACATTATAGTTGAGCTTTCACACGCAGAAAACCCACTTCTGGAAAGCTAATAGAATACAGCACATGTCTAGCACTCATGTCTGTGTTAGCTGATTCCAGAAAAAATCCATTTGCCCTTAACCCTGAAAATCATGGAAGTGCTGAAATTTAGGGCGGTTTGCCAACATACAGGTTTGTTCCCTGCTTTTTTCAAGAGGGAATCATGAGTGAACAGAAGCATGCCTGTATGGAAAGGGTGAGGAAAGAGCAACATTGCCAGATAACTTTTGTTGTTGTGTCACACCACGCATACTAGTGTGAATGAAATTTAGCATGACATGCGACCATATTGGTTTAAAAGCCACAGTTTGATAACACTACAGGTACTTCAGTGTGAAAGAAACATTGGAAAAAAGCATAGAAGTGCTAGCGTTGTCACCAAGCACTGTAGCACAATATTCATTACGTCTGAGTCCACAATTGGTAACCAGTAGTAACGTTTAGCTTTGAGAAGGCAAGTGGGCAACAGTGCCCTGCCTGCACCACCCTACTGATCTCTGCTGTGTACAATGTAAGTCTACATGCAACAAAGAGGATGTTAACTGGCATACCAAATGAATCATAGCTATGAAGGATCCATTTCCTTTCCTCCCTGCCCCCACCCATTGCAAGAAAAGTCCACACTTGCAAAAACACCAATGAAGTTCTAAAGTGATATAGGACAAGTCTTCATAAACCAGGAAATCACTGAACCCATCAGATTGTGAAGAGGAGGGGGCAGAAAGCAGAAAGTTATAAATAGAGCAAAAAGCCATCAAAATCACCCAAGAGACTCCCGCTGAAGTTGCTTTACAAATATGAACTATTATCATAGAGCAAGACAGACAGGCAGCCTGGCCCCCAGAGTTCAGGCATGATTCCTGCTTCACTGACACATTTCCTTCACACCGTCTTGACAGAAGGTGAAGAGCATTCAACCTGATCAGAACGAATACGGCAATTGATACAGTTCTGTGGTGAACACTTAACTCCAAGACCAAAAGTCATCGAAGTACTTCCTGCTGCCATTTGCTATGAAATCAACAAGGCAATGATGGGAAGTGAGCTGAATACCAAACAGTATGGAGGCATCTCCAAAAGTTGGATACATTGGCATAATCTGCTTATTGCTTCAACAAAGATTGCAGCACCTCCGGTAGTTGGCAAGCTCATTATTAGGCTATCGCCTCAGGAAAGGCTAGGGGCAAGAAATAGCACACAGCATATCACTTCAGTTGAGCAAGAGTGTCTTTCCTACATGTCATAATGGCGCACATAGTTTGGAGGGAGAATGATTTTGGACTGACAGTAGGTGATGAACTGCTGTCTATGGGTGTGGAAACTTTCATTAAAATGTTTAGTCCTTCAACTTCTCTCCAAAAAACTGTAAGCATGAACCTGTTGTTCAAGTGCACAAGTGTATAGAAATGATGGCCAATTTGAGAAGATGCCACCATTTTGTTCTGCTTTGCTCTCAGAACAGTCTGTTAGCAATAGCAAATCATAGTAAAAGGCCACCTGAGCTGACCTACCTGGCAATATTTCACTATGGCAAGCTGCTTCTGCGTGGCAACTCTTCCTCACCTTCTAGCATATTTTTCTATGTAGATTCTCTAGATCAGATTGAGTGTTTCTATGTAATGAAGCTAGTAGAGGGTTTACACTGCTTTTTATTAGGAATGAGGACGCTGTTGCCCTCTAGATATTGTTGAACACTTCAACTTTGACCATCTGGATCCAATGGTGTCCAACAATATCTGAAGGGTCATAGGACCCTAACTTGGCTTTTATATGTACCTTTTTGACAGATCTATTGAACCAAGTGTGTTTTGGATATCAGCCTTTAATTATTCTATTGAAATATTTTCCTCCCTCCCCCTATGTATCTATACATTTGCACACATTCACACTTTCCTAATCAAAAGATTCACAAATGATCCACAGCTTTAAGATCTGTACTTATTACCAGTTGTATCTCCTGACATTCTTTTCGGGGGGTTTCACATTTTGATCTTGTATTCTACTTGTTCTTGAAGCAATCCATCCTCCCACCCTGTTAGTTCTTCAAGCTAACTATCTTTATCTTGGCGGTCCCATAGGAATACAGATTTTTTTAAAAATAAAAATGTCCTTGTCTATAATGAAATCATAAATATAAACTTTATAATTTCACTTTGAACGTGGGGAAAAGTTAAGTTATTTAAAGGCATGTGATGGTTTTTTATCTACTCTCCCTGTACTTTGATCCATCCTTTGAAGATGACTCCAAGAGCATATTCCAGGCATATATTCAGGTAACTTTATTTGCATGTGAGACCCACAGCCACCTATTGAAACATTTGTCATTTTCATACTGACAGAGACAAATGTTTTAAACTGATTCACATTTTCAGAGAAAATGATGGCAATCAAAAGCTTTAGAGTCCCTCCTGGCCGACTGAAGTTTTCATCTGTTATATAATCCATTATGTCTGACAATTCATTAGGTTTCAAAAAAAAATATTTTTGAGAGATGAATAAAGCATCAATGGCGATATGGAAGCACAAGCTTTCAGTCCTCCATACTAATAACATCTTTTTGAGCCATTTGCGCATACCAACTAAGAGCATAGATTTTAATGTGTCAGTTTGGATTTTCCCTGGTGCCTGAATCCAGCTGAAAGAGCTTACTTGCATGTTTTGATTTGCTTTCTTCCCAAAAAGTATCACTCACTTGGCTGTGTCCTTTGAATCTCAAAGATTAGTTTTGAAGAGCAGCCAAACAAGTTTGGCCTTTAAAGTGTGGGAACTATTTCATCATAGGAAAAGCTCCGGCTAATTACATAACTACTTTATTTTTCCATTTTTTAAAAGGCTCAGATCTCAAGTACTTTCCATCTTTCTGGACATTTGCATGCAAGCACATGCAAAGTGAGCTCACATGTAATTGTGAAGGAGGGTGCTGTTTAGTACATAAGTTCTAAGGCATGCAGAATGTATACCTCAAACAAAATAACAAGGAAACTGTCTAGGCAGGATTTCACAAAGGTAAGAATCACATAACGCTAGTGGACTAAGTTCTGCTTAGTAAACACAAATGTAGCCTCTGTTAATCTAAATACATAATTCCCAGGACCCAATGAATGGAACCAGTAGACACTTGATCTGTGATCCACTGCACCCTGGACTCAGCTGTACAGTGGTGCCTCGCAAGACGAAAAGAATCCGTTCCGCGAGTCTCTTCGTCTTGCGGTTTTTTTCGTCTTGCGAAGCAAGCCCATTAGCGGATTAGCTCTATTAGCACTATTAGCGGTTTAGCGGCTATTAGCGGCTATTAAAGGTTTAAGGGATTAGCGGATTAGCTGCTAAAAGGCTATTAGCGGCTTAGATCAGCTGATAAGCGGCTTAGATCAGCTGTTAAGCGGCTTAGCGATCAGCTGTTAAGCGGCTTAGCGAACAGCTGTTAAGCGGCTTAGGGGCTTGGGAAAAAGGGGGGGAAGGGGGGGAAAACCCAGGAATCACAAGACATTTTCGTCTTGCGAAGCAAGCCCATAGCAAATTCGTTTTGCGAAGCACCTCCAAAACGGAAAACCCTTTCGTCTAGCGGGTTTTCCGTCTTGTGAGGCATTCGTCTTGCGGGGCACCACTGTATTTGTCAAAAAACAGTGTTTAAAATGGGTTCTAAACATGCAACACCAGATGGCGCTGTAGAACACAAAACCTTTATATGCAATTTTACAAAGGGGGTTTTTTCTTTGGTTGTAATGGTTGAATTTATCACCTAATTGACCAATCACATTGGTTCTGGGGGCCCCTAACAAAAGTCTCCCCCCCCAAAAAAAATGATTGATTGATTGATTGATTGATTGATTGCATTTTTTCCTGTGTGTAGATCCACCCCCTGTTGCAAGTCACTTGAGGCTATATAGAAAAAACTATGGTATCTGTTTTATAGGTTTAAGCATATCTCCATCCACCTGCCAGGGCACCTGCATTCCTGGCCTGTCATGGCTATAAATGCTTCCCAAAAAATTATGGATCTTTCCTTGGACAACGGTTTGATTCCTTGTAAGTGTTAACTTTGGACTGCTGCAGTGTAAGGTCTTAACTAACACCAGAACTACCGTAAGTAACAGCAAACACTACAAAACAGGCCTACTGTTCCCTGAGAGCTACAAAGAGAGAAAGAATGAACTAACAAAGAGAGAAAGTTAGTTCACATTTCCTAGGCTTTACAAACAGGAAGCTCATATCTTGCAAGTGTTCCCCCAAAAAGGGACTTACTGGTTGTTGTTTTTTATTTTGAGATAATTTCACAACATGTTTTTTTCGGGGGGGGGGGTGTGCTACAAAATTGCGCAAAATCACAGCAAGCCATACGGCTGCCATGCTCTCATGATAAAAAATGGGAAGATGGCAGCCCGGATTTTGGCTTCAAAGTGTTGGAGTGTATGGAAGCTGTCACATAAAGGCACAACAATACTATTTTACATAACTGTTCAGTGCAACAAATTCAATAAGGCTGTTCAGGTGCATTCCAAACAATTTGATTTCCCAGCTTGATTACCTATTCAAAAGGATGCTTCCAAAATTCTCCCCATCCCAATGCCTTGCTGGATTTCAGCCTTCCAAATTATCCATTCTTGCTTCCAAAGTGGAACTGCTGTATTAGGAATCCTACCATTATTCCTTAAAAAAAAAAAATGTATGGGTTTTTAACAGAATACTGTGCATGTATAATTTTCATTAGCTATCACTTCCTGCTCCCTCTGTGTATCTCCCCACTACCACACACATTAATGGTTCAAATTTTACATATCACTAAAACACTGCAAGAAAGGTATCCTTAAGCATGAGCGTAGCTGGGGGGAGGGCAGCTGCCCCCTAGATCAAGTAAAACAATAGAAATACTTACCTACCTGATCAATCACATCGGTTCTGGCCTCCCCTAACAAAAGTCTCCCCTCCCCCCCGCCAACAAAAATTCTGCCTACGCCCATGTCCTTATGTTACTGTAAATTTGAGTGCACCAAGAGCTTTTGTGCAGAAACATACTGATGTGTTCTGTTGTTGTTGTTTAGTCGTTTAGTCGTGTCCGACTCTTTGTGACCCCATGGACCAGAGCACGCCAGGCACTCCTGTCTTCCACTGCCTCCCACAGTTTGGTCAAACTCATGCTGCTAGCTTCAAGAACACTATCCAACCATCTCGTCCTCTGTCGTCCCCTTCTCCTTGTGCCCTCCATCTTTCCCAACATCAGGGTCTTTTCCAGGAAGTCTTCTCTTCTCATGAGGTGGCCAAAGTATTGGAGTCTCAGCTTCACGATCTGTCCTTCCAGTGAGCACTCAGGGCTGATTTCCTTAAGAATGGAGAGGTTTGATCTTCTTGCAGTCCATGGGACTCTCAAGAGTCTCCTCCAGCACCATAATTCAAAAGCATCAATTCTTCAGCGATCAGCCTTCTTTATGATCCATAAAGAAGCTATAGGTAGAACCAATGTATTCTACCTATAGCTAAACCAAAAGAGCAATCTTAGGTCCAAACTAGAGGACAGGGGGCATTAATCATGTAATGGGGCCATGTGCGTTTGCTATTTCTTCACCAGATAGCAGTCATGTGGAGAGAACTCAATTAGGAACACATTGTGCAGGGTGTGGGGAGGTCTTCAACAGAGTTTAGTTACACTTTTAAATAACTCCGGTTTAGTGTTACATGCAAACCAAATTTACCAGGGTTTATTTTCAATTAGCTTCCCTGGTCAGAATGTAAGGCAGCATTTTTTAAAATGAGACTAAGCTTTGCTGAAACCTTCCCCCTGGCTGTGACAGACAGGAGGGGAACAAGAAAGTCCAAAGCTTGCTCACACTCACTCACTCACAAACCATGGTTTAGCAGTATATGTGAACCAGCCCCATTGTCTTAACTGTTTGCATTTGATTATGTTGGCATCATCCCTAGTCTTTTTTGTAAACAAAAGTTTAGCTCCATGTGTCATCCGATCTTGGAATAGTGGCTAAGCTCTTTCCTCCTTAATCATGAGCTGTATGCAGATTTAAAGCCTTTACCATGTGCCACAGCAAATTTAAAGAACATGGGAGAAGCAAAGTGGATATAAGTTTCTTTCCAGGCATCAACATCTATGTGTGGTCTGAATAAACCATCACTTGGTTACTAGGATGAGCGAACCAGGTCAGTGCATTGTATACTTGCCTTATCTTTCATATCTGTGGACATTCATAACAACCTATTTTTATGGCCTTTGTACCAGCAGCAGTATAGTTTCACTAATAGAAAATAAATTGCCCACTCTAATCAAAACCAGCTGTGAGGAAAAACTGGATGCACATGTTGTTAATGTTTCATGGAATGCTAACTGAATCCAGCTCTATCTGCAGCTCTTTCTGTGTGTTTACCAGATTTTGGATGAAATAACTGTATGAAAAATCTATCCATTCCCAGCATCAGACACCCATGACACAAGATGAGATTATGTACACCAAAGGTTTAGGCACTGGAAAATGTCTAAGGAGGTCCAGTAGAGTATAAGGAACCAGTTATATTAAGATACTGGACTGAAATCCCGTTCATAGGATTTTTTTTCAAAGGTTTATTTCATATATTTGTTGTGTTTAAGGACACCCAGCTTTGAAGTGGTGTGAGATGAACATCTAACCATTTCTGAGGCTTCAGATTGCCTTTCTCTCCAATTTCACTGAGAACATTCCAGAAAAAACTGTTTGAAAATGTGCCCTGGAGCTTGTTGTTGTTGCTGTTTCACTGGGGCTTATTTTCAACAATTAACAGAGGTGTCAGGAATAAAAGGAATGAGAAGGCCCCTGTTGACACCTGGGTTCTGATAACAGGCTTGGATAAATGTGCATGTCTCTATCTAGCACCTGATATAGATGTATCTGCCAATTCTCGGGAACGGAAATGAAAACATGGGCCAGAAAAAGTAGTACTAGTGCCGATCATCTTTTAGTATCCCCTCAGAGCACTCTTACTTAAAGCAAACATTTGATCATCTGACAATTAGCAATGTCCCATCTTTGATTTGACTTTTAACTTTGTTTTCTAACAGAAGGGAAAGGAAGGGAAGGGAAAGGATTGTGATGAATATCCACATATTTAACTTTACAGCGTCAACTATTCGCAACAGGAGAGGTTCCCATTAGGGAACCACAGGGTCTCTCAATTGCAAGCTGGAGTATGGGGGGGGGAGCAATAGTTCTCTAGATACTAGATCAGAACTCACATTGGCTAAAAGCTGGTTAGGGCTTACAGGAGTTGGGAAAACAGCAGCATCTGAAGGACCACAGGTCTCCCAACCCCGGTCTAGAGCTAAGGGCAGACTGGAGTCATGCATTAGAAAGGCAGGTGTTATATAACATTCTGCCTTAAGGAAATCTTCTGTCTCTGCTCTGTTGATAACAGAGCAAGCAGGAGAAAACCACCCATTCACTGGGTACAGACAACCCTTGGCTCTACAACAAGCCTGCACCACTTGTAACCCACTAGCTAAATATATCTCACAAGCCATATACAGTGGTACCTCTAGAGGTGAACGGGATCCGTTCCGGAGCCCCGTTCGCATCTAGAAGCAAACGTAACCAGCGACAGCACGTCTGCGCACCTGCGCGTCACTTTTTGCAGCTTCTGCGCATGCACGTGGCATCATTTTGAGCATCTGTGCATGCGCAAGTGGCAAAACCCAGAAGTAACATGCTCCATTACTTCCGGGTTGCCGCGGAGCACAACTCGAACGCGCTCATCCCGAAGCACATTCAACCCGAGGTATGACTGTACAGTGGTGACCCATCAAAGACAACCCTTGACTCTACAACAAGCCTGCACCACTTGTAACCCACAAGTTAAATATATTTCACAAGCCATATATGGAGGTGACCCATCAAAGGTTTGATAAAGCATGTTTTGACAGCCTGCTTGGGGCTGCTACAGGAAGCAATCACTATACAGACCACAATGCATAGCTAGTGGGCTGTGTTTGGACAGATAAACCACACATTCTGCTGGATTGCACAATGTTTGAGAATATAATTCCATCTAGAAACTCTTTATGGTTGGGGGTACTATAAAATATCAAAGCCATAACAACTTCTTTGTACAAACTCTAGAGTAAGCCATGGGGCACTTCGTGGTGAAGAACAAATAACTTGTTAGAGATGAAGTAAACAAGCAAAGTTCTTTTGAACCATGTATAAAGTCTCCAAGCTATTGAAAACACCTGCTTCTCAAGAACACTTGGTTTTGAATGACATATTTAGACATATGTCAGTGATGTGATAAGCTTAAACCAAGATGATGGGTTCTGTTTGCCTGGGGGAGCAGCACAAGTTTCATAGCTAGTTGGGGTCAATGTCGGTTAGAGAAGCACTGCTGAGCTTTTGTTTGTATGGCTCAGTATTTGCCAGCGAAACACATAGCTTCATAAGAAACATGCACCAAACCACAAATATTGATTACCCATATATTTTCACCATTCGTATTCATTATCGTTGACACCCTTCCCTAAGCTTTGTCAATTTTATCTGTGACTACTGAAATAAGTATGTTGAGTGGTTAACATTTCATTTCAGCATTCACGGGTAAAATGTTTCAGTCACTTTAGAGGAAATCTAGCCATTGCAAGCAAATGTTTGCTCTTCTGGGCATGGGCATGAGGTCTGTTGATAATTGCAAAGCTCTAAGAAGATTGCCACCTTTTGGAGAGGATTTTTGTACCCCTAGATTTTTTTAGAGGATCCGCTGCTATTAGTTGGAAATCACTTTCATCACTGGAAAGATATCTCTAAAGCGTGAACTCCATGTTCATACCTTCAGGCATGCAGGAGCGCAGGTGCAAAAGAGGAAAGGGCTTGAGCTACACTTGCTGGCATTCCCTAGTAAATGTGCAAGAGCCCTGTTCTGTTTTGCATCTGGCCATCCTGTCTCCTTTCCTCCTCCTTATTTCACTTTGCTCCCTGGGCCCTGAGACATTTAGGGCTTCGAACACCAATGTAAGCACTTTGAATTCAGCCTGGAAAGGAGCTGGCATTGAGACTATCATAATAGAAAAGAGGATTTACCATACAATCACAGTTAAAGAGACAGAGATGCATAACAACTAGGTGAATCCCATCACCCTTTCCTGCTATCTTTACAGTTTAGCATCTACATGCTGGTTGACACTCTCAAATAATACTCTCTGCTGAGAGTCTAAATGCTGGTTAATGGGCTTCTCTGATGTGTGTGTGTATACCCTCTGCTTTTTGCTTCTGGTGCTGGCTTTGGTTTTCTTTCTGGTCTATGTTGTGTTTTTTAAAGAATTTTAAGTTTGAGCCACTTTTTCAGGACCTTTGGCAATTAATTAATTAACAGCAGGTGAAGCAGAGCTTCCCTTTGCAGAAGCCATGTTGATCTGTCCACAGCAGGGGTTGTTCTTCTAAGTGCTCATTTAATTTGAGTTTTAATAATGTTTTCTACCAATTTACCTGTGGCAGAAGTTAGGATGACAGGTCTGTAAATTTTCTAAATTCCACCACTTTGCCTCACCAGATCTTTTTGCATTTAAGAAAAAAATACTGGTGCTACTATGACTAATTTCCAATTATCTTGTAAGAAGTCTGATTTTAATAACCTGCATATAGATGAACAATTTCACATTTAAATTCTTATAGGAAGTCTTGGGTAAATGCCATACTGAATTGTGATTTGTTGGCTTAACAAATTAAAAGCTCAGTTTTAAATTTCATTCTTTGTCATTTGTATTTGGCAAAGCCCCTAAAATGCCCTTCTCAAAAACAATTGTTGAGATGCTTTCCTGCATCTTCCACAGTTGAAAACCAAAGGAAAACATTTGGCTTTCGTGTCCACAGTCTCCTCATCCTCTTTCAGTATCCCATCAAACCTTTGTCATTTGGCAGTGGCATTCTGTACAGGTCTAGTCAGAGGTAAAGCCCTGTGAGTTTAACAGGACTAACTACAATGTAATTGGATAAAGGATTGCATGCCAATAATTTCAATGGACTAATATTCAATTTGTGGTGTATTTTTTAAAAAACGTTTAACATTCTTTTCATGCTCTTAGCAATTTGCTCCCAGTACTTTGCTTGCCATACAACTAAATGGCATATGATCCCCCCCAAAAAAATTATGCTCTTTTTAAATTTTGAGCTAGACTTTTGTTCATTAAAGTAGCCTTCTAACCTTTTATTGCTTATTTAACATTGATCTTTAACCATCATGACATCCTCTTGGACTTTTCCCATATGCTTTCTGTATTTTATCTAAGGCTCTGTAATGCTGATTTTAAGAAATCTCCAAGCTTTCTGAAGGTATTTGGCTTTACTGATTCCCTTCAAATTACTTTCGACAAAATGCCTCTACTGAGACAAATCAAAAGATGCTACTTACAGTGCAAACTATAATTGTCTACATCAGAGCTTTCCAAACTGTGTGTCGCAACACGTTAGTATGTTAGCTGCAGTGTATAGGTGTGTCACGCAAATGCTCCCCACGCTCCTCCCAGGGCTGGAAAAGGGTTAGTTTAACCTCCAGTTTGCTAGTAAAACTGAATTACTGTGTCACAAAATGATGCATGTCTAAAAAGTGTGTCACCAACATGAAAAGTTTGGAAAGCTCTGGTCTACATTATCCCAGTCTGCATCCATATTGAAACTATTTCTAACTGATGAAAGGCAGGTAAGAAAGCTAAATAATAAAATAATGGAAGTAAGCCCCATTGAATCCAATGGGATTTACTCAATGGAAAGCACCCTCTTACCATGGGAGTGTCCCACCCCTATCCAGGTAAGATGTAGCAATGCTGGTATTAGAAGGGCAGCTCCACACTAACACACTAGCCACTATTGTTCTACACATGAGTATAGGTGCTAGGGCTAATTGGGCCACTCTTGGTCTGTGATACTTTGCATTGCTAGATCAAGTGTTCATTATTGTGTTCCCTTCCGTCTTGTTTTTAAGATAATACATAATTTTTGGAAATGAAGTAATATATATCACATGTACAAACACCGCTATATATGTGTATATAAGTATGGAAATGACTTCCCAAAGAATGCTTCCATTCTATACAACTGAACAAATTTTTGGCCATTGAAGCTGAGAGAAAGTCAAGACTCACAAGGGATACTACAACCTGAGGTGGATGAAGGTTATTTATTACTCTATAGAAACCTTCGGAAACTGAACTTTCAAACTCGATTCCACAGTGACTAGTTAACAAGCAGGACAAGTGAGAGCAATTTAAGAAAGAGGACTCCAGGAGATAAAAGATAATTGGAAAGTGTCACCATTTCCTTGCCCTCATGGGAAGCGTTAAACACAAGAAACAATCCGAAAATGTCACCCTTTTCTTGTATCCAGTGAGGTAAACATGGAAATTAATGTTTCCAGCACAACAGATTAGAAGAGCAAATAAAACGTATTTAACTGAAAGAAAGACTAGCTCTTCGAAGGCTGTATTTACCTCTCCTTCAGTGTCCTCACCAAACAATTCACCAAGCAAAGCAATTCCTTCTCCTATTTCCTGAAGGAAGTCCTATTGTTTGTTTGGAAGAGCTGAGATACAATGCTTCACAATGCATTGACTGCTTCCTATAAGGTCTAGCTATCAGAAACAGCAGATTAGGTGGTAAACATGTTTCTGGCTTATGTCTGCAGAGGAGGAACCACAGAACAAAATAGGTTTCCCACGAAATAGTATTAAAAACTGCCATGCTGGGAGGAAGGCCTATTTAGAATCTTGACACCTAATTTCCTATGTGCAGGGATTTATGTGGCCATCTCTTTATTTGTAGGGAGAACAGGAGATGGTCCAAGGAGTTTTGCCACCAAGATGAAGCACAAAATGGCACTTGCACCTTTCCATATACAAAAGATGGGTGAACTGGAATTTGAATCTTAATACCAGAAACAGGACAGTGTCCTCCACTGCACCTGAGGCCAGTAGGTTAGCTATGGGGGTAAAAGGCAGGCCATGTAGCACACATAGCTCTGTCTACCAACAGAAGGATATAGCAAGGGGGTTTCTGACACAGACACACACACACACACACACACAGAGAGAGAGAGAGAGAGAGAGAGAGAGAGAGAGAGAGAGAATCTGCTACCTTGGGCAGTTGTCTCACTCTGTCTAATGGTAGGGCTTTCTTTGATGGAGAAACCCAAACTGCTCTAATAGCGTTTTTAGAACCAGGTTCCCCAGCATGGCACCCATAGGCACAGCTGCACCTTCAGACATCCCCTCTCCAAGGCCCTTCCTTTCACCTTATTTATTTGCCTATTTGTTGTTGCTTTACTGGGAAGGTTGCCGATTTGAGCAGAGGCATTGCCTGTTGTTGTTTTTTACCTGTGTTTCCTTTGGGTTGGGGGAGACATTTTTTTGGAGGTGGTGTGTCAGATCACCCCCAGTTTTTCTTCTGGAAAGTGGGTATTTTGTGCTGTCCATAATGTTTTTCCGATTTCCAAATGTGCCTTCGGATTGATTGATTTATTAAAAAAATAATCTCACTCAGTCCTACTTGCTGTGCTCATGGATGCATGACTTCATGGACTTTCGGAAAACATGACCTTCTATATGCAGATCTTCCTTCTGATTTGAAGGGAAGCATTTGTGAAGGACACATTTGGTGGTTGCTTGACACATTTTCCTTTATTTGTTACCATTCTAGATTTAGAAAGAAAATTGGCAGACATGTGATCTATAAGAACTGTTTTATTTATTTATTTATTTATTAAATTTCTATACCAATTTCTATCATCCGAAGATCACAGGGTGGTTTACAATATAAATACACAAAAATACATAACATTGTAACAAACAAAAAGAAAACCCACCCCACAGAACTAGCCATACATATGGAGACAGATGTCGGACCAGACACTGAAGATGCAATCCTAGACTTACTTCTGAGTTGACTTGTCTCTTGCACTGTCTCATGCCTACTCCAACACACATATTGGCAGGAAACAACCCTCTCAAGTCAGTCAGTATGGTATGCCAATAAAAGTGGAACTCATGTATTAAAAATTGATAATGTGCATAAATTGCAAGCTATAGAAAATTAAAGTTAAAATATGCAATTTATTTCACAGCATGTCTTCTGTTCAAAGTATACATAGTAGAATTTAATTTACAAAATCTTGCTCAGTGCAGCACAATACATAAGTAGTATGCAAAAAAAAAGTGATTGTTGTTTTTCTGCCTTAAGGGTACTTAACACTGCTTTTAATTTCATCTCTGTCTTTTCATATTATCATCTGCAAAAGCTCATGGCTAAGAGTTTGCCCTGGTAATAGCTGACTGTTCTCTTTGATATCATCACTTCTTGTTCTTTACGGACAGGCCAATATTCATTGTGATTAGCAAGGGACAGCCTTGTCTATCCAGATTATTCATAAATACTTAGCAGTTTGGTACATGTATCATCACTAATTGCTGGAGAGAAAAGGTCTGCATTTTTAAACTGTGTGTGTATTTGTGTGTGTATTCTCACAGATAGCAGCATAATACTGAAGGTTGTTTACGACCTTTCTTTAAAGAGATAATATAGTGTTAGCTAGTAGTGTTTCTTGTAATGCCAATTTCTTCCCAGTGTTTTGAAACCTTATTTTCACCCATGAGCTAATACTCTACTGCAGAGATTAGCTTAGCAACCTGTATTAGGTTCCCAGTACTGTACTTGTGCAACCTCCCCAGTGACTTTGTCTTGCTATATGTGTGTGTAAGAAGAGAGGGGAAAGGGAGAGGAAGAGATATATTTAATGAAATAGTTTTGTTAGTTCTTGTCAGGTATCACATTGCCTTTGTAGTTCCAACATTTTTGAAGGTAGAAACTTAATTTTCTTATTACCAAGTAACTGGGTAGAAATGAGTAACTGCATGATTTCCTTTTGTCATGGAAAAGAGCAAGGCTTGTTGCTAGGTGCTTGAAGGATGAGGTTCACAGGCCCATAGCACAAATTTGCATAGAATTTGTAGATAGATGATAGAGATAGATGATAGATAGATATGTAGGTAGGTGATAGATAGATAGATAGATAGATAATAGATGATAGATAGATATAGATAGATATAGATAGATGATAGATAGATAGATAGATGATAGATAGATAGATGATAGATAGATAGATGATAGATAGATAGATGATAGATAGATAGAGATAGATAGATAGAGATAGAGAGATGATAGATAGATAGATGATAGATAGATAGATGATAGATAGATAGATAGATAATAGATAGATAGATAGATAATAGATAGATAGATAGATAGATGATAGATAGATAGATGATAGATAGATAGATGATAGATAGATGATAGATAGATAGATAGATAGATAGATAGATAGATAGATGATAGATGGATAGCTGGATAGATGATTGATAGATAGATAGATGGATAGAGATTGATAGATTCACAAGGAACACCCAAAGCCATTGTAGGGCAATGCCTTTGTTAAGACCAACCTAAGCGGGTGGCGCTGTGGGTTAAATCACAGAGCCTAGGACTTGCTGATCAGAAGGTCGGCGGTTCGAATCCCCGTGACGGGGTGAGCTCCCGTTGCTCGGTCCCTGCTCCTGCCAACCTAGCAGTTCGAAAGCACATCAAGTGCAAGTAGATAAATAGGTAACGCTGCAGCGGGAAGGTAAACGGTGTTTCCGTGCGTTGCTCTGGTTCGCCAGAAGCGGCTTAGTCATGCTGGCCACATGACCTGGAAGCTGTACGCCTGCTCCGTCGGCCAACAAAGCAAGATGACCACCACAACCCTAGAGTCGGTCACGACTGGACCTAATGATCAGGGATCCCTCTACCCTTTACCTGTACTAAATGTCACAAATACAGACAACTCCCCATTTATGCAGGGGTTATGTTCCAAGGCACCAAACGTTTAAGTTAAATCATGTACATTGGGAGCACCATTGAAAAAGCCTGAAAAAAAAAAAAGAAGGGAGTCTGTTATCGGGGTGCCTAGTTGCGCACCCTCAAAAAAATGCACCCAGGGCTAGGCCCCCCCATGCTATGCCGCTGAGACCAAAGGTGTATGAACTACCCTAGAGGGAGCACAACGTGTCCCCCACCCCATGTGCCCCTTTTCTAACACCCCATACACCCATTCCTCACTGTACTTGGATGCTATTTGTCAAGAACATTGTTTGGATTCTGCAGTTCAGATTGCAGGTTGACAAGTTACAATAGAACTCTAGTGGAATGCTAAATCAAGAAGCATTTCTCTTCTATTGTTAGAACGTAATTTGAAACCGTCACAGAGAAATGTTTTATTATGAAAAGGCAAGCAATCTTTTAATAAGACTCTAAGAAGACAAACTTTTAATGATGCTTAGCATAGTGCTTTCAGCTATACCCAGCATCAATATGTGATTTGCTTTTAAAAGCCTGCTATTTAGTAGCAGGTTCACATACAGATTGCCAGCTAAGTGTTATTCGGGTTAGCCATTACAATCTGACAGTGTACAAAGGTGAACAAAGAATAAGAGAAATCTTTGTTCTTAATATATTTTGTCCTGACACTTTTCTTTCTTCGTTACTGATGTGTTGAAATTATTAGTAAACACACTTAGAAGCTATATAAGAAGGGTCAAAGATGAACAAAGTGTATAATTTAGTGCTCAGGAAAACAGATCAACATTTTTCAAAAGAATTGTATTTTCCATTAGGAGTGTTTTTGTCTTCACTGCTACATATATAAAGCCCATTTTGAATCCTTAAGAGAGAACAGCAGCACTTCACATAAGACACAAAAGAAAATTTCAAAATTAAATCACAAAAATCAACTTCAATTGCCTCCCATAATGTAGTAATAACTGATTTATAGACATTGGAAATAAAAAATGCCCAGTAGTAATAATTTATTGGCTCTTAATTCACACAAAAACATAATAAACTATTATTGTGTGAGAGTTGTGGACTAGTTCATTGTAAGATAACACTGGGAACTGCAAACAGATTGTTGAGCTAGATTGGTTATTAACACAAATTCAGAAAATGTGGCAGGCACAGAATACTTCTGCACAGCTGTTTGCAGGGAGAAGCTGTTTGGAGCATATTACTCTGCTATGTTTCCAGGCCTAGTTCGAAGTGCTTGTGGTAACCTTCAAAGCCCTAAAGAGTTTAATGGACCACTTAAACCTAATTCTGCATGGCTCCTAAGATTTTCTAAAGTGTCTCTAATCCCCAACCCTCCTTCCTCTAAATCTAAACCGGTGGGTACAATGGACAGTGCCTTCTCAGTCTCAAGGCTGTGGGATTCTCTGTGCTGGAAGGCTAGTCTGCTGCCTCTTCTCTTTCTTAAACTTTAAGAAATCTATGGTTGTGAACACATCAGACCTTTAAAGTGCATTCACTGTAGGTCTGAAGGTGATAAACTACAATTCCCAGAATTATTTGATCAGGAAGAGGCATTCTGAGTGTACTTTAAAGCTCTGGTGTGTATACAGGCTATGACTCTATATAAACAGTTTTCTGAACTCTTTCTTAAAAGGTTTTTTTTCAAACTTATGCTGTCTTTCATAACTAGATTTCTTTTAAAATGTTTAATGGACTGCATTGCTTGTTGATTTTATTTTTATACATGTAATTTTTAATACCAACTGTTAGCCACTTTCAGAAAAAAATTGTTTGAAAAATAGAACCAGCCTATAAATGCTGAATATTCTTATGCATGTAATGTTCAAGAACACATTTTTATATAATAAACAACAGGCAATGCCGTAAGGTTCATTTGTTCAATCAGTTAGATGATTTGTTGTTACTAAATATTTCCTATGGGTGCTTTATCATCTTTTCTCTCTTCTTCTTCTTACACATTATAATTTAATTGATAAAGGATCATCTATTAGAAAAATACACCTAGTTAATTGGATTGAGATTACATGACCTTCAGAGCCATAATGAATATGTGCTTTTCATCATAGGCAGAAAGAGAGAGGGAGGGAGAGAGGCTTGACTTCATCAAAAACATTGAAACCTGCTATGATTCTATGTCAGCTTGAAACCTTTTTATTTATTTTTATATAGTTTCTCAGCTAGAGAAATTTATTCTACTGTTCATTAATTCTGTTCATAATTCAGCTGTTAAGCACATACACGTCTACACACCCAACCTTAACCTTATGGGGTCTCCAAGTAATTTATCCATGCTGATTTGTACTACCCTGACATTGTGTGGTGGATTTAGGTTAACCTTTTATGCTTTTATAACAGATGCTTCATACTTTCCAGTTAGGGATTTGGTTAATTGCTTCTCCAATGGGTGAGACTATCTTCACAGCATGAGATTAAGAAAGACTGTGGAAGTCAACAACAGGTAAATTAGAAGTGGATCAGGCACTTCCATATTGGGGGGGAAATGTAAATGCTAAAAACTAGGTTTGATCCTTATGTGCATGCATGGTTTCAAAATAGGATTTGTCAATTGCAAATGCAAAGCAGCTCCAGTTTGGTATTAGGGGCTCTGTTCGTTTTCATATTCTGAAGCATTAAAGCTGCTGAAATGACCTGCCAAGTATTGATGTAAGCTTATTGACAAAACAGAATGCCTCACAGTAAGGACATCATCTCACAAGGCTCCATACGGTGACTCGGTAATTACTGTTTCAATCTCTGCATATCACATCTGTGGCATACTGTGCTTGATTCACCAAAAATATAAAAAGAATTAGCTGATACAACTATGAATAAATTACCTGAAACAAATAATCCCTCAGGGCTGAAAAATAAAACCAAGAGGGATTTTGAAAAGCTAGGCAGTTACTCTTTCACCCAGGGTTTAGGAGCAGGAGAAAAGAGATAATGAACTTTCTGGTTTTATTGGGGTTTTCGTTCGCATTACTCCATGGGAGCCAATCTTGCACAGCAGCTTCCCATTCTTACAAGGCAATATCAGAAACTGCAGGGCCATGGAGGGGACAGCATACACAGCAGCTTCTCCTACATCCCACATTGTTCCAGTTTCAGGAAAGTATAATGCTGATGTGGGAGTAAAACAAAGCATGGGCTGTTCACACATGACCTACATCACCTGATGTTACTTTTGTGGACAGGAAAAAGCTGTACACTCCAGGCCTCTCTACCCAGTTCTCAAGACCTTCCCTGAGCAATACCCCTTCTTCCCAAGCTGCATGTCCCACCAGTGTTCAAGTAGCTGTTGATACAGGGGCATAGGATGGGGGAATGCGGTCCATCCCAGGTGACATCCTGGAGGGGAGTGACAAAATGGCACACTGCAGGGGGCAGCACTTACTGCGGGGCCTGGCCTACAGTGCGCCCAAGCCATGCCTCTCTCCTGGGAGTAGTGCGGTGGCTCAGGGCCCCACGCTGTCTGAAACAGCAGCATTGGCTTGTGTCCACCAGGTGGACTCTGTGTGCGGATCACCTTGCCGCCCCACTGGACAGATCACAGTGCCCCTGCCGCTCCAGGTGCGAGAGCAGCTAGCTACACCCCTGTGTTGATAGTCTTGTCCTCTATGTATTTGTCTAATCCTCTTCTAAAGCCATCCAAGCTGGTAGCCATCACTGCCTTCTGTAGGAGTGAGATCCATTGTTTAACTATGCATTGGTAACAAATGCCTTTGCACCGCAGCAGAATGTGATCAGAGACTCTGTAACACAGGGTTCCAGAGTCTAGGCCCAGCTACAGAGAGGTTCATATAAACTTCCAGCAGTGCATGCACCTTTCAAGGGGCGTACCGTTCATGTAGCTTTACCTTTCCTCCATGGCAGATGCAGAAGGAGAATTTTGGGGTGAATTGCGGGGAGGGGCTTTCACAAGAAAATGGGGAATGAACTCAAACTATTTCTGTCTTTGCCACCATCACCTGGTTTTGATGCCACCTCCTGTTTTGTGATGGAGGCAGCAGCACTGTTTCCAAGAGATATAATTTTTCACCAGAATTCTCCTTGGAAAGTTGTATCCTGATGTATCATCATTCCAAGTCATTTAGGGGAAGAATGCTAGTGAGTCCTTCTTCACAAAAATATGGCCTCCATTCCAGAAGTAGCTGAAATCCCACCAGTACCACCTTACTTTATTAACCTAAAACTTGGGAGGGACAACTTGATAGGAATCAGCTTTGACAGCAACTTGATTCACTAACATCTCATTGACATGCAGCATGCACAAACCTACTGCCTACCTGTTACCTAGCAACACTTCCCCTTATAAACAGGCAGCAAGTAAGAATAGTAGGTGCTTAGCTCCCATTCCTCTTGGGACAAAAGCTATGCATATGCCACCTCTGGTATGCACCTGTATATGTATAGACTTCCCCCTATTTGCATGATCATTAGGGACATCAGTTTGGCCCGCACTGACTATATTAGTTAAAAGAACAAGAGGCATTAGATGTGTCCCTAGGTGTAGCATGTCAAAAAAATTCTTCTTTTCGGTGAAGAATCCTCACTGTGAATATGAGGATATCACCCTGAAGAAATGGAAAATGCACACTGAGTATTGACCTGCTTTTGGATGAGAACAGCGAGCCACTTTCTTGTGCATCAGAGATGTTGGACAGTGGGCAGATCAAGCCCTTTATTACTGGTGCTGTAGAATCACTCTCCTTGGGCTTAAATAATAATTTCTCTTTATGTTGCAAATATCACATGAAAGCTCCTTGGCACTGCACCAAGCAGTGGCCACACTGCAGCTGTTTAAGTGTGGAGCCCTTTCTGCTCTCGTCAGCTCCCTGTGCAATTCAGAGGTTCCTAATCACATAAGGAGCCTGAGTAGGGTAGACTGATCACCGTAGAAGTTAATTTCCAAGAGATGGCGGTGGACCCAGCACACTTACCACAGTTCTCACTCACGTGATTCTAATTGCATGCGGGATTAAAATACCCAACTAGGGTGAATGGGATTGGGGTTCTATTCTAGGCCCCTCCATCTTGTCTTAAGGTTTAGGACACACTAGCCGTTCTTCATACCCTCCTTCCAAACTTTTGACTGGTAGGAATATGTCATTGAGCTCTCATCATGCCTCTTGCTTGCTTGGATGAAGGACAGAGCACGAGTGTGTATATAAACTGAACTACTGTACAAAGGTAAAGTCATTGGTCTGCCCACTTTTGCCTCTGGCCCTGCCAACACTAGCGTATGGCTCCAGGAAGGTTGCCAAGAAGGGACTGTGGCCTTTAGTCTGAAGAAGGTCCTCCCTACACAGGTGGAAGCTGTTTCAAGCCTTCTCCATGTGTCAGTCCTTATATTAGGAGAGACAAAGCATGAGGTCAAGATTGTGAATTGTACCTCACTGGGTCCTATGTACCTATGCTGGGTCAAGCATAGCCATCAAGGTTGGTTCTGTGTTCATAATGTTCTTAGTTTTGAACCGTGTTGTTCTTTAACTCCCCTTCTCTTTAACAAATTTCCATCAGGATTCTATTTAGTAATCACCAAGCAATGCAAGGTCCTAAATACCGGTGACTGTGGTTCTTCATCCATAATTTATGAACATCTTCTTAACTCAGATCCCGTTGGTATCACCGTTGCCCCTTAACTCAAGAAACTAAAGGTATTCCACAGTGACACTGGTATGCAACTGTCACTTTTTTCTATTGTAAACGAAAAAAAGAAAAAAGAACCCTGCAGTTTAGGCAAGTTTGTATGAGGTTCACGTCTGAAAGGAAAAGCTATTAGAGGCACCCTGTGGCTTTAAAATCCATTTTATTTATTTTATTTACATTTTAACAATGTTTGATGGGATAAACCTCTTAAGAATTACTGTATCATTTGTGAGGAGAGCAACTGAATCTTAAGAAGGCAAATACGCTCAGCCATAACAAATGTTTGACTCAAAATGGGGTTTCAGAAAATTGCTGTTGTCAATCACAAATATGACTTTATACCCTAAATACAATAATAGAAATTATTGTTATTGTTAAAATTATTATCATCATCTATGAATCTACAGCACAACCCTCAAGAGAGGTATTCATTGAGAGATAACCCAGAAGGCCCACACTGTCATCATTTTTCATAGATGCCAGAGTGATACGGTGGTTCAACTGTTGGACTTGGATGAGAAAATCCCAGATTTAAGATTCTGCTCTGCTGTGATCTTGATCATGTCACTGTCCCACAGACTAAATTACCTTTCAGGATTGGTGTGAGCTTTAAAAGACTGCTTGTCTGAGCTTTTTCCATGAAAAAAATAGCACATGCATACTCACCCTGATTTCCTACTATCATTCAACTTCCTCACTGCTTTAAGCACTGACCAAATGTAGCATGTCTTTTGAAGTGTGAAACAGTATGGAGCAGAGGTGCCAAATTACACCCAACATGGAAGGAGGGTGCCACACATGTGTGATGTCACGTGCATTGCACTGCAAGCCTCAAGGCCCAGCAAGGCCTGCTGCTGCCACTGCAAGGCCCTGTGAGGTCCACCACCATGAGGCCTGGCCCCTCAAGATTGGAGGCGCTTGGGCGGAGGGCTGAAGACACAATTAGCCCTATGGAGCTGGCACCTATGGTATGGAGGCATACACTAGCACTCAATACATTTCTATAAAATGTCCTTCTTGGTGACCAAATGCTTCTAAGTTTATCTGATTCAGAAAAGTTTCAGCTCTTGTTCCTACAGAAGGTTTAAAGAGCATTCCATTCTATTAAAGAAAATAAGACAGGATAACCAAATAAGAAGAATAGCAGTCAGTGAAAAAAGATATAAGTTAAGAGCTTTCACAGATGATGTTATGATCACAACAGAAAATCCCCTACAATGCACACCTAGAATATTGGAATGCATAAACGAATATGGCAGATTAGCAGGATTCAAATTAAATTATAGGAAAACAAAAATATTAGTGAAAAATATGGAAGAAAAAGATAAAGTGAAATTACAAGAAATGACAGAATGGAAATTTAAAAGAAAATAAGGTATCTTGGAATAAATTTAACAACAAATACTATGGATTTAAGTAATGAGAAATATGGAAAAACATGGAGCGAAATAAAAAATGATTTTCAAGTTTGGGGAAAATTAAACTTATCCTTATTAGGGGAAATATTGGTAATAAAGATGAACATACTACCAAGGATGATGTTTTTATTTCAAAGTATCCCAGTACTAGGAGGAGAGAGATGTTTTAATAATTGGAAAAGAGATTTGGCCAAATTTGTATGGTCGGGGGGAAACCAAGAATAAAACATAAAATAATCATAGATAAGAAGGAAAGAGGAGGATTTGGCCTCCCTGACATGGAGTTATACCATGATACGGTGGGTCTGACCTGATTAAAAGAATGGATTAAATTAGATGATTCAGATGTATTGGATTTAGAGGGAGTAGAGATGAGATTTGGAAAATTTAGAAAATTGGTTTAAAAGTGTGTGGAAAAAAGTAATAGAAGTGGAAAGAAATTGCAATTGAGTAGATTGGAAGTCTAACACAAGGGTGGGGTGAGGGATGGTGGTGGGGAAAGGAAGTACCTATGGGACCGAGTGTGGGTATGTATGAATATTTTTAAGGATTGTATTAAATGTATGTTTGTTTGTATATTCGTAATATGTATGTATGTATTGATTTTTTTTAATAATAAAATATTTGTGTGTGTTTTTAAAGAGCATTACTATTTACATTTATGCGCAAAAGTGCAGCTACAAATTTCAGCTGAATCACAGTCCAGTTTGGTACATTGAGAGCTGAGTAATAAAGGACCAGCAAAAGAAATGCTTATTGCATTCAGGTTCTGTTTGCGGGCTTCTAATGAGCATCTAGTAGGCCACTGTGTAAACAGGATGCTGGACTAGATAGACTCTATGCCTGATCTCACAGGTTCTTCTTATGTTCTTTCTGCTGCAGTGTCGGCAAAAACCTTTTAGGGATTTATAGCTCACCAGTACCTTGCAGTGGACCATAAGAAAATAGAGCACTGAAGCATTTATGTGAGGTTGTCCTAGCTAACCTTCCAGGAAGCTGAACATGATCATCTGCACCAGCCAGACCTTTTCAACCATCAACAAGGATAGCTCAACACAGTACAGCTCAACACAGCACAGCTCAACACAGTATTCTACAACCATCTACCAAGACATGAATGACTACTGCCAGCTCTGTATGTAAATAAATTATTTCAGTCATCTTATCAGATGAAGCTGTTAAAAATATTTCTGGTTCCCACTGCAAGTTGAGCTTCCAGGCACAGATCACTTTTATTTCTTCTAGATAATTTAGTCTGGCGGTATACAAAATTTGTAACTGATTTCTTCCCAAATTCCCAAATGGTGAAAAGATCTGATAATATAGGCCAGAATTTTTATTCACTTTGTTATAAACAAAATAAAAAGTCATCTGAGACATTCTAGAGAACACAAAAGACAATTTAGGCTGACAAATAAAGTGCAAATTAGGCTGACAAATAAATTAGAAGTATTAACAGGAAGTCATATTTTTTTGCAGGTGAAAATGTCAGAGTTCTTCAAATAGATCTGGCCTGTTCAACCTATTGCATGTTACATTACATCATTTTTGGCAAAGGGTAAAAATTATAATTCTAATAAGGCTTCTGTGCTGAAGCAAATGTGTATTTAATCTTCAATCATCTTGCTTGATAAAAACACTTAAAACATATTGATCACTGTGCAAACCATAACTACAATTATTTAGGGTGGAATTAAACAAACTATAAAGCTAAAAGAGAATGTACATCTATGAAGCTCTTGACTGCCTTCCCTTTTATTCTGCCTAGAGCTAGAAAGAGAAGAGTAATGATGCAACAATATTCATCTTTCAAGAAATAATAACAGGAATTGGGAGTTGACTTACTGGGGCCTTGAATGGTATTGGCCATACTTTCCATTGAACCTTGATTATGAGAATCAGATTCCACACATTTCCTGGTAATTTAACTGTTTTATTAACAGGGTTCTATACAACTCCCTGGCGGGGATCTTACCACAGGTTTACAGCATGTTTCTTGCCGATCAGAAGGTTGGCGGTTTGAATCAGGGCCATAGCTAGGGGGTGGTGTGGTGGGCCCCCGCCAGGGGTGCAGGTAACAGGGGACTAAAAATATGTCCATAAATATAAATATTGATTGCCTCATAAGAAATGTTTTTAAATAAGCAGGAAAGCTTATCTATTGTACACTTCCATCAAACTCACAACAGATCATTAGATGAGCTTTCCTGCTTTGGCTCATCTTCCTTTTTCTTTTCTTTTTCTTTTCTTTTCTTTTATCTTTCCCATAGTTGCTTATGTTCTATGTCATGTACTTCAACATTTCTTGTAGTATTTTTAGGTTTTTTTCATTACTATTAAGGAATTTTTCTTTGTAATGTTGGTTGTCTATATTTATATGTACCTGTTTATATGTACCTGTTTAAAGCAAAATAAAAGTTATTTTTTAAAAAAGAAAGAAATGTTTTTAAATAGAGGGTGAATTGAATGGTAGAAGAGGGTGGTTGGAGGAGAGGTGGAAAGAAGAGCTAATTTGTCCATGCTAGGAGGCACAATCTGGATGGTTCTGCCAGGGGCACAAGATCACCTAGCTATGGTTCTGGTTTGAATCCACACAACAGGGTGAGCTCCTGTTGCTCTCTCCCAGCTTCTGCTAACCTAGCAGTTTGAAAGCACACCAGTGCAAGTAGATAAATAGGTACTTCTGTGGCAGGAAGCTAAACGCTGTTTCTGTGTGTTTTGGCTTCCTTCACGGTGTCCCATTGTGCCAGAAGCAGTTTAGTCATGCTGGCCACATGACCTGGAAAGCTGCTATGGACAAACGCTGGCTCCCTCGGCCTGAAAATTGAGAGGAGCGCCACAACCCCATAGTCGCCTTTGACTGGACTTAACCATCCAGGGGTCCTTTACTATATATATATGGTATACAGTATATATAGCTATATATAGCTATATAGTAGCTTCAGCCAAGTGTTCCCCTTTTTTCAACTGACTATGGTAAATTAATTTTTACTTAGTATGAGATGTGTACTGTTTCCTACTATAGATGTAAAGGAACAGTAACATCTTCACACTGAGCAAAAATCAATTTACTCCATGTGGCGAATGAAAATGTATCTCATGCCTGCTGTGCAGTAAGATGTCTCAAGCCATATCCAAGTACATTTCTTTGAAGAAGAAGAAAAGGATAGCTAAAGAGGGCAAATCTAGATGAAATGCCTAATTTAACGTTTTAGAACATGTTCCAGCAAGAGTCCTCTTTAAAAGTTACGGGATGTTTTATGTTGTGTAGATTACAGTTTGCTCCATTCTCTTCCCTCTTATTTGTTCAGCTGTTATCAAGGGTGGGTGCAAAGTCTCTCTATATGAGACATCTGATACATGCGACACAACTGTCTCCCCTGCTAGTGTTGAAGAGCACTCATGAAAAAAGGGTTACATTAAACATTCCACTCTGCATTTGAGCAGTACAGAAAGCCAGCTGTTCATAGTCGGTTACAGATTGCAGCAAAATTATCTTATTTGAAAAGGCTGGTATGTGGCGATGCAGAGAAATGAGATCACCACAAAGTCACATATTAAGAAAACTAAAAAAAACCACCCCACCAATATTGTACACATTCTTGGATCTATTGCTATCCAGTACACCATCCGAACTCCCAGTGCAGGAGGCAGTTAATACAGTAAATTCTGTATTAAGCAAGTAGATGAGAAAGAAACAATTTATTTAATATCTCTGTGGAACAAAATAAAAAGGATTTATACTTGCCGTGATGCCTTCCTCTGTCAGTCATGCAATACACACTGTATTGAAAATCAGTGGTAAGGTTGCTTTAGAGAGTAAGAGGCCACTGGTATAGACAATATCAAATTAGGTTTAATTGGCAAACAGAAAGTCTGGTCGCATAGTTGCAAAATGAAATGGTCCGCAGGAGTTGCACACTGGAACCTGACAGGCAGGCAGAACTCCAAATGGCTCGCATATATGTGATGCCTAGTTGTGATAAATAGGCAGCCGCTGGATATTTCCCACTTACGGGATCATCGAGGTGAAGGGGATGTTATCAAGGACATCTAGTCTAACCTCCTGTTTGATGCAAAACCAGAATTGGACATCCCTAACACATGGCTGTTTAGCCTCTGTTGGAAGGACCAGACCTCACTGGAAGTCACCATCCCTCTAGGTAACTTCCTTGGCTGTCAAGCTGCTATTAATGTTAACCAAATTCTTCTCATGTTTAATAATAATAATAATAATAATAATAATAATAATAATAATAATATATTATTTGTACCCCGCCCATCTGGCTGGGTTTCCCCAGCCACTCTGGGCGGCTTCCAACAAAGATGAAAAATACACTAAAATGTCACATATTAAAAACTTCCCTGAACAGGGCTGCCTCCTTCAGATGTCTTCTGAATGTCAGGTAGTTGTTTATCACTTTGACATCTGATGGGAGGGCGTTCCACAGGGCGGGCACCACTACCGAGAAGGCCCTCTGCCTGGTTCCCTGTAACTTGGCCTCTCGCAGTGAGGGAACCTCCAGAAGGCCCTCGGAGCTGGACCTCAGTGTCCGGGCAGAACGATGGGGGTGGAGATGCTCCTTCAGATATACTGGACCAAGGCCGTGGATAAAGATAAAGTGGATAAAGTGGATAAAGATAAGTTTTTCTCCCTCTCTCCTAATATTAGAGCCCAGGGCAATTTAATGCCACTGAACATCACACAAGAAGTAGTGATGGCTACAACTATGGATGGCCACTTGTCCATCTTTTCAAATATTGTCTGCGCAGACTGGCAGTAGCTCCCAAGATTTTAGGCAAGATTGTAACCGCACCACCTTGCTGGTTTTTGGGAGGACTTGCTGGATGCATCTTTTTTTGTCTGCCCTTTGTTCTTGCTGGTTAATTCCACATTTATTTATTTTTAAGAGGGGACTATTTGATTGCAATACATTTGAGCTGTAGCCATTTACCCGATATATGCCATCAAATTGCCTAATAATTGTGCCTCCCACCCCTTGAAGCCATGAGCTTAGCAGGTTGGCACAAGAAGGGCAGCTGGGTGAGAAAGAACATTCTAGCCTTTGTGCCATGCATAGAATGAGGCACCCAGACCCACACAAAGATAGGCTGGTGGAAGACAGCAAATCTGGGAATCTTGATATTGGTTGGTGGCAACAAACTAATCTTCCAGTTCCAACGGGAAGGGTTGTCACACAGTGGCAAAGCATCTGTTTTATATGAAGAAGGTCCCAGGGTCAGTCTCCAGGCACGACTGACAAAGACCCCGGCCTAAAACCCTGGAGAGCCACTGCCAGAACATACTCAGCTAAGACGGACCAATGGTCTGATTTGGTGTAAGACAGCTTCCAATGTTTGAGGAAGCAAAGACTTCTGAGGCCAAAGAGGATTATTGGCTATTGTACGAAAGTCCCCGTTATCTGATATTCCTGAAACTGTAGGAATGCATCGTGTTTGTGTCCTGTGGCACCTCACACATGGAAAGTGGTATCTGAAGCATTTGCATCCCTGAGCATGTGTCCCGAACTTTATTTAGTCATTAAAAAAATGCCTAGACTGCTTTTCAATTTCCTTTGTAAACCGCTTGGATGTTTTCCTCCCCTTACAATCAAGCACTATATAAATGCTCCAAAATAAATAACTAGATAATTCTTCAAAAATATACCATAGCAGTTCACATTATAAAATCCCATAAAATAATGTCTGTTAAAAAAAAAAAACATCACAGCAACTGAAGGCAACAGAAACTGACAACAGGGAAAGCCTGGATAAACAAATGGATCAGTGGAGAGAAAACAGCTCCCAATAGATGGGTACGTGACCTTGTGGGTTCACTTACCAAGGCAACAACAATTATAAGCCAGCCAGACACATACCAGTATCCGCAGTCAAAATGATGACAAGCAGGAAGTCCCCGTGGGAACGCCATCATATTCCTGGATCTGTCACGCTGTTTCGCAACACAAAGTACTTACCTTAGCAAAGCATTTTTAGGTCGTCATCCAGGGAGAGGCTGCCTACACAATCGCACCTTTAAGAAGATAAGTTGAACTGGTTCTGCAGTGAAGAATTCTGGGGCTCTGTGCTTGCTGATCTGGAATACCTTCTCACTGCTAAAAAGATATGTAACATTTTAATTCCCCTTGAGAGAAAGCTAAAAAAAAAAACCCACAGAGACTATTCTAAATGGTGGCATGATCCCTAGAAGAAAGCATGTCTTAATGCAGTACTGGTGCAGTCAAGCACATTTTCTTTCTGGGAAAAGTGGGGGAAATAATAACCACTTGAAGGCATGTCAGAAATAACTGTTGCCTTTCTCTCCTCCCACCCCACCTTGGGCTTCTTACAAGGGCAGAGATTGGTGAGCCAATCAAGAAATTAAAGGCAATGTTTCACAAATGGATAGCCATGTGAATCTGTTTATAGTGCTGCTGCTCCCCCACCCCCGTTTTTTTTTTAGCTACCAGATGCAAACATTGAAGACACTAACCTCAGAGGTTTCTGAATAAGGAACCCTTCAGAGAATTAATGCACTCACTCCCCTAACTGTTCAAATAAGCTATTGCAATTCCATACTCTCTTTTTTTTCCATGCCAGAGCAGTGGTTTTCAGTTGTTCCACCTTTCAGTGCCCTACTTAGCAATTCTACCCTTATGTGATTGCCATCACATGATGGGAAAAGAAGGGCCACACTCACTGGCCCTGAACTCTTTGCCACAGTGGTTGCTGTTGCTGTTAGTTGAGATTCTTAGGGCAGATGCCAAGGAGACTGACAGTAGGTGGAGCTAGAGCCCATGGCAGGGCTAATTAATTTCAGTTTTGTCCCCACCCTTTTCCATGCTGAATTCCCTACAAGAGGCAACAGGACAAGGGTAAGGGTAAGAATATACCACCATGCATTGGAAGGGAAGGTCTGATTCAGGGCTCCTCTAACAAGCAGGCTTCCTTTGTTATTTAGAACAGTGCAAAAAAAAAAAAACCAACACCTTACACACACACACACACACACACCTATCATTCTCTATCAGTAAATGAGGAGAGAACCTGCATTAAAATGATCTAATGAGGAGAAAAATCTCATGGGATGGGGGGCTAAGGAGCAAAGTTGTGTAGAATTGAATTCTTACTGCACAGGGCTTTTGTTGCACCCACCTTACTTTGGAGAAGGCCCAAGGGGGTTTGTGAGTGTCCATTCTATTTTTTTGTAATATCAATATCTCCACTTCGTTACACATCTAAATTCTAGACTGTAAGGTCCTCAGGAAGAGACGTGTGCATTCTGTAAAGCATCATGTAGCCAATATGGTGCTTTCTAGACTCCAACTCCCTTCAGCCCCAGCCAACATGGCCAATCATCTGAGATGACGGGTTTGAGTCTGCAGCTTCTGGAGGACACTATGTTGGCTACTTCTGATAATAAATGAATGAATGAATAAAATTAATAGCCTTCATCTGGGGGTGAGTGCTGAGAGAAGAAAACCTCTGAACACTATAGCCTTGCATTATTGGACCAAGTGATGTTTTCTGCATAGAAAAACTTTTCTCCATAGAAAAATTGGGTATGTATTGTGCTAAAATACATGGACCTGGAGCTTCAGCTTTAGGCCAGTGTAAAACTGCTCATGGTGTGCCTTCTGTGACACTCATTTCACTGAGAGTTTCCTAGCTGATGGCTGGGCGTTCCTTTTGTGTGTGTTTTGATCCAATAAATCTGTTTCAGAATAATGATGTTTCCAAAAACAAGTTAAATTATTTAAGAGACTACAATGTCTCCATGTGAAAAGGTTCTCATGAACCATGAAATTTTCTTTGTTGCATTATTTAGTATAGTTAGAAATGTCAGGTTACTGCTTACAGAGTTATGGGTGCTAAGAGTGGCATTTGCAGAATAATATTTGCCAGAGTTCATGTCAGGATTGCTGTCAGTGCTTTGGGCAAAGACTTATTTGCATCAGTGTGACAAGTCTTTGTAATAGAGAACGCAGTGTTTTTGCTCTGTTTTAAATAGCAACATGGGGGAGGGAGCATTGTCTCACCAATCAGTCAAGAGAATTGTTTTAGGAATAGTGGGCAGACTCAATACAATGTCTTATTAAACATATCAAAAGTGTCATGGGAGGGGGAAGAGTTTTAATTCTTCTTTTTTCATTCATACTAATTTCCAAGTCTACATCCAATACAGAGTTAAGCATACTGACAGCGCAATCCTACAGTTCAATGGGGCTTACTCCCAGGTAACTGTTTTTAGGAGGCCCAGTAATACAAATGGGTTTAAAAATGCATTCTCTTTGTTTTGGATTATGGCTTCTATTACCATTTAGGAGATAATAAATTAATGATTAATAAAATTTTAACTTCCTCATTTAATCTGATTACTACTTATTCATTTATTATTTATATTTATAAAGTGTTATTCAAGGTTCCAGGGAACTGAACATGTGTAACAAAAGCCATAGAGCAATTAATTTAAACATCATTAAAGTTGCATTAGATCAGCAAAAAAGAATTCATAACAATTCATTCACTGAGTTCCCATAAAGTCCCATTGAATAACTAGGTATCTCGTGAAGAAAACTTATGAGAAACTGGTAGATAAGTTTTAGCACAGCAGTAATCTAAATCAAGACAGATTGGGCTGCAAGACTTGGGTAGGCAACTAATTATTTTGAACTTCAATATCTATGGTTGGACTGGAGTAATCATGAAATTGTAACACCAATTTTCAAAACAGGATCCAGAGGAAACCCTGGAAATTACAGGCCACTTAGATTAATTCCTGCCCCAGGAAAACTGGTGGAAAGTATTGTTAAGGATAAAATAACAAAGCATATAGAAAAAGCCATGCTGAAGCAGAGCCAACATGGCTTCTGCAAGAGCAAGTTGTGTCTTAATTTCACATATACACTCATGGGGTCTGAAGTGGTGGTGACTTACCAGAAATGAGACCTAGTGGATAGTTCAATGAAGTTGTCAATGCAGTATGTGGCAGCTGTGAAAAAAGCAAATTCCATCTTAGGGATCATTAGAAAATATTTGGAAAGTAAACTGCTGATATCATAACACTTTTAATATATCCATGGTTCAATTGCATTGGAATGTGTACAATTCCTAGTTGCCACACTAAACAAGATATTGTAGTGTTCAAAAAGTAACTCCCCTATGAGAAAAGGTTGCCACATTTGAGACTTTTTAGTTTAGAAAAAAGGTGAGTCAGAGGTAACATGATAGAAAATAATAAAATAATACATGGTATGGGAAAAGTAGAACTCAGGGACATTCAATAAAGCTGAATGCTGGATTATTCTGGATACATAAAAGAAAGTACGTCTTTGCACATTCTTCACTATGGAACTTATCTTCACAGGAGGTCATGATGGCCATTGTCTTGGATGATGATAAAAGACGGTTGCATGAATTCATGGACAGTAAGGCTGCTAGTGGCTACCAGCCACTCCAAATACTGCATCGTGCTTTGAGAGGAAGTTAATTCAGCCTCTATGGAGGCAACAGCTCAACTTGAAAGAGCAGGAGTACTTTCTGGTGTTCTAAAAAAAAGTGTGGCTTGTCTGTAAAACCTCCTGCCATGTAATCTCAGCAAGTGTCTTTCTGTATCTTGTACCTTAAGGTAAAGGTAAAGGGGCCCCTGAAAGGTTCACTCGTGACCGACTCTGGGGTTGCAGCGCTCATCTCGCTTTATTGGCCGAGGGAGCTGGCGTACAGCTTCCGGGTCATGTGGCCAGCATGACTAAGCTGCTTCTGGCGAACCAGAGCAGTGCACGGAAATGCCGTTTACCTTCCCGCCGGAGTGCTACCTATTTATCTACTTGCACTTTGACATGCTTTTGAACTGCTAGGTTGGCAGGAGCAGGGACCGAGCAATGGGAGCTCAACCCGTCACGGGGATTCGAACCGCCAACCTTCTGATCGGCAAGTCCTAGGCTCTGTGGTTTCACCCACAGCGCCACCCGTGTCCATCATCTTGTACCTTAAAACAAAGCAAAACAAAATGCCTGGCCCTCTTTGATTTGGTTTCTTTTGGTCATGCAAAAAAGGGTGTGCGTGTTTTCTTCCCAATTTCTAGATCTGAAGGTTTGCAGTCTCTAGATGCGAAGGGTTCCCCTCTCATGGTGGAAGAGTCCATACACAAAGTTGGTGTCCTTATGTATACGGAATACAGTGGAGGTGAAAACTGTGTACTGACTTGAAATAACTTAAATAACTGTTTCATTAAAGATGCATATGATAGACAGTTTATTTTTTTAAAAAAAAGGGAAGGGAGGGTAGCCTTGTGCTCATGTCCTACTTACGGGCTTTCTATGGTCATCTGGTTGACCACTGTGAGAAGACTAGATGGATCATTGGCCTGACCCAGCTGTCTCTTCTTAGTATGTTCTTAACTCATTCACTCTCTTTCTTTTCAAATATCCATTCTGTTTAAGAATTCTATGATTAAAATCAATCTGAATGGGTGGTGATTTGTATTTTAGTTCAAGGGCAACTACATACTATTTAACTAAGATATGAGAAAACAACAGATCAGATCAAATTAGGTTGGGTGGGGGTGGAACAGGCTCCCAGGCTGATTCCACACCAAGCTAGTTCATGCCTACAAGAAATATATTAAGGAGCTAAATGATTCTGAAAACAAATCAGTTGTTGACATGCATTTCTTTTCTGGCTTCACTAAGATGTAGGCTTATACATCCTCATTACCCGGAGGACTAGTTTTGCAATAATGTAGATGTGGATGCACCTTCAAATGTTCAAGCAAATTTGCCACCAGCTGGAAGCAATGTAGCGGATGTAGTATCCACACTCTGAAGCACATCCTGTCAATAGATATGCCCTGTTGTTTCTGATCAATGATTGTACTTGCTTAGCATGTGGATCTGCTTAGCTGGAACCTGTACAGTTTGCCACTTCATTGTCTTCTACTGATTGTGTATGAACTCACTAGAAGATGAGTTAATAATGACTCAAACTTTATTCTTGTTGAGGTATGGGAGGCTGCACACAGCAGGAACTAACTTTTCCAGGCAGGCCACACCTCAGAGTCCGCTTTCCAGAAGTTAGCCTATTGCATCATAGCCATTTCTCTTAAAGGGTCCAGGTGCTCGATATTTAGTTGATAATGCACACAGTACAGTCACTACAGTGGTGGCTGGTGCCCTTTGGGACTGGTAGGGCAGAAGACATACAGCCCAACAATAGATAGAGCCAGATCCAATGACACAGAGCCAATTCCTTCTAGCTTGGTCCCCATCCTCTTCCTCCTCTATCTGGAGTTCTGCAAGGGAAACACTGAGACTACAAAGCTGACAGGAAGTACCATCCCCTGGACTGGTTGTTAGAAAGTGCCCAAACAGTGTCAATACTATCCATATTAAGTCAATGACTTAAATCTATGGTTTATAGCGTGATTTATTCTTCTTCTTGAAATTTACAAGAGAAATGAGATGAGATTAAATGAACTATTTTCATTTTTCATCACTTTTATTTTAAAAATGCTGTCATAAAATATATAGGGCAGGCAGCCAACACTTCCTCTGTTCACATAAGGAAAGTTTCACTCATGGATGGAGCCCTTCTGTAAGCACAACCCACATTCTGTGAAAGGAAGCTGCTTTCATGCAAAGTGCCAGAATACTGAATGATATCCACCACTAATAAAATTAATTAAGTAAAAAAAAAAAATTGGACAAAAATAAAGAAAATAATTACAAATCTCACATCTGCAAACCTATTAACACCACACACACAAAACACAACCCCACCACCCTCTAGAATAGTAAGAATTTACCTAGCATATGGCAGGTGTAGAATATCATAGGTATAAAACATGTTTAAACTGTGAGGTGTAGGAAGGGCCGCTCACCTGCAGTGATGTCAAGGCACTTTGCCATAAACTGTTGTAATGGAATGACAGTATTGTATGATTTTCAGAGGGATAGCCATGTGAGTCTCTTGCAACAAAAACAATCCAAGTGTCTTGTCTTATCATTGGAGATTGTTGATTTGTTCAAGATTGTCACATTTATCATAGCATAAGCCTTCATGGACTCAAGCCCACTTCATCAGATGCACAAGGCAAAATCTGAGTTGGCAGATACAGAAAAGACAAAAAACAACAACGGTAAAGTGAGATTTAAATAGTAATGAGCTGCAAAAATTATAGTGAGTGATAATTAGAGCTTAAATATATGTAAAATAGGCAAAACCTTAACCTTTTACAGTAGCAAAAGGTGATAATTGCTGCGATTATTGTATCAGTTCCTGTAGAGGGGCAGTGATCCTTTTCAAGAGACAGTCATACATAACATCAATATCTGGGTAAGCTAATTGATACGTGTAGTGTGATAAAAATCCTGTGTATTGATTAAACCCGTAAGTGATGGCATTGAACTTCTTGTTTTCATGATTCTGATGACACTTATATTTGTCATAAAAGAAAAAAATAACAATTAATGGAGGACTCCTGTACACAAGTAAGTTCTTCCGAGTTCAATGGTGCTTACTCCTGGGTAAGTGAATATAAAATTGTAGTTTCAAAGTGGTGCGTTTCAACAAGCCCCTGGCTTTAACAAACTTGCACTAATATCTAGAGTTATAGAAAGAGAGATATATTACTGAAAAATTCTTAATGAGTGCATTCCTGATCAATCACTTATACAAGCAGTTGGCCTGCACTGGAGTTCTTTTGAATGACGTGTCAGTTTGATAGATCCTGGGGTTTGATTTTCATTAGAGACATTAAAAATACAATCCTAGTTGATCTGAACTCTGGTTTTCATGTATCCAACTCTGTGTTCAGCCTGACTGAAGAAAAAGTAAGCGGATAGAGAGATCAGAAACATCTAAGAGAAAATAATATATTATTCAACCATGCCCTAAGATGGTTAGTATACTATAAATTAAGAAAAATACATTTTAATATCCCTTGGTTCCTTTCAATGCAGAAATCTTGAAGAAATTCTTTTTTCCCCTTGCCCTCATTTTCCATTTCTATTTCTCCTGTGGTTTTAATTAAGTTTCCATTTGTGAATATGTCTTGCTTTTATTTATTTTTTTATGTTTTTCAGTGATAAGAGCTCGTAGCCATCTTTCCCAGAATTCTCTTCTTCTAGGTTTTTGATGCTGACAGTACCACCAAAGACAGACTTTACACACACACACACACACACACACACACACACGACTGATTTCTAAATCCAAGAAAGAGGGTAATCTTTCTAATTAAAATCAAACTAATGATGATTATGTAACCAGCAAGATTTTTTTTCACCCACTGGAAGTTTTGAGAGTGGTTTGAACCTGTCAGCTTTTGCTCAACTTAAACATAAAAACACCTTTTGTGCACCAAAGCACCTTGAGTTGTTGACAAATAGTGACAGAAGCAAACTTTAGGGAATGTATGAGCTAAATTATCTCATATTAATTGCAACTTTAGTAGAATTATTCATAGACATATTCAGTAATATATGTAAAATTCTTTCCTTTTAAAGGTAATTATCTTTTTCAGCATAAATTCAGACCATATTTCAACACTTGACAGGTTTTGTTAAATCACTTGCTGATAACTTGACAAAAGGACTTGCTTATGGCCATTTGGATGAAACTATTGTATTTTTGCAGAATTTTTGAATACCATCACTCTTGAGGCCCATCACTCAGACTACTGAGGCAGTTTGACAGTTTGGACAGGCCATTACAGTGGTTTAAATTTTATTTCTGGAAGATTCTTAAAGACATGGACAAGTTATGCTACCTTAGAAGCTCAAATTCCACTGAGCTCAGCTTTTGATCTCAGGTCATCATTAGTTAATGCAAATAACCCATGGCAAGCTCTTTCATATTAACATTAAACAAGAAACTTTTGAAGTGTTTCTTTTTCATGCCATTCGTTATGTATAACAATATTGGACACTTCAACAGACACGAAGTGAATTATTGAAAATAGTTTCTCAATAACTCAATCAATAATTAAGATATACGATAATTAATGTATACACGGTATTTGTTTGATTAAAAGCGAGCCAGCGGTAGCCTACCGTAAAATAAAGTTGTTTGTGAGTGTGTGTGCATCTGTGTGTGTAGAAAAGAAAGTGGAGAAAGAAGGAGGTATTGTAAATTCTCTCTGTTCTTTTCTCCTTTGAAATGCTAATAAGAATGCAAGAAAGAAGAAAGTGGGAATGAGCTGGAGCAAATAGGGCAAGAAATTATTCACAACTCTATCAGCAGGTTTGCAACCAAATTGGGAGTCCAGGTATACACCAAATTTGCTTCATAAATATTTATAGTAGTGACACTTCCATAATGGTAGTCAGTGTTGGGGGGGAGGGGAAGAATCTCCACCATATGCTGACATCAAGTATGAAATTTTTATCACTGACTACAGTAGGGAAAGCATTTGGATCATTATGAATAACTTGGGAATCTGAAATTAACTATTCAAACTGAAATAAGAGCAGCCCCGCTGGATTAGGTGAAGAGCCCATTTAGTTCTCAAAGTGGCCAACAGGTTGCCCCCAGCAGAAACCTGAGTGCAATAATGCCTACCACTCCAGTGATTCCCAGCAACTGATACTTGGAGATAGAACATAGTCATTGTGACTAGCAGCCACTGATAAATTTATCCCCCATGAATTTGTCTTAACACAGTCTTCAAGCCATCCAATTGGGTGGCCATCACTACATCTTGCGTAAGTGAATTCATAGTTTAACTATGCCTTGTGTGAAGTACCTATATCATTTCCCAGAATGCTTTTAGAACCTTACAGGTCCACCACATATGGTAGAAGGTGCCTTCCTTTTGCTTACATTTCCAGCAGATACTTGCACTTGTCTTATACATTTTTGCAAGCTTACTAGGAGTCAAATACCACCAGTATATCATTGTCATATAATTTTCTTTCAGCATACAACATGCTGAGAATTTCACCACCTCCCTTACCTGGATTGTGCAGCGGTGCATGGCAGCAACAATGGCATATTCTGGTGTGAGATCTCACAGGGCTCTTGCAAGATCTTACAGAGCTCATGAGATCTTGTGAGATTTCAGGAAGATCTCACAAGATCTCGCTAGCCTAATACTACTCTTAAACCAACTAGATTTAGTAGGATTATGCAGAGGGTTTCCCTGTTGGGTTGCAGCTAGCACTGTCGGCAGGGTAAGGTCCTGGCACTTACATAACCTCCTACTGCTGACATTGCTGGTGCGGGCAGGGTTGGGTAAGGTTGCCACATTGCAAACACACCGGTGCAGTCAAACTGGTGCTCATGCCAGTGTGTTCACACCACATCAACCTCACCTCCTTCCTCCTCTACCTTCTTGTAAGCCACAGTGATGTCGGCGTTGGGAGATATGCTAAGTGCCTCCCCCACCAAATGCTACTGGTTGTGGGTGGCCTATGAATTTAAAAGATTTCACCTTCTGCCCAAGTAGTGTTTTCAAGCAGGCATTGTAGCTGTGCTTTTAACAGCAGCTGGACATGCAGACATACGGTAATATTCAATTAAATAATTGCATGAGTGGACCACAATGGGACTTTCCTCCCTCTCTGTGACCCACCTAAATGCTTTGTACGGGTTCCCCCAAACCCAGATTCGGGGACAGTGCAGGGTTGGAAGAGAGGAAGGAAAGTCCCATTGCAGAAGTGGAAGTTGCTCTGCTCATGAACTTATTCTGCCAAATACTGCCGATAATCCTGATCTCAAAGGTTGTCCAGAACAGGCCAGGCAGTCTTGTTGACTTTTTCCAGACTAATTGGCAGCAAGATTCTGCAGGCCGGGTCTTCCTCTTATATACCTGCTGGGATTGACAAGGCATATGACCCTCACCTGAATCTCATTTAACTCTTTGGGGGGGATTAGCATCAGACGTCATGTGCATGGAAGTTGCTATATCCAACTAGGGTTACTGTTAATAGCACCAGTTTTCCTATAACTTGATATTGCTGGATAGTTCAAAAAGGGAAGAAGGTTCTTGGCAGTGCTCAGAGGTTTGTGCATGAAGATGTACACCCACAGCCAGCTCTTTCTGGTGTTGTGTTAAAAGCAAGGCCAGAAGACATGCTTGCACTCCCACCACCACACACTGCGTATATACATGGAACGGGTACATCTGAACACCCCTATTATGGTCAGAAATCCAAACATCTTCTCAGATTTTTCCATACATCCAACTTTGGAGTTTTGCTTTTTGAACATCTTCCCCATACATGGCAAAACACTTGAAATTGGATGAAGTTGCAAGGAGCGATTTGTGGTCAGGAATAAGAATGTGCTGTTCAAAGAAGCCCCATGGCTAGTCTAAAATGGGTATCTGGATGAAGGCCTGTCTCTGTGTTTACTTATTCTTCCTCATCTCCATTCATGATGGAGTGATTTCTTCACTCATAGTGCAGATTTCTTAATCCTTTGAAATATACTCTAAGATCCTGAATCATAGAATCATACAACTGTAGAGTTGGAAGAGACCCTGAGGATCATCTAGTCCAACCCCTGCAATGCAGGAATATGCCACTGCCCCATATGGGAATCGAACCTGCAACCTTGGTACTATGCATTATAGACCTGTGAATCTTTAGAGCCTGCTTTGAAACGTGCATGTTGTGCTTTGAAGCCCACACGTTGTAAGACTGACATCTCTCACTCACTCATACGAGGATTGAACCTGCAATCTTGGCACCACACTATAGTGAGCTGAGCTATCCAGACACAGGATTAGAGTCAACCATAGTCAACAAATATATTCCTATTGATTTCAGGCACTTGTTCTCTTTATATACTTTTTCCAAGACAGAAGGCAAAATGGTCGGCTGGTAAAGGGCTTTTGCCTATGGCATTGGTCATGTGTCCGCAGCAGAAATGAGGGAGGAGCAACATGAGCACTATGTTAGCTGCATGCCCCAGAATGCTGCTCAATACTGCTAAGCCATGCTTAAGTGCAAACCAGACTACAGAATCTTCCCTGGGAGCTGATAATATGTGCAGGTTCTAGATTTGAACCCTGGCACTGCCTATAGCAAGTATTAACCTAGTTCTGCTTCTGTGTGACGCTTGATATAAAATAGTGCTATGGCTAATTATGAAACTGTATTTAGCTTATGTGTGAATGGTCTCCGTTAACATTTAGAGATCAGAAAATTAGAGGAAAGTATTGTAGCAGTCACATTTAAAAGGCCTCCCACATAATTTTAGCTGTAATTATATTAGGTAAATGATTTAAATGACAATATGAAAAGATTCATGTCTAGAAATGAGTAAACTTCAGAAAAGTTTTATACACGAACAATTATGCAAAGTTCAAGATAATTATACTTGCCTATCCATAATTAAATAAAAGAGTGAACATTTCAAAAAGACAATTAAAGCAGAAGTTAAATGATGAACTTGAAAATAACTTTGCCCTAATTATTAGTACAATCATTTTTTAATTGATAGCACTTATAATGCAATAGATTTTACTTATCAGGTTTTATTAACATAATAAAGAACTATATCCCTATGCATAGCCAGGAAACTAAATTGCTGCCATTACATTTAAGCTTTACATTGACAAATAGGATGTGCTATGTATTACACTAAGCCATATATTAAATATTCTGGCTATTACCTGGAATTAGAGGTCTGTGTATTATCAGATCTAAATTTATTTTTGAAAGCCCTATTCAAGGGGACAAGGTTGTGCAAGAGAGAAAAGGGGTGGGAAGAAGACACTGAATATCAGAGAAAAGCCATTCAGGATAGCATCCATCAGCAGCCGTACTAAATATATTCATTTCAGCAAAGTCATCCAAAGTATTGTTAAGGGAAGCTAATAAATAAGGTGTTGGGTATTTAGCTCCTAGTAAACAAGAGCACGAGCGTACGTATGCATGTATAAATACTATTACTATGGTGTTGTTGTTTTTAATTCCATTTTTCAGACATCAATTTAAAAAGGAGAGGGAGAAGGAGGGAGAAGTCCAACTTCCATCAGGCGTACAAACTAAAGGGACAAGGCACAAATAAATCTATAGTGCTCTAAAGAGGAGTGAAAGCCTGGATTTCATTCTACTGAAAATGGAAATATTTGGCAGTGCCTTTCATCTTGATATAGGATAAACTATTCTGGCAGTTCCTTTCATCCCGATATTGGGGAAGAGGGGAATCAAGGTATAAAAACACTACACTCGCACACACACAAAATCTTACAGCTGTAGAAGTGTCTAAATAATCATATTTATGAAGTTGTCAGTATTTGTGTATCCAAACAGAAAGGTTGTATTCATTTCCAAATTAAGGGAAGGATCCTTCCCAAATGCACATGCAGGAGGTAATCCACACAGGGCCCTTTAATGCTTTCCTCCCATACCAGCCCATAGCTGAACATGAATTTGTTGTTGTTGTTTAGTCATTTAGTCGTGTCCGACTCTTCGTGACCCCATGGACCAGAGCACGCCAGGCACTCCTGTCTTCCACTGCCTCTCGCAGTTTGGCCAAACTCATGCTGCTAGCTTCAAGAACACTATCCAACCAACTCGTCCTCTGTCGTCCCCTTCTCCTTGTGCCCTCCATCTTTCCCAACATCAGGGTCTTTTCCAGGGAGTCTTCTCTTCTCATGAGGTGGCCAAAGTATTGGAGCCTCAGCTTCACGATCTGTCCTTCCAGTGAGCACTCAGGGCTGATTTCCTTAAGAATGGAGAGGTTTGATCTTCTTGCAGTCCATGGGACTCTCAAGAGTCTCCTCCAGCACCATAATTCAAAAGCATCAATTCTTTGTCAATCAGCCTTCTTTATGGTCCAGCTCTCACTTCCATACATCACTACTGGGAAATGAACATGAATAGAACATGCAAATCTACTCCTGCTCAGGTGTATGTTGAACATTGGATCACTCCAAGTGATATGAACACAGCTCATTGCAGGGTGTGCAAAAGTATGGGTTCAATCCAAAGATTGCTATGTACAATCAGAAAGCATTTCCTCACCTGCATGTGGAAGTAACCAATTTCTCTCACTCTGACTACAGCCCCCTACACTACAATGTGGTGTTCCCTGATTCTCTGGCTGGAGAAAGAAGAGGGAGCCAAGAGCAAAATTGGTGGCATCCTTGCTGTTCATGTGTGCAACTGCCTTCCACATGTGCGCACACAGAGAGGTTTGGATTGGAGCCATCATGTTGTCCATGTCCAGCTATTTAATGGATTGAGCATGTCCTGTTGAGTGATCAAGCAGCCCTGCTCAGCATGCATAGATTATTCATAAACTGAGCAGGTGTAGCTTGCACACACAGTCCTGGGGAAATGTAGGATGGAAAAGGATAGGTCATGCCTAGGGTTGCAACACTTAAGTTGATTGGGAGGGCTGCACCTTGATGGTAGAACCCATGCTTTGCACGCAAACGATCCCAGCTTCAGTCTTTATATGGCATCCTTATTCACGTTTGGCTTTGCAATTTGCATTTAAATATTGCATATTTTGGATTGCTGTAACCAGCTGTGGGGTCTTATGGTGAAGGGTAGGTTAAAAAATCACATACAGGAGCAGCAGCAGCATCCCTGGGGAGGACTGGGAATGATCACTGTTTAAAACCCTTGGGAGCAATGGGCAGTCCATATTCGGTAGACAACAATGAGCTAAAGCAGGCATAGGCAAACTCCGGCCCTCCAGATGTTTGGGACTACAATTCCCATCATCCCTAGCTAACAGGACCAGTGGTCAGGGATGATGGGAATTGTAGGCCAGAGTTTGCCTATGCCTGAGCTAAATGGACCAATAGCATGACTCAGTATACGTGTGATTGATTAAAAGTACATTCAAAAGCCACACCGATATCTATCTTACAATATGTATTTGTTCCTCTCTCATACACACGGAGGGAAGCATAAGACAGCGCCTAGTATGTGAAACAAGTTTCCATCCTGCAAAACCAAAGGTAAATAAGCTATTTAATCCAGAACTGAAGTCATATGCAGATTTGGTTGATTAATTAATCCATTAATAAGTTAAAATTGATACAGATAATTACTTGAGATGTCTTTAATTCGGTGGCAGCCCTAATTGTATCTTATACTTTTACAGAGATAAATGATTACTTCTGAATATATAAACTGAGTATAACTATGCAGATGGGGAGAAAATGAAATCCTAGGAGTATGCTGGGTTGAACACAATGCGACTTATAAGAAAACATGCATAAGAATGCATAAAAATGCAACATGGGTTACTTTAGGGCAGTGGAAAGGAACCTCAGGCTTCTTCTAGTTTTTCCCCATCCTCCTCCCTGCTGAGTTCTATAATGGGGCAGAGAGTGGGAAGAACAGAGACAAAAGAGGAGGAAGGTGACAACTATTAGTATCACATCCTGGCCTGGATGTAAGAAAGAATGCAGGCAGGTAGCAGCCATTTGAGAGAACACTGAGGTTGATGGGGCAGTGCTCAATTTGCCCTAATGAACAAATGAGCAAATGGTGCCCACCCACATATCAGAGCAAATTGGCCGCCAGCAAATCATTTTGGCGTCCAAGGCAGAAAATCCTGTAAGCACCTCTCCCTCTCCCTGGCTTTAAAAAGCAGCAATCCTAAATTGAATAAACAACAATTTGCTGCCCTTACATGACATCCAAAATGAGCAAGGTACAGCAGCTGCCAGTTGGTTTGGAAAATGGCTTTGGTGAATTTAGAACACTTGATAGTGGTAGAGCAATGGGGACTTTTTCCAGAATGTTCTCAATTCTATTCCTCATTTCTGCTAGCCTGAGGAGATGATCAAACCCAGGACCTTCCTTTTGGGTGCTAGAAAACTGACTTCAGATATATGTTTTATGGCATCTTGCTTGGCGCACACTCATAATTATCAATATTCTTCACAAGTGAAAAAGACAGAATCCCCACAGAAGTGCATTGCCATAAAAACAAACACCTTCAATATACTGTACAAAAGTACTGGGTGTAAATCCTCTTCCATTGTGCAGTTAAAAGTAAATGTTATTGTTCCTGAGTCTTGTATATTTCTGGGAAAGATTTTGACTACTAATACATCAAAGACACTTTGTAAAACTGAGATCCGTTATATTCTGATAAAGTTGCTGGCTGTGGCTGGAGAGTGGTGCATGTGTAACCTTAAAGCAGTCAACATTTTGGTGAGGCTCAGTGTCACTGAAATGAAAAATAATTGCTCACTGCTGGCTATAAATTAAATAAGTTTATTTTGCCAAGGGCAACACTTACCAGAATCTGTAAATAGCTAGCAAGTTAGAAATCACGTAAATTGTGACCCTAGCTAATTAAATTCTGCATCTAATGGAGTGAAATTTATTGACAGCTCACTAAAATGAATTAAGAGACGCAATAACTGCACTTTGTTGCATGTAATAAAATGTTGGGTGGGGGAGCAAAAGCTGTTAGAAGGTTATTATAAAATTGCTCTGGGCCAAGCCGTTAACATATAACACCCAATTACTATTCTTTAATCAGTGAAGACATTTCTGTTTATTGGAAAATAGCTTACTTTGGTTATTGTTTCTAATTTTTATCCCAATTTAAGAAATTGGACACTTATTAAATATTGAGACTGAGGAAGGCAATGGATTGGTGTCAAATTAATGGCATCCTTGTACCAATTCACATGGAATTAACTTGGCTTTCCATCAGCCTGGCATTTCCAGGTTATAATTTTACTCACAGTAGGGATGAATATATGTCATTTACATTAAACTTAGCTAATGATGACCCTGAATGTTAGGTCTCACTTCTACATAGAGGGGTCTGAGTTTGGTTTTATGATCAGCCTTATTTATTATTTAAATTATATCTTAAAAGTTATGGCTCTTTAAAACATACTTACACAGAAAAAACAGGATTTGTAAGTTTAGGCTTCTACCCTAACCTGTGCCATACAAGCAGTAAAGATTTTTGACAGTTTCACATACTATTCTCATTTAAAAATGGACACGTACCAACACTTTTATCCTGGTCTTTCAGTCCTAATTCTGTTCCTCCCCAGGAAATCCTCTACCTCAGAAGCTTGGATCAGTGTCAGCGCTTAAGGGCCAAACTGCACACCATTAGCAACAATGTCACTTAAGATAGCAAGTGTGGGGGACTCCCTGGTCCTGAATGGTGTAACTGTGCCCCCCCCCCCCAAGGACCAGGTGTGTAGCCTTTTGGACTAACAGCTGTCTTTCGAGTCACATTCTGTGTCCAGGGCAGCTCTATCTACCAACTTCATCTGGTACGCCGGCTGAGACCCTACCTACCTGTGCACTGTCCTGCCAGAGTGGTACATGCTCTGATTAGCTCCTGCTTTGACTACTGTAATGTGCTTTCCATCGGGCTTCCTTTGAAGGTGATCTGGAAACTACAACTAATCCAGAATGCAGCTGCTAGACTGGTGATTGGGAATGGCCAACGGGACCATATAACGCCAGTCCTAAAGGAGCCACACTGTCTCCCAGTACGTTTGTGAGCACAATTCAAAGTGCTGGTGCTGACCTTTAAAGACCTAGATGGCATTTGTCCTATATATCTTAAAGAACATCTTAAAAACATCTGAAGGCAGCCCTGTTTAGGGAAGTTTTTAATGACTGGTGTTTTAATGTATTTTTAAACTTTTATTGGAAGCCGCCCAGAGTGGCTAGGGAAACAGAACTGGTGGGGTAGAAATGATAAATCATCATCATCATCATCATCATCATCATCATCATCTCCACCAGTTTTGAGGTCCAGTTGTGAGAGCCTTCTAGCAGTTCCCTCACTGTGAGAAGTAAATTTACAGGGAATGAGGCATAGGGCCTCCTTGGTAGTGACACCTACCCTGTATAATGCCCTCCCATCAGATGTCAAACAGAAACAACTACACAACTTTCCAAAGACATCTGAAGGCAGCCCTGTATCTGGAAGTTTTTAATGTTGCCAAGATTAACACACCAATGGTTGATAAACCCCACACTGACATATTAAGTTTGCCCTAGATGAATATCTTCCATACCAAATCTTCCATAGCCAGACACATTTTTTTTTCTTATACTTCTTTTCTGTAACTATAAAACTTCTAATAAATATTAAGGTAAAAGGTAAAGGTACCCCTGCCCGTACGGGCCAGTCTTGACAGACTCTAGGGTTGTGCGCCCATCTCACTCAAGAGGCCGGGGGCCAGCGCTGTCCGAAGACACTTCCAGGTCACGTGGCCAGCGTGACATCGCTGCTCTGGCGAGCCAGAGCCGCACACGGAAACGCTGTTTACCTTCCCGCTAGTAAGCGGTCCCTATTTATCTACTTGCACCCAGGGGTGCTTTCGAACTGCTAGGTTGGCAGGCGCTGGGACCGAACAGCGGGAGCGCACCCCGCCGCGGGGATTCGAACCGCCGACCTTTCGATCGGCAAGCCCTAGGCACTGAGGCTTTAACCCACAGCGCCACCCGCGTCCCAAATCATAGTGTTGGAAGGGACCCCATCATCTGGTCCAACTCCCTGCAATGCAGGAATATGCAGCTGCCCTATATGGGAATCAAACCTGCAACCTTGGCATTATCAGCACCATGCTCTAACCAACTGAGCTATCCAGGCATCCCTAATAAATATTATTTTATAAAAAAAAAAAAAGAAAACTACAGTGCAAAATTGCATTGTAGCCACTATTGCAATAATAAAGCCAAAAGCTTCTCAATATTGTTTCCTTTCTAAGTTTTTTACATTATGATTTCAAACAGGAAGTTGAGCACACACATTCCTGGACTTTGCAAATATTATTTATCCCTCAATGTGCAGAAATGAAGTGATTAACTTGAGTCAGAGGCAATACACATTTCTTCTGCTGCTGCTTGAATGCATCTTCCAATACTCATATTTACACAGAAGTCTTTGAAACTTATTTTTTCACAATGAGATATTTCTTTGGTTGGAAATTTTGCTGCAGGTCTAATAAACTCTATTGTTTTTTGTTGTTGTATTTATTTGTTTGTTTGTTTGTTTTCAAAACCCCTACTGATAATTAAAGCCACAGTACCACATGCCAACTAAGGGAATGTGTGTGAATATTTCTCAAGTTTTTTCATGATATTTAAGGAATTACTTTCCCCTTTCAATGATGTGTTCTTCCTTCCTTCACAGAGCATAGAAAGCGGTGCATAGGGAATATGTAAAGGTTCTTATTTTTACAAAGGTATCTTCTTATTCAAGGACGCTTTCCTTTCTGATTTTTCTTTGAAAGGGAAAGCAAAGAACATACAAGCCAACTGATCAAGGTCAGACTGCACAATCTCCTCTATGGCACATATCCATGTCAATATGGGGCTTGCACAGAACTTCCCAATGGACTGTGTCCTATAAGGAACACTGCTTTTTAAACAGCAGCTAATAAGCTTTAATGTAAAAAAGTCAGAATGTTATATAAAAATGACTCCCAGTTTCGCCCATTGCCTTAAGAAGTTGTACAAGGCTGACAGAAACATGTCAGTAACTGGCTGATCCATGTCAGTAACTGACTGGGAAATGTGTGGTCACTTTCAGTTGGCAATCATTCTTACACCCTTCTAAAGTTGGACACTTTCTTTTTTGTTCATCCAAGAGAAAGGAAGCTCTGCTAATTGAAGGTGACAGTTTGGAAGACCCAAGCTCAGGATGGCAGACCTAATAACTGGCAACAGAAAAAAAAAAACGATCTTCAGCACACATCTCAATGGGAAAGAAATTATGTCCACAAGAACAATTTATACAGCCTTGAATTAAGAGCCTAATTCCAATCATCTGACAGCAGTTTTACTCAAAGATTCTTTGGCTTTAATTCAGCGGTTTTAATGCTCCCTTCTCATATTACATGTAAGAGACACAGGTGCACTTTTCAAGAGTTTTACTTCCTTAAAAATATCTGAGAAAACATAATGTTGAAACTGCAATACACTTGTCTATTTCTAAGATTTATGTATACATTATAGATCCATCATTATATTTTTCACATATCTCTGTGCACAGATGCAACTCCTACAAGCGCACCTGTGTGATTTAAACTTTTACATCAATATGCATTACTTTCTTCAGCTACAGGGCTATGCAAAGTGATACATTCTGCCGCTGAATGATTCACTGCCCATAATGCAGGCAGATAAAAGTGTTTAATTAATGCTCAAAAGTATAGTGGGAACCTGATGTTGCTTAACCCAGCCAAAAGCACTTGATTATCTCACTGGGCAGAACACAAAGCTCGCATGTGTCATTGATAACAATAAAGCATGAAAAGTTCAGAAATCTGCTAGCCACCAAAACAGGAAGTTGGGGAAGAAGGAATGATATTTTGCCTATGGAAGAGATCTATCCATTAATCAAGGCTGCAGAGAAAAACAAGACTAGTGATCTCTGGTGACACAATGGTTTCCGAGAGTGATTTAATGTGGAATCAACACAGTCTAGGGAGTGGGCATAACTGCGCGAAATGGGTATTCACAGAAAAAGAAAGTTTGTAACAGCATTGTCTTGCTTATTGGACCATTACTACAAAGTTCTCTCTAGTTAGGAACTCCCAGGTTTCAAACCATGCTCCTAATCACATGTTACATGAACTCATGAATCACACGTGTGACCATGTAAGTACCATATTTGGAGTCTTTATTCTGGAGCAACCTTTTTTCAGCCTTTCTTCAGCCCAGTGACCACATTTCCTTGTGGGCAAGCATCTAAGGGCCTCAAGACAATGGTGAGTGGGGCCAAAGGAAAAAGTGGGCAGGGCCAGAAGAAAAAATTAATGAAGCAACAGATGTGTCTATTTCCTGTTTGCTATGGGCCACATTCCAGTCACATACACATCCCCCCCCCCACTCCCCGCTCCAAGCCTGAGGTTCCCCATCCCTGATCTAAAGCTTGTTGCATGTCATGGAGGAAATTTCACTGTACTTTAATTACTTGGAGTAGTGAGTAGAAACCACCGAGTCCCACCTGGGGGGTTAAGAATAGAAAAAAATTGCTTAGTTGAAGTCAGCGTGTAGAACAGTGTTTTGCATTAAAGCACCAAATGTAATGTTTAAAAAGGTAAAGGTAAAGGTACCCCTGCCCATACGGGCCAGTCTTGACAGACTCTAGGGTTGTGCGCCCATCTCACTCAAGAGGCCAAGGGCCAGCGCTGTCCGAAGACACTTCCGGGTCACGTGGCCAGCGTGACAAAGCTGCATCTGGCGAGCCAGCGCAGCACACGGAACGCCGTTTACCTTCCCGCCTGTAAGCGATCCCTATTTATCTACTTGCACCCGAGGGTGCTTTCGAACTGCTAGGTTGGCAGGCGCTGGGACCAAACAACGGGAGCGCACCCCGCCGCAGGGATTCGAACCGCCGACCTTTCGATCGGCAAGCCCTGGGCGCTGAGGTTTTACCCACAGCGCCACCCGCGTCCCTAATGTAATGTTTACAGAACAGTAAAATATTTAGCTGAAATAGATATTAACACATGCTACCCACACCCACATTGCAACATATACCTCTAGAGGACACCTTCAGGATAACACATCACAATGACTTAAAAGCAGTAGCCCCCTTCATATGTAACATGCTATATTATGCTGTCAAGTAGGGTTCCAAATCATGCAGAGCCTAAGCACACAGGCTTCCCTGCTCAGACTTATAATGGACACTGAATACAAGACTGGGGAAATTCCATGGGACCAAAAAGTCACACAACATGGTTGAGTTGCCTTCATGCAGGAAAAATGGGTCTTATATCCTAGCAATTTGCTCATTCCAATGCTTTGGACCACAATCTAACAATACAACTTTCACTTGACTTGTGCCTAGATGCAAATCTCATTAGCTGTCTTCTCAATCACATTTTTCTTAAACTTGCCTGCCGGAAATTTCCTTTTACAAAACATTGCACAGTATACCCAACATCTCTTTTTATGGATTTTATATCGCTGAGATTATCAAGTGAGTTTGTCTCCCTATCAACATGTATTTGTGGTTGATATTATTGACAGCTGATGCAAGACTTTGTCACTGACAGCTGATAAATGATGAAAGTGCAATAGGTGCAATGACTGGCGGGTGGGGGGGTGGGGGGGAAACCTGGTTATCTTAAACTAATTACAAGCTGTTATGCTTCCCTCAGGGGTACAAATGATAGTCCTATAAATATTATGTTAAATGTCAATATGCCAAGTGCAAGGTAGGCATGCTGATAGCATTAGTAGATAAAACAGGTGAACATGTCAGATTTTCCAACAGGAGATTAAAATTTAGCACCTAAAGAGATTCATAATGATAATAATAAATAACGATCCTTGCATAGCATAGTTGGTAGGTAGTTTTCAAAATGGTATGAGCTTTCTTTGATGAATTTGTTCTCCACCCTGTTCTAAATATATATGGCAGCCATGAACTGTACATTTTAAGATTAAATTATGTATACTATGGTGTGTGAGAGTTTGTAGGCTAATCATGTTAGTCCTGGCTGTGCGGGATCCAAATTTACTTTATTCTTGGGTAAAATATAGGGCACCGCTTGATAATTCTGAGAGATAAACTCCTCCATTTGCTGAACAGTTTTTCCACTTCACAGAAGCCTAAAGGATCATAGCATGTGATTTTCCTGAATATGTAGATTGCCCTCAATCAGCAAGGGTGCCAACATCACTCACTAGATGCCCAGCTCCTAGAATACTTCTCTACTTAAAAATATGACCCTCATCACATGTTACTCACATAAAGCGGGGTCACGACATGACCGGGAGAAGTGGCACTGCACCACATGCCTCTGCATCAAGCACCAGCATCTGAAGAGATGGCCCTATACACAAGTAGCTGTTCACAGACATCTTCAGTTGTTCAGGCTCAACGTATGAACATTGGGGTATCAGATAGTTGGGGCATACCATCCTTGGTGGCATGACGCCACTCCCTGGTCATCACACTTTATGCTAGTTTATCTATATCTATTTTTCCTACTATAACTGCACACTGTCATATAACTCCCCACCAGCATCATACTGGCAAGTACAATCATTCTCGGCTAAATAAATGATCACCTGCTCCTCCGAGAGCAAGAAGGGAAGAACTGCTCTTTTCCAAGCACTCTGTGAAGCACTGAGACTCATTTCTAGACTGCTGTTTCTTTCTTTGCCCGCCTTGCCCCAATCTTCCACCTTGAGCTGTGTGTTGCACTGAGCCGTGCCCTTTCTGCATGTGTTATTTTGTGCTTCGCTCTGCTGTTGCCATTGCAAGATACACAGTCTTTGAAGCTGCTCTAGCCATTACTTTTATGATGAGATTTTTTTGCCCTGGTGACTGAGGCACATGGGATAAAGTGTCCTTGGACCTGCTAGTATCCAAATGAGACCGTATCCAAGTCTCATTTAAGCACCATGGTGTTACTATTGTTGTTATTTTTGTACTGTTTTGTTTCCACTCATGCATCCTAAATTTGGCACATGAAATATGAATTCCCCACTTCAGTTGTCTCCAGCTGCTCTTTTATTTCTTGAAAGGACCAATCTTTTTCTTCGGAAATACTCAAAAACACTGAAAATGCTTCACGACACATCTTGCTGCTTTTTCTCTGCAGTAGCATAGGCATTTCACTCTCATTTTTCAAATGGCAAAGATCATTTCCTGTGGTCTTTCAGAGCCTACTTGTTGAGTATAATAGCACAAAACTATGAAATTTACAGGTCTCTAATAAGGCAAAGATATGGACATTTTTAAAAATCTCTTTCAGGACTACTGGTTCTTCTGCAGTAGTACCTTTCATGTTTTGATTATCAAGAGATAGCTGGAGAAGAAATTTGAAACCATGGTGCAGATTTATAGATCTGAGAGTCAAGGGAAGCTTAGAGATCATTAGTTTGACATCCTGCAAATCAGAATATTCCCCATTTTCCCCAGACTATTAAACTGTGTTGACAAAACCCTCAGTACTGAAAAGAGATGAGCTTCCTTACAGCAGAATAAACACTTGCAAGGTTTCATTACAAGACAAAATTAGCAATCACTCAAAGCAATGCATTTAGAAGTTAGCACAACACTACAGCAGTGCCATCACAAAAGATAATCAGATACAGAGAAGATCTTCAAAGGAGTTGGGGTATGGGATTCTTATCACATGAAAAATGATGATTATGAGTCATCGGCATATAAAAGAAAGACTTGTCCTGTTCTATTGATCTTAAACAATTTATTTCAAGCTTAAGAGTTTTGCTTATATTAACAGTACTAGGGTAGGGAGACTGATGGAATAGAAGTACAGTGGTACCTTGGTTTACAAACTTAATCCATTCTGGAAGTCCGTTCTTAAACCAAAGCGTTCTTAAACCAAGGTGTGCTTTCCCATAGCAGCGGGGGACTCAATTTACACTCAGTAGGAAGTGGAACATGTTCTTCTTCCAAGGCAATGTTCACAAACCAAAACACCACTTCCGGGTTTGCAACGTCCTTAATCCAAGTTGTTCATAAACTAAGCTGTTCTTAAACCAAGGTACCTCTGTACGGGGATAGTTGTTTTCCTCTGTTTTTCCATGTTGGTGAGTTTGAAGCATATAAACAGGAAAGCTATTAACCAGGAAGGGAGCACAGTTGAGTGGTAGAGCGCATGCTTTGCACATAGAAGAATCAGGTCCCGATATCTCAAAAGAAAAGCAGCTCACAATGCAAGGCTGGTAAACATCATTCCTTGAGATTTTGAAGGACTGCTGCTAGTCAGAGTACTAGAGGAACCAACCATCTGTCTCATTGCCAGCTTCATGTGTACACTTGACCAGTTTAACATTCATGACTTCCCCTGAAGCATCCAGATAACTCCACACATGTGAAGTTGACAGCCATCTCTAAAACAACTCTCAGCTCCTTTGCAAGGCTCTGTTGAAAAAGCCAGTGGTTTACCATCAATTTTCTTTCATGCAAGTGTCTTTAAACTTATCCAAAACTATTAATTGCATCTGGGTGGATCAGACAGCCTTCAGATGTCTGCTAGCTAGCTTTGCAGTCCTATGATTCCACAACTGCTGGTAGTTAGCCCTCGTGCTTCATCTTAAAAAGGGCTTTTTCCCATCTTTGACTTGACATGAATGATAGTTCCATAAATAAAATTAGATCATGCTGGTAAGGTCAGTTATCAGAGGAGGAAATGCCAGCCTCTCTCTCAGCCTCCATGATAACCTTTCTTGATAATGCATGGGATGAAAGAGCTGTGCACTCAATTAGCTATACGTGTTCTATTCTTAGTACACTATCAATGCGCTACAAACCTTTACACTCAAAAGAGCAGATCTGTGATACTCTGAACAGCAGCTGTTATTGTTCTATTACATTAAATACAAGACATAAAAGAGGAGGAATCAGCATTTATATCTTATAATGTGAGTACTGATCACCGGCATCTGTTTAGCTTGCTTGTTTGGATCAAAACAACATTTTAGAAGACCTTCTGAGGAGAGCAAATTCACTTCTTGCCCTTAACATGTGTACACTTGACCAGAGAGCCAGTGTGGTGTAGTGGTTAAGAGCGGTAGTCACGTAATCTGGGTAACCGGGTTCGCGTCTCCGCTCCTCCACATGCAGCTGCTGGGTGACCTTGGGCCAGTCACAGTCTCTCAGCCCCACTCACCTCACAGAGTGTTTGTTGTGGGGGAGGAAGGGAAAGGAGAATGTTAGCCGCTTTGAGACTCCTTAAAGGGAGTGAAAGGCGGGATATCAAATCCAAACTCTTCTTCTTCTTCTTCTAACAGAGGCACATAGCAAGTGGTGTATCTCTATGCATGTGTAATAGCACAGTGCAAGTCATGAAAGATGAAGCCACTGGCTACAGGGGCACTTCAAAATATACCAGCCAAGTATTTAAAAACCAGTGCTACGGAATAAACCAAGCCCTCCATGGCAACAAGATAAAAGAGTTTGATGAGGTGGACAGCTGGCAGCATATTAAAATACATGCCACCTGCTCCCAGAATGCCTTTCGGGAATGACACTATATAGCATTGTTCCAGGAAGGTTTTCTGGAAGAAAGTAAGGGTGGTTGGCCGACAGCTGCCCCAATGTGCTCTCTTGTTGCAGCAGAGAGAGGGGGCTTTGTAAAAGTGAAGGCAAACATCATAATAGTGAAACTTAGGGATGGGGAAGAAATTGAGTTCAGCAGCCTAATTCACACTTTTCAAAGCAGCCTAATTCATACTTTTCAAAGCACAGCCATCCTTAAAAAATCACATTTCTCCAGATTCCTAGCTAGTTCCACGGCTGGACCACTGTGGCCCCCTTCTCATACATTCTAACAGGCTACCCTTGCCCAGGCGTCAATTTACTGCCATCTTGAGGAAGGTCATCACAGCATGTGTTGGTATCCGTTTACTTCTCTGGCCACTCATTCTGTATTGGGGCTGTGACTTCTGCAGCAGCCAGGGGCCTGGATCCTGATTGCATTAAGGCCATGGGCCACTGGCGTTCCACAGTGTACAGAGCATACATATGTCCACCTAGGATATCAGTCCCTTACACAGTCCTCTTAAATTTCTTTCAGGTACTACTTGCAGACAGGTTTAGGTCCTTGGCCACAGTATCATCCATTGCACAAGTGTGCATGCTGCCTCTACATGCTGGGGAGCATATCTAGGCCTTTCTAGCAAGGCCAACTTCTTCTGGATAGGTCGGCGGGCATGCGGTAGAATGCGCTTCTGCCTACACTCCAAAGAGCTGTCGCCAGTCACAGCCCACCCGATGCCCTGATCCTCCAACTGGGCAAGAATGACCTTGTCAAGCGTAAAAGTGCGGACTTGACTCTGGCGGCAATTGCCGACCCATAACAGCTGCGGTCTGAGTACCCATCTATGAGCATCTTCTGGTCAGAGCTCTTCGCACATTGTCAGAGGTGTGGTGCGCTAAGACCAACACATCTTAACTATGCCCTTGTGAAGATCAACAGGGCCTTGCAATGTCTTCAGGGTTCTGTAATTTGATACCAGGACATCAAGTCTGATATGCCTGAGCTATTTCACCCTGATGGTGACCATTTCTCCCCTGGGGAATGAGCATTGGTTAATAGACCTGAAAAATGGTGGTTCCAGCTGTAGGCAGTCTCGGGTGGCAGTTTAGGCCTTGGGCGAAATTCTGTAGTCTTTCATCTAGTTGGGGTGCGGTGAAGCGGTGACTCACCCACTCCCTGTTCTCGGCAGCAGCAACAACAGGATACCCCGCTAGAGGGGTCTGGAGGGAAGTCTCTGTCCAAAGAGCCTGTTGCATAGGGCTAGCGGGCCATAGAGCTTCCTTCAGCATTTGGGGCCCATCCATGTAAACCTGCATTTTGCGATGGATTCACCCCCCGAACAGACCCTGTCATGCCTCAGTTCCCTAGCAGGGGGCTGAGAGGGATCCCCAGTGTCTATACCAAGGCTTCCTACATCTGAAATTAATAAAGTTGTGGCCATTTTAAATCCCAGACAGTTGTTGTGTCCATTCATTTACTCATTTAGCTGTCAGGTACACCAGGCAGGGCAACTCTGTGGCTAGGCACATAATGCACTGAAATACAATTTGCCCTTTAAGGGTAAAGGAAGATGGCGTAATTTCTGCATGCACTGTCTTGTTATTATTTCATCTTTGAAAGTTCAGACTGCAAATCCTACCTCACAGGCCCTAAATCAGAAAATGAAAACAGGCTGAGTCTATCTCTGTATATATGTGGTTCAGAACCTTACCATATCTATTTTGGCATTTTAAAAACATATTCCATGCATCTCTCTATAAATAAACTCACATTAGTTTACAAAAATACATACACCCGATAAAAGCAGTTCAATGCATTAAAATCAATGCCACTTCAGTGTATTATAGTCAAGAGCAGAACAAAGCAATTCTACATGAAAACAGGGAGACAATAATCTTAACCCATATTTAAAACTCAGCCTTAGCTCGAGAGAAGGCCAACTGTATGTCTCTAGGGAATTCCACAAGCTGGATGCCACAACAGAATAATAATAAAGCCCATCCGCATCCATATTACCATCTGAATCCTTTGAATATTTCACATGCTTTACACATGTAAATTAAACAAAAAATCAGTAGATTCAGGCACATAAACAGGTTTCAAGCTTATGGGCCAGGGAAAGCCATGACTTTACAACTTAGCTCTGGGTAGTAAAGTAGTAGCAGCAGGAAAAGAACAAAGTGGCGAGTTTCTGCTGTGAGTACCTCACACATTCACGTTTAGCCATGGTTTGGCTTAACATTTCACACAAGCTGGGCTACTGGCAGAATTAATTATAATTCCTAAGTCTAGATTTGTACGGCAGCACTTGGAACCGAGTACACCTAAAGTTTACTTGTGAAATTAACATGGAATATAGATTTCATCACAGTGTCTGGCAGAAGAACAAAGTTATTCTTTCCTGCTAAACCTGAATGAATAAAACCCCAAAAGAACACCCAGGTAATAAAATCTGACAAATTGACAATGGGAGAAAATTTATCATAAAAAAAATCTAATAATGCCTGCTAGCACTTTTTAATCACAGCTACTGAACTGTTGCATCCTGAGGAACACCGCTTGTTTTAATTATTTATTGGGAAGTGATGGTTTATTTGGAAGAAAATGCAATTACATCGTGACACTTTAATCACTATCAGTTTGTTTTGTTCCCTTGCCACTGCTAAGAGGAAGGTTACCTTCCTATGGAAATTCTGACATTTCTATAATTGGTTTTGTGAATCTTCCCAGAGACTGTAAAATATCCATATTATTAAATTTGTGCACAAAGTGGAGTTAAGATATTATTAAGATTGATGGCTAATAATGCTGAAATTCTGCACCCCAAGCTTTGATTAAGTTTTCTTTTCTCTTTAAAGGGCTGCACAGTTGACCAGATAATAAACACAGTATATTCTTCCAGTCAGCAACTCACATTCTGTGGAGTCTGCACACTCAATCTGTCTCTCCTTCCCCTTTCTGCCCAAGGGGTCACAAACCAAGAGTCCAAACAATTCTATGAACCTTTTCAAGGATTTTCAGCACCTAATCACATTCACAAGCTACATTAGATGTGACTTTGCATTTAATATGCTTTTTAAAAAATGTTATTTGCAACAACAAAGGGAAGTTTCCTAATTAATGGGGTCAGATGAAGCATTGGGAGTAGAACTCCAGAAAATACATTTTATGAAGCTGACATTTGTTCTGATTCCATTGGCACTCTTATGGTGGGGTTCCCCCTAAACCAAAGACTAGTTTGCGAAGAAGGATTTTCCTCAGACCACAGCATCAGCAGGTGAACCAAAAAGAGAAAGATCTGAGGCAAGGAGGAAATAGTAAGGATTTAAAAAACCTTTGTCCAAGTTTCCTGCCACAGACATTCAAAGGACAGAGGTGTTTTCTCTAGGAATTCATCTGTCTGTGTGTCTTAACTTCTTTATGTACTTGTACAGTAAATGCAAATTGTCGTTTTGGTTGCAGATTTCCCCCATAATTTGGGTCTTCCTTCACTGAAGATGGGACTAGCTCCAGCTTCAAAGGAGCCCCTCAGCCAAGTACCTTCTGGTTGGCTTCCCTGCCTCAGTGCCTTCCCAGGGCAGATTTGCCTAGTGGCAGCACCAGACAATAACAGCTGATCTCTGATGAGTCTGAGAAGTCAACATTCAAAAGTTTTCCCAAGCCCACTCACTCAGTGTTCATTGGGACACCATAAAAAGACACACATTTCTGTCAGAGTGCCAGGCATCTCACACACTGATGCATAGTCAAACCCACTATTGCCAAATTCCAACATATGGTAATGGAATTCCTCCCTCTACATAATTATCAAAGAAGTCCTTTCCCTTCATCCCAGGGCTTTTGTATTCAACAGCTAGACATCAGAAGCCAAGACAGCAACTGGATATAATCTTGCCCCTCCATTTCCCCTCGTATCTTAGTAAAATAAAGTGTTGACTTATTTTTGCACTCTTCAGTCCAGCTGAGGGGCTCCTTGCCAGCAGCAAAACAACATACCAAGTAAAATATTGTCTTTCTTTTTTCAAAATGAAAGCTGAGAATTAAAATTTAGAAAAGAGGTGTGTGTGTGTGTGTGTGTGTGTGTGTGTGCCTTTCAGGCAGAAAGACAATGGATTAAGCATGTTCTTGCTCCAACCAACTGTTCCCTTCAAAATCCTCTCTTTGTTCCATGAAATTTCACAGCTTCACTTTGTAATACACAACTGAGATGACTTAGATATTCAAGAACAGACCAGTGTTCTCAAAAGCACAGTTGTGCTGCTTTTGACTGTAGGCCATTGCTATACAACTATGCCTCTATATTAAATCCTTTGAAATCAGAAGATAACCGTTTGCATCTTGGATTTCAGCCATTTGGTTCACAAACCAACAATACAAAAATGCTGAGACCCCTAAAAAGCCACCCAAAGCTGGGCTGTTGAAATAATTTACATAAATTACCTTCCACCATTATTAAAATGGCAATAATTTGAAGTGAAAGATGTTCTTGACCAAATTATCCTCTGAACCTCATAAACAACTAGCTTTTTGCCCTTGGAGTTTATCAGTGCTGTGGGAGACATTTATTGCCTCTTATTTGCTGTCCTTTTGCCAAAGCATACCAAGGTTAATGCAGTTATTCAACACCTTTAATGCAGCCAAGACTGCATTACACTGGGGTGGGGGGGACTGGAAATATTAGACTAGGGAGAAATGCATGGCCCTGCTTTTTCCTTTTTTAAAACAAGCAGCCAACTGCTACAGAAAGACATTTTGCTGCTGGAGAAAGAGCAGCGAATGGCACCCCCGCTCCCCTCGCCCAAGTCAAAGTTCATGATACCCAAAACTAGTCAAGTTATTTCAGCACCTCAGGCAGAAAATCCAACAAGCACTTCTCTCATGCACTAGCCGTAAAAACAACAACAACAAATTAGATAACTAACCATTTGCTATCCTTCCGTGAGAGCCCCAAACAGCTTTTCAGACTATCTCACTGTAGATAATGGTAGGGCTGACCCTGGCAAGAGCAAAATCCTTTCAGATATTCTGGCTCATAGTTATTCACAGTGCTATTTTTCTAGAAAAAGAGGAGCCAGAACTCACCATGAAGGCCTCCCTTGTTCTCTTACAATGACAATGCTGCCCACATGAGATGTGCTGGAACTGACTTCCAGTGAGTTCCAGCTGGGAAAAGCGCTCCTTATTCACAGGTAAACTCTCTTAATTCAATGTTGGGAAAGTTCAGCAATTACGAATATAGAAAATTCATGTAAAAATACTTCATCCCAGAGGCACTGAACACCAAGGTATCTAGAAAACAAGTCTTTTTGTCACTTTAATAGCTAACTGAGCCTGTAATGATTAAAAAAATTCTGTATATGTTGTTGGCTGATTGGTTTGGGAAATTTTCTTAAATTGGGCCAGACAAATTCTGGGGCTGTGCACATTCTTTCCCACTGCAAGGCTAAAGTTATATAGGGATGATAGTGTTCACCAACACTAATATAATAAGGCACCGAATTTTAGCGTTGCAGAGGGTGCCACTGAAATTTTAGAGCACAAAGGCTAGTGGTTATGTCCCATTTTATAACATTCCTTTCACACTTCAGTACCTGTTGTGTTATGGAATTGTGAGTTTTTGACCAATGTACCGACACTGAATTTCATTCACACCAGTAAGGGTAGTGTGACACAACAACAAACATCAATGGATAATGTCAGTACTCCTCCCTCTACACACTTTCTGCCTTTGCATGCTTTGTTCTCCCATGATTCCCTCATGAAAAACAGCAAGAAAGAACTACATGCTGGTATACCACCCCAAATTTTGTCATTTTACTCCCACGATTTTTCAGGTTGAAGGTGCTGTAAATGGATTTTTTTCTGGAATCAGATACTGAAGAAATGAATACTAAACATGCACTATATTCCATTAGTTTTCTAGAAGTGGCTTTTATGTCATGTGAAAGCTCAAATATAATGCTGAAATTGTCTGTCAGGGAAATGCAACCTAAGTAGCTTTGTAGCTGATCAGTGTTTGGATGGGAGATTTTCCATTAACCATTATATGCTCAAATTAAATAAAAATCAGTACTGAAAAGGGATTGTTACACAAATACTTAGCCTATATTTTAGTTATAGCCTTTGTTCTTTGCTCTTTGGCAAGATCCAAGAGGTGACTAGATACTGCGCAAGAGTTACACTTATGAATTGCACTCTGTATGGTTCGTTCCCTCTCTCTCTTTACATTGTGAAATCAATCACATGATTTTTATTTTATTTTTACACTGTGCCATCATTTTTACATGTAGTAATGCAGACTTTCAAATCTGCATTTCTGCTAATTTCTCTCATTAGGGAAAAAAATATTCATTATACTATTGAACGCTTGTGGAACCAATTACAACGGCTTGGTTTTTGTTATGTCTAAGCCAGCAGTTTAATGGAGTGACATAGCAATGCTTGCAAAACTGACATCCTGCATAATAAAAGGAAAACAAATCTTTTGTTGGATGTAAATCGCTAGATCTAATTCTAGCAAATAGTGATACACATCTATTTCACTCATTTCCATGAAACTCTCAAGCACGTTTATTACAAATGCCTACAGCATAAGCAATAAGAATTAAAGAAGAACTTGCTGGATCATACCAAAGGCCCATCTAGTCCAAAATCCTGTTATCCCAGACGCATCTGGGAATATAATAATAATAATAAATAATAATAATAATAATAATTTATTATTTGTACCCCACCCATCTGGCTGGGTTTCCCCAGCTACTCTGGGCGGCTTCCATAGAAACCAAAAATACACTAAAATATCATACATTAAAAACTTAAGATGTCTTCTGAATCTCAGGTAGTTGTTTATCGTTTTGACATCTGGGAGGGCATTCCACAAGGCGGGTGCCACCACTGAGAAGGCCTTCTGCCTGGTTCCCTGTAGCTTTGCTTTTCACAGTGAGGGAACCGCCAGAAGGCCCTCAGCACTGGACCTCAGCGTCCGGGCAGAACGATGGGGGTGGAGACGCTCCTTCAGGTATACTGGGCCGAGGCCGTTTAGGGCTTTAAAGGTCAACACCAGCACTTTGAATTGTGCTCGGAAACGTACTGGGAGCCCATTTAGGTCTTTCAAGACCGGTGTTATGTGGTCTCGGCGGCCGCCCCCAGTCACCAGTCTAGCTGCTGCATTCTGGATTAGTTGTAGTTTCCGAGTCACCTTCAAAGGTAGCCCCACGTAGAGCGCATTGCAGTAGTCCAAGCGGGAGATAAATAGAGCATGCACCACTCTGGTGAGACAGTCCGCGGGTAGGTAGGGTCTCAGCCTGTGTACCAGGTGGAGTTGGTAGACAGCTGCCCTGGATACAGAATTGACCTGCACCTCCATGGACAGCTGTGAGTCCAAAATGACTCCCAGGCTGCGCACCTGGTCCTTCAGGGGCACAGTTACCCTATTCAGGACAAGGGAGTCCTCCACACCAGCCCGCCCCCTGTCCCCCAAAAACAGTACTTCTGTCTTGTCAGGATTCAACTTCAATCCATTAGCCGCCATCCATCCTCCAACCACCTCCAGGCACTCACACAGGACCTTCACCGCCTTCACTGGTTCTGATTTGAAAGAGAGGTAGAGCTCGGTATTATCTGCATATTGATGGACACCCAGTCCAAACCCCCTGATGATCTCTCCCAGCGGCTTCATATAGATGTTAAAAAGCATGGGGGAGAGGACGGAACCCTGAGGCACCCCACAAGTGAGGGCCCAAGGGTCTGAACACTCATCCCCCACCACCACTTTCTGAACATGGCCCAGGAGGAAGGAGCGAAACCACTGTATAACAGTGCCTCCAGCTTCCAACCCCTCTAGACGGTCCAGAAGGATGTTATGGTTGATTGTATCAAAGACCACTGAGAGATCCAGCAGAACTAGGAAACAACTCTCACCTTTGTCCCTAGCTCGCTGGAGATCATCAACAAGTGTGATCAAGGCAGTTTCAGTCCCATGATGAGGCCTGAACCCCGATTGAAAGGGATCCAAATGCTCCGCATCCTCCAGGCATGCCTGGAGTTGTTCAGCAACCACGCGCTCAATCACCTTGCCCAAGAATGGAAGATTTGAGAATGGGCGATAGCTGGCCATACTATCAGTCTAAAGATGGTTTTTTTAAGAAGCGGTTTAATGACCGCCTCTTTCAGCGGATCTGGGAATGTTCCCTCGCAGAGGGAAGCATTCACCACCCCGCAGAGCCCATCACCCAGCCCATCCCGGCTTGCTTTTATTAGCCAGGATGGGCAAGGATCAAGGAGGCAGGTGGTTGGTTTCACGCGTCCAAGCAGCCTGTCCACATCCTCGGGGGTAAAGGATTGAAATTGATTCCATGCAACTTGACCGGACAGGGCTCTAGCACTCTCCCGCCCCAGCCCTGCTCCCACGGTGGTGTCTAGCTCATTCCGAATATGAGTGATTTTATCTTCAAAAAACTTTGCAAAATCGTTGCAGGAGATCTTGGGGTCTTTACAAGGCCCCAGTGGTAAAGGTGGTTCCGTTAAATTGCGGACCACCTGAAAGAGTCTCCTGCTACTATTTTCTGCAGATGCAATAGAGGCAGTGAAGAAAGTCTTCTTCACCGTCGCTATCGCCACTTGGTAGGCTTGACGTTGAGCCCTAACCTGTGTCCGGTCAGATTCGGAGTGAGTTTTCTGCCATCGACGCTCTAGCCGTCTCAGCGATTGTTTCATCGCCCTCAGCTCCAAAGAAAACCACGGGGCTGTCCGGGCTCCATGCAATCAGAGAGGGCGCTTGGGAGCCAGACAGTCAATAGCCCTGGTTAACTCCGCATTCCAGCGGGCCACCAGGGAATCAGCTGAAAGGCCATCAACATGGGATAAAGCATCCCCTACCACTCTCTGGAAACCATTTGGATCCATTAAGTGGCGGGGGCAGACCATCCGAATTGGTCCCACCTCCCTGCAGAGGGGAAGGGTCGCGGAGAAGTCCAGTTGCACCAGGAAGTGATCTGACCTTGGCTAACAGAACCTAAGAACAGCACCACTTTCCCCTGATGTATCACCTCAAAGTCTTTAGAAATCACAATGGTATAATGAATATATAAAATATGACATATTAGTATTAAACAGTGTTGCAATAGTAATATTATGCACTTTATTTAGTACAAATATATATTAATCTTAACTACGTTGACTACAATTGTGCATAAACTTCCATTCAATAAACTTTATTGTGTCTGGCATTTATAAGCACCATTTGAGATAAGCAGCTACTATTCCCATTTAATACTTGGAGACCAGAGGCCAAGGGCCAATTCACCCAAGCACAGGAAAAAGCATTTGTGCAACTTGGCACCACCCAACAGCAGTTTTAACATTTGACAGGTAGAAAACACAAGATTGCTGCAGTATCCTGTGTGTGCCAGGAAAAAAACTGATTTTAATAGAATCGGGATCAAAAGGTTGGCTTTGTTGGCAAGCAGTTCACTGGTTTGTCGCCATTCTCACAATGCATTTTACTGTGAATAATCACATTGTGCCATGCCGCAGGAAGGATGGTTTCAACCTGAAAAATTAATCTTTTGCTATGGCGGCTCCAGCATGAGGCAGGGGGTGGATGTACTTCAGTTAAGAGCTAACTTTAATATATAGAAACAAATATTTTTTTTTTTCCTAATAACCTCCACAGGGCTCATTCACACTTTATGAGGGGTTTTTTCCAGCACAGGTTTGCTTGCACTGTAAACGATTGTCAGAGTTTGACAAGTTGTGACCTGCAACTCAACACTCTTAAGCACATAAAATCCATGTGGTAATGTGATGCACTGCATAGTGACATATGGCCAATGGTGTAATAAGGATATGTTTATGCAACGTCAGATGCAAGTTTCTTTTCTTTTGATTTAGGCTGCAACATGAAAACAATCGCATTGATCCCAGACAGGGACTTACTTCCAAACAAATTTACATATGGTTGCCCTCCATGTGTTGCTTCCCCCCCCCCCCTTATTATTTGTGCATTTATTTATTGGTTTTCAAAATTATAAGTAAAACAATCTTTTTAAAAATGAGATTGTTGGCCTGGAGTGCTTTTTTCTGCTCCATTTACAAAAAAGTCTCTGTAGGAATCAATCCATACCAGAAAGATCATGCTGTGGCAATGGCCTCTTAATAGATACATTCAGCATGTTGCACATTAAAGTTTCTCCCCCTCACCGTGAATGTACACACACACACACATACGCATGCGTGCGCACACACACACTGTTGATGAATTTCACCTAGCAAAGCTGTTATCCATGCAAGATTGGCTTCATTGACAAATTAATAAGATAATACTGCCTATATTTATCCTTATTAAAATACTATCCGACTAAGGATCATAGAAGTTCAGCTTAACTCTTATATTTTAATTAATTATAGCATCATAATTGATTGTACACTTTTATGCTCAGGATTCCATAACCATGTTGGTCTTAATGTGAGGGCTACAGAAAGTGGAAATGACTTGAAACAAATCTGTTTTTATCTCATAAAGGCATTAATAAAGGTAATAAGTGTTCTAGCTATCCTGCTTTCAATTATTAAAGAATATACTTTTTTTCAAGGAGGATCCCTGGGAAAGCTATTTAGAAATAGCAGGACAAGTGCCATTGGCTACTTCATTTATATTATTCACAGAGCTCATTATAAATTCTCAATTGCATCTGCAGTCAATCTCATTAAATGTGGAATGAGGGAGCCAGGCAAGAATAGCTGGACAGCAGTGTGTCTTAAGTCATAGGCAAGGGACATGTTATTAAACAACATTACAGGAAAGGCTTAAGTAAAACATCCCATAGCAGGCATCGGTGTACAATGCAGATGTCATTGTTTACCTACAGAGGCTTGAGGAGTTCAAGCTTTCCAAATTTGGGTACAACCTGGCTTGACTGATCAGCATCGCTCAACTTAAAAGTGCAAACTGAAAGATAGCTTGAACTTTTCCAAATGTTGCAATGCATTTCTCAGCAGTTTGAACTTATCAAGATGCTTCTAAAATGCATGTTTTGAGATAAAATAAATGCAGAAATGTGTATTTATATACATATTTAAGTGTCAATTTTCAAGTGGATTAAAAAAATGCAATTAATGCAGAAACTGAACAGAACAACATTATGAGCAATCACATTTAAAAGCGGCACGGTCTATTCCTATGTTCGCCCAGACAGATAGCAAGTTTCTTTCTAGGTATATTCTGAAAAGAATACTGGTGAATATATTACACACTTCTTTTTCTAGAAAAATGACACTGGAAATTGAGATTCTTTTTGACCTTTGGATAGTAAGTGATTAACAAGTTTAATTAACAATAATAGACATGGCATTTTGCACCAGATGCATCTTCTGAACTAGCCTTAACAGCAGTTCTACATCCACAGTCCTACTCTTATTATTATTATTATTATTTATTTATTTATTAAACTTGTTATCATTCTACCACCTGCATATAGCATCTGTTAAAGGAAAAGCACTAGCCACTCCTATGCTGTCAAGCCAAGTTTTGTTGTTAACTTAAAAAGCCCTAAACAACTTAGGACCAGATTGTTTAAAAGAACACCTTCTCCTGTTATAGACTTGTCCACCAATTAAGATATTTGCAGACAGTCCTATTAGTTATGGTGCAGGCTGCAACTTGGGGGAGGACCTTATACACAGTGACCCGCAGCCAGGGGAATGATATGACAAGCACTGAGTGTTAAATAGTGGGTAGACATAGCAGATGATACAGCGATTTCTCCAAAGCAGCTCTTTATTTGTAAGCTGGAACAGAACTGAACAGCAAACAGCTCAGCTGGCCTGCTTTTATAGGCAGCCAGCTGTCAACATTATAGCAACAACCACCCAGGGTTTCCCGCCTAAATTAACTGACATGGACCTGAGTGAAAACTATATACACAATACTCCTGGTGGCCAGGGTGAGAACTTCAATACATAACACTGAGATTCAACAGGTACCTACTGTAGTTAGAAACTGTTAGAAATATATATGTTTACTCAAGCTTACCTTGGCATCCAATATTAGTTGAATATAATATAATGTTGTTGTTGTTTTGTTTTGAAATAGTTTTTGAACCTTTGAGATTAATCTTATAATGTCTGTGACAAATGCAGCTGCAAAAAAAAAAATCATAAAACAAATTCAGCACCGTCAACAATCCAACGGTCCCAGATCCAATAGGAAACTCTACAGTTCAATCATCAAAAGGAGCTGCAAAGGCTAGGATGTCATTCAGAAGGCAGCGGGGGTCAACTAAAATAATCTCTGTTTCCTTAGAATTTAACTACAGGACATTTTCAAGTGCCTGAAACTGGACATCAAGCAGACACCTAATCAAAGCAGAAATTGCTTCCCTGGGGACACCTAAGACAGAAAAATAAACCTGAACACCATCATTCCTACTGGCAATGGTGCATTTATGTCTCTTCATGATGACATCTCAGAGAAACACATAAGCAGAACAGCTTGAGAACAAAAATTTAGTCCAGTGGAAATCCTTAGAGCATTGAAAATACCGTCCTTATCAATGGATTGTACAAGTCATGCTGTGTGAAGTGACCACTTCAGGCCTTGTGCAAGTCATTAAAATTTACCTTCCCATGAAATGTAGTGCCTAACTGCCTAGATCTCAATTAGGTGAAAAGAGTTTTTTGCTTGTACTCCTGTTTAAGAAATGTTATTGTAGAAAGACACTGGTATGGCAGCAAATCTTGGCCTAGGCCCTGGACTGTTACACAGCAACTCATAAAATATTAAACCCATGCCTTTTCTGTAAAGTGTTGTTAGAAGAACAACAAAGAGCAGGAAGAGTTGACCTAACCCTGTTAACAATTGCCCTGGGACCTATACATTCCTGAATAATAATTCTTCCAAATATCTGAAAACTTCAAAATCTCTGCCATAAAGTAGGGTTCTTGACATCTTGGCATGTTGGAAGAATTAAAAGTACCCTTTAATTTTCTGGTACGATAATCCAAAATCAATAATGTTCCGAAGGTAGAATTTTACACAGTTGTCAGTACACATATGGTTCATAGACACCTTCTCTTAAAAGAATGCTACCCGTTAGCCTGTCCCAAAAGCGCTCTATACCTTTAAAAGCAGTGTGGTGGTTTCGTTTTATTTGTTTACTTCCGGGAGTTATTCTTTCTACATGTATCTCCAAGGAGCTTAACTATTAAGAGGCTACAACTGGTCATCCACCATTCATTATAGCTACCCCCTCATGTCTGAAACATCTATGAATGTTCTTACAGAACAGGTGTTATGCATTAAGATTAGTTGCAGTTCTCACTCAGGGCCACCAGTATGTAAATGAAGGATTGAAAACTGCCACTCCTGATTGGTTAGCTAGTTGTAAGTTGTTACTGTTTCAAGTTACTTAGTATTATATAAAGCAGCCAGCTAGGCTGCAGTCAGTCTGATTCCAGGAGCAGTTCTAACTGCTGCAATAAAGAGCTGTGAATCCAACAGAGCTGTGTCCTTCGTCCATCTTTTCCACTATTCAACAACAGGGGTGGTCTCTTCTTTGTTTTCAGGTGTTCCTAGAGCCATAGAAATTCATACATCAAGGCAACACAAGGGAATGCTTCCTATACTTAGTACCTCTGGAGCAAAAGCACTGCCGGCCCCCCGCAAAGTACTAAAGCCTAGGACTGGACAAAACTGATTATGTTTGCAATACTTTCAAATTAAGATGGAAGAAAAGTGGCAGACTAACTATAGGCAATCATCTACTGAAGAAATACCTGACCCTCAAGATAAAGCATTTGGGATCTTTGCACTACAAGTAAAAGAATACTGGGTTCCTGTAGAATGTTTTTACTTTGCCCTACTCCACTGTAGTTGGTTTCTTTCTTGTGGCTTATCTCAAACACTCTGCAGTTAATTTTGCTACATATTTCAATGATTAAGGCTGGAGTCGCAGTGGTGCTTCTTTAGTTTGCTGAATGCCAAAGAGCCTTTGGCACTTGTTCAGCACCAATACTATTAGATTAGCCAGAAGCTTAATAGTCAAAAACATCTTCTAAAGGAGTCTAGGGACTTAATACAATGAACGATTTTTAAGAAGCAAACCTCTCTGTCCTGATTTATTACAAACAGCAATTATAAAACCATAAAGATGAAGCATCCTGTTTAGATTAGTATTCGTCATATCTGAATGCATGGCTTTTTTATATACATAAAAGGAGAACAAAATCAATGGCTGGTTTTTGCTTTATTTATTTGCTCAGCCTTGGAAGCTATTCCTCCTGCATGTGTCTCCAAGAAACTTTTCAATCAGCTTCAAGATCCATATCTCTCTTTCACAGTTTGTTATCTTAACTGGCCTGGCCTACATCTTCCCCTGTTCAAGTCTTTAGCACAGCAAGCATTGCATTGTAGAAAGAAATGCAGAGGGGGGAAACAAATACACTGTGACCAATTGCTCCATCTCTAGTAGTCTGACTAATGGTGATGAAACCCATTAATTAAAAAAAGAAAGGAAGAAAGCAGAATGTATAATTGAGGAAGAGCATACAAAAAAAAAAAATTCTCAGTTAAGTGAGACTGCATATAAATGAACTGAAAACAGATTTCCAAACCATCATTAGGGTACCTCCTCTTTCTAAGCTAAAATGTGGACAAATGAAAATACAAAGATATACATGTGCCAGCAAACATATTATCATGCCTAATGCACATCTCCCTAATGTTGTATTTTAGCAAAATTAAAGGGAATTAAACTGTCTAATTAAGGGTATAAAGTTAGAGTTTCTTCCTGCATTGCTGATTCCATACTCTACCACCAGTTTCAAAAAAGGAGGTGGTACCACAAGGTATAGGGTCTATAATTGTAAACTTTTTAAATTTATTGTAATTTGTCATGGAAATTCTATAATGCACTTTTACTTGAAAGATGGCACAGCCAATGTCTCCTTCTATAAATATTATCCTAGTGATGGGAAAGGATTTTAAATGTCTTTCCTTCTGGCAGCTTCCTCAGCCACCAAGCAGACTCTATGTGGGGATCAACCCGGAACTATGGGGCCTTGGGGGATGGGGAGCAGGCCTTCCCACTCACCCTCATGGTGTGGCCTATGAATAAGATGCCGTCTCCAGCTTGGCCTCCAGTTCCTGCAGGCAGGGGTTTGGGTCGCCCTAGAGGCTGCAGTTGCTTCAGGCAGAAATTTGCTCCCACACCAATAGTGTGGGGTTGCAAGAGGTTGTTGTGGGTTTCATATTAAATAAAGTGCCCCTAGTTCAACCCGGACTCTGTGTCTGTTTATTTGGCCACTTTAAATTCTGAACTACCTCTGGCAGTAGATTATTCCGCAGCACCTGTAAAGCCACTGATTATGAACTATTAAAGATATTCACTTGCCCTCATCAGCTGGAATACATTTAAGGCAAAAAGGCTAACCCAAAGTAATGACTTCAGCTTTCATCGCTGAGGCAAAGAATTTCTTCATAGGCTGAAGCAATAATTGCATTATCTGTGACTATTTTTGCATGCTTCTTTATTAGGTCCACTAATTTGCTGGTCCTGTTGTTTACTTATATGTATAATTGAACATTTTAAACAAAGCTGGAGAATATTAGAACAGTATCTATTTCTTAGTTTAAACCTATACCAACCTTATATTGTACTTGTTTCGCACATTAGAAAACAGAATTATTTCCATGCTTTTATTACATTTAACCACTTTCCCTTAACCTTTGCTCCACATCTAGTATTAAATGCATAGGGGGGAAACACGATCTGCCCTGAGCCTACATCTGTGGAAGGACTCATTACGGGTGGGGTAGCATTTAACAAAACTGCACCTGTGGTGATAAACTTTTTTTATTTAAAGAAAAAAGATGTCACAATCTGATATTCTTTGAAGGAAGAGTCTCAACTTCTGTAGAAAAGCAAAAAATTAAGTTACTATGAAACTCAGATTTAGTATCAGTTTTACCATCTGTTATGACTGCAGGCAGGAAGTTTCCATCTATATAGAAATAACCGATTCATGCAAGTGGCTAAGCTTATGCAGTCAAAACCACACAACCTATAAACAAGAGGGACATACCAGCCAACTGGAATTTATGTGTAAGGTTATTTGTTTTTTAAGAAAAAGCAGACATCCCCCATAACAATATTGTGCTGTTCTTATTCTACGCCAACACCGGAATCTTTGTTGCCGAATGTATAGTTTACACATAAATAAATAAATAAATAAATAAGTACATTGGTAATGCCTATTGAAATAACAAAATCCAGTAGATGACTGAATAACATTTCTAGTGCTTGAATAATCTGTCAAGTTCACTTCTTTTAGTTTCTCTGGACTCATATCTTCAGTTCTTCACATTTCTCCACAAGCTACAATATATAAGAAAACCTCATGAAAATTTGTCAACTTCTTAGGGTATTTTATTCGAAAATATATTTGTATGCAGTCTGTTAACTCCTGGCAAAACACATTCTTGGGCTGTACTTCTGTGGCTGACTGATAATTGCCAGGTAGAAAAATGTCTCCTAAGAAGTGGCTTCCAACCACTGAGCCCAACACAGATGAAAAAAGGAAGGGACTGGCAAGGATCCAAAGAGTGTGTGGTAGAGACAGGAAACCAGGGGAGTGACCTACAAAAAGTGATTTATGGGGTTTGGTGCCACCTGCAAGGAAGGAGCCAGGGCAGGGAGAACAGGAAACCTCAGGGCAATCTGAGGAGGAGGAAGGCAAACAGGATGTGGCATAAGAAGAGGCCATTCTGGTGACAGTTGGGTCAATAGACTCCCCACCTTTCTCCACCCCACTGTCTCCTAGAGTTAGGAGACATGACGCAGGAAGAGCAGCAACAACCTCTGTGCAGGAGACATTTCAGGTCATGAACGCGCAACCCGTCAGGGGAGGATATATAAGCCGACAGAGGAGTGGAGTCTAACTGCTGCTGCAACAGTGGCACAGATCTGAGGGACAGCTGCCTAGTGCCTAGAAAAGTGTTTGCGCGTGCTCATGCGCACATCTGGAGCACTAAAGGACTTTCTGTAAGTGCTTCTTTTGTAAATAAAGTCGTAACTATCAGTCATGTGCCTTCCTTGGCTGGGGCAGGGCAGGTACAATATGTGCTTTGCCTAGCAATTTGCTTCACACTTTGATAATTGTTCCAAAGCAGGCAGGAGACATGTATGTAGATTGTCTAAATGCCTGGAACACAGGTTTAGCTCTGCTTTCGTGATCAATAATGATGAGCCAAGAGTTTCAGTTCTTAAAAATCCTTCAATCAGGTAAGTGAAAAGACCTTTTTTTTAAAAGAAACATAGAAGCACAACCACATCCACTCTTACTTTTCTCTTTAGTGGCCTGATGCGTGTAAAAACTGGCATTTGCTGCATTAGGATTCATTATTATGTACACAGTGCATCCTACACAATGATATTGCCATTTGCTACCTCAAAGAAAGCTAATAGCATTTTCAAAATGCAATTATAACTTTTCAGTAGAAAGCTCAAGCTGTGTTTGGATAATCTGAAGCAACTCGCTACTACGTTCACAGACAGCACACCAAAGCTAATAAATTCTTCTCATGTCTTCATATTATTAACACACCTACCGGCAATGTCAAGATGTTAGTTTAAAGAATTTCAAATATGAAACAGTTCAATAATCTGGTTGGTGAGAACTGACTGACAAAGCTAATTAACTGCCTGGAGAAGATTCTTTATAAATGAAGCAGCTTCTGTCTGAACACATTTCCAGGAAGAACAAAATGTTCTTTTTGTCTCCTGTTTTTACTCCCTCGCAAGCTCTATCCCTCTCTTCCTCTAGTCTCCCCATCCCACCTAATCTCTGGGAAAAAATGGAGTTATCTAGGTAATCTTTACCTGTTGCTCCTATGATACTTGAAGTCACATATCTTCCACACCCTGTGCTGTTTACAGCTTTCAACTGGATAATTCATCTCCCTTGTAGCTTTCATTAATTCTACCAGGGGATGATTATTATATTATTTAGCTAAGGGTACTTTACACATTAGATTTCACATCTGGTATTCTGTCCTGGCAGGCAGAAAAACTGTCTAAGCCATTCAAGGCTTCAAAGTTTTGATTTCCCTCTACTTACAAGCAGTCCCCTTTATCATCAAAACCTTCCCACTCCACAGTGATAAGTTGTTGCCTTGTTTGTTTTCAGTGTGATTTATGGGATTACTAGTGACTTTTTTTGCAGGCAGGGGAGGGGATGATCTTAGAGAAATAATCTGCCTGAGAAAGTTGGCTGCAGTGTCACTGCCAGACATCATTGTGTGGAATACTATGGGAGGATCCACAGTTGCCTTTTTTCTCCATTATTTTCTCATTCTGTATCCACAAGATGCAATAGCTAACTTGTTTTATTATTCATTTATTTAAAACATTATTACAACATGTTGTCCTTTGTTCTGTGTAGAATTTCAAGAAGGCACACGATCAATTAGATCAATCATTAAATGAAACAGGAGAGAGAAAAACTCAGTAATTCTGAAAACATATACAGATTCAAATGCCTCATTGAAAAAATTGTGTGAGTGTGAAAATATTACAAGAGGGTGCCAGGGGAGCTTCTATAGGAGAGCATTTTATCAACAGGGTGGTACTGCTGAAAAGACTCTCATTTTTTTATCACATATTATACTTGAAAAGTGGCCTCAGCACCAGGAGGCACTCTTCCAGCTATTTGGGTTCCAGGCCATTTGTGACTTTAAAGGTAAATCCTACCATTTTGAAGTGGGCCTGGAAGCAGACAGGTAGCTGGTGCTTTTAAAACTGCCCATGATGTGCACAAATCTGGCAATGTCAGTCAAAGTTCTGGCAGCCACATTCCACAGCAATAGAAACAATAGAGTCATTTTCAAGGGCAGGCTCAGATATAATGCATTGTGGTAATCCAAGAAGAATTGTTGTTCACAAATCAGCCTTTTTCCTAGTAAATTTAACACAATCCCCCCTGCTAGCCAATATCCCATCTGTAGCCATGGAGGTTCCGTACAATCATGTGCATTGTGTATAGGCTTCACACAGGAAATTTCAAGAGGTGATCTGAAGCTAGCTTTAATCAAGAATCAAAGGATATGTAAAGCAGCAGAATGAACAAACTCACCAAGGCAAGCCTAAAAGCTCTCTCTCAGCAGCAGCAGATGTATGTAGCTCACAGTGCATGCATTTGTAAAGTTTCAGCAATAGAAGTTTTATTTTAACAGAACTGTTCCATACACCACCATATGAAGGAGAACACAATTTTCCTGACCCCAGTGGGCCACATTTGTCAATTTCAGTTTCTATCATACTTCTTTTTACTCATAGTCCACTTAGTAGCACTTAGAGTTGGGGTGGGGGAGGAGAATAATCCCAATTAAATGTATAAATCAGTAATAACCAGTTTGCTGCAGTAAAGCTAAAGATCCACTCTATTAATACAGGCATTTCTACTGGGGATTGGGCAGACAGTGGTGGGTGGTGGAGCAGAAGCCCATAGGTGGAAGCAGATCCCTGACAGGCAGAGGCAATTCTGGTTTTGCCCCATCCTCCTCTCTCCTGACAACAGAAACTCTGAGGCTACAGAAGAGGAACCTGACAGCCAATGCCACCTGCTGGACCAGTTGCAAGAAATAAGATGGGCAGGTGGGCTCCCCTCATGTGTTTACTTTGCAGCCATCTTAATGACTTCCACTGCATCTAGTTTGATTCATAGGCCTAGTGGTGTCCTGATGTTGTTGAACTACAATCAGCTCCAGTCAACATTGGGAATGACCAGGAATGACAGGAGTTTTAGTTCAACGACATCTGGAGGCCATCACATTGACTGCTCTTGATCTAGTGGAAAAGTGGTTGAATTTAAATTTTAAAAGCTTTAATCTATTCTTATTATTGATTGTAATTCTTAATCACTCTGCCTCCAAAGCATCCGAGTGTTATGCAACAGCAGATAAAGATCAAAGTATATCAATGAATAAAATATATACAACACTAAAAAATAAACAACAGAATCATCAAAACAAGACACTGGTATGATTATATTTCCACTAGGGATTAAGCATCCCATTACCAAATTTAGTGGGGTTTTTATTGCATTTGAATATCTAAAAAGTATACACATTTGTCATATCAAAAGCTTTCCGAATATACTTGTTAATAATTCAGATAATGCTTCAAACATGGACCCTGTCCTTTCCCCTCAGAATTCTGCCAAAGAATGAAATCTCTTCTTTCCATTTTTGCTTTGAATCATTTTTCCAATTCAGAAACCTCATATTGATCCACGACAATCCCAGCATTCATTAGTCAGATTGGATGCTTCCTTTTCCATTTTAAGGTCTCTGCTAGCTGCTTAGAGAGTTTATTTATGCATTCTTCTGTTCTTTCTAGTTCTCCCTTAAGAAAGACTTTATCATTACAGCTAGGCACAGATCATCAAGAAATTCAAGTTCTGTGTTAATGAAGCCTGCAAACAGCTGTTGAAAATTCCACTTGAATGGGCTTTCCAGCATATCAGTAGCTTAGGACATTCTTTCAGCCTTCAACTGTTGAATCATTTGCTCACCATACTATCATGTGAAAAGGGAAATGAAACACTAAAGCAGCTTAATCCTTTTTCATTAGATATTTTATTTTAATCAGAATTTTAATATGTTCTTATTGAATAAGTACATTATGAACCATCATATCTAAGCCTCTCACCTTTTTTTTAATAATGCTCCTGTGCTGAACAGAGAGGCAAGCAAACGTTACTATGCAAATTTCCACAGAATTAAAGTCCTCAGCAAAAGCAGAGTTCAAATCACGTTTGGGTTTTTTTATGCAAAGGTCTCCAAATTGCAAAGAATTAAGCCAAACCAGTGAGGGTCTCCCTTCCACAATCAATTCATAGAAGTTGATCAAAAGATGTATAGGTGGGGATGAGGAAAATATGGTGGCTTAAAGCTTCTTTTGTTTTGCTGCCAGCTCCACACACACCTCACCAGCCTCTACTGAATGTACACTCAACAAATGTGGTGGCAACCCATACCATTTTCATGGCTTAACTCACACTCAGACATAGATGTCTTAACCCAGTCTTAACCCAGTGTTCACAATTACCACAGCTGTGGCTCACGTTCATGCAACCCTTGCCCTGTTTTTATGTGTGTGGCAAGGAAAGCGTGGGGAAGAGGTATCAAAAGAAGAGGCAGAAAGAGAGAAATGGGTGCCCCCCCACCTTGGGTTCCGGGCTCACCCATTTTTGGCTTCATACAAGCACACCTGTTACTCTGGCACCACCCATATGTGATCCATGAATAAGGTCCTCAAAAGAGGTGTTTCTGGGCTTGCCATACATCAGGAAAATTCCTGTAAAAATGGCGTCAAGGGGTGATTTTGCTAAATTGGCAAAATGTCAGGGGAAACAGCTTCAGAAACAACAAATTTGGGGTCTTCCTAAAAAAACACCAACTCAACAACTTTCCGGGTGTCCGGAATTTTACTTTTTGAAATATGGCAACTCTAGGTTTTCCTCCCTTTCTACCATAATTAACCCTAAGTACATAAAAGAGAAGTGATTGAAATTATTCTCTTGTCTATCCTGACATCATAATAATAATAGTAATAATAATAGTAATAGTAATAATAATAATAATACCCCGCCCATCTGGCTGGGTTTTCCCAGCCACTCTGGACGGCTTCCAACAAAGATTAAAAATACATTAAACACCAGTCATTAAAAACTTCCCTAAACAGGGCTGCCTTCAGATGTCTTCTAAACATTTTCTAAACATTATCTATTCCTCTCTCTATTCTCTGTTATCTCCACTGTGTCTGTTTTCCAGCTTTTAAACCCCCACTGGGGTTAGGAACTTTTTCTCTCATTCTTTGTAAAAATCCATGTACACAGATGGTGCTATACAAATAATAAAATAATCATAATCACATTTAATATTTGTCAAAGGTACTCAAAGCTCTGATACGTGAATATATTGAATAAAACCTGGACAGCTATCAGAGTTCTGTTAACCAAGGGAAATTGGAAAGATAGAATAAAAGACTGCATACCTTGCCACAGACAAAGGCAACTTAAATCAGCAATTTAAATCTTATTAATGAGATCATAAGTCCGAGTCCTTATTAAGTTCTTCAGTTATTCTTCACACATAGCAAAGATCAGCAAAGAACTCTTAGTTCACATAATAACAGCACGATCTAATGAGGAAAGAAACGTCAATGAGCTTTTTTGGTAACAGTAAACGCCCTACCAATTGTGGAATTTTTTTCTGAGGTTTTCCCAGCATTTAGCTGCTTCTGGACTTTATACACTGTTGCAGATTGTGCAGGTCGCATTAATAAAAGGAAAGCAGTGACACTTCACGTGTTTAAGGGCACTTCATAATGGATGATAACAGCACTACCATGGTGACTGAGGGCAGCAAGCAACAAAGCTGAGCAGGTTTGACTCCTGAGGTTCAAAACCTCATTTGCTTTGTCTGTAAATGCTTCTAACTTTTGGACATTTCTGTTTGTCACAGTATCCTTTGCAATGAGAGAGAGAGAGAGAGAGAGAGAGAGAGATGCTATGCTACTGCTGTCAAGTCAGCAAACAGATCAGGTGCTAAGTTAGATATTGGCATCTGTCCAGAGCTGTAGCTCTCAACATTTCTCATCTTTCCAATTTTAAGCCCTTACAAAAATTATCAGCTTTTTAGTGCAAATTTCTCCTAATGTGTGCATTTTTGCAAGCTATTTGCCCTAACGTAATGTATTTGTGTGTGTTATTTTCACTAATATGGGTATTTTTTATTCATGTGTTCCCCTAATCTGTGCAATTTTTTTGCACATAATTTGGTCGGAGAACTGCATCACAAGCCTTATGAGGAACGATTGAGGGAACTGGGTATGTATAGCCTGGAAAGGAGGAGACTGAGATGAGATATGATAGTCATCTTCAAATATCTAAAGGCTGTCACATGGTGAATGGAGCAAACTTGTTTTCTCTTGCTCTGAGGCTACCAAAATACATAGCAGGAAAACATTACTGTCCCTAAAGTTGCCAAGGTGGTAGCTGTGTCTGTTGCAGCAATAAAAATCCAAATATTTTTGATGTGGTATCTTTGTTTTTGTCCTACAACTGATTATTAACACCTCAGCAGCTGCAAAAGGAGACATCTTTTGTTATCATTATTAGCCTTATTGACCACTTGTTCCCTAAAAAGTATCCAAGCAGCTTACATTTAAAAATGCAAACATATTTTATATGACAGATAAAAAGAAAAAATTATATAAAACATTAATGTTTTCATACAAAAAACAACCCCTGCATAACAGCCATCAGAAACTTTAGCAGAATACAGACAGTAAAGCAATAGAAAATAGTGTATTCATGTTTATACACATGCACATAGATCCTTTACATCCTTTGTAAAATTTTATTTCTAGAAACTCAGTGGAAGGCAGTGAACCCTGAAGCATGATAATGTTAGAAGCTCACTTAGTCATGTTTAGAGCAGACCTAGTGAAATCGATGAGACTAGCTAATTTAAGGACCAATGGTTTAATGGGCCTTCTGAAGGCAAGACTAAGTCCAGATGCAGCCAAAGATTTTACAAGGGATATTCAAAAGGCAAAGAATGGAGCAATGATTTACCAGAGATCAGTTTTAGAAAATAGGGACAGATGGAGTATATCACGTGTCTTGTCAAGTCTGATGCTATGATAACACTCCCCTGCTTGGGACTGTGGTAACAGTATAGTTTTCTAGCATCTAGCAAACAACAACAAACAGTTAATAGACTGTAATGAACTTGATACAACACAAGTTGTACAGGTTAGATGTAGTAAATGTCCATTCGTTCCAGAGAGCTTTACTTCTGCAAATCACACAAGATTGGTTCAAGATTCAGCAGTGTAATTTCACAGGAATAACCTTTGCCACATATTTGGGCACCTAAGAAATCACCGCAGCTATCAATCACAAGCTGCAGACAGATGGTATAAAAAGCACTATTTTCACTTTATTTTTTATAGATCTCCACATGCCAAATCTGAATTTTCATTAAAAGCTGCCACATATACTTGAAGAACACAAAGGCTCTTAACTAGCACTAAAAGTTGTATAAATGAAATGGTTCCCCATTGAAATTTGAAATTGCCTTCCTTTTTTTTAAAAGCACAGGGAATTCTAGCAGCAATATATTCAGGCAACTGTATCATAACGGAAGTATTCTGAAGAGGTTGCTAACATCTGTTGCACAATATAGGCAACTGTAACTATATATACAATTATGTGCATTTGTACAGTACATCCAGAGACCATTCAATGATGATTATTACTATAACCAAAATGAATTAAGAACAATGTGCCACAGCTCCATGCTGAAGAGAACACATCCAAATTTCCTTCCTGCTACTACTGGCTCTAAAGTGAACCAAGACAAGGATTTTACTGTATCAAGAGGAAGGCTCCGATATTAACTCCTTGATTCCTCTGATGGGTTAGCTAGATAAAGGATATCAACTTCACCAGAAGGAAAAGAGCAATCAGGTTCTGAGCTTCAGGATTCTGCAGTGTCTCGTGACTAGATTATGGATGATGGTCAGGCCAATGACCCTCAGGCTCAGAAATGGCCTCACTCTACCCTCTGGATCCCTCACCACTGCTGCTGCTTGCTGCCACTGCTACCAGCTACCCTACCCCATCCCTGATGGGCAGTGGTGGTGGTACAGTAATTTTGCGGGGGAGGCATGGATTTCTGCAGAAGAAGTAAATACTCCATAAACATAGCGATGGCATCAGAGAACATCTAGTGACTAAGTGGTAATGAGGCCTAGGTAGACCTGGCGTCTGATGACCTCAAACTGCAGGTGCACCCTTCCATTGTTTCCTCAGTTGTAAGACCTGCCCATTGATGAGTAGACCTGGCATTCAGATAACAACATTCCACTTATCGCTGAAACCATTAATTCTTTCCATGGCTCCATTCACCCACTCCAGCCCTTAATTAATTGCACTGCTACTACAATCAAGTGCACAGCACCTCCCCATACCACATTTCCCATTTAAAAGACCTAACACACCAACATAACAGTCATGGACTGCCGTCAAGACCTCCAATCTAGCAGTGATCCAGGCACAGAGTTGGAGGCTGCAGTGTACCTGATGGGAAGTCAGGTTAGGTTCAGAGCTTAGAACTGACTGGAAGATAGGAAGATCTTTGCACCTGAGGCTGTTTAACAGGTGCACCAGGAGCGCATACAGAGTCAAATATTATTTTATAATGCTGAAGTATTATTTAATAGCTTCAGCTATTTAATCATCACAAGGCTGAATGTCTGCCATTATTGTGAAACAATTAAAAGGTTGTTTTTTATTTTAAAAAATATAATGAATCATTATACATTTTAACAATGTAAAAGATTTCTATAATTGTGAACTATTCATTGAGCATTCCTTTTCTTTGGCCTTTATACTGGGATACAAAGGTCATCCTACACATGCAATTTGTTAAATTAAAAACATGACATTTAAACAAAAATAAGGCCACTATGGGGGGGGGAAGCAATTTCTAAAAACAGGTGTAAGACCAATATTTTAACTACAATCCACATGCAAATCTGAGTATAAGAACATTTGTTAGATGCACTCTGACTGTTCCCATGTATATAACAGGAAACATGACTTAATTACTGGAGGAGGAGAAATTAATTCATATATACACATTTGATCAACTAAAAAGCAAACTAAATTAACAAAGCCCTTATATTATTTTTCATCTGAAGAGTGCCAACATCTATCATATTCAAATACACTAGGTTCCCCCAGGAAAATTCTTTTCTCAGTTCATTAAATTTTGAACATTCAGATTTCATAATATATCTTCCACTTATGTAATTCTTTGAATTGTTAATTATTCACTGTCAGGGACTGGGCAGAGGAGGAATGGTGGGAGACCGCTTCCCCATCCTGACCCTTCCGGGGGGGAGGAGGAGGAAGACAGTATAGATTTACAACAGGGATTTGCAGGAGGTTACAGCTCAGATGCAAATGAGGGGGAAAGTTGGGAAATAATGGGATAGGAGGAGCAGGCAGAGCCAGAGCAGCAGCTGGCTGACACGTTGTCACTAGAAAGCATTCCGGACCCATCATCTCCAAGAACCCGACGAGCCTTAAAAGTAGGAGAGCAAAGAGCTCAAAGACAGAGGGCACTTAGCAGCACCCCTAGAAGTGATAAATGAGGAAGTGGGAGAGACAGGGGGTGGAGATTCACTGTGGACAAAGATCAGATGCATGAAAAATAACCAGAACTCAACTCTGTGAAGGGCTGCTGATAAGACCTAAAATTAGTGGAGAGCAGTGAGGAGGCCAAGTTTGCATTCCTGGCCCTTACACGCATTGGCGGAACATGCATAAGCCCATTCTGCCATGCCCCATCCCCATTCTGCCCTCTTCTATGTCCAAAGCAACCTGCATATTTTGCAAAATGGTTGCTGCCTATATGCACATACATCAAGTCTAACGCAAATAGTAGTATTATTTAATCTATTTCAGCTGGCTATTTCCTTAATTGTATTTGACAGCATTTATTTGCTTATTTATGTGTGTAATACTTCAGCCAAATTTTAATCAAGAAATGCTGACTGGTCTTTTAATTTCACAAACTCAAAATCAACGTCGGAGTGACACATAATGCCTGTTTAAATGAACCTCCATTCATTCATTCATTCATTTGCCATCCTGTCTTTCACACTAAGGTCCCAGGACAGGTTATAGCATTAAAAACACAATATTAAAATCAATTTAAAACAACTTATTTTAAAACAACCATTAAAATAAGGTGGGTCTTAAAAACATACACTTCAGGTGCCAAAAACCAGGGTAAAGAGTATGTTCAAAGAATGCGTGAACCACAACTAAGATCAAGCCTCACTACGTCCCAGAAACCACCTGCTGGCCACCCCCACATGTGAAGGCCTCACATTAATGCTAAATTGCTGGGGTAGGGTGGAGCCAAATGTAGGGACGCGGGTGGCACTGTGGTCTAAACTACTGAGCCTCTTGGGCTTGCCAATCGGAAGGTCGGTGGTTCAAATCTGTGTCAAATAGCACTCAAACATTGGGGAGGGTCTCCAACACCCCCTCTTAATATGTTCCCCGAATATGATGATTTGCGTGTCAAGGTCCCCAAGCCACCCCAATAAAACACAATTCACATGGAATTTTTGTTTAATGTTTTTGGCATAATTTTGGCCACAACTTTATTAAAATACAAAAAATGTGAGTAGTTGCTTTAGGCATTGTTTGCACCTATCTTATCCCGCAAGGGGACATACTGAAATTCGCACGCACGCAAAGTCAGAAAGGGGAAACATTTTGGGGAGCAAGATGGAGCTGGGTACCATGCCCTCACCAAATACTCCCAGGGGCTCTTGCGTGGCCCTAGCCCCTTGACAGAGGTTTGGACAAAAGCATGGTGAGCCCCTGGATTCCTCTAATGGAATACCCTTGCAGCAGCAGCATTGGAGGGGCAAGCACAGCCAATTCATGCCCTCCCTCCACCAACCAATTCATAAAACCAATGCCTAACCGCAACCTTACAAGTTGTGACGATTTGCTACGCAGTAGGCAAAAACCAAATGGCACCAGCCAATCAGCCAAATGGACAAAATTCCTACCGGGCACCTGCCCCCAAAACAGACGACCCCATGACAGGCATAGCAAGGTCAATTCAAACAACCCTAAATATAGGGAGGGAGGGTGGGTGATCTGATGTGCACAGCGAAAAGAGGAAGCTCAATGCTGCGTGCAAGGAATAAAGCCTTCTTGGCTGTCAATCAGAAAATGGCAACATCAAATTCTCCCCAACGACAAGAGGAACCCAATCGCAAAGGTGGCCAACTACTTTTCCTCGCCCAGCAACACTGAGGTGTCTTGTTAGACCCCACTGCAACACATGCTCTCCATGAAGGAGAACACGCTTTGTCCAAAGACACCTAATAGTTTTTCATGGCTAAATGTGGGTTTCCTCTGTCAAAACCCACCACAGCTAAAGCAATAAATTCTCCCCCTTTCATTTTCAAGATAAAAACAAAAATCTCTCCTTTCTCATATGTGATTATTGAATTGCTCTCAAATCATGAAGAATTGCCTGGAGTTCTTCCAACAGCTTCTTCTATTGCACTAGCATTCAATACGCATTCCATGGGTCACCTGCTAAAAACCTCTCAGCAGCTCCTAAAGCAGGTTAACATTTTCAGTTCTGTGAACAAGAGGAAAGAGTTCTGATAATGATTGAATCCAAGCATGTAAAGGATCAAGAAGCACTTTTTATCTACAGCACAAACTCCCATCCTTCTTCAGACATAATTCTCTCTTTCACTTAGTTCTCATTCCTTCTGTTACAGTGCCAAATCTCCTCCTGTCCTATCTGTGGTGTTCAAGGCACCATGAGGTAAATTGTAAGCACAGTGAACGTGGAACAACGGTTACATATCTCCTTAGCCATAATGAAACCGAAATGAATCGCACACACCCATGCATGTCTCCAACCATACTGGAACAAATTGTTCCATGGTATTATTAGAAGATCTGCCTGTACAAGTGAGTCCATGAGATATAATTAACCGTATGGAAAATTTTGTCAGAAAAGAGAAATGTTGTAGCATCATTATCAATCAATCTGATTCTGCATCAGGAGTAGCCAGCCTAGCGCCCTCCATATGTTTTGGATTACAATTACCATCATCCCGGACCACTGCCTGGCAAACTGGGGCTAATGGGAGTTATAGTCCAAAACATTTGGAAAGCACAATGTTGGCGATCCCTGCTCTAGATTATGTATGCTACAAGGGAGAAAAGGAGATGGAGTGGCTTCAGGCATACCCAGGAGCCTCTACAACATGCTTAGCCCCACTGACCTCATCAACCATCTTACTGTTCTTATACGCTTCCCGTTCTTCCCATTGGTTTGCAAGAATAGTCCCAACCCCAGTACCATGGTCAGTCCATGTCCCACACAATGCTTCATTCTGCTTATTTACAATGGCCACATCTGCACCATACATTGAATGCACTGTTATATCACTATATAGCCTGGGAGCTGTACTTTGTTAAGGGTGTTGGGAAAAACCTATCTCCCTGCAATTATCAAAGTGGTTTAACAATCAGTCACTCTTCCCAGAGAACTCTGGGAACTGTACCTCTGTGAAAGGTGTATGCGGTTTCCTAACAACTCCTAGTTCCCACTAACCAAATTGACTTCACAGGCAGCCACATAAGCACGGTGTCTGCGGCAGATCTCAGTGCCTGGGGAGACTTATATCACAAACAGTCTGGCATCTTAATGGGTCAAATCAGCACTTTGAATTGGGTCTGGAATGCCCTGGTAACCCGTCAGTAATATAGAATTGGTATCACATGCTCCAAATGCCTTGCCTCTAGAAGCAACCAAGCAGTAGTGTTTTCATTTGAATGAGATCAGATGAAATAATTTACACTATTGCAGCACAATATCATACAAAAACACAACATGAAATAAATGCTCTGGATTATTTGTGCCCTATAGAGCACGCGGGTGGCGCTGTGGGTAAAACCTCAGCGCCTAGGACTTGCCGATCGCATGGTCGGCGGTTCGAATCCCCGCGGCGGGGTGCGCTCCCGTTGCTCGGTCCCAGCGCCTGCCAACCTAGCAGTTCGAAAGCACCCCCGGGTGCAAGTAGATAAATAGGGACCGCTTACTAGCGGGAAGGTAAACAGTGTTTCTATGTGTGCTGCGCTGGCTCGCTAGAGCAGCTTTGTCACGCTGGCCACGTGACCCGGAAGTGTCTGCGGACAGCACTGGCTCCCGGCCTCTAGAGTGAGATGAGCGCACAACCCTAGAGTCTGTCAAGACTGGCCCGTACGGGCAGGGGTACCTTTACCTTTATAGAGCCAAAAGACTGTAAGAGGAAAAGATCCCTTTTTCATGTCAGGATAGTTCTGCTTACCATGTTAGCTTAATCGTGCTTAGTTATACATTCACTTCATTTCCATTTTTATGACAGTGAAGGAATTATCATCATCACCACCATCCTGCCTTAGTGATCACAGAGGAAAAGCCACAATGTCTAGAAGCCTTACATTAGAGTTTTAAAGCATCCATTTTACCTGAGTGTCTTGTTCTTTCTTTTAATGCCTTCAGGACCCAAACCAGGGCAATTTTGTTAGACAATGCATTTTGTTTTTCTTTTATTTTCTCATTGGCTCAAATTGATGTCCGGTTTTTCAGATTTTTTTTCCGTTTAGGAATATCCCTGCATTTTCCCCTGGGTAAATGCCTAGACTCCCATAAGCCTCAACCAGCTGTGCTATGTCGCTGTTAGCAGAGTGTTGGCAGGTAAATTAGAATGACCTCTGTGCTAAACAAGAAAAGGGCACATGTAACTTCCATGTTAGATTTCTTTTAACCAAGTAATCTATCTGGATATAAAAATGGGATAAGGTAGTAGCAGCTACCTTGTGTGAGAAGCCAGTATAAAAGTCATTTAGTTCTGTTCAGGTGTCATACGTTACCTCAAAGCTGAGACCAAGGATGGCTTCACAAATTGCAAGATCCATCAGAAATGAAGGGTGACATAGGTCTGAACCCTAAGTCTTTTTGCTTTCCTCTCATAGAAGTCATGTGGGAGAAAGTAAATACAAATTGTGCCAAGTTACATGTACAATTTAAATTGTGGGCACAATCAAGACCCCTGGTCCCACACGGGAAAGACAAGATGTGATGGTTTCACATATTCAGACTAAATGTGCAATATTTAAGAATGTTAACTTTTTAGTAGTATCTTCAGGCTCCAATCATATTCCGAGTTTAAACAAAATTTTGTTCCTGCCCAGAGTACATGGTTGGTCTGGTCAAAGTTAGATGAACTTGAAGGGTATTTTAATACAGGTGACGACCATTTTTGGCATGTCCAACTGATGTGTGATCGTCGACGCATGGGTCATTTTGGGCCTAGAAGATGAAGGAATGGAGGGGAGGCTTATGCACACTCCACCAGTGCATACTTTGACACAACCCCTGCCGAAATGGGGAGTTCCCTATATATGTAGAATTCCCAGCAATTGAGACTTATGAGACAACATATTAGGGTTTGTATTGAGACTTATGAGACAACATATTAGGGTTTGTATTGATCATTGGCTCCAGGAGCACTACTGAGCCTTTGTTTATCTTGCTCTTCACTTCTCTCCTCAGATCTCAGGTATGTGCTTGATGTATTGTCTTCATATGTTCTTATGTCTTAGAATACTTCAAAGGATATTTTAGACAACATCACTCTTTCTGAGTCATACAACTGCAATACCCATGCAGAAAGGGTAGCAGTTTTCCTTACTAAAAATATGGAAGGGGGGGAGGAAACAAGGGTCCTTAGCAGTGGGGAGCACCCCTAAATCTGCCTGCACCTACGCACTGACCAGATTGCTAGTGTTGCTCATGTTCTGGATAGGTGGGTCAGAGATGCATTTATTCATAACAACCCCATCTTTGATCAGCGCCATCAAAGATTCTAATACAGTTGTACCTTGGGTTACAGATGCTTCAGGTTACAGACTCTGCTACCCAATAGTACCTTGGGTTAAGAACTTTGCTTCAGGATGAGAACAGAAATCGCATGGCAGCAGTAGGAGGCCCCATTAGCTAAAGCGGTACCTCAAGTTAAGAACAGTTTAAGAACAGAACTCCAGAATGAATTAAGTTCTTAACCAGAGGTACCACTGTACTAGGCATTTGACATAGCACACACAGTTCCAATCCAAAAGGTAAGTATGCATGCAGAGTCAGTTGCTGAATCCAGTCTTGGGGAAACACAGCACCCAATTGAACTCACGGCTCTGGATCAAGAAAACACAACAGCACTGAGAAGCCAGTTTCAAAGTACAGAACATCCTACTGGTTCAAGGCATCTCAAAATACAATATAGTGTAAAAAGAATTTTGTTCAGGTGTAAATATGGTTAAGTGCCCTGTCCTCTGTGGATATTCTCTGCTGGATGAATAGAATAGAACAGAATAGAATAGAATTAGATTGTGAAAGGGATATTATAGTTCTTGTTCAATTAAGCATATTGAAATGAAGCTAGGATTTTATAGTAAAATTAATGATCCTACTCACTCCACTTGGCCCAAAGCTATCGCATGAAAGAAGAGCTAGATTAAGCTAAATACAGTTTTTAATCCCCAGATATAATGAGCAGCCCTGTCTGTTACAAAAGAAAAGGTGCTGCCCACTGATACCACATTAATTACAACAATAAAGAAAAGCTTAGATTCATATTACTTCAAGTGTTATAAGCTTTCATTTCTACAGGGCTATTTCAAATTGTTTCCTTCAATAGGCTGCAATGAAGGAAAGGCTGTTATTGGGATGCACACAGATTTGTTTTACACAATAGAGTAAAACATCTGTTAAATAATCAGTTTCTAACACACTGAATAAGACAATGAAAAGGAATACTGCATGTGCTAGAAAATATTTTTGATAATAAATATTGTAAAAAGAGAAAATGAAAAAAGGCACGTGTCATTATTATGACTTATAATGAACATTGGAATTGCCAATAAGCTTTAGGCTGAGACCAAGCTAGGTGTGATGATGGCGTGAGACCCAAGTGGTAGAATTATGTTACCTAATTCTGACATACAGATATAATAATAATAGATAATAATAATAATATTTTACTTATACCCCCCCCCCCAATCTGGCTGGTTTTCCCCAGCCACTCTGGGCAGCTTCCAACAGAAGTTTAAAAGTACATTAAAACGTCAGTCATTAAAAATTCCCTAAACAGGGCTGCCTTCAGATGTCTTCTAAACATCAGATAGTTGTTTATCTCCTTGACATCTGATGGGAGGGCATTCCACAGGCTGGGCACCACTACCGAGAAGGCCCTCTGCCTGGGTTCCTATAGCCCCTAGGGTTAGCTTGTAGACTCAGTTCCAATATGGAGATTACAGGCTGAATAAGCCCCTCCCAGGTGCTACAGTTAACTAAATTGCACACCTAGGTTTCTAGGATTAAAAAAAACAAAAACAAAAAAAACAGCAGCAGTTTTAGTGTAACAAATGAAGTTAAGAAAGATTGTATATATCTCTGTAAAGAGTATTTGTTTGAAACAAAGTATTGTGCCCTTAAACAGAAACCAGTAAGCTATAACCTCATTGAGTGCAATAAACTAAAGTTCTAGTGTTGTTCTACAAGTGCCTCATTCTTACTTAGAGCCTCTGGGCAAAGGTTAAGTGGTCACAGGTTCCTCTTCATCCAATTATAATACCTTGCTGTTGTTAAATATAAAAGCCACCACAAACAGTAAATTGAAGACCTCTGCTGTGGGAATACAGGGAGAGATTTATCTAACAACTCACCTGTAATAACGGTCATGTTACCCATCTTAAGTCAGGGTGCCACATAGGCTGCCCCAGAAACTGTTCCATAGGACACCTGTTCACTAATCACTTGGAAGATATGCAGCTAGACAGCAGCCAGGGGCCCACATGTGAAAAAATAAACTGAAAAATCTGTGCCTCTGTGCATTTATGCCATAAGAACAAACCACCATGTTTGGCGTTGATGCGCAGTAACAAAAAAAAGTGTCTTTATCCTTTCTTTGGTTTTCACTTTCAAGAAGCCTGTTTTCAAAAGAGATATTAACCTCCCCAAATTGAAGAGAGAGGGGGAAAGAGCTGACAAAAGAAGTCACAAGCAGGCATGACAGCCACATTCTTTATACTTGAGGCTTGGCTGGTTTCCAAACTTCCTATAGGATTACTGCAGGGTATAAAGGGCCTTAAACAGCCAAGCAGTCAACAGCTGTCAGGCTGCCAACAAACTGTCTTTTTAGGCAGACGTCATGCATGCTGTCACCAGCTACTTTCACACAAATGTAGTAAGCCAATGGCAAGCGTGTGTTTTGATTCAGTTATTAACAGATCACTGTAGGGGACAGATGAATCGGAGCCAGCGCTTTGCTGTTTGACAAGTGGCGGGGGAGGGGGGACTAGGACAGGCATAAAATAATAAAGGTCTGTGGCCTGGTTTCTGGCGTGAAGATAAATGTCACAGCACCATTTGCTGCAAACCTAGATGAAAGATACAAAAAGTATAGATTCAACTAAGGCCACAATTTTATTTAGAACAGTGTTGTATAACCAACTGATTTTATCAGTGAACTGAACCCTCCCCCCCAATCCCATACAGCTGTCTTGAGCTAGCATGGGGCAATAAATAGTCTTTGATGTACTCCCAGGCAGTAATACCTTTCCCATCTACACCCAGCCCATGAAGTGATGTTAATGAGGATTGTTGATTGAGTTGCACAAACATTCAGGCTACCCCAAACTAGATTACTCTTTTATGACAGCCCAGCAAAAGTGACAGCTGCTTTGACAAAATGCCATAGGGTCATAGGCTGGATCTTTCAATTGTTCTTAATTCTTTTGTTGTCTTACACCACATTCAGCCTCACTCTAAAACAATTAGCTGAATAGCTTCCCATGATTACTATATGTAGCCAGCGAATGTAGAATCAAAGGCAGAAGCCTGTGTGGCATAGGCATTTAAACAAAATTAAACCCATGGCCTAATCGTGAGCCAAAAAGAAAATTTACATCAGTGATCAGCTTCTCTGCCATGACCACTTAGGGAATGCCAAGAAGAATGGACTACACTGGACTAAGTTGAAGCCACCTACTCTGTCAATAGGGCTGAAATACATCTGTGGAAGTGGAGAGTATCAAAACTTTGACTCTCAGGCTCCTATCCTGTGCATGTTTACCTGGCTGTAAAGTTGAAATAGGCCTGGAAAGTAGGGGCAGTTTAGAAGTGGAGCGTGTATCTAAAACCCAGTATTAAGGCTAGAGAAACATCAGAATAGATAATACTGGGCTTGTATAAGGGAACTTCATCAGTTCACATTATTGATTGGCTTCATTCATCTGAGGTTAAACAAGTAGAGAGTTCGGATGCTCTCCTGGAGAACATTTTTCTAAGAGTGCTCACGTTGTTTATAACAAATGAAAAGCAAGATACTTGAAAATTAAAGAAATATTTTGCATTTTTCTTCATTATGAAGCTTTCTATGTAAGAGGCAGCATCTATTTACACAGCAAATGGTTGGCTTTGAAACATTTATATATGTATATTTCTGTCTAAATGCTGCAGCCTGGGCTTCTCCATGGTTCATTCTTGGCAGACTAGCTTAAGTCAGTGATGCAGTATGAGGAAAACTGTTCCACAATATCCATCTTTTAATAGGCAAGAACAATGAGGCCTCCTCAGCTAGATTTCCATGCCTCCTAAAAGCAAATCCAGTTTGCTAATGCCACTCACACCCACCCTTAGGGGAGGCCATAGCTCTACTCCCCTCTAAAGAAGCCTCAAGTGGCTTCTCCCAGGTGATGAATGTGGGTAGGCATTTGGGCTCTCAAGCACAATAGGAAAGAGGTGAAGACCAAGCTATGTAAGCTGGTTCTGCCCCATCATCTTCCCTCTTCTCCTTGAGGCACTCAGCCTCCCTTTAGAGTGTGTGCTTTGTTAGTTGCCCTGCTTTTTCTGTGGGAGCCCCTGGTTGGCCTTCAGGCTGTTTTTTCACCTATTTCATACTGTAGGGAATGCACATGAGTGGATGGGGAGATTTCCTTGAATTTGGATTATTGGCATTTAGTCGGAACAGCTGAGAGAATTTAAGAAAGGGTTGATCAAACATCTGTGGCATTTTGGGGTTAATGGCAAAATCTGGTGCTTCTGCAGGCCTTGGCATGCACATCATGGTGAACATTGGTTTGCGGGCCATGGTATAAATGCCAGGTGGGAGGATTTCCTTTCATTCTTTTCTGTGTAGTCACACAGAGTGGGTGTAAACATGCCCAGGGGAAGAGATAGAAGGGCAATGACGACTGTATTAGAGCCTCTACTTATCTATTATAATCCTCCAAACATGCTAAAGGCATTATTTAGGCTTAAATAATACAATGGAAATTCAAGTATTAAAAACTTGTACTGGGATCAATCTCATTAATATGAGCATTCTATTTTAATCAAAATAGCATTATCATATGAACTTTTTTCTGAACTTAAACCAGAAAAGAAGAGAAAATGATGCCATTGACATTATTTTATTTCTTCCCACAGTATTTAATTCCTCTTTAATATATAAGGGCTATCTTAAAGAGGGAAGGCAGTATTCAGAAAACCTCTTGAAAACAATGACAACTCTTCAGAACAGGCTAAAATAGTGCTACATATACTCAGAGCATTTGAGATTCTTATTGATAATAGCCATAAAATAACATATTTGTGAGATGACCTTCAAGCTACACGACTTTTAGAGAAAGAACAGTGGGAAAGAATGTAAGAGCTGACACACAGGTTATTGACTTTTATGTACTTGGACTTTCAAAAAGCTTTCAACAAGGTACCTCACCAAAGACTTATCAGTCATGGAATAAGAGGAGAGGTCCTCTTGTGGAACAGGAATTACGGTAGTTATGTAGCAGAAAACAGAGAGTAGGAATAAATTGGTAGTTATGTGAACAGAGAGTTGTAGAAAGTGGAGTTCCCCAAGGACTTGTATTGGCACCTGTGCTTTTTAACTTGTTCATAAATGATCTAGTGTTAGGAGTGAGCAGTGAGGTGGCCAAGCTTGCTGATGATACTAAATTGTTCAAGACTGCGAAAACAAAAAGAGATTGTGAAGACCTCAAAAAGGACCTCTTCAAACTGAGTGAAAGGGAAGTAAAATATCAAATGTAAACTGTAAATCGTTCCATGCCAGAGCAAAAAAAAAAATCCACACATACACACATGGGGTCTGAACAGACAGTCTCAGGCAAGGAACAATACATTGAGGTCATAGTGGATAGCTTGATGAAGATGTCCACCCAGTTACGACAGCTGAAAAGAATATACACAGTGAAACTCACTCACGCAAGAGGCACTGATGGCCACCAACTTGGATGGCTTTAAGAGACGATTAGACAAATTCATGAAGGATCATGTTATCAATGGCTGCTAGCCACAATGACCATTTTTACCTCCACATGCAGTGTCCTGTGGCAGAAATCACAGGAGGGGAGAGTGCTCTTGTGCTTAGGTGCTGCTTGCTAGTTTCCCAAAAGCATCTGGGTGGCTACTGTGATAACTAGATGCAGAACTAGATGGATCATAAGATGATGGACTATATATTTCATTGGCCTGATCCAGCAGGCTCTTATGTTCTTATGAGACTTCACAATCTACAGAATGAGCTACATTTTTCCTTGATAAACATGAGTCACTAATTGTAGGTCTGAACACTTGCATGCAGAAAACACTGACAAATAGACATGTTTGCCAATCTCTTGATCACATGTTATCATATAGCTACAGCATAGTTAAGGAAATGAATATTTGATTGTTTGATTATTTAATTGTTGTTAGCCGCCCTGAGCCCGGCTTCGGCTGGGGAGGGCGGGATATAAATAAAATTTATTATTATTATTATTTATTAATAACATAAAATCAATCCCGATTCCTTGGGCAATGTTGAGGGACTAAGTTCAGTTCCATGATACATTGCTGAGAGGGACTGGAAGCATCTAAGGCAGCTTAATAACAACCATCCACTTTGCTGCAAGACTTTATGTGCTTCCAATACTGCTGGCTTGTTCATATTTCTTTGAAACTGCTGCATTATTTGTCATTACATATGTTACCTAGAGAGTGAAGTATCTTCCAGCAGAAAGAGAAAACTGCTAATGGAAGGACACTTCACAGATGGTCCAACACATTCAATTATATTTGTCCCAGAATCAACAATAGTGTTGTGAATAGGCCTATGGGGGGATTGTTTGCCTTAAAACATGTTTTAGGAGTCTGGAGCAGCAAAACACACACACACACACACACACACACACACACACACAGAAATGCTGGAAGAACAGACTGGAAAGATCCCTACTTAATGATCTTTGAACTATTCAGCTAAGAGCTGTTGATTAGAGAAAGAATAGTCTTACATGTACCTTTTGAGATGTTCAGGGCAGGGTACGTACTAATTCAATATCATCTAAGATGGATTTCAATTTAACACACTTTACAGCACAATCCTACACATGTCTAACTCATAGTGACTTAGGCATACTGAATTCAATTGGGTATGACTACAAAAGTAGTCATAAACAATAAATAAAACGTCAAAAAGTACACAATCCAATTGAAATAGTTTCCTCATAAATCATAAGAAAATCTTTTTAACAAGATACAAAAGATTACTATCAATAACAGCAACAGCAACCCACCAAAAAACCTCCAAAGAATATTGCATCCCAAGTGTTTGTTTGGGTCCTGCCTTCCCAGGCCAGGTGGGAAAAAGTCTACAAAACAGGAAGCAGGACTTATAGGCTTCACAGCCAAGAAATATCCCTACTGGTCTGTGTCCCAGAATGCATTGCTTTTCCTCCTTCCTCCTTCTAATAAGCTTTAAAAATGTGTGTAATTTACAAAAGCACTAATAATGATGCTTGATTAAGAATTACAGTTTTCGCACATGAGCTGATTGCAGTTAACACAGTGGCAGGGGGTGGAATCTGAATTCTTTGCTGATAATTGTGCTGAACACTTCAATGTAGTAAAAACCAAAAAGAGTGTTTTACTTTAAAAGGCTTCTGAGTTCATTGTGTATCAGAAGAAACAATAATGGATTAAGCTAGTCACATCATGGAATGTTAACCAAATGTTATTACTCTAGAATTCATTGTCGTCTGAGACCTCTCTGTGTGATATGTGCCATCCTTTCAGTTTATCAAACTGCCTTCAAAATATTACTGTAAATATAAAAATAAAAACTTCTAATACGTAACAAAAATACACTATGACACCCTTTCTTCCAAAGAAACAAAATTATTAGGCAAGATTACATAAGAGAGAGGAGTACCTTAAAGGACTCACTTTGAATTTCATCACTCCAGATAAGTGGAAGTATTATTGTCTGCTTTTTTATGGCCAAAAAAAAAAAAAAAAAACCTGTTGTAAGCTATTACTGTATCTGTCTAAGGGTGTGATGAAATGAAATGAAGTGCTTTACACAACAGCAGTTTTTTTTTTTTTTTGGTGAATTGGTTTGGGGGTTTTTTATAGAGATGAGAATTTAAAATTTTGACATTTTAAAAATAAGTGACACAAACCACACGGCAGGCAGAAGCATTTCATGACTGTATCTTTCCATATCCCATGAAACATCCTGCTTTTACATTACTGCACAACATAAGGCATAATCACTTTGCTTGTCTTAATGAGTCCTAAAGGATTACTATATTTGACTGAAAGATCAATTTGTGACTAACTAAAAAATAAATATATTTGCTGTCTTTCCCCCCACTTTTCAAGAAAAAGCCAGCAGGATGGAGACTGTATCATTAAAAAAAAATCCCACTATGTGTAGAATTCTGAACATTATGAGATCTCCCCTACCCTCCCTCCTCCCACAAGTTAGTTGCATAATATTAATTCAAAAGCTGCACACACAAGACAATATTGGTATATTCCAATATCCCTGAGCTTTCCAACTTCAGACAAAGGTTTTGCTGTGAAACACATGTTCAAACAAGCACAAGCAAAGCCCCCTGAAGACGTGTCCCATGCAACTTGAGAAAAGTCTGGGGGAGAAGCACATGGCACATGTGAAGATATTAAGACAGGGCTTGTGTGCATACTCCTTCACTAGTCCATGCTTTGAACATTCAGGTGCTTGGTGAATGTTTGAACATGCCTTACACTGCACCTGCATGCAGTGGCGTAGCGTGGGGGTGCCGGCCGCACCGGGCGCAACATCTGGGGGGGCGCGCTCACACTCGCAGCTCTCTGCCCCTACCTGGCTCACTCACTCTCTCTCACTGCAGTGCTGGCTGTGCGAATCCGATCCGAGCTACCGGGTCGCCGCCCACTGTGGAGGGGAGGGTGCCAGGCGTGCGGTGCGGTGCAGAGAGAGAGCGAGGGACTATCTGGGGGAGGGACAGTGCAGTGGGGGGGGCGCAAATTACTTGCCTTGCCCCGGGTTAGGGGGCGCAAATTACTTGCCTTGCCCTGGGTGCTGACAACCCACACTACGCCACTGCCTGCATGGCATAACCCAAGCCATTCTGGTGATTAAATAAGCAGTAGTACATTGCCAAGGTGGATTATCTTTATTAACTTTGAATACTGTATAGAAACATTGGCATTCATATATATTTAAAAGAATCTGTAGATAAAATTCAGGCAACCAGGGCTCATATTATTTTTCGATTATCCCATAATGAGATCTACATGGAAGACTATGTTATAACCAAAAGAATGCACTACATCCAACACATCAGTTTTCTAAAATTAAAAAAAAAAAATAATACCCTAATGATGTGTTGTATGTTATGACTGGGGAAGTGACCTGTATTTTAACCCAATATAAAACCTTCTTCCAAGATTACATATGGTTACATATGGATCTCAACTTTCCACCCAAAATGTCATCTCACAGAGGACAGGGAAACACATTGACCCTGGTCATTCATCCATGTGCTTGAGGGCATCAGGAAACAAGGAACAGCAATAAACAAAACTATTAACCTTTTTTATACATTTAAAAAAACCTGAAACAATTTTCTTCACTATTCTCCCACAGAGAAAAAACAACTTTATCCTCAAGAAGGCATTCTTTCAATACTCTGAGAATCCAGTCTAATGATATATTAAGTACTTTCCATCTAGCAATGGAATAACTATCATCAATCATGCCAATAATGTATAATTGCATCTAATTTGCAACATCTGTCAATTTTGGATGCATTGCCCCACTTAAGTCATTAAGGTAGGAGACTAACTCCCACCTTCCATTGACTTATCTTCAACTTAAAGCATTCTCCACCTGCATCCAAAATGCCTGTAATGAATATGTTTGGAACTGAGAAATGCGAAAATACATGCATGTAAATAAGCTTTTAGTTATTAAATTTATATCCCATTCTTTCTCCCAAAGGAGCTTTTGAGATGTAACATAAACCATGAAACATATCCTGTTGCTGCTTCAAATGGAAGATCTGATGGATAACGGAGCTTAATCTCTGCCCTATAAAATGGACACTAGGAACATTCTTCCTTTCTTCTTTCAGTAGCAAAAGATTCCTCCCACAGTGTGGGACTTTTAGAAACAAAAGAACAAGCAGGGATGCTCTGCTCAGAAAGCTACAGTTCCCTGAGCTTTTGGGAAGAGAGATTGATTGCTCTCGCAATTGTAGCACTGTTAGAGGACTGGGAATCTCCTAATACCTCACAGTACTAAACTAAACTTCCCAGCATTCTTTGGGGGAAGCTATGACTTTTGGAAGCGGTATGAAACTGCTTTAAATTCATAGTGCAGAAATGGACATAGTTTACATGGAGAATCTGAATTGAATCAGTGTGCTGGTACAACAGGGTTAATTCTTTTGCCCTGCATAATTTCCCCCATATAAGCTCTGCTGCCTTGGAGCTAGTATTAATTTATCAGGGGGTGTGGGTGGGAATATAAGGTATAAATTGCTATTGAATCTGCTGGGGGAGAAAATGCAGGAGCAGAACCTTCAAATGTTTCTCACCCCATTGCTGTATGGATAACAGGGTGTTATCTATACTGGGGGAAATGATTGTGGCATGAGAAAGATCAATCCATTCTCCAGTGGCACTCCAGTCCCAAGCCTCCACAGCTATTTTTAAATAAAAGTCTAAATCATCAGAAGACCCCATCACAATTTTCTCACTTCATATGTAGCTTGGTCCCTGATAACCCCTGTACATTTCATAGCTTACCCATTCCACAGTCACATTTTGACTGCAATAAAGATGGATTTGATTTATACTTTTTAAAAAGCAAGATTCAAACCAGAAGAGAAGATGCTGTTTGTTAACACCACATTCCAAAGGCCATAAGTTTTTGGCTTTCATAGGATTTTGAATTTTTCACGCTCCCCCTTTGAGCAAGAACAGTTGCTTGAATAAAAGGCATCACCTTACCAGCCTTGTCTTTCATTCTCTGAGATGAAGATGACTACAACTATTTTAAGTGTCAAAAAGCAGGACTGCAAGGCAGAAGAGGTCATTCCCAAATCATCAGAGCACTCAATTACATTAAGAGCTATTTATTGGAAGTGTCTTCATAAAGTACCTATTACTTTGAGAACCAATTAACCTTTGATTAGAGCCCTTCACATACCCAGCCTTGCACTTTATACGTCAATCTCTTTTTCCAGGAGGAAAACCACCTGTCTTGTACTCACTTGCCCTTTGATTCAGTATCCTGGATTGTCAGTAACCATGCCCATTTATTCCTCTGGGCAGCAATAATTCTCCCTGAGTTCATCATTTAATTCAAATAATGCCATCACTATCCAGAGGGAGAACAATTTATACAGGTATAAGGTGACCAGATACCAAAGGAGGGCAGGGCTCTTTGTACCTTTAACAGTTTTGTAAATATTTGGCAACTGTGGTGCAGGGTTGGGGAAAATCTACATCCATGAAAAAATCACCCTATTCAGAAAGGTACATGGATGCCACTTCCACGATGGTCATGAATTCAGAAACAATCCAGAGTTGGATGTTGCAAAACTGCTCAGGAACCAGGTGAAGTTTAGGGTTTTGAGCCAGCTGCTGTGAAGATCAGTATCCAAGTATCCCAGAAGAACCAGGATCCAAGGACCCTCATGGCTTCTGCCTCTGATCATGAGGAGCCAAAATGCCTCTCACACTGAGTCCCACAGTATCTTACCTGTCTAGTAGCACAGGGCATGCAACGTGTCTCCTTGCCAAAGGGGTATGATGACCAGATGAATCCAGGGTGCAATTAAAGCATCTTTGCTGGAGGGAATGCTCCCTGGTGTCCTCAAAGACATCATTTCTGGTCACTTCTGAAAAAACTCACCCTGGACATATTGATATGTAACATCTACCACCCAGTCACAAATACCCTACTTTTAGGAATGTATTTAAGGGGGTTGTGACTTAAACAGATTACACTGGCCTATTTCAATCTGGGTTTAGGCCTAGTTATGGGACTGAACTGGCTTTGGTTGCCCAGATAGATGAGCCTTATTGGGAGAAGGATAGTGGGAGTGTGACCCTCTTATTCTTACTTGACTTCTCTGACTTCTATACCATTAGCCATGGTATTCTTCTGGGCCTTCTTAGTGTGATGGGTATTTAAGGCACCTTTTTACAGTAATTCCAAAGCTTTCTCCAGGGTTGGTTTCAAAAAATAGCAGTGGGGTGCCTCGGGGTACCATTTTGTACCCAAATGGTGTTTAATATCTATATGAAGCCAAGAGGAGCATTGGGGCAAGGTATGATGTATGATTAGGGACGCGGGTGGCGCTGTGGGCTAAAGCCTCAGTGCCTAGGGCTTGCTGATCAAAAGGTCGGTGGTTCGAATCCCCGCGGCGGGGTGCGCTCCCGCTGCTCGGTCCCAGCGCCTGCCAACCTAGCAGTTCGAAAGCACTCTCGGGTGCAAGTAGATAAATAGGGACCGCTTACTAGCGGGAAGGTAAACGGTGTTTCCGTGTGCGGCTCTGGCTCGCCAGAGCAGCGATGTCACGCTGGCCACGTGACCCGGAAGTGTCTTTGGACAGCACTGGCCCTCGGCCTCTTTGAGTGAGATGGGCGCACAACCCTAGAGTCTGTCAAGACTGGCCCGTACGGGCAGGGGTACCTTTACCTTTATGATGTATGATGTATGATGAGTATGATCATATTCGGCTCTACTTCTCTGTAAAAACTGAATCAGGAGATGCTGTGCAAGCTCTGGACTAATGCCTAGACTCATGGTGAGTTGGATAAGGGCCAATGAACTGACTCAGAATCCTGGCAAGACTGAGACACTGCAGGTGGATGACTCCCCACTCCAAATAATAGGTGAATTGCCTGCTTTGGATGGGCTGTACTCCCTTCTCTACCCTTCTCAATTTCAAGCACAGCATGAAGCATTTAAAAAAAAAAAAAAAGATTTAGATGTTTTATTTTCAGTTTGAAGGCTGGCAAAAGGCAGGAAACACCAACCCTCTTCTGAAACCTTGTTCTCAATAACTTTTCTGCCACAGTTTGGCCCTAAGAGGGTTGAGCCTTGTAGATATTTACACTGACATTTCATCAGTCAAAAATAGCAGGAAGAATTCTCAAGAACACCAGTTCAGTATTTACAATTTCAATCACATAGCACTCACTCCAAAGAATTTTCCAGGTTGTCATTGACCTAAAGATCCTTTTTCACAGTTTTTGTAACAGGAGCATCTGCAGAGGGGAACGCCAGCCACTTGAAACTCATTAAAACATACTTGAGATTGACAATGAGTTGGGAACATCTGTCAGAGTTGGCCAAGATTTCAATCAAGTGTGATGTGGCTGTGTTACTCTGCTACATTGACTTAATAAATGAGTTGGCTGCTGTCAGCGCAAGCAAAGGTTGGTTCTAATTACTACATTGCCCTTATTTTTAGGTACGTTTACTGTAAATGTTCACAATTTATATGAATTGCAGTTTCATGTGATAAATTTCCTGGCATTAGAAGCCTAAGTACAAAGCATTGCAAGTTCCCTTTTCACTAGGTCAGATCAGGCAAGGTGCAGTTGAACTTTATGACATTAAAAATATGAATTTCCAGCTATAAGGGAGCATACACACCTTGTTCTAGGTTTGAGGGGGGCCTTGGCAATGCATCCTCTGTGTGAGGGCTTACCTGAAATGTGGTACCAGCAACAGTACACCGAGCCATGCTGTATCTAACTGCCATTTTAATTTACCAAAAGAATGCAGCTCCTGATTCTTAATGGCACTTAGACATCAAAAGCAATCAGAATGAAATAAAAGAAACTGGCAAAGGGGGGTTTGTTTGTATCATCTGGTTATGTTTTACAATGGGTGTTCTTGTCACCTATTCTATAACCTGCTTGGCTTGAGTAGAATAAAAGAAGAAGATGGTTTCTGTTCTGTATTATTATTTAATGAGAAATTAAGAACATTTATTCAGTTGGCAGGAGTGCATTGAAACAATTTTTCACTTCACTGGGAGAACCACTTCACCTCACACTGGTATGATAAAATATTAAGCTATTTGAATTTTCTGACAATAACTTCATATACCTTTATTAAAAAGTAGCCTATCAGCAATATAGCACTGCTGAAGCTTTTAACCATTTCAGACAAACACAAGCAATTTCTCTGGGCTGTAAAATCAAAGCAGGCTGGAGTCACCAGTCACTCAAGAGAGAAAGTGAAGCAGCAGGGCCTCCCTCCTGGTGTTGGTAGCGCTGCCACTCACTGGTGCCACTGACTCAGAGTTCTCTGAGTCTCATTGTCACCATGCACCACAAAATCCTTGCCCCAGTAAGTGGCAACACTAGTCAGTGTATGGGATAAAATTGGCACTATGTGTGCCTTTCCTAGCTTACCCCAGGGTTCCTAACAGGCATAGGGGACTTTTTCCTTCTTGAGGGTCACATTCACTTCCAGGCAATCTTTTGAGAGCCATGCCAGTGGTGGGAAGGGCCAGAAGTAAAAGTGGGGCAAAGCCATGAATGAAATTTTTCTCTTTGTAAAGGAGGCTGCCTCTTAAACACACTCATGCATCTCCCTCCATTCAATGGAGCAATATACATGATCAGAGCCCAAGCACACATCACTGCCATTCCAGGCTTAAATTAACGTGCTAGTGTCAACTTGTAAAGCCTTACCTAGCTTAAGGCAAAAATCCCCAGCCTTTTGGGAACCATGGACCTGATTTTGACTTTGTTAATTTCAGGGGTTTCACACTGTGCAAAGTTTTATCACTGGTGCTACCAGAGTTGTGGAATGTTCTCTTTCCTGAAATAGGAAGACCCCCTAAGTATGATATTTCCATTGGCTTTTGAAGACACACCTCTTTAAGCAAGCATTCCCCTAATCTCCTGCTTCGATTTTCACTTTAACTGTAATGCTATTTGAAATGGGCTTGTTTATCATATATGTTAATTATGGATGCTTTAATATAGATGTTCCACTATGTATTTTAATTACAGGTACTTGTATTTTTTAAATTCATTTCTTTTGCTTGCTATTTTGACATAAGCTTTTTATGGTATATGAACTATCTTGGTATCTCTAGTAATGAAAGGTGGTAGATTATGATTGTGATTATTATTAGTGTATATATTGTTATCTAGCCTGCTGTCTTCAGAAGGAGGACTGAGTCCCATTCCCAGAAACAACTAAAGGTTCAATTGACAGCCTAGTCAGCTTGTGTTAATGAAATGGGGGGAGTTAATACCTTGTTCTTCACTTCAGGCAGCAAAGTATTTGGGGCCAACTTCATATAAAGCATCTATTTGTGAATGCTTATTTTAAACTGGGATGGCAGTGATGTGTCCTTGGGCCTAAATCTCCCTGATAGAAACCTCTAAACATCAATCAACAGTCCACCTACACTGGACTGCGTAACATGCCCACTATGAAGATTTTGTTATATTTTGTCATGCCCACCAGTCAGTTAGCCAGTTTATTTAAAAGCAAGACAGTTGTTTGACAAAAAAAAGTTTTTAATCAATTCACAATCCACCACAAAAGATGAGTTAGTACAAACCCAACTGTGATTGATTACATAAGGATTTTGCCTTTGAAGACAATGCTTAGCTAGCGACAATGCTCTGTAGATCCATGTAACTGTCGCTGCTGCAGCGGCAAAATGAACACTTCTGTCAGCATAGATCCAATCTGATTCTGTGATTCACAGAGAATAGCCGTCCTTGTTGTCTGAATGCTGATATCTTAATAAGCACTTGTTCATCTGTTCATAGCAGAGCTCCATTGCTATTGATAGTCTGACACGGTGCACCAACTCATGCGAAAAACAATAGGAGTTATTGACTCAGTAGCCATGTTTATATATGCACACACACATACTGTACACACATACTGTACATATATATGAGAAAGAGAGAGGGGGAGAAATTTATACTGCATAAACAAAGTCACACATTTCCTCAGAATAAATCAGGAATAACAAGCAACCTGTGATTCTGCATTCAGTTCCTTATTTTCACATTGTGAGCAAGCATGCAGAAAGTATTTGCTGCCTGCCCATTGTTTAATCACTCCTATTGTGAATAATAACAAAAAAGATTTAATGTACTAAGGGGCAACTTATGAATGTTAAGAGATCTTCAGTATGGAACCATGACACAGCTATCCATGAGTAGCTGAGATCTTTATTGTGTAACCTTGTTGACTCTCCTGGACCTTTCTTTGGCTTCCAATACCACTGTCAATGCTATCAATCTTGGTGTTTATTGGTATATATACCTTCTCATTCTTTAAGATCCACACAAACAATTTTGTGGTAGTTGCAACTTCGGTGCAAGAAGATCAAACCTATCCATTCTTAAGGAAATCAGCCCTGAGTGCTCACTGGAAGGACAGATCCTGAAGCTGAGACTCCAATACTTTGGTCACCTCATGAGAAGAGAAGACTCCCTGGAAAAGACCCTGATGTTGGGAAAGATTGAGGGCACAAGGAGAAGGGGACAACAGAGGACGAGATGGTTGGACAGTGTTCTCAAAGCTACTAACATGAGTCTGACCAAACTGCGGGAGGCAGTGGAAGACAGGAGTGCCTGGTGTGCTCTGGTACATGGGGTCATGAAGAGTTGGACACAACTAAACAACTAAACAACAACAACATACAGCTTGCAATGGCAGGCAAATTTAATTCAAATTCAGGCTCTTTTAAAATGGGTTTAAATATATATTGTATATTTATAGCACAATCCAATAGATATTTACTCACAAGCAAGTCTGCTCAACAAGTTTTACTCCTAGCTTAGTGTGCAATGCAGTGTATAAGTTCAGCATCATATAGCATAAACAAACCATCTTAGTAGGAGCCAAAGAATCACACTTGGGGCAAACATCATTTTTATTTCTTTGTATTACTGTCATTTCAGTAATATCTAAAAACTGCAGAGCTGCAATTAGGTATGTTAAAAAATCCATCTGCGCACAATTTAAATACTACAACTGAAATTTCTCTAATGAAAACTAATTATATCCTGGCCCAACATCATCATTTAAAGGTAGCCCTATTACTAAATACATAATATTCAATGTCAGACTTATTGCTAATGCAATGGGTCTTTTCCCCTCTCCTTCTCTGGAGCACCCCTAAATCTGTTCTTGGGGTTCCCATAAATCCTCCAGACCAGATTTGGTGAGGGAACAGGCCATGTGCATTGCGAAGAGAAAGGGGGAAGTCTCATGATGTTAGTGGTAACTCTTGTGTTGATAGGATAAGTTAGTAGAATATTGTCGTATATGTCTTATGAAAGTAGCTTTTTATTTGAATAAACGAAAAGTGGGACATTCCGGGATCAGATCAGAAACCAGGACGGCTTCTATAAAATCTGGGACTGTCCTTGGAAAATAGGGACATTCACAGAGTCTGGAGTACAACATTCTGAGAGATCCAAACAACATTCAGAAACCACCTTAAGAACAAGGGTTAGACTGCAATACCACTTTGTTCTTCTGCAATAGGAGAAATGAATGAGCATGCCAGAGGAAAACACAACTCAATGGCATGTTTCATGGATGAAATTTTGACCAGAAAGCCACTAGTGAGGAAATGTAGGCCAAAGGCTCCAGACACTGGAAGAACATCAAAGACAGACTCCAGGTTACAGCTGGAAGTTTGACAGATGGGGAGAAAATGTGAAAACTGGATGCCAGTCAACTGGAAGGTTAACACCGAAATTGCAGGCATGGCAAGGAAATGGCAAGGCCTGAAGATTGTAAATGCAGAATATAGCCCAAGAAACTGAACTGAAGTTGTAAATAGGTGATACCTATGCTGCTTAACAAAAGGAAGAAAAGTTTGTTGCACTCCAGTTGGTTTATTTTATGTATCTTTACATTTCTCTTAGGCAATTTTGCATGTGTTTTGCATTATTTGCCATATGATTTTTTTAAATTAATTTAAAATTAAAAAACACCTTTGGTAGTGACTGAGAAGCAAAAAATCCCCCAAAGGAATGGGAAAATAAAATAACTCACGTTGATTAAAAGCTTGTTTACGATGTGGCAGTAAAAAAGTAGGGACTGTTTCTATTTCTGTGTACTGAAAGTATTCAAAAGTACCTAATACGGTATATGTAGTGTAGGAAAGTCTAACTCAGGTTGATGCAACTGGGTTTCAACTATTGCTGATAGAAAGGTATTTGCATGATCGAGGCATAACTTGCCATTCCTGTCCAAGAAAAATTGTATGAATGGAAACAAAACAAAAATCTAACCACTATCCCATTACTACTCAATTCCATAGTCATCAAAATATCAAAAACTCCATAAAAGAGAAAAAAATGTTGCCAATAAAGTCTGGGCTCTCTTAATTTCATGCACTGTGACTTCAACAATTTCTTCATTTCTCATTTATTTCTCTAAAAGTAGCTTCATTTAAAAACAGGGAAACCACATTTCATGCTCCTCAGTTTCATTAACATTATACAAATGCTTCTACCAAAAGGAGACTCCTCTAATTAAACCATTGTAGCAGATAAAAACATTTAAAATGATGAATCTGAACAGAATCCGACATTCCATATATTATCTTGAATTTCTTTTCATTATAGGATGTTAAAAATCTAAAATTGCATGCTGAAACATCTAAGGTCTGTCTTATAAATAACAGAAATGGAATATCTCATCCATTTTTTAAAGTGTTATCAGCAAGGCTGGAGAACGTTGATCAATATTGCGAAAACCAAACGCTGTGACCAATGAAAATCTTATATCTTGTTGACTAAGTGAAAGATACAGCCTTGGCTCCAGATGCATTCTGCAGGAAATTTAGTATCCATATTAAATGAATTACGCAAGTCAGACTCATCATAATTCAAGAGGAGCTACAGTACATTCTGCTTAATGGGCACTTGAAATCAAGTGTTTCCAAAAATGAGAGTAAAAGTTAATGTAACTCATTCCCTTTGGGGACAGGAAAATAAGCTTGTTTGACTGACACCTTTCAAGAAGTGAAAGCAGTGATAATGACTACTCAAAGACTGACAGCATGAAAAGTGGGAAGGATTGTACTCAACCCATTTTTACCTTGTTTTTGAAGCAATGTAGTGCCATATTATACAAAAAGCACCCAACTTTCTTGCTTTCCTATATATCTAATGTCTTCCCCCAGCACATTCTCAGGAAAAAAGCAAAACCCTTTCCATACATGTTGGGCCAAGACAAAAAAACCCCCAACCATCTGCAGATACCATCAAATGGACTTATTTATTTATTTATATAGTACACATATTCTTCCACCATTCTTCCACTGAAGTCAAGAGTGTCATGTGGGTCTCCTATCTAGGCAGTGGCCAGATCTAGATCTTCTTAGATTCACAAAGGGGATTAGATTGTCATTAGATTGTAGTAATAATAATAATTCACATTAGTATCATGTTTTCAAGTGCTCGAAGCACTTCACATGCATTGGGTATGTAGTCAACCTGTAAGATTATCTTATACTGCATTTCATTTTTAGATTGATTATTGGTTTGAAGGTTTGATATTTTATTTCTGCTTTGATCATATTTTTGATATAGAGTCATAGAATCATGAAATTGTAGAGTTGGAAGGCAACCTAAGGGTTATCTAGTCCAACACCTGCAATGCAGCAATAACAGCTAACATTTCTCTTCCTGCAGCCTTGGAATGTGAAAAACATAAATGCAACCCAAAGTTGTGTTGTCTGTTCTTAAATCTAGATTTAACCTAAAGACTCAGAATCAACACCAGGATAGTCTTTGGAATTATACCAGACCTCAGCTTCATATCATATTTTGAAACTCTGTTATAGTGTATTTGATTTTCTGTGCATTGCTTTGAGATTTTTTTTAATACGAAGCAACTGAGAAATTTTCTAAATGAATAAAAGTCAGTAATATCTTTCTTTCTTTCTTTTTTTGAAATAATTTTTATTAACAGGCCAATCACATCACATTGTTCAAATCACATTAGTTCCAGATTATACAGCCAAATTTTAAATTTTTGGGGGGTACCCATATATCAAGCTCCGCACGAGTCCAAAATTCCAGATGACTCCAGACATCACTTATTTGCTGCTTTTGTTCGACAGTTCCATCCAGTTCGATTCGGATAGACCTTTATTACCTTCTTTCTCTTCTTGTTGTTATCATTTATTCCTTTCTTTGCGATCTCTGATAATTTTCACAAACAGATTGAAAATTTGGCGTCTCTGTGTGGGTTTTGTGCTCTTCCAAACTCATATTATTCAGGAACAAACTCTGTTAAATACTTCCATAAACAAAGTTAATCTTCGGTCTGTCCATTATTATTCCTCAGGCTGGCCCAATAAATCAAGTAAATTAGGGGGCTCTGTCAGGTCAAACTTGCATTCCAACATTCCTTTTCTTTCGCGCAATCCTGATTCTCCTCCCCCTGATCTTCTTCTCCGACCAGCCTGTCTTGGCGAGACGCCATTTTTTTTTAACTGCGTCATAGAAATTTTCCTCCTTCTCACCATTCGATCTTCTCTTATTGTATTATATTTCCTCCCACACAGTCTTAAAGTTCTGTTTATGATTATTAAAACGCGACGATCTTATTTCTTTCTGGGTTGGAGGGTTATTATTGTCACATCATGCAAGGGAAAAAGAAAGAGTTTTTTCCTCCACCCCCCCTTCGTTCCAGCCATACATTCTCATAGTGGTAGTTCATCAAAAGATTTACTTATCCATCCGTCACTCCCGGTCACAGAGATCCATTAATCAGCAGTCTTATCGTCAAGCTTCACTTGATATATGTGCTTCAGCCTTCCTTCCAATCCTATTATTTCCAATTATAATTCCAAGCTGAAGCAACCAGCACGCGCTGATTGGAATCGGTGTCGGGAAGATCTGACTCCACCGAGGGCTTGTGCCAAGTGTTCGGCACCCCCATCTCTCAGATCGGGGGGTGCATTATGAACACCGCTGGCAGGGCATTATTTTATTATTATTTATTATTTATTCAACTTTTATACCGCCCTATACCCAGAGGTCTCAGGGCGGTTCACAACAAGATGACAACATATAAAAACAAACCAAAAGCAATAACCCCCTGCCTCACCAAGCCACATTCTAAAAGGGTGTTGGATGTCTATAAGATCAACCAAAGGCCTGGTTAAAAAAGGAACGTTTTTGCCTGGTGCCTAAAGGTGTATAATGAAGGTTCCAGGTGAACAGCCCTGGGGAGAGCATTTCATAGAGGGGGAGCCACTGCAGAGAAGTAAGTAATAATTAAAGTAAGTCAGTAATATCTTTCATATTGCAGGGTGGGTGCTGAAGCTGACTGAGAGTGGCTTGCCTAAGGCCACATGGTGAATTTATGGGGGAGGTAAGATTCAAACCATGGGCTTCCCAATCCAAAGCTCCATCTCTTAGCCACTGCACCGCAAATACACCAGAGGGACGCCGGTGGCGCTGTGGTGTAAACCACTGAGCCTCTTGCACTTGCTGATCAGAAGGTCCGCAGTTCGAATCCCTGAAATGGGGTGAGCTCCAGTTGCTCTGTCCCAGCTCCTGCCAACCCAGCAGTTTGAAAGCACACCAGTGTAATTAGATAAATAGGAACCGCTGTGGTGGGAATGTAAACAGTGTTTCTGTGCGCTCTGGCTTCTGTCACAGTGTTCAGTTGCTCCAGAAGCGATTTAGTCATGCTGGCCACATGACCCGGAAAGCTGTCTGTGGACAAATGCCAGCTTCCTCGGCCTGAAAAGCAAGATGAGCACCATAACCCCATAGTCGCCTTTGACTGGACTTAACCGTCCAGGGGTTCTTTACCTTTTTTCTTTTTTCATTTTTACTTACACCAGAGAGAGTGAAGCAGGGAGCTCCATCATTCCACAATATTCATTCATTCATTTATTAAATCTATATAGATTCATATGAAATAAAGCTAAAGTTCTAAAGCAATTTCACAGGGGTGTATCTAGTGAAATTCTCCCATTCAGGCAAGGACTTCTGGTTGCACAAAGGAACTCACCCTCCATCTCCTCTCCGTACATGCACCCACACATCCCAAATCTGCTCCAGTGGGTTGAGGAACCTCCAGAACAGATTTAAAGGGGGCCCAATTAAGAGAGGGTGACTAAATTCTGTTGCACAAGTGGAATGACTTTGTTGGATACAATCCATAATAACCCTCCCTAAATCAGGAACGTGAACAGTTCCTTCAGTGGTATCTAACAACTGTCATAGTGGCTCCTATTTTAAAGTCCATCTGGCCCAGAACTCTAATCTAGGATCTCAGAGTTCACATGATGGAGAGCAAGATTCAAATAGTCAGCTTTCCTCAGATTTCACCAAACTACAACTCCCATCATCCCCAGAGAGTGTGGCCAGGTATGAAAAGAGCACCATCTGCAAGGCAGCAAGCTGACCACCTCCCATTGACTTTTTTGTCTCTTGTACCTAACATATAGCCTGTAAACATGGAAGATACACTCCTGGTTTATTGGGTTTAGCAGCCTTTGGTGGACTAATTCTCCCTGTAGTTATCTAATCCCTTTGAAAGGATTATAAATGGTCATCTTGTAATAAAGAATATATCTGGCTGAATTACTTTATTTTGCCCATTTTATACTACCGTGAAGGATGATGAGAAGTTCTAGTATTTTCAGAGTAGGTGAATAATTTCTCTGTATTCATGCTGTGCAATCCTTTAATTATTCTGTAATCCTCCATCACATCCACCCAGTCAATTTTTTTCTAAGCCAGAAAGCTTTCAAAGTTTCAGCCTTTTTTTTTCTCATAAGGAGTTTTTTTCTCCACCTCTCTTGATTTTACTTGCCTTCCCCCCAAAAACCAAATGCAATTGCAGGGAGTTTAACAGGAACATAGGCCAGTTGCCTGATGAATCTGAATTTAGCAGGCATTGGGTTCAAATCTAGACCATATTATTATCCTGTGCAGGCAGAGGGAACATATCACAGAAGGGAGGAGAATCACACCATTTGGTGGCCAATGTGGGGAAGGCAGCTGCTTCCTTTATAAGAAAAGTCTTCTGTCTCTATCCTTTGGGGCTTCTGACAGTGATTGCAGGATTTCTAACCATGGACTGTGCGTAGTGAAGGATTACCTGATTAGCAAGCCACATTTGTGGGCATCCCTGTTTGGCTTTACATTGCCTTTTCCCCCGCATCCTCTGCCCTGTTCAGGTGCATGTGAATTATTTGGTTCTAACTGCCTTTATTTTACTGTCACAACATGGCATTTAAGAGGACAATGGAATGAATTTAGATGTCAGTTAAACACCCTTGGGTGAAGGCTGTCTGACCAACCACATTGCATTGCCATCTGGCTAAAGGTGATGCTTAATCTGATTTTTTGGGACCAGAAGGAACCACCCTGCTGAATCCTGGTCAGGAAAACCGAGTCCCCCTCTGGCTCATGAAGAGTTGACAATCAGAATCTCACCTATGTTGGGTGCGTTTCAGTCAAGTGCTATTCCCAAGAGCAGGGATTAGGCATGGGTAGGCAAACTAAGGTCCAGGGGCCGGATCTGGCCCAATCGCCTTCTAAATCCGGCCTGTGGGCGGTCCACGAATCAGCATGTTTTTACAAGAGTAGAATGTCTGCTTTTATTTAAAATGCATCTCTGGGTTATTTGTGGGGCATAGGAATTCATTCATTACTATTTTTCAAAATATAGTCCAGCCCCCCACAAGGTCTGAGGGACAGTGGACCGACCCCCTGCTGAAAAAGTTTGCTGACCCCTGGATTAGGGTATTTGCATTCCCTTCATTCACTGTGCAAATTCCTGGCCTTGGGGTTTTTGCCTTGCTGCAGATCTTTAAGCATCTTTAAGAAAGGTGTGTTCTTTACACTAAATGCATATCTTGTGAGTCTCCACTCCAGGGGTGTGCAGGCAGATAAGCCTCCTTCCAATGCAGGGCAGATGCAGAAGACATTTATACAGTGGTACCTTGGGTTACAGATGCTTCAGGTTACAGACACTTCAAGTTACAGACTCCGCTAACCCAGAAATAGTATCTCGGGTTAAGAACTTTGCGGTTGGAGGATGGATGGCGGCTAATGGATTGAGGTTGAATCGTGACAAGACAGAAGTACTGTTTTCGGGGGACAGGGGGTGGGCTGGTGTGGAGGACTCCCTGGTCCTGAATAGGGTAGCTGTGCCCCTGAAGGACCAGGTGCGCAGCCTGGGAGTCATTTTGGACTCACAGCTGTCCATGGAGGCGCAGGTCAATTCTGTATCCAGGGCAGCTGTTTACCAACTCCACCTGGTACGCAGGCTGAGACCCTATCTGCCCGCGCACTGTCTCGCCAGAGTGGTGCATGCTCTAGTTATCTCCCGCTTGGACTACTGCAATGCACTCTACGTGGGGCTACCTTTGAAGGTGACTCAGAAACTACAACTAATCCGGAATGCAGCAGCTAGACTGGTGACTGGGGGCGGCCGCCGAGACCACATAACACCGGTCTTGAAAGACCTACAATTTACACTCATAGTGCAGTCCTATACATGTTTACGCAGATGAGAAGCACACTGTGCTCAGCAAGACAAATGTGAACAGAACTGCCATTTCACAGAACAATCCTATCTGCACTTACCTTGGAGTAAGGAGAGGGGGTTTGTTTTGACCTCATTTGCACCTCCCATGGATGGGAACATAATTATATTTCAGATTTCACACTGAATTTTGCAATACAGTTCTCAGTCCCAAAGAGGTACCAATTTATTTATTTTTAAATGTGTATTTGGGGGGTTAAAATTAGTTGAGAACTGTGTTCAATGCAATAAAAATGTATTTTTAAAATGTTTTCGGTAATGAATTCATGCTAAGTACATATTTAAATAACACTGAAGCATGGTTTTCTTTTAGCACAGTTTTTCTTTTTAAAAAGCATGAATAGACAAACATGACATTGACACAGACTGAAAATAAACAGATCTGCCCATCTCTACCTGCCTCATTGAACACAGCAGAATTTACTCCTGAGTAATCATGCAGAGGAAAGCACAGTCAATGGACCAATTTAAAGAAAGCCGCTGAAATGTACGGAACCTGCAGAGAGATGCACATGCTAGAAAGACTTTGTGACATGTTGCTGTAGACTAAGCTGTGGACTGAAATATAAGGGAGGGAAAAGCAGCCAGGTTGGTTTAGGGGGGTGGGGGGACACGTACATAGAGTTTAACAACAATTTAAATGAAATGCTCTGTTCTGACTCCTGCCTGACATACCAATTTTCACACCAATCTCCTGCTGCCCCAATATCTGCAGGATACCTTGAAATGGCTACTTCATGGGCCGCCTGGGATGGTCACTGCTAGCACAACTCGTGGTGTTTTTTGGAAAGATAAAACAAAAGTCAGTCATCTGAAACCATCTCTCTTTTTTTGGAGTCACCAAGAAATCAAAAACATGCTAATTATGATTTTCTTTTTCTGCAGCAATCTCTAATCCCTGGATGTACTGTGCATAAACCAGCAAGGTTTCTGTGGCCACCCTGCTGTAATTGACCTTTTGCTCTTCCCATTTCATTTGCCCTAAGTGTTAATTGACTTTGAAAAAGCAGTATATTATCCTTTTAGAGTTGCAGCTGGGGAGGGGGGGATAGAGGGAGAGAGAAAAACTGATTTGTGCATGCCAACATCCTATAGCATCAAAGCCCTGTTAAATCATAGTGCAGCAGAGCTGGAAATGAGTCTCTGAGAGAAGCCGGGGAAGGGGGGTGGGGAAGACAAAAGGAGGCATGGATATGAAAGAACTCCGGTGACATCTACAGGCAGCCTACACCCAGTCACTTGCCTAAGAGAGGTAATCAAAACGTCAATCCTCCGTACATTTATATGCACATTTTCTGATTTACAGAACCTAGATCAGTAACACTGCCATCACCCAAATTGAAACTGATATAGAATATCTTGAAATGTAATCTAATGCACAGCCCGGAGGAATCTTATGATACTATCTCCTGGGCTTTCATATCAATTTAGGCTTTTCCAGAAAATATGTTTGCCACTCCTAGTTTTGTCTGGAATCTCTCCAGGCTAAATCTGGCAACTAGCTTTATCTTGTGCAACGCATATACCAGCTGGAAGAGCCTCCATATTCAGGCATTGACATATTCAAGGCTATGTGTTTAACCAAATTTTAGACGCACCGAGTGATCTGGTCAATAAAGGTGATGCTCAAAACATGCTGAATTTGCACCTCTCAAGGGATATGACTTTTATTACCGTACTACTTCACTAATTCATGTTCATTCATCACTTACTGACTGCAGTATCAAGTGGCAGAGAGCCATCATATAGCAAATAACTAGAGTTTTGTAGCACTAAAGACGTAATACATTTGAATGGCGTCGGTTCATACATTTAGCCATCAGTTACCAGGTGCTGAATAGTGCTGAAAAATCAAGTGTACAGTTCAATCATCTGCGTATCTACTCAGAAGTAAGTTCCATTGATTTCAAGGGGACTAACATGATTAGGATTGCAGCTTATGCGTGGCATTTGACCCATGAGATCAGTGCCTACAAAAAAAGGGGGGGAATACATCAATACAACATGCAGCCATTAGAAATGCATGGCTGCTAATTCTTCAGACACAGTTGTTTAATTTATAATGCAGTACAATCAAACAGCATTCCTGAAGAAATTGTTTCTCCCCTTATACAAGACAAGAGAATGTACTCTTGGGAGAGTACTTGCTGTGAACTGTAAAGGCGGTTATTTAGCTTTTATCGTCTCATTATTTAGTTGTTAATTAAAGTCTAATTTGTGACTTGTAACAGCCAGCAGAGGCAGTCCCCTGCATCTCTGCCTTTGTGGAGCAAAGACCAAAGGATGGCCAGATGCTTGCATAACTTGAAGAGCTGTATGGAAGGAGGAACATCAGCCCAGGCAGTTTCTCTCCCACTTGCATGATAATGTAAACCTTCAAAAATGCTTCTCCTACATAACTCTTAAAGCATGAGTACAGGGGCCCTGTATTACACTGAGGACTACATTTCTCAGGGGTAATCTGTTTGGGGCTATGTGTTGGTGGTTGGCAGGGCCTGGAGCCGGTGGTGACCAGGGCTAGAGACAAAAGAGGGGAAGACAATCCCTTTTTCTTCTCTCTTTCTGCCACCCTGTTCCCCAGGTGGTGGTGGTGGTGGTGTTTTGCCACCCATATGAAATTAGGCCAAGGATCCTGAGGTGGAAGTTTCCCCTTTGTGTCTGAAAGGTGTAAGAATCCTGATCTCTTTTGCATCTGGTCACCAATTGCATATCTGCTTACACTCAGGCAAACTAGCCAATTTCTGTGCAACTGGTATTTGTTAAAGAAGTCTTCCTCTGTTCTTTCTGTCTTTCCTTCCTTCCTTCTTTCATTTAATTTCTTGTTCATTATTGTAAGACTGTTCACTCCAGTGTATACTCTCTTTAAAAAAAAATCCCGTAAAACCAATGATAATAATAGAATAAAGTCCTAGAACAAAGACAGGGCAAAGTCACGTAAATGACACAGACAGAGTCCAGAGAGAAAAGAGATCCTGATAACATTTTACTGAGCAAAATTGAACAAAAACCATATGTAATTTCAGGAGAAAAGAACAGAGAGGTTTTGTCTATCTTACTTCAGGCCATGTACATACAAGGAAACATTCAATCAAACATACAGAGAAAAAACTGCCTCAGAACTGCACAGCCGATCTAATAATGTGCTACCTTGGTAACCATAATGCCACCCAGCTTGGTTACTAACCAACATGTTGACCACCACCTCCTCTCAGCTAGCTGGCTTACTGCCAATAGGATTAACTCTACAGTTATGCACTGAATGGCCTCTGCTATTGAACATCTAACACCTTTTATACCAGAAAGACTCGCCTCAAAGAGACAACAAAGGGAAGGAGAGAAATATAGGAGAGTCTCGCATAAACAATTAGGAGCAGTGAGACAGCAAGAATGAGGTGCTGAGCCGTAGGGAAGATTCAAGATGGATGAGCTGGGAGAGGCCTACAGAGAAGCAAGCTTTCAAACATTTCACAGATTCAAACTGCCATTCTTAAGATATTTGTGATTCTTAAGATTTACTATGGGTTTTGCAAAGCTAAGCAGAAGAACAATATCTCACTGTGAGCCTCAGAGATCAACTCAGTGCACCTGCAAACAAAGATCAATGTGTGAAACAAATGTATTTTTTATTTCCATTTGAAATGCTTTAGGTATTCTAGAGGATGGTGTGTGAAATACATTAGGCCTGGAAGTAGTTCTCCCCTCTGTGCATAATATAATGGACTAATACGAACATACGTATAAGTATGGATTTCAGAATTACTTACACTTCTGACTAGCTATATAATCAAACATGGAGACACAAGTTTCACCTTCAAGAACAATTTTCAGAGAACAACTCCTGCTTCCTTGAGTGTATAAGGCAAGTACTTCTTCAGAACTCAACCTTGGCAAGTGACCTCAATGTAAAACAGTTCCCTTCTCTTGTTCAACTTTGGAAAGAGCATAAATACCTACAGTCAGTGTTCTGTCGGCATGTACCAGGTGTCTGGTGAAGATGTGTTGTTCTGGTTTTAGTGAAGTGCACTTAAGGTGCATCAACAAGGAACAACGTGTTATGATTTAGGCACATGGTGTAGGTGTCAAGTTATTCTGAGTGGATAAAAACCACACCAGGACATTGCAGGCAGAAAATACTTACAATCATGAACCATTCCAAATGGAAGGAGTTGACTTGTAGTGTGCCATGGTATTAGTATTGATCCTGTTTGCTTAAAGACCTGAAAGAAGGAAAATGCAGCACGGCGAGGAAAATGTGCTGATGATACAAAATGGAGGGAGCTTTGCAAGTACAGAGCAGAAAAGCAATAAAACTTGCAATAACTCAGAGAGACTAGAATCATGGACAGATAAGTGGCTTATGTAATTCAATTTGGCGAAAAGTAAGATAATGAATCTCAGGACAAAATAACTAGGAAGAGGGCTATATCTTGAATGGCAGAGTGGCGGCAGCTGAAATGACTGGTATTTTAACATTCTGTTCCAGGAAGTAGTTCATTGTAAATTCAGATTTTTAAGAAGTGATATAGCAGCACCAAAAAAAATAAAAATAAAGGGTTGTTCCATTGTTGTTTCTCAATGTCAAAAGCACAAAGCGCTGTCGGGGTGGGGGGGCAGGAGAGGAGGTGGAGAAAGGAAAACATAGAACTAATATTTTGGATCGGGGGGGGACAGCAAACTGGGTGCTGAGCTGGAATTGTCTTTCTTGAGTTCTTGTGTGACACTTCGGTAGGTATGGGTTTTATGTTCCCAGCTCAAAATTGGAGGCAATGAAAGAGTGGCTCTGAGAGTGCTTTATTCCATTCTGCAATCTCCCATCAAATACTATGGTGCCTCTGGTTATGAACTTAATTTGTTCCAGAGGTCCGTTCTTAACCTGAAACCGTTGTCAACCTGAGGTACCACTTTAGCTAATGGGGCCTCCCTCTGCCACCACCCTGTCGCCGCACGATTTCTGTTCTCATCCTGAAGCAAAGTTCTTAACCCGAGGTACTATTTCCGGGTTAGCGGAGTCTGTAACCTGGTGTTTGTAACCCGAGGTGTCTGTAACCCGAGGTACCACTGTACTTCCAAGGCACCAACCATTACCAAAGCACTGACAGGGTACTTATAAAAAGAAAAGTTCAAAAAAAGAGGTATACAATAGCAATACTAGCAGTAATGACAATGGGTGATATTTAGCTGAGCTCAAGTCAGAATAGAGCCACTGAAATGAATGAACATGGCTAAATTGGGTCCATTAATTTCTGTGCTATATCCACAGAACCTCCTGAATTTGTCTCCTAGTGCTGATTGTGGTAGGGAATCTGCTTTAGAACAGATCTGCTGTATCACGTTTGTCTAGTAGAAGTTGAAAAGCGGTAACCTCCATTTTGAGTATCAGACTTGGGTACAATTAGGTGCAATTCCTCCTATCAGTTTTATTGGTTTTGCTATATACGCCTTTTTCTTGGCTGTGATACTGGAGTGGCTTGCCGGTTCCTCCTCCAGGTGGATCACGTTTGGTCAAAACTCTCCACTATGACCTGTCCATCTTGGGTGCCCTGCTCAGCATAGTTCATAGCTTCTCTGAGTTATTCAAGCCCCTTCACCACGACAAGGCAGTGATCCATGAAGGAGAAGATCAGTCTACATCCCAATCCCAAAGAACGGCAGTGCCAAAGAATGCTCCAACTACCGCACAATTGCACTCATTTCACACGCTAGCAAGGTTATGCTTAAAATTCTACAAGGAAGGCTCAAGCAGCATGTGGACCGAGAACTCCCAGAAGTGCAAGCTGGATTTAGAAGAGGCAGAGGAACCAGAGACCAAATTGCAAACATGTGCTGGATTATGGAGAAAGCTAGAGAGTTCCAGAAAGACATCTACTTCTGCTTCATTGACTATGCAAAAGCCTTTGACTGTGTCGACCACAGCAAACTACGGCAAGTTCTTAAAGAAATGGGAGTGCCTGATCACCTCATCTGTCTCCTGAGAAATCTCTATGTGGGACAAGAAGCTACAGTTGGAACTGGATATAGAACAACTGATTGGTTCAAAATTGGGAAAGGAGTACGACAAGGCTGTATTTTGTCTCCCTGCTTATTTAACTTATATGCAGAATTCATCATGCAAAAGGCTGGGCTGGATGAATCCGAAGCCGGAATTAAGATTGCCGGAAGAAATATCAACAACCTCAGATATGCAGATGACACAACCTTGATGGCAGAAAGTGAGGAGGAATTAAAGAACCTTTTAATGAGGGTGAAAGAGGAGAGCGCAAAATATGGTCTGCAGCTCAACATCAAAAAAAGAAGATCATGGCCACTGGTCCCATCACCTCCTGGCAAATAGAAGGAGAAGAAATGGAGGCAGTGAGAGATTTTACTTTCTTGGGCTCCATGATCACTGCAGATGGTGACAGCAGTCATGAAATTAAAAGACGCCTGCTTCTTGGGAGAAAAGCAATGACAAACCTAGACAGCATCTTAAAAAGTAGAGACATCACCTTGCCAACAAAGGTCTGTATAGTAAAAGCTATGGTTTTCCCAGTAGTGATGTATGGAAGTGAGAGCTGGACCATAAAGAAGGCTGATCACCGAAGAATTGATGCTTTTGAATTATGGTGCTGAAGGAGACTCTTGAGAGTCCCATGGACTGCAAGAAGATCGAACGTATCCATTCTTAAGGAAATCAGCTCTGAGTGCTCACTGGAAGGACAGGTTGTGAAGCTGAGGCTCCAAGACTTTGGCCACCTCATGAGAAGAGAAGACTCCCTGGAAAAGACCCTGATGTTGGGAAAGATGGAGGGCACAAGGAGAAGGGGATGACAGAGGATTAGATAGTTGGATGGTGTTCTTGAAGCTACCAGCATGAGTTTGATCAAACTGCGGGAGGCAGTGGAGGACAGAAGTGCCTGGCGTGCTCTGGTCCATGGGGTCATGAAGAGTCGGACATGACCAAACGACTAAACAACAACAAAAAATATACGCCTTTCACACAGTGTATGTTTTCAACTTTCAATATACTCAATATATATCAGCCATCCTAATCGTCTCCTCTGATTCAACATGACACAGACCTGCGATATATTTCTACAGTTAGAAAGGCAAAAAGCCACAGATACCCCCAGGCATAACCTTCAGGTAACATATGTACCTATCAGAGATTCTGGAAAATAGCCGTGTGTGTTATGCTTGCAAGAGTGCCTTTTTCCCCTTTCAGTTTGAAGGTGGATGGTACAGAAAAGATGTGGAAGATAGAGAGCATCTGTTATTTGGCTTCTATTTTCATTCTTACAGAGGTAGTCTTTCCCCTTTGACAATGGTATCAGAGGTACAATTCAAAGTTAAAAGAAATTCATACTCGTGGGAATCCTGTTAATCACTCACAGCTGTTAATTTTGACAGCCAATCTTTCCTGGTATCCTGGGAAGGTTTTCAAAAGTGCTGTTGGTATGAGCTTTCAGGTTTATAGTTTAAAATTTATAGATTGCAAGATTTCAAAGAAACCTTCAAAGCATTACTAGAATTTGTGCCCTAAAAGTTCTGAAAGTAAATGATCAAAGAAAATAATCTAGCTTTTAAGGAGTGTCATGATTTGAAGTTCCTTGTTCATTACATTTAAGCATTTTTGTTAGCAATTCCTGGATGACACCTCAGAAGGAGCAGGGATGACTGGAAAAGGCCATAGTTTGCTTGGAGGCATCATGGTACTGGAAGGTACTTATGAGGTCATAGGTCCAGGTATTAGCCTAAACAAATAACTAATTTTGACTCCAAATTCATTTTCTGGATGTCCAACAAATATTTTAATTTATGAATCCAAGCCGGCAATAAGTTTTGTGCCTCTCTATTTTATACCAGCGGGACGCAGGTGGCGCTGTGGGTTAAAGCCTCAGCGCCTAGGGCTTGCCGATTGAAAGGTCGGCGGTTCGAATCCCCGTGGCGGGGTGCGCTCCCATTGTTCGGTCCCAGCGCCTGCCAACCTAGCAGTTCGAAAGCACTCTCGGGTGCAAGTAGATAAATAGGGACCGCTTAATAGCGGGAAGGTAAACGGCGTTTCCGTGTGCGGCTCTGGCCCGCCAGAGCAGCGATGTCACGCTGGCCACGTGACCCGGAAGTGTCTTCGGACAGCGCTGGCCCCCGGCCTCTTTGAGTGAGATGGGCGCACAACCCTAGAGTCTGTCAAGACTGGCCCGTACGGGCAGGGGTACCTTTACCTTTTTACCTTTATTTTATACCAGTAGGGAATCAACACAGCTGCAACAGCACTTTTGATAACAAATGTAAGAATGGCTAAACAAAGAGACACACAAAGACAACTAAAAGTTATGCCCAATCATTCCTCCATCTTACAAATACCTGGGATTACAGCTTTCCTCATTCAAAATTCAGATCTTGGCTTCCAGTAGATGTACAAAGAAATCAAGAACAAGAGGACTAAACTACTAATTTGTGCTTCACTTCCTATTTCTTTATGTTGTTTATTCATCATGGGTCATTAGCTATATTTAATCACTCTTTTGAAATAACTGTATATTACAATTTAGACTATTCATGCCTAGCAGCTTTCCCCAATTTAATGACTTAATTATGTAATTATTACATGTTTACATGAGCAGGCCCTGTTAGCATCAATGGAACAGCTCACATGAGTGCTGGATTCTCACGGGAGCAAACATTTGTTAGGGTTTCTTTTCAAATTCCTTCCAGTATCGGGGTCATCAGTACACAGTGGCACCTCAGGTTAAGAACTTAATTCGTTCTGGAGGTCCATTCTTAACCTGAAACTGTTCTTAACCTGAGGTACTACTTTAGCTAATGGGGCTTCCTGCTGCCGCCGCACCACCACCGTGCGATTTCTGTTCTCATCCTGAAGCAAAGTTCTTAACCCAAGGTACAATTTCTGGGTTAATGGAATCTGTAACCTGAAGCGTCTGTAACCCGAGGTACCGCTGTATACACAATTCTTTTTTTATATAAGAACATTTTGTAAGAGCACTGTTGAGGTTTAAAATTAATATCCTGCCTTTGATTCTGAACATTTGGCAGTCAGCGCTATGACTTGATTATTCATCTGGTTCTCTGGAGATTTCTAAGAAAGTTGGAGATATTAGTTATTACACACTGTGCTAGTCATAGAGCAATGCATCAGGTGAAGTGACCTACTCTAAGTAGTGCCACGAGGAAAGGGGTGGGGAATTGGTGAAGGCATGAACTGATGCAGAAACACTAAGAAGTAGGGTAGGAGCAACATTTGTCCTCCACTCCAGGCAGCAAAATGTCTTGGGTTGGCATTGGGTGGTTGTCAAAAGGTAAGCAGACATATCCTTCCCTCTCTATGCAATGTAGTCATTATGGTCTTCAAGAGGCAGAACACATTTCAAGCTCTTGAGATCACCCAGTCCCTCAATCAAGACATTTGGCAGCACGGGGTATCCCTACACAGGAATACCCGATCCACAGGAAATCAGATTTGCATGCGGTTCCTCTACTCTGTCCTCGAGGAGTCACTTTGGCATGCTTTGTGTTGGAATGCAGTTACAATAACTCACTGTAGCATAAAACTCAGCCCATGGGCCACATTTTCCAGCATAAGTAAAATGGGAAGCACAGTTTCGGCTGCACTGGGATCACTCTCCATGGATGCCAAAGAAGAAGAATTTGGACTTGATATCCCACCTTTCACTCCCTTTAAGGAGTCTCAAAGTGGCTAAGAATCTCCTTTCCCCCTCCTCCACAACAAACACTCTGTGCGGTGAGTGAGACTGAGAGATTTCAGAGAAATATGACCCAGCAGGTGACCCAGCAGCTGCATGTGGAGGAGCGGGGACGCGAACCCAGTTCACCAGATTACGCGTCCACTGCTCTTATCCACTACACCACACTGGCTCTCAACAGATGACTGCTATTAGGTGCTCAGAGACAGTGAACAGGCTTTCACTTGCCTTCTTCTTCCCAGTGGTCCTGGGATCTTGGATGTGTTGGAAGCTGGCAGGGGGTGTAAAAGTGTGAGAGGCAATGCGTGAATAAGAGTGTGTAGAGAAAGGAAATGCCAACCCTAGCCCAACCCACCTCACCTGGTTCCTCACCTGGGATAGCTCAGTCAGCAGAGCATGGGACTCTTAATGTCAGAGTTGTGGGTTCAAGTCCTGTGTTGGGAGAAGATTTCTCCGCTGCAGGGAGTTGGACTAGATGACCCTCATGGTTCCTTCCAGCTCTATTATTCTGTGAAGGTTTTCTTCAGACCAACCCAAAAAGCACCCAACTGGCAACCACTGCCACATGGGGCCCTCAGACACAAAAGAGCCGTCCGTCGTTCATGGCTTGTATTACTGGTAGAGTGTGATATATGTGCATTTGTATATAAACTAGAAAATACTGGTGGTGCTATAGAGGAAAATAATAAAACACACAAGACAACCAAAGTGAAATATATAGCTTAAACCAGGCAGTGTGATTTGTCTTCTCTGTTTAAAATCACTACATCTTGGTGGCAGGTATGAGTAAACATTACTAGTAAAGGGGATATTTGTGAAGCTGGAAATAATAATGACTGGCATTTCTATAGCTTTTTTTCATTCAAAGCCTTCTAACAAGCTTCACATAATATTGATTTACAAATGCCGAACCCAGCCCTGCAAGCATTTCAGCACATGAGTATTCTGACATGCCCGGCTAGTGCAGTCACAGTCAATAAGAAGACTAGTTGTGCCAATAGTTACTCACATGCTGGCGCTGATAGGGATGTAGAACGGAAGAGCCATACATCTGAGATAGCACAGCAGCAAGCCTCCACAGCAGATCTCAAATGAAGCTAACGAATCTTACACTCCAGGGATCATACGGAGGGTGACTTTATAATTACCCAAATTGAATGAGCCTTAAAATATGGCACCATTTAATTATACAGCCCTATCAGCACCTCCAGCGTATGACCTTACGCACATCCGTGGAGTCAGACAGTGCAAAGCAATTTAATACTCTAGCTGATCGCATTTGTGGGTAAAGTTTGAGCCACTCTCGAGAAGAGAGAGAAGATGGACCATATATAATTCCACAGCCTTGTATGGAATGAGATAAGACAGTTTGGACAAATGAACCTATTACCACTTCTCCTATTAATAACATTAATTTTATTAAAATGGTAATCATCATTTAAAATTGCACCACTGGGAGATGAGAAGCAAAGTGCTGCAGTGCCATCTGCTGGTCGTACAGCATAAGGACACCATGCGAATGGAATCACAACTTGCCCATTGTCAGTATCTCGGGCTATGGCAGTGGGTTGCAAACAGATGCAAAATATTTGCATTACTAAGAGTTCTTGCAGCCTAGCCTCACTCTGTAATGAAATGTGGATTTTTGTTAGGAGGAATAGATTTATTCCAACTGATGCCTGCTATGGGATGCGAGAACGGCTATACATGTATGTCTTTCCAAAAACAATGTTAGTCTATTTAACAAGAAAGATAAAATGGTTAAGTGCAGAGTTTGGTGTCTTTATGTTACCTTAATAGGATAGGTCAGGTTTTATGAATGCCTTATTTGAACTTTTAAATTACATTTGAAGAAAAGAATTAAAAGCAAAAAGAATTCCCATAATTTAAGACAAAAGCACTTTTTAAGTAAAGGGCAGTATCAGATTATATAATGACTGTTCTTCAGGAGTATCTCTACTCAGTTCACCAATTCAAATCATTGACAATACAATCATATATACATGTGTTTCCGTGGCCAGAAGCGGTTTGGTCATGATGGCCACATGACCTGGAAAGCTGTCTGCAGACAAACGCGGGCTCCTGAAAACCGAGATGAGCGCCGCACCCCATAGAATTCAATTGGACTTAACTATTCAGGGGTCTTTTACCTTTACTTTTACCTTGCATGCATAAGATCCACTGTGTTCAGATGGGACTTATTGCCAGCCAGGTGAGAGAGCACAGGATTGTAGCCTGACTGTACCATTGTGTTATTCCATTAAACAGGCCTATTTTCTAAATTCTAAAGTCCCCAACCACTTTGCTTTTAAAAAAAGAAGGCAGATGAATGTTTCCTCCCTACTTATAGTATTGAAAGTATGGCAAAAAATCAAGTATGGTTTTGTGGATATATATTTTTTCTTCCAGGCCTTTCTTGGTTTTCAAAAAGAAAACTTTGCCTGGGTACTCAAACATGCACCATGGGATCAGTTTTTGTTGGAAAATGTTTACTGCAGCATATTGTATTGGAGTAAAAAAAAGGGGAGGTACCTCACATGTAAAGAATCATTGAAAGCAGTTATTATAAGATTTTGTCGCAGGAAACCCCCCCCCTCTCTCTTCTTTAACACACCGTAATGCACAAGCACTACACTAACACCCCACACATTCCCTTTTCCCGACTCAAGGGGTGCCCCTTCTAGAGGGACACCCCAGGAGCCCTCCGTACATAAGGAGGCGCCTTCTCCATTTCCTCAAATGGGCTCCCCATACTCCGCTTCGCCCTATCTCCACCATTGGTAGACCGGCCGACCGAACTCGGGGTCAGCCGGCCGCCGCTTCAACCAATCAGCGTTACCGAACAGCGCTCCTAGTGGCGGCTACGCTGGTACTGCAGGCAGCGAGCGCCCGTCTCTTCGCTTTGACAGCTCACAAATACAAAGCTTCCGAGTTCAGTGAACCGTGACTGATCTAATCAAAATGTAGCAAGTCGCTTCCGACTGGCGAACTTGCTTTGAACTTCAAGGGCAACTTTCTTTATAAAATCACTAAAAATCAGCCGTACGTCGGATTTTCATCGGACCACTTTTATTCTACTCCATATTTCAGGGACTCGCTAAGGGGGGTGACCCGGAGACGGTCAACCATAATCCCCTAAGCGAGCAGTCACGTACATGGCTACTACACCCGGTGGGGCATGATAAACAAGATAAGCATCCTGATGGGCTCAGGCTCATCCCATCATGGACACAATTGAATGCATACGGTTGTATATTCAGAGCAGACAGCGACAAAAGGACCACGACCGGATTCCCCTCAGGGGGATGGAAACTGCACCCTTTTCTTTGTTATTCAAGGACTGGCACATGGGAGGGGGAGAGGGAGACTCTGGCCAGGTGTCAAGGCGCTCGGATTACCTGCTCGACCCCTCCCTGACTCCTCCTGATTTTAATATATTCATGATGTCACTATGATGTATTTCTAGAGGTGTAACTCAGGGGATTAGGAGCTAATAAAAGTTAGGGTCTTCTTTTGTTCGGGGCTTCCATCTTGCTTCACCTCGTGGGCGGTGGGAGTCCTGTCGCGACAGTCTTTTCTTCAATAAAGACCAAGCCTACTGGCTGCTGTTTTGCTCCGAACTTACTCTGGTTGGTGTCTTGTTTGTCCAAGTGAACCCTCGGTACGTATTTTCCGTTAACAGTTTGGAACATTGTGTCTTCACTATGCTGATGACACTTAGCTCTGTTTCTCTGTAACACTTGAATCAGGACTGGGTGTGTAAATCCTGAGGCAATGTCTGGATGTGGGCCAATAAACTGAGTCTGAATCCTAGCAAAATGGAGGCTCTTTGGTTAGGTGTTTCTTGGGTCAAGAAAACTGGCCAGTTGCCTGTTCTGGATGGGGTTGCCCTCCCTTTCTAAGAGCAGGTTCATATTCTGAAGGTGATTGTAGATTCATCTTTATCATGAGATGCTCAAGGGGACTCCTTCTACCAGCTTTGGCTGGTACACTAACTGCAGCCATTCCTGGAGGAGGATAATCTGGACACAGCAATCCATGCATTAGTTTCCTTAAAATTTGATTGTCACAGGGTACTCTATTTGGGGCTGTCCGTAAGGAAATTTTTGTCAGATAGTTTCCTCAATGCGCGGCAGGAATGTAAAATGCTGGGCCTGCCAAAATCTACCTGATGTACACAATTTTACAGTGACATCCCAAGGGACTTTGCTGTCTAATACAGAGCTCAGCCGATCCCCCTTCTCACTTTATAAAGTTTTTGTGCAGGACTCAGTTAACAGTCTGTCCTGTTTCTGCCTGAAGCATGTCGTCATCATCATCATCATCATCATTTATTATTATTAACCTTTTTGCATAACAGAACCAGACCTGCAACCTCTTAGAGTTGCAAGAACTTTGCCCTTTATCACATCTGGCCACTTGTCTTTTTGACTCCAAACATTAGTCAGTCAGCAGCACAATATTATTTCAATTGTCATTTTAAAAAAACTGATCTGAGAGTTTAAGAACAACAATATTATTTATGTTTTCTTCTAACACCTTTTGAGGTTTCTCTGTGGCCATAACAACATTCCTTCTTCAATGAAACTCTCCAGTTACTCCATTCTTACCTTCTTTTCATTATCTCCTGGGCTATCCATTCAGGATCCCCCCAACCCTTATTCCTAGGGAAAGAGTGATTCATCTGCTCAGGGAGATTTATAGCATGGGTTTTTCCCCCTGTGTTGTTGTGCTTTTTGCAGTAAGTCTTTATTATCTAATAATGATGGCTTGCAAATTAAATTAGTTTTTAATGGCATAGTTAAATTCTAATTTATGTTTTGGAGCTTTGTTTAATTCATTTAGTTGTAATGCAATTGCTTTCTTGCTATTACCTTACATTACACAGAGTTTGGTGCCAGAGAGAAGCAAATAGAACTGCTGTAACTCTTTGGGATTTGTTAGACATGCTAGATACTCATAATCATTAGAACATGATTCATCGTTAATTATTACTATTATTATTAATTTAATTTATATACTGCCCTATACCCAGAGGTCTCAGGACGGTTCTATCCCAAAATATGGCCGTGTCACATGTGAACACCCCCCAACCTTGACAATCTGATTGCCTGAAATAGCATTACTTAAAAATCAGGGATGAGTTTCAACCCTTGAGAAAACCTGAACAGACTGTTTCAATCATGTGAGAAAATGCTTTTCAGAGAAGCTTTGTAGCTTAATTTGAGACAGGGTTTGCCAAGTGCTAGAGGGTCAGCTTTGAAAGATGTGAAGGAACAACAATGAAGAGCAAGACATCCGTAGGCTGCCATCAAATTTTGCCGAAACCACCATTCAAGATGGATTTTCAAGGTTCCTGCTTAGGCAAAATATGAGGAGTTCTGAAGGACAATGAGAAATGACCATGTTTCAGTGACATGGCCTCTGGTTTGCAGGCAGAAGGCTTCCTTTTCAGTCCCTGGCATCTTTAGTTAAAAGGACCCGGGAGCAGGTTCTCGTAAGGCAGAGCTCTTACCATCTGCTCCCTGGAAAAGCCAGGTATCACACCAAAGAACTTCTCTGTACAATGTGCTCAACCACTGAGTTCCTTTCTTATGAACACATCCCAATTGCAAACAGAGAGGAGCTTTGGGTTCCCAAGGCACTCACATGCAGGCCATTAGCTAGTGTGAACCAATCCTATGAGTCCTACCTCAGATCTTACTGCAAAAATGGACATTGGGCGAAATATTACTGATATGCACCACGTAAAATCATAGGGCTGAAAAGATTTCCAAAGAGTTCCATCTATTCCAAAGCATTCTGTAGAACAGCACTTACTATTTATTCTTGGATCTGAGATGATTTTAGTCATCAAAATGCACATGTATTTCTAAAAATAGTTTTGTCTCAGTAATGCACATTGTCAAAACTGCTAAAGATTCTCTGAAAGAGCACTGGCAACCACACTGCAGTCAGTCATATTTGTATTATAAAAGTTTTGTATTTATCTAAAAGTTCTGTATTTCCATTCCTAGAATATATGTGTTCCACAGGCCACGGCTATTATATGCTGTACTCCAAAGACTGTTAACAGCTTGAGTGGGAGATTGCTATCTATCATGGCAACAGACAGCCACCTATCAAAGAAAATGTACAGCATCTGAAGAAGTATGGTACAAAAAAGAAATGAATACCAAATTGCCATGAAGTTCTGAGCTAAAATAAAAAAACACAAAGATAAGCCATAGATCAAAGCAATATTCCGCCTATCAAACCTGTCTTTGAAAGGTTTAGCTTTCATTTTCATTGCTTTTCATTTGAAGTGTCATTGAAATCAGCACTATTTACTTCCAAGTAAATGTGTCTGGGATAAAGGCCCCGTGTTCTGTTCATGCCACTAGACTTCCTTGGGGGAAATAGCTGAGGAACATCTGCAAAATAAATGTAAAGAGCTGGATGGCCATCTGTCATGGATGCTTTAGCTGAGATTCCTGTATTGCAGGGGGGTGAACTAGATGCCCCTCATGGTCCCTTCCAACTCTATGAATCTATGACTTCAGGCAATTTTTAAAAACCCACAACATTACTTTAATCTCCAGTGTTTGTTTCTGTAATGGCCTTTGGCCTTGGTTAATATGAGGGTGAGCTGATCTGTTCAACTTGCCATCTTACCGGGTAGGCTACCTGGCACATCGAGCTCTTTCTTCTGAGTAAGGATAGGCAAATCTGTTAATTTCCATTTCCATTCCTCGCTTTTTTCCAGACTTAAGTTCCATTCTCCACATCTCCACATCAGTTTGCACTTAAAGTCCCAATGAACATTCATCAGCATCTTGGTGCAATTTGTCCTACTACGGTATACGCATTTCCGTATGAAATTTTGGCTAATGTACACATGTTTACAAAGCAATACTCCCTAATGCAATGCATTTTTCTATGCTGTTTTTACCAATAGATGCCTTATGCACACTTTTCCCTAGTATATGCATTTTCTATACACATGACTTGGCTGGAGAACTGCATTGCAAAATTTGGAGAAGTGTGAATTTCAAAGGATGGCTGCATTTGAGTTGCTTTTTATCTCTTGGGGGGGTGTTAAAGCAGTCCTTGCCACTTCTCAGTCCTCAGCTGAATCCAAAGCTATCCACAGAGTTTATATCTGAGTTCTCAAGAGGGAGAGAAATTATGGAAAAACAAGCAAGGAATGTGTGGCTCCATTTTAAAAGTACAGGTTCCTGGGTCAGTGTTTGAAATCTTGTCTTTTTTATAAGACTATTAATTTAAGAAGGCTATCCATCCAGTTTCACGGACTAGGATTTGGTGCTGATCCTCAAGCCTTAAAGAAATAACACAAGATCTGAGCTGTCACTGAACTTCTGTTGGGGAGCAAATCTTTACAGGGTCTTCTCTTCTATCAAATAATAAAAGAAAGCAAAGCTCACACACTTGCACCTAAGAAACTGGTTCTACATTAGTTTTTCTTCCCTCCCACTATAAAAAACAGATGGTTGGAATTATTAATAAAATAAATTCTCAAAAGTTCTCACAAGTACTGACTGTTCTCTTGCCCAGCTAGTTCTATAAAAATAGAAACAGTTAATGCTCTCCTGAAAACCCTAAGCACTAAATATGGTCCAAAGGTATGAGTCACACTCCTTGCTGAAGCTAAGCAGGTCAGGGTCTGATCAGTGCCTGGATAGCAGACCACCTGGGAAACAAAGTACACTACCTTGGTGGGAGATCTCATATACGCAGCTTAGAGCTCAGTGACGGAAGGAGGTGGGATAAATGTAATGAACAAGTAAATAAATGTACAGGTATGCATCCAACACTGCTGTTTTCTATGCACAGCCGACTTCCACTTGTGAATTAGAACCTGCCCCTCGCTCTCCTCTCCAACCCCCTAAACCCCCTCAAAATCTGCTCCAGAAGGTTTGGAGACTCTCTGGAGCAGATTCAGAGGCACACTGAGAGAAGAGAGGAAAGACAAGTCCCATTGCATAAGCACAACTCCATTTGTACAGTACAGTGGTACCTTGGTTTTCAAACAACTTGGAACCCAAACACTGCAAACCTGGAAGTAAGTGTTCTGGTTTGCGAACTTTTTTTGGAAGCCGAGCGTGCTCCATTTTGAGTGTTACGTTTCTGATTTGAGTGCCACACTTTCATTTTGAGTGTTATGCTTCTGATTTGAGTGTTCCACTTCCGTTTTGAGTGTCTGTCTGTTTTTGCTATTTATTTTGCATTTTTGTTTTTGCAGCTCTTTTTTGTGACTGTGTGGAACCAAGTTCAGCTACTGATTGATTGATTGATTGATTGTGTGACTGCAGTACATTTTTATTGCTCTCATTTTATGGATCAATGTTCTCGTTAGATAGTAAAATTCATGTTAAATTGCTGTTTTAGGGGTTGTTTTTAAAAGTCTGGAATGGGTTAATCCATTTTGCATTACTCTCTATGGGAAAGCGTGTCTTTGTTTTGGAACGCTTTGGTTTTGGAACGGATTTCCGGAATGGATTAAGTTTGAGAACCAAGGTACCACTGTACAGTCGTACCTTGGTTCTCGAACAGAATCCATTCCGGAAGTCCATTTGATTTCCAAAACGTTTGAAACCCAAGGTACGACTGTACTGGATAGTCCCTTCTAAAGAAGCTGCAGTGAGTTCAATGGAATTTCCTCCTTTAGGCTTGATTAGTTGCAGCTTTAAGCTCCTACATTGCTGGTATTTTACAACAATTAAGCTACATTTGAGCTACAAAACAACATTAAGCATGTGGGAGGAAATATAAAGACTTAGCCACTATTTACCATATGTAACAGTCATGAGGTAACATTTCTCCCTCCTGATAGTGTTTCGGTCTCTCCAGCCTGATTTGTAACTACCCTTACTGAACATTGTTCCAAAGCTATTGCTGGTGGTGGTCTGGTTAACCATTATCAAGCTTTAGCTGAACCTAAAAACCCTCCAGCTATTGGACAGGAGTGCCTAGCGTACTCTGGTCCATGGGGTCACGAAGAGTCAGAAACGACTAAACGACTAAACAACATATTGTTGGATGTTTGGGAGGGAGCCATCATGGATAAATTGACCCACCAAGTTATGGGACACCTTTTTTTTAATAAATGGATCTGATCAGCACTTTTTTTTTTCCTTAAAAAAATGTTTATGGGTACTCTCATTTTCCTACTCATATTGAAATACTGCCCCTCAGTGAGGCCAAACTTGGATTCACAAAATGTTTAGGGGTATGAATATCCCTGCGTTCCACCCTCCACAGAAAAAAAGCACTGGGTCTGATGTATAACTTAATATGGTTTTGCTTGACTTTGTCATAACGATGCTTTCATTTTATACCAAATTTTCAATTAGCCAAAATGAAAATTTAGTAGAAAGGATACTTAATTTTCAGTAACATCAATGAAAAGATGGAATGGTGGACAGGCTCATTTTTGTACCAAAGCTTAATTGTATATTTCAGCCAATGAGAATTAACTATGGTACTCCAAGCCATAGTTCACAACCTTTTTTGTTTTGATATAGTGCTGGAATAACTTCAGATAAATGCTTTCTTTTGCTTTGCGTTTCTACCAACAAATGTGTCCAAGTAAAGATGCCATTTAGCCTGAACTAGAACATTGCTGCCCTCAAAATGAAACACCTGAAACTGGGTGACAAAAGGTGTGCCATCTTTTTGAATACTGTATTAGAATAAGCAACTACTTCTTCATTGTGAACTCACCAGTGTTGCATATTTGGAGGGTGGGGGTTTTAACATACAATTCTAGAAATAGATTCAGCCAGAAGGCTGAAGCAAGCAGACCAAAATACTTTTAGGCCTAATTGTTACCTGTACAGCATCACAGGCAAAGATTGCTTATTATGAGACACAGCTGTACAACTAGCACAGTAACCATCTACAGACTCAAGTACTGTGCGATCATCAGCGTATAGAACAAAGCGGCAATTTTTGCTGAAGGAAACCACAGGGGGAATACACTGGACTGACAACTGACTGGAATTCAATTTACTGAAGTGATATTGAAATATGGAGGAGAGGTAGCAGCAGACTGATTACGGTTCGAAAGCTGCATTGCTAATACTGTCTCATGAACCTGTTGTCACCATGGCAACATGGTCATCAGAGCTATCCAGGAAACTGGCAACACTACCCGACTGTTCATTTACATTTTTGTGCTAGATACTTAAAAGACGTATGATTTTATAAGGTGCGAGAGGGGGGAACAAAATAGAAAATGATGCCCAGAGTAGAGCAACAACCCATCACCACTGCCATTTCTAGATACATACATATATACATAAAAAGACAGACGGACAGGAATTTATTTGACTTTATAGGATATGAATATTACTGTATTTCAGGAAGTAACCAGGATTTTACAAGCACTAACGGCAATATTTGATGCCTCTCTGTTTTACAATGATCAGATTTAAGGTGGTTTGGTTCCACAAATGCAATGGAATTAAACTGGTTTAAACCTAAGTACCCTGGCTTCATTGGTCTGTGGATCAGACTGGAAGCTTAGGTGTTCATTTTAAGCCCTCTTAGTGCTCCCGCATGTGGACTTTATTTAGGTCAGATACATCTTGGCCATGTTGAAGTTACACTAAACGCCCACTACCAAATGCTTTCTGGCAAGGCAGAGTTCCCATGCAGAACACAAACAAAATTGTGAGTCTTCTCTCCTCCACCTGTCCCTAATCCCCTTACTTTTGTGGGTAGTAGTATGGCAAAAGTGTCAGGGGAATTGTCACCCTGTCCCATCATGGAGCTCCAAGGGTACTAGACTGAGATATGTCGTCTCTTGCTTTGCTTTTCATTGGAGCAGAATATTGATATTTTAATTGTGTTACCTTCACAACATGAGCCATAAACTTCCAAGTTTAGAGGTCTCATCTACACCCAGGGGTGGACCTGTGTACTATGATGCCCTGTGCGAGGTCAACATTTGGCATCCCGCCTTGCCCCAGTCTCCTGCTGTCTTCCCAAAGGTGGGTAGGAGGAACCTGGCTTTGGAAAGGAGGTGTGAGGGCTCTAGCAGGGTCCTAGAAGTCTCCTAGAGGTCTTCCCAAAGTTGGAAAACACTAACTAGGCTTTCAAAAGGAGGCAAGAGGACTCTAGGACCCTGTCAGAGCCCCACAGCTCCTTTCCAAAGCCTTGTTTACTAGGCTTTGAGATGGTGCCCCCTTGGTTCAGCACCCAGTGCATGCTCTGAATCCACACCTGCTACATCATATCTGACCAATAAATAAAGCCCCGAAGAAATACAGTTTTCAGGCAATTCAACTCATTTCACTTGTTCTTGCACCAAAGAAAACATATAACTTAAAATTACATTATGGTTGCAATTCTATGCTATTGGGGAGTAAATGCACATTCTTCACACAAAGTATTGGGCTGTGAGTTGATCCTGCTTCTCTTCCACACCCCAGACATTCATTTTGACTTACTGTTTTGTTAATATCATCCCTTGAAAACTGGGACATTTAAGTTTTCTAAAGGCTCTGTCTTTTCCTTTATAGTGTACAAGTTGGGCTCCTGTAGCTTTACAGACTGAGGGATATGAAAAATAGTATCAATAAACTTTTCAATGCCTCTCTAAAAATTCATAAAGCAGTTCCCCAGTAACATATGAGGACTACACAGTGCAGTGACATATATAATGATTTTTTTTACGCTGACACTTGTTTGAGAGGACCTGCTTATCTCACTCAGGGCCTCTGTGTTTATGAGTAATGTTGCCATCAGAAACACATGCTGATAAAACATGCATTTCACCTTTCCCTCGCAGCAATGGTTTACTCTCTCCCTATTTTTTTGGCCAAAAAGTGTGCTTTACCTCAGAAGCAAAGGTAATTTTGAAGTGGCAAAGAAAATTGTATCTTTGAAGAAAAATGAGGAACCATTCCTTTGTGTGCTAAAGTGAACTTCCCTGCATGTTCCCCCTCCCTATTTCCCAGTGGGTGTTTGAAACCACTGTGAAGCTGAAATGCCAGGCAAAACTGCACTAACATACAAAGGAAGCATATTTATTTGCACACAAACATTTATATGCACGAGAAGCAGTAGATTATCGTCACCACATGTTCACAGGCAGTGAGGGCATGAGTGAGGGACAGCTTACCTCACTCACCAACATACAGATTAGAGGCTGCTGCTGCTGCCTGCCCTCCTTTCTCCATCTCCATTTCCATTTCAGAGCAACAGGCATACTATTCAAGGTAAGTGAGGTAGCTTTGGGAAGGGCCATAGCTCAGTGGTAGAGAATCAGCCTTGCATACAGAAGGTTCCTAGTTGAATCCCCCGCAACTCCAGGTGAGGCTAGGAATGGTCTGAAACCCTGGAGAGGCACTGCGAGAGCGTGGAAATGTAAGGTAAAAGGTAAAGGACCGCTGGACGGTTAAGTCCAGTCAAAGGCGACTATGGGGTTGCGGCGCTCATCTCGCTTTCAGGCTGAGGGATCTGGCGTTTGTCCACAGGCAGCTTTCCGGGTCATGTCACCAGCATGACTAAACCACTCCTGGCACAACAGAACACTGTGATGGAAACCAGAGTGCACGGAAACACCGTTTACCTTCCCACCACAGTGGTACCTATTTATTTGCTTGCACTGGTATGCTTTCGAACTGCTAGGTTGGCAGGAGCTGGGACAGAGCAACGGGAGTTCACGCCATCGCAGGGATTCGAACTGCCGACCTTCTGATCAGCTAGCCCGAGAGGCTCAGTGGTTTAGACCACAGCACCACCCGCATCAGCATGGACAATACTGAGCTATAGCATTTTATCCTAGCAGTTTTATCCAAAGGAAAAATACATAATGGATGCATGCAGAAGTACGCAATGTGACTTCTGACTGAACCCATGGGGTAAGTGCACTTTCCAAGCTTTGTACAGATGTTCAATTGTCACTTTGGGACTGAGCTCAGGAGAAACCCATTCTAAATGTTCACAGCAGAAGCTGGCTTTGCAGAGCATTGATTTGAAGCAGAGTCCCAGTGAGATTGTGTAGTCATTCCTTCCCCACTCCCTGGCGGCTAAGGAGGGCAGGAACCAAGAACAGTGCAATGAGCAATGAGCATGCTCAGTGAGTGCAGAATGTTCCCCAAATGCTGGGAGAGGAGGAAATGGAAAAACGGGAGGGAAGAGGATTGGAAAGAAGTATCTTGAACAGCAACACTACAACATCGTGTGGCAAGTCCTGCCAGTTAAGAATAATTGCCACTGACTAACAGATACTTTAGGGATGTCTATAATTTCTTTCAGGGAATGCTATATTGTAACCTGCATGTATCTCAAAAGTGTGCAAAGTGGTATTAGGGAAATTAAGTCGAAACCAAATTAATAACCTCTACTGAAATAAATAGCTGAGACACAATCCTCACAGTGAAGCTTAAGCAGTTTCAGTGAAGAATTTTCAAAAAGAAAAAAAGAAAAAGGCTGCAGTTCAGTTTTGCAGAGAACTGAATACTTTTGTGCCTATTAGTAACACTTGTCAGTACAGTGGTAATGTCAAGTATCAAGTCTATCTTTCAGGGCATGAAATATTACTATGAGCTCAAATACACAATGAGAAAAGTCATAAGGCACAGTTTTTACTGAGTTATCCCATTATTCCACAAGGAATTTCATTTATAAAAATATTTCCAGCATATTAGAAAGCAAATAAACAAGCACCTAGTATATGAGGGAAGAGAATTCTATGCTAGCCTTCACTGTGGCATGCTAATTTTGTATGTACAGGAAGGGATCAAATACACACACACAATTACCTGGAAACTGAAATGGAGGTGGTGAGGGGGGGGGGAAATGTCATCATCCTAGCAATTAAGTTTTTTGTTGGAATAGTGTATGGTTTGGAACATATCCCATTGGGACTTCTCATTTCTTTGGCTGCTATGATACAGTATTTGGCAATTTCAGTGTCAAAATATACATTTAGAGGATATGTATATGTGGTTGACTATGTGTTTAAATAAATATTTTGGGAGTTGTTTTTTAATGCTGATTAATGTGGAAATGGAATGGAACAGAATTATGGTCCAGTAATTTCAATGGGTCTAATCTGAGGAAAACTTAGTTGAATTCCACCCTATGTAATTTTAATAAGAGCTTGTGGTGGGGTTTTTTGTCTTCAAGTTTCTCATATAATTCAACTCCTAGTGAAAATAATCTCCCGAAACAGCACAAATTCTCAAGCAATGCAGCAGAGCAACTGTCTGTGCCTCTAAAAACTACTTTAGCATCACCTCACAAATGAAAAAAGCAACAGTTCTCCTTCATTTTGCAAAATTTAGCGTCCCCTCTGTATACGGTCCTTCTGGGTACATCAATACCAACATTTTACTGGGCGTGGGGCATTGAAAGACCAGAGCACAGTTGTACTGATGAAAAGGTGGGGAGTAGTTGGTAGGAGTTACTTGGAAGAAAAGATTAAAGCAGCTGCATGATGAAAACACTTGAAAGATGTGAATATCAAGGAGGAAGATTAATTTTCTCACATACAACAAGGCAGATTATCTAGGAGTAATAAGATTAAGCTTGTCAAAGGAAAATTTATGATGAGTATCAGGAACATATCAAAGTAGAGTCAATAGGCAAAAATAATTGTCTTGCAAAGTGGTATCCCTATTACTTAATTTGTTTAAATTTGGGGTGGATAATACATTTAGGATTACCTGACAGAAATCAACACTGACTGGGAATGAAATTGAAATAAGGTTCTTGTTTTTTAGGATGTATTATGGCAAAATTCTGCATATACTGATAGAGTCCCTTCATATCAATAGGACTACAGAAAGAGTTCTATACTTGTTCTCTGATCTGTATACCTCCCTCCTTATATTGGGCCAGTTTATACATGCATGTTGATCAATTGGTGATTACACCATCAAGTGATGACTTGCAGATTAAACCCAACAGAGTTTTCCTATCACATTACACTCTAAAGTAAATCCATATGGAGAGGGATAATTTAAAGTGATGTGTGTTTTCCCACCCATCAATTCTCTGCCCCCAACACTAAACATAAACCCATGTGGGCTTTTCCTCCCACATGATGGCTTCACACAGGCATGTCAATGGCCACTGTGAGTACTGGATGGTTGACTAGTCTTTGCCAGTAGGAGAGCTCTGCAGTTCTGGAGATTCCAGTGTGGTGTAGTGGTTAAGAGCGGTAGTCTCGTAATCTGGGGAATTGGGTTCACGTCTCCGCTCCTCCACATGCAGCTGCTGGGTGACCTTGGGCTAGTTATACTTCTCTGAAGTCTCTCAGCCCCACTCACCTCACAGAGTGTTTGTTGTGGGGGAGGAAGGGAAAGGAGAATGTTGGCCCCTTTGAGACTCCTTAAAGGGAGTGAAAGGCGGGATATCAAATCCAAACTCTTCTTCTTCTTCTTCTTCTTCTTCTTCTTCTTCTTCTTCTTCTTCTTCATTCCATGCTACTGCTCCCAATGTTTCCATGGTAGTAACTGTCATGAGGCTATCGAAACAGAGGAATAGCAGAGAAGAGCTGCCAATGGACCACTGGCTCTAAAGATGGCCCGTTTCTTGAAGAGGTCCCCAGCCAGAACTTATGGTTCCCATACACATGCACAATCCCTGCCCTGGACCACATGAAATGACAGGGCTGTGGATGCAGCTGAGAATCCTCTACTCAGTGTCTCCTTAACCCCAGTTAGGATTGCTCCCTAACCTGACAATCTCAAACATGCTGTTGTGTTCCATGGGGCTTAATTCCTAGAGAGTGTGTTTGGAATTACAGTCAGATTCAAGCTGCAGGCTGTTCAAGCAAGTGCAACAGTTTTATCTTCCTTTGTACAACCCATCCCAGTTTCAAATATACCTGTTGTGCTGTAAAATAATTTCAGATGTTTTGGGCACCACAGCCTTCCTGTTTCCCGAGCACTGTGCCAAATGGTTGTTCCACTGACCATATATTCTCTGGATCGGCTCCTGATGCCAACTTCAATTATTTTACATTTCTTTATCATGAACCAGCCTTGCCACCGGCTTAAACAACCCTTTTCCAGAATTGCATTGCACTGTTTGCTAGCTTTGCAGCTTCAGTGTCATCTTTTAAGAGAACATATATGAGTCGGAGCACTGAGCAATTCAACTCTAAATTCAGCCTTATGTGAGCAAATGCAGGCATAATACACCAAGTGCTCGTTGGGGGATTCTAGTCTGAGAACAAAGCTTTCTTCTGTGCTTCATGCCGTTCAGCAATAGCATTGATTTTATTTTTACCTTTTATATATATATGAAAACCCTATCAAATCCTAAACTTGTTTTGTGTAAGATGGTATTTTCTTAATCCTCTTCTATCTGTATCACCCACTACTCTAAGTGCCAATTCCACCCCCCCACACACAAAAGACTAGTGTTTACACTGAAGCATTGACATTTTAGCATTTTTGTTTTTGAACAAATGGAGGCCTTAATAAAGGAAACAAAGATGAGCATCCTTTTGATTGCCCCTTTGTATCGGCTGCCTGCGATGTGTGATTCAGTAAAGTACAGCCCTGCGGTGGCCCTTTGATGCTGGCTTTTATCTACCTGTCCTCTTCACCCATTCACTGAATGCAGGCAGCCAAGTGGGATTTAACACTTTTTTTAAAGCGGCAGTTAACTCCTGGCCACTTTAAGCCTTAAAAGCCACCAGACCAGCAGGGAAATAAGTCACCTTTTTCTCATCTTTGAATTCTAACCTCTATTTCACCCCACTTCACAGCTGAATACCTTGTAAAGCAAAAGAATCAAAGGGCACTTGAACAGTCTCCACGTATATATAAGTGCACACAAAGCCTTCCACTTTGGGGGCTGCCAGGGCAAATGCCTGGCCTCATGACCAGATGTGGCTGCAAACCAAACAACAGACAAAGAGACATGCATGGATAAATATTGGCAACAACTTTATTGAGTAACAGACATAGCTGGGGTTGGCATGCAATAGGGTCAGGATCTGTTGACCGAAGGACTTCCTCACAACATGCCTGCTGGAGCATCCAATGGGAGTTATCCAGCTTCAAGAACCTAGCATGGTACAAAAACATGTGACTAGGACCACTGGTAGCCTGAGATGGCTACTGGCCAACCCAGCCCACTTGAACTAGGGCCAGGGACAGTTCACCTCTCAGGCCCCTTAAGGGTGTCCCCCTTTAGACTTGGACCCTACCCAATGCCATTTCCTTCTCAAGGTCTTGTGATACCATTGGCTAAGCCAGTTCCTTGTGCTTTGACACACACCTGTCCCAAAGCTCTGGCTTGACTCACTCCCCACTGGGCAAGTGAAAAGGGAAGATTGCTGTCTGTTATGCAGTTCACTATGCAGCTCACATCACAAAGGATATGCTCCCTTGTCATTTCTTGTACTGGGTTTCACAGTGCTTCCCACAAAGACACACAGATCTTTTCCAAATCGATACAATCATGTGTTCGGCAAATGACGACAAAAAGGACACTCCTTGAACAGTTAATATTTAAACTTTGCTTAGAAACAGGAAAGTAATATTTCAGTACTTCTTGCTCTACTTTTCAATGCTTCTTTCTGTTCTACTTTTGACAGTTTCTCCTACAGTTCAGGAAGATGGGGGAGATTAAAAGAGCCCATCCCGTCAAGCCATTTAACGTAAGTTGAAAACCATCGTATTTACCAACAATATCTTCTGCAGTCTTTTTGTGTGCTTGACAGGAAATGCTTGGAATAGCTATTGCCTTGCAAACTTTTTCATATCTGCCCTGTCCTAGGGAGAGAACAGCAATTTCTCACTTGCGTTAGTATGACAAGATGGAACTAACATCTACAAGTGATATCAGCATAAATGATCATCAGCACTTGCTGTGCATCTATCTCCTACAATATGCACTTCCCAACGCATTTTAAGATACATTGGTAATTGTGGAAGAAAGTGAGGCTGTCTACAGCTGGCTCTCTGCTTCAGATAAGAACATGTCCCCAATCTTTATTTATAAGTTGTGTAAAAAAAAAAAAACAGACAGAAAGACAGAAGTCTCTCGGTTCTTTAGCTTGTAATAGAGATGTCACTGTTTTGTTTGCAGTAACTCCACAGCCACTGAATGTTTACTGACACTGATCCATAAAAGATGCCCACAAGAAAACTACATATCAACCTGTTCCCTCATATTTAATATAAGTGGTGGCTACATACAAGCCACATTCCTTGACCTGGATCTGTTTTTCTCCAAACTAAAGATGGGGTAGGTGTCCTGGGCATTTTCTTCATGTTATTCCATGCTGTGTGCGAGGACCAATTTTGGGGTTTTACCCTCTGGGTAAAATCATGTAATGTCATGCCATCTGCACTGTGTAAAGCATTCTTTGGAAGAGTCCTTCAAAATCTATACATTTGTCTCCCACTCTTTCCTCAAAAGCTTGATAATGGTGGACATCAGGCATTGCTAACATTTTTGGCATAACACCCATATTTACTCTTGGCTAATTCTCCAAAGGTCACATGCCAGCAATGGGCATGGCTAAAAGTTTATGTTTCTACCCTACACCCTTGTGTGCATGCACACACATGCACATACCCACATCCTTAGTTGATGCATGCAAGCAAATTACTGCTTCCTCCCTGCACATCAAATGATTGAACTGATGACAGGAGGCATGTTTGCAATCCTCATCAGGGCTGGGTTGAGAGGGTTGAACCACTCCAACATATACACACCCACACTGTACCTATGTACATTCATTCATTCATTCTGCTACCATCAACACTGTTGTGCTCTTTTAGTTCTTACTTGAGGTCTTGGAGAATGAGGTAGTAGTGTCTTCACTGACTGGGTACTTAATTCAAGCAACATTACCACTTATACTGGATTATATTAACACTTGAATTCTGTCGTGTTTGTGCTGAATTCCTATGCTTTATGACAAAGAGTTTGTAGGAAGCCTGACTGAGGAATGCCAGAGAGTGTTCTTAACTGGAGGTTAGAGAAACATCTTAACATCTGGCAGGGACCCATTATGCTGCATTGGCTGCTTCTGCTGCTCTTTTGGAATGTTGTCAGTGGGCAGATTGTGCAACTGTCTCTGTGGGTGTTATCTATAGTTTAATCAGTATTTGCCTTGAATACTTCTACCCTGGGTTTTAGGTAGACATCACCAAATGGGTCCCATAAAAATCACTTAAAGCAATGATGATCACTGGAAATATGGCAGTGGGGAAACTGAGCAGGAGCAAAAACATCAGTAAGATGAAAACATCAGTCAACTCTGAAAATACTGTTACATGCACCCCAGCCTCTGAGCCATGACAAACATCAAGGCTACTAGTGCTTTTCTTGGGTTTGGTTTCGTTAGAATGAAGGTTACTAGATATCTTGTTTTTTTAATATAGGGCTTTATTTACATATATATATAAAACCTGAGCAAAAATGAAAGGGCTCGCAGCATTACCAGCCCAACAGATCTTGGTCCCCCATTATGTTTCCAAGACTCTCCTTCCCAATGTTCGCTCTGCAGGCTCCATAGTTCAGTGGTAAAAAGCCCTAGGTTTGATCCTCAGCATCTCCTGGTAGTTACCCTGTCTAAAATCCTGGAAAGCTGCTACCAGTCAGTGTAGACAATATTGAGCTAGATAGACCAATTTGTCTCATTTGTATAAAGCAGCTTCCTATGTTCCTCCTGCGACACCTGATAATTTGCCGCTCTTTTCGCACTGTATTCCGCCACTCCTCTTCAAAGCAGGTTTCCTGGCTTTAAGCCTAATTACTGCCTACATGTACTGAAAGTATTTTCCTGGGGAGAGCCAACATATGATGGGCTGTCAAGGAACAATAGCTAGCAGCATGTGAAAAACATGCTGGTGTGGAACCACCATCATTTCTACAGCATTTTCAACACAGAGAAAATAAAGTGAACAGCACTTAGCTCCTGGCTTTGCTAGACAATACAATCCTCAAAGCAGCACTCTGTCGAAAACACAGTTTATCACATTAGGCTGGTTCTTACATCCACACTCATCACTGGATGATTTCAGCATCCAGTAATGATAGTAATGACTTGATTGTGATCTTAGTATATCAAACAACACATAGAAAAAAAGACAATGTATTTAGCGGGAATCAGCTCCCACAGGTACAGTAGCTATGAATCAGCACACAAACAAGTTATCAAGAGATGCATGTGTGTATATATGAAATGGCCCATTTGTTTTCTCACCTTGTCTTTCAGGATTAGTGCAGCTTTGGAGCACTGAAAAACAAGATTACCTGGAGGATGGAATGTCTGTGCAATATTCAGCTGCCATGAGAGTGCTGATTTAGATCAATTAAACTACAAAACCTGTACACACTTATATGGAACTCATAGGAACTTACTTCTTATTAGAGATGTAGAAGGTTGTGCTCTTAGTCATACTAGAATGCAGTGTAAAACCAGCTCAGATTGTCGTTTGGGATGAAATAAGAAATTATAGTGAGATAACATTAAAACAATTGTAAATATATCTTGTAACAACCACGAAATCCTATTTTTTCTTTATTGCATTTCTAAATCTTCAAAGGTGTTTGGGTTTGTAGCCACAGTGCCGTGAGCAGAGGGATTGCCAGAGGGCAATTGAACTTGTTTGCCCCTCTCCCGGATCATTGTAGGGCCAAATCCTATGCCAGGCTATTAAGGAGAAAGAGAAGACTAGTTATCATTTTCCATATTTCTATCACTCCACCTCTTCCAGTCAAAGAATGAACTTTTGTCTCCCCCCATGCAGAGCAAGCAGGCTGGGTGAGAATGTGGGAGGAGAGAACAGGCCTTCTGTTCCCTTTTAGCAGTCTCCATGACAGGAATGGGGAATCTTTGACCTGCTGGATGCTGTTTGACTTCCACTTCCATCAACCCCAGCTAGCATGGCGGGGGTGAAGGGAGGTAACGCCTAACAACTTCTGATGGGGCACAGGTTCCTTATCCCTGTGTTATCCTCCCTCTATACATGAACACGGTCCTCATGGTTGCCTGGATCAAACCATTTAAAAATATGTTCGGTTCATTTTCAAAATGGTTGAAACTAACACTTGCTTCAAAATACAGAAGTATATAGTGTCACCGGCAAGTTCAGACTAAGGATATGCTGAACATCTACTAGAGGGGAAAAGACACCATTTTAGGTTCTGGTAAATGGTTTTTCATAGGAAAGCATAACACATGGTTGTGACATCAGATATATCTGACCACGATAGGCATGGGCAGCACATTTCATTAGGGTGTGCACCAAAAGAAATTTGTTTTAAAGGTGAACATTTTTTTTAATACGTGCTCATCCTCATGCTCAGTTCTAAAGGACCTTTATTTTACTAAGCTAAAACTTAGCTTTTAAAAAATTAACAGCTGGATGTTACTTACAAAATAAAAACTTAAAAAATGAGGCACAAAATACTTTTCTTTCTTTCTTTTTACTGTAACGATAACCAGACTTTTATAAAGATAAAGTCAATTTTCATGATCTCTATCTTTAACCCAAGTTGACCAAAACAGATTAAGGTTTCTTCATCTTCCCTCCTCCTTCCTTACTGCCACCACAGAAGCCAATCACACACACCCTTCTCGAAACAGATGCAGGCAGCAGCTGAAGATCCATTCCATCCTTTTTATTCTGCCTGCATCTCTCTCTGCGTCTCTGTCTGTCTGTCTGTCTGTCTGTCTGCCTGCCTGTCTTTCTCTCTCCCTCTCTCTTCTTCCTTCCTCCTCCCTTCCAATGGTATTGACAGCTAAGGGAGTCAAGTTGCCCCTCTATACCCTCTCCTCTTCACCATGATCCCCATTATTTAAAAACACTAGGGTGTGCCTGAATACACCTGGCACACCCTGTGTACATGCCTTTGGTACCCACCTATCTGCAGTAGGGGCAGTCTTGGATGCAGTCATTCAGTGCAGAAGGTTCCTATAAGATCCACAGTGCCTGGGCGCAGTCTCACAGATCCCCTGTCTGTCCATGTGGTAGGTATGATGGATTTGTAGCCTGTGCATAGACACAAGATCAAGCAATGTGCTTTTGCCAAATCTGGCAGCACAGCACACTGATGCATTTTGTGCTGTTATCAGTTATCAGGAGCACAGGTTGTTCTCATGTGGCCACGCTCTTAGAACATTTTGGGTTTTCTCAGTACGCACAATGAACTCCCTCTTTTAACTTTCTGCTTGTTCCTTTACAGCTTCTTCTTTGTGCTTTTTCCTCTATAGCATTTTAATGCATTAAATATAATAATAAAGGAGGCTCAAAAAAGAAATGAAACTCCAATATGACAATATAATTAAATTACTTTAGTATCCCGCTTATCTTCTGGTTTTCAGATCTGTGAGTTAAATACGGCACCAATTCAATTTCCTTAAACACTTGACAGGACCTATTTTCTCTGAGATTTCTTCCTAACAGGCTTTCAGTCACATTAAGTGCTCAGAAAGTGTACTGAAGTTGTATTTTATCACATAGCCCTAATTGAGCTGTCTGGACTAAAGTAGCTGAATGTTACAGAAATGTTTATTATACAAACCCACTTCATCTGAAGCTAGAAAAAGAGCATTTTTGTAATTTATCCCTGCAAAGGGCTAGGAAAAAGGCCTTTAATCACCTTTCTCATTTCCGTGAATTATGTTTACACCTCCGTGAATCTGGTTTTGCTCCAACCAATAGACAAGAGATACCTCCAACATTTCATGGCTGACTCTCATTATGCTGGTTGGCCCTTGTTTCAGATCAAGAAATATGTCTTAATTCCATATCATAGGCAGTAAAACCAACCATGTCTCTTTTATTTACAACCAGTTTCTATTCCAGTCGCTATGACTGGAGCCAAATTATGATCTTGGTGCTAATGAAATGTGCCTGACTATAACCCTCTAATTTCATCTCCATTTCACCTCACGCTCTTTTTTGTGACTTATTTATCTCTTTTAAAGCCCCAGTTCAAATCCTCTTGGCACCAGTAGTATCAATTGCTCTCTTTGCAACAAATTGGCCTTGGGGAACAATGTTAGCTTCTTTTGCAGCTGGCTTCAAGCTGACTTCAAACTAGAAAAGTTAAATAATCAAGCCAGGACCACCCCTCATCCTGCATCTCTCTATTATTCCAACTAATGTGCCTGCCAGAGGTGTCAGGGAGTACCTGGCAAAACAGCAGCAATCACTAATGCCTTGGAATAATAATGGGGTGTGTCCATTCAAAACCATAGGGGGGAAGTGGTGGTAACACTTGCTGATCTTAGTAAGGCACCTGAATAAACATTTTGAAATGTCAACGGTATATTCAGGCATGTGACCCATATAGTAGTCCTTAAGGAAGTCCCTGGAACAAAGAGGCTTGAGAATAAAGAGATTTCTGTGTTGAGGATGTCTCAAAACAATGTTCTTCCATAAGCTCCTTCCTACTCCATTAACATGAGAGTTAAAGTGATACTCTATGTTATGAGAGACAGAGACTTTCTAAACAGTCTTTCCCAACCTTTCCCCCATTTATGTGTCTGCAGTACAGAGCCTGTTCATTCAAGAAGATCCTGGGCTGTGTTCTGATGGGCACATTTGGTTCAAGCAGAGATCTGTTTGGGTATCATCATTGCCCTGGACTGAGGTTGCATCCTGGAACACATACTATGCTCCTGTTGTTTTAAAAACTGTTGCAGCACCATAAGGATGCAACATCACAAATTAGAAAGTGACCAGTGCAATCAGTAAGAAGCATCCTTGTTTAGTTAGCAAGACCCCTTTCTGCTTTCTATGTACTTCCTTCCTTTCATGAACTCCTCCTCCTCTTGTACTCAACTCAACTTGTCTTGTTTCACCTCCTTCTCCCAACTGCTGTCTCATTAAAATTCAGCATCCACACTAGACTTGCACTTTGATTGACTGACTGAATTCCCCCCCCCCCCCCCGTCCACACTTGGCAGGCATTTAATAGTAATTAAAGATTTCTCAAATCCGTTCAAAGGGTACTCAGATAATCAACAGGCAATGACTTTGATTGATAGTCACTGTCAGGAATGCAAGAAGATGAGACCTTTGAACAAATTTCCTTGAAGAAGCCTTTCTTGTGGTGAAAATATGCTCTGGACTGAAACACAGAGACAAATTTTCCCCATATGCCAACGATGCCAAAAAGAAGGACAGACTAGGGAAGATTTGCTGCAGCCTTCAAAATTTCTTTATGATCCCATTTCGCCCTGGGGTGTCTCTCCTTTTCTGTGTTAGCCTTGGCTCCTTAGTGGTATGACATTTCAACTAGATATCCACAGCAATAAAACTAGCACTGAAGCAGCCTTGGCTGCTTAGGAATTAAGACAGAAAGTGAATCCTGTGGGTTTTAAAATAATGAGAAGAGATGGCAAAACCAACAGCAGTGGTAAAAGGGCAAGAACAGTTAAAGAGTCTCCATGGGTCATCTTCGGAAAACATATTATTTCTGTATACATTCTCTTGATTTAGTGCCTGCTACATAAGGGCTGTACTACCACGAAAACTAATAAATCATTGCTCGGGATGACAGTTTTAGCACCTGTGCTTTATCATACAGCGGGGAACCTTGTAAATTACCCAGAGAAGCAACTGGTGGCCATACAGCATGTCTGGGAGAATCATTCAACACCCATCCTGGCACACAGATTAACTTCATTCCATTGTCAGTAGCATATAAAACAAAACTAAAAATGACAGAGAGATGTACCCTCCTCCCCCCATTCTCCTATTAGTGCATAGGGCCAAATTCTGGCTCGTATACTCACTCAGCATCAATCCTGTTTGTGTGGTGGAAAAGCGGGGGTGTTGTAGGGGCCACCTTCACTATTCACATGTTATCCTAGGCCTCCAAAGATACTGCTGTATGCAAATAGGCCCTTCCTTGGACTGGCCCATATGCTGTAAAATCCTCCTCCTACAATAGCATAATGAAGATGGCTGGCATATAATATTGACAGGCACCAACATAATTCACACATACGTTTCACAGCTCAAAATGTGCTTCCTAGCAAATGGATGCTAGGAAGCAGCAATTGTCAACAGGGCTATTCTGCCTCAAGCATTGCTTCCTCTACATGACTGCATCTCTAGGGCCACTGTGCAAGGAGGATCTTCCAATAAATAAACCGGACCATTTTTTGATGGGTGGGAAATTGTATGAACTGGGCCTAGGTGTGGAATTTATATGTTACTTAGGGCCACAGGGCAGGTGAAATAAATGCCAAGTTCTTCACCATGAAAATAGTAGCAATAATTGCCTATATACTCAGTATAGTCCTTTAACACTTAGGCTTCAGTAACTGGGATGACTTCTAAATGAAACTGGTTCATCTTTGGCAGTATATTATGGCAGGGGGAAAACCATCCATGTCATTCCTTGTTAAATGAAAGATGCTTAGACACCCTGGATTTTCACTCTATATTGAAATAACTGGATCTTATTCCAAAACGTGTATACAGGCCACTGTCATCCGTACTGTAGCTGCCTTGTGCTGCTGTGCAGTTTTCAAATAGTATTTAAGGATCCCTGTTATTAGAAGCATGGCATTGAATTATGCAAACTGTCGCTCCAACCAAAAGAAATTTAGAAATACAGGTTTGCAAAAAGAGAAGAACTATATACAGTTTCAGAGTCCTGTCAATGGGGCCAAATTAATGCAGGCATAATGGGTTTTTTCCTCAAGGGGGTAGATGTGTGTGCCACTCCTTAGTTCAAGCACATGAGAAGCTGTGTACACCTTCAGTCAGTGATGGATAAATAAAGCCTAGCATTGCGTGGCAATAGCTGTCAAGTCGAATTGAAAGTCTGTGGATTGCATCAAATGTTGTGATAATGGAAGGTAGCATAATCTGGAACCTTGTGTGAGCAGTGGTAGATTCCTTTACCTGATTTCAGGTGATTCCTCCTCCCCACTCCAGTCCATAAGACAGAGCCTGAAACATCTGGTGAGTCTCCCCAACCCCAGAAGCAGGGGTTGTCTGAAGATACAAGGGTCTGCATCAGGGAGGAAGGGAAGGGGGCAATTGATTGCTTAAACTACCTTACACTTGCGCAAGGATAGATACAAGCTCAAACTTGTCACTTGTTTGCAGGGGAAAGCAATTTAATAGAAATGTGGAAAATTGGAATGTGCATTTGCAAATACGGAAGATATGTATAAATGAGTTTCAGCAGACAGAATCTAATAGAAATTGGTTATTATCCAAAGAGAATGAAGATTGTGTTACAGGCTTGAGTGTAAGAAGAACAACTCATAAAAAGATTGTTCATCCTTATTTCAGACTCAGTATTTTCTTCTCGCTTAAAAAAAAGTTAAACTTTTTCATCTTGTTACAATCTTTGTGGCAGGAATGAGGTTCAGAAGATTAGTGCTTCAGCTTTCTGAAAATTGCAAGTAATTTCAAGAGAAGCCAGAACACTTTCATTTTAGAGCATTTTAGTGCCCTATAGTTTAATTGGCAGACCATTCTATGTGCTTTCACGCTTTCTGCTCGCTGCTAGACTCGCTAAATTGTTGGTCACAGGTGAACTAGAGAGCCAAACAACTGGTGCTCGTAACATTATCTAACACAATCTTGCTATGCTATCCTCACAAGACATATTCCAGGTGCATATATTCAAGAAACGAGAGCTCAAAGGCCAACTACTCCAGACGCAATATTATTTTCCTTACGTATTTTCCCATATAATAAAAAAGTTTTTAAAGGAGATCACCGCACCCTTACCAGACAAGTGTTCATGTTCCTATCATTAGGAACCCTTAGTTAACATTTTACAATTGAGCAACCTTTCTACGTAGGGGAGGGAACTTAGCACAGGCTCTGCATGCAGAAAGTTCTATGTTCAATCCCCAACAGCTCTAGTTAGAGCTAAGAAAGACACCTGCTTAATACTCTTGAGAGCTTCTGCCAGTACTTAACCAGATGGGTTAATTGTGTAGCTCCATATAAGGCAGCTTCTACATAAGGACATAAGATGAGCCTGATGGGTCAGGCCAATCACCCATCTCACCTAACATCCTGTTCTCTCAGTGGCCAATCAGGAAACCTGCAAGCTGGACAGGAGCACAACAACACTTGGCCCACCTGCTGTTCCCAGCAACAGGTATTCAGAGACATACTACCTCTGACACCCGAGGCAGGGCACAGCCATCATGGCTAGCAACCATGGATGGCCTTGTCCTCCATGAATTTGCCTTCCTAGTTTTTTGAAGCCTTCCTAGTTGGTAGCCATTACTGCCACCTATGGGAGTTCCATAGCTTAACCATGCACTACATGCAAAAGCAAAGCAATGCATGCATGAAACATGGCTAATGAGCTCTGTCCAGCTTGGTGGGTCAGAGGTTTTGTAGGCCTGCCTTAATCTCATGCCTCATTAGCAATGTTTGGTCTTTCGCAGGAAAGCCTTCAAGAGTTATGTACTATTTGAAGAGTTCTCTTCTTTCCTAATTCTTTCTTTCTTTTTCTTTAAAAACATCCCCAGTCATGTGCAGTTTCAGTCCTGATTTGAAAGAAAAAATTAAAAAATTGTCCAGTAGCATCTTAGAGACCAACTAAGTTTGTTCTAGGTATAAGCTTTTGTTTGGCAGCTTCTTTATCTTTATTTCTCTTTTAAAAAAACAATTCACACACCTGCATGGCATTCCATGGCGCCTTCATTATACACCTTTAGGTGCCAGACAAAAACATTGCTTTTTAACCAGGCTTCGCTTGACTTGATCAACATCCCATACCCTTTTAAATATACTGTGATCTTTTTATGTGAACCGCCCTGAGACCTCTGGGTATAGGGCAGTATATTATTATTAATAATAATAATAATAATAATAATACTGTGCCCTCATAGGGTGCTTTTTGAATACCTGAAGAGGGCTTGTGAAATGCAAAGATGAAGAGGTATACATTTTTGGGCCTGCGAAAGCATTTGGAAATCTAAGGAATTGTTGTGGGTACCACAAAATACCTATTTTAAGCTTGATGCTTAAACTCCATCTCCCCCCCCCCAAAAAAAAAAACCAACAACCAGGCAAAGCACCACAGACACACGCCTGGAAACAACTTTTAAAATGTCAAACCCTCCTCTTTAGAAAATTGGAAGGGACAAGTAATCATGGTAGACTTCTGGGTGCACCGTGCCATGTTGGGTACCCCAGGATTTATGTATCAGCTTCATAGTTGTACCTATGTATAGATCCTAACAGTAAGCCACATTGAGCCAAAATTGGCTAAAATGTGAGTAGAAATATAATAATAGAAGCAAGCCCAACATCTGTCTTCTTAGAAGCCTTAAGCTTCTGCCCTCTAAAAATGTCATCTATTTAAACTGAAACTTAAAAAAAAAAAAAACCTCACACACCATGTTGCTAACTTGAAAACCATCATGGATAAAAGCTGTACTGATTCCTCCCAATGAGCATATTGACAAACAAGTTCAGCACTGAAAGCAACAGTTACAATTTGGCAATGAGGGTCCCCCCCCCCATTTTAATAATATTGCCATTGGCATTCCCAGGTGATACGGTGGCTGTTATTCAAGGTGCCGCATCCATAACTCATGTCTGCCAGACTGTTATTGTATGTACACTTTGGAATAAAGGAGCCTCGCCGGCTGTCTAATATGATCTCCTTTGCAATCTGTTATTAGAACATGCATTTCCCATCTCGTTAATCACACCTTTGTGGGTAGTGAAGACATTAGAAGAAGAAAAGAGAGGGGGGGGATTTCAAGATCATGAAGAAAGCAGTTGAAAATAAAAACAGTGAGGAACAACAGACAATGACAGAAAGCTATAAGCACACATTTTTTGCTAAACATTTGTGCTAATCGGGGGTGATAAGAGACGTTTCTCTTCCAATTGCTGCCCAACGATTAGAAGCAATTATGTTAAGAATTTTTGTACATAGCACAGTACAATTAAAACCCAGCCGATAAATATATCACACATTCCCCATCCTACCCCTTTATCCATACTATCTTTTGGAACCAGGAAAGTCTGATGCATTTAGCCAGAGTCATCATGACTTTTGCACGGCATCATTAATCTCTTTGCTTGTTTATGAGCTCTGGGCTTTGGCTGCTTATGTGTACTTTGCTGCCACCACCAGGATACTGTGGTGTGTGTTTTTTTTGGTGGGGGTGGCGGCGGCAGAAATGAGTACAGTACAAGACTGCATACAACTGCACTGGGCGCATTAGAGACAACCCTTTTCCCTTGACATACGTTTGCATGCAAAAGAGCAACAGCCATTGAGATGAAGACAGTTCACAGATGCAGAAGCTGCAGGCTGCTTGTTAAGCTAGGGGGGGAAATGGTACTTTTACAATAATAGGCTATAATTTTACTCAATTCATTATGGTGGGAATTCAACAAAAATATTTACAGCACACATGCATACCACATGATTAACGCTGATGCAGTAAACACCAAGGGGATGAATAGAGACTAAATTGTCATTATTAAGAGCTTTGCTGAACGTTCTTTTGTCTTTAAGTACAAATGGCTTAAAGGACTGAAGGAGCATTGCTAAAAGCACAGCACACTCACCACCAGTAGTGGAAAGTGCAATCAAAGAGCCTCAATCCTTGGCAATATTTAACAAACACGGGTAAGCACAATTTTTTTTATTGTGGACCCTTCAGTTCAAGTAGCATCTAACAGGGCCAGGGGGAGAGGAATAATGTGGATTTTATCACAAACTTTGCAACAAAACACCAACTGTATGCCCGTGGCACTTTTTATCACATTGCGAAATATGCTGGTAGTGAATATTGGTCCATTGGAGTGAATGGGGCACTGCCCCACCTATCTCAGACTGTCTTTAGTCAGCTCTCACCTACCTGCCTTCTTTCTTACAATCAGCACTGACTGCCAGTTTCGTCATCCTTAGGCTGTGTGCATGAAGACTCCTTCATGCAGCTGCTAAAATGGACTCTAGCCATAAGTTTTCCTTTAGGAGACAAATAAAAATGCACCTCTTCCAGCACACCTTTGGTGGAGAAGAAGTGTTAAATGGAATATAGGTAAATTATGTAATTGTTAAAACTGCTGCCGAGTTTCTGATATTGTTGTTTTTGCTTCCCTTTAAAAATCATTCTATATTATGTATTTATGTTTGCAAATGTCCCTACAACCATTTGGTAAAAGGAGGTATAGGAATCCCTGAATAAACAATTGATACATCTGGGGTACCACAATCTGGTTTTTTTATCTATCCAGATTGGAGTAAGAGACCCTGGTCGATTCCCTTTGCATTTAGATTACTAGGGGCATGTCACTGCAGTGGTGTAGCGTGGGGGGTGCAGGGGGGGCCGGCCGCACCGGGCGCAACATCTGGGTGTTAGGGTTAGGGGGCGCAAATCCACGGGTTAGGGGGCGCAAATTACTTGCCTTGCCCGGGTGCTGACAACCCACGCTACACCACTGTGTCACTGTATCCCCTCAATCCAATCAAAACTTTCTGAAGTTCTTGAGCATGAGGCATCACTAATTTAAACTCTGGGACCTGACCTGTGTGTGTTCGTGGAAGGAGGCTGTCCTGAAGCAGAAGAGAACACCATGTTGCCTCCCAGGAGAACTGCATGTATGTGTCTATGTGGCTGCATGTTATGCAGAAAGATAAATACTCATCTTTTTAATGCATTGCATTTTTAAATTTGGTTTGCATTACATGGAAATTTACATTTATGTGCATAAATGTTATACTGATTTAAGAGGCCTTATACCTTCAAAATGAAGGTGAGGGGAATTATTACAAGCACATAAGATTGGGAGCCCATTTTACACCCTGAGTAGCAGCTCACTCTGCAGAGTGCTCTTTTAGGAATCACTTCACCAACAATATTTGTGAATGCCATTGTGAGAATTTGGTCTTACTGCATGATCAATTTTCCTTTCATCTGTCACATCCTGCAACTTTTGCTTCATAATCTTATAGGAAAATAATTCCAATTTGGCTGTTGCCTGCAGAGATACTGAACAGTTTCTTTCAAGGTATCTCCCTTTGAAATGTAAATATTGGTTATTTCTCACATTTCCAGAACTGAGCCAATCAAGCTGCCCACTCAAAAATACTTCTTGGCTGAAAGTGCTTCAAAATATATTTATAGTCAACAGTTTTAAGATTTGTCAGAGATTCTAATTTTCTGCCTGGTTTCAGTTATCCTTCTCACAGTAGTCTCAACAAAGTCTTTATTCTGTGTGATGACATTCTACAATATTTTCAAGTATTCTGTGCAAGTATAAAGTGGCGTTAGACATCCCTGCTCTAAAAGACAAGGAGATGGGGCCTGCAAAAAAATGGTGCAGTGCAGGGTGCTGCTTTTCAAGATTCCAGAAAAATTTCATTTCCCCCTCTCTTCAGTCAGTCAGCTTTTTGTACCAAGTGCACACAGTCCTCATTACTCTGCGAGTTCTCCCTGTTGACATTTCCCCCCTATTTTTTGTACGTCTGCAAATCCGGGATTCTTGCCCCCCACTCCCTGCCATGCCTCATCATACATCTATTTTGAGTGGATGCTTCCATTTTTCCAATGGCATTCAAAACTCTAGGCTCTCCACATCAGGCGAGCTAGGTCTGCAACACGTCAGCTTGGTTTTTCCAATGCTGTGGACTGACAATACACTGAGTGCTTCAAGACATTGTGGGAAATGAAAATACCAGCTCCTAGTCAGCTGTGAAGTACTTCTGCTATTGACAAGCAAGCACAGGCCTCCCTCATCAATGCACTCCCCTGAAACCTGGAGTTGGGCCCACCTCAGACTATTACGCTCACCATGAAACCAACTAGTACACAAGGAAGCTTTTTCTGGGTTTTTAAGACACAACATTGCTACACATCCAAGTAGGTTCTAAACATCTTTTGCCATTGTTTTCCACAAGGAACTTTGAGCATGGTAGTTCTGTTACTGTGTCAAGAATCTTCTGTTAGAAAGCGCCATCTCTTCCCTGGATTACATTTCCTAGGATCCCTTGAGAAAAAGGCATGGCAATTAAAGCATCTCAAAGCTTAAGCAAAGCCTGGCTTCTCTCTCACTAGCCATAATGTGCACTATAGGCAAGGTTAAAAAACTATTCTGCTCTAATCTTCAGTTGTATATATAATCTTAGTCTCACTGATAGGAAATGATTCAGTATTCTATTATCTTCAGTGACATGATTTATAGGGATTCTCTCTCTTCAACTTTTCTAACTTGCTGCATGTGCACTAGTTATGAAAACAATTCAGTGGGTGATTTCCAACCAAGTCATGCTCAGGGTAGGCTCACTGACATTAATTGGAAGCCTATTAGGTCTACTTTGAGTATGAATAACATTGGCTCTCATTTAAAGTTTTGCAGTGCTTCAGTTTATATTCTTCTATGGGCTTTTTTAAACCTTTGTTTATGGGGGAATATTGGGTTCAATTAAACAGAATTCAGTGGCTTCAAAGCCTGGGCTTGTGTTGAATTCATGGAATGTGAACAAGAGTTTTGTCATTAGGAGATTTTTGACCAGGATTGTTGCCTCACTGGAGTGATTTATTGCATTGCTCTTCAACTGGTGGGTTGAGACCCACTAGTGGGTCGCAGCCTCATTCAAGGTAGTTCGCATCAGGAGTGCTACTATTTTGCATTCACTTGGTAAAAGATTAAGAAATCGGTTCCCAAATGCATGCTTGGGTTAAAAGTGAGTCCTAGGTCTGAAAATATTGCCAGACAAAATGTCTTTCTTTTCTTTTTCTTTTCTTTTTTGCCAAAAACCTACCAAAGAGCACAGGTGAGAAATGGTACCAATCAATATTTTTTCAAACATAAATGACTGGGGTATATATTTTCCAAATGAGGCTCATGTGTTTAAAATAATACGAGAGGAATGTGCCATACCTCAGTTGCTGAATACACCAAAAAGAAGGAAAATCTGAATCCATAGCATTCCACTGAACTAGGTAGATGACTTTAGAACAGGTTTTAAAAATTATTTCATAACTCTGTGTATGTGTGTGTTCATGTGTGCACATGTCCGCATGAATGTGTAACTCATGAAGCAAAAAGCTTAAAATGAAACCATGAAGTTAAGAAGAAACATATTAAAGGAAAAGCTTAGCTCGTATTTAGCAGTGCCAAAACTAGTTCACTTTATACAGATTCAGTTATCTCAACAACTTAAAGCTTAAATGATTAAGGAAATAAGTTGTATTTAGGAAGGTACATATTAAGAGAAAATGCCATACTCACAGTTGACCATGTTAAAATATACAAAAAAATGTAATGAGCCCATGCTTAGGAAAGAGCATTGTTCGACTTAATGTAAGTAATGAACCTTTCATGTGAAATGATGTAGTGTCACAACTCATTTGCATCCCACTTAAAGTGTAATTAGGTTTCCCTGACAGCATGGCTTATGGCTGAAAGAGCAGACCTGGCTGCTAAATTAATCCAGAATCCTTCTAGTTAATAACACTCTGCAAAGCAAACTTTGCACACTTTAAAGTTCCTGAAATCACACTTTACATGACAAATTAAAAAGGGATGCTAGTGAAGGCTTAAGGGATGATGGACCAAATTAATCCCCGGAGCTCATTTTACTTGAATTGCAACCATTTTCTTAAGAATAGTGTTTGATCTCAGGCAATTGCATTCAACACCGTGTTGCCATTTTACCACATTGATAGATGACCAGCAAGTTAACTACAATATCCTTGGGCACCAGGGTTGCAGAGGGCCCAATATACATAAATGATGGAGAGCAAAATGATCACCACTAATTTCATTAATCATAGTATGCAATCAAGATGTCAATTGGGTAAACAGCACAAAGTAACATTGCAAAATGCCATTTTTAAGGCCAATAACTGCTTCCAACGGTCAAAGGGGGTATTAAAAAAGGAAGCTGAAAGAAGGGTAAATATTTAATAGCTTAATTCAGGCAAATTCATATGACTGTTCTTTTGTTACCAAATGGAATTATTATCCTCACTCAGTAGTGTGATCCCTGATGGCAATCAGTACTGTCAGGGACTGCTGGTGACTAATGAAGATGGCCATGTTTTATCTCCACTGTCAGAGACAGTATGCCTCTGAATACCAGTTGCTGGAATCCACAAGTGTGAGATATTGCTTGTGGGCTTCCCATAAACATTTGGTCGGTCTCTGCAAGAACAGGATGCTATTCTACAAGGGCCTTTGGTCTGATCCCGCAGAGCTCCTTTTACATTCTTGGGACACCATGTGAATGACAGAATTCAAAAACTATGCTTAGCCAATAGTGCTACAACAGAATTCAACAAGGTTTCCAGGAAGAGATAGAAAATAAAACTTTCCTTAGTGTTGGGTGAAAGCATGTTATGATCCTCCCAACTTTATGGCTGACATAATGCTAACCTTTTAGGCTTTCATTACCTGAGATCAGGATATCTATTGGAACATCTTTCTCCATATGAATCCAGCTGTGCCTTAAAGTCATTCTTACAGCATCGCAGCTATGGCAGGTGGCAATATGGGAACAGGCTCCTGTGGTGCCTTGAATAAGGAATACTCTCCCCAGGAAGACTTGCTTGGCATTTATTTTTATATTATTTCAGTGCCAGGCAAATACCTTTTCATTTTCTTGAGTAATGTCATGATATTTCTACAGTTTCTGGTTACTATGATGCTCTTTCATCTGTTACTGATTCTTCTTTTTACTGTGTTCTGATTATATTTATTCTTGTATTTGTATACTACTACAGTAAGTCATCCAGGGGGAAATTTATGAAGAGTGAGATATAAATTCCTGACATAAATGATGACCAAGCTCTTGACCTTTGGTTTAAAGTATTAAACCAAAGAACAAGAATTTGAGGGAAACAATGATATATAAATAGTGATATATATTGACACCTGAAGTCTATTTAGAGCAAGTCAACAAGCTAAACATTGAAAGGCCCAATCAATTCATTTATTTTAATTGGCTGACTCACTAACACCATGAGACGACACAACTAATCAAATATTTGATATCTCATATTGAAGCACAATGCATTGTTACGTGTTTTGTAATTATTTTTCTCAATGATTGACTTCACTTTAGAGGTTGATGAAGTTATGACCACAGATCTGATGGAGGCTGGTTCCAGTCTTCTCCCATTATGTCCTTCAGACTGAACTCTTTGAAATATTCTAGAAGATGGCTATCAACAAAACATAAGTATATCAGCACAAGTAGTTAATATATACAGAAAGTTTTTTTGAAAAACATACGTAATTTTAAAATGATAGCTTTAGGGCAATACTGTTTTGAATAGGAGCATCTAATGTAGATTCACCTGATCTGCACCTCCTGGGCTGAAGTGCAAATCAGAAGCAGGCCATCTTCAGAATCCAAATTTGCTTGGAATTCCACTCATTGAGGTGGCTGAGCACTGGGTCTCTTCTTTGTGTTCATTTTATCCTTGTACAATCTCAGGAGATTATATGGAGAGATAAATGGCTGCCCCCTCCCCATTCAATCCAATGGTGTACCAATGCCTTTTTCTGTAGTTTTTTCCCTAGAATGTATCATCAATACCTGTCATTCCCAAAGGGGAATTCACTGTTTTTAGCAGTGTCCAGTGCCAGATTTACATATAAGCTAAACAAGCTATAGCTTAGGGCCCCACTCTCTTGGGGGCCCCCACAAAATTTAAAAGAAAAAAACTGGGTGTACATTTCCAAAATATAAGATAAAAAACAAATAAAAAAGAACCAACATAGAGCAACAGTGTTTTGTGTTGTGTAGGCTCCTATTTGTTATGTGCAAATGGCTTTAGATACCTATTAGGTCCATAAATTACCATATAGCATATATTCAACACAAAAAACAGTGACAATTTGTTGTTGACAAAGGACAGGTGGACATATAAAGGGTCCCATTACCTTCAGAAGCTTAGGGCCTCATCAAACCTAAATTTGGCCGTGGCAGTGCCAGTTGTGATTCCTCCATAATGACAAGAACTAGGGTGGTATATTGGTTGGACTAGGACTAGGGAGATCCCCACTCAGCCAAGAAGCTTACTGGGTGACCTTGGGCCAGTCACAGTCTCTCAGCCAAACCTGTCTCACAGGGTTATGGCGATATTATAATGGGTTCCTTGGAGGCAAGGTGGAATATAAATGTAACAACCACAACAACTTATGCAATTGGTAGCCATATGTGCTAAATACAGGACTGAACAAGCCTTCTAGAATCCACAAGAAGACATAATGGATGTTGGCTGATAATATATAGTTATCCTTCACCACAAAAGCAGTTCTAGCGTTAACTGAGGAAAAGGTATGTTCACTGCACTGTGGAAAAATGAGGACTGGCCTATGCTCCCATGATCCAGTCACCAGTGTTCCTGTATTTACCACTTTTACACTTCATAAAATAGGTCCTAGCAGTACACTATGAACTTGTCAATATGAAGAGTAAACAGCATAAATACTCAAGTATACCCCAATAAAGAATGAAGGATTTTCTAAATGTGTTACGTAAGCAGTTACCGTCAAGAATAAAAAGAAGCTTCAGGAACAGTTGGAAAGCAATTTGAGAGAGACGTGGGTGTTTTGTACTCACAAATTAGGGCCCTGCCCCTCTTTGATCTCTTCTTGTGGTATTGGATAAAGTGCCTCATACATTCTCCCAATACCAGACCCATGGATTGCATATGAATTCATCTTGTCCACACCAGGGGGGAAGTAGTCCCAAGGAATAATTGCTGTGCCATTCCAGGTGCCCCCATTTATATCAGCTTTAAATGTCAACGGAAGTCCTTTCTGCACAATGGAACACAAAATACACTCTAAAAACGACGTCACATATTTTCACATAAAGTTGTATCAGCGCAAGATATTAAGCCACATAACCATTTTAAAACAAAGTTTAGCACAATACTTAATTATCAAGATAACACTGAATTGCTGCACTTGAAGTTCCTGTTAGCGCTTCTGTGAAAATGTCAGCTGTTGTTTTAAACATTTATAATACCATTCTATCTATTCAAAAATTTAATACAGAAGTTCAATTAAGAGAAGTGCAACTTTTGAGTTTTAGAAAGTGCTTTAATATAATGAACAAAGAAAGATATTCATGTCATTGGAAGACTTTCAGGTAGTATACAAAAAAGTAAGTGGACTTCTTATTCAGTTTCAATTTCAATATGTCCTCTGAGTAACCATCTGACAGAACGGATTAAAAAGGAAGCATAAATCCCTGAAGCCAACATTAATTCAAATAAATAGCAGGAATTACAGGATTTCATTTGTAAAGAGGCAACCACCAGCTGCTTGCAAAAGCAATTACACTAGCTCTTTACAGAGATGCCCTAATTGAAACTATTGGTATTGAAGTTGTAACATTAACATCAAAGGAGACGGGTAATAATTTAGATATAGGAATGTGCCAAAGGCAGCATTTGCATTAAATCTGTGCCACTCTAGGAGCCAGCTAGATCCCTCAGAGATCCATTCCTTCCTTTTCCAGAAGGCCATATCTTGGTAGACTGACATTGGCTATGTACACACTAATCTGCTTGTAGCACAAAAATGCAGTTTCTCTCAATCCAGTATTATTCATGTTTGTCCTCAACATGCTGCCTTCATTGTAGATTGATTCTAGATCCTGCTGTCCACAAGGATGGGTGCAGTTTAAAAAACATCCCCTTGATTTGGTTATCTACATCTTTCCCTCCCTGCATATACCTCAGGTGAATAAAAGAGGAAGTGAGTGAATGAATGAATGAATGAATGAATGTTGTAATATACTTGTATGCATGAAAGGGTTAACTTGAGCTCAGACACCGTTGATTCTAGAATAAAATGTCTTTACAGACATACATTTTGCACTGTTCCACAACTGCCAATATTTGATGTTCAGAAATGTGTCAGGCTACCAGCAAAACTGACCAGCAAAAAAACCCAACAGCCCAACCTGTGTTCTTTTAAAGCAACTTAATCTGCATAAATCAACAGATGAAGCTTTTGACTCCATCTAGGTCAACATTATCACCTGCTCTTGTTTGTATGCCAAGCAATCATTACAAGGCACAGGAGCAGGGTAGGGCCCACTGAAAACAATTTGAAACCCTACACAAAGGTTGATTTAGGGCCTCTGGGCATAGATGTGAAGTTCTGCAGTCAAGTCCTGATCTGCCATGGACACACAGTGTGACATCAGACATGTCTCTGTGTCTCCCGTTAGCAGGGAATAATAGTAACTGGTCTTTCAAGTGTGTAGGGATAGGATAGGGGAGAAAAAATGTTAATGTTAAAACATAAAATATAAAACCATGCCTAGAACTCTCACACCAGATCTCGGTGATTATCTTTCAATAGTCATTGTATTTGGAACAGATTCCTTCTCTCCATTCCGTTCCTTCCTTGATTTCTTCTTTTCTTGACTCCCTTTTTAAAGCCCTCTTCAGGCATTCAGAAGAACATTGTGGGTTTAGAGTTAGGAATGAGCATGCACATGACCCCTATGACTGCCATACATTCAGCACCCAGGGGTATTATAACCAGCTAAATATAGCTAGAATCCTCCCTCCAATCAGGAAACCAGGCCCACCCAGGATTCCAATTACATTCAGCTGAATGTGGTTAGACTCCCTCTACCAACCTTTGCACTGAACACACAAAGTTCAGGGGAAGAGGGGGTATGATGAGTGTGCATGGGAACAATGGGGGCTGGACCAATATGTCTGCGCCCATCTCCATGCAGTCTCTCACAGACTTTTGATTAACTGAAGAGGGCTCTTGTCTCCATTTTTCTCTCCCCCAAAACCTGTTTCTCCCTACTGCTTCCGTATATAAACTTAAGCAGCAAAGTAGAAGTTGCTGCTCCCCTCTTTGCAAACAGCAAGGAAGGTAACCTGAAGCACAATGCCAACTGCAGGCAAAACTGAACATTATATTCAACTAAGCCCTATTCAAAGGAGACCCACTGAAATTAATGAATTAAAGTTTGTCATGTCTACTCTGAATGGGACTAACATTCAATACCATCCTAACACCCACAGTTTAATTTTGTTTATGAAGCTGGGAAGGAGAACATCGCTCTTCTCTCCAGCAACTGCCAGATCTAATAATAACTTTGCTCCTGGTGACAAAGCAACTGGAATTTTGGGGCTGTAGTCACAACCCTTTGTTTAAGGATCACAGTTAAATAGTGATGATGGCAAAGCAAACAAACCACCCTACACCTGTTAGCTCTGTCTGTACTGGTTTTAAACACAGAATTATTATTTGTTCAGCTCCAATAGTAAATAGGTTATTCAATAAATATTCTGTCAGCTGTGGATTTCTGCTGTGAATTGCTTTCAGTATTCCTCACCTCAAGTATATTGCTGGATAGAACCCAGAGCGTGTTGGCATCCCTGATAGCTTATTTCATTTTCTGGGAACAATGATACAGCCACATTTTCATCTGTGTTTTAGATGCTGCATCTTATGCTGTATATTAAAGTCTAAATGCAATCAAAACTGTTGTTCAGAAGATAAGATTCACATGGCAATTGTGTGTGCTTTGAAGCAGAATTCACAAGTCACCTTGAACCAGGCTGGAGTGAATTAAATTAAGATTACCATAAAGGACAGTCTTAAACCCTATTAGTTCAGTGGGACTTCCCTTGGTAAATGTATATAAGATTGCAGCCTTAAATCATGAATAAACCACAAAGTTTTAAGTTGCTGATTCTAAATCAGACTTCCCATTTCCACTTCAATGGTTTCCTAAACAAAATATCACAATAATTGTTTGATATAACTCTTAAAATTTGTTGCTATAACACTAAATAGTAGTATACTACATAATAAGGAAAATTGTGTGTGTGAATTCACTCTGTCCTCCATATATTTTGCGAAACTTCTCAGGATTAACACTGATTTAAGTAAGTACAGGGAAACTGCGACCCCACCCTCATATACCTTTCACATCTGTACAAACATTGTTATCTGAACATATTTCTTGATAACAAATGAGAAATATAAAGCTAGGCTTGATTCCACAAAATTAATTTCTTTTTCTTATTCAATTTCAGTGCAATTACTGCACATTTACCTGACATAAAGACACTGAGAATACATGCAGGTGAGCTTTCAGATATTATGTCCTAATCCGGAAACCTATAGCCTTGTGTGCTGATTCCTTGGTTTCCTCTATCCAACATTTGCTGAGATGCCCCAAACTAGTGCTAACTATAGTACTAACTTCCAATGCAGGGTTTGAAGTAGGTTTGCAAACCAGACTTTGGGGATTACTAACCTTAGTTTGCCTGATTTGGACATCACAGCAAACTGTGGTTAGAGCAACATGAAAATGGAGAAGAGAATCAGCAGATGAGAAGGGAGGAGGAAATGCATGAGCTTGCAAGCACATCCCCATTTATGATCCTCCAAATTACGGATACTTAATAAATTGGACTTGATGACTATCCAGCTTCATGACTGAGCAGGGAATATCAATCCAGATTTCCCCATTCCAAATCCAACACTCTATTCCCCATAACACACCTGCTCTTGTATTATATGATACTGCTTGCCGAAGAAGTAAATAATGTGTTCCCCAATTCCATTCTTATAGCATGAAAAGTTTTTTAGAATAAGATGTTCTTACTTATCTAAGATCTTCTGTGAAAATATATAAAAAACTGAAAATATAAATCATTATAATATATGCCATATAATTCCTATTCTGTTCACATTGCACAGATATAAACTGACTCATGATAAACAGTAAAAACCTACTGAAACAGTAAAATATTGATGCTGTACAAAATTCTAAAATATGATGGTATGCAAATAATTTATTATGAATCTCCATAGCATAACCCATGATTATTAGCTTCTAAATGTAAAATGCCTTTCTATGGGAATATATATGCATTGCTTATAATGGTTTTAAGGAATGCTGAATTGCTCAGCGCTAAATAGAAAGGGAAATGGTCTCAGATAAATTTATAGCATAATAAAAACTTTGATGTAAATGCAGGATGTGCCAACAGGTGAGAGGTTTTTTTAAATTAATTTGATCGAATAAGCTCCATGGAACCAATTTGCAAATGATTTGCAGATGTGTTGGCATTGCTTAACTGTATTGCCATGATTTATGTTACTTAACACTAACGCAGATGATGAAATGAATTTATTGTCTGTAATTACCACAACAGGGGGAAAAAGCGATCAGAAAGGGAAACGAGATTTAAAACAAAACCAAAAAACCTTGAACACAGAGAATGGCTATTTAAACACTGCTCATAAAGCAAACTGTGGAAAACCATTGATTTAATTATACCGCAGCAACCAATTGTACCATTATTTGCAATTGCTTGCAAAATTCTTTAGCAAAATGACCTTATCTGATCTGGAGAAACTAGGTCCCATTATTTCATACACTCATTTATGAGTAATTTCCACTGAACATCCATTGAAAATTATTCATGAATGCATTTTGGATGATGCCATGGCCAGGACCTCCATTAAGTTAAATAGCGGACATATAGTAATCAAATAACTTGGTGCAAAAATATTAGTATAAAAAGAGCTACAATTTTACAGAGTTTTACTCATCATCTTAATCCCTGCAGTGAACTAAAGATAGTCACATTAGGTGGCAATCCTAAACTCACTTACCTAGGAGTAAGCCCCATTAAACTCAGCAGGCTTACTTTTAAATTGGCATGCATAGAATTCCACGCAGCTGTTTGCAACTCTGAAGAAGAACACATGGTGTTCTTTTGCTTCATTTTACACAGTAATAGAAGACTGGGTGCACAATGTGCATATAATAATATTCACAAGTTTTATGTACTCAGGATGATGAAAAAAGGTAGAGGGTGGCACTCCATAGCATCTGCTGCCTAAGGCAACTGACTCACTCTACCTAATGGCACGGTCGGCCTTGAAGCCACCCACAAAGATGCAGAGGGGTCATGTTAATGATTTATACATGCATTCTATAATGTCAGCATACACAAATGTGAGAATCATTGTGTTCATAAAACAGGAAATATACAGAGAGCATCCTAATCAAACCTCACTTGGTTAAATGCTTGTTTTGTTTAATTTAACAACAGAAAATTTTCATGCAGAATTCTACTTACCTCAATACAATCTCCTGCAGAAAGAAGTAATACAAGATGCTGGCCATGCCTAGCAAAACAAAATCATGAGGATGAGGGGTGGGTGGGAATCAATGGCATTGTCAAAACAGGTTTCATAGGAATACAAAACAGTCAACATAACAACTTAATGAATTCCATAGCAGATTATAGAAAAGAACAAAATGTCCTGAGTGCTGCCATAAAATGGAGTATGTTGCCTTCACTTTGGGTAGACTTAGCCATTGTTTTCTGGAGCTAGGAAAGCTCAGGCTGCATATGCATTGCTGTTTACTCCAGCTCCAATGTGCTCCCACTGCTGGTGTTTGAAGCCATGTAAACTTGACTCTAGCCACAATCTATAGCTAACTTACAGGTTCTTGAGAAATATTGCTGTTTGATGTGTGAAAACAGAAGCCACGTTCACTTCACAGTTAAGCTGAGGTGTGTACATTTGAGATAGTTACTGCACATGCTCAGATGACAACTTCATTGATAGGCATTCAGGAGAATGCAACAGTGTGGGACTTCATCTATAAACCAAAGTCTAAAGTAATAGACACAATGCTTTGTTTACATGGCAAAACTTACGGGCAGACTTCCACTTCCAAATAGTTTCTTGTTGCGCTATTCAAAAAGAAGGATTCAGCCACTGTGAAAGAAATAATACCAGAATGCTAGTGTGTGAGGTTTGGAAGGAAAGGGAAAGAGAATTAACCAAGGAATTTTATTATTATTTCAGAAAGGCAAGAAATTCTTCATCTTTATCATAGTTCACTCTCACATCTATTAAATGTTTCACATACAGTTTAACTCAAAAGCACATGGGTTCTTGTTTCAGATAAGATCTTTCTATGGATTCTGTAATGATATAACAAACTGGTTCATGTCTGGATGAATCTGGTTCACCTCCATGTAATCCACACACTGTGATTCAAAAAACATGTTGACTTAGTCATGTCCAAAACCTTGTGCATAAGCAGTGAGTAAGACTGTTGACTTTTCCCCCCTTTGAACAACAAACCATCTTCTAAACCCTCAATTTCAAAAGTGGTTTGCCATGTTACATGTGTGTGAGGGGAAGGAAGGGCTCACCTTCAAAGCTCTTTGGGGTTCATGGGACTAATTATTTAGTTCTTTGGGCCCTGCCATATCTATGGGTGTTCTGTGATGACTGCAGGCACTTTAGGTTTCTGTATCTCGAACACTAAAGTTCATGGCAGGAGTTGCTGTATTTTTATAGACCAGTATCTGCTTTTATTCATATCCATGACATATTTCATGCTTTGTTTATTACTTCATCCCCGGTGAACAGCAGACCTTCATAGCATACCACAAACTGCTTTGAGAATTCCCATCAATTTTAGAAAAGGTTAGTTGTGTTTCATGTGGAACTGCTGTTTGGAATGCCCAAAGTCCTTCCTCCAGCATGCTAAACTAGCTGAGTTGTTTTAAAAAACAAAAACAAAATGCTCTTGGCTATTAAAATGTTATCATGTTATTACAAAAAGTTAAAATCCCACTACGTTTAGTAGGAGCTTTTGGGGGTTGAAGTGAAGAATAAAGCTGTGTGTACAGGGCAAATGTAAATAATGACCAGGATTAAACAATGATCTGACTGTGCAACCTTAAGTGGAAGAGGCATGAGGTACAGACTTCCAGTTCTCCCACACTGGTTTCAAAGGGACTGTCTTTGCCAACTCTAAGCTGAAATAGGGGTGAGCATGCTCCTGGGGTCTTTGCCCAAGCCACCTTTTGGGCTACTGTGAGAGAAAGAGCCACCATCTCTAGATATACACCCATTGAACTATTTACAGCATAGCAAGTCCCCACACACAACCTCAACAGGCATGACCCTTTGCCAGCAGAGATCCATCTCTACAACATCCCTCCTATTCCAGTTAGTGCTCATGCCACTTTTAAAAAGAAATGCACAGTGTTCCTTCATTTTGAACTTGTTTGGCAATCCAATTAACAGGAAATACTTCATCTCAAGAAGCACTGTACACATGAGCTCTTGATACACATTAATACTACTAGAAAAAAACTGCTAGTTGAATCAATATTAGTTTTCTAGGCCTGAAACGTTACCACTTTTTGTGTTGTATACCCTTCATAAAACCTCACCTTCATAGTCCCAAAGGCCATCAAAAGGCTTTCCAGGTTCACCAGGTGGAGCTGGAGGATCATCGAAGAATAAGGAGTTCACTTCCATTACTAAGCCTTGAACACCAGGTTTAAATGTGATAGTCACTGGAGCATGCAAAACCGGTATGCTGTTCCAGGTATTTACAATTTTATATACTACCTACATAAACACATTAAAAGTGATAAAGACTTATATTATCTGGTTCCAACAGAGTTAGTCTGAGACTGTTACTGCTACATTTCCATAGTACATTAAGGGCGTTTTCCCCATATTATGCTATTTGGGCAACCTAGATATTGCAGTGAATGTGACTGTAGTCTTCTGGGGACAAACTTTTCCCCACAAAGGTTTCCAATGTGCTGAATCAGATCCAAATCAATTAAGCATGCTAATTAGAAAACAAAATTTTAAAAGAAGTACATGCATGTTAGCTGCCTAAGTGGCTAATAAAAAATACTAATAAAATTTTCTAATAAAAAAACTATCATTAGCAAATGTAGTTGAAGCGAAATATTAGATTAGGAACAAAAATAAAAAGTGCACATTATGTGATTTAAATGTTACAAAGTTTTAGCTGTGGGTGTTTACTGGAATACTTGCAAACATTTTAAGACCATGACAACTGAAAGCATATATTTTCCTATCATTTCTGGAATGTGTTGTGTATGTGGGGTGCCTGGAAAAGACCCTGATGTTGGGAAAGATTGAGGGCACAAGGAAAAGGGGATAACAGAGGACGAGATGGTTGGACAGTGTTCTCGAAGCTACCAGCATGAGTTTGACCAAACTGCGGGAGGCAGTGGAAGACAGGAGTGCCTGGCGTGCTCTGGTCCATGGGGTCACGAAGAGTCGGACACGACTAAATGACTAAACAACAACAATTTACATTTCAAAACAACATAGGCTTTCTAGGTACAGTCACCTAAGAAACAGTAAAACTTTGAAACTCCCTAGTCTAGCTGGTACTGTGCTCATTCATTCATTTAATATCAAATCAATCATAAGTGGGGTGGGGCAAGTGATGTGGAGGAATATACTGCCACATCCCAGGTCCTCTGAGCCAGGCCACAACAGAAGGTGAGCAGGTGATTTATTGTTCTTTTTCACTATGCCAGCTCCAGACCAGTACAGCCTAGGGGCCTGAAGACTGGGCCCCTCCAAGGGCTCTGGATTCAACAGCCTGCCTATTTCAGAGCTTCTGATTGCTTTTGCTGATAGGACAGCTGCCAGTAATAGTAGTTTTCTGCTACCTTGGCAAAGCTGGCTTCCTGCAGCAAAGGACACCTGGCCCCAGTGGCAGCCCTCTTCTCTGCTGCCAAAGGAGCACCAATGCACCATACAGCCTGTCATCTCAGTAGAAAGTGCAATCTATTTTATTTTATTTTACTATACTATACAGAAAGAGAATGCAGAAGTTTATGGGAGTTGGAATCCCAACATTTGCAGAGCCACAGGTTAGCCAGTCCTGTGCTAAATGAATAGTATGGGGGAAAGTAAAGAGCAAATCTATTTCCACCTGTAACCAAAAGGTGGTTTGCCAAAATGGGCAATCTCAGGGGTACAGTACAGCTAAACTTCAGCTGCTGAAATGAGCCAAAACAGAACGCTTTTGAGAAGCAATAGAACACAGCTAACAGCTGTTCATCTTGCAACATTCTAAGTCAGTGCAAGATTACAGTTCCTTTAAAATGTGAATAGGAGACTTGATGAGAAACACAGCATCACTGCACTTAACATTTTAATGCAATCAAGAAAACGAAATATAAAAGGTAACAGCAGGTGAGACTTCACCATTGCATTGTATTTAATCTCAGTAACTGCTATTAAAATTTATTAAAATAATTTTCACAATGTTCTCATTCTCTTAAAAGTGCAGCATTTTGTGTAACCGTATATAAATTCTCACCTGTCTTGTTTCATCCCTCGGAAATTTTGCCTCATGATCACTGAACGCAGCACTTTCACTTGGGAAGAAAAGACAGGTAACAATAGATGAATGGAATCTACCTGCATTAATCTGTACTATTGCACTACACTATTTTATTGTCGAAATGCAAAACATCAGTTTAGAAACTGCAATTCCATTAGGGTTATATGGAACCAATGTGAGGTTCTATTTTGAAAAAAAACAAAAACACAACTTTTAGAAGAAAACTTAGTAGGGATTTCCTAAGCATAACATTGTTAACTTTAGTCTCCCATCTAGTGGCAAAAAGCAGTAAGAGTCAAAGTTTCTGCGATAAGCCTATTAACACAATAATTACAGGGGGAGCAAGACACCTTAATTTTATATATACGACTAGAAGAGTGATAAAATTTCATAGAAAGTGCAACAACACAAAATTCTTATTTTCAAAACCTTGGAAACATTTCAAGAAGTCTTAGGCAAGATAAATCCTCATTTGGATTGATCTGGAAGACTTAAAACAATGGCTGTAAGTCTTATCCCAATGTTTGTCCACCTTTGGACCCCACGCAGCACTCAGATGTCACCCGTGGTTCCTAAAAGCTGTCAGCATGTGACAGTGACCACACCCCAGGGACACTTTCACCTTTCCGGCTAAACTGGGTGAGGGTAGCTGATGAGTTTCAAACCCTTGGTGAGTTAGGGATTTTTTGTGTTTGAAGACAGACTCAAGCAGATTGAGTGGATGAGACCAATAGTGGGCTCAACAGTAAAGAAGGTGGTTTCTGCATATGCTATAGAGGGGAGAGAGGAGCAGGTGGGGCTTGTCAACCTGGAAAGGTACTCCATCTAGGTGAAGGAAAATTCTGACCCTATACCTCTGCTGCCTTGCTGGATACCTTCAGGAAAAGAAAAGGCTAAGGAGTAAACCCTATACAAATCCGGAGTGGAGTCTGTATGATGGTTGGATGGTGTCTTGTACACCTCTTTCCAGCAACTCCTGCATCCAAGCTGGTGTCCTTTGGCTCACATCAGTGAGGTCAAGGGAGGGTCATGTCTAAGGAGCCCAGGGCCGCCATACAACACTGCCCAGGCTTGTGCTCTGGGGAGGTTACTTTGGTTACAAACACAGAGGTCTGACTTCACCCCCAGAGGTACACTCCATTGTCTCTCAAGATAGATGGATGCCAACAAAGATCTTATCATGTAGATGGATGACTCTTGGAATTTGTGAATCACAAAATACTGCACTGGTTTGTGTTATATTCTTGTAGCTATTGGGAAAAGATGTATTTAAAAGAATGAAGTGGGGAGGGGGGAGTCCTAGCAGATAAATGCATGCGTACACCTTCCTGCATATGCAATAACACTGGGGAGGGGGATAATGGGTTTTGTTTTTGGTACTATGTAAAACATTTTTGTGTTTTATAATCTAAACTGATTCTCAGATGAAGGGAAGATATAGAAATTTTAATAGTAATAATAATGATGATGATGATGATGATGAAATAGGGTGTTTAAGCAGAAAAGTAAGTAAAAACCCTTGCTTTTAAAAAGAAAAAGAGAACCATGACATTTCAGGACTCAAATAATACTCATTCACAACATCTGCATATTGTGTACACTGAAGCAGTACAGTAGTGCTGAGGGTTTGTTTTCCCCCAAACCAATTAGATCACTCCTACAGAGCTTATAACTTAAACCAGGCTCTTTAGTGAAGAACTTTTCATCCACTCTGCACTGTAACCATCTGTGTGTTGGAAGAACAGATTTGTTCTGCCATTCTCAGTTTCCTCCCTTTTATTGTAATGGTTCCCAACTATCCCTTCTTACAATAGGGAATAAAGATTCTGCTTTATCACTATGCAATCCAATTAATTTGTTTTATAGATGATAGATAGATAGATAGATAGATAGATGATAGGCAGGCTGGAGAAAGGAAAAATCAACCATACGTATTAAACAAGGCTTTTTTTTTCAGTTGTGTTACAGAGGAGGACTGAAACAAATGATATAGAAATAAAGTTAACTAGTACCTGCTTAGCACGAAGTGGTGGGCAAAGTCAGGAAAGCAGGCAGCAATAAAAGCCACAGCAAATAAAGTATTCATTTTTAAAAGCTATCGGACAGAACAAAAAAATACGTTTTATATACCAGCTAGGTGAACAAACCTGAATAGCCATTGGCTTTGGAGGGTGTTTACTATATAAAGAAGAGGTAATTGATAACACATCCTGGCCTTGGCAGTGTTTTAATAATTGACTAAGACTTTAGTTTGTTACCTGTTACAGTATGTTAAAGAGAAGCATTTTAGTCTGGTACTTAATGAGCCGAATTCAGCATCCTAATCCTTGTCAAGCATTCCAGCAGGATACCATGGGTCAAAGATCCTGAAAGATGTCAAGGGATCCAGAACGATGAGCAGGATCAAACTCTCCCTGCCTTTTTGATGGTGAACACTGTCTAGTTAACAGAATATCTAGCAATATATACAGTATAGAAGAACACCTGATACACTTTTTTAAAAGAAACAACTTGAGTGAAGACTTCTGCAATATTTGAAGTCCAGTGCTAATTCTAGTATACATTTTCAAATCTGCCTGACTTAATAGGGAATCACAGGTTTCTCTCGATTTTAATATAAACAAACCCAGATTAGTTAGGATTAATATTTAAATCTCATCAGGTCTGAAGACTTGAATCCTAGAATGCTCTAAAACATCAGCCTAAACCTATAAAAGCAATTGTAAGTCAAACACTAGAGCCTACTATGTCATTATCTGTCAAATTACTTAGCTGAAATGGTTTCCTGTTTCAGGGGACAAAGAGCCTTCTGGAAGTAGAATGAAACATTCTGAGATCATACTTCAAAGGGAATTTTCACAAAAGCAGAAGTGGCAAACCAGTTCAAATTTGCAATCTGCAATAACCTGAAGAGCTCAATAGCTTATTGAGGCTCAAGCCATCTCCATTCTTGTTACCAAAACTGTAAACAGTATTTCAGAGTGTCCATACTGAACTGGCAAAATGACTTTGAATCAATAAGTGTTAGCACACATAACAAGGAACAGCCACTTAAACATCACCTTTACAAACTTTAAGAAAGAACAGATTCCTAAAGCCGACTGAAGAGCGTAGGCCCAACATGTTCTGCAGCTAATGCAGCATGAAACTGGAACAAAATGTTCTTTCCCCCCACTCAATTCTCCTAGATCTTGTGCTTAACAAAATGGGTGGGGGGGGGGACTGCACTGCAACCCACAAGCACGACTTAATCCCAAATAAAAGTACGACAAAAAGGACAAAGGACCCAATCATGGGTGTATATAAAAAGGGGCTTAATATTTCAAAGGGCAATAAGGTGGTTTTTATTTTTTAAAGTATAGGATTTTCAGCTGAAAAGGTAAAGCTGGATTAAATGGTGAAAAAATACAGGTTGCCATTTTGATGCCAACAGTATGCTACATAAGCAACTTTGCTTCTTGCATTCAACTACGGAAAGGGCTTGGCTTCACTCTAAATAGACATTGTGAGACTTTAATCAAATCTGATTTGATTCTGCCCAGTTAAGAACACTGAATATTCAAGGCAGAGGTTGTGAATGAGTCCTTCTAATTCATGTAGACTGCAATATTCTCACAAAAGGGTAATTCCATAGTGAACAACATAATATTTGTAATACTTCTATACATAATATTTTGTGTACAGTGGTACCTCTGGATGCGAATGGGATCCGTTCCGGAGCCCCGTTCACATCCTGAAGTGAACGCAACCCACGTCTGCGATTCGCGATTCACCTCTTCTGCACATGCACGTGACGTCATTTTGAGCATCTCCGCATGTGGCAAAACCCGGAAGTAACGCGCTCCATTACTTCTAGGTTACCGCGGAGCGTAACCTGAAAATGCTCAACCTGAAGTACATTTAACCCGAGGTATGACTATATTGGCCAGTATTATTAAACTAATTGTGTGTTAACTTGATTGATGTTCCCTTCAAAAATAAAAAAATATGCCAGATTGTTTAAATGATTTCTTTTTATTGTATTTTAAAAGTTGTGACTAACACAACTGTTTTACAACCACAAGAATTTATCTGGACCTTAAAACAATTATATTCTCTAAAATTATGAATAGAAAAATCAATTAGTAAGCAATATACACAGTTACTGGCAATTGTGATAAAGTTTTCCAGCATATGACCTGTGGCCAGCATAACACATAAAATTCAGTGACAAACACATAAAAATAAATGCTTTCAGACAAAGACACTGTGTGTATGACACTTTACTTTGCATTCACAAATTGCAGGTGTGCACCAAATCCATTTGAGAAGTTGCAATGCCCAAAGGAATTTTGACTTGGCTCAGTCAATACCCTAATGATTTGTTTCTTTTCAACCCATTGTGTTTATTAGGAGAAAGTCACAGTAAGATTCTGGTGAATTTCATGAAGATTTTAGAATTTGCAAACTCCTGGAGCAATTTAAGATTGGAAAAATAAGAAGCTGAGAGAAAAACTGACTTTACATCACTACCTGGTCCACAACTTTTCTTTTCAATCTCCGTGTCTCAAATTCAACAATAACAAAGTTGCCAACTGACAGCAGTACTTCAGTGACTGTTTCTGCTTTCTTTCAGAATAATCACATTTCCCATATAGACATCATCCCCTGTGTTTCTTCTCATTTTATTAAATGAGAAAGTCAACTTTTCAATGCAATGAAGGGTCATTAACCTATTGTCTATTTTCTTGGAGAGGTCTTTAACCGAAGATTAGGAAAAGAGAAATTCCAAGTCACCTTGAATGTCATGCTGCTGGTTGCTTGCTCACGTATAAAATGCCATTTTGAAAAAATTGCCAGATTATGAAACTTTGGAAAATATATTTAAAATGATACAGAACATGATAACTACTATATAAGTAAAAATAGCAAATGGGTTTGTAGGTTGACATTTTCATGCAATTCCCCAAAACCATTTTTAGATCAAGCATATAACCCAAAACACCAGTCTACAGCAGATGTCAAACCGACGTATAAAATGGTTCCTTTGTTTATACCCAACTGCACCATACTCTTTCTGCATAATCCTTCCTTGTTAACTACCGTGTGCTTATGTTATTAGCATCACATCATTTATTGATTCTGCAATATTCTGTTAGGCACCGTATGCTTTCAAACACATTCTGAAATCTTATTTTGATCTCTTATTATGACAGCCTTGTTTGCATAGCTGCCTTTAACAGATTTTAGACTGCAGAAACTCCAGTTCCAATACATATTTGTGAGTTATCACTAGTAACCTCAATCTTAGCACCTGTCCTTTCATGCATTAGGAAAATCCTATTCTTTCTACCTGGAGTTGATATACCCCTGCAAGGGGTAATACAAGCATGAAGTGTCCTCCGATATGCTGTGGTAGTTGTGCTATTTATTTGTGGCCTTGTCTCAATTTGGGATAGTTAAAGCAAGGTTCACTCCTTGTATTTTAATAAGTGTGGAGTCATTACTGCCATAGCCTCTTGTCTTCTTTGATAGCATGATAGCCTTTCACTTAGTTTAGCAGCATGCACAGATGCAATGACTTGCCTGCTAGCAACTGTACCTTCCACAGCAATGGGGGAGTGGGGTTGTGTTTGTATGCCATAGTGCAACTGCTACACACTTTACTTTGAGTGTTACCTGTGTAGCAGTTGTTTTCCTGGAGCCTGATTCAGCTCATCAACCAGACATCAAACAATATTCTGCTACGTTTTACTCAGAATACACCCAGTGAAATGAATGAAAATGTTTGTTAGGTCCTATTAATTTCAATTTCTTCTGAGCAAAACTTAGCTGAATACCACCCAGAACATACTTTCAAAAGACACACATAAAACAGGAACAGATCTGTGTTGATCAAGGTAGGCGTAACATTTTAGCCATCATATACATACATATCACACCCAGAGTTTTTTCTGTATTTAATCAAATGTCTTCTGTAATAACTTGCAGTTCAGATTATATTACATTGCCTTGGATGAAAAAACAATAATTTTCTTCCATCGAAAAGGAGCGTCTAGCTACTTTCATTTTAATTTTATATATAATGGGAAAAGATGATAAAAAGCACCTGGATCAATATTGTTCCATTCATTATTCCTTTATACTTAAGTCATAATCAGTTTGGTGTGAGAAATGAAAACCTGCTTGATATATGCAGTGAACAGGTACGCCATTTACTTTTATCCCACGTTAATCAATAATTAAAGATTAAATACATTGAGACAATACCCATTTCTGGTTAAATAGAACATATTTTTAGTGGAATTAAAATGTTTGTCTGCTCATGCCAAGTGGATAGTTCCACAGATTTTCCATGAAGGCAAGTTGTCAGCACCTCAAAAAGTGTCCATTTATCACAGGGGCATTGAAAAAAATGCAGGTGGCAAACAGAGCAACAAAATAATTTTGCAGCTATCTCAATGGAGGTCACTGTAAATAAAATAAGCACATGCTTGTGTTGGGAAAGTGAAATGTTTAAAGTCCAATTATGATCTAGCAGGTATAGCAGAGTGCGATTGGCTTAGTTTCTCAATTCATTCTTGCAAGCAGCATCAATCATGGATTTTGTTTGAAAACAGCTTGATTACATCGCAACTTCTTATCCATTAGGATACACATGTGTGGCTTCAGGGGGGGAAAGTTCCCATTTTCTTTACTGCAGAAGTAATGTCAGCTATCAGACAGCATCTATAATTGACTTAGGAAGAAATTCACAAGAAGGGAGGAGAGCACAAAATGAATTCAGATTGGAATTAGAAGGATTCTTCTCATCTCATCTCTTTTCTTTTCTTGGTATCCTTCCATCTTTTGCATTCCAGTCAGGTAATCTTTGAAGCGGTTGGGTACTTAAGACCCCCAGAACCTGAAATACTTTACTACAGAGACAATCTGTGAGGGAATGTGAGAAACAGAACCAATAAAAGAGCAATACTCAAGTGACCTGTAAAGAAAGTAGATCAATATGGGGATTTGAATAAGATTAGATGCCTGACAGCTGAAGATCACAAAGCTGATAACATGACTAAATGAGGAAGTAAAGACACAGTCAATTACTCCTTTGCAACAACTTGTGGGAAGGGTTGAGGCTGGACTAGACACATAAGGTGCAAGGGCTTTTGGGGTGCATTGTTACTATTTGCAAAGGCCTGGGCTCTCAGTATCCAGAACAAATTCTGGCCCAACATTAATAGTTAGTAAACAGTCTCCAATATCATCCACAGGACTCATAATAATATTGGTATATAATGCCTTAATGGCTGGGGACCAGTTTGCTTAAGGGATCCCCTTACCCAATATGTGCCAACTTGATCACTTCAATCTGCAAAACTCACACTTCTGTAAGTGCCACACAATGTCTATATTGCATTCATCAGGAGTCTTTAGCGCCTGTATTTTGAAACTCCCTGACTATTGACATTATTGATGTCTGCTGAAAATGTTTCTGTTTCAGCAGATCTATTTAGATACGTGATATGTTACATGTTTTGTCGTGTTTCAGTGTTTCTAGATTATTTTAACAGTTTCTACATGTTTTAGAAGTGTTTCAAATATGTTTTATTTTACTGCTAATTGTATTTTTATTACAGAGCAGGAGAAAACAAGCATGGTCTCTCTTCCATGTGACAACCCTTAAGATATTTGAAGATGGCTATCGTATCTCCTCTCAGTCTCCTCTTTTACAGGCTAAACCTACCCAGCTCCTTATTGATAACTAAATAAAAGTATATGATCAGGATCCAAATGAGCAACAGTGAAAGGCCCAGTTGAGAGGAAACAAAAGCCTTTCTCCAACCCAGACATTGGCGACAGATATTTTCATACATGCAGATATATAATGCAACTAAGGCAGTGGACTTCAGCAAACTGAAGTCAACACTCTTCGATTTGATCCACTGAATGCTTGTAAGTGCTACAAGTAGGCAGTCGTCAACAGTATCTAACCACTTACTTTAAGCCATCTGGTAGCCTACCTTTTGTCTTTTTTATTTAGTTGCATTTACATGATGCCCACAAGTCTGATTCTGGTTGCTTCCAATCTTCTCCCATTAACAGTTTCAGGTTCAGGCTTTTAAAATATTCTAGGCGATGGCTGCAAAAGAAAGGAGCAAAATAGTCAGATGGGTTGGAAACATTTACACTTACCCCTTTCCACATCTGCTAAATTGGTATGAAGAAAGGTTATTGTATTACAAAACTACAGTACAGTAACTACGTATTAAAGAACTACCGTATTTTTCGCCCTATAGGACACACTTTTTCCCCTCCAAATATGAAGGGAAAATGTGTGTGCGTCCTATGGGGCGAATGCAGGCTTCAGGAAGCTATCCGCAAGCCTTGGGAGCCCAGCACGATTTCCTGCGGTCTCCCAGAGCTTGCGGATGGCAGCCTGCGGTCTTTTCAGGGAGGTGGGGGAATTCCCCCACCTCCCAGAAAAGCCAGGATAAGCCCTGCGCTCTTTAAAGGGGTTGCGCAGCTTCTGCAGGCTATTGTGAGAGGTGAGGGAATTCCCCCACCTCCCAGAAAAGCCAGGAGAAGCCCCACGCTCTTTAAAGGGGTTGCACGGCTTCTAGCCATCCCCAAGCTAGAAGAGCGAGATGGAGCCCTCCGTCTCGCTGTTCTGGCTTGGGAACAGCCTTGCTAGCCTCTGCAAGAGAGTGGGGTGAAGGCACCCCGCTGCCCTGGAGAGGCTTTGCGCGCAGCCATCCCCAAGCTAGAAGAGGCAATAGAAGCCCCGCAGCCCCTTTAAAGAGCGCACGGCTTCTGCAGGAGGTGGTGAATACTCCCAGAGTTTGTCGGGGCTGGGGGGGGGGGGGGAAGGCTTGCGGATAGCAGCCTGTTCTGGGGGCTGGGGAAGCTCGGGCTTCCCCCGCTCCAGCCCCGTGCCTGGGAGGGGGGGAAATAATTTTTTTTTCTTTATTCCCCCCCCCCCCCCGAAAACTAGGTGCGTCCTATGGGCCGGTGCGTCCTATAGGGCGAAAAATACGGTAGTGTAAGTGTGTTGTTCTTCACCATCCCAAGAAATTACACTGTAGTTTATATATTTGTGTGTGTGTGTGTCGCATTCATATTGTGTAACTGATTGAAATAATTACAGTCTGTGCCTTGTTGCCTTCTACGTTTTCATACAAGGAAAAGTATGAAAGTATGGTGTGCAGATAACACTCTGTCAAATAAAGAATAAAAAGTAGCCACCAAGATAAATAGATGGGTGGTAGATAGGATTGGAGGTTTTGTGCTGCAACTACCTAGAGAGCACATGACACTGTATGCAAGGTTATGTTTCAAGTGGACTTCTCACAGAGTCTCAGTTCAGTTCAGGCATAAAGCATTTTTCTATCAGCATATCAGAAGTGCACGTTTTGCAGATTGAAATGCTGTAATGCACACATACTACCAGATATTTCCTTTCAGCAACTACTAATTGAATATGGAGTACAGCAAGCTACCCCAGACCCAAGAAACCATTCAAAAGAACACAGGGGAAAGAAGAGCAAGCATTGTTAAAATATTTTACACCATGATTCATATATTCACATTTCCCAATGAACTTCGTGAAAGTATACAGGTATTACATTATATCCCAAAAGATAAGTTTAGCAAAGCAGTGTATGTGTGAGAGAATGATCTTTAAAGGTTATTTTGTTTGAACTCCTTTAATGTGTTAACATTTTCAATAGTAAGATTGCTACAAGCCAAATAAAAAGCACCCTTGACCAGCCTGACCAGCAGAAGCAACATCACTGCATTTAAGTTCTTGTCTAGATTCTGCAGTTTAGGTCCTAATATAACTTGCCCTCCTAACTTGAAGGGCAATAAAATATTCTCCCACTCACACCAGTCTCCCACTCACACACCCCCCTCAAAAAAAAAGCAAGAAAAAAAAAGCACCACAGATGTACTTACAAATCAGGTTCCTGTTTTGCCATGATGTCATGTTGAGGTACAGGGTAGAGGGCTTCATATGTTCTGTCAACTCGTGACCCATGAATTGCAAATGCATTAAATTTGTCAGTAGCTGGTGGAAAATAACTCCAAGGAAGATGAGCTTTTCCATTCCATTTGGCACACGTTCTCGACACTTCAAACATTAAAGGAAGTTCTTGCTGTGTTAAAAGAAGATATGCAGATTTATCCCAGTCCTGTGAGTGTTGAAGTAATTGTGCGTTTGAGGAAGGTGGTGGTGGAGTCCTATGGTTCACTTACTTTGCACACTTTCCGTCTCCCAGAAAGCAGCAACACCAGATACTGCCCATGCCTACAAAAACATAATATAGTCATACCAGAAATACATCCATTAGCATGTCTCTAAACCAGAGGCAGCTTATAGTTCTCAGATGAAAATTGTGTAACCCGATACAATGCAAGTAACTCCTAAGCAACTTGCTATGTAAGTCAACAGGAAGGCATTAAATTGCACAACTATATTTGCTTTATTCTGGACTACATTACAAATAAGGTAAAGGTAAGGTAAAGGACCCCTGAATGGTTAAGTCCACTCAAAGGCGACTATGGGAAGTGGTGCTCATCTCGTTTTCAGGCCAAGGGATCCAGCGTTTGTCCAGAGATAGCTTTCCGAGTCATGTGGCCAGCATGACTAAACCGCTTCTGGCGCAATGGAACACTGTGATGGAAGCTTACCTTCCCACCACAGCGGTACCTATTTATCTACTTGCACTGGTATACTTTTGAACTGTGAGACTGGCAGAAACTGGGACAGAGCAACAAGGAGCTCACCAAGTGGTGCAAATTCAAACCTAGGGAGGTGGGGGGTGCTGTGGTCTAAACAACTGAGCTTCTTGAGCTTGGCGATCAGAAGGTCGGCAGGTCAAATCCGCATGACAGTGGTGAGCTCCTGTTGCTCTGTCCCAGCTCTTGCCAACCTAGCAGTTCAAAAGGACACCGATGAAAATAGATAAATAGGTGCCACTGGAGTGTCATGGTGTTCCATTGTGCCAGAAACAGTTTAGTCATGCCGGCCACATGACCTGGAAAGCTGCTTGTGGACAAACACCGGCTCCCTTGGCCTGAAGCAAGGTGAGCAATACACCTCATAGTCGTCTTTGACTGGACTTAACTGTTCAGGGGTCCTTTACCTTTACCTTTCTCTACAAAGACATTTGCTGAAGTAAATCTTTACCAACCCACAGCCACATATACACACATATTTATGGGCTGCTTTTAAATTCGCTCACAATTGTCCATCATTTTCACTGGTCCCCCACCCTAGCTACAGCACCACTCAAATCCTCAATTTTATGTATTTTTCAGAGCTTGCCTCCCTGAATAGACTCAACAATAAAAACGTACACTGACTTTATCCTATCTTGAACTCTTTATCCTATCTTGGATTCTTCTCACTCCGATTCTGTAAGAATACAGAAATTCATTCATTGGTTAATGTTATAATACTGCAGCTGCAAATTAAAGATTCCTACAGAGCTTTACATGTAGAGTATTGGCAACTGCATAGGAAAACATACAGGTGCTTTTGCTCTTAAGGACTCTGTCCCTATGCACCACCTTACCATCTCACTGTATAATAATATTAATATTAGTAATTAATTTATTAATAGTAATATTAATATCCCGCCCATCTGGCTGGGTTTCCCCAGCCACTCTGGGTGGCTTACAACGTATATGATATTGCACTGCACATCAATATACATTAACTTTACAGCTCTGTTCCTTAGCTTACTGCTAAAATATACAGACTGAGAGAAACCATAATATTTTTTTCTGGCCGCATTGTAGAATCAGCAGCTACCTTCTAAAGCCACAGAACAACTCCAAGCAGAAAGACACTTCTGATACTGAACAAGGTCTGAATGGGATTCCCTAGTGGCAAATCCTGTTCTTCACCAGCATAAAGCTGAAAGCACTCTTGTAATTCTAGCAATCTCCCAAATACAAACGTACACATCAAGGATTCAAGCAACATAACTGCATAAGAAATTAAAGGATTTTGAAATGTTTACTTACGGACAAAACTCCACTTCTAAGTACTGCTCAGTTTGGTGATTCAAGAAGAAAGCTTCTACAACTGAAAACCAACAAAACATTGCTGCTTCATTTTAAATCATTTTTATATTTACAGTGCAAAACTACACACAGTTACATGAACTCAATCCCATTTGCTCAATATAACTTATTCCCTACTGCATTTAGGATTGCAGACTTAGGCTACAATCCTATATCCATTTACCTGTGAGTACAGCCCAATTGAACTCAGTGGGACTTACCTCTGAGTGGATACACATAGGAGAATGCAGCAAAATCTCATTTCTGCTCTAATTTTTTCAGCAGCCCACTAACTGCATATCTTTTTCATAATGTGCTTTGAAAACACTTTTCAAATAGCTTATAATTACCATAATCTAGAATAGTATTGCTTTTAAAACTACTACAAAAAAGTGTTTTATAAATTCTGTATGTGTATGTACATAGGGGGAAGAAACAAAAGATTGATTCTTCCATCTTGATAAGGATGGAAACAGCTGTGGAAAATAACAGTTTTTCTACTTGATATTAGCTGTCAATCAGGTAAGTGATGCTTAGGGACTTTTACGGGATGCCTGTGTAGGTAAAATTGAACAGAACTGAGCAATCACTCATTGCACTGGCCCCAAGGAAAAGCCTTAAGTGCAAGAAACTGATGCAATATACTCCTAAAGCAATGGAATGAATGTGAAACAATTGAGAGAGCAGGGAAAGAATTTCATTCATATGTATGAAAAAGCTACTCAGGAATCCTGCTGCTACTTTCCAATGCAGTACTGATCAACGGAAACAGCTGCAAGAAATAAGAATAAAATACAAATGGCTCCAAGAAAAAGATTTCTCCTCCACCTAGGGAAGTATAAATTATGAATTTTTCATACCTTCAAGAGCAGAAAAGAAAAAGAATGCGGAAAATTGTTCCAACTGATGCTCATGCAGCACATTAAAGTTTTTTTAAATACAAAATTGGCGTTATTCTAGCAGGTAGCAGCATACTCAACTATTACTCTAGATTCTCCTCTAGAATGCTATGTGAACATAGCCAATTAGTGAATATTTTAAACACTATACACATTTATTGCACTGCCAATTTGAATGCATTATGCTGTGAATGTTATTTTGGCAACAATGCTGCAATAATAAAATTTAGAAGCTTGAATGCAAGATAAAACAACATAAGCTTGATGGCGTAAGAAAAAAGTTTAAAATGTGAAGATCACATAGCCAAGGAAACTTGCCAGATGACTTCACACTGATATATCATCCTGTTTAAGAAAAATAGAATCAAAGTAGTGTTGGTAACCCTGAAACTCCAACTATCTAGTAGCCATCTCCATAGTGATGGAAATCAGGGAAGTTACAGTGAAAGCCCAGCTGAGATGGGGAGAGATTATGCTACTTAGACTTGGAGAAACATAGTGGCTATGTCAAACAAGACCACAAAATTTGTTGGTCCATCCAAAATGTTTTAAGAACATAAAAAGAGCCTACTGGATCAGGCCAATGGCCCAACTAGCCCACTATCCTGTTCCCATAGATGCCTATGTAAAATTGAAAGCAGAATCTGAGCTCAACAGTGGAGGTAGTTTTTAGTCGTCTTATCCAGATATCCCTGCGTCAGTATGTGGCCTATAAAATGAGAGAACCAAGTTTTATAAGGTTTTTATGACTGAGGATATTCAGTACTTTGGATGTCACCCAAGTTAAATCGCATTCAGAGTAGATACACTGCAATTAATGGGTCTACACTGAGCATGTCTTACAGTGAACATCACTCTTACTTTAAACAGACTACAAAGTGGGTGGCTATTTGAAAATCTGTATTATGGTATTAGTTTGAAGCAGTTGATTTATCATCAGATCCCTTAAAGAAACAGTTGCCAGTAAGAAAACCAGTGAGTTTAAGTGGCAATTGTACTGAAGGGTTGGAATTTGTATTATAAGATAAAAATTCTTTGGACTACTCATTTAGTGAAAATTAATTTATTCAGCACAAAAGATGAGAGATTCTAAAGCTACACCTCCATATTCCTCTCTAAAAGATGTACATAAGAGTCTTTATCACACGGGAAAGTTAAGCCTACCATGTGGATCTTTTAAAAACCTTGAAGCTAATGCACCAAGAATAGGGTTGCCATGTTTCAAAAAGTAAAAATCAACCCCGAAAGTTGTTGAGATTTTTTTTCTACAAAAACTGATTTTTCGATCGACTAAGATCCAGGACAAAGCACCACCTTTTGGAAATCCCTCTGCCCCAGGTATCAATTCCGCCTTTGAAATCCCAGTAATGTCCAGGAAAATCTGGACATATGGCAGCCCTAACCAATATACAGTTACCAAACTTTATTGATGGGACAAATATATGGATTTTCATTCATTTTGTACTTGACGATAGTATTTGTGAATACCATATGGGAAGATCATTCAGAGGCAGTCCTTAATCACTGTCATGTATAGTAACGGATTACAGTGGTACCTCGGGTTAAGAACTTAATTCGTTCTGGAGGTCTGTTCTTAACCTGAAGCACCACTTTAGCTAATGGGGCCTCCCACTGCCGCCGCTGCTCGATTTCTGTTCTCACCCTGAAGCAAAGTTCTTAACCTGAGGTACTATTTCTGGGTTAGCGGAGCCTGTAACCTGAAGTGTCTGTAACCAGAAGTGTTTTTAACCCAAGGTACCACTGTACTACCATTTTGTCTACTGTAACACTCTGTATATGGAATAAGCAGCTTGTGCTATAAATAGCCTATTGCTAGCATTTACACACTTGCAAATGAGCATATGTTGTAGCATATCCCCATAACAATTTGCAAAACCACTTCCCCCTTTGAGGCAGGGGCCTGTCCTTTTGTACTGTTTGCACCATATAAATTGGCAATAATAATAATAATAATAATGCCCCTGTAGGTTTCATAGCATTGTATTTCTTTAGGTTTTCACAAGCTGTGTGACAATTTCTACAGAGAACCTGGCATTAATAACATTAGTTTTGATTCAGATCTGGATAATTAGATGATTGTTTACCATAAAATTCCAAGACAAGCATAGTAATATATTTCTCTACCTAGGAGGCAGAATTGCAGAGAGCATGCTCAAAAAAAGAACACAGATTTCATGAAAATTGCCTACCTTTTGAGATAACCTAAAATAGATTACTCGATATATAAATGGTAATTGATGTTTACAACACAGTTATAATATTTATTCGGGTTGCACAACCCCTAATAATTTGCAATAAGTAGCCTTCCCATTAAAAATTAAATGACCCTTCTGCCCCACTATATTACATTATATCCCAGCTAGAAGAGGACAGAGAGTGAAAGAAACAGCTGTGGGTGGAAGGGGAGCCTCTCCTCATCCTTTGGACTCCTGGGAAAGCTGCTGCACCTGGAACTGATTGTGGAAAGTGCAGCTGAATGGGACACAGCTGTGGGCGGTCTGAGGCAGTGCCTTGGGTCTACGCATAAAGAGCAAGTCTAGAGTGAGAGACTAGGCTGATGTTTGCTGTTTCAAGTATCTTTTTGTTGTGAAACCTTTGTGGGTGAGCTCAGAGTTTGCTGGACTCCGGGTGAGAAACCCAGAGGATGATAGGGTGTGACCGAAGGAAAAGGAATATATTTTATTTTACTTTATTTATTTATATACACAAAAACAGCCCTTCGTATTAATGCAGCACTTATATGTAACTGTGTATTTTTTTAATATTATGTTTAAGTTGTTTGCTGTTGCTTCAGTTTTTTGTACCCTAAAATCTAAGAATATATATTTAATATATTAAGCAGTATAGAAATTAGACATTAATCAATACTGGAAAGAAAACAATGTTTAGGGCACTTGGAACTCCTAACTAGGCTTCATGCATTTCTCTGTTTTGAATCAGCTTCTCTGATAGTCACAGGATTCTGCATAATACTAATGGAAATATCATTCTCTCAATGTAGATCTTTATATAACCAAAACAGCACCATCTAGCCACATGAGTAGGCTCAGGGTAACCCAAAGCTTTACAGAAGTAGAGGATGGGAAAAGGAGGGGTGGTGGGAGGGGAATAGGGGACCTAGACCTACACCCCTCACAGCATAATTAGTGTTGAGCATATTCAGTGGGCAGAAAATGATGAATCTGTTGGGGGTGGAAAATGGAAAGGTGAGGTGGAATAGAATACTCTGAAAAATGGCAGAGTTGTCTGTCTGCAAGCTTGAACAAGAGCACTCCACATAACCTGTTGTTGCATTTCTTTAAACAAAGTTCAGCATTTCTCTTGACAGGAATGCCAGCCTGTATTCAAGACATACTGCCAGAATATACATGAGAGAACCTTGCAAAAAGATTGATTCACTTACCCTCATAGTCCCACAGTCCATTGAATGGTTTTCCAGGTTCACCAGGAGGAGCTGGAGGATCGTTTAAAAATGGAGCACACACTTCTATCACCATTCCAGCATCTTCACCTGTCAACTTGATTGTTACTGGATCATGACTCACTGGTAAGCTGTTCCATGTATCTTCAATTTTAAACTCCATCTAAATATTATATTGTAAACTTAAAATGGTTATTTTTGCTTAATACTAAGAAGTTTGCCACTAATATTTTTTTTTGTTTCGTTAAAAAACCAACCAACCTGCAGTGTCACTATATCCCTGCTTCATTCAACCCTCTGCTGTTGTTTAAACTGCTTTCATCTACAGTCATACCTCATGTTACGGACGCTTCAGGTTACGTCTTTTCAGGTTGCGTCCCGTGGTGACCCGGAAGTACCGGAAAGAGTTACTTCCAGGTTTCGCCGCTTGCGCATGCGCAGAAGCGCTAAATCGCACCATGCACTTGCACAGATATGGTGCTTCAGGTTGTGAACGGGCCTCCGGAACGGATCCTGTTCACAACCAGAGGTACCACTGTATGTCCTTCCACCACGCTCTACTCAAAAAAGCCAATGCAATTCTGGGCTGCATCAATAGGAGTATAGCATCTAGATCAAGGGAAGTTATAGTGCCACTGTATTCTGCTCTGGTCAGACCTCACCTGGAGTACTGTGTCCAGTTCTGGGCACCACAGTTCAAGAAGGACACTGACAAACTGGAACGTGTCCAGAGGAGGGCAACCAAAATGGTCAAAGGCCTGGAAACGATGCCTTATGAGGAACGGCTAAGGGAGCTGGGCATGTTTAGCCTGGAGAAGAGGAGGTTAAGGGGTGATATGATAGCCATGTTCAAATATATAAAAGGATGTCACAGAGAGGAGGGAGAAAGGTTGTTTTCTGCTGCTCCAGAGAAGCGGACACGGAGCAATGGATCCAAACTACAAGAAAGAAGATTCCACCTAAACATTAGGAAGAACTTCCTGACAGTAAGAGCTGTTCGACAGTGGAATTTGCTGCCAAGGAGTGTGGTGGAGTCTCCTTCTTTGGAGGTCTTTAAGCAGAGGCTTGACAACCATATGTCAGGAGTGCTCTGATGGTGTTTCCTGCTTGGCAGGGGGTTGGACTCGATGGCCCTTGTGGTCTCTTCCAACTCTATGATTCTATGATTCTATGATTCTATGAAACGTCTGCCATTGTGGGAGTGAAAAGGGGAAACACTGAAATGGGCAGAAATGTTTTTCTGAACTTCTCAGCTGCCTCACGTGAGAGACAAAGGATGAGGAACCTTCAAACATTCCATAGTACTTTCTCACAATGTATTTTACTCCTGGTACCATGTGTTGTTTTCAACATGAAGTTCCAGATTTAATGTAGTAATTTAGCAGAAATGTTTTCTTAACAAACAGACACCCATATATGTACAACATTCATCAACTGAACTTGATACTCTCTAACTGAACAAACTGATGGGCATGCTCTTAAGATACAGTAATATATATCAGCATGGCTTATGTGTACAAAAGGGACTGTAGAATAGAAGAAAGGAGGAGGCATGGAAATGGGATGTGGTCTTTCTGCAAGGGGTTGAAAAAACAAGGAGGTAGGAAAGGGGAGGGGAGGGAGATAATGGTGTGTGTATGGAAAGGGAGATGCACAATAGGAGAGAGGGTAAGGTGTGGAAATAAGGGTGATCTGTGCAGCTAGCCGCTCCGGCACCTGGAAAAGCAGGGTGGGGTGATCTGCCCACGGGGCGATTGGTGAGGCAGCACAATCCAGGGGGGGGGGACCAATCGCAATCCTCTGTGGGGGGCCAATCACAGCGCGGTGATGCAAATCTCCTGGCGGGGCACCGGTCATGGCGTGGCAGTGCGATCCGCCTGGGGGGGTTGTTGACACCCAGGGTGCACTGCCCCCACCACACACCCCTTCCTATGCCCTTGTCTGTGTGCAAGGAGAGTTGAGAAAACTATGGACAAGGGGTATGGAAAAAAGAGAACGAAGGTGCAAAGCAGGTTGCAAAATAAGATGGAGTAGATGGCATGGGAATGGGGTTGAAGATGAAAGCAGTCTGGATAATAGGCCGGGTTGGTAGCTTCATAACTGGGCAAAGGACAAAAAGGGTGCTTAGTAGTGTGGTAGGAGCTTGCAGGAGGTTATAATGGGGGTAGACAAAAGTAAATGAGAAGGCATGGACATGGGAGCAAAGGTGAAAACAGGGATGCAAAGTGTGGTTGCACAATAGAGTAGAAGAGAGAAGTAGCTTCCAGAATAGGGTTGGGAAAGTGAATAGTGAGCTTAGTAGCAGTGGGAAGGGGAAGTTCTAGGGCCATGGTTCCCAATGTGGGGCACATGCCCCACAAGGGGGCAATTTGATTTTTATGGGGGGCGATCGAGAAGGAGTTATTAACCCTGAATGGCCTTTTAGGCTTCCTCCACGTGAACAGGAGTTCACTTTTTTAATAATTATATATCACGGGGCGGGGGCCGGCATCAGGATTTTAGAGATGCTTAGGTAGGGCATAGCCAAAAATAGGTTGGGAACCACTGCTCTAGGGGGTTAATGTGGGGGAAATAGTGGGGGGGGGTGAATGGAGCAGACAGGGGCACAGCTGCTAGTAACTTTAATAGCATTCTATAATCTCTCAACTCCTACCCATTATTGCAAGCGACACAACATTATTGCAACAGAGAGATGCAAGTCAACCAATTGCCTGTGTTACTGGAAGTTCCATTAAGATCTTGGTATAGAGTTATTACATACGCAGAATTAAATGACTTGCTGCAACACCATACCTTTTTCAGTACCTGACTGTTCATGCCTATTTTCACCACAGGGTGTCCACAGTGATCTCAACTTTAACTTGTATAAATATGCAAATCCACTGTCATCCTCCAAATAAAGTTATATTTCCACAGCAGTATTGGTGCTGAACAAATGGCCTGCCTACGGATAAAGTAGAACATGTTAAAGCTGAAATACAACTATATATCCTCTGCAAACTTATGATAAAAATAAAATTTCCTTGCAATTAGTCTTGGAAATCTACTCATGCAATATCTTCTAAGAACTTAAGAGTGAGCTGAATCAGACCAGTGGCCAATTTATTCCAGCATTCTGGCCAGTCAGATGCTTTGGGGAAGTAACTTTGCAAGCAGGTCGTGAGGGCAATAGCATGTTCCTCTTCTGTTGTTTCCAGCAACATGTATTCAGAAGCATACTGCCTTCAACAATGGAAGAACAACACATCCATCAGGGAAAGTAGCCACTGATAGCCTTGTGCTCTAAGAATTTGTTGAATCTTCTTTAAAAGTCTTCCAAGTTGGTGGCCATCACTGCCTCTCATGGAAACCATGTCATAGTTTCATAGTTTTGTCTGTCCTGAAAATTCCTATGTTCAGCTTCGATGGATGTCCCTAAGTGCCAGTGTTGTGAAAGAGAGAAAAACTTTCCTCTCTCTGCTTTCTCTAGTGTATAATTTTATACACTTCTGTTACGGAACCTACTATTTTCTTTGAACTAAAAAGCCCCAAATGCTGTAATATTTCCTTCTACATGGCTGCCTCCAACTGGTACACAACATAGCAGTTGATTGGCATTCTGTGGTCCATCAGCTTATCCTTGTGCTGCCTGTAGCCTTCCAGGTATCATCACCCTGAGCAGTTTTAAGTATACTTTAACACACAATACACCAAAACTAGGCATTGTAAATAATGTGCAGTTCATACTTCAGCATCACTCCACCCACAAAGCAATCAAAAGACAATAGTTTAGACACTCAAATGTGTGACTAATATAAAAGTCAAAACTTTTTCTCAATACTGTATGAGAAAAGAGTTTAAAGGAGTTAAGCTGAGTGGCAAGTTGAGTTATCAAGAAAGGAGGTGCAATTCCTACGTCATCCAATTTATCCAGGAACCAGTTCCCCCACCTTGTCTAAATTATACATCTTCCTGTCCATACCTGCAGAAATATTGCTCTATTTAACTCTTTCCCTCCTTAACTAATTGCCTGTGGTTAAAAGAAACTTTGAATGAGACTGGGAAAATGTGAGCTAATTACAAATTGACTGAACGATAGCTCCATCATTAAAATTGCCTGCAATTGGCGGGTCAATGGTAGGGAATGTGGTCTCCAGTTTTTCCAAAAAGGATGTGAGTTGGTTCCAATATCCTGTCAATGTCTGTTTGTTGGGGCAAGGGGGGCTATATATGCTAATTATGATTAGAACTAAGTTTGAAGAGCTCAGGAGGAATGCTTGGGCAATATTATTACATGGCTGGAGGGAAATAATTTTGAGATTAGACTGCTGGGCACAAAGAAAATTAGTCCCGCTTTACATCGACCCATGTTGTTGGATTTGTGGGCTAGGAGGGAATACAAGTTGTATCCCAATTGAGGGATAGCTCAGTCAGTAGAGCATGAGAGTCTCAAACTCAGGGTTCAAGCCTCATGTTGGGTAAAAGATTCCTGCATTGCAGGGGGTTGGACTAGATGACCCATGGGATCTTGTCCAACCCTACAATTTTACAATTCTATGCTGCTGTAGCGTTTGCATGCCCACAAAGCACATCAGGTTTCCAGAACTTGGGGAGGAACTTGGGAACTACTAGCAGTGGAGAAGGGGCAACACAAAGTGTTAACACATCCCATTAATCACCATCCAGGACTGTGGGTAGGTCACACTGCGATAAGAGTTCAATAGAGAGTGATTATGTGTGGGTGGGGGAAAAATTAGATCTGCATTAACACTTTGGAATATACACTAACACAATACTGTGTGTGTAAGTGCAAGAATCACTCTTTCCGCAGGATGCCGACGTACTGTACTGATGAAAGAAGACAGTGAGACACATCCCGAGCATCTCTTATCTCCTCTCTGCAGAATAGAAATCTATTGCAATGACTGTTCTGGGCAGTCGATGCGGGCAGCCCTTTTCGATTTAAACCAGGTCCTTCTCCCCTCTCCCCACCCCCGTTCGGTTGCCAACGTTTTCCGCCGGGGAGGACCCTCTGCCTCTGGAAGCCGCGCGAGACGAAAAACTTTCAGCTGCCACCATTTCAGCTCCCCGCGCCACCCTTTCGAAAACACCGAGGAGCGTTAGGGAAGCAAGTTGCTTCAAAACCGGGAAGAGAGGGAAGGAAATCCAGCCCTGCGACCGGGCATTGGGCGGCTGCCAGCCAACTTTGCTCAGGAGGAGGCCCCGTTGGATTTAATGGGGCTCCCTCCCAGCTAGGACTGCAGACTAACAGGTCTACTCGGAAGTAATTGGTCCCTGGGAGATGGAGATACTTACTTCCGCATACAAACACACAGCGGTTGCCCACTCACTGCTCAGTTTTGTTCCTCAGCCGCTTCCTCGCACAGCCTGAAGGAAGAGGCGGGCACGTGATGCTTTTTTTCTTTTCCCCTTTTAAACCAATGGGAAAAGTCATCTCCTTCGCCTAGATTCCGATTGGCGGCCTGAGTCAGGCGCGTCATATGCGGACCCGTCTCCTCCTCCTCCTCCGTTTTCTTCTACTCCTCTTGGGTTTTCTGCTTCTTTTCCTGTCCGTCGGTCGTTATGGTAATCGGCGGCGTTGAGGTGGCGAGTTAACCAGGTGTCTCGCGCCGGTCTCTTACGGGGGAGGCGGGGAGGCCTGTGATTGGTCCAGAAAGGGGGATTAGGCGAGGCGGGGAGCAGCTGCGGCTTCACGCGCACGGCGGGGTTCCAACCGTCAGTCCCGGTCCGTGTGTGGGAAGAGACTGAGAGAGGGTCGCGTGTTCCGCCCCCGCATTTCTTCCAAGAGAGCAATGTGACGCGCAACAGGCGACCTCGTCTGAAAAGAAACGTGTGTATTACATACACTTGTCGGCGGGTGTGGGGAGGCATTTTTCTTCAGTTAACGCTTCCTCTTAACTTAATAATTTCTCCTATGGGTTTATGCCAGAATAAACCTTCCAGCCTAGTCATATATCTCGCTGGCATAATCCATGTCTACTTTAGAGATCCTTTCAGACGGGGTTTTTCATTGCAATAAGCTCTTTTGCACAATAATGGTGCATTTAGAGGTGGGTTTGTTCTGTTTTAGTATTAGTGGTTCTGAAATGCTTTCCCCCAATGTTTCCACATAATTGCTGTTGGGAGAGACTATAACACAACAAAAGCGGGATAAAAAAAAGCCCCTTGCTCCATAACGTTTGTTGTAACTTTTTGCTGATAACCCATAACTTTCTATACAACTTATGTACCAGTTGGAAATGAAGCAGTACGACAACCCCAAAACTTTTGCAGGGACAAATGGTTGTGGATTTTTGTGTGTGAATAGTGTTGAATGAAGGACGGTGTATGACCGTTCTGATTGCATCATGGACACAAATAATCATGAACGTGCAATAAAAAGCATGTGTTGAAGGACTGTTCTTATTTTTATCTTTTTAAACTTTATAATGACACACTGATGAGCTGCTGTAGGCTGGGTGAGTTTTATATTTGATATCCATGGGACCATGGGCATAGCCAAGAATTTTGTAAGGGAAGGAAGGCCTTTTGTTAGGGAAGGCAGAACCTCAGTTTGCTATACATTTTTATTCATTTGGGGGGGGGGGAGCTGCCCCCCCGCCCGCCCGCCCACTGCACCCATGCATGGGACTATAGCTTTGAAAAGTGAGTTTCCATTATGATGTTTGATAGAGCATTTTTCTTTCAGAATTATTTCCACATGCCCTATCTTTCTGTAAATAGGACACTTGTAGATTCTGAGGAGAATTCAGTTAGAAACTAAAGTTAGAAATGAATGGAAGTAAATTACTGTAGGTTTTGCTGCTTACATTTATCTGACTTTTACAGGTTTTGTATTTGCCTTGATGAGAGGGAGTTCATTTGGTCAGAAACTTTACTGTGCAACCTTCCAGGTTAAAATATGGAAGGAGCAACTGATTTTCCAAGAATTCAAAGTAAGTTCTGCATGAGAGTTCATTCAGATCTATACTGTTAGTTGATGTATTTCATGGAAAAGCTTAAACAGAAGTTTTATTTTTATATAAAAAAAGTGGGGGCCAATAATAGCTTAGGTGTTCTTCTGGACCTGTTGCTCTATATGAAGGTGCAGATAACAGCAAAGACCACAAGTGCCTGTTACCTGCTTTTGCTGGAATTCTGTGCACTCCTATCTGGAGAGAGCAGACCTGGTGTCTGTTATTTTAACAGGTATTCTGTCCAAATTAGACTATTGTAATAGTGTCTACATAGGGCTGTCTATAAAGACAGTTTGGAAACTCCAGTTATTTGTTTGCTAGCAGGAGTTATACAACTCAAATTATACCAACCCTTTTACCACTTGCATTGCTTACCAGTTTGTTTCTGGGCTTAGTTAAAGGTGCTGGTTTTGCCCTTTAAGGCCTACATTGTTTTGGACTAGGTTATCTGAAGTATCACCTACTGGCACGAACTTGCCAATGTCTTAAGATCAGCCTCAGAGTCAGGTTTATGGTCCTTGAGGAAATACCACTAGCCACCAGAGACTGACAATTTTATGTGGTGCCCCACATCTGTGGAATTTCCTTCTCAGATAATTTTGTCAGGCCCCTATTTGATTGTTTTTCAATGAACTCTAAATATGTTTCACTTAGCTTTTCCTGAGTTACTTGTTACGTTTGTCTTTCTGGTTGAATTCCCCTCAGTGGGAGTGATGTATTTAATTTTAAGTTGTGTCTTCTATTTGATTGTAATTATTTTTATCAATGGTTGGAAAGTGCTTTCTGAACTCATTGTCCTTTAAGAGGATCTATCTATCTCACTTAGGCTGTAATTCAAACCTCCTTTGCACCACCTGAGGGTTTGGATTGGGCAAAAGTATTTGTCTGTCCAGACTTGTTGGCCACTGCTCATGGAGCACAGTCAGTAGAACCCCCTGACTGGTCCAGTGTCCTGTTCTCGCAGTGGTCAACGAAATTCCTATTGGAAACCTTCAAGAAGGACTTGGGTGCAATAGCATTTTCCCAACTTGTCATCCCATCCCCATACAGAGGCATACTGTCTCAAACTGTGGAGGTAGAACATATCCATCGTGGTTAGTAGCTATAGCCTTATTCTCCATAAAATTCTCTAATCCTGTTTTAAAACTTTCAAAGTTAGTGTCTGATTTTACATCTTGTGGGAGTGAGTTCCATGGTTTAACTTTGTGCTGAGTAAAGTACTTTCTGTTCAGACTCTTCCAACATTGAGTTTCATTGGACAACACCCCCCCCCCCTTCTAGTAGCATGCATGGGATTGTGAGAATTTCTATTACATTTTTCTTATGCTTTGTAAGTCTTTTCACTCTTTCAAGTTCATGTTCATTTCCGTCAAATGAAACAGTAATAATGTATATAAAACAGAAATATGAAAGAGGCAAAATGTTACTTCAACATCAAGATAAACATTCCTCCTTTTATAGAGCAAACACAGTGGCTGTTTCATAAAGACTAGCACTGTAGATCTGGTGAATACGCTGCATATGACAGCTTAATCAAATTGGTGCTGGAATATTAGCATCACAAAGTGAAACACTAAGCATTTGTTTTCAGGGAGTTTCAAAGGTGCTCTTGTTACATCATTGAAAAAGCTGTGATACTTCTGTTCTGTTTAAATTTCATTTATCTAACATGCTCAGAAAATGTTAATAGCCACCACTGGGAGCCAGGTGTTAACATATGAAAACACATTTATTCTTGGTCTACTGCAGCTTCTTAATATAGTTGCCTACTAGTGTTTTGCAATTCCAAAGCATGCCTAATCAACTCAATACTGACAGCCAATGAATGGGTTACATTAAATAAAAACTGTTTGTTTTCACTGCCATCCATTACTACATCACTTTAACTTCTTCCCCTGCATAACTCTTGCCCCAGACATTCCTTTAAAAATTTCAACTTGGCAAATCTAGAAAGATACCATTTTCAGACCCAAAGGAGCATCTACCTTTACTGTAATGTTAGGTTCCATATATTTTATATTTTTATGTAATGCTCCCTGGCATGTTTGGGAGAGGCAGTAAATAAATGAATACAGTTTTACTGTAATTCTGAATTGACAAATACCTGACAAAATGTTCCCCAAAACGATAACTCTAATCTCAGTGACGTATCAATTACACCCTTAAGTGAGAGCTAACTAAGGCAGGAGAATGATAATATTCAGATTTTGGGAATACATCTGGAGCCAGTATTGCTCCTTAAGGGTTTGGATACTGCTGTTGCCAGATGTGCTTTTACTCAGCTTCAGCTAGTGCAGCAAATGCAGTCTTCCCAGAATAAGACAGTTCTTGTCACTGCTGCACATGCTTTGGCTACATTATTGTTGAATTATTGAAATCCCCTCAGTGTGGAGCTGCTTCCAAAGCATGTTTGGATGCTGCAGCCAGTCAAGAATACTGCTGTCAGTAAATCTGGGGATGTTATTCAGTATTACTCAATCTCCATTTTCTTCCAATATGTTGGTGCAGATAATGACCTTGAGAGCCATAAATGCATTGGCCTAGGGTAGAACTCCTTGCTAAGATCTTGCCTGCTTGTTAAGATCATCTAGAGAGTCTCTGCTCTGCCGCCCACCTGTATCAGAAGACTAAATTGATGGTTTTCCTACAGTAACACCTGGGTTCTAGGGCACCCTTCCCCAGGTGGCACTGCTGGATGTATAGCCTTTTGAAAAACTGTTAAAACTGTCCTCCTTAAAAGTTTTATATGTTTTATAAATGACTTAGAAGGCACCAGTCTAACAGGAAAGGAGCATATATGTGTTGAAATGAATTAAACATGTAAAAATATTGTTATTTAAATGACTGAATTAATATCACATGAAGGATAATGTACAAGAGTCAGCATACATCAAAATCTACTTCCAAGATAATCAGTAGAACCCCAGTTTAAGAAAAGTCCAACCAATTTGAAATCTGTCAAGTGAAGTCTTATTTTAGGTAAATTGGTAGCAAAGATGAATAAGGTGACTCCAAACAATGTTTTACTATCTACTTAGATTTTGGGTGGTGGAATTCAACAAACATGTTGGTAAATAAAATTTGGTGAACAAAACTACTTACCGTGCAAGCCAATGCATTATTAGTTGGAAGTGGTCCACTGTGTTCTATGAAACGTACTCTCAAATAAGTATGTATGGATTGCAATAAACTTTTCTTTGTTGGATTCGTGTCTAAAGGTTTTTTGAAAAAGTGCATTCTTTTATAACAATAAAGGAAAGGGAATTCACAGTGAAAAGTGATTAAAACTGTGATCTATAAACTAAATTGCATTTTAAGTTATATGTTGTCAAAATAAATGTCTTTATAAGGCAAGGTCAGGAAGCAAATGTATTAGGAGAGAATATTTCTAGTTGAGCTTCATAACGTAAACTATCAGTTCTGCAAATTAAGGGATTCATTTGTTTCAGATCAAAGGCTAAATGATGTGCCCCAGCAACTTCAGACAGAGAATCTAACAAGAACTACCTTTGAACAGGTAAATTTATTTCCTGGTTGTTTACATTGCAGTAAGTCACCAAAATGATGCACTGTAGAAAGAGGTTGGAAAGGTTACTATTTTTTAGACCTCTCTACAAATCCAAATTTTCATATATTATTGCATATATTATTGACACTATAGCATGGAGGAGCTTAAAAGTTTGTTTGTAGTTAGAAGCTACCCAGGTTTTTTTATTTAGGAACTTTTTATACCAGATGTTTTCAACCTTTTTGAGCACACCGCTCCCTTGACCAACTACCTTCTTTCTGCAGCACCCCTGTGGGGTTCCCTTGCCTGCAGAACTGGCAGCCTCTCACCTGTTTTCGAACATACTCCCTTGTGGAGTGTTCATTCAGCCTCCTTTCCTCTCCCCTCTCCTTGGGAGTCCTCTGGGCAACCAATGCTGCCTCTCCTGGCCTCTGAGCTGCCACCCCCTGCCCCAAAGAGACATGCTTCCTCACAGTGCCCCACAGGAGTCTGGGAAGAGGATGCCCCCAACCTTAGTGACCCAACTGAGACTGGCCAAAGTTGAATGAGGCCAGCACCTTACCTTGGGAGTCAGCAGTGGGTGCTGCCGGGCCTGCATGGTGGAAAGGCTCTTCTTCAGCACCAGGCACTCAGCTCCCAGACAGGCATTGCACACAGCAAGCACAAGAAAGGTACCTGCCTGCCTGCCTGCCTGCCTGCTGCCTGCGCTCTCACTTGTCTTCCCATTCCCAACAGCAAGGGCTGGCAGACTGGCTATTTGGGCTCCATTGTCCACTTGGTTGCTTGCTTACTCTGAGGCTGCCTTTACTTCTGGCACCCGGCACCCCCTGGCCAACCCCAGAGGCACTATTTGCCTGTATAGCATGTAGCCAGACATGCTGCAACAAACAGTCATTCAAGACACTTGGAGGCAGAGATGTGAGAGGGGATCCGAGGAGGAAGGGAAAGAATGAGGGATGGAGGCCAGGGTTGCCCACGGCACCCCTGACCATCATTGAAGGCACTCCAGGGTGCTGTGCCACACTGGTTGAAATCCACTCTTTTATACAGTACTAATTTTTAGAATATTGCCCATAAATACATATCTTCAGAATTGTAGATTAAAATAACAGAATCCATACAATAGACATGAATGGGCTTTGGATTCATACACTTGCTCATCTTAGCCTTTTATCCCCCTCATCCACTCTGATTCCTTCCTTATTGTCTTAGTTGGACCAAACCATACCTTGTCATGATCTCTGAATTGTAGTTTCTCTGTTGTTGTGCAAGCCTCCTTTAATGACTTTTATTCATAAAGGTAGCTTATAAATATTTTATGTAATACAAAATTGCTGTATGACTTTATTTATGAACTGCCTAGAGATGGTGTTTTGCCTTGTGAAGTAGTGAGTGTGTATATACATGTGTGTATTATAATACATATTATATTATATCATATTTCTAAAATCTAAAAGGCCTTTTTGTAATTGTTTTGAGGTTGACTAGGGAAATACTGAAAAGTAAGACCTTTTAATAACCGTATATTGATCTGATGCTACTACAAATTTAAAAGCTTTACTGATGCTTCCAGGTTATAACTTTATAGATCAACAATAATTGCTAATCCACAGTTTTTTAAAAAATAAAACAGAAATTCATAGTACAACAAGAGGCTGGTTCTCACTTATAGTGAGAGGTGTGCCACAGATTTGTAATACTATAGAAACTAATATGTTTACATGGGCTTAGATGAGAACATTTCACCCTGTTCTAGTTTCTAATCAAAAGGTGGTATGTGAATCATCATTTGGAGCGGTATTAGTCATTTTAGATGGAGACTTTCTTTCTGCTGTGGAAAAAGATTGTGTTTATCTCCAGAAGAACTGAAATTACACATGTCATTCTAATGTAAAAGCAGAATATGGAATTAAATATCAGTGCACATGGAATAGATTAAATATGCTTCACTTTTTAAATATATGTGGTAATATGTAACAGTATTAAAAGGAAATAGTTTCATTTCAGAAGAATTCCTTAGAAGGTAACAATGAAATGGAGCCTCAACTGATGAATCAAAGGTAAAGGGTTTTTTTGTGTGTTATAATTAAATTAATTAAAGTACTACCGTGTTTCGAATGTGGTTTGATTATTTGATTTGTTTTCTGTCAGCCACTTTTTAAATGTTATTTTCAAGCTTGGAAATACAGAATAAAAAAGGAAACAATAATGTATTTTTTTTCTTTCTCAGTTTGATCTGTGTTTGAAAGGAAGTCTCTGTGTATACTGATAGTGCTCTATGTAGCTTTACCTTTTTAAAAACAACAACAACACTGTGTTATGCCTCATTAATATTTGGTGCTGACCCATTTTAGCATTGTTTCAAAAGATGAAAAAATGGTATATAGAATGAGAGAATTTTTGGATGCCAGGATCCAGGTTTGGGGCAAGTACTCTTTGGTGAGAGAAGCCCAGCAGAGATTTAAAGTCACAAAATATGCAGCAAAGTAAAGCATGGAAATTTAGGCTGTTAGACCTTGTGAATTCCTTCCAAAGTTCCCCTCTTCCCCCAGCATAGGAAAAGGCCACATGTTTGGTAAGTTAAAAAAATGCTTACAAACCCTCCAAATGTCAGGTTCATGTGCTTTTCAATAAATCTGTCAGAAAAGTTGCAGAAGCAGTAAAACATGGCTTCGTTATTGTGGTGAAAGTCCTAAATTAATGGTTTGAAGCTCAAGAGTGGCTTTGCGCTTATCTGATTGACTAGGGTACAAGAGCAGGCTTTATTAGCTTCCTTCCAAGGTTAGCTTCCTCTAGCTAAACCTGGCAGGATAGCATATGGTATTAACCCATTTGTGACTTAAGCATGCTGGTTATAACCACAATATCAAGAAGCAAGTCCGGTTGAACTTGGTGAAATATACTCATGAATAAACATGTTTAGGAGCATGCTGTGCAACTTTAAGTTAATTGGCTTTCCTTGATGGTAGTGATGCCATTAGCTGTGTTTGGAGAACCCATGGCTCTTAAACAGGGTCAAAATACCACAAGTGTCTCATGCCTTAGGAATTACAATGTGGGAAACCATAGCAAGTCTGAGTATCCAAGCTCTTGGATAGGCACTAGACCAGTCCTTTCACTCTTCCTATATCTATTTGCACAATTGTGTGCATGTTGCATGGAATTTTCACTGGATATAAATTTTTCTAAGGTTACCATTTTGGATGGAGTAGAGCTTCCACTGAAAGGCAGGCCATCCCTTTATGAAAATAGATTTTTCTTTACACCAAACAAGGCGCAGTGTGATTCATCCCCCTCTATTGGCAAGCACTTTGCAGAGGAAATGGGAAGGATTGTGTTGTGTATCAAGCCACAGATCCTTTAAACTAATTGAATGCTCAGTCAGTGTTACCAATGTCTTTATTTTGTATATTTTTACTTCCACGTTAGACTGTCTCCTCTAGCTGTTGATTATGATGGACATCTGAAGGAAATGAATGAACAGCTGAGGTACTGTCAGGTAAGAATCATACACACTAGTGTGCAAATGTTTTCCTGTTGCTCTTCACACAAGATTATTAAGATCAAATTTTAAGACATAATAGCATGTGCAGTTGAAATCTACTCGGAGTAGACCGTTGAATAGTGAATAAATTTGAGTATGTCTGTCATTGAATACCCATTATGAATAATATTGTCAATACTAAAAACAGTTTTTGTTCTAAGTTATAAAATGTTATAATTCTTTTTTTCCTGTAGCTGAACTAGCAAAAAGTATTTTATATTCCGTTTTGTCACTGATGTTTGTGTATCTACATGGTGTGTGTGAGATTTAATTTTAGTGTGTCTAATCTAACAGTTTTGTGACACCTATTCAAAAATGAATGCTTACTGTTATTTATTGCTTTTTTTTAGGTGCAGATGAGGGAATTGCGACTAAAACTTGAACAAGTTACCAAGGAAAATGAAAGGTCGATGCACTGAGTGGCGTGATTTTTGTTGTTATTTATTTTTAGATTTCTATACTGTCCTTCATCCAAAGATCACAGGGCAGTTTACAATATATAGACACAAAAATACATAACATAGTAGCAAACAAAAACAGTAACCCCTCCACAGTTTAAAAGGCCATAGATTGTTTAATCAGCCAGAGGCCCGGCATAAGAGAAATGTGGTGTAAAAAGATACGTACCGAGGGTGCCAGGCGAGCCTGCCTGGGGAGAGCATTCCACAAGTGGGAAGTTACTGTGTCGCTCAGATTTTGAGCGCAGGGTCCAGGTTGGGGAGCGCAGGGTCCAGGTTGGGGAGAAGCAGTCCTTGAGGCACTGCAGTCCTGAGCCTTTTACGGCTTTATGGGTCAAAATCAGCACTTTGCATTGAGTCTGGAAACTAATAGGCAGCCAGTGCGGTCAGGCCAGTATAAGCGTTGTATATATGTCTTGTCCTGATGAGCAATCTGGCCACTGAATTCTGCACCAGCTGAAGCTTCCAAACAATCTTCAGAGGCAGCCCTGTGTATAATGCATTGCAGTAATCTCACCTAGAGATTACAAGAGCATAGATAACAGAAGTTAGATAACTATCCCTGTCCAGATGGGGTGCAACTGGACCACCAGCTGCACCGTGCCTATGAGGGGAGCGTGGTGGTGACTCTGGACGTTAGCCAGGCCCTTCATGTGAGTCATCCCAGCTGTGGTGGGATGGCCCTCCTCATGGGGCAGGAGCAGGCAGGCTTAATGCCTCGACCAGTGCCTAGCAGCTGACTTAGATCTACTTACTTTAATCAAACTTGCTCTCAATTAAGTGTGTATAGGATTACAATCCGAACACTCCTCTCCTCTTTTTGCCATCAATGTTTCTTCCTACCCTGATTTCATGCTGCAAGATGCATTTTCAGAGTGAGCATTACTATTGCTAGCATCATTTTCAACCACCAAGTATTTAGCAATACTTAAATGCAAGCAAAATATTATATGGATATTATTAGTATATTTCTAACCCTGGTCACATATCTATAATACTGGTCATACACAACTGTTTACTCTTTTCTTTTATAACAAAAATATATGCGTGTCAGAGATTTACCTAGGGGACCTGGAGTACTTGATGTATGTTAACTTAGTGACATTTATTTATTATTAAAGTTGTATCCCGCCCTTCCTCTCAAAGTATCCCAGGCCTCCACATTTTCAAGTAACAATTCCATGCTGAATTTTAGGTGCAGTGTACTTTCTTTTTCTGTAGGAATCAGTCTTTTTTCCCATTCTTGTCCCTACAGCAACAACAGAGAGCCTGGTTTTGGGAGGCCCTAAGAGCCCAGTATTGTCTTGATGAAAGATCAGATCTGGCAAGGGAAGGGGAAAGGGTCTCATTTTTTGAAGTAGAGACATCCCTAAAGGACAGACCAAGAACAAAGAGAGACATCTCTGGGAAGATACTTCATTTCTTCACAATGTTGAATTCCTCCCTCTATTTTCCACAATAAACTTATATTGTGTCTTATGGCTATAGGATGTGTTTCTAACATCCTCTTTGCAGAATTTTTCACAGCAGCAGCCACTTGTCTTCAGCTTGTCAGTTTCTTCATTGCACAGCAAGAACTATTAAATTCCTCAGAAAATTCCTGCTGTTCACATGGAACACTTTGGTGCTGTGCCAGGGTATGGTCATAAGGGAACTACAGATACCGCTCTTAGTGTTTGTTTCTCTTGTGTATATCCTGTAGAAAGATTTCAGTGTGCTTATAGCTTTCAGAATAATTCAATACATTGTTATAAACTTGAGAAGTGTTTATTTTCCAGCTGATGGTTCATTTCCATCAAATTGGCTTTGATTACTATTTTAAAATAAATTGCTTGTCTATATATTTGTAACCTAGATTGCATGAAGAATTGAAAGAGGCTGTTGAAAAGCAGTTGGAGGCTCTACAAGCTGGTCCTACCTCAGGGGATGGTACATTCATGGATGAAAATATAATAAGAAACCTTCAAGACCAGTTACAACTAGCAAATAAAGTGAGTGGATTCAAACATCTAGACTGCCTTGGTTCCTTGACTCTTTTGTATGTAGTTTTAAAGCATATTTCCTCAGAATTTGCCCTTCCCCTTCTTTTACTTTGTTTTTATTTTTGGTGAAGGTAGCATGCGCTTCTCAAAGTAAAATTTTGTCAGGATTTTTAAGCTTGCTTTTAATTTCAGGATTTTATCTTATTGGTAATCTGTGAACCTCTAAGGTCTGTTGAAGATGATATAATAAGTTCTGATGTATTGAATGAAGTGTTGGATTAGGACCTGCGGAACCAGGGATCAAATCCCGTGAAGCTTACTGGGTGACCTTGGGGCAGTCGCTCACTCTCAGCCTAACCCACTTCAGTGTTGTTATGAGGGTAAAATGGGAAAGAATAGAACTGTGTATACCACCTTGAACCCCTTGGAAGAAAGGTGGGAATTAATTAATCTTCACATTTGAATTTCATTTTTGGTGGCTAGGTTGCAATTGAATAGAATTGCCTACTGTTTAAATATATAGCATATAGGAAACATGTAAGTAATAAGTACCATCGCTTTGGGAGGCAAGTGGGAATATATTGCTGTATGTGCATAATGCAGAGTGGCTTTGTAGAAAAATAACAATCTCTGCTTTCAGTTTTTTGAAGCAGAAACAAAGTTTCTCATATACTATATTTGCTTTTATTTTTGTAGGAAAAGGAACATGCAGTAGAACTTTGGCAGACAGTATCACAGGAGTTGGAGCGACTTCAGCAGATATATCATTCACACATGACAGAAGCACAGATTCATATTGCTGAAAGTCAAAAACAAAAAGTAATCCAGTTTATTGTAATAGTTATGTATTAAAATTTGATTAAAACTTCAGTCCTCTTTTATGGTGGGGGTGAGACTCCGTGGTCTTGCTCTGCCACAACCAAAGCCATACCGGGTCCTTCTGGCCGGGATGGGAAGCGGGGAGATAGAATTTTGTTCTCTTTGTCCCAGTGGGAGGGACATGCCAGCTATGTGGCTGGTGTAAATTCAGACTCAATCCATTAACATGTCAGGAAACTAGGAGGCTTTGGGTCCTTTTTCATGGTCTGTCCCCATCATGTCCATCCCATGTAACATCCTGTCTCAGACCATTGAGTGAATGGGGCATCTATTCCAGCAGACTTTTCTGTCAGGATTTGGGGGGCATAAGTGCTGTCCTGAGGGCAGAGCTTCTGTCCTTTGGTAAAGCAGCTCTTTAATTGTTTCCATAAGCTCTTCATCTGGTATATAACTGACTTTTGGATTGCTTTTGTAAAAGCAAAAACATGATTGTTTCTCGTTTCCTTGAGATTTCAGAGATTGTCTTCAGAATGTGACATCGGTGAATTCTGAAGGTCTAAAAACTATAAGGCATATTAGAAAAGGAGCACACTTACTATGGCTTCAAAGCTCCTTATTTTGAAACCCATCTATGGATTTTCAGGGGTTAATTGCAGGGTTACCTCCCTTTAACTTACACAGCTTTTATACATAGGACCCATTACTACCACACACACACACGTGCAACTATTGGTTCTGGTGCAAATACCTCACATCTGGTTGCAGAATGTTCAACCACAGCTTGGCATTGACTGAGTACTTTGTGTGTACATTTTTCCATTTCTTTCACACACACAAAACAATAGGGACTGAAATACACCATTATTGCTTTTTCTGCTGCTGTGTATTTCTTTTGAAATATCTGGCTAACCGTCAAAGAGAGAATTCTGGACGACAGCCAGTGGTAATGTATACAATATAGTAATAGTACTTAAATGTTTAAAATGTTAAGCTTGAGCATTTATTTTTATGTTGATGATAAATTCTTTAGATTATAATTACATGCTCTGCATCTTCTTTTTAGGATCAATTGACAAGCTTTCAGCAACTAACAAAGCAACTGCATTTCAACAACGAAAAAACAGAGTCAGTAAGTGAAACACTGAACATTATAATAACATCTTGAAACTGTTGTAGCCTATCTCATATGAATGTCCATTAAAAAGGGGGAAATATATAAAACAAATGCAAATAGCTCCAAAGCAGATTCTAGGCACTTCTTATCTGTGTATATTATAAACCCTACCTTATTTTTTAACGACTATGCCATATTTTCTACTTCATTTTTAATCTGTTTTAATTTATTTGTTGGCTAACATAATTGGCCCTTGCTGGAAAATTAGGTCAAATTTGCGTCACCATGAAGAAGCAAGCATCTGTCTGTGAAACCACATTTATTTGCTTTTATTCCCTAGAGTTTATTATTATCATTCAAAATAATGATTTACAATTTTCTGTTTCCTCTACTTTTCTTCTTCACTTTTTGTGTCAACTCTGTTAGAGGGTAGTGAAAATGATTAGTGGTTGTAAAAGAGAGCATGAACACTGCATAGGGTACAAAGTTGTTTTATATATGATATGAAAACGGTGTACGATGTAAGTTGACAATACAATAAAAAAGGCAAATGATATAAATAGCTACATTTAAGAGAGAATTAAGAGGTTTAAATGGAAGGTGGAGAACTTGTGAAGAAGATAGTCAAGTTGGGAAATTATGAAAGACTTAAACATTTTAGAGTCAACTGTAAGCAAAGAGCAATTTTTTGAAAAGCAAATTCTTACTTCTTGAGGTACATATGTGTAACCAGAACTTTTAAAACTTTCTGCTACAGGTCTTGGAGTCAAAGAAAAATATATCCACCATACTTTGTTTACTGATTATTATTATTTTTTGTTTTTTGGAATGTATTAAAAGACTTTTCCATTCTTGTAGCTTAATCAGGTATTTAAGAAGACTGTAACAGAACAGAATGTAGAACTGGACCAGCTACGCAAGCAACAGAGGTATAATGAGAGTTCTGAAACTTACTTTTATTTCATGAGCCCTAGTAGCTTGTTCTACCTTGTTCATTAAACCCATCTAACATCACAGAAACAGCAACTATGTGACAGTGGTTCATATCCAGAGGTGACTTTTGAATGAGCAAAAAGTTTTTGTGCAGTGAAAATGTCATTAATTCTAGTCCACTGCTCTCCATGTACTGCACATCCCTTCTTGTCCCTAACTCTTTTGAGGGGTTGCAGTGGGGAATCTGAAAATAAAGACCTTGCCTGGTAATAGTGAAAGTGCTTTCTGCTCATGCGATCACATATTCTAAGTACCATTCCACTATGGTTACACTGTAGTGGTTGTGTGTATTTTTGATTCTTAATCAACTGGACTTCTCTGCTACCCTTCCCCTCTGCACGGAGGTGGGACCAATTCGGATGGTACGCCCCCGCCAGTTAATGGATCTAAATAGCTTCCAGAGAGTGGTAGGGGATGCTTTATCCCATGTTGATGGCCTTTCAGCTTATTTGCTGGTGGCCCGCAAACCAGGGCTATTGACTGTCTGGCTCCAAAGCGCCGTCTCCAGTTGCATGGAGCCTGGACAGCCCTGTGGTTTTTTTAAGAGCTGAGGGTGAGGAAACAATCGCTGAAACGGCTAGAGCGCCGGTGGCAGAAAACTCATTCTGAATCAGCAAAAATCATGTCCACTTCTCTTACATTAGCATGTACCTTTCCTGAACCAAAAGCCATTTGATGAGCAGAATGGCAGCACTGGATTTTGCACAACGGGGTTATTACCTTTTTTTGCGTCACCATGAAGAAGCAAGTAAATACTTGCATAAATAATTGATGGCCACAGCCTTAGGGGCTTCTTTTTGTATAAGTAGCAGTGGATGAGAGTGAATAAATATTTTAAATATTTTAATGTACAGTGGTACCTCAGGTTACAGACGCTTCAGGTTACAGATTTCACTAACCCAGAAAGAGTATCTCAGGTTAAGAACTTTGCTTCAGGATGAGAACAGAAATTGTGTGGTGGTGGTGCAGCGGCAGCGGGAGGCTCCATTAGCTAAAGTGGTACCTCAGGTTAAGAACAGTTTCAGGTTAAGAATGGACCTCCAGAACGAATTAAGTTCGTACCTGAGGTATCACTGTAATGGTTCTGTCCATGCAACAGAACTAAGCACAGAAACATGGCAGTTTACTGCATATCAGATTAAAGTTTTTAGCTATAAGTGGAAGTGTAGCTATGTAAGCAAACCTAGTAGATTGGTTGAGTGGATGTTTTCCCTATTGCTGCATTGCTGTGTCCTGCTATTCTGTGCTGCTGTTTCCCCGCTCATATTTCTGTTTTTCGTGATTTTTTTTAATGATTTTTTTTTAACCTGCCCTGGGACCATTTGGTGAGGGATCTCTTCTGAGGAAAATACATACCTACATACCAGATTCTATTAAGGCCTGTGGAGATATGAAGATGCTTGCCTAATATCAATGGGCAGGAAGTTCCAGAGAGTAGGTGCTTCTACACTAAAATATCAGTTCTATACAAGTGAGGAATACTTTTAAAAGTGCCAGTTCCACAGATCAAAGGAGTCAATGGGTATATATGGATAAGATGATACTTGAAGTAAGCTGGTCTAGAGCTGCTAATAGGAACGCCATAAATTTGGCCCAGTAATGAATCAGCAGCTAGCCCAAGTCTTGAAAGCCACAAAGATTGTATCTAAAGCCTCCAACAGAGAAGCAGGAACACGGCTGCAGTACCATTCTCTTGCTCTTAGAAAAGGGTGTTTATCAGGATGACCAAGATTGGCTTAGGCTCAGGGTTGGGCCTGAACGCAGAGTAAAATATGTAGAGAAAATATTTTAATTATTCAGGTGTGAACAATAAAAGCCACAGATTGCAGTAGCACCTGCAGTAGCACATGGAAACTTCTACAGTGGTGCCCCGCAAGACGAATGCCTCGCAAGACGGAAAACCCGCAAGACGAAAGGGTTTTCCGTTTGCAGAGGCGCTTCGCAAGACGAATTTCCCTATGGGCTTGCTTCGCAAGACGAAAATTGACGAAAATTTTCGGGGGGGGGTTTCGCTCCAAAACCCCTTTTTCTGAATCGCTAAGCTGCTAAAAGCATTTTAGCAGCAAAACTGCTAATCCCTTAAGCCTTGAAAAGCCGTTTTTAGCCCTTAAAATGTCAATAGCGCTAATCCGTCAATGGGCTTGCTTCGCAAGACGAAAAAACCGCAAGACGAAAAGACTCGCGGAAGGGATTCTTTTAGTCTTGCGAGGCACCACTGTACTTCACTTTGTAATTCCCTGTACAGTTTTGTTAGAGCGTGTGTCCTATTTCATATAGAGATGGTGTTATTGCTGAAAAGTGCTTCACAGAAGTTTCATAAGAAAATAAGAAGGGCCCTGTTGGATCAGATCAAAGCTTTATCTGGTTTATTTGGCCCATTTCTCACAGTGACCAGTCAGATGGTTTTTGGAAGCCCACAAGCAGGACTTGGAGGGCAGTAGTTATTTTTTGCTGTTCCCCAATGACCCTTAAAAGGCATAAGATTTTTGGTCCTTGGGTGGTATACAGCTCTTATGACTAGCTTTCACTGATAGATTTATCCTTCATCAATTTGTCTAATCCCCTTGTAAAGCCATCAGAGTTGGTGGCCACATTTGTGAAAGTGAATGCCATAGTTTGAGTACGTTCTGTGCACTGCAGCTGTTATAACGTGTATGGGCTCAGTATCTGAAAAATCTCCATACACATACCATGTTATCTTTGGATCCATGTTGCTTTCATTGAGACACTGAGGTCACCTCCTTTCAGACAGTTTGGCACCCACATAGAGACCTGGCTGATGAAAGCAGTTTTAGCAGTAATCTTGCCACTGATTCACAGATAAAGCAGATGGAGGAGATACAAAATAGACAAACATGCATTTTTATTGGTCCAATGTAAATGTTTTCAGTATGGGAAAATATTGTTTGATTATACAATTTAGTTAAGATGAAACAAGTAATTGCAATTAGTAACTCTAATCTGCTTTTTTACAATAAAGTAAAAAAATTAAGTGTTTATTTTTACGTGTAGACAATCCAAGTTGGACTTGAGAACAGCAGCTGCTAAGGTTGATGAAATGACCAGACTGATTGAGAATCTTCAGGCCCAGGTAGATAGAAAGGTATGTCATGCTACTTCTGATTTCAAACACAAGGCATTAATCAGACTTTGGTTGGTTGGCTCCTGTTTTTAAAAAAATTCAAGCGAAGCTCTGATAATAATTTCTGAATGACTTCTGTGGCTTCCAGGAAGAAGAGGTGCTTGCTGCTCAGGAAAGAGAGGAAGCATCAGACAAACGCTTGCATCAGTTGCAATCTAGTGTAAAAGAACTGGAGAAAAGGTAGAACATTAATTGATATAAGGAGTGTGTGTTTGTTTGATTCTCTGGCACCATAAGGAGGAGCATTGAGAAATTCAAATTCTTTGTTGCTGTTGTTGCTTAAGCCATTACAGATATGTTCTTTCATCGAATATAGCTTATTAGACTTATAACTAGGCTTGTTACTAACTGTACTTTTCTATGTATTGGATATAAAAGTACACTTCCATTGGTGTCTTCTTCTCACAGAAGGGTTGTTTACTCCTTTCCTAACCAGTGCCTTCTGGTGTTCTGGACTTCAATTTCCATCATCCCTCACTGATGACTTGGGCTGATAGGAGGTGTAGTCCAAAACAACTGGGAGGCCACAAAATTGAGGAAGGCTGTGTGTGAGTATTAAAGTAGGTAATATAAAACTACATCCAAAGATATTCTTGCAAAAGTTTGGGAACTGCTGTAGAACATGCTTCTTAACATGCATGGGCACCTGTGATTATTTTCCTTCCATTTCTTGGTGGCAAGTGTATTTTTGAACATTGCCTCTGAAGTTAATCTCTGTTTCTACTTGATGTGTTAAAGAGAGGTATTGGAAAGGTTTAAGCTATATTGCAAAAGCTATAGATCCAATCCAAAATTCATGCATACCTGCCAACCAGATTGCTGGTTCTGTTGAATTTGACAGAAACTCACTACCAGTTGCTAAAGGAGAAGATGGCATTGCTCCAGTCCATACTGAAAGAGGCAATCAATGTTACATCCTGATCCAATCTAGAAAGTTCACTATGCATGCACCCCTGGTTGCTAAATGCAAGATTTTATACCAGGCATTGTCTTTTTGCATGCACTGATTGTATCCACAAAGCAATCCACATGCTAAATTTTAATTTTAAATCTGATGCTTGTCACTGTAGGGGAGTGTTAAGCTGGTGTTGTGGATGTGTTTCTAGGCACATGGAAATAAGTTGAATTTAAATCAAGAGAATAGTTTTTAATCCTAGAGCAACATAATACAGATCTTGGGAGGTCAATTTTAATAGTTTCTTAGAGCTTTGTCCTTCATTTTTTGTTGTTGCCATCTCTTAGCTGGCTCCATCATACAAGTTGACAAATAGCTTTTTCCATTTGAATGTGTGAAAAGGGTTTATGTGCTGAGAATTACTGTCAATAAAAGCAAAATGATCTTAATAAGTGCATCTCCATGTATAGGCTTGGGTGCTCAGGAGTGGGACCAATTTATACCAGGCACTGCGTGTTAGGTTTGGAATATCCTCCATTTAGAATTGAGTAGTATGCTTATTAGTGAGTTGGTGGAACTCCTGAATAAAGTCTTTCTTACGTTATATATAAGACACCACAGAAAGCTTGGTGTTAAGTATTAATTCAGGTAACCTTCCAAACCACCAGAAAAGAACCTCTAGGCCATAGTTTGGAGGATTATTTTAAATGAGTTCAAATTAACAAATGATTGTATGTGATCAGTGAGCAAACCAGAATACAAAACCACAACAGGGATGTGCATCAAAATGTTGTAATTTGGAGTACTCCCATTTCCAGGATACTCTGTTCTATTCTCTCTCCCATCCTAAGTTTCTGGATTCCCTGCCCCATCTCCCAAGTCAGTCAGAATTCTGTGGCCACTAAAGGTAAAGGACCCCTGGATGGTTAAGTCCAGTCAAAAGCGACTATGGGGTGCAACACTCATCTTGCTTTCAGACCAAGGGAGCCAGTGTTTGTCCACAGACAGCTTTCTTCGACTTGTTGATCCTTTGAAAGAATTATCAAGGGCAGTTTCACATGGTGTTATAGCAGTAGTTAAGGTTGCACAGATGTACATACCCGTCATGAGATCTGAATTTGAAAGAGCTTGTCACTTTGCCAGGAAAAATTGTTGAACTTCTGAAAACTAACCTTCAGAATCACTTCAAGATAGTGAAATGTGGGAAATGAAAATTCATATAACCTTGTCCTCTCTAGATTACAAGAGCTGACAATTGAATGTAGTTTCAATCCTAGATTTAGCTTCAATCAGTTAAGTGGTCCTTGTTCTGATATGCAGGCTTTGTGTAGCTGCCGAAGATTTAAAAGAGCTAAAAACAGAAAAAACAAACCTAGAAAAACAAATCCAAGAGCTGACTGTGAAGTGCACTGTTCTAGAAAGGGAGAAGAATGATGCTATGGAAGAGGCTTGTAAGAACATCCAACTCTTAGAAGAAGCTAATCTGCAAAAGAGTCAGGTAAACAAAGCACCAAGGGACCAATTCTCCTTATCTGAATATTCACTCTGGTTCTTTTTCTGAAATAGCTGGAATAATCCAGAACATGAGTGAGAGGTTACAATTTTGACAGCCTGTTCAAAAAGGGGCCTTCTTAAAGCCACCTCATACATTCAATTATGTCTGAATAATGTAAGTATTTCTGACCAGTAGTCACACACTTTAAGCATTATAATGCAAATTGTGTCTTGTGTAATACTATCATGCACTTTCAGGAAAAGCGACTTCCACCAGACACAGTACGCATTTCAGAAGTGCCTGAATTCTCTTAGAACAATGCTGTTACTTGAACATTGAATAAAACTTGGGATGTTTCATTGGGCCTCCCATTTTAGGGATCATCCTTTGGGTCATGTATTTTAAGCCTGTGACATCACATAGTTAGCATTTTAAAAATTTGAATCTTAGGGCATATATGTTTGCCAGTAAGGCAGTTCAGGTAGCATAATCTGTATAAAGCTAGTGTAAATTTTTCTGTCACTTCTGAACCATCTTGCTAGTATGATGTACAGTAGTAAATAGAACTCTAAAGTGTAGCACTTTGTCTAGAGACAAACAACTTTTAAAATAGAGTGTGTAATACTCTTTTTTAAAAAATAGATTTTTTAAAGTCCATTTCATTTTGGGAGGGAAACCAATTTCTTATAACTTTGAAGTACTATACTTGTATTTTGACAATAAAAACTAAACATAATGTTCTCTGACATGGAAAAGGGGGATGATCCAGTCTGTCCTCTGCATGCAAGAGGAAGGCTACCAGAAGAAGGGAGCTGTCAGTGGGAGAATTATGCACAAAGAAAGGGCATGGAGGACAAGGGGGAAATGTGATGAAGAACTGGATCATATACATATTGCTATTGTGCTCCACCAATGGAAGGAAGGACTTTTAGATTGGATCTCTCAGCTGTGGGAATGTTAAAATGAAAGGTCTCTTGAGAATGCAGTTGTTTAAACTCAGAAGAAGGTTGGTTGAGAAACAGATACTGTATCTAGATTCTAGATTCTGGTAGGTAGCTGTGTTGGTCTGACGCAGTTGAAATAAATAAAAAAATTGTCCAGTAGCACCTTAGAGACCAACTATGTTCTGCACATGAAAGCTTATACCCAGAACATATTTAGTTGCTCTCTAAGCTGCTACTGGACAATTTTTTAAGATGTCTACATGTTCTTGTCTCTTGATTGGTTCAGCATTAGTTTTGGCTTGTGATCATAAGTTTAATTAGCCTGAAAATTCAGGTATGCCAAATTTAATTTTTCTTACTATCTAAGTGTATGTGGAACTCTCTCTTTGTGTTGTCACTATATGAGAAATCCAAAAGTTAGCTCATGGTGTAAAAAATCCATAGTATACAGTTAACTTAGGAGTGACGCACAAGTAGAAATATGAAATATACTAAAATTCATTGGAAAAGTGCATTTTAGAGTTCATTAATTTTCTGTTCACTAGAACACCATGGTCTTGTAACTGTTTGATTTTTTGAATTGTTACCTGGTTGTCCTCAACAGGGAATACACTTAGTTTTTTAAGGACTATTCATTTCATTTCCCATTTAGGCAATGATATGTGCAAAACAAAAAGAAGAGGAGATTGAAAATATGAAGGAAGCATTTTCTCATCTGCTTCAAGATGCTGCTTCAAGTACTAGAAAGGAAGTGAGTTGTTGTGCTTAAAACTTTATTTATTGGAGAAAACATTTATAGAAAGTCTTCCATATAAAACAGCAATTTACGGGAAGAATTTATTTAATTAATTAAATTAAATTTATATACCATCCTTCATCTGAGGATCACTTAGCATTTTTAAAAAATACATAGCATAGCAACAAACAAAACAATAACCCTCCCCAAAAGAGTAATCAATACAATAAAACAACAAAAGACAAACAATAAAATGCTAAAATACAAAAATACTAAGATGTCCAGAATTTCAAACAAACCCAGTACTCAAAATCAGTGCTCAGACATACCCCCACAAATTGGTGTGTTCTAACCAAACAGTGGAACACCAATACTCCAGGTGGCTGCCTGCAGTAGTCTCTAGGGGAATGTTGTTACACGTCATAGGGGCAAGTGCAGAGAATTTTCCTTGAGTTGGCAGTAAATAGGTGGGAGTGTGCAAAAGGAGATTTGCTCTCAAATAGAATGGACCTAAGCTGTTCAGGGCCTATCTTGCATGTTAATTGTGATATATTTTATCCTCTCTGGATGTTTTATTAACTGTATTGTTCTAGCTTGTTTATTTGTATTTATGTTATTGTAATCAGGCCAGGAATCAGTTGACAAGATGAGCAAGCAGCAATTTAATTAAATTTAATTCCTCTTGTTTATTCTAATGGTGCATTGTATGACTTGAAAAACTAACCATTGCATACTAAACAATACATATATATATATTTTAAAAGGTAGAAAATGAAAAGAAAAGGTGCAATATTCAGATATCCCGATTAGCAGAAGAAATTGATGCACTCCAGAAGGTATGTCTTAGGTTGTACTGGAATTGCTTCTTCTTTGTCTTTAAACTTTTTTTGGGGAAACGTAAATTGTATCATGAATTCAATCTTTCTGCTGTGTCACATACATTGGGAGAAGGAAAATTCTAAAAGTAAAATTCAGCCACAGTTGTGCATAGCATATGTCCCATGGATTTCATCAATAGTGATGGGAAAGAAGCTCAGATCCCACTGAAATAAATTAAGCTTAAAAGTGCTTTTGTTTTTGACTGGATTGCTGTCAAATTATTATTAAAATGAAGCATCAGAGTCTTCATTAAAAAAAATTCAGCAATGGCTGTTGCTGGGTGGTAGTAGTTGATCACCATTTATGCTTTTGTTTCTGAATCTGACTAAATGGTGAAGAACTTTTATCTTTTTCAAAATGCTAGAACAAGTCTTAAAGTCTCAACAATATTTGAGGATTTTGGTGTATTCTTATCAAAGTACTACATATGTGAACATTTTATTTTGTTATCAAGATTTCATGCATTTCTCTTTATTAACATGGTAGTAAAGATTTTTGAGGAAAAAGCTAAAAATGAAGGTTCTCTCTGCTCATCAGAGCTTCTACTTGTGCTTTTGAGGAGGTTCAGCAGAAGATGAAAAAGATAAAAAGAGTGTTGTTTGTGGTGGGGGCAGGGAAACTGTATCTGTACTTGGATGCAAGGTCATGTTAAAATATAGGTGTCTCCCTGACTGGGGATTCTGAGGTAAACAGGGATTAGGAGTTCAACAGGGGAACACGACAGAAAGAGTCATTTAAGGGATAAAAAGAAATAAAGGAGTGAGGGAAAATGCTTAATTCTCCCTTTGCCCCCATCCTCCCTCCAACTTTGCAATTTTTTGTGGAATATCCCCCCCCCCATCCCTTTCAATTTTTTTGTTCTAGCATTGTATTTTTATTGTGCTTATTTTCTTACCTACTTACTACATTAGTATGACACCTGTTAAGAAAGTATTCTCTAGATTGCTTCTAGTAACCAAAAAAGACTACCAACAACCATAAAAAAATTAAGCCAGCAGGAAAAGATGATACCATTATAATAAAAACTTACAACAGCAGTTCTCACATATTTTAAAGTGTTCCAGAATATCATAGAGGTACATGCTCACTAGACTTCTTCAGTCTGTGGAAGTGGCTGTGGAACTTCAGTCTGTGGAATATGGCACTTTTACAGTGCCATATAACATTCTTTCCACACTTGCAAGGAATTAATCCTTTGGCATGGCAACACCTGCACTTTGGAACTCCCTGCCCATTGATATTATACAGACACCTTTGCTGTACTGTTTTCAGCATCCGCTAACATGTAGAATGCTTTTGTTTAGTGTTAGTCAGCTATGCCCTCCTCCACATTTCCTGATTTCATTCTCCCACCTAGTTTTTAGGGTTTTCCTTTCCACCTTTAACCAGCATTAAATGGCCACTTAGTCTGCCCATTCTTCATTTGGGCTGGTTTGAGGTTCCTTTCCCCCTTAGGACTTTTTTTCTAACTATTTTTTTGTCGTTTCAAGTTTGCGCAGCCCTGTTGATACCTCACAGTTGTGTAGGGATGACATCATTTTCACTGCATAGGCAACTGCACTTACCTCTCAGAAGTTTGGGTATAAAAGGAGTGGTGGTTATTAATGGTCAAAGTTTCAGATGAAGAGCAATGGAAACGAAGGAAGCATTTTAAAGTTGCATATATACAATAGACAATGTAGCTTACTCTTTCAATCTACAAATATAAGAAATGCAAAAAAATAAACTTTTCATAATTTGTGAAAGCAGTCTTGTGCACCTGTCATTCTTCTCTGCAAGGGGTTATATGCAAGTATGTTATATGACATACTTATATTTTAAAAAGGGAAATCAATGAGGATGTCAAAATACTACACTGTGATTGTGGTTCTGAACTCTTCCTTCCTCTTTTGGAAGCAATGATACATTGTGAGTTCCAATCATGACTTTCTGAGTGTGTGTTAGAGAAAACAAATTCATGTGTATAATCAGTTATATGACAAGCTACTTGCATGTTAATTTGCTACAAGTGCTATAAATATTTCAAAAAACTATTGTCCCAACAGAACAACCTGATTAAGATTAAACTACTAGTATATATATGTGACTTGTTTTATAGGTAGAGAAAATGCAAGACAGAGAAGACTTAAAGGAAGCTTAAAATGAGTGATGTTTGTGCTTACTCCACATACCAGGTGCTAGATGACTCAACCCTGGCATTGTTTGCCAAGTAGAGTTACACTTGTATATGGTTTGCTCCTTTTTCTCCCTAATGCTAGCCTTTTGCTTCTTTGGTAGGAATGTGAAGAGAAGCAGATCCAAATTGAGCGGAGTGCTAGAGAAAGGCAAACTGTGGAAGAAGAGCTAGAGAAGGTGAAAAACTGTCACCATAGTAATTTTCATGTATTAGTATGTACTTTGATTATCTGTATGCCAATACCTAAGATTATATTTCTTGAAAATTCTAATATTTGCCTGTGGGATACAATAGACAGAAGACAAATCATTGGAACCCTTTTGAGGTAAATACGAAGTTATTGTTGAGGTAGGAATGTCTAGTCTGCTGCATTTACATTGGCTGACCCATAGCATAGTTATTTGGTTAGCTTATAAAGATATAGGTCAGCTGTCTCTGGAGATAATAAGTTAATGTGTAGGCCATTGTCTGTCAGAAAAGGATTCTCCAGATATCCCTGAGAAATTGGGAGGAGATGTAAGTTGTGCCAGTCCAGAGATTGGAAACAGATTTTCTCCAGAATTTGGATTGTTTCATGTGGCTTGATGTTATGAGGCTGGACAATATAGAATGTGTATCTCAAGAATGCAGAGCAAATTTGATCAAGGTTGCATCATGGAATTTATTGTGTGTCTGGAATGCGTAACAGAATTAGGGAAGATAATTGGTAGTAGGAGGGGGTTAAAGCACAACAAGAATGCATTCTGGAGAGAATACAGAACATGTGTCTTAGTATCAAGCATTATCCCTGTCCCCAGTTACTTTCATGCTTATCGTGGATTTAATTTGAACTGCAGAAATGTTGAGGGCACTGTTCTGTATTGGGGAAGTGAGTTAAATCCATGGAAATAAGTGTTGAGATTCAGTCACGATGAACCATGGTTCAAAATGACAGCATCAAGCCATAGCAAGCTTTGGGCTCTTGCTTCTTTGTTTCTGTTCTTCTGGCATTTCTATGGGGATATCAGAACCATGCACATCTGTTGTTTATAAGGAATAGTTTCATTTCGTCCATATACTACAAACTGTGAAGAATCATAACTGTGATTTGTTAATCTAAACCACTTGAAATCATGGGTTAAGAAGCTGATTTGTTTTCAGAAACAATATTTAAGATTCAATACAGATTAGAGTCTACTTTAGAAGTGTGGTTAGTCGATATTGGAAGTGAAAACTTACCCCCTTCTCAAAGTGGAGGAGGAAAGGAAAGGGTGGAATGCATAGAAGCTTAATATGGTTCATTCCCATCATGATAAACCATGTTTTATGATGTCTGAAGTGGCCCATTATCATAGAATCCTTACAACAACCCAGAGCACAATCCTTACCCTATGTATCTGAAGTAAGCCCCATTGAGTTCAATAATAATTGCTCCACTTAAGTGTTGTTGCTTTAGTATGTTATATTATTCTTATATGTCAGATATGGAGTGGGGTGCTGGGGCTTAGAAATTGTGACGTCAAGGCAGAGCTCAGTTTTGAATTGGGAACATTCAACCTCACATTAGCCTCAGCTACCATCACTTTACCATCGCTTGGAAACTCAGACTAGAGTTGATGAGCAAATAGATGAGATACCAGTAGCTTTTATATGCCATTACTCATAGTAAAACAACAGTTCCATGAACCATCCAGTGACAGTATCCTTTGTTTAGCTAAAAACCCAATGAAATGGTGAAAAAAGTATTGAAGAATTAGAAGATGGGTGTAATCTGTTACCAAAAATCACTTTTATCCAAGCTCTGTTTTTCTTGCTGCAACTTTCATAAAGCATTTTTAAGATTAACTTAACAGTGAATTACAAAAATAAAAATGACAACAGTCCAGAGGGCAGTGAATGAAAGAAAAATGCCACATGAATTTCCACGTTCAAGCCCTAAGTGCAAGATTTAGCTATGTGATATAAGATTTCTATATGCAGAGCAGATTCCATGGATTCATCATCCTGCTTCTTGCAATAAACTGTTTCTGTAAGGAAAGTAATTACTCTGACTACAGAAGCTGTTTTCTGTGAAAGAGCATTTCTCTATAATTTGTCTTCTAGAAAACCCCCATTTAAAAGACTAGGTGAAAAATGCAACTAACCTTAAAGGAGTATGAGCAAAAAATTATACAGATTGATGAGATGAGGGTTACAGGTAAGCAGTTCACACAATTTATTTAAAGTCTGTTATGCTGCCTTTCTGCTGCACAGTAGTGTTCAAGGCAGATCACAAGAAGGTAAAATCCACTTTAACAAAAATATAATTCCAGGAGAGAGAGGGAAGCAGGAAACCACCTCAGTCTGTTCCAGCTGAGGTATCTACTCCCCACCAGGTCCTACCACCAGCTTCCCTGGGCAAAGGATCCTCATGCCTTTAATAATAATAAAACCAATAAATACCCTGCCCATCTGGCTGGCTTTCCCCAGCCAATATATAATATATGTATTGTATATTGATATTTGCTGAAGAGCTTTATTTGTTTTAATGTTTCTTGTAAGCCATCTTGCAAGGATTTGTATCCTAAAAGGTAGGATATAATAAATTGTAAGAAATAAATATCAGTACAAAACCAACAGCAGCAGATAATGGGCTAAAAATGGGCTAAAAGCAATCAAAAGCAGTAAAAGCAGTTCACATATCCTAACTGAGTCAACCATACTAATAATTATAATCAAAATAATACATTAAATAGTCTATGAAAAGCTTGGGTAAAGTACAGTGGTACCTCGGTTTTAGTACTTAATTCGTTCTGGAGGTCCGTTCTTAACCTGAAACTGTTCTTAACCTGAAGCACCACTTTAGCTAATGGGGCCTCCTGCTGCCGCTGCGCCGCCAGAGCACAATTTCTGTTCTCATCCTGAAGCAAAGTTCTTAACCCGAGGTACTATTTCTGGGTTAGCGGAGTCCGTAACCTGTAGCATATGTAACTTGAAGCATATGTAACCCGAGGTACCACTATAACCCTCTTGTCTGAAGCCAGAAAGATAACAGAATAGGTATTGGGATGATTTCCATTGGAAAAGGATAGTCGTTTGTAGAAATGAAATTCCATTATCTTGAAATTTAAACTATGAACTATAAAGTGGTTGATTGTGTAACACCAGTGGCGTGGTTGTTGTTACAAGGATCTACCTGCATTTTCTTTTTTAAACACTTCAATCAGGTGTACCGTGAAGGTAGAGGAAATGAAGGCGATTCTAGAAAACTAGAAGAGCTTTACCAAAGATGTCTCATTGCTGAACTAGCCAAAGATGATTTGCAACGAAGTCTACAAACAGCACAAAACAAAATTAAGCAACTTGAAATGAAGTAAGTACCGTATTTTTCGCCCTATAGGACGCACCGGCCCATAGGACGCACCTAGATTTTGGGGGGGGGAATAAAGGAAAAAAAAATTTTCCCCCCAGGCGTGGGGCTGGGGCGGGGGAAGCCCGAGCTTCCCCCTCCCCCAGCCCCCAGAACGGGACCCAGAGCGATGCCGAAGCTGCGTGCAGCTTTGGCCTCGCTCTGGGAGCTTGCGGGGCTGGAGGAGGGGGAAGCCCTCCGCCAGCCTTCTAACCAAGTCGGGGGACAGCAGGAAAGGTGCGCTGCGCCTCTCCCACTGTCCCCCGAGTTTGCGGGGCTGGCGACGGGGAGGAGCAGGCTTCTCCCCCCGCCAGCCTTCTAACCAAGTCGGGGGACAGCAGGAAAGGTGCGCTGCGCCTCTCCCGCTGTCCCCCGAGTTTGCGGGGCTGGCGACGGGGAGGAGCAGGCTTCTCCCCCCGCCAGCCTTCTAACCAAGTCGGGGACAGCAGGAAAGGTGCGCTGCGCCTCTCCCGCTGTCCCCCGAGTTTGCGGGGCTGGCGACGGGGAGGAGCAGGCTTCTCCCCCCGCCAGCCTTCTAACCAAGTCGGGGAAGAGCGGGAAAGGCGTGCTGCACCTCTCCCGCTGTCCCCCGAGTTTGCGGGGCTGGCGACGGGGAGGAGCAGGCTTCTCCCCCCGCCAGCCTTCTAACCAAGTCAGGGGACAGCAGGAAAGGCGTGCTGCACCTCTCCCGCTGTCCCCCGAGTTTGCGGGGCTGGCGACGGGGAGGAGCAGGCTTCTCCCCCCCGCCAGCCTTCTAACCAAGTCAGGCTTCTCCCCCCCAGTTTGTGGGGCTGGCGGTGGGGCTCTCCTGAAGCCTGGAGAGGGAGAGGGGTCGGTGCGCACCGATTCCTCTCGCTCTCCAGGCTTCAGCGAAAGCCTGCATTCGCCCCATAGGACGCACACACATTTCCCCTTCATTTTTGGAGGAGAAAAAGTGCGTCCTATAGGGCGAAAAATACGGTAACCACTATTTACTTATAAACAAGTACTGACATTCATTCAGTAATACTTCACTGGAAAGTCCCTTGAATTGAAACTTTTGCCATTTGTTTTTATATCCATTGTCCATGTTTTCATGTTATGGTAAACCCTGGTTTAATATCACATGCACAAGCATGAATGAGCTGCAGGGAATCTTGGGGTTGCAGGCAGTGATTGGAGCATACAGAGCAGTCTAAGCCCAAAAACCCAGATATTTCCTTTAAAATGCAAAAATCCGCACAGAAGGGCATGTTGGCCCCTGCAAAAGGACAGGTCTGGGTTTTCCCGGACGTATGGCCACCCTAAGAAACATGATGCTCACATTGGTTTCTTCCTGCTCATCAGTGCCAGATTTACATACGGGCTGAGCAGACTGCAGCCCAGGGTCTCATAATCTCTGGGCACTCAGTTTCTTTCCAATTTTTAAAATAAAAACAGGCAGATTTTACTATCTAGGCCCAGTTGCTTAGTAACATGAAACACGTAACATGCATCTGACTGTATAACAGTTACACAAGTGCGTACTTATTGTTAGTAAAGTTCATGGAGGCATTAAAGTCAGCTATGAAGCAATACAAGAGTTCAGATCACTGCCTATCATTATAGCGTGTGCTTTTTGAAAAAGTAAGGATTCTTTTAATTTTGACTTTTTCTGAAAATGATAATGAGTATGCAATATAAAAGTGGTGCTAGTAAATGAAAGCAACAAAAGGAAATACTCAAAAGTTTGAAGCCAGTCATGTTGTATGGCTTCATACAGCAGGTAGAACCAGCCCTATATAATCTCTCAGAAACAGAAGCTTTAGATAAACTTTCTCCAAGACACAAATTTAAGGAAATACATATATTGCTGTCATGGATGCTGTTGAAGCCAACCTATTTCTGACCACACAGAACCTGCTACGGTGTGTGTGTACAAGTGTTGAATGCTTATTAGAAGAGTACATTTCTCTTAGAATGTTACTGCTGCTGACAGCATCATGCTTCAGATCAGCTAAGAAGGAAGGAATTGCAAAGCATTTCCCCCCATTACAACTGAATCGAAAAGAGTCACATTGTTAACAGGGGTTTCACTATACTTATGCTCTGTGAGGGAGGCCCTGCAGCACTGTGACTATAGAAAACAGAAGGTCCTTCTTTTACTTGTAACTTGGTAAAGGCTTTTTTCGGGGTAATATATTCATATCCCTTAGGCTAGGCTTGAAGCTAACTAGGATAACTTTTGCTGTAGCCACAAAACTGCAGGAATAATTTTATTTGCCTACACAGTCTGAGTTTCTTCTACTAATATCAAGTTTAATCAAATTATCCTCCCTATATCATAGCACAGTACATCCATTCAAAAAATGCAATCACTTACTGTAATAGCATTCAAAAAACACATCACAGTGAAGATGAAAAGTCTCATATTTAAAATAGTACACCATGACGTTCAATACCCTCCCATAGTCTTCTGAAATGTTATGAAGCTAAATAATGTGCAGTGCAACCCTCTGAATGTTTACACAGAAGTAAGTCATACTGTGCTCAGTGGGAGTTATTCCCAGGAAGGTATCTCTAAGACTGCAGCTTTAAAGCAATATTTGAACCAATATTGGGGCAGGTGATTTCCAGAAGAAGGGGGATGCAATGGAAGAGACACTCATTGTTGTTGCCACCTTATGAAACCTTGAAAGGTCAACAAGAATGATCTCAGCTGTAAGCTTATTTGGTGGAAAAAAGTTATTCATGTAACCTGCTCCAAAATTGTCTAGCTGTGTTTCATATTTGCTCTCATTCAAAGCCCTGAGAATGTTTCAAGGCATGTCCAGAGCTTCCCATATAATAACTGAAATAAACAGGGAAGTCCTTCTAAGCAGAGAGGCTCCATACCAAAGAAGAAAAAAAAAAAAGAAACTTAGTGGGGAATACTTTGCTTTTTAGTTGCCAAGCCTTTTGATCATTCAAATTCCACACTACTGAACATTGTATGTATTATGCATTCACCTTAATTAATATATTAATTTCTGTGCATTCGTTTAACATATTTGTATCCTATCTTTCCATTAAATAATGGATTACCAAGTATTGTTTGTGAATTTCTCCTCCCTTCCTCGACTTCAAGCTATGAGGAACAGAGAAACAGTGGACAGGAAATGATTTACAAGTTGCAAAGTATTCTGGAATCTGAAAGAAAGAACTGTGGCTCTGTCAGTGAAGAGCGCTTAAAACTCCAGCAAGAGAACGAGCAGTTTCAAAAAGAAATGGAAGAATTGAGAAAGCTGGCTGTGGAGGCACAACAAGCTGCAAAATTAAAGGTATTTGCGTTTATATGGTATTTTATTTTTGACGTCACATCTTCAAAGATTCAATGAAAGGAGAAATCTCTGTACAAAGAAACAGACAGGGTGTCAAATTTCTCACGACAGCTCTATCACCATAGTTTAATATTCCTTAACTTTGTATTCTATTCATCTCCTTTGGTGTTTTTCAAAATATACTAAAATTACCTTTTGCACTTATAATAATGTTTCTTATCCACATGTCAACCCAGCTATGTAAGATATGGACACAACTGACTTTTCCATTAATGTTCCAGTGTCTGGAGGCAGTAGTTAGGAGGGCTGGATAACTACGTGCTACTTGGTTCTTTTCCCAAGCAAGTAATTTTCTTCCAGACAGCAAAAACTTTTAAAAAAATCATACATAATGCAAACAGACTAACATGTTAGTCTTCTTTTATAACGAGAGCTATACAGCCTAAATGTCTAGAAAATGCACAACACAATATAATGCAAGGGGAATTTTGGCCTAAAGCCTATTGACATCACTTTAAAAAAAGGGATAAGGAGCATTTTGTACATGCAGCTCTACCAACCTCAATTTTGATATGATTCAGATTCACTATTGCTTATCCCTTTCATTTTCTTCCTACTTCTCTTATATGCTGTGCTTATAAGAGAAGATTCCTGTTTTTTGTTTCTTTTCATCTGCCTCTAATTCCTTAACTGCCTCTAATTCTCTTCCGTTCCATTCTCTTCCATTTTCTCTTCTTTGCAGCGAAGTTACACATAAACCTGTCTTCTTCCTTCCATAGTTGGTTATCGCCCTTCAGTTGCTCACTTCGGCACTTTACACGTGGAGTTTGCATAATAGTTGGCTGAACTAATTAGCTGTTGTTGGATGGAGACTTGGTGACAGCCTCAAGTTTTTGCTCTGATACCTAAAAGATAAATCAGGGCTTCATACAGAATTTTTACTGCAGGGATTCAAGGATTCAGTGATGAAATGAGTAAAGGATGAAAGATCTGCACACCTAGAAACAATTATTACTCATCATGGGTGATCCAAGCGTGACAATCTGCATTCTCTTTTCAATCAAATTAGTTATTCATTCTGAAATGAATTCTTTCAGCTTATATCCACAATTAAAAGTCCAGTAATCTTTTGCAGATAGATATAGCCTGATTATCAGCATGTGCACACAAACAAACAAACTTCAGTCCTTTAGTCAAAAGACAAAAGCTACCGTGAACTAATGTGAGGCTTTAAACTTATTTTACTCCCCCCCTATAGATAAGCATAATGGAGAATGAGCATATAATAAAAGAGCATGGGTCTGAAGTTCGTTTGAAAGAGATGGAAGATGTGCATCGAAAGTCTACTGCTGAGTTGAGACGCCTCTTGATAGCTCAACAGAAAGCAACAAACCGGTGGAAGGAGGAAACAAAGAAACTAACGGAAGCAACAGAAACCAGAATAAATAGTTTAAAGTAAGTAATACAATTTTGTTTGGCATTTTTAACAAATGCAAGCAGCTGGGAATGGATCTGCTGGACCATAATTCAGACAGGGAATGTAGATGTGATACTGTTCTTGTTTAGATTTTAATTAGCATTCCTCTGTTTTGTGATTGTCCAGAAATAATAGCTGCCAACAGAGCAGATCTTTGAGAAGGTACAGCTTCCAATAGATAAGCATTGCTGCGGGGAAAACTCTTTCCCCGCTGCAGTTCAGAAAGGTTTATTAATGGAGCCTGGTCTTCTGAATCAGCTTAAGATGCAGCCGGATAAAATCTATCCTATTCTTGGAAAGTGAGGCAATTGTTCAACCCTGCCCTGCTTCTGGAAGGAAAGAAACCCTGCCTTATTGCCTCTTCTCAACAATGGCTAGAACATGGCATTAACTTTTGAAGTGATTCCAAAAATCAACAGTGCTGCTCAAGGAGGTGGTAGAGCAGTGGAAGAGCAATGTCAGTGCCTCATGCAGTCAAGCTGCAGGAGATGGGTATTAGCACCCAAAGTGGTCACTGAGGTCAGGCAATAGCAACCGAGTCAGTATTTGCTGGATCTGAATAAGTGTTTAGCTGTGAAAACCCCAGATTCTGTTGCAACATGGAGCTCTGATCATTGTAAGCAGGTAGTTCTAAATCTTCAACTCAAAAGGGGGGGGGGGGGACATGGTGGTGTGCACAAAAAAATCAGTAAGCTGTTCATAATAACTTTAATTGGCTTCTTTCTGAAACAGTGCCGGTGAGATTCAAAGGTGGCTTAGAAGAAGCTTATTGAATGTTCTTTGTAGTTAGCGCTTCAAACTAGGAAGTCCCATTTGCAGTCAGGACCTGGAAATTGTAGCATAGTCTGATTTAACAAGAAAAGATGCATCTGCGCCTTCTATCCTCCCTAGGCAGTTATTTTTCTCAACTGAATTCCCATACCACAACTCATGGGGAGGTAAGCAGCAGATGCAAGGAGAGTTCTGCACCTGTCCTCTTACAGGATGGATTTGGTTATCTTTTGTCATATGGCACTCTGTGAGAGGCTGAAATGTGGTGCCCCCAAATGGATCTTCTTAATTTTGTGCCCCCTCGGCTCAGTGCCCTATGCAGGGGAACCTTCCGCACCACCCTAAATATGGCACTGCCTCTTACTATTACAGAGCTGCATACCACTCTGGCCCTGCCTCTGTCACACCTTCATTAGCTCTAAACTTTTAAGGTAATATAAAGTCATAAGTGTTTGCCAAGCAGTAGCAATAGTGGCTATATGTTATATACTATTTGGTTACTGCATTTGGCATTGTTTTCACAGGTGCATGGAGTGGGGGTAGTTTGGCCAGTAAGGAGCCCTATCTGCACTGTGACCCTATGGTGCCTATTTGAGATCATTTGGGGTTTCTGTGGGCTCCTATGGGGTAGATATTTGCTTTCATAGTTCCCAGTGGAGGATAAAATTCAACTAAGATAGCAACTTCATCATTTTTTTCTCCACCAAACCCTGAACTCCACCTGTTTCTTGGTCTCCCTTACACTATCATGTCAGTTATACTTACATCATCACTTAAAGTTACATAGGTTTGAAGAATTGAGTAGCAATCCTATTCTTGTTCAGGATAGGACTGAGAGATATTGTGCGTGCGCACACACACACACACACACACACACTCCAATTTACAACACCCATTCCCAAAGTTTGAGATACTTGAAACAAGCAGATAAATCCTACATAAAATACCCATTAAAGTACATAGAGTCATGTGGCCGCAGGCATTAAGGGAAGGTCTTTTAGAATTTCCAGGTTCAGTTTTAACAAGTCTCCAAGGGAGTTCCTTGAAGTGTCTTAAGATACTCAGATCTCAATAATGCAGATTCAGCGTATGCTAATTGTGCATGCTCCTAATGTTGAAAAGTGAGCTCAGTGCCTTTCATTTATTAAAATCCTTTCACCTTACTAAGGAGCCCTATCATGTTGAGAGCCACTCTGGAAGTTAATTGGCTGAAAAGCAGGCTATAAAAATCAGGAATAAATGGAAATGGGTCACTTAAATTGTTTGTGTTGCTCTTCAAAGATTCCCCAGTATCTTCAGTGGCATTATTTCTATCATAATGACCTGTAATCCTACAATCCATTTTGCTCATTACTGCAGTTACAAACTGTACTGTGAAATCACAGAGGAGTTTGGGGTCGTGGTGGTATGAGCCAACCTATTATTAATCGTACTAACATTATCACCAGCATTTCTATACTATCCTTCCTCTCTCAAGATCAAGGAAGAATAGCTGTTAATCTTACACTTTAGTTATAAACATTCCTTCAGCTGGGGAAATGTAATTCCTATTGAATCCACTGAGACTTAGGTGTTTTAGGCTAGGCACAGGCTAACAGGTTAAGGCCAGGATGCCAGTCACCTTGTGCACACTGGAGTGCCTGCAGTTTCTTCCTCTGACAGCAGCTCATTGTACCACATCAGATGTTTCCCTGCAGGATTCTCCAACTTCTCAGAGTAGTATTTCAGGCAGTGAATGATGCAGCATGGGAGAGGGGGCAGACAAAAGCTTCCTGTGCAGCTGTTTGGATCCCCTTAAATTAACACTATTTTGAATAAATCAGTTTTGAGTTTCATAGGCGTTCTTTCTGAATCATGGTTGTATCTTTGTATCTTTAAGCTTTAGGTTGTACAGCTTTCTCATGATTTCCAAGACTGATCCTTCTGGGATAGTATAGTTGTTCATTATTAGGTATTAGCTAGAGCAGTGTTCTTTTGACATACCATCTAGTCTATTAAATAAATTACATCATATTTAGGGACCTTTGAGTCCCCCACCCCTTCATTTCTACCACGTTATTTTTGGCTGGAATTCTGTAATACTTGGCAGCCATAACTGTTTATTTTAAGATATTGATTAAAAATGTTAACAGGATGAGAAACAGCTGCAGGTACTGGCAGTCTACAAAATATATAATTACTAAGAATAACTGAAGCATATTACGGCATAAGTCAACAGAAAAACATCTGGAATGTGCTGTATGTGTCACATGAGAATTTTGCATTAAACACTTCTCACAGCTGGCAGATTTATTATCTTTTCTGCTCTACTACTAAACAGCTCACCTTTGTTTTCCACACATAAGTCTTTGTGGCAGACACTTGAGCAATTTTCTGCAAACTTCATTTACCTATTTTAATGAGGCAAATTCTCTGGAATATGTAGGAACAATTGGGACTGATTATCGCTCTGATAGTTTTATACTATGTCACCTTTCTGGTGGGGGGGGGCGGGACGACTGCTTCTCACTATCTTGGTATTTTATATTACCAAACGCAAAAGGGTAGCCATGTTAAAGGTAAAGGTACCCCTGACCGTTAGGTCCAGTCACGAACGACTCTGGGGTTGCACACTCATCTCACTCTATAGGCCAAGAGAGCTGGCGTTTGTCCACAGACAGCTTCCGGCTCATGTGGCCAGCATAAAAAAGCCGCTTCCGGCGAACCAGAACAGTGCACAGAAATGCCATTTACCTTCCTGGAGTGGTACCTATTTATCTACTTGCACTTGACGTGCTTTCGAACTGCTAGGTGGGCAGGAGCTGAGACTGAACAACGGGAGCTCACGCCATCATGGAGATTCGAACCACCGACCTTCCGATCGGCAAACCCTAGGCTCAGTGGTTTAGACCACAGCGCCACTCACGTCTAACAAATGTATCATGGCATAGGTTTTTGTGTGCAAGAGTTCAATTGTTAGATGCATGAAGTGTTATTTGACATATATACAGATGGTTACAAGGTGGGGATGTTGTTGTAGAGTGGGGTTAGGAAACTGAGCAATCAGTGCAAATGACAGGTGTCCAATTACTGGGGAAATAGTAATGCAAAATAGTGTTTAGTGCAAAACAGCATTTAGTGAAAAGGATTGTTTCAGTCCGGTTGTGTGTGGTGAACTGTCAACTGTTGATTAATTGGCAAAGAAGATAAAGTGTAGAAGGTGTGAAGATGAACAAGCTTTTGGTAACATGACTGCTGTTTGTTGCAGAAGCTTGTATGTGTACAGGGTGCCCCAGTTTTGGAGCCACTGGAAGATGAGTCGTGGACTATAGTTTCCTCATAGTCCTTCAGATTACACAAACTAACTACTTGGGGTTGGGGGAGCTGATTCTCATTGTAAAGACAACATGTGAGAACCTGAGGCTCCTTTCTCCACTTCCGCACAGAGATCAGAATGGCTTGGAGACTTAGGAAATAGTACCAATGGGGGGTCTTTTCCTTAGGTTTCTGGCACTGCAGAGAGGTGGCAGTAATCTCCATTCTGATCTTGGTGAGAGATTGGAGAGCTATAATGCGCAGCCTTCACGGTGAGATTTAAGAAAAGCCAGGGTATGTAGCTGCCTGCTATGTAATGTGATCATCTAGTTTGGCCCTAAGAGCCTGAGAGGAAAGAGTTCTCATAAATAAATAAATATTACCTCGGGTTAAGAACTTTGCTTTAGGTTGAGAACAGAAATCATGCTGTGGCGGTGCGGCAGCAGCAGGAGGCCCCATTAGCTAAAGTGGTGCTTCAGGTTAAGAACAGTTTCAGGTTAAGAACGGACCTCCGGAACGAATTAAATACTTAACCCGAGGTACCACTGTACATGCAGCTACTCACACAGAGTCAATTAAGGTTTGGCAGACAGCCAAGGCAATGTAGAGGAGTAAGTCTGCCTGGTGATAGAGAGGCATGGAGACAGCTCCATGCTTGGTCAAGCTCTCTCAAGGGAGTAATGATTAATGGCCTACTAACTGGAAAGTGTTAGTTCAGTGGTTCAGCGTGTCAGTGTGGAAGTTGAGAGTTGTGAGAGAGCTAGCAAAAGATCCGTGTTCTGTTCCTGTAAATAGCCCACTGTATATAGTAAACACCTAACTACAAGTTCCTGGTTCCTGCTTTGTCCATCCTGTCTGCAGCCAAGTTGCCAATTGCTTTCATGAACTCTGCGTTTACTCTGCTAGGTCTGGCTAAGGTCCTGCAACTAGTCAGAAAGTTGCGAAACACCAACAGGTTTTGCCAATACAGACAACAATGCTATGAGAGTCCTAGAGCCCAAGACAGTGTGGTTTCTAGGATTCCCCCGTTTGTGGATCTTGGAAACAAATAGAAAATAACACATGAGGTGTGCCTGCGTAGATTTTTCCTGCACTCCTATAACACATTGTTCCTTTCAGTATTCCATGGGTGTGAAACATGCATTATTCATCAAAAGCTGCACATCCTCCCGTTTGTAGGGCAGTTGAAACCATGGGTCAGACAAACCAGCGTTTGGGACCAGATCCATTGCAGGAGAAGGGCTTGGGGTGCCTCATTCTCAAGCTTGCAAGCCTGTTCACAGAGATAGGGTGTTCTATTTCTACAAGCTTCTTTAATAAATTTGAGGTAGTAGGCAGGACTTTTGGCATTTGCTCAGTGGTACAAGATGCCAGGGCCAGAGGTAAAGATTTCCTGTACACAGTGTGCATCTTCTTGCAGGAGCTACTTTGCTCAATACGAAGAATAAGACAACCAACCATAGCTAGTTATGAAAATTAAAATGCCTCCAAACTAGCTGTACAACAAAAACTGAGTTGCTACTCAGACTTTGAGGAGTAGAAAACTGAGTGGGAAGGCATGTGCACTCTCTGGAACCTTGCACAGTCAACAGACATCTTCCTTGAGTTTAGTGGACTGTTTGCTCCCATTTTTTAGCTCTGGGAGGTACAGCTTTGCCCAGGATCCCATGTGTCCCTGTAGGGAGACCATGACGTAAGTGATATCTAGGTTAATACTTGATGGACACCGTCCACAGGATTATATTGCTTATTTTATCACATTAAGCAGGGATGTGGCATTCCAGCTGTTGGATTCCAATACCCATTAGCCCAGCCAGCATGGCCAGTGGTCAGGGATCATTAGAGCTATAGTCCAACACCTGGAAATCCACAAATCCCCTGTCCTTAATGAAAAGTGTTTATTTTTGTGAATGAATGACATTTTAGATTTTTGTTAAAAGTAAGGTTTCGGAATTGTTGTTTTGCTCTTCATTGTGAATCTGCCCTATCACAGTACTGTCACAATACTAAAGATGGCCATTATTGGTATCCTTTTCCTACTTCATTGGAAAGAAGGAATTTGAAAGAGGGAAGACTATATGATTGTCCCATATACCTCTGGAAATGAGTTAGGTCAACATATATGTTAATTTTCATTAATGAGTTTCTTTGATCTTGTTTCATAGAAGTGAGCTGAGCCGTCAAAAAATTTACACCCAGGAGGTACTTTGTCAGCTGGAAAGGACAAATGAAAAGGTTATTGAGGTAAGAGAATGATCCTCATCCAAATGCTGTGCTTTAACTAGATGTACATCTTGTCTAACTTGAACTCTCTTGGTACACATCATTTGTTTGCTTAGAGTGGTTTTCAGCTGGAAAACTCTGTTCTATTTGTGATCATACACACTGGGGAAAATGCTAGAAACATTTATTTTACTATTATTAAAACATACAGCTTCGTTCATAGCTAATTTTGTGCTGTTAATTTTTTTACTAGGTAATGGTTCCTTTCTGTGATCTTTAGCTTGTCATTTTTTTCTGCAATGGCTGGTTCAATTTTTGTAAGAACTAAAAAAAATTTGGTCACAATTAGTCCTCCTAAGTACTGATCTTCATAGTTCTGCCTCTCTGGACAGCCTATCATCTGTCTTTACTTTCCTTTGAAGGACTACTGATTGAAGCGTCTCAGGAGTCCAGCACTACCCCTTCCCTGTTGAAATTTGTACTTGTAACTTCCTTAAAATTATGTTTTTTATATAAGAGTTGCGTCATGAGATTCCGAAGACTGGAAATCCCTGTCAAGGTTAGACACAATGCATAGGAGCAACCTGCCTTGTTTGCCTTTGTTAGTCGGTTCCTGGCTTTGCCATTCATGAAGTTTCTCTTCCTTAAACCTTGTTTTCTGAAATATGTATGATCTGATAACAGAAACTTAAATTTGTAATGAGCTGTTTCATTTATACAGAATGAAAAATTAATGATGGAACATCAAGAGAAAGTCAACAGACTTCAAAGGCGACTAAGCCAGGCAGAAGAGAGGGCAACCACAGCATCTCAACAGGTATCCAGAAATAAATCAGATCAGCACCCTTATTACAGCTGCATAATAATCATAATAATTTTATTATTTATATGCCTCCCATCTGACTGGTTTGCCCCAGCCACTCTGGGCAGTTCTCAACAAAATATTTTAAACACAATAAAATATCAACCATTAAAACTTCCTTATACAGGGCTGCCTTCAGATGTCTTCTAAAAGTCAGATAGTTGTTTATCTCCTTGACATCTGATGGGTGGATGTTCCACAGGGTGGGCACCACTACCGAGAACACTCTTTGCCTGGTTCCCTGTAACTTTACTTCTCACAGTGAGGGAACTGCCCGAGGGCCCTCTGAGTTGGACCTCAGTGTCTGGGCTGAACAATTAGGGTGGAGACGCTCCTTCAGGTATAATGGGCCGAGGCAGCTTAGGGCTTTAGAGGTCAGCACCAACACTTTGAATTGGGCAGCCTTCAAATTGGATCATTTAATGAAGAGCTGAATCAGAGTCTTAACCAAATTAGTGTTTCAGTTTTCTCTGTTGGGATGAAAGTCAAAACATCTGCTTGTAAGAAAGTTCAGCTGTACGTGGGGACAGGATGGGAAGTTATTGGTTTGTTCTTATTTGTATTATGCATTTTGTGCTTTTATCTTTTATTTTTATGTGGTGATTTTTATCCCAAGATCTATGAAGTGTGGTATGCAACTGTTAAAATTGGCAACTGTGCAATTCCTCGATGTATTCATAATGAAGGTGGCTTTCACTCGATAAACTATTCAGAAAAAAACTTAGGAATCATTTGAATATATATATATCTCTATATAGATATATACACACAGACACACACCTTAAGTATATTGTAGAAGCAGAATAAAATAATTCCCTCACTTTATCTGTACTTCAGCTTGCATTATAATCCAATTAGTTTAAAGATTCCTACTGAAGAAACAAATTATTGTTTTGTTTTGTTTTGTTTTAATTACAGCTCAGTGCAATTACAATGCAGAGGAAAAAGGCTGCCTCCTTGATAGAGTTGGAAAATACTTGAAAGTAATATATTGTTCTTCCATGCAACATGTAAGTTGAGGCTGTTGAAGAGCAGCATTAGGACATATCATGCACAGAGTGACTTCTATAAAAATGTGCCTCACTGTTACCCGAGAAGAGAATCACTGTGGCTTCTTCACAACAAACATTAAGCAGGTAACTGCAAATACATATTGAAGTGAATTAAAGCTAGATGGAAAGGTGGATGCCTTTATATAACATGTTTTGTTTTATGGTAGAAAACTTTGCCACAAAGTTTGAAATACACAATTGCTGAATTTTAAGGTTTTTTACAACTGACAGTACCTAATGTTGTGTTAATAAACTCAACATTTTAAAACTATTTTTTCCCATGTAAGGTGTTGAATTTGAAAACAAACTGGCCTTTTTAAAATTGCTATTGTATTTATTTTTTTACTTTATTTATTCCTTATATGTTAATTGACACCAGTAAGACTACACTTTTCTGGTTCCCCAAATTCTTGTGGATATACAAACGGTTCCTATTACAGATGAATACTTCAAAGATGTTATTTACAGGATTCAGAATACTATTGCATTTCCATGTTGTATAATGCAGGAACTACCAAAGAATCAAAAGGGCTTTTAGTATTATGGCTTGAGACATGTGTTTCCAATGCACACACATCTGAGTAACTTGGCTGGGAATTAGCCTCTCAGAAATGAGTGAATGGGAAGGAATTTAGCATCATGACAGGGAAACTTTGGCCTTCTGCAACCCTGGGTTCTATTTCTGCTGGAGTGCAGGCTGTTATCTGGTAGAGCTGCCTCAGAAAACTGGCACCTTAGCCAAATTGGCAAGAGCTTGCAAGTGCAGCACAAGACTTTGGGTCTATACAGTGGAGTACCATGGTGGGTACTTAAAGGAGGGGGAAAGAATGGTTAAATTTCACAATTTCATTGAGAAAGAAAGCTTCTTACAATACAATAAAAGGGGAGAGATTCCCTTGTAAAATGTATGGAGTAAGCATGAGTCACTGAAGTGAGAGTAGGAAGGAATGTGAGACAAGAGAGCAAAGAGGTGGCAGCGAGCCAAGGCCAGCTTCACTGAGATGGGTTGGAGAAAAAAGAACTGTAGGAAGGAGATAAGTTATTGTACATCCTTAGTCTACTTAGATGAACAGAGAAGGGGGAATCCTCAGTAGCAGATTAGATCCAAGAGCAAAGAGAAAATCCAGACTCCTAGCATTTCCACCAAGTAGGGATGGGCCACCTTGGCACAAGTTGCAAGTGTAAGTCTAGCTGAAAAGCTTTTCTGCTTCTGGAATCTTGTGGAAGTAGCAGCATAGATGTCAAATCATAACACTTGACGTGTATTGCAAAATGTACAGCATTTATTCACATACAGACAAAGGCACAATTCTACTAAATATTTTAACAAAAAAATACAGCCATCTTCAACTAGGTCTTTATAAATACTTCAAAAAGGGAGGAAAATAAATACAGGATTGGGCCATGTAATATAAAATAGTCATCTCTACATATACTTTATTTCTGATTCTATCTTTTTTTGTCATCATGCACCTGTTTTCAAATTTGAGCAAAATGGACACCAAAGCTAGGCACATAGTGAAAAATCCTCTGTACAGGGTTTTACAAATGTAGTAATGAAAGTTTTTTAAAGTTTTTTTAAATAATATTTGTACATATGAGACATGTATAACGTTCCATTCATTTAGGGAGTGTGTGTGTGGCCATCCCCAAAACCTAACAGATAGCATTCCAGGTCATTACAGAAGGGTTTATTAAGCCTACATTTCAATGTAGTACACCAATCAAAATCAAGAAATGTCTTGGGCATTCTGCATAAGGAAAAAGGTGAAACCTAACAAGAAATAACAGCTGTTTCCATATTAACAAAATGAATGCAGTAGTAGGTAAGGATTACTGCTTTATTTTATTTTTATTTTACTGAGTGCTTAGAGTAGCATGGAACTTGTACAGTTGGTCATACTGATGTTTTCCCATATTTCTGCAGCTATGGGGGAAAGCACAATTTATTTTTCTCTTTTGTTTTTCTTAATTTTTGGTTCAGCATTATTCAAAATCAGAAAGCTTATTAACCTAAACATGGTGGGGAGCAAAACAGGTAAGGCATTGTTCTGCACAAATGCTATCATTCCTAATAGTGCAAATGTTATGATATTTCTGTCAAAATAAGTCATAACATTGAATAATGTTTACTTATAATCAAATTTATTTTATTCCTTCTATGGCTTGATGAACAACAACACCCTTACAGGGCAGGCTAACTGATAATATTTCACTCAACCCTCACCCAAAACACTTACTGTATTGAAAAGTAAATTAATCACGTCCCTCTTTTCCCATATTTTAACAAGAACATGTCTGCTTTTAAAGCAGCAAACCTGGTCAACATACCTATAAGATATGAGTAGTTTAATCAGAAGCAATAAAGCCTTATAAAACTACATCTTTCATATCACTATTTTTTCATTTCCAGTATCCTAAACTGTTGTCACTATCTTGATCATGTTAAGAATCAAGGCCTCAGTGTCTTAATCTTATTCTGATCCAAAGCTAGGCATGGAGTACACTGAGAATAGAAGTGTGCAGGAGGGACTTGTTCTATTTACTTCACTTCTGGAGAATTCCTCTGGTTAAGCACTTGCAACAGCCCCTACCTGTGTGAAGTTCTGTGCGTGCGCTAAAACTCCAGCGTGCAAACAGCAGCTGCTAGTGTAGGGGTCCTCCATTAAGGCTCACTTCAGATGCGCCTCCAAACATTTGTTTGTAAAATCATGTACAAACCACAAAGTTGCACATTTCCCTTCCCTCCCACACATGGATCCCCTTTCAGCTACCTGTTTAAGCACAAGCCAGTTTGATGTAACATCTGAAATTTGCCCTCCAAACTAGATTTGGAAGCCCCACTTGCAAGTGTGGTTTCGGATTCTAGTACAAGCAATATTGTAAATATGGGCAGTGCCAAACAAGAAACTGAGAGGAGCCAAGAGTAAATGGAGATGATGTGAGCCCACAACTAATTTCTAAATCTTAAAGAGTTTATTTGTTTTAGTTTATTTTAGGATTGTGACCTCTGTTCCAGAAGCAAATAGGAATGATTTCGGAGGGCTGGTTCCCAAAATACATCATGCAAACTCTTACTAAGTATATCTGATTCACAGGTACACACATTACATTTTTCCAAGTGGAGAAGGCCAGGGCTGCTTGCATGTAAGGAACATGTACTGTGTCAACCTCCCCAAGCAGTTTTTTGATCATTCAGTGACTTGCATAGCAAGATGGAACAGCAGCAATCCAGTTCTCAGTTGAAACCCCTGGAAGACTCAAGTCAAATTGCAAGGCTTCAACATTTCTTTCATAGTTGTAAACCCACTTCTTGTGAGTGAAGTAGCTAAATACCGCTGTTGATGGACTGGTGGGAGGGCTGTCCATTTTTATTTTTAAAAAAAACACCTACAGCTGCTTAAACTTTCTTATAACTAGGTTATGTCTGATTTTACATTAAAGTTCAGTCCCCAAAGTTACTGCAGCCTAAAACTACGTTATGTGTATTATAGGTGCACTCACGAGAGACACACTCTTTATGGGTGCAGAAAAAAAAAAGAAAAAAAAAAGACTGAACGATCTGTTCATCTTATTGCTGATGGCTTACTCTCATTAGTTATTGCAATTCTTAAAATGATGTAATCAGAACACAAGCCCTCCATGGTCAAATCTAATCCTTATCATAAAATCATGTTGTTAAATTGGCTTGAATGTAAAGCGCTACTCACATCTTATTGCCTTTCCATTGTATTCAAAATATATATATATATTTATTACATCCTTCTCTTTTTATTTAAAGTAACCCTTGTGTGTCAGAAAATTGCATATCCCAACACATACCATTAGTGCACATTGGGAAAGGCTGCTGACTAGTGCCTTTAGAAACATGGGCATATCTTCATAGCAAATTTCAGCCTGTTTACCTGTCATGGCTTCTCCCCAAAAACCTGGGAATTGTGTGATGAGATGCTGAGAATGAGTTATTGAAAAATCTGTTGCCCATCAGAGAGTTACAATTCTCAGGGTGGGGTGGGGAGCAGAAAAGGAAGGAGGGGAACCATGACAGCAAAAACTATTTACTATTTGCAGTGTAGACGCACTGAGTCTTTCCCACTTGAATTGTCATCATATTTCGGATGGGCAGTGCCAGCAGAATATAGCAGGCTACAAATCTGCCTTCTCAGAACAAGATAAAAAGTACTTTTAAGACATACTCTCCAAATTTGAGGAGCTGAGTAGTTTTCATACTCATAGTCTGAGTCCCTTCAGAATAGCACTGTGCTGCTACTGTTTTCACAATTGGTCAGCTTGGTTCTATCCCTTCAGGTATCTTAGTAGTCATGGTAAATTCCTCTTACCTGCTTGATGGGCTTTTGTGAAAACTCTTCCGGGGTTCATAAAGCTGCCAAAAAAAAACCACCACCACCCTGAATTCTTAAACAACAAAAATTGCAGACTACTAGGGCTTAGTCCTAGCACAGCATCACGAAAGTGACAATTTAGAGTGGACGATGTGGTGCAGGGTGATTGTAACCACCATTGTAAATTATCCTTGTGGACTAACAGCTTGTGCTTTTCAGAGACAGAGGAAAATCCTCAGTGCTATCCACCTAAATCGGTTTCCCCATCCGAATCTACCCCCCATTTATTTCATCTCTTAATTTGTGTTCATCTTATTTATCAATGGGCATAGCAAGGTCATCTTCTCATGTGATTTCTTCAGGAAAGTTGCAAATAAAGAAGGTTGTAATCTCACGGACATGACGGGTGGAGGACAAACTCTTAGTCAAGTGCACGTAAACATATTTCTACAGCCCGGAAAAAACAGGCTCACGGTTGGCTTATATTGTAGCCATGTGTAAGGACACCCCCCCCCCTTTCCTTGTCACACCAATAAATAATGCAGAGTGGATAATTTTTCCAGGCTGGGGCTTCACTGACCAGTGCTGCTATTGTGTCTCACTCTCTAGTCAGGAGGCAAGGATGCTTCTCCTAATGATGTCTGTCCTCCTAGGAATAGTGCTATTTGAACTGAGCCTTTGTTGCCTGCATTTCTTCTCAGCCATCTCAGTTTCTGAATCGCTCATCTCAGCATCAGGGGCGTACCCGTCATTCTCGCTGTCCACCTTTAGGTTGCTTTTGGCCCTATCTTTAGGGGAAACTCGACCCAGGCCCGAGTAAGGATAGTTAGAGTTTTGGCGGCACATCTCTTCTTGCCCTTCTCCCTGCTGTTGTCTTTCTCCTTTCTTTGGAATTCGAAATCCTCCCCAGTTTTTCACAGGGCTTCTGGGTGTCGTAGGCACTTTAACCGGAGTTGGATTATAGTTTATTTTGAAAAAAGATCCATTGCATTTAGGCACTATATCCCTCCGGGTTCCGGGCGCTGACCTGCCACTCGGGTGGTTCACAGCCCTTTTGTTTTCTAACTGCCTCTGAGACAGTTCGTTGGATCTCAGGGGTTTGTGGTTGTGTTTAGAAGGTTTCTCCTTCAGTCCTACCTTCATCACATCACAATGGGAATGATTGTCTCTTCTCTTCCTGTGGTCTGCTATAACAACTCCATTCTTCTGTTGTGCTGATCCAATTTGTGCTTCTGCAAAGGTCTTTTCAAAACTGAAAAAGCTACTGGGAGTTGCAAAGCCTTCCCTTTGGCTGGGCTGCTTGAGTAAAGATTTGTCATCGTGCCCAGAGCTCCTCCTCATCCGCTCTCTCTTCTGTGTTTTTTTCAAAGAGTGACTCAATGACATGCCCATTTGCTTTCTGAAGAAAGCTGAGTGCCATTTCAAATCCTCTATCTGAGGTGCATCCGGGCCCAGTGGTGTACTGTTGAAGAGCATTATATTTTCCATAGAGGAGGAGGAAGGCATGCCTGGAAAGACAAAAACAAATGGGTTAATGTTTATCTGAAGCAGCTTTCAAGCATTTTTGATTGTAAGTCGATTGCCTGACATTTACTTCTCCAGATCCCGACAACTCAGGGAAACTATCCATCTTAGCCAGATAAGGTATGATCAGGCATGTTGGAATACGCTACTCTTAGCCCTTAGCCATCCTAACGAAAAATCATAAGAAATTTTGGAAGGCTGTAGCAGACTCCTCACAGACACAGGATGATTCGCTGACATTGATTCCATCTTTGTCATGGGTAGAGCATTTCAAGGCGGTTTTCTTCGATGACTGTATTCCACCTGACAGTCAGGACCATGCCATTTTTACTTTCACGGATGAGTGGCCCCCTGTCTCTATTACCGAAGTTACAAGTTTAATTGATCAGATGAAAGCAGGAAAGGCTGCCGGCCCTGATGCTATTCCATCTGAAATGATCAAAGCCAAGTCAGAGTGGTGGGCACCAATACTAGTGGATCTATTCACTGTGATAGATAGATCTGGTATCATGCCTAACTCATGGCAGCAATCTATAATTATCCCAATCTTTAAAAAGGGTGACAATAGCTGCCATCCAACTATCGGCCAATAAGTCTATTGTCAAACATCGGGAAATTGTACACTAAACATCTGCTAAATAAACGTAACTACTTGGCTCGATGAAAATAACATCATAGGTCCAGAGCAGGCAGGGTTTAGGCAAGGGAAATCCACTTTACACAACTGCATGGTGTTATCTCACTTAGCCGCTAAGTACACGTGGCTTCATAAAGAATGTCTTTATGTGGCCTTCCTAGATAACAAGGCTGCTTTTGACACTGTTGACAGGGGGCTGTTATGGACCAAATTGGAGACAATGGGCCTAGAACCTAGATTACTATACTTGATCAAAAAGCTTTATACAAAGAACACCTGTCGTATAAGAACACCACCAGGGAATGTAATGACAGATCCCTTAATTATAAACCAAGGAGTAAAGCAGGGCTGTGTACTCGCTCCCTCTCTTTTCAATCTTTTTCTTAACAGCCTTGCTTCACCATTAAAACAGGTAGGTGCCCATAGCCCAAAACTCAACGCATCAAGCATTCCCATCCTCCTATACGCAGATGACATGATTTTGCTTTCACGGACAAGAACTGGCCTAAAACTATTGTTAAATTCCTGTACTCACCATCTGTCCAGAATGAAACTGTGCATGAACTTTGATAAAAGCAAAATAATTGTTTTTGGGAATTCACACAAGAGCTATAGCTAGGTATTTGGTGGAAAACCACCCAGTAGGTATTTGAATTTAACTATCTGGGAATTACATTCCATCATAGGCTTCTATGGTCCTCGCACCGTGCACCGCGGGGAATGCAGGCCATAATGTGTTTTCTCATAACGAGGTAATTCACATATCCCCTCTGCCCTCAAGGTCTTCAACACCAAAATTATAGTTCAATTGCTCTATGGAATCCTAGTCTGGCTGCCAGGGTTTGCCCAGCTGGTAGAACAAGTGCAGGCAGCTTTCCTTTTTAAGATTTTTGCTATCACACGTTGTGTACCCTATGCAACCTTGTGTCTAGAGGGAGGGCAACACAAGATAGAGACCTTCTATGTTGGTTAAACATCTACCTCACATTAGACAAAGATTCTCTCCTTAGCGAAGTCTTGTCAGACCCCTTTCTTTCCCCAGGGCTACAACAGTTTTACATAAAGGTACAGCAACTTGGACTGTCAATGGAACTTTTGCGATCGATGCCCCATCATCTGTCAAGGCTATAATAAAAACTAGGTTGTGGGAGATTGAACACCAGGAACTAACAGCAGCAGCAGAGAAAACTTGTTCCCCTCTTTACTTTCAACTTTCTTGGGCATATGCAATTAATCACAATTATCTTTAATTTCTGCTTATCCCTCAAAAAAGAAGGGCATTTTCGATGGCCAGGTTTAATTCAAATCCATCAAACCTCCTTTGAGGAAGGTTCTCGGAAGTGGTGGAAGGAGAAAGAATTTGCCCATGTGAAGACCACCTGCTGGAAACTCTTACTCATATGGTTCTTAAATGTAAACTATATGCTGATCTCTGCCAGCAGTTTCTAGATCAACTCTGCATCCCCAAATGGAAACCAGAGTTGGAGGTCATACATTTTCTATTACTGGGGAATGATCAGGAGCTCACCAAGTTAGTGGCTAAGTATCTCTATTTGGTTTTTTGTCACAGAAACACATTGCATATGTCTGATCTCCCTGAAGACCTAGAGATGTAACGTTAGACTGTTTTGCCTCTTTTCAATTGACAAATGTTCTGTGACATAGGGGAGGTGATAATTCTGTATTGATTTACCATGGATGTTTTTATGTGATGCCAATAAAAAGTTTGATGATGATAATGTTTGAGCTTCTTAGCCAAGAATGCCCTTTAGGTGGATCCAGACTTAAGTAATGTGCTCGATTCCCAGTGAAATCAATGGGCCTTTAAGTCATGACTAAGGTGTCACAATTATTTCAATAGTACTTAAGTTCAATTAGCTAATCTTGATCCAACCTGCTGTCTCTACTTTTCCATGTTTTTTTTAAAAGGGTTTTTTCTAAACAGCCAAAACATGGAGTACTAGTTTCACAACACTGAACATGTGGCAGTAAGCGATCTGTGTCAAACATTTTTTTAATTAATGGCAAGATTTTAATAGGGCTTTACTGCTCTGAAAAAACCCACTTCTCCCTGATTAAATACATGTCCCTTTACATCAGAGGCTGACTTCTTTATTTCTGCTTAGTTACATGGGGCAAAAATGGTAGAGTTTTAATAAATATCACTAGAATAACTAAAAATTAAGGCAATATGTTGCTTGCCTTTGTGTGGATATATGATGTGTCAGAATATTGGCAAGAGAGTCAAACTGAAACAAATAAGCAGTACTGGAATAGACAGTAATATTTTTATACTTGACCCAGGGGACCAGATTCAGTGAAAGATAGGTGTACTTAGATCACATTTAAATCAAAGATTCATCACTAGTGTGGTTACTTGAATGCAACTTCCACTAAAATGAACTGGATTTCTGAGGGTCATAGCTATATCAGCATTTCATTGATTTCAGTTGGGTAGGGATAACATTGTGCTTAACCCTCCCACTGAAATCTACAGGACATTCCAGTGCTGAACTCCCAAATATACTATGTTCATCACGTGGAAGTTCCAGTGAACTCAATGGGACACTTTGCATGTTTGGAAACAAATTAATACTGAAATGTCCAAATATGTGAGTAAAGGTAAAGGTACCCCTGCCCGTACGGGCCAGTCGTGTCCGACTCTAGGGTTGTGCGCCTATCTCACTTAAGAGGCCGGGGGCCAGCACTGTCCGCAGACACTTCCGTGTCACGTGGCCAGCGTGACAAGCTGCATCTGGCGAGCCAGCGCAGCACACGGAAACGCCGTTTACCTTCCCGCTAGTAAGCGGTCCCTATTTATCTACTTGCACCCGGGGGTGCTTTCAAACTGCTAGGTTGGCAGGCGCTGGGACCGAGCAATGGGAGCGCACCCCGCTGCGGGGATTCGAACCGCTGACCATGCGATCGGCAAGTCCTAGGCGCTGAGGTTTTACCCACAGCGCCACCCGCGTCCCTTAAATCTGTGAGTACACTTTGCTAAATCTCAAAGTTTGTATGTTCATTGGTCGTTTAATTAGGTAACATAAGCATAGGGAACTACAGACATCAGAGCTTGATCTCATTTTGCTTTGTCCCCAGATTTTAACAAAAACACACTTGCCCTGAGTGGCAAACTGGCCACTTCATTATGTTACTGTACTTGCTGCACTAGCAGCTAGATCATATTGCACCAAACCAGAAAACTCCTCAGGGTTGGGTTATGTTAGCAGCCATGTTAGCATAACTTCACAAAACGTTAAGCCTGGGTTGCATGGATGTTGCAATAATCCTACAGATTAAAAACACCGACATCCAATGCTTTAACACTGGATTTAAAGGCGGCTAAACTGGTGCTGCTGGTTAATGATTGAAATGGGAAGGTCATTCAGCTGCAGCAGTTTCTTGCTCAATGGGTACTAGCGTCTTTGAAGAATATATAGTTACAAGTCAGCTAGCTATTTCTTTTGGGTTCATGCTTTTAAAGCACTTTCTGACTGGCAAGCCACATTAAAGAAAGGTCGTTGTTCCACTTAGTTTCTGGCTGTCTCCAAAGCTATTTGCTTGTCAGAGTAAGACACTTAGGTTTAAAGAATGTGATAAAAAGGCAGACTTTTCTAACTCAATTCATTTTTAACATAATAGACTCATGGAGCTCTGTTCTCCTGGCAGTATTTTCCTCCTTGAACATTTGATAAATTTCAATTGTGGTTGAAGAGAGTCAAGTTGTCAACCATTTGTAAAAGAAAGTTAAGTGTAGCAACTTGGATGCATTGTTCATCTTATGACATTCATGCCCCTGATGTTATAAAGAATAAAAATATGTTCCAGATGAATACAAGCAGGGAGAACGATACTCCTGGTTTCATAATCCAGACCAGAAAGTAAATCTATTGCACATAACAGAACAGCAAAAATATATATTTTGTCAAAACAATACTGATTTTAATTAAAATTAATAATCAGTTTTGCACAATGAGATAATTTAGAATTTGGAACATTGCCTTCCTTCATTGTCAGCTGTGGGTGGGGGAACACAAGGGCTTATGTAACCCTTTTCTCATGCTCCCCTGCATCTTAGTTGCAAACCATCAACAAAAACGTAAACATGTAAATGAAAAACACTGAATAGACCACTAAACCCACTGCACAAAAATGGAGTCAGTTTTCAAAGTAAGACAACATAAACAAGTATTAACTGTGCTTTAAATTTTGTCTGTGGGGTGCTAATATACCATTGAAATTGCCAAGGGAAAATAAATATGCTGTTAATAAATTGCTAGATTATTATAGATAGGAACAAAATCTAAATTGTTCACATGTACCCAGGTTAAGTGATTATGAATAATCCAATTTAGATGTAGGGCAAGCAAACATAAGAATTTTAATTAAGAAGCTGTTAAGAATTAAGTAAAGGAAATTTTGAGGAGTAGGATCTAAGGAAACCTACATAGTGGCAGCTAAATAATGTTGGAGGAAAATAACTGCCATGTAGGATTCAGACTTGCACAAATATAAACATAAATAGCAAGTGATTTTATAGTTATATATAAAAAAATTACTTTAGAGTGGGACCTGTATACACTTCACTGATTGAATACTATGTTGAGAGGGTGAAGTACAGATTGGTGAGGGTGAAGTACAGGTTGGTGGGTGAGGGGTTATGAAACTGAATGCATCTGAAATGTAAAAACTGAAAGAGCAAACCTATTCAAGTTTGAGGAGGGAAAGCAGATAATCTTCATCTCAAAATATAAAAAGAGCCAGCAAGTGGCAAGACACATACAGAGGCCTACTAGCAATGGTTTTTAATAGCTATCTACTATAGCAATCCACAAGTCCCTCAGTAAGTCAAAGAAATTATCAGTCTTTCAAATATTTAACATGTGGTTGGTGGTTTTTTCTCGGTGTGCAGGGTGCAAAGAGGGTTATAGGGAAATGCAAGCCTATACATTTCATTACAGTGCACAAAAACATTACAGCAATAATTTTCATTCCAGACCAGTATGCCAACACATTTGCCATGCCATACCCCAGCACAAAAAGACAAACGGAACTCACCTGAAGCTCTTTCATGCTCCACAAGATTTGTATAGAGATTGAATATCTGTTCCTGGACTTTGCAAACAGATCTTTTAATTTTTTCCCGTCGGGTCACCATATATGTGAGGTTTCGTACCTAAAAACACAATGTGTAATGTGTAGATTCATGTAAGAGAAACATATTTTGAAGTTGATATTTGAATTTTAAAAACCTCCTAAAAAGGAGCTTTTCCAAGCTAGAAAACATTTTGCAACCCAATCTGGCATGTGTACTGGGTTACTAGTGCTGAAGGAGAGGTATGTTACACCAGCAAAGAGGACCCCTTTTCTTTATTCCTACAGTGGTACCTCTGGATGCAAAAGGGATCCGTTCCGGAGCCCCGTTTGCATCCTGAAGCGAACACAACCCGTGTCTGCGCGGGTCACGATTCGCTGCTTCTGTGCATGGCATCATTTTGAGCGTCTGCGCATGCGTCGAAACCCGGAAATAACACGTTCCATTACTTCCGGGTCGCCGCAGAGCGCAACCCAAAAAATCTCAACCTAAAGCAACTTTAACCTGAGGTATGACTGTACTTCCCACATTAAGAACCTATGAAGAGGTCCTCCCCCAAGGGTCTTCTGATGGTTCCTTCACTGCGAAAAGTTACAGGGAACCAGGCAGATGGCCTTCTTGATAGTGGCGCTCACCCTGTGGAATTGCCCTCCCTTCAGATGTCAAGGAAATAAAGAACTACATAACTGTTAGAGACACCTGAAGGCAGTCCTGTTTAGGGAAGTTTTTAATGTTTGATATTTTATTCTGTTTCAATATATGCTGTAGGCTGCCCAGAGTGGCTGGGGAATCCCAGCCAGATGAGAAGGGTATAAATAATAAAAATATTATGATAAGTACTTTCTCTTGTCTGTCCTTTTGTATTCTAACATTTGGCTTCATTGAATGTCCCCGAGTTCTAGTAGTATGGGGGGGGGGGACGTCTTCTTTACCACATTTTACACACCATGCATATTTTTATACACCTCTATCATGTCATCTCTAAACTAAGAACCTCAAATGTTTTAACTTTTCCTCCTAGTGGAGATGCTCCAGCACCCTCCTCTGCACTTTGGGTTGCTCTGTTCTAACTCTACAAGCCCTTATTGAGGTGAGACAAGCAAAACTGTACACAATATTCCATTGCACTACAGATTTGTATAATGACATATTGGTGGTTTTATTTTAAATTTCTTTCCTAATGATCACAAACATGGAATTTGCCTTTTTCCACTGCTTCTGTACACTGAGTCAACATCTTCACAGAGTTATCCACTACAGCCCCAAGGTCTCCTTCCTAGTCAATCACTGCCAGTTCAGACCCCAAGAGCACATATGTGAAATTTAGAGGGTTTGTTCCAATGTACACCATGTTACACTTGCATCACATTTGCCATTTTACTGCCCATTAACTCAGTTTGGAGAGATTCTTTTAAAGCTCTTCACAAACCCTTTCGTTTTAAGAGATTCTGGATCTAAGCACTGGAGTTGAGAACAAGTTCAGAACGGCCACATTGTTCAAAGCATCACTCAAAGGCAGGCAGCTTTCGGAACAGCTTCACATTCTCCCAGGGAGGTGTTCGTGCCACACTAAACTGAAAATCTCCAAGAATCTACATTACTTATCAAACAGAATAGATGAAAGTTTATTACTTTCTATCACAGCCACACACCCACTCCAGTGGCTTTTTGTGAGCACAGGAGCTCTATAATGCACAGAAAGCTGTTCTGCCCACAGGGGGTTTTCCTACCCACTTTAATGAAGGGAAGACCCCTGCAACTACAAAGGGATGTGTTTATAAAGAGTTCACCATGTTGAGAGAACCTGGGAAGTCTACTCATGCAGAACAAACCTGGTTTCAGAGCCCATAGCAAGGCCCACAAATTTACTGTTTGCAACTGCTTCTCTCATCCTCACCTTGCAAGTCAGAAGCAGGCCTTGCAGCATAGGATCTGGGAAATAGCAAGCACAAAGGATGTAGAAGGAAATCCCTACTGATTGCCTGAACATGTCACAACACACACCGCTACACTCAGAGAAGTGCCAGCAGAAGGAGGGGCAGAGGTGGAACTGCAGGTTCGCCTCTTCTCTAATCATTCTGAGAGGACCTTAGTGGGATGAGATCCAAGGCCACATGCATTGACCATTGTGCACCTTTCAGCTGCATTGAGCAGGATTTTTTATGCCTGATCCAACAGCATTCAAACATCAGGATTGGTAAGGCAACTGAGGCAAAATCCATCTTTCAGACCTACCAAACAAGACAGCAACTTACCCTCTCCAAATCCTGCCGGAGGTGGGTGAAAAGCTGTAGCCGCCTGAACAGAACATCCTGCTCCCGTTTGGCCAGATTGTCCTCTTCATCTTTCTTTGGGGTGATCAAAGGTTTGTTGAAGTTTGATTTCCGCTTCAACTTCCAGTACTGGTACATAAATTCTACAGAGTCCTCAGGAAGCTGCAGGGCCTTGGCCACTTCCGAGGCGTTGACAAAGGCATAGAACTCATCTTCCAGTTGTTGAAGCTTCTGCTTGCGAACACTGACCATGTGGGCCTCCTCCTGGTTTTGATCCATGCTGTCAAAAGGTTCTAGGTGAGTAGGAGGGGAACTGTCCTGTGCCCCGTTCTCATTTTCCTGGCTGGTGAATTCGCTGAGGTTTTCCTCATCTGACTTCTTGGTGGAGCTGTGCTTGGGGCAATAAGACTTGAACTTGACTTCATCGTTGTCGGCCAGAATGGTCTTCATCTCCAAGCCACGGTCAAACGCACAAGTGACATGGAAGGCTGTGCGGCAGTTTTTCACTGAACACTGTAGATGTGGGGAGAGGAGGGGATGGAGGAACAGATCTTAAAACATTTACGTTTTATATGTTTGTAGCTAACAGGTTGTGTAAAAACAATCATATGGTTTCACAAGGCCTAAGTATCTTATATTTCATTATGAGCTCCCTTGAGCCCAACACAAGGTGGGATAGAAATATATTCACAGTGGCTCAAATCTCAAGAACCACAAGTGGACTTCTGCTGTAGTAATAGCCATCTCCTGCCTCATCGCCACTGCAGTTGCTTGCACATCCCATTAAAAAAGCTATTTCTGCTGTTTGCTATCATATTTCAATCCTTGGCAAAGAAGCTCACATGTAGGCTGCATGTAGCCACACTTAATGGTCTGGGAGCACTTAATACTGCAGCATTATTGAAGCTCAGCAGGTGTGGACCCAATAAGTACCTGAACGGAGGACTACTACAAGCCCCACATAAACTGCTCTGAGATTTCTAAAGGCAGAGCAGAATAACAAATAAAAGAAGTGCTTCAGAACTTCTTTCTGTGGGTCTCAAACAAGCAGCTTGTAGCTCTACGAAGCAAATAGCTTATGTTTCAGGATGTGCTTCAATAGGCATTAACAGAGAGAAAGAAATCCCTTTACACGCTACCTCTCTTCTCCCCCTTCAGGGCTCTCCTCCAACTCCAATGAGGATGGAATAAATGAGTGTCACTGACATTTATGATGACAGGAAAATGCCAGACTTAACCCAAACGTATCTCACGTGAGAAATATGTGTGCGGCAGAAGGATATTTATACAGTCCTTTTGTGAAAAGGAGCCAATTATCCTCCTCCTCAGTGTTTTCCCACTCAGGTTGACTCAGCAGCCAGATGTCATTTAAAAGTGCACAGCAGGGTTCAAACTGTAGAAGCTTCAGATAAATCTGCTTGAATAAAGTCAACACTGAGGCACAATATGAAAGGCGGTGAGATGTACATTGCCCTCTGGCCTTCCCCAATAAACCTTCACTGACAAACAGGCCGACAGTGACCTAAGGGTGCACTGAACAGTTTCTCCATGCAGTAAAGCTGAATTTTAATTTGGGCTCTATGCTGCTGTCATTTCACATATCTAGGTTAAAGAGTATGAGAAAGATTTCACAGGAGGGAAAGAAATCTGCTTAATTTGGAGAGGATTGGGGGATGATATTCCATGTGCACAGCCTCCTGCCACCTTCTGAAATTATTGGAAACATTCCATAAGAGAAAGCATTGGGCCAACTACTTCTTTCCTTAAGCAAAGATGTTAAAGGAAAATATATGCTGCAATTCCTTCATCTACACAAATATGGTTGTGTAAATCCACATTTAGCATTCAGTTGCACTAGTTGCCCATATGCTTCCATATGTTCAAAGTTCTTGTATTAATTTACAAGGCCCTTAACAACTTGTGTCCAGGTTATGTCAAAGACTGCCTTATCTCTTACGTTTCTGCTTTATAACTTTGGTCTTTGGGGGAGTCACTTGTCTCCCATGCACAGCTTATAACCACCAAGGTTTGTGCATTCATTATTGTGGACCCAGTTTTATAGAATTCCTGTCCAGCTAATGTCAGACAAGCCTGCCCCCCAAAACTTATTGTGCTTACTAAATACTATTTTTTTATTCCAGCAGGCTTTTTAATTGAATTCCAATTTTACAGTTTTAATTCATTTTTAGTTTCCTTGCATAAAGTCTCCTGTACACGGCTTAGATTCAACCGTAATTATGTGGTATATAAAGTGTCAAAATAAATAAGTAAATCCTTACTGCTGTGCAGCTATGCAGCGATTTCAATTCTCCTGTTCAAATGTACACATAAAAAAGGCACACTGCCACCTCGATCCCAAAGGAAACTGTCAGCGTGACTATTGCTAGGGTTGACAACAGCTAAAAGGGTTTGTAATCATGTAACTACTTGGCTTTTAAGTGGTCACTCAACTGGAAACAATTAATTATAACAACATTTCTATATCATGAAGCCATAACTTCAGTTTCCTAAAGTAAGCGGACAATTTCTCTTAAGCATGAAACTTCTTACAGTTTTGAACTATCTACCAGCTATGCACAGACAGGAAAGGGAAGTCATCTTTAAGTTTCTTTTATATCACATGTGGCACAAGGAGGATGGAGCTAGCACAACTGAATGATCTGTGCCATGGAAGGTTGTTAAAGAGTCCCAGAGCTCACATCTCACTTGCCATCAGAAGCAAATTAATCAAGAAGCAAAATGTTAATCTGCGATGGAAACTTACATTAAGAGCATTAAATATATTAGACTGCAGTCCTACATTTCCCTTCTCTGAGACAGTGTGATATTCTGTACATTCTTGTAAAGGATCTCCCAAATTAAATCTGCAGCCATATAATTACAGATATTCAATCATCATTTCAGTGGTGATATTGCTCTGTGTGGTTGTGATGCAGGCCTGCACCCAGAACCCCTCTGAGGCACCTCTTGCTGATGTAAGTTTGTCACCCACCACCCGCTAATTTGTAATGGCGAAATTCCCTAGATCTATCAATGAACCCACCCACCCTTCTTACCCCAGACATAGTCAATAAAAGGAAGCAAGTTACGCCTGCATTCAGGCCTATACTAGGCTGAATATAATGTAAGACTGCCTAAGTATAGGATTATTTAGAACAAACTTTTATTTTCACTCTTTCACGAAACTCCCTATTTTGCCCACTATCTTGTATTTTCCATAAATATTTTAATTTTAATCCTGGGATTGACCGGGGTTGAACATTCAGTTTGAATCCTAGATCACTTAGCTAACAGGTGTCATATATCCGTGCACCAGTCGGTTTTCCATGCTACTTGCTTAGCATGGAGGTAGCAGGAACCACACACTGGATTCCAGCTGCCTTTAGGCAGGAGGGAATTTCTCCTCTGTTCTCCTCTCAGATAAAAAAAAAAGCTGTTTGTTTATTTCTCACCCCAAACCTAGGTGGTTTTGAAGAAAAGTGGTGGCAGTGTATGTGTGAACAACCTGCATGAAATGCACTAGCGTGATCCTACACTTCAGGACAGATGGGGTAGTTTCATCACCACAAGCGCTCTTGGTTCTTAAGAGATTAAAAATCAGAATGAAAGCCCATCAAGCATGTCTGATCAAGCACCACCTTATCAGAGCATGCCCAAACACATTCACTTGCAGGGGGAAACCAAACTACCACCTATGTCATGCATGCATCAATGCCTTTCCTTGTGATAGCAATGGGTAATACTGGAAAGTAACCCAATGTGCAAAAGTAATACCAGAAAACCACAACCGAGATCCTTCCCTCAAGCACATGGGTGGGTGTTTTTGTAAACAGCATGTTCCCCAAAGCAACAGCAATGCCCTTTTTTATGTTTGCATTATCAACTCTGCAGGACCTTCATAAGGAAGAACAGGACACACCCACCAGTATCTATATTCAGGGCAAAGATTCTAGGAAACAGATGAAGGTCTGCAAAGGACTTTTAGTATTTATTTATTAAAGCACTGGGCACCAATTAGATTTCTATGATTCATATTCCGTGCTTTTGTTTTACACTTCGTTTGGAAAGGGAGCAGTAAACAAAGCCTCTGGCAAAGTGCTTGAAAGGCTGTCTGGCTGCACTACTGAATCTCTGGCGTATCAATGATTCAGAGCCGAGAGTGAAGCCAGGGAGGGGCCAGTGCAACTGAATGATCTGCACACAGAGCAATCCCCTAACACATGCCCTTGCCCTACAGCCAAGTTCAGTTTCCTCGAAAGCCCTGCATGGGCAAGTCAATGAAAAGAATTCCCCCAAGTTCCCTTCTACAGAGGGGAGGACGTTGCTTGCTATATGTTTGCATCTTTCTCCATATTAAACAATGACTTCTTTTGTAGTTAAAACACCCACCCACACATACAGGATACAGTCAGGTTAGCTCCCTATTCAGGTAGCAGTTCTTTCATGTTTATGCATAAAATATTTATTAGCATTCTAAAATCCAAGCGCTGCAAAGCGAGTGCTCTACGTTAATAAATATTTTATGCACAAACATGAAAGAACGACTAACTGAACAGTGAGCTAACATGAATTGTCTTCTCGTGTGTGTGCTATAAATCTATCACAATGAGAGAGAGAAAAAGTAATCATTCTTTATCTAGGAATCTGAGAGGGCTAATTAGAACAAGCTGAAGAGAGTTTTATATTGACAGAGCCCGATTATCACACCAATATACACCAGTCACCAATGCCTATTTTTCACTGGCAAAACTACAGTATCACCAGCCATAGAAAATCCTTCTGAGCCAGTTTCACATTAATTGAAGTATTTGTTTAGGTTTGTTTAGGCTTGTCCTAGTAGTGGTCTCTCTTTATTTGTGTACATGCATGTTTCCTCTTTACAAAACGGTGGGTTTAGTGCTTTTAAAAAAGAAACAGAACAAAATATTTACTTAAAAATTATATATATATATAATAAAACCCCCCACAAAATGTGTAATTGTTTGGAGGCAACCATATTCACCAATTACTTTGGGGGTAAAGTCTGTACAACATAATAAATATCAGGACAGTATGAGGTCAGAACATGAACAACATCCCTGTTGCACAGCACCACCAACCTAAGCAGTGACCAACCAGATGCCTATAAGAAGCCTGAAAGCAAGACAAGTACAATGGCACCTTCTCCACTTTTTTATCATATCTATACCAAAATAGATTTCAGAGACTGCTGTGGAGCTTAGGAAACCATCAGGAGAAACAAAATATGAGGATGTTGCATATCTGTGTAGTGAACCAACTAAAGTGGGAGTGGTAGGGAACAGAGGCCCTCTGGACATTGCTGGACTACAACTCCAATCTTCCCTGACCATTGGCCATGCTGACTGGGGCTGATAAAGAGTTGGGGGCCTGACAACATTTGGCTGGCTACAAGTTCACTACCTCAGATTTCAAGTAAGCAGACATTGAGTAATATGACAACAAGACCTAAATATCTTCAGTCCAAAGCAGACCCCAAATTAAAATCCTAAATTGATGTTTCATACGACTAAACAACATCTGCACTCTAATGTCCTTCATGGAAGTTAAAAATGAAAACCTCACTACAGTAGCGAGATTTCTGTAGCAGATACATGTTCATAATACCCAGTCGGAGTGATTTACCTGTATGGATGCCCCAACCTTCTCGTTACAAAGACTGCACACCAGGGCCCATCTGCTGCTGGGAATATGGGAGACCTTTGTGATGGGCTCCATCTTTTCTGGGCTGCCAATGCTCACCTAAGAATCATTAGATAAATAAAGAAGGGGGTGAGTGGGAATCAAGCAGTGAACAAAGAACAGGAAGCATGACTATCCTGGAGTGATCTTGCTACGGACAAAAAGGTAAGCTAACTATTTAAGTGTCCAACCATTTATGAAAGCTATTTTTAAGGATAGAAAATTATTACATTTTTATCACACCCTTCTAAGGACCTCAGAGCAGCATGCACAATTCCCTCACACCCCCCCCCCCAAAGTTGTCTTCATAACAACATTCTGAGGTAGTAGTATAGGCAGTAACTGACTGGTCTGTGGTCACCAACAAACAGGAACTTGAACCCAGATCTCCATAGCTAGCTGTGTTGTTTGTATCCTCACATTCTTGCAAATCCTCTTGGTCACCATTGACAGGTGGCACTACTCCAGGGTCCATGATGATGGGTGCTATTGCACCTTATCTTCCTGCAAATCCTATTTTCAGATGCAGCTGGGGCAACACTCTCTCCAAATGGCTTCAGTACCTGACACTCCTTGTTGACACCACCACCAAGGCTGTCTGCTCTCACTATAAAACATACAATACTCTGTATTCTCCATTCTGAGCATGTGCAGAGGAATCAGTTGCCTGAAACACCCACCTCAGGAATCCAGAGGGCACAGCTAACATGTACCCACTTAGTCCCACTACGAGTTGGCTTCATGGCACCGCCTTTCTTGGGGCACAACAAACACTTGGGCTGAACACCAAGAGCACAGGTTCGGCACAGCCAGCTGCCTTCTGGAACTTTTAGGATGCCATAGCATGCCTGCCACAATGAAAAGGAGTAAAATGAAGAACGAAGTTAGAAGAATAAGAGTAAGTTTATTATTTATACCCCGCTCATCTGGCTGGATTTCCCCAGCCACACCGAGCAGCTCCCAGCAGCTCCCAGCAGAAACATCAAACATTAAAAACTTCCCTAAACAGGGCTGCCTTCATATGTCTTCTAAAAGTCAGATAGTTGTTTATTTCCTTAACATCTTATGAAGAGTGTTCCACAGGGCAGATGCCACTACCAAGAAGGCCCTCCGCCTGGATCCCTGTAGCTTCACTTCTCGCAGTGAAGGAACCACCAGAAGGCTCTCGGAGCTGGACCTCAGTGTCCGGGCTGAACAATGGGGGTGGAGACGCTCCTTCAGGTATACTGGGCCAAGGCCATTTAGGGCTTTAAAGGTCAACACCAACACTTTGCATTGTGCTCGGAAATCCCCATGTAGAGCGCATTGCAGTAGTCCAAGTGGGAGATAACCAGAGCATGTACCAATCTGGTGAGACAGTACACAGGCAGGTAGGGGCTCAGCTGGTGTACCAGGTGGAGCTGGTAGACAGCTTCCCTGGATGCAGAATTGACCTGTGCCCCCATGGACAGTTTTGAGTCCAAAATGACTCCTGGTCTGGGAATGCTCCCTCACAGAGGGAAGGATTCACCACCCACAGAGCCCATCACCCAGCCCTTCCTGGCAAGCTTTTTATGAGCAGAATGAGCAAGGATAAAAGAGACAGGTGGTCAGGTTTCACTCGTCCAAGCAACTTGTCCACATCCTCAGCGGTAACAGATTGGAATTGATCCCATGCAACTTGACTAGACAGGACTCTAGCACTCTCCCAGAAAAATACAGCAATTATTAAAATGATAACAAATAATAAAAAGGACACTTCATTGTATGGTCTTGTTGCTAATATTTCTCTAGCACGTTTGGTGGACATAACATTTGTTATAATACTCCCCTCGTTCAGCCTCACAGCAAATGTGTGAACCACAGTGCAAGCAGCTTTGACAGCCCTGTTTGGAAGAGCACCAAGCACAGGGCTAGCAAAGCTGCTTTCTACAGGGATTGGTTGCGCAGCTGCATCTGTACCTGTCCCACACCTGAAATTACATATGAGGAGGAAAACAGTTTTGTGGGCCACACTGAGACCTGTACCTGTACCAAATTTGGCCTGAGGAACAGAGGTACCCCAAGTTAATTCTAACTTCTCCTGTATGATTTGTCACTAAAACAGCTTCCAATTGGTCAGGAACTGGCTTCCCCAACATATCAACTGGATCATGTAGAAAGCACACCAGTACAAGCTACCGTGATTTGCGACCAGGCTGCATGTGAAGTTAGTTTCAGATCCCCAAACATGCAGGACCATATTAGTAGTAGTAGTACTCATGACACCAAGTTCATATTTGCACCTGCCTCTTGTTGCCCTAAACATGAGAGGTCTTACACTGCAATAGCAAGGAAATTGGAACAGGAAATAAAGAGGACTATCATAACCAGCTGTGACAGCAAAGGGAAGGCTGATTCCTGCCTGGGTTAATAATTATCTCAATTGGAGTTAAGCCAGGACTTTGAGACTAAAATAAGAGCATGACATATAAATAAGAGCATTAACTTCTATGCCCATCTGAAAGATGAGAAGGTGAAAAAAAATAGAGGAGGTCTTCCAAGAGCACAAGTGCTACTGCTTTGGGCACTGGCTCAACCTTTGCCCCAAGGAAAGGTTGACCACAGCTGTGTCACTAACATTTCTTCTTGTCACAAACATAGGACCCCTTCAGAGGCATTTTTCTTGGCTCTGTTTCTAACTTTGTATAGTTCACTGAACTCAAAATGCAATAAGAACATCTGCCAACTTATTAAAAGGGAAGTATGAAAAATAATTAAAATAAACTCTAAAGTAATTTTGCAAGATAAACCATGCTCAAAAGACAGTCTGTCCTATTGGATATGAAAACACATTATGTTTTCATCCATTGCAGGACCCAAGAGACAAAATTACCCTTCTCTTGCTTATCAGGTATCATGTATGAAAGGGCATAGTTAAAACACTGGGGGGGGGGGGGGGACAACAACACACGGCAGACTTTTCCCTCAACAGGAAATAGCCAACCACAAAATCTGATGCATTCAAAAACTTCCGTATAAATTATCTTCTGCACCAAAAAGTATTTGTCATTTCTGCTGTGTTGGGTGGGATGCCTTGTTCACTTCCAACCATGTTCATTATAAATGAAAGTGCCCCACATTCCACATATACTGAACACGCTTGTTATTGGCATGGCTATATATGCCAGACAAAAAGATGGTGATCTTTATCAAAAAGTAGGCTATGACAGCAAACAAAAGCAAATCCAATGATCTGTCTGTGGGTCTGGGACATTTCTGAATAGATTAAATTGAAAAATGAATAAAATGAGGATGACAGCTCTACATTTTCCCCCATGAAATTGATGCACTATGCAAACAGAATGTCTGCCTACTTGCGTGATATATTTTATTTATTGATCATCTCAAGAAGAGAGCTGCCTACAGAAGCTTTTCCATATATGTATTTGGATGGTGCAACATTACTACTGGGAGCTGCTAGCTAGTTGGTACATGACTAGCACTGGATTGGGCCCTTATGTTATTTTGGCTATGCCTACCAAAAAAGAAGAAGAAAAGAGCAGCACACAAAGTGGAAGATTTTCCAAAAAACAGGAATATGGGGGAACCAAATGGATAGGTAATGTCAGAAACATGAGAGATGCTAGAAAATACATATGCTTATTGTTAAATGAGCCCAATGTGTTTTGGCTCAGGAGCTTATCTGTATAAAGTAGAACACTTCCTAAACCACAAATAAAAAGAGCATTTAAAATACAGTTATGCATAATTGTAGAAACCTCGTTTTCAAGCCAAATTAAGAGGTCAAAAACTGTCAGTTTCAAAGACCTTGAAGGGCAAAAGCTCTTAAGAAGCCCTCCTCAAACCACAGAACTAAATACTTGCAAGCAAACCTAGGTTTGTGAGAAATGAAAGCAGAAATCATCCACAAATTACCAACCACTTGATTCACTCCAAGGATGTTTTTTAGCAGTTAGGAAAGGATGTTTATATTGGCTACAAGATATGGCTGGTTCTAGTTAAAATAGGTTTTCTTTCTGTTAATTTGACTTGAAAATGAGGTTTCAATGACATACTGTCTTTTAAAAGCCTTTTAAAGGCTTTTAATGTGTGGTTTAGCAACAGATAAGCCCTTGAAGAAAGCACTGGAGCTGAAGCATGTCAGGCTAATTTAACAACAAACACACATTCTTTACAGCATCTTTAAGATTCATTTCTCTTTTCTATTTACACTATTGGATGCATCCTGTTTTTTCTGTATGAAGAATAAGAAGAAGAAGAAGAAGAAGAAGAAGAAGAAGAAGAAGAAGAAGAAGAAGAAGAACAACAACAACAACAACAACAACAACAACAACAACAACAACAACAACAACAACACTGGGTGGTTCCCAGCATTAAAATACAAAATGAAAACAAAAAATACATAACAGAACAAAAACAAACCAATACCCCCCCCCCAAATACATTTAAAGGCCCATAGAATTTTAATCAGCCAAAGGCTTGGTTACAGAGAAAGGTTTTCGCCAGGCACCTAAAGATATGTAATGAAGGTGCCAGGCGAGCCTCCCTGGGGTGCACATTCCACAAATGGGAAACCATCACAGAAAAGGCCCATTCTCCAGTTGTCATCCTTCAGACCTCTCATGGAGAAGGCACAGAAAGAAACATGAGATATCTAGGGTTCAGATATATGCAAAGAAGCAAAACATCACTTAGACATGCAAGAAACCAAAGTTAATGATTTAAAAATTCAGAAACCCACTAAATGGGGCATCTTAACCATCCTATCTGAATTTTCTGTGATCTTATAACATCACCTCTCTACGCATCCCTATACCTTTGCCTCAGTATATGCTTCCACCTACTATGCTCATACATCTTTAAAAAGCACCCAAGGCTTATTAAATCCTCATCACCTCCTCCTTATCACAGTGAAATCTAAACAAACTACCCTCAATTCCAATTATTATGGCATCTGGCTGCTGTACCTGATGAACGCAAATATTGCATTTGTCACAGAACACCATCTCATTGCCATCTTCACCATCTGGAGACTGGCAAACGTCACAGACAACATCCTCATCATACTCAATTCCAAGCCCTTCCTCGGTCTCGATAGCATGATTCATGTTGTCATAGCATCGCTGTTCAAATTCTTCCATGACTCTCTCCATAGTGTATTCATCCAGTTCAGGCATCCCTGGGAAATCAATCCAATGACGTTTGCTTTTAATATAATAGAGACATTGAAGGACACAGCTTCCTTTATCAATCTACAAGCAACCAGATCACTCTGTTAACATTGAACAACTGATCAAGTGGGTTATTTACAATTTCATGTACCTTCAAAATAATCTGCTGAAAAGCATCCATTAGATAACAATAACAAAAGCCCAGAAAAAGTGTGCATCAATACAGTACGGTTCTTGTTTATTGCCAGTAATCCAAACACACATACTGGACAAAACAAAACTTTAAACCCAAGCGTAGCATATTGATTTTGCAGTAGATGGTTGAAAATCTCATACAAATGTTTTATTTCAAGGTATTCAGCTTTTTAAAGAGCCAGCTGCTCCTGGGGCTATTTTGCCAACTATTACTACGTTTTTATAAGGTGCTCTGCAGAACTGCACACCTTCATAAGGGGTAAAATATTCATTTTGTAAGGGAACATACGCTCTTCACTTCAGACCATTTGTCTAATTTTAGCCATTTCACAGTTGACTCTTAAGCCTTCTTAATTGCTGAATAAATTCCAGATGCTTTTTGAAAGACTATTTGGTTTCAACAATGAATTGCTGCTACAGAATAAAATGTAACAATAAAATAAAATAATAAAATAAATAAAATAAAATAAAATAAAATAATAAAATAAAATAAAATAAAAGCATGATACAATTGTCAGAAGTCCAAGACAATGTTGCCATTAGTTAGCAGGGCCAAGAGGTGAATGTCACTATAGCAGTTCAATTTTTTCCATCAGTTCTAGGGAAACCTGAAGGGTTTGGAAGCTTCTGAAGTCCCCAAACAACTCTAGACTGTTTTAAAAATATCATTCACTTTTCTATTAATACATTCAAAGATAAGATGGAATTGGCTTTCCTAACACATTTCCTTTTTCCACTTCCTTCAAATTAATCTAGGAATTAGAGATTTGAGATGGCTGTTGCCTTGCCACCCAACAAAAATAGTGTTGACATTTGTGCTGTTTTTCTTTCCCCTCAGTTCTCCACACCCCTCTCTCCTCCACTTGCAGGGATATACAACTTGCTTCTGAGCATTCCTATCCTTCTCCTTTTCTCTCTGGAAGCTACAAGGGCACCATATGAATTGGCAGCTGCACTACAACCACCCCAGACTGCTCCCTGTCACTTGTCTCACAGCTCAGCCAAAAGCTGGCCGTAACTGGATGCTGCACTCACCCATCTCTTTGAATTCTTCATTAGCCAGTTCCAACCATGCTACGTCCATGAAATTAAGGTCATAGCGACAGACGCTCTCTGCCAAGGTCCGAATGTCGACGTAGCCAAGCTCAGGGGGCTCAGAACCTGAAGAAAGGATGTACTTCCGAGGTCTTGTAAATATGACTGCTTTTGTCTCAGATACAACCCTGAAAGTATAGCGAACAGGAGGTGTTAATTACACCAGGTTGCAATCCTCCTTAAAGTGGTGAAACCTCTATTCTCCAATGCAATTACTGCCAGAGGCTTCAGATTGCTATGCAGCAAAATAATGGTAATAAAATAACAACAGAAAAAGATCATCTGGAAATATTGTAGCACCAAAGGGATGCACGTCTGCAGAAATAAAAATACATAAATTTTATTATTTATTGAAAGCATCTATATCCTATTTTTTCCATTTAAAATTACCCTCAAGTTACCTTACAACATACCATATTTATGAGAATCTAATGCGCCATCAAATCTAATGCGCACCTCAATTTTCAAAACCTTGAAACCAAAAGGGTATTTGCTGGCGCCATCAAATCTAATGTGCACCCTAATTTGGGGGATGTAATTTGGCCCCAAAAGGTGTGCATTACATTAGAATAAATACGGTATTTAAATTGACACCAGCATCTGAATAATACATACCCAAGAAAAATAACACAAAGATGATACCCTTTTTAAAAAAAACTAATTGCAGCACACAAATATGGAGGGAGAAACATCACTCAAACAGCACACCAGTTCATGCAAATTACAACTGAATTATTCTATTATTCTAGAAACTACAAAGATAGTACTGTAATCCATGTACTGAGACTGCATGGTCAGTAGATGGTAGATGTTCTGGGGGTGTTAAAAAAACAGTCAATGTTTCTCCATCTTCTGCTGTCAACAGTGACGCGGCCCAGAGTGACAAATGGTGTAAAAATGCAAGTCATTGTGCCACAGACCTCTCACACAAGGATTCCCATGAAATCAATAGATTTCCTCCTTCCCAGCATGACCAAATTGCACCAAATGGAGAGGAAAAGTTGGATGAGGAATTGGAAGGTGTGAGTTGACCTCCCATTTCTTCCGGCAGTCTGTTGTACTGCACTGTGCCCGGTGAGAGAGGGTGAACAAGATTATATTCACCCTATAGGAATTCTCCATATGTGGATGCCTATACATGGAACTCTATAGGCATCTACATATTCTAATTGTTGACTTTATGCAATCTGCCACAAGCCCCAAAGTTCAACAAAAGATAAGAACACTAAATAGTGTTCTGGAAATTTAGGAATTGTCTTCTGTAATTATACTATTGTGACAGGAAGAAGATGTCTGCAAAAGTTCCTTTTCTAAAAAGATGCAAGCGTGAAAGTGTAAAAATAGGAAAATACAACACAGTCAAAACAGCAATTTGGTTTCTTAAATGTACTGCTGCGGTTAAAATCAATGTTTTTATGAATGTTTATAACCCACTCTTTTTCTGCGTGAATCTAAACTGGGGATGGGGAATCTGTGCCCTTCAGATGTGGCTGGACTACAACTCCCACCATTCCTGCCCACTGGCAAAGCTGGCTGGGGCTGATGGGCGATAGGAGTCACAGGTTCTCCACCTCTGGCCTAAATTAAAAGCATCACATTTACACTGCTTGGGAAAAGACTTTGATATGACCAAAACTGGGTTTAAAACACAGGCCATTCTGCATTTTTTGCATTAATTATGCAATCACAGGTCTACTTCATAACACGAGACTGCATTTCGAAGCTGGAAGTTAACGGAGGCTGCAGTCACATGAAAGAATCATGGGGCAATACTCATGACAGGAACAAGGGCTAGAGGTTACAAACATAAAATTCCATAGTCATCTGGAATTTTTCAAAAAGAAACTTACAGAAAGAAACAGAGTGCCTGCTCTGAGTTAAGGCCAGGTTGGAGCAACTGTGCCCCCCCCCCATGTTTTTCGACTACCATCAGCCCCAGCCACCACAGTGAAGGGTCAGGGATGGTGGGAATTTAACAACTCCTGAGCCAATGGGAGGATGCTTCCCTATTCTTTATGTCTAGGTTCAGTGGCAAAACATTTAGCCCTCTGGACTTTGAATGCAGAAATCTGAACTGGGGCTTTGTGGGTGGGTCTTCATATACAGAAGGTCCCAGGTTCAATTTCCAGCATTTCCAGTTAAAAGAAATCAGATAAAATGTGATGGGGAAGACCTCTGCCTAAGACCTTGGAGAACTGCTGCCAAGAGTGACAATACTGGGAGAGACAGAAGAGCAAAGAGTCTCATTTAGACTCTTTGTTCACTCTGCTACTTAAACAAATTGCACAAAGCAGGAAAATCTGTACCAATGTATGCACTTTCCAATGTGACTTCATTTGGCGGGACATTCAAGAATTTAGAATTTTGCATAGCACTTGTTGCTGCTGCAATTGGTTCAATTGTATATAGGTAGCACTAGGATTTCTAGAAAAACAAATGGGAGACCAGCACAAGAGAAAATGACTAGATCACAGGGAGTTCTGAAAATTGGTCTTAGTGCAGGTCAACCATCATGATCACCAGAAGTAAAATCTATCCTTGTAAACATGCCATTAAAAAATTATCAACATTTAACCAGTGCTTGCTGGCATTCCTTGGCAACAATGAGAGACCTGTTGCATTTTAAAGAAAGTCAAAATCACAATGATTCTCAAAAAGGATGTATTAACTTTTTTTTTAAGCAAAAATATATGTTTGTGAAGTTCAAACCACATCCTAGCCAGAGTCACTGATGACTGCTCCACTTCCAGATATATATTATTTTTTTGGGGGGGGGGGGGGAATAGCGGCACAAGAGAAGCAAGTAACTCATTAAAGTGCTGTGATTATTTTCCTGGAATATCTGAGTAGGCAGCACACAGAACATTGGATCTGCTCACAAGGAAGGGCTACAACAAATGTTCAATTAGGAAGAACTCATTTTCAAATAGGAAACAGGAGTCCTCCTTCTGCCAGCATGTATTGTTATAAGTAAGCACTCAGTCTGGGATGTGATGTCCTTAATTCACAAGTAGAGGCGCTGGTGGGAAAGGCCTGACTTTCATCTGCAACACTTTCCTGGGGCAAAATCAGTTGGCTAGGATGGGTAACCTTTAAATCAGCAGAGTGGAACCCAAGTCATCAGGTGATCTGCTTTTTAGTAAGCAACCCAACAGGCTGCTGAAAGGTGATACTGATAGGACAGCTGTTTTGTTTCCTAATGGGTTCACCAAGCTATACCTGGCTACTGGCTCTGGAATGGTCCCCGGACTGACTGGCACCTGAACTCCTTTCTCCCATTCCTGTCTCCAAGGGTCTGCCAGCACATAGTACTCATCCGGGTTCAGCTGGTAGGAATCAGGCAGCTTCATGGCAGTGATCAGGTCTGTTCTAAATACCTGCAAAGAAAGGAAGTGAGAATGGGGGAGGGATGAGACACTGATATTTGGTATTTACACTCTATGATTCACAGCTCCTGGGTAACCATGGAGCACGGTGCACAACAAGGTCACCAACACTGCCAATTAAGAGGCCAGAAAGTTAAACCACATCATCATGCTGAAACAGAGAACTGACAAATACAGTTTGGACATGGGGCCCAAAGTTCAAGTTGCCTTTGTCAAATCACATGACACAATCAAGTTGCTGCGCAAATGGACAATCAGTTCTCGTCAATTTCAACAGGAAGTGCAAAAACTCAAAATATCCCTAAATATAACCCCAACACAAGGAGTTGTATCCCAAGATGAGATAGCCTAATTCTTTCCCTTGTGAAGCTTGCTAGCTTCTGTATATCTAGTAGCTAAAAAGGGAGAAGAGGGGGAAATATGTAATTTCAGCATCTTGTTTACTGGGATCCTCATTTCAAGAGATGTCCCATACTTCACATGGTCAGAGCCCAGAGATGATATTTCAATAGCCAAGTGTTACAGCATCTTTACACTCTGCATCTTCAATATCCCAGGCTCAATCCCCAACACATGTAGATAAAAAAAATCTGGCACAGCTACCAGTCAGGACTAGGGCTGTGCGATAAATCACCATATCATTGAATAGCGGTATTGAAATAACACCTGATAAGTGTTTCAACAAGGCAATATACCGGTGAACAGATTTGACAGCTTCCCAGGGGGTAGCTCAGCCCAACCATACTTTACAGATAGTTTGCAGGCACCATGTCTCCTGCTTTGTTTGCTCTCTCCCTCCTACCTATAAGAAATTATTATAAGTCCTCACACAAACCAGCAAAGTCTTTCAGCTCCAACCATATCTTTCCACTTAAGAGCTCAACTAATTATGCAGAGCCGACTAACAATCCAGGAGGGACCCCCCTCAGCTAGATAATCAAAGATCCAGCAGCAAAGTAAACAAAGAACATAAACAAAGAACTGGAAAGCACTTCCTTCTTCCCTCACACTCACCCCCACCGGTGGAAAAAAAGAAGCGGAAGAGTTTTTATTTTTATTTTCTGGTGGTATTTACGTTGTTGGTTCCCCCTAAATAGCTTTCTTCCATACTAAAAAGGAAGGTGTGTTTTCAAAATTTTTTAAAGGAGACTATCTTTTTCCTTTGTTGCCCTCCCCTTTGATAAAAAGGGAGACATTGGTGGGATAAGGACTTGGGGGGGGGGCTTCTGTGGGGGGGATGGAGGGGAGAAGATATAGCTGGCTGCCTTATGCTGAAATGGGAAATTGGGTACTATGCGAGAATGATAAGGAGGGTATTTTTCAGTAAGCAGTGCAAGAGAAAGTAGAAGTTTAGTTGAACTCAGTGGGGCTTATGCATGCAAAGATTCCACTTAGACTTCTGAGTGGGGAAGCAGATGCAACTTGACTAGTAAATCACTTAAACTACTCTTAAATTAGTTGAAACTATATTACAGTATATGGAAGTTTATTTAAAATGTTTATTGCTTCCTTACATCTTAAGGCCCTCCACCACTGTGGGGAGACTCAGCAAAGCCCTCTGCAGCTGCGGGGAAGCGCGGTGCACCCTCCAGTGCTGTGAGGAGGTATGGTAGGACCCTCTGCTACCGCGGGGAGCCCCAGCAAGGCCCTCCGCCACTGCAGGTATATATCATGATATATCAATATTTTGTGGTGTTTAGCTGTTGGTATATGGTGATGTTGAAATCCAGATAATGCCCAGCTCTAGTCAGGACAAAGAATACTGGGCAAAATGGACCATTGAGCAGATCAGTAAAAAGCATCTCCTTAAATCTCTGCAAACCACTGATCCATTATTTTGGGAATTCTGAATTAAATACTGTTAAAAGTTTCTCAAAAGTTATCAACTTTGTTAAGGGTCAGAATGTACATACAATGTGATTGGCAGAAGGCAGTACAGACAGCAGCAAAGTAAATATGTCTAGAATTTGTCCATCATACACTTTCCGCAACAGAATCTGATGGAGGGTTCACATTGGCTTCTTTTGATCCAATCTCTCTAACTCTGCTTCTACTATGAGCCAGTTGCAGTAACAAAAATACTTGCATGGGAGCAGCATGCATTTGTATCAAGACTCTTGGTCTTATTACCTACTAAAGATAATTTCTGAAGGTGGTTTTAAGACAACCATTTTGCATGGGAGTTATGATGTTTTAATGCACCCTTTTGTGGTGAGAGCTTTAATACATCTTTAATACATCAAGCAGGCACACTCTGATTTTCAGTTCTAACAAAGGTCCACACAGAAATGCCCTGAACACTTCACATATGCAGCTGTAAACACATAGGCTCCCTGTTCAGAGCTTCCACCAAAGGCACAGGGGTTTAGAGGAGCAGAGCCAGCAAGACATTTGGGGTGGCCAGCGACAGCAACCCTGCTCTCCTTGCACATGCTCAGTGAGACACATGAGTGGCATTTATGAGTAGAACTCAAGGGGAGGCACCTTCCTACAAAGTACACCCTATCAGATGTTGACTAACATGTAAAAAAAAGTCACAGCCTAAGATCACATCACCAGTTGCATTTCAATTCACTCCTATGTGACACAGCTGGTAACAGCAAGACTTGCACCCATTCTAATAGATATAATAAGGCAGAGTATAAATCTGCACCAGTGATCATGGAAGTAGCATCTCTGCAGAATCTCAGCCACCATGAAAATGAAACTCAGGAGGATACAGGATATGAGCAGGTCACAATGCATGTCAGATGAACAACCATGTACACCCATTTAAGAATCAACACCACAAAAAATGCTGTAGACCAAACTGGCCACCAGAGGACATGCTACATATGCTGGGTCTCACAGTTTAAACCAAAATATCAGCCAGGAAAGTTCATAGCCAATATATATCCAATGCTTACCACCTGAAGCAACATCTGCCATCCAGATTTACAACTGTTTGTAGCTATGGTTCAAACTGTGCTTTGAACGTGAATGATTTCTGAAACTAGTAAAACATCTTGGGAAGTTGTAGGAAGTTATCAGCCACAAGCAAGCAGGGAAAGGGTCCCTAACCCAGCATGTGTCATGAGTTAGAGCCATACATCTTTGCGGAAAGCACTTGCCTGTGTGCAACGCAATCTGATTTGTCGCTGCTCATCAGCAAAATACAAACCATGAAGTGGCAGGCTTTAAAAGAGCAAGGCTTTGCATGCCTAAGCACCTTCCAGATCTCTCAATGCGCTTCTGCTATTACAAAGTAACAAGGATCATTCATGCTTAGCACCTCATCTTCATATCTCTATATTAACTGCCACATGCCAACAGAAGGGTATTTATCTGGAGTTTTAAAGGTGCTGGGGCAGGAGGGAGGAAGAAGCGAGCCCAGATGGCTTTGCTACAAACAGAGTGCCTGAATCAGTCCATGCAGTACCAGCAAGACCTCTAAAATAGTCTGAAGACTCATCAGTTTATGGCCAGTGCAGTCAGCAAGGCACACAGCCAGCACCACTCCACACGCTTATAAAGCAGAAACAGGTTGACCAGGATGTTTTCTCTCTCTCTCTCTCTCTCTCTCTCTCTCTCTCTCTCTCTCTCTCTGTGTGTGTGTGTGTGTGTGTGAGACAAAATAATATTGTTTATCTGGCTGAAATCCTCAAACCACTTGTTGTGTATTAATTACTGGGACTGACCAAGACTACATAATTTGAGGATTGCTGCATTTTCCAAACACTGCTGGCAGTGATGTAAAATATATTTCACGTGAACCACCCAATTCACCAATTGGGTTTACTATACTATATGTCGTTAGCCTTCCCACATTTTGCCCTTTTAGAGTTTTCCACCAGACTAGAGAGTTGCAAATTGTACAGTCTTGCTAAGTATAAAGTTAAACATTGTTCAAATCACCCTGGGTGTAACCAAAAGGGAAAGAGAGGGAGGGAAGGGTGATTAAAAAAAGGAAAAGATTTAGTTTGGAATTTGGACAGATTAAAACAGGGATATAAAAAGATATCATAGAGTCCGATAGAGTCCGACTATCATCCATCAATTCAACTCAAATGATGGTGAACAGGCTACTGAGTCACCCACACACTGACTCTGCCTTCTTGCCTAAATAGAAAGCATATTACATTTAGGTTAAAAAAGGCTGAGAAGGCACTCCTGACATACCAACAGCTCCTGTCTGTCCCCTTAGAGAAGCCTGCATCACCCTTTGTGACCCACAATTGTATAGAGAGCGGGAGGGAGATTTCAGAATTTTAAACACCCTTTCTTTACCAAATAATAATTATTCAAGAACTCAAGAGAAACAAAAACAGAGGAAAAGAAGAATGTAAAGGAACATGGTGTTTTGGGGGGAAATATTGCAGGAACTCTAAAAATGCTGCAAAATATCAAAAGTAGGGCTGGGCGATTTTGGGTTTTTAACATTGCAGTGTTTCGCCAGTAAAACATCGTGGTTTGGCGCTATACTGCGATGTTGAAAAAAAATGCATTGGCTCCAGTCAGAGAGATGCCGGGTGAAACTGCCACAGCTCTCAGCATGGGAGCTAAGGTGGTTTCACCCCAGCGCGTCACGGGCAATGGCCAATACAGCTAGCCCCAGCCTGCTGCTCAGCTGGGGGGCGGTAAGACACCTGCCCCCAGCTGAGCAAGCCCTAAGCTCCTTGGCCAGACTCCACTGGGAGCAGGAAAACTCTTGCCCCCAGTGGAATCAGCCCCGAGTCCCCTGCCACTCATGCTCCCTAGCTGAGCAGCCCGGATCCCACTCCTACTCATGCAGAAGCAGGAGCGGGGTCGGGGATCTCTCCGCTGGGGAGGAGGAGCACCTTAATAGAGTCCCCATCCCGCTGCTGACTTGTGCAAGCCAGTGGTGGGTCAGGGGCTCCATAAAACTGCTGGGCTGAGGTGAGGGTAGCAGCACACTCTTCAGCCAAGCAGTTTAAAGAAGTGAAGGAAGGAACAAGCTGTATCAGCACCTCGCCAATTCAGTTTGATTTTCCCTCTGCCGGGGGAGAGTGCGATGGTGGTTTCACCAGTGGTATACTGCTGGTGAAACCGCCACCGCTTGAGTCCCTCTGCCTCCAGCTCCCAGCTAGTTTGTTTGTCTCTCAGAGCATTGAAGGCAGAGGGACTCATGAGTGGTGACCGTTTCACCAGCGATATACCACTGAGTGAAGCTGTCATCATGGTCTCCCCCGACATAGCGGTCCTGAGCAATATATTTATATATTCCCCAGGCCTACTCTTGTGCCAGAACAAGATTTTAGACTAAAAAAATCCCTTATTTTAACTGCCTAGAGAAAAACAGGGCGTGAACGCCTTTGAGCTGAACATTTGTGATGAGTTGCTCTGGCCACAAAACAAAGGAGGATTTAATGGAACATCAAGGATATAATTTCCAAGAATCACTGCCTCGCAATGCCATTCCTGCTGCTCTGCAGATGCAAACCGCATGCCTAAATCCAGCATTGCAGAATTACTGACCTCCAACCCAGTGACAGGCACACAGTTCTTCAAATATAACTTTAAGAACTGGTGCTGAGTTTGCTTGCTTTCCTCTTCCCACCTCATCTCTTTCCCCTTTCATTGAGTGTCTTTCGAATTGTAAGCCTACAGACACAGACTGCATTCTTCACTGTTATTGATCTTACGTATGCCACTCTGGGAGCCTTTTCAGGTAAAGGTAGGGGTAAAGTGTTTTAAATAAATATAGGGAGCTTTGAAAGTGACATATTGCTGTTAGAATATTAAAATATTCATAATAGCATTCAACGCAGTGGATGTAGTCTACCTTGATTTCAGCAAGGCATTTGACAAGGTGCCCCATGATATTCTTGTAAAGAAGGTGCCCCATGATATTCTTCAAGGTGCCCCATGATATTCTTGTAAAGAAGCTGGTAAAATGCGGTCTTGACTATGCTACCACTCAGTGGATTTGTAACTGGCTGACTGACCGGACCCAAAGGGTGCTCATCAATGGTTCCTCTTCATCCTGGAGAAGAGTGACTAGCGGGGTGCCACAGGGTTCTGTCTTGGGCCCGGTCTTATTCAACATCTTTATCAACGACTTGGATGATGGACTCAAGGGCATCCTGATCAAATTTGCAGATGACACCAAACTGGGAGGGGTGGCTAACACCCCAGAAGACAGGATCACACTTCAAAACGACCTTGACAGATTAGAGAACTGGGCCAAAACAAACAAGATGAATTTTAACAGGGAGAAATGTAAAGTATTGCACTTGGGCAAAAAAAATGAGAGGCACAAATACAAGATGGGTGACACCTGGCTTGAGAGCAGTACATGTGAAAAGGATCTAGGAGTCTTGGTTGACCACAAACTTAACATGAGCCAACAGTGTGACGCGGCAGCTAAAAAAGCCAATGCAATTCTGGGCTGCATCAATAGGAGTATAGCATCTAGATCAAGGGAAGTTATAGTGCCACTGTATTCTGCTCTGGTCAGACCTCACCTGGAGTACTGTGTCCAGTTCTGGGCACCACAGTTCAAGAAGGACACTGACAAACTAGAACGTGTACAGAGGAGGGCAACCAAAATGGTCAAAGTCCTGGAAACAATGCCTTATGAGGATCGGCTAAGGGAGCTGGGCATGTTTAGCCTGGAGAAGAGGAGGTTAAGGGGTGATATGATAGCCATGTTCAAATATATTAAAGGATGTCACATAGAGGAGGGAGAAAGGTTGTTTTCTGCTGCTCCAGAGAAGCGGACACGGAGCAATGGATCCAAACTACAAGAAAGAAGATTCCACCTAAACATTAGGAAGAACTTCCTGACAGTAAGAGCTGTTCGACAGTGGAATTTGCTGCCAAGGAGTGTGGTGGAGTCTCCTTCTTTGGAGGTCTTTAAGCAGAGGCTTGACAACCATATGTCAGGAGTGCTCTGATGGTGTTTCCTGCTTGGCAGGGGGTTGGACTCGATGACCCTTGTGGTCTCTTCCAACTCTATGATTCTATGATTCTATGATTCAATACCGATTCAATTAATATAAAAACAGACATGCTACTGGGAGGCAGAGGTGGAGAAAGAAAGCTACTTGGAAATGGGAAACATACAGGAACACACACACACATCCAATATCTAATTATAAGCATGGGAGGTCCATCAGCAACTGCTTTCCTATTCATTTCAGTTGAAGAAGCAAGCCTGTGCAGGCATTCATTTACATCATAGGTTGGGAGCCTCTAGCCCACAGGCAGATCTTTAGCCCAAAAGGCCATTTTCCCAAAACCATATCCAGCTGCCAACTACTTCCACTGCAGGGAATGTGCTGGTGAAGCAGCCCCCTATGGAGGGCAGGAATGAACTCTCTGCTCATCAGATAGTGAGCAGACTTCAATCCTGCTTGGTGCTGCTTTCTAGCATGTTCCTTGTAAGGAATGCACTGGTGAAGCAGACCCCTCCCCACACGCTGCAAATCAACTCTGAGAGGCAAGCAGGAAAGCCCATCTTTCAGCCACCTGACCTCACCATGATGTAAGATGATAAGTGGGTGGGTTCCACTCATATGTCAAAGTTGGCCCATGGGCTGAGGGGGAGGGCAATAACGATCTGGTCCACTGTGTCAAAAAGGTTCTACATCTCCAGTATACATGCATGGAATTGCTTCTATCATCAGAACAAAAGAGGCAACCCATACATATTAATTCACTTGGCCAAAGGATGCTACTGTCCACAGTCATGAGCATGAACAAGCAGGGGATAAAGAATTTAGAAACCTGCCAGGGCAAGACCCCGAACATGAACATGTAAGATATCTGATTATGATGAACCAGACAGTCTTCTTAAGAAGTTCAACCTACAAATAATATCCCCTTTTCTTCTAGTCTCATATTTGGCGCAAAGGACATCTGCCAATTTGTAAGGCATGCAACAGATTGCACTTGGTGATCCATCATGAAAAGTTCAAACTGATTTGTATTACCTCCTTTGATCTGTTCTCAAAGCAATGCAGATGAAGCACTCAAAGAGACAAAGTTTTCTGGTTTGACCGCTTTGCTGAACAAGGACTATTATTCATAAGTGCCACGTAATGGTTAGGAAACTAAGGAAACACTCCTAGGTACACATTTTTCACTGTTCACCACAAATAAAAAAACCAAAACATATTCCCCGATATATTTTTTGAAAAGGAAAAGGACTAGTAAAAAAAAAACTAGGTTGGGTTGGTGCCAAACTAACCCAATATTCACGGCTAAATAACTAACTTGATGCTGGCAGGGACTGTGGCAGCAGCTGAGCTCCCTGATCTCCTGGCCAGAAGAAAGGTTGCTGGGTGCCAGCTGAGACGGAGCAGAAAAAGGAAAGAAAAAGAAGTATTAGGAAAAGGAGACACATCTGTGTTTCAGCAAGATGCAAGAGCATTTAATCAAGAGAATACCTCTGATGGTTTCTGATCTTCGTGCTTAGAGCATGAACTTCTCCGATGCTGAGACCTAGAATGCTGGGACCAGGTTGAGAAGCCTAGAAAAGGAAAAGAAACATGGAACTGAGAACCATGGTTATTTTGGCCTCAAAGGGGTCTCTATCATCATCACCATCATCATCATCATCATCATCACCATCATCAATTTATTTATGCCCTGTCTTTTTTCTCTGGCAGGACTCAGGGTAGCCTTTGCTCACCCATCTTTCACACAACCTGTCTAAGCCAACTTCAGTGGGAACCAGTGCGGTTAGAGTGTATGAGGTTTCCTGAGTAGCCTTGGACCAGTCACTCTCTCTCTCAGCCTCAAATCATCAAAGCATGGCTGGGGGTTAAATAACGGAAGGAGAAAAACTATGGCTGCTGCCTTGAATTCCTTGGAAGAAAGGAGGGAAATAAATGTCATGAAATAAATATAAATACAGAGGAACCTCGGGTTACATATGCTTCAGGTTACATACGCTTCAGGTTACAGACTCCGCTAAGCCAGAAATAGTGCTTCAGGTTAAGAACTTTGCTTCAGGATGAGAACAGAAATCGTGCTCCGGCGGCATGGCAGCAGCAGGAGGCCCCATTAGCTAAAGTGGTGCTTCAGATTAAGAACAGTTTCAGGTTAAGAACGCACCTCCGGAATGAATTAAGTACTTAACTCGAGGTACAACTGTACAGCAATTGTTCCATCTTCATATAGATTAATACAATTAATACAACAGTAGCCACCAACTGTAGCAAGTGACTTGCAGCTTTTCTTCAGTTTTTTCTCCCCCCACCCTTATGGAAAATTGAAAAGTTAGGTATAGTACTCTACAGGTGCAGTTGATTTTACGAAAAGGGTCATATTACATTAAAAAACAGTTGCTCAGAAACCATAATCTTGTACCAATCTTTCATATCTTTTCCCTTTGTCAAAATATTATGCCCCAAATTATCTGGACAATTTTATTTTTATTATGTGCATCTCCATATATTTTTATTGTTTGTTCTTGGTCTATATTCCTCATTGTACCAACTAGAAAAAGTGCTGTCAAAATTGCTACCAGCAAAATCCATGATTGTTCTGTCTGTCCATGCATGCATGTATCTATGTATGTATACCATCAAAGTTCCAACTGTGTGCACAGAGAGCCAAACCTTTTGTCCACCAGCCAGTAAATAATGTTCTGTAAGTTACCAGATGTTGAGACAAGTGGTGGGGCATTACCATCTCCAACATGGGAACTACCCAAGGTTATCTGCTGTCTGTGGCAGGGGCTGCAGTAGACAAGCCTTTTTGAGTAATACTATGTTTTTTATGTTTAAAAAAAACATTAAAAATTAGAGTAAATAAATGTTATGGGGGGAAGCTTGGAGGAGCTGCTCACTGAGCAGGCTAAAAAATAAAATAGTAATAAATGAAACAGATGTATGGAGGCTATTATTCTTCCTACCAATGGCTGAATGCAACTAAACTGTATCATTTTTGGAGGATTTGATATTCCACTATCAAAGCAGTAAGAAGATTAGATGATGGTATGCATTTCATTATTTTATTTAAAATAAGTAATGATAAGCACATGTGTATTAGGAGGGGAGAATCGCATGTCTCAAACTGAGTAATGACGTAAACACTGCAATGTGCTTTTTAAAAGCAGAAGAGCCCAGTTCTTACGATTACCAACCTTGGTCATTTTCTTACTGTGTTAGGAACTGCATTCATTTTAATTTGTTTGCAGTCCTTCCCGACAGTAGATAGAAAAGCAAACAGGAGGAAATAGTTGGGTGACAATATTTGTTGCTTAATTTAGGCCAGGCACAAGGAACCTCCGGCCCCTGGGCCAAACTTAGGCCTGCCAGGGGTCCTAATTTGAACTATGAGTTCGCTTTCCATCAGCCATGCCCACCTGCCCTACAGATCTGCTGCTGCAAAGGAACAATTGGCAGGGCTTGGGCACACTCCTAAATGCTCCTATGTGGGCCCCCTTTTACTTTTATTTGGCTCCCTATGCAAGTCCCCTGGGATCGGCTCAACTCAGAAGCTCCCAATCTTTGATTCCAAATGGAGTCCATTTCTGCCACAAGCAGGGCTCACATTCTTCATTTGCATCTCCAGATTGAATTCAAGATGGGATGCAAAGGAAGAAAGGGGGGGGTCAAAAGTGCTCTCTAAATGGGCACATCCAATTATTTCCTGTGAAATTGTCACCTGGCATCATGGTGTCCTCAGGTGGTTCAAGCCTTCCTTCCTCTCAGTGTTTTCAGGAAAGACTGCTTTATTAAAACTAAATACAGTGGTACCTCGGGTTACATACGCTTCAGGTTACATACGCTTCAGGTTACAGGCTCCACTAACCCAGAAATAGTGCTTCAGGATAAGAACAGAAATCGTGCTCTGGCGGCGCAGCGGCAGCAGGAGGCCCCATTAGCTAAAGTGGTGTTTCAGGTTAAGAACACTTTCAGGTTATGAACGGACCTCCGGAACGAATTAAGTACTTAACCCGAGGTACCACTGTATTTCAAAAAAGATTCAAACTAGATAGCAGTGCTGATGAAGAGCATGGCATTCAAGATATTGTTTTGTAAAAGTCCGCTTACGTACGGTATTTGCCAGCTCTGCTAAGACAAATCATCTGCATAGCACTAAGATAATGCAAACTAGGTCACAAAGTCCAACAGTCACCACGTTAAAAGGAAACTCATCATCAGGAAGTCAAAATACTGGGAGCTTGTGTAAAATGGTTAAATACTTGGATAAAATGATATTTCTCAATTCAGCACACATGTCTATTGTTGAGTATCATCACTCTGCCCATTATATATTCCAAGTGTTCTGCATATATTGGCATATACACATTTTTCCCAAGGACAGGTGAGGCAGAAAGAGACAGAGAGACACAGAGATTTTGACATTTTAAAAATGAGCAAGTCTCCATGAGCTGCCAGAGCATATCCGGTGTCCCAGGGAGCACGCCTAGCCACCAATATGCTACGCTGCGTGGCATAAGATTAGCTACAGAGTGCATAATGCAGAACAGTGTTGTAAAACCAGCTGCAGAGCACCCAGCTGTGTCCCAGGAGAGCTCCAGGCTGCTATCATTTCATTGACACTTCAAAGCCTGAGCCCTCTTGGAGGCTGCACACAGTCTTCCCCACTGTAAATACAATGCTTCTACATTGCAAAATCAGACAGCACAACAGAGTTTCCAACATAGAGAGGCATGCCTAGCTGCTGCTCCTGCTCAGTGCTGGTATTTCCATCTGCCGAGACTTTTTCTGGGCTCTGTTTGAGCAAGAGTGGGCACAGTTGCCAACAGCACAATTTGTTGGGAAACCATGCAGCTGGAGCAGAAAATGGAAGTGGTTAGAACAGTCTGAGCTGCCAGCCCATCATCATAAAACCTTATTTCAGACTTCCTTCTCAGCCTGCCAAGATCATGGAATCTCAGACAATCCACCCACCAGTCCCACGCAATGAAGTCACAGTCAGAAGGCAAACTCTGTGCAGAAAATTGCCTGCAAAACAAGCAATTCTGAACCACCACCCTCCCCCCCACAAAAAAAACCCAGGGATCCAACATGGAATGTACGGCATTAAAGCACCAGAAATTACGGTTAGTATTCTACTTTATTACAGCTATAACTGCAGGTGCATTGTCTTCAGATTATATCCAGTACAGTATTGTATCCAAAGCTGGAACAGTGTGGAAGGTGAAGAGTGATGCAGGAGAATTCACAAAAATCACCTCTCCACTTTCCTTCTGGATCAAAGAGCTTTCTGCAAGGGAAGGACGGCACTGAATACAACCCGTTGGGTCTAACAAGGTATCTTCTGACATTATCACTGCTGGTAGATCTGCTGGTCAATTAGCTTTCTCTAATGCAGTGTATAGCAACAACACTATTCTTTATCTGATCATTCTGGCAAGAAAAGATAACCCCACCTTGCAACTAATCCATAAATGACACTTATCCAGAAAAAACCCTCTACCAAGTCTGCCTGCTAACATATAACTTTATTAGATGTTTGTGGCTCATTGATCACCTTAAAGGAAATGGAACCCACTCTTTTCCTATTTATAAAAACTTTCCTATGTGGTTGTCAGGATAAGATTCTGACTTGCTACAAGCAACCAGGAAAATGGGTCAACATTTTCAAGATCCTAGCAACAACAAAAAAGTACACACTTCCTATTTTAATTTATCCCTATATACCTTCTTTTGTACTTATCCAACAGCTTGGTTTACATTTTCTTAGCCAGAACTATGAATAACAAAAGTGCATGCCAAGAGTTTGTGGCAAGACAGACAGGCCAAGCTTCCCTGCTCTACAGCTAACCCAATATGCCAAAGATGGTCAACATCATATGTGCAATTCAATAAGAAAGTAATATTATAGTCACATCTATACGAATTAAAAGCAGATATTTGTACTTGTTCCTTTAGGAACATAGGAAACTGATTTATACAGAGTCAGACCATTGGGCTAGATGGCTCTCCAGAATTTCAGGGAAGGCTCTTTTCCAGCTGGACCTGGAGATGCCAGGGATTGAACCAGCGACCTTCTGCATGCAAAGCAAATGCTATAGCACTGAGCTACAGCTCTTCCCCTATGGCCTTTCCCTACCCACAGACAGATTCTGGAAGACAAGGTGATTTCACAATTAAGAACTTCTATTTTTAATGCATCATTGTTTAATGCTTTAAAAAAAATCAAAGGGAGGTTACATCTAATGTGGCACTTCCATCTGAGAGACAATTGTGAGACTTCTCAGCAGGAAGAGGAGGTGGCAGGAATGTGATGTGAAAGTGTCGCCAAGGTAGGGCTTCTTTTCAGTTCCGGCACCTCTCAGGTGGGCACCATTGCCATTAAAAGAGAACAAGGGAGGTGTAAGTTCCAGCACCTCTTTTTCTAGAAAACAGCACTGCTCCAAGGTATGGGATCCCAGAGAAACCAGATGAAGAGCGATGGAGAAGCAGAGTCTGGCTCTCAGACAAAGGAAGATTTCCAGTGCAATTTAAAGGAAGGTAATTTTTGTTCATACTCACTATAACTGACTGCTCTGGCACCACCTCATGTTGACCTTCCTACCTTCCACCCTACCAGTCCCAATGGGCATAAGCAACCACTTCAACCCTGAGAACTTGGGAAAAATATGAGCTGCTGTCTCATATGATGAAGGCATGGAAAGTGTGATACTTTGGCATATCTTATGTTCTCCAAATCCCAGCACATATCCAGAGAAGTTCCATCTTCAGTTCTGTCAGAAATCAGGAAGGTAATTTTTGTGCTGGGGTTTATGAAGTTTTGAAACACAGGCCTAGCTTTCTTTCTCCCTCTGGAGCATCTCATGGGATTTTGCCATTATCCTATGCTAAAGCTCAATATTTAAGCATTAAGACATGTGTAAGCAAACTAAGGCCCGGGCCGGATGCAGCCCAACCGCCTTCTCAATCCGGCCCACGGACGGTCTGGGAATCAGGATGTTTTTACATGAGTAGAATGTGTCCTTTTATTTAAAATGCATCTTTGGGGCCTGCCTGGTGTTTTTACATGAGTAGAATGTGTGCTTTTATTTAAAATGCATCTCTGGGTTATTTGTGGGGCATAGGAATTTGTTCATTTCCCCCCCAAAAAAATATAGTCCGGGCCCCCACAAGGTCTGAGGGACAGTGGACCGGCCCCCGGCTGAAAAAGTTTGCTGACTCCTGCATTAAGACATGTTGTATGAAAATGAATGCCTTGAAGTTAACAGTTTCCAAACTTCTTAAGGGTGAGGCATTCCACCAGATTACTTTTGGAAGCAGCTCACTCATTAACCACCACACTGGAGGCACGTGCTTAATTAACTCAACAAGAATACCTACCTGTTTTCACTTGTCAAATGCTGGAGGGCCCTAAATACAGGGCTGGTTCTATCTTTATAGGAGAGATTACACTATCATAGTCATTAACAAGTTCAAAGCTTATACATCTTTGTACTCTTCAGACCAAACCCAGACCTATTCAACTTCAGCAACAGTATTGTGATGTGATGTGCTGTCAAACAAGAGGGGAGAGGGTAAGAGTACAGTGTTGATCCCCACCTTATCCTTGTTGATCCCCACTCCCACCACCACCACATTTTCTCTTCACTGAACTGCAATGCCTGCTTAGTGCTATTTATATTGTCTCACTGTAATTCTGCTCTGTGGCCTACACACGGACTCCCGTTGCAGTAACAAGAATATATTTCTAGTTTATTCAGTCGTTTTGCATAGAATTGCACTATGTTCTGAACTTGCTTCTTTGCATTAAGCTAAACAAATTATTTACCTTCTTCCACCAAGTATCACTAAATGTACTGTACTCACTCCCTTTGATCTTCCACGCAATATTTCACTTGATAAAATACATTTGGGATGGGCTTAGCGCATTTTATATCCGAGTGTGGTTAAAATTATGCAGAACTAGACTTTAGCATGATGCCAAAATACCTGGCCACAGAACACACTTTACTGAAAAGCTCCCAACCTCAGCATGAACAGTTTAAAAGATAGGAGCTCACTCCCATTAAAGCCAATGGGGGTTTGCCAATTAGTTCAGTGAGAGCATTATTATACTCCAAAGCTGCAGGACCACAGAGTTCAGTGTGGCTTAAGAGCATGAAGCATGCTAACAGTCAAGAAAGAGTAAGAGGGATGGGGATGTATTATCAGGAAAGCAAGATTCATCAAAACTATTATACTGCGTTTCCTGGTAATGGGATCTCACTTATTCTACCCCCTTGTTTTTCCTCTTTCCTATCTCTTTTGTCTTCTAAGGAATAGTGAGGCAGAAGACTGAAAAGAAAGGGGTGGGGGAGAGAAAAAGGGGTGGAATGAATGTTGCCAAAAAACTGACAAGTGTAGAAACAGAACAAAATAGAATCAGAAATGATACAAGAAAGCTCGTACCAAAAAAAAAAAAAAAAAAGCCATTCTAGGCTGATCTAACTGACAGTCCTGCTCCCAATATGTTACTTGGCAGGCAATCTAGTTGATTTTAATAAACTTACTTCTAAGTGCGCATAGGATGGAGACCTGAAAAACTATGGCTATCAAAAGGATAAAAGGCACAGCAAAACATTAAATTCATATAATCGGAAACACCTCAAGGAACATGGAATAGAGCTCTGAGGCTTTATCAAGGGCTGCAGCTCAGCTGGTGCTAATTATTCCTGTGTGTTCAATGGGCCTTCCTCATCTGTCTCCTCCAGTGTTCAGCCGCCCAGCCTCAAAATCAGCTCCAGAGGATTGGGCACACTTTGGAGTAGACTCTGAGAGCATGCAGTGGAGAAGGAGAGGGAAGTCCTACTGTCCCAGGAGAATCCCACCGGCACAGTACTAGACACAACCCCTTAGCTTTGAACATTAAGTAAATTTAAAGCAACAAACGTTTATTCATCACCATGACCTCCTTGGAGGAAGCATCAGATACACATTTGATAAAAACAAAGGCAAAAGCAAAGTAGCTTCTTGGTGTTTTCTGACACTACCAAAAAATAGTTGGCTTTCTTCCCTTTTCTTTGCAAGCCTTTGCCCCAAGTTGACAGAATAAAAACTTGAATTCATGCAATTATATGGAAAATATTTATAAGTTAAAGCTTGTCCGGGATTGTTTTCCAACAGCAAGAGGCCAAGAATCAAAAATACAGCACAGCTTGCAAACCCTCTTCACCAGGCCATAATAACAAAATGTTACATCAGTAGAAAACAAGCAAATCTTCCCAATGCATTTCAATCAAATCCCCATAATACACTGAAGAGTTTTACTAGAGGAATCTTTTCCATATTGTAATTTGCCTTTTGAAAGATGTTTAACTTAGGCCGGCATCATATCGGAATAGAAAAATATTCTCAAATGTCAATACCTCTCTTCAGTGACTCAGTCTATGTTCCCCTATTTACAATTAGGTCATAAAACACTAATCAAAAGCCAAACTCCATTACATTTTTTTCCTTTCTGACTTCAACAGCCAGGAGGGCCCCAGAACACTTTGCACTTAAATCACACCTTCCATCCCAGGAGATGAGCATTCATTTATGCTAAGCCACATCCAATGCCTTTGAGAGCTACGTAAATTATACAAATAGAGAATAAGTAATTTACTTGTTTGGAGAAGTAAAACATTTTTCAAAATGCCACTGCTACCACTGATTCATCACAGATACAATTTTTCTATTTTTAAATGGAAAAAACCTCAGTCCCAAATAATCTAAGCTCAGGAGACAGATTGGATGAAACTAATGTTAGCTGCACAGAAAGCTAAGAAAAAAACCTATTCCTATGGGTAGGACCCCTTTACACAACCAAATTAGCATGCTGAGCAATACAGAGGATTTGTTTTGTTTTTTGTGCCTAAAGAGCAGGACAACAGTCTGTATATTTGCCCATGTTGTTGCCCTGACTATCAGATCCTGCCACCACAGTAAGGTTATTAAGAGTAGGAACATAAACTGGTAATGACTGGAAAGGCTGCATCTTCCAAGGTGTGCTATGATTTTGAGGGTGAGAGCAACCACTGGAACCCAAGGAAGCAAAGGATAACCCCCAATTGTACTCCCTATAGGCTCCTTCACTCCTGTGGGATTAAGACTTTGTGATCTCACCTGTGAGAGAGTGGGTGCTTTGTATTGGCAGGGACAAGACAGTCCTCTGTCATCAGATCAAAAGCAGAAACTCAAGGATCTATCCTTAAAGCACCCACAATAGCTCCTGGAACATTCCACCTGTTTGATACTCACTGCCATCACCAATCTTTTATCCTTATTGGCCACTAAACCCCTGACCCAAGCTGAGGCTTTCAGAATACATTCTGAAATGGCATTCACTGCCTGCTCCTTAAAATTTTTAGAAACATGTGGAAATTAGGACTTGCAAAAGAACTTACAAGTGCAAGTTCTGCGGTGTCCAAGATTATGCCCTACATTACTGGGGAGTCCCACTGAATAGGCTCCTCCAGTTCTAACTGAATGCATACAACAGCACTGGTTATTTAAAACTGCAGTAAGGACAGATCTGGTAAGTTGGATCTACGGCATTTTGAACTTACTAGTGCAGCACTTTCAACCCGTGCCTAGTGATGTGAGGTGAGCATATTCTGCAGAATGAGAATATTCTCTGCTAGAAAATTCTCTGGAGAATATTTTCCACAAACTGTAAATTCTAATGTAAGAACCTGTTTTACAACCCACATTTAAAAAATCTAGTAAATAATAAGTCAAGCTGTGATATTGCCAGTGTAAGTAATAAATAATGGGTTTTTTTATCTAGTTACGTTACTGGGCATTGTGTCATTCACCATTGGCAGTTCTGAAATGTGAGCTACAGATTTTTTTTATTTTTAAAAATGCTATTCATTTAATTTGATGAACATTTGAATTTTTATGTATTTCAACTGTATTTTTTATGTATTTCAACTGCCTTTTTACTATTTTGGTGTGACCTTATTCTTAGCAATTCTCTACCCTTGGCCATACAGTGTGATTATTATTATTTTTTACTGAAAGTAGCTTTAACGCTTTATACACTTAAAGTACATAGGTCTATACAATTATGTGTAACAGCATGTGAGGTGGCCTTGATTTAAACAGTTGATGTTTCTATATTTTTATTTAGTGCTAGTAACTGGTTTTTGCAGTGCCATTCAATGGTACAAGGTAGCATTTACCAGAGATTGACATACTGAAATATATTATCATATCATGATAATATATTCAATGTTAAGGGCTTCTTTTTTATATGCATGCACAAAGTTTTGCTTTAGTCACCAAACAGTTATTGTTAGAGCTATTAGAAGCACAAGATAGCCTGTTACTGAATTTATTTGTCTCAAACCTTAACATACCAATTGTATTTTTTTAACTTGTCCTATAACATGTACATGTTCTAATGGAAGAATAAAATATGATTTAACTACTGAGTTTCCGTATACCAAACCTTAACATGATCATTACTGGTGCCATCACCAGTGAATATTCTCCTATTTTAAATGAAAATTCTCTAATATTCTCATTAATTGAGTATATTCTCGAGAATATTCTCCAAAAGATTATTCTCAAGAATTTAACATCACTACCCATGCCCATGTCACTCAAGCAGGAGAAGGGTTCCAAGCAATATGTAGCACTTTCCCTTTCTATGGAGAGCTATCTGCAGAGCTGATGCCTAGTGTCTTCCTTACATCTGCCCATCAAACTAGACTAGGGGTCAAGAAGGGATATATCCACTGTCTTGTCAGTTTTATTTTCTGCATATTCTCTCTCGTTCCACACATATTTTCTTTTGAACCGTGAGGGAAGATCATGAGGGAGAACATGTTGTTACTCTGGAGGTGAGAAACACACTATGTGAGGAAGGCCCTCCCAGCTGTCACCTTTGATCGGTACCCTGTCATTCTAGAGGGATTTGCCACCTACTTCACCAGGTCATTATCCTGTTCCTGATGGGAGAAATACGCACCTAAAAGATATTGACAGAACTGGGCAGTCAGTGATGCAGTCATGTGACTACTTCACCACAGGCCAAACAGAATTCACATTTATCACATTGCTGCAAAGTTACCAAAGAGGCTTGAACACTTATTTAATGAAGCACTCAAATGATCACTTCCAGAACACCAGATTCTTATCATGCCATCTTGATGGTGTGAAGAGGTCTGCAATCCATGTAAAGCTTCCTAAATCTATACATGTCTGGCTAGTTTTATTGTAGGTAATCAGACTTTGCACCAGCTCTAGTACATTTCTTAGGCAGAAAGGAAAACGAGTCTCTAAGGATAGATTCAGGCAACTCATTTCTCTGGGTGATAAGCTCACCCCAGGCAAAACATACAACAACTGATATTTCCCACACATTCTTACAAAGACTTCTCCTAGGGAGGGTCAGTGTTTAAACATAAGCTTCAAATTATTATAAAAGCATGCAATAGTTAAACCCAAAACCTACAGTCATGAAAAGCTACCTTAAATTGTCAAACATGACTATAATGTTTACACACAAAGTACATTTTTAAAGTTGAAAAAAGTGGACAAATAATACGTGTTGAAGTATTAAAAAGATATGTGTTTTTTCAAGACCACAGCTGCTGAACAGAGATAAAAAGAAGCAAGCCCCTACTCACAGGCTTCCAATCTACACTTGTTTTGCAAACATGGCAATGCAAATGTTCAAAATCATATATTACTTTTTATATCTCATTTGTTGGCAAACAGCAGCATTTCAGTTTGAACACAGTGTGGGAGTGGGCCTGAGTCTCCAAATAATAAAAAACTGCAATAAAAAACAATTCCAAAATTGTCTCCCTTCCCCACTACTTGTAAAAAGCTACTGTACCCTTTGTATCATGGTCTCATCACTGTCTACTTTATGAACCATTCACAAAAGCTCTCATAAACCACTATTTAGGAAGCAGTTGCTTAAATTACCCTTTGTACTGCATGTTAGTACTCCACAAGAGTGGGTATCAAAAACAACATGCACAATAGGTCAACTTTTCCTAGGTGTTAAGAGGCCTGCTTACACATAAGCAGTGTATAGAAAAACAGGAGTATTATGAACCCCATTCGTGATATGCATAAGAAAATGGTTACATAAGCTTGAAAAGCAGCCTCAAATCAAACTTTGATCCCCTTATTACAGCCTGAAGAGTGACAACATTTACAACTGATGTGGCAAACATTTACTTCAACACTTTAAACCAAAAAATACTTTAATTTGTTTGGGTCTGGGGGTAGAAATGTATTACTGCATGCTGTGTAATCAGCTGTAAAGCCTTGGGATGCCTTACTGCTGTTCACCTATTGAAATCTGTTTGATTTTAGCAAAGCTTTTTCATATTAGCACTCTACCCAACTGATATGCAAATCACCTTTGTTATTTAAAGTGTCATATGCAAAGTTGTGTGTGTGTGTGTTTAAATAAACTCATAAACCTGGTGTGATACAAGCACAACAAAAAGGAGCACTTACTGCCATTGTCATCAGAATCCTCACTGCTGCTGGGAAGTCGACCTCGTTTCATGATCTTCCCGGGTAACAGCAGGCAGCCTGTGAAGAAATGCAACAGAAACCAGAAGTTATCAAGTTCTGAATCAAAGAGCTCACAAATGAAAGCAAGTGCCATTAAGTAGCATAAATAAAAGCAGCAAACATCCTGAAGATGTTCAGTTTAGAATGCATCCCATGGGACAGCCAAAAAGAATATCTAAGTTGATTGACAGGGGCCGTCCCTACAATTAGACAGAGTGCAGCAGCTGCCCTAAGCAACATGCTGGGGAGTGGGAGCAAAACCTTGGAGGACAGAGATGGGTGGCTGATGTGGCTTGCCCTGTACCGCCACCTAAGGTAGCCTCCTGCCTTCAGGTACAGTTGAAGACAATGTCCAATCACCAGTTTTGAAAAATAAAACTGCTAGCCCAGCTGACTTCTGGGCATGGACTAGGAATGGGGCACCATACTGTCCTTTGCCTCAGGAAGCAGAATGTCCTGGTCCACCATTGTTGATGGAATCCTCAAGCCAAGCTCACCCCAAGAAGATGTAAGATCTTTTTTATGGCTTTGATATTAGCAAATTTAAAGCAACTGCAACAGAGCATATACTTTGTCCCTATTTAGCCAATATTTATATTGTACAGCACATTTATGAAAAGGTTTTACAGTCGTAGGAGGCATCAAAACAGCAAGACTAATTACAAAGGTCACTGCATCCCTCAACTGAGCAAGCAGTATGCATAGAAATGTTCCCACACTAGCCAATCACTAAGCTCCTATGACAACACAGAAACAGAGACTGTAACTGAACAGTATACCAAACAGAGACTGGATTCACAATGAGCTAACATTTCCTGAGTTGGGATGTGCATGTGTTGTGGGAGGCTAATTCAAAATGCATTAAGACCATAGATACATAAGTTGAGCAAATTATCAACACTACGTTCATGCTGGCCACAATCCTAATCCATGTTGAGCCTTTCACATAATTTAGTCCCATGTGGCTCCCCATGGCAAGAAGTAATTTCATGGCAGAAAGAACAATGCAAGTATCTACCCCACTGAGACACAGAAAAAAGGATATCAAAACTTCTCTCAGTAACGGTACTGCTGCTGTGCGATCTGCTCCCAAATCCTTAGGTTGTTCTGATTTGCAATTCAGGATTTGTTAAAAAGTCAAAGCAGCAAGGCAAGTGGAGAAGTCATCTACACATTTATTCTTTCTTATGGCTGCACTTGCTGTATTTATTCTGACAGCTATCAGGAATTCCCAGTTTCTATCCTTCACTGAAATAGCCATCAGTGATAAAGATAGGGATTTGTAAGGCCAAAGCATGGGTAATTTTAGAAAAAATATATAACGTAAGAAAACATTTGGTCTCTGTTTCTCACTTCCACATTTAGGAGGACACTGCTTAAGGATCTTTTCAGCACATGTGGTAGCAACATCCTATCCATGAACAACACTTTCAGAATTCAGAAGTAGTCAGAATATAGACAAATTTTATAAATGTTTATTTGGTTACCAATGAGTTTGGCAAGGGTACTTACGCAGCCTCTCCCTGATAATGACTGAAAACATCAGCACCTGTGTTGGCTTAGCAGCCTGGCCTTATAAACGTTCCAAAACATGTCTAGATCATGACTAACCATTTTCTTAAAAATAATTGAAAAGCTAATAGAACCAGACTGTGACTAGTCTCATCCTGGACATGTGCTGGAACATTCATGAAGCTGGTTAAAATGACAAAAACCCACTAAATCTGTCCAATGTGTGCTGACATCAGCACACTTAAATGACTACATGAATAAGCCCCGAGAAGTGAAAAACTCTTTATCCTAATAGGTTCCTTCAGCAGAGATGAAGCTCCAAAGCATTACATTATGCAATAAATGCAGACTCTCAGTTACGACATAAAAATAGCCAGTGAGTATCCAAGTGCTAAAAGGCCAGGAAAGGGGGGTGACGGGGAGCTAAAAAAGCGGAAACAACGTGACACAACAAGTGAAGCAAAGCATGTTCAGCGTGAATTAAAGTGACAAGTACTCTAGGACATGCATCAAATCTCATGAGGCTTAGTTTGCCATGTTTCAGTTCCAATGACAATGTGGGCTGGCCAAGCCATTAGCAGCAAAATCCCAAGGCACGCCTTCCAGGTGCAGTTTCAGAAATCAGCTGCCAAGCTGATTTGCTTCTAGTTTGGTGCTCAGACACTGAACTGATTAGATGTCATACGAACAGCAACTTCTAATAAGCTGCTCCACTGGCATTTACAACACGGACATCTAGCCAAGTGAAATGTAGAAAGTATGTCTAATTGTAATGGATGTTTAAAAAGAGCAATATGCTTAGATTACAAGCCCTTAAAAAAGAAGCCGGACTCATAAGACAGAAACCACACTAGAACCCATGGGCCATTTCCCATGGAGTAAACATCACTATAAGCAATCATAGTCCCATTATCTTTAACTCTTAGTTACTCTTATGCTTGCTGCTATGCAACTCCAGGTAAATAGAAATCCCTATTGTCAGAAAGTCTGGATATTTAGATATTTGGGTGCCGCACAAGCTATAGAGGCAGATAAGGTTAAATTGTACAAATTGAATAAAGACCTCACTAGACAGCTAATCAGAGGCAGAAAACTGAGTAGATTTTGTCCAAATTATGCTAGCCATTTCAGTCTTTTGCAATCGAAATAATGTGTCTCAATGCTATGGACCTAAAGCGTGAAAAAACAGAAATCTACAACCCTTGTTTAACTCATCCACAGATGGTTAAGCACAGGATGCAAACAACGATAAAGGCAGACAAAACATTGCAAGCTGTATCAAAAATTTAGGGAGTAGCTATGTCCCACTTCTGGGAAAGATTGAAGCATAACATTCTACTGATGAACAGCTCCATTTTCAAAAGGATTGTTAAGTCCTTTCAACCAAGTGGTACAAAAAACAAATACTGCAGCTAGCATTCACAGAACAGGCAGCTACTGTACATATCTGACCTCCAGCTGTTTTGTAAATATCTAAATTCCAGTAAAAAGTTCTCACGCACAACGTATTAGTAGGTTGCCAACCTTCACAAAGACAATTTACATATGATTATATTAAACGAATAACCTAACATCACCTCTCAACTTGCAATATTCAAGGCCCATTGCTCGGTGGCAGAGCACACTCCCTGCAAGGAAAAGGTCCCAGCTAGGGCTGAGAATGACTTCTCACTGCCAGCCGCCAAAGACGCTGGACAGTACAGAGCTACAGAGACCAATAGCCTGACTCAATGCAGGGCAGCTTCTTAAGTGCAGGCCTAATAACTACTGTCTCATGGAAGGGCTGTAGCTCATGGATACTGTATCTGCTTTGCATGCAGAAGGTCACATGTTCAACCACCAGCATCTCCAGGTAGGGCTATGAGGATCTCCTCCCTGAAACCTTAGAGAGCCTCTGCCAATCAGCACAGCCCATACTGAGCTAGATGGACCAATGGTCTGATTTTAGTTTCAACCAAGTGAAGCACTGCATCACTTCAACAGTCTGTAATGCCCTTGTCTGAGATATCATATCTACAGAATGACTTCTGCTTAAGTCAGATGTGTAGAAAGGCATTGGCCAGACATGCATTCTAGCCACTGATTTCTTAATATAAATTGCTTTGCTTTGAGCTGGTTTGTCTTAACATAAAAAAGTTTTGTTTGTCTGTTTCAGACATGCTAAATTCTAATGACAAGAACAAGCAAATGAATGTCACCCACAGAGAAGGTGGGGATGAATAAACCACTGAACACTAGTCCCAATGTTTCTTTTTTTAAAAACTCTCTTCCTATGGAAAGTTAGCATGTCAAGTAGGTTAAAGTCTAGGGTACTCCTTGGTTTATTTGTTGTACACGCAGAAATTTTTAAGTTGGAAAATATTTGTTGCGTAGCCAGCAGTCTGAAGTGGTGCAACACAAGGAAGATTTCTGAATGGGTAATTCAGCTCCCACTGAGCATTTTGAAGATGTTAAATTTTGCATTAGTGCCAAGTTACTGAACTAAGTGCAATGTGCTGGTTTTGGTGTATAAAGCCCTCTACAACTTGGAAGCCAGATACTTTAAAGACTGCCTTATCCTTTATATATGCACTCAATCACTGCACTCTGCAGGTGAGGGCTGATTGCTGATACCATTTTATCAGGAGGCTCATTCCGTTCCGCACAATATAGGAAGAGGCTTTAGTGTTGTGGCACCTACCCTTTGGAATTTCCTCCCATTAAATATGAGACAGATACAAACTCTACTGTCCATTTAACACCTTCTGAAGACCTTCCTCTTCCAACAACCCTTTTAAGTAGATATCTTTCCAAATCTGTATCTGCATTGGAATAGTTTTTAGATGTCTTATGGTAGGTCTATTAGATGCCCTCAGCTTCTTTGGGAAGAAGGATGGGATGCAAATGTAAGAAATCAATAAAGTATTATTAAATAACTAATAGTGTGCACTGTAAGAATTTGGGAAGCCTTTGCTGAACCATCTATCATGTATGATGAGTAGACCAAACAGGTTTAGATAGACCAACTGAGTAAAAGATCAAACAATTCAACAACAATATTCCAAAACTGTTGCAGGAGTCTGCTATTAAAATTCTCTAAAATTCATAGATTTCCCCATTAGATCAGGAGTATTAAGGAAAAAAGGTTTTAAATTTTCTCTGGAGAGTTCCACCTGCTTCCAAGATTGCCAAACATGATGAATAAATAGAAGTGTTTCTTATTTTTTAGAAACAAGTAATTGCAAGCTCAAGAACAAGCTACCTAAACATTTTATCTTTATCACTTAAAAGAGTCAGCATGGATTTTACAAAGCAAATCTAGAACTCAGAAATAAGGTAGGTAAGAATGAGCCAGTCTATGCTGTGTATTTGAACTTTCAAAAAATTGCTGACACCTTAGCACGGAAAAATAGTTGAAATCCCTAGGCTCTGGAATCAAGTTTCAGTTACCCCTGCATATGGGCATTTTCCAACTGTGTCTTGCATTAATTTCTAAAGAGTCATGGTGGGAAAGGAAATGTCTTTTTTGTAACTCACTGTTTTTAAAAAAATAAGAAGCATGGCCAATTTTCAAAGTGGAGATGAACAGAAGCTTATCCCAGAGAAATGTTTGTCTGAAAGGAGTTGTGCCTGAAATCATTAGTGATTTAGGAAATGCTATGATTAATGATGTTGCAACATTTGCAACTATACGTTACTTAGAAGAAGCAGAGAAGAATGATAAGGCTTGTACAACACAGAGGGACTATTTAGCTCAGTGACAGAGCACATGTTTTGCACACAGATAATCCTTCCTATGTTTATTCCCTGGCATCTCCTATAAAAGCTGGGACCAAAGAACCAGTGGCTGCACTGCATATGTTGCTGTACTACAACTTCCATCATCCCTCACCACTGGTCATGCTGGCTGAAGCTGGCAAGAGTTGTAGTCCAACAAAACCTGAGGATCTCTGATAGCAATGCTGGAGAAAATCACTGCATGAAATTGTAGGTGAACTGCTGCCAATCAGAGTAGACAATACAGACGCAATGGACAAACAGTATGATCTGTGTAAGGCAGCAGCCAACATTTCTACAAAACAGCAAATGATTAGCACAAGAAAACTCACACAGGGAAACACTCTAATCAGCCTAAGGAAAGGAGCATTTGCCTTTTCCAACTTGAATATTTCCATATCACATCCATCCAGCGTTTTCACTCCCTCCCGCCCTTCCCTGCTCAGTTAGCCTGCCCTCCATAGATAAATACAACCAGTACATAGTTGATTATTTTTTGGTTGCTATATTCCAAAGCTCCCTTGAATTGGCTTTAAAAACACACACACAAAAAACCCATTATACAAGCCAACAAGTTTAGGGACAGTAACATGAAACATATTAGCTCAACCCACATTTTGATTCCCCCCCACCCCGGTCAGTATTGGGAGCATTAACATTACATATTTATATCCCTTTGTTTCTATTTAACTTCCCTTGAAAATGGCAACTTGCTATGGGTTATTACCTAGCTTCTGAGTCGGTCTGGATGATCATATCTCAGCTTAAGAAGTATTTTCCCTGTGCACGCCACCTTTACAGAAGCCATGGTTAAACCAGGAAGCCTCTAGTTCAAAAACAAATTAAGCAACCATGGTTGCCATCTTTGGAACAAGCCAGCCTTTGAAAACATCTTCAACCCACAGGTTAATATCCTGGTTTGTTCCAAAGTTGTTTTTCCTGGTTTGGGTGACACGAGAACCTGTTTTAATTGATAAGACTTCCTTGTTTGGTTGCTCACGCTGCGAAGGGGTTGAGATATGATCATCTGAACACAGCCACACTTTAGAATATTTTAGGAGGAAAGTAGGGAAAAGCAACCCTAACCACTTCAGTGTAAAAAGACAGTTGAGAAAGTGAATTAAATTACTGTAGGTGTTACTATGGAGGTACAATGATGTATCTATATAAACAATAACATCAACATAGATTCAACAATACACCATGTTCACATTGTAAGATTCAGTTAATCTTGCAGTAACATTTTAGACATTCTCCCATTCTCTCATTTTATAGAGGGTTACCTATTTTCCACTAAACAGAAATGTAGGTATTGCTGTGTAAAATTAAACACAACAAAATAAGATATATTCCATTTTTCACTTTCTAGGTATATCAATATTCAGGAAGTCTTGATATGTATTTGCAGAACTTGATATAGGTTGAACAGCAGCATGTGGAGAAAATGTAGTTTCAAAGTGGCTACAATTATTATTTTAATGGCTGAAGAGAAACAGATTTTTATATGGACATTAAATGTGCATCCCCAGGTCAAAGCTTTTATAACCTGTTTTTCCTTCCAGAGTACTTTTAATGACTTCCATAAACCCCTGGGTAAACAGGATTTATAATTCCAGCTCTGACAGATCATTAACTATAACAGTGTTAACGGGTGCAACTATAATAAACTGCACAGAACCACTACAGAGAAAGCACAGGGAGAATGCAAATGTACACCCTAAAGACAGACTGAAGAATTAGTTTTCTCCAAAATAGCCCATGAACTGACATGATACTGGCTGCATCAAGACCTAATTAGAACATCTATGCTAGAGATCATTTCAAATATTATTTTGCATATGTGTTAAGAAGTGTGCCATCTAGTCTTGGGCTACATTTACAGTAAATGACACACCTAAAGTCACAGAGTAATTGATACACAGCTGCCTTTCAGTTACGCACAACTGGCTTCAGTAGATTTTTCTGCTAACTTTGCACCAATGCAAAATATTGTTTTGTTAAAAATTAGTTCAGCATTATTCTGTATCTCTGTAGCTTCTGAAGCCACCATGAAGGGGCCAACCAACCTATTTTGGTTTTAGTAGCTCTCATGTATTCTGGCAGTGATAAATTGGACAATGCACATCTAGTTTAATCTACCTCTCACCCATCAGATTTATTTAGCAACTTAAGTGTGGAGGAAGATGTTACCAGAATCCATTTCAAAAGGTTCAACTCTGTACAAGCTGTACTGGAGACAGAGAGCAATCGCTTTCAAAAGCTGCATCACAGCTACGCTGTGGGAAACACAGTTCAATATATTATTACAGTAACAGGCCACCTATTGCAGTGTCCATTTATAACTACTTAACCAAATGGATGCACAATGCAATTCTACATATGTTTATTGAGAAATAAGCCCCAGAGATCAATGGAGTTTACTCCCAGAAAGAGCATGAACAGGACCAAAGTCTTAAGTGGGTAGGACTCTGGACTAGATCACAGCCATAGTCACTATTTACGACAGTCACTGACAAATATAATTCATTCAAAGCTGTATTTATCATTATGTGTCAAGATGATGTCTTTTAGTATCTTGACAAACAGATTCAAAAATTATACAGATAACCTGCCATTTAGGGATTACATACTGTATTATAGATTAGCGGTGGTGGTAAAAGATTTAAACACACAGGTCATAAACTCAAGAGCAAACTGTTGCATTCAACAACAATCTGTAATAACCTACACCTGTGATCTCAAAACACAGGCAAGAACCCTCACTACATCTATAAGCATGCTCTGAAAGGGGCCGCAGGAGCCACCCTTAAACTACCTTGCTTTGAGTGTTGTGAAGACTGTCAATCATGATAGAGTATGCATCCTATGATTCATATGGCATATTTTTACTTTGTTCTGCATATCAATTTTAGCAGAAATACAACTTGGTGCATCTGACCTCCCAGAACAATTTGTTGTTTTTCTGCCATGAAACTTGCATAAAATCCTGAGCAGCTAACTTTGTACACTTGGTATACCGCAAGGATTCACCTCCAGCACAGATTTGGACAGAAAGGACCCCATGGGGGGAAAGAAAAGGGGTTTAAACTTTCAATTTGTGCTTTTAAGCTTCTTTTTCCTCATGACAGGTATCCCAACGAAGGCTTGATTTTAGTATCCCCCCCCCCTCTCGCACACACATCCCATTCTTTCAAGCGCCGCCGTTTTCAGTTTGAAGGCAACAGCTGCTCCGAAGGTACAGCCGCGTCTCCTGAACCCGCCCACTCGCTTCCCCAACCCGTTCAAGGCAGCAGTTCTTTGCCGGCCGCCTTCGCAATCCACCCGGCGAAGGAGGGGCCGCCGGCTCCCGATGGTAGCGGGTGCCACCGCGGACGGCGAGGCGGGGGCAGAAATACCGGGGCGGCGCTCGGAAAGGTGAGACGCGGGGGCACCGGCGGCACCTTCCTGCGCACCAGCCACATCCCCACCGCTCGTCTATCCACTTGCAACTGACCGGCCCTCCTCGTCGCATCCTCCAGCCTGGCTCCTTCCGCTCCGCCCTCTCTTCCTGGCTGCACCAATCCGCTCAAACCCGGCTGCAAATCAAACTTGGTGCTCCCGGCGCAGCTCTCTCGCTCTCCCTCCCAAATCCACCTCTCGTCGCGCTCAAAGCGGCCACGCAACCCTCCCGGTTGCCTGATTTCCCTCCCCCCTGATCTCCATGTTGTAATGTCTGGGGAAGGAGGGGGGGAGGTTGAGTGAATCGAGCAGAGAGCCGCCTTGGAGGAGCTGCCTGCCTGCCTGCCTGCCTCCCCCCTCCCTCTCTCCTCCCACTCCTCGACAGTTCTGGAAACTGTATCACCTCTTGTCACAGGAAACCATCCAGCAGGCGGTTGCAAACAAACAAACGCCCTCTGGCCCCCACCCGCTGGAGAGAAGGGGAGGGAAAGACACAATACCAATCCCCACCACAAAGGGTGCATTGGAGGAAAGGGCGTGGGGGGGGGGTCCGAGGTGAAAACCCTCCTACGATTTGAGCAGCTTGCAAAGATTGAAGATGGGAAGTAACACCCCCCCCCGCCGCAAAAAAATATAACAAGCCTAAGGAGATGGGCGAGCAGAAGAGCACTGTGGCGGCTTTGTCTAATTTCAGCAAGGGGGCACGATCGCCTCAGCTGCATTCCCTCCCTCCCTCCTGCTGGAGGTTGGGAACGGAGGACGGGCCGTTAGGTGGCAATGATGCGGTTATTTGAAAACACCACCACCTACACCCATTTTATTTGCTTTGACGCGGAGAGGGAACGGCTCTCCACATCCCCGGAGCCGAGCGATACTTCCGCCGGTGTAGGCACCATGTACGCTTCACACACTCCTTGCATTTTCCTGTTAGTCTTATCGGCGTTGTTCAATAACGGACATTTAACCTATCTGGCGGGTTATTTAGCGGCTACGCTCCCGTATTTCCCGAGTACACTTTGTGACGTTTCTCGAATGCATTCTTACATAACTACCGAGCCTGCTACCAGGTTTTGTCCGAAGCGGAGGGAGAGATTAAGGCGCCAACGCGCACTCGAGGCGGCCTCTGAGAAGCCCAACGGTCCCCGAGCCTCATCAGCCTGCTCCATTTCTGTGCCACTATTGATGCAGAGGGGAATTGAGGGCAGTCTGACCCCTCGACTGCAGAGTGTTTTGAAAAGTTCGCACCCACCACCTGCGAGCGTTTGCGGCTGCACAGCAACCGTACATGTATTTAAGCTCCCCGCTGCAAAGGGGGAGGATTGGGTGAGATGGCACTAAAAGAATGGGCAAGTTGAGGCTTTTGCTGACGCCGTGCACCTGCCTGCCCGCCTGGGCTCCTCCGTCTCCACGCACAGCCCAGCGAGAAAGGCCCGCCTCCTTAAGGGGGAGCAGGCGCATGTAGCAAATGAGGCTGTTCTACGAGGATTCGAATCCCAGGGCAACCTTCCACATTCCATCCTTTCCCCGCATTAATCATCCACGCCAGCAGCAGCAGCGTTGAGCACCGAGAGAATCTGCTGCCACCCAGCAAAACAGCAGTCTAACAACAAGCCCCGCCACTACTGCACACACCACACACCCCTTGTTTCCCTGATATCCATAAGCTCACACTTCCTAACACGTGCACTTTTGGGGTCTTACAACTTGCTCCCGCGATCGTAGATAAAAGACAGCACGCTTCGGATTGTTGTTTTAACCAATAAAATAAAATAAAAAACATGGATCGAGGTGCTTCCCCCACCGCAAAAAATAAAAATAAAATGCTCATCTTCAGGTCTACACAATGCCCCTGCTGCACCAAGTTCAGCATCAATCCTGCAAAATTAAGCTTTATGTCCACCCAACCGTTATAAGCTTTCCGTGGAAAGACAAACCACAATCCGATCTGTGGAGGGAGGGTGCATTTATTTGGTAAACTGTGTTTTTGCCCTCTGTACACTCCCTGCCCTTGAATTAATGCAATGGATATTTTGAACATGTGGGTGACACGGCGACAGATCCTGGTTCCCTGGCTACCCCCCCCCCCTTCCGAGAGATCTATCTAAAAAGGACCTGCGCTCTGCCGCTGCCATCTGTCTCCCAAGTTCTTACAATGCTTTTCACTTTCCGAGTAGGGCTGATCTATCAGCCAGCATGGATGCGCTTTAGGGTAGCCTGCCTTCCACCTCACCGACAAAGGAAACTAAACCGAAAGTCTATGGATGCACGAAGAAACAACACTTAAGACACGAAGGGGGGTGGGAACCCCAACAACTCCACAACCGGGTTCATTCACCTTTAAAAAGCTCCCGGTTTGGCGAAAAGCAAAGTCTGCAGCGACATTAAAAAAAAATGCAGCCAGCCCTTAGCTCTCTTCCCCCCCCCCCGCCGCGCGCGCAACCCTTTCGTATCTGCTCTCAAAAGCTCCCAAAATAATCGCCGATTTCCCCTCCTCCCCTCGCCCCCACCCCGTTCCTCCCCAGCAATGTACAAGTTGCTTATGGGATAGTGAAGCTGCAACTCAACTGCCTCCCCTTTTTGCTCCCTATCAAGAAGCAAATCTTTTGGCGCCATATTAATGACGTACTATATTATTTCCACTAGGCAGCGACCTTCGGCATTAAATTGCTCTCTAGCTGCTTCTGGAGAACTCCAAAGCTAAGCAACCAAAAAAGAAAAAAGAAACCCCACCACACATCAAATATGGCTGTGCAAGGCGGCTCGTTCTGCGGCGACGGGCGGAGAGGAGGCGAGCGTAAGGCGCTGCCTGGGCACAGTTACCTGCTGCTGTTGCTGCTGCGATGGTTGCCAGTGAGGTTGGAGTTGCTCTGCACGGAGGGGTCTGTGCTGCCTCATGAGTTCAGACAAGCACTGGAGAGTGGGAGCAGATTGTGGCTCCCTTCAGACACACACGCACACACATATACAGGGGGAGAGAGAGAGAGAGGGACTCTCGCTCTGACTGACGTTTTTACTTGTTATGGAGGAAGGACTCTGTGAATCAAACTCATTTCTGGGTCACTGCTGCCACAGGGGGGAGCTACTTTAATCCCCTGCCAAAACTAGGGGAAAATAGGGGGGGGAGAGAGAAGAGAGAAACAGGGTGGGGAGGAGGAGGCAAGGAAAGAGAACGAGAGACACTACCGCACTTGGAAACTGTCTGCTTTAACTCCTTGCAGCCCTGAAAGAGCTGAAGATGTCATGCTCCATTTACACTGTGCAGGGAGGAGACTCCCTCTGTTCCGAAGGTTTGCATCGAGGGACCTGCCTCTTTGGAAAAGAAGCAGCATTTCACGCAGGGACAGCAGCCAGTGAAGACGGATCTCACGCGTTCCAAAAATTGTCAAGTTCTTTTAAAGGAGAAGTCTCTCTGGCTTATGCATTGCTGCCACCTGGGCTTTTGCTTGCTTGATTTTGCAAAGGACGCACCATGGCAAAATGAAATGATTTTAAAAAAATAAAAATTAGGAGAAACATCCAAAGCAGTAATAAGAGAATCAAGAGATGGCTAACAGGCGTGTCATTCTCTGCTTGGGGCGTACCAGAACCGTATGATGCTGGAGACTTAAAAATATTTGGGAGGGGGGCTCCTATGCCAGGGGGGCAGTTCTGAACTGGACGACATTCACCTGTCATCCAGCCTTTCACTATAATGTTGTGGTTATTTATATTTATAAGGATGTATTGATTTTCCTTTTTGTTTTTAAAAGCAGTAAGAATTTTATAAATTATTTCAATTTATCACCCACTCAGCCAAATCATGCTTTCTGCATCAAATGTTTTACAGGTCTATAAGTGTTCATTTCACACACAAACACACACACACACTCTCACTCTCTCTCTCATATTCTGCACCAGTATCAGCTCAACATGAGTTATTATTAAGGGCATGAAGCAAGATCAGCCCTCAAAACAATGTGCCAGATTCCAGTTCTGCATTTGAGTTTGGAACCATCTCCACAGGAAAGCATCACTCTGGTCATGCCCAAAATGGCTTTTCATACATGGCACCAAATGTATATTTAAGTCTCTCTGTGCTGTTTTTGTATATGGACATTCTAGCCAATATATTCAAATTACAAACAGTGGAAATGCAAAGCATGATATTTTTTCCATTTTACAGATGGAGAATTTAGATGTAGAGTAACACTCAAGAATGCCCATTGCTAAACTAGAAATAGATTTCAGTTCCCCATGATCCAAGTCCAGCACTCTACACATTGGTTACTTCAAGTCTATAGGTAAATGAAGAGATAAAAAAATATCGGGGGACGGGGGACAGGACATAATGGTAGGAGCAAAAAACAACAACCCAGTGAGGGTTGAGCTACAGATTGCTGACTGATTGAGGTAGGGAACAGAATACCTATTGTTAGCCACTGTGAGCCCGGCTTTGGCCGGGGAGGGTGGAATACAATTATTATTATTATTATTATTATTATTATTATTATTATTATTATTATCAAACAGTAAACAAAGCACAGTCATGTTGCAGTTCCAACTTGTCATCATGACAAATAGCCTAATACGTCTCTGCTCCATGAATCTGCCTAAAGGTAAAGGATGCCTGACAGTTAAGTCCAGTCACGAACAACTCTGGGGTTGCGGCGCTCATCTCACTTTACTGGCCGAGGGAGCCAGCGTTTGTCTGCAGACAGTTTTTCCGGGTCATGTGGCCAGCATGATTAAGCCGCTTCTGGCGAAACCAGAGCAGCACACAGAAATGCCATTTACCTCCCCCCAGAGCAGTATCTATTTATCTACTTGCTCGAACTGCTAGGTTGGCAGGAGCTGGGACCGAACAATGGGAGCTCACCCCGTCGCAGGGATTCGAACCACTGACCTTCCAATCGGCAAGCCCAAGGCTCAGTGGTTTACACCATAGCGCCACCCGCGTACCATGAATTTGCCTAGTCCCTTTCTAAAGCCACCTAAGTGGATGGTCATCATCATATCTTGCAGCAGCAAATCATTTTCATTTTTGTGTTTCATTTGGAAGGCTACATTAAGTTTTCATATTAGCTGTCAACTTTCTCCAAAGCATGCCTAGTTCTAAAAACCACTATCAGTATGCCCCTCTTTTGTTGTCTTGTTTATATCCTAAAACAATAGTAGAAGAAATCAACTCCTAAACCTTTTAGCCTTTCCTTGTAGAGAAAGTGCTCCAAGCTCCTGATCAGCCTAGAGCTTTATGTTATGCAGGGCCTCAGAGGTTTGGTTTTCTTGGAATGACAGTCAACAGAGATGGTAGTGTCATTAGACTATAGGATGGAATGGCTCATAGTATTAGCACTCCACAAATCTTGCCTCCCAGTTAGGTTCCCAGGGAGATCACCAGGCCATAGCTTTGGGTCCAGCACAGAGCAAGGCAAGCATCTCTATCTCCAACTTCCAAAATGCAGACACAAACTCTATTGTTTTTCTACCTTAGCAAGGTGATGTTGTTTCCAACAAACTGGAAGGTGGGGAGGGCTACCTCCATTTGTTTCTATGGCTACTGGGCAGCCTCTTTGCATATGTACATGGAAGCATTTAACAAGACAGCTAAGGAACTGTTCTGACCCATTCGGTGACCTCTTCTACTAGATTCAAAACTTCATTGATGCAGAATCACAAGCCTGGAAGGGACCCACAGATGTAACCCAGACTGATCCTCCAATCCCATAACAATTAGCGACCATGGGTTGTAGCCATTGATACATTATCCCTGTCCTAGAACTGAGCCCTATGCTGGTTTGTCATCTGATGCAGGAGGGACAGAGAGGAAGAGCCATGTCATTTTCTCTCACTTTTAACAGTAGCATGAGATGCAAAAATTAGCAGCTCAAGATTCTCACAGCATGGAGAAAGGAGAATCCAGCTGCTGTTAAAAGACACAGAAGTAGGGGTTGCTCAAAAAGTAGGCAACCTCAACTCCTGAGATATTTGTATTTTGTTGCTACCATCTGCTAACAGCCCACTAATGAGACACAGTCCACCCGGATATCACTACACCAATATTTCTTGCATTCCAAAATATGGAATGTAAATGCAGAAGTGGCAGGCCTAAGACACGTTTCCTTAATCAATGGATTTACATTTTTCCCTGGGCAAAAGCAGGCATGTGTCTTTTTCAAAGCATCTCTTGCCAAATTAAAGAAGAACGCTCCTCTAGGTTTATCATAATCTCAACATGAAAAAATAAGCTTGCTGGGAGGGAGGAGAGATATTCTAGCATGGTTAACGTGCACTAATTACAGGGTAATGCATCCCCTCTGGCAACCCTTTTACCCATGTGCCAAAAAAGTCACACCATATTCAGTGATGCCAGAAGGCCTCCAAACGAAGGAAGTTGGGAGCAGCTACACACCTACACACATACACAAATGTAGAAAGGGAAGTATGAGCTGTTGTTTGCTCTGTCTCATCTGTGATTCAGCAAAAGAATTGCTCTTTATACATTATAATAAGCTAAGTAATTTATCCAAGCATATCATACACCTACACCTTTGCTACACACATTGCAAACTTGTTACACATTCAGAAACCAATTTGATTTTCCCAGTGAAAGCAGGAGCCAGGTCTCTTATTCATCTTTGTAACGTCTAAGACAGTCCTTTATTACGGGTTCAAGTACTGAGACTTCTAGCATTCTATGAGTGTGGCTATTTATGTTAACAAAACACACAAACTACCATGCACAAGAGGGGTGTATCAGCAGGTGCAGGGAACCCCAAGAAATACAAAAATATTTAGGGGAGAAGGAATTTCAATGAGGACTGAGCATACTGACGTGGGCATGGAATGCTGAGTGGCTGGGAGAGAAAACCAGTAGGGAGCAGCAATGGAAAAGATTGTTCTGGAAAAGGGCATTACTGGCTGGAATCTTGGAACAGCAGCACTCCATGCACCCTTTTTATTGGCAGTCTCATTTGTTATTATTTATTATTGAGATTTATATTCCAGCTTACTATTTTTTAAAATGGTTCAAGGCGGCTGGCTAGTAGATTGAAATTACACTGAGTTTGACAAATGTATAAATGAGATGCAGAAGTCCAAATGAAGCATCTCTTTTCCTGAGCTGTATTAGGATGGTGTGAAATAATATTGAACTTTTGTGACTACTGAGGCGGAAGGCTCAGTAATAGAATGGTGATAAAGAGTACATCTCCTGTCAAGGAAGTCAAAGGCCACTTCAGTGATGAACTCTTGCTTGAGTCAGAATCGGTCTCAGCAAAGTAAACTATTTTTCAAACAAAACAGAAAACATCCAACCTCAATTCCAAAACTTGGAAACGCTTCCTGTTCTTGATGATATTACTGAAAATGCAGTAAGGTCCAAATACCACTATGCTAAATGAACATCTTGCAAGCCTCAACTCTTGCTTCACTGCTACCTTCTCTTCATAGACTGAAAACAGCAGCATAGCCAGAACAACAACTCATGCAAGGATGCAAAGGCAGCATCTTATGAAGTCACATAATTCACATCCATAGCATACATTAATAATAATAATAATAATAATAATAATAATAATAATATTTAAATCCCGCCCTCCCCGGCCAACAGTAAACTGCACATTTAAACTGCATGCTTTCCCCTATAGAATCCTGGGAAATGTAGTTCATTCCTCACAGAGCTACAATTCCAAGCAACTTTAATAAACTACAGTTCCCAGGATTCTTGTGGGGACTATGCACTTTGAAGGTGTTTTAAATGTATGGTGTGGATGTATCTGAATGAGAAGTGATGGAATGATCCAGACATACACAATGTGGGTACAGAAGAATGATGTTCCCCCCCATCAGAAGTTGAATGGAACGAGGTAAGGCCAGAATAGAAAATCATGCAGAAATGTAGCAAAATTGGCTCACTGCAATTGGCTCACTGTTAGGCAGTTGCTATGATCAGATAACAAAAATGGCACATACTATGGCCAAAAATAAACCCTGTGAGCTTCCTGGGTAGAATGCCACTGAGAACCATATGCAGTGTTAGGTTCAGCACTTGGATTTAGCAGTTGACATGTATGGATAACCAACATGTAGAGCAGAAGTAGGGCCACTCTGCCCACTCCCAACCTTGATATATTGATTAGATATTCTGTGCATCATCTATGCACATGAAAGTTTTGTGATTGCTCTGCTACCCTGCAAAATGCAAGATACCAGATCAATCCTATAGATCCTATTTGCATGTAGTATTCACAACAGCTCTGTACAAAGGACCAATGAATGCATAAAGGCAGCATGTTGAAGCCCCCTTTTCCTTCCACACCTTAATTAGCTACAAGTTATCTGAAGAGCTACATGTTATGCTGGAAATCACCAGCTCTCTTTATACATTCTTCCTTCCCCCCACAAGTTGAAGTGTGACTGTCTGAAGCAGGGAGCCTCCTGGACTCTTAGAGAGCTCTTCCTAGTGTGTTTGCTTGCTTGTTTTGTTTGTTTGTACCCTGATTTCCCAGGGAGTACATCAGGCTCCACACTTCAAGTGTTTGCCTTCCAACCTTATGGAGGTGAAGCTACTGCACTAGTTCCTGTCTCACATGTTTACTTAAAAATGGGTTAAAAATGCATTAAGAAGGCTATTGTCTTACCATGTTTGTAAGGTCAGCTGGGATGTCTGGTTGGTGAGATATTGAGGATATTGGGAAGATCAACCCAGTGTGTTTTGTTTGTAATTAAAGGCAGGATTGCTATTTCAGCTCAGGACCAAATTAACTCTCATGCTGAGTAGGCTACGGAGCAGCTCCCTGACCAAACCATATACCTGCAGAGTAATTATGTGAGAACAAGAAGAGAATCTCTCCTCTGCTCCCCTGGCACTGAGCTTTAATTTTTTCCTCAGCTAAGAACATGGTGGCACCTTTCTGAAACAAAAAGGAGTCACCAGCCTGAATGAACATGACCAGTCACTGCAGATTTCATGTTCAGAGTGAAGACTGTCTTTCTGCATATACAGTGGTACCTCAGGTTACATACACTTCAGGTTACAGACTCTGCTAACCCAGAAATATTGCTTCAGGTTAAGAACTTTGCTTCAGGATGAGAACAGAAATTGTGCTCCGGCGGCACGGCAGCAGCAGCAGGCCCCATTAACTAAAGTGGTGCTTCAGGTTAAGAACAGTTTCAGGTTAAGTACAGACCTCCGGAACAAATTAAGTACTTAACCCAAGGTACCACTGTATGCTGGCAAAGAAGAAAATGTGGCTTTTTGATTAGAGACACAAATACTAGCCAGGATTCATCACATATAGATGACACACAGAGAGATTTTTTTAAAAAATCCAGCCCTGTGACAAGGACCACCTTTAGGAACAGCTGCAAAATTAACCTGTGTAATCTTTAATTATATGCACACCACAGTGCCGGATTTTATAGGTATGCACAGTATGGGCAGAATTAGGGCTCCTTGTGACTTATGCCCCAAGTTATTAGTATACATTTTTAACTGAGAAAATATCATTGAAACATGACTACAAACAATGAATAGCCATTGTTGAATTCTAATATTTTAGTGTGTTGCATTGTTTCCACTCTTCATTTCTCCTACACTGCACTTAAAGTCAGTGGCGGCCTGGTTCATTAGAGCAGAAGTCACCAACCCAATTCCCATGAAGACCTTTATGACACTTGTGGAGGCTCCAGGTGCCATTAAGAACCCCGGTCTTCTACAAGTACAGGAGACACCATGCTTCAGAAGCTTGCCCTCTAATTTGTGGAAGGTAATTGTGACTGCAATGAGAGGGTGGAGCTTATCAAACTAATCCCTGCTTTCTCTCACTCAATGCTATTTGCATGAATACTTAATTCACATTTCCCGAAAGTATATGCAAGCAAAAATGCAGCTATCCTTTGAAATTTGAAAGCCCTCTAAATTTTGTGATGAAGTTCTCCAACACAAAAATATGTGCACAAATGCATATATTAGGGGTGTGTGGATAAAAATGCATATATTGGTGAATATAGCACACATAAATGCATTATATTAGGCCTATTTATTTGCAAAAATGTGCATATTAGGAGAAATGAACACTAAAATGCTGGTGAACTTGACAGATTCCTCCATCCTAAATTAGAGGACAATTCTCTTCCTTTTTTGTGAGTTTGCTTGCTTTTCAGTTTACCTTGTTTTGGGGAATGCAGTTCACACCAGAACCTCTTCCTCTTCCCCTATAGCTGCTCCTAGGCCAGAGATGTGTGTAAGCATGACCAGCTGGAATTCTACCACTCTTTCCTTCATGAAATACATGAACATTGAGAATGTGGCTCATTAGCTAGTACAGAGGCTTGAGTTACAAAACAGCATTCTCTTGCTGTCAACTAAAGGAATAAAAATAGTTATATCTGCATGGTGTAGAAACACATATTGGAAAGCAGAAAAATGGAAGGCTGAGAGTGAAAGTGAAGCAGTCTTGGAAACAATGGTAGTTGAACCATTGACTTGGCTGGCAGCATCATTCTGCTTTGCCAATGCAAACCTCATTCATATTTCAAGCCAGCATAGCTCTTTTGAGAATAGAGCTGCCTAGAGTCATTGTACATAACCATCTGAACACAAGGCATGGAGTTTGATGTTGTAACAAAGATAACCAGCACATAGCTTTGCAACAAGTAGAATTATGACCTAGGCAGAAGCCATGTTGGGAGCAAATGCCAAGGGGAAACATATCTAAGGATCTGTTGCCCTGGGTTTGCCATAATTATAAGTGCAGATACAAAAACCATGCACTCTCTGAGGAAATAGAATAATGCCTACACATGATTCATGTGACTGCTGGTCAGCTATCCTCATGAGGAAATGCTCAAAAGCTAACCTTCATACAGAAGTCACCAACCTTTTGGGGTCCATGGATATATGTTCTATGAACCGCACTAGACCTTCAGGTATAGGGTGTTATATAAATTCAATAAATAACAACCAACAACAACAACATTTGCAAACCAGAGAAACTGCCATGGGCAACACTCAAACTTCAACCAAGCACATACCACAATCTATACTCAGCAGGGGAAGAGGGCCTTTCTGGTGCCAGGGAAGGCTTATGCAGGTGCATCTCTGTCCACAGGCACCACACTGACAACTTCTGCCTTAGCAGCAATATTAATAATACTTTACTGCTAGTAGGTGGTTTGGAGTGTTACAAGATTTGCACTTCCTCAATTTGGTGTTAGTTACTGGCACTGATAGCTCAGGGATGGGTAGCCTGTGGCTCTCCAGATGTTCTAGATTGCAGCTCCCAGCATCCCTGAGCATCCCTGAGCATTGGCCATCCTGGCTGAGCTGATCATTGGGCAGAAGGCAGGGAGACAAACAGTAGCTGGAACCAGAACCATTGACATGTCCCCATCCTCCCTGCTGAATTCTGCAAGGGCAACACTGAGACGAAGGAGGAGGAAGTTGACAGGCAGTGCCATCCCATGGACTGGTTTTAAGTGGGCAAGTGGGAACAGACTGGCTGGTGGGGCAGTGTCTCATTTGTCCTAATGGGGCAGCATCCACTGCATTTTGAGCTGGTGGTAGTTGTAGTCCAAAACAAATAGATCTGGCCCAAGACATTTTGCCACTTGAGGAAAAACTGAAAATATACCCCCTGCCCATAAATCAAAGTGGGTCACATGCAAGGCTGACCTTTTGGTTCTGGAGACAAATGCCTCTCCCTGGGAGTAGAACAACAACAACAACAACAACAACGCGGTGGAAATAACAATTTGCTGCCTGTTTACAACTCCTGGAATCAACCTTTTTGAGTCCACAGCTCCTTTGACCAACTGCATTATTTCTGTGGCACCCCTGTCGGGCTCAGGAGCCCGGTTGAGCTGGCAGCCTCTCACCCTTTTTCGAACACCCTCCATTGTGAAGTGTTCCCTCAGCATCCTCTCCTCTCCTTGGGAATCCTCCAGGTAGCTGCCACAGTTTCCCCGGGTCTCTGAGCCACCTCAGCTCCTGGCAACCAGGACCCCCTGGCCAGCCCCATACACACCATTTCCTGGGGAGCTTGTAGCCAGGGCTGCTGCAACAAACAGTTGTGCAAGCCTTTGGGAGGCGGAGACACAAGAGGGTATCAGAGGAAGGAAGGAAAGAGGGACAGAGGCCAGTGTTGCCCACAACACCCCTGACCTTCATTCAAGGCACCCCAGGGTGCCACAGCACACTGGTTGAAAACCACTGGCCTAAGGACCAGCCCTACACAGTAATAACTACTTGAAGAGTCCTTAATCTCTGCACTCCATCACATCCTGTAGGGAACAGAACATAGCTCTTCACAACATGAAGCACAGAAAAATGAAGAGCAGTGATAATGCAGAGCAGCTATCTAGAGACATTGTTGATGTGAAAATACACAGCTACCATTGCTCTTCTACACGTTCATTTTAAAAAACTGCCAGATGCAAAGTACAGCCCATGATCGTGACAGAGATACAGAGGAAATGCCCGAAAAAGGGAACAGAAATATAAAGAGAAATGATGCAGATGTACCGGTACCTGATTGCTGACCTTCTAGCATGGCTGGGCTTTGAAAGTTAAACCCCAAGAACTATCATTCAGGCTCCTTTTAAAAACTGAGAATGAAACAAATAGAGCATTTGCAAAGCCAAGAAATTAAGGTCCTTGTCTGTTTAGGTATTAAGAGATAAGGAGTAGAAATGGATGGAAAATAAACATTTTACTATGCTTACCCCTCTAACTATCTAGCTAATCAAAACTTGATCCTGACGGACACATCCTATGTCTCTAAGGCACATACCATTGAGATAAACCAGAGCAGCCAAGGTCATTCCTGATAATGAAATATTTTCCACCCAAACAGATTTAAAGCAGAAATTCTCCTTTATCTCTGTAAAGATACCATTAGCAATTCTCAATCAAGGCCTAGGCAGAGATCCTGGTTAGTCCGGTGCAATACCCGGATAGTGAGGCTTGGGGCTTGCTGTGAACTGCTCCAAGTATTAAAATTATTAAGCTGCTTCTAAATTAGCCTAGTTTTGATAGGAGACGACTATCTCTACGATACAACACTGCAGCTCTGAAAAGCATATGCTTCAAAAGGAAGCCCCGTACATGCTTACTGAGAAGTAAATTCTACAGTATTCAATAGGGCAATACACATTTACTGGAGCGCTGAATTCAATGGGGCTTGCTTCGGTGTAGGATTGCACAGTTAAGCAACTAAAACAGGTTGAATGTTAAGTGGTTTCAGGATTGCAGCCATCTTGTCATCTCCAGGCAGGAGGGGGAGGGAACCCTAAAGATGTTGGTTGATTGGTTGGTTGGTTGTTCTCCCTCTCTCCCTCCCTCTCTCTCTCTCTCTCTCTCTCTCACACACACACACTTATTTATTTATTTATTTATTTATTTATTTATTATCATCCCACGTTTCGTCTAGGGCACTCAGGTGGCATACATAGTTCTCCTCATTTTTTATCTTCACAACAACCCTGTGAGGTAGGTTAGATTGAGAGACTATGACTGGTCCAAGGTAACCTAGTGAGTTTCATGGCTGATTTGAACCCTGGTCTCCCAGTTCCTAGGCTAATCACTACACCACACTGGTTCTTACAGGAAGAAAAAGCAAAAAGTAGTCACTGCAACTTATCTGGACAGCACAAGGATTAGGCGGGGTGGGGCACAGAGGCTGAGCTGCACAGACATATTGGTGGACCCAATCCAGCTCTCCCAACCAGTACAATCATGCAGGCCTCACCTTGCTGTTGCCCTGCCCTAGCACCAACTAGGTAAGCTGCAGCAATGCCAATGCCAGAAAGGCATCTGCAGCTCTGCCCCACCACACTGACTGCTAACATGTGTGTGCGTTTGTACACAAACCCAGAGCTGTTAGTGGAATATGTAACAGTGAAGAGTAAGATCTGCTAAATCCTTTTCATTCCTTTATTTTGCTGTATATCATTCTTACTTGATAACATTCATTTCGTCTTTTACATCTGAAATATTTCACATTAATCCCTGAAGAATCTCATGCCATGAAAATGAACACCGAGCTAATAAAGTTGACTTTTCCCCTGCTGCTCAACCTCAGTCATGCCCTCCTTTAAGTCTTAGCTATCTCCTCTCTCCACCCATCCAACCTTTTAAGCCAGATTCTTGGAAATTTTCCCTCCACCAGCACTTTCGCCTTCAAGGTTAAAAACATGTTATAAAGCATGTAAAAATGTAAAGGACAAAAAAAAAAACCACCACCCTGCCCTGTCCAACAATGTCAAATTTATAGCCAGAATCTAATCTCTAGTGGTAGGAATTCCTTCAAAGTATTCATGTTTACCATTAAAAGAAATGGTCATTGTCTATCCTCAGCATTCTGTTGTTTATTTTTAGAAAATGATAGTCACATTTTAATTGGTTTTCTCACATAAAGAAGTTAACGAAGACCTACTCATCTTAGGGAATAAACAAAGCACAGCACACTCTGTGTTATGAAGTTTAATGATAATTATTTCATTTCTTTTCTTTACACTAATAGGAGTTAAATTCTGGGTTTGTTTTTTGTTTTTGTTTTTTAAAAGAAACACCATCTAGCCACAGTAAGGGAAAGGTTATCTTCCAACAACTGTCATATGTTGTAATATTATTGTGAGTGTAATTGTATTCTTGACTGAGAAGTGCCTCAAGCTGCCCAGGAATTAAAAGAAACCAACAAATATTGTGATTTTTTAAACTGATAATTTCTGGTTTTTAGTGCTGTAAACACATGCACACCAACTCAGGGCTCCAACCTGACCTGGGGAACACCTCACCCATCCCCCAAAATCATTTAGTGTGTGGTGGGGGTAATGCTTAATTATGATTTATTTGGTCCGCCAAATTGATTCAACATGGCCTCTGACGTACGAACATAGATGAAGACAGTATTTTCCACCTTGGGAACTCTTGTGCCAAATTGGGTGACAATATATTCAGAGCCATACAAATTAGGGCAGGTTGGAACCATCACGCCAAATTGAGAAATGATGTAATCAGAAACATCTTGATCAGTGCAATTTGGTCACGTCACACCAAAAATCAGGTAAAGTCATGCCAAAGTCACAGTTTGGTCCACAAGAGCCCAATGTTGATGTAAAACACTGCCCCTACTTCAGGAACTCTTGTGCCAAGTTCGAAATTTGTGCATTTTGGACCTGTCACACCAGAACTCCTTACAAAGAGAAAACAAAACACTGCCAGAAGTATACTTCCAGAGTTGGGAGTTGTTGGGTCCACCACAGTCAATGCATCACCAGTGCAGAATGATGTACATGAGATTAAGAGGAGGGACTCAATTGTTCCAAGTACAAGGTCACACTACACATCTACCAAATAAGAAACAACATGCTGACGTACTGACACAAAAGCAAACTGACATGGACATGAGAATGGAACTGTATATAAAAAGCAAAACTTGTTAACCCTGGCTCAGAAATTCAGTACTTAACTGCTAGAGAAGACTACACTCTCTTGTCACAAAGCTGTATCTTTTTTTAAAAAAACAAGCCCATATAAAACACACATGCTAAGATGATCATAACATGTAATCTTGACGCAATTCACAGTGTGAGTGATTCATCCGTGTGTCACTCAGATTCAAGAAAAATAACTTTTTCCAAAACAAAATAATCTATTCTATGATGCAGTCACCTTTCCTGAGTAATCTTGCAATTTAAATGACAAGGTTACTTACAAAGTAAATGGCAACAGGGAGATCTTAGTTCCTTTGCCATGGAGATCCCTATGTGTCCAAGTGTTGCAAAGGGGTAAGCACACATGCTTTAAAAAACGTGTCTGCCAATCTTATGGTGGCTGAGAATTTACAGGAAACTGAGGTGCTGATCCTTCCTTCCCTCTTTTTTATTTTTAAATAAAAATAATACATTATTAACAGAAGTAAAATTGTGCATATAAAAACACATGCGCACACCCAAAAAAAGAAAGCCTCAAAGAAAAAGGAGATGAAGCCTGTGAAAATAAATAATTACATACCTGCATAGGGACTAAACAGATGACCCTTGAGTCCCTTCCAACTCTAAGATTCTATGATTCTAAGTTATTGTTGTTGTTGTTTTAATAAATTGGGAGATCAGGTTTACAATCAAGTCTTCCATTTTTTAAAAACAACAGCAACAATTTAAAAGCAGTACAGGATTAAATCAGGGTAAAAGTGCCAGAAAATACCGTAGATTAAATGTCTATTTAATCCTTTCTCTTCATACCATTTTAAGGAATGGTGCCTAAGGAAGGATTAACCCTTTCCCACAGTGCTGCTGCAGCTGGTCCTCCAATCCAGTGCTTTATTTCATTTTTAAAGTCAGAAGATCCAATCATGGACCTCTCTCATAACATCTGTTTTGGAAGTCCAATAGTTAAACAGTAAAGCAAAGCAATTTCAGCTCTACATAAAGATTCTGTAATGAACACAGCTGTAAGCCCACACTGCATCACTCACTAGTGTAACTGGCCAGAACCATTTACAGTAGAAATATATATTACATACTGATTCAAGTAAACTGAGCTTTGTATAAACATATTCTTTGCCTTTGACCTTACATGTATTCTTGTTTTTAAAGAAAATGCATGATCTGTTTGCACTTGCAGATTTGCGGTAATGGATCAACATCTGTTCCTTCAGATGCAGAGCCTAAAGCCACACCACTTACAAAAGCATCTTGCTTGCTTTCCTACAGTGTGTGACTAACACTTGTGCATTTATTACCTGCATTAGTTACATTTACTAGGGAGCTTGCTACATTTAAAGAGCACTGCAAATGCCAGTTGTCAACTGGAATTAAACTTGCTCAAACTATTGATGTATATTATTGATACTTGACTTCACCATTTATTCTACTTCAATGGCAATAAAACATAATTTTATTAAACAGGAGGGAAGTAATATTTCATTTGTTTGTTTTAAATGTATTGTGACTGTGAGTTTGATGCTGTCACTGATTTGGCATCTAGAAAGGGGAAACAGTGTATATGGATGCGTGTTTTCATGAATAAAGAAAACAGACTGTATAATCAGCTAGCAGCATCAACAGGAGCTTTCTCTACCCCACAGAGCAGGTTCAGGGTCACAAGTCAAAGCACCATGCACGGCTCCCAATACCTCCATAGGTAATCAAATGGTGATAGTCTCCGAAATATGCTTACTTATGGGCAGAAGCAACTAACGTTCACCATGAATGGTCTGTAGACCACTTTGGAATTCACTAAGAAAAGAGAAGAACCCAAAGCCACAAAATTGTAATAGGTACTAATCAAGGTATTGCCATCCTGTAACGTTTAAATGCCATCCCCTCCCTGCAATGAACCAAAATGGCTATCTGCAACAGGGGTAATCACCACTATCATGAGTGCACCCACCAGTATTTCCTATGGCACCTGCAAAAGGCCTTAATAAATATTCTTTCAAAAATACACACTGCATAAGCCCCTGTTTGCTCTTCCTGATCAATTCCTGTTTGCACAGGCCCAGCCTCTCCTACACTGAACATGCCTCCTTAAACATATCCTCATTTTATTGGAAGGCAGGACTTAACAACCTCCCTCCCATTCTGAACATAGGAAACAAGTGAGCAAGCACGGTGATTGGTTGATGTAGTACTTTTTTCCTCCAATGATGGGGCAGCATGTCACCCATTTTAGTGTCCTACCTCTTTCTGCTCTTGTATTCATTCATTCATTCATTCATTCATTTTATTACTAAACTTAAACTGCCCTTCCTCCCTAAGCCTTATGTGGCAACCATTTTGTATTATGCTCCATCCCCTGTGACAGCTATTTTGGGTTATGCCACACGCCCACAGCAACCATTTTGTGACTGGTGCCTACAGCACTCTCTCAATATTCCAGATGAGTCCACAGACCCAAAGACTGCCAATGCATGATCTACAATTTACCACAGTAGCTGGTTGGACACTGTGAGAACAGGATGCTGGACTAGATGGGCCACTGGCTTGATTCAGCAGGCTATTATGACATTCTTATGTGTAGCAAACTTCTTCCTACAGACACATATGATATTTGCAGTGTGTTTTGGGGACTGGAGCACAGTCTGATTTTTTTTCCTAAACTTGTCTAAGTTAAAGTATTGGGTTACTTATTGTAAGGTACAGTGAGAAAAAGTGGTTACAGCGCTACATTACTGTACTCATGCCTTGCAAATAAGGTGCTGGGTCCAAACAGCTAATGACATAGGCCTTCGTGTAAGAAAGATCTCGCATCTGCTTTTTACATGACATGGCACATGCCAGACTAGTGAGAAATTATAGAATCACAGATCTGTGAAGTTGGAAAGGACCTCAAGGGTTATCTAGTCCAACCCCCTGCAATGCAGGAATCTCACTAGATCCTACATGCCACCCTGGGTTCCTTTGGAAGGAAGGATGGGATAAAATTCAATAAAAATAAAATAATTTTTAAAAGAGTTGTGTCTGACCTTTCAGACAGGATAAAGACATGTTTCTTTCACTGCTGCTGCTCTTTTCACTTGAAAAGCCTGGAATGTAACACACCAAAACTATCCCTTATAGTTAATATTACTTAATTTAGTTCTGAAAGCAAGATAAATAAGATTGAGGGATATACCACCACATATTCATTCATTCATTCAGGCCAGGATCCAGAAACTATATAAGCTCATGAAAGCTCTGTGGATCCGAGGGATTTTCTTCTTCTGAAGTGTGCTGCATAGCAATGGGAGGAGAGGGTCTTGTCAGTTGTGATGCCACTTTTAGGAAAACCTCTCCCCAGGAATGCTCACCTAGCATTTGCATTCATGTATTCAGCAGCGCAATCCTTTCAGAAGTAGATCTCATTGAATTCAATGAGACTTTCTCCCAAGTCACTGTGCATAGGATTGTAGCCCATTGTTTTTCATTGCCTAGACTTTTTTAAACATCTGGCATATTAGTTATTTTTGCCATGATTTTTCTTTTATGCTCTTTTACCGTTTGATAGGTTATGGAAAACCAACCTGGAAATTTCTGAACTGAAGGGTGGTATATAAATCTTTTTACTCAGCTAAATAAACAAATAGGTACTCAAAGCAGCTTACAGAAATTAGAAAATCAATCATAATGCAATAAATAAGCCATCTAAAACAATATCAAAAAACAGCCATCTAAAATCAGAATAAAACTGCAACAGTGGTAAGAATCACACCGTGTTAAAAGTGCAGCTGAACATGACAGACTTCACCTGGTGAATAAAAGATACTGAGAAAGGACAATAAGAACAGCTATCTACTATTAAAGGTGCTATACATGCCAAACTGCTCATCTCAATATAAAATCAAATGGAAAAACAAATTTACAAAAGGTCACTGTAGCACAAGCTCTAGATTAGAGCTAGACAATGAGACTTGCTGACTGTTAGGGAACTGAGTGCTAGGAATATAAAACCAATAAAGCCATGTAGCAACCAAAACTGTTTCAAGGTTCCCAAAAGAATAAGGTGCCAAGCCAAATCGTATATAAAGGGCCGTTAAAATCAAAGGGCAGCCCCCTGAATTACAGGAGACATTAATCCTCTCACCAAACTTCGCAACTAACTCATACAATGGCGAGGAAGTGATCCAGCGCCGTTATTTGGCCCATGGACACTTTCATTGTTTCTAATAAAATTCTTGTTGAATTAATTACACACAATAAAAAGTGACATAGAAAATAGTGCTTATGCAATGAATTAATGTGCCAAGCTGCGTTGGCGCTGGCCCTTTCCTCAAGTCTCTTCTCATTTATTTACTTTGGGGACAGGAAGCAGGGAGTGTGGGGAATGTGCTGACAAGCAAAGGATTTTTTTTTTAAAGAAAAAAGAACCTCACCCATCTTATTCAGTGAAATGGAATCTTCACACAATGCTATTGTCAATAGGGGATCTTATTCAAGCAGCGCAATTCTGTGTGTCTACTCAAAAGTCAGTCCCATTGAGTTCATTGGGGTTTATTTCCAAGTTTATGTATGCAGCACAGATGGCCAATATTGCAGGACTCACTTCTGAGTAGGCAGGCACAGAACCAAGTTGCACACGATATTAAGTATGTTACAGCTTCTGAAGGCTACTAAATGCAACAGACTGTTCAGAAACAAAAAATGACACTACAATCTGATACAGATACAGAAATAAGCTCCACTGAGTTCAAGGGGCAGGTGAGCATCAGATTGCAGCCTGTCAGTTGCCTTGTAGGTGTCATAATCAGAATAAATATTAGCTCCTACAAGGCAATGTGATATATGGACTAGGTATGGGGAGACCCAGCTTCAAATCCCTAATCATCTCAGTGGGGGGCCTTGAGCCAATCACTATTATCCACCTTCGTCTACCTTCTAGGGTTGTTGTGTAGATAATAAAATGGGCAGCGGGAGAACCACATACATCACCTCAAGCTTCTTGAGATATCAATGTAACTAATGGGGTTTTTTTTCCAGAGAAAAGACAGAAGTCAAGTTCTTATGGAAACCACTGTGAGTGGTTAACAGCAGCCAGAAGCCTTTTGCTTTGCATTGTCCTGCACTTTCATGCTGTTGTATTTCCCCCTTCCTTTGAAGCAGAAAGAGTGACAGCAAACTGTTCCTCTTTGAAAATTATGTCATGCGGCAATTTAAAACAAACCCAGTGTACAGTACACTTTCAGTACATTCACTGCGTAGGGCAAACAGGCCTCATTGGGCTTCCAGTGGTCAAAGAGCAGGAGTTCATATGTACTGCCCTCTGGTGGTCCTTTTACTCTATCCTCTCAACCAGCTCAGTTCTTACCCAAATATTGTTATAATGTAAACAGTCAGCTGGAATACACAAAACGTTTTGGGTATTCTAAATGTGGTATACCAGTTTGTATACCACATTTTGAATACAAAATGTATGTGCAATCCAGCTGTATATGTCTGGTTATATTGACAGTATATTTCAAAATGTAAACTGTGGCATGAAAATCTTGAAATCCTGAATTCACACTTATTTCCATGCAATTCCGGAACTGTGGTTTGAAACTGCAAGAACTAGACTTAGGAAAACATTTTAAAACCAGCACTTCTTGTTGCTAGTGTTGAATGTTAAAATATTCCTGAAAAGAAAGCCATTTCATCTGATAAATATTTATAAATATTGATATAGGGTTGTGCCCAGCATTGTAGGTGGAAAGATCTTGCACCACTTATGCAAATACAGGTAACTCACAACTTACACACATTTAACTTGTGCACATTCAGCTTTACATGCTTCGCAAAATAAAATAAAATAAAATGGGAGCAGAAATTGGGTGGGCGTCTGGGGGAAAAGGCTTCAGAAATCCCACCTGCCATTGAACCCAATGTGCTCTGACTTTACACAATTTTGGCTTTAGCTTGCACACAGCAGCCAATAAACTGGAGCAGGATGGAGGAAAGCTGAATACAATGATATCACATCATACATTTCTTAAGGAGGCAGATGTGAAAAAAAGGTTAGCAGCTGCCATCCATCCAGACTGTAACATCAACTTCAGCGCTTAGCATCGCTGGATCTAAATCATTTGGATTTTACATCTTTTAGGCCCACACATGAGCTTCAAGCAACTTGGCTTAATATTCTATTCCGGTATTTTTTAATACATAATTTTTCCACACTGGCATTAGCTTGTACATACACAACACATTTTTGTTTTCTAATACTGACAGTACAGAGCTACCTTTATCACCATTTTCTCCAAGGCTAATAAACACTTTCTCTCAAATCTTCAAGGTGTTGTCCAAGGCTGAATGAATGCAAGGCACATGTCTAAAAAAAGGGCATGCTCTTGCCACACTGGAGATGACTATTACTCATTTACTCGTTTTTTCCCCTGTTTTTAGTTGGTTGTTACTTTAGCACCCCCTCTTTTTAAAGATTAGTACTCTCTTTTAAAAAATGTTCACCCCTTCATCTGCAAAGATGCCATCACAGTCACAACAACCATGTCCCCACACACTCAACCTCTAAAGGTTTTTTAAAATAACCATTTTCCTTGTCCTTCTCCAACTTTCCCTTTTCCCCATCTGGGCTTCCATGGTTCATTGATTTACTACAGGAAGGGAAAACACGGTTGCACTCAGGTCCTGCTTGCCCGCTCCCACAGGCATCTGGATGGCCACTGTGACAATAGGATGCTGGACTAGATGGGCCATTGGCCTGATCCAGCAGGCTCTTTTTATGGTCTTACATTTTTGCTTGGTGAATGATAGCTGAATGTGTTAAAGGGTTCTGTCAGGGAACTGCCATCGGAGCCAGAAGGAGAGGGAGGGCTTCAGAGGGATTCTGGAGAGCGTGCCAGGAGGGAGAGAAGCAGCACATCTTCTGGGGAAGGAAATCAGCATAGCACCAGTGGAGGAGGGGGGCAGAAGGGGGAATCGGCGAGGTGGCTCCCAGACTCTTCGCCGGGAACCAGCGGGGAGAGCACGGGTCCCCCGGTGCCCACACCCTCCCTGCGCAGAAGGCTTCCACGCAGGGAAAGTAGGCGGCGACTAGGCGTCAAAGAACTTTTATGCTGGAAGAAGTTCAAGAAATGCCCACTGACGGATTCTGCCAGCGATTGAGACAGCCACGGGTGAGTGGCTGTCCGGACAGGAAAGGTTCACTCAGGCAACCCAGCCAGGTGTTGGCACTGATTTACGCACGAGCAACCCCTAGAACCATTACAGGTTCTTTTAAATAAATGTACTTATATATTGGGAGGAAGAAGTTTTGATTTAACTGCTGAAGGCTCTGTTGAAGGGATGGAAATGAGGTTGGAAAATTAAAGAGGTATGAAAAACATACATATGGCAACTTTTTTAAAAAACTAAATGCTATCGGTTGAGCTGTATGTATTGATTTAAAAACGAACAAACACGGAAATTTGGTTTGAATAGTTTTCAAAGACCACCAAGATTAGAGTGATATGACTGTACACCCACAATATATATAAAGCACATTTCAAATACATTTAAAACAAATGGCTTTCCCAAAAGTATCTTGGGACACATAGTTTACCCCTCAAAGAGCTACAATTCCCAGAACCTTTAAAAAACGGCAGTTCCAAGGATTCTTGGAGGAAGTTGTGGGCTTTAAATTGTGTTGTAAATGTATGGAATGTATGTAACCTATACACCACATATCATTTGAGGAAAATAGATACTTTACCTATAAAATTCATCAGTGGCTACTAGTAACTATGGCTACAAGCTACCTCAAATATCAGAAGGAATATGACTCTTGATGTTGCTGAAGATCAGGGGAGTGCTATTTCCTTCAATAGTGGGCTTCCCAAGCATCTGGTTGGTCACTGTGAGAACAAAATGAGAGACTGGATAAACCTTTGATTTGATCAAGCAGGGCTCTTTTTATCTTCTTAAGTAGTTGAACAAAATGGCAATCCGCACAATGCCAGCCAAAGGATCATGGATAACTGTACTGCTCAGATATAAATATTCTATCAGCTAAACAATCATTGGTTGGACTGATATTTTACTTTGTTGCCAAAATAATTTTAGCTCAACTGCATGCTATGGTGTACTTGCCACTGCTAGACATCATGCACACATGAAAGTTCCTTATTCTCCTTCACCAGTACACTTTCTTAATGAATAACTGATAATCTGCCACCGTGCATTTGCATTATAAACACAATCACAAAGGACAGTTTTAACATTCCTCCAATGAATGGCAAAGTGTTTATAATACTGTATTTTTCGCCCTATAGGGCGCACCGGCCCATAGGGCACACTTATTTTTTTGGGGGGGGGGAGAATAAAGAAAAAAATATTATCTTCCCCCCCCGAGCTCCAAAGAGCAAAGAAGCCATGACAGCGAGTGGGATGGATCCCGCTAGCTGTCTTGGCTTCGTTTTTAGCCTCGGGGCTGGGGGTTCGGGAGCGAAGGCGAGGTTGCGCTCCACCTCGCCATCGCTCCGGAGCTTGCCGGACTGGGGCGGGGGAAGCCCGAGCTTCCCCCGACCCCAGCAGCCAGAACGGGTCTGGGAGCGGTGGCAAGGTTGCAAGGTTCCAAAAATGAAGGGGACATGTGTGCACCGACCCCTCTCGCTCTGCAGGCTTCAGCGAAAGCCTGCATTCGCCCCACAGGACGCATACACATTTCCCCTTCATTTTTGGAGTGGAAAAAGTGCGTCCTATAGGGCAAAAAATATGGTAATTCCTTTCTCTGGATATTCTCTGGAGATGAGCTTTGCAAAGAAGATTTCCAGGATGAAAATGGGCCGATTTCATAGATCCCATTCCTGACCTATATGTTTCTACCTGCCTGAAGTAAATGCCAATACTTACAAGAGTGCTGAAAGATAGTAAGCGAGTTATAAAATACTTCAAGTGAGCTTCAAACTGCACATTATTCAACAAGTTTAGGTGACCCATGGAATGGCCAAGCATATGCTTTGTAAAAAAATCCAGGTTCAATCCCTGGTATCCCCAAACAGTGCTAGGAAAGACTAGAGAGCAAGTCAGTGTAGATCAAGGGAAGCCCTCCAAAATGATGTCATCATCCCCAGCAGGCAGTAGGATAGTGACATAGTCCCACAATATCTGGAATATCTGGATCCCACATTGACTTAGGAATAGCTTGTGGCAATTTTTGAATGCAGGTAAGTTGTTCTGGAGGAGAGCTGAGGTATGGAACCATTTGTTAGGCTAGAGGCAGCACACCATCACAATATTAGTTTAATCCTATGCATGTTTACTTGGAAGTAAGTCCCTCTGTGTTGAGTAGGGCTTATTCCCCAAGATTTATGTCTAGGATTAAGAGTAATCTCACTGAACTTGATGGCAGTTCTGAGTAGGCATGCAAAGGATTGCATTGTTAAGTGTTGTTACATATTTTTTTCTGTTTCATATTTCACTTGGTTTTCAGGCAGAAGTCTAACAAGGTCCTTTTATTGTCAGTGGTGGCATCAGAAAAAAGGGGGGCCCAAAATGGGCAAAATATATTTCTAGGGGGGTGAGTAGCATCCCACATGTTAAGATATCTGAAGGAACATGTTAATGACAAGAGTCCAGCAAGGTGTGTGTGCGCACACACACACACACACACACACACTCCCAGCACCAAAAACAAAGGATGTCCATAACCATACAGAAATCATTAAAATCATGTATGCACAGAAAAACCTTCACCACTGATGAATAGGGGGCATCCAGACAGGGACTTAATAATGTAAACAGGTCACTGGCAACACACACTTTTTAAAAATAAATTATCATATTTCTCCCTAAAGTAGTAAATCCAGATTAAAGATCGGGGGACTATGGACTAGCATTTTGATGCCAATGATGTAGTCTGGATGTTTTTTTTAAAAATGAAAAATACTAGTCCTGCAATAAACACCCACCTGGAAGTACCCAAAGTCAAGTATTGCTAGACCACATAGCCAATAAAGATTCGCGACAGGAATACAAAGTGTCCTTCCAGACTGGTGTTTTATGGCATGTATATTCCAGTACATGAATGAATGAATGAATGAATGAATGAATGAATGACTCTTTATTTGCGTCAGCCATCAGCCATAGCAATAAAACAACAATACGATATACAAAGAATAGAAATAAAAAGTCAATGATATAAAATACATTTTAGGCTTTCAAATCAATAGTCAAATAGTGGATCTTATTCTAATTGCCCCAGCTAATTGCCCCAGCTAAAAATCTTGCAACCTTTTGATGGCCCTTGCTCATCTTGATCTGTCAAGAGGAAAGACACTGTGGCAGTGGTTGGGTGACCCGGGATGGACAATAAAAGAGGGGTGATAACCTCATTCCTTAAGTCTTTATAAAGAGTGCAAGCCAGAAGGGCATGGGCCACCAATTCGGTACTGCCATCTCCACAGGGACATAAGCGTTTTTCGTGTGAAATCTGTTACAATCGTCTCTCCTGTACAGCCGAGGGAAAATACATTCAATCTTGCAAGAGTAAAAGCGCGTCTATATTTTATAATTTCTAGGTTATGCAGATAGGGGGTCAGAGAGCTGAAATGGGAAGTTGGAAAATAGTCATACCATTGGCAAAATTTCCTTATTGTAACCAAGTTGTTCTGACACTCGATATCATTTAGGCGCTGAAAAATTAGACTGTTTGCTTTACTAAAACCCAAAGTGAGTAGCTGTTGTGGTGATAAACAACAAGAGTGAAGTCTTTGATAGACAATTTTACTCCAGGCACTCTTGTGACAATCTTGCAGCACTTGGGATATTAGACCAGGGGGATTTGAGTTTAGGCGAAGCCAATAGTTAAGTGTCCGACGCCAGATCCGAAATTCTACCAAGAGAAGATTAGCCTCTAGGCACAATGATGTGTTTGGGACACAGGGTGGTACAGAGAAAATTTGCCTTAAGAACTTTGATTGGACAGCTTCCGTAGATCCAAGGTGAGTGCCTGTCCAAATCTGAGCCCCATATAATAACTGTGCTAGGGGTTTAGCTTGGAACACTTCCAGTTCTGATGGTATACGGTAATTCCAATACATGGTTTTAACACAGTAATAGTGCATTGGTGGAGGATTTATTCTGCTTTGGTTTGTTCTGTGATGCTTCCCCAATGCAATTACATGGCTGCTGTCTGGAGGAGCTGCAGTGCAGTAAAAGTGTTACAAAAATAAACCAAAACATTTGTTGTATAAGAAGCTATGGGATTTCAAGGTTGATGTAGGGTGAAGGAAAAATTGTGGTGTTTCAAAAATGAGGTTATGGAAAGGGGGCAGGCAGAGAACTTTTGGCAGGCTTTCAGAGACAATTTGAAAGAGAGGTACATGAATGATACTTGGGATGCCTTAGAACGCAATGCTGCATTCCTGTAAAAAGCAAGGCCCTCTTGAGTTATGAATGCTGGGAATTCCTTCAAGCATGGACTCAGGTGTAAATGTGTGCAAATAAACCATATTTCATATTGACACTACAGCCTCCATTGTGCCTTGTTCCCAAAGGAAACACAAACTATGATTTAAGTGCCAAGACCCGTGGAATCTTGTGCACCACTAGGCTGCGGTGGCTAGTAACAATTCTAATAGTAGTGCCTCTAACCTGGCAAATTGGCAAACCTGTAGCAAATTGGCAACCAGTGCTGATCTCTGAGACCAGGTGTTATATGCTAACAAGGCCATACTCCTGTCAAAAATCATGCTGCATCATTCTGCACTAACTGCAGCTTCTGGATCAAGTGTAAGGGAAGTCCTACATAGAGCGGTAATCCAGTCCCAAAGTAACCAACATATGAACTATTATGGGATATGCACTCATTGGAAATGAAGCAGAGCCCCAAACCTTTTGAATGTGTATTGAAAGCATGATCACACGTGACAGCTCTGATAGAATCATGAGCAAAAATCATCATGAACGTTCAATAAAAAGGACATCCCAAGGGGGCCCAAGACAATCAGAACCTTCAGGTCAGACTCTGTTATGTGGCAAGTCTAGGCACTGGGTCTCTTTCCTCCCAGTTCAATGCAGTTCTTCTTTAATATAAGGCACAAAGGTTATATTAGGAACTTTACGCTGTCTTTTTCATTACTTGTGTCTCTGTGATTTCCTTCTAATGCTAAGCCTCAAATGTATATAGCTTTTCACCGCCAATTCTCCCTGCCTTTGAAAAAAAAAAAGTTAAAACAAAAACAAAATAAAAGTGAAAGACTTTTCATCATTCATTAACCAGAGTAGGAAGTGTCAAGAAACAAAGTTCTCCTTGCAATCCGTAACATGGAGTGAACTTGTTTTTATAGAGTGAGGTGATACCCATTTGAGACATGTCTGTTCTGCCCCTGCATAATCAGAATATAAACTGCAGCTCTCCCCAGTAGCAGAGCCAAAATCTGATAAACTGATTGGGCAGAGAGCAAATCCGTCTGGGCAGCACTAGAAAAGATTTTAAGCAGATGTACTTTCCTATCAATGCTTGCATGAAAAGCAGTTTAAAAAAAAGGCACTACTCGCTCTTTTTCAGCCTCTCTCTACTGTTAAGTGTAAATACGCTTGCTTTCGATATGGTGATTATTGCAGAGCCATTTCCTCTTAGCACCTGCTTATTTTAGCACCAAAGATGCTGGCCGCATATTCACTTCAAGTGGTTTTTAACTCACTCCAGCAGCCTCGGTTAAGGAGAAATGGGACTTACTCAAGAAATGGGGCTTGCTCTTTGTTAGAAACATTGTTGGAAATTTAATTCCCCGCCCCATTCATTTCACTCATATTTAAGTAAATCTAAATAGACACAGATTTTTACACTTCTCAGCGCATCATAGTCCTATGTAACATTTAGCTCATAACGAGAATGAAACGTCCATTTGCATAAAAGGCATTTTGTTTCCCCGCATATGGTATAACATTAGCAGCCAGCATATGTCTCTATCATTATCAACAAAGCAGTTACATTTACAGAACAAACACTGAATAAAGAATACTTATTTTCAATATGTCACTTCTTTCCAGCATGAATAAAAAATATCTAAAATGGATGCTTAAGGACAGATTCCTAATGAGCAACCAATAGGAGAGGCTAACAGTGCAATCCTAACCATGTCCCCTCAAAGATAAGCAATACTGACCACAAACCTGCCATTAGGCTGAGTGATACAACCACTTCAGGCGGCTGGTGCGGGCAGGCAGAAAGCAGCAAATGACAGAACTACGGTATATGTGCGCCATGCTCTCCCTTTTCCCTTCCAAAACAAACCTGGCCTTCAGGTGCAGCAGAGGACACTGTCCCATTGCAAGTGATGAAGTAAGATTCACCTGCCAATATACTGTATTTTTCCATGTATAACACGCCCCCATGTATTTTTTTTGGACCACAACAAAAAAGGGGGGGTTGCCCAGTGTTGTTGAGCTTCTTTTGGGGGAGGATTGCAGAGTTGTTGAGCTTTTGGGGGGGGGCACCGCCAATCAGTCTACAGCCTGCCCAACAATGCAAATCGCACGCATCACCACAGCCACCAATCATCTGCATTCTCACCTCCAAAAGCACACTCATCGCAATCACAGACGACTGCACGCACGCCTCACCACGGCCATAAATAGCCCGCCCAATTGCCGCAGCCAATCGTCAGCAGGCATTTCCGCAGCAACCAATCACACGCCCTATCGCCACTGCCAATCTCCTGCTGGCTGCTGCCACCAATCCCGCCCCCCACCGCTATCCATGTATAAGACCACCCGCTATTTTTGAATATTATTTTTAAGGAAACAATATCTTCTTATACACAGAAAAATACGGTGATCAACTTTTTTATATGGAATGGGCAAGGAGCCATCTTGTCCTTTGCCTTGGGCAGCAAAAAGCCTTGGGCTGGCCCTGGGTTTATGATTGCAGCTCTGAACCCAGTTCTAAATTTATGCATATACATGTCCCATTAAAGTCTCAGTAGGATTTCCATGTAATTATATTTCTGATAGGGGAATTCACCCAAAGAATGAGGTGGCTACTATTGCTGGTTGATTTGATTTATTACTGTACATTTTTTTTAAAAAAGAGTGAGTGGTTTACATAACCTAAACTGGAAAAATATAAAAAATCACGTGGGGTTGTGTTCGACTAAGTCATTTTCAGAGTAGACCCATTTAAATTAAAGAACCTAAGTTAGTCATGTCAATTAACTTCAGTGGGCTTACTCTGACTGAAACCCAGATACATGCCACAATAGAAAATGGTGTTTGGGGAAGAGAAACATCTCTAGCTGGGCTTCTACCAATATAGAAATTAGTGTGACAGTACTACCCCTTCCTCCCCTCCTGCACCCCTCCCCCAAATCTGCTCTGGAGAGAGAAGATTTTGGTGGCATAGGCATCCTGCAGGGGAGGGGGAAATCCATTCTATCCATGGCATCCAGTCTGGTAGGCAAGACACTGTTTGATTTCCCCCACAGCATTTGCATCTATGGAAATTTCGGGCAATTTCCATTAAGGTGTGTACATGAAAAAGAAAAAAGCTACAAAATGGTAATTCTCTGAATAGGAGCATCACATTCTTCTCCATGGCTTACCCAAGACATTTTGCAAAGCTGAAAATGGTTCCCTCTCTCCATCAGTCAAATTGCATAGTAACCAAAGAGTCCCACAAGCACCTCTTTCCTATCCATGACTGTCAAATACAGTAACAATAATACTGTAACAAATTAGATAGCTAACCTTTTGAAGCCTTTTTGTGACACCAGACATCTGGCCCTGTGCAGCTCACAGAAGTCCTCTTGAAAAATCCTTGATATGAGATCAAATGATGGGGTGGGTGGGTTCATATATCTATCCAGGAATAATTTCAAAACCAGACCTACTGGGGAAACTCATCCCTTAGGGCCATTTCACATCTATCTCCTCAAGCATGGGAAAGTGTCGCTTGTATTGTCGTTGCTTACCATTGCAAATGTGAATGAGGTTTTTGGTATTTCCATGAAAATATGTGCATTTGCTACAATAAACTAGCTATACATCATTTCCAAGCTTGAGGAAGCCTGTTAAAATGGCAGTGGCTACCATCCTACATACACCTATGGAGGAGCACACCACACTGAACACAATAGGACTTGCTTCCCAGTAAGCATGTGCTCTACCCAATTGCTAAATATTCAGTCAACATTTGCTTACTGACCCAAAGAACCCAAGAACTAAAGGAATCACTCAGAATTACGTGTTGTCAACAACAGAAAACCAGCTATCATCCAGTAATTGTATAATACAGTAGTGCATTTTATTTGCATTCCAGGTCTGTGGGGCAATTCAGATGCACAATGATTTATAGTGCAATTTTGCATGTTTTTCCAATGCTATTTTATCATTACTGGATCTTCAGCAATTACTTTATTATATGAAATGTGTCCTTACAGTTATTTAGTCAAGGTCTATGTCCTAATAAGGGACGCGAGTGGCGCTGTGGGTTAAACCACAGAGCCTAGGACTTGCCAATCAGAAGGTTGGTGGTTTGAATCCCTGCAACGGGGTGAGCTCCCATTGCTCGGTCCCTGCTCCTGCCAACCTAGCAGTTCAAAAGCCCCCCAAAAAGTGCAAGTAGATAAATAGGTGTGCTCTGGCGGGAAGGTAAACGGCGTTTCCGTGCGCTGCTCTGGTTCACCAGAAGCAGCTTAGTCATGCTGGCCGCATGACCCGGAAGCTGTACGCCGGCTCCCTTGGCCAATAAAGCCAGATGAGCGCCGCAACCCCAGAATCGGCCACGAATGGACCTAATGGTCAGGGGTCCCTTTAGGACCTATGTCCTAATATTCCGTTTATGGAAGTGATTAAATATACACTCAACATTGAAGATAGCTGTATAACATGATAATGGCTGCTGTATCTTTATGAGACACTTGCAAAATAGTTTTCTTTTGTTTTTTAAGAAGAAATCAGTTTACCCCCTTCTAATATTGCCTGAGATACTTTTTGAAGAAAATTGATTTACATAATGTTACAGTTAAGAGAAACTGAGATTTTCCACACCTGGGAATCATCTTTATTACGACAAGCCTAAATGTTTCAAAGTCATGTGCACACTTTTGAGTTCTTCAGAACTCTCTGAATGAAACGGTATGCAAATAGGGGGGGAAGAAGGAGGGGAAATAAATAAAGTGTTTTTAAAAAATAAAATACTCTTGTTTTTCCAAGAAGATGACAACCAACCTGGATGTATTTTTTAAAAGATTAGACAGATTTATGGGGATAAGGCTATCAGAGGCTACTAGCTATGATGTTCTGTTATACCTCACTATGCCTATGCATATCAACTGTTGGAAATCACAAGTGGGTATTATTTTTATTTATTAAATTTCTATACTGCCATCCACCCAAAGATCACAGGGCAGTTTACAATATAAAAACAAAAATAAGATAGTGACAAACAAACAAAATACTCTCCTCCACACACACACACACACGGTAGAGTGCTGTTGCACTCAAGTCTTGCTTACAGGATTTCTATAGACATCTTATTAGCCACTGCAACAGGATGCTGAACTAAATGTTAGCTTGACCCATCTGGGCTCTTCTTATTTTCTGTTCATTCTAAGACTAATTCATCAGGTAAAAAAAAAATATCTTATCACTATATCAGCACACTGGGACAAACTTCACCTGATGGAAGTTTGATTTTCTCAAGCTGCCATTAAAGGAATAGGAAACCTGCTAGAAAACAAGGACACTACAAAAGCCATCGGAATCTGGAATCAAATTTATCTTGCCTTCAAGGGGCATGAGAAAGCTTAGGGGAGCCTCTCCTTTTTTGCATCCAAAGAATATTCCAGTATTTGTCTTCTCTGTTTAGATGGTTAAAATGCTAATTCCCAGCTGCCGGCAGTGTGAAGATCTGTCCAAACAAAACACTCCAGGTGATGCAAGTCTAAAGTTTTCACACCAAGCACTGTTCTTTATCCAGGGAAGAAGGAGCCGCCTGCAACCAGAGTGACATTGACAAACTTCAGAGTACACAAAAGGGCTCCTTTGCAAGCAACGCCAAGCAATTTCAGAAGGAAAGCCAACAGTCTGAACCAGCAGCTCTCTGCTTCGCCCTGTTTTTCGTACATTCTGTCTGGGGGGGGGGGGGTAACCCTTCTGGATAACAACACAGCCACAGTAATCCTGTCATTAGCAGCCACAGAACTGTCACATCAGTAACTCTCAAGTGGGTGTCAGCTACAGCCCTTTACTTCAGCTGCTTGCTTCATTGGGGAGAGTTTTCTTTGACTGCCAGCAAAGGGACCATGTACATTTGTCTGTCATTAATACATACAAGCTCTCCAGAGCACACATAAACAAAACAGTCATGTACACTTTGCTAAATGGGCTGCATTTCTATTTTCTATTTTCTATTTCTTTTTGTAGCCAGCCCAAACGAAGCCTACGTGAAAAGCCCTGCATACAAAGCAGTGTGGGATAACTTGCTTGTAATCTGTCATGTACGATAGAGCAATTGCCACTCACTTCACTTACCCTATTCCAACACTGGGAAATAGATTATTTTTAGACATGCTTTGTACACAACCTAGCATTCAAACTGGGGACAACCTACACCCCAGTCTCCTGTGGATTATGATGAACATTTTTGAATATAATGGGGAAAGTCCTTCCTTCTTACTATATCATATTTTGTGTCAATATTAGTGCAAAACAAGCAGAACTTGACTGTTCAGCATCACCAAGTGCTTTTTTATTCTCCACTGCAAAAACATTTTCAGTTGTGACACTTTTTTGATCGCTAGAAAGGATAAAAATGATCCACTGTGAGGTCTCTCACACACCTTGCACTGAGTTTTCTTTTTTATCAGTCATTGTTTCTCCGTGACAGTAGGATGTGTCCCATATCACATTATTTCCCCATTTCCCCATGAAAATTCTCACTGGAACAAAAAAAACTATGTAAGTGTACATATGCAATATTATAACTGAAATCTGAAAAATAAATGATTGTTTATCTGACAGGAAACAGGATAAATGACAACTCTAGATGAAAGAATTTATAAATATAATGTCTTAAGAAACAGAAGAGCAAGCCAAATGATTTATATTACATATGTCCCCATGAAGCAGAGATTTTGAAAGCATCCAAAGTCAACTTCTGCAAACAAAACATAAGCCTCTTAATGGGTTTATTCTACAGAAAATGTTGTTTTCTTCACTGGAATGCTGAGTGACATCTATAGCAATCCCATTTTCTCATCAACCCTGCTTGGCTTCTGCAGTTTCTTTTTATAATAATAATAATAATATTTTTTTATTTATACCCCGCCCTCCCCAGCCAAGGCCGGGCTCAGAGAGGCTTACAAGCAATAATAAAAACAAGATGAATGATTACAACTTAAAAACAAAAATAAAATACAACATTAAAATATTAAAATGTAGCCTCATCGCAGCAGGAGAAGGAAAAGAAAAAAGAAAGAAAGAGAGGGAGGGAGGGAGGGAATCAAATTGGCTCCAAGCCAAAGGCCAGGCGGAACAACTCTGTCTTACAGGCCCTGCGAAAAGAAATCAGATCCTGCAGGGCCCTGGTCTCGTGAGGCAGAGCGTTCCACCAGGCCGGAGCCAGAGTTGAAAATGCCCTGGCTCTGGTTGAAGCCAATCTAACTTCCTTAGGGCCTGGGACCACTAGGGTGTTGTTATTTATGGACCTTGAGGCTCTCCGTGGGGCATACCAGGAGAGGCGGTCCTGTAGGTACGAGGGTCCTAGGCCGTGAAGGGACTTAAAGGTCAAAAGCAGCACCTTAAATCTGACTCTGTACTCCACCGGGAGCCAGTGCAGCTTGAAAAACACTGGGTGAATATGCTCCCATGACAGAGACCCCGTGAGGAGCCTCGCTGCAGCATTCTGTACCCGCTGGAGTTTCTGGGACAGCTTCAAGGGCAGCCCCACGTAGAGCGAATTATAGTAGTCAAGCCTGGAGATGACCGTCACATCGATCACTGTGGCCAGGGTGGGGCGGGAAAGGTAAGGGACCAACTGCTTGATGCGGTGAAGGTGGAAAAATGTCGCCTTGGCTGTTGCTGTAACTTGCGCCTCCATGGAAAGGGAGGCGTCAAGGATTACACCCAAACTCTGAGCTACGTTTTGAAACGTTTAGGCTGCAATCAGGCACACCTCAAGGCTGCTTAAATGCCATCAGCTTCAATAGGATTTAGGAAGGTTGTATACCAGATTTGCAATGCTAAAAGAACTGAAACCTAATCCTCACATTTGCACACACACTAGTGGTCCCAAGCCTCTCTGTCCAAAGCGATTGCCCACATCATCTGAGAAGACAACCTCAAAATGTCAGTAGTAAAAACACAAAGTCCATATGTACATCTGTACACACCCTTGCACACACCAAAATAGACTATAGGATATTGCAGCCAACTGGGGTTTTTAACAGACCTACAACCAAGGGACTGTCTCCAGCTCTATAAGAGAATCTTTTGCGCATGCCCTATTTTAACCCAAGCAGGGCTGAGGAGATGGCCTGTTGCTCCAGCTGTCAGTTGGTAAAAGCCGGTGCCCTTTTACATTGTGCAGAATTTTAAGCAGCAGTCATCCTTGGAATCAGATGCAGGGAAAAGGCTACATCAGGTGGTTCCTGGGGCAACTCTCCCATGAGAGCCTCTGGAAAGGCTTTCTGCAGACATGGTTCCTACCCTAGTCTTCCCCATTATCCAGGTCATCAGAGTCCAAAACCAGGTACATGGCATTTTTCAACAGCAGCCATATACCTATGGAGGCAATCCTGTGATCTTATCATTGGTGTATGGCAAATAGTACTTGTTGTAGAGTTTGTATTTGACCTAAAGGCTTATTTACACACTAGAGGAGGGCCACTTTTGACAAGCTTGAAAAATAAAATAAAGTCACAAAACCCCAATTTCTATACATCTGTTGTGACTTCTTTCTTTAAGGCTATTTCCCTCCACCATCTTAAATAAAATCTGTTGAACCTGCAATAGAGGCTGCAAAGGTTTGTGTTGTGGTGGGACAACAACTTCTATCTACACAAACAAGTGATTTCAAGTTGTTGCAGGGTCACTCACAGGTCACTTGTGTTTGCATATAACTCTTGCACGTTACTCACTCCTGTATAGCAAAACTAAAAACCCACTATGGTTTACGTGATTTGTTATTCCCAGATGACAGAGAGGTGATCCTGCCATGGACAATTGACTGTCTTCACCTTCTGATTCACACTATAAAAATGTAAAGAAATCAGAGGCTGAAATTAGTCAATTTGTTGATTCCCAGGATAATCACTGGGCAACAATTTTTTTACTTTTTGAATGTTGTCTAGATTTCTACAATTGATTTAGGGTATTTTTGCACTGCTGAATCAGGAAATGGCATCCGTTTCTCTCCATCAGGTCAGGTATTTGTGCTATGTTGATTTGGAAAAAAATCAGATCTTGTGACAAAATCGATTACATTTTTGTGGCATTATCAGCTGATTTTTGTCAACACATATCATCCTAAATATGTTTTTAAGAGAAAAAAATGTTTTTCCAACAACGTATATTGATTACCTGATAGAAACATTGATTACTGTAAACTGAATGGTGGGCATTGATAAAGGTAAGTACACGTAAATTGCATGTTGCTTCACCATTTTTCAGACTTCAGGGCTTGAACTTCCATTTCTTGGAACTCCTGGAATGCTCAGCGGCAGGGAGGTCTCTCTTCAGAGTCCAACAGTAGTCAGCCATCATGACTGCGTCCCAGCGACCCTGATACCTGGTCTCCATCTCTTTCATGTCCTGATGGAATCTCTCCCCCTGCTCGTCACTCATTGAACCCAGGTTCTTAGGAAACCGGTCCATATGTGAAAATAGGTAGTGCATCTTGACGCTCATGTTGCAGCCCAGGTTTCTGAAAGTACCAGCATGTTGTTGACAAGTTCTGCGTACTTTCTGGCCTTATTGTTGCCAAGAAAGTTCTTCACTACCAGAACAAATGCCTTCCACGCTTCCAGTTCCACTTCGTTCATTGAGTTTCCGAACTCTGCATCTCTGATGAGCTGACGGATCTGAGGACCGTCAAAGATGCCAGCTTTCAACTTCTCCATGGTCAATCCTGGAAAAGCCTGGCACAAGTAAGTGAAGCAGTCACCATCCTTGTCCAGAGCCTTGGTGAACTGCTTGATTAAGCCGAGCTTGATGTGCAGCGGTAGGAAGAGCATTCTGTCTCTGTCCACCAAAGGCTCATTGATGACGTTCCTTTCTCTGCAAGGCACCAATTCCTCCCGCACAGGCCAGTCCTTCTTCGTGTAATGCTGAGCACGGTCCCTACTATCCCACATGCACAGAAAACATGGGTACTTGGTGAAGCCAGACTGTTGTCCCAACAAAAAGTTCACCATCTTCAGGTGAACACAAATAAACCACTTATGCTGATCATAACCAATTTTCTCCAGCACATACTTCACCGCTTCATAGTTCTCCTTCAGTGTACTCGAGTGAGCCAGGGGTATAGAGGCAAACTGGTTGCCGTTGTGTAGCAAAACACATTTCAGTGATCGCTTGCTGCTGTCAATGAACAGTCTCCAATCTTTGGGCTTGTACTGTGGCACTCCAAGCTTGAGCAGAAGCTGCTCAATATCTGCACAGTACACCAAGTCCTTCTCTTCCGAGAAAAAACGGAGGTACTCTTGATGCCTGTTGCAGAAGAAGCTGATGTGAGCACTGTCAGAGAGGAGGTTTTTTCCCTTCAATCTGGATGCCAAGAGTTCAGCAGAGTCCTTTGACAAGCTGAGGTCGCGACCTAGATCATTCAACTCCTTTTGGGAAAATGGATATGGAGCATCATCTTCAAGAACCACTTCTTCTTCTTCATGTCCTCCAACACTGGAGGCATCTTCGTCACTAATGTCAGGAAGTTCTCTGAAGATAGGCACTGGAATTTCATCACAATGAGCTACAGGACAACGTGCTGATTGAAGATCAGGATACTTGAGGCTGTTCCAGTTCTTTCTGTTGATCCCAGTCACATCAACAGCGCAGAAGTAGCAGTCAGTGACATGGTTTGTCGGCTCCCTCCAAACCATGGGAATTCCAAACAAAAATAGGTACAAATTAGTCATACGTTGGCGCATGCACGGGTGGAGTTTCCTATACATTTGGTTGGGCGGCTGCCCCATTAACTTAGTTTTGATCCCCCAACTTTATGCTTTGCCGCACCAATTTATGGAAATTTCGAGGTTTTATAACTTCAAACTGATCCCTTTTCAACATAATCATCCAGAACAATTGGACCTGAATACTTCTTGTCATTAAAATAATCATTTCCAATCAAAACAATTATTCGACATGGCATTTTACCCCCACCAACTTCTTCTAAAATGCTCCACACAAGCGTACATGTGAACAAAAACGTAAAAAAACGACATGTGGCCATAGCTCAAAAACTAGACCTGATTGAGCAAAACCAATGTGATTTTTGGATTCAGCGCATCAGATTCATCCTAAATCAACTGAAAAAACGCAGACAACAAATTTGTTGTTGACCATTGATTATAATCAATGGTGTAAACAGAACATTTCTAAAATCATATATCTTACTCATTAATAAATACCATTTTTAATGTAGGGATGTGTAGAACCCAATGCTCTCTTGTTAGTTTTCTTAGAGCAAGTTCACTTTTTAATTGTATGGTAAGAGCCACAAATTCCTACTAGGCCCTTAAATTGTACTACTACTTTGTTCAGATGTTTGTTCTGTAATTGCAAGAAACCAGGAGCAAGGGAGATTTGAGCACATGAAATATACAGTGGTACCTTGGGTTACAGAAGCTTCAGGTTACAGACGCTTCAGGTTACAGACTCCGCTAACCCGGAAATAGTACCTCTACCTTAAGAACTTTGCTTCAGGATGAGAACAGAAATCGTGCGGCAGCAGCGCAGCGGCAGTGGGAGGCCCCATTAGCTAAAGTGGTACCCCAGGTTAAGACCAGTTTCAGGTTAAGAACTGACCTCCAGAACGAATTAAGTTCTTAACCCGAGGTACCACTGTAATAATTAAGAATAAACAAGCCAAATAGACATGACAGATAAAGCATTTGCACATATAAATGCCCCATGTGTGCTATACCATATAAAACACACATACAACGAAAGTCAGCCCATTCACATGTAGGAGTTCGCAGGGAAGCAGACCACATTCCTTGGATACTCAATCATCAGCTTGCTAACTGGGCAGCAACTCTTCATCCAGGCTTTTAGCGGAGGCTGAGACACTGTGCCAACTGTCACCTGCCACATATCTAGATTTTTTGTAACCTTAGCGGATGTTTTATACTATGCATTTATTGATGTTATTGTTTATGAATGTATGGTTTTCTGTTCTTTAACCAACCAAGCCTTATGCATACATACACTCGTACTAACACATACACCACAAAGCCAAGTTAAGTATCAGAATAAGTACATATAGAATATATTATCATACAAAATGTTTGTAAATATTTCCTCACAAAAATAGGGCGATAGATTTATTATAAGCTATACGATCTTCAGATGCAGTTGATAGCTTTTCCATCTCTATAGCCTGTTTAACCAACTTGCTGGTTCCAGAGTTTTACTTAAAGGAAGGGCCTTACTAAAGATGATTCATATATTTTTATGTGTAACCTGTCCAGGAATCATTTTGACAAAGGGTGCACCTATCAGTTTATAAGTAAGCAAGCAAGCAAGCACACACAAACCAGCTGTGCATTTTATATGAGATGGAGCAGACATCAGACTCTTAAGCAGGAAAGAGCCTTATTTTTGTCCACCTTAAGAGTTTTGGCTCTATGAACTGCCTTTCTAGAACAGATGATGGTCTAGCCATGCCAGCAAAGTGTCTACCAAAGTGGCCAGGCAGATAACTCTGAATAAAAGTTCCCTAGCAGGACATGGCAGTGAGGGCCACCACCAGTTCTGCATCCATTGCACCTCATAACACTAAGGTTTTTTTTAGCTCTCATGACTAACAGCTGTTGATACTTACTCCTTGCTATTAAAGTAATGTATGAACCAGTCCATAGTTCAACCTGTGAGCAAGGCTTGCCTCTTCTAGGTACTGACTGGATATTTATTATCTTGAAATCAGGCCTTTTATGAGTTGAAACATTCCAGAGCAAAAGTACTGGGCTGTCTTATTCAAAATACTTTTATTGTGTTCTCTCAGTAACAAACTGAGTGTATTCTCTGCGGAATGTAGCCAATAATATGTTGACCCCGTTGAAGTAAATTAGAACTTTGTTATGGCTTCACGAGAGACATGATTTTATCCATTAGTCCAAGTTCATTCTAACCCATTTTCTAAGGAGAGGTGTAGCAGTAGATTATTTATGTTCCTTAGGACAACTGAGAAGGAATTTAGCTGTGGATATGAATCATTTGTGGTCATAAAGAATAGGTAGCTAATAAGAAGAATGTGGTGTAAAGATAAGGAAGCAAATTAGCAATGTAATTAGGAGATAATTAGAAGAGAGCCAGGGTGACCCAATAGATACAGAGCTGGACCTGGATTTAATCTCAGCTCTTCCATGTATTCACTGGATAGCTTTGTGTGTTCATTATCTCACAGTTTCCGCTCCCAATGGGCACAATATCAATATCAGCGACCTAACCACACAGGACTGTGAGTGGAAGCGATAAATAACAATGCCATATTGAGGGTCAAACAAGAGGTGAAGTGTCATGTCATGACCTCAAACAGAAGCATGTGGCTCAGCAAGGCAGTCCAGGGTTGCAGCACATTAGAGAGTTCCAAGCTGGCAGCTTACTCCAACAAAAGCTAGAGGTTGTCTGTGAGTTTATATAACTCTTTAGTCCAAACTACCCCTGTGGCTTCTTAAAGGGACTGGCCTGGAGGCAAACAGTTTGTGCCTCTCATGGCTTCCTGCTCAGCTTTGGGCAGATATGGAGCAGGAGATCCTTGAATGCTCCAAGGAATTGGGCTTGGGGCGGTGATGGCTGTGAAGGCCCTGAGTCAGTAGAAACCATAAAAAGTTAAAAACAGACAACAATTAATCAAAGTCACTCTCAGTAACCAAACGGTGGGGAAATAACTGTTTTCAACTCCCCCCCCCCACCTCATAGCTGTGTCCGTGTGTGTGTGTGATTTGAGGGAGTTGTGGCAGGAAAGGACAGATAAACCCTCTCATTGCACTGCAATTCTGATAACAATCACACACAGATCCCGATGACTGCAATTAATTTAAGAGAAACGAGAGTTATGGTTGCAAGCTACACATTAAACCAGCCTTCCCTCCAGATGTTTCAGACTATGATGCCCATCAGTTTGAGACAGCTTGACCAATTGTCAGGGATGATGAGAGATGTGATCCAAAATGTCTGGAGGCAATGAGCGTAGTTCATGAATAGCTAACCTGTGGCCCTCCATATGTTGGACTTGCAGCTCCATCATCCCTGATCACTGGACACAATGAATGGCTCCAATGGGAATTTGCAGGGAGCTGATCAAAGTAGTAGCTCAACACCCAGATGTTTCTGTAGCTCTAATCACTTTTGCCATGCTCAGGAGGGCACTGTAACAACCACAGCACAAGCACTCTTGGTACCACCACCCTTACATATTTCAGCTTTTTATGATCGGGGTCTAAATATAGTAACCTTTTGCCTATTTTATTAACTGAAAGCTGTGATCCTACTGAGACTGTAATCTGTAAAAAGCCTATTGAAGTTTACTGGTAAGAACATGGCCTGATTTCACACAGGCTCTGTGCAGCAAAGCCTTTTTACGTGAAGCATTAGCTAATATTCAAATATTAATGCACCAAAACAAGGCTTAATTTCTGCCAAAAGCCATAGTGTTGTTTTGCTAATAAGTGAGATATTTCTTGTTTGATTGAAACAGTAGATGGAATGGGTATGCATGGGTATGCATTAGCATATCACCTAACAATTGACATAATGAGCAAAGAAGTATGTTTTCTGTTCTCCTTCCCAGGCTGCAGAGTACTCACTAAAGCAAATATTCAGCTTGAGTTTAATTTCTCTCTGAAGAAAATAAGAGGTTATAAACAATTAGAAAAAAAATAGTGGTAATTACTGGCGTTAATTTAAATACTTTGCTACTAACATTTATTCCTGTGAATGTGCTTCAGATTTACATGATAAGAGGAAAGAAATTACCTTTTTTATTTCTCAGTTCTTTGTTTTTATATATGGATTTGTTTGAGCAATTCACACGGGAGATTAGTCTACTTCAGAGACAAAGGGCCTAATTCTAGACTCCTTTTTCAAGGAGTGTCTTGCCAGAGAGTCACTTTGCCACATAATCCCTCCCAAGAGCTGCATCTTGAAAACTTTCATGCCATATACACCAAGGGTGAGATAGAACTCAGGCTTGCAGGATCTATTTTGATTTTCATTAAAACCCCAAGATTCACCAACCAGATGCAAAAGCTATGCACTTAAAGAATTCTAAGTCCAGAATGTGTGAATGATGCTACCCTATAAAAGTGCCTTTGCAGACACATCCAAATTAGCCAACAGTTCTCATGAGAGCTCTGCTCACCAAAGGCTGATGATCTGCTCCATCACCAATATTCTCCACTGCCATTGGGACATGTTGCCTGCAGCTTGGATCTCCCTTAGAACATCAGGTCTTCTTGTCCTTCCTTTACCTCTTCTCTTCCCAAACTCAGAAGCACCTATACTGAGGCAGCACTGGGAAGATAATCACTGGGAAGATAATCACCTGCTGCAGCTAAACTATCACTACTATAAGTAATAACTACCAACAGCTGCCACGTGGCAAGACATGTTCTGCCACGAATAGCTCAGTCTCTTTTTTCTAATGGTAAAGCTAGGCACAGAAAACTATGTCTTTATCACACTGAAACCCCAGAATTTATTACCATCCAAGTACTACGGCCCATGAAATTGCTTTTCAGGTTACACTCATTATGTTCCATTTTCAATCTGTAACCTCATAGATTTGTGTAAAAGGGAACACAAACTATTTCCCAGGACAATTTAACAGGCAAACTGATCCCTATCAGCACAAAGTGAGATGGTAATGCTTTGATGCCATAACCACGAAAGCAGAACTAACTTTTAGAGTGGATGCTGAGCTATCAAGGGGAGGGTTCATGTTTTCAAGCTGCAGTGACAAGCCAAATTAAGTTGTATTTTAAAATACTCTGGCCTGGCCAGATATCCATTAATTTAAGTAAGGGGTCACACAAATTGAAACTCCCTCGTTCCAGAATGTCACAAGCGGCAGAATACAATGGATGATAGACGGTAATGCTACTGGTAGCACAACAGAGAACTTTTCATTTCACAATACGATGTGGGGCACCCTTTACACCTGATGCTCAGTATAACTGAAAGGGCAGCACAAACCTTATAAATCCTCATCTTCCTTCTCAATGAAGTGCTGTTCTTCCTGTTGCTGATGCTGGCAATGTCACCAGCTAGCATTATTACAGGAAATGTTGTTTGTCATTTTGTGTGTCATTTATTCTGATACACAATGTACAGTTAAAACACAATATGTAGCACATTGCTGCATGGCGCATACAAAGGGACTGATATTCAACCAGTTAAAGAAAAGCTCAGTAGAAATCAGTGTGCAAAACTTCAGTAGCTTCCATTTATTTAAAGCATTAACTTATTGGAATTATACTGGAAAGAGAGCATTGTGCAAATGACAAAACTACTGTCACTAGAAGACACTGCCCAGACCCTTGACAGAATCAAATTGAGGCCTCTTTTGCCCAAAAAAAGTGTAATGTACTTTGTGGTAATCTTTACTCCTGAGTAATTGTGAGCTGTGTCAAGTTGCCACTGCTTTGATTGCCAAAATTCTGGCACCAAGATTTAACCATGAAATAGCAGCATAAAGAATTCAGCAGATGCTCGGAGGCAGTCAAATCTTGATGCCAGCAGCATATAAAACTAAAACAATGGAAAAGCAAAATATAAAATATAAAATATAAAAACTCAGCTCAACCTACTCCCAAAGGAGAAAAAATATTTACAGTAGAACTTCTACAGTACTTACAACCGCCTCCACTTGCGGATGTTCCAAGTTGTGACCATGTGGCAAACCCGCCGGTTACTTCCAGGTTTGCCACCGTTCGCGCATGCAAAGGAGTAGCGATCTCTGCGCACGTGCAGAAGCAGGAAATCGCCGCCTGCACCTGCGCACAATGGCACCTCTCCCAGCAACCTGTTTCGCCACGGATTGTGGTCGTGAATAGAGGTTCCACTGTATAAGAAAATATCTAAGAACGAAATACATTTGGATCCACCCACTTTTGCCTCTTGCCCAGCCTCCCCACACACCCGGAAAAGATGGTCCCCAAAATGAATGTAGTGGAGAAAAGTTTCCCCACTGATGTAAAGTCAAAGTAGTTTGACTGCCTTTTTTTTAAAAAAAAAAAAGTGGGGGGCATTCAAACTACTTTACATTAAAGGTAATGTCATGCTTGTCCATAGCGATGTCATGCTTGCCCAGAGTGTAAATCACACTAAATACATTGTTAGGACTTACTTATATTACCTGCATAAGGTAGGTTTTGCATGCTTCCAACAATGACCAGGTGTTGTTCCCACATTAGCTCCAGATGCTGCATTTGGTGCAGAATGCAACAGCAAGGCTTCTAACTGCAGCAGCCTCCCACCAGCATATAAAGCCTTTGCTGATGGAGCTGTATGGTTTCGCTGCTGGTATACACTACACTTTACTTGGTCTTAGCCAAAAGGCTTTACAATATGAAAGTCTTTCAACACTACCCATTGCACCACCTACATCTAACAGGCAGTGGATGCAATCAAGGCTGAAACAGTGAATGCATGCTGGCAGAACTTGTGGAAGGAATGTGTGCACAATTTCAAGGGTTTTCCAAGCATTGCCACTGAGGTGGAGGACATTGTGCAAATGTCTAGGTGGATGGTGATAGCTTTGCTGGCCTCATCCAGGAAGAAGTGGAATCACTAAATGAGGGTCCACAGGTATTGACTGTCGAAGAGCTGGAGGAACTAATCAGATCAAGCTCAGAATGTGAGCATGAGGATGGCAAGCATGAGCCAGCAAGCTGGAACCTGCAGAAATTTTATCAACTCTTCCAAGTAATAAAGAAGGCAAATGATCTAATTGCATAATTTGACCCAACCACGGAACACTGCTTCAAGATCATCCATGGAATTACAGACACTCTGAGACCATGCAAGGAAATTTTTGATAAGCTCAAGAGACAATAGCAACAGTTGACCCAATCACCATGTTCCTCACAAAGGAACCACCACCAGTAGCAGCAGCAACACGTGCCCAGGCAACCCACCTCTGGATCTGAACCAGTCAAGCATTTCTTTTGGCTACCAATCAACCCCTGTGGTCCTCATATCTTCTGTATCAGCATCCAGTGAGAGAGAGGAGGAGAAAGCCTAAGAGGAAGACTGGCAGCCTCATTTGCCCCACACAGTGCAGTGATTAAATATTATAAATCCAGTGTTTTTTCCAGTTTTCTAAAGGGTGATCTGGCTTTACACAGCAAGCCTTCCCAGGGGCTTGATCCCAGCAATGCATACTGTTGATTTATGTGAATTGCAGGACTGAATGTTAATAATCTTTTATTGTATATTAATGTTTAGAATTACTGTACATAACTTACATTTTCTGGATATAAAGCAATTATTTATTTCTATTTTTGAAAATACTACCCAAAGCTATTATACATTCTCTTCAAATTAGAAGGAGGGCAAGCTTTCTGTGAAGGTCATATCAGAAAACAGCAGCTATGTATAACATGGTCACAGAAAAGGAATGCCAAACCAGAGAGAGCACAGCACGACAAATGATGTGCAGGAGAAAATACAGGAGGGCTAACCATTTTGAGAGAGCAGTGAAGTAGAATACTAATTTTAGAACAAAACTCAAAACCAAAGCCAAGATCCTGTCATTAAAAGAACTGTGCATGTCGCAGAACAAAACATTAAGACGTAGAAGAATCAGCTAGCTTAGGGTGCATCCACATATATGTTAATTCAAAAGCCAAGCTACTATAGAAGTGTACTCACTGCCAATGTAGATTCAAAAAGTTCTCTGAAGAACTCAGCTCAGTTCCATGTTTCCACACATTTGGGGAAGAAACTGTACACTACTGATTGGTTGAAACAATGCTGTCAAAATAATAATATTAAATGATTCTGCTGTTTAAAAGGTGGAAGGGGAGAATGGGTATTTACAGTGCAATCCTAACCATGTTTACTTAGAAGTAAGCCCCAATGAATTCAGGATGCAGCCTTGGAGATTTAGTTTGGAAATATAATGTGACCTGCATACTGTACTGTGCACATATTGGGGTGTCAACAGTGCTTCTGAATCAACAAACTGGCCCTCCATGTGAAACTAACTGGGAGGGCTAAAGTTAGTAAAAATGCAAGGTGAACACTGAGTATTTTCTATTCTTGATGAAGAGGCAATGGTCAAACAGGGAACGATTGTCACTCATGCATAGAGCATCTACTCTGCATGCAGGTTGCAGATTCAATCCAAAGCATCTCCTGATAGGGCTGGAAATGTCCTCTGCATGAAAACTTGGAAAGCTGCTATCAGACAGTGCTGACAGGACTGAGGTATGACCCAGCTCGGTATAAAGCAGCTTCCTATGTGCCTAATATATGACAGAAGGGCTCACTCATTTTGCCTGGATGGAATTAGTGATTGAGGACCAGACTGCATATTGTGCCAAGAAGCCAGTGATTTCAATTTTTGAATACTTAATGCAGTGCAGTGAGTCTGTTAATTTGCTTCGGAGAGCATCAAGAGTGTGTGAACATCTAACCATTCCTCTTCTTCCCCGTTACCCAATCTCTCTCTCTCAGTACCCACACACACACACAGAGGTTACTATTTGCTCTGTGTTTTGAAAAATATATTTGCCTGTATTTTCCCATGGCACAGCAAACAGCACTTGATGAGGTTATCTATAGCTGAAAAATGGCATGAGAAAACATCCCCATACTACTCCTCCAAGCAAATTTGCAGCACCACCTTGCCATGAGTGTACCAATTGATTCACTTTCCCTGTGAATGGAAGCACATACTGTAGCCATCCTCCTTACAAAGCAGGTATACAACAAGTCTGGAATCCCAGTAAAGTTTTGGAGGTCCATTACTGTGTGCAGTTATTGTCAGTTTGCATTTCTTAGTACAGAAAGTATTGATCTGATGTGTAGAGATCTTTCTACTTAATTCAGGAGGGTTCTGGAAGCTTCTCTGTGTGAAAGAAACAAGCAGAAGGTTCATGATGTTTGGGTTATTCCTTCAGAGAAACTGAGTACAGCTGGCTTAAACTGGTTTTGTTATCTTTTCTGTCAAGGTCATGCTGACTTTAAAAGGCCAGAAGGAGCCTGGGTTTCACTTTCTCTTTCTATCTCTTTTCCTTCTGGTCTGGTGTTTTGTACATAGTATGCTTAGTGTTAAGATTTAAACATATTATAAGTTATTTTAAGTTTAAGTTAAGTCTGCTGCAACTGGATTTCTTATGGACAGTACCAATCCTGAATGTATTGGATTTGTGACCATTATGCTCATTTGCCTTCATTAGCAATAAAGCTCTGCTGGATTAAATATTAATCGCCTCTGATCTATTTTTTGGGAATCCTGCAACGTGTTTAAGTTTTTACTCTGCTAACTATACATTGGAATCTACTCTGGATCAATATTGAGTAGAATTTCATGAAAGTTATAGTGACTAGATAGCCAGCCCATGGTCAACATTCAAGGAAGTTGTAGGATGAAGCAAGAACAAAGGCAAAAAGGAAGAATGGAACTGAAGAAAAGAGAGTTGGGTCAGGGTAAGCTTATAATATGGTTACCAGACGTCCCCATTTCCCGGGGACAGTCCCCGGATTTACAAATTTGTCCCCAGACAAAAATCTGTCCCCAGAATGTCCCCGGATTTCATTTAACATCCCCAGGTTTATATTTTAAGCGTTGTAGATTTATTAGTAGGGAATGAATGTTGTGTGATTGGTTCAATGACACAAGACACATTATATGGGGACTTCCGGTGAGGAAAAATGGCGGGCGCCACGGCAGCGAGCAGCTCCAGAAACCAGCCAGAGCCAACTGCACTACCAGGCTGGCTCCGGGCTGCTGAGACTGCTGCTGCCGCTGCTGAGGGGGAACTGGAGACGCCCGACGCGTCAACTGGGTGAACTGCTGACACACACACCCCACAACCCAAATCGACCCGGCCAATTGCCCAACAGTGCTCCGGGGCCAGGAAAACCCTGGAGCTGACGCAGGGAGGAGGAGAGGAGAAGGAGAAGGAAGAGAGAGAAAGAGGAAGGAGAAAAAAGAGGGGAGCCCCGACCTTGATGTGCCGCTGCCACAGCCACTGCTAAGTAGGAGAGGTAGGAGAGCACCAGGAGGGCAAGGATATGTGGCCAAGCCCAGGCCCGAGCCGAGCCTACTTCACGGCAGATAGCGCTCCAAGAGAGGAAGGTCAGAGGAAGGCCATGCAACAGAGGAGACCACAAAAGGTATTATTTCTTGATTATTATTTTTTAATAACTCCCCCCCTTAAAAAAAAAAAAAATTCCCCGGAATCTTTGAAAACAATCTGGTAACCTTAGTTTATAAGCACTTTCTGTCCAGTTGGAGGAGAAGTTCTAATCCAGAAAGCTTTTATAAGGCTATCAAAGCCAACTCTCTGGATACACAGTTACATAGACAAGGAGAGCATTAAAAAGTGCATCTGAAATATGGTTTGCATGCTATTTTTATTATTATTCTGACTACATAATTGCAACACATAGACTCTAACAAAAAGTATGCTAGGCTTTAACTTACTGTTAAAAAAAATAACTAATGAAAAACATATGCAGAGAAGAAAAATATTGCCAGAACAAAACACCAGAGATGATATAAACCATCATTATAATTCCTTGCAATGCCAAGAATAAAAACATTTATTAAATCGCCTCATTGCTTAGAAAATATGTTTATTTTGTTATCTCTCCCTGTGAGAATTTTAGAATATGTGTTCATTGCTCAATGGGGGATGTTCAGACCACACTCCTTTATGAATGCACTGAACACAGGACTGAGGAGCAGGATTGCACCTGCTAGTCAAGACACAACACATCTACTGGTCACATTCCCTGGTGGCCGGATGTTCAGTGTCCTTGTGAAGGGGGGCTTTATGCAGATGTTCATTATGTATGGCTCCTCCACATATGAAGCAGTTTGCTGTTTGCAAAGGAAGAGATGGGTGTCTGAAAGAGCTTGGACATGAAGGGGACAAACACAGAACACCATAGGCTTAAATTTGATAGAGCACCAAGAGCCCCAGGGCTAGAGCTTAACTTAGAAGTATGATTTACTGTGGTATGCTTGTTAGAGAACAAGCCTTTTATTTTAACGAGCAAACTAGATAAACTCCAAATGCTTACACTGAACTCCTTGATCATCATGGGCTTTGCTCCAATTAAGCTCATATATACTTCTGATGTCAGGTGCTCAGCTGGTATACAGCAAGATGACAAGAAGTTTATCAAACCTTGTGGGGAACTAACTTTACACTATAGCATACAAGGCATGAGAAAGGAGCATTAGCCTTCCCCAAAATAAAGTCTATGGCTGCCACTTCTTCTTTTTAACTGACCTTTCACTGCCATGCCTTTCCTTCTCTAAGGCAGAGAAATTTGGAGATAAGTAGCGGGGAAAGATTCATTTGCCCAAGGCCAGCTGGCTCAACTACAGTTTTGTTCTATTTAAGAACATCACAAGTCACTTTGCTGAATCAGTCTAGGGTCCATCTAGTCCAGCATTCTGTCTGCAACAGGGACACACAAATACAGGCAACAATTCACCGTTGCATATAAGCTTCAGAGGGATTAGCCATCTTGGTCTGTTGCAGCTGAAAAGCAATCGTCTTTGCAACAATGTGCACCTAACCACATAGCTAAAGCACACAATTTACAATATTGTCTATATTAACCTGCAAAGTGGTGATGAAAACTTTATCATACCTTTGCATCAGGACATAAATCCAGTGAAAAGATTCTAACACTTGACAAAACAATACAGATTACTAGCCTACCAAGTGAGTCTAAGCACACTGTGGTAAGTGTCTGCTTGGGAAAGGGTTGCTGGCTTATTGCCTCTGAACATAATTGGAAACCTTTTGTCTATTACAACCAATGGTGGCTGGTGCCCATTGGAACTGGTAGAGCAGAAGGCAGGTGGTATAAGAGACACTGGCAGGCAGGGCAAACTAATTTTGTCACCATCCTCCTTGCTGAATTCTACAAGGCCAAGGATGAGATTTAGGAGGAGAAAACTGATACGCTGTACCACCCCTTGGACTAGTTTTAAGAAGTCATGTAGGTGAGGGTTGTCAGAGGTCATACTAAGGTTGGTGAGGCAGTGACCGATTTGCCTAAATGATAAGTAGTAGGGGAGGAGGGGCCAATGGATGTTCAGCAAACTACAAAACCAGGCAGAAAGCAGGCCAATAAACAAGGAGGCCACCTACATTTCACATGATGAAAAGGACATCAGAATAGTAGGAAGTGATGACTCCTAAAACTAACATGGAAATTTAGAGGCCAAGGCAAGGCTCCGGGGCTGTATCAGACTCTCTGGGGTCCTCAACACAGCCTATGGCATCCCTACTGCATTCCATGGTATTCAATCATTTTAAAGGCCAAGAAGCAACAAATGGCACATTTGAAGTGTTGGAGTGGCCCCAGCCTGCCATTTAAATCACCTCATGTGCCTTAGGCAGGCTTGCAGCAAGCAAACTTTCTGGGCACTGCGGAGGCAAGGCAGAGAGTCAAGTTAGAAGGGCTACACAAGAGGATAAACATGACAAAGGAAGGAAAGTCCAAAACAATGTAAACAAAAGACTTAAAGAGGATTCCAAGGCATACCGTGCAAGTATTTTCTTCAAAAAAATGTTTAAAGATTAACAACTAAATTAAATTACCTAGGCATGTGGATTTGTAATTTTAAGTCATTTCCATGGACGAGAGCTTTGTTAGAAAAACACTGGGGTATTTTCAATAAAGCTGTACCATTTTGGACCTTTTCCTGGTTTTAGAAGTGAAGCAAGGAGACTTCGAAAGAACTTTGCAGAACTGCCTATTTTGTTTGCCCATCATGAGATGTAGGCCTTTAGGCTTCACCATCACCTTGGAACATATAACCATTGCACAATGTATTCTGATGCTTGAGTGCAAATTATGGGGAGACCAAGGTTCACATTTCAACCTAGTGGCGCTCACTGGGTGTACTTGGGTATCTCACTGGGTATTTCTCAGCCAGCCTAAGGGTGTTGGGACCAGGGCCACCCCTTACATTAGGCAGTGTAAGGTGGCTGTCTTGGACAGCAGTTACTGTGAGACACTGATAGTAGCCCCCACAGCTGTCCATACCTGGTCATTCCCCTGTGCTGGAGAGCACATACACACTTAACCCATATACACGTTATTGCTGTTGTTGTGCACAAAATTTCTATACTGCCCTTCCTCCAAGGATCACAGGGAGTTTACACACATACACACCACATGGCCTGTCCTAGACCCCCTAAAGTAGCCTGCTGTCTCAGGTGCAGTGGAAAATGCTGTCTAAATGCCAGCATTCAAGTAAGGTTCAACAATTGGCTTTGGTGAATGGAATGGGAAGGAGAAGCCATCTTGTCCTTTGCCTCATGCAGCAAAATACCTTAGGCCAACACTGGTGAGAACTGATCAATAGGAAGCAGTCTAAGGTGAATCATGGGACAAAGCCAGTGGTTGACCAAAGACTAATTACAAAATATGACAAGCCATGATCAAGGAGGAAGCCAAAATCAAAGAATGTAAGAACTCAGGAAGACCTTACTGTTCAAGTAAGGCTTAACTAACTGCAATAAAAAGCTTTACTATAGTCCTGCCTGTCCAGGAAGATCCAATCACCAGCCTGGTTGGGTGGAGTGAGTCCAGGTCCAGAACCTGAAGATACTAAGCTGCCTAGGCAAAAGTTGCAACATGCAATTTAGCAGCTCACCCTGTGGGGTAGCCAAAGTTTCCCATTTTCAGCCCTTGCTGCATTTGACACAGGGGTGTTGTGAGGATAAAGTGGTATGTGTGTGACAATCAGAAACATCATCTCGGGCTTGTTGGAGGAACAATGGGATATAAATGTAATCAATCAGTAAGAAAATAAATAAACTATAACAACACAGCAGGCATTACCTTTAGGGCTAAGCTGACTGAGCCTGTTTCTCATGAACAATTTCTGCTTCAAGAAGTCTCAAAAGTGTTGCTAATTGAGGCAGCACAGACCTCACTCTGAATTGGCTTCATTTGCCCTTAGTGACATTATCAGGTAGCCAAATCCAATTGTTATATGCCTTGTGATTCATTCCGTATAATGATTTCAGAACGGCAAGGATCACCTGTATAATTTTTGCTAGGAAACATTGCATTCACTCAAACAAGCATTGTTTGCTGTCAAAATCATCACCATGTAGCAGCCAGATATGACTGGCTATGTGTGTTGTGACTACGGATGGGGGAGAAATTTGATTCAGGTCTCATTTAAAGCCGGATCTGTCAAATTAGCACTTTCTGAACAATATGTAAAGTGAAACACAACTATTCTTTGAAATTCACACTTATCCAAATTTTACTTTTCAGTTTGCCAACAAAGGAATGTTTACAAAAATGCATATATTAAGAAAATGTGCATAAAAAATGAATATATTAGTGAAAATAACAAACAAAAATGCATTATATGTGGGGAAATTGTTTGCAGAAATGTGTACACATTGATCAAAATAGTATATAAAAATATGTTTATGTGGATAAATTCACACTAAATATGCTGATGAATTTTTGTGAGAATTATTATTTAATTGTAAATTGCTGCAAAATGTGGAGGGCAGAATTTAAGAATAGAAAAATAAGAAACAAAGAGCAGAAATTAACAGATCCTTCCATCCCTAGCTGTGAAATCATCATGTTCACGACATGATCCACAGTTGGCTGGGACAAAGCATGTGACTTCAGAAGAGCCATGAGAAAAAAGACACAGAATCAGCAGCAGTTCAAGCAAACAGAACTCGGGGAAGGTGAACATTTGAACAATTTACTTTTAAGGGGGGGAAATCCTTTCCCCTCCAGGGACTGCTTTCAACCTGAAAATTGAATTGGGAAGACGTTCAGCACAAGCATAGTTATTTTATCCTCAGTGGTATCATATTATTTTCTCGTTTCCAGATGTGTTCAAACCAATTGCAAACTATTTGTTTGCTGAGAGCAGTTTTCAGGATGAGGTAATTAAAAAGGGGGCTATCAGTTTTCTTATACATTTTGAAGCCACTAGCTAGTCAAATAAACCTACCATTTACAGCAATCTGTTTTTGTGAAACCCTTTTCCTTTAACCTCCAAATTTGACTCTTCTTCATGTTGGTTAATCAAGAACGCATGTTCCACGCTAATGCTGATGGCCAAGGGTCTATTTTGAGAAGCACTCTGCTCTTCCAGAGACAGAAATGCAGCGAATTTGTGTGGTAACACTGATATATAATGAAAATACACTTGGTTATAAATCTTAAATATTAAAGAGGTCACTTCAGAAAAACTGCCAGCTAATCAAATAAGCACCAAGGAAGCACGCAGACAAAAATAACCCGTCAGCAGGCTTGAGTTCTTGCTAATATGATGCCCACAGCAATTAGGCACTACAAGCATTTATTTAGATGGTTAAGTTCATACCCTCCATTCCAAAGATTCAGTGAGAATAATAACAGAAAAAAAGAACATGCAGCAGTGTGTGCCCCCAGCCTCCCAGATACATGGATCTCCACATAGGTGAGGGATGCCAATGGGAGCATGTCAGCAATTCTGTATGTGGAGTAGCATGCATTGGGTGGAGATGGGAAGATGCTGCAGGGGCCAGAGCATCCCCATAAAATAGACATTTACTAAGTGGAATTTAGTGATGTATGGAAGTGAAAGCTGGACCATAAAGAAGGCTGGTCGCCGAAGAATTGATGCTTTTGAATTATGGTGCTGGAGGAGACTCTTGAGAGTCCCATGGACTGCAAGAAGAACAAACCTCTCCATTCTTAAGGAAATCAGCCCTGAGTGCTCACTGGAAGGACAGATCGTGAAGCTGAGGCTTCAATACTTTGGCCACCTCATGAGAAGAGAAGACTCCCTGGAAAAGACCCTGATGTTGGGAAAGATGGAGGGCACAGGGAGAAAGGGACGACAGAGGACGAGATGGTTGGATAGTGTTCTTGAAGCTACCAGCATGAGTTTGACCAAATTGCGGGAGGCAGTAGAAGACAGAAGTGCCTGGCGTGCTATGGTCCATGGGGTCACGAAGAGTCGGTCACGACTAAACGACTAAACAACAACAAGTGGAATTACCAATACAGTGGTACCTCGGGTTACATATGCTTCAGGTTACAGACTCCGCTAACCCAGAAATATTACCTCGGGTTAAGAACTTTGCTTCAGGATGAGAACAGAAATCGTGCTCCGGTGGCGCGGCGACACAGGAGGCCCTATTAGCTAAAGTGGTGCTTCAGGTTAAGAACAGTTTCAGGTTAAGAACGGACCTCCAGAACGAATTAAGTTCTTAACCCAAGGTACCACTGTATTTTATGGGACGCAGGTGGTGCTGTGGTCTAAACCACAGAGCCTAGGGCTTGCTGATCAGCAGCTCGGTGGTTTGAATCCCTGCGACGGGGTGAGCTCCTGTTGTTTGGTCCCAGCTCCTGCCTACCTAGCAGTTCAAAAGCACATCAAGTGCAAGTAGATAAATAGGTACTGTTCCAGCAGGAAGGTAAACAGCGTTTCCGTGCACTGCTCTGGTTCTCCAGAAGCAGCTTAGTCATACTGGCTACATGACCCGGAAGCTGTCTGCGGACAAAAGCTGGCTCCCTCGGCCTATAGAGCGAGGTGAGCGCCACAACCCCAGAGTTGTCCGCGACTGGACCTAATGGTCAGGGGTACCTTTACCTTTACCACTGTATTTTAGAACTGTGAGTAAATGCGCTCATTGTAAAAGTATGCGCTTCTTCGTTCATGCCTCTTTCCCATTAGCTTGCTCAATGCATATAAAACCGTTCTTACCTACAAATTTGTGTCATTATATATTATGAATGCACAATTTGCATTTTCTGACTCTGTAATCTGGCAAAGGTGAAATAGATTAGAGACAGTTTGCTAGGTTGAAAATCAGGAGCTAGATGCTAGGCCTTCATACTCTTATCTTCTTTCCTTATGGTTCTATTTTCTTTCCTCCTTTTTGTCCATCCTCAGTCTCTCTCTCCTTCCTTCCTTCCTTCCTTCCTTCCTTCCTTCCTTCCTTGCTTGGTAAAGAACAATAGTTGAGTGGTAAAGCATCTGCCTTACATGCAGAAGGTACCGGGTTCAATCCCTGGCATCTCAAGGTAGGCCAGGGAAATAATATTGCCTTAAATCCTGGAGAGACTGCTGACAGTCTATAAACAGTACTGAGCTACACGGAGCAATAGTATAAAGGCAGCTTCCCATATTCCCTAGGAGGCTGGAAAGAAGAGTCAAGCTATAATCCCATACCTACTTACCTGGAAGTCAGCCACACTGATCTCAGTGGGACTAACTTTTGAATAGACATACTGTATATACGATTGTGCTGACAATACCTTTCTCCTGATAATTCTTCTGGTCTTTTTGTCCATCTCTATCTGCCACCTTATATGTTCCACTGTCTATTGCAAGGATGAGGAATTAATACTAAGACCCAAGGTGGAGTGCAACCAACCTCTCCAACCCATCAAAAGCAGCCTATACCTGGAAACAGGTTATTCTGTATTTATGTGCACAGTGCTCCAATACCATGCTACATCATCAAATATACACTAAGGTCAATGAGCATTTAGTTGTGTAATATTGTATTAGGAAAATCTACCTTTTCTCATAGAATCAGCTGATCTCTTTGCAGTGCTAAAAAAAGAAAATCATAGCAGTCCTTGTAACAAGGTATGCTAATGTACTCTTGGATGCACTTCATCCCTGCATTAGCTGGTTACAGTCAACAAAATGTTGTGCTTTATCTACCATTAAATGTAATTTTTGCAGACATTGTTCATCTTTGTCAAAGTGCTTGCAGGAATAAATACCAGCCATATGAAAAGATTTATTCTATTCCCTATAAATGTATATCCTACATCCAGGTGCACAATATATTATGACTCCTAGGTCATCCATTTGTCTCCCTCACATTATAATTAAAAAACTTGGCTCAGAGCTCCTCATTGCCATTTGCTCTTTTAGCATGAGACTTTGTAGAAAATGCTTGTATTTCCTTTCAGGTGCTGGCAGTGAAGAATCCACTCTTTCTTGGTGGCTGGCCAAATCTTCTCTGGGGGCTCTTTGAACTTGAAGCTGCTTTTGCTCTCAAATGTCTGGAAAGTGTTTTTCTTGGGAAACCTTTATTAATAATATCCTTGTTTCTTGCTGGGGGGGGGGGGGGATCAACTAGCATCCGTTCACGGAACTAGCGGAGAGCACAAATGAGAGTTAATTCCTACTGCGTGTGTTGTGCATAGTGCTTTCATCAATTGATGGTGTATGTGTGCTTTTATTTCTTTTTTAAGGCCTCTGGACTCAAAACCAGCTAAAGTTAAAGGTAAAGGTAAAGGTAAAGGTAAAGGTAAAGGTACCCCTGCCTATACGGGCCAGTCTTGACAGACTCTAGGGTTGTGCGCCCATCTCACTTCGGAGGCCGGGGGCCAGCGCTGTCCGGAGACACTTCCGGGTCACGAGGCCAGCGTGACAAGCTGCATCTGGTGAGCCAGCGCAGCACACGGAACACCGTTTACCTTCCCGCTGGTAAGCGGTCCCTATTTATCTACTTGCACCCGGGGGTGCTTTCGAACTGCTAGGTTGGCAGGAGCTGGGACCGAATGACGGGAGCTCACCCCACCGCGGGGATTCGAACCGCCGACCTTTCGATCGACAAGTCCTAGGCACTGAGGCTTTTACCCACAGCGCCACCCACGTCCCTCAGCTAAAGTTAGTGATAACTAAAAACAGGCATGGCATGGGAGTTCAATGAAACACCATATAAAGAATCTAACTGAAAAGATCAACAATAGTTAAAAGTCGTTGAAAAAAAGGTCTTCACGTGGCACCCAAAGGGCACCAGAATCTGGCACAACCCAACAGCTGATTCACACACCCTTATTTTTAATCAAGGCCTTCTTAATCTAACTGGCTGCAGCAGAAGTTGAGGGAGGCCAGCTAACAGAATAAAAGAAAAAAACTTTCAAGGAAGCCCAGATTTACAAGTATAGTGGTACCTCGGTTTTCAAATGTAATCCGTTCCGGAAGATCATTCAAGTTCTGAAATATTCAGGAACCGAAACCTCAATAGCCAACAGCTAGGCCTCAGGATCTTGCACTCAGTGGAAGCCATGTGGCCTGCTCTACTTCTAAGGCATGTTGGAAAACCAAAGCATTTACTTCCGGGTTTACAGCGTTTGAAAACCAAAATGTTCATCAACAGAGACATTCAAAAACCAAGGTACCACTGTATGGGGAGAGCCTCAATTGATGAAGCATCGCAGCCCATGTGGCAAAGCATTGAGCTAAACAGCTAAAACAGACCAGCAAATAAGCACCAATGCAAGTTTAGCAACAGGGAGAAGAGGCCTGGTCAGCCAACCTGTCCCCTTTTGCAAATCCTACCTTTTAAAGTAAACAAATCCAACAAACAAGAACCAGCTATGGGGCTCAAAAGCCACACAGTTGGGGTGGGGTGAGGTGGAGGCTATCCAGTGTACTGCATAAAATGTAATATGTATGAGTGTCAGAAAGCTGGACATAAGTTATGAGTGTATGCTTGGTGAAATTAGATCTGACTTGGGGAACACTGGTTCTAGTGAGACCAAGGCAGTTTATCTGGAGAGGTTGAAGGAGGCAGGGAGGTGTATAGACTAAATCTTCAGTGATATGATACTCCTCAAAGGTTGGGAAGCAGGGGACTCCTACTTAGCGGCTAATTAAAAACATGGAGAGATGGGTTTTTGTTGGGCATGTAGACTAGGTGGTTATTTGTCTACCTGGGGTGCAGTTTGCAGATGTCATTCTTGTTTGGGCAGGCTATTAGTGCTGGAAAAGAGTAAAGGAGTCACTGAGCACATCCACACCAATAACATGTGGCCACATGTAATTGTGTGGCCCAGAAAGAAAAATGTCAGTTCCTAAGTAGGAAGTCAATTTCTACACATTCCAAGGTTGCTTTCTCAGAAATTCTCCCTGTTCCACACTAGACAAGCAGGGCCAAAGGGACTCAAAGGAATGGATGAATGGTGGTGCCAAAAGAAGAGTTTTGAATTTATTAGGCACTAGAAAATGGTTAGGGACAAGCCAGGCCTGTGTGGAAGGGAAAGGCTCCATTTGAACAAAAATGGAACCAGACTGTTGGCTCAATGTCAAAAAGCCTGCAGAGCAGCTTTTACATCGACCCCTGTGGGAAAGCCAAGAAGAGCTGGGAAGCATCCAATTTTGGGATGAATCATCCCAAGGAGGTGAGGGTATAAATGTTTCTGATCATACAAATGGAGATGATGTAAAACTAGGCAATGCTCATTACCATAGAGAAGATCCTGCATCAATGTTTTAACACCTTCTTCCATGCAGTAGGCTTCCTTTCCCACTGTTCAGGCTATTTTTTCTCTTTCTCCTTCAAACTGCAGATCAGTCCTTAAATGTTTCCAACATGACTTCCATGTGTGTGCAGGGGGGTCCTACAAATATTTCTCTTGGACATTCTAAGGTGATCTTGTCCCATGATAAAAGCTGATGTCTCATCGCCAAACTCAATTTATTCTTCACAACCCAGTGATATGCAACTTGAGCCATTTGTATCCCTATGAGAACTTTAAATGTGCAGAACTGGTGTATGGGAGTTTTCCAGGTGTGAGCTTATGGCCTTGCATCTGTGGTTTTTCTCATGTCCCCCCCCCCCTTTTCTAATCTTTATGAGTTACATGACCATATTATTAGATCAACAGCATATTAAACTTTTTAAAGAGCTCTTAATATTACTGCAAAGCTCAATATATTGTTGCATGCCACCCCAATATCCAAGCAGTGTGAGATTCCAGGAATTCCAGGTTGTTACCCTTAGTTCATGTTTCCTCTGAAATGAGGTACAGCAGAGACTGTCATGTCTTTACACTACATGGTTTATATATACCTATATACAACTTGAGCCTGCGATGGAGGGGTTCACAACATTAACATGCCAAAAGGGCCTTGCTTCTTCCAAAGCTGCAGCCTTGAATTCAAACAGAAATCAGACATTGCTCTGTCTTTTTTGGCTCCCAGTTTGCCGCTTTGCCTGTAGCTCAAATCACTGCAAACTCTCTGCTCTTGCCTTTCACCCAGGCAGCTAGCATGGCTATTCCATTAGAAGCCTTGATTAGCCTTGAGGTGGTGGACTCTCCTTGGAGGTTTTTAAGCCGAGGTTGGATGACCATGTGTCATGTATGATTCAACTGAGATTCCTGCATTGCAGGGGGTTGGACTGTGTTACAAAGATGTCTGCAAATGTGACATGAAGGCAGGCAACACTAACCCCGCCATATGGAAATCCTTTGTAGACGATCACAATGCTTGGAGACAGATAGACAGGCCGTGTATCCACAGCAGTGATTAGAGGAGGAAGACAGCTGGGAGAACAGAGAGAAAAAACGCCATGATGTACCTGTAGCAGCAAAACCAGATGCCTTCATATGCCCCACCTGCAATAAAATGTGTGTCTCCTGTTTTGGTCTCTACATCCACAGCCAGAGAGGGGTAGAGCAGCAAGCCCTCGACTGCACCTTCAGACCTGCCAGCTCCTGTCAAACAAGCTGGAGTACAGTAGTTGGCTTTTACTTTTTTTTGTTACACCAACTCCTGGCTGGTGCAGCAGAGGAGCCTGAATAAGGGAAATAATCTAGCCCAGATCCAGTGCATCCATAACCACCGCAATGCCCCTTTTGGAGTCTCCCGTTAGTCACCTACCTGCACTTTCAGTGGACACAGTAGGGGCCTCCACTGTACATCCCAACCCCACCCCACCTAATCATAATGCCCTCAAGCAGCACTTCTCAGGGGGTTAGAATCATACCCTTAATAAGTGAAAATAAATAATGTAACGATAGGGAGCTACATGCCAAGCAACCTGTATTCTCCTTGGTGAGTAACCACCCCAGTCTATGGGTACCCCAGTCTCCCTTAATGGATTTATTTCTTGATTGTCTTTTCCACATCCAGTCCAGAAGAGCAAGCTTTCGGGTCTCTTTCACTGTGAATGCTTAGTGCTTTTATAATCTAGGATTGATTCATACTCCAAAGTCAAAAGGTGGACATTTGGAAATTATCTCTTAAATGACCTAGACTTTCCACAGCATATGAAACAGCCAATTCAATTATTCTAAAAGAGTCTGAGAAATGCTTCCTTTGAATATATTCAGTGCATACCAATAGAATACTTATTTTTATTAACCAAGGCAAGCATTTTGAAGGGGGGAGGGGAAACACCACCCGTAAAATCAAATGGATTTTTCCCTGGTTTAAGAAACGTGTCTACATTAAAAACTAGGATTATATCAGAATGAATGCACTTGATCTATTTTATCATGCAAGACAAGTTTCAATGACAAACAGAGAGAGAGAGATTTTTCATAGCACAGTTTTACTATAGTTTTCAATATGGTATTGCTGTGGACCTATGCTGGGCAACCATTTTACAACCTGAGGGCCACATTTTCTTCTGAGCAATCTTCCTGGAGTCACATGTCAGTGGTAGACAGGACTAGAGGCAAAAGTGTGCAGAGCAATGAATGTAAATTTTACCAGTGTACAGTAGATTAAATTTCCAAACATACTTACAAGCCCCTCTTTAGCCTCCATCCAGACAAGTAACAGGCATTATCAGAGTTCAAGGACATACTCCAGCCAGGCACAAAACTAAAACACAGTGAGGGGTGCAGCCCAATGAGTTGGGGTGTGGCTGGAGAGGAGGTATGGCCAGGCAAAGAGGCCTGGGTGACCATATTTGGATCCTTCCAATGGAAGCAACAAATAACAAAAGTGTCTTACAAGTTAATAATTTGCATGGTGATTGCATTATTGTCCTTCTCTTTGGAATATTCTCCAGTGAACTAACTGCACAGAAGTTATCACTGTAAAGAGGTAATACTCACATTTATAAGCACAAGGCCTGAAGCTCAATAATTGACTTGTTAATGCAGAATTATATGTAAATTTCAGCTTTATCTCAAGAGAGGGAATGGGCCCATTATGTGCTTTGTTTTATTTCCCCTTGGGACTTCAGCTTTGTCGGAAGCTTCTCCACTCTGAGACTGGTTCGAGTTCCCCAAATAAAGTTTCACCTATTATATGCGTGTGCCCTGTGACCTTAGAATTCTTATAACACCTGGAACCTATGGGTATAGGTCACTTCCCACATGGTGGGAGAAATAACCTGAGTGTGGAAAGGTGGGATGTAAATTATTGTAATAAGTACTGTATATACTCGTGTATAAGCCAACTTTTTCAGCACATTTTTTATGCTGAAAAAGCCCCCCTCAGCTTTTACAGTGGTGCCCCGCAAGACGAACGCCTCGCAAGACGGAAAACCCGCTAGACGAAAGGGTTTTCCGTTTTGGAGGTGCTTCGCAAAACGAATTTGCTTAATGTCTTGCGATTCCTGGGGTTCCCCCCCCCCTTTTCCCCAAGCCCCTAAGCCGCTTAACAGCTGTTCGCTAAGCCGCTTAACAGCTGATCGCTAAGCCGCTTAACAGCTGATCTAAGCCGCTTATCAGCTGATCTAAGCCGCTAAGAGCCTTTTAGCAGCTAATCCGTTAATCCCTTAAGCCTTTAATAGCCGCTAATAGACTTTTAGCAGCTAATCCGCTAATCCCTTAAGCCTTTAATAGCCGCTAATAGCCGCTAAACCGCTAATAGCGCTAATCCGCTAATGGGCTTGCTTCGCAAAACGAAAAAAAACGCAAGACGAAGAGACTCGCGGAACGGATTCTTTTCGTCTTGCGAGGCACCACTGTACTCGAGTCAGGGTCCTACCCAAGCACATTTCCAGTGGAAGAGGCTGTTGTCAGAGGAGGAAGAGGAACGAGCAGCCTGAAAGCAGCCCTTTCAGGCTGCTCCTTCCTCCTCCTCCTTTGCCGCTGTAGGCGGCAGCAGAGGAGGAACAAGCAGCCTGAAAGCAGCCCTTTAGGGCTGCTTGTTCTTCCTCCGCCGCTGCCGCCACCAGCCTCTGCCTCTCGGCAGCACCCTAGGTAGGCAGGGGGATGGGAGGGGCTGGGGGGGAGAGAGAAGCCCCCTCTGCCATGTGCACATGCGTGCGAACACACACACGCACTCCGGCCCACCAGGAGGTTTGTGGTGTGGTGAACCGGCTTATACTCGATTCAATAAGTTTTTGCAGTTTTTTGTGGTAAAATTAGGTGTCTCGGCTTATATTTGGGTCAGCTTATACTCGAGTATATACGGTAATTATAATAAGTGTGGAATGGTTGCTCAGCACAAATTGCCCTATGATTCTAAAAAAATCATAGTTTGCAGTGTATGAGTCTTCCTTTAAACTAGGCCTTTAAGTGATTTGCCAATGTCATGCAGAGCCCAGTTCACACTAGATCAGGCTTCCTCAACCTCAGCCCTCCAGATGTTTTTGGCTTACAACTCCCATGATCCCTAGCTAGCAGGGCCAGTGGTCAGGGATGATGGGAATTGTAGTCTCAAAACATCTGGAGGGCCGAGGTTGAGGAAGCCTGTACGAGATGCTGTCTGCACAGTGGATAGAAATGTGTGCGTGAGACAGCACCACTCCTGGCAAAATGTATGAACTATGTCGGTGCTTCCCACTTTCAAAAATGGATTTGAGACTGTGTTTAGGCCTTAATTTTTATTTGAAAGCTAGCATAGAACAGAAACTGCTGCCAGCTTCTTTCCCTGAAGTGGATTCCTTCAGCATGAAAAAGGACTCCCCCTGCTGGTCTTGCATGACTGATCTAATAAAGACAGGGCACTATAAACGATAGGCTCAGTAACCCGTTTGCATACTCGAATGGGTTCCGTTTTCCTTTTTGGAAGTGAAAAATTAAGTATCATTCATAGTACAATGCTTATTTGTGTTCCTTTCCTTCCTTCTACTTCCCTAACATGGAACCTTCAAGTGTTGTATGTGAGTTGTTTGAGTTATTGTTGCTTGAGTTACTATTAATAATAATAATAATTTTTTTAAAAATCCAATGTCTGATTTTCTTGTCCTTGTACTCTCTTTTTTCTCTCTCCCCCCACCCCCTCGTTTCCATACTTCTCAGGCCAATACTCACTCCCAGCTAAGCAAGTGATAAACTGTGATAAGTACAGGTGTGAGAGTCAGTTTCAAGCCCATTTCCTTTCCTTTCTGTGTGTGCATGTGTAAGATATCTGTCACTAACGCCAAAGCATTTTAACCATTTCACCAAGTTTTCACCATCTCAGTAGTCATGCCCACCCTGTGGAACGCCCTCCGTTCAGATGTCAAGGAAATAAACAACTATTTGACTTTCATAAGAAATCTGAAGGCAGCCCTTTTCAGGGAAGTTTTTAATGTTTGATGTCGCATTGTGTTTTAATTTGTTGGAAGCCTCCCAAAGTAGCTAGGATAACCCAGTCAGATTGATGGGGTGTGTGTGTGTGTGTGTGTGTGTGTGTGTGTTTCACTCGTAAACAACTACCATGTCTAACAGAGAGGAGGGCAGAATGAGAGAGCATATCTACCAATGGCAGAGTGGGCCAGAATTTTGGTGGGGGTCAGAACTGGCCCCTGACCTGGTAGTAACAGCCTAGGAGTGCAAAGCATAGGGAAATGCACGTTCAGTGGCACACATCAATTGAAGCCCATTTTCTTCCTCTTCCCAAGAGGGGGACTTCTGATTAAGGGATTATAAAGAAATTGGATTTGCGGTATGTCTGCTTTATCATTAGATATTACCAACTCACAAACCCAAGGACCCTTTTGGTGTTAAGGGGAGTTTGCTCCAAGACCAAAAGGATCATGAGGGTGAGGAGAGCTGGGTGCCTCCTCTCAAGTCCAGTCCCTCGAATTCCCCTGGGAATTCTTACAAGGTCCTAGGCTGTGAAAATATATGTTGCTGCCCAGATACATCAGTAGCTTTGCCATGCAGAGGACATATATGTTCTGCTAATTTGGAAGAGACAATATTAATCTACTAAAATGTTTAATTAATACAGACACAAGGACCCCATTATCCTATGCAGACTGACTTTTATAATGTGTAGTATATCATTATGGATATAGTTCAAAGACAAGTTTAGCACAAGTGATACTTGGATTTTTAAAATCCAATTATCCACAGCTTTGTCTGGGTTAATCAATCTGCCAGGTGTAAAGCCTGCGTGAAATTATAGATATGTTGAGCTGCTTAATGATAAGAAGTAGGAAGAGCCTTTGTCATCGATACTTAAGGAAGAAGGTTGGTGACATCAGAGCACCAATTTCAGGATCCCACCCTGCCTCCAAAAGTTAATTTCTCATCCTCTACACCTCGATATCTGATACTAGCATTGCAGCACAAGCTAATTCTCCCTTTCCTATGTCATTTTGTATAAAGTTGAGATTAATTTCATTTTATCATCTGACAAAGTATCAGCCATGGTTGCACAGAGAACTCTTGGTGACTCACCTGGTTGCCACCCACAGAAATGATCTGGGGTGACTAACAACACACAACAAAGAAAACCAAAAAATTATGGACAATTAACATGCAAATTTCTGTTTTGTAAACAGAAGTCACAGGGAAGTCTGAGCAGTCTCTGGACCATGCAGAGAATTTTAACTATCTCTCTCTGCCATTGTTTGGGGGGGGGGGAGTCACCTCTCTGAAGCGTCAATTTGCATTTAAAAAGGAACTTCCATTAGCTTCTGTTTACATAACAAAAAATGTGTCCATTAATTGCATTTAACATCTTGTTTGGCCTGAAAGGAGGCAGACCAGCTTTCAGGCTGGCACACATACAAACTATCTGCTGCCACCCAATCCCTTCAGCTAAGACTAGCTGAATCAGGGGTCCTGAAGATCTGACAGTCAGGATTAAAGCTGATGTAGTTCCATGCATACCTTGCTTAGCTACTTAAAACTGGTTAGAGGTATAAATAGCACTCTGACTACCCTCTTAGAAGCTGAAAACCAGAAGACCCATATTTAAGAGTTGCACTTGACCCTATTTCCTACCAATACTAGTTACGCCGTGCAGGCAGTTTGGGATGATAAAATGTATATTTATCTAAGTTCCCAAATAGATGTTTGCCTTACGTAGCCCAGGGGTATGAAATAGGATCAGTTTTAAAGGGGGGGGGGGGCAAAACAAAATTCTACACCATTTGTGAGAAAATGCACTTGTTAAGTCCTTAGCTTTAAGTGCACTTCACTTAGATGCAGGGAAACAGAGGGACAGGTCAACATAGAAAATAAAGCAACTCCATAGACAGCATTAAGGTTAAATCCAAACCATACATTTAAAGCACATGGCTTCCTCCAAAGAATCCTGGGAACTGTAGTTTGCTGTGGATGCTGGGAATTGCAGCAGTGGGGGGGGGTAAACTACAGTCCCCAAGATTCTTGGGGGAGGGGGGTATGATTTAAATATGCTTTGCGTGTGTGGTGTAGAAATAACTTAAGTATTGTGGCAGAAATCTAGCACACAAGGTTCTGGAAACTCTTACCCAGCTGACAGGAGGAGTATAATGATACAACAACAGATGAAACATCTAGCATGTTGGTTTATAATAATAACCATTATTTCCTTAAACCTACCCATCCCTCTAGTATGAAATAAAAAAGGTGACCTCTTTTCTTGCTAGTTGCTTGAAAGGCCAAAAATAACATTTGCAAAGGTACAGAAGAGTCCATTTATCTGTTTGCTTGTTTTGAAATAGTCATCAGGAGATTCCCCAGTTGGAGGGCAGAGGGAAGGGTACCATTGGCATGGTTGAACTGTGCCCATAAGGACAGAGACCAGAATGACCACAAGGGCTTAAGGACATCCATCATATAAGAACCAAGGACATTTGGAAAAGGGTTAAAAATGCTATAGTAGGCTATGGGGATAGAGGTACTGAATTTTCCAGCGCCATTAAGAATATAAGAAGAGTTTTGCTGAATTGGACCAAAGGTCCATCTAGTCCAGGCATCCCCAAACTTGGCCCTCCAGGTGTTTTGGGACTACAACTCCCATCATCCCTAACAGGACCAGTGGTCAGGGATGATGGGAATTGTTGTCCCAAAACATCTGCAGGGCCGAGTTTGGGGGTGCCTGATCTAGTCCATCATCCTGTTCTGACAGTTGTTAACCAGATGCTTATAGGAAAGCCAAAAGCAGGAGATGAGCAATGCCAGCTACTGGTATCCAGAGGCATATTGCCTCTGCAAGTGAAGGAAGAAAATTGTCAGCATGGCTAGTAGCTATTGCTAGCCTTACTCTTAATGAATCTGTATAATTTTCTGATACTACTTACAGGATGCAATCCTATACTGTATTTGAAATACGATGGCTTAGGGGGTATTGGAAATGATGACTGATGAACTCATATTGTGGCGGCATCTCTCCTCCTGGTGTGATTCATGTAGAATTACACTGTCCAAGTCATGTGTTACTTACAAGCTAAATGACCTGGAAGGATGAGAGATTTTATAAAAAATACCTAAGCAGAAATCAGTCAAAAAGTTACCCCTTATCTAATTAATAATTATATTTATCAACTTCCCCCAGCACAAACTAAGATCAGGGTGGGAGAGCAGTTTGGTCAACTGTATATCTGGGTATATGTGCACTGTGGTAGCTTACTAATTGGAAAAATCAAAGGCAGGGAACCTATGGCTAGCCAGGCATTGCAGGACTACACAATCATCAAGACTGGTGATGCTGACTGGGGCTGATGGAAACTAGAGTTGTACAATGTCTGGCAGACCATGTTCCACATCCCTGTGGTAAATTGTTGACTGTCTTCATCTTTGGTATTATAGTAAGCATGTCTGGGGAAACAATGAAATGGCAGGGTAGGCCAGCAAATATATAACTAGTGGACAATGTGTCTCAAGGCCACCACAGAAAAACAGTGACTTTTGAGACCTGAAGGTAAGTTGAAATGCTTATGAAATAGCCTTTCTCTGCTGCTATGGTTCAGTAGTTAAGTCTGAACAAAACAGAACTCTTTCATCCTTGGCACTTGGTACACAGGGCAAAGCATGGAGGGGGGGGGTATCTACTGGGCATTTCTCTTTTAAAGAGCAGCTGGCATAAAATTAAACAGAGAGAAAGACATTCTGCTTGAAAGCATGCATATATTGATTCACTGTATTTTGGACTTTGGGACATTATCTAGCAAAACTGTCTTTTTGGCAGTCCATCTGCACAGGCAGTTTCTTACGTTTGACATTACTGTATCTTCACAGTGACATCACACTCTTTACATGATGTGTGGGGAGCTTTTTCAGTTCAAGGGTTCCCTCACCGGGAATATTTTGGACTTGCCAGTGGTAGGCATGATCAGAAGTAAAAGTAGGTGGGGACAGAGGTATAAGTGGCCAGAGCAACTGGATTGAACTCTTAATCTTTGTACATTTTATCAGTTCGAAGTTTTTTGCATCCACAACCATAAACCCATAAATCTCTCCATCCAGGCACACAAGAGGCATTGCCAGAGTTTACAGACACTTTCCAGCCAAGAAAAAGCCCTTGAGGTGGTTTCAGAAAAGGGTTGGTGCTGAGTGTGGCCTGGGAAAAGGCGTGACGTGGGGAGAATCCCGAGGGTCAGACAGAGAGGCATGGAGGGCCACATTTGCTGCCTGGGCCTGAGGTTGCTTTACACCAACATGCTTAAATGGAATGGCTAGGACCGGAGAGTCTTAGACTCTCTTAAGACTGAAGGTAAACAGATGCAGCCTACACTCCTTGATTGTAATAGCCAGGAGTGGTGAAGAAATGGGGACAAATAAGTACAGTATCACCTACTTTAACCCAAACTGGTTTCTCTAATTACACATGCAATCAGTGGTGGCACAAGTGTCACTTAAAATACAGCTGCCTAATTGGGTGAAGTGGTTAGCAGCCAACAAATAGATATTCTTGGTAGCATGAGTCCACAGAGCTGTATTGCTGATAGGCAGATACCAACTCGGAGTATGATGATCAGATATCTGTCCTAAGGGCGATGAGGAAATGGGTGCAGTTGCAGAGCCAGAGATCTGATGCTCATCAAGACCCAACAGAGGTGTTCCAGCTCTGTGACTGTTCTACATCGCAAGGATGGTGCAACCCCTAGAACCTTCCACCTGTGAAGAAACTGAGCAGTTGCCAGAGGCTGAAGCTTGTCTATGGGAGGATGCTGCGCAGAAGACAAATGCACTTGCAACAGAACACAGCCCTGTGCATTGGGTGGGGGGCAGCTGGTATACTTGCCCAGAACCTTGAAGGGCTAAGCCAGCTGGAGGCGGGGCTGCTATCTTATGTTACTGAAGTGGTTGCCTTTTTGTTTGCATTTCTAACTTTATATAGTTCTTCCTGTTCCCCTCTCTCTTCCTTTGACCTGTGCTGGATGAAGACGTGCCTCTGCTTGCTTCAGCTTCAGGCAGGTGCCTGAAGCTGGTTATACTGTAAATTTAAGTATTTTGCCTGCATAGATTTTGCTGCTGTCATTGCTATGAACCAACACATGATTATAAATTAAGTAACTCTTATTTTTAAACTTACTTCCCAGGTTGTTGCCTGATTCTTTATTAAGCTGGGTAAGAAAGGGGAGCCCGCTTACTTCATAGCTGGACTTGCTCCAAAAAAGGCTTTACAGCATAATTCCTATGCTTAATTTTGCTGCCAAGGATGGGCTTTTAAAACTCTGTTCAACCCACACACATGGGTGCCTGGAGGTATAGATTGCAATTAAAATATCCTCTCCTACTCATTTAAACCCATAGAGGAGACAAAGGAAAGAAAACTGGAGGCAGGGATAAATAGGGGGAGGCTATACATTAATTTCAGACAACTACAAATACTTAGGCTTAATTATAGTAGGGTATGTAGGCAACCTTCTGCTTATTTTATGTAGCTCCTTTAAGATATGGTTTCAGGAGAAGAGAAAAGTGGATCCATTGCTAAGCACTTTCAGGGTCTTCTTGTAACTGCTGTGTCAGCATCTTCCAACATAAGCACATCCCATTTAGTTTTGCTCTCTCTGGAGTGGAGAAAGTGTTAATTGTCCAGTCCAGAGATAAAACTGACATATTTTGCAATGCCTGGACTGGAAAGGGAGAACGAGTTCCAGGTCAGAGATCTTGATATGCAGCAATTTCTGACTACTAGTTACTCTGGCACAAGAGCTCACTGTCTATTTCCGCAGTCCTTAAAATGAGAGAGTGAGTAGTCCATTAGGGAGGTGCTGAGGAACAGCAGTTTTTCACAAGCAGCTGACATTTACAATTCTCAGTTGAGATTTTGTTTCATATGCAAAATAAGCGATGACAACAGAAAATATGGACAAATGCGATCCACAGTGTTAATCTATACAAATTAAGAACGGAGATCACAAATTAGGAGTAATAATAACAATTAGGAAGCTGTGGCAGCAAGTATATCTGCCCTGTTGGCTCACCTTGGTGGTTTCTATTCTAGGGCCCCTAAAAGTATCCAGAAAAATTCTGGCAAGTTATACCTTGTGTCTTCAGCTGCTTCTGCAGTGTAAATGGGGCTTTTTAGTTTTTTGTTCACAAAGCAATGCAGAACTGAGATTTGTGAACTTTATTTTATACAAGAAAGATGATCTGATGAGAATAAAATCGTTTTAGAAAACATCACTTATTTCACCTTCTTCCGTAAAAGATTGTGTAGATTAATTGTAACTTCAACATCTTTATTCATGAATTGACTCATTTCTGAGTACCTGCAGCTGTAAATAATAATAATAAAAACCTGCAAAATTGTACCAATATCCTACTGTGTGTATTGGCAAAACAAAGCCCTTGGAGAAATCAATGAGCAACTTGCATAGCAAATCAGTAATCTTTTCCATAAAGGATATAAAGAACTACAGTTAGAATTGTATGTTGTTAGGAGTCTGTCATAGCTTATGGCCAAGGTGACTCAGGCAGGGGTAAATTGGACTACTAATCAACTGGATGCATTGCTTGAAGGAGACATATAAAAGGGGGAGTTTTGTAGGCAGTATGAAGAGAAAGAGAGGTTTGGGACTGGTCTCTGCAGCTGGTGATGAGTCTCAGATCTGGCCTCTCTAGAATGATTCAGGAGTGCTGTCCACTTGGCCATCAATAACACCATATTCAAGTCATTAAGAGTAGTGAATGCCAAGCAACTTTGGAACTTAGCATGCCAAGTGACTCAGTGACCAATCACCATCTGCATCTAAGTTAAGTGTCATCCATTTGTTTATTTAATTTCTTTAACTAATTTAACAGGGACCCAACAAAGGCATGGTATGCCAGAAGCTGAAGGGTGTGTGTGTCAGGAGCAGGATCTTAAGGGTGATAAGCTTATAGGAGCCTAGTTTTAGGTCTACTCTAGCAATATAGCCTTGCAGTAAACAGTAACCAAAAACCTAGGCTGTGTACACATTGCCAGCTTAAAACACAGCTAGGTCATTCTGCAGATCAAAGCTGTATTTCCTAAGAAACAACAGGATAGATAGAGAATATACATGGACTGTGGCTAATGCGTTTACAACACCTCCCAAACCAGCAGTGGATAGATGGATTTATACATACATACAATTTGTATGTCGCTTAATCAAAGTTATATCTAAGCAATGTATGGAATACCCAACACAATAAGACTAAAACTTCAAATATCATACAGCAGGCTAAATCAATCTGAAGTTAATGGTTCAATGGAGACTTTCCTCCCAATGCAAGAAGCAGCTCTGGGTTTCTCCCCCCAGTATCACAGCACAGGGTGGGGAGGACTACCGGTAAATTCCCCCTCCCCTCATAGTCCTGATCCCACGACATTCAGGCAATTAATGTCACATCTAGTTTGGCCATCTAGCATATGCTTAAAATATATTATGGAACTTCTTAATTTTGACTGGATCATTCACATTTGTTTTTATATGCTGTTGCCCCACCCTGAGCAAAAAACTTATGTATATAGGACAATGGTGGGGAGCAAGCAGTTTTTGGTCTATTTTTGGCCTAATGGGACAGATCTTTATCTCCCCAACCCCAGAAGACCGACTTTGACAGGTGGGCAGGACCTCCACCTATCAATCATCTGATGCAATCTTGATGTCAGGTTATTGACAGGTAGGTCCCACTCACCTGTCAAAGTTGGCCTATGGAATCAGGGGAGATACAGCACAAAGCAGGATGGAATTCCTTGTTCATCAGCTAATACATGGGGAGTTCAATCCTGCTTTCTGCAAGAGCATCCCCCCCCCCCCACATCACATAAAAGGTCAAGTGTGGAGCAAGCAGTTGTGGTCTCAGTAAATGGCTTCACAGACTAAATGGGAAGACTTAGCAGGCCACATCTGACCTACAGGTCAGAGGTTCCCAACACCTGATCTAGGAGCACAACCATATGTTGCATTGACCTCTTTTATTTGAAATAGGGAGTAAGCAGAAGAACTTTAGGAACTCCTTTTTATCTCGAGGCATATCCTATTCATTTCCTGTCATTTCTGGCCCAGCTTATCTTCTAGCTAGTTTCAATGGGCCCATTCTGCATGCCTCTCCTCCCCTTAGGTATTCAAATTCAGAGAAATCAAATAAAGAAACAGCTAATTATTCTGAACCATGGAGGCAGGCACTCATAACTCAATGGGAATGGCACTTTCATTAAACACTATGTTCTGTGTGTCTTCAGGAAATGGTTTTAATAAACCGATCTAAAGGGATTAATATTGTTTACTCATAAGCACAGCTTGTGGCTGATCTTATGATATATCCTCCAGTCTTTCCCCAGCTCTTGAAGTGATTTCAGCCATGTCAGCTTCCTATAACTTACAAAGGAATCAACACTGGCTGTTCCTTCCCAAGTATACATATGGCTACAAGTGCCCACAGGGGAAAACTACACAGAGCATATAAAATGGACTTTAATATCACAGCACACCTTTTGGGATGCATGTCTAATTTGTTTTAAACATGCAGAAAAGCTGACAAGCTACTTTTTTTGTTTGGAGAACTACTGTAAGCAGTGCAGTCGGATGCAAGGAAAGGAACTCAAACTGATGCAGCCTATCTGTATCACCCCCCTTTCCCCCTCCAACTTTATTTATTTTATTCTCTTAAAAGGGCATTGCTGCTTTTTATTTTCCACTTTCCCTATTCATTTCTTAAACACTGTAAATGAACTGTATAGATGGGAAATCAGTTCCAGCGCAAGGGCCACATGACATTGGTGGGTGAGGTGAGAGACAAAAAAAATTTTTAAAAATGGATGTAAGATGGATTTAACATTTGTACAGTAGGCTTCATTCCAGCTTACAAAAGCCAGGGTTTCTACACATACACCTCTCCATCCAGGCAAGCAAGAGGTATTACCACAGGTCAAGGGCACATGCAGGACCATATCCACAATGTTGTAGGGCCTTCAAAAGTGTGCCACCCTGAAGAAATGCATGTTCAGCTTTCATTTATAGAAAATTCATAGAAAATTAATTCATAGAAACTGCTTTTTATATATACAATAACCGTATAACGCTTGGGATGATGCCTAGAAGTTCAACCCACCCCTTATAAACCAAACATTATCTTGTCCATTGATTTCAATGGGTGTATCCTAAATATTACTTAATTGGCTGCGACCTAATGTTATTAAAGAGTCCCTCTGCCCCCATTCCTTAGGACCGTGGCATCTCTTATTTGAACTGGCAAAGGTATGTTAAGCAGAGTGCAAGGCTGTTTAGGAACTAGCATACACAAGCACAGGACAGGATAAGTGTTCTTCTATGAGCTACTGAGCTGTCTGTTTGGAGAGTAACATTTGCATTAAATGGCATGCATATAAAGCAACACTGCTGTGGATTCTAACTGCTGGATTCTAAGATTCAAGTGATCTTAAGTAACATTAAAATTGGCTCAGTGGAGATTTTGAGCTGTTTTGTTTCCTATCATTTAGATAGTGAAAAGCAGCAGTGGAGTACGGTAGATTATGTGCCTGGAAATTCTTGCAGTGTATAGAATTTCCTTTCCTGCCACCTTTTGGCCACTTTCAGAACAACATCTCTTGCTATATATAAGATTCCTAATCATAGATAATACCTGCTACTGTAGAGTCATCCTATTTTAGAAGCTATAAAATACTCCGAAACATATCTTAAGTTTTGGATCCTCAAAAAAGCAGGCCAGACCGGCAAACAAATGAAAACAAGACAAACTTAACATAAGGAGATGTGAACAGAAAATCAGAAGCAAAATACAGTGGTACCTCGGGTTAAGTACTTAATTCGCTCCGGAGGTCCGTTCTTAACCTGAAACTGTTCTTAACCTGAAGCACCACTTTAGATAATGGGGCCTCCAGCTGCCGCCGCACCGCTGGAGCACGATTTCTGTTCTCATCCTGAAGCAAAGTTCTTTACCCGAGATACTATTTCTGGGTTAGCGGAGTCTGTAACCTGAAGCGTATGTAACCTGAAGCGTATGTAACCCGTGGTACCACTGTATAGCTACTAAATTACAAAAAAGAGATGTGAATGAAATTTTAGCATAGTTCAGTTCTGGTCACTCAACTACATAGCTACAAGCAATAGGATTTTTTGGTACTTTTTTTCATTCAGTAGGAAACACTGAACTTAATAACTTAATGCAAATCCATTGTGATCACATTTACCCAGACCTGAGCCTGCCTCACCTTTTTGGTCAAGATGTGGTGACCTTCTAGATGAGGTTCTGTCTGCAGCTGTCTTCCAAAGCTGGATGATGTTCATGGTAATGGGCGTACCAAACCTGCATGCCACAAATTGAGAGCCACCATGAACCAGCTATTTTCCAGCTATGTCCCTCTAGTGACTATACATACTATAACTTTGTGAGTAGGCCCTGAGAGTACTCCGTTAAAAACACCTGATTTTGGGATAACATTATCCTGCTCTGCTGGGCCTTGGGGCTCACATAGCAAGTAGAAGCAGTAAAACTGTGTTCCTTTCAGGCAAGCTGAGTCAAGCAAAGTCAGGTCTCTTTAGGCAGATGTCAGGAAAGACAGTATCATAGATAGCACCCACTGGGCGCTGCTGGCTGACGTCCCACCCCCTCACTTTAGTTTTTGAGAAACGACTCAGCAGAGGGTTGAGGCAATCAAAGTATTTGTGCAGGCTGGCAAAGTCTGCACTGCAGTTTCCTACACCTCCTTGGGAATGTTAGCTGTGTTTTCTTAAAAGTCCCTTAGCTAATTATTCAGTTGCTAGTTTCCATGATGCAGAGGGGATGGGGGCTCACTTTCTGTTTCTGGGGAAGATGGAGACACACATCCTCGGACAAAGAGAGAGCACAGGAAGATGTGCTGTGCCCCACCCACCCCATGTGGGACAGCCTGTTTTCCTCCAGATCCAAACTGTCACTGTATCCTTTAAGAGGGACAATGCATAACATCCTCCCTCTCCAAGTTCTAATAATTTCTCCTCCTCCTTCTCTGAAACCCTTCCCTCTGCTCTACTAAGATAAGGTTATCAATTAAGGAATGCAATTCCCTTTTCTCCAATCCCAGGTAATAAAACTATTCTTCTATAAGAAAAATTCCAAGGAATTGTCAAGGCTTGTTGTAACTAGGAAACACTCTTGTATGTCATTTTGAAACCTGGTCTTTTCAGTCTGTTAACATTTCATTTTCAAATATTAGCTCATAGGCAACCCCTTTAGTGTCAAGAATATCCCTGATGCAGGTAATTTTCAAAATTAAATAGCCATATTTCATGGAGCGTGAGGTACTATGGATTATTTTGATGACTATATCAGACCCTTTACCTTACTTTTTCAAAATTCTGCTTGTGGTTTTGAAAGCACAAATCCTTTTATTATGATGGGATTAGGACACATAACTTTCAAAATGTAACTTTGAAAACACAGGCAACGTTTTGAAATTAAGGGAGGCTGTGATGCTAGACTGCAGTACTTCTTTAGTGTACACATAGCCATGAATTGTTTTGTGAAGGGTTACATAATTTTACATACTGATTATGGTCTGAAGGCACATAACTCAGTGATCTAACTAAAGCTAAATTAGTCTAGTACTTAGTTGGGAGATCCCAATGTATACCACCTTGAGTTTTATGGAAGAAAGGAGACATATAAATGTAAACAAATAAAATGCAGAGACTAGTTGCCCATAGAAATTAATGGAGAGATCCAGTATTTTACCACAGCTGTGACTGAGCAGCAGGTGTTCTATCTACAAAAAACAAAAACATCCTCCACCCCAAAAGGTAGTAGCAAAGACAGCAGTTGCTACTAGGGACTGTACATAAGTAATATGAACAGGCCTCTATTCACAGGCTTACAAAAGCATGACACAAACAGCAAGGAGATATGGAAGGAGGAGGAACTCTTTGCACATGCAGGTGAGACTAAGAGGAAGTGAAAAGAACTATAGAGTGTTAACTTAGTAATTAATATGATTGTAGCTTCCAGGATGCTTATTGCAAAAACATTTTTAAAAATGGAACTCTATTAAGACTTGTATTTTAACAGCATAGCATCATAATGTCTGGAATGTAATTATCATAAACATAATTGTAGAACTTGTTCATAGTTGAGCAGGAAATATGACTGAAATTCAAATGTTTGTTAATGTTAATGTTTGTTAATGTTTGGAGTAACAGGGGCTTTAATTATCCTGAAGTCCATCAATAGGCATTGCATTTCTGTGAAGTCACTGGGTTGAAGCCAGACTCAGTTGGTCACTCTTAAGTCCTATTGAAATCAATGGTATTTGATAGAAGCATAACATAATTTTTATTTCTATGTAGTTTAATAAAGTTGACAGAAGAGCGGACAGCAGTACACTTAAGTTAAGCTACAAGAAGACCTGGTAAGCAAGATAGCATAATAATCATCATAGTATAAGATGAAAGTTTGAAGTGCAGCTGCTGTCAACAGCAGGAGTGGGGAACCTTTGCCCCCACCAGATGTTGAGGAACTATGACTCCTATCATACCTGGCCATTGGTCATTTTTGCTAGAGCTGATTGGCGTTTTAGTTCAGCAAGATCTGGAGGGCGAAAGGTTCTCCACTCCTGTTTCAGGTCTGCCTGGAAATGCCAAGGATTTAAACCAGGACATTATCCATGGAGAACATGAGCTCCGCCACTGTGCTAAGTCTCTTCTACAGTATAAAATCTCTACACTACTGGTCTTCACTGGTAGGTTCTGATCCACTATTGGGTCCCAACCTGATCTAAGGTGGGTCTCTACAGTAGCATTGTTACCATACAAATATATGGTAAAAAAGAAGAAGAAATGGATCCCCAATGCAGGTTTAGGTCAAAATTGGGTTCCAGGTCAGAAAAGGTTGAAGACCACTGCCTTATACTATGATTTAGACATGGATAGAACAGATACATAAGCAACATACATAACTCCACTGTTATCTCTACTTTGTCACTAAGAAACCAGAATAGTTAACTGGATCAAAAGCTGAAGAATGTTCACAGAGAAAAAGAACAGAAAAAAGTCCTTGCAGCTTAACATATAGGAGCTCATTAGGAATTTTACACAGAGCAATCTCAGTAAAATGAAGAGGTTGAAAATAGCACTGGAATGCGTAAAACATGGAACAGGAAGGGGCGGGGGAAGAGGCCTTCACAATAGACAAGTCACTTGAGTAGTCTAAAAATGAAAGAGAGAAGATGACCAGATTATAATTTTGCACTACGAAGTATGTCTCTATCTGAAATGAAAGCCAGTGTGAATTTCAACAATACTCTCCTCCAGGAAGGACTTAGTTATCTTTTTTATTTGTTTGTATGTTTTTATTTGTTTGTATATAAGCAAGCTCTAAGGTCTGAAGAAAGTCTGAAATTCTGGTTAAAACTTTTTCCGGCATTATTGTATAATACAGTATAGCATAGTATAGTAACAGTATGTTTCTTTCTGGAGCAAAGCTGTGGTATATCCAAGTCATGTATCCATTTGATTTACATTATTATAATAAAATATAGAATATTTGTGTCAATCTTTGGAATTTGGGGTCCTTTCCAAAAATCTAGGAAAGGGATTATTATAATATTGCACACTATTGACTGTGGCAAACTTAAAGTACACCCTTGTAGTAAAATCTCTAAAGGTCCCTATTTCATTCTTAATCACAAAAAGCAAAGGTGAAATTACAGTGATAGTAATTACAGAAATAGTGAACTGCAGATGAAAAAGAGTTTTCTCATTTTTTACTATGCCAGGGAAGCACTCAGAGGTTTATTAAGATATTAAGTAACGTGTTTGCCAAAATAAATATTGAAACTGATCCCAAACTATGTAAACAAACAAGAAATCTAAAACTGCAAATTAAAACCATCACATGTCAGTTAATGAATAACTATTTGGGTTATTCAAGGAGACAAATCTCCCTTAAAAGCTTAAAAATTTTTTATTTTATTTTATTTTATTTAAAAAGCTTAAATATTATCTTACTGAAGAAAATATATCTACCAATATCAAATTGGGCTTGGACTTCAAAATGCACATTTCAGTTACCCAAATCTGTTCTATCAGAAAATGCTAAAAATTGAAACTACCATTTCCATCACTTTTTATAGTTTCCTGACATTGGGTGGGGTGGGGTGGGGGTTGCTGGTCTTTTTCTTCTTTTTTTGTTTATGACCAGACTTGTGTGTTTCTGGGCATTTCATGTATTGCCAGAAATATTTCAAGTTTTTTCTAAGAAGAAAAATGAGGACTCAGCTGAAGCACAAATAGCACTTCTCACTTGGCAGGAAAATGTAGTTCTTCTCATCATGTGGTGTTGTCTAATATGAAATAAGTAGGGAATAAAATGAATATCCCTTTTCTCTGCATGGCACTGCATACTTATATTCACTGGAGCAAATACAAAATGACTAACGTGCTTTTTTAATATAAAAAATATATATTTGGCTGTGATTTCATCAAAACACACAATGATGGCATGTAGATGCTGGCAAGGTTACAATGCACAAAAAAGACTGTTAATGACAATTCTCAAAGGAAGCCACCCAAAAATATCCCTCATCACAATTACTTTAGAATTATTCCTCTCATTGCCACTGTCATCATTAAAACATAGTGGGCGTGTTTTTAATGATGCTGCAGCGCCTGTAGTCTGATGAAATTGGAGGAAACTGTGTGCAGCATTCAACGTTGTCATATAAAAGAAGCTTTGTTTGTCATGTGGAAGGGACATGTCAGTGGCAGAACTCAGGCTTTTGCATGCAGAAAGTCACAGGTTCAATACCTGAAGTTTCCAGGAAGGGCTGGGGAAAACTCCTGATACCCTGCAGAGCTGCTAGTCAATGTAGACCAGGCTTCCTCAACCTCGGCCCTCCAGATGTTTCGAGACTACAATTCCCATCATCTCTGACCACTGGTCCTGCTAGCTAGGTATCATGGGAGGTGTAGGCCAAAAACATCTGGAGGGCCTAGGTTGAGGAAGCCTGATATAGACTATTCTAAGCTAGACTGGACAACAGTCTGACTCAAATAAGACAGCATCCTGTGTCACCCTTTCCCTTTCCTTCATCTTCAGCACTCAGAGCACATGTCTTTTAGAGACAGCTTGGATTTGGTGGAAGCACAATATCCATCATTTTCAATATATTATTTGGATGTTTTCAAGGTGTTCACCCACCCCACAGGAGGAAGGGTGTGCGGTGGGGGCAGTCTACCCCGGGTGTCACCACTGAGGGGGGAGACAAAATGCCGGGTGGTACTCATCGTGGTGCCTGCAGCGTGCCTGGGAGAGATGCGGTGTCTTGGGCGCATGCAGGTTCCACCCTGCCCAAACGGTCCGCCCACTGCCTCCCCTCCCCCCCAACTGTAAGGCAGCTGAGTGGGAGGCAGGCAGACTCCTTGGAGGCCCTGCAGAGCGTCCTACCCTGGCTGGCCCCGCCCCACGGGTGGCTAGCCCCACCCCTGGGTGCACACACTGCCCCCGGCGCCTGATCAGCTTGCTCTGCTGCTGCCCACCTTACAATTTTTTTTGTCTTCCAGTTTTTTGTACTTCTGCCAACCTTGAGGTTCTCCCAAACTTGCTGATATTGCCTTCTTGTGCACAGGTGCTGCCACCTTGACTGTATAAGGAATGGTACTCAGATAATTTAGTTGGTTCTTAGTATATGACCTTCATTCTCAATTTCACTTGGTGGAAATATTCCTGCCTCACTTTTAACCATGGTTTAAATCAGGGACAAGGAATTTCAGGCCCAGGGGCCAAATGCAGCCTTCCAAGTCTCCTAAGGCCACAGCCCTAACCAGCCAAGATGAATTAAGGGTATGAGGTAAAGTCAAGTCAAAAGCAACAGACAAGGTATATACATAAAAGGAACAAAGGAATGATGGTGATGAACTGTCTCTGAAAATGTAAATACAACCAGCAGCCAGTGCCTTTTTTTAATCAGAGCTCACCAGAGCTCTGTTCCGGCAGAGTAGGCGCAGTGAAAATAATGGGCCTAAGATAATCATGACAATTATTTTTAATGAGACAACTCTGAGTAGGAATAACATTGGCTACAACCCTCCATTTCTAGGTAGCTTTGCTTGGGGAATGTAAACAGTTTGCCTTCCATGTTTATTTTCTTCTTCCAATGCTGCTATCCAGGGCCTGCCTTGTCTCCTCCATCAGCGTACAGCTGATGAAAACCCCAAATCAACAATATCAGAAAATTTGAATATTCAATGAAATCAGCAAAACAAGGATTGCAAATAGAGCAATATTGGACCTCTGAGTAGTAGAAGCATGCATATGTACTCAGTACTTGGTTTGGGCCCCTTTTGTATGAATTACTGCCTCAATGCAGCTTGGCATGGATGCTATCAGCCTGTGGCACTGCTGAGGTGTTATGGAAGACCAGGATGCTTCAATAGCAGCCTTCAGCTCTTCTGCATTGCTCGGTCTCATGCCTCTCATCTTTCTCTTGGCAATGCCCCATAGATTCTCTATGGGGTTCAGGTCAGGCGAGTTTGCTGGCCAATCAAGCACAGTAATCCCAAGGGAACTGAACCAGGTTTTGGTACTTTTGGCAGTATGGGCAGGTGCCAAGTCCTGCTGGAAAATGAAGTCAGCATCACCATAAAGTTCGTCTGCAGAAGGAAGCATGAAGTGCTCCAAAATCTCCTGGTAGACGGCTGCGTTGACCCTGGACTTAATGAAGCACAGTGGACCAACACCAGCTGATGACATGGCTCCCCAAATCAACACAGACTATGGAAACTTCACACTAGACTTCAAGCATCTGGCATTGTGTGCCTCCCCATTCTTCCTCCAGACTCTGGGTCCTTAGTTTCTAAATGAGATGCAAAAGTTGCTCTCATCAGAAAAGGGGACTTGGGACCACTGAGCAACAGACCAGTTCTTTTTTTCTTTAGCCCAGGTAAGACGCTTCTGATGTTGCTTCTTGTTCAGGAGCGGCTTGACAAGAGGAATACGACATTTGAAGCCCATCTCCAGGATCCATCTGTGTGTGGTGGCTCTTGATGCACTAACTCCAGCCTCAGTCCATTCCTTGTGAAAGACCCCAACACGTTTGAATGGTCTTTTCCTGACAATCCTCTCCAGGCTGCAGTCATCCCTGCTGCTTGTGCACCTTTTTCTTCCACACTTTCCCCTTCCGCATTTTCTTCTGCAATTACCTTTTCAGGCTTTCCCTCCTTATGGAGGGTATCAATGATGGCTTTCTGCACAACTGTCAGGTCAGCAGCCTTCCCCATGATTGTGCTTCCTACTAAACCAGATTGAGAGACCATTTAAAGGCTCAGGAACCCACTGTAGGTGTTATGGATTGAATAGCTACTGCACCTTTTCACAAAATTTTAATATTCTGAGATTGTTAATTTGGGGTTTTCATCAGTTGTACACCATAATCATCACAATTATAACAAATAAAGGCTTGACATATCTCGCTTTGCATGTCATGAGTCTATCTCATATATTAGTTTCACCTTTTAAGCTGAATTACTGAAATAAATGAACTTTTCCACAATATGCTAATTTTTCGAGTTTCACCTGTATATAGGCCTTTTCTTTATCACCAAAAATCTCCAAATGGCTCACAAAATCAATAGAGACACCATCCAACAATAAATACAAGATACAAAGCAGAAGTAGAGAAAATAGCACAAATACATTCTTAATGGGGGAAACACATGACATATCAATTTGCCCTTAGCTGAACTTCATGGAACAGCTAAAGGGTAAAGAAAACAGATGAACAGAAAGCTACCAAGCTATTATCCAACTGAAAAGTAAACCAATAAATATGTAAAGGATGCACTTCCCTGTGTTATATCAATTGGAACTTTGCTTTCCAAAGAGATAGTGCACCCTCCAACGTGTAATATATTTTACCATTCCTTACTATTCCTGACGAACTCAGATCACTGAAGTCTTTGAGTCAGATCACTCTGAAGTGTTTGAGTCCAGAGCCTTCACAAACATGTGTTACAAACATTGGTGCATCTAAAGAAACATAGTAAAATTAGTATGTACTGTACCAACATTATTCTTCTAACACAGGAGACAGAAATTACAAGTAAATGGTCTCTGTGGCCACAGTTGTGATTCTTCAGGGGTTTGACTTTGCCCCCAGAGGTACACTGCATTGTCTTTTGAGACAGACGGATGCCAACATTATTGTCACTCCCTCTGTTTACAGATGGAAGGGTCATAGCTTAGTGGAAGAGCACATGCTTTGGCATGCAGAAGGATTCAGGTTCAACACCTGGCATCTCTGAGTACAGTGGGGAAAGGCTACTGTCTGAAACCCTGAAGAACCACTGTCCCCAAAACGCTGAGTATTGGGCTAGCAATGCCTCTTGTGCTGTGGTCCTGTGTGAGCGTCTGGAGGCGGTTGGAGGATAGATGGCGGGTAACAGATTGAGGTTGAATCCTGACAAGACAGAAGTACTGTTCTGGGGGGACAGGAGGCGGGCGGGTATGAGGACTCCCTGGTCCTGAATGGGGTAACTGTGCCCCTGAAGGACCAGGTGCGCAGCCTGGGAGTCATTCTGGACTCACAGCTGTCCATGGAGGCACAGGTCAATTCTGTGTCCAGGGCAGCTGTTTATTAGCTCCATCTGGTACACAGGATGCGACCCTACCTGCCCACAGACTGTCTCACCAGAGTGGTGCATGCTCTGGTTATCTCTCGCTTGGACTACAGTGGTGCCCCGCAAGACGAATGCCTCGCAAGACGGAAAACCCGCTAGACGAAAGGGTTTTCCGTTTTGGAGGTGCTTCGCAGGACGAATTTGCTATGGGCTTGCTTCGCAAGACGAAAATGTCTTGTGATTCCTGGGGGGTTTTTTTTGCTCCCTACCCCCTTTTTCTAAGGCACTAAGCTGCTAATAGCCTTTTAGCAGCTAATCCGCTAATCCCTTAAGCCTTTAATAGCTGCTAATAGCCGCTAAACCGCTAATAGCGCTAATCCGCTAATGGGCTTGCTTCGCAAGACAAAAAAACCGCTAGACGAAGAGACTCACGGAACGGATTCTTTTCGTCTTGCGAGGCACCACTGTACTGCAATGCGCTCTATGTGTGGCTACCTTTGAAGGTGACCCGGAAACTACAACTAATCCAGAATGCGGCAGCTAGACTGGTGACTGGGAGCGGCTACTGAGACCATATAACAGTGGTCTTGAAAGACCTACACTGGCTCCCAGTACGTTTCCGAGCACAATTCAAAGTGTTGGTGCTGACCTTTAAAGCCCTAAACAGCCTCGGTCCAGTATACCTGAAGGAGCGTCTCCACCTCCATCGTTCTGCCCAGACACTGAGGTTCAGCGCCGAGGGCCTTCTGGCGGTTCTCTCGCTGCGAGAAACCAAGTTACGGGGAACCAGGCAGAGGGCCTTCTCGGTAGTGGCTCCCGCCCTGTGGAACGCCCTGCCACCAGATGTCAAAGAGAAAAATAACTACCAAACTTTTAGAAGACATCTAAAGGCAGCCTTCTTTAAGGAAGCTTTTAATGTTTAATAGGTTATTGTATTTTAGTGTTTTGTTGGAAGCCGCCCAGAGTGGGTGGGGTATAAATAAATTATGATGATGATGATGATGATGAGTGCCCAGAATTATCCCTATTTTAAGTAACTGGATAAATCTGCCAGATTGCAGTGTTACCAATGCCTGATGATCCTAATTCAAAAGACCCTTAAAGTATGTGTATGTGAAACTTGAAAACTGGGGCGGGGGGGTGAAAACAACATGCCTCAGCTTCCCTTAACCTTAAAAAACAGTCATGGGCGAGTCATATACACTATAGGGCAGGAGTTGAAGAGACTGATGGGGAAATAAAAGCATGTTTCCCATCATCCTGGTCCCTAAAGTTGGTAAGGAATTGAACTCATTAGTCATATTTTCAGGCATACCTGTCTACTGATGAAGAACAAATCTGTGTTGCATTTCACCCAATCCCGTTGGGAAGCTCCTATTTCCACATTAACTGGATCCTCCCCTATCACATGGAATGACACAACTAAAGATTTGCTATAAAGGTAATGCTTATTGGTATTAAGAATCTTGGTCAGACCTCAGACTATTCATATTTTATATTTATAATGAGAAATGAACGTTTTATCTAAAGATTTCCCAGATCACAATCTTTTCACATTTTGGAACAGGGTATCATGCTTTTTATTCAGGGTAATTTCCTCCCTTGCCCTGATTTTATAGGCATGTAACCTGCTTATCAACTTGCTTAAAGACTGCCCATAATCTTGACAGCATTTGATGGCATATGTTCTGCTCAAAGATACTTATAGATCTCACTGGCGTGGCCTTAATTTAATCTACATCACTGTTTGTATACAACAGTGTTTTTGGCTTTCATTCATACCTTGAAGAAGGTAAATACATGCATAGAAAACTAAAAAGTAATTTTATGAAGAGTGGTAAATATATCAAGTTCTGTTTGATATAAAGCTTGAGTAGTTTGTGGCATTGGCAGAACTCTGAAACATATTTACAACCCTGCTTGTTTTTTATTCATTCCCACCCCCACTGCTTTTTGTTGGCTGCAAGACATGGTCCTGAATGCAAAATGTAAGCACTCTCACACATACATGCACACATGTTTATTTAATAGAAAAACCCAGCTAAAATTTTGCCAAACATTTCAGTCAATCTCTGTCAAAGCCAGATTGGCTGTGTGTCAGTTAAAATTAGTTGTGAGTGTACCCAAGAGCATCTTCCCGTCCTGCTTCAAGGGTGGGGGTGGTTTCAGGGAGTTCATATCACAAGGTTAAAGAGTTTAAAACAGAGATGGGGAATCTGTGGCCCTCTTGATGTTGCAAGACTCCAACTCCCATCAGCCCAAACCAACATGACCAATGGGACACAGGAATGATGGGGCTGTAGTCCAACATAATTAAGAGCACTAGTCCTCAACTTTTTCCAACCTGGAACTGAATTTTTGCCTAAATATGCACTTGGTGATCCATTTCTTTTTGTTACACACCACCACCCAAATCTCTGAGCGGTGTGACATCCCAGGGGGTTCCAGGAGCACTTATCAAGGGCCATGTTTCCTTTTGGAAATAAGGCACAGTGGGGATTGTGGTGTCTTTGTGCTATATGGTTAATTTACACATATATACAAGCTGAGTCTTTGATGGAGGCGTTCACAGCATTACACTCCAACAGGGTCTTGCTTCTTCCATAGCTACAGCCTTCGATTCCAGCAGCAATCAATCATGGCTCCCTGGCATTGCTCTGCAGCTTCCCTTGCTCTCTAGGTCACATCACTCCTAACCTCCTACTCCCGCCCACATTGCTTCTCACTTTATCTATTGAGGAGTTTCTGGTGAGTTCCTTTGACACATTGTTGTCCTAACACATGGGCAGGCAAAGTAAGGCCCGGGGGCCAGATCCAGCCCAACTGCCTTCTAAATCTGGACCACAGACGGTCTGGGAATCAGTTTGTTTTTACACGAGTAGAACGTGTCTTTTTATTTAAAATGCATCTCTAGGTTATTTGTGGGGCCTGCCTGGTGTTTTTACATGAGTAGAATGTGTGCTTTTATTTAAAATGCATCTCTAGGTTATTTGTGGGGCACAGAAATTTGCTCTTTTTTCCCCTTCAAAATATATTCCGGCCCCCAACAAGGTCTGAGGGACAGTGGACCGGCCCCCTGCTGAAAAAGTTTGCTAACCACTGTCTTAACAGGTCATAGCTTCGCACAAGAAGCTAGTCCTGGCTTAATTAGCTTTTGACACATCCCAAGAAGCACCAGCTTGGCTGAATCAGCTTTTGACACATGCTGATTACAGAAAATTAGAAGTGTCTAATACAACTCTTAAATACACACAGGTCTAGCACAGTTTTAACACTCTAAGTCTTGATTAAATTCTAACATTTACGGAACCCAGTAATTTGGAGGAGTCTAGCACCCATGAACATTACTTTTTAAACAATATATTTATTTTTTAGTAGTACTGGCATCGCGATCCACTACTCAGTAGTAGGTTCTGACCCACCAGCTGGAGATCAATATTCTAGTGGGTCTGAAGTCCATCATCCCTTGTGTAACTAACACACACACACACACACACATATGCATGGAGTATGCTGAGATCTTAATCCTGTTAACTCCCCCACCCCTTCAGCTGCTATTTACAGAGTCCACTAAACAGTTAACTAAAAGAAGTATCCATACTAGTGAGGATCTGGAAGTTATCACCTTGCCCACTCTAGTTTAATGAGACGAGGAGACTTCCTAGGCAAGCTGGAAGTTTCTTCCTTTGGCAACAGATAGGTGTTGGCACACACATGAAATAAATCCTCACCTAATATCCACCAGGTCACATCACCAAATGAAATATCATTATAGCCTTAAATCTTGACAATGTGTAGTATAATCTTAATTTAAAATGGATTTTAAAAATAAAGCAAAACACGTTTTAGATCCTCCCGGCTTTCACTTTCAGGTGAACATATATAGTGGAATTGGGGTAACCCAGGAAACCTAGTTTAAATCTTGTGGTGCCATGATTCACAAGGCAGTTATATTGCATATATTCTTAATCTACTGAATAGAGTTTTTTGTTTATCTGCAGCATGGGGAAGAGCCAAACACCCACCCACTAGGCATAAAGAAATTAGGATGGTAGAAATATCTGCTGCAGTTCCAGCCAGGACTGACTTTAACAAGCGACCAAAAATGCAACTGAGAAACTGCATAATAGCTACCAGTAAATAAGCATGTTCTGTCCAAACAAAAATGATGGATATTCAGGCCAAGTTATGAGTCAGCTACCACATGCTTTTTTTCTCGATTTGTACTTTTCCTAATAAGTAGACAGACTGCATGCATATCTTCATGACAAAAAGTTTGCAAAACAGTCTCAGAACTTTCTAACCTTAAGGGGGGAAAAATCTGGATCAATCTGTCATAATATAAACACTGAATCTAAGTACCGTACAGGAATTCTACACTGTATAAGCCTTAAGGTACCCCTAAGCATACAAATACCAGCCTCTGTTAGGATGATGCAATAGTTTACATTCCAGTCTTTGAAAGATTACTAACTGTTGGGTCTGTCTGAGTTCAATGGGCCTGGTGCTTAGGCCTTTCTTCTACATTACCCTGATTCATAATCATAGGTGTTTGGGTGCCCATAAGACTTTCCTGCACATCTGGGCTTCTTCACCCATATCAACAGAAAAAGCAAACCTTTAGTTGCATTCTTCTGGCCACTGATTTCAGCACTCTTCAATGGAATGAATAGAAAAATTCTCACTGGTACATAAACTCTGTCCATGCATTGGAGCTGCTTTGCCTAGAAGCAGTGTTTGGATTGGAGAAACCATGGCTTCGTACACACCATACATTTAAAGTACATTTCCCCCAGCCCACGCCCCCCAAGAATTCTGGGAACTGTAGTTTGTTAAGGGCTCCATGAGGGGGTAATCTATAGTTCCTGGGATTCGGGGGGGGGGTGCTTTAAATGCATGGTGTGTATTTATTATAAATAATAAAATAAATAATAGAAACGGAAACAGAAATCAAACATGGCTCTCGCTCTGCCTTTCCAGCCTGCCGCTTCTCTTCCAGCTTCTAGCTCATGTAACTGATCTCTCTACTTTGGCCTTTTGTCTTAAAACTAACCATGAACTGGGGGAGTGCCTCACCCATTTGTCGTCTAACACAGAGCCCCTATCATTTGTTTCCCTTAGTGGCCCATTACACAGACAATCACCTCAACAGGAAGTGAGCCGGGCTTATATTTTAACAATTGCTAGATGCAAGGACTAGAAATGTTTCTGCATACTGCCTACCTTTCCCCACCCCAAACTCATAACAATATTTTAACCAGGGGTCCCCAAAAGGCAAAAATAGGGATAAAATAGAGGCAATGATTTTCTAAGAATGGGTACTAGGAGGAAAGGACTATGAAGTAGATCAAGCTGCCATGCATGACTGGTGGTGGGCAGTGTTCAGCTTGACAGATCACAACTTGTGCAGACCTGTCCAGGTAGATAAACAGTAGAAGTGAGTATGCAAACTCTGCTATAGAAAGCAATTTTTTTGCTATATATTTTCTCAGGTTTTAGTAACCACTGAAGCTGTAAACAGGAGGGAAACATGCAAGCCTACATTTAGACTTGATTTTCTGAAATGTGAGTGGATTATGTTGGAGGTAAACAAGCCTGTAGTTGCGATCTGTTTGATCTGTAAGTCAAAATTAATCATCAAACAGGACCTGTAATTCATTAAAATGGCATGCAGAAAATATAAGTACAACTGCACGTGCATATGCAGCACAAATTGGATGCTTGTGTTTCTAGATTCCCATTTGCATCTTCATTCATATCATTGGGTTTGGGGGTTTGGGAGAGGGATACTGTCAAATGCAAATATCCTCCCTAAACTACAAGCAAAAAATCTCAAGGATTTTTCCTTTACCAGAAAAAGGCAGCAAGACATTGGGGGGGGGGGCACTACTCCTCTAGTCCTATAGATGTGTCAACCTATGATAGTGTATAAAGCATTCTATTTTGGTATGTGACCCAGCTCCATGAAGTTGTTTTCTGTGATTGTTAGTCTGGCTTTGCATTACATTTGAACCAGTGCTTATTATTTGGTTCTCTCCAAACAAACCATGAGCAGAACATGCACCAGCACATTAAACCACAGTTTATTTTTAACTATGGCTTAATATGTCATCCAAGTCTGGTAAATGTTTGGCACTTTTCTCCAAGCAACTAATGATAAGGAATAAGTAGTACAAAAGAGGAAAGGGAAACCTTTAATAGTTGTGCGGGAGTAGAAATTTGAGCACATGCAGTTTCTTAAATAAGCCCTAGACAAAAACCTAAAGTAGCATTATTCAAATGTAATTTCAATATAGCCGTATGTATTGAGCACCTACATTCCTCTTTATTGTTTTTAGTATCATCAGTGTACTTAGTGCTTTAACATAATTACAAAAGAAAAAGAAAAAGCAAGTCTCTGTCCCACAGAGCCTGCAATCTGAATTTACATTTGAACAACTTTCCAATACATTCATGAATGTACAAAAAGGCATCCCACGGTGAGGAGCTGGTTAATTCTTGTGGGGGGGGGGATGTGTTTGGCTTACACAACCACTGGGTGGAGCTTGACAAAACAGCAGATTTTTGCCAGACAGCAACTGTTAAACAGAAATGCCTAAGCCAAAGTGCCTTGCCTCACACATGCCGAAACATATTTGCAATGGAAATGTTTGTGCTTTAAAGGACAAGGGAACAAAAGGACAAGAGAAGGAGGATATTTCAGTCTTCTGTCCTCTAATCAGACGTTTACGCAGGATTGGTGTATGTTCTCTAACGTTTGCATCAAAATATTATGAACTAGCATAAAGTAGGGACAGGAGAAAGAGGTTATAGTTTGACAAATGATTTGCATTTAGAGAATGGTGACTAGGACCGTTTTTCCACAACTTTAACTGTTATGATTTTGTTCAAAGTCATGTTTTGTTCATATATGTTAGCAAACTTGACAGTTAGCACACTGCAAGGTTAACAACCTCTTCTTGTCTGTTTATAGGACTTTTGGCCCACATAGCCCTCTAGTGAGGGGTACATTAGTACTGTATACAGACACAGTAAAAATGTTAATTTTAAGCATCAAACTAAACAAGACATATTTGTACAACTTATTCTAAATGAAAAGCTTATTCTAGAGTTTAAAAACTGCTCAAACTGAAAAGCTTCTTAGAGTTAGACTTTGGAGGGTGGGAGTACTATAGCTGTGTTTCAGTCTTGTTCTGCAAACTTGAGACATGAGTGGTGCCGATGAGGTGGCATTTTAACATATCTGTGCAATTCTGATACTCCACAGAAGAGAGGGATGCATCAAAGAAATGAACGACCCAATGGAGATGATGGTGTTGCTTCAGTGGGAGTGGTATGACTGCAGCAGGAAGCTCTGTCCATATGCTCCCTAAATTACTCAAGACAACCCTAATTCAAAAGTATAGCTATGGCACATTGGTCCCTCTCACATGTCTCAAAGTAGAAAAACCATGTGACTGACTGAGCTGCCAGAAAGTCAGTCCTATTAGGAAAGCTTTTCCCCCATCTGTTGTTTTGATACCAGTCCAGAACAACTACTATAGCAGACATGGGAGGAGTCAGAACTGCTTCAGAAACAGCCTTATGTGCTAGTATTAGCCTACCAGAACCATACACTGGTTTTCAGCAAGGTCAGGGCTGTTTCCCTGAAGACTAGAGGAGTTACAGTGTGCTTTCTGCAGAGCTATTTTTGTTGTTGATTGGTTTAGTATTTGTTTTATGACCTTGCCAGAGATACAACAAGCAAGCAAGCAACTATGAGTCTCTTTCACTAACCAATATCTATTTTTTACTTAATCATTCTGCATTGATTGATTGATTGATTGATTGATTAGGTGGAGAAATAGTGGCTGGCTTGTTTATTTATTGAAAAAAAACAGGCTTCCTCAACCTCGGCCCTCAAGATATTTCGAGACTACAATTCTCATCATCCCTGACTACTGGTCCTGTTAGCTGGGGATCATGGGAATTATAGGCCAAAAACATCTGGAGGGCCGAGGTTGAGGAAGCCTGAAACAAACTCTGTATTAACCACTTCCCTACATTCATTCATTAGAAGCCGCAGCAGCTGCTGGGCTGGGCAAGTCAGGTCAGGTAGATCTGGACCATTTGCTATTCCAGGATATTTCCATGAAAGGTGTGTGGATGTGGTTCCTACAAGCCCCTCTCCTAGCAGGGGATATATCCTGAATGCATAAAAATGGAGGAAAATGTTATCAATATTATTTCTACCTTGCTCTTTTGTGAGTTTGTCAGTGAATTTCTAAAAGCAAAAGTTTGGGCTGTATGCCTGTCTGGATATGATTCCACACCCTTCCCCAAACCTGGAAAATATTCTCCTGATTCTCAAACAGAGGTTGATTATTGTAAGTCTGGTGTGATTATTGCAAATAGGTTCTGATGTGCTCTGATGAGTCCCGCAAAAAGACAGCTAAGCAAATGTTGGCAGAATTCCCCCAAGAAGTTCAACAACTTTTCTGGCCTCTTAAAAAACTTTGGCTGATCTCCTAAAAAAAGCTGTGCATGTCACCAACCATTACAAGCAGGTATGTGTGTTTCAGACAGAATCGGTAAATGTAAAGCGACCCCTGACCGTTAAGTCCAGTCGCGGATGATTCTGGGGTTGTGGCGCTCATCTTGCTTTACTGGCCGAGGGAGCAGACATACAGCTTCCGGGTCATGTGGCCAGCATGACTAAGCCGCTTCTGGCGAACCAGAGCTGCACACAAGACAGTAAAAGAGCAGTTCAGTGGGTTCGGTGGAAAAAAATATAAATATGTGTACCATCTTCATGGAGTATCTCAAGGAGCTGATCTACTTGAAATTTATACAAATTTGGAAATTGCCATAGTGTGCTATGGATTTTTTTAATAAAATACTGCCTGGTAATTAAAGATCAAAGTCAGTGCATGTATGCTAACTCCCTGCCTTGTTTCATCCTCCTGCCTACTCTCTGGAACAACAAGGAGAATGTGTAATAAGATAAGTGCACACCCACCTACTGCCTTTCCTGAGCAGGAGGTGTGGCAGCAGTAGATCCTTTGGTTCTGTGCAGTCAGATAAGGAGGGTGTGTCTACCAGAAGCATGAAATCATGCCTTATGCCACTCCAGTTTTGATAACCTGTTCTGTTAAGCCCCTATTTTCACTAAGAGGGTGAAAAGAGCTGTTATTATAGAAGACAAGGTGGCAAGGAGTCTGGTCTTGAAAAAGACAAAACATCATCTTTAAGATTTAGAAGTAGGCTTTGTTGAAATTACTGGATCTAGCTTCAAAATAAATGTGTTTGTGGGAAGGGGAGGGGTTAGTTTAAAGTTTGAGAATGAACTGGGTATGTTTCTAAAGTGAACATGTTGATTCATTCACATGGGGAAGCATTCTTCATGTGGGCCTCTTCCTAATTTACGAATGGAATTAAGAGAAGGCAACTATACAGGCAAGGTAAGGCAATTAAGGTTTTCCACACCCATACAATTAGCATATTTTCCATTAGTTGACAAACGAGTTCCTAAACGAAGTACAGGACAGTCTGACCAAGTTGTTGTTATGTTCAGTCAGCTCTATGCGAAGAAATTTCTTAACGTGTGTATATGTATATGTATGTGTGTGTGTGTTCGTATAGCAGCAGCCAGATCGTTTCTGGTTTTCTGTATGTTGGGATCAAAACCTCTAGACTTCCAAAATAAATGAGAAGTACAATAGTCAAGTAAATTTGAGACAAGCTGAATAGCACACTTTGAAGTGTGCTGGAGGCTGCTGGAATCATGTCCACACCTTTCAAACATTACAAACCACATGTGGTGTTGATGCTAAGACAAATGTTTCTAACAGCCTCCATATATTTCCTCATGACTTTTCAGGCTCATTACAGCTCATTTTTTAAAACTGGCTGCACCACAAGTCTTCTCTTACCATATCTGGATAACAAAGGAATGTGGGCCTTCTTTTCATCTCCCCAACTCCAGCCTGGCGCAGGAAAAAGTAATCACAGCAGGCTGCCTTTCAGAGCCCTGCAGCATGAAGCCACACAACACAGGTGACACATACACCACACATTCCATAAAGCCAATGCTGCCATAGGTGTCTACTTTGTATTGTTTTAAAATTCATCTGCTATTATTTTCTGTGTTGTTTTTAACTGGGGTTTCCTTCTTTTTGGCTGGTTCTATTTTATTTTGTACATTGCCTAGAGGCATGTCTGTGTGGAAGGTGATTAATAAATAAAGACTGTGTAGTTGTGTTGGTACAAATATGCCCCAATAATCTGATTCTGGTACAGGTGCTTTTGAATATCTGTATTTTTAAAAATCAGATCAACATAATAACATACAATGTTATTATTTGTCATCATTATTTGTGTCAATTTATTAAACAGTTGTCTCAAAATTATATATAATAAAAACAGCAAAAATGGTTTAAAAACACACATGCACGCAAACCGATAAATTTTAAACAAAACTAAAACCATTCAAAAGACACTCATACCAAAGACCCATTTATCTATCTTACAAAAGCCTGTTGGGACAAAAATATCTTACAAGTGTTTCCTAAAAATGCACATAGTGGGTCCCTGTCCTATCTCAATAGGAATGCTGTTACACAGAACAGAGGCAGCCAAGCTAAAACCCCTACTCCTCTACTGGGTATATAGGGATAAGGCAGCCTCTCAAGTAACCTTGTTATGAGCTGTAGAATGCACACTTCTTCAGATATCTTCAGTTATCTGAAGAAGTGTGCTTGCACACAAAAGCTTATACCCAGAACAAACTCAGTTGGTCTCTAAGGTGCTACTGGACAATTTTTTAATTTTTTTATTTATTTCTACTGCATCAGACCAACAAGGCTACCACCTGAATCATGAGCTGTAGAGTACAAGTAGCAGACTGGCAGTCTGTAAGCAAATCCTGCATGCAGGGCATTGTATGCTGGTGGTAGTTTGCCCCCACAACCAACCTAACTTATATTCTGTTCCAGTTAAAGCCTCCCAGCCAACCCCAAGAGTAGCCCCACACAGAGCACATTACAGTGATTCAACCATTAAGTTACCAGTGCATGGAAAACTGCAGTCATTAACCCGATCCAATAACAACCATAGTCGATTTACCGACCAAAGTTGGTAACTGGTATTCCTAGCCATCAAAGACATCTGTGCCTCCAGTGATAGTGGGATCCAGGAGCACCCTCAAACTATGTACTTGCTCCTTCAACGATAGTGTGACCCCACCCATCTAATTTATTCCGGGAATGCTTACAGCTCCATTACCACAATATTGCAGCTTACAAGCATTATTTCAGATTGCAGACTCTTGGCCTCATCTCAGAATCCCTCGCCCCGAAGGTTTTTGGCCTCTTCTCCACGTTCATAGTTATAAATAATCCCAATCCCATTGGATTTCAATACCAGTATTTTTTTACAAATCTATCTGGAAAAGACGTAAAAATTTCAAGGCAAGCCTTTCATGCAAATACATAGGTGAAGGACAGGCTGCCCTTCTTAAGGAATTTGAAAGTATTCAAATTCTTACCTTGCCTTGTAGATATATGTAAAGAGCACCAGCTGAAAAACAATAATTGGTGGGTGTTAAAATCATTACAACTCAAACTGAGGTGGCAAATAAATGGGGAAATGGACATGGTCCACATAAAAGTGATTGGGTGAAGTGTGGAATATGTAGTAATACACAACACCATTTACACATTTAGTTCAGAGTAGAGAAGGTAAGGAATGGGATGCTCACAAAAGGGATTTTACTTTAAATCAGATTTGTTAATTTTTGGAAAGACTGCTATCAACGGAGTATAGCTACTGTATATATTTTACATTTTGAGGTAAACTGAAAATAATTGTATTATTTATGACAGCATTATTGTTATCATTATTTTTCTTAACTGTAACTGAGGATTTTGTTATAAAAAGGAGTTGCCCTCTATCAGATATTGTAAATGCATTAAAAGCAATGGGTTAGAGATGTAATGATAAAATTGCAGAACTATCCAGTCCTTAAATGACATATGTTAAAATGGACAGCACCAATCCCAAATCCATTTGCACCAGTATAGTACTGATGCTGTCGTAGAGAAGAGAACCTGTTGCAGCCAAGCAACAGGATTGTACTGGCACAGGGCTAGGGGCAGTGCTATATCAATGTAATCAGTTATATATCAGCAGAATCCCATGTCAAGAATCACAAAAAATTGATAGACTGAGAAATGGTTTTGGCATGAAAGGAATTAAGATGTGGCCAGTCTGTCCTCAAAGCCAGGTTTGGATCCATTCCTTGCACCAGCATCATGAGAATAAAGTGGAGCTACACTTGTTTGGTAAGGGAACCTATCTGATACTTTGAGATGAATGAAATGGGACTATACCACTCTCCCATGTCTTTATATTAGCAACAGAAATTACCTTTTTGGGACAGATGTAGGAAAATTTATCACTAGGTGGCCTTCCTGCCTGCACCATACTATCATCTAGCACTTTTCTTTAAAAAAGTTTAGGGGTACTCTCATTTTCCTATTCATATTGAATTACTACCCCTCAATGAGGCCAAACTTAGATTCACAAAATATTTAGGGGTATGCGTATCCCTGCATCCCCACAGAAAAAAAAGCACTGCTATCATCTACTTGTATATAATTTTATTCTCCCCTTAGGGATAACATAAGGATTCTTAATTCACCTACATTTGTATATATCAACCTAAATAGATGTTTCTTCATTACTGTACAATTACAGTACCATTTATACTTATGATGAATCTGTGTATTGGTAATTGATACCTGGCCAATTACTATTCTCACGTGTGTGTTCTGCTTATGGCAACTATATATTCTCTACTAAGAGCAGGAAAAAACCTCATTCAAAACGTTAAGGAATTTACAGCACCTCTCTGAAATTTCCATGCATTTATATTTATCTATATAATCATTTTTGTCCAAATAAATTGCAAATGGCATTAAACTAGGAATGGATTATACATATTCAGAACCCCATTCCAAACGGTAAGGAAATCCAAATAAGCTACACCCATCCCTTCTTCTCTGTACTCTGAATATGGTATTCACTGATAAAATACATTGTCCAATGAAACTCCTGTTCTGTTCTGGGTGGATTAAAAAAGGAATTCCTTCTATTGTAGTTTCAGTTTTAAAAACCCATTATATTTGCTTAAGCACAGTCTGCTTTAAAATAGCATGGATTAATATGCTCAACAGGAAGTTGGAAAGACAAGGTCAGATGTGGAAGTCTGTTATTGTTTAGCTTAAATCCCAAAACATTTACTTGGAAGTAATTTTCATTGGTTTCAGTAGAACCTACTTTTGAGTAAACCTATTTTGGACTGCGGCTTGACTCCTTGTAGTAAGCACATTTCAACCATTATGGCTCTGTGTGGAGCACTGCCATATGAAAGTGTTTTTCTGGAATATCAGCCCTGGTGTGTTTTCCACAGCTCAGAGCTGTGGTACCCTCCAACACTAATGACTACAATTTCCATAATCCCTGAACTATGGCCATGCTAGATGGGGATTAAAAGAGATGCAGTTCAGTAACATCTGATGTATTTCTGCAATATATTAATTCTGACCCCACCTGCTACTGACATAAACATCCTTCTTATATCACTTCTTTTTAGGGGAGTGGTGTATACACACGTTTGTACACAGGGGGGCTACCCTTACTGTATGCCAGTAATATCCATAGAGCGCTGGCAACAAGTGTGAGGTAGTCCTAGATAGAGGTTGGTCAAGAATCTTAGAATTAGCTTAATAGGATGCCCCTTTCCATGACCAACAAGAGAAACTGTTTTCAGCAAGCACTTACAGAAGGCCTCTGGAGCTTGTGACCAATGCTTTGGAGTGGGGGGGTGTTAAAATAGGAAATCCTGCTTTCTCATGGGCATGATGTGGTGTGCAAAGCATGTCCTGTGGGTACTAGGAAATTGGCATGGTTTGTTCATTTATACAGCAGCCATATAACTGCAACTCACAAAGCAAACCAAAAACGGTAGAATACAGTGTTAAAGAATAAAAACTGGGACATATTGAATTAAAAAAATCCGAAGCACAATTAAAAGAAAATACCGTAGCGAAGAAATGTGGATTTCGGTGAAGGATATTTTTGGGGGGAGGGGTTGCTTATTTTAAAAAGAAGGCCATTAGGAAAAGGGTTTATGCAGCCACTATGTATTAAAAACAACCTGCTGGGTCAGTCCAACCGCCCTTTTAGTCCCTGCGCCCGTTCTCACAACGGCTACCCCAATGCCTGTGAGGAAGCCCGCGAAAACGAGCCCTCTCTCCAGCAGCTGGGACGATACAGAGATTCTGCCTGCTTCAGCCAGCATTTCCCTCAGGGCGAGTGTTAACAAGTCTGTGGGGTAGGGCCTACCTGATTTTTCATTTTATTTGCACAGAGCGCCCCGTGTTCTTAGGTGCAATATACCACTGACAACTCATGACGACGCTCATGCATCTTCGCCATTGTGAAGGCAAAAGAAATTGAAAAAACGCCTTGAGGGAGCCTCTCGGAGATAAGCAGCGCCTCACCGCCCTGATTTTACAATCGATAAGGGAAAGGGCGGGGGAGTACAGAAGCATGTTTATGGCGTCGACGAGCCCCCTTCTCTCTCTCCCCCCTCAAAAAAGAATATTCTAGTCCAGCGCCCGCAACGCGCGCGCGGCATTCCTCCGTCGGCACCACGTGAGCGCCAAGAATTTATGAGGGCGAAGGCTCGCTCGCGCGCGGACGCCACACACACGCACACACATTCTCTCTCTCTCTCTCTCTCCAACCAACCCCTCCCAGGCGAAGATTCCCCTAAGGTGGAAATCTGCCGTTGGGTAGCCGCGTGCGCCTCTTTCTCATTCGTTCTGCTGGGCGCGAGCTAGCGTGGGTGACGTGTCCCTACCAGTGACCAATTGGAGCCCGGGCGAGGCAAGAGTCAGACGGCGCCCCGCCTGCGCCTCCCCGCCTCCCTCCCCCGTCGCGGGGCGGAGCGGTTCCTCTCAGGCAGGCGCTGGCTGGGCAGTGATGGCGGACGATGGGGATGGGAAGCTAAGGACTGAACAAGGAGGCGGCGGCGGCGGCGGCAGCAGCAGCCCGGAGGAGACGGCCGCCGGCAGCTGGCTCGGGGGGAGCGGCGGCCTCGACATGCTGCTGAGCTTGGCGCTGCTGGCGATCGTGGCGCTCGCGGCCTATCGGCTCTACAGGCGCTGGGGCAAGAGGAGCGGAGTGGGGGGCGCGGCGCAGCAGGGCCTGGTCGACTCCTTGCCCCGCATGAAGCGGCGGGACTTCACGCTGGAGCAGCTGCGCGAGTACGACGGCGCGCGCGCGGCGCGCATCCTCCTGGCTGTCAACGGCAAAGTCTTCGACGTGACCAAAGGCAGCAAGTTCTACGGGCCCGGTGAGGGGGACGGAGGGAAGGGGGAAAGGGGGCTAGCGGGGGAGGGGGCGGCATACATGCCTCCTGGGTGAGCGACGGTGGGACAAAGGCCTGGAAGGCGGAAGAAACGCCCTCGCCCCAAGTAGCAGGTGTAAGTATGTAAGTGGGAGTGGGGAAAAGGCCCGCTTTACCCACCCACATGGGTAGGTGGAGAAAGAAGATATAGCAGGCTCCAGACCAGGCTGGTTTCCCCAGCCTTTTGGGGGGGGGGGTTCCAGGGCACGTTTGGAGGCAGGGAAGTGCCACGGGCACCACAAAATACCCATTTCGCAGAAGGAAAGCTGGTGATCTCCTCTGAACTCTCCCTTCCAAAACAAAAGGTAAACACACACACCCCAAATAAAATACAGACAAGGAAGCAGACAGCATCTACACAGAAACAAGTAGCCCACATCCAACCAAACAGAAGAATGCAAAATTTAAAATAATTATTTTTAAAAATATGGCAAATATGAGGAATTATTTATGGGCATGCCATGGTGCCCACTAATACAGTCTTGGGCACCTAAACTTCATTCCTAGTCTTGTTCACACATCTGCTTTACTTTCAGACATTTAGTCCCTTTTGAATGCATATTTGCCCTGGAGTGAACAAGCTGTCTTCAGCATATTTGCTTCCCAGATTTTCAGAAATCCTGAGGCTGACTTGTTTCCTTTCCCTACACATGTAATTCTCTGGATTTTGATTAACTAACTAGAAATAGTTCCAGCCTTTTACAATGTGAGTTGGAATCCAGTTTCATTTTATTAAGGTTTGGATATTTTCTCTTTCTGCAAGTCTCTCAGCAATTGCAATGATAATTGGGCTGCAGTCTTACACATAGTTACAACAGAATAAAGTTTATAATAAGTTGACGTGGAGCTGTGGACTTAATCTTATACTGGTCCTAACCATGTACAGATAAAGGCTTATTGATTCATATCTGCGCAAAGTTCTTGGCAGCTGGAATAAAATTTGTCTTGCTTCTGATTAGATTTTGCCTAATATATATCAAAGGAGGCGGGAGATTCGCAATATATAATCCAGTTCTTAATATGTTTACTTGCAAGTTAGTCCTTCTAAGTAGCAGGTTTAATAATTAAACATTATTTTGTTTAATAGGCTCACAATGATCTTTTGTGAAGTATATAGTAGGTAGTGAAGGAAAAATAGGGCAAGATTTTTTTTAAAAAAAATCATTGTACATAGAAAGTTAATAGTTAGAATAGATATTTCTGCAGTTGTTTATTTTTAAACCTGCAACCTGGTTAAAGAAATTTACAAATTATAAGACTTTGGGGCTGCATTTTTTTAATTAAAAAAATTGCACAACCAGTGGGGCATCTGTGGCCCTCCAGATGTTGTTGGACTTCAGTTCCCATCTGGCGGGGAACAATATCTGGAGGTTCATATATTCCCCATCCCTGCTGTACTCACTTGCCTGGGAATCAGCCACATTGAAACTCTAATTGCCTTGGTTCTGTGTACACACAGATGTAAGTGAGTTTGTATATAGTTAAACTTTTCCAAACACAAAGCATAGACAATGTACACATAGGTTGTAGTAAGCATGCTAGAAGAGGCATTCTCCTGTGTAAAAGAATTGCGAATACCTCTAAAAATAGTGTTGCAATCTGTTTTGAAGGTAATTTTAAAAGATCTGTCCATTAATCATGATATTTTTAATTCATTAAAGACCTTAATTAAGTGGTTAAACTTGGTGGCACTGTTTATATAAATATCTTGCTGACCACTTACGCACTGCAAATGTGCAACTTGTGCTGGTGAAGTAAAACAGTGGTAATGTAGGTACAAATAGATAACATGCCATTTGGGCTACTAAACCTTCCTCCTTGAATACTGGAGTCAGTTGTGAGAATTCGATGCTGGAATAGGAGTCTATTGTGTCTTGCATTGTGCTGAGCATTGAAACTAATCTTTTTCAGCTCTCTCTGCAGGCTATATACTGGCCCCAATATGCTAACTATCAAGTAGGTATCTTGACATTTTCACTATCACACAATACAGCAGTCCAAATCACAGTGATCCCACAACAGGAGAAATGAATCTCATTTCCCCAGCATCAATATGCTTTGATATTTAATAACAAAAAAGTACTATTAGTAAAACTAATTCTTAAACTTTTATAACTACTTAAAGAATAAGCAATATGTGTATCTGTTGTGTTGTAAACCTTCCTGGAAAGTACCTTGGAAGACTCCTACAGAAGATCTTCAGCCTTCTAACATGGATGGGTCACTAAATGAATTATGAATAAAGGAGACATCTTTTATAAGAATATGCTTGTCCATCTAACACTGAAAGAAGTGGTGGCTTATAAACTTGAGGTTAGAATATGTGACTTCAGCAAATCAAATGATTCTGAGTCCAAAGCACACTAGAGACTGGTAAGCACTCCATGTTGATGGAGATTTTATTTCTTGTATTTTGCCCTTCTCATGAGTGTGCAGGGTGGCAAAAAGCAAAGGGTAGACCAAAGTAAAAGCACACTACAAAGTATAGCAGACAAGTCAGCACTAAATTAGAGAAATGCTGTATAAATTATGCCACTCTTACTATACCCCAAAGGCCTGTTGGAACAAACAGGTATTTGGTTGCCCTCTGTGGGGAACAGTCTGAGTATGATAGGTAAAGGGTTCCACAGTCAGGGCAAGACCATTGAGAAGGCCCTGTCTTGTGTAGCAATCCTCTGGGTCAAATACACTGAGGGTACACTGCAAGCTAGGCTTCCCCTGCAGATCTCAAAACAAAGGTTTGCTGATACTGGGGAAGGCATTCCTGCAAGTACTTGAGTTCTAACCCATTTTTGAATGCTATTATCTTCTTGAATTTGACCTGGTAGGCTAGCACAATTCTTTTATGTTCTGTGTCATTTACCATTTCTTGCTGCCCTGTACAACAACTGGACAGTAGCACTCTGCGGCAGCTGCAGCTTCTAGATCATCTTTAAGGAAACACCCATGTAGATTGTGTTGCATTAGTTTAATCAGGAGCTGTCTGAGTGTGGACAACTGCAACTAGGTCATCCTGATCCAAGAACAGCTTTAATTGGCCAACTAGCTGGAGCTGGCACTCCTATCGGTGGAGACTATATCCAGGTACACACCGCAAAAAAACCTATGCACCTGTTATTTTAGGAGGAATGCTACTAACAGCCTACTAGTTCTGAGACATGAAAATCACCTACTCACAACACATCCAGCTTAAGAATATTAATAGAACACAATAAACCAAACTTAGGCATTTCTCAACCTCCTCATTTCTGTAAAAGTCATGCTTATGCTTCTGAAGTCCATAGATTGCAAAATGTTTAGCTTTGTCTAGATTTTGCCTTTTTCATGGAACCGAAAACCTCCCTGAATTAACACCTCAGTAGTTAATTCAATAAATATGTGATAGTCTGTGTTGTTCAGCTGCCCAGGTGACTTCTTTTTTTGTAACTGCTACCGTATGATATTATCAGAATAGATTTGGGTGAGGGGTTTATGAACAATACGAGCAGCTGTCCCATGGAACTATGTTGTCATTGCAAAAAATGATAAATTTGAGGTGAGAATTTTACTACTTTTGTCGGATACCAGTTTCTTTGGTAATCTTAACTGTTACATAGTGAAGCATTATTTTTATGCTTTAAAATTTACAAATTACAGTATTTGTTAGGACAACAAATATAACCTGCCTTGGGATCATTAATCTGATGAACAGAGGCCTAGACTTTAATTACTTATTTCAAAGTAATCAAAAAAACAAAAGCAAACTAATGTCCCAGCTGATATATCTACCATTGCTTGCCAGCAAACAATAAAATTGTGAGCCCTTCTCTTCTATGCCTTTCATCAACATACCCATTTTGGCTAGTTCCACACATGTTAATAGACACTCCTAAACAGATGGAGAATTGGTGTATTTCCGGTTTCTAGCGCATACTATTTTAGTAGCAGTTAAGTTCACAATTTTTTTAGGGATTCAAGTACAATCATATCTAATGTGACTAATAAAGGGTATGTATGTATGTTGGGACGCGGGTGGCGCTGTGGGTTAAACCACAGAGCCTAGGACTTGCCAATCAGAAGGTCACGGTTCGAATCCCCACAACAGGGTGAGCTCCCGTTGCTCAGTTCCTGCTCCTGCCAACCTAGCAGTTTGAAAGCATGTCAGAGTGCAAGTAGATAAATAGGTACCGCTTCAGCGGGAAGGTAAACAGCGTTTCCGTGCACTGCTCTGGTTCGCCAGAAGCGGCTTAGTCATGCTGGCCACATGACCTGGAAGCTGTATGCTGGCTTCCTCGGCCAATAAAGCAAGATGAGCGCTGCAACCCCAGAGTCGGTCACGACTGGACCTAATGGTCAGGGGTCCCTTTGCCTTTACCTTATGTATGTATGTATTTAGCCACTCGTCATCCTTAGATCTCAGGGTGGTTCACAAGATAAAAATGCAATATAGTAACCACAAAATGTATAACAAAAACAAAAAGAAGCCATTCAGTTTGAGATACTATTCTCCAGGTTTCCTAAGTTTGAGATACTATGCTGTCCCCAGGGAGGCTTGCCTGGCACCTTCATTTCATCTCTTTAGGCACTAAGCAAAACCACTCTTCATCCAAGGCCTTTGGCTAAAAACAACTGCAGTACAACCTTTTTTAACTGTGTGGAGGGGCATTGCTTTTGTTTGTTACTATGTTATTTATTCTTGTGTCTTTATATTGTAAACCACTCTGATCCTCGGATGAAGGGTGATATAGAAATTTAATAATTAATAACATTTAAAAGACTTTACATGTACAAAAGGTGACTACTATATTGGGGTGCTTTCCTTTTGAGTCTACAGTCAGGAGTTTTCGTGATCCTTTTAATAACTTGAAACACTGCTGGAATGTATAGAACGGAGGAGGAAAATTGTAAGGAGACTTGGAACAAAGTACAGTTCAAATCTTCAACCTATGATTATGAGAATGATTATAGGTAATTCATTAATGGCATTTGGACCTATTAAAACTACACATGATTAGCAGACCCATATCACCAAAGTTCTGGAGAGGTGGTGATGAGATTGGATGCTACTGCTGTGTGGTGGATGTGTAAGATAGTTGAAAGCTGCTGGAAGTTAGATTTTCATTATATTTTAAACAGACCTCTCTTAATTCAAAATTGATTTATTTAGCATTTTTCAGAACAACCCAGATTGCATTATTTACAGGACTTTTGTAAGCTTTGCCATGCTCATAAAATTTGTGATATCTGTGGGAAATTACATTCAAACACAACTATGCACAAGCAGTAGTTAGTGCATGAAGGGGTAAAGGACAACAGGGTTGTATTGCTGGATAGACTCAGCTAAGTCACACCCCCTCTCCTCCAGATCTCTTTCTCTCTCTCTCGCTACATCATATAAGTAAGCCATGAAAAAGGATCGCATCTGTGCTTTGTGGGAGTTCTACTGTGCAAGTGGAAGTTCTTACATGGGACAGCTTTGTTGAATGAAACCTTCAGTGTCTGTGTTTGTGTACTGATTTATCATTGCAGTTGTTTTTGAGACTAATTAAAAAATACCTCTCTTCACATTAAACTAGAGTTCTGTTCATTTTCTTTCTAAAATTCGGGTTTGTTTAACCCAAAAGTATAATAGAAAATGGTTTTTTTTCCAAGCATAGCAAGGTAAAATCATATGCTTAAACACTTTTAAGTGCATGGTTGTGAAAAACACTAATGAATTTAAGCCTTAGGATATGTATTTTATCTGAAATCCTAGTATTGCAATGTGGACAAAAGTTTTAGAAAGTCATTTTTGTGGTTGTAAGCTGTTCTAAACTATTTTTGTTATATTTTAAATTGCTGTAACCTACTCTAGGTTACATATGTTCTACCATGTGATCTTGAATTCCTGAAGCAGTCCATTGATCAGATAATATGAGCCAATTCAGCACAAATTGGTCATATACTATTTCATCAGAATGCCTGCTATCATTCTGTTATTAACCTTAAACCCTTTGTTTCAGTAAATAAGTGTATAATAGTGTCACAGTTCATTTGAATAAAAACATAAAACTTATTTCCATAACTTGAATTTCTGTGCCTTTTTTAAAAAGTCATTTAGTAATTTGCTGGATGTTATGTAATCTTAAGATTCAAGTTAAGCTATTTCCAAAGGTCAGGTTGATAAAAGTTAGTTGTGTTGCCAAGTTCCATCACAGCAATTTTTAAAGACTGCCAATGTCCCTAGGTACCAAGAAAAATATTTCACGCTTCTTTAAATGTTTTGTGGCTTTGTTATAAATATATCCAGTTTCTTTAACCAAATTCTGTTCTACCATTCATGTATCATATGGCCTATATAGTCTTTGAGTTAGTGACCTTCATTGTTAGCTTGCACATTTCACTTTATTTGAACAGCATTTTGTAGAGGAAAGTTCATGTTTGTGGATCATTCAGCTTCTGTGTTAGCCAATGCTCTGCCCAAGAAAGAAGGATAAATTTATATTTTGCAGTCCTGAGTAGAGACTTTAAAGACGCACTTTAAAGATGTTTGCACTCAGCCACTGTGTGACTAGCATTTGTCATGTATTTTAAAAAAGAAAATATTAAAATTGGGACAAAGGAGGCAAAGCAGTTTGAGTTACTGAATAAGCTTGTTTGTTCAAGCTAAAATTTATTAAACTGTTCAGTTAGCTCTGATGTTTGGCAATAATTAATCTGGGGTAGGGGATTATGAAAACACATCAATGTTATTCTGAAAGGATAATGCAAGTGAATGACTGAATACATGGGTCTGTTTTTTCTATTTTCAGAGGGTCCTTATGGAATATTTGCTGGCAGAGATGCCTCAAGGGGACTGGCAACTTTCTGTCTAGATAAAGATGCGCTTAGAGATGAATATGATGACTTATCAGACTTAAATGCTGTGCAAATGGAAAGCGTTAGAGAATGGGAAATGCAATTTAAAGGTAATGTTTAAATTAGGATATTCCTTTAAATCAAATGGAAAGTGAGTACTTGTAAAGGTGTTTCTCAATTATTTTGCAGAAATTGATATTTACTAAATTGCTAGTGAAAATGTCATGGTTCAGCTTATGTAAATATTCATTTAATATGCATAAGTATAGTGTATCTGTGTGGAAGGGGAGGTAAGAGACACCTTAATAGGTTTCCATAGCTGGGCACAACAGGACCACTCCCTCACAGTAGTGAAAATACTGGATCAGATGGGGATCAGGAGGATGTGGAGGCAGTCGGTTCTAAGTCTTAGTATACAGTTGCCTCTTGTTAATTCTGCTGCCACAAGCAAGATAAAAAATTGTGCTGGCTAGGATTGATGGGAGTTGTCATCCAGAGCATCTGGAGGACACCAGATTAGGGAAGGTTAGGTGCTTCTGTAAGCATCAGCATTAGTCAAAGTACCTCTTGTGGGGGAAGGAGCTACTGCTGTGCGGGGAGTGATCACAGGGGTTCTTCCAGAATTCCAAAATCACGATCTCATGAGTTGCTTGTGTACCCTTCAGGGACTGCAGTACATTCTCATCATTGTAGAGACATTCTTGCATGGATGTTTGTGCAGGCAGAGCTTAGTCCTTGACTGTCAACAGTCAACAGGGGAGGGTGGTGGTGGCAGAGGCAAAAGCCACTGCTCTCTGTGAGTTCACTTAACCTCTGACACTTGTTGCTCTTTGGTGAATGTGGGTGGACAAGTAAGTTTTCTGCCCATGGTGACAGCTGTCAAGAAGGCCATTTTTATTGCAGAAACACTAACTTTTCCATTGTGGGCGTGTTATTTCCAGTATACTAGGATGTTTTTCAGGTAGGAGAAAGCTAAAAGAACAGCTTAGGTGTGCCTGATAACACCTTTAATCATGGATACGAACTAAAAAAGTTAAATTAATGGGTTAAGAGATAGACCAATGTTTATATAGATGTTTAATGTCATGTTGTAACTTTTGATTATGATACCTACATGTCTTTTTCAGAAAAATATGACTATGTAGGTAGACTGCTAAAGCCAGGAGAGGAACCATCAGAATATACAGATGAGGAAGATACCAAGGATCACACTAAACAGGAATAAACATTGTAAATCACCAAAGTCAGGGGCCTTTGGAACTGCAATCTCTTACTCCCCATCACAGAATGCCCTGTGTCCTTGGGTACAGTTCATCTGCTGCGGAAAACGACTTGATAGGTTTTGTACAAGAACATCATTACCCTCTCAACAAAAAATTGATTACTAGGCATTATTTGTGCTGCCAAACATAGTTTTTGTTGCAGTTTAACTGTAATGTCTGGAAAGGCTTCAGAAATGAAATGGGCGCAGGGATTTAAAATGCAAAGAAAACTATTCTTTTTAGCATGTTGAAGCCTATGAACAGTTTGTTATTTACAAGCTTAAGCATTTCATATGCCATTTTCTACTTCTCTTGACGCTAAATGGAAAACCTAGTTTAGGAATCCCAAGTAAATTTGGCTGCTGAAACATAATAAAATGAAAATACTCAAACTAGTTTGTGGGCCATTGGTTTCCATGGCAGAAAACTACTTCAGATCTCTGCAGATTAAAGGGTTTCAAATAGAATCTCCTGGAGGATAAAGGAAAATTTATCTGCAGAAGGTATCATCTGAAGCTTCTATGATTTTCCTTCCCCCTCAATCAAATCGGAATAATTGTGCCTTATTTCAACTTAGAGACTTGAATTGTTTTAAGGGAAAACCCCAAATGTGACCTGAGTCACTAAAAGCAGCATTGAGGACTGAAGTTAGAACATTCGGGTGACTGGAAAACATTGATGTCATTCTGTATATAGAATGTAAAGGAATACTCAGTGTTACTGCCATATATATATATATATGTTAATATACATAAACTTAATTAGCAGTGTAATGGCCAAATGCACTCCCCTTTTGCTTTTTAAATAAACAAGCCCACCTCTTCCCTAAATTTAAGGAGCCTAGCCTCATATCTTTGAGAAATGAGGGATGTGCATGGATGTGGGTGCTCATGTGCAAGAAATGGAGGGATGGTTCCTGCAGATACTGTAAATATGAATACAATTTTAATAAAGCATGTAAAATACCAAATGTGCTGTCAGACTTTATGTAGATGCTATTAAGCTAGTATCGGTGGCCAGGACTCGTGTGTATGAGTAAAAGAAGAAATATTGGAGATATTAAATATTTTTGCACTGCTATTAAATAAAGCTTTACCCAGCTCATTTTTACTTAGTCATCACACTTAATTCACAACAGAAATGTGACATTCAGGTACAGTTTAGATGAATGAGAGCAAACAGGTGGCATATAACTGGAGCATATCTGTATGTAGACATGCTTTGGCTATTACTTTTCATTGAAGGTTGTCATTCCTTTTTCTTGGCATATTACAAACACAGCTTGTTTTTATCAATGTGGCAGGTAAAGAAAAAAAAACAATAACTTTTTCTTGAATGCATTTCCTGTAAATTAGTCAATAAAGTAGCATTAAGCTGCCATCAACGACCAAGACATGGAAAATCATGCCATGCAGTAAGACAGCCATGTGTCGTGCATGAAGAAAACCGAGCTGTGATCTTCAAGCTATGTGATATAGTGTGTTTAACAAACAGCATCCTCCTCCTGTCCAAAATGACCAAACAGTTCTGGACCATGCTCAGGTTGGCTTGTGAGTAGAATGTTCTTATGGTGTCAATAGGAAGATTTTCTATCTGCTGCCCCATTTTTTTAAATGTGAACATGCAGTTGTCCTTTAATTTGAAAATAAGCCTCCACTGATGAGCCACAGTTACAACTCTTCCACTCCAAAAATGTATTCCATAATTGAAATAATGCAGTCTGTTTTGAGAAATGAACAATTTGTGTTCCTACTTTTTTTTAAATAAAGTGTTCTGTAGATACATTGTTAGTGTGCTGTGTTTGTCATTTTACATTCAGGGAAGCTGTTGGAAGGGGAGTAAAATGTTGGACTTAACATAATTTCCCTTTCTATAGTGGATGGAGGGTATCCTCAAATCAGTTGGTGTTCCCATTCCAGAAGGGGAGGGCTATGTTAATCAGACTTGTAATTGCCATCCTGCATGACAGTATGTCTCCCTAAGTTTAGGGATATAACAGCAACAATCTGAACAATTCAGAAATTGCAACCCTGAAAAGCAAAAATAACAGACAAGGAAACATGTAAGGCATCTCTATCCTTAAATAGCACCAGCAGAGAGCCAGAGACTTTCCCTTGACATTCCTAGCAGCAATAATCACTCCAAGTAGAATACCCTCCATCTACTGTAGAAGAGGAACTTCCCACAGTAAGTCCAACATTGTTTTCCTACGGTAGAGGGTCAGATTGGATGTTCAAAAACTGCACCCATCCATAGTAGGCTCCCACCTTAAGCTGAGACCACCTCTGAAGACACCTTGGAAAGAACCATTTAGTTCACAATGACACACAACACTGATGATCGTATGACTGCCCTACAGTTGTCCGGAGGATTGATACTGAACTATGGTGGTATTTGCACTTCATATGGAGTGAGCAGTGGTCCTTTCAGGCAAGAGTGGATGCTTTGTAACACAGAAATGCAAGCTTTTTTCACCATTCTAGTAAAGCTTTAAAGAGTTTCCTCCCACCACTACCAAAAATTCAACATATACACCTACATTGTATATTAATGGTCCATCAAGTGTCTGGTGCCATTTCTTCTTTGGAGGTAGCTGAGATGGCTCTGGGCCAAACCCAAGCCCTCATGAGCCTTATGACAGGCCAGATTGCCCTCTTTCAGAATTATGACAGCAGAGAAGCTCCATGAGGGGAGCATCCACTATGGGTATCTTGGATTCTCCAAGGAGTTCACTGAAGTGTAGGGCTGTCCACCCCCTGCCCATCTAGGAAACATTGCAGCTTTGGGGTTCACTGTCATTTTAATCTGCCTCATCAACTCCCCCAATTTAAAGGGAAGCGGGGTGTGTGTGGCAGAAATAGGCAAATGGAAAAGTTTGGCAAAACTTGGCTAATGCCCTAACCACTGAAGCTCAGCGGGACAGAAACTGCAGGAGGCCCTCTCCAACACAGGATGGCAGTTAAAAGCAATTTCCACAGCCCTATTACAGTATGGAAGGACCAACCCATTTGACAATACCCTCCACTGTAGGAAAATTAAATTTTCCTGCTTCGATGCAGAAAATTAGCAAGAGCATCTGCTTGCACTTCCAACAAATCATTATACAAAGCATGATGGACATTTAGGTTTAAAGCTCTACTTCAATGGCTTTCATAAAGGACACAGGAATGGTTGGAGACCATTGTCACATTGTTCTTCCTCCGCTCAAGTCATGAGTTCCTTCTCCAGGGTGCTTGAAGGGTGGCAATAAATCAGAGTTGGAAGGGGCCCTGAGGATCATCTTGTCCAATATGCAGCTGTCCCATGCATCGAACCTGCAACCTTGGCATTATCAGCACCATGCTCTAACCAACTGAGCTATCCAGTGAGAGGGCTTTTTCCCATCCTCCCCACTCCGCCCCCAAGTGTATAGAATACTTTCTCCAGTGAGGACTGCTTCGCAGAGACACACGGACATCTTTTTGGCACCAGGTTAAGACTTCCCTTTTCTTCACAAGCATTTGGTGGAATGTGACCCAGCTCTGTGAAAGCTTTGTTAGTGTTGCTGCATTTTGGAGTTTTTCAGTTGGTTTCTGTGGAGGCAGCTGGGGTTATATTATTTGTGTGTTGCATTGATGGTCGTTTTTAATTCTGTATGCTTTGAAAATTGCTAAATGTATAGTGTTGGGCAGCTAACAAAACATAACCTGCAGCTTAATAGTCTCCTGTGTAGGGTGTAGCTCCCCTCTATTCAAGCGACCATTTTAAATGAACAGGATTTGTCTGTTTCAGCAACAGAGCCAAGTTACTGAACAAGATGCCTATTGATGGTGTTCACAAATAAAACCTCCTATGCAGGATGAAAAAAGGTGAAGCAGTACCTTCCTCAGTACAAGCCCGTTCATATCCTAAGATCTTCCTGGCAGCCCAATGCTAGGAGATGTCCATTATGTGGTGATGAGGGAAAAGGCCATATCTGTGGTGGCCCCCCATTTGTGGAATGTCCTTCCTCCCCTTAGAAATATTAGTCCCAAATATACTTCTATAATTCCAAAACCACATAAAGAACTTTATGTCTAGGCATTTGGAGGATATAGGAGTATTTATTGCTGTCTGCTTTGCATATTTTAGGTTTTTTAGTTTTAATTGTGTTTTTTGGCCACTCTTATTGTTAAATTGATAGTTTTCATTTTTAAGTTATACCTGTAATTTGTGTATTATAGCAACTACCTTCTGAGGTCTATTACGAGAAGCAGGCTGTAAGTATATCTAATGTATGATGGCACCTCTAGCAAAAACATAGACATATTTGTCAGGGAACTGCCATCGGCAGGACAGGAGGTGCCAAGGCTCTCTGAGGTAGAGAGAGACTTGACACCTGAAGAGGGAACCAGTAGGGGGCGAACAGGAACGTCAAGGGAAGGGGAGTCGGAGGAATGGCTCAGAGATGCTTCCAGTGAAAACAGTGGGGAAGTCTCAGGGCCCCCTATAGGAACACCCGTTCCTCGGCGGAAACTGTCACGCAGAGAGTCCAGAAGACGTGTTTCCGTTAAGGAGCTTTTATGTTGGAAACGTTTCCGAAAGCAGCCACTTTCGGATTCTGCTAGCGACTGACGCAGCCATGCTGGAGGGGCTCCGTCACAGGCAGAGGTTTGAGAAGCGGTTCAAACTCTGAGGGATTGCAATTTACACACAAGCAGCTCTTCATCCCATCACAGCAATCCGAAAGTCATCGACAGCTAGCTTGTGCCAGGGAGAGGCATCATGAGCGAACCAGCAAGAACCGGAGGGGCAGCTGGAGGTCCAAGCCTGGAGGAAAGGTATAGGACGTTGGAAATCCAGCTTGCCTTGCAGACGGCGAGGCTGGAAGAAAGGAGGGCTCAGGATGCAGAGAGGGGGAGGGAGAAAGCCACCCCACTCAACAGAAAGATGCCAGGATTGGTGCAGAAATTTGGGGGGGACCCCAGGAACTACCATGCCTTTAGGACAGAGATGCAATATGCTCTCAATCTGCAATTTGATGACTTTCCTGATGAGGAATCGCGAGTGGCTTTTGTAATTAGCCACCTCGAATCAGGGGCGAAGGACTGGGTTAGACCCTTGATGGCAGCAAATAATGAGATCCTAAAGGACGCGATGAAGTTTTTTCGTGCCATGGACCTGATGTTTTCCAGTGACATTGAGCAGGGAGGAGTGCGAAGGCAGTTAATGGCTTGCAAACAGGGAAACCGGACTGTCCGTGAGTACTGGACTGAGTTCACTATGTTGATTCATCGATTGGGGTGGGACTTGGCTTCTGAGCCCATTCAAATGCTTTTTGAAGAGGGTCTGTCTTCGTCCTTGAAAGATGAACTTTCCCGGAACCCCAGAGCAGAGTCTATGGACCAGCTGACTAAAGCCGCGCTAGCCATTGGAGCGCGCCAGGAGGCGAGGGCTTTGGAGAAGCGGGAGGGGAAAGGAGAACGTTGGAGGGAGCTCCGCATTCCAGACATTCCAGAGCAGCCTTTCCCGCCGGCAGAGCCGATGGAAGTGGGAACAGCGCGTGCGCGCACAGTTTCAAACATCGGTGAAGGGCGGAAGAAAGAGGGAAAGGGCGGGAAAAAATGCTATCTCTGCCAACAGCCAGGACACTTTGCCAGAGTCTGCCCACGGAGAAAGGAATGGCAAGGCATGGCAGGAGCTGTTGGGGGAGAGGAGGAGGAAAGCACAGAGCAGGTAAAAGCCAACGCCTGGCTGCCGTCGGGGCACAGCAGCCAGGCTCAAAAGCAGTGAGAGTGCCCGCACCAGAACCTCCCAGGCCTGCTCTAGTGATAGAGGTGTTGCTAGAGCTGCCAAATGGACACCCCCTACAGATCAAAGCCCTGCTGGATTCAGGCAGCTCCTGTAATTTCATGAGTAAGGAGTTCGCAGCTGAGCACCAGATACAAACCCTCCCCTTAAGTAAACCCCTGCAGGTAACCACGATTGACGGCAGAGAGCTGTTGGGAGGAGAAGTGAACCAACAGACTGTTCCCATGATAATGAGGGTGGCAAGACACACCGAGAGGATAGCGTTCAATGTGGCCACATTGGGAGGAGCTCCCATTATTTTGGGGATGAGCTGGCTGGCACTTCACGATCCTCTAGTGGGATGGCACCAGAGGGTGGTCTCCTTTGGGTCGGCGCATTGCCTGGAACACTGCAAGCAGGGGAAGGATCCAGGGGGAGCCAAGATCACCTTAGCTGGGATGGAGGTAATGAAGCAAGGGGAGGTGCCTCCGCAATATGCAGATCTGAGCAACGTATTCAGCGAAAGAGAAGCGGACAAACTGCCGCCGCATAGACCCTTTGACTGTCAAATCAACCTACTCCCGGGGGCTCAACTCCCAGTGGGCAAGCTGTACGCCATGTCAGACAGGGAGATGCAGGAGCTGAGGGAGTTCATTGACAAAAACCTGAAGAGGGGTTTCATCAGAGAGTCCCGAGCGGTGGGGGGCAGCCCAGTGTTTTTTGTGGACAAAAAAAACACAGATAAGCCGAGACTTGTAGTGGATTTCAGGGCCCTGAACGCCGTGTCGGAACCCCTGGCCTTTCCTATGCCCCGAATTGATGACATTCTGACCAGGGTGAGGAAGGGGAAGATTTTTACAAAACTGGACCTGCGGGGGGCGTATAATCTGATACGAATAAGGAAGGGGGATGAATGGAAGACCACCATGTTCACCCCTTTGGGAGCATTTGAATACCTCGTAATGCCCTTCGGTCTCCAAGCCGGCTCCGCATGTTTTCAAGCTTTCATCAACCACGTCCTGGGGCCGTTGCTCTACAAGAATTGTGTGGCCTTTTTGGATGACGTGTTGGTGTATTCGGAAAATGAAGAGCAGCATGTGAGGGACGTGAGAGAAGTGTTGGGCCGGCTGCAAGCCAATCAGCTGTGGGTGAAACTGGAGAAGTGCCAGTTTCATGCCAAGGAGGTGGAATTCCTGGGGTACCGCCTGTCAGACCAAGGATTGGCCATGGATCCAGGCAAGGTCCAGGCGGTGCTGGAATGGAAGACACCGAAAACCAAGAAGGATGTGCAAAGATTCCTGGGGTTTGGGAACTTTTATCGGAAGTTCATCAAGAATTTTGCACACTTGACGGCGCCCATCACCGACTGCCTCAGTAGCAAGAAGAAATTTGTTTGGACGGCGGAGGCGGAGAGAGCTTTTGAAGAACTGAAAAGGGCTTTCGCTTCGGAAGAACAACTTCTGCATGTGGACCTACAGAAGCCCATGAGGGTGGAGACAGACGCGTCAGACAGAGCGGTGGGGGCGGTGCTCCTTCAGCCGGGAAGAAATACGTCAGGGTGGAGACCGTGTGCCTTTTTCTCGAGGAAGCTGAATAAGTCCGAGCGGAACTACACGGTGTATGACAGGGAACTACTTGCCATTCACGAAGCGTTCCGGAGGTGGAGACATTTATTGATTGGGGCACAACACAAGGTGCAAGTGTGCACCGACCACAAGAATTTGGAGTATTGGAGGACAGCTCGAGTACTCAACCAACGGCAAGTGAGATGGGCACAGGAATTTTCCAAATTCCACTTTGAGATTTGTTATGTACCAGGCCCAGAGAACGTCAGGGCGGACGCTCTCTCACGCAAACCAGAGTACTTGGAAGGGGAGGGGGCAAGCGAAGAAAGACATGTCATTCCTGAGGACCGCTGGGTGTGTGGGGCGGCGCTGGTGGGGAGACGAGAGCTGGTAGAAGAAACGGAAACTGACGAATATGCCCAAAATAAGCTCAGAGGCCTCAGGGGAGAGGGTGAGAGCCCGGAGGGTTTTGAAGAAAGAAATGGGGCATTGTATTACAAAGGGGCACTGTATATACCAGAAGGTGAATTGAGAGGGAGGGTACTCAAGCAGTTGCATGATAGTCCCACGGCGGGACATTTTGGACAACACAAGACCATGTGGATGGTCACCAGGGAGTTTTGGTGGCCCAAGGTGAGGGAAGATGTAAAGGAGTATGTAAGAGGGTGTGACCAATGCCAGAGGGCCAAGGGGGAAAGAAGGGCGCCGGCAGGGTTATTGGAACCACTACCCACGCCAGAACGGCCTTGGGAGGCGGTATCAATAGATTTTATGACGGATCTGCCCAAATCCAAAGGGAAGACGGCCATCATGGTAGTAGTGGACCTGTTAACTAAGATGTGCCACTTTGTAGCATGTTCACATGCAGTCACAGCGGAAGAAACAGCGAAGTTGTTTGTAGAACACGTCTTCCGGCTGCATGGCGCCCCCTTGAGGGTTGTCTCGGACCGCGGGAAACAATTTACTTCCAGGTTCTGGAGGAAGCTCATGAGCTTGCTGCACGTGGAAGTCAATTTTTCGACGGCCCGGCATCCTGAAACCAATGGGCAGGCGGAAAGAGCAAATGGCATCCTCCAACAATATCTGAGGTGCTATGTCAATGACAGAGGGAATGATTGGGTCGAAAAGCTGGCGCTGGCAGAATTCGCCTACAACAATGCGGAGCATGTGTCCACAGGGATGAGCCCCTTTTTGGCCAATTACGGGTGTCACCCCAGGGCATTCCCGGGGGAGGGGGGCGAGAGATGGAGCGTCCCAGCGGCCGAACAGTTTGTAGAAGAGATGGAAGCGATCCATCGTCAGCTTCAGCTCAACTTAGAAAGGGCCAAGGCTCAATATAAGAAGCAGGCAGACAAGAGCAGGAGGGAAGGTGAAACCATAAGGGTGGGGGATCAGGTGTGGTTGTCCACCCAAGGGTTGCCGTTCAAAGGGGGTTGTAAGAAATTAAGACCCAAGAGATTGGGACCCTTTGAGGTCATTCAGCAGGTCAACCCAGTGGCTTTCAAACTCCGGTTACCCAACCACATGAAATTGCATCCAGTGTTCCACAGGTCATTACTGTCACCGTACAAGGGGGGAGGTGAAGAGGAGCACACCAGGGGACCGGTCTTGGAGGAGAGGGAAAGCAGTAACCATGTAGCGGAAATCCTCGATTCCAGGTGGAAGGGCAATCAGGTGGAGTATTTAGTGGCGTGGGAAGGGGAACCGGAGTCAGAAAACACCTGGGTGACTGCAGAGGAGGTCAATGACGAGGTTTTAACAGAAACGTTCCACCAAAGATTCCCGCGGAAACCACAGCCGGTAGCAAGGTTTAGAAGGGAGTATTTCGGCACCACAGACGAGGAAGAGGAACTGGAAGGATTCGCGGAGTCGGAGTTGGAAGAAGGAACGGACTCAGATGACGAGGAGTACCGAGAGACTAGGAACCACAACGAGTGGAGAAAGGTGTTCGAAACTTCAGACGATGAGGAAGGTTCCTTCCGGGGTTTTACCTCCTCACAACCCGTAGGGGAGGAGACGGGAGGGGGTGAAGGGGGCCCTGGAGGGGAGGTGGATGTCAGGGAACTGCCATCGGCAGGACAGGAGGTGCCAAGGCTCTCTGAGGTAGAGAGAGACTTGACACCTGAAGAGGGAACCAGTAGGGGGCGAACAGGAACGTCAAGGGAAGGGGAGTCGGAGGAATGGCTCAGAGATGCTTCCAGTGAAAACAGTGGGGAAGTCTCAGGGCCCCCTATAGGAACACCCGTTCCTCGGCGGAAACTGTCACGCAGAGAGTCCAGAAGACGTGTTTCCGTTAAGGAGCTTTTATGTTGGAAACGTTTCCGAAAGCAGCCACTTTCGGATTCTGCTAGCGACTGACGCAGCCATGCTGGAGGGGCTCCGTCACAGGCAGAGGTTTGAGAAGCGGTTCAAACTCTGAGGGATTGCAATTTACACACAAGCAGCTCTTCATCCCATCACATATTCTCAAAAACCCAAGGTCTTCTTCAGAGACTATGTCTATTCAACCCAACAGAAATAAATTAGAAGCATTTTCTAAATCTGTTTTATGACACAGATTAGTATTTCCCCACACAATCAGCTGCTAGTGATTTTAATAACCTTTGCCTTCCATGGCTTGTCACTATTTTACAAAGACATGCACTTAAAAACAAAACACTCTGCTTGCCAAAGAAGAAAGAAATGCCCTACTGCCCATTTTATTTCTGAGTAACCATAAAGCAAGGTTTGGGGAGGGCATTTCCAGCCAACCTGTTATTTGTGGCAAGTCGCTTTGGTCATGATTTCTTTTGTGGGAAAGTGACATACAAATAAAACAAATGACTGATGTAAATTAGCTTGTCTCTGATGCAGTTAATGTTCTCTTAAAAACAGCACTGCACTTAAAAACTCACCTGGTATAACCACAGGCATATGGAATTGAACTCTGTCCCTCCTCTCAGCAGACAGAAAGCAGGCTTTGAGGAAGGAAGCGTCCTCCTTTTGCCCAGCACAAAAATGCACTCTGCTTCTGCAGGAGGGAGTGAGCATTTTTTCTTTCTTTTAGGATTGCAGCTTTTGAGAGCTTATTTGCAAGGCTGTCTTATGTGATCCAGTAACAAACAAGGCAAGAAAATACTACTCCCTCTCCATCAGTAAGATTCCCACCCAATCACTTGCTTATATGCACTTGCTGTGCTACTTCTGAACTACAAACATTCAAAGGCATTTTTAAAGACTCCAGAGTATTTGATTGATTGCAAATAAAGAACATATTAAATCATGAAACTGCATTTTCAAACAATCATAAAAAAAACTTTCATCTCCAAACTTATACTACTAAGGTGAGATAAGTAAATAGCCATTTCTTGGGGAACTGCTTTGTTTAAAGGACAGGTGTACTGTTTGGTTTTGTAATGTTATCAGGAAACAGACCATGATGAGTATTACTTTCCAAGAAGAGGGAGGGGGTGAACTTTGTAGGACTACCTTGCACATAATTTGCTGCATGAATGTTCAGAAATGTTGTTTTTCCAGCCTACCCTTTCTAATGGTGGGGCTTGTACTACCAGCAGTTGTTTATTATTTCTTTCACAGAGGCAGCCTAATAGGTTATGCTATCTCTGGGGGGACAGGTTTGCAGACTAGAGGAATTATTTAATCAATTATTTTTTAAAAGAGCCTTTTTCCAGTTTAGATTAGTGAATCAACTACCTAGACAAAGACTGCTTCAATGTCTTGGAAGGTGAATACCTTTTAATGTTCTCAGGTTGTTTAAATTAAAATTTGATCTCTTTTCTAGGCTGGTTTTTTTTTAGCCCTTCTTAATAGTTGATTGCTTCTTGTATATTTCTATTTTTCCCCACTAGTTTTATTCTATTTTGAAATTATATAAGCCAATCTAGGAATCTGATCAAAAGATGAGGTATAAAACATTTAACAACAAAATTGGTCAGCAACAAAGTATTGCAGTTTGAATGCAGGGAACACAGTATTTCCTCAGCTAATATCTGATGCAAGAAAACCTTGTTTGAATCCATTCCAAGAGACTTGATTCCTTGGCAATGAGCCCCACAGTCCCCAAATTAAAACCTTAAAAATAAAACTTGTGTAGAAAGGATTAACACCCCCCCCCCCCTTTCTATTCCCATCAACTATTTGGGTAAAATGATTGACCTTTTGATACCCAACAAGCAACAGTTTTTTATGACTCAAGGAGGATTCAAATAGTAGAGACAAGCAACCTAAAACAACCATGCAATTCATGTGGTAAATGTCCTCTGTACCCCTGCTCATTTAAACATCTCTCTCTATGCATCAAGGCAGCATTTGCTAAGCATTTTGATTATTAAATATATTTTTCATGAACTAGCCTAACACATTGTCTATTTTTTCCCATAAACTTAAATCTGCATAATATCATCTGAGTTTCCTTGTCACAAACACTAGAATTTTGGAACATAGTGCACGAACAGCCGTATCAACAGGTGATATAGGTGGTCTGCATGAACAGATCCATCAAGATCCATTCAGATCCATTCAGCGCTTTATCCTTTTATAACAAACCCTTGTTTATCCCAGGCAGGATAAGGATCAGCAAGAGCCTAGTCAGCTGCTATATGTACAGAGTTGGTGGACAGAAGTTGTGCAAATCAGTTTTAGAGAACAAAAGCACAACACACCTCTTTCTTTACAATCAAAATCACAGTTAATCAACTGGAAATAAAAGTCAAAAGTTAATAGCCAAGAACAACTTGCAGGAAAAATATTCAGGTGAAGTTTATCAGCTATACAATACCAAGTACCATAAGCTTGGAATAAAGCCCATATATTTTTGCCAGTGTCTATAGTGTGTTCCATTATGCAAAAAACACTCCAAATTCTCCTATATTTGCAACATTGTTTACCTCATCACCACCAGTACCTGCTAAAATCATGTGAATTAAGAAGGTAAATTAAGACTTTTTCATAACTTAAATTTTGGCCGGAAAAGAAAAGCCCCTGGTCATGCTTAGTTCCACTCACTGCTGCAACAAGCTCTAGACATGCCAGTTTAACTAATAGCAACACAACACTATTACTACACAAGTTTAAAGAACAAGATTGCTTAAGAACCACACACTACACAAAGGTGACTTTTTTGTATTTTTATAAAATCTGCAAAGATACCACAAATTATGCATACTAAAGGCTAGATATGCACACATTTCATTCAAATAAATGAAAGTAAATATATTTCTTTTATATACAGTTTAATCCAAATTTACAATTGCATCATTTTCATGGAGGAGGTGGCATAGATAGAGCACAGGTTTGAGATGTATAACTTCAGCACACTGAAAAGATGCTATATAAAATGTGTATCATCAATTCCTAGTTCCTTTGCAAAACAAAGTAGTTCTAAAAGGCTAGTTTGTGTGTAGAAATTAATTACTGGGAAATCCTCTTATATTCATATACAAATATGCACATATTCATAATTGTTCTATTCAGATTCACAAGGCAATAATGACAGAAAATTGCAATGGATTTCAACCATATCTACCAGAGAAGTCCAATAAAACTAAAATGTTGGATCACTTAGGATATCTCCCAGTAATAAGGCATCAAACAGTGTTAGGCTTTATTTGTAGAAAGTTACCTGAAGACAGCTGAGTATCTCACTGTTTTGCTGTATGTAATGAAAATGCACCTATTCCTACCACTCCTTCCACTTCAGGGAAGGAGGTTTTCCGTTTCCTTATTCTAAGCATTTTAATTTACAATAACTGAAATGAACAGGTAATTACAGGTTAAGTATCCCCTTAACTTCTACCTCCCAATACAAATAACTACTATTTGAATTAATCATTTACATTTAAGAAAAGTGATGACTTGGACAATTTAAGTTCAGTTGGTCGTAGCAGAGTATGAAATTTGCACTTTATTTAAACCCATTTTGACAACATTTTTTAGTATGTACTATATTTGTACTTTAAATAAAAACAGTGTCAAATTAGTACTTTAAATAAAAACAGTGTCAAATAACAAAATATAATTGTTTAAAAATAACCTCTCCTTGAAGTGCAAGTCACTTTGTAGAGCAATTAAACAGAAAACACAAGCATCTCTTCTAACTGAAGGGTGATTAGTGAGCCACATATTACTTTTATCCTTCTGCTTAAACTTAAAGATGTAACGTTTACTAAGCCATAACCCTTCCCCTCTGCAACCTACTTTTGCCTAAGTACAAGTATGAACCAGCATAAAATAAAACACCTTAAACCAAAGAGATTGATGCCTAACTCAAAATTTCATACTCAACGCAAAAGAGATCCTGAAATAAACTAAAAAGCAAAACAAAATCCAGCACCCAAGAAACGTGCACATTCCTATACAGCATGGAGTGTGCATGTACTGTAAAAAAAATTGTTGATAGTAATATATGCATTTATCAACTTATGTCATTTCTCCATTAAAATGTCTTCTTTTTGGCTTCTATAAGTAGAAATAATGATGGAAAACTTGAATGAAAAAAGCTTTGTAAGTTACATGAGTATACCATAACTTCTTTAAGAAGTATGAGCTGAACCATAAGGCATCCCAAAGTATTTTTGCATATAATATTGGAATGCAGATCCTGTAAACAATAAGTCAGGGACAGCAACACGGAGACCAATATATTTTCCCTAGGATCTCTTTGATTATTCGCCAAACCCAGTACAACTGATCAAGGGCAAGTACTTGGAACTTAATTTTGTGAGAAACCAATGCGATCCTTCGTTTTCCTATACATTTGTTTTTAATCAAGCTTTAAAATAGCTCTCCCTGAAGATCCTTGAGCTAAAATACTGGCATTAGGAGTTGATCTCAAGGTTCAAGCTTAATGAAAGTCTACTGCTCAGGTATATCACTTCTTGATTTTGTGGCAGTACTGTTCTGGTGTATGCTGTTACTCAACTCCTGTACAGTATTTGTAGTGGGAAAGTTTATTGGGACCCACGCCTGAGGGGCAGCTGTAGAATTACCAGCAAGGATCTTGGAAGAATTGGATTGATGTCTATGACGATCACTTTCCTCACCAGTTGGATGTCGTTTTCTCCCAGATTCTTCACTAATGGGAGGCTGAAAGAAAGCATGGAAATATTATTATACCCTTGCAGTTATCAGAACTTATTATGATCTAGTTTTGAACCTCAAAGCCTGAGCATTTAATGGTTACTCCAAATGGCTGAAGTGCAGTGACATCATGCCAAAATATGAGAAATTGTTTCTTGAATAAATAAAGGGAATGTGGCCTGCATGAAAGGTATCAAATACAACGCAGCAACAACATTTTCTCTTTTAAGACCTGCTTTGCTCTAGTTGTCATTGTCAGGTATCCAAGATTATCTATACAGATGACATGTACAAAGTTTCATAATGCAGAAAGCAGAATAGAAAATGTGCAGCATGAGTACAAACCGGTTTGGCATTTCAGACCATATTACATTTCAGAATGTCTTAAACTTACCCTCCAATCTTAACAGACATTTGTTGACTTTACATTAAATTTGGGGGTTGTGTCTCTTAAATCAGTCAGTAATGTTAATACACTAAATTAATTTGCTTGAGATAGCTTGAACACTTACATCTACTCTGAAGTCTTCCAATCTTTTAAAGTTACAGAGGTATTCTTGAAGCTTTGGATCAATAGGTGGAGTTTTAGACTGTGAATACTTTAGATAAGCCCAAAATTTTTCTAGTCCATAGAGTTGACCTAATGAGAGAACATGTTGGAGATATCTTAAAACTAATTAAGCATGAAGTCAAGCTATATTACACAAGACCATTATGAACAAGGTGTTACCAGATTCATAGTCTCTCTTTGTTTCTTCTTGGAAATCTTTGAAGATCTCCTGCCTGAACTTTTTTTCCAGCCCATAGCTGTAAAACCGAAACAAACACTCCAGACCGTATCTGTAGAACAGTGAATAAAGAGCACAAAAATCTTTGATGCTGTTTTACCATATTTATTGTTCTCCTTATAGCAAAAACAACAACAACAAAACATCACTTTAAGGATCAGCCATGGAAATCTGGGAAGCTTACCCAGCTATTCCAATTTTCATAAGCTAGTTCTCTCTCTCTCACACACACACACACACCCGCCCACCCCTACCCCTCAGTACAGGCAGCTACCTTGTTTCTTGTTGAGTATGCCATACCCTGAAAACAGAACAGCATATTTTCATGATGACTTTTACAGAAGGAATTTAGATACAGTGGTGCCCCGCAAGACGAATGCCTCGGAAGACGAAAAACTCGCAAGACGAAAGAGTTTTTCGTTTTCTGAGTTGCTTCGCAAGACGGATTTCCCTATGTGCTTGCTTCGCAAGATGAAATGTCTTGCGCCTTTTTTTAAAAAACCGCCAATGCATTCCTATGGGAAACTGTCAATACACATTGGTGCTTCGCAAGACGAAAAAACTCGTAGAACGAAAAAACTCGCAGAACGAATTAATTTCATCTTGCGAGGCACCACTGTATGATGAAGTGGAGGTGGGGATTCTAGATGATAAACGACTGTCTTACACTAGTTAACTGTAGCTACATAGTGGAGAAACATCCCTGAACTTAATTTTGGACAGTGCCCAGGCCCTGGTGTGAGCTATTTTCATGTTGATCAGCACAATAGTGGTGAGTATATTGCTAACAAATATAACAAGACTTGTACATAATTCCACAAAGATTCCTAATCTTATGTTATTTAAAACAAAAAATGGAGACGGTGGAAGCACCTGCCTGTTGGGTTTTTCTGTCATTTGCTTTGAATCAAAACTCTGGCAAAAATTTAGAAATTGAAAGAAGAATCTTTACATTTGTTAAGTGTACCCAAAGCTGCTATCCAATTAGGAACACTAGACAGCCAAGGATTCCTAGCAAACAGTCTCTTAAATTATCCATCTGATAACTTTTTACAGTCTGTTGTAAGCTCCATATTCAAGAGGAAACACTGCATGATGGAAAGAAATCTTTGTTTTCTATTCTGCAGCTGGAACCACTTTATTTTGCTATACTAATGCTTCAGAAGCACCAAAGCAATGCCATTAATATTGCTATACAAGTTGGCACTGGGTTCCTGTACCGTATATGACTTTACAAGTCAAACAAAGTCAAGCACTACCTGTAGTGTTCTTTTGCATCATCTAGAGCAAGTTGCTTGAATTCTTCATACATTTTCTTGTTAAAGTGGTCTCTGAGGAAAAAGGACCAGAAACGAAATAGTGTGTTCATTTCTTGAGACTGGCCGATTCCCAACCGTTTCCTTTCTGGAGACAAAAATAATAATAAGGTAGCAAAGATGAAAGATAATCTATTTGGCATTCTAATTCTACTTTCTTCAGAACAGATGCTTAGTATGAAATTTATGCCACAAAAGAGCAGCAACAAAAAACAATACACCTTACACTACACTACAGCTTGAAAAGAAGTGAATGTTAAAGTCGCTTACGGCATTTATTTATTTCTGTTTCTGCCATGCTCCAGTGAGGTCAGGGCATCAAAACACAAACCTGATTTTTCTATAAAGATAACTAAGAGGCAATTTTTGGCCATGCTTCCTTTCCTGAGCCCTGAAAAGCTGCCCTGAGGGCAAAAGGATGCAGAGGGATAATCAAAACTGCCTCCCCTTTTACTTCAGCAGGAGCACCCACTTGCGATCCAAGTCCCTTTCAAAAATATGTAGTTATATAACATTGTTGACATCCTACAAGCTATAAAAACAAGCACAAAGCAAGAACATAAATGGTTATGGTTCTTATAACTAAAGACAAAAAGCTATTTCCCGTTACAGTTGCAGGAAAAAATATCGTATTTTTTACCATTTAGGCATCTACGGCGATATTTGTGGTACACTTGCTGTGTAAAACCATTTTCTTTTAGAAGTTCATGAGAAGGATGCTGAAATTTAGGAAGCGAATTTGGAGTACAGCCGTAACTTCCAGATAGCGGAGCACCTTCCAATGGCGATGCATTTGAACTACTATAGAAAATAAAAGACAAGCTGCTTAAATTCTTCAGAACATTTTTGAAAACAAATAATTGTGCATTCTCTTTTAATGAATAATGTAGAACCAACTTTCCAACCCTGTCACCAATAGGCAATCCTCAAAGTTAAAGTCAAATCAAACATTCTGAATGCCTCCAGGGTCTATACTAATTTCAAAATGAAGGTGGCAAGACTACATTTAAATGTATAGCAGGAAGCATAGTTAAATAATAATATTTATTCAATCATGCTACCTTTTTGCATGAAGGGAATTTTGGGCAGACGGAAACATAAAATATGCCATCTCTTGCCTGCATTTTGAAGTAGGAGATTCTTAAGGTGTATACCACAAACTTTCCCCAAAATTTTTGAATCTGCTCTGATTTCACAAGGTTCAGGCTGGAGTATAATGAATGTACAATGAAAATTATTTATGTTTAGCAAACCCACCCAATAGATTTGGATCTACATATACTTTTGAGCAAGCCCTTTCTAGTAGTGTGATGTCCTACCGTACCTAACTCTTTATTCAGCTCTGCTTTTTCTGACAATTTGTTTGAACCCTGTAGGATTGCAAAGGCCCTTCAGTTCTGGCACAACAGATATGGAATTACCACAGAACACTCCTCCAGCTACCACTACAGAAAACAAGTCTAAATGACACAGTATTATCTACTATACATTCAAGGAAGGCTTCATAACTGCATTCAGGTATTACCTACTAATTAGTCCTATGCTAGGTTTATATCCTAGCTTCCCAGTTCAGATGTAGCTACTTGGATTGCCTCCCCGTGCACTTAAAAAGAAGTAAAGCAGCTGCATGTGAATACAGGTGGCTTGTTTTTATCCCAAATGATTGTCCAAATGTAGCCATTCTATTGAGACAATGCCTACACTTAACTAGATAAAAATGTTTTCACAAATATTGATGCCAGATGCAATACAAATGTAAGCCAACAATGTGGCAAGTGCCTGTAAAGTGTGTACTACCACTCATAAGCACAAGCTGTTTTGTGTAATACGAATTTGTGTTCTAGAAGAGATTTCCATTCCATTTATATACATGGAATCCATTTCTATGAAACTCCTGACAATATATGCTTGCAGGTTATGTTCATCAACAGGCAACACCACACCTGAACATATCTTGTAGTTAGGGGCTGTCTTTATTTTGAAGGATACCCACCATTTATAAATAACAATTTCCCCAACATAATAGGTGTGAGCACTTGCTCTTTCCCTTTACAGTTGCTGCTCATGTGTGCAAACCTTGCAGCTTTTAAGAGTATTTCATTCCTCTCATTATTCTCTTCCTCTTACTTGCTTTGTTATATTGTGTAATTAAGCAATTTTCCAATGATCCTATGAACACAGAAGATTAAACTAAGTTATAATCTTAAAAAATATTGCTACCTTATAGAAGATGTTCTTGGCCTGTGATCCTTGGAATCCATTACCCAGCCAACATGACATTCTAATGGAGGGTTTGTACTATGCCGTGTTTTTCTTTTCCTCCGTGTCTATAATAAAATATAACATTATAATTTCCTGATGTGACTGGTGCCACTTTTCTGAAGAATCACAGCCTAATTAAAGTCAAGTTTCATAAAGTTTCACATTGTATATCATATGCATTGTGAGGTCATAAAGTTGAGCTTGACTACCCAACTGCCTAGCTTTAAACAAGAAGTTAACAGTGTGAATATTTCACAATGGATTTAGCAGTTTTGGTCAAATCCAAAATTATTATTTCCTATACTACAATATTTGAGCAGCAGGAATTTTGAAAGTGTTACAAAGCCTGTGATCTCTGGCAACAAGAAACAACAGTAAGTATGATCTGAAAGTTTATGTAGAAATAATTTAGCTACCTTAACATCAATGGATCTTGCTTCTTTAACCACAGGATAGAACCTTGGTGTTTTGTTAGGATCTTGTAGCCTTGGTGTACGAGGTGTTTTGGGTGTTCTGGTAGGGTGGACTCTAGGAGATTCAGGGACAGCTGTTGGCAGTGAGCGAGCCATTGTTGTTGGAGGTATTTCTTGGATGCCAAACAATTTACAAGCCAGCTCTTCAGTTAAGTCTAAACAGAAAGACCAGCAGATTAACAGATGAACACTAGGCATCTTGCTTTCTGTTGCTCTTCAAGTCCTTTTACCTGGCTCTGTGTTTATCTGTTTCTTTAAATTTAATGTTATCTTCTTTTATTAACTTCTTAGTATAACAATATTTAATTAAGAGTCCCCCCTTTTTATTTGTAAGAAAAATTCATTGCATATACTCTCAGTATGTATAAAGTAAGTCCCTTGTAACCAAGCTGAACAGGAACCACTATAAGCACCTGGAACTCCATGTGAATAGTGAAGGACTCATGGAGTTCTCAATCAGGTTGCACCATATCAACTACCATCTTGATAACTTATAATTTTGCAACATTATGAATATATACCTTGTTGAGATCTTGGAGGACCCGGAGGAACTTCCTGTTCTGGATCAATTGCATGCTCTGGCGTAAGATTGTCAAATTCTTCTTTACTGATGAGATTTAACTTCTTAAAGTTTTCAACTTCTTGCTGAAGTGGGGATAAAAGCTTCTGTAACAATGTATCATAAATTATAGGATAATAGCTGAAACAAGCTATATCAACATGAACTATTTGTTAAATAATCACAGATTATTTACTAATATTTTAGTAATTATTCCAACTGGCAAGGAGGGTGCAATGAAACTGTGTCATGCTCATGAAGACAGTAAAACACTAAAATGAAAGAAAACCAGTCCTTCCAGGTTCATATCCCATGTCTGAAATAGGTGATCACCCTTATTAAACAAGTTGCCAAACAGAAAGATTTTGATAGCAAGAATGATTAAGAATGCTGCTCAGCCAACTGTCCCATCTTTTTAATATGCAGGAAAAAAGGAAATTGTACCCTAATCTCTCACATCTTCAGTTGTGTATAACATTATATGCCAACGGTAGGCATGAGCGCAGCTAAGGGGAGCAGCTGCCCCCCCCCCAGCAAGTAAATCAATAAAAATAATTGAGGTTCCGCCCCCAGTAACATGAAGCTTATCCCCCCCTGACATAAATCCTGGCTACACCAACGATGGTGGGCTTTATCTTTGGATAAACAAAACCTGCTATGTTCCACACACTGAGTAATATCACAAGCCCACAGTAATTTCACTTAAAAATCTAAGAACAAAATGCCTTGATCTCAAGATTCTGTGCCTAAAGCAGGAAAAGACCTGCTTTAAACACGGAACCTGAAAAAGATAGTAACAAAACCTAGACAGACAAATGACTTCTAAACCATTAGTTTCTCAATTTAAATGTATCTTGTTCTTCTGCAAACATGTCACTTATTTTTTTTAAATTGATCTAGCTCAAAAATTGACAACGAGTTCATTCATTTAAAGTCTAAATTCCAGTATTACCAACACAAGTACAAAAAGACCAAAATTTTATTAGCATATGGATTTCTACTTAATTTACCACTGCTGATAATCTGAGCCCACGACATATGGATTTGATTCAATAAACATTTAATACCTATTTATTAACCATTCATTAACATAATTACCTTCAAAGCAATGCAGTCATTTTCACTCTGTTCTGTCCACAAATCTTGTTCATAGTAGTATAAGCCATCATTAATAACTTTGGCAAGTTCTGATGTAATTTTTGCTCGTGAGACATGGTTGCCAGTGCGATCTCCTCCAGGATGTTTTCTCATATATGGTGGCGTTTGTGTTACAATCAAAATCTTATTTAAATCCTGATCATCAATTTCATAATCTGAATCACTATCTGACCACTCAGTGAATGTATTTTTTCGGCCTTCTATTTGTTCCATCTCTTCATCAAACAAAAAATCAAGTTCTTCCTGTTCTTGTTCCTCTAAAGGCAGTGGCTGCTGCTGTCCTGACATCTCCTCAATTGCAGGCACAGCTTCCTGGAAAAGGCAAAAGTGTTTCACACTTTCAGTGAATCAAAGCTAATTTATCACTTCTTGAAATAATATTGGGAAAGTATCTAACTGGAAATAAAATGAACAGAGGAATTAACTGCAGGAATAGCAGTTTCAGCATCCCAAGTCATACAGAATGGAACAGAAGGATTAACAAATTATCATTTACACTTCTTAAAACCACACCTTTTTTCTTAGGCTTACAACTCAATTCAAAAAATAGTTCTATAGTGTAACAGAGTTCTAACACTGGCCACAATTCAACAGAGAGCCAAACATGCTTAAGCCTCCTGATTTCAATACGCTGATTGTGGCTGGCATGCTTTACATATTTTTCTTCTCTTTTCCCAAAACAAATTCAGTAGCATGTCACCTGTGGCTGCTTTCCACAGATGTGGGCTATAATGTAAGCACATGTACAGTGGTACCTCGGGTTAAGAACTTAATTCGTTCCGGAGGTCTGTTCTTAACCTGAAACTGTTCTTAACCTGAGGTACCACTTTAGCTAATGGGGCCTCCTGCTGCTGCCCCGCCGCCGCCACATGATTTCTGTTCTCATCCTGAAGTAAAGTTTTTAACCTGAGGTACTATTTCTGGGTTAGCGGAGTCTGTAACCTGAAGCATATGTAACCCGAGGTACCACTGTACCAATGATGGATTCATGTAGCTTTAAGTACCTCCCTCCTAAGAAAAACACAATAGCAAGGTGAAGACCAGTCTAGTGCCAGCAGAAGCAACTGTGCAGAGCTTGTCTACCCTTCCCTGTCTGAAAGTGCAGCTCTTGTTCCCATTACTTTAGCAATGCGGAAATAAGGGAAAGGACACTAGCCCCTGCTGCAGTGAGTGAACCATAGGCCACTGGAAAGTAAACCCATTTCAATTCAAGTAAAAGAATCAGCATGTATGTAAAGGTGAATAAAATGAATAATTAACAGACAGAGACAATTTGTGCTTGAGACCAAAATCACTAAAAGAATACAGTATATTTGCTAAAGTTATGATGGCCTGAAGGCTGTACTTCGACATGTGTCTAGGTCAGGCACCCCCAACCTGTGGCTCTCCAGATGTTTTGGCCTACAACTCCCATGATCCCTAGCTAACAGGACGAGCGGTATGGGATGGAAATTGTAGTCCAAAACATCTGGAGGGCCAAAGATTGGGGATGCCTGATCTAGGGTCATGGTACATTACATCCCATGTCTAAATCCACATTTTCCGGAAGGAATTTAAGCCAAGGTACCACTGTAATCTCATTTTATCACCAATTCTAAATTCATTTGAATGTGCCTTATTTATCTAGCATTCCAGGTACAGAACTATCCTGAAATACTTTTTACATCATCTGGAAGACACGTAACTTAGAACATCTTACAATACCTTTGGCTTTGCTGGGGATGGACGATGTCTTTTTTTAACTTCTATCCAAGGTTCAGAGTCCAGATCTGGCAAACTTGTAGATAATCCTTTAGACATTGTTTGAAGGTTGCTTGTTTCAGTGCTTTTCTTAGTAGTTAGACTTCCCATTCTTGGAGAACTTGGTGCAGATTCTAAGATTGAAAATTATTTCTGTATTTAGAACAGATCAGGCTATTGTTTACTATTCTTTGACTTACTATTTTTCTTTCATGAAGTTGACCTACTTTTCCATTCATGTCCTTATTGATATGTGTTTCAAGACAAATAAGTCTACAGAATATTTTAAAATGTAAGGTGTAGCTGACAAGTGTAGAACTGGAGCTTTGAATCATTCCCTGATCTACTGTCATGTTCCCCTCCTGTTTAGCTGGTAGGACAGTAATAAGAAAAATGAAAGAGTTGATTCCTCCTCTGACTCAGATATCAAGGCCAACAAAACTTATATCACTGACCAGAGAGGAAATCATTCCCAGTTTGGGGAGATAACTACAACTATTAATTAAACTACATGGCAAGAGAAGGTCTACTAGGTGGCAGGCAACTTGAAAAACAGGTAGAAAGAGTGGAAACAAAAAGCAGCAACAAACAAGTGTGTTGGTAGTTATCCGGGGAGACAAAGCAGTCCAGGCCCTGGGATAGCCCAGCAGCTGGTGCTGGAAAGGAAATCTCATGAAGGATCTATTCTAGTGCAGTTATTGCCACCTTAGCCAATCTACCTGCATATTCAAGTGTCATCAAAAGGAAGGCAACTGCTATAGAAGTCAGGCTGTTCATTGTCCAAGATAGGAAATATGTTTTCACATAAAGAACCCTCAACTTAGTGCTTCCTTGGATTAAGATCAAACTTCAAGCAGTACAGTGGGACAGTAGAATGGGGGTGGCCTACTGCACAAGAAAGGGAGTTCTGTGCATGTCCTCAGCCTACAGAAGTTCACATGTTTTTCAGAGTTAGGTGGAAAAAGAAATAAAAATACCTTACCAGTATGTGAACCAAAAACTTTGCCTGGTATAAATTCTGGACAGTTAATAAGCTGAGAAAAATCTGTTTGTGGAGGTCTGCGTGGAGAGGGTCCTGGAATTGGCCATTTCTCTGGTTCTACTCTTTTCCTCATCTTCTGATCCACTATTTCTACTTCTGTACTGTCCTTTAAAGCCTAGATGACACAAATACATAAATACAAATAAATTGTAATGTTGTATAACACTTTTTTTGTTTCAAATGGCTGTTTCATATATATTATACCTTTTCTACACAGAAAACATACTTAGCTTATCAATAGGATTCACATTTCATCATGAAGCCAACAATGCCTTTCTGATTATCTATTTTTCTTTGTATCAAAGGGATATCCAAGAGCAGAGATTGCTTGTTTCCTAAATCTTGCAAGAGTCTGAGAGATCATACACTTCCATTTAGAAACAGAAAGTCCACCCCAAAAGTGCTACCACATCTTGACTTATTTTTTATAGTTCCAATGGGTATGTTCTAACCTATTTCTTTCAAAATGAATTTTATAATTGTTTCAATTATTCCTGACAATGTAGGATTGATACCAAGAAGGACCAATTCTTGCTGGTAAGGAGCCATTAACGTATTCTGCTTTACTAAGATGTATTACTGGTTGTTTGTGTTTTTTTAAAGGAGCACGTATTTTTCACCCTTCTGTGGAAAAGTAATTTAGAATTCCCGCATTTGTTTTCTTAAAGTTCTACATTTAACAGCCCTCAATGGCAAGTGAAATAACCAAAATATGCTGAAATTCATTTTATATTGATCAGCTTGCATATTAGACATGTATTGCTTTGGTATTTTTTGAATTCAAATGTACAATTTTATAAAAACTGGATTTTGAAGCATTAAGTAGCTTTAGGTTAGACAAAAAAATTGAACCAAGCTTTGTTGAAGTTTCTAATTCAGGTTTCCAAAAAAGATCCCCCCCCCAAAAAAAATGATTTATATTACAGTAGGGACTAAAAACTGAAATTGGCTTACCTCTAATATTAGACTAACATTTGTAGTAAGAGCCTGCACACGATGGAAACTGGCAATCAAAGAAATAGGCAAGAATCCTTGTTGGTCCATCTTTCTCCTCAAGAAGAAGTCTCTTTCCAAGTTTTCTACACTGAAATAATACTCACTAAATAAAGAAGAATGTTTGGTTAGCCCACTATGTTCTTCTAAACTACCATCACCCTTTATCAAAGCTGGCTTACTTATCTCTTTGTAGTAAATATTTGTTTTCTCACTTTACTAACTTTTTGAAGATATTGTCCTATACCACTGTGAATATTAAATAATAATAAAATAACTTGTCAAAATAAAGTACCATTGCTTCACTTACCATGACCAGTAAAAGCAGTCATAGGAATGGTTTATGCTAGCCTGAGTGAAGACAGACTGTTAGCTCCTTCCCCAGCTTTGCTGAGTAAACTTGTTAGTTTCACTGCTGTCTGCTAAAGGCCTAAAGAGGAAAGCAAAGAGGGTTGCTTCTGTGGGGAGAAACAGCGGAAAAGGAGCGAAGAGGGAATCTCAGGAAGAAGATAGCAAAAACTGAGTGCTTTGACTGAGGACTGAGAGATGCTTCAGGACAGGAGAGAATGAAGCCTGGTATGCATTGGGCCCACTGAAGCTTGGTTGCTTTTCAACCCCCAACTAGAAAGAAGTACAGTGGATGCTCGGGTTGCGAACGTGATCTGTGCGGGAGACACGTTCGCAACCTGCAGCGTTCACAACCCACAGTGCCGCGTCTACGCATGTGCGGGTCAGCACTTGTGTGCATGCACAAAGCGCAATTTAGTGCTTCTGCGCATACACAAGTGCCAAAACCGGAAGTAACCCATTCCAGTACTTCCAGGTTTGGTGTGGTGCGCAACCCGAAAACGCACAACCTGAAGTGTCTGTAACCCGAGGTATGACTGCACCTTTCACAGTAAGTAGCCAATAGTACATTCACAGTTGGGATGAAAAAACAACCAACAAAACTCGATTTGCCAAAGTGAAACTATATTTTGGGAGAAAGACAATGGGCTTGTGCTACAGATAGAAAACTTGTTGCCAGAATCTCTGGTCAAGGACAGCTTTTGCAGACACACATGTATTCTAAATTGTCTTGTATGGGTTACAGAGAGGGGATCCTCTCTGGTAGCTAGTTTGGAAGTTGAAAAACGTACACACATCTCCATCTACTTTAGCAAGAGCTACCAAGAGGGACTCTTCTGAGAAGTCCTCAAGCTGGCTTGTGCCATCCTTTGAAAAGTATCTGCAGAGTTGAGAACTGCCTGTGAGATGAGAAGGAGGAATGTATTAGGGCAATTCCTCTGAGGAATGCTTCGTTTCAGAAGCCCGTTTTGACTGTGGCAAAATCAGATAAAATGCACAGCTTTGGGACGTTATTATTTGCTTCATCCATCAAAGGAAGAACTTCTCCCTGCCTGGGCAATTTTGGCTTAGAGGAGCAGGGTCTATTTTGGGCTTCAGAAATGCCCTCCATTTCAGTTTGACAGTCTTCAATAATTAGATGGCTATTGGGCTTCCATGTAGGACAAATTCCCACCTGCTCCACACCTTTGTTTTTGCGATCAGGTCTGACAAACCAGCGTCATTCATGTTTTCTGGTCACTTTTTGCTTCTGTGTTCACCCTAGAATGTTCTGTTATGAAACTAGAAGCAAAGGAAGCCTTATAATTTCAAAATCTGGTAGGTCTCTAGATCAAAGCAGTCTACATCAAACCCAGATTTGGCAGCATCTTAATCACAGGTTTGACAGACTTGGGTTGTTTTTCTTTCTCCATGTGAAGCATGTTCGATTTTTGTCTTTGCAGGAGTTCTCAGGAAGAGCCACAAGAGTAGAGAAAACAAGAAAGGCAGGCAGATGGAGGCAGGTTTCTTCCATAAGACAAAGATAAGAAAAAGAAAAGGCGCTGAAAAATTAACAGGTTAGAAAGAAGAGCCAGTTAAAGCGAAGAAAGGGCATAGAAGAGATTTTCCTTCTCAGGAAAACCAGGATATGAACAGGAGTCTACTCAGCAGAAGCCAAACTATTAACTGTTTCCTGTCTTCAATCAGGCACTAGAATGCTTTTTCACCCCAACTAAGAACAGCTATTGTATAGAAATACAGAACAGGTGTAATTTACAATTAGAGTACACACACCTACTAAGATAAGCATTATCATATGACTAGAATGTATAATTATTTGCAGCAAAACAAACTGCACAGTTGGGTATACATGCTCATCTTATCCCTGTTTTCAATACAGTGCAGAAGTAAATGCCCAAGTTAAAAAAATAGTCATTTTATTTTCTCTCTACCTTGCATCAATAATGTGTAACTTCAGTATTCGAGAATAAGACTATCAATAGCTTTCAATGGCTACACTCTGCTTCCATGGTTGGAGACCATGGAGGCAGTTTGCTTCAGAACACTAGTGGCTGGAAATGGGAGGGAGGGAGAGTGCTCTTTTGCTTGGGTCCTGCTTGTGTGTTTCTCACAAGCACCTGATGGGGCACTGTGAAAACAGGATGCTGGATTAGATGGGACCATTGGCTTGATCCAGAAGGCTCTTATGAGCGTACAGTAGTAGCCACTATTATAGTCATGCAACGGAGTTAAGTTTATTAGTGGCCCCTCCTTCAACTACCTCAAAGTAGCATTAGCTAGGGAAACTCAGCCAGATGGCCGGTGTATAAATAAATAATTAATAATAATGTTATTACTGTATTTTAAATTTATATTATGTTCGTAGAGTAATAGTAATAGTTATAATGGCATTATCATGGAAAGAGAAAAAAGTTTAAGTTACAAAATGCAATTCTTAGAATGATTAATTTATACTATCCTAAAACCACCATGGGATGCATATCCTATATGATAAAACACAAACATTAAAAGATGTGGATAAAAGAAGGCCATGAGCTTTGAAAAGATCAGGAAGATATGCATGTACTTCAGTAAGCTGGAAAGATACACAAGTAAAAAGAAACTGCCTAAAGATACTAGCATATTCTTTGCCTTAAAGCAGCATACATTTTTCTACAAAGTGACGATTTAAAGTCCATCTGGGAAGTAAAAATTCTTGGTTTATATTCACTGTGGTCACCTAGAAAATGCTCTCAAAAGTATCTGAATGAGCTTGTAAGACACCCAAGATTCTTATCTCTGGGAAATATTGGAAAGTGTCCAAAATATGGAACACAGAAAGAGGGGGAAATACATTTCCATAAGTGAGTTAATAATAAAGGCTCCGGAGATGCTCTCAAGAGCAAAGAGTGCATATGGTTCGAAAAGTGTCAAAATATACATATGGAGCCCCCAAGAAAATTAGCCCAAGACAGACTTATATCTTATTGAAACCAACTACTGATTATCTGAAATAATATCCCTCAATCCCACTGAAGCCAGAAATATGCCACAACATTACATAGGTAGTATAACTTTACCAAACTACGAAAAAGGAAGAAGACATACCCTCAAGGTTCTAGTTTAAGAAAGGCCTTTTCCTCCAAAACATGGAAGGCAACAAATCAATATTGATGACAAAAATACATAATCATTTTAGCTCTGAATTCTACACAATATTCAGAATTCTGATAAGGTAGAAACTCATTTTATCTGAATTCTATTTTCAGAATGGAACCAATTATATTAATTTTCAAAATGATTCCGATCAGTTTTCTCTTAGAACATAAGGAAGTGCAGTTTATGGCAGCAAATGCAAATTATGGTTGTGTTTAAAAAACAACAACAACAATGTATGCACCTTATATTAATTTTCTCTCTTATAAGGTTATCCCAATTAAGAACAAATAGAACGCTTGGGGGAGGAGGGTTTCAAGGCCAGCTATTTAATTAAAACTATAATTAGCAATACTAGAAATTAAATTATGCATATTCTAACTTGTCTTAACGCTTTATTTCTATATGGCTGCAGAATCTGTAAACACAGTCCAGAAATTCTAGTACTTAATAATTTAGAAAATAAAGACCTATTGCAACAAAAGGCTGGACAGACACCCAATTAGAAAATTGTAAAACCTTCCAAACTATTTGGAAGATGAAAAAAGCCTCTAACATTCCAAGAACAGTAGCACATTCCATGATAAGGCTTGGAAATTTCCAAACTAATTAAGGAGACTTTGTGAATAATTTAACCACTACTGGGATATCTGACTAAATCCTACTATTAATAGCAGAACTTGAAGATATGACCAATATTTGGTTTAATAATGTGCTGAGCATCAGAGGGGGACATCATCATGTTCTACCTTAGAGGATCTGGATTCTATACTGCAAGCTCAGAAATCTGACCACAAAGAAGAAGTGTCTGAGGGCAGTGGAAGCCAGCTGATTAATGTGACATGGAACTGTCAGGTTTCACAAGGCCCAGCAACAATAACTGGGAAAAATTGAAACTGGCAGCCTCAAGCCAGAGTCTATCTGCCAATAAACCAAATTTATTTTTCTTTTTTTCATTTGCATTAACTGTAACAAAACAAGCAAGCAAGCCGCCACATAAAATGCAAGAGCAACAAAAACCACCATTAAACTCTGGCAAAACAGGGTGTGCAATATGCTAATTCATAAACCCTTCACTACAATCTGCAAATTCTGAACCACACTGTGATCCTTGAATGAAGAGCAGTACAGGAATTTAATTAATAATAACAACAGCAATAATTTTCTCCAGGGATTTGGATAACCAGCTTTCCAAATGGCTTTTCACAACCCATTGAAATACAAGGGAATATTTCAATTTATAGCTATATACAATATGTTTTCTTCAATTCAAACACAATGGCAAAGCACCAATAAGTACTTTGGAAAGAAAAATTAAGAATGGCAAAATTACTTCCAAGCCAACATAATTACAAAGTTTTCATATGTACACAGTCTTACTATACCGTAACACAAGCATACCTAAGTTACAATGTCAACAAAATGCCACAGACAGAATGGAGTAAGGATGTATATACATGGATTGCATGTGGTTTATAACACCAAAAAACTCAAGACCTGTTCTTATTAAAAGTTCACAGTGAAATGTTTGTAACATTTCCAACCTATGCCACAGGTTTATTTGAAACCACTGGCTTATTAAATGAATGTAGTCTTGTACAGGCACAAAGTTTAACATCTTGCTTCCCCAACCACCTGCACCATAAACACAGAGCAGTCTACTTACATTTGGCGTTTAATGTATTCTTTTAGTAGTGTTTCATCAACAGAATACACCTGCATTCCTGTTCCATCATCATAGTAATACATCATACTAGTGTTAACATCTGGCTGAAATGGCTGGTCAGTTCTCTCATTATATTGTTCCCAATAGCCATATGAATAGTCATGGTTCACTTCAGGAAGGAGGAAAATTGAATTATTACAAATTATGAGTCTAAGTATGTGAAAATATAAAGCCTCAACCTAGTCAATGTTTAGAATTATTTGAGAGAGTCAACATTTTATTTTATTTATTTCATAAAATTTACATATCACCTGATTGTAGAAAAAACTTCAAAGCATTTTACAATACATATGCAGGAGTCGTGGGGTAGAAATATACTTTTACTTTCAGAAAACACATGGCAAAGTTTCTCACTAACATTATAATCATGGAATAAGAGGACTCTCTCTCTCAGGAAGCAATAATTGCTTAATGACAGGATAATAGGGAATAGAAGGACAATTTTCACAATGGAAGGACATAAATGGCAATTAACTATTTCCTGTGGGAACAGACACTATTCGAACTGTCAATATAATTTTTTCATAATAATTTATACTTTCATACTTCGAGGGTTTCCTCTTCCACGTCCTCTTCCTCTTCCTCTGCCCCTTCCTCTTCCTCTGTAAAACCCTCGAATACTGCCACCTTCACTTCTCACACTAGAGACTTCATCATGATCATCTCGTTTTTCTCTATCCCGTCGCCAGCCTTTTAGAAATAGGAGAAGAAATGTAGATTCCTAAAGTTACAGAAGTTTTAACAAGAAGTAGTTGTCAATTAAATGCAAACACAAATCAATAAAATTTAGATGACATACTAGTTCTTGTCTCATTGCGTCTGTTGTTGTGTGGCACAAGCTTGCCTGTTTCTGGCTGAGATCTTGAACTGTTCCGAGATCCTGGTCTATCTTGGCCTTCTGGCTTCATATCATCTAAATGAAGTGGCACCCATTTGTGCTTGTTACCTTCAAGTGTAAAATATAGAACTAGAATGCTGTTAAGAATACCCATTAACCCTATAAAATATATTACATTTACTAAGTATTAGTTCCCACATTTTGAATAAATATGCACATATGAATTCATTCTAAGAAGAACAGCAAATGTCACAAAGTAACTTTCTGAAAGTTACTTCATGAAAATACGTTCTGAACATACAAGAAATAGCTTCTCATCCTATGCACAGTCCAAACTCAAATTTCAAACACTAGCAAGTTATTAGATGAGGGGGAGCTGTGGAGGAAGGCATGCTAGCTCTGCCTCCTTTCATTTTTGGCACCTTCCATAAGATGAAAGGTAGGGAGCTGTTATATCTGTGGGGACTCCTTGCATGTATGCAAACCCCAGAAAATCAGACTGCTGCAGGAATAGTAAGATATCACTGGTGGGCCTCAGTAAGATCTTAAAAGGACACTCTTTTAAAGCAGTTCTTCAGAAATGTAATCCCACTGTGCCTTTTACCACATTCGTAAGTTCTGTGGGGATACCACTGAAAATACTATTCAGTTTAATGTGCTTTGGAGACAGTGAACAGTTTTATGTCATAGTAGTAATATTAATATTATAACTGCTCACTCTTTTGCACCTTTCTACCTTCCACCTCTTTTGAAACCTAACCTATGCTAATCCCAGATGAAGAATATCTGATTTCATACTTCTAGCCTATGTGAGTTTTTCCTGTAATATAAGCAGGATATTAGGTTGGTTGCCACCTCATTAAGTGACTTGTGGGGAAACAAGACACTGTCAGAGGATTAAGGAATTCCCTCTCATGACAAAACTGATGTGATGCACTCAAAGTGCTGAAGCAGCTCCTTGTTTCTGAGTATGATTTTTGTGTTCTGCCTTAGATTAAAATTTTACCTAAGGATTCATCTGCATGCATTTGCAGTATGAGGTTACTGATCTTTACACAGAAAGAGCTAATGAAATTTCTTTATATATAAATTAATGCCCAAATTTAAAATTTTAGGGAAATGAAGATTTGCTAAATCCTAAAATATTAATACAGCAAGATTTGTGCAAGCACAATAGAACAAGCACTATTGAAACAGTCGTAAATTAGAGTTTCAACCTTTAAAAAACTGTCAATAAAATTAACAAGAATGTCAGAAATCAAGAGCAAAACACACATTACAGCTCCATTTTTTAAATTTAGTCATGATACCTCAGGTTATAGAAAACGTTATTAATATGCTAGCCCAGACCAACCTTTTTTCTTTTGATTGTTAATCTGAGCCTCATCTTCACTAACGTTTTCGCCAGGAATATCCGGATTTATTTCCAGGTTTTCTTTGATTTTGCTATTATTCTTCCTTTCATTCTTCTCTTCTTTCTCTTTTTTGATTGGAGTTTTTTTATTCTGATTGCTTATATTTTTACACTGTAACACAACAGGAAAAAAATTAGAGCTGAATCCTAACCCCATTCAAATATTTGCAGCCATCCCATCCCTGCTGCCAAATTTGAGCTCCATGATAAAAAAGCGAACCACTCTTTCCTACTGTCCTTTTATCAAGTGTTCAGCTGACATATGCAAAGGAACAGAATCACAGCAGAAACTGCCAGCAGAAACTCCCAGCCTCAACTTATATGTGTTGGCTATACTATCTGTACAGTCCCTATTCACATGTATTCAGAGCTAGCTATATGTACGAAGGCTCTGTACATGTTTCCAAGGAACCTGCAAAAGCAAGGTACATGGCACAATTAACATGTGAGGGGGGGCTTGCTACCACAATTCCTCTATTGCCTTCCCCAATCGCATCAGTGAGCGCAAGAACATATGAACAGACCCAAGAAGGGGGTTTTTTTGCTAAGTGTTGTCAGTATTGTTGTATATTATTAACTTGATTCAATCTACCTCAGTTCATTGTTAAATTTGTTTATTGCTACAAAAAAGTACTAAAAACTGCCTTTTCATATATGTATATGTATAACTGAATAGTCATACCTTGGTTCTTGAATGTAATCCATTCCAGAAGCCCGTTCAACTCCCAAAACCATTTGAAAACCAAGGTGCGGCTTCCAATTGGCTGCAGGAGCTTCCTGCACTCAAGCAGAAGCCGCGTCAGATGTTCGGCTTCCAAAAAAGTTTGAAAACCAGAACACTTACTTCCAGGGTTTCAGCGTTCGGGAGCCAACATGTACGAGTACCAAGGCATTCGAGGACCAAGGTATGTCTGTATTCCATTATTTGTAGAGTTAGATTTCCAGCTAATGTGACAACAGTTAAATCCATTATTATCACTATGGCTCCCTTTCTCTTCCCCACATGCTTCTACTAGCAGGCTCCTCTGCAATCTTTCCTTTTCTCTGTTTCCTTCTCTTTCTTTCTTTGGAGGCAACTTGCCGAAATAAGCAATAGCTGCTTCCTCAAAACCACTTTTGGTATCTAACTCAGCTGAGCAATGATAGCTTTCTCTGCAAAACACTTTCATGTAGGTGAGTTACAAAGAGACAGATCATTTGTTACTACGAACCACTCAGACAGAACTCTCTGAGTGGAGCAGCTTTCTTGCAGCAGTGATGGTGGTCTATGTTCTTTCTCCTTCAAACAGGGTTTCATATAACACTAATCCAAGTTGTGTGGTTTGTTTAAACCATGTGGCTGTTTAAACCTAAGTGCTCCCATTTCATTCCTTCGTTTGTTCAGATGAAGCAACAAACCACAAGCCTTGCATTAGTGTAACATTCAAACCAGTGCTTATGGTTTGCTTCTCACAAATAAAGCATGATTGGGACTCTAGTTATAGCTTTAAAGAACATAGGTTGCAATGGGTTTTGCTGCCACAGACAGAAGATTGGGACTGATCCTTTTCAGCTTAAGTACCATATCATTCCACATTCAATCAGATTTTTAAATCATACTTCAGAAAAATCAGCTACAAGAGTCCTGTGGCATAGGGTAGAGAACCATGAGCTATTTACAGAATGCTTTAGGAGAGGGAAAGGGGGCTGGCTGCCCAAAAATATTTTTCTGTAAATTGTCTAGCTGCCCTTGCTGATCTCCCAAACAGATACCTAGGTCATCTGTATGCAAAACAATTGTCATTAATTAACAGATCAGCCTTGTACAACTCAATTATGCTTTAAGAATGAACTGAACATTACGTGCATCAATTAGTTCTATCATACCTCACTGATATTGTGTTTTGCAAAGGTCACAATATGAAATTATTTTTATGTGGTACAGAAAAGAAAATCCATCTAGAAATACGTAAATGTTATCATTGCAATTTAAACTTGTTAAGGAAATAAATTTGCCTTCATTGTAAACTAGTCTTACAAGCAATTAAGCTAACAGTTAACCAGCTTGCTCACCTCCATCTCTTGTACCTTATAGCTGCTAGCTCCTCTGCTACCACATTGAACCTAAGCTTGTCTAGCATTCTGAAGCTGGCAAAGTTACAATACTGTTATGGAAAGAGCATTATGATGATAGTGCAGAGACAAGAGAAAATTGGCTGGTAGACAGAATTGTGAGAAGAGAAGAGTGCAATATCGTTTGTTATTTCTTTGAGGCAACTGATACCTGCCACATAGAAGTGGCAAACTTCATTGTTGTTGTTACAAAGAAACGTTAGAAGTGTACTTACTTCAGAGTTGGCAATTTCACTTGGTGTTGGCCAGTTTGATGCATCACTGAAGTCATTTGCCTGCAATGGTAATGAACACATCTTACTGTCCAGAAACATTTGTTCAATAGCAAGCAAGCACCCCCATTTGACACTGGATTTATGCTACAGTTTTAAAGAAATGAGATCACAAAACAAAAATGATTGATTCTTACATATCCTGACTCGCAAAATAGGACAGTGAAAAACCAAACTCAGCAACGTGGTCAGCAATTCTGAATCCATACACCTTTTTTTAAAAAATGTGCTCAGTCATTTTTATGAAGGCAGTCTTTTCAAATTTGATATTAATTTTTTGAAATAATTTGCATAATAATTAACAGTCAATGGATGTGAATTACTTGAAGCTAAAATCAGCAAGTAAACATAGCTTTTCTGCTTATCCTCTATTTCCAATATAACTCTTAGTAAGGAAAACTTTTCCATCACTTTGGAAAATTACATACAACATTCAGACTAGCTGTTTACTTCTCAAGATGCTCCTACAGTAACTTATCCCTTGTTCAGTTTGAAGGACAGACCATATTGTAAGATAACGGCTATTCTGAAAAAGGTATCAATAAATCTTTAATAAACTTTTTTGTTTTGCTTTAAAACAACTTTCAACAGTTTAATTTCTGGGTACTCCCACTTTCTAAAAAGCATATACAAATAGATTTTAAAAGCAACATTTGTATATAAGAAAAGAATTTCATGTAAGTCCACCAGCACTATCTTTCTTCCTGAACTTGAATAAGATGTTAACTTAAAAGCTTTGCTTCAACAGTTCAGTAATAAGGGTGAAGCCTATGGTTCAGGTTTTATAATCTTTTCCATATTAAAAAACCCATTTATATGACGTATGTGGTATCAAAGAAGTCCTTATGATAATTTAAATAAATATGCAAATACAGGATTATCAGTATATTACAATAAATGAATTTAATAATAATTTAAACCTAAATTAATAGACTATAAAACTGATTTGGACTCCTAAAACATACCTTACTCGATTTCTTTACTTTCGATTTTCCAGCCTTTATGACTTTAGCAGAACTCTGCAATTCTAAAATGAATAAAAGAAAGATGTGATTCAAGTAATCTAGAAAGTGTAACAAAACCAAGTTCATCACATAATTTAAATAGTATAATTAATTTCTGCTCTCAAATTGTTTAAGTACAAGTTGAAACAAAGAAATTCCACAAAGTACAAATGATTTTTTAAATTAACTGGATAACGATCAAACTTGAAAAAAATCATTTTTTCAGCTTGTCAAATTAGCTTAAGTGTTAATTCTAATTTGAATACTGCTATTAGCCTTGTAAAATGCTAAGATTACTCACATCAAATTACTCACATAAGTTAGAATCTTATGGCTGCAATCTTATCCAGACTTACCAGAAACCGTACGTCCCATTGATATCCTATCAATGGGACTTCTAGATAGGAGCCTATATAAAACTTGATGACTGAAACTCACACGTAGACTATATTACAAAAATAAAGATGCATGGCGATCTCAGTTTATGATAGCTTTAAAAAGAGATTTTGTTAGAAAAAAATAGATTAAAATGTATTTTTATACTCCAGTTAGTGCTTTATGAGCTGAAACTGGCACAGTTCATATTTGTAGATTTCAGAACAAATATCCAATCTATGTCAGACAAATTCTTACTTTACCATTATGCTTATAGATATATGTAACAACTATTTAAATATTTCAGTCTATGCCCCCACAGCTGTCACATGTGGAATACAAAATTCTGGAAAAAATAAATACTCTTATAAACTTTGTATTAGCATACAGGGCAAATATTACTGACTAATACATGATTAATGCTTCAAGTCTTCTCCATATCATATTATGAACAGACATATGAGTGAAGATTCTAGAGCCAAAGTGAAAATAAAGGAACAAAACAGTCTAGTTTCAAGAAGTCAATCAAACATTAAGAATGTAAATAGTATACTATAAACAAAATCCAATTAAAACAAAAATCTATCTAGTGCTTAGCAGGCTAGCTAAATAATTAAAATTAATCTAATGTCAATTAATTGTTTGCATCTTTCTGGCAGTTATGAGGCAAAAATTATAACTGCTAGTCCTATCAAAACATCAAGTATAGATGGAGGGGATGCTTTCCCTATACAGTATATGTTTAACAACCTAGGGAGGAGTGCAAATGTACACGAGCCTAACAAGATTGTGACCCCGTGCTGTACACTGTAGGAATTTAAGATGGAAGAGATATATTGTACACAGTACTACTTTGTAATATATTCCTTTTTAATATGTAACACATTTTGAATGTGAGCTAGTAACTTATCCAAAAGAGAAATAATATGATCAAAACAACAACTGTGTGGTAGAGATTATGCTCATTGTATTGCAGAAGAATAGTACTGTACTATTGGGGTATCCAATGCGACAACCATGTGCACCATGGTGGCCTCAGGCAACCCCCAATCTGGAGACCAATGGGGAGTGTCATAAACACCACTCTAAGCATTTTGGAGAAAGGGCTGAGTAGCATAATATATTACTAACCACCACCACATTTAGAGCAAGAACTAGTCTGTCATATCATATCTGACAGCATCTTTTTTGAACATGGCTGCTTTAATATTCTATTCTCGCACTACAAGGTAGTGCCTGAGCAACTATCCATCTGTCTAGGCAAGCACGTAAAGCTGAATGCGCACAAGTTAAATGTGTGTAAATTGCAGTCTTACTGTGTAGAATCAGTTTGCATAGCATCACTTAATGAACTTATTACATGAAAGTTGAAGATATGCAAAACAAATTATCTATTTAACAAAATACTAATTAATGCTAATTAACCTTTTACTTTCCCTATTTTTTAAATGTAAAATACAAAAACTAGTTATTAATGGCAGAACTCTATTTTTATTTGTAAGGTATTTAAGCTAGAATATTCAACACATTTATTAGGGAGCAAGTACTTAAGAATTCAACTAAATTAATTCTTTTATCCAAGTTTTAAATTGTACTGTTATATCACTTTAATCTAGCTAAGTCCCAGAGCACTAATATAATACCTTCTATTATCTCAAAGAGTGCTGCAACTACTGCTGCTGAATTTGAATACCATTTCATGATAATTCCTGCTACAGGTGGCATACTGTGATTTGTGATCCACAAATTATATACAGTACAGCACATGCTAAAGTTTCTTGCAAGACCATCAAGCATGAACTACATAGGAAAGCATGACTAATTACTACAGTGGTCATTCTCTAAAGACCTGTTAGCGCAAATGTATGTTTAAAAGCCTTGAATTTGCTTCCACCAGAATACTATCACAGGAACCCTAAACTATGAATAGCACCCTCAAGAAAAAATGAAGGAAACTCTATACAGAACTCACGCTTTTCAGTTTTATTGTAGGTAATGCCAAGTGTTGACAAACATGCACAGTGACCAAAGAAAGAGTAGAGGCTATTTCATATGTTAACTCGTTAAGTTTTTGTTTGGAAGTACTGCAAACTTATTTAACAGCACCACTCATACGTATAAGTTCACAAATATGTAGAACTGCAGTATACAGTGGTACCTCGGATTAAGTAACAGTAATTAATTCGTTCTGGGGGTCCGTTCTTAACCTGAAACTGTTCTTAACCTGAAGTACCACGTTAGGTAATGGGGCCTCCTGCTGTCGCCATGCCGCCACCACACGATTTCTGTTCTCATCCTGAAGCAAAGTTCTTAACCTGAGGTACTATTTCTGGGTTAGTGGAGTCTGTAACCTGAAGCGTATGTAACCTGAAGCCTATGTAACCCCAGGTACCACTGTATATGCATACAACAGAGGTACATACACAACGATTTACATGCAAGCAGGAACAAACTATTCCCTGCACACAAGTGGCATCCAAACAAGATTCTGAAACGAAGCAGACCAAGCAACAGGCATAAAGAAGGACAAAAACACAGAAAAGTTCTGCATGGGCATAGTGGGACTACAACAGTTCCCCACCACCACCACGACGTCTATCAAGTTAGATCTCTTCTCAGTCCTGTCCCGTCCCCCCGTCCCGTCCCCCCAAAAAAAATAAGAAGTGGCCACTTTCGCTTCTAGGCATCCCTACCGCCGCCAACTGAGTTCTGGCTTTCCCAACCGCTTCGCTCTCACCGTCCACCTCATAAAAGAACTCCAAGGCAGAAGAAGCCACACCTCTTCACGCTCATTTTCCTAATCTGACCATATATGCAACATGAGAGAGGGCAGGCAAGGCTGAAAAGAGCTCCCTGGCACCGGCTGGCTGGCTGGAGGCAAGCAAGCACACGCCTTTCTGCGAAGCCTGTGTCATTCGGGGTCGCCGCCGAAAGCGGGCGGGGGAGGGTGGAGAAAGAGAGAGAGAGAAAGAGAGAGGGGACGCTTTAAAGAAACTTGAGAAGGAGGCAGCAGCAGCAGCACCACGCGGGGCTCTGGTCGTCCCCGCAGTAGGTCAAAACACAAGCTCCCTGTCCGCCCAGCCCTTTCCTTACCCGAGTCCTGCGGGGCGAGCTCGCTGCCGGCTGAGGCGCTGGAGGGGGATAAGCTGCCGCCGGAGACGGGGGGAGGCTTCCAGCGGGTCCAGGGGTTATCCTTGGGCGGGGGGGCCTCGACGGCGGGAGGCTGCTGCTGCTGCCCCGGTTGGCACTTGTCGCCGTTGCTACTATCCTCTTCCTCGTCGTCGTCGCCGCCCTCTTGCTGCTGCTGCTGCTGCTGCAGCCCCTCGCCGGAGCCGCTTTCCCGGGGGGCTTCGGTCACTTGGCCGGAAGGAAACGGGAGCTGCTCCTGATGGTTCTCTTCGGGCAGCCGGGCCCCGCCGCCGCCGCCACTCTTCTCCGCGCCGCGAAGTGCTGCCTGCGGGGCGGCCGCGGACATGCCGAGAGGGGTCCGCGCCCGCTGTCCTCCCGCGCGCCCCTCTCCCTCCGCTCCCCGCGGGGCTGCCGTAGGGCGGGAGGGGGAAGAAGAGGAAAGAGAGCCTCTAAGCGGAGCTGCTCCGTGCGGGGGGCCTGGCCCGCCCCACGGGGGCTGCGGCTGGCGGGGAAGCAGCCCCCCCGCCCCAACAGCGGCCTCCGGGGGCGTCGCCGCTCATTCACCTCAGCGGGTGGTTCAACCGCCACCGCCCCGTGCCGGGGGGGGGGGGGAGGGAGGGCGTTGTAGAGAAGAGAGACGCGCGAGAGGGCCGCGCACGAGAACGCGTCGCCGTCGCCGAGGGGCCGCCCGGGGTTGAGGGGCGGGGGTGGGGGCAGGAGGAGGCGCCGGAGCCGAGGCACAGTTTTCGTGGGGCCTGCTTTGAGGTCCGGCAAGGAGCTCCGTCACAGCTGTCGCGCGTGTGTGCTTCCTCGCGCCGGGGGAGGCGGGGTGGGTGGGAAGAGGGGCGGGGACAGAGTCAGGGAAAGGAGTGAAGGGAGGGGGGTAAGAAGAAGGAGGAGGAGGCGGTGGCGGCGAACGGGCGAAGCGCTCTGCAAAACGAGGGCGGAGCCTCTCCGAACCCCTTCGGCGCGTTGTGACATCACAACGGCCAACAGCGCGGAGGGAGGCCGCGTGCGTCTCTTCTCCAGGCTCGCCTACCACCCCCCCCGCCCTTTTCGCTCCCCTCACCTCCGCCTCGGCTAGCCCCGCCTCCGCCCCGCCCGGAACGAGGAAGCGAGAGGCGGCGGAGCGCGGCCGTCCTCAACGGAGGACCTAGGAAGGGGAAGCGGTGGCGGCGGCGTTCAGGGGGACGCCACCGTTTCCCCTTCGAATTAGATAGCCCGAAGGAATGCGGCTTCTTGCGGAGCACGACAGACGCCGGTCTCTGGGGGAGAGGGAGTCAGTTGACATGGCATCTGTGGGGCGCGAAGGAAGCTCACCTTCGGCCACACCAGCATTTCTTCGCCTCAGGAGAAGCGGGGAGGGGTTATTTTGCGGAGCTTTTTAATTTTTATTAAGAGACTTTGGTCAGGCTGCCTTGACACTGTAGACTTCAAAACAACTACCTGGACAAAATAATTAAGCGTTGTTGCATAGATTATAGCTTACTGCCGAAAGATTTACATCCCTGCCCCGCTCCCGGTGGCTGCATGCTGTAGGAGGAAGCACTGGCCTTTTGAAGTTTACACCAGCACATGAGCGCACTCGGAAGGCGGCTGCTCCCCGCCCTCTTTCAATTTTGGCTTAATATACAATGGCTTTGAAGATCCAATAAGATTAAAATGTTCCAGAGTGATGCAGCGTTGGCTAAAACATCTTTCGAAATAAAACTTAGTTGTGCTGTAGGCTCCCCTGATACAGTACGTAGCTGGGATGGTTCAACAGGGGGGTTGGATTAGATGACTCCCCGAGATGCATTCCAACTCTATGATTCTTGTTTACCATGACACAGTAGACAAACGACTAGATTTTCTCTTGGAAAATTAATTCTGCAAACAAAAAAGCGATTTGCACCTAAAAAGATGCTGTCATCTTCACTTGCAACACCTGTCTATAGCTTCTGTGGCTGTTCTTTGTGACATGCACATTTAAGAAAGCACCAAAGCAGTAAACAGTGGTGGTGTCCCAAAGGAACACAAGTGAACAGCACAATCAACGCTGACACCAAACCCTACATACATTAAGCATAATAGAAACATTGCCACCCGACCCCACCCCCACCCATCTTCCCTCCCTCGACCCCCCTTTTTTTCTTTCTTTTTCTTCTTCTCCCCCTAATGTCTCAACAAATGAAACGGATTTGTAAAAATGTTACATGGAATAAATACGAGGCATTACACTTACTTCTGTAAAACAAGAAAATCTTTAATAAAAATTTTAAAAAACAACAACAGTGGTGGTGTCATAGCAATCCATACATTCTAAATGTAGAATAATAATAGAACCAAATATGCAGCTGGAAGCCAACTTCACCTTGTAATTCCATTTTATGTACAGTACATGTTGCAATAACCCAAGTTGCTTCCATTCTTCTAAGGTGAAAAACAGTAACTGCACTTTTAAACAAAGGGGTGTTGTTACTTTCTGCTTCAGCTGTGGTCTATCCCAACAATGCTTATCAATGATGCCCTGCATTTGCTTTAATTCATTCTGCAGCATTTATTTTTATTTAGAATGATAAAGCAAACAGCTAAGTAGCATATGAAAAATTGTACATAAAATGCAGCTAAAAGCCCCCAGACTAGTTAAAATGCTAATGTAGTCACACCTGATAGTACCATAGGAAATGTCAGGTTAGACAGATTTTACTTGCAACTGAAACAATATAGAATAGAAAGCATTCCTTCCATATCAGACATGCACCTAGAGAAGCTGCTTTGCAATTCATCACTTTAAAAAATTGCCTGACAAGCAATCCCCAGCTCTTAAAGAATCCACAAGGTATTTTAAAAATGATATAAATACTAAATTTACATAACTACAAATAATTTTAGAAGGCAACTAGAACATACCACTTAAAATGCATGAAGTTCATAAAATTGTGTATATGAAATGGTTAGGAAAAAACTGCCTGTCTGTAAATCCTGTGAACAGATAAAAACGTATGAGAAGAACCTAAACCACAATTGAAAGTGGTATTTTTCAGTGGTTATGAGGGCATCAGGAGGGCATTTTGCTCCATCTTGCATTACTGGGTAGAGACATTTAGGGGCATATAATGGGAGACAGCATATGTCTCTCCCACACTGTGATCAACTCCTGCCGGGAAACCTATGTCCCCACTGTGGAAGGACGTGTGGTTCCAGACTTGGCCTCCACAGTCACGGACTCATTGTTAAAACTGTGCTTATGGAAGACAATCTTACTCGGCTACGAGTGATCGTCAAAGAAGACTGTGGCTCATACTGTCCATTGAAGGATATTACATGCTACTTTGATTATGGACAGTGTTGATCTGGGTAAATCAGTTCTTAAATATAAGATCCTTCTTAAATAAGCTTTCTGAGTACAGGACATAAAGATCTAGCATTCATTTTGGCTCAAGTTTCAAGAATGGTGTTCTTTATATAGAATGATTTCCAATGTCATATTTTCCTAAACGATTCAAGATTGAACGGAGAACATGTTGACAAGGTCATTTGTTAGATTCATCAAAGCTGCATAGCAAAGAGAAAACGGGTGATGTTTCTGGTTGAGAACACCTTTATGCCGAAGCATACTCCAAATAGTGTATATTCCCTGGAAGTAGACAATAATTAGATACAGCAAATATGAAACTTCAAATAGGAGCCACCCAATCCAGCTCCAGATAGAAGTGAATCCACAACTGATTGGCCTACAGGAGAATTCTGGAATTAGCCAATCACGTGCAGCCCATTGTGTAAATAATGTATATAAAGCAGATACTTTGAAGGGACCTCCATTCCCTCCTCACCACTATGAGCTGAATAAAGAGCATGAAATCCACTCTCGACTCGAAGTATATTTCAATGTATAAGCATTGTGTTTTGTTTTTTCACTATTGAGTAATTCAGGTTCTTGGGAGAGTTGTCTTAGAAGAAGTCAACTATTTTCATATAAAACATTGCCATTTAAGATTACATAGAGCCCATGGGTACGGCAATCCCAGTTGCAGAGCCTACTAAAACTTGGTTTGGCTACTCAATTCGGATACAGTACTTTCATTGGAGCCTAATGACATAAGCAACTGTCTACAAGAAGGCTCTTCACAATACAGACCAGCAGCATGAAAATGTTTTTGCAAGGTTTTATTGAAAAATATAAAATGCAGTTTAGAAAAGTACACAGAATTCTGAAACTTACTTTCATTTAACTATGATTTTCCTTTTTGATTAGAACACCATTAGTAAATTCTTTTAAATGAAATGTGTTAGAGACATTTGAATATAGTAAGGCCACAAAACTTTGTTATCAAAGACTTTGTTACCAAGAATTTTGCTGGTCTTTGAAATACAGAATGCACTTTAAATGCAAGATTAATTCTATAAAATACTGTTGAAAGCATATGATTATGACACACTAATTCACAACACATACACAGTAGTCTTAGAATAGTGATGTTTAGACAAATTTGACAATATTTATTTAGCAAAATTTATATACCACTTGGATTGTTGAAAAAGACCTCAAAGTGCTTTACAAGGAACCCACCATGTCCATTAACTTCAGTGTGTCTACACTGGGTAGCACTAGCAGTGAATACCGCCCCTTAATCACTAAATTGAACACTCAAGCATGTTACTGCTCCTGCTACAGCAGATTTTGCAGTATAAAATTGTAGTAGATGCATAATATTGTGGCAGATTCCATATTCAAACATCCAGCTATTTCAAGCCAAGCCGTTTTTGCCAATTCTGGTGTTCCAGAAATCTGGAACTGGAACATTCCAAAAGTAGACATAGAGACGATTCATGTGAGCCATAAATACTTAATTTGAAATACTGTGCCAGTTACATAACCTCCAACATTTCTCAGATGAAAATAGGGCTATCCTAAGGGGAAATGAGACATTTCGGGATCAAATAAAAAACCGGGATGGCTTCTGTAAATCCGGGGCTATCCCTGGAAAATAGGGACACTAGGAGGGTCTGCAGTTATCCATAACTTATCATCAAAGGAGTGAGTTTTAATACTTTAGTTCTCCAGGAAATTACTTTGAACAAGACTTCAGCAGTATCTGGAATCCACTTAAAGCTGCTGCTTCAGCGTAAAGTGCTGTTCACTACGATTAGGAAGTTCGGTCAAGTTTTCTTTTTACTTAGGCTTTCACCTTAAGTTTTGGTACTTTTAATAAACTTCCTCTTCATCAGACTTTGCTCCTCAAAAATTATTCTAGTACCTACAGTCTTATGCAGGTGTACTAAACATGTCCAAATTCAATGGGACCTATTCCTAGATAAGTGGGCTGACTTCAACTTTAATTATTCAGCAGAATCCAGTTGCACTTAGAGAGTTGTATCCAACTAAGTCACTACATGGGTTTAACAACTTCCACTCACACAACAGAACCCCAATCTCCTCTGAGCAACCCCCCAACCCTCTAGCAGATTTGGGATGGAAGGAAAGAGACTGTGTTGTGTGAGCAGAAGTTATAACATTATTGGATTCAGCCACAATAATATTTTATCAAATTCAACAGCACATACTAACTTCCATATAATATGAAAGAAAATACAATGGGTAAGATGAAGAGCTTCTGTGAGCCTAGCTCAAGTCACAGGATGCAACCACTGAATAATGGGGGGATTTATTTTCACCAAGTCCTGCTCCCTGAAACACAGCAGCCCCATTGAAGGCTGTTCTGGAGTGTTGGGGGACCTTCTGGAACTATGTGGGAGACAGCATGGGGAATGCTGGGATAATAAGGATTGGATCCAAATGAAGATGGTCACTTTCATCCCATTAAAAATATTGAGAGTCAACTTAGTCTTGATTAACTTGTCCCATTGATTTCAATGGAACTAAAGAGGAATTAGCTACAATATTAGGTTGGATCCAAATGAAGTTAATCCCTCTTTCCTGCAACATAATGCAAAATAATTTGTGAGAAAACCAACATTAAACATGCAACATATACAGAAGGATTCACACTTTATTTTCATTTAAGGTGTAACAATTCAGTCAATTAACATTTTATGATTCCTCAACTGAAGTATGCACCTGCTCCCTCCATTTTAAAATAAGAGCACACCTAGCATGCTGCTTTAAATGATTAAAGGTGGACAAATAGTTTTAAAGATCCAATTATGAGGTGTAGGAAAGTAATGTGCAAACTTTGGTCTTCCAACTGAAGTTGAAATAGGGCCAGGGAACACTGGGAAGATTATGGGAGTATGTAGCTGCCTACTCCCCAGAGTCTGCATAGGCCATCTTAATAATTTTTATTATGAATAAACTTTTCAAGTTGAGCTCATTATTGAGAGTCTAGTTGGTCTCCCTGAAGGAATTTTTGAATTCCTAGTCCTAGTGACAACCTGGGGTGTGAAATTTACATAAACCAAATTTAAGCAGCCTGTATTGGTCTCTCTTCAAAGGATGAGTGTACTCTCGAAATAACAATAGTCTTAAAAATCAGCCTATTCTTTAGACATACATTACCTGTATTAAGAAATTGTGCTAAAATTGTCATTGGCATGACTGGTGCAAGTTTGAAATTGGTTGATTTCATTCTGATATAACGCCAAGTTCAATTTACCGTCCGGTTGGTGACTTAACTGAACTTATGTCTGACTTGTTCGCCACATGAAGTCAACATGAGGATCCATGTAAAAAGGAGCTCAGAACAAGTCTATATAGAGCGATTCCAAAGGACAGAGCTATACAGCATATTTCTGGAGAAAGCGTTCAAAGGCATCATATATAGCTTGTCTAAGAGAAAGAGAAGATCAACAAAATTAATGAAGGCACACTAATAATTTACAATATGTTTTTGTCCAGATGCAGCACAGTGTTCTAACAAAAGATTTTAGCACCTGCTTCTACTATAAATTTTAGAAAAATGTCCATTTGTCTGTTTTCAGCATTCGGATACTTCTTGAGATATAGTTGCCAAAATTGAGGGTTCCTGAATTGGGGTGGTGGCCTACATTGATGTTTGAATTCAGCATGCCAGTTTAAAATAAAAATGATGGAATAAAACACAACTTTGCCACGACTATGCCCATTTTTTTGCATATTTTCAGCCACCACTTGAAATACTGTTGCCTAACTTGGCATGAAAGTTGCCAGGGTGGGGGCAGTTGTCTTCAGCAATGTTTGGATGCTAGGTGCCATTTTGATTCAATTTAGCGGAGCAATACAGGACTTCAGAATTTTTTTGGCATAGATTTGGCTGCCTCTAAATAAATAATCACCAAACCCAGCAGGAGGGTTCCAGGTCCGGGGGGCGGGGGGGGGGGTGCAGCAGTCTTCATTGACATTTGAACAATGGACATAATTTTAATTCAAGTTGATGAACCAAACTTGACTTGGTGTGACTTCACTTATTTTGAGTGTCATGAGTCAAAACTCACAGATTACACTATCCATTTATAAAACACACAACAAAAGTGTTTTTTAAAATTCCTGGGCAATGCTGGGTACTTCCTGCCAATTATAAACAAAGCCACAAATCTCAGAAATCCATAATTTAGGGGTAACAAATACAACAACTGAAATATAAAACAGAACTGAGTAGGAAATAAAGCTCATTTCAGATGTAATGCTGTCATTTAGCACTAAATAAATGAGAAGAGAACTTAGGTTTATACACCACCACTTCACTGTTGTAATAACCTGGCAGTATACATTTTCTGTTTCAGACTACATCCAAGCTAGGTGGGAACTCTCTAGTTATTGTAAACTATGGTTTGTTAAAACAAGCCTGGCTCAAACTGAGGAGACAGGAGTCCATAAGCCCAAGACTCAATTCAGCTTGTTTACATAGCACAAAACCATGACTTATTACTAGCTTTGAAGTGGCCTAAGTCTGTTGAATGCAGGCAACTTTTAGACTGCCACAACAAAATATGTATACTTAGCACTTAAGAGATGCAGTAGTAGTAGAGTATAAAAATTTGTTTGATTTTCATTGCTTAATCAATGCCTCACCTGAACAATCCTTGTTTGAAAAGGTATGCACTAACATGACCTCCTTCCAAGTATCTTATTTCACATCCGGGCCATATTTCTTGAAGGCTACGTACACCAGTTCTTGGAATATAAGCATCCTCCTTGGCTTGAACTACTATGATCAGTGTTGGATCAACTGGAACTGAGCACAAGGAACAAAGCTTTTTAAAGCTAAATATGCTATCTTTAGTTTGGAAGACAATGTTACAGAAAGGTTAAAATTACAAGGTAATTGCATGGGAATCCACAATTCACAATTATGTCTTCAGCAAATGGCAACTATTTAATGTAGCCTTAGTTCTCTTTTACTGCTGAAGCAACACTGTCAGTAGCTTATGTTAGATTACACAGGAATGGGAAAGAACAGCAAAGGAAAATTAATCCACATACAATAAGTTCTGAACATGAAACCAGCTTTCTTGATCCTGCTGAAGAACCACCTTATAGCCTAATAACCTGCTCTAGTATAAGTTAGCATAATCTTGTGATCTGCAATGGTCTCATGTTGACCTTGTGGCCTCCTTCCCTGTGTTTTCCCCTTTTTGGTTCATAGACACATGGGGTAGTGGGGTATTGTCTATGGCCATGCCCTATCATTTCAACATGTTGCATGGTCTATGGCACAGTATTGCATTTTGTTTTTCTGCTGGGCTTTATTGAGAATAATTGGCCCTGGTGCTCAATTTTTTCATTTCAATATGTTTTGGTCCTCGCCTTGCAGAACAAGGAGCCCTAGTCCCACTTATATTTATGTCACTAGCCGCTACTATACATTCTCTGCTCACACAAAGCTTTGCATGTTGATAGGTATTGATCTAGCTGCTGTTCCACCAGTTCACCATAATTTACAATGAAGCAACGGCTGTATTCAACCCTATCTGCTTTTTGCCTTGTGCAGACCAGAGAATTATGCTGTTAGTGATCATGTGAGGCTTCAAATAACTCCACAGACTATGCAACTTACAATATAAGCTACATTTCTAGTCCTATGAGACAAACTAGACACCACTGGATATAAAGAAGAAAGGGGGGGGGGAATCAAGTTTAAATGCTTTATGTGCTCAGAGATTAGAAATGCAGAAATGAAAATTTGGAGAAAGAAAACATAAAAAACAGAAGTATTACTTAACAGGGTGGAAATAGGCAGAGGGCAGCAAAAAGAACAATTTCAAAACTGTATTAAAATAACATGTACCTGAAAAATTAGCTACATGAGTACATTCGTCCATCACCCCTTTCATGAATCTTAAAGATTCTCTTTGTAAACTGTCCCTTTTTCCACTTATCAGATGCTTCTGATTACAGGTAAAATCCTTATTGCTACTGCTGCTGGTTGAAAACGTCTGGTTCATGCACTGGATTTTGGACGCCTCTTGCACTAACAGTCCTTCCGCTGAGGCACTTAGAGGAGTTCTGCTACTGCTAATGCAGTGACCAGCTTCCGAAGACAGAACTTTACTTCTGGTATCCAGGTTCAGCATACCGGAATGCAGATCCAGATTGCTTAAACTGTCCACACTGCCAGGAGAATTTTTAACAAAGTCTTGTCCCATCTTGAATGAATCTGTCTAAACAAAAATATCTATTCAATTAAGACACTTTGAATATTAGGTAGATATCCTGTAAGGTATCAGTTACTCTGGTAACCCTAAAACATTTGCTCGGGGGGGGGGGGGTTAGTATGTGGCAACTTCTATAATTTGCTCTCTTGAATGAGCTAGATGTTCCATTACTCTAATCCAGGGATATCTAATGTAGTGCGTTCTGGATGCTAGTGGGACTCCCAATTGCCATGAACTTTACTCAGAATGCTACTAAGTCAGGGATGATGGAAGCTGAAGTGCAGCAACATCTGGAGGGCACGATTGGTGACCGCTGCTCTAAAAGAATATGGCAGTGTTTATATTTTAACTCAAGACACTTCCCAAATATATGGTGACTACAACACCAAATATCTCTTACATTATATAAGATACAATTTATAGTGTTGAATCTTGAGAACAATTTAATTTCTAATGTGAGTCACTTAAACTATGTAAACATAGAAAAGACTAAAGTGACATATCCCAACCTTTGGCTTATATGAAACTGCCTTATGAATGCACCCCTATGTTAACAACTTTTAATTTAACTGTATCTGGGGTGGGTGGGTGGGAATTTATTTTCAGAAATTTGAAATCTGTGCAAATGCAAGCACATCCACAAGCATCCTTAGAGAGAAAGGCAGAAACCTCAACATAGTGTCCTCTCCCCTATCATAAATGATTAAATCATCCTCATTCTACACTAGGCTTTCTCAAAGTATCTAGAGGGCACTTGGTTGGAAAATGGATTATTTATTCATTATTTTATTTCATAAAAGTTATATAACACTTGATTGTTAAAAAAAAAGCCCAAGCAGTTTACAACAATATAGGCTGTTGTGTGTATTCTGTTACCTAACGTTGAGTACTTGCAACACATACAGTACCAATTCCACCGGAAAGGGTAAAGGAATATGCAAGATATGTAGTTGTCAGTTCTGCTTAACATAAAATAAATGTTCCTAGAGAACAAGATGCATTTCCACTGATCTATAATTTTCTTACTAGGAGGAGGACATTTTAGTCCCAATATTTTAGAAGCTCATTTCAAATAACTAGCATTGGAAACACCAAAAAACCCAAGTTTTCTATTCTCCATCATCTTCAGAAATTCCAGGGAATAGTTTTACCAGCAGTCACTTGATGTGGCAACAACTCGGCATCTTCCATTAGTGGCCTCCTAGCACATCTAGTCACTGCTTTTTTGTTTCCTATGCAAAATATGAAACAGCTGGAAAAGACTGTGCAGGTGAGTAGGAGGATAAAGAACCCTTCTTCTGCCACTGCCACATTTCTCCAAGTCCTCCTATAATTACTGCCTAACTAAAAGGGATAGAGCCAGGAGAGCAAGGAGCATTGTCAAAGGGAAACTCCCCACCGGGGTAGAAATCATATATTGAACAGATGGAAAACTCTTAAGTTAGGCTGAAAACAAAGAGGAAGGTTACCATAACTTCCGTCATAGAGCTTCAATATGCTGAAGACGATGTAGTGTGTCCAAACTCAGAGCATGACCCCCAAACCACCCTAAATATCTTCGCAGAAGTTTATGAAAAGCTTGGCCTATCGCTCAACATCCAAAAAACCCAAGTGCTGCACCAACAAGCACAAAACAACCCTTCTGCAGCTATTTTTTCACAAGGGCAGACATTGATGCCGAAATCCAGCATCACCTGAGCTCTGTGAGTGCAGTTTTCTCTCAATTGAAGTGCAGAGTGTTTGAGGCCCAGGACATTTGTAGGGAAACCAAAATGCTTGTTTACAGAGCTATTGTACTACCAATCTTACTGTACTTTCAGAGTCTCTGAAAAATTTTACATATCACTTGGGAAGCGAACTAATGTCAGTGTACTGTAAGAAGCAAAGATCACCAGTGTTGAAGCAATGATTCTTCAACATCAACTTCGTTGGACTGGTCATTTGTGCAGTTGCCTGATTATAGTCTTCCAAAGCAACTACTCTATTCCGAACTTAAAAATGAAAAGCGTAATGCTGGTGGTTCACAAAAGAGGTTTAAAGACTCTTTCAAGGCAAATCTAACAAAATGCAGTATAAACACTGAGAATTGGGAAACACTGGCCTGCAAACGGAAGAAACAAGCGAAGAGGAAGGCACATTTGTCAAACCCTCACAATTATCAACTCCCACCCAGAAACCCATGTACCCACTGTAAAAGGATGTGTGGATCCAAAATTGGCCTCCTAGAGTCACCTAGGGACACACCATTAATACTGTGTTCACGGAGGACAATCTTACTCGGCTACGAGTTATCACCAAAGAAGAAGAAGAAGCCCTCCTCCACATTCTGCAACAGTGGTCTAAAAAAAAACCCCCAACATCTGGCCACTGTCAGGAGAACTAAACGGCCTCGGTCCTGTACAGTGGTACCTTGGTTTACAACCATAATCCATTCCGGAGATCTGGTTGTAAACCAAAACAGGTTGTAACCCAAGGCACGTGTCAGGGGTTCAGGAGCAGAGGCACAGGGAAGGGAGGAAATGGAGAGCGAGGGGGAGGAGTCCGAAGGAAATGTCAGCGATGACAGCGGTCCGAGGTCTCTGAGTCTTTCCAGTGAATCGGATGATTCACAGAAAGGGGCTCCCATGGTCAGGGGAAGGGGGGTGCCCAGGGGGACACCCCAGGAAGAAGGGGCCAGAGGGGATTCAGAGAGCAGCAGTTGGAAATCCGGACCAGCGTCCACACCAGAGTGCAGTAGGGGGGAGGAGTCCCAGGCATCGGGATCAGGCGGCACGCTGCCAGCGGGAGAACATGAGGGAGGATTGACCACGCCTCCGTCGGGGAGCGAGGAAACGGTCAAGAGGAAGGTTGAAGGCTGCGCGCGCGCGCCAAGTTCAAATGTACAGGAGGGCGGCACAGTTGGCAGCCCGGATAGGGAGCCAGGTCCTAAAGCCCGCCGAAGAGAGAGGGAGGAGTCAGGGGGGTCAACGTCTGCGTCGGAAGAGTCCAGAAAGGAAGGAACCCCGGGGGGTAGCAGGACCCAGAGGAGAAAGGAGAGACGGAAGAGGTGGAGTAAGGCTAGAGTCTTAAACTGGTGTACAGGGGGCGGAGATTCAGATGGAGCTTCGCCGGTCTAAACCCTAGACGTAGAGCTGGGGCGCTGAGGCTTGGAAATGGAAACTGTACTTCAATAAAGACTTTTGTACATTACTGCCGGCTAGCGTTGGTCCTCTGTGAGCTGGGACCAGGAGCCAGCTCTGACAGCACGCTTTCGCCAATGTGACCTTCCCCCCAAAATTGGTTGTAATAAAAAAAAACCACACAGGTTGTAATCCAAAAAAAGGGACACGCACTTCCGGGTTTGACGTGGTTGTAATCCAAAACAGTTGCAATCCAAAGCAGTTGCAAACCAAGGTACTACTGTATACCTGAAGGAGCGTCTCCACCCCCATTGTTCAGCCCGGACACTGAGGTCCAGCATCGAGGGCCTTCTGGAGGTTCCCTCGCTGTGAGAAGTGAGGTTACAGGGAACCAGGAAGGGCCTTCTCGTTAGTGGTGCCTGCCCTGTGGAACACCTTCCCAGCAGATGTCAAGGCAATAAGCAACTATGTTACTTTTAAAAGACATCTGAAGGCGGCCCTGTTTAGGGAAGTTTTTAATGTTTGATGCTTTATTGTGTTTTTAATATTCAGTTGGAGGCCGCCCAGAGTGGCTAGGGAAACCCAGCCAGATGGGTGGGGTATAAATAATAAAGGTAAAGGTGCACTTTGATGTGCTTTCGAACTGCTAGGTGGGCAGGAGCTGGGACTGAACAATGGGAGCTCACCCCATCGCGGGGATTTGAACTGCCAACCTTCCGATCAGCAAGCCCTAGGCTCAGTGGTTTAGACCACAGCACCACCCGTGTCCCTAATAAATAATAATTATTATTACTATTATTATTATTATTATTACTGAAGAGAAATGAGACAGGTGGCCCATTACATTATCCTATTGAAAAGACAGCATCTGATATTCTACCTATGGATCCTTACGTTAATGTTTTTGATAACCTGATAACAAGAAATAATCCCTAATAATCCCTAGCATCTATGAACAGCTATGTTGTTTACTAAATTTTTGGTGAACATGTAACAAACATGGGAGCCATTTAGCAAGCAACATACAAAATGTAAGAGGAAATGCAGTATTTTTTTTTTACAAAAGCAATCCAAAAATTCAATTTTCTGGTTAAATGCTCTGGTTGGTTCTAGTCATACGATGAAAATGCTCCTTCCTAACCACATACTGTAGTTTGACAAGCTCTCTCACAATCCACCATTCACCAGTGTAAAAATAAAAAAGAGTAGAAGGGTAATGCATTTTTTAAAAAAACAATGTTAATGCATCTTTTGACAAGAATATTTGTATAACAAATCCTATAGTTTCATATCTAATGTTTTTGCTGAAATGCTTGAGCACTGTGACATGTTTTCAATGGTCAAACTGTGCAGCTAATATTTAGTATGAAAAATAAAATTATACCTACTCCACAATATTCAAGCATTTGAATGATCTCTTCTTCATAAACACTCTCTGAATAATACTGTTTCTCAAGCTGTCTCCAGTTCACTGCCTTGCTCAGTACACCCTGAAATTAAAGACATTATAAAGCAGTGACAAGGCATTATGAACTCTTATTCTAAAGAAACCAACTATACAAAAATAATTTTAATTTATATCATTTTAGCAAAGTTTCCCCATGAGTTGTGAAAACATCTCTGGACACATCTACAAACAAGGGCAAGGATCAAAGAACCATGGAAGCTTTAGGTTTGCATGTTTCACCCAGCTGCCTTTCATACCTCATAAAGCATTTTAAAAATGGAGTGTTTGTGGAGGTACTGAGAGATGGAATAACTATTTAAAAAAAGTTTCTCCTCAATTCAAAATTTGGTAATTCTACCCTAACCCCAAGAACACAAAGTATTTCTACTATGAAATATCCCAACAATAAATCAAAACTGATTAATAAGGCTTTGAAGCCTTTTGGTTTCCCACTTGTTGGCATTGTACACTACAAATAGATTACCGTAGTAAAAACACCAGAGGCTGTAGACCAGGAGAGACAAGGAACTAGTGGCAATGGTTTAGGCCAGTTTGACACTGCTAATGATGCCATCTGTCAAATAGAAGACAATACAATATTTTTTTCAGATTACATACTGCTTGTCACCGAAGATGAATAGTGCCTGTGATTTGTATTGTATTAGTCACCTCAGTATTTTTCTTCCAAAATCCTTTAACGTAAATCTTTATCTGTTTTCTTTACACACACAATGCATTTACTGCAAATTGAAATAAATTATACAGCACAGTTGGTTTCATAATTCCTTAGGGAGCGACAGACTTATTTTGTTTTCATAAGCACAAGTAAAATGAAATCACTACCTGAGAGAAATAGCTTTCACCCCTCAACATATTTTAGAATACAAAAAAACCCTTCCCAGTTCTTTCCCCTTCCAGATTTTATTCACAACAAACTTAAGTGGCATTTATATAAAAATATCATCTAAAACTTCAGATTTTGCGAAGCATTTCATCATTTTAATCATTATGTATGCATCCAATACAAATCCTTCTTCCCAGGAATCCTCCTTCCCTCTTTAATACAAATCCTAAGGTCATTTTTCCAAGGATCACTGAGTAACATAAGTAAGGTTCTCGTTTAATCTTCACAACAGACTTGCTGAGATAGACTTGTCTAAGGTAAGTGATAGGCCAACAATACTTCTTATGTTTCATGGGTTTGTACCTGGGATGTGTACCAGGACATAAACTTGAAATTTAATAAGAATTTGATCAAACTATATTCAGTATTCATTTTAATGGAATATGAAAATGTAAGGCCATTTTTCATGTCTATGTCATGTGATTTAGATAACTCACTTATACTGTAACTTATTTTACAACACTTAAAACCAGCTAATGATAGACATATGTAAGCTTCAAGTGATTTACTATTTTTCAAATAAAGGTTCTTACATGTCCTCCCATGGATATTCCTGTCATCCCAAGGGGTCCATAGCCTTCTCTTTCTAACCAGTGCAGAAGAACAGCTGATTCTAGCACAAGAGCTCCTCCCATGACAAACAGGTCAGAGACATTTTTTAGACATGATCTTCTTTTCTCCCGAGAAAAGAAAGGCAAACTTTACATATATATATTAACAAATGTATCTATAATCATATCTTCTACAATTCAGATCACTGTCCTCATGAAAACTCTCTCTCATTTAATTTGATGCAGGGTTATGATTATATTTAAACCTAGTAGCTGCTGCCGGGACAAACTGGCCCAACTATTTATTGTAGCTATTTGAACTACAGTTAACAGGAGCACAGTCCACACAAAACTGCCAGCAATGGATTTTGGCCAATAAAATAAAGTATTTTCTTTATAAAGTTGCTTTATGACAAAAAGGCCTCAAAATATTGATAATGCCAGATGAAGAAAAGCTGTGGACTTTGTGCAACTTATCAATCAATCTACAATTACTATTAAGGCCAGAATTTCAAATGTGCTACAGTATTAAACAAATTTGTTTTGCAGAGATACCTGCATTGAAGTTACAGGATTTATTTTCCAAGTACTGTAGCTATACAGCAGTTTTGTCTGCTATGAAGTATTACAAGTATACTGCAACAATTTAACTTTACAATGGATAGCTCTGGTGCCTGGTTTTAAATCTATCATGCTATGCTTGTTCAGAGCACTTTGCTAATTTGGGGAAACAGAAGGGAAGAATGCAGAGATGAGGAATGTATTATCCTCCCCTTCTCAGTTGGGGAAAGCTGCCACTATTCACTCAAAATGGTTGGCAAAAGAAACAAGTGAAATGCTACAGCCACATAAAGCCTTCACTGTGAAATTTATTTACAGCGATTGGCACTCTATGAAATGACCTAGTTTTCATACATCTGAACATCTTGCAACACCAAGTTGCTGCATACTTGGAACAAGGTTATTTCTAGAAATAGCTTATATAAAGGATTTGAAGACATTCAGCATTAGCACAGTTACCAAAACCGTCTCACATTCAAGGTATGCAGAAGGTGGCAACTTTAAAAGGTTATGTAGCCCCTAAAGTGGCAGAATGCAATATTCCTATTTGTATTATTGACCATTGTGGCTTAAAATGAGTTTCTCGCAAAAAGGAATAAAGTCAAATAAACACGATACATCAGAAATAAGATATAACTTGTAAATTTTAAGCAGTATATCTATTTCCTAAATGTATCACAGAATACAGTACATTGCTAATACTTACAACTGATCCTTGGGTTTTCTGCATCCATGTACAGATAAGAGTCAAAGAAATTAATATGGAAATGTATATACCTTTTGAGTCTCAACATTTTCATTACAATTTATATTTAAAGGTTTTTTTAAAAAATAAATGTGCACACTAAAATAAAAGTTATTTTAACTGTGTGGGTTTAGGCTTGCAATTTAACATTTAAACAGGAGGTAATGTGAGGGACGTGGGTGGTGCTGTGGGTTAAACCACAGAGCCTAGAACTTGCCGATCAGAAGGTCGGTGGTTTGAATCCCCGCGACGGGGTGAGCTCCCGTTGCTCGGTCCCTGCTTCTGCCAACCTAGCAGTCTGAAAGCACGTCATAGTGCAAGTAGATGAATAGCTACCGCTCCGGTGGGAAGGTAAACGGCGTTTCTGTGTGCTGCTCTGGTTCGCCAGAAGTGGCTTAGTCATGCTGGCCACATGACCCGGAAGCTGTACGCCGGCTCCGTCAGCCAATAAAGCGAGATGAGCGCCGCAACCCCAGAGTCAATCACGATTGGACCTAATGGTTAGGGGTTCCTTTACCTTTAATGTGAGCTCATGCATTATGTTAGACATAGGAGATTTGAGTTCACACATGCGTAACATTTCAATCATTGAATGACTTATCTAGGCAAGTCATTATATATAACTAAACAGCAATATGAAAAACTTGTCTTACTGCTTTATTAGGAATTTCAGTAACATTGCTTAGAATAATGGCCATGATCCAGACACGTTCCACACAAACATTCTGAATGTTTAATTGCTGCCAACTAGTATTAAGAAAATTATAATATGTGAATTAAATTTTTGCCCTCTTGGGCTACATCATGGGATAAATATAATATCTCTATAAGAAAGTAATTCAGAATTTGTTAACAGCTGCCCAATTGGTGACAGATTTCCATTTTTGTGTTATCAAAATGCCAACAGAAGAGGATTGGATTTTAAAAAACCCTCAGATTTATTGATAGATAAATTAATGCAGCGGCCTCAAACAGGGAGACAGAAAACTAATATTTTATGAAAGACTGCTGGTTGGTAATTTGGAAACTGAATCTCTTAACTGTGTCAAGCCAAATGAAAACATGGCAATCAAGTGGGGCAATGCATTCTTTTCCTATTATTTTTCTCTCTAAATGGTCCTCATGCCCTCCCCAACCTGCATTTAAAATGTGTCTAATTTTAGATAATGATGCCCTGGAGTCAATTTGCATATAGTTTAACTTTATATATGATTACATACACACAACATTAATTTGAGTTATTTATGCTTTTGGAGATTTAAGAGTTGCAAAATATCCCATACATTTTGCTTAATATAAAGGATATAATAAGGGTTTTCTAACAACAGTGAAGCCATGCAGGCCTCTTTGATCATTGGACGGGCCATTAACGTGCGTCGTCTCCAAAAGTACTAAAGAGACAAAAGTTTAATAAGATTAAATTAAATAGAACAAGTGTAACAGGTTTTTAAAAAAGCATTAATGAAGTAATGTTGTATGCTTACATGGTCACCAGTGCCTGCCAAATGAATGCACACTGGTCTGTATTTGCTGTTCCATAGCTTGGGTACTAAAAACTGAAACCTATCAAATAGAAAGCAATCATTTGAAAACTATGCCTACATGAAATAAAGTTAACAGACTAGCAACTAATATCACACAAAAATGTTTTATATCAAGGACTAGTAATGCATTTCCCCCCTCTTAAGTAATAAGCATCATTGCAGAAAATGTTTCCAGCTCCCGTGATAATTAAAACTGCTGCTAGCTATCATATATGGCATTTCTCCAATCAAATGCAAATCCAGAATAACTGGCACATGTGTATGGGGGGGGGGAAACGTTGTACGGGATCTAAAATGTCCCTTAAGGCATGCAGAAGTTTAGTTAGGACCTTTTTAATCGTAGTATTATACTTACTGGGACAAAAATTTGAAGAGGAGCTCTCAGCACATAAGGTAAGGAGCTGTTCCCAGTGGCACTCAGTGCAGACAAAGCCCTAGCCAACATGCAAACCTATCCTTATTCAAAATTAACACACGTATGCATCACCTTTTCATCAGCATTTCGTCTCATCTCACTCTCTGTAATATCATAACTTACATTAGGTGCCTGTCCTTACCTTGCTGTGATGGATTCTGGTGGCATGATATCTGGTACATAATGAGCCAAGGGGGAAATGAACTGTCCATCAAGGATCTTACAGTCGGATTGTTCTTCAACCTAGAGTAACAACATTGCATTCTTAGTGAAGCTGTCAAACATTAACAAGTATGTTTGGTGGGACAGAGGAAGCTGCCTTATACAAAGTCAGACCACTGGTCTATCTAGCTCGGTATCATCTACGCTGACTAACAGCAACTCTCCAGGCAGGGAATATATCTGAAGGTGCTGGAGATTGAAACAAGGATTTTCTGTACACAAGGCAGATGGTCTACCTCTGAGCTACAGCCCTTCCTCTAATATCTAGTGAATTCTAGCAACATGCATATTACCAAGCATAGGTTCCTTTCTATAGATATACTTCAACTCAACAAATGATACCTCCCCTTTGAACAAATGTTTATCCTTTTTCATAATCAGGATTGCAAATCTGCAGAGACTCTTAAACTACTTAAAAAATAAATGCAACTTAATACCTTGTTGATGTGCACTGGATAGTCTCTTGAAACCAGATTTTGACATTTTTCTCTGTTTCCAATAATCTTTCTGAATGCAAATATTCTGTTAATGACAAAAAATAGTGTTAAGTTTCAGCTATTACTACATAAAAGACACAAAAATGTGTTTTATAATTTTGTCTCTGTTTGGCCTGAATGATCTTTAATTCCACCCCTACCTAGGATGCTATAATATCCAATGTTAACATTAATAACTCCTGCACAAGTATTATTTATTTTTAATGTGACACCAGTATTTAAATTTAAACATGTATTAACACAAGTATTACCCTTCAATTTGAGACATATGCTTTTCTAACTTTTCTTCATATAGTATAAGAAAACGGTTTTAAGCTTTCAGTGTGCACTCAGAATATAAGCTTTGGGGGTACTATTTTTTGAAATTTAAAAACAGAGCATGTACACCAATCTGGAATATAAGCATGAGTGAGCATAACTACCTTTTCAAGTCTTCTGGTCTTCCCCATCCTTGAATAAAAAGCTTAGTGAGTAGTAGGCGCCTGTATAAGACATCTAGTTTACTCACACCCATTAGCAAAACACATCTAGAAAAAGAGCAGAGAGAGCTGTTTAACATACTGGTGAAAAGTACTGTTGTTTTTTACCTCGTAACTGTAAAAGTACAACTCTTATTTCCAATGAAAGCAAACGCTAGTTATAAACACACAGAAATTGTGCAATATAACTTTCAAAAACATGCTTGAAACTGGCACATTAATCTTCGTTAAAAAGAAACCCTGTACTTGCTTTAAGAAAATGACTAAGGAAGTAGAATTTATTAGCACTTGATTTGATGCACCTTTAATAAGCTGCCTGTCAACAATTTGTTGCAATTCTGCTACAACAGCAAATATCAGTGAAGGGAGAAAGACATTCTATTAATCCAGTTTGTTTTCTTTTACAAATGGGAAAAGCTATGTAGGCAAAATACTTATATTGATGGTATAACCAGATTCAGGCATATGCCTAAAGCTGGAGCAAGTGGAGGCATGTCCACATCCATTGCTGATCAAAGGAAGAGAGACAGAGCAATAGGAAGTACTATACATTTCTTCCCTCCCAGGAGAAGAGGGGAAGTGACAAGACACAGAGCCCTCTCTACCAATTACATTTTCTATGATCTGTGGTGTCAGCCCCTCTTATGTTAACTAGCAAAAATATGCAGTGGTTAGGTATGGCTGATAATCTCCCACTTAGGAATAGGAACCAATCTGAACAGAAGAATGAAAACTTTTTAAAACGTAAAACACACTGAAACAGCCTATTACCTGCACAGCTGTTCACACTGCACAGATATTGAAAAGAAACCTTCTGCATGTTAAATTATTTTGTATTGCAAATGGGTAAATTATAAGGGTGCCTAGACCAATGCAGAGGACACAGCTGTTTAAACAGAGCAATACTTGCTGTGGCATAAGCAACATACCACAGAGTACAGAGCCACCTAATTTTAGGAACTGAATCCTAGTGGATAAAGATGTTGGAAAAATCCCAAGAGTACAAACTGTTGTAGTTGGAAAAGAATGTGTGCCTTGTAACAATGAAAAGAGCTGTAAGGAGTTTACAAAGAGAGCTCAATTTGCATGCATTAGTTTGAGTGAAAGGAAAGGTGATTGGTTCCCCCCCCCTTTTTGGGGGGGTAAATCTTTCAATTTTGTAAATGTTGCAATAACTGAATGAACTTTCCCACTGTTTTCAACTTCATTTTAAAACATGCACACTCTTTTCAATCTCTTAAATTCATACATAATATGATGGTTGCAAGAATATATTTTTATTGGTAGGCATTCCAAAACTAGGTTGCTTCTGCATCACCAAAATGAGATCTTTTAGAATGCTTTCCAAAGTAAACTCTAAGGTAATAGAAGATGTGACTTTTGTAAGATAGCTCTAGGTCAAAGTATTAAATTTTGCAATGTACATCTAAAGAAACAGAAGCTATGTCCGAACACTGAGAGACTTTTCCTTCCTGAAAATCATTTCAGTATCATTGCTGTGGTCATCTACCGCTTATCAAGTAAAGCAAACAAAAAGCAACCTGCCTTATCCTTTGACATAATGTAATTGCTTAGTTAATATTTCACCACTGCTATTTCGTCTTTTCATTTACCACTGAGCTTTTTGACTGGAAACAAATCAATAGAATCATATTTCTATCTCATTCTTCAAGAACAATGTCAGGAATTTGATAGCTAAGGTTCTTTGTTGCTATTTTTTCCAACAATTACAACACAGGATGAAAAATTAACAAGGAGCTGAAGTGCTTTAAGTCTAGAATGTACGTAAGATCTTTCAAACATACAACATTCTGCTCAAAATATACTTTGATTACTGCAAAAGCTAGTTATTTTTCATTCACACAAGGACACACTCCAAACAGCAAAACCCAAGGAAACACAAGATAGTTAGCCTAGCAAATGACCCCCTCCCAACTTTTGGTAATGTCAGATTAACCTTGATATTTGGTATAAGGTAGCATTTTTCCAGAGCGTAAAAACATGATTGCAGTCATGCTTCATTTCTAAAGTAAAGTTTCACAATGATAGCATACAAGGTTAGTATGTTGAGAAGATAATATGTTGCCAAACTTAATCTATCAGCTTTTACTAATCCCAAAGTGTGTGAAACATTTGTAGCAACAACCTTGGCCTCAAAAACACTGTCCTCAAATAAACACATTGAAATTCGGAATCAAAATGAGAACAGGAAAGAAGAGAAATAATAAACTATAATTAGTGGGCCATGAATAACACAGCAGTATTATAACATCAGGAATGTAATTTACAGTGCAATCCTATTCATGTCCCTTAATAAATAAGTCGTTTAATATAATGTGGCTTACTCCCAGCAAACTGTGCATAGGACTGTCTTAGTTGTGGTTTGGACGCATTATCTTTGCAATATACATAAAGAAAAAGTTGACACCATTTCCCCCCTACAATAAATACACTGCGAAATGTACGACAACCCTGAAAACAACAAGATCAGCCATGTAATTTATGAATAAAAAGGAAACAACAAGATCAGCCATGTAATTTATGAATAAAAAGGAAACAAATGTTTTCATACCACACTTTTGTACAACACCCACACACTAAAAACATACATTAAGGTTCTCAACCAGAAGTTGTTCATACCTGTCAACCTTGTCAGTCCAGAATTCTCTTACCCGCAACTCTCTTCATATCTGCTGGTTCAAAGTATGAATGAGTCAAATTCTGTATGTAATTCAAAATATTAAGAGTATATATGCTACTAGGAAAGGCTTCAGATTTCCCCTCAGCACCTTTTTATAAAACAAATCTGGAGGACAGCTTCTATTTGACACTGTAAACCCTATACAGAGATACTTACCCACTACCAAGAGGCCAGAGTTATGAGCTACTTCACTCACAATGTGTGCTGCTACAATACCCTCAACTACTCTGGCTCTCACACTAGTTTTTAAAAAGAGGGTAATATAGTATCACCCAAAGGAGGCAGATCATTTTTTTTATTTGCCAGAATCAGCATGTTTCAGACCTTCAGAATTTTGTTCTGGCCTCCTAACGTTGGTGTTTTAATAAGCAATAGCCACTGGATCCGCAGAGAGAGCAATGCTTTAGAAAACAGACACACATATAAGGCACAGCAAATACAGCATCTACACACTTCAACGAAGTTCCTTTCTCGTTGGCCTTCCTCTCACCATAACGGGTGAACTCTAGACTGTCGTTATAACCTTCACAAGCAAACAAAAGCTTCCCACATATGAATAAGGGCGCCGGGGGGGGGTCGTGTTTGATTCAACTGCGAGCTTGTCCCTGAAACGCGCCTTCAACCCCACCCGCCAACAAATAAAATTACAACGGGGTTGGTTAGGCAGGGATGGACCGTCCGAACCTACGTGCTGGGAAGCGAAATCACGGCATTCAATGGAGCTGGTTCCCGTGTGGAAGATGCATTGGATTGCCGACTAACCCAGAAACAAAACTTTGCCCCCCCCCCAAAAAAGGAGGGTGGGTCCTTGGATAACATTTACCCTTCCTCCCGAGAAATGAAGGCACGGAGGACAACGCGTGCAGCCCCAACTTGTGCCACAAGACCCCGCGCAGGTGCAGGAGGTCTTCTGGCGCTTCCCAGCAAGCTTGGGCAAGGACGGCCAGGAGCCCACAGGCTTTTCCCTTACGTCCCACGGCGACGACCTACCCATGTCCCGCCACCCAGGGAGACGCGTCAGGCTGCACGTCCTGCCCGCGCGGAGGCAAAAAATGAATTCTCCCCACCCGCCACACTGAAGAAGCGGCAGAAGGGAGAGGCGAGCGGGATGTTTCCTTCCTCTTCGTCCTCGTCCTCCAGCCTCTCCCCCTTTCCCAGCCTCTCCTCTCATCCGCCAGCCTTCGGAACTCCGTTTCACCGTCCCGCCACAGTGAATGAGGGAGGGAGGCGGGGCAACGGAGGAGAACTTCGAAGGTCGCCGCTGTCACTCACTCCCTCTTCCCGCTCTCTCGTCTCCGCGCGAGAAGCGGCAAGAGGTAGGGGGCGGGGTAAGCCGCCTTTACACCAATCAGCGCATCGCCTCTCACGTGACCAACAAGTGCCTGGTGTTGTGGGAGGCTGGTGGTTGTTTTTTTTGTTCGCCGTCAGTCACGTGGCGCGTCACCTCACGGCTTGAACGGGAAGACGCGGAGTAAAGGAAAGGAGGGCGGCTGTGGGCGTGTGGGGAATGGCGTGATTCCCGTCCCACCCATTCCTTGCTTCCTGGTAGCGTCTCTGCTCCGTCTTGCCTTCGCTGCTGCTGCTGTTCTTCGTAAGCCGACCATGGCCGACGATGCTGTTTGGGAAGCTGTGCCTGAAGGGCAGGAGGAGCCTTTGCTGGACCCCCGGACCCCCAATTGGAGGTAGGCGGAGGGGGGCTGCGCTCCTTGACGGGGTCTCGCCTCGGAGTCAGGCCCCTGAAGAAGAGCCGGTGTCGGGTTGTCAGTCGCTGAGGGAAGGAAGCGCCTGGTGGTCCAGGCGAGGGCAGAAGTGTTGTTTTGTTGTTGATTGGGGGTTTGTTGTTGTTTAGTCGTGTCCGACTCTTCGTGACCTCCTGGACCAGAGCACGCCAGGCACCCCTGTCTTCCACTGCCTCCCGCAGTTTGGTCAAACTCATGCTGGTAGCTTCGAGAACACTATCCAACCATCTCGTCCTCTGTCGTCCCCTTCTCCTTGTGCCCTCCATCTTTCCCAACATCAGGGTCTTTTCCAGGGAGGCTTCTCTTCTCATGAGGTGGCCAAAGTATTCGAGCCTCAGCTTCAGGATCTGTCCTTCCAGTGAGCACTCAGGGCTGATTTCCTTCAGAATGGAGAGGTTTGAGCTTCTTGCAGTCCATGGGACTCTCAAGAGTCTCCTCCAGCACCATAATTCAAAAGCATCAATTCTTCGGCGATCAGCCTTCTTTATGGTCCAGCTCTCACTTCCATACATCACTACTGGGAAAACCATAGCTTTAACTGTATGGACCTTTGTTGTCAAGGTGATGTCTCTGATTGGGGGTTAGTGCTTATGGTATATTCCTATACTGTTCTAATTAGCGCCAAAAGGTCAGTAGGCTTTGAACTTTAGAATCAAATATTAAGCTTCCAAATAAAAATGTGAAGCGTCACAACGAATATTGGTATTATGGCGCTTCCTTTTAAAAGGGCTCTTATTATTTATTTTAATCCGGTGGCATTTTTTTAGTTGAGCCTTTGAAAGGCTTTCATTATGCCCATTTCCTGATTTTTAAAAATTGTTGTATTTAAATACTGAAGCAGGGGTTGTCAACCTGGTCCCTACTGCCCACTAGAGTGTTTCAGGATTATAGGTGGGTGGTAGGGCACAAGCTGAATCCTTCCATTGAGCACTGGTGGGCGGTAAGAAAATGTTACCATCAAGAAAGGTGCATTAGTGGGCGGTAGGTATAAAAAGGTTGACTACCCCTGTCATAGAGGGACTGCTCTGAGTGCTTATTATTCTTGAACAGATTGCTGTAAGTTAGACAAAAACAAGTGCCGAGAGTTGTTAATCTTTAATTATGTTTTCATTTGTTACAGATCTGATGGTGTTATGGAAACCCTGCAGCATTACAATAGCCGGTGGAGATCCATTCGGATAATGTATCTCACAATGTTCTTCAGCAGTGTTGGTTTGTAAAATAACGTACTTTGCAGCACCACTTTGATGTCTGCATTGAATGTAAATTAAAATGCTTTATGGAAACTTTTTTAATGGAAATGTATTGGTTCTCGAATGCTTTGGTACTCGGACGTTTTGGCTCCTGAATGCCGCAAACCCGGAAGTGAGTGTTCCGGCTTGCGAACATTTTTCAGAAGCCAAATATCCGACGGAGCTTCCGGTTGAGTGCAGGCAGCTCCTGCAGCCAATCAGAAGCCGTGCCTTGGTTTTCGAACAGTTCCGGGAGTCGGAATGAACTCCCGGAACAGATTAAGTTCAACAACCAAGGTACGACTATACATGTTTTGGCCACAGTATGGAGAAAATGCCAAAATTTAGTTGGTTGGTATGCAACTAAGTAGTTGCATTAAAATTAATGAATATTTCTATGTTATGTCCATTAATTTCAATAGGTCTACTGAGTAAAAAGCTGAATACCAGCCATTGTAAAGTATAGACAGGTTCTCAGTGCACTCTTGTCTAATTTGGAGAAAATGAACTGCTCTTTATCCTGGGTTTTTTTTTAAAAGGTTAATGTTCAAGAAAATCTTCCTGCAATATTTTGCTTGCAGCTATAATTTGGTTTCCTCCCCTAAGCTGCTATAGTGGGATTCTTATGTGATAAAGCTGTAGGAAGACTCTTAATCCAAATATCAGTTTTTCCAAAGTCTAGCTCAACTGGTTTCAGTTCAGCCTGAATAACTGGCCATAAACTCTGATACCTTGTGCCTTAATTAAAGCATGTGACTTGGTATGGGGAAGAAAGCTCTGTTGGATCATATATTTAAGGAGTGAGTCATAGATTTCTGATTGTTTAGTTGAACACATGCTACTAAAAAACCAATAGGAATAAAACAGAAAAGGTAATATATGCCTCCATAAAATTATAAGGGAACAGGTTGTACTTTGATTTTTCTGTGGGCTTTGAACATTTAGGGACACAATCCTTTTATTCAGACAGATATATGAAGAATGTTATGTAATGATTTAATAATAGAAGCATAACTTCAATTATTTACATTGCAGGTTTTTCTATTGTGATTATGTCAATATGGCCCTATCTTCAACAGGTAACCATGAGAGTTTGAATTAGTTATCTGTTTTGTACTTGACTATAAATGAGTTTCTTTGTTGTGATATTTGAAGTGGTTGTCTTAATCTGGGATGATTTATGTCAATTTTGCAAATTCAGGCTGCTGAATCAAAAGAGGTTTAGTTTAAAACCCTATTTTTCAAAATATTACTATTTAACATTCATTCACTGTTTTATGGCTCGTCTAAAGTGTGAAGAAAACGTAGTTGAATACTACCCATTGGTTATACCTTAGCATTGTAGCAGTGCTATAGAGAAAGCAGTTCATAATTATTTTTATAAATTGGGCATTAAGCAGGGTGGTTTTAAGAAGCATCTTCCAAACATAGTCCCTTGTTAGTTCTACGGTGGGCTTGCTCACATTATTTTCGGTCACCTTGCAATGCATTATACCTTTCAACTTTCTCTCTCCAAATAATTCTTCAGTTTTAGCTAATGGATAAATTCAGTAGTAGGACAATACCTCAAAGTATTTATATTACCTTGGGAAATGTTGTGATGCTGTTTGCTGGGAACTGATGAATGAGATGTGCTTGTTTTTGAAGTTGCTTTTGTTGTTTCCATAGATAGATAAAACTGCAGATCCAAGTTTCCTGGGCTGGATTATTGCTTCATATAGCATTGGTCAGATGATAGCATCTCCCTTCTTTGGCGCATGGTCCAATTACAGGCCAAGAAGAGAGCCTCTTGTAGTTTCAACCACCATTTCAGTGGCTGCTAACTTTCTTTATGCCTATGTCCATTTACCTACATCACACAACAAATACTATATGCTGGTTGCTCGAGCTCTGGTGGGATTTGGCGCAGGTAATTGTAGAAACATTTACACTGAAGATTGACAGTTGTTGTGTACTATTTAAGGCAGCTATGCTGTTAGGTTAATCAGAATCTGATAAGCAGCTATGAAATCTATCTTGCTTCATAGCACCACTTGCTACATCACCAGCAAGGTGTAATTCAGAAATTGTGTAAATATATAATTTCCATTGTTGCTTAACTTCAAAATATAGACTCATGGTCTCCCAATTTTACCAGGTGAGTTGCCCATAGCTCTCTGTGGCCTTGCAGTTGAGTCAGTGGTAGCCCAAAGGTGCAATATTTTTAAGTAGCTGACTCACTAGTGACAGAGATCCACTGTGAAATTGGAGGGTCTGAAAAAGCTGCTATATAAGAGATTTGGCAAGAGTAAAAGCATGGGGAAGTTAGTGCAGTTTCTTCAGGAGCCTTTTACACGTTAGGCTTCAAAAATGTTACGTAAGAAGCATGAGCTATTAACTCCTGACTGCTAAAGAGTTCCAAGTTACTGAAAAGTTTTAACAGCTGAAATTAGATGGATACAGTTGTGAATAATCACTTCAGCGAAAAGGTGTCTCTGTAATCAGATGGCTTTCAATATCTGTGAAACTCTTTAAAATAAGACATGGCGGAAGAGGAATAAATGTAACATTTCTAGTAATTTAGGTAAACAAAATTAATTCCTAATGTTTTATTTGTGTCAAGTAAACGTACTTCCTTCTGTTCATCTTTCTTTAGGAAATGTAGCAGTAGTTCGGTCATACATTGCTGGTGCCACCTCTCTTACCGAAAGAACTAGTGCCATGGCAAACACTAGTGCTTGTCAAGCAGTGGGTTTCATATTGGGACCAGGTACAACGTAGGTTGTATTTTCATTATTTTCAAATGAAACCTGATGAATCAGAAAGACTTCAAATGTTACGTCAATCATTTGCATATGTATGTGTAAATTTAATTTTCCTCCTGTGTTAAAGTAAACTTTAGTTAAAACAGTATTTGGAAGAAAGTTGCAAGCTCAAATGCTAAGGATGATACCAAGGGGTATGAAGATGGTTTATCATATGCTTTTAATGTACTGAAGCAGCAGGTTTGGGTAATAGTTCCTAATTTAGGGCTGGAAAAAATGGGACCATTTCCACATCAGAAGCACTCTTGGGTTCCATGCACCTCAATACCTATGGTGCTTTTCATTTATGGTGACTACCTTGGGGGACAATGTTAGTAGTTCATCATGCTCTCTAACATCTATCTGGGGTGGGGAATCTATGGCCAAAGCACTGATGTTTCTGTGAGTAACTGGCCCTTCATAGGAAAAGGGTTCCCTGTCCCTTGTCTACAGCTTAGTAAAAGGTACATTAAGCAGGCAAGTGAATCAGACCCTATTGAGCTTAGGGCTCAATAGGACTTTCTCCCATGTAAACGTGTAGGATTGCAACATAAGGATAATGTGTTCTTTCTAGTATAAGAACACAGAATGTTTACGTTTAATAATTATAATTTTCACAAGGATCTTTTATATATATATATACATTATAGGCAGCGTTAAAGTCATCATTTCAATCCATGGAATCCATATAATTTGAAGTGATTTATTTTTGTTTTGTGGAATAAATGCACTGTTCTTATGAAATACTTTGTATTCCATGTTCAGAGCGAAACATCAATATTTGAACATGCTCTTAATGTTCTGTTCTAACTCTATTCTGTTTTGCATTAGTTTTTCAGACCCTCTTTACGCTTATTGGAGAACAAGGAGTCACATGGAGAACCATTCATCTTCAGATAAACATGTACACCACACCAGCACTATTTGGAGCTCTCCTAGGAATCATCAACATTGTTTTGATATTTGCTATGTTTAGGTAATTAGAAACTGAGACTGTTCTAAAACACCAAGTGTTTATCCTTAATTTCTCTTTTGTGCGGCGTAGGGGTGTCTATGCATATGTGATTTTTAAATCTTTGTTCCTCTTTGGGACTTCTAGATTTTATTTTCTTCTTGGATCTAACAAGTGCGCACTCTGGATAAATATATTTTGGCTCTATTTTAATTCCTTGATGTACACTATACAGTAGTGGCTTACTTTAGCAATGGCAAGTTCTTCCTGGCCTTTATAGGGAAGAAATCATCTCTGTAACTTTGTGCAAATAATATGATTCATTTTCCATGCTAGTTTTTACGGACTACTGCAAAGCTTTCAAACTTTTTCAAATTATTGTCATTTAGGGATTTATTTTCCCATTCTGAAAATTAGAAAAACCATCTCCATGATACAGAGTTGAAAGTGGAGGACTTGCCACTAAGAGTTTTGAAGTCCTGGAGCAATCAAGTCCAAACCATATGCCAAATTCCTTGGAGTAGAAATCGAAGTTTAGTTTGGGGGTAATCTGAACTTCATTTTTTCCAGAATAAATTACTGAGGACTATACTTGTTATCTTCTAAGAGCATGGCTTCATTTTTCTGAGAAGGTGAAATTGAAATCTTGCTGGTGGAAATGAGGGATCATTTATACTCATTTCATTATCAGGCTAACTGATGTTTGTCAGGCGTCAGCCTTCCAAAAACTAACAGGACAGTTGCAGATGGATTTACTTTATGGGAACACTTGATTCCAATAGCTAATGCAAATTATTCAGTTTTATGGCATTCAAAATTACTTCAACATGACCTAGAAAGTTACTGAACTGATGTTGACACAAAGGATTTTGAGGAATTGGGTTAGAAATGATAATAAAATGAAGTGGTTAAATATTAAAAACCACTGGGAACATAACATGATATTACAAGATTGAAATGTATTGCTGTAGCTTGCAAAGCTTTCTTAGTGCATTAATTATTTTAATGAATAATTATTTTTAGAGAACATCATGTAGATGACATGGGAAGACCACAAAGCAGCATTAACTTTGAAACTGAAGGTAATATTTTTGTAGAAAACTTGAAATAAAATATTGTAGTACACTTTGAAATAGAAATAGAAATGGCTACTGTGAAACTTCACATACAAAGGGCACTATCCAATGAAATAGTTCTGCTAGTACAAGGATTTGTAACTTCTATTCTTTGCTTAAACTATTATGAGAAACTATAGCTTCCTGTTACATTTCAGCTCTGAAACAATAGCTCAGTCCTTGGTTTAATATTCTAGATAGTAACCCAAGAGTAAACTCTAGTTTTCCAGATGTAACAGAAGACATTTTCTGTTCTAGTTCGTAAGTGAAAAGGAGGAAAAGACTGCAGGGGCTTGCCTCATTTTGACTTAATAAACAATGGTTTATTAAACCAAGGTCATTACCTCTGAACTGTGTAACACTGTCCTATTATTACTTTTTTTTTTGTTTTGATACAGAAAACGAGCAGACGAGTCAAGATAGTCAAGCAACCATTGACCATGTGGCTGTTGTATCAACAAACCTTCTTTTCCTTGTTGTCTTATTTGTTTTTGCAGTCTTTGAAACGTGAGTATACTTGATTCTCCAATATCTGTTTTTGTAGCAGTACAGTAAGACCCAAAGTCATAGCAATAAGAAACCCAGCTGTATTCCCATAAGCAGTTCATACTGGAAATCTCTCCTAATAACCCCAATATAAGAAGATCAGATTTGATAGTTGAGGATACACAACTGAAATTTCAGCTGGCACAGCATTTCTTCTCAGCCTTTTGGCTAAGGTCAAGTGTAGCACATTATACAGCACAATAAATATATGTAGCACTTATTATATAAGCAAAAATAAATCTGTCCCAGATCCAGCCTCCCATGGAGTTTATAGAAATTTGGACAGGCAGAGAGAGGTACCACATACATGTTCAGGGAGAGGCATTAAGTTCCTCAAGGAAAAATGTGATAAATTATAAACTCATATTCCAGTTTAATGTGTAGATATTGCTCTAGTTTTAAGGATGTGCTGATATGGGATTTAAAAAACAAGATATTATGATAATGCTTCATCTAAGCCAGTACAGATTCCAGAACATTCACATCCAGTCAATAATTCAGTGGTATATAAAATGAAATTTTAGGTCTCTAAACATTTCAGTATCCAGACAGAAAAACACACATTCTTAGTATTTGTTGCTCATCCTCTCAGAACTTTCAAAAGGTGGTTGGTTTTTCTCGGCAGGTGTTTCTTCTTATTCTCCTGCTTTACCACCTTACTGTAGTCAATCTGTTCGTTATCAAATATCTACATTTAATTATTGTAGAGCTGAGAGACCGTTTAAGCCAGGGATCCACCATCCTTTTTGGACTAGTGGGCACATTTTAAATTTCGAAATGGCGTTTATCATCATTGCAGTGCGGCTCCCTTTTATAAGTGAGGGAAATGGCGCATGAAACAGAGGAGTACAATAACTTTTATACATCAGTTCAAAGCAAAGCCTTAGCTATTCAGCTTGTTACATTTCACACAGCATAGCAACATACTTGGCTAAAGGCCTTCAGCTGGTAAACTCTTCATCTTTCTCACCAACAGTTCTCTTTGCTAAGCATTCACTTCTACTAACAGCCCAACTAATAATTTATTTCAGTTCTTGCTTACATGGCTTCTTTTCACAAAATCCTCCTCTACATACTTTTGGCTTTCTCCATTTTCTAGAATCTTTCTCATAATTCCATAAGGGGCATCATACAGCACAAAGTCAGAGTACAGTCAAGTTGAGGCTTTCTCCATAATTGTATCTCTGTACTAGAAAACACTTAACCCATTGAATTTCAGCCTGCCATGCAACTGTTAAACGTAGGACAACCCTATTTCCCCCTCAGTGCCAATCCTAGTCCAAAGCCTAGGGTGCCATCCTGTTCCTGCTTACTTAGGAGAAAGCCCCATTAAACACAGAGACTTATTTCTGAGTAGATAGGTGTTGCCTTGTACTGTAAGTTAACTATACAGTGAACTATTTTGTAGTAGTATTTGCAGAAAATATCTTAAAGGGGCAACATGAACTGAGGTGAACCACCATAGGAAGATGCATTCTAGTTGCTTCGGGAAGGAAGGGCAAACTATGACAAGTCCAAGGGCTAAAAAAATAAGACAGAAGCAGAAACCTGTAACAAAGGAAGGGGAACCCAGCAGCTCTTTAGGACCCCCAGAGATTCCTGTTGCCTGGTGTCCAAATAACTCACTTATCAATAACCGTAGGCACAATTTGAGAATACTAATTTGTTTTATTTTATTCTCTAGCATAGCCACACCGTTGACAATGGATATGTATTCCTGGACCAGGAAAAAAGCAGTGTTTATCAATGGATTAATCCTTGGTGCAGTTGGCATTGAATCTGTCATTGTGTTTTTAGCAGTTAAAGTACTTTCCAAAAGGTAAGTTACTAAGTATGATAGCAACAAATTCTGAAATTAAAAGGTTTGATGAACTCTAGGTTGCAAATGATTGTCCATAAACCTTTCTAAACTAGTTGCTTGTAGCACTAGTAGCACCTACTAACATACCTGTATTGTTAAGAAAAGCAAACAGACTTTACATTTGCTACATCTTACATTGTACACAGATTTGGTTTAGTTAGCCTAAGTATGAATATTGTAATCATAGTTTTCGTTATCTGACAGGACTGGTGAACGTGCTATACTTTATGGAGGCCTAGTGATTATCTTGGTTGGATTCTTTGTCTTACTGCCTTGGGGACATCAGTTACCTAATATCCAGTGGGAAGGTAAAAATATTAATATTAAACTTCTAAGCTTCCTGCTGAAAATCTGTATATGATACCTTGTATTTGCTTTTTCACAGACATAAAGAATAATTCTATTCCAAGAATGACTTTTGGTGAAAGCCTTGCCTCTCTCCGGACACTAGAATGGATGCTTCCATCCAGTAATACTACTGAAGCAACAGGATGTCCTATGTCACAGTCCTGGTGCCTCTATACTCCAGTCATCTATTTCGGCCAATATATCACTACTGTCATTCTACTAGGACTTGGTTACCCAGCCTGTAATGTCATGTCTTACACTTTATATTCAAAAATCATAGGACCAAAGCCCCAGGTAAGAAAGATTTTTGTGATGTGTGTAGATAAGGTCTTTTCTACAAATAACAAAATTAATTTCTAATTTTGCTAGAAACTTTTGCAAGAGTGCCAGTAACCTTGCTGAGCTTGGAATAATGTTTCATTGTCTTGATGAAAGAGTGTTTTCTTGCTAGAGGAGTTCTGTGCCATCACACAAAGAAAATACCATAGAGCAGTGGCACTTTGTTGTAGTCTAGTCAATCCAATTGTAGCAGAGGAGATCACAAGTTATATCCAACTAAACCATTGCATATGTGGAATGGAGCTCCTCGTCCCTCACATCCCTTGCATCAACCCCAAATCTGCTCTCACTGCAACCAACCAGATGCCTGTGGGAAGCCCACAAGCAAAATCTGAGTGCAGCAGTGCTTTCCCTTCCTGCATTTCTCACCAGCAGGTATTCAGGCACATCCTGCCTCTGACAGTCTTATATGTCTGTCTGATAGAGAGAAAAACTACTCATCCTTCCCAAGTTTATTCTTTCTCCCATTTCTTCTGCACCCTTCACATCTTCCTGTGGTGTCTGTGGGAAAGTGAGGCCTCAGGAGTGTCAAGACTATGCAACTCCAAGTGAAAGTGGAGAAAGTACTATATGCCACTCCCTTAGCAACACATGCTGCCAAGTTATGTGTGGCAGAGAAAGTGGCCTTGTTTACACAACATACTATGTGGCAGCAAGACAGGATAAGTAGAAATTGAAGTTAAATGCCACATAAGTCTGTTTCCTGGCCACATTAGAGGGGATATGCAAAGCCATGGGTTCACTTTTGGGCCCCTTCCAGCTTATCTATCAAATGTTTGTATGCAAACATCTAGTTAAATTGTCTTTTTTAAAAAGGTGGCCTAAAAGTCAATTTTAATCAATTTTAGAGTTAGAAATAAGTTTTTTTATAAGAATGGCTTGATAATAGCTTGTGTTTGAATGTTTCAGAAGTTTCGCATCAGCACTCAAAATTCTCTGATCTGTTCTAGGGTGTCTACATGGGCTGGTTGACTGCCTCTGGAAGTGCTGCACGTATACTTGGCCCAGTCTTTGTCAGTCAACTCTACACGTACTTGGGACCCCGCTGGGCATTCAGCTTGATATGTGGAATTGTTCTTCTCTCTCTCTTACTTTTGGAAATTGTGTACAAGAGACTTGTTGCATTTTCTGTCCTATATCAGAGACTTCAAGAGCAGACCTCCTAGCTGTGGGTAACTATTATTCAATCTTTTTTTTTGTTTGTAGCCAGTGTGTCCTATAGAAATGCTATGTTTTACTGCTGATAATTTATTGTCAGACATATCACTGGTACAGCACTGAACATGATAATGAAACTGTTTTGATGCATATAGTTCCAAAAGTTCACACAGTTCCTAATTCTACTTACTGTGGTAGTGTACTTCTTAAAATGCCTTGATTCTGTGAATCAGGTCTTATTAAAAGTGTTTTTCAAACACAACTTGAAAAAACTTTGTATTTAGGCACTTTTATAATTAGCTACCTCTTCTAAATTTTAACGAGTGCTTTCTAACACGACTTAGCAGAAACTAATAAATGGTCTCACTTAAAAGTGTCTTGTTGACAGTTCTTGTTTTATAATCGTACAGAATATTTTATACAAAGGAAATTGTTTCAGAGCATTTTTTGGGTTGGACAGAAGTACAGCCAAGGGACAACTGTCCAAGATGAGAAAGAAGAGTGTTGCACCCAAGGAGCAGGGTTTCACTGGCACAGAATCCTTCCACCTCTGTGACGCAGCCCTCCCTGGTCATGATAATACATCAGACCATCTGCTGCAGGAGGAAAGCTATACAAGCTGTGTTTTTACTTGTGCAAGCATTTGGATACAACTCCATATGCGCAGGTGTGCAAATGATTATGGATTGCTATTGTAGAAGTGCAATTTTATTGACAAATTATAGTGTATTTAGTAGAACATACCTCAGCATTTGTGTTGAATAAAGCAAGGGGTCTGAACAGTTACCACTGCATTTATTTTTTAAAGGTTCTTTGCAGGGTTATATCATTAGAAAAACAGTTAGAAAAATATAAAAATTATAAAACAATACACTTTACATATCAGCTGAAAGTAACATAAAATACAAAGTATTTACAGGCACAAATACTGTAACTGCAGAGATGTGCTTTGATGCCAGAGTTATAAGAACAGTAGAGAATAACACACAAACACACATACAGAGTTCAGACTCCCTTCATGGAAAGTAACAAGCACCAGTGGTCACAGCAGTTTCTATAATCCATTATATAAAAATGCTAGTAATTTGGCCTTGATTGGTCATACTTTAAAAAGCTTTACAAGTGCTTAGCTAAGCAGAACACAGCAACTCTTATGGTCATATGCTTTAACCAGTCAGGAAGGTCCGAGTTCATTGAAGAAGCTCTGCTTCATGCCACCACAGTAGGTAATTTCATCACCACCAAGTTATTAGCCTTCATGTTCCAAGTTTGTCAGTGCGGACCAGCTGGATTGGTAAACATGACCAGAATGGAAGATAAACAATGCAACTTCTCTTTGATGTACTCTGGCAATTTTTCATTCTCTCCATACCTAGGAAACAGTAAAATATTTAGATGAATAGATTTAATAGCACACATATAAAATATACCCAGTACCGATTTCAGCAAGTTAACATTTTGGTCCAGTGCCGGTATACAGTTGCTCCTTTTAAAGCCATGCTTAAGAAGCTAGAAGGCTTTGTTAATTCCAAATTCACTCCTTCAGTATATAAACCAGATATTCCAACCTGAGGGGCTGTTATTCTAGCAAAACTTATCATATCACCAGATCCAAACCTAATGGCTTAATGCAGTTCTTATTTAATATGCAAATTTCAAAGCAAATGAAGTTCATTGTCCTCATATTGCCTCCTGGAAGATGGTAACTTTTGACAGCCCAGAAGCGTAGCTCTACAATGTTGCCCGGCAGTACTAGACCCCACTACATATTGAGTGCTGGGCTGAAGCTGTAAGTTCAGCCATTCAATTTTACCGATTGCTTTTAACCCCATATTGCAGATTGAGCTGAAAAAGCAGTGCAGTTCAGGCTGGAGGGCTGTGCTGAGAAAAAGTAGCTGTTAACAGTAGATTACATAGGAGGGTTAATGTAATACTGCAAGTCAGAAGTGAGGTTGAAGTTGACCCCACCCACTCAATATCTCAGATTGCGAACAAAGGTCAATCTACTTAAATTGCCCCCTTGGACTTCCTCCCAGGCTAAATCAGAACAATCAGTACAGGCAACAGCCTTGTGTTCAGTTGACAAGCATGTAGACTGGTTGAAAAAGTATTTTCAGTGTTGTACAAAGATTTAAAAAAGACTATAGGTACCCACTATAAGCCTGTGGGTAGAGTCTAAAAGACACAATATAAGAAGGGAAAACGGGTAGAGGGACAGGAAAATTAGCAGATAAACATTTGTACAGTTAGGATATTCTTTTACTACATATAGTGCATCTAGTTTTCTCTTTTTTATATATCTTTGTTACTCCCACCAATTATTAACTTAGGCTAAAGTGAGAGTTACCAATACACAGTAGTACAACATCTACAGCAGCAGCAAATGCTATTATGTATGACATACAAGGAATGGTACTTCAAGGTCATACAACTTCTAAAGTTACAGTACCAATACAAAATGTTGGAAAAGTAACTGAAATAATCAGGAATGTGCTATCAGTATCAAAACTGACACTCACCTCACTGTGTCACCAGCTGGAGATGTATATGTGATGGAGGAAACGCCAGCTTGAGCTACCAACTGGGATCCATCATTAAACTGAACCCATACTGCTCCACTAGTCAGCTAATAGGGAAAAATATTGTAGAATTAGTTTGCACTGAAATACAGCAATGAACTCTTTCCCAGTGCTTTATCTTTCTAGTCAAGAAGCTTTATTTAGCATGGATTGACACAGTGCAGCCATGCTAAGTTGCACCTGAAGGTTCACTTCCTTCAGAAGAAAGACTTGTTCTTCCAGAAGTAGAATTTGGATACAATCCACTGTGTTTTGTCATGCAAGATAGACAATCCCGATTTTGCCCATTTTGTGCAACCTAGTTAGTATTTTGTGTAACTTCAGCACATTCTTAGGCAGGTTCTGACAATTTGTACAAGGAGAATGCATTCCAGTTTAAAGTGCAGAAAGTAACTAGGTACAAAGCTTTGTATTCTTCCATTAACTACTTCCTGATCTGCAACAGATTTTGAGGCAAATAAGTAAAATAAATAAATAAAACTCAATAGGGAACAGAGCTGATTCCATGCATCATCAATTATACTATCTGTTCCTTTTCAGTAGAAGTATAACAACTGCTGCATTACAGCTCATCTTCCTTTACACAAGAGACTGAATTTTCTGCTTGGCTGTTGATTACCAGCTCACCTGAGAAGCCCAGCCAACGTTCTTTACAAAGACAGACTTTAACAGTTGAGCTGAATTTACAGCACTCTCATTTGGGTGACTTAGGGTGCTCCTTGATTCAGTTGTTGCTGATGTAAATGCAGATCCTTCATATGCCGATATCTGGAATATAATTATGAAAATAGCAGTTGTGAGCCATAAAGCCATGATATACTTCAGTGTTTAAATAGTGACCTTCCTTGGGTGTACCATACCTGACTTGGGTTTCAGACCTACCTAGTTAAAATATGCAACAACCCAATACAATTGGCTCTACTCATCTTAAACTGTTTTTTTTACTTGACAGGTTAAATTTAGCCTTCCAGCATAGTATTTCTTAGGGCTCAAATAAAAGCAAGAACTACACACTCATGTACTTACCGGGGGATTAATGTTAGGCACTTCACTTGAAGCATCAGAGCTGGTGGCGGTATCTCTCTTCATCAAGGCTATTTCCGCCAAAGAAGGGCTTGTATCTGGCAAAGTAGGAGGGAGCACTAAAGCCTTTGGAGACTCAGGATTTCCTGGTTTCCTGGTAATGGAAGAATTATGGTCACATATTTAAACTTTCCAACTTCCACTAAGAATATCAAAACTAAAAATTTCATGTGGAGAGTGAGAAGCAACTGAAAAAAATAATAATACAAGAGGCTGCTTACCGCCCAACAATAATGGGAAAAAATGGAACACTTCCATTTCTTTCTTCTGCCAAAATTGCAGATTCCAGTGCAAGACAAATGCGGTGTCCCTATATTGAAAAATAGAAAAATTGCATTAAAACATGCTAACACTTTCAAAAAGGGCAGGAATTCAATACTCGGGAATTCGTGGGTAGAGGCAACAAAGAAAACATTGATGTATTGTGCTAAATTAAAAGGTACAGGGGTTTTTTTTAACCTTCCTATTGCATGACATGGAGTATGATCAGTTAAACAGTATAAAGTTCAATCTATAACATTTCCTTGATCTCCACACCCCTCAACTTCATAGGAACCTTTCAAAATCAGTCATGTATTTGGAACAATAAAAGGATCCAAGTCTGCTAATTTGCCATTTGGAATCACTTACCCATGTGCATCACACCCACTGAAACATTACAAGTAATATTTACCTCATTTGCATGATCCACATATATTTGTATATCCTTTTCTAAACCGATTTTACTCTCCTCTTTTATAGTGTAGGCTTTTCCAGATTTTTCTATTACTCTAATTACGCCCGCTGTCTTGTGGATTTTTGCCCCTATAAAAAACAAAAACATATTACCTCGGGTACACATACATTGACAATATGATCACGCTCTAGTAGAAGTAAACTAGTAAACAGGAGATTGCACTTAACAACTACCTACAGTTCAAATACAATTATCACTGACTTGAGTGTGTTAACAAGAAGTGCTATCTGCTACAACTCATATAATTTTTGGATTTTCAATTTGTTCTTAATATTTACATTTAATCACCAATAAAACAAAGTATTAGAAGAACGTAGCTTCCTCCTAATAATAATGCCATATGTGTTACATTTCAATTAGGATTTTTTGAAGTATATAATTTTTATGTGGCATATGATAATAGGAAAGAGTTATTTAAAATAAAAAATTTAAACTAAACTAAATATCTATTAGGTTTTAAAATGCCCTAACAGTTGGCTAATAATTTAATGCAATTTAATGGCTGAAGGGATATGTAGAAAACAGCTTAAGGATACATACCATCATAAAAACAAATTTCCACATCTGCAGGAGGGGAGTTTTCCATCAACATACATTTGGCATATCTTGTATAGAAGGTGACTTTGGGAGTTTTGGATCTTACCAACTGCACAAATTTGGCAGCATACTGATACTTTTTCCAGTACTTCTCTAAAATAAATATGTAATGAACAGTGATTATAATTCAAATCACCTGTCTACTTAACACGCACAACACATATGGAGGGGTGGGAAGGTACAGACAAGGTACAAATGTTGCTCTTCCAAGTAATGTAATTATTATTATTTTAATTACATTTTTGGAGGAGCAACATTTACACCTGACCTGTACCTATAGTATTCATTTATATGATATACTCAAAGCCCATTTGAGTATTGGCCAGGTGAGTATCATTTATAGCTTTAACAAGTGATGCTACTTAGTGATTTGTTCATATAATGCATTTTTGCCAAGCAACTTTCATGAGACCACTGAGGAAGACAATGGTAAAAAATGTTTGGGTTTTGCCAGTTTGCTATTTTAACTGTTCAGTTTATTGATATTTGTGTGTGCTCTGTGATAGTTCATGCGCCACATATATTTAGTCTGTCGATATTATGTTTGTTTATACTATTCATGTTTGGATATATATTTTTGGACACAAATAGATACATATGTTTTTTAAGTTTGTACTAAATTTGACTGATTGATTTCTTTGTACAGTATATGTATTACATTAGCTTGTATATATTCTTTTGATCCCATTTTTTAATTCCTCCTTTAGTTTATTTATTTCCTTTTTGTATCAATCAATAATTATACAAACGTTTTTACTGCTGAAAGGATGCAACAGGATGTTCTTTAATTTTTACTAGTCAAACATAAATATATCAGACTTCCTGCGCTGCTGCCATGTCGAATAGCGGATGCCAGCCGTGCAGTTAATAATCTGGGAGTAATTATCCTTGCAAGCCCACCCACCCCCCAAGCCCAGGTCGAGGGAGAGGAGAGCTTTCATTCGCGGATCGTCCAATAACTGCCTCTCGCTCCGATGGAATGCGGGGGCAGAGATGTAGAGTGCATAGCACTGCACGTATTGGAAACTCCCCAATGCAGTTGCCATGAGCGGAGGTACTTCTGTTTCTTTTAAGATGAATCTAAATTCGGACTTAAGAAACAGACAGTGTTCTGGATGAAGGAGAAACATAACTTGCTAAACGAATCAGCCACTGAGTGCCAAGATTTTGATCTGGAGAGGACTCTCGTCATAAATGGAATGCTACGTAAGTGAAGGGGAGCCTTTGTTCTCTTTTTACATTATATTTACACTATATTTATGTGCTATGATTTGGCAAGCCTTCACTGAATGGATTTCAACAATATATGGAATGCAAGAGGGATTCAACAAAAAGTTATAAGTTTATTTACAGAGTACTTGAAAGAATAGACTGTGAAATACTGTGATGACTTGTGACACTGCCTACTAAAGAGGGCTCTAATTCTGATTTATTATGGTTTTGGCAAGACACCAGCTCGTTAGAAGGTTGGAAAGGATCAAAGGTGACAAATGCTGGAAGTAAGCCAGGAGTCACAGCCAGACGCTGGTGAACGTTCAGTTTTGGAGAGGCAAAATGGAGAAGTGGTGGTGTAGTAAGAAATGAATTCTGGAAGGAGAGGCAATGTTGAAGAAAATGGATTGATTACAACATGAAGGAAAAGAAGAAGGCAGACAAACAGAAAACTACAGGATATAAATTCTCTCTGCAAGTTAATGGACATGGATTTATTAAATATGAATGAAAGTCATCACCTCAGTGGCTGCTAAAACAAAGGATTAAGTTCAGAATTGTGGTATTTGGACTAATTAAGAGAATTGGAGCAGGACCAAGGAGTAACACCAACTCCTGATAGCTGGAACAAAGAAAGTCATCCAAAAACATTGAATTTGGAACTGATTAATTGGCTTTTTTATTGTATTATGATTTGGTATTGTATTGATGTTGCCTCCATTGGATTGTTATTAATGAAAAATTAATAAAAATTATTTTTTTTAAAAAAAAACATAAATCTATCAACCACTGCAAGTTAGGGCAATAAGCTTACATGGCACACGAAGTATAAGAATTTCAGTAATTTGAATATTTTAATTGAATTCACTACATGGAAGTTTAATGCATCTGTAATACCTATGATAGGGACGCAGGTGGCGCTGTGGGTTAAACCACAGAGCCTAGGACTTGCCGATCAAAAGGTCGGCGGTTCGAATCCCTGTGACGGGGTGAGCGAGTTGCTCGGTCCCTGCTCCTGCCAACCTAGCTGTTCGAAAGCACGTCAAAGTGCAAGTAGATAAATAGGTACTGCTTCAGCGGGAAGGTAAACGGTGTTTCCGTGCGCTGCTCTGGTTCGCCAGAAGCAGCTTAGTCATGCTGGCCACATGACCCGGAAGCTGTACGGCGGCTCCCTCAGCCAATAAAACGAGATGAGCGCCGCAACCCCAGAGTCGGTCACGACTGGACCTAATGGTCAGGGGTCCCTTTACCCTTTAATACCTATGATATTCTGATAGTGAAGGGAAACATAATTACTAGAACAGCATCCATATATAGGGTTGGAGCCACACTGCAATAGGATCCTGATCCATTGGAGGAAGGGGGGATTCTTTGCTCACATACCTTCTGCAGCTCCCAGCACTACTTCCCATACTATTTTGCAAGGTCCCCCAAACCCTGGAGCAGCTTTTCAGGGAACACAGGCAAAACAAAGAACTGCTGAAAATAGCTTTTCCCCTTTGCACTGGCCGAAGTGTCTGCATCCAACCTACAATTACTGGCGAATATCCAAAGAATTACAAAGGGAGCTTTCCTTGTTCATTTATTTGTTTGAACAACAAACCTCTGTCACATGCTGCTTTTGGATTTCTTCTCATTTTCAGAAATAGTTATCTACGTTGCATGGAAGGCTAAGAAACGTAAGCTCGCCTACCCACCCACACCCGGTTGTTTGGCTCCTTGCCACTGTTTCTGAATGGGCCCATAGAAATGCACCTTACCTGGCAAGTTGCCAAAACTATATATATTTGAGTCCTCAGGAGGTGGTGGGGGTCTATTATTCAGAGGGATGCCTTTTCCTTCATTTGGGTGGTAAACTGTGACCTTAATACACAGAAAAAACAGAATCTCATAGCCAAAGAGTTATTTGTTTAATGCTTCTTTCTGGAAAATGAACAACTTGTTAATGCACTACAGGATACTGAAAATTTGAATCTGGCATGTGTCATGTCTAAAGTCTTCATTTCCTCAAAAAAGAACAGTTTCCTATCCTCACTAAGCAAGATTATCTGCAGCTTTTACAGGTACAGATATTTTAGTTAGATCAGTGCTTCTAAAGACAGAATTAGTAAAAAACAAATGCCTTTCACTTTCATGGAACTGTACCAGCAATTTTACCAGAAATTGAGTAATCATAGCAAAAATTAAGTCAGTTATTTAAACTACACTGAACGCTTCAGATTTCACACATGCTTGACGTATCGGCATTTAGCATAAAGGAGGCCTCTGTATTAATATGTACATACAAAGTTCTGAAAAGAAAATCTACTTGATTTCCAGAAGCAAAAAATCAATGAATCAAGCTTATAGTCCAGTGTGATAAGGCATATTACACCTTAGTAATATTGGCATAAACAAATCATTTCAATACTGCCAATGAAGTTAGAAGAAGAAGAAATTAATACTCACTGCACTTCCATCACAAGATATCCTCAGAACTTCTTTTACAAACTCTTGCGAATTATATTCTTTTAGAAATTCCATATATACTTCTCCTGCATCTAGAATACTCACCTAGAATGTAAATTGAAAACAGAACACAGCCTAAATAACTTCTGAAGCAACCCAATATAAATGCCCCCTCCTTTCCCCACCATTTACATCAAAATGAACTAAAATACTGCAGTGAAGTAAAGAACTTGTTTTTGTGCTCCTTGTTGAGTGCTTTAAGCCTGAACAGAGGAGGTACTATTTGCAGTGTGACTGAAAAACTATTAGGCTGCTGAGGATTTGTGAGGCAGCCAATCAGGGTGTTCCAACCTCACTGGATTTACAAATACTAGGAGAGAGAAATGGGAGGATCAAAGGGAAAACAATACCATGAAAACAAAAGCAAAAGAGGGAAACACAGTAGAATGAGATATGATACATACTGGAAAGGAAACCTAGTACAGTAAAAAAAATTAAGAATTGACTAGAAGTCTTTTAAGTCCAATAACTGAACTAAAATCTGACAGTGTACATTTATGTTGATGACAAAAAAAATGACATACATACTGGAAGTAGGTAAGATACTATTTCATGACTGCTAAGAGATTTTTATTAAAAACCTGCATACTTTGCAACAGAATAAGGACCAACAGACTATATTACCCTTACTTACTTCCCTTTTTATTATCTGGGACCAAACGTTCAAAGGCACCTGAGCAAGGCTTCTTCCAATCCAATCCAGTATGTATGTCATGTTTTTTGTTGCTCAAGTAAAGGTGGGAACTGGAGAGGTCACTAAAACCCACGTTGCACTAATTCACAACTACAGCCTTACTGCAAATGCCGAAGTAGCAGTCATCAGCATTCTTGCCATGGCGGTTGCTTCTTGACTGGATCACACCAAAGCCATCCTATAAACAACCCAGTCCACTGCATTCTATTTAGTTGTATTGCTGTAAGAGCCAATTCCTGGCAAGCAAAGCAGAGCCAGCCGTTTCTCATCTGATCGCTAGAAAACCAGCTTCAATAAGCTATCCTACAAGGGACTGGGGTCAGTGTTCCCATGGCCCTTTGTGGGGTATCTCATGGAAGCTGGATCAGAATCAGATGACTGCCTTGCAAGCCAGCAACTGGGGTGGTCTATTAATAGAGGTGTGCATCTTTGAAAATGAAGAAATGTTATAGTTCTTGTCACCTGATTATCAAGAGAAGATTAACACCAGTCAAGTTAATTGGTTCATGTTGTGATAGTTGGTAGGTATTTAAAAATGTGGAAGAGCTCAATTTTTATAAAATTGTCACTGCAATTCATTATTTTGAAATATAGTACAGTACATACCACTGCATTTTTTGTTTTTTGCCTAATTGGCTTTAGTCTGTGAGCATTCAGAGGTGATACAACACTTTGCAGTGCAGGTTTTGGATGTCCATATTGTCGCTCTTTGCCCCCATTCCTTCTGCTTTCAGACGCTAGATGGAGACCAAATGCAGGTGCTGGCAGAGCCTTCTCAGCAGTGTATTTCCTTGTATCCAGAGGCCCTACAGCTGGTGCTGTTGGTTGTGCAGATTCAGGGGCTCTTCTGCATTTTAAGCCATTCCATGCATTTTTCAGTGTTTCTTGAGGCACACCAAGATGGAATCGAAAATCTCCACTACTGTCATATAAAGGTTCCTGCATCTGAGCTGAAGCAGCAAAGGGAAATTTTAATGATTTAGAAAATGCATTACAGGATTCCTCCTATTTTTACAGGAGAAAAATGTTATGTCTCTAACTATAAATGAGGCTAGGAAAGCATCACGTCATTTTTGACAATGTTTACACCCTGGGAAAGTTACTGTTGTATGTATGAGAAGCTAAGTATTGTGGCACATAACCAACTTTTCTGAATTGTTTGTAACCGATGTTAATAGCAACAACTTCCTTTACTATTTACTAGAAAACTGGTTTAAGCTTGCTTAAATTTAACTCTACTGAAAGAGATTAAACATCATATTACGGGTTCTTCCCATGCAAACAGATGGACTGGGAGTGGTTAAATAAAGCATTTGGGATGGTATCAAAAAGCAGCACCACGTCTGTCTTGGTAAAGTGCATGAAATATCATATGCACCTTCTGTCTAAGTACAGAAGCAAAAGCAAAAATTAAGAAGAAAATTGCTTGAGGATTCAAATAATCCCAACTGTGTGTCCTATGGTGACAATTCCCCAAAGCATTCCTGGTAATTCAAAACAAAAGAAAATGTCTGAGAAGATTTAAGTAATCCTTGGCTAAATTACAGCTACATTCAGTGCTCTTTCACTAAATGAAGTAATTTGATGCAGGAGAACAAAAGCTCCTCCTTCCCTTATGGCCCTGTTCTTCTTTCTACCCTCCCTTCTGCAGCAATGTTTATATAATAAGCAGTTGCTGTTTTCATCCTTGATCTCTCTACACAGATAATTTATTATCAGTTATTAGCGCTAGACAGATGTTCTCCACCTACACACAGGATCAAGATTGTGCCAGTTCACAGAGCCCAATACATGCAGATCTTCACAATTGTTATCGTTCCAGTTTGAGGGGTAAGAATTCTATACTGAGCCTAAACACAGGTATCCATGTTCCCATCTTAACATAACTTTCAACGTGTGGATATCCGGTAGACCCAGAAAATGCAGTGTCACGATCCATCCCTAAACGTGCAAATATAGATGTTTGCATTTTGCCTTCTTAGTAAGGACAGATAACTTTAGACAGCTTACCAAAATAAACTTTTGAACAGACTACTGGAATACGTGTTTCTTAAATAAATATACCTTCACAACATAGTTAGGAGCTTCTTCTGTTGTTAGTCAAGTTAAGAGCTAGCCTTAGTTGTAGCAATTGGAGGTGACAAAAGGGGAAAGGGCTCTTAGCATAACCCAAACCATGATTTATGACTTGTTGGACACAATTAACCCTCTACACTAAGATATCTACCTTTCATAGAATTACTACACAGGTTACAGCTGAGGTCCATCTGCCCAATTTTTCATCTATGCACATAAAGGTGGAACATCTGAATTCAAACAGTGCACTTGTCTGGAAACTTGGGTTGTATCTTTATGAAAACGTGATGGCAAACATGGGCTTGACATTACATAATATACAGTGGGGCTCAGGAAAAGGTGGTATGACTAGGGAGTTCTGCAGCATTATCCATCACCACAGCATGTTCCTTCAAGTGGTATTTATGAATGAAGAGGGACTGAGAAAAGTACGGGGTGAATCCAAGGCAACTCCCATAATTATTAAATGTAGAGGGTGCTTAATGACCAAGCTGGACTTAAAATACTCAAAGATTCCTTCAGAGAACATGCCCCAAATAAAACACACACATACATACACACACATTATGGCTACTCAGATACTGCTGGACCACAATTCCCAGCATCCTGATTATTGGCCATGCAGCCTGGGGCTGATGGGAGTTGGGAGTCCAACATCTGGAGGGCACCAACCCTTCCACAACACATAATACATTTCATTATCTAAAGTTCATCTTCACATGGAATTACTTCTAAGTTAATCTCTCAGTTAAAAACATTATCCTTGGATGGACACACAGTGTACGTATATAAGCTCTACTGATAGGAATGGTATCCTTTGAGAATTCAATGTGTCCAACACAGGCAATAAAACACTCTCATTAAATAAATCCATACCATTTAGTTGCATATTTCCAAGCCACTGCTGCATTGTTTCAGCTTGGGACTTCGGTTCTAATAAACCAACGCTGGGCTTCATTGGACAGAGATAATTTGAACTAAAGACAAAGAATTATTCATAAGTACACTTCATAAATATGGACACAAATAACTTATTGATCACGAAAATAGATTAAGTTCTATTCGTGGAACATATTGTATCACTAAGGGTAAAGGGACCCCTGACCATTAGGTCGCCGCGGACGACTCTGGGGTTGCGGCACTCATCTCGCTTTACTGGCCAAGGGAGCTGGCATACAGCTTCCGGGTCATGTGGCCAGCATGACTAAGCTGCTTCTGGCAAACCAAAGCAGCACACGGAAATGCTGTTTACCTTCCCGCCAGAGTGGTACCTATTTATCTACTTGCACTTTGGCGTGCTTTCAAACTGCTAGGTTGGCAAGAGCAGGGACCAAGCAGCGAGAGCTTACCCCGTCGCGGGGATTCGAACTGCCAACCTTTTGATCGGCAAGCCCTAGGCTCTGTGGTTTAGACCAAAGTGCCACCCACGTCCCATATTGTATCACTACATGATATAAATAACAGGTTTTTTTCTACTACATAGTCCTAATATTTTAAACTACTATAGGCGAACACTTTGTACTGAGACAACTTGCAATTTTTCAGTATCAGTTTCTTATACTCAAATGACAATATGTAAAATTAGAGATTATTTTTAATTTCTTAGTTTAAAGGAATTTCATAGTATTAAGTTAATAGCTGAGAATCAATGGAGGCCAGTTCTAAGCTATAATGATCCACGGCTACACGCAAAATGAGCCCCACTGTATTTTAGAACTTAGCTAGTACTTTTCCCAGTCCATTTGTCACTTACAAGATAGGAGCGAGAAATAACTCATTGGCTTGACTACAGTAGACATTCTGAGTCCTTTGGATGCACAAGCAGCCTATCAGGAACAGGACTATATATGAAAGCTAGACTTTATTTTTTAAAGCCATGAGTCGAATCCCTCCCCCTTCTGCAGTCCACTTATCTGCACAGCTAAATACATATTTCCTTTGGTCACATAGGCTCTGGCTCTGACTTTCTGTTGCCACCAGCACCCTTGTGCCTTTTACATAGATGACTGGGAAATAATTATGTATGCAAGCATTAGAGATCACTCCCAACCCCTCATGCACGGAGTATTTAAAAGGAGATCAATGCTTGTTTTTGTTTTCAGTTCACGACAGTTTAGTGTTACGTACAAATCCAGAATTGTGTTTAATCTTAGTTATGGTGTACTAAAATGAAACAAGCTAAGTTTGTAAGCCAGAGTTTAAAGTAGGTTCATTTCCATGGTTAAAATTAATCACAGTTTGTGACTAATTAATCAGAGACTGCAGGCAAAAACTGAACGTTTCTGATGTCCTCACAGATGTGCTAGAAGAAAGGAAAGGGTGCAGCTGATGAGACCAAGACTCATTTATGTAATATCACAGTTTGGTATTCCATCCAGACAAGGTCATTATATTATAGGGGAACCAATTTTACATGATGCACTCAAAAAACAGAGATATTTAAGAACAATTCTTACTGAGCTTGATCTTTCACAGGTGGAGACAGATTCTTTTCCATTGAGCCAGAGCTGGTCGGATATTTTTCTTTAAATACAGTAGGAATATCACCCTGGCTATTTGCAGGTGAAAAATCCTTCCTGTTTCCTATTAGTCCTCCTCTGGACTTTGAGAGGATTTCCAGGGAATGGCATCTCTCCACATTATTCAGTACTCCTTGACTCTGACTATGGGATGTGCCGGATCTTTCAGAGGAGTGTGCTCTCCTGAGGTAGCGCGAATGCGGTCTTTCTTCAATCAGCTGCATTGCTCTTCCCCTACCAGTATTTCCCATTTCTTTTACTGGGAGTCCCCAGTTGTTATGGGAACTACTTCCATAGCCAGATGAGACTTCACTGGCATTCTTATTTTTAGGAAGAATGGTCATTTTGTTGGGAAGTGGCTGACCCCCTAGAAGTCTTTTCTTCTCCTTTAAGCAGCCACTTGTACTGACACTGGGAGAGGCAGTAGAAGCAGTAGAAATGGTGGCATTTCCACTGTCCATTGAATCCTCTACAGTTCCTGAATCTTTGCTTCTTGCTGAGCTACACCTGGACATAAAAGGATGATCCAATACAGATGAAAGGCTTAAACGATCTGCTGGATTTTTGCGAAGCAACTGGTGAATAAGGTCTTGAGCCTCTTCTGACAAAAACATTGGCATTTCATAATCTGCCAGCACCACTTTGTTCAAGGTGTTCTTTACCGTATCAGTATCAAAAGGTGGTCTTCCGGCCAGAAGAGTAAAGAGCATGCAGCCCAAGGACCAGACATCAGACTCAAGCCCATGCGCACTTCTTGTGGCTATTTCTGGAGAAATGTAATTAGGAGTCCCACACATTGTATAATGCTTTTCATGAGGCATTGTCAGTTGGGTTGCAAGTCCAAAGTCAGCAATCTTGATGTTCATATTGTTGGTGAGTAAAAGATTAGAGAGTGTAAGGTCCCGGTGTAATATTCCATGGGAATGAAGATATAACATCCCTGTAATAATCTGGTGCATGAAGTTCCGAACTATATGAAATAAAAAAAGGAAGACGGGTGTTAAGGAACATTTTTGCTATTTTGTCTTTAAACATGCTCACCACCTACTTCTTATAACTAGTAGATTCAATTATTATTGCAGCTCAGAAATTCATACTTAAGCAACTAATGAAACTTACAAATGAATCTACAGTGAGGGGGGAAAGTATTTGAGCCCCTGCTAAATTTGCCTGTTTGCCCTCTGACAAAGAAATACCAGTCCATAATTTTAATGGTAGCTTTATTGTAGCTGTGAGAGACAGAATAACAACAGAAAAAACCCCAGGAACCCAGAAGACAAAAGTCAGAGATTGATGTGCATTATAATGAGTGAAATAAGTATTTGATCCCCTATCAACCAGCCAGATGTCAGGCTACCTGGTATCTTCACTGTATGTAATGAGCTAAGATTAGAAGCACAAAAGACACCTGTCAACAGAAGCAATCAATCCAGCAGATTCCAAAGTAGCTACCATGACCAAGACCAAAGAACTATCCAAGGATGTCAGGGACAAGAATGTAGACCTGCACAAGACTGGACTGGGCTACAAGACTATGGCCAAGCAGCTTGGGGAGAAGGTGACAACAGTTGGTGCAATAATTCGCAAATGAAAGAAACACAAAATACCTGTCGGAACCTCCCTCGGTCTGGGGCTCCATGCAAGATCTCATCTCATGGAGTTGCAATGATCATGAGAATGGTGATGAAGCAGCCCAGAACTACACAGGGGGAACTTGTCAATGATCTCAGGGCAGCTGGGACCATAGTCACCATGAAAACAGTTGGTAACACACTACGCCGTGAAGGACTGAGATCTTGTAGAGCCCGCAAGATCCCCTTGCTCAAGACAGCACATGTACAGGCCTGTCTGCAGTTTGCCCATGCACATCTGAATGACCCAGAGGAGAACTGGGTGAAAGTGTTGTGGTCAGATGAGACCAAAATTGAGCTCTTTGGCATCAATTCAACTTGCCGTGTTTGGAGGAGGAGGAATGCTGCCTACGACCCCAAGAACACCATCCCAACCGTCAAACATGGAGGGGGACATATTATGCTTTGGGGGTGTTCTTCTGCTAAAGGGACAAGACACCTTCACCCCATCAAAGGGATGATGGACAGGACCATGTACCGACAAATCTTGGGTGAGCACCTCCTTCCCTCAGCCAGGGCATTGAAAATGGGTCGCGGATGGGTATTCCAGAATGACAATGACCCAAAACACACGGCAAACCATTTGAGAAGTGCTCAAACACACCCCTAATTTTAGTATAATAAAATTGCATTTGCCAAGGAGATGCCACACACAAACATATATATATCACCCAAGCCTCTGAGGGCAGAGGAACTACCAAGAGTGCCCCCTCTGCTGATATGTAAGAAGCATATTACACCCCTTTAAAATTGATAAATAACTGCACAACAAACTCTACAAGATTGGGTGACTTTCAAAAGCAAGGTCTTACAGACCACTATGTCTTAAGAAAAATAATCTCATTGGCTATGTCCAAGCCCTGGGTGGATTCCAATCTAATTACTTGATGGAAAGGCTGCTTCAAGGTGCAACAATAAGCAGTATTTCAGCCTTACCTTCTTCTTCAGAGAAACGGGTCTTTCTGTTCTTTAAATATCTGCTCATTTCCCCATTGTGACACATCTCTAGTATCAGGTACACGTAGTTGCTATCTTCAAAGTAGTTATACAACTAGAAAAATGAAAACTAGTTTTAATATACATCAAAGTTTAGTTATCAGCATATCAAGTTCTTAGTGTAAATTCTTACCTCAAGTATAGAGGGATGTTTTAGTTGACAATGTATCTTCACTTCATTTTGAACTCTTTGCACCATTCCAGCTTTGTGCATAGCCTTTTTGTCAATCTGAAAAGATTTTCTTTTTAAAATTAATCTCATACACACATAAAAGTAATGATTTTTTAAAAATAATAATAATTCAGGAATAGATTTAAGCTAAACGAGGGTTGGAAAGAGTTTATTGTTACATTTTATACTAATACCATTATTTCAGGTATGTCCAGCTTGCTTTAGTCTCATGTATAGATAACAATTCTTCAGAAATCTGCTGACACCATCCTAGAAAGCCCAACTAAATAAAATGGGACTTGCTTCCAAATAAACATAGCAATGGGGTTTAAATGTTGTATTATATCCCTACAGATATATATTGAACTTTCTCAGCAAATACTGTGTAGTAGCTTGGCCATTAGTCAGTATTTTAAAAGCATGGTTTACTCTTCAGTTTTGTTTTGTTTTGTTTTTAATCAGAGGTGGCTAGCCTGCAACACTTCAGATATTGAACTGTAATTCCCATCATTCCTGACTGTTGGCCATGCTGACTGGGACTGATTGGGACTGATGGGAGTTGGAGTCCATAACATCTGGAGGGTCACAAATTAGAAACCACACAGCTCAGAATCAGGATTGGGACCATAGTGCAGGTGGATATGTACAAAACAAACAAAATTCTTAGCACTTGTGCTGTGATCTTAATTTAAAATGCTGTTCTTTTGCTGCCATTGATACCATTTTTAAAAAATCTCCCCTTATACTAAGGTCCCAATCCTAATTCCCCCCCCTGCTGCTATTTATTATTTTCACAAAAACAAAACATAAGACTCAACATATTCAGTGTGCAAAAGACACGTCTAATTTCACATTATAATGTGCCTTGACCCTGAAAGCTATTCTATCCTAAAAACAATCATCTGTGCTGAGGAGTTTGGCAGATGAAGCACTTCAGATGTTAAGTGCTTAAAAGACTGGACTGGTTTATGTGTTTGCACAGTCAAGTATAGGGCAAGTGCTATATGGAGAAAACCTTTGCAGCCTGGGATTCAAATTGATAGGTGAACCACAGAAATCAGGAACTAACAAGTTGTGGGAACATAAGGAGTAAGTTAGAAAGTAAAATATTGCATTTATTAGCTTACCCAGCAGCTTGGTATCCTATATTCTGGCTAAATTCAGTTACTTTGGTATCTGATCCAATGGCAACTTACCATTTTGATGGCAACTTCTAGGCCTGTTTTCAGGGATACTGCTCTGTAGACTCCTGCAAAGGAGCCCTTCCCCAGAAGGTTCCCCACCTTGAAATCCTGAAAAAGAAAAAGCAATGATCACTGCTCTTACTGCCTCCTCACCTTCTATCTGACAGGTACGTATGAGCTACTGAGATAGTGTGGGATGTCAAACATCTAATTGTTTTAATATGCTACCTGTAAAAAATTCCCCCTGAAATGTTTGCAGAGATGTGATGAAATTTCCCCTTGCCTTGTAATTTAAATAGCTGATATAAAGAGTCACCTTGATTCAAATTAATCCCTGTTCTGAAACAAAAAAGACTTTAAAGAGAAAACTGTGAGGCTAGCTTGCAGTGTGGGAGGAAAGTACTGCTTCCACTTCCCAATGCAGTGGGGGTTAGTATGAGAATGCAACTAAAAGGAAAGAGGTTATGGCTGCTTCTCCCTCCCACCTCCAAAGTTGTTTTTAAAAGTGCATCCTGTTCATACCTTTCACATACCAACTCTCCCCTCATCTGCCCTTATCCATGTTTTGCTCCCATCACTCCACAGTGCCATATTTCACAGACTACTAGAAAGTCTGCTCCGAAATCTGCATCCCTCTGGACTAGGGCCATGAATGTATTATAGGGCAAAAGGAAGCAAATACAGAGATGTGTCGACACCATACAAGTTCAGTCCTGCAGTTTCTGACTTTTACACGATACAAAAAACACAGGCTCTTCTCTTCTAAAAAAGCCAATGCAATTCTGGGCTGCATCAATAGGAGTATAGCATCTAGATCAAGGGAAGTTATAGTGCCACTGTATTCTGCTCTGGTCAGACCTCACCTGGAGTACTGTGTCCAGTTCTGGGCACCACAGTTCAAGAAGGACACTGACAAACTGGAACGTGTACAGAGGAGGGCAACCAAAATGGTCAAAGGCCTGGAAACAATGCCTTATGAGGATCGGCTAAGGGAGCTGGGCATGTTTAGCCTGGAGAAGAGGAGGTTAAGGGGTGATATGATAGCCATGTTCAAATATATAAAAGGATGTCACATAGAGGAGGGAGAAAGGTTGTTTTCTGCTGTTCCAGAGAAGCGGACACGGAGCAATGGATACAAACTACAAGAAAGAAGATTCCACCTAAACATTAGGAAGAACTTCCTGACAGTAAGAGCTGTTCGACAGTGGAATTTGCTGCCAAGGAGTGTGGTGGAGTCTCCTTCTTTGGAGGTCTTTAAGCAGAGGCTTGACAACCATATGTCAGGAGTGCTCTGATGGTGTTTCCTGCTTGGCAGGGGGTTGGACTCGATGACCCTTGTGGTCTCTTCCAACTCTATGATTCTATGATTCTATGATTCTATGTTTCAGCTTTGCCCAGCTGAAAACTGGTTCCCTTGGGCAATCCTCGTACTTCTCCCCCTCCCCTCAAAAACCGTCCTGTCCCCTTTCAGGATGCAGGTGGGAAAAACACTTCAGTGCCCTGAGGGCCAGTTAAAGGGCGCCCTGGCCGCGCTCTCGCCCCGACGGCGCATGCTCCGGCAGAGGCGCTCCTCAGCAGAGACCGGCCGGCGGCAGGAGGCGGCTTTACCTGAATGGAGCTCTCCCAAGGCGAGCACTGGGACATGCCGGCTGCGGAGGCTGCGCCGGCGCTGGGCACGGGAGAGAGCAGGAGACTGAGCAGCCACTGCGGCATCGCGCTGCCAGGAGCTCGCAGCCACTGAGGAGCTCGCGGCGCCGGGGCTCGCGGGCGGCTCTCGCCTTGCCGCGCTTTCTCCCGCTCCCGGGGGAGACGCGGCTTCCATCCCCCGTCGCCAAGGAAACGGCCCGGGGGAGAGACGCCAGAGCGGAGGCGCCCCCCCCCACCTCGCCCGCGCATCCCGCGCGCCGCCCTCCTGTTGCCGCCGCCGAGAACGGCAATGCTTAGCCCCCCGCTGCCCCCTCTTCGCGCGAGAGGGAGTAAGGTCCCCCGAGCGGTCCGGGGCTTGCAAGGACAGGGCTGCACCGTTAAACTGCTTGCAAACTTCTTGGCAAAAGAAAGGTGTTCTACAGAGGCTTAGCCCCACTTTTAAGAAATACCAGCGAGCTGGGTTTCTCCTTTCTTCAACGCAAGGCGCTTGCGGTTAGAAACTTTGCCCCCGTGACAAAAACCGATTTTGCGTTTTAAGAGCGATGGATGTTTTCTATAGGGCTGGACTTCCGTACCTATGTAGCCTTGCGGGTAGTGGAAGTGGAAGTCCGAGAGCTAGTGTCAAAAAACTAACGTCCTAAGGTTCAAAGGATTTAGATATCTGCATATGTTACAAAAAATGTGGCATTTTCAAAACTGCCTGGGGAGTTTAGATTTTGGCATCTACCTTCCCAACACCTTTCTAGGGGCAATGATTATATCATGAGGTACATGAATTAAAGCAAATTGTTATATTGCCATCCTTTAGGGGACTAGCAAAATATTTGGAATTTTGAGAGTGTTTTGTGGGCACCACCCCTTCCAACTGATTTGTCTTTCTACTCCATCAACATAAAAAGAAAGTGTGCACCCACATAGATCCTCTTTCGTTTGCATGATTTGGCAACCCCCAGACTACGGTGATGAGGATGACTGATAATATATTTTAATTAGTTTGCATATCACCTTACGAAGTTACCTAATGATTTGGAAAAGATGGGTGGTTTGGAGTTGAAGTAGAGTGGGGAAATAGAGAGCATGTGCTGGGACTTTCTGGAGGTTGTATTACCCCTTCCCCCACTGCCAATGTTTTCATAACTGATGAATATGAATAAATACCATATTGGCCCAAATATAAGACCCACCTGTAAATAAGCCGCACCTTTAAAATTCAAGGCTCTACCACCCTGAATGGGGGGGGGGGGAGAGAGCTGTGCCGCTTTGCCGGTGGCGTAAGGTTGCGAATATGAGGCACACTTTAACTTTTCATTGTCAGAATTTGGAAAAAAGGGTGGTTTATATTCGGGCCAAAACGATACATAAATATTTATTCCTGAAGTCAACATTTCTCAACACTTATTTCCTGTCATCATCATCAAAATAAACAAACTCTACAGGCAAGTTTACAATTACAATTGCTTTTCTTGTAGCCCATCTGTGAGAATCTCAAATGCTCCCTATTCTCTTCCAAAAAAATTGATCACGAAAACTCAAAGTGACAGCAAACACAAGCATATATTCTTGTATTCTAAAACTATTCCCTAACTCAGTGAAGTGTTTTTAGTACTTCCTTCAACATAGGAACATAAGAGGAGCCTGCTAGATTAGGCCAATGGCCCATCTAGTCCAACATTCTGTTCTCACAGTGGTCAACCAAACACCTGCGGGTCGCCAATATGCAGAACCCAAGCACAAGAGGACACTTCCCTCCTGAGGTTTCCAGCAACTAGTATTCATAAGCATACAGCCTCCAACTGTAGAAGTCAACCATTAATAATCATGAATAGCATGATTATTAATGTGCCCAATTGTGCAGTACAAAAACGGAAAATCCAATATCTGTTTTGTTTGGTTAATTCCTGCCTGAAATATTAAGCATATTTTAAATGTGTATCACAAATAAAAGTATAACCTACTGTTGAAACCATCATTTTAGTATAAATCATAATACTTGCCAGGCCATAGTTTACCACTACACACTTCAGAAAACACTTAAAAGATTAATTCACGTTAACTACTTACAGCTTGATCCTTCTATGCTCACTTGAAAGTAAGCCCCATTAAGTTCAATAGGTTTGACTTTCTAATAAGTGTGCACAGGGTTGCAAGCATGCAGGTTTATCCTACACACATTTAAAATCCCTCTGAATTTAGTGTTGAGGCTGTAATCTCTTGAAGGCCAAGGTGGATACTTTTTTCACATGATTAAGGGTGGAAATCTAGCACACACTTCCTCCAAAGCATACTTATGGGAGTACCCTAATTATGCCTCGCTAATAGAGGAAATTTGGGGGAAGATGCTCCAAACCTAATTTGGCAACCAGCCAGACCTTGAATGTAAACAAAGCCTCCGTGAGAAAAAATGTTACAAAAGATGCAAGTTTTCAACACTTGTAGCAATTGTAGACCTTTTATCTGAGCTATGTGAGGTAAAAATTAACGTTGCAGAATTTGGTAATGTTTCAAATTATTCATGCTGGTTTGTCAAAGCACATTGGTTCACTTATTTATCATAGTAAAAAATTACTAGATACAAATGAGAATTTCTCAGGGGTAGATGCAATCTCCTTCTAGAATTACAGGCTGCACAGATGATCATTACAAAGGCTACAATTAAAACCACATAACCATTTGCCTGGTCACCTGTGACTAAGAAATACCATCTTCAGGCAACTGTGTTCAGAGGGAACACCATACAAGGTAGAAGTATGGTGACACGTATACAGTACTAAGAATAATGTTGTGAGAGTGCTAATATGGACCAAAATTCATCCTTCATAAACCTTGTTAACTAGTCCAAAATAGCTACCACACCTTAGTTCTACAGAATCTATACAAGCACGGATTAGAATTCCCACATCAACTACAGACACACATCCTTGGTTAATGGTAAACATTCGAGTTGTGTAGAGTTCAGCCCTATGAACAACTTGTTCTTTTTAAGTCATACACTAAAGGACATTAAATTTAAAGATGTTAAAGTGCAGAGCTGCCTGTTTATTCCGGCAGGGCTTCTGCACCATGAAAAACTGAGATGGGTACAAATTCTACAGATTTAGACTTCCCATTTTTAACGCCACCGTGATTATTGTGATCCGCTTTGAGCTCAGCATTTGTTGCTGGAAAAGCGGAAGACAAATATCAAAAAAATCAAAGGCATTGTAAAAATAAAGCATAGGTTGGTTTTCTGCCTGCCACGCAGCTCTTAATGACATTAAAGCGGAGGCAGCATAGAAGCAGGGGATGTGCAACCTGGTGGTGCCATCCAAGGAAAAGGGAGGAAAGAGATGCGACCTCATCCTGAACCAGCGAAGTGGGAGGGATCGAGTGTTTTAAGTCGCTGGTAAGGCGAAACCCCGCCCAGCATCACGCAGCGCCAGTCAGCAAGCTGGACAGGACCACCTGTAACAACACCAAACCCTGCTTCCCCCTCCACTGAGATATGGTTGGGCCCAGACTCTCCCTCCCCCGAGGCCGCGAATGGCTCGGTCCCCACCCACCCCATAATGGCCGTTTCCGCACCTCAATCTTGTCGCCGATGCAGGTCGCCATGGCGGCGGCGGCGCTCGCTCTTCCCCGCGTCACTCTCTTCCTTTCCTATAAGCTACCACATGGCCGGGGTAATGCGCGTCTCTTTCGCCACCGTTGCCGCTCCGCAGGCCTCTCCCTCCCCGCTACGGGGGTCGGGGAGAAACCCCTTCCTTGAGGGGCTCCATTTTGAAAATCCCGCCCGTTACCAAAGCCGCCTTTGCGTCACTTGCGCATGACGCCATCGCGCCGTCCCCTCCGCCTATCCTCTGGCTCCTTGGGAGCGGGGCGGGGCGCCGTAAGGCTGTTTGCGGCCTCGGAGAAAAGCCGTGCAGAAGGGCGCGTGCGCCGTACAAGTCAGTGTTCTCTGCTAGGCTTGCTGAGGAAACCCGCCCTCTAGTGGCAAGGATACGGAACGTCCATGTTTTCATTTGCTTTTCTTTGTTTGTGAAGAACGTAAGCAGAGCTCCGGCAGCCTTAGCCGACCAGACGCTGCTAAGGAAACCCAGGAGCAGGGCGTAAATGTCATGGCCCTCCTCCGGTCTCTTCCCACCGCATTGTTCCTTAAATGTACACTACGCAGCTCACCTCTCGCTATGCTGCCTCTTCATGCTAGCCTACCTTGCGGGGTTGCTGTGAAGAGAAAAGAGAAAGAACCACGTGTCCTGCCTCGAGCTTCTTGGAGTAAAGGCAGGACGGAAATAATTCAACATATTCTGTGAGTGAATTCCACAAGTTGACTATGTGTTGTGCAAAGTACTTCTTTTGTGTCTCCTGAATCTTTTTTTAAAAAACATTTTTAATTCAACTTCATGTCAGTATCTGTACACAGTTCATTGCCTCAGTTATATTGCTTCTTGCCACCCCAAACTCCGACATTCCAGCGGTCCCAGATTGCACCAAGCCACTTAATCCTCCTCAATCACCAAGGCTATCCAAAACCTAAGTTCCCTGAGGGACAGTTCGCGAAACAAAACAATTACAATACAATAAAAATGAGTGCTGTAAAAACCATTACAAGCTAAAAACACAGTTAAAACCCAAGTTCAAAATTAAGAGGGCCGTGCCATAATGAGACACAAGTTGTTTAAAAGCACTGAATAAACAAGATCCACCTGCAGCATAAAAGAGGGCAAAGATGAGTTCAGGCAAACTTCTCTGGGAACAGTGGGACGTAACCAAGATGCCACTACTAAAAAGATCCTGTCTCTGGTGGTTACTCAGCTCACTTCATTTGGCAGCAGCAATTGGCCTCTGGGAAAGATAATAAGGTTCAGGTAGGTACAGAAGGTACATAAGTGGGTACATAAGGTACATTCAGGTAACCTGATTTATGAGAAAGAATTGCAATCAGCTTTCTTCTTCTTCCTCTGAGTTAAATAATAGATATGCACTTTGAACAATGCTGTCGCCGTATGAACATCATGAATAAAAAACCCAGCACAGCACATTGGAGTGTGAACACAGTCTAAGCCTCATTGATTTGAATGACATTTCTTGCCAAACAAGGCTTGTGATTAAGCTCCACTGAACTTGGAGGAATTATTTCCAAATAAACATTTATAGGACTGAGCAAGCAATAAGTACATTTAGGAATGTGGACTTAAATTCACCTGGTTAGGATTTTTGGTTTGGGAAGGGTTGTTTGTACATACATGCATGACCTCAAGGGGGCATCTGAGGGGGGATTTACAAACAAATCTTGGGCGTAAGTGTTTGGTAGAATTATGAAGATTTGCAGCACAATCATGAGCATGTTTACTCTGTTAAAAAAAAAAAAAGTCTCACTGTGTTCAGTTGGGTTTACTCCCAGATAAGTATGCATAGGATTGCAGTCTTAATATACATAGATGGAATCCTATACATGTCTATGCAATCATATCTAAGAAATAGCAGAGGAGATGCACTGTGTTAATAGATTTTTCTTCTAAAACTGAGTATTGAATAGAACAGCAACTCAAGGGCAAGACGGCTGGAAGAAATTGCTGACGTGTATTTCTCCCTCATTTGGTGGGCAAGGGAATCTTTCTTATGTTGTTCAATTTGACCTTTAATCTAGACTCCAGTGTCCTTTTCAGATGGTGTTTAACTGAATAAATGGTGAAGAGTACCTCTCAGCAGCTTATCACACACTTGTGATTTCCTTTTGTGGACTTTTTAATTTCTCTTTATGACATGTACTTCTTTATTTTGCTCACTTAATTTTTAGTGCATAATGTCAAACTATCAGTATGAATTAGTGTAACACATTAATCCGTTCCCCCCTTGCTTAGGCTGTGTACAGCTATTTGCTTGTCATAAATGCATTTGTTCAATTTTCTTCCCTGTCAGATGCTGTTTATTGCTGATTAGATTTCTAGCCAAGCTTGATAAAGAGATGCATCATTTTCAAGCTGTATCATCTTCGCTCTTTAATTTATTACACACATTTTGCCATTCCTGTCTCTTGTGCTTAGAGTTAAATGCAGGAGGTCAGCAGCACAGGGCTAGTAGGTGCATCACTTACAATTCCTTTGGAAAGCCATGCTGAGACTGTGAATAAGCATTTCCACTTCTTATGGTCTGTCGTACCGTATCAGCAACAATGTTGAGATTTGTTAATTAGCAAGCCGGTTGTGGAAAAATTGCCTGTGTCTTTGTGTCTCTGAAAATTGACATTTCCGTTGTTGTTAGTCAAACCACTATGTTCTATGGAGGAATTTGCTAGCTTTTGTAGAAGCTTCAGAACAGAGGCAGCTTTAGCCCAGTGCTCTGGGAAGACCCTCCCACACAGTTAGTATTCAAATAGCCCTTTTCATAAATACTGAAAGCATGTCACAAATATTGTCTCAGCAATCTTTACAGCATTCTCTAAAATATGCCAATATCGATATCTATTGCAGATTGGAGCCCAAGCCTCAGTGGTTTGCTAAAGGCCACACAACAGATATACAACCAAGCTGAAATTTGTGTCACGAATTTCTGCCTCATATGTCATGTTCTTTATTACAATATCATACCAACTCCACTGTGAATGTATTGGCCCTACAACTGTACGCACACTATACCCTTAAAGCACATTCAGAGCACTTTTCCCTCCCTAAAGAATTCTGGGCCCTGTGTTTGACCTCTCACAGAGTTATAATTCCCAGCAACCCTTAACAAATTACAGTGCCCAGTATTCTTTGAGTGGGACCATGTGCTTTAAAGGTGTAGTGTGTGGGGAAGGAAGCATGGAACTGGGAGACAAAAGTGCAGATCAGTGGCTGCCACCCTTTGGGACCCATGGGCACATATGCAGACTGAGGAAACTTGTCATTACAAACATTGCAAGTAAATGCACACCACAACCCATTCTATTGGCTAAATAGAAGGCTTCTTTCAAGTCCAAACCTCTGGATGACCCTACACAGCAGTTTCATGTAGCTATTAAACAACATGGGAGATAAAATTGGACCCTAGGAAACCCCACATTGAAGGCTCCATGGAGCTGAACAGTACTCCCCAAACACCTGGAAATGACCATCCAAGTAGGACCAGAATCACTGCAAAGCAGTGCCACCCACTCCTAACCCAGACAGCTACTCCAGAAGGATACCATGGTCAGTGGTATCAAAAACCACAAACAGGTTGAGGGAATTAACAGGGACACATTTCCCCTATGTCTCTCCTGACAGAGGTCCACATATTGGATGGCCAAAACAGTTTCTGTGCCAAAACTGGGCCTAAACCACAATGGAAATGGACCTAGAAAATCACTTTCTTCCCAAAGCGCCTGGATCTGGCCTGCAACCACATGCTCGAGAACCTTTCCCAAGAAAGAGAGATCAACAACTGGCTGGTAATTGCTTAGATTTTCCAAGTCCAGGGAGGGTTTATTGAGGAGTAGTTTTACCACTGCCTCCTTCAAGCAGGCAGGGACCACCCCCCCTCTCAAGGAGGCATTAATCACCTCCCTGGCCCACCCTGTTAGTTTTTATCAGCAGAGTGGCAAGGGTCCAGAGTGCAAGTAGTCACACTGACCCTTCCAGGCACCTTGTCCATTTCCTCAAGGCTTATATCCATGTCCTCTGCACCGTGATCTATGCCAGTGGTTTTCAACCAGTATGCTGTGGCACCCTGGAGTACCTTGAATGATTGTCAGGGGTGCTACGGGCAACATTGGCCTCTGTCCCTCTTTCTTTCCTTCCCTCCCTCCTCTGATGCCTTCTCGTGTCTCTGCCTCCTGAAGGCTTCGACAGCTGTTTATTGCAGCAGTCCTGGCTATAAGCTCTGCAGGCGAATGGTGCCTCTGGGAGACACCTCTCTTTGGGGCGGGGGTTGGGGGGGTCAGCTCAGAGACCAGGGACAGCAGCAGCTGCTGCCCAGAAGACTCCCAGGGAGAGGGGAGAGGAGAAGAGGCTGAGGGAACACTCCACAAGGGAGGGTGTTCGAAAAAGGGTGAGAGGCTGCCAGCTCTGCAGGCAAGGGGTGGCATAACTGGGTTCCTGAGCCTCATAGGGTTGACAGAGATTGGATAAAGAAGCCATGGACTCAAAAAGGTTGAAAACCTCTGATCTATGCCCATAATCCTCAAAGCATTTGGTGGGCATGATGATTACTGAACTCAATATAGGAGCATGCTTGAACTTATTCACACTCTGTATCGTCAAGGAAGCCTGAAACTGTTACTAGCATTAGCAGTTCCTTGTTTTGATGTTGCTGCATTGCGTCACCATAACAACTTCAGCATTACAAAATACTGTAGTCCTTTCGGATCATAGTTTGCTGGCGAAACAGATTGGAGTGCCCATAAATAAACCTTGCATTGTTTTCCAAAAGAGGCAAAGTCAGTGCTACAGCAGGTGGGATTGCATCCAGAAAGTGAGTGCTTTGCATATACAATTACTCATGAGAAATAATTTCGATTTTGTTCCCGCTTATTTGCACATAGCAACATAACATTTTCAAGCAAAGGCACTGGACCACAAACTCTTGAACAACGAGAAAGATTTATAGCTGACTTAATTTGTTTGGTTTCCAGTCAGGCAGTAATGCTTCTTTTTCAGTTCAAAATCTGTGTGGATCTTATCTAAAGCTTTAAAAATTGAGCAAACAACATCTGCTGATACCAAAGTGGTACATGTTTTCTATCAACTATCTGTTGTGGGGAGGAATAATTTTTAAAGAAATGTTTGCACTAGTGATTAAGGAAGCTTGCAAGTGTGTTTACTGTATTAAAAAGTAATTTCTTTACCAGTGAACAATTAATTGCATTTTCTGTCAATATATGTTCTTAATATTGGTTCATATGTAGCTGCATGTACATATGAAATAATGAATTTGACAGTAAAACATCAGAGAAGTGAAATATAATGGGAGGAGATAAATGAGTGACAAATGAGCCCACTATGTTCTCTTACCAGGTGCAAGGAGTTTTAAAGGAGCCCAGTATAAAAAGCACTCCAAGTTGTATCTAGACTTATAGTGCAATCCCATCCATGTCTATTCAGTAGCAAGTTCCACTGAATTCACCGGGGTAACTTTAAGGGAATCCTTCAATGTTTATGAATTTAACTGCAAACAATGCAGGTAATGTGGCTAGGTAGGCAGCAAGTTAACTAAGATGCCTTGCTCCAAGGCTACTATCTGGAAATGAAAGTTGTACTGAAAACCAGGACGTTTTCTTCTGAGTAAACATGCTTATTATGACCTGTGACGATACTACATTGGCTGCGTATTTGTTTCCAAGCACCATTCAAAGTGCTAGCTTTGACCTATAAAACCCATACTCACACCCACACCATACATTAAAAACCTTTCCTCAAAGAATCCTGGGAACTGTAGTTTGCACTGGGCACTGGGCACTGTAGCTCTTGTGGGCAAACTAGTTTTCAGGGGGAGTGTTATCCAGAATGCCTTGTTTATTCAGATCATCTATTAAGTCCCTACCAATCTGGGAGTGCAATGCACTTCCCATAGAAATCAGTGGCCAAGCTTCCACTGACACGAATGTATACACATTTAGCCAGTTCTATCTTTTCCTCTGATCTATTTCATCATTTAATGCACTACAATCTCTTATTGCCTCACTGAAGTTTCTTAAGCAATGTTATCAATGATTTTGATCAACAAAATATACTTTGCAAGAGCTTTTCTTGCTAGATTAAAGCAAGCCTCCATGTGAGAGAACAGCACTAATTAATGTCAGTAAGAGCCAAACTAGATGCAACACAGGAGGTGTGTAATCAGATCTCCTGATGTCTTTCTTTGTTGCTTAAGAGCAGCTGTGTGAGAGCAACAGAACTCAGATTTGAGCTGTAGCGGGTGGCGCTGTGGGTAAAACCTCAGCACCTAGGACTTGCCGATCGCATGGTCGGCAGTTCGAATCCCTGTGGCGGGGTGTGCTCCCGTCGTTCGGTCCCAGCGCCTGCCAACCTAGCAGTTCGAAAGCACCTCCGGGTGCAAGTAGATAAATAGGGACCGCTTACCAGCGGGAAGGTAAACAGCATTCCGTGTGCTGTGCTGGCTCGCCAGATGCAGCTTGTCACGCTTGCCACGTGACCCAGGAGTGTCTGCGGACAACGCTGGCTCCGGCCTATAGAGTGAGATGAGCGCACAACCCTAGAGTCTGGCAAGACTGGTCCGAACGGGCAGGGGTACCTTTACCTTTACCTATGACGGAGTGAGGTATTTACGCATCTCTTTGCACTGTTTGTTCACTTTAAATTGTCCTGTAATTAACCAGGGTGCAAGCAGGGAGACCAATATCCATATTTTACAGATAGCCATGTTGTACAAAAGAAATAGGTGTATTAAGACTTGCCAGCACCACAGAACAAATTATACTGTATATTGTACAATGAGCATACTGAGGAAAGTAGCTCACAACCCATACATGTTCCTTTGCCTCAGTTTGTGTGTGTGGCCTTAACCCAAACTTGAATTCTGCTTTGTTTAGCTGGAAGAGCACCACCTAAGGCAAATGTCATCACTTCTCCATCCATCCAGAGTGACAGAAACGCCTCACAGAGAGCCACTCCTTTACGTCTCCTCAACAGTGGATGGTCACATCTTATGTGTTGGCCAAGATGGATTGGTTTCCATTTGGAGTGCAAACTTAAAACTGAAGAAAACCTCTCTGATTCTTGTGAGTTTAAGAAGTGAGGTATTATTTAAAGACTGTGATATTTACTGATAATAGGTGTAAGATCTTCCTACTGAGGCTAAAATGAAAAGGAGATTGCTTTTCTGCTGTCCTAACAATCATTATCATTCTCTCCCAACACATTCACTCATGACTGTATTTCTCAAAATGATGTCAGCCAAGTATAACTGTGATGAAATTAACTCTGACAAATGTATATATGCTTGTCTCTACACCGAACCAGACGGATTAAAGGATGATATGAGTTATGTGGGTCTATGGTATCGTCTAAGGCAGCCTTTCTCAACCTTCGGTCCTCAGATGTTGTTGGACTACAGCTCCCATCATCCCTGAGCGCTGGTCATGCTAGCTTGGGATGATGGGAATTGTAGTACAACAACATCTGGGTTGAAAAAGTCTGGTTTAAGGAGCCAAAATGTTGAACTCTATGAAATAAGAGAAGTATTTTAGCAGACCCTGAACTGGTAAATCCACAAAGGTTTGGGAGCATACCACTTATGTTCTTAACGTTCTGCCAAAGGATCAAGTCAAACACATGCATGCACAGAGGCTGACATGCAGAAGGGTTCATGTGCCTGTTGCTAACAAAAGGTGCTGCCTTCATTCTGAAAATTGTGGGATAACCAGCCTCATATAACCACCATGCTTAAATGTAATTAATGCATCAAGGGGTTAAGGCCATTGACTAAGTTGTCCTGCCAGACTTAGCTCACCTTGGGAGGGACTAGGTAATCAAGCCTTTGTTCCCCTTCACTCTACCTGAGAAGCACAGCATGTGAAGAGGCTAAGCTGGGGCAATCATTGGCTCTAACAAGCCACTCAAGTTCCTATACCAATAATTTAGGAACTTTCACTACTGTAACCAAGCCAAGTTTTACTGCCTGTGCAACTTTTTCTGAATGCTGTATAGAAAAGTACACAAATCTGACCTTTGGAGAGTTTGTAAGTAAACCATTTATAATTCACCAAACGTGGTCTTTTTCTATACTAGGGGAAGTTTTGAAACTCACAAAAGAATATCAGCCTATATTTTCACACTTTACTTTGCTGCATGTTTAGTGATTTTAAACTTCAGCTGAGGTTCTGTCACCAAATAATACTTGCTCCAAACCTGGACCCTGGCATCCAAGGAATTCTCCTTTATGTATTTATTTTTTCCACAGCACAAAAAAAGACAGTGGGCATTTGTTTCAGAAGGATTAATAAAAGGCAGAAAAGAGGGGAAAGTGAGGAAACGGGGGGGGGGGGGGAGAGATGCATATAAAACAGGAAACAGAACGATAGATTATCAAGCAAGTCAGAAAGCAATTTTTTAAAATCCCAAGGACATTAATGAGAACTCCACAGTGTAAAACATTTTGTGTGTATTTCCATAAGTGAATAGATTATGAACATATGGAATTAATGGGCAATCTCTGTTTAGCTAAATAAATCAATGCATTTTAAAATTCAGTTGGCCAAGAGGGCAGCTGACACCTGGCTGCCCCCTTAAGTGGGCTAGGGGTGGGCTGCTCGCAGCTCCAAGCCCCAGCCTGTGATTGTGTGACCGGCTACTGCCTGCCCTTACCCGAAGGTCCAACGCAGCTGGAGGTGGGCAGTGTCAGCCATCCCCTCCCCCAGCAACGCCTGGAAGATGACAGCCTCCCTGAACCCACCACGGCTGCGCCATGCGGGAATGGCTGCCCAGCCAGACTCCCACAGATATTTTATTCTGTTAAAAGTAGCAATTACTCCCAGTAAGTCTTTGAACTATTTCCTTATTTATTTGGAAATTTCCTGTGCCTTAGTTTGAGAGTTCCTTGTTCGATTAACATTTTTATGTGCCCATTGTAAGCTGCAACTGCTTTTAACTTGGTTGTTGGTTACAACCACACCAACAAATCACAAGTTTTTCCATAGGTTGTTATATTCAGGGCTTTCTTATTGCTGCTGCTTCCATTAGAACAGCCTCTGGCCTGGTTCAAATACAATGCTAAACCACAGTGTGATTGAGTCAGGGGGAAGAGACATGTTAAAGCACTGTAGTCTGTTAATTTGGCTGTATTTTGGGGAGTGCCAGGCCATTTTTACCGCTGGATTCTGCCCCAAAGCTTATCAGACTCGGCAGTTGAATGATGCACATCTGCTGATAAATGAGAAGGTGACAGCACATCCCCAGGCCCCTGCTCCAGTGGCTGACACATGGTTTTAGTAAACTGTATTTTATTAAACCATGACTTTGTGTTCTATGCGAACCTAGCCCAGCGGCTTAACTATGGTTGATATATTTCAGTTTAGATCAGACTTTTGACCATGTTCTCTTTTGGAGTCTAGGATGAAAATGAAAACAAACTACAAAACAGAAGGCTAAAGTGGGTTTCCGACTCTATTTTAATGGCCCATTACAACAAGCTAATTATTGGAACCTGGTATGTAGTCAATTTCTGGGTTTCTAAGTATGATGAATATGCTACTACCATTTGAAAAGTGTCACAGAAATTTCACAAATTTGTTCATATTTATATAAAATGTGAACAGCAAACAAGGAAGAGAAAATTGTAGGCAACACACCTTGTTTGTGTTGATGTTTTCTTGTTTCATTATGGTTAATGCAAGGTATTTATAGTTTGCTTGGAGTAAATAGGCAGTAAACTATAAGGTGCTGTTCCAGGTACAAGCCACGGGACTCAGCTATACAGCTGCAAAGAAAACGTTTTGAATGTGTTGTAAAGTGCAATATGCAATTGTGATACTAGATGGAGATGGCGAGCTATAGCAAATTCAATGCATTTTTCAAAACGATAAAAAAAAAAAGATTTTCACAGTGTTTTAAACATGTGTGTAGATTCCACCCGAGCCTCTGTGAGTCTGCTTCAGAATAAGTGGCCTGTAGGTATTTCAGTGTTAATTCTCTGCAGGAGCATACCTGTGGTGTTAGTGCTGACATTTTGGATTTTTCTACTTACATGGTTGATTTCAATATGGCAGCACCCATTTCAGAAACATGGAGATTCAGGAGAGAAATGGTGTTGGAGTCTCTTGGAGTTCTGTGGCAAACCAGGAATCTTTTCTCATCCACTCTCCTTGCCCTTTAGACATCTATTATAATTCAGCTGATGTCAAGTAAAGAAAACAAATTATTGTTGTTTAATGAATGCTTAATCTGAATCCATCATAAAATGCAAAATGAATCTGTTGAGTTTTGTCTCACGCAAGAACTAAAACAAGCTGTTTTTAAATCAAAGGTGGAGTTAAAATTGTAGTTTATTAACATCAACTGGCGTTAAAAAGCAACATTTACTGGGCTTTAAAAGTGTTTAATTAACATTGTGTTTTACAGTAACAGAGAGATACGACTCTATGAGCTCTCCAACTTGGAACCGTATTGCCAAATTGTGGCCCTTGAAACAATGCCTCTGTGTTTGGATTACAGGTATAGTTTGGACTCAACAGTCTTAACCAAATTACATCCACCCACCCCCAGTTTATATACCTTTCCCGTGAATATAGAAGAAAGAAGACATATAGTTATTTTTTATTTCTAATATTTCCTATATTATATTGAGCTCAGATGAGACTAAAACCTATTTAGGAGCAGAAATACAGAATTAACGCCATCTGATTAACTGCAGTTCTTACTCTGTTCTAATAGCAATGGAAAAACATACAATCCAACTGCCTCTGTTTACCAGGGACAGCCTGTCCTTTCTTATGCCTGTCCCAGTTTTTCTCCTTTTTTATGCTTCTGGGGACTCTGCTATACAGCTGCAAATAAAATGTTTTAAGTGTGTTGCAAAGTGCAATATACAAATGTGCCACTAGGTGACGATGGTGAGGTATGGCAAATTCAATATATTTTTCAAAACATTTTTTAAAAAAGCATTTTCACAGTGTTTTTTAAATACGTGTGTGGATTCCACCATGGAGATGCCTTGTTTAAAATTTTATTCATGGAAGATCTTCAGGGTCCAGCTCTGCCCCGCCAGCATTTCTAGAAGTTAGACCTCAGAGTGGGGGAATAGACCCATCTTGGCTTTTGTACACATGTATTTATTCATTGCATTTGTATTCTTCCTTTTCTCCAAGGAGCTATGTATTAGTTATGATCAGGGTAGAAGCTTTATTTGAACAAATTACAGACAGACTGTATAATGCTTTTTCTTCCTGTTTAAAGTGTTCGGGGAGAAGGTGAATGTGTGATATCATATGGTGACGAACAGGTATGTTGATAAGGTCTGGTATGTTTTAATTCAGATATAAATTGAGAAAATGGCACAGCTAGAACTTACTGAGTTCTGCAGTTTGTTTCTAAGAAAGGTATCCACAACTTGTAAAAGTAAAACACAGAGAATATAGGTTTAAATATAATCAGAGATATTTTTTGCTGTTGGGCATTCGCTGCAGGATATAGACTACCCTCTTCCTCCTCCTGTTCTTTTAAAAGGTAAAGGTACCCCTGACCGTTAGGTCCAGTCGCGGACGACTCTGGGGTTGCGGCACTCATCTCGCTTTATTGGCCAAGGGAGCTGGTGCTTGTATGCAGACCGCTTCCGGGTCATGTGTCCAGCATGACTAAGCTGCTTCTGGTGAAACCAGAGCAGCGCACGGAAACGCCGTTTACCTTCCCTCCGAACCGGTACCTATTTATCTACTTGCACTTTTTGGTGTGCTTTCGAACTGCTAGGTGAGCAGGAGCTGGAACCAAACAACGGGAGCTCACCCCATAGTGGGGATTCGAACCGCTGACCTTCTGATCGGCAAGCCCTAGGCTCAGTAGTTTAGACCACAGCGCCACCCACTGTTCTTTTGACCAATAGTTAAAAATGACCTTAGGCGTATGTTGTAATGGTAATAATGCTGATTATAAATCTGGGTACTGAAATGGTGGCATTCTGTTCAATACAGGGCTGTGTTAATATCCTGTTGATCAGTTCTGTGGCAGAAACACTGAGGTACGTGACAGTTTGACCAGGCCTATGTGGATTTTAACACAAAGTGTTACCGTATTCCCAGGCAATCTTTCATCATCTCTGGCATCTCCAGAGATGAGAAAGACTGAGAAAGACTCTAGTCTAAAATGCTGGAGAGCCTCTACCAGTCTGTGTGGACAATATTGAGGTAGATGCACCATGCCTTGCTTCATAAATGACTTCCCTGTAGTCCTTTAAAAATATATATAAAATGGTCATATCCACACCATACATTTAAAGCAAATGACTTAACCTAAAGAACCATGGGAACTGTAGTTTCTTAAGGGTTTAGGAATTGTAGCTTCAGGAACTATACTTCCCAGGATTATTTGGAGGAGGGGGTCCATGTGCTTTAAATGCCCATTACATGGTACCTCAGGTTACATACGCTTCAGGTTACAGACTCCTCTAACCCAGAAATAGTACCTCGGGTTAAGAACTTTGCTTCAGGATGAGAACAGAAATCGTGCTCCGGCGGCATGGCAGCAGCAGGCCCCATTAGCTAAAGTGGTGCTTCAGGTTAAGAACAGTTTCAGGTTAAGAACAGACCTCCGGAACAAATTACGGTAAGTACTTAACCAGAGGTACCACTGTATTTGTGTTTTCAATATATGGTGTGGATGTGACCTTCCACTAACATGGCTGCATTCCACACTGGATGGGTTTGGATGATGTGGAGTCCTCATAAAAGCATCACCCACAGAATGATGTCAAGTTCACTCCTCTCATGCGCACTGGCGGAGGAAGAGGAATGCAGGGGGAGTGTATCACTTAAAGCTCCTTTAAAACAAAACAAAACAAAACAAAATCTATTGGGGCGTTATTGCATCAAGACAAACTTTGCGAGAATAATTTCCTAGATTGCTAATTCAGAATAGTATGTTTGGTGGTGAATCCAATATTGTCTGGGTTTCATTCTTCCATCCTAACAGTGTGTGTGTGTGTGTGTGTGTGTGTGTGTGTTCTGATAGGAATTGGACAAAATATCCACCCGTGGAAGGAATCCCAACAATTTCTGCCAATGCTATTTATGAGCAAGAAAATATCACCTTCATTCGCTGGAAGGTTCATAATGACTGGGTGACAAAGGTAAGAGAACTTCAGACATTTGTGCTGTCTTCTACATGTTCAACTACTATCTTCTTTCTGTTAACTGAAGGATTCAGATAATTATTTCCCATGAGCAGGTGGGTGCAGTTGTTTGCATCTGCTTTGAAGAGGCTTTTGAGGAGTATTCTTATTTCACGATCCCACCATATTATTTGTAAGATAATTTCTGCACAGCACATCTTACCTCACCTGCTTTTGGGAAGGTTGTGCTTCTCCTTGCGTTCACCAGATTTGCCTTTGTCGCTCCATGGTATTTGCCTGGGATATCCTTGGGACACTCTGAATTTCATAGGATTTTCCTTTGCACATTTGCTATTGCAGATTCAATATATCCCTTCTATGGAATCCATCATCTCTAGTTCAAATGAGGATTGCACTGCACTGGTTATAGGTAAGTTGGGCATTCTCTAGCGGAATAAACATGTCAGAATTTGAAGTTGAAGTAAGATTTAATAAAAGATAGCAGTCATTTCTCCTTCACTTTTTTTGAAAGAGGATAGTTTATTTTAGTTGATCTCATTGTTATCCAGCCTATCTTCCAAGGAGGTCAGGGCAACAGATATGCTTTCTTCTGCTCACTCTCTACTTTGTCTTTTCAAAAGCACTTTCTGCGTAGAGTAGCAAGAAAGATAGGGACTGACCTAAGGACTCAACCAGAGTCACGTGACTCAAATGGTTGAACAATGTTTTGAACCCAGGTACTCTTGGTTGTAGTCCGCATTCCACTATATTATTCCTCCCCCAACAAATGTGCAGAAAATTTGTTCATAGGAGCACAATAATAATAATAATAAATTTTATTTACTCTTGACCTGAAACAAAGAGACGCCTTATACCAAATCAGACACCTGGTCCATCTAGCTCAGTATTGTCAACAGTAATTGGCAGAGGATCTCTATGGTTTCAGGTCAAGAGTGTTTCCCAGCCCTACCTGGAAGCACCCAGCAGTGAACCTGGGAGTAGAGATGGAAGGATCAGTCAGTTTCATTTCTCTCTGTTTCTCAGTTGCGCACCCCAGAAATGATGTCTTTCAGCTTCTGCCTTCTGGAAGAAGGTACAGGGTTATAAAGACTAGGACTAGCCGCCTGAGAAACAGTTTCTATCCAAATGCAATTTTGGTTTTAAACGCAGTGTAAGGTAGTCTCTATGGGAGTATCTTGTATTTAATTATGGGGTATCAGAGTTTTTAGGGGGTTGACCAGGCTGAGATAGCAGGCTTGTTGGTTTTTGAATGTCTGATGTAGATTTTTTTCAATTTCGTTGTTCTGTATGGGACAATGACAGTAAAGATTATCGTATTGTATCGTATCATATCGTATCGTATCATATCATATGTCTCCCAATCTTAAATTCAGTTGTCCACATTTTTCAGCAATTTGCAGTTTTCCTTCTTAATTGTTTTTCATGAAAATTCATCAGCATTTTAGTGTGAATTTCTCCTAATAAGCACATTTGCACATGAAGTTTTGACTCATGTGCACATTTTTGCAAGCAAGTTCCCTAATATATGCATTTTTGTAAACATTGGTTGCAGAACTGCATTGGATCAATGTGAATTTTGAAGGATAGCTGTGTTTCGGCTTGCATATTATTTTGGAAAGTGTGAATTTGATAGATTTGGCTTTAAATGCACACTGAATTGAATTTCTCCTCCCTGGCGACCTGGAACTTTGCATGGAAAGCATGTGCTCTACCACCTGAGCTTACAGCCCTTTCCTAGGAATGGAATCAATTCTCTCTCTACCTCGAGGGCTTTCAGTTTGTCTTCCTTCCCTTCCCATGCAACTCTTCTATTTTCTTGTCACAGGTTATGTTAGCAGAACCAAAAATGTGAAGCATCGCTTGAAAACTCTGATGGGTTCCAGCACTATCAGCCATAACAAATTTGCCCCACCAGCTACTGCTTCTCCAGCAAGGCGCTTTCAGTGTGATGAATCTGTTTTTAAGGTGCACAAAGGAGTCAAGACCTTTGACTTCTGCAGAGAAAGCAATATTCTTGTGACTGGTGGTTTGGACCGGAATCTCCGTCTGTGGAACCCTTATGTCCCTGGGTAAATAAAGCTAAAATGGGTTAAAACTTGCCTATTTCTATCCATTTGCTAGCTGATGGCTTTGAGGTATTTTTTTAAAGCTATCATTATGTTGTTTCAATGCAAATGTTCTTCACAGAAGAGCAAATCTTTAAAGAATAGTTCCAAACAGTAATGTATATGTGTGCAGGCTCTTATGTTTCAGCCCTAAACATGTGTAAAAGTGAAAATAATTTGTTGGTGTGAATATAAGCCACCTCCAAATATAGACCCGTAAAATGAGAACCCTGCTTCTCTGCCTTAGCCTGATTATAGGGCTTTATACAAGCCACATTGGTGGGGGAGGGAAGTGCAGCCTATATTCAGACCAATATGGTAAGTCTTTTGGATGCTGCTGTTGTCTATATAGTGTGCATGTTGCTTCTACACAGAGTGCATCAGAACAGGGCCCTGCCCTGAGGAGCTTACAATTTAAATAAAAAGAATAAAAAGTAGAGGTAGAGAAGCAGCAGGTGGTTGACTCAATGACCTTCCCCGTGACAAAGTATTATTAGATAGATTTCACACATGCCACCCAAAAGCACATCTGAGGCTTTCTCATGCTATTCATGAGCATATGCGGTGGACAGAAATGCAGTTTTCAATGCACTTTTAAATGGATTGGTGGCTGTGCAGGAGGTGTATTCACAATTGCATTTCAACCTTACTGTGAATGGAATTGCTCATAGCTGTCAACTTCCCCCTTTTTTAAGGGAAATTCCCTTATTCTGAATAGGATTCCTCGCAAGAAAAGGGAAAAGTTGACAGGTATGGGAAGTGCTTTATCTTATTAATTTTACAGAAATCTATAGGCTCTCTGATGCTTGATTGCTGAGCAAATTACTCCTAAGTTAACCAAAAATATGTTTGCCACTACACTAGGTGGCCGATTGCAATACTGCGAGGACATACTTCCCCAATTGGTTTCCTATGCATTGCTTATGGCAGTACAAATATTTTCTCAGTTTCTCTGGACAGCACCATCAAGGTAAGGGTTTCGATCGGCAACAAACTCCTTGGTTTATTACTACTACTACCAGTACAGTTTGTACCACCCTTCATCCAAAGACCCCAGGGCAGTTCACAACAGAAAGATGCAAAATGAGAATACAAAATAAATAATAATAATAATAAAACCAATAACCCCGACCCACAAACACACACAAAAAAGCCATAGAATGTTCATCAGTCAAATGCCTGGTTGAAGAGAAACATTTTTGCCTGGTACCTGAAGATATGTAATGATGGCATCAGGCGAGCCTTCCTAGGGAGAACATTCCACAAATGGGACAGAATGTCACCATATGACCACATAGCCTGGATTCTGTGGATTGCCTATAATAAGTGTGTCTAAGTACGGATCTCTGTGTGCTCTGCACTGAACTATCGTGCCTCCTCTGCTTGCATCAAACATAGAACAAAACCTGCACATCCCTGCAAAGGTTTCTTCAGTGTGGTATCATATGCAATTGCCCTGGTGTCATATGAAATTGCCAGTCATGCTTGTCTCATGTGTGCCAGATGATCTATTCATCCCAAGCAAGGAGTCACTATAATGTCGGGGGGTGAGGGCGGAGATGTCACAACTTGGGCAATCAGACACACACTGAAATGTAGGTTTGGGCTTTTCTCTCTGTGTGTGGTTTAGATTCCCAGATACAGGATTTTGCAACATACGGTCTACCTAACACCTGAAACCGGCACGGAATGTTTAGTAGTGTCAGAGTCAGTGATCAGCGCTAAAAAGTAGAAGGAAGGGTGGATGGAGATAATGGTAGCCATAGAATTAAACCTCTGCACAAGCAGCTACCTCTTCCTAGAGGTACAGTTTGCACTTTCAGTGTTTCAATATGATTGCTTCTCAATTTGCTAGAAAGGAAGTAACAGCTGGAGGCTTCCTTAGGTGTTCAGTGAATCCATTTCTCTCTCACACAATTTTATCCGCATGTGTTATTGAACAACCACTAAGTGCTAATAGGTCTTATCAGTCACGAAGAATGGCAAACCACTATTTTCACTTGTAAGATTTTACTTTTCTGAAAGTTCTGCCTCATGGAGCTCAAAATCTTAATTTCTTAATACCTGGGAAAGAATCAGGGGAGATATATTTATATATTGTGACAATCTCAGGAGATAACTGGGCTGATCAATTTATTTTTTCAATCATTTGCCATGGGACAGTTTTTGTGCTATCAGGGCAATAGATTTGTGATATGGGTGACAGCTTTTCTGAACTCGTATATTTCTTCTCAAAGGTCTGGGATATTGAAGACCATTCCTGCCTCCTCACAGTCATGCCCAAAGCCAGCCAAATCAGAGGGGAGATGGAAGCCTGCTACTTTTCACCTGACTTGCGAGCCCTTTATGTTGCAGCTGAAACTTTTGGGCTCCTACAATTCCAATATAAGTAGGCAAACAATATACCAATCTGCTGTAGACATTGAGTCAAGCACAATCTATGCATAGTTTCTTCTATGGGTAGTGTGTTTGAATGTTACTACATAAAATCAAATAGGTGGTGACCAATACATTGCTCAATGTAGAAGAGACATCAAAAACACATACGTTATGCAAGCACTAACTTGAACAGCATTATTTAAATCAAAATTTACTATAGAGCAGGGTTTCCTAAACTTGGGTCTCCACCTGTTTTTGGACTACAATTCCCATCACCCGTGTCCTGCTAGCTAGGGATGATGGAGGTTGTAGTCCAAAAACAGCTGGATACCCAAGTTTGGGAAGCCCTGCTCTAGAGCAAGGCCCCCCACCGCCACTGCCTGTGATTCTCGTTTTGACACTCAAAGTGGTCAAAACAGCACAAGCAAATAAGAAGTCCTCATTATGGCCCCACGTGTATCTCTCTTGGATTTAAATAAAAGCAGGGTCAGATATTTTCCTAGTCACGTAGTTCTCCAATACATTACATTAAAAGAACTCGTAAGTGCCTGCTGTGTAAAATATATTGAGATTAAAACATGCCCATATACAGGCCATTTTCAGATGACTGGTTTGTGAAGCCATGAAACACAGTGCTCTCCTTTGCCCCTTCTCTCCTCCTGCTGCAAATCCTTGTTTGCATGAAGCCAGAGTTTTCTGTTGCATCTGAACCAGTGAGCTCTGGGTGAGTGTTAGGATACAAACCAGGAAAGTGAACTGTTACCTGGCATTAAGGTAGCGTGTCCCCAGTTTGGATGTAGCAGGAGACTCTGGTTTAATGCACGTCAGGAGATTCACACTAAAGCTGGGTCACCTATCCTATCCATGGCACTCATGCACAGCTTGATAAATCATGGCTTATGAACCCCGGGATAATCATCTGAACACAGCCCCAGTGTATTTCTCCTCTTCGTCATCTTGTGTTGTTTTCTTTTTCAGGGAGAATCAGAACCAAGACTCAGGCACATCCCATAATAAGCCTATCTTTTGCTGCCAGTATAACCAGCAACTGCAGCATGTGATTAGTTGCTCAGAAGACTCCGTAAGTAACCCTGAGACTATGACCCAGTTTGTGTGCAACATTCCTGGCCTTACAAACCATCATTTATTAGCCATAGAAGTAGTATCAACCCTAACCCTCTTTGCCCTTTCTTTTGCCTTGCTTCCCCCTTTGTGCTGGCTTCAGAACATTGATCCTGGCCTCTTTAAACTACAGCTTCTCACTATGTCCAAAATTGTGGCTTAATATCAAGTTACTAACTAGGCTTTTACAACTGTGGTTTAAGATCTTGATTTGTAAACCAACTTTAAGACACAGTGCATCGTTTCAGATGTCATGGAGACCTGTAACTAAAGCAGACCAGAATCAAAGTGCTGAAGTTGGCACATGAAGGGAAGCAGCATTGGTGGAGAGCATGTGGGCCTAATTCTCATTCCCAGTTTAATAAACTGTGGTTTATTAGTCCAGAAAGGCTATGTCTGAAAAGGTCCACTGTGGCAATGCTGCATGAGAACCCTTAAACAATTTAAAACTTGTTTGGTTTTTGGGATGTCAGAAATACCTGCTCTCCCTATAGGAATTAAACATATTAATTGTTGTGGCAGAAATCACCTTTCTGGGATTTCTTGCCATTCCCGAGCAGGGCTTGAAAAGCCAGCTTTAGGACAAAGAGGTGGATTCTGATGCCTTTACTCCCTGCTGACCCAGTTCAGGTGAAACTTTTGCATCTTCAACACTTAATGCTAATTTTATTCTGACTTTTAGAAATAGTTTATAGGCATATTTTCTTGGGACCTTTAAGCTTCCTCATCTCCTCTCTTTATGTTTATTTATTTATTCAGCATGAGAGAAGAGAGATCAATCCTCAGTTCCGCATTCCTATCCCTTTTATTTCTTCTAATAGGTTATAAAGGTGTGGGATCTTAAAACTGGACAGCTGATTGTTAAAGTGTGTGAAGCTCACGGAGCAGCTGCTGTAACTTGCATGGCCTTAGATACCATTGGAAAGAGGTATTCAATATCTAGTTATCATCAGATTAACAGAATTACACCTTCTCACCTCCAAATGTCACACCTCCTCCACAAGGGTTTTGGAGGCAAGGAGGTATAATTTGTTGAGGCTGGCTTGTGTCCTATTTGTTGCTATTTTCTGTTGTTTTAATTTATGCTGTGTTTGTACCGATGTCCTAATTGATTGTAGAAATCAGTGTAGGTACTGGTGTGTTTTAATGCTTTGCACACCGCCTGGGGACTGTATTGTGTAGGGCAGTCTAGAAATATACTGTATTTTTTGCTCTATAAGACTCACTTTTTCCCTCCTAAAAAGTAAGGGGAAATGTGTGTGTGTCTTATGGAGCGAATGCAGGCTGTGCAGCTATCCCAGGAGCCAGAATAGCAAGAGGGATTGCTGCTTTCACTGCGCAGCGATCCCTCTTGCTTCTTCTGGCTTCTGAGATTCAGAATATTTTTTTTCTTGTTTTCCTCCTCCAAAAACTAGGTGCGTCTTGTGGTCTGGTGCGTCTTATAGAGCGAAAAATACGGTATATGCACATGCACTTGCATCCATGCACACTCACAGAGATAGATATACAAGAGCAGCCAGCAGGGAGGGGGCAGCAGCGCTTACCTGACCTCCCAGGATATGTGTTGATTCAGCTTCCTGGAAGGTGGAAGAATAAGGGTGCAAGGAGGTTGAATGCATTGGTACTGCACCAATCTCCCCGCCACCTTGTCCCATTGCCCCCTTGAAAGCTGTGGAGATGCTTCTGGCAGGTAGGTACCACCAGCCACACCTATAAATACAGGTATAGTTGAGTTGTGTTCTCCTTACACCTTATTATGATATTCTCCAGCTGTCAAACTTAAAGCTCTTTCAGAGTTAGTTTTTTTGGAGGGAGGGTAATAATATCCAGGTAGGAAAACGCTTCTGATGCATTCATGGAATGAGCAGATGTTAAGTTTATCAATGTCTGCTCTGTTATCTATGGACACCCCCCACTCCCCGCCCCCAAGCCTACTTTCTCACTATTAGCAGGTCTAGGGAGCTCTTGTCAGCAGGTCCCCTGTTGGGATGTGAGTCTTCAACAGATGCCCAACCATGCCAATACTTGATCCTGAGCATCAGAAGATTGATGTAGATATATGTGGGTGGGAAGCATCAACAATGCAGTGTGCACAGCATGATCAGCAGGAGGTGCAAAGCCAGTAAGCTGAATAGACAACAGTTTTACCAACAATTTTCTATACTGTCAGTTGTCATTAATTCAATTGCCAGTTTGCAATTCCATTACAACGAACAGTTTCCCCCTGCTGTCTAGGTTGATCACTGGTGGCGCAGATGGCAGTCTGAAGAAATGGGATAGCAGCACCCTTGGATACATGCATACCATTAAGCAAGGTAGAGAGCTAATGGCCAGCCTCTTAGTTTCTCTGATATTTTGTCAGCAAGTGCAACATGTTCATCATTTGCTCTCTCTTTCAGCTACCAGTTCAGCTGATGAAGTCACTGCTTGCACCTATGCTGATCTTTACGACAACAGGTACAAAGGATGTTGTTGTTGCTTTTTTAAACATGAAATGTATAAATGGCTAAGAAAATACAAGTAAACTGGGAAGAGGTCTATACCGAATGATCTTATAAGAATAATTTGGACACCTGCAAGATGGACATTTCTGACAATTCAGCCAGTAGAAACACACACAAACTCTGGCAGCATAGAAAAGTATTGAACCTATCATGGAATCTCCTGCAGTTAAATCAAGTTATCCAATAAGTCTTCAGGAAAGACTGTGCATATTTTGCATGCGAGGGGAACCTGTGACCCTGCAGATGTTGCTAGACTCCAGTTACCATCATTCCTGACCATAGGCTATACTTGCTGGGGCTAGACTTCAAGTCCAACAACATCTGGGAAGACACAGCTTTCTCCTCCCTCCTGTGCACACTTACTTGGCAGTAAGGCAAATAAAAAATAGAGAGTTTTACCTCCAAGAATTTTATGGGGCATACTTGCAGCTGAGTGTTTGGGTTTCCAACCTTAGTGTTTTAAACCTACAGTGGAACCTTGGTACTTGAACGGCTTAGTTGTCAAATAAATTGGCTCCTGAACGCTGCAAACCCAGAAGTAAGTGTTCCAGTTTTCAAATGTTTTTCGGAAGCTGAATGTCCAACACAACTTCCGCTTGAGTGCAGGAAGCTCCTGCAGCCAATTGGAAGCCGTGCCAATTGGTTTTCAAACAGTTTCGGGAATCAAACGGACTCTTGGAATGGATTAAGTTCAAGAACCGAGGTACCACTGTAGTGTGTTTATAGCCCTTACACTTGCTGAAAATACATGTAACATTTGTGAAGGTGGGTACAGGTAGATTAATTAGATTCTGGATTCTTGTATACATATGAAAATCAGTGATGCCACACTGCTTATGTAGTTGTTTCCTTTTGGGATTCAACACAAAAGGGGTTATATTAGAATTGGCTGTCCTCTAAATAACATGTTTCAATTTTTTAAAAGATACATCATCTCTGTTGGATGGGACAGGAAGATCAGTATTTTCCTAGTAAGTATAAGTTAATGTTAAGTTTAGTTGCTCCACTCTAAGATGTTGGGAAGGCCAAAAATGGGAAATTTTAGGTTTTCCACAATGAACTCAGTAAGAAATTGGAAGCCCAGAATAACTATACCAGCATTGTGCACCCGAAAGACGGACAGGCATCTAATATGGAGAATGACTTGTTCAGGATAATGGACACCTGTCTGAGCAGGTTTCTGGAAAAAACTTTGTCCAATCAGTTCATAGAGCTTTTCCTTACAGCCAATGACTTCTTTGAGTAGTATGGACAGTTCCCATTCCCTCTTAATACTGCAGACATGAACAGAAAGTGTGATGTCTATATGTGCATAAGTATGACTGGTTTATTGGAGGCTATTAGTAATGACAACTACATTTTCAAAGGCAGAATGCTTCTAACAAATGCCAGGGAGCACAACTGGGAGTGGGGTGTTTCCTTCAATATATCCCATGTAGGCTTCCTCAAGGCATCTGATGGGTCACTGGAGGAAGTTTTGGGGAATGACTGTAGCTCAGGGACAGGGCACAGTCTTTATGTGCAGAAGGTCCTAGGTTCAGTCACCAAGTAGGGTTGGGAAACACCTCTGTCTGAAACCAAGTGAGCTACTGCCACAATACACATCTGGTTGGATTGATGGTGTGGCTTGGTATAAAACAGTTTCCTATGCTCATTTCTAAGTATGATGCCAGATTATATGGACCTTTGGTCTAACCCAGTTGGCTGCTATTATGTTTCTAATCTCTATTATATGGTGTGTCCCCCCCAATCAGAATAGCCTTGCGTCTACAGCTGATCCTGCCTATCCCATGGATGTAAATGAAAGGCAAAGTTGTCTGACAATATTTTTCAGTTTCTATAGCTTCAGCATTGCCTTTTTCTAGAAATATGAGTAGCACTGCTTCAACATACATTATTAACCTATGTTTAAGTAAAAAAAAAAAAAATGTTTATCCATAAAAGAATTATGAATCTCTGGAACTAAAGATGGAACTGAAAAGTTTTTAATTTCAGGATATTGATGATGAAGTCGTTGAAGGATCATACCCACAACTGGACTGGATTAGAAGTATGGTAAGACATTAACTTTGCAGTGAGAAATGGTAGTTGAACATGAATAAAAGTTGAAAAGATTTCTATATGAATTTGCTTAGAGCAGGAAAGGGCCACCCAAATGTTGCTGAACTACAACATCTGTTATCCCAGCCCATTAGCCATGCTGGATGGGACTGATGAGACTTGGGAGACCAATGACATCTGGAGAGCCAGAGATTCTCTACTCTTAGTTTAGAGCATAAGATACATCCCATGTGTGCTTGATAGGGCAATGACTGCATGAGAATGACCACTTTGCCATTGCACCATGCAGGAACAGGGCCACAAGGACGATATTTTATGTGTAGCTTCGTGTCCTCCACATTTCTTGGCCACTTCTAGTTTTGATGGTGAAGTTCTCATATGGAATCTGGTATCGGGACATCTCTGCAGCCGTCTTCATGCTGTAGACAGAGCAGTAAGGGGAGGAGAAACAGGTGAGTAGGATTAGACCTTTTGCTGTGCTAAAATAAAAGCTTAACTCACAAGGTGTGGTGAGAGAAGTGAAAAATGAAGAATATACAGTTTCAGTAATGAAAATGTTTTAAAAATGGATTTCTTGTCTGTGCCACCACAAATGGTAAAAAAAAGATCTGTGGTAACTGGAGTAAATTGCACGGTGGGCTACAACCACTGCACAAACCTAGCTGACCAGGCAATTGTTGTTAAAGCAGAGTTCCGTGCCCAGCGGAAGGATGAGGAGTACGTGCTGCATACTCTTGGTTGCTTTATTTACAGTTCAAAGCAGTTATATTACAGAAAGACATCTTGCCTCTGCCGGAGCAGAAAAGCATCCTCTCTCCTCGACAGCTTGGAGAGAAACAACACAGTGAAAAAACAGGAAACCAGTGTACGTCACATCCAGTCTCCCTTTCCCGTGAGAAACTCCAACAGTACAGTACAGACTGTGGAATGTAAACACCTGTCTCGTGACAAGCCCTTTCGCTGCACAGTGAAGGAAAACAGAAATCAACATCCTCCCCCTTTCTGTGAACATCACTGGGCAGCGTGTTCGTACAATATCAGTACAAACCCAACTTCTGCACATAGGTACAGTGTTGATCCCTTGATACAATCTTGGATAATACATCAGCAGGAATTTTATTACCTGGCATATAGGACACCGTTACGAGTCCCTTCTGAATACATTCCCTAGCATGCTGCAATTTTAATTGCAAGTGCTTCGTGCTTTGCTTACAACCTTCAGACTTCAGCAAAGCCAAACATGCTTTGTTGTCCTGGTAAACCTGGATTGGACATTTGACAGGAATTTTCATATCTTTGCACAATTGTATCAACCATTCACAATCCTTAAGTGAATAAGACAGTGCATTCAGTTCAGCTTCACAAGTACTTAAGCTAACTGTTGTTTGCTTCTTGCATGACCAATCAAACAGACCCTGATTGTACATGTAGCAAACTCCAGACGTACTTTTCCTGTCTTCAGTGTCACTTCCAAAACTTGCATCTGCAAATATCTCAAGACCACCAGACTTCTGATTGTTAAATCTCAGTCTGTAATGCATAGTGCCTTTCAAATACCGCGCTATGCGTTTCAGAGCTTTCCAATCCTTGACACTAGGATTGTTGACTCGTCTGCTTAGCAAATTACAGCTAACAGCAATGTCTGGTCTTGAACATCTGGCAATGAAGTTTAGCTTGCCTAGCACACTTCTGTACAGTGTAGAGTCAGAAAATGCTTCTCCAGTGTCATCTACCTGATAACCTGTTGTCATCGGTGTGTCTACAGGGTTAGCATCCATCAGGTTTAGTTTGCTTAACACATCAGCAATTTTCCGTGACTGGTGTACTAGAATGTTACCATCTTGATCTCTCTCTATTTCCAGAGATAGGTAGTTGTTTACCTCACCAAGATCTTTCATGTCAAAGTGCTCTTTCAGTTGAGCTAGGGCGTTATTGTACATTGCGACATCTTTCCAAAAGAATAATAAATCATCAACATAAAACAAACAGTACAGTTTCTTTTGCCCCTCCTCTTTGACAAATACACATGGATCAGCTTTCCCTTGCTGAAAACCTAGAGAAAACAATACTTCAGTGAGTTTTGTGTGCCAACACCGTGCACTTTGTTTGAGACCATAAAGGGATTTCTTCAGAGCACAAACAAATCCCTGTTTTACCTGTACGCCATCAGGTGGAAGCATATAAAGTGATTCATCCAGAGATCCGTACAGAAAAGCTGTATTAATATCATGGTGACTAATGTGTAGATTTTCCTCTGCAGCTAGCTTGAGCATAAGCCTAATGCTTTCATACCTCACTGTGGGTGAGTAGGTCTCGTGATAGTCTTCACCTGGTACTTGTGCGAAACCTCTGGCTACCAATCTGGCTTTGTGTCTGACTATCTTGCCATTTTGATCAGTCTTCGCTTTGAAGACCCATTTGCTTCCAAGCAGTTTCATTCCTGGAACTACTGGAACTAGCTCCCATGTTTTGTTCCTTTCCAAGGAATCAAGCTCAGCCTTCATGGCATTTAACCATGGTTCAGCTTCCTTTGAATCCAAACCCTGGATTTCTTGGAAACTTGAAGGTTCAAATACCTTCTTGGAGCTTTTAACAGCTGTTACTGCTATCGTAGCAAATTCATCAGCAAATCTCTTTGGAGGTTTGCCTTTTGTGGCTCTCTGTGACCTACGAATTAGCCTTAAGTCTTCAACACTCTCCTCTTCCTTCTTAGGAGAAAAGCGACCTATTGTGAACAATGGTTCTTCCAATTCTTGATCAGAGCTTTCAGAGGGTCGCATAGAGGCTTTCGCACTCTTGAAATCCTCTGAATCACCCGATTCAGTTTCAGATTCAGACTCAGAACCTTCATCAGTGGGTGTGGGTTGTTGTGGTTGCTTCTGACTATCCTCAGTCTCATCACTGTCATCAGGATAACATTGGAAAATTCCCACATTCTCCCCCCACTTTGCATTGTATTCAACACTTCTCGTGAGCTTAATTGTCTTAGAGTCAGTCATCATTATTCTGTAAGACCCTTTCTGATAACCTAGAAAGATACCATGCAATCCACGCTTGTCTAACTTTGAATTTTGTGGTGAATGAACCCACATGTCAGAACCAAAAATTTTCATGTGTTTGATGTATGGCTTCTTGCCAAACATCTTCTCATAGGGGGTACAACCAATCGCTGAAGATAACCTGCGATTGTAACTGTAAACAAAACACGAGAGAGATTCGGCCCAATAACTCTCTGGAAGATTGGCATCATGCAGCAAGGTTTTTAACCCTTGAAGCAATGTCTGATTTGCCCGTTCCGCAAGTCCATTCTGCCATGGCGAGCGAGGACTAGACAAATCGTGTTGAATTCCTTTCTCAGTCAGAAAAGCTTCAAACTGCTGAGAAGTGAATTCTCCCCCGCGATCACTGAAAAGAGTCTTTATCTTCTTACCATGCACATTTTCCAACCAAGCACAGAATTCCTTGAACCTAGGAAAAGCCTCTGATTTCTGCTTGAGATTGTACACAAAAATATATCTAGAAAATGCGTCAATGAGAACCATGAAGTACCTATTTCCACCCAAAGAGGGCGCTAGTGGTCCAACCAAATCAGCATGAATAATCTGGTATGGTTCCGTAGCTTGCCTACTAGACACCTTACCTTTCGCAGCCATTTTCACCTTGTTTGCTGCGCATGCTTTGCACTTCATGTGGTACCTGCAGGGTCTAATAGTCATACTTTCAACCAAGGCAGGCATTTTAGATACTGCCTCAAAATGCAAATGACCAAATTTTCGATGAAAATCATGAATACATCCTGCATGCAAACTTTTGTTAGAACCTGCAATGCAACAAGTGTCATCCTGCACAACATCATCATAATACAAAACAAACAAACGATCAACATATTCAGCATGCAATTCATAGTCATTTTTCTTTGTGATGATGCACTTCTTGTTCTTGAAGGAAACGTCAATGTTCCGCTCATTCAGTTGTCCAACGCTGAGCAGATTATGTTTGGCGTCTGGCACGTAAAGGACATTCTGTATCGATAAGTCCAAACTGTGAAGAACAACAGTTCCGTAGCCTTTACTGGGAATAGTGTGGTCATCCGCCTGGTGAATCGCACCTTCCTGCGGTGTAAAAGACACAAAAAGTCTCTTATCGTTGCACATGTGGTGGGTCGCCGCCGAATCAACAACGAAGAAAGATCTAGACGTCTTCTGGACCTCTGCAACCTTTGGAGTGAAGCGTGAAACCATAGCCTTGTGCTGCGTTGTCCTAGACACCGGACCTTTGCCTTTGCCTCGGCCTTTTCCACGCGATGAGCTTTCGCTGCGCTGCTCTGTCTTGGCCCTGGGATATCTGCATTCCCTCTTCATATGGCCTAGACGTCCACACGAGTAGCATTTCACTGCCTTCAAAGCTTTGGCGCCATCTGGTGGTTCCACTGCACTATGGGATGACGTCTGTGAAGACTCCCCCTTGCCCATGCAGCTAGCACCCCGGCGATCTGCTTCATTTAACACCACGGCAGTAACAAAGTCCACTGTTAGCTGAGCTGTTGGCTGCACAGCAATCTGGGTTGCAACAGACTCCCAACCTGAACCCAAAGATTGTAGTATCATGAAAGAATACACAGCCTCTGGAAAGTTGAGTCCTCTCTGTTGCAGCTCATGTCTCAGATTTTGCATCTCCATCAGATGTAAACGCACATCTCCACCTTCAGCAAGAGCCATATTATGCAGCTTGTTAAAGTAAAACATAGTAGATCCAGCTTCTGTCCTTAAGTGAGCCTCTCTCAAAGAATCCCAAATTTCTCTGGCTGAGGTCTTATCACGCAATAGACAGAGCTCTTCTGGGGATACTATCAATGTAAGTGTTCCCCGTGCTTTGGAATCCTTAACTTTCCATGCATCTGTAACTGGAGCTGGGGGGGTTTCTGTAATGACCTCAAACAAACCCTCTTTCCGCAGAATTGCCTCTGCATACAAAACCCAGTCGGCATAATTTTTCTTATTGAGCTTAGGAATCCCACAAGCATCCTGAAGGGCCATCATGACTCTGGCATTAGCCTTCAGCGTCATATATGCTGCTTTAAATCTTGCTGCGTCACTGCTGCACCTGCTTTATTCCAAAAGCGCACTTAAAAGTTACTTTCGATTTCCCCAGCATAGTAACTTGAGCCTGGGAGCCATTTTCCTATTCCCGGCAAAACGGCTTTAAAAGTTCAAAGTCCAGCCATAAAGCCATTAACTAGAAGCTGGCAGGCTGCCCGGAGCAGTAGCAACATACCTCATCAATCATGTTTATGCGCAGAGCAGATTCCAATCCGATCTGTCCCTCTGCATTCCGATCCTTTGCCGGCACTCCGATTCGACTTCTGGGCCCATAACCACGTGTTGTTAAAGCAGAGTTCCGTGCCCAGCGGAAGGATGAGGAGTACGTGCTGCATACTCTTGGTTGCTTTATTTACAGTTCAAAGCAGTTATATTACAGAAAGACATCTTGCCTCTGCCGGAGCAGAAAAGCATCCTCTCTCCTCGACAGCTTGGAGAGAAACAACACAGTGAAAAAACAGGAAACCAGTGTACGTCACATCCAGTCTCCCTTTCCCGTGAGAAACTCCAACAGTACAGTACAGACTGTGGAATGTAAACACCTGTCTCGTGACAAGCCCTTTCGCTGCACAGTGAAGGAAAACAGAAATCAACAAACAGAAATCAACAGCAATAACCACTTGGAAGCCATTGAAATATTATTCTCTGTGACAGCCACAGTATGTGCAAATTCCAGCCCCCATTGCTGTTTCTACATATTTTAAAGGGGAAAGTGGCTATGTTGATACACACAGGGTTTTTTTTTATCTGGGTCTCCATTTCCAAGTACAAAATGTTGAGTTAAAAGCCACCCTGAAATTAGACTCCCAAGTCATTTGGTGTGTTTTAAAATCACAAGATGAACCAAGTAGATTGAGGAAGCTGTGAGCAAATTTTACTATGTGACAAGGTGCTACACCTTTACCTGAGGTATGGCAACATCCTCCCACACAGAACAATTAAAGCCGCTCTCCAAGGAGTGGTAATTATATGCACAGCTGGCCTCCATCTGCCTCCACCACTGACACCAGTCTCCCTGCCTGCTCACATAGTTGGTAAATGTTAGATGTGCACCATCTCAAGCCTGGACTGAGGGTGCTTCCTGTGAGAGTTTATTGTAGGAGCACAGAGTCCACACAATGGAAATGTCACCCAATTGCCAGCCTCTGTGTACCTGCAGGTATATGTACCTGTGCCATCAATTGCGGATAACACCTCATGCATCTGTCCTGTTGCCCACAAGAACTTATTCAGTAATAAATTTGCTAGTTTTGATGGCGCCACAAACCTGTGTGTGAGAGGAAGTGTCTTGTGGAGTCTCCCACTGTACTTGGGCGAGCTGGGCTTGGCTTTACAGATTACAACAGTGAAATGCATTGCTGACAAATATCCTGTGCTGGTGTGAGATTGCGGAAATACTTTGTGCTGGATTGGTCTGGAAATGCTTTCATGGTTCTTTTTGTCCCCTCCCAGAGGATTTAACCATCAATAAAATCATTTTCCTCTTATCAAGGCTGGAAAAGAAGAAAACAGCTGCAATGTTAGTGGCTAGTGGACCTAGAGGTAAAGACAAAAGTAAGATAGATAGATAGATAGATAGATAGATAGATAGATAGATAGATAGATAGATGATAGATAGATGATAGAGTGGGGCTGGGGTTCAGAGGCCTACATATGCTCAGATCCCATATTCTTCTCACGGCTCCAGGTGCTCACCAAAAACCTGCTCAGTGATTGGGGAACCCTTCAAAATGGCTGCCAATGCAGTGCAAGGGGCTGCAGTCCAAAGGGTGTTTCAGGGCCAGGCTAGGCAGGACACCATTCATACAACTATCAATTGTGTGAAAGGTGATTTGGGAGGCTGGGGACTTCAACCGTGCTGCATTCCTCACACCATACATTTAAAGAACATTGCTTCCCCACCCCCTGAAATCTGGGAACTGCAGTTTACTCCTCACAGAGCTATAATTCCCAGCAACCATAACAAACTACAGTTCCTGGGATTCTTTAGGAGAAACAAAGCGTTTTAAATGTTGGTGTGGATGTGATCCGACTATTGTTATTGGGAGAAAAAAACTCCCATTGCAGTCATTAGAGCTTTCCTCCCAATCCATATATCAGGCAAGCATGGCAGGGAGGTGGGGGGAAACACCCCGATGGCACCTGAGGCTGTCGTAAGTTGCAGCACTTGTGACTTTGATGTTGTAGCACTGTGGCCAAGAGACTGAGCTACGAATCAGGTGGAGCCCCCAATCCAAAGCTCACCTCCGCCATTAACTCAATGGCTTTAGGTAAGAGTCTCTCCCTCTCTCCTTTAGTCCCCCCATTTGCAATATGGGAGAGAATAATCCTGATTTACATGGTTACTGTAAGGTTGACAGTTAGCTAATGCACAGGAAGCACTTCGAAGCACCTGAGAGTGATACCCAAATACAAAATATTATTAAGAGGATGTTGTTCAACCATTGACACTTAAGAGGCAATGCCTCTTAAGATTAGTGCACTCAGATCAAACAGGCGTTTTAGCAAGGGAGATCCTTTCTTAAGAAAGGCAACTCAAAATTTCTTCCTTGTGCCAACTGCATATTGGAAAGAGGCTTTAGGCCTTGCATCAGTACCTAGATCTGTGGGAGGATGTTACTCTGTAGAAGCTTTCTGAAAGAGTCTTAGTATAGAGCCTATTGTGTGACCATTGTAGGGTGAGAATGAACATATCAGTACAGAGAAAAAATTCAGGTTTCAGAGTTTCTAGCAGAAAACCAGCACTCCCCACCCCACCCCCAACCACAGGGCAGACTTCTACTTTAAGGGGGGAATGCAGAAAATCTCATTTTCATCTTTGTGATACTGTTATTGACACTGTGATTGCTGTTATTTCCCAGGTTATATTGCATTCTGGAATATATATGGCCGTGGGAGACTTTTTGCTTATTTCTCTAGTGTAAGTGCTGCTCATTTTCTGGAAAAATGTTTTATATGTTGCTAATTTCCATTTGTAAGGCCTCTGTATGTTTTTATTAGTGCTGTGAGATTCCTAACAGTTTGGAAACAAACAAAATAAGAACTAGTCATAACTGGAAGTGGCACACATTCATTTAGGTTGCAATCCTAAACAGCAAGGCTAGGTAGGTAGTGGTCCTCCAGATGTTGCTAGACCACAACTCCTATCTTTGCAGACCACCGTCCATGCTGGAGTCCAGTAACATCTGGAATGTCATAGGTTCCCTTCCCCTGCTAGCTACACTTACTGGGGGAGTAAGCCCCGTTGCATGCAGTAGGGTCAACTTCTGTGTAAATATGCATAGGATTGCTCTGTGCATTAGGGCTTTGCCTGTATCCTCTTCTGACTTTTCATAGGATGGTAGTCTAAGCATCAAGGTGAACCCAGAGACAGTGCTAGCCCAGGGCATTTTGCGATCAGAGACAAAGGACAAGATGCCACCCTGCTGCTTCCACATACAGAAGCTAGATAGACTGAGAGCTGACTCTCAGTGGTATCCCTCCCTGAGGGCAACAGGTTACTTTAGGAGATACAGAGTATGGGGCATGCACAACCCTATCCCCTCTAACAACCCTGTTTGCATAGCGCAAAACCATGGGTTGGTATTACATTAGAATCAACCCAATATGTAACATAATGTGCAATCAAAATAAAGAGTAAACAATAGCCTATTGATAGTTGGGCTGGATCCATGCATTTCACATGTTTGCTTGACTTAAGGGCAACCTTAAAATGTAGGCACCTCTTGCCTGTGTGTGCCGAAATTGCACTTAAAATCTCACCACATGCACCAACTGAAATGCAAAACTAATCATTCACCAAAAGTGACACAAGTAACGAAGTGCTCCTTAGAGTGCAAAGAAGCTTCAATCCAACACACCCTTCTAGGCAGGGCAGGGAGTGAGTTCCACTGAACTCGGCTGAATTTATTTCTGAGAACCTCATCACAGAATTATGCTGTTAGTCCTCCCTCTTGAGAGTAAAAATAAAATAACAACTTTAGTATTGAAGCTTCTGCAATCTAGCACACACAATTGTTGTTTATTTTATTTATTTTTCCTTGCTTGCAGTCAAGAGAGAGATCCACAGTCAGTGACGTGGCAGTTGATGACAAGGACTTCCTCTTGTTTGCAGGAGACCAACTGGGCTTTCTCTATGTCTGGAACATTGCAGAATATGCCATTAATGGCCCAGAAGCCAAGCCACCAGTTTGTGAGAGAAACATTTTTATTCAAAACCCAAATGTTTCATATTTGCTCCCAAGTGTACAGTATGTCCTTACCTTAGTCTCCCCTCCTTCTTTTTTTCATTTAGTACTTCACAGCTGGAACACTCACAACTGCAGCATAACCAGGTAAGATACGCTGAGGAACACAAGGCCCTTGAGGAAAGATTAGGAGCGGGTGAATCCATTGGGGACAAGCTCCCTTTACTTACGTCTTAGGCCCCCTTCTCATGGTACACTGGTGGTGGCAGTGTAGCTCTTTTGCCTGCACTGCCTGCTTGGGTAAGAAAGCACAGATCCTGTAGAAGAGCAATGGGGAGCTGGATTCAGACAGTGGATTGGGTGCTTATCTCCCTCCCCCCATCCCAATGGGCCAACTTTGAAAGGCACATGACACCACAATGTCATTAGGTGACTGTTTTTCCCTAGCACCATGCAGGGTGCCTTGCAAGCCACAACTATCAGCACTGTGCTTTGCAAGTCCTGAGCATCAGCCGGTTGTCTACGCTGGCAAAGTACTGTGTATGGCACTATGTCCAGGGCTTTGTACAAACCCCCTTTTGGCTCAGCTGCGTCTTTATTTGCCCCACACGTGACATCATATACGCTGTCGGATGTTGGGCATGTGGGTATGGCTTGGCATTGAGGAGTTCTATGAGTATTGCCATTCTAGCTGTGGAAAGAACTTGAGAAACAAGATGTTTAAGAGAGTAAGGAAATTCCGCAGCAGTGCCTATTTTCAGAGCAGTTGTCAATATAACAAACTAAACCCTTTTTCTTTTTCCAATGGAGTAGCATCAGCCTTATGAATGAGCACCAGCTTCTCCTCACTACTTCTTTAGACTGTAATGCAAAGTTGTGGAGCCTAAAAGGGGAATATATAGGTAAGATTTAATTTTAGATGGTAATACATATACATTATTACACACTACTCCAATCTCCCAGCAGTGTGAGATTCCAGGTGCTTACCCAGGGTTCATGTTTCCTTTTGGTAATGAGGTACAGTGGAAGCTGTGGTCTCTTTGATATATGGTTTATTTACACATATATATAACTTAAGCCTACAGTGGAGGGGTTCACAGCATCAACAACCCAAGAGTATTGTTTCCTCCATAGCAGCAGCCTTGAATTCAAACAGAAATCAAACATCGTGCTGTGCCTTTCTGGCTTTCCGCTTTCCTTCTAGATCACAACATTACCAAACTCAACTCTAAACTCTGGCTTTTGGCGTTCTCACTATCTGTGAGATGAGGGAGGGGCCCTACCTATTTGCTGTATTGCACAGAGCCCCCTTAATCCTATGTTCTCTTAATGGCCCATCACCCAGGCAATTACCTCATCACGAAGCTAGCCTGGCTTACATTTTAACACCTGTTGGACCCAGGAATAAGGTGTTGCACGCACAAACTGATAACTATACACACTGCATGATCTGTCTGCAACCCACATACCCTGATCCTGTTTTTGCCACATCAAACTTTCTCTGATTGCATCTGGAATGGAACCATCACCAATGCATTGTCAAAGAACAGAAGTCTATCAATTGCTACTAACCATGATGGCTATTGCTTGTCCTCTACAGTTGAGGCAGTAATGCTTTTGCACATGTCTCTGGAAGGCATAGGGCTGGAGATTGCTCTTGTGCTTGGGTCCGGCTTGCTGGTCTCCCACAAGCATGCTCATAGGTGTCCACTGTGAGAGCAGGATGCTGGTCTAGGTGGGCGATCCTGCAAGCTCTCATTATGTTCTTATGTGGTTGTTCATTCCCTAGTACTGTAACAGTGGTTTTGGTTTTTTGAAAGCTTTATTTTGGGTTGTATCCAATCAAGTTATTCAGTTAGCAGGTCTTCCACCTGCACAATGGGATTTATGGGATTTCCTCTTCCTTTACTCTCCTGTTGTCCTCCCAAATCTGCCCTGTGGTTTTCTCCAACCCTTTGGAGCAGATTGGTTGGGGGAGTCAGGGAGCAGAAATTTCATTGCTCAGGCAGATGTTTTTATCTAACAGGACAACTTGGTTGGATATAGTCCTTTGTCTACATGCAAGTAAAAATTGAATATATGCATAACAGAGAAGATTCTGAGGTTGTCAAGTATAGCATTTTAAAGTAACTTTACTTTTTTTTTAAAAAAAGGTACATTTGGTCAAAGAGAACCATGGAACATAAAAGAGAAGTCATCTTGGGGACTATCAGAATCCAACCCAAGTTCAGAAACTACCTCTGACTCTTTTGGACAGGAATCTACAAGAACCTTTGACACACAGAAGAAATCCAACATGGATGCTGAGGTAGGAATATTATCATCACTGGGCAGTATTTGAGTTTTATTTAGAGCAGACACATTGAAATTAATGAACATGACTAAGTTAGGTCCATTAATTTCAAAAGGTCCACTATGTTTAAAAATTATGGTAGCTGAGTATATCCCATTGTCTTGTCTTTACATTAGCATTTGGCTTCATTACCATCTAGCTCCTGTCCCCAAGCCAGGTATACTATATTCCTGATAAGGATAGCATTTCATGTATCTGATGAAGTGGCCTGCAGCCCATGAAATACTCAGCAGTATACTCCCCATTCCCAAGCTCAATATCTCTTGAGATGTGAAACTACATAGCTTTTTCAATCTGGGCAGATCTGCGATTTTTGTAAGTCTCTGATAAGTATAATGAAAAATATGAAGAATCAGAAAATGGGATAAAATTTAATGTAGTGTTCATTGAGTACTGTATTGGTCCTCTGCCTTCTTCTCAGCTCTTTTTATGGAAATGAATGCTTTATGCCTGCTTGACACGTGGAGGGACTGGAAAACAGCATGATTTTCAGAATATATATATATATTTAAAAATTATTATGTTGGCTTATCCTGGTTTTGCTACTTTTTTTGCCTGCTCCAGCAGCTTCTAGCTATTTGTAACAAAATAAAAATAAAAAGTAAATTTGATTTGAAATTGTCTAAAAAACCCTGTTCTTTTAATATACCAAACATAATGGCTAAACACATTATACACAATACTTTGTTACTTTCAGAACCAAAAAATAACATTTGATCTGTAATATATGCTTTATAGAAAGTATTTTAATACCTTGCAACAATTTTATTACCCTTTCTCAGTCCTACTGCTAATATCACCCTTTGCTTTGAAGCTAAAATTATACAGCACAATTGTGTCACCAACTCACCCCACAAGCCCTTTCTTCCTTCTGGGAAAGCCTTGTAATTATAGTTGATGTTTCACCAAAAACCTTTATCTGGGAAATCATTGCTCCCTGTGTACTTTGAGGGCACTTCTCTGCCCAGCCTAAATGATTGGTATGTTATCCCATAGATAACTTGGGACACTTCAAAGATGGTAATAGACGATGAACTTGCTGAAGAATTGAAGCAAAGGCAGATAGACAGACTACATAGGTGTGTACAACTTGAATTTAAATCCTCTTTATTCACCGACAACATACTGGCCCATACTAGGTTAGCTTAACAGATATGCGAGTCTTGCATGGCGTAATAGAATTGACACAGGACAACTGAAAATTATATTTTGTTGACAGACGAGTCCATACTCAAGTGCGCAGTCTGTGTGTTTGATACAGTAGCAACATGTATTTCAAAAAACTGCTTTTTGCATCTACCATTCCCTTTGTGTGCCTTGTTAGTAGTTTCCCAGAAATTATTGAGTGTGATCTGCAGACTCCTGGCTATCCATATAGTCTATTCTCTCCCCATTCCCTCATCTAATTTCCCAAATTCAAGGAAGAAGTCTTAATTTTGTATCATTTGGAAAAGTATCCTTCTTACAACTACTAGCCAGAAAGAAAACAGCACACCATTTATCTTTCAGATCAAAGCAGTTCCAGTGGAAACCTATTCAACATGATGCAAACCAAATGAATTCTTACCACTCTCTTCCACTGTGTGAGTTGGCCGACACACAGCTTGCCTTCCACAAACCAAATCTAGCAGCAGAACTTGATGACCCATTTCTGTTGGAAATTTAACAGCTTCTTGGACAGGCTGCAGGGCAGAGGCCGCCTTTAAGCAACCAAGCAACTTTTCTCAAATGTATGATGTGTAAAATGCAAGCAGAATTTATAAAGTGTGCTGATGTGATTTTTTTCTGACCAAAGAGATCAGTCCTCTTCGTGGACATTAATCCCATTGGTTAGGACGATTATTGTATTACAGTCGCAAATTAAGCTGAAACTAGTGGCAATAAAAAAGTCTCAGGGGAACATCACTTCTGGTTCAAGAAGTAGATTTAAATATTTATTATAAATTTTTACACACAATCTCTGGTAAATCAGTGTTGCCACTTGGAAATCAACTGACATATTCATCCATTTGTGCATGATGTCACTATGAAGGATTCCATCCCTTTACATATAAACACTTTGCATACTTAAACATTGCTATAAGGTTATTCAAGCTGAACACACTCCTGTCCCATGGAGACACATTTACATAAGAAAACACTTGCTAAATATAAAATGTCTGTAGAACCCTGGCCATGGCAGCTGATTGACTTTAGCTTCAGCTTCCGTTATGGTGAACTGATTTCCCCAATTCACACCTTCCTTTTTCTGTGTCTTGAGGTACGTGCCTGTTATGAGAAAACTAAATGGAGTCACCTTGCAGCTTACAAGAATTGTACCATTTTGCTATTCACAAGTTTATCCTAACAAAATAGCAAATGGTGTTTTTTTTTTTAATTGGACAACACAACTTAGCAAGCTTTTGTCCTCCTCATACATACTAATTTAATATATTCACAGGAATCTATTCCAAATTCCAAACTGTGGAAATGAATTTGAAATTGCAAAGATCATTCTTCATAATGATTTTACACTTCTGACTTGAACTTGCTAGCTGGCAGCCTTGGGTATTCTAACTGCTGCTTAAAGTAGCTCTTCTGAAGCAAGGCTGGAAATAAACCTTAGGTTTTGGAACCTTAGGTATCTCTCTGTGTGTATTGTGCCTGTGTGCAAGAAAGGAAGATAGCAGGAAAGTTTCCACTTATACAGAAAGGCAACTCAAAAAACGACAACATTTGTCTGTAGGATAACTGCTCTGTAGAGAAGCTTGTACTGTGAATTGTGGCCTATTAATCTACTGATTTTTGTAAGATACCTACTTCCATTAAGTAGCAATCAGGAATTAAAATGGAGTGGGGGTTTAGATGAAAAAATTGTGAAAATAGATGAAATTGCAGTCAAATAGAGCTGTATTCCCAAGACTTGGCTATGTCACACACCCTCTTCTCTGATGTGACAGGAAGCGAAGCCTTCTCTTCCTGTTCTCTCTGATCAAGAACAAGCTTAGAGCACGCGTTTGAAGTTTTCATTCTGTATATTCTGCCTTCTCCTTGTTGCTTGGATAAATGCATGAATCTGACTTTTGGAACATTTTGTAAGTAAAGCTTTTTAAACTAACAGTGTGTGGTTTGTTCATTGCCAGAGGGGTAAAAAGAGAGGAGTGATGTATGCAACTAAATGGGTTATGAAAAGGGTTTAATAGCCTATATTCCCATGCTATAGTGCTGCTTGACTTTTGAGAGTTTAAACTCTGCTACTGGGGGCTCTCTCCTGCTGGAGAGTTCCTTCAGCCCTGCATTTTGAATCCAGGCACCCAGCCGATTCTTTTATTCATATTCCCCCAAGGATTCATACCCCCGCCCCCAAAATTAGTACCAAGGCCCGCACTCCGACTCAGTTAAATAAATGCCTATAATTAAATTGTAGCCAATTTAAAATCACACGAAATCTAAGTGAGAAACAAGCCGCTTAAAACAGGAATAGGCAAACTCTGCCCCTCCAGATGTTTGGGACTACAATTCCCATCATCCCTAGCTAACAGGAACATGGGTTAGGGATGATGGGAATTGTAGTCCCCAACATCTGGAGGGACAGAGTTTGCCTATGCCTGGCTTAAATCATGGCTGGGTAATCCATGGCCCTTCAGATGTTTGGGACTACAACTCCCATCATCCCTGATTTAAATGGTGGGTTCCATTTTTTTTGAGGTAAGGGCCATGGAAGATGAAGGAATAACCAGTTAACGTGAGCAGGCATCAATGCAGAAGGGCATGACATATGGAGTGAAATTATAATTCCTGATGATTCTAAACAGGTTCAAGAAAATAATCTGATGCATTCCAGTAATACTGGCCAAGACTTATGGGCTACTGTTTTATAGACAAGTGTGGGTGGGTGGCATGACTATGAATAATGAATCTATAAAACTATAATTACTGGTGTTAGTTGGAGATATAGTTCCAAAAGGATTCAAGTAGTACCTACTCTTGAAAATAGGAACTGAGCAAAAGCAGATAGTACCACTAATTTGCTGTTATGAGATAAGAGATAATTCATGCATATAAGCAACTGGGGGAGTAAAACAAAGTTGCTAATTAATTTTTCCCTATCACTCATGTTCAACATCATCCACAACCAGAAGTGGGAAGAAAGTAGACAGGAGGGAAAAAAGCAGACTATGCAAAACTGCTCAGTCTGCCTTCCTGATATTCACTAAGCACTTTCCTCATGTGTTTTTCATTCTCAGTAGCATGCAAATACCCCATCCCAGACACATTTAACTACACTAACATACTGATAAATCTACTGAAGTCACAATGAACCACAGGAACATGATGGGGAAGAAATTTAATTTATCTCAGACGCAAGGCACTATCCTCTATTAAGCCTAAACTGGAGAGGCCAAATCCATTATTAATGTTTTAAGAAGATACTTAGCTCTACAGGTCATGTGATACTGTGCCTCATGAGTTCTAGCACCAGTTGGCATACCATTGTGACTTAGGGTACATACTGTATCATTCAGTCCATGGTCTAGTATATTAACTTTTAAAACGTACTTTAAAATTACTCAAAATGCTAAACATAAGCCAAAAGTATGAACAGTACTTTCGTTACATATAGTCTGCAACTTAGAAATAATGTTCACTCAGAAACAGAAAGGTGTATAAAGCTAAACCCATGCCGTAAAATGTAAACAGATGAATTGAAAAATCTAGCATTTCTATCCCAAAAAGAACGAGTCCATGTTCACCAAGAAGCTTTACATATATATCACACTTTAATAGGCTGATTTTGATTTAACAGCTTCCCCTGCAAAGCACTCAAGCTACTTGGAAGAAAAAGTATGGAAAAGTGAAGAAAACCCCTGGAAGACCAGCTTAGAAACTTTTTGAATGAATTCTGGGCAAACTCCATATGCCTACACTGCTGGATTACTATTAATACAAACAAGGTTCCATCTTTGTACCATTTCATTAAGGGAATATTTTTCTGCAACAAATCAAGGGATAAAGAACAATTGCAAAAGTGTACAACCTCCTGTCTCATCTGAGCAACATTTCCTTAAATAATTTGGTGGGAACCATGCTTCATCCCTGAAGATATGAGCAGGGGGTTTCTAATGCTGTAACAGACCTTTCTTTTCTGCCATACTTTTCCACATCAATATTCTAGCTTGGACATTTTATACACAGCTCTCTGTAACCAATAATCACTTTAGTATCCAGAATTCATTTCTTTAGAGTAAGTCATTATGAAGTCCGTGTGACGTACCAGAAGCTGAATTCAGAATATGCTTGAATATGCACATGAAGAGTTTACCTCACACTGAAGCTGCTGGAAGTCTGAAAGGAATGGTCTCATCCCATAAATGCCTGTGCTAAATGGACTGCAAGGATATCACTAGTTCCACATATAAGAGAAAAATACAGGTCAAAAGAATGTAGCAAAATTGCATAATCCATTATCCTAGGTATTGGTCATAAAAACAGTAATCGGCTGCTTATCTGTGATTTGACTTCCTTTGGGTTATCTATCAAACACTGTAAAATTGGGTTATGCTCCACTGGTATCATAAGACAGACTTATGGCAGGTGCAAATAGGAGACAGTGACTCCTAACCCCTCCCAATAAAGCAGGCTTCCAAGTACCCACCAGTGTACAAAGCCTAACACAATAAATTAAATTCTTCCCTTCACACTTTTTTAAAAAAAACCAAGCATTTTATCTAGCTGGCAGATTGGCATAAAACGGGGTAAGCACTAAGTTTTCTGCAAGCATCTCTTGGCAAGGAGGTAGGAAATCCACTACAGACCCAAGTTCAAGAAAGGATCCTGATCCATGGAAGACTGAATACTGAATGACCCGTCTTCTTCTCCCACCCAACCCCATTTATTATTCAGTAACAATGTCTTGAAAGATAGAATCCACAATTGCCCTTAAATGTTGAGTAATTTCAACTGGCTTCTTCCAGTTGACAAGGAATTCCACTTGCATGAGCTCTTGTTATCGGGGACAAAGAGAAAACATCTGCACCACTCATTATTAAGATGGTAGTAGCTGGATTAGTTTGCTGAGGCATCTGAAAGGGGTGTGGTACACTTGGGTGCTAAGCCTCCTCACTGTACTCAGTAAATCTTAAGAACGTTTAGAACAAGCAAACAAAAAAACCCCTTTTCTTGCATTGTTCTGGTACCTCTAAACAGACCAGATGAAGATCTCTGTTATTCACCGTCCTGTTTCACAGCCATCCCAAAATCAACCTATTGGTGTGAAAGTTGCAGAAAGGAGTGTACAAGAAAGCTAGGATACCACACATTCAACCTCACGGTCCCAAGGGAAGATCAGAAAATGGCTTAAGCAGCAACATATCCTTCTTTCTGCCCTGAAGAAAGCTGGTTAAAAGCCTGAAAAATGAAGTCCAGTACAGGAATGTCTGGTAAAGTCAACCCAAGTCAAAGCCTCAGAAAAAACCTGTGAAATCCTGGACAGAGAACTTTGATAGAATTCCAAAAGGGCCTCTTTTTTGTGAAGTCTGCCTATCACCCTGCAATCACTTTGGATTAGTACCACAGAAACCCTAGAGAATGGTAAAACATTTAGTAACATTATGGAGATATTGTACATTGCACAACTAAAAGAAATTCTGCCTACAATACTCACTAATCTGTTAAAATCTGAGATTTGGGGAAAAATACAAAACAGAGTGGAGAACCTTCCTGCATGGAACCTGGTGCACAAAAAACTGTAAGAAATGACTGAATAACCTGAAACAAACTGTAATAGAACTTGCATAGTAGTTGTGGAAAAAGAGAAGCAAAACTCTGCTAATGTAACAAAGGCAACATATTTAAGCCAAAAACTGGGTTACTCATGAAGGATGTCTGTTCATTACGAGTTCTTTTGACCCCAATTTGCTCATATTTCAAGGTAGTTGATTTATTATCTCCTTTGATTAATTTTTAGGCTTAAAACTGTAATTGTAGAATCAAGTTGAAAGTAATGCAAATTTGGAACATTAGTTGCATGAATGTATCTTTGGGCTGAGTTTTTTATGGATGCCAAGGGATGCTTGGGACCATTGCTGACAGATTTTGTGACTTTTGTTGTGTTCCTTTTCTAAACACAGAAACAAAAATAGAAGATAATTTGGTCAAGAGAAATGGTAGAAGTATTTCAGTAAGGAACACTGACAGAGATCAATTACCAGTTAATGTGTGTGTATTTTCCACTTTTAATTCTGAGGAGGACATATTTAAAGAACATGCATAGGCAGCATTCAAAAGTTAAGCTAAATTAGCAAGTCTGGAGGTAATTAAGAGAAATGAAAACATGAGTGAGTCCCCAGTTATGGCCTTCAAACTTTCACTAACGTTTCATACTATTACAACTTTAAACAGTGTCCTCAGCATCAACACAGAATATGATATATAGGACTGTGTGTACACGGAGACCATGAGCTTTATTTTGAGTCATGTTGCTAAAGCTTATGACAAAGAATGCTGCTGGTATGAGCTCCTTTCAAGCCTTGGATGTTTTGTCTACAAGGTTCTTACAGTTTTCATGGTACATCAACAAGATTAACTAATTTGCCAGCTAACCTCTATTTTAATATTTAAATTAGAACAGTACAACAACTAGAAAAAGGTCAGTGCTTCAAGTGGCAATATTTAAGCCACATCAAATCCAATATCTTCCAAAATAAAGATGCAGAGATCTAGACTTCAGCATCAGTAGTGCAATACAGTGGCCTTTCCTGAATAAAGGAGCAGAGGCTTACCCACAATAAAAGCTTTAAATAAGGTAGATTGTTGTCATTTATATAGCAATTCTGCCTATTTGATATAAAATATATTGGGAAAGCTTAAACTGACTTTTACAATCTACATTCAACTAACGCTCCACATAAGCGGTATCATGGAATGAACAATGGGAATGCACTCAAATAGAAAAACACTTTCAAACCTACTGCAAAGAACAAAGGACAGAAAGTTGACTAACTGAACATCTGTAGTGTGAATCAGACATAAAAGAAAGATGGACCCTCTGATTACTTGCACTGTTTTTAATGGACTGAAAGAAATGCAAAACTTAGTCCACATCCATTTCTTCAGATGATTTAGGCTGCTGGCAACTGTCCTCTGATTTTGTGTCAGCACCACTCTGTCCATTCATTGGTCCATTGTGTTCACTAGATTTTGACTGATCTTCAGACAGTGGCTCTGCCTTGGGCTTAGGCTTGTAAATAATAGGGTTACATAAACTGTCCAGTTCCTGTTATTAAAATGAAGAGGGGGAAAATATGGTAAGCTGGCAAAAAATACGAATGTAATGGATTATGATGAGGTATACCTGGGGGTAATTATTTCACTAAAGATTTGCCCATGACTGAAACATTCTGGTATTAAGCAACTGTTTACAAATCAGCTTGAAGAGCCTTCAGATAATGGAAACTGCTACAAATCTTGTTAGCTACATTATTATCTGCTCCAATTGTTGAATCATCAAGCTTTCTGCAACGTATGCTAAATGGCACACATAGGAAATTGCTTCTTGCTTATCCAGAGACAGAAATTATCCATTGCTAGTCAAAATCTGTTTATTGCTTTGAACATTTTCAATCAATCTAAATTGTTGCCAAATATCAGAACACAGGGTTTTCAAAACAGATATATGGTTTTACCTGCAATATATGCAGGCATGCGCACAGACATACACAAAAACACCTATATACCCTTTATGCACATTTAGTGTAAGAAAAACAACAGATGCTCCTTCCATTGATGAAGTGAAACTTTAAGATCCAGGCCAAATCCTTCTGCATCAATCAGAGCGTTAGCTGATTTTTGGTGTCACCATACTGAGACACTGTGATTCAAAGCCCTGTGTCTACAGATGGGTCACATTAACAGTTATGGTAGATGGAGCTCACCATGTATAGATGCTAAAGAGTAACTGTACTACTGCTATCCTTTTTATTAACTTTAACAGAAATGTTTGTTATCCCCTTCTATTACTTGGAATTTATTAATTTATTAATTTATTTATCCATATTTATATTAATCCCATTTCATTCACAGAAATTTCACATTTACCTTAGATTTCGCTGTTATTTCTGCCACTTTCACAACAGGATCCTGGGTGAGACTCAGCCTGTTCTGTGCATTCATTTTTGAGTTCAACCAATTCATTGCTTCACTGGTATACTTTTCAACTTTTTCCATATCAACAGGATCAATGTGATCGTATTTTTCATCCTAGAGGAGAAAAAAATATTGTAATTATTAATAAGTTATTTAAATTCAGAAAGGTAATACATACGCTCATTTCTGAAGTCATTCCAGACTATTATTAAGGAAGCATAACTATGGTTAAGTATGATGTGTGAACTGATAAATCATGATTTGCTATCAGCAAGCAAATCAGAAAAATCAGAATACCATATTCATGGGCCACATCCAATCTATGAGCCAGGAGTTCTGCATCTCTTTTCTATGCTACGGTCTTTTCCAAACAGCATAATTTTGCAAACTTGAGTAATTATCTATTAAAAGGAACTCTAAGTTTGGAAATACAATTTGTGAAAAGTCACTCCACCTGATTTACTGATGGATAAACAAAGCTTAGACATAAAATATATTATCAATTGTTACATACCACAGAAGAAATGTTTAATTGTGAATATAGTATGTTAAGGTTATGAAAGAAAAAAAATCAAGACACAACAAGATGAAAAAGAAGACATATTTGTTTCTGTTTAAAGGAGACACATTTTACCCTCTTTCAAAAGATTTTGTTGACAAATAATTTGTAGATTAGGTAAGTTATACAGGAGTTCAATACAATACTATTAAAACTACCCTGTAAATCTTATGGACCTACCTTATTTTTGTATCCTTCTACAGCTTTCATAAGCAGCTGGAGTTTCTTTCCCAAATCATTTAATGCTTTAGGCCTCTCTTCATGTTCCATGTATCTATCATGAATAGGACCGCCAAATTTCTACAACAGAAGAAGCAGAAGTTGAGATATTTAAAAATTATCCCCTAAAAACTGGAGAAAGCATGAATAAAGGTAGCATATTTTTGGAACTATTAAGCAGAATTCCTTGTAAACCTACAGGAAAAAAGAATGGCAATCTGGGGAAGCAAATGAACTAGTTACTTTGCTGAGGAAACAGAAAAATGGCTCACATGCCAGCATTAGCAAGTCTCTCTTCTCTAGTGTATTTAGAATCAAAGGGTTGAATCCAGAGTTGCAGAGCCAAGCTCTACAACCTGACTGCTCTTGTGGGTGGAAGGGGATATGCTATTTCCCTCCACAATCTGCTCCAGAGTTCAAGGCCCTCTCAAACAGCACAGGAGGTGCAAACCCCTCCCTACTGCTTGCAGGAGTGCCTAGTAGAGTGGGAGCCTCTGCTGGATCAGACTCACTTCTGTGAACAAGAGGCAGCTTTCTGTTCCTAGAACAGCAGGTCTGGAACCAATTCATGAAGTTAGAGACCATCAAACTCCAGCTAATGCTTGATACAAGAAATCCAGAGCTAGTATATCCCCAACTATAATTTCATCTTACCAACCTTGGTTTGGAAGTGTATGAGACAAATGAAGGGAAAATGAAATTAATCATCAACAAGTTGCTGTGACACACATTATCAGCACCACAGATGAGAAAGTCTTGCTCAGTGAGGGAGTAATACAAGTCCTGCCTAGGTGAAGGCATAGCTGGACAGAACTTGAAAGGGGGCATTTTCTCTTGCTGCACTGAGATTATGGAACATCTTGCATTGTAAAGTGCAGCTGGTCTCCTCTCTCAATGTTTTTCACTGGTCCTTGAAGATAATTTTATTTTGGAAGGCTATTATTTTAGGAGGCAAATGAAAACTCAGTTTCAATGTCATGGTAAACCATAAGCCACCTTATCAGAGCCACTCTGCTCCTTTCCTGGTGCAGGAGAAACAACCACTGGTTTAGCATTATGTCCACACTGGGAATCAAGGCTTGTTTCAGTCCAAGCAAATCATGATCTCTAGCCAAGGTTTTTTGGGGGCTGGTAGGGAGACTTGCAAATAACTTTGTGCCTCTGGTCCCCTGGTTCTTCTTGCATCTTCTACCAGGAGTCACAACAAACAACAGGCTGGGTGTAAGCCTCAACCCATGAAGGACTAACTACCTGATTGTTTTTTTAAATAATTTTAATTTTATAGTCAGTCACCATAAGGTACTTGGGTTGGCAGGAAGGTATAATATATTTTTCTACAAGTGTACAGGTTGAAGGCTTAGTTTTTTTACTGGGAGGTATGCGAAAGAAAATGCTGATATCAGTACTCAAAGTCCGTATGAAGCTATGGTACTTGCAACTACTCCATTTAATCAACTTTAATTAATGCTCTTGTGACATCTTGAATCTCTTGCTGTCTCTGGTCAAATTTCAGTGGCTTTAAGACAGCAAAGCTACTAGTCCACATATCTACGACATTCAATTATTACACTTCTTAAAATACAGGTCTTACTTTCATTTCCTGAAGTTTTTCCACATATACATGTTTTGGTTGGTCTTCTCCATCTTCATAAAGCCAGTTTTCTGTGTCCTCCAACATTAAAGTTATCTTTCTTGAATCCTAGAAAAAGCAGTACAAAAAGCCTTGCCATTTTGAATGAGTGAAAACAGAAGCTGTCTGTGTAAGAATGCATTCAGCTACAAACACTTATATCCAATACTGACACTGTAACAATAATGTGTTATAGGAAATTGAGTTTTACAGAATTTTACAGAAAAGGGGGAAATAGTTTCAGCGCTTCAGCTATAATGGTATTAAAAACTAAACTGGAATGCTAACTGGGTCCCATGCATTATGCTAAGGTATAGAAACAGCTAGTAGAAATTGAGTTTTGTTACAATTATTCCAAGGGTATCGTGTTCTTGCTTTACCCCTCATAATTTCTGCATAAACATTTAACAATCTGAGTGACTCAGCCACAGCCTGAATGACAGGACAAGGTAAAGCTAAGTAAATTAAGTCTAATGGTTAATTAGTCAAGCAATGCATGAAGGCTATAATTCCATTTAAGCTTCTCTCTGAAATACCCTGCTAATTTATTTTAGTGTTGCTGTAGTTAAAATATAGTACATTTAAATCTATAGTCATGCAGAAAGCCACACTAATTTATTTTTCCCTATTCCAATATATATTCATCAAGTGATTTGTGACAAATGTAGCAATAGGAAATGCAGGAAAGTCAACAAAATATGGGGGGGGGGGGAATGAAATTCTGAAGCTGTAGCTGAAATGCATATAGCTCAGAAATGATTTTAAATTGATAGGATTGAAAGTTAAAAGCACACCCATATATTTTGAGCTTGTATGTTATTGTAAAGGAACTGGAAGCGAAAATGACATGTGGCTTTTCTCTAAAAATGAAAGATACGTTTATTGATTCTTTATTACTTCACACTTTCCCTCATATTTCAAAAAGGAACATTTATGTTTTAGGTAATATGCAAATGTATTTACACTGAATCAATACATCAAATTATCTTTCTTTTAACTAATTACTGTAGTCAACTAAAAAATCAGTTTCTGCTACTCTAAAGTATGCCATGTTAACTTTAGAATATGCTGTACAAATATTGAAAGTTTTTCTCCAATAGTCCACCAAGTATTTGATCTGAAATATTTGATTGACGTTTCTTCCTAAAGCATACTTCGTATGACTTAAATGTTATATTCAAATTCAATGTTTTACCTGGAAATGATTATTAGAATATTTGTATATATTAATGTTTGTATATATTTTATGACATGATGTGATAATAGGAACTTCCCTTACATTACTTAGAATATAAGAAAAAACTGAAAGCAGTGAAAACAATAAACATACATGCTTCAGCATGCATAGGAATCTGGGTACGGTTCCTGTTAAAATTACAAATTTCATTTGCCTGCTATTTTATTCATTCAAGTTGCCCTGTTTGGTTAGCATTGTGTATATTCATTATGTTACTACTTTTATGCAAAATGGATTTCTCAAAACATAAAGTCTTGTAACAGTGGGAATTTTTAATATTCTAATATAATATAACTCCAAAATCAATTTTAAGAATTAACTTATGGGACCAGTTTAAACATTACAATCCTGTATTAGAACTTCAAAAATGCAAGTAAAATGCTGATTTAAAGAGGTGAAGGCAAAGATCTTCAAGAGCTCTGCAAGACCTATGTCAGACTAATCGCCAGAACTCTCCAATGTGACAAAGACTTATGCCTTCAAAAAATTTCATTTTGTTATATGTGCTGTTTAATGAAAATACAGTAGGGTGAATTCAATGCTATAGTGCAGCTGTGATTTAAGGCACACTGCACTTTTCGGACATCAGCTACCCTCCTTTTCTTTCAGTATGATTTGCCAATTAAACAGATTCCTCATGTTATAAATACACAATAATTCTTACATCTTCAGTGATGAATTTTTCATAGACACCACAGAGCTTGTCTCTTAGATCATACACATACTCTTCAACAGCATTTTTGGCATCATTTTTCTCCTTCTCCAGCTTGTCTTGCATTACCATCTTCCCCTGTAAGAAAATTTTAAGTCATTTTAAATCTTGACAAGTACAGAGATGTTATTTTTTTCAGATATATTTTTGGGAATCTTCCACAACAAACCTCTTCAGACTCTGGAATCTGTTGAACTGAACCAACCACAGTGTCATGTACTCTAAACTTGGTAAACTTATGAATAAAAAAAAATACAATATTCCATCACTTAACTGCAATAGATTTACTATTATAACTCAGTTTCTTCTAATTATTTTATTTAATCTAGAATTGAGACATCTGCTGTACAGACATGGAATAACTCTGTATCCTTACCTCATTTTCAATGTAGCAGTTAATAACGTCCTGTCCCACCTGTCTGTATAGGTTAACCTGGATAGGTAGATCAATACTCTTGATCTTTGCTTTAGTTTTGCCAGACTGAGCTGTGTCAATCTTGTCTCCTGAAGCAGTCTGCAGAATTACACATTGAAATATATGTCAACATTCAGAATATTTGAACCCAGTGTACAAAAATGTGTCATATAAAGATTTGACACAATACAATTTTAAGATGAAAGATCCACAGAAGGATAATATTACTGTTTAGCATCTGCAGATGCTGCAGGATTTTTTGGATGACACTTAAGTCAAGCAAGGAAGCTAGTTCAAGCAATGCTTAAATAGAAAATCCTCTTAGAAGCGCTTTAGATTAACAACCAAAGAAGAGCTACTGCATCAGTTTCTATTGAGGGTGTGTAAGGCTATCTTAATTCTCTGTGTCACAGGATGCATTTGAAGCCCATTAGCGCATGAATGAGTGTTTAATGCCTAGATAGCAAAACTCATGGCTATATTTAAGTAAGTTATTGCGGACTGATCACACAATAGTACAAGGGTATTTTCCCATCAACTTCTTAGCAGTTTTGGACAAGAGCCATTCCTATTCTAAGATTTGAGGTCCTCAAACTTATCTTTGCTATTTCATACTGACCTTTCCTTCACAGCTTATATGATCAACTTCCTCGTCGCCTTGATTATGCTGCTCATGTTGGTTCTTGTGATTGCCATCATCTTGATCAACCTGCATTTTAGCCTATAAAAAAGAAAAGTTTTACCTCCACACTAAACTTTACAGGAAGGTGTACTCTAGTCATCTACATAGAAGCTTTGTGCAATCAGACAAGATGTATCAGTAAAAAAAGCACTTTACTTAACTAGTGCTTGTTTACTTGAAGCACATAACTGTCACTCTTAGCATAATGTTTAAGGCTTCTCAAGCCTTGTTTCCTTCAACATGATAAAGGCAAGGAAAACATATTCTAGATCATGAAATTCTAAATGGTGGCAATTAGATTACTCCCACAATACTGGAAAACAAATGAAAGACGACAAGAGGATGGAGTTGATTAACCCCAAATGAAGACAAAACTTTTCAGAACTATGGGTCCTGAATCCTTTCATATTCTATTAGATTCTGGTCGTTGCTCAGTGGGGTTTAACACACTAACTAGCAGGGCCACCACTGCATCTGCATTGCTGGATGTGACAGAAGAAGGGGACAGGTGGATCTCTGTATAAATCTTGAGATGATGAGGCAATCTGGTCTGGATTGAGCCTGATGCAGCCACATGACAGGAGTGGAACCAGCCTGGAAACCAATGAATCCCAGGCCAACTCAGTCCCCTCCCATTTCAGGGCTTTCTGCTGGTTTCTGCCTGGCCATTTGGCACCTTCACCCAATCCAACTTCTTTCTCCTCTCCAAGGCCAGTGTAAAGAGGTTTAAACTGCTCTGCCAAATGCCTATCTATCTTATAAATACAACATTAGTGACAGTTTAGAAGTAATCTGATTTTTTTGACATACACTGTCACAATATATCAAAGAAGCCCAAAAATATAATATAGAAAAAAACAGCATTGCAACTAGGGACTTCCTCTAGCTTACAAAAATAAAAAGCTGAGTAGAAAAATGGGAAGATTTAAACTCAGCTATAGTGGTAAGCAGGAGTACAGCAAGAAACAGATGGTGGAAAGAACCTACGGTATAGGCCCCAAACCTAGCAAACTAAAACAACAAGGAGTCACAGAGGGATACAGAAGCATAAGAACTCAGGGATAGCAGAGCATTCATCCTGTATATGAGATTTCAGTAAATAAGAAATTTAGACAAGTATTTTTATACCGTTTACTAGTTTTGAGTGTCTACACTGGCACCAATAGCATGCTTCATTTAATAATTAGTTTTGAAGCAGTTAACCAACCACTAGATGAGAAGTAATTTTTGCTAAAGATATTGAATTATCTTATAGAATATTAAGATGTAAATATCACAATATTAAAACCAAGACTGGTAGTATTTTAATTTCGAAATGCATAGCTATTGCCAAGTACTTAAGAACTTCCTTTTCTGAAAAGATTTCTTTCATTTATGTCCCACTTTTCTCAGAAAAGGAACAAACTGAGGGGAAAGTATCTTTGCTATCTTAAAGCAAACTGAATGCTACGTATATAAACAAACCTCATCCTCAGAGTCAAGGAAGTCATCCTCAATTATGAAAGCTAATTGCTGATATGCATCATAGTAGAAACAGAAGATAATTAGTTGGTACACCACAGAAAATAAGACTTAGACATTAAAAATGGTTACTTTTTATTGAGAAAAGCATTTTTCTACTTAGTATTCAGGACATTTAAAATTTTAAAAACCAGGTTTAGCAGATATTCAGGTTACTTGTATGCCTCAAAGACAGACAAACACAAGCATCGACTGCTCACCTTCAGTAAGAATTTGTTTTAGTAAAATGTTTAAAAACTTCCAGAATGAAATTTTAAACATTGCAAGCCAAGGAGGCACTGCAAAAATTTATAAATGGGAATCTATTTGCGGAAACTGAAGTTTAATCCAAAGTGAGTATTAGTGTGCACAGCTGGGTTATCGAGTTTATATATGCATATGTGTGTTTGTGTTTGTGTGTGTGTGTGTATTTTCACTCCTGCTTTATTAGAGGAATCATGTATTTTGGTAAAAGGAAAATAAAAAATAGAGCTACTGAAAGCAACTTGTATTAGTGCAGGTGAACTGCCTACAATGACAATTACAAACTGCAGCTTTATGAGCAAGTATGGATACCAGAAAAGGATCAGGAGAAGTCGGAAACGGAGTTAATGGTGGACAAAGAAAACTTCAAGGGGACAGGAACTTACATAACTTTTAAATATTACTAAAAGCTAAGGGGATACTTAAGCAAGTACATTTTTCAGTAGATCATTAAAAAATAAAGTTTTAGTAAAAATTATGTTCTACTTGTAGTTGTGAGACGATTTCATAGTTTAACATACCAGCTCCTCTTTGCTTGGATTCTTGCAGGGCAATTCTGTGTCCATAGCAATATCGCTTGGATCACCTTCTGCATGTTGCTTCTCTATCACAGATGCATTAGCCACACTGAAGATTCCATGGACATTAACTCGAACTTTCACTTTCACTTTTGAATTGTCACCATCATGTTGGGGTCCAACGTTCTGAATAACAAAATGACCTGAACAATACAAAGCAGACATTGGACATTGGCTTGTAGACTTGTTTTTTTGTGCTAAGCCCTCATGATTACTTACATTTATTTACGCATTTTTAAAAAGTAAATGTTAGCAACTAGCAACTCCTAGATTACAACTTGTTCGTAAAGATGCTTTATGAAGGCTGCCTCTGATCAGAGGCACCTATATTGCTTCTGTCCCCAACAAGGACAAGATAAACTCTTGAAACAAATCTACAGCTGAAAAGAAGATGGCACAGTAGACAGAGTGAACTCACCAGCAATGTGCATTGTAATGTGATGTGCGCTATTTAACATTTCAATATTCTACAAACTCGAACCAGAAGATCTATTTTGCCAGTGCTCACAATCTAATTAAATTACTGTGGGATTATAAACACACTGAGTGACATTTGACTCAAGCTAAAGGTCTTTTGCTCTTGAAATGGGTTCGGGCTCTGTATGTACTGGTTCTGTTTCTGCACAGATCAACATTTGGAAACTTCCTGAGCTATGCAGAGGCCTGTCCTAGCCTTCAGGGCACATGCACAGAGGTGCATAAGTCCCTGCCTTCCTGGTAAGCTCCTAAGAGCTCAAATGTTGATCTGCCTAGGCATACAAAAAGACCACGAAGTACTGTCTGTTACTGTGCCCTGAGACAGATGAGTCAGTCATCACATACTCCTGACAGGAACTGACCTTCTGAACTTATGCAACTACACTGTAGAAAAGAAAAGCTTTAATTTGAAATATCAAGGTACCACTATGATTGTTTAATCTAAAAGCAATGAGCCCATGTAGGTAAGAAAAGCTGTTTCAGCTCCCAATTGTAGCTTCATCCCAGACTGGAATACTCAACGATTGCTAGGAAAAAGGAAATACACCAAGGAAGATATGCCAGAGAAGCAGAACACTTACAGATACAGGGAGAAGTCAAAATGGCCCAGAAGCAAATTATAACCTCTACCAGCAAAATTAGAAGAAAGGAGGGAAACAGCTGCATGGCTTGATGGCCTTAAGGATGTGCCACTCCACTGCATTACACAGCCAAGCCAGAACATATTAATACTGAATGGAAGCAGTCAATGGAGGCCAAACTGCATTTTAAGTGGCTTCTGCCTTGCAAATGACAGTGTTGTGCCTCTGCTTTGACAACTACTAAAAAAAGGTAAAGGACCCCTGACAGTTAAGTCCAGTCGCAGACGACTTTGGGGTTGCGGCGCTCATCTCACTTTACAGGCCAAGAGAGCCGGTGTTTGTCCGCAGACAGTTTTTCCAGGTCATGTGGCCAGCATGACTAAGCCGCTTCTGGCGCAACGGAACACCGAAACCACAGCAGCGCACGGAAACACCATTTACCTTCCTGCCAGAGCAGTACCTATTTATCTACTTGCACTGTTTGGTGTGCTTTCGAACGGCTAGGTTGGCAGGAGCTGGGACTGAGCAACGGGAGCTCACCCCGTCACGGGGATTCGATCCGCCAACCTTCTGATCAGCAAGCCCAAGAGGCTCAGTGGTTTAGACCACAGCGCCACCAGCGTCCCTTTTGACAACTACTATATTCATGTTATTTCCCTCTGCCCACTGTAAACTCGCAGCTATCATTCCTCAGCTAAGTATTGCTAGAATTTTGCAGTACACGTTGTTTAAATTATCTGTTGAAACACTACTGAGCTTGGAATCCAAGAGCAACTTTGGGTTCACTCAGAGCCAACCCATGGAATCTTTTACTTTTAACTTTTAAATGGCAGGTACTTCTTGCCGTATCAAACTGGTTTTGAAAATTTCTCCAAGAGACTTGCAATGCAAGCCTGGCAAGACACTGTTCAAAAAACACTACAGGCAAGACACTGTTCAAAAAACTGAAATCAAAAGCTCCCCTGGGAATGAGGATTGTTATGTAGTTCTTTAAATACAGAGGTCTGGATTCAAAGGGAGAGAAATACAGTCTTAAGTAATTGAAGCAGAAAAGCTAAACATTAAATATATTCAAGGACAAAGTGTAAATGAAAGCACTGTACATGAGCAGATTCAAAGACTGATTCTGAGACTAACCATTGCTTAATTTTGTTACACTAGTATTTGAGTATTTGAAACAATGGTTCCTTTTCAAAGTTAGAACATACAGTGGTACCTCGCAAGACGAATGCCTCGGAAGACAAAAAACTCGCAAGACGAAAGAGTTTTTCGTTTTCTGAGTTGCTTTGCAAGATGGATTTCCCTATGGGCTTGCTTCGCAAGACGAAAAAACTCGCAGAACGAATTAATTTCGTCTTGCGAGGCACCACTGTACTCTAATGCCATGCTCAAGAAGTAAAGAAACATGTTACCTATTCTTGTATCAGGATAAGGAATGTCATGTGGATGGGTGTAAAATGCTTCCAGCTCAAAAGGCTCCTTCTTGTGGAAAGTAATAACTTTTGAGAATGGAGCAGCGTGGTTTTTGCAGAACACTTCACATTCACTACAAAAAATAAAATAATCTTTATACACCATACGAAAGTTTGTACACCATATAAGTTACAACAACAATAAAATATCAGACATTTCAGAGTTTAATTCATGAGTTTCGGAGGTGCAGGTATTTTTATTTGCAGGCATTTTTATTTGCATGTGTTGACTCAAACTCAAACTTTTTTATTTGCATATGTTGACTCTATAATTCAACTATATCCTTTTCCCAGTTCTCCAGTATATTAAGAGAGTTTGTGGAAAGAAAGAGGAGCAGATGTTATAAGAAAGTCCTTGGTAGCTGCCCAAAATTTGTTGTCACTACTAACTTTACCTAAGAGGTGCAGGATCTCCTCTCAGATATCATACTGAGATTTGGAGATGCTTGTGGTACAACTCCAAAGTCCAGCACAAGGTTAAGAACAAGTCCCAATTCTCCTCCTGAGTTTGGAATCAAGAAGAAAAGAGCTTGGGGTGCTCTCTTCCCAGCGATGTTAAGCTTCAGGGGTGCTCCAAGTACCTCTGATGCCCAGGATGGCTGCATTTCCCCGTGCTCCTCTTCCCCACTATGAATACATCTCATAAGAATAAAGCTAGGGGATGGCTCTTTATGTCACCATGAGTTTCAGAGGTGCTCACACTACAAGAGAGAGGAACGCTTGCCAAGGTGAACATCGCAAATGAATCTGCATGATGTGCTCCTGTCCTAGTTTCCTTCCCTAGAGAGCTGGAGGTTAAAAAGATCCCTAGTTATCTGTATAGCATAGGTCACACAAATGTTTTCCAGCATGTGTTAACTATCTAGCTTACTATGAAAGGACACAAGACCATGTTATCAAGCAAAACAGGAAGAAAGAAAAGCTCTTCATGGGAATGTCTATGTCAAAGTGATTGTGTATCTCTGCTTTGCTTACATCCAACGCACATTTTTAGAAATTTCCCTGTATTACAAATAGCAAATCTAACTCATCTATTTACTGACCCTTTGACACACTATCGATTTGGAACGTTGCTCAAATTCTTACCCTGTCCCCTCCTCATAAGATGACTGCCACCTCAGAGTAATTGAGTACGGAACAACATCTGTGATGGAAAACTCACGGACTTTAAATGCTGGAGAAAGAATTGCACACTAGGAAAAAAGATGAAATATCACTAAGTCTTGTGATTATTACATATTTGCTTTGTGTCTGGCTTTATGACCAGCAATATACATTTAATTTCACAAAGTAATGATTTTCATGAAGACCTGTTACACTAGCCACCAGCACAAAAAGGATATGCAAAGAACAAGAAGAGAAAGAATGGCAACTCTCTTCCCCAATAAAAAGTATACTCAAAATGGAAATTACTAGAAAAAAATAGTGTGAACAATTAAAATATGGCATTATACCAGTGCCTTGCAATTTTCACTATGATGGCCTGGTCCAAATCCCACTATAATTATAGCATGTTTCATTGAGGTCAAATTACCAATCCCAGAAATATTAAGTAATATTGCTGACTAATGAAATATTGTTAAGTAAACATACCTGCAATGCACAGCCTCTTGCAACAGCTTCATCAGCATTAAGTGTGGTACTTATCTCCTTGCAGAAAAATTTACTAATCTGCTCCTTCACTGCTGGAATTCGAGTTGCTCCACCTACTATTTCTATACTGTAAATATCTTCACGCTGCAGTTCTAGTAGACACATAAGCAGACAATTTGCTTCCATAGTTAGAGGAGAAGATACTGCATTTTTTATACTGGAACTCTGTGCCTGGGGGGAAAAGTACTTAGGGAGAGGAACGATGTGTCCCTTTTGCTGTTAAAACTGGGACTCCACGCCATGACTGTATACATGACTGCAGCAAATATTTCTTTATTAGGGATTGCCACTGCTGCTCACATTGCTTGCCAACCCAGCCTACCTACCCCACACTGCCACCCCCTCCGTTTACATCTAATCCAAACCCTTCAACCTCCCATCCCTTTGACAAACCTTGTCCCACAATGTTTGCCCCTAACTCTCCCATCACCTCTCGATGTGTTGGGCCAATGACATGTTGGGACAGCCCTTTTGTCATCATGGCAACCATGAAGTCCTGACCCACCCCAGTCAGTCAGATTGGCATGGATGTTGAAGTCCCCCAAAACCAGAAATCTGGGGGTCTTCAACATCACCTCTGAAACCAGCTGTCAGCTCAGGCAGGGAGACTGCTGGGCAGCAAGGTGGGCAGTAACCCAGCAGAATCCCTAATCTGTCCTGATTGCCCAATGCCAGGAACACTCTAGTGGTATATAAATTTTAAAGATAAATAATGTAATAATAAATACTGGTCAGACTGACAAACAAGAACTTTAGCTTGAAGACAAGCAGAAGACAGGTATTCATAATAAGCTGAAGCAATTTTCACTTACTTGCTTGTTCCATCACTGCTCTCAAAGGAGGTTCTACTCTGGCCAGAAGCGATGCACACAACTGTTCAAACTGAGCCCTGTTTAAAAGGGAGGAATCCATTAAGTATTATGGACAGAAATGAATGCTTTTTTATTTAAGCCTTATACAAAACTGAACACAATACCTGTTCATCTTACTAGAGACATCAATGTCATTCATGAAGCATTCTATGTTCATGGGAAGATCAGAGGCATTGGCACTCATAAGCTTCTTCAGTTTTTCACATTCCTGATACAGACGCAGCAGTGCTCGAGGATTGTCCTTCACGTTTAGTTTATACTTTGATCTGAACTCTTCGCAGAAGTAATCTACCAAAGCCTCATCAAAGTTTCTACCACCCAAATATGGGTCAAATGTAGCAGCCAGTACCTGTGAAGTTAAAGATGCAGCATGATAGTGGTTAAGGAAAGTAAGTTATTTAACACTTTTTAATACTGTTCTTCATACCACCACCCTTTAGGGCAATTAAAAACACATGAGTTGCATCAAATGCTGTGCAAGTGAAGTTCTTCTTGCACAATGTGACTTCTGTTCCCTCTGTTCCCTCTGTGTAACCCCAAATCTGCTCCAAAGGGCCCCCCAACCCTCTGGAGCTGGTTCTGATTGTGGGGTGGGGATGGAAGGTACAGGAGAGGAAGTTCTGTTACAGAGCAGTCTGTTGCACAACTGGAGCTGCAGCATTGGATACAGACCATAAATACCAATACAATAAAAATAAGTCCATTAAAATCTAATATATACAGTAAAAACAGCAAGAACCACAGTAGCCAGACAATTCTCAAAGGCTTGGGCTCAATGACCAGCAAAGACCCAGTTGAATAAATATTTTAGGAGGTGCCAAACATGTTAAGTTTATGCCTCCCAGGAAGTTAGTATCGTGCAGTAAGTTTAATGCAATGCTTACTATAAACATCTTTTAGTAGCAGTCCAAAAAATGTTAACTGTTTTGCAAAGATGGCAGAGATTAAAGCTACGATTTGCTTCTAAACCTCTTAAACCAAACAATTGGTATCCATGGATAAAGAAACAGATAACTGATATTTCAGCTTCTGTTGCCTTCGTGAAAGTTGGATCAAACATGTATGAATCTCTTTGTGGCTTTAAGATTTAGTCTTCACTATCCTCTGCCAAAAAGCTGCAGTAATAAGAGATAAATGGTGTCTCTGTGTGGTTATGGAATGAACTTATGGTTTGTGCAATGGGACTTCACCTTTTCCCTGTCCCTGTAGCCTCCTGTGCATTCCTGAATAAGAGGGGATGGACATATTTTGACTGCCACAAAGTAATACGAGGATGAGTAGATGGTTTATATCCTGATGCACTGGTACTAAGGACAGGATTTTGGAAAAAATGTTATACAGCCTCCTTCAGAAAAGAAGTTTTTGTTATTGTCATGCTACAATAACAAAAAAACTAGGTTAGGATGAAGTAGTAGGCAAATCATATTTCTTTATATGCATTTCAGAAAGGATTGCCTGATCTAAAGGAATGGTCACAATACCAGACACTGATTTGCAGCAGCCCATTATAGATATGAATTACTGGTAACTGTGATAATTTCCTATGCTTCCTTACTTTTCTGAATCACATATGAGTTCAATATTTTACCTTTAATTTTCCTTTGTTAAAAGCACAAACAGAAATTTGGTATGCAGAGTGTCCCATATCAACAAAAACCACATTCCTTGGTCTCTCCTCTGGGGTTGGTAGATCCTGTTTATAAATTCCATAGGCCAGTGCAACTGCAAGATAGTAAAGAATAAATTTTGTGAAACTTAAGTAGCATTAGAATACTATTATGAAATACATTATAGAATCATGAAAAAACTAAAAAGGCATTAGGTATATATCTTCAGGCTCTTCCAAGAAGTCTGCTTTACTTGCATTAGAATAATTTATTATCTTCTCTAACAGAAAAAGGGACTGTATTCAGTGTTATTTGTGTGGAGTTCTGTTTCCTGCTCCCAGCATACCCTCAAAATCTTATCTGGAGGGTCCGCCAAACCTTTGGACAGAGGAGGAGAAAGCTTCATTGTGCAAGCAGGTATCTGTTGTGCTAGCAGAACAACAGCAATGGATAAGATCCAAACCATTTTATATCTAAATACAATCAGTGTCTGAATTATCCAATTATGGTGTTTTGCACTTGATTTCAAACATGCAAAGACAGAAAGAGCAAATGATTCAGTGTAGGCTCCTATATTCCAATGTCCTGCTGGAATCAAAAGGCTAGGTAACCACTGAAGCCAGAATCCACACATGATCAGCAATTTTGTCTAGCTACTATTATTAAAACAGACTGAATGTGTCATCAATAGCTTTATGATGGTAACTGTAACAACTCAGAAAGTTTTGTGTATTAAGATCTATCCAAAAGTACATGTAAGTATTTAAGTGGCATTTTGGATACTGCCAAATTAAAAGCCATCATGAAGAAGTGACATTTTAAACACTCATCTTCAAAATGTTTTGATTAAAAACGTGAAAGGAGTTAAATGAGACATCTCAGAGTAAGATTAAAAACTATGATGGATTTGCATATACATTGCCTTAATCTCCCACCTCTACTATAGAGTAGTTTACTTGTAAACAGGCTGCCCTAGGGGGTCATGATATAGTGCACCATTTCAGCAATTGCTCTGGTTTACATCTTGACACTCAATGTAAATTTGATTCTAAACTAAGCTGTATGCTATATAGTAATAATCAAAGCCACAAGTTTACCTGCTGTAGTTTCATTCATTAACCTCAGGCAGTTTAAACCTGCTACTTGCGCAGCTGCCATTACTGACCTTCTTTCAGCATCAGTAAAGAAACTTGGGATCTGTTGAAAAAATGTTTTTTATTAGCTTCACTGCATTCCTTTTTTGCTAATGAATTTCACGCAAGGCATATTCCAAACATCTTATTGTACTGTAAAACTCAAAAATACTCCATTTAAGCAGATACAAGTCTATTAACGCATAGTACTTAAATAGTTCAATTCACATTCCAATTAAGTAGAAATGCTGAAATCACTACAGTTTTTAGGCTTTCAGCATTAGTAAGTACAGGAAGACTGGTCCTTATCCTGAAAAACTTATCCATAGTCCAGCACTAGGGAGACAAAAGAAGGACAAGCAATAGGTGTAAATAGGGAAAGAATATCCATTTATTTCAGTTGCATATACTCAGGTTTAGGGTATAGGGACATTTGGTGTGTGCCAAAAGCCTAATGAAATATGGGTTTTGAATTTCAAGGTAGCTTAACTGAGGTGTTTGGGAAGCAGTTCAAGGTATAAAGAGCTGAGGAAGGAAGAGTCCTTTGGACCACAGAGGGCAATGGAGCTTAAAGAGTAAAGAACACAGTCAGAGGTGCATCAGGTTATTAGAATGGAGAAATATAGAGGGACGGACAAGGATGTGAAGGGCTTTGATAGAAGGGACATGGAATGGGCAGAAAAAGTAAGGACTTAAGAAAGTGAGTCACAGAAGGAGTGACAAGAGAAGAGAATAATGGTAGCAAAGTGCTTTTGATGGTGCTCATGCTGGTGTTATGTTATGACTATGCATGGAAATTTATTAAAGGGATCAAGTTTGTTTCTTAAATATTTCTGTTCAAACTGAATCTAGATTCAAAATAAAAATTACTACCAAGCCAAGTTCAAGGTTCTTGTATTAATTTACAAATTAGGTCCAGAGTAGCTCAGGGACTGCTTGAACCCTTACATCCCAGCTTGATCACTGAGAACATCTACAGGAGTGTTGTTGGTCGTTTTCCCAGTTGGTGAGGCTCATTTGAAAACAACAACAAAATAAAGCCTTTAATGTTAGCCTATACATTCCTTTACGTTCTTTCTAGTCAAATATAACACAAAGTGACAAGAGTGTTGTAATCTAATAGTGATATTTGCAGAAGTGGTATATTATGGAAGGTAATATCATGTACACATCCAGTCAGATTCTAAAAGCTTGGTTCCTGGTTGAATTCAGATTTCTTACTTTTTATCCAAAGCTGTATGAAATACTTGATTCTAGTGGTTACCAATTTACTAAACAAAAAAGTACAGCTTCTATCAATCTGTCACACTAAAACTACTTCTTGTCCATGCATTTTGATGCTTCTTCTATATCAAAGGCTGGTTAACTTGACTCCCTGAACCTGGACTCCATTCCCACTGAAAAGAGGAAGCAGCTGTGCACCATGTCAGATATTGGCTTCATTTAACACTTAATGCTAAGCCACAATTTATTCAACAACTCAGGAATCATCTTGCAGATGAGCAAACAAGCAACAGCTTGTTTCTCCAAAGCTTGACTTGTTTTCTAGCTGTTCTTGCCTTGAGCCCTTTTATCAGAGAGCATCTGGAGTGGAATGGTTAAAAAAAAAACCCAAAGTTTAAGCAAGGCTGCTGGGTTCATCATTGTTAAAACAAGCCATGGTTCTAAAACCAAGAGAAAAAAACCCAATGGCTTCACGGTATGGTTTGTTGACAGAAAAGAAACCATAATTAGTCTGCTGGGCTGGGCTCACATATACAAACAAATCACACTGGTTAACCAAACCATGGTGTATCATTTTGTGTGAACCAGATCTGTCTGTCTACCAAGTTAAGTATTAGCTACTCAGGCTGCCCAAGGTTTCTAAGACTGCAACATGTGACTTACCACCGAGCTAGTCTCTCCCTCTTGCATCCTTGTTCATAGAGAACACAGTAAAACCAAGTAGGTCAACCTTCAACTTTACCTGAAGCCTGTCTTTGAAAAGATTTTACAGCACTGGGTACAACAGTAAATGAAAGGACTTCTGTTGCTCACATTTCTATAAGTGTTACCAGCTGGAAAAACTCAGAGAAATTATGGTAAATATTCTGCAAAGCATAACCATCTTAGCATATTTATGTTTCCTTTTAAGCAACATGTTTCATTTTGATATTCCCCAATAGAATACAACACAATTGATGTTAAGCATATTAAAGTCATAAAATGCCAACTTACTGAAATTACACAATCTGCTACAGGTTTCTTAAGTGCATTTTCTGACGTATCTTTAAGCTTAACCAAGAGCATGCCTGTAACCTGTTCAATTGCAAAGGGTCTCTCCTCATCCAAGTATCGTACCTGCAACAAAAGGAAAACAGTATCCATTAAAGCACACAGTGCCCCAGAAGTGTTACATTTTATCATAATGTGTTTCCAATAAATGTTTAATGCAATCTTCCAAAATATTGCCATAACATTTAATAACCCTCTGAACTACAATATAAAATGCCCCATGGACGTATCAGATATCCACTCAAGATATTTTGTATGCATACCTAAAGGTAAATCATGCCTGTGACTAACATGTCATGAAGGTACATTCATTAGGTAGATGAGACTAAATGTACACTGAACAGGAATCGACAACCAATCACAATATTGGAATTCTGACTTACAGAGTTACAGATATATACACTTACAGTGTTCACACACACACAGAACATTTTAAATAAATAAAACAAAAGAACAAAAACCACAGATAAGTTTACTTTAGAATAATGATATGGAAAAGGGCAAAAAAATGATCTTTCTTTGCTGCCAAGAGGATCTTAAAGTAGGCATTAGGAAAGGTTCCTTAGGGAAATATTCCACAGGTGACACACAACAATCAGAAAGGCCCTCTTCCAGTTGCCATCTGCCTCATCTCCCATTTGAGGAGTGCCTCCAAAGATGCACAGACAGGTTTACGTGAGCAGATTCAGTATCTCCGTTATACCGTCTGCAAATATTCAGATCTATCTCATCAAATCATCAACACTGCTCTGTTTTGGCATTAAACATTCTGGCAAGTCAAACTGAAGGGATCATTTGATAGGATGCACAAAACACCATAAATATTAACAGTTTAAATGTAGATATTGCAAAACAGGCTGGAACACTCACCTTTACTCCAACACTCCCATTAGGCAACTTCTGAAGCTCATAGGGCAGTTTGGCTCTTTCAGCTTTTATAAAAGGATCATCAAATGCTCTCCCATGCAGTTTTTTGAACCCATGCAATGTATTCTTAATATTTGTGATAATCTGTTGAAGTATAAAATTGCCATTACTAATTTCCAATGTTTATAAATTCTCATGAGAATCAAGAACTGCTGCTTGGAATGACAACAGCTTTCACTAAAGTACTAATAATTTAACGTTTACCTGGCTCTTTGCTGCATTTCCAATAGTCCGGGCTTTAGCTCCTAGTGATATACAAGCTCTGAAATATAAAAGATATTCAATTTTCAAATGAGTCCAGAAAAGAATAAACAGTCAGTTGGGGAGACTTATTTCTGAAACAATCAGATTTTCTTTCCATCACACACGATTAAAGTTGTGTCATTAGTTATCTTAGTAGCAAAACCATGCAAGTAAACCACTGTGGTACTAGAACAAATAGCAATCACACAAACAGACTGAACTCACACCTGCATCTCAAAAACTCAACCATTAGCATAATTTGCAAAGCAGAACCTTGAACTATCATCTTGACACTCTCCACATGTATTCAAATTCAGCCAACTTGCTTTATTCATCCATCCTTAAAAGGACAGATGGTCTTAATCTCAAGAATCTATCTCAGAAATTGGTGAGCTAACATATGGAGAATTCTATCTAATGCATTCTAGTAAGATTGTCAAATTTACATCTTTTTCTAACAAAAACACAGCTCCTTTGGAGATGTCACAAACAAAGGAACTGGGTAATACTGTTAGTTTAAAGTACACATTTGCCTGATGGTATAACGTTAGTTAACGACTGCCTCAGTTCTGTTGTATATATTGACTTTCTTCAGCCAGAAAAGTAAGTATATGCCCAAGACTGACTAATTCCAGCCTTAGCGTTTTTTCATTTTTTCCACATGGAGTGATGCACCACCCTCCATTTTTTCAAAGAGGCACAGTTGCACTTCATAGCCAAGAACATGGATACCCCCTGGTGTGCGACCCAAAGCTAATTCTTGTTTTAATTGCAGACAGTAGTTTTTCAGCAATGTGGGATAGGAAATTAGAGACAGTCTTTGCCCACAGTACATTTTGCATGCATATTGCATGGCATGATTTAAATTTAAAAAAAAATTAAAAAATTGTACATATTATTTTCCACAGTTATTGTTTTCTTGCTGCCCATTACTAAGAATAATTATAGTCTCAGATATATATGCCCCAATACTGCCTTTTAAGCACTTCCTAATCAATTCATGCCTAGTTAATTTACAGCTCCTTATCAGCCTAAAGAGCAGAAGTCATTATTCTTATCCTACATGTATGATCATTGTAAGATTTATAATAAGGGTTTTTAAAACTCTTGACCACTTTAAAGTTGGTGCAAATGAGGTCCTGAAATCATTGTTTTTTATTTCCATTTATTATATTTCTATCCCACCCTTCCTCCCAAAGCATTCAAATGACTGGGAAATTACAAATATCTTGTTTATTACAGTTTTTTGGTTCACTGGATGTACTGCACCATGGGATGCATTGCATCAATCAACAGCAACTTCATTTTACATGCATTGATTATTTGTGTAGCTAATCATCCACAATTTTCAAATCCTCAAATGATAGGGAGTTTTAGGAGCAGATTTTTACAGGGTTACTTCCTTGTGAAGAGCATTCCCAGTTTTCAGCACAACCAAGCCTTCCAATGCAGCTTCAAAACAGCAATTGCAAACAGTATCTTACTTCTGTAATTCCAAGTGTCACAACAAGAATGAAGCCATAAAACCTAAACATCCAAAACCAGCCTTATACTAAAAAGATCCGATACATCATTTGGGACTTTCTTCTTTAGAGTAGCTCCTTGAATGTTTGTATAACTATGAAAAGGCCAAAGTGCTAAATTTTAGGAAACCTAAGGTCGAGATGCAGAATACCAATAACTGTATGTTCTTCAGGAGCTAGACTACATCATCAGGTCTAATACAAATCAGAAAATTTTGGGCTTCTTTGACCTCAATGAACTGCATAAGGCTCGAAATAGAAAACATGGCATTTTGAGTTAGCTTAGGAATACCCCACTTCAATTATCTTTTGATCAGGCATGTTTCCCAAGATTATGGAAGCTCACTTTGTATTATCAATTTAGTGGACTAGGATTCTTAGGATATAAGCAGAGATTGGCTAAATTTTATCTCCAGGAGCCGGGTTCTCCCATTCTACTAGGGCAACCCAGATCATGAGCTTCCTACCATGGTACTTACACTGTTAAGTTTAAATTATGATTTTACAAGAGCTATATAAGAGAGCTTGGAAACTTCATAGCATGAGAGATTTGTTCCTTTAATGGTTCCAACAGTAAAACTTATTTTGGTGCTTTCCTTGGCTAGAATTCCAACAGCCTTGAATAGCTGCATCTAGCAAGTCCTTTACATACAAAAGTTTGAAGAGTGGGTATTGGTTAAGAAACAAGAAGCAAAGAATGGGAATAAATGGACAGCTCTGCCAATGAAGGAATGTAGAAAGTGTCATTCCCCAAGAATCTGTATTGATACCTGTGTTTTTTAACTTGTTCATGAATTATTTAGGAATAGAGTAGTGTGGTAGTCAGGCTGGCTGACTAAATTGTTCAGGGAGATTAAAACAAAAAGGGACTGAGAAGAGCTCCAAACTGAATTAATGGGCAGTAAAACAGCAAATGCAGGTCAAGGGAATATATCAACTTCCCAGTGAGGAAATATTACAATATTTGGGGCTTTTTAGTTTAGAGAACCAAACTGCGGGAGGCAGTGGAAGACAGGAGTGCCTGGCGTGCTCAGGACCATGGGGTCACGAAGAGTTGGACACGACTAAACAACAAGTTTAGAGAAAAGCTAAGAGGAGACATGATAGAAGTTTATAAAATTATGCATGGTGTGGAAGAAGTGGAGAAAGAAAGGTTTTTCTCCCTCTTTCATTAACATCAGAAGTGATGGGTAATCCAATGAAGGTGAATGTTAAAGGATTTAAGACAGACTAAAGGAAGAATAAATTATTCACAGAACTCATAACTAAAGTATGGAATATGCTCCTCCAAGAAGTAGTGATAACCACCAAGTTGGATGGCTTTAAAAGAAAATCAGACAAATTCATGGAAGATGCTGCTAGCCATGATGGCTGTTCTACTTTCTCTGCTACCCCTGAATACCAGTTGCTGGGAATCACTGCAAGAACGGGATGCTGCACTAGACTTGCCACAGGCCTGATCCAGCAGGTTCTTATGTTTTTCATCTGATAACTAAGCTACCTTAGTATTATTATTATTTATTGAATTTATATACCGCCCTATACCCAGAGGTCTCAGGGCGGTTCACAGAAAAGTATTCGATGGAGAGAGGGAGAGAAGAAAGGGACTCTTCAGCATTTGTCCACATACATCATTTCTTGTAATCGTCATTAAAAATTTATGGTAAATTTTCTGTGAAACCTTTCTAGTAGCCATGTAATACGCTTATTAAAAAGTAAAGCTATTCCTTAGCCTTTAGCTTTTATCCTCAACAGCAATGAAGTCTAGGTATAGATGCAATGCTAAACCATAGTTTAGCACTATGAAAACAAGCCTGAGCAAACGTTGGGCTCACATGCTCCCTACTTCTCCAGAACAGACACCACCAAGAGACTGGAATTGATGGGCATTTTAAAACAAACGGATTCATTTAAATTTCAGGTTTTTTAAACAATTCAGGAGCAAACAATGCTTTATGGTCCTAGTATGCTTCAACAACAGCTGTGAAGGAGGAGAGAGAAGGGTTTGGAGTGCATAAACCCAGGGCCTGCAAGCCAAGGTTCTCCCCAGTAATTGCTAAACTATAATTTAGCACTGTTTGCAAACAGGACCCTAGTATAACTGCTTTTACTCATGTCCACCCCTTATTACTTTTGCTTTCCCATTATTCCAACCCCATCCCATCTGTTTCAGAGGCAGTATCTCAAAGAAGCAAAATGCTGAAAAGAAATATCTTTGTGACCTGGCTGTGAGCATTCAAATACTGAACTTTTGGTCTGATCCAACAAAAAAGTTCTTGCATGAACATTCTAACCTTTCCTATAATCATGTTTTCACATCCTCACTACATTTATGCTATATTTAAGTGATTAATGAATAGTTATAAGCTTTCCTAGCAATAAGCTTGCTTTTCAAAGAGACAGAAAGCCAGCAATTACAGATCCCCTGCTTTTTGTTATGTGAATCCCTAGTTTGTGCTAGAATAACTACACAGAGATACTGCTCATTTACCACTTCTAGCTGTAACCCATGGAAACAAGGGAGAATGAGGAATCTCCACCTACTCTTGCATACTCTGTTATTATATGTACAGCACACCAACTATTTACTGACATCACCTTCCATGCCCTACATCCAGGTAAGGCAACTGAACAAGTAGTAACAGGTCAGACAGAAGGGTGTGGGGTGTAAAAAGAGAAGAAGAGCTGCGTCAACTTTTATCCCTTCTATCCTGCCTTTCCTTTTTATCCACACAACTCCAATATGGTGAATTCAGAGGGTGGACTGTAAATGTTGCACATTGCTGCAATCAGAATTACCCGTAAACTGAGTATTTTATTTTGTTCATGTAAAGTATTATAGCCACCTTTCAAGCTTCTGGAAAGATTGTGTCAACATTAAAACCTTGGGGTTATTTTTGTTGTCGTTTAGTCGTGTCCGACTCTTTGTGACCCCATGGACCAAAGCATGTCAGGCACTCCTGTCTTCCACTGCCTCCCGGAGTTTGATCAAACTCATGTTGGTAGCTTCGAGAACACTGTCCAACCATTTGGGATTATTTACCAAGTAGGAAAATGCTTTATTCTTTCCCCCCGTCCAAGCTTAATTAAGTCGTATAGTGAAGAGCTCACAAAAAGAACAGAACACTGAGTAATGCACGAAATAATTCCCTCGGGATTATTTGATGCTGTAACCTGCAAGACACAGGGTTTCAACCACGGGGTTGTGATCGAGTTGCACACCAATACTTCTACCATTTAAAAAAATGGAGAGGGGGATTATTTTCAAAGAGAAGTAAAATTCAGAAGGACGATGAGATGGCAAAAGACCCCCCCCCCCAAGGAAAGATATAAGCACGGTTTCTAAAACAGTAAGTAGGAAGAGGGTCCACAGTCCCTATGATAGGTTGAGGCTAAAAGTGGGTTCCAAGCCCTTAAAGGCTGAAGGAGATCCAGACCTGTCATCATAGTGATTAATTTCCGAGGGAGGTTAAAAAAACAACAACCCCCAGACCGTTCTCTTGCGGAGAATCGGGGGGTGCGGAGCATCACCCATTTAAGCGAGATGAATGCAATCAATCCTTGGGAGGGGGGGAATTAAAAGGACGGGGGTGCGGCGAAGAGAGCAAGGGGTACATGAATGAAAATGGAGGCGCCCGGCCGTCGCGGGCAGCGGCTGAAGGAGAGACAGGAGAGACACCGGCGCCCGGCCGTTTCTCATTCGAAGCTCATTATGCGGTGTGGAGACGGCCGGTAGTTGCTGCGTAAGGTGAAGAAGCCGGTAGTTATTTGGGGCGCGGGCGGGGGGAACGTGCCGGGAGCGGTAGTTGGAGGGGGGCCGCTTTCCTTCTCGGGGCCTAAGACCAAATGACGGTTGGGAGGCCGGCGGCGGCGAGAAGGCCGGTTACTCACGGGGTGCAGCGGTCGCTGTATTCGTTGGCGATGGTCTCTATGCCGCCGCTCCTCGCCACCGCGATGTAGCAGTTCTGGAAGCCCAGGTCGATGCCCACCACAGACATGGCTGCGCCGGGTGTGGTCCCCTTTCTTCCTCCCCCCGCTTGCCCGCTGCTGTGGCGGCGGTGCCTCGTCGGGCGGGCGCTGCTGTCGGCTGCGGCTGTTGCTGCGACGCGGTTCCTCGCTCGCTCTCTCACTCACTGCGGAGCAACAGCCACCAACCGGCACTTCCTCGCCTCTGCGCACGCGCGCCCACGCGCGCCCGAGGCCGCCAAGCGGGGACGCCGCGAAACTCCGGCTGCGGCATTCGGCTCTTTCCGCACAGGCTCTCCGGCAAGCCTCCCCGAGTTCGAGAAAGATCTGGAAAGGGAGCAAGGTGAGCAGCGGGGAGAGAGCGCGCGCGGGGAGGGGGGGCGGTAGCCTCGGTCGCCATCTTGCGGCCAGATGTCAGTACTGCTGCTGCTGCTAAGGTGGTTTGGTCGCGCGGCAGGAACATGTGACTTTGGAAAAAGTATTTCTGGGAGTGGCCTAACATGACAGAGGCCGGCCCAGCAGCCCTAGATATTGTTATGCAGAAATAAATTGAGCAACGAATTGAAAATCCAGACATTAAAATGGCGCTCCCAGGCACCTGATGAGCAAATAATAGTAAAAGGAAAAAAAATTAAGAGAAACACTAGAACTCAATCATGTTGCATAAGCAAACAGATGTTAAGTGTTCCTATTGTCCAAAATATATATTACTTACACAATAGTAATAATTACATTTTGCATCTTGGGAAAACATGGTTGTTAGTCGGGCGACAGGGTGGAGGTGGCAGTTGCTATGCAAAGTATACATTATGGTGTGAAGCCTTTGGCCTACAATTTACTCTGACCAGAAACATTTATGGAGTGTCATGGATGAGGTTTTAAGTGAAAACAGTTCAGGGAACATGGGCATAGCTAGGATTCCAAGGTTGTTGCGCTTTTTTGAGAAATCATGGGTAAATATACCCCTCAAAATAGGACATTATGGGGGGAAGGCTTTGGTTGGGGGGGACAGAACCTCAGTTAATTGAGTACTTTCAATGCTTTTCAATATTTTTTTGTGGATCGGGGGGGGGCAGCTGGTCCCCCCTGCTCTCCCTTGTCAGGGGATGACAGTGGAGGTTGGTTTGTTAGGTTGGGTGGGATGCTGCTCCACCATTGCCCTTATATCCAGTCCAGCTTCCTGGACTTCTTTTTTATATGCAGTTCTGATTGAAACAGTATGAGGTTATTTCCCGCTGCTGCATTTCCAATTTACTTCCTCCTTCTTCTGCTCACACCACAGCCGGTTGGGTGTGTCTTCACCCAATTATTGCTTTTCCTGCTCTGAACACCCGTCAGTGAAGCTTTCGTTTGTGCATGTGCCATTATTTGTGTGCACGTATCCTGAACTGTTCACACCAATTGTGGCTTCCATTTTCAAATCACACTGAAGCTCGTTTGAGGAAAACGTGTATGAAAGAGGAGCATTTCTCCAAAAGCTGCAGGATACAGATGGATTGGGTCCAACATCATGTGAACCCGGCTTAAAAATCCGGGGTTGGGAGTGCACTGGAGCCACAGTAAATGGAAATGTGGTCACACCCTATGATTGTAAGTCTCCACCCCAGAGTAGTCCTGGAAATTTCCACAGGACAACTGTGACATAAGTCCTTGAGGATTTGAAGCTCAATGAGTCATTATTTCATTAAACCATGATTGCTTGTTAACTTATCATTTTCTGTAATTACACAGATTGACATAGCTAAGCAGATCTTATTTCATGTGGGTGTTATATATTAGTCTTCATGTCGTAAATCTGAAGACATGAAAGGGTTTTCCCATTATTAAACAGCATAAATATGTTGCAAGGCAATGGAAGGATCTGTATTTCAATAAAAAGGTAATACAAGAAAGAGGGAGGGGAACTACGTTTTTATTACTGATTTTTATTGTTATGTATTTTGCTGCATATTTGCAATAAAATCACATTTTTAAAAAAGGGCCAACAATGTATTTTAAGAAGAACGGAATAAAAACGAACATCTTCGCACTACAGAAAAAGCACATTGCCCTGATTTTCAGTGATGAGTTAATTTATACATGTAACCTGAACTCACTACATGCACCAGTACTGCTAGATATTAATGAAAACTAAATTCCAGTGATAAGAGGCTATACAAATGTTTTGTTATAAAAAGACACTGGCTGATAGTAAAAATTAATTGGACAATAATATAAATTAATAGATTATCCATTCAATTCATGTCTTGATTGTTCACACTCAACCCCCATCCTCAATACATGAGCAACAAAGATCGCACAGAAATCTTATAGATCTTATCAAAAACCTATGTGATGTGTTTTGGGGAAGATGTCATACCATTGTGACATGAAACATGGTAACATTCTGCCACACGCAGTATATCACTGCCTCATGAACTAGACTCCCTTTGCAGGTGGGGGGGGGGGGGGAATAACCTTTACAATGGGCAAACCAGAAAGGTATTTCAGGTGTAGTTTTATTTCAGTCATCACCTTCCTTGTCTATATGTTATTACTTCAGGACTTTGCATAGCACTCTTCTGATAAAGGAGACCTGAATCCCACATCACTTATCGAGTTTGAGGGCAGTTTTGTTCTATTGATTCCACGCCCTTTAGAATCTTCCACACTGTTAGGTAAGCAGCCAAAGGAATGCAGAATAAGAATGTTCAAGGCTCACTGCTGTCATAGCAGCAGAAGTATTTGCTTATTATGGTTTCCCTAATTCAGGTATGGTGAACCTTTGGCCCTCCAGATGTTACTGAACCACAACTTCCATCATCCCTGGTCATTGGGGACATATGGGGGTTGTAGTTCAACACCATCTGGAGGGCCAAAGGTTCCCCTCACATGCCCTGATTAATCACAGCATGGTCTCTTCCTGACAGCAGGACCAGACAAGCTCTTGCCCCTTTTACAGCTATTCAGGCCAGAATCACAAAAAAGTATGTTTCTGGTAATTGCTCTATGCACACACAAACCCTACTCCCATTTGTAACTGATGGACTATGTATTTAATTTACTTTATAAAAAAAAAATTACCTGCCCTTCACCAGGCCCTTCACACAGTGGCGACAATTACAATATGTGAATGTAATGAAGCTGCATTCTATTGAGTTAGACTATTGGGAAATCTAGCCCAGCTCTGCCAACTCTGACTAAAAATAACGGCATTTTTTTGAGGTCTGCGCAAATGCACTCTGCTGGACCCTCTGTTATGCTGGTGGGCCATCTCAGGCTCACTTGGGAATGGTCATAGGCGCCATCTATGTGGGGCTGTTGGGGCCCCGGCACCCACAAATTTTCAGTGAAGGGGCTGCCCCCCCAAATTCTACTCAGCAGCACATGCATGCCACGGGGCAGGCGTGTGTGACGTCAGCACACCTCAGGCGCCCTGGTGCACTTGGCAGTGGTGATGCGGCAACACTCAAAGAGGGACCTGGAAGTGGAGCTGCCATTTTAATTTACTATTATGCTCAAAGAGTGCCTAGGGTAGTGACACTCTAGAGCACCTGAAGAGTCTTGAAGACCCAGAAATCCAATGTGGTCTCAGAACAATCTGCATTACTCAAATGCTCTTGTGTCATCCAGAGTATGTCACAAGTAACTATGTCATAGAAATCTATTGTGAAGAAAACAATTAAAAATGTAAACTAGAGAGAGAAAATAAATTTCCACACCCGGTGATCTAGCAAATCAGCGATTACTAGTCAGGGCATGTGTCAGAGGGATTTCTGTAAAACATGCCCTCTGCATCAAAGGAACAGGTTTTACTTCTAGTACTATCTTGTAGCAGTTACCTGCACTGCATTGCAAACCAAATACTGAATGATCAGGCCTGAAATCAAGAGGTGATTAAAGGAGTAGTCACTAGATTTCCATCATTAAATCACTGTTTTCCCTTTTCTGATACATATGTCAATGAACTAAAGTGGCCTCTAAGTGTTGCTGCACTGAATAAAATTAAAATGCAGTGTTTACAGATTTATAGATGTGTATGAGAAGTGCCAGGAAGGGAATAAGGAGGCTAAGCTCACCACAAAATGTCATGTTGGGAGGGGCAGCTACATGATGCTGATAGTTTCCCCAAAAACATTGCTTTAGGGACCATCATAGGTGGCTGGGTATCTTACTTGTATTTGTCATTTTCTAGATACATTTTTGGTGATAATATTTGTTGCACCAGGTTGCTCACAGACCAGAACCCTTTTTACAACAGTTGAGGCATTGCTTGTTCATAATCAGGTGGAAACTGAATGAAAATGGAGGTTCAATGCAGCACTTAATGCTCTTATCCATGATAAAGGTATTTCTGTCATGTTTATTCACAAGTCTTATTTTAGCAAATGTCCTTTCCAGTGCTAACTGGAAGTGTACTGGTAAGCGGGTCCTGCCTGCTTGAGAGTTTCTAGTTGATTTCAATGGGAGGTATCAGTTTTTCTTCCTATTGGTTTCCTTGATCCAACCCCCTCTTTTTATAGTCTATAGTGAAATATCACTGTTTCACTATAGACATAGACCAGCACCATCAGGCTTCTTCCCCTTCAGCTGTTATCTAGGGCAGCCATTCCATCAAACTTCCTCAGTGGGAGAGCTGTGAAGCAGAGTTAATTTCATCCCAGCTCCATCAGGCACTTCCTGCCCATGAACTGTGCAGGCTGGTCACATACCCTCCAAGTGTCCCAATTTTCCCAGGACAGTCCTGGAAATACAGATTACTTGGTCATATATACTACAGTGGTACCTCGGATTAAGAATTTAATTCGTTCTGGAAGTCCGTTCTTAACCTGAAACTGTTCTTAACCTGAGGTACCACTTTAGCTAATGGGGCCTCCCGCTGCCACCGTGCAATTTCTGTTTTCATCCTGAAGCAAAGTTCTTAACCCGAGGTACTATTCCTGGGTTAGCAGAGTCTGTAACCTGAAACATCTGTGACCTGAAGCGTCTGTAACCCGGGGCACCACTGTAATTGTGTATTTACACATGGGGTACATGGGATGTTAAAGGAGGGGTAGTACCTCTGGTGGGAGACACATCTGGGATAATTTGTCCACCTTTGGTCTCCACCCTGCATTCAGCTCTCAGCAGTGGCTCCTAGAAGCTGTCATTGTGCGGCAGTCACCACACCCTGAGAATGGCTTAGATTGGCTGGCTAAACCAAGGGAGGGTAGACAATGGGTCTCAAACCCTGGATAAATTAGGAACTTCCCTTTGCATGCGGCAATCTCCAGCAGATTGAGCAGATGAGACCAATAGTGGGTCCAATGACAAAGACAGTTTCTGCCTGTGCTGCAGAGAGAAGTGAGGGACAGATGGGGTTCATTAACCTGGAAGGGTAGCCCATCTAAGAGAAGGAAAACTCTGATCCTAAACCTCTGCTGCCTTGCGGAATATCTCCAGGAGAAGAAAATGCTAAGGAGTAAACCCTACATAAATTGGAGTGAAGTCCCTAAGACTGTTGGACGGAGCCTTCTACATAAATTGTAGTGGAGTCCCTAAGACTGTTGGATGGTGCCTTATATGTTTTCTTCTGGCAACTTTGGAAAAAGTATTTCTGGGAGTGGCCTAACATGACAGAGGCCGGCCCAGCAGCCCTAGATACTGTTATGCAGAAATAAATTAAGCAACGAATTGAAAATCCAGAGACAGAGATTGGTTAATTATTAAAATGGCGCTCCCAGGCACCTGATGAGCAAATAATAGTAAAAGGGGAAAAAATTAAGAGAAACACTAGAACTCAATCGTGTTCCATAAGCAAACAGATGTTAAGTGTTCCTATTGTCCAAAATATATATTACTTACACAATAGTAATAATTACATTTTGCATCTTGGGAAAACATGGTTGTTAGTCGGGCAACGAGGTGCAGGTGGCAGTTGTTATGCAAAGTATACATTATGGTGTGAAGCCTTTGGCCTACAATTGACTCTGACCAGGAACATTTATGAAGTGTCATGGATGAGGTTTTAAGTGAAAACAGTTCAGGGAACATGGGCATAGCTAGGATTCCAAGGTTGTTGAGCTTTTTTGAGAAATCATGGGTAAATATACCCCTCAAAATAGGACATTATGGGGGGAAGGCTTTGGTTGGGGGGGACAGAACCTCAGTTAATTGAGTACTTTCAATGCTTTTCAATATTTTTTTTGTGGATCGGGGGGGGGGGTAGCTGGTCCCTGCTCTCCCTTGTCAGGGGATGACAGTGGAGGTTGGTTTGTTAGGTTGGGTGGGATGCTGCTCCACCATTGCCCTTATATCCAGTCCAGCTTCCTGGAGTTCTTTTTTATATGCAGTTCTGATTGAAACAGTATGAGGTTATTTCCCCCTGCTGCATTTCCAATTTACTTCCTTCTTCTTCTGTTCACACCAGTGGCGTAGTGTGGGGGGTGCAGGGGGGGTGCAGGGGTTGTCTTCTGGCAACTCCTGCAGCCCAGCTGGTGCCAAATGTATTGCTCTGCTTTCCTTTAAACCACATCAGTGAGGCCAAGATGGGGGTCTTATTGTCTTGGCATCCCAGGACCTCCATTCACACTGCCCAGGTTTGCACCTCGAGGTCACTTTGGTACTGCTAACACAGAGGTTTGATTTCACAGCCGGAGGTGCACTCCATTGTCTCTCGAGACATACGGATGCCAACAAGACTGACACTTATACATACACTTTTTTTAAAGTTCCAGTATAATGCTATAAATGCAGAAGCAAATGAAATTGCATTCTCCTCTTTTAAAGCAGGAAAATCAACACTGTTAATGAGAAAGCGCCTTTAAAGGCTGCCCTAGAACTGCATAGAAAAACAAATGTTCTTATCTCTTGACAAATACAGCCTATTCTGTGGGAAAAGCTGCCTTTCTGAGGGCTTCACTAGGGAAGACTATAGATGTAATGTGCCTTGCAACCTCATCCCTGTGCAGCAGGCTGTGTAAATCATTTTACCAGCATATTCAGTTCCAAACATTATGTCTCCCTTAAGAGCCACAACTGAGTAGCAGTGCTTATGAAAAACAAACCACTGAACATAACACCTTGTACGCTCATATACAATTCATTCCCAAGGAAAACAAGTAGGCTTTTGGTGTGTTGCCATGGTAACCATCCTGTAGAATTTCTGGACCTTTTGCCCTTAATGGTGGTCATGCTATTGCATCAACGTATTACTGCTGCTTTCATATTTTGTGGTTCCTTCTCTCCTCCAGTGTCCTATAAAGGTTGCCACTGAACTGTTATGGTTTACATGAGATTTAAAAAAATGTAAGAAATACTTTCCAAGGTCCACAAAGGTAGGCGAGGGGGTGTGTGTGGCGTTTTCATAGGAGATTGAGGGAAAGGGAATCTGGGCGTCCAGATTCTTAAATGGTGGACCAGGGCCCACAACCGATCCTCATGCCATAACCTACCCAGTGCCTCCTCACACACTCAACCAGCCCTCTGGCCAGGCCATAATTTTGGGTTGAACTGAAGCCTGCACCAGCAACTCCCCACACACTGAGCAAGGGTTGTTGGTGAATTTGGGAGGGGTGAAGGCAGGTGCTTCCTTCCTCTGAAGCGAAAGGGCCATAGGATGTGCTAAAGGAAATAGTGAGTGCGTACAATTGTTAATAATGTAAAGCTGCTATAGGAGGAAAGACAGAGAGATTAATTGACAGTCTGGGTGTGGAGAAATAAGGTACAAATTGAGAGTGAAAAGAAAAAGGGGAAAGAAATTATATTTGAGTAAAAATACTTTTGAAAGGCATAGGGGATACAGAATAAAAAACTCTGTCCAGATAGAGACATTAGATGAGTAAGGTGTCCCTAAAATGAGCATGTCACACTACAATCAGGGCTAATGCCCATTCTTGGCCTGAGGAAAAATTAGTTATGAAACTTTGCCAAAATTAGCAATTTACAAAGAGGGATTAATTATCAACAGAATTTGATGTCCATAACTGCTGCTTATGCCAAACTCCTCCTCTACCCAACACTATTTGGCTCCACCCTTTCCTTGCCATTTTGCCACTTAGTGGGTTCCAATAATTTCCACCCCTCTCAAGTGTGTCCTGGAGGGTAGAAACTTTGAGAACCTCTGCTCTGCTAGATTCTTCTCCAGTTCTACCACCTTTCATGTCAAAGAACCTTGGGTTTTCTAAACGATGGAACAGGAAATAATGACCCATTATTTCCAGGAGGAACGAGAGTGCCATCACCTAAACCCTACGTTCCAAGACCTCTTTTGGACTTCCTCTGAAAGTAGGCATATGCAAACGTGGCATACTGAAACGACTGTAGTTTTGTCCTCTCTGAAACACGCTTTCAGGGTGCTGCCAACTGAGCATCTGTTATCGCCGCAGGTTTATTCTGCAAGCGTGAAAGGAATACACCAGGGGAAAGGATTCTCCTGCAAGCTTGTTGGCTAGTAGTATAAGAATTAACACACTCCCACCATCTGTTGAATGAGTAGCAGATATTTTTTTCTTCCTTAATTTTCTATTTCAAGGTGGTGGAAGTCAGCCATTCAGCTGGCAACCCTGAGTGCTTTTTTACATTTGATTTGGTGAAGGAGCGGGAACCCAACCAGCCTCGATTTCACATTGACTTAATGATCAAATGTTGTTTTGTATATCTCCAAGGTCTGTCAGGAAGAGATGACAATACATATCAAGCTGGGCAAATCAATGTTGTTTTCATGGGCGTGACTAAATGATAGTAGCTTTCAACTCTTTCTCAAATTCTTCAAGGCATGTCCCCTAATGTTCTCTGGCCTGTCCTTCTCAGACTGGTAACACCCGGGTTACAATACTGTAACACACCACTTGTAAAGCTGCCTCTGAAAAGCACCATGGAAGCTTCAACTGGTGCAGAATGCCATCTCTAGACTATTTACTGAAGCTAACTGCTAAGGATACATCACTTCAGTATGAATAGATTTTTCACTGGCTCCCATTTTGCTTGTTTATGGGCTCAATTCAAAGTGCTGTTTTTGCTCTTTATACTCCATGGCAGGGATATCTAAAGGACGGTCTTCTTCCACATGAAGCAGACAGATCTTTTTCTAAGGCCCTTATTTTGGGGGCCCAACCACAGTAGGCATGTGGCTACTGGAGAAAGGGCAACTCCCTTCACAGGCATATCTTCCTGGCACCTTCTTTGTAATCTTTTAAGTGTCAGATGAAGTTTGTCATGTTCTTTGCGCCTTTAATGACTCGTAGTTTCTTCTCACTTCTGTTTATGTTGTCTTTATCTGAGTTTCTAATTACCCTCTCTATTGTTTTATCTGCTGTTTTAGTTAGCTATCTCTTGTTGTTATGTTTATTGCATTTTACTACTTCACATTGTTAGCCGCCTTAAGGCTATTTGGCAAAAGGCCGGATAGAAGTGCTATAAATACGTATGCAAGCAAGCTGTCTACTAAGTACCATAAGCTACATCTATTCATAGCCATTTGCTTTCCTCCACATATCTGTAATTTACACCAGAGCAATTCTATTAACTTGGAAGGGATTAGTGTGGAGTTAAAGATTTGAAAATTACAACTTTTGCAAGAGCTCTGCTACCTTGATGGCTGTGGATATTAAACTGCCTCATAAAAACAGACGGATGTGTGTCTTGTCAGGAAAAGCACCTCATTTCTGACTGCACTAATTAAAAAAAATCTAAAATCTGGTGCATGGATAGGGAATCTGTGGCCCTCCAGATGTTGTGGGACTACAACTCCTATTATCTCGGATCACTGGCCATGCTGGTTTGGGCTGAAGAAAATTTGGACATCTGGAGGGCTGCATGTTCCCCAAAGCTCTCTAGTGACTGGTGCTGACCTTGCCTCATGGAAATCTGGGTTCCAACCTCAGCTCATTCAACAGGGTTTTGTCACTATAAGTTGCCCAATTGTTAGATGAAAATAGCAGCAACCTTGGTTTTGACTTGGTAGTGAAAATGAGTGACACAACAAATACAAGTGAAAAAACGAAAGTCAGGCATTTGAAAGGAATGCACACACACAAAAACAAGTAAATGCAACTCTTTATGAAAGGAAACAAATCATGCTTTAGCTGCCTTCAAACCATTAGTGTAAATGATTAGCAGACCCATGCAAAACTTTTGATTGCTCTTACAGTACTCATCATATAATAATGAATGACATTTTTAACAGTAGGGACAGGTGACTATTATCAGTGACTTTAGTCAGATGATCGGCCTATTGATGGATCAATATTAAGAAACTCCTTAATTTTGTCATATAGGACCAACACCAAGGCACCGCCTGTCCCACGAAGTACATTTGAAAAGGCTCCCCGAAAAAAGGCATTTAATCCTTCCTGGTTGTATATCTTGAAAAAGCAGTCAATGGTTCCTTTGTACTGACGTTCAGCCTCTCCACTCTGTGTTAAAATAATTTTAAACAAAGACAGATGATTGGAAAATGTACATGCTTACTATGTGGCAAGGGACTAATCTGGCATTTGGTATTTTTATAATTTTCAGTCTAGGGTCTGATATATAGTATTAGGCATTTTTGTAATTATAAGTCTAGAAACACCTCTCACTAATTTTATCTCTGTTTCAATATAAGAACCTTAATGAGTAAATGCTTCCCTGATGTAGTTCTCTGCAGCTAAATTTAGCAAGTCTGTGATCTTCTTGTGATGTTTCTTTTAAGCTTCAGAGTTAAACAAGGTCATGTCATTCCTCAGGGTGTTTTGAAGCATGCTGATTCTTGGATAACGTCTGAAGCATATTTTTGGAACATTGTTCTTCACTGCCTTTTCACTGAACTTCACATGGTTCCCCACCCCCATCAACAACATCGACAAGTACCAATCTAGAAGTGTTTAGATTTCCCCAAAGTTGGTAGTATGGTTTTTTTGATAGATGTTTTAAAAAATGTGTTTGCATCAAAATATTTACACCGGAGAATTTTCTTAATCTATTTTTTAAGATAGATGTTTATATTGAGATAGTCAAATAGTATTCCATATAAATCTGTAAGATATAAAAAATTAATTTCTCTTGCTTTCAAATTGGCATACTGTACTTCCTTTTCAAAAGTCTCTAATGTTGAAAAAAAATCCAGAAGGAAGATTACATAAAATTACATAAGTTGTTTCTCTTTTTGTAAATAAAACAGCTGTCAGGCAGACCCATTGCTGAAATACACAGCAGACCTTCAAGAAAGCACATGACAGAGCTTGCGTTCTTTGCACCACAGGGCGACAACAGGACGGTTACTGCCCCCTTACCCCCAACAGGAAAAGAATAAAAATAAATGTATTTCTCTTAACACAGAGACACACACTGCTGCTTTGAAATTAAATCATGAAAAAGCATAATCACCTGGTTTGCTCAGCACATCAACAGGCAAATACATGTTTCTGACTAGCCAGCTGGGCAACCACACAAATCTGTGGTCAAAATGTAGGGTCCACACACCCAGGTAAATGCTTCCCCTCCCCACCTGAGAGAGTCCTGGTGATAGCACTTGTTATATGTGATATGCTATGTTGTGCAATTAGCTGATTGATAAAAATGGCTGCAGGAGCCTCTGCAAATGCAAATTGAAGGATGTCAGTGGGGGACAGGAGAAGAGTGTAGCTTTGAAATTTTTTAATATTTACCCTCCTAGAATTCCCCCCAGGACTCTACCCTTCTAGATAGGCCTCCTGTGCTTAGACACAAGCAAGTATATGTTGTTTACCTGCATCATCATGCGTCTTCTGACAGTGTCAAAGGGGTATGACAGTATGCCAGAAAATACAGTCACAGCTTGAGCTATTGCAAAAGATACGACAAATGGTGTTTCTTTTGGATTTGGCAACATTCCCTAAGAAGAGAAAAGAGAAATAAGAATTCACTGGGGTATCTTGAGAATCTAAATGGAAAAACAGATGCTGTCAAATCATTATATTGCTTCAGAATTTCCTAAGTGCATTGTATTTTGAATGGATTATTTTACATGGTCAGTGTAGTTGGAACCATATTCTTTTCTCCTTTTGCTTTACACTTTACACATGGCAAACAGGCCAAATGATTTTTTTGGGGGAGGGGGCAAATAACATATATTAAGATTGCAACTTAAGCACATTTAACTTGTGTGATTGCAGCTTTACACGCTTCGCAGCTGATATCACACAAATTAAAGACACACAAGACAGAGCTTTTAGGCTTACTGGGCTTTGGGAAAGTCTCAAGCGGGCTCTGGGAGGCTCCTGCAAGATCTCTCGCAGTCCGAACGAGACTGTCCAGAAGCCTGGTTAGCATCCCTTAGAGCTTAAAAGCCGTTTCTGTAGCAGGAAATCACAAGAGATTTACTTCTAAATAAAAATGCACAGGATTCATCTGTGAGGCACATTAATTAACTAAATAGTATAAACGTTTTATCTATACATATGAGCATCCCCATGTCCAATGAATACACTGAGATCTTGATTGCAAGGGCTGCCCAATTTAACAGTCAACTTGCTTTCTCATTTTAAATCAACAGGGCAGCCATTGTGAGCAAAGGAGCATCATATTGCATCAGACCTTTGGGCTTCAGGAACCAATTAGCAAATTGGGACGAATAAATGTGTAGAAATAATTAGCTTTAAAACAAGTGTTATCATCAACCATTAGGTAACCACAGAGCTCCTCCGGATCATGTAGTAGATTTATTAAATTTATAAAATAATAACCAACTAAAGGAATACAAACCAAATTGGGCATGTCTTTTTATTTTTAAGTCTTAGCTCTCTGTTTCTGCAATAGGATTAATAATATCTTAGCTGATAGGATAAATACTGTAAAATGCATCCATAATAAAGGTGACAAATAATCCTTTTTTTTTTAATGGGAAAGGGTGACTTTGATCAGAAAACTTACTTTTATGGTGTCATAACATCCAAAATAGGATGCCCGATATACAATGATCCCCTGTACTGAAACACCAAATCCTTGATATAGGCCGGTAATGCCATCTTTTTTTGCAATTTTACCAATACAGTCAGCAAGGCCTTTGAACTGTCGCTCTTCCATACCTAAAATGAAAGACAAAATAACAAAACTAGGGGAGCACTTTAGCTCTAAGAATTCCCCACAATGAACAGGGGAACTATTACTATTAATTCATTTTTTTATCCTGTCCTTCTTCCCAAAGGAGCCCAGGGAGCCATATAAGGAGCCATACAACTGGTAAAATATCATGAAAAACATTTTTCAAAACAAATGCAACAATTTTCAGCTGCTGAAAACCTACTACCCATCACATACTAAACTGTTGGGTTGAACCCCCCCCCCCCGCTACATCAAAATGATAGTAATGGAGGGAACAAATGCATATTTCTAGGAAGGGAGCTCCCTAAACTGGGGCACCACCACAAAGAAGGCAGAAACACAAACTGCCAGTCTCAGCACACAACCCTTAAAATATGAAGATGAAGCTCTTACCTTTTCCAATGTCAGCACCTAATCGGGTCCGTGCAAAGTCTAATGGATATACCACACACAATGAAGTTGCTCCAGCTGCTCCACCAGAAGCCAGATTTGAAACAAACCACCTCCCGAACTGAAAAGGAAAAACTGCTGAGTTCAAAAACAGGGTTTGTAACAATCCTCCATTTTTAATTTTTTTATACAAATACCTGAAGCAAAGGTGCGATGACACAAGCCTGAAATTACTGGGGTTTTTTGCATTCCCAATGGTGAATAAATCTTGAATAAATCAACAGTGCTCTATGGAACTTAGATTTAACGGCAACATTTTAGTTGAGGGAATTCAAGATGGAGTTTCCTCTTGCAAATTCCCATGAGAAAATCCACAACTTGCGTTGCAAAGGGCGCACCAAACTCAAGACTTGGTGGTGAAACTTGGCTTGTGTGTAAAACAAATTTTAGACAACCTGAGGCTCTTTCACAAAATCCATCCCAACACAAATTGTGCCATGAGAATTGAGTAACAAAGGAACTTCAAAGGGAGACAGAAAGATGAAACCAGTGAATTACTGGTATAATTCATCAAGAGGTTCAGTGTAGTCTCAAACCTGTAGTTTGAAGCAGGACAAAGTTGTTGTTTTTTAATTATTACACTCATGATAATTGGTTTACCAACGCCAGGATGTCTGTGTTACCCTCAGCCGTTGTATGAATGACCAGATTAAATTATGCAATTATCACTGTCACTGTACTTACTGCATTTCATTTACCTGTGACCACATTGTTTACCTTCTCCCCTTCCCCTTGTGTGTGTGTATCTATTTATACATACATACGTAACTCAGGATAACACTTCATTCATCTGATGAAGTAGACTGTGGTCCATAAAGGCTTCTGCCATAATAGAATATTTAGTATTTATGGTGCCACAAGTTATTTTTGAATAACTAGGTTAAGGCTGTGATTTGAAGTAGAAGATTTTTTTGGTTTCTTTACATTTTGAGGGAAGGTTGAGTGGTAGTCAACTGAGTTTTATCAGAGTAGACCTATTAAAATTAATGGGCCTAATTTAAACGGGTCTACCCTTAACTTAGTTATATATGACCCAGAATCTTTTGGTACTGGCATTTACAACTTTACAGTTTCAATGGGAGTTATTACACACAACTAACTTAAGCTAGATGGGAACTTCAATATTCAAGACACACATTGTTGAAACTATTTATTTGAAAATATAACAGTATGATAATATAAAAAATCAAAAAGACTTTTACCCTTTGGAGCATTTATATCACAAAGTATGTCAAGATGTATTTCATGTTCTTTCAGAGCAAGAGGTTTAAAATTGAAATGGCTTACATATGAATACTGACAGAAAATAAGTATGCAATACAAGGTATTAAATCCAAATGCAGAGTATTTGTAAATGGATGGTCATTAAGCATGAAATAGTACCAGGTGCTTTAGAAAGTATGATTCTGGCAATGCAGAAGGCACTGGGAGGAAAGAAAAGGAATCAGCTTGTTAGAAAAAAATCCCTTTAAAAATCCCATGACAGTATCAAACAAAGGTTACATAGCAATAAAAGATCTCCCCAAAATACATATATAGTATATTATATGGCCTTCATGGATCACTGCCTTGCCGTGGCGAAGGGGCTTGAATAACTCAGAGAAGCTATGAGCTATGCCGTGCAGGGCCACCCAAGATGGACAGGTCATAGTGGAGAGTTTTGACCAAACATGATCCACCTGGAGCAGGAACCGGCAAGCCACTCCAGTATCCCTGCCAAGAAAACTCCATGGACAAAGGCAAAAGGCATATGAAGACAGAAGTGCCTGGTGTGCTCTGGTTCATGGGGTCACGAAGAGTCGGACACGACTAAACGACTAAACAACAACAACAACAACAACAACATATGGCCTATAACAGCCTTTTTGTGTTACTGAGGTGATTGTATGTTGTTTGATCCCCCTTCTCAAACTGTGGAACGTTAGGGCTGATTCACAATGACCGCTCTCCACATCAAATGGAGGGTGCCCTTAGCATGCCTGCATGAATTCCCCTCGATCCTACGTGACTCCTGGCAGAGCACGCCTGGACCGCCTTTCCAAGTCGCAAACCTTGAGGTTCCTACCAAACCTCAGTTTAAAGTATCTATCACAAGTGGGGAGGCGTAGCCAGGGAAGTGGATCAAGTAGGGTTGGGTCCCCTCTTTAAGCTGATTCACAAAATCCCCATCACTTGGGATCAATTCACACATTTATTTTGCTCCATAAGAAATACTCCCATGCACATGGGAACGATATGAATCAGAAACAGACAGCGGTAATTTCCACAGCTGCAACAGCGCCTAAAAATGATGTGTAAAGTACAATGTCACCTCACACTTTACTTTGATGTTGAAATTGCAGCCTCACACATTACTGTGCATGAGTGGGGTTTTTTTTTTTGGGGGGGGGGAGATAGCAGCCCAAACAAATATCTAAACTAGTCCTGTTGCTGAATGTGTGAACTGTCTCCACTGATTTTTCTTTTTTTAAAAAAAATATATACTTATAGAGCTTGATTTGCAATGGCACTTTCACATGCACAAATTTTCATGTTATGCTGCAGTCACAGAGTGATGAACAACAGTGACGTGTAAACCTGCCCTTAAAGACTGCCTTTTCAGTATTCCTTTCGAAGGAGGCAGCTCTGCACCCTGATGGTGTCCTTTGAAAATACATGCATCTACCTTTACAGATGAAAAACGCAGAGCTGGGGAACAGTCAGTATCATCAGTGCTATTAACAGAAAACCATTTCCAAACTGCTGATTTACGCCTCTGCATACCATGCGACTGGTCAAGTCAAACAGGTTTGGAGAGCTCCAGGAATCAGTGAGAGGATTGCTTGCTCCACTTAGTAAGAGCAATTGCTTTTTTCATTTTGGCTTAAAGTACCAGCTGGACTTTTTTTTTTTAAAGGCCTAATTCAGATAAAGAATGTCTTTGTAAATAGCATGATACTGAGCTTCAAGTAGAAACATCCTATACTAATAAGCTCATTCTTCAGAGTACAGACTTGCATTGCTCAAATAGCACCATTCACAAACAAGAGGAGGTATCAGCAGGCTTCAGTGACCTCCAAGGTTTGCAGAAGTACAAAAACAAAAATCACAGTAAAAACTCTTAAGATGTAGCCCCAAAATATCCCAATGAGAACTGAGCATGCACAGTAACTTTGGGGCACTGGCCTACTTGTAGGGAGGAGAGCAGGAATGAAGTATCCTGGAAAACAGTTGGCAGTAACCCTGAACATCTTATTGCAAGTTCCATTTGTCAAAAATGATGGGCATTAATATTGTTCACGCAATTACTCATATTCATTAGCTTTTTTTTCTTAAATACAAATCCCAATGCCTCTTTTATACACCACCTATTGAAATGTACTGTGTACTATTAATAATTCAAAAGGATATTCCAATTTCTTCATGTTTGGACCAAGCAAAATGGTTTTGGACACATCAGCAATAAACAAAATGTTAGACCACATTTACCTGTTTATCTTTATCCACTCCAGCCATGAAAATCTGCTTGTATTTGTCCTTAAAAGCAAAGTTTAGGGCTTGAGTTGGGAAGTACCGGATAACATTGGCAAGATTGCCACGCCAGAAGCTGGCAAATCCTACAGACAGAAGATTAAAAAATGTACAGTTGACATGATCTTAAACAGTTTCTGTTGCATAACTACATGTTTATGTGTACTGAACTTGGAGCTATTCATATGCTTGAAATGGTACTTGTGGAATAGGTGAAACCATAAAGAGTTCAATGTGCAGTGATCATCCAATTCTTTCACCTCAAATCTAGCTCCCCTATAATTAGGTACAGCTGTCTCAGTACTGATTTTTTAAAAAGCAGAGAGAGATGCAAACCCTGGAAAAAACGGAAGCTCAGATTGATAGCAGCAAGCTGGATGCTATTAATCCTTTAAAGAACCAGAGTTAGCAAATAAACAGCAGGAAATAGAAAGCACACTGTGATGGTAAGGTAAAGGAAAAGGTAAAGGGAGCCCTGACCATTAGGTCCAGTCGTGGCCGACTCTGGGGTTGCGGCGCTCATCTCACTTTATTGGCCGAGGGAGCTTCCGGGCCAGCATGACTAAGCCACTTCTGCTGAACCAGAGCAGCGAACGGAAACGCCAATTACCTTCCCGCTGGAGTGGTACCTATTTATCTACTTGCACTTTGATGTGCTTTTGAACTGCTAGGTTGGCAGGAGCAGGGACCGAGCAATGGGAGCTCGGTTGCGGGGATTCGAACTGCCGGCATTCTGATCGGCAAGTCCTAGGCTCTGTGGTTTAACCCACAGCGCCACCCACGTGATGGTAAAGCATGCTAAATCTGTGTGTTTGATCACCAACCTAGTCTTAGTAAGATAGTACTGTACTGTACAGCTGTTTTTTAGGCTATGTTTTCACCACCAGAGGGGGTGCAAAACCTATTTTAATAAGGAGTGGTGGACTTGGTTTTGCAGTACATTGGAGGAATACATGCACAAATTGTAAATAACCAGAATTAGCCAAACGATAATTATTTTAGACATTCTGACCACTGTGCTGTTCAGGCTCAGGTGACCTTACTAAGACTCAGGTGATGCAGTGTGTTAGTGCCTTAATAAGTGAAACTAGATCAACAAAAGGAATTATTTTGGAGGAAGAGTTTTGCTGAGAGCTGGGGAAAGTGAAGGCAAAACTAGGCTTTGAGGAAGACCTGAATAGGCAAAAGAAAGGGAGATAGGCAGACCTGGATTAAACTACATATGTATTTCAAGAGGAAATACCAGATAAAAAGAGCGGCATATGAGAACAGGAAAAGTCGAACAAAGGGACAAATGGAAATGTTGAGGACCCCAGAAGCCAAGGTCTCACTGCAGGAATGTAAAGAGAGCTGAAAAGGAGCACGAAGCCAAACAATACGAAAGCTTGTGGGCACCAGTTAACTGGAAGGGAGAAGGAGGGAGGAAGAATTATTGGAAAGATCTGAGAATCTTGGTTAGGTCAAAGAGGGCAATTTTACAGGATGAGTTTAGATCAGTGGAAAATGAGTTTAACATGCAAGTAAGATCTGTTCAAGACAAAAAGTTGTCAAAGGATGGAAAAGTGTTGCATCTGCAGGCACCAAGGTAAATAATGGCAATCAGTAATGGGCACTCTATGTATTCTGATGGAAAACAAGGCTTCTGTAAACATTCAGTACGATGAAAGATCTTTACTGTTGTGACCACTGCAATTCAGTGCAAGTTGTAAGGAGAGGGCTTACACTGCAGGACCAAATATTTAAATTTAAAGTGATAAGGAAAGTATTGCTTCAAATATCAGTGGCTATCAAGACAGGAGTGCAAAAGATTGTTATGAAAAAAGTTAAAACTAATGTTTTTGCTAATAAGAGCAAGCAGGGCATATTTCCTGTTTTATTCAGTAGCTTGGCAGACCATAAATGAAGGGCATACTTTCAACATTTGATGAAGAATAGTAGATAATTATGTTCATTTTTGTGTTCATATTTTATTAAAGTTATGTAACTGAATGACATGGAAAATAAAAGTCTGAGCAGTTGGTAATCCATATTTCATTCAACTTATAGAACAAATTTTAGCTTGCGCCCAACATTTAATATGACAACCTTCAATCTGTAGTGTTTAAACGAAGACAACGAAGGCATTCATTTTCAGAAGAACATCTTCTATCATGTAAAATAACTCTAAAACGGGAACCAAATGTTTCAAGTTAAATGCACAAAGGTATCACAGTTTGAGAGTCATCAAGCCATGGTAAGAACTGCCAATTGTTTTGAAATATCTTCAAGATACATATTCCTTTACTAGGTCCAAAAGCTCACTTCACATTTAGGGATAACACATTTGTATTGTCCTATTTCACCTTACTACCCAAACACTAGCAGTCTAGTTCTACACAGGTTGGTCTGGTATGTCCTGCGGAGTTCAGTAAAACATTTCTTAATAAAAGTGGTTTAGAACTGCAGCTAAAATGTTCAGAATCTTTGTTTCATGATGTGGGCTCCAAATAAGCCAGGCTAAATATTTTGCTGGTAAAACAGACACTGAAGGCATGCTAAACTACAGATTTAGTGCACATTAACACCATATACACACAGCAAGGAAACAGTTCCCATGCCTATTGAATTAAAGGTATATGGAGGTACTTGGAACTAGTTGTTTAGTGGATTTGTAGTTTTAGATTTGCTGCTTTCCTAATCAAATCAGCACTGTAGTGGGGATCCATAAACACAAAGAACTGCTTACACTGACAATTATAATTTAAAAGTATGAACATTCGTACAAAACACCCTTAGAATTCACCATAAATAGAGTAGCTGCACAAAAATACACGGCACAGGTCAGTGTACAATGTTATAATAATTATTTGGAGAAAGATAACCACCTATGAGATCTTTAGCTATTATTCCAGGAAGTCAAATTATCCCATGCAATGGCCTGGGAGTAAGTCCCACTGAACTCAGTGGGGCTTAGCTCCAAGCAGACGTATCTAGAATCAGGCTGCACGTGTGGTGCAGTGGGAGTCTTGTATTTCTGTTGGTTAGAGAAGTAGGAGTATATATTACAGAAGAAATCCTCGCTTGCTGGGTGAATATATTCCCTGTTAGCTGAAATGTGAGCATGTTGTATTAATTTTGCATGTGTAAATAGGTCAGTATGAATTAGGGAAACCTGGCGCGGTGGAAGCAGCCAGGAAGGTGATGGGAGTTGTACAATGAGCGGGAAAGGACATAAAAATGATATTATGCACTATGTACTCTGGAGTGTGCAACTGTTTGGTCGGAATGAAAGCAATATAGGAATATGGAAGTTAGGCCTCATTTGAAGCACACAGCCATTAAGGAAAGATTGGAAACATGTAAAAGCTGGAATATTGCTTTGGAGAAAACACACACACACACACTCTATTCAGAGTATTAGTAATAAGTGTTTGTTTTGTGCTAGGTATTCAGAGAACTTAATAGCACATTTCCCCACAATCTTTTACAACCACCTCAAAAAGGTAGGCCAGAATTATTAGCCTCTTATTGCAGCTGGTGAGGGGGGTTGGCACAACAGAATTGCCACTTATTTTGTTCACAGTTGAGGCACAATTTAAACAAGGGGCAAACGTTTGTGGCTCTCACACCCCGCCAACCCTTCGAGGAGGGCTTATTCTTTGGGGAAGACGTACCTTGCTCCCGAGGGATGCGCACAAAACAGTCTACCATGCCTTTGTACTGCTGGTCAGCCCGGATCTGCTTGGACGAGGCCTGGACCTGCAGCAGCAGTTTCACGCGCTCAATGGGCGCTACTGCCGTCTTGGAGATAGCTGCCGCCACCCCACCTATCATGAGGTCTTTCCCGAAAGAGACAGGGTCGAAAAACTGCTGCCCCTCTGCGGCCAGCATGTTGTCGACTGGGTGGGCACAGGGGTTTGGGTGGAAATGGAAGCCCCAAGTGGCATCCCCCAGCACCAGGCAACACTTCTAACTGCCACTGCTCAGGAAGAGCCAATGGAGTCCCCCTCCCCCAACCGGATCAGAAGCATGCATTCTCAAGCCACATGACCCGGCAGCGCCCAATCACGAGAGCCTCTCTTCCTGGGCATCCCTTCTCCAAGAAGATTCTGGGCCTCCTGGAGATGGAGGTTAGCAAGGGCCTAGCATTATGAGCAAGGAATAGGAACTTCTGCTAGCAAGGGCCTAGGAACCAGCAAAGCAAGCACCAGGAGAGGGACATTGCCTGAATCACAACGATGGGCTCCTCTGAACGCAGTTTCTCCAACCAAAGGTTAACAGGTGTTCAAGCTCTGTCTGCCGAGCAAAAAAACAAAAGTTTGGCTGGCAAGATAGCCCCCGAGGGCTCGTGGAATTCATTTTAGGACTAAAATATTTCAGACTGGCTTTTAAAGGCAGCAGCACCGTTAATCTAGGGCCTGACTCAATCAATCCCCACTAATAATAATAATAATAATAATAATAATAATAATAATAATTTATTTATACCCTGCCCACCTGGCTGGGCTTCCCCAGCCACTCTGGGCGGCTTCCAAAAAAATATTAAAATATTATAATACATCAAACATTAAAAGCTTCCCTAAACAGGGCTGCCTTTCTTGTTGCATTTCTTAGAAGAGACATTCAGCAGTGTTGTGGGTTCTGGAGTTATGCAACAACAATTTATTGTCCAAAATTTAGTGGTACAAAAGTTAAGAGGCCACAGTGTCCTTATTTTTATTAGCCTGGCGTGCTCTGGTCCATGGGGTCACGAAGAGTCGGACACGACTAAACGACTAAACAACAACAATGATGGGAATGATAATCCAGTATGTTTTAAAGGGCCACAGGTTCCCCATCTCTGGCCTAGGAGATATTTCTACAGTAAGAGAAGTGATATTTCCAGTGAAGTTATGCAATAATGAGTAAACATTAAGAATGAATGCAGTAACTGGGAATCTTGTGTGAATGGTGCAAGATTCTTCTGCCAGCCCCATAAGATCAGCCCACAGTTAAGTAGATGCCCTTAACCCTCCGCAGAGGCTTTTGTGCATATAGGGAGCTTATGGGGAAGTGGAAATGCTGGTTGTGTGACCTGCCTGCTGCTTGTGAAATGTTGTATACAGTCCCATGAGAGAATATAAAAATACATGGGACACGTTCTGCAAATATGTCTTTATTGTAAAAAAATAAAATAAAAAAGTTTATACAAAGTTTTTGAAAACAAAATGGTTATTTCCTTCTGATGTATGCCGCAGAGCATATGCAATAAGGGCAATTTTACTTTATAACAAGTAATGTTTAATCATTCACATAATTATACATAACATCATTTACTGTATAAAATATTATAGCCCTTTAATGTAAGGTAGTCTTTTTCCTCTCAACCCTTCCCCCCCGCCCCCTGTGTAAAATAAAAATCAGAAAACGTTCAGGGTTTTTTTCCACCCCCACTGATCTTTAATACATTCCATAGCATGTTTAGAATTCTGTACCCTATGTAATATATTAAACATTACACTCCCTTAGTTGAAGTACAGAAGTGTGTGTGTGAAACAGTTCTATACGGCTGTTCATTTTCACAAAGTGCCCCACAGATCGCTGCCCCTGCCCAACTGCATTTTTAACCAGAGGAAAGTATAACATGTTTTGAGCTTTTAAACCTTGCAAGAAAGAAACTCAGCTCTGAGAATACAGATCTACATATGGTTCACATGTACAGACCCTTCTTGATCACAGTGCTTATGTGCAAAATTTGTTGCAAGGCAGTAAAGAGAAAATCACCACTTGCTTAGTTTTTTTTAAAACAAGTAATTTGAAAAGTCAGTCAACTCAGAATACTGTTGATGACATCCATGTATTATTAAAAACATTTGAAAAGTTATTCATCGAGTTTATTCTAGAGGAAGACTTCAAAGAGCATCCAGGACAAAACCATAATTTAATTCTTATTTGTGTGCCTTAAGTGTGTTGGAAGGTTTATGATGTATAGCTAAACAAATTTACAGAGCTAAGCCAAAAGATAGCTTAAAAGCCAGTTCAACAGCAACCTCTGTAACTGAGTCATGAAAACAGACATAAAACTCCCGAGGCTTGGGATCTATGAAGAGTCTCCTGTAAAAAAAACACAAAAAACCTTTGTGTCAGAACAAGATCTTTAGGCTATTCTAAAAACAGTCCATGCTTTTGTAAGGGTTTAATAAAGAACTAAAAATGGAATAACTATACAGCAGTACGTGCTGAGCTTTCAAAATGTTCTTTGCTAGGTATATTTATGCACACTGAATTGATCCTCTGCTACGTTTTCATCCTTTGTGGTACAAAAGTTAAAAATAGATAGCTGCATTAGGGAAGTGACTTAAGACCACCCATGTAAAAGATGCTGAATTACAAACTTTGGAAAACAGAAGTTTTGAGGATTTGGGCAGTCCATAAAACAGAAAAAAGGGTATTATTGCTCACTCACCCCACAACCCAGTACATTATAGTTGGTGGAGGTTTCTTTTGGTCCGTCCAGTTGTCAGGAGAACATTCAAACAACACCCCATGTTCTTTCACTTGATGTAGGCCAGAATTTGCTTTTCTGCGGTCTGAACTTCTATTACCTGCAGTCTTTTTAGTCTGTAATGAAAAACAAGAAAGTAAATGGGCAATGAAATTTGAATTAGCATTATGAGCAAGGAATAGGAACCTTGCTTTCACTGTCTGTTATAAAACATAGATCAAATATTTCCTGAAATGTTATGACTAAGGACGTTTTTACATCTTTTGATAAATAGCTGTCCACACTGGCTAAAGTCACACATCAAATTCCACCATAGTTTGTTTTTAACTAAGGGTTAATGTGACCATACAATGTACTTGGTGCACACTCCTGAAAAGTGCTAATGTTGCAATGTCAGGAAACAAACCAGAATCTGGCTTTTTGTGCTGTCTGAACGTGGGCTCATTGTTCGTTTCTCTCCAAACAAACTATAAGCAGTAAGACAAGAACAAACCTTGGTTACTGCTCATGGATTTTTTGAAGAGAGCAACCACACTCAGCACTATTTTTCTATAAAAAGAGGTGCCAGAACCCACCATTACCACTTCCCTGTTCTCTTATAATGGCAATGGCACCTACTTGAGAAGTGCCAGAACTGAGCTCTGGCAAGTTCTGGCTGAAAAAAAGCCCGGCCATGCTGGACTCAGACATTACAAAAATCCAAATTCTGGCTTGTTTCCTGGCAGTGCAGTACATTTCAGCAGCATGCATCAAGTATAATGTGTCTTCACATTAAATCATAGTTTGTTTTAAACTATGGTTTAATGTGATGTAAGAACCAAGAAATAGCTGTTTACTCAGCTACAGCTAGAATTGAAAAGAAATTTTCAGACTCGGGAGATATAACATTACTCTGATTTCTCTTCGAAGTTGAATGTTTGCTTCCAAAGACATAAAAAAATAAAACTAGGCATGGTGCCACAGCTAAGGAGATATATATACTGAAGAAAATGATCATTAAATATACTTCTCAGCTGGATTTTCTTACTAAAGTTAGCAGTTGAAAGAATTTACTTAAATCACATTTTATCCACTTTGTTCGACCCTCAGCTTATACCAAAAAAGGTTTTATCTGTGTTACATTAAAACATTATGTAAGCACATGTCTATTTTTGACATAATCACATGCATCATATTTGAGATTAAAAATACATATAGTAAAACAGATTTAATTTTCATACATAGTACTGACCATTGTGCTAAAGCAGTCCTGATTAAAGAAAGCTGTCAAAGCAGCAGCCTGGTTCAGGTGTAACATCAGACCACAATAACCAAATCCTCTCTTGATTTCATGAATGGTAGAATCAATCTTTCCAGGGAGCTTAAATTCTGTGTCTCCACCTAACACAAATACCATAGTTTTTTGATACAAGGACATGCCATAGCACGCTCCAGACTTAGTGCTCCCCTCTCTTCCTTCCATATTCTCCTTGTACTTATGAACTGTAGAAAGGTGTGTGTAAGCCCAATACTTGCTACAGCTCATTATTGTAACAAGAAACCATGGTTTGTTGTCATATCTGAACGAGACAGAGTGAATTACTTGGAAGTACAGACTTTATAAACTCCACAAAGTCTGGCTCTGCCATTATTTAAATTGAGATCATATTTCATTAATAAACAGTTAATTTTGCCATAGTAATGCAGTTAAGAAGTTAAATTTATTTTAAAAAGTGAATTTATCCCCATTTTAAGAGATGCTGCAATCCTATACTCACTTATCTGGGAGAAAGTCCCATTGAATTCAGTAGGGATTACTTGTGAGTAGCTAGGTATTCCCTTATTAGGAACAAAAGTTTCCCCACAATTAACGATAATGATGCATACTTCACTTGTCATAGTTTGTTGAAAAATGGAACGGATGGAAAGGCAACAGCGATGGAAATTCTTGATGAGCTGGGGATGGATAGTTCCACTCAGCTGTGTGACTTCAGCATGTGTTGGAGTGATAAAAATTCCATGCATTGTTTCTAGAGAAATATAGTGGAAGAGAGTGTTTTCAGGACCAGATGTCAACCTGCAAAAGCAAAAGCAAATAGTAAGAAATTTTACTAGGGCGTGGCTTGTTTCTATACCAATTAATTGTGAACATAGATAGTGCTTTATTGAAACAGTCATGTATGTTCTGTCCTAAGAAGCTGGTGACTTCTCTTAAGATTCCAAGCTATTCTTCTTTAGCTGAAATTAAGTTAGATTTTTTTTGGTAGGATTTGGCATCTGAACCAATTTGTAGCAGGGTCACAATTTTATTCCTTACAGTTTCAAGGAATTTGGTCAAATTAAGCAGGGAAACTCCAGTTTTGCTGATAGTCTTCCTGCTGACAGTAGAAACAACCAGCTTTTTGCTTGGATTGTCCGTGGAGGAAGAGTGGCTTAAGACAGCAGATGAAATCAGCTGTTTATTCTACCTGTTATTATTAATGTTGGGCTGACCTTTGTATCCAGACCCTCAAAGTCCCTCTTACTTCTCAGCAAGGCCACTCCTAAGGATTGTCCATTATGGCCCATGCCCAAGCACGAGATGACAGCAATATCCACTCTTCACAATCTCCCACACCAAGCATAAAAAGTTGCCCCAGCAAAAGTACAGGGAACTGGGCTTAGCGCAAAAGGATTAGTCAAACAGTTAAGTTATTTAAAGCAAGAGTTTATAAGAAATGTGCAACAACAGCAAGAAACCTGTACCACTAACAATTAACAAAGATTTTGTGTGGGGTTTTTTTTGGTCAGATTCAATCCTAAACAAATGTAATGAAATACCGCAATAGTTTGCACAAAAAAATATATGCACACTAGTGAAAAGCTTGTGTTTTCATACCAGATTCCCAAGGAAAGCCTAGCAAAGAGCTCTTCCTGCTGCCCCACATAGCTTAAGTGGGGAAGGTGAAGAAATCATGGGGAAGTTTCCTGTGTGGAGGTGCATGGTTAGTGTGTACACTCGCATAGCACACTGGCTAGCCAATGGCTGTACACTTTAATGCAGTTATAAAGATGGGCTACCAGCCACACAAGGACATTCACAGCTTCAAAAATTGAGCTCTTTCCAATAGGCAGTCTAATAACTGGCACACCAGCCTTATTTTTTTATCTCCATACATCCACACACAAAATATTAATGTAGTCAGAAGCTAAAGAACAAAAGTTAGTAACACCTTACTTCATAACATTATACAGTTCAGCTTCCTTATCTGTAAGGTTCTTTTTGAGGGTTCCTAAATTAAAAGGATTTGGAAGAATATTTTTCTTTTTGGCGATCTGAAAAACAAGCAGAATTAAAAGCTCACAGTAGGTGTGTGATTCAGATTTTAACATGCAAGTACCAAGGCTGTTATTAAAAATATTAAGCTAGTTCAGCAATTCACATGTTTTCTGATCCTATGCTGAGCTATCAAGTGACATGCTACATTATTTTTGAAAGATTTACGGTTATTTTCAAAAATGTAATTACTTTTCAAAACCAACTTGAACAAATCTTCTGTTACAAATTGTTTTGTGCTCTTTATTGGAGAGGTGGAAGGTTGTAGCCAACGAAGTCATACTTTGAGTAAACCCAAAGAAGTAATGGACAATACTAATGTGTCTTCACAGATTTCAAAGCGTCTAAGTATAATTTAGTTGCATACAACCCATAGCTTTCAGCACAAAGGCATATTATGCAGTTTTAATAAATTATGCAGATCAGACTAAACTGTTTTGATGCCAATCAGAATTAAAATTTCATGCTTAATTATTGTTGTTTAATTTGGAATTTAGAAGTACTGTACTACCAAATGTGTATTATTTTACACATTTTATTATTTTTGGTTAAGTAGTGTGAAAAAACCTTTGTAGGATAGGTGCTGGGGGAAGCCATGTGAAAGAAAAAGGAGCTGAGCTGGGTATTTATTGAATACTGGCAAGAGAGAGGAACACTTCGGTAACTTCATCTCGTAATGACAGCATACAAAGCACCCTTGAAACAGGGTTATACTACTATGACAAAAACCTTCCCATTAGAATACATGGCACACCCATATACATAACTCATTTTTGGCAACTCTCACTTCTCCAAGCTGTGCTTATGGATGGAAAATGATTTAGGAGTTAACCCAAAGGAAGTAAGACTGGGAAGCTACATCATGGACATGAACAACATCCTCCCCTTACACTAAGGAAGCACTCCTTCAGCTTGCTTTCGCCGTTTGTGCCAACACATTACTATGTGGGAAACATAATTTTAAGAAATTTAGGGAAAGAAAGAGCATTACCGTAAACAGACTATTACTTCCATCAAGTCGTCCAGGACCTTTCAGTTGCACAGGATTTGTATTAAGGTTCCCACTTCCTGCTTCAGGGCTGTTGCTATCATTGTCAGGCATCCCACTATTTCTTAAGGGACTAGGCTTACGTGTCCTTAAGGAAGAATCACTAAATGGCACTTTTTTACTTGCGGGAGTGCCGGCTGTGTACTGCAGTTTGTTGAGAAAAGACAAGCTGGTCAAGCTTTCCAGTTTGTCCCGCGATGCAGGGAGGAACCAGTCTACACAGGATAGCAGCGGAGTGGAGGGTGATTCCAAACTCTCATCTATGCTGAGATCTATTCCATCCAACTGAAGGATAGTTGCTTTGACCTGATCCACATATATGCAATCTGGCCCCGGATTTCCAATGGCCTTGGAAGCACAACCTCCTGCTTCCAACAAGACACTCAACATAAAGTGCCTCTGAAAGAAAAAGGGAAGAATATGTTTGTTAGCGGGATGCCATTTTTCAATGTCTGTGACATTCAAAAGAATACAGAAAAGCCAGAACAAGCAAGAGTCAAAATCTCAGAACTCAAATCAGAGAGCAAAGCAACTACCAGACATAAAAAATGACGTGATTTACAATGACAGGGATGGTGGCAACCAAACTTTTCTAGTGGTATAATACTGCAACTGAGAAGGTATTGTATCATGTCAATACCCCACTCAGTGGAGTATGTGTGCATGTGTTGTGGGTTACTTGAAGCAGGACCTCCTTTGTTGACCTGACACAAAATATATTTCAAATAACTTGAGCAGAAAGGAAATGTTCATAAATGACATATATGGAACTTTAGCACGTGCTCATTAGAGCATGCATTTTAACAGAAAAACAGCTGCAAATGTACCAAACGCCCCACAAAACTTACCAGACCAACTATGAGTAAAAAGTATCTTGCTCTGGGTTCTTCATACCCTTCAGAAGATGCTTCACATGCCTGAAGATGATGTTGTGGAAACACTTCTCGCCATATTACCAACTGACCAATGCGCTGTTCTGCTGCCAAGGGCAAGAGGCAATAATGCCTGCTATATAATGCAATATCAATCAAATCCTCCTTTGGCAAGTGATTGCTAATTAAATATCCCTGAATTAAAAACAAAGAGACAGCACAGATTCAAGATATCATATATAACCAGTTTCTTTATTCTGCCTGCAAGGGTTTGGTTTTATTTGTGAAAGAAATCATAGCAACAAGGGAATGTTGCCACATTGCCTGTAACCAAGCAATGAATCCACTGGATTCCCAAGAAATCCAGCTTTCATTATATTTACAGACAAAACCTCCAACCCCAAAGGCTGCAAAGGTGAACTTTGAAAAGATGAAGCCATTGCTTCATAAAAGCTCTGAGACTTGGAGGTCTAGTATAAAGTTTTGCCTTTTCATATCAAATTATTCCCACTTCCATGGACTTAGGCTGCATTGCATACCATACATTCAAAGCACATGATTTCCCCCAAAGAATCCCAGGGACTGTATGTTGGTAAGGGTTTGATGTCTTACCTTGTAGAAGAGACATGAGCCCAAAATTGTATACTGCCGTCTCATGTCATAGTAATCTTCCGACTGTAAAACAAAACAACTAAGTCACCATTTCAGATTTCAGCTGATTCAAGGTAAGCAATTTGAGCATTATACAACACAGTACTTTAATTCCTCAGGATACTTTCTTTAAATGGCCAGCAGATGTCTTCCAGTAGTGATACATAGACACTGAAGAAGTTTGAAACTTCTTTCTAGAAGTTCTAATTTGTCACAAAATTACCAATTATTTTGTCAAGCTGATTATAACTAATATAATCAATCAATTTAGATTCATTTTCAAAAGCTATCTTTGTCAGAACATAGTTCTTTTGCTTTCAAAGTCGCAGCTCTTGCCACTAGAGGGACTTCTTCCAGCACAAACAGCGAAACAGCATAGCCTTTCATATGTATAGTATTTCTTGAAAACTTGTGAAATGATGTTTAGAATAAAAGCCAGAATGGGAGAAAGTGACTGAAAGAGCTAGAATAATTGTTTTCTTTATGCCTCAGATGTACACATTTACAGTTTACTAAATCAGATCTACTTTAATTAAAATGAGCATTAATCGCATATTACATTTACTTCAGAATAACTAAATCACTTTTTGGCACATTCAAGTTCCCTGAAACAAGTTTTAAAGTTTCCTGGAGAAACTGCAATACTTTATTATTAGACAGAAATAATAAAATATGTCTAGAGCTCAAAAGAACGTATCGCAATGATTACAGCATGTACACACAGCTTCTGACAGTATATGTAGCACAGGCAAATACTGTTTACTAGTAATATATTCTGCAGCAACCATTGTACAACAGATAGTTGTAATAATCCTCAGTTTTTAAAATTATATTTTCTTTTTCCCCTGTTTATAATGGCTTACAGATAAGTAAACATAGTTATATTTCCCTGCATCCTACTACAGAGCCTCCCACTTTCCCTCAGTGGATCCAATATTGGCTAGCTGTCACCAAATCTCATTGGTGTCCAAAGGGAGAGACAAGCAAGCACTGGCTCTGGCTGCCCTTGCATTTCACCCTCTCTCAAAGGCAATGACAGTAAGGAAAAGCAGAAGCCATTGCTTCCCTGCTTTTCTCTCTACCTTGAAGTCAGGTTGGGGCCCAGAGGAAAGGGAACAAATGGGAGGTGGCTGATCCTCCTGAGTCAGAGGAAGAAAGCCGCAAGAAGGAACAGCTAGGCCAGGGGTCAGCTGGGGGCCAGTCCACTGTCCCTCAGACCTTGTGGGGGGCCGGACTATGTTGTGTGGGGGGTGGAATGAATGAATACCTATGCCCCACAAATAACCCAGAGATGCATTTTAAATAAAAGGACACATTCTACACATGTAATTACACGCTGATTCCTGGACTGTCTGCGGGCCGGATTGAGGAGGCGACTGGGCTGGATCCGGCCCCTGAGCCTTAGTTTGCCTACCCATGAGCTAGGCCATGGGGCTGCAGATCTCAGGCAGTGTCTTCCTGCTGTGACAGGGGTTTCAGTGGGCTTCCAGCAGTGCCCCCGACTGTGGCCCTGAAAGAGCTAACGAGTGTGTGTAAAAAAAAAAAAAGGTTCCTTACTAGTTCTGCAAAGTCTGCCGCCTCCAACTCACTCAGAGCTGTATCAATTTCTACCTGAAAAACATTAGCAAATGAAAACATTAAATTTATTCCAAATAATGACGAAGCCTCCTTGGCATCTCTCAGTACTGAGACAATAGTACACAGTACACAGAGTCACCAACAGATGCATATGGCATTTCAGAACCAGAGCAAAATCAGGTTCCAAACTTTTGTAGATTGCTATAATCAGGGTCAAAAGAAAAGCACCCAGTGGTTGCATACTTCCCCCTTCAGAAATGAAAGAAAAATATTCTCTCTCTGTCTCCTAAACCCACGGTTTAATATAATAGACATGCCAATCTCACTATTTTCATGGATTAAAACAAGGCATGAAGTTCCCTTGAAATCTGGCAAAGCTTTAGTATCCAGCTGAGTTATTAGAAAAAATGTTTTTCACTCAGGATTTAGTTTTTGTCTCTATGGAAATTTTCCAAAACATTCTCACACATTACCATTGTTTCACCCAAGAAGTGTTAAACTTGCACACTTCAGGATCTAGTGCGTTACAGTAAGTTTCATTAAGAAAACCTTTTATTTATAGATCTTCATAATCATTCCATAAGGTACCAGCCAAAAATATGTTCCACAGTGAAAAGAGCTTAATTTGTAAGAAAGCACTTCCTGCAGAGTATGTGAACAAGATATCTTAGTGAGAAAAATTAGGTTTAAACCAGTGCTGCCAGAATTGCCAGCTACACAGTTGGTGTTCAAATAGTTAGTTTCTCTGTTCTTCCTAATCTCCAACTGAAAACACTTCCTGTCCCATGTAGGCAATCAATTTTTCTCAGTTTGTGGGGTTTTTTTGTTTTGTTTTTTGTTTTGAAACTGCTGTTAGCCTTCCACTTAATAATGGGATAAGTAACTTTTATGGCAAAATTACTCTTTTAACTGAATCTATCAAAAATATAAAACTTCGCACTACAATTTTATCACTTCAAAAACTAGAGAAGGGGTATGCTTTTAACAGACAATATTATGGGAACTGAGTTGCGCAAAGTGACCTTTTAAATAATTATTAGTGCATTCAGGGCTAAGTATTCAGAAATACAAGCCCAAATATCTTTAGAGCTACACATTCCTTTAGAGCTACCCTTTAAATCTCGGATTTACTACTGAAATTCATACATACACTACGCTAGGTTGTGAGAATGAAGTGTGCCTGATCTAAAAGTTATGCTGAAGTGGGCAAAAGTCTGCCCTGCCATTCCCTCTTATGCAGGTTTGTGTCCCCCTGCTTGGCACTGAGAGAAGCAAGGCTTCATGAACTTCCTTCTCTTGGTTGCTGGGGGTGGGGCACACCATGAGAGGGACAAAGTATGTCTCCCCTTTGTGTCCTATGCAGGGTTCCTTCTCTCAGTGGCAGCAGCAGGAGCCTTTGTCCCTCCCCTGCTGCTGCAAAAAGGAAGCCTCACGTTCATGTTCCGGATTCTTACCTTCCTCTTCCTGGGGTGGGTGAGGGGGCAGGCCTTTCAATGGCCACCCACCTCTTCTAATAAGCAAAACTGTCAGGCACACCACATCAGGGCCTGACTTCTCCTTTACGTTCCTGCTGGTCCAGCAGGAATGTAAAAGAGGAGGAGTTAAGCTGATGAGTTGTGCAAGAGAAAGGTGTACATGCTCGGTGAGTGATCCCTTACATTCTGGCTGGGTTGTGCTTATTAGAGAAGGTGGGTGGACAATGACCCACATCTTATAATAAGAAGAACCTGGCTGGACCATAAGGAATGAATGAGCTTCTGCTTCAGCTGTTGCGCCTCTCTCCTCTTATCTCCCATGCTGTGGGTTTGCTGTTCTGCCACTCCCCTAATCATCTGTCGAAGGCACATGCCCCCTCTTACACCCCACTCAATTTGAGCTTGAGAGTGAGAACACACCGTTTTAGGCAAGAGTTGTGTCTTATAATATGTGTAATATATGAAGATTTCTCTATGCACCTTGGGTTCTTCAACCCTGGGTTCTCATCTATTAATAATTCTCTAAAACCTGTGGTCAGGGTTACCTTAATTTCTTGTGGAAGGCACAACCACCGCACTCCTGGAAAGTTGTACAAAAGCAATGCACTGCAGTTATCATAGTGTTGAGAACTAGGACTGGTACATGAGCTGAGTCTGGCAGGGTGAAGGGCTTGCTGGAAGAACAGGTTGAAAAAGTGATCCAACCGAGAAACATTTCCTACGTGACAAAAAGCACTGAACAAACATAAAGCAAAATTTAGAAGAAGAAATGTCCTTCCATAACCTGTGTGCACAGCAGAAATTGTTTTACGGCAGGATACCACAATTTGACTTAACTTTCTGGAAGGCAGAAGGAAGCACAAGACAGCAAACCATAATTTCCCCTTTCATGATATTTGAACTTCAATAGCGTTGTTTGCATGTCATGGTAATTCACAGTTAAAACTCTAACTTAGATATATAATATACAGCAAGGAGAAAAGTGGATGGGATTGGGGCATTCATGGCAAACCATTAACTATGCTGTTTAGAGCATGAGATTCAAATGGTATAAAAAAGAAAGGAACTGGAGGAAATTTCAGTTATGCACATTTCAGCATTTCACACACCTTATTTTAGCCTTCATGTAAAACACTTTAATTACAACTAAAATAAAATCTTTGAAGACAATGACACATAATGTTTAATAGGAAAAAATACCACTTAAGGAAGTTTGACAATTAAGAGGTATATTAATAGTTCAAATATAAGAAATGAATAAAATGTTTTCTAAAATTTTACTGGGGAAGATACTTTACAATGTTTTAGACATTGACTGTGATCCAAAGAACCATACAAGTTTTGCGCAACTATGATACCTGCCTAGGGTAGGAGGGAGTTAGGCTTGGAAGAGCTCCTGGTTGAAAATATAATCCTCAAGCCCAGAAGCAGGTGATTTTTACTAGCCAAAATATGAAATGTGTACATCCCTTTGGCCTCACCCCCTGCAGCACCTTTTCTATGGTTACAGTATCCAAACAACTTTGGGGCTTGTGTTTCTCTAAGAGGATCTCCCTAGGCCACATAGTGAAACATTCAAATGAAGTTTGAGCTATGGAATGGGGACGTACTGTTCAAAGAAAGTACAAACAATGTCACAGGGCATATGCAAGAATTTAAACAAGCACGGAATGTCTTTCATTCCAGTTTATGATTATGATTATTATTATTAAGTGGCATCTGGAAAGTAATGTGAAATATGAGTAAGTTATGATGCTCAGAACACAAAATTCATTCTGTCACTGAGAAATGAAGTAGGATAACCTTTAGCAAATTATGTCAAAGAAACACATAAATTACACATAGCCTGAAACTGCCCAGCTAGTTCTGTACACAATAAAGCTTTGAAATTGAGTTTCTCACTATGCTGCTTCAAGGCAAATCAATTTGGAACTGCACGTTTGCAAATAAAGGGACAGGGATTTGTGATCCAAATGAAAATTCTCCTGAAATCAAGTTTCAAGCAACACAACATCATATCCAAATCCCAAATTTGCAAAAGGATTAGTAATTACAAAACAGAGTATACTTAGGAGTATTTTACCTGTCCAGCGAGCCATACATAAATTTCAAAGTCCGGACAACATCTGCAATCATGTTCCTTAGCTGAGAGAGAGGGACACTGTAAAACCAAAACAACTCCTCTAAGAATTGTGCTAACATAATACAATGAATACAGATACAGCTGAATGACAAAATGAGCACAATCCAGGAAAAGTTAATCAGTTGAAACTAAGTGTCACTGAAAGTAATTGAATGCTAGTTCTGAATTTAGGATTACCAGCTGTTACATAATGTCAGAAACTATCTACATTATCCAGCAACAATATAAGAGGAGCTAGTGGCTTATTTTAGACATTACCACCACCACCACCGTTTAAAAATGTCACTTAGAAAAAATATCTCACAAATTTACCTTTCAGCTGGAAGGCCAATTACAAGGAGATTATCCGATTCCTTCCAGTAAGCGACATGGATCAGTTTTCCACATAAAAACATTGATGAACTACAAAACATCAGCACACAAGGGAACAATTTATCATAAAAGCAGCTTATACAGAAATATATAGGCTAGAATACCTTGCCCCATAACTCTGATTAGCTGACCATAGTGGCTACATAGTAAAATGGTTAATTCTGTGATTTTGAGCTTATAATTAGGGGGAAGGTTGAATAGAGGGGGGTGAACTCTATCATCACTAATAACAATTCAAATTTCTTTTTCCTGATTGGTAATATGGATGTTTTTGGCTACAAAGTTATTTGATTTATTTTTTCGGTCAATGTTTTATTATTTCTTTGTTTGCAAATTCCACAACCAGCATAATTTATATGAGACAGTTAAACATTACTGATGTAAAACTAGTATATCTATAAAATTTGTGCCCACAAGGCAAAGGAGAGAAAAAGGAAGGAAATAAAGGACTCTGACCTGATTATATGTGTTCCTGTCATGTTTTCCAGTATGTCACACAGCGTAAGAAATATTCCTCTTACACTTTTCAATTTTTGGGAAGCTTCTGATATGGGATATTGGTAAAGAATTTCTTGCTGCCAAAAAATGCCAGTTTGTGTATCAGTTAAGAAAGGATTATTGATGAATTATATTTTAGCAGGTTTTAGCACTCCCCACCTCCCAAAATCTCCTACATGAAAAACTGCAGATAATGTTGTTTTAAAAATATCTTTGTGGAAAGCATATACTATCAATAGATAGTTCTATTTTGTCTTCTTACAATTACAATTACTGTATGTATGAGTTGTAATGCTTAATTTTGTGGGTGATATTCAACGCTAGTCTGAAATAAACTGAAATACGATGTCACCTGTTTCAGGATACCATTGCATAATTATCAAAACCTTTTAAAACAAGACTCAATATTCATATTTCAGATTTCAAAGTCAATCTTAGGCATATTTACTTGGAAGTTAGTCCCACTGTGTCCTAGTAAGCTCATTTAGAATCGCAACCTTAATTATTATTCTTAACTAATTTAACTGTGTCCTGGAGGCTCTTTCCCTTTTTCTTTCTAGGCAGTACCAAAACCCCGTTGGGAAGTTTTTCTTTTCAAACTATTAAAAAGGACCTTCAATCTCACAACTGAGAGAACTGGCAAGTCTGTGCCACTTTCATTGAGTTTAATTATCTGTCTTTAAAATGCCCAACTAACAAGGATATTATTATGCATCAATCTGTCTCAACAAGGGGGGGGGGAATGGGCTTGTTTTTTTTATCGCAATGCACAAAATGGAGAAAAAGACCTTGTTCCCTTTTAATGAACAAAAATACTTTTACAAGGTTCATCTATGAAATATCTATACTCTTTCCCAGGGAAAGAAAAGAAAATGCAAAACAAAGAACTTAGCAGCAGCTTCGCTTCTAAATATTAAGTGTTGGTAAGGTCTAACACGTATTGCTGCACCAGATTAGGCATCTTCAAAACAAACTGAAAGGAGTCTTGGGGGTTTAATGGGTACAAAAGCCAGGGATAATGGACTTAATAAAAGAAAAGAAATTGTAGTTGTAAACGCAGTGGTTTTTTTCTAAACAGAGCAGCATTCTATTAACTAGTTTGACAGTAAATAAATTACGTTTTAATTTTGGTTGTTTCTAATGTAATGTACTTTTCCTCCAATCAACAGAGCTTGGGCATTATGAGAGCACTGAATGGAATTCCTGACATAGAACTGTGCAGCTGAAAGAGTCTCCAAGAACTGGACTCTAAAAAAGCACCCTTTGTTGAAGAGTGTCTTTTCTCAGGGAAAGGAGATAATAGTCTGCCGCTCTGTGGTAAACAAAAAACCGTAGCCTCCATGAAACTCATTCAAATTCATGGTATTAAATCGGGAGCTATCTTATGAAAACTTCAGAATTTGCATACCAGAAAGAGCTTATGAAGCTCGAGTGCTTGGTTTAGATGAGCACTAAAATTCTAATGGTGTGGGCAGCTCTTGCTCTGTTAACACATCATATAAAGATGAAGCAAGCTCAGGTACACCAAGCTGAAAAAATGGCATTTAACATTCATATTAATCGTGCAAGACAAGATTAAAACTAGCTGCAACAGTGATTTCATTGCAGATTAATTTCCTTCAGCAGTTTCCCTGGGTACAAGGTATCAGTTGCCCCTGCTAAAACATTTCTAAAGACTAGAAAGTTGCTATTTTAAAAAAACCACAGCAGAAATTCACACACGGTTCTGAGTATTATATTTCTTTATTGCTACTACTGTAGTTCAGTATTAGTAATGGGTTTCAAAATTCTTTATGTTAAGAATACCTACCTCATCCTTAGATGTATCAGAATCCAGTTTGAGTGAGAGGTACATAATAATATGTGGTATACTTTGGATCGAGAACTGTGGGTCATTGTAATGGTCTCTCCACAACACTTTGAGCAGGTTATTCATGGAGGATTGCGTCTGCTTACATCTTTGTTGGGATGCATCTTTTGACTCAAAGAATGTTGTTTCAAACGTAAGCTTCACCTATTGTAAGAGTTAAAATAATTTAACAGCTTGTACCTGCTAGGTGAAGACCAGTTCTTTAAACTGCTTTTGAACTTAATCCCAAAGTGTGACGGTGAGCAGGTTTCACAATACAGTTCAAGTGTTTGGCTTATTCAGAAGTTTTTAGCATTAGCCTGAAAAATAGTCAATTCCTGCTACAGTATAAGAATTAATTTCAATTGCAAAGCATCCAAGTTAAAGTTCTCCAGAGGTTTGCTTTCAGTGATCCTGCTTCTCTTTTGGCTCAGCTTGTTCAGTACATGAGGAACAAGCGAAATATAATACAGCATTTTGGGAAACCTATGTGAGAAGCAATAAGATCTTTCTATTGAATACTATCCAATAGCTTTAGAAATGCAGGAAGCATTTAATTCATAGCAGCCATCTGCTATGAAAGGTTTTATCTGGAATGTTTGAGCAACATGCAAATCAATGCTCTACTAATAAATGGACAGGGAATTCACTAAACAAAATTGTCTATTCCTGTTCAAATGCCAGCATACTGCAGTAACTACAGCAACTCTGAGTCTGGCTACAAGCAGCCAGTGAACTAGATTCTCATTGGTTACCATCCAGTGTTTAACATTAGTTTTAACTAACAAGTTCGGGCATAATACCATCTCTTATCCAAGGTCAAAAGACAAGGGGTGATATTCAATGTTAGTTAGACAGATTGAAATCAATGGATTTATGTCTATTGATTTCAACGGTCTATTCCAAGTATGACTTTGCCCTTGGGGTTGAATTACATGCTTCTCCCTCCCGCAACTCCCCCACACTCCGAAACAAAGGGATATATTTTGAGGGGAGGCTACATTTTATAGAGAAATGTACTTGTATAAATTACATGTAAAAACACAGACTTCAAGTTTGTATGTTTTTCTTAAAACATTAATTTTTTAAAATTAAAAAACTGAGTATAGTATACCTGCATAGGACCAGGAATGCAAGACAAAACCCTTTCTATATTTTCAGAGTTTACATCAACATCATTTACTGTGACAAGAACATCTCCTGAAAGTTGAAACAAAACAAAAAAGAAAAGATTAAAATAGCAGCAGGCAAGCAGAACAAGAAAATAACACATTTTTTGATAATAAAGTGTGGCACAGAAGTTTTTCTGTTAAGAATTGGTTAAGCTACTACTGAACACTGAGGGTTAATTTGGCCCACAGGCCTAAGGTTTCCCACCCCGATGTAAAGTAATTCTTGGAAGGCCCAGTGTAAAAAACAACAACTTCTGGTTCCCTTCAAACAACATTTTCTTATTCTGCCTGCTTAGCAGAAGTTTATATAGAAGTTTGACTGACTCTTGAATTCATCTGTCAATCACATTCCTAATCTAATTACACAGTCATCACTGGAAGCAACAGAGGAATACTTTAGAATAGTATATGTGCTAACACAACTAAGAAGGAAGAGCACTGCCATGTTTGAACGTACCAATTCTAGGTTTCTCAGCATCAAGTAAGTTGCTATATGGTGACAGCAAGTTTCTCCTTGAGACAGCATCCAGCTCAACCTTTGCATTTCTCTATTTGCCCAGGAGGCACATATCTATTTCTACTAAGTTCAAATCAGGCAGCCTGGCCCCCCAAAACACGCTGGAAGGGAGAGAGATGGGATTGTAGAGTGTCTCCCTGGGATTGCTGGAAGATTAGCTGTCAGGTTTCTCCCTCATCAGCAACCATTCCATTAGATGATGATGATGATAAAATTTCTACACCACCATAAGCAGAACACCACCCCACAGTTTAAAAGGCAATAGATTATTTCATTAGCCAAAGGCTAATATAGGAGGGAAAGAGAGTTGGGACTGCAGAACCTATTCACCTGCTCTGTAGAAAGACCAGCAACTTCTTGAGCCTTCTCTCCTTGAGATTTTTCCATTTTAGTCAGCCATTACAACTGAAAAAACTTTTAAGTTTGAGCTTGCTTCCCCCCACTCATCTCCTCCAAACCGTTTCTCTTTACTGCCATGTCCTTTTAGATTATAAATCTGAGTCTAATCAACCCTGTTTAGGGATGATGTTTTATCTTTTTTTAAATTTTTATTATCGTTAATTCTGTTGGGAGCCGCCTAAAGTGGCTGGGGAAACCCAGCCAGATGGGCGGGGTATAAATAAAATTACTATTATTAATGAAATTTGTAAGCCGCTCTAGGAATCATTTTTGGCTGATGAGCAGGATAAAAATGCTTTATATAAATCAATAGTGAGTATCAGTGCCAAGTGGCCAATATGACATCATCTTGCTTTTATAAACTTTCTTTTGGAAAAAGCCTTCTGACTTGACTGCTGTGGGCTCTCCTCTCTTACATCTTTGATTGGCTTCTATGCCAGACAAACCATGGTTCATCAGCTTGAACCATGTCAATTTTGTTACCACTAACCTAAATTGTTACCCCTGCCCACAGCACCTCCCCACCCAAAAAAGATTCCCTGAAGAGAAATTACCACTAATCAATCAAACTAATATCTCAAAAACGAGAGAGGAAAAAATACGGAAATAAAGTTTCCTGTACTCAGCTGTGGGATTCCATTTTTATTTATTTTGTTCCTGCAGCTGTAACATTAAAATTTTCCATTGTGGCTGCATAGAAACTGAATACCTAAAATCTAGCCACCAGAGTATCACCGTTATTACCTTTTCTTTAGGCAATTCCTTCATAATAATGCATTGCAGGAGTAAGCTGCTCAAAAATGTCATGATGACAGAAGTTGTAAGGGATGCCAATTTTCACTGAAAACTCACAATCTCGCCTCTTGTTAAGGCTCTTGTAACTCCAAGCCTCTTTACCCACCTGGTTAATATGCCAGGTGTCTTACTTGGAATACAGACAAATTAATGGGGGGGGGGGAATGTTGGATGGCAGGCAATAAACAAAAAGTGAAAAAATGAGTTTAGAATTCCTTGGCATGCTTTAGAAGTTAGCCAAAGTATAGGCCTGTACTAGCACAAGCTCATTGAAAGAAAGCTGGGCAAGCAAGAATACTTACCCGCTTCACACTGTATCGGCAATGATTTAAAACTGCTGTTTTAAGATCACAAATAAAGCCTGAATAAAGAACCTCAATAGTTTTCTTAAAAATGGGGGAGCGGGGATGACACAGAAAGCAGAAAAAGGGAGAACGAAATATCAATTTTCAGTACTTTAAAATCAGCTGCACCTGTGGCATTTTTAAAAAAACAGATCAGTTTGAAATTGGGCACTTTCATGGACCTCATCAGATAGCCCATATATGCCAAGCTCAAGAATTTTAAGGCTTATAATTGCAGGCCATTGTTTTTCTTACTTAAGTAAAAGGGCACTCCCATGCCCCTTTAATAAGGTACAGAAATAGAGTCATATATAAGGTGCACAACAGAAATATGCCATGCAAATTTCAGACAGCTGCCTTAAATAGTGGTCTTCTTAAAATTTACTTATTTGTATTTATTTAACAAAACACATACACTGCTTGATAGTAACAAAAGCTCTAAGTGGTTTATGATAAATAATAAAATTATAAATAAAAACAAGCAATTGGAAACATTCAAAAACAATTAAAATCAACAAAGAAACTGAAAACATTTCAACATCAGTGTGTTTGGATATGCTGGCCTAAACAAAAATGTTTTAAGCCAGCACCAAAAAGAATACGCTAAAGTGCCTGTCTGGTGTCAGCAGTCAGAGGGTTCTTAAGTACAGGTGCTGCTACACTAAAAGAATGATTTCTGAAGTGTGGAACTACTGTGTGGCAACCCACAGACTGAAGCAGCCAAGTGGGCACATTTGAGGTAAAGCGATTCTATAATAAAAAACGGTTTAGATGTTGGTTGACATGAATTCTACAGTGCTACTTTATATGCTAACAAATCTTACCAGTTATGATGATAGCTACCAAATATTCTTACTAAAGATGGCTAAACAAATACACGGATTTCCGTGTATCAATATTGTAATTAATCAATGTCACATTGTGGTTAGGGAATGACTTCCACGAGGTTCACTAAATAGTCTCGAGAAAGCCTAGCCTAGCCCATCTTTGAAAGCTGTATGGAGGCAATAAATGAGAATGATGTAGGCCCTGATCCAGCTAAGGTTAGTTCTGAGTAAGTCCCGTTGCTTTCAGCGGAACACAACCACAACTGACTTGAGCTGCATTAAGGCCAGGAAATACTGTATAGTTTAACCTACCGTTCAGATAAGGGAGGAAAGAAACAAGAATAAAGAAATGGAATAATTCAGGTTACAAATACACGAAAGGATTTATTGGCAGAACCCCAGCTAGCGAGATGGCAAATGCAATGAAGTGTTGCCATTTTCCAGCAAACACTATGCTAGATTACTGCTCCAGGCTAACTCTTTACCCATAGTAGACCAAGTTTCATTATGTTCATAGCTATTTTATTATGGACCCTGTATCATTACAAGGGTATCTGTCTTGCTGGTAGGTCAGGCAGGATTGCTGTTCTTTTAAGAGTTTTAGCACAGAGGCATACAGCAGGCTTCCTTAACCTCTGCCTTCCATATGTTTTTTGGCCTACAATTCCCATGATCCCTAGCTAGCAGGACCAGTGGTTAGGGATGGGAATTGAAGTCTCAAAACATCTGGAGGGCTGAGGTTGAGGAAGCCTGGGCATACAGCATAATATCACCTTCATTTTAAGCTGTCCAGTTTAACAAACAGCTTGTTTCTTTGGCAGTGACAACTGCTGTGGAAACACACAAAACAAAACACCATCTGGTTGCATGATTTTCTCCTATGTATCCATGCCTACTTCCATTTTTGGATTCCACTCAGGTCCTATTCCGACTTATTCCTGAAACAACATGGTAGAGAATTTAAAGTTTCAAAGTAAGTGGGGTTTTTGTATGTTTGCTTGTTTTTATAAAACTTTGGAATCACATCAGTTTCTTAAAATTAAAGGTAAGTGTTCATTTTAAAAGCAAGATGTACAGTTCGTTTAAAACTTTCTAGTTCTAAATACACTACACTAACATATTTCTTTTGCCAAAAAGCAAAATTTGATCAAGATATTTGACTAAAAGGCAATGTATTTGTGCTTAATTACAAGTTATTTCTGCCAACTATAACAAAATTTGTAACATACACATTTTGCTGTATGCCACATTTAGATCTAAAAGTACCCAGTGTTCACTGCACATCTATAATTTTAAAGTGCTTTATAAGGAAATTATATATCTGGATATGAGTTGGCAGAAGATGCAGCTCACTTACCAGTTCAAAGCCAAACGACTGAAGTATGATAGAAAGAAAAACAGAACATAATATAAAATAGCAGTTGGTAGCTTGGGATACTGCTTTTGTTCAATGCTAATATGCTTTTGAACAAAAAATAGTTTTAATTCTTTGTTGCCATTTTCCCAAGTTGCCATTTGCCTAAATGAACCTTCCATAAATGTAAAGTTCATAATTACTCAGTAGCGTTCATAATGGATTTCATTTCTGCTAACATTAATGAGATTAGGTATTACATAATACCAGTATAGCCAAAAGCAGAAGCGCCATTCAAGGAATTAAAAGGATATGTACACAAAAGGAAACCTTAACATTGTGCACGTTTGCATGTAATTCTTTTTAAAGGAACAGTGTTTACTGGATGAGTATGTGTGCTTGAAAGCTACCACAACATGCTTGCTCAGGGAAGAAAAATATTGGAACCTAGAGAGGTATTCTATTGGAGATGTTCTACATTGAAATTAGGAAAAATATTCAAACTGTGACCGACTCCCTAATAACTTACTGCTATTACTATACAAGCAACAACCATTTTAGGTGTGTCCAGTTGACATGCAGGTCCTTTTAGACCTGGAAGAGGGCAGTTCGGGGTGTGCTAATGCCTGCTCTGCCGATACGCATGGGGGCCAGTAACGGAACCCTTGCACAATATGGTTGCCGCCTGCACATGCCGCAGGGACAAGTCTATTGTCAAAAGAGAGCTGAGATTCTGAGATTCCTCGATCCATGGCAAGACCACGACCATGCCAACCAATTAAAAAGTTGTCCCTTGGACTTTTTACCTCCCACAATACTGGCTTGCATGGCCAAAATTGCATAAATTGTGACACTTACCAATCAAGATGTGACCAGACTTTATTGCTGAGCTGCCTGGTATCAAACCATGTACTACAAGTTTCTCTTCATTGGCACTTCTAGATTCAATACTGTGATTATGTTTTTCAGATTTTCTCCATTGAGATTGATGGATAATCCCTATTAATGCTTCCAGAAGCTTGAACTGCTCTCCTCTCTCAGCATTTGATAGCCTCTTTGGATTTACATAAAGGCAGACATCTTTGTACCATTGCTGGGCCACATCCTCCACCCTCTGACCAGAATGGTGTTTCAGTATGGATGCTGGGCCAGAGGCACGAACATCGCACTTGTCACTTGACATCTTCTTACTAGAATGTTTTGATAAAAACCTTTTATATTTTAATATTTTAGTGAACTTTTCCAGTCTGTGTTCACTCTTTCTATCTTTTTGAGATCGCTCACGAATAACCTCAGCTTCATTTTCACAAAACCTGACACGGTTCACCACAGGCATATCCAGAGAGGTGTCCGGGAGGAGAGTTTCTTCCTCATCTTCACTCAGCTCTAGATAGAATAATTCTCCATTTTTCTGTACACTATCTAACCATTCAGGTTCAAGGTCACTGTGAAAGACAAGGGCAGTATTAGAATGACAGTGAAGACAGAATGACTTACAATGTGCTTAATTTTGCAGCCCTCAGGAGCTAGTAACATAAAAGCACTTACAAGGAGGGGGATGGGATGAACCACAGACCTCAGTCTAAAGCAGCTGCATTCAACAGAGGCCTACTATTCAGACCCGGCGAAAGCATCTATCATAGAAACCAACATTATTGAAGCATTCTTTTCACACCCATGCCTCAATAAGCAACCATACATTTACAAGTGAGAGGTCTCATTTTGATTAAAAGGACAAGGCAACCTGCCCCATCTCCAGTTCAGTCTAAGCACATGGAAAGAAAAGTATTTTGCTGTGGCATCATGAGCAGCATGCAAATTAAAACTATATTGCTGGCCTACATTAGAGAAATTTTCTGTTGTTACATCTAAAAATGTTCCCCTTTTGACACTTCAGACTGATAAAGGCAAACCAAGAAAGCTACTTTTGCGTTTTAAACTTGTTTTTATTAGTTAAACAATTTAGAAACAATAATGCCAATTCCCAGCAATTGCATTACAGTGGCACAGTTTGCATGTAATGCTAAATAATGGATTAGTACAATATTTATGAACTGCAAGAAGCCTTGGGCTTGTGTACTGCCCCCTCTTATATCCTATGTGGCTAGAACAAAGACTTTGGAAATTTTTACTTCTGGCTTCCTTTAAATACGTACAAGGGGGATCATGGTTTATCCAATGCTTATTTTCAACAAGCCAGCTTCAGAAACGATGGTTTGACATTGGCTTGTTTTAAAACTGACTATGTTAGTGTTAAATTATCATCCTCGGTTCAGACTCAACAAGCAGCCATGTTTAAAGGAAACCAAAAGTCATTACCCCAGCAAGTAGAGAAGGGAGTGGACGAGCCCATGGTTTAGCAGGATGTGGCCAGATATGTGGGTGTGAGATGCAGTATATAACTCCATCACTCTTAACCCCATTATTTCAGAAAGGATGTTACTGACAACTTCAGTTGTCTCCCTATGTCTACAGTCCACTGTAAAATAGGTATGAAGTAAAACACTAACCTGCCCAGCTATTTGCTAACACTGCCTCACAACAACACAGGATCTTTCTGCTTGTGCTCCTTCATGGACTGATCTTTTTCTCCCTAATGCATTGGACACCATTCCCACTTTCTTCAACCAGTACTACAGAACTGTCTCTCTTACTATGTGCTTGCTTCATGGGACACAGCAGGGTTACCAGACAGTTCTTAAAATGTTGCTACTCATAGCTTACCCAATTAAATAGAATGGGTGCCTATCTAAAGTACCGAAACTGATCACTTGTCAAAATGGAAAGTGATCAAGATGCAGCAGGGGTAGGTTGGTGGGTACAATATAGCTATCTGGCAAGCACAATTTTTATTGTCAGACAGGTCTAACAATAGCATACTATGACCAGCGGGTCTGTTTGATCCCAACAGAAGATTGATACTATAATTTTAAGAAAATGGTGGAGGCAGCCTTTATGGTCAAATTTGAATTAACTTCTCAAAAGAGCTTCTAGTTCATATTAGGTCCTGCTTTTTTTTTTTTAGTGCAGACTTGCAAATTAAGGGTTATATCCAAATAACTCATACGCAGCACAGATCCATTGAAATCATGACTGAGTATGGCTTAGTTGAATACAACTCTATGATTTGTACATAATTAGGAAATTAAGGCTGCAATCCCAACCCCACTTAACTGGGAGTAAATCCCAGGAAATTCAATAAGCCAATTTTCAGCAGACATGGTTAGGACCGTACTGTAAACCAAGGCCTATTCTACCAGCTCCCTTCCAAGTCTTACATTTCTGATTTTGACATAGTTAGTGGGATATGGTACTGATCTGAGCACAAAATCAAGTTTCATATTTCCTTGCAACCTACAACTTATTGCATTATCCTACGACTCGTTTGATTTTATTCAGAGTCAGCAACTAAAACATCTGTACAAATTATGTGGTTTAAAATGTTACCAATAAAGAGGTACTGGAATTTAAGAGCTTATAATCTGTGTTCTGTCACTAAAACCAGATAGAAAATTTCAGATGCATTAGGATGCTTTTCTATTTTTAAGAGCAAGAGCATGTCAGATTACCAGGAAAGGATGGGGGGGACCTGATAGCAATTAAAATCCTACTCTGAATGGAAAAAAATCACAAGACAAAGAAAGGGTTTTTCCACGTGACTGAGAGAAGGAACAGGTTGAAAGGTAATAGCACTATTTAAATGTGCACATTGCTTCTGAGAAAGCCAGACTTCTGGTATACACTCTATATGCTAAAAACCCTGGGGTCTAGTACCGCTGCTGGAAGAGCTGTATGCATTAAGACTTGACATGGGAAGGCAAATAAAGGGAGATTGAATTTATATGAATTGTGATGGGGAAAATGGTTTGTGGGCCAAAGGTGCAGAAAGAAAGAAGAGCACAATGGCTAAAAAAATTTCCTGTTGCACTTTCCTACTCTTCCCCTGTCTCAGACACTTTACAGGTAGAATACAAATAAATCACAAATAAAAACTCAGGAGAGGCTGCTAACATTGCAAGCATTACTAGTACTAGTACTTGTCTGAATGAGGTGCAAAAACTGCTTTGCAGCATCAGGATAGATGTGTGTATAGAAATACTGTGTGTATGTCTGGTAGTCTGTGTTTTGTGCTTTAATATTTCTTTGACCTCTGTTGATGCCAGAGTTCAAGGCCTTGTGCTGCTATGTTGGCAAACCTGTTCAGTGGTAGCTGCTTAGTAACAGGTTCTGAAAGTGGAGGGAAGGTATTTATAGACAGGGTCTGGATCAGGTAAATTCATTGTGATTGGTCTTGGAAAAATAGACTCCAGTAGGCTAGAGGTTCTTGACAGTGAAACTGTTTGTGATGGGAGCCAGATGAGGAGGGAGGTTTAGGTAAAAAACAGAGAATGTTAAAGGGGACAGCAGAGAGCTGTATATTAACACTATTCATCTCTGGTTTCGATCAGAAGTTCTATCCAAATATTTTTACCAAAATAAGGTTGCACAAGTGGGTTTTTAAAACCAGCTAAACGGTCCAAGCAATTAGAAGTACAACTGGAGAAGCTTTGAACTAAGAGGCAGATTGTACCTAGTATTGGGACCCAACTGAGTGAATGTATGACCCCAATGTAAATATCAGTATTCCCTTACATACAAAATAGTCATTTGATAAATAATCTTAGTTAACAGTTCATCCTATTTCCAGTGTCAGTATCAATCTCACGCTTAAGCCTATGATACCAAGCTATTAGATGGATTTAAAAGCATTCTGAAGTAATTGGTGGTAGCAAAGAAGGGATACACTGACGAATTCTAAAGTGGCAAGGAGTTCCATAGATCTTGAAATATAAAATATAAAGAGTCACAAATATCTAAACTTCTATGAAATAACAGCACCCTGATTACCTAGCTCCTGAACGGCTTGAGGCTGAAGATGAACAGAGAGAGGGCATCTAAACCACAGATGCTACAACTGGGGTAGAACAAATGCAAAAACAGGGCTAGTGAGTGAAGACTTACATTTTATACTTACACCCCAAAGGGAGGAATATCTGAATTTCTTGCTCAGGGCAACTGAACAATCAGCAGCCCTCTTTTCAGTAAGCCTAGCCAAGAATCAACAAAGGTGAGAAATTCCAAACTTTCCCATTCCAATATAGTTCATATATACACCATATTTTTATTTTTTCCAAAAATCATTTTCTTCAAAGAATTGTGAGAACTGCAGTTTGTTAAGGGTGCTGGGAATTGTGGCTTTGTGGTGGGTAAATCACAGTTCCCAGTTGCTCCTTTACGTTCCCTCCCTTATAGTCGCTTTTAACCGTTTGTCCTTGTTTTTATCTTTTTAAGTTATGTATGGTATAATCACATTTTAATTATTCGTTTTTATCCCTTACCTGTTTTAAGTCTTATGTGTTCAGTTTATCTATATGTTTTATCTTACGCTGGCCAAAATAAAGTTTGATATAGAGACTGAAATAGAGACAGTTCCCAGGATTCTCTGGGGGAAGTAAAGTGCTTTAAATGTACAGTGTGTACATAGCACTAGGAGGCATGAAGAGTGTCCAAATGAAGAGACAGGAGGTTAGTGCTGTTTAGAGAGGAGGGGGTCAGCGATTGTAAGCAGGTACATCCATCCATCATCAAAGATCCTATTTCTGCAGTTTGGAAAAGCTCAGTCAGCAGAGCATGAGGATCTTAATCTTAGGGTTATGGGTTCAAGTCCCAAGCTGTGCCAAAGATTCCTGCATTGCATGGGGTTGGACTAGATGATCCTCGTGAGTCCTTCCAACTCCACAATGATGCAATGATTGAGGGGAGGTTGGGTTGGAATGGCACCTCTCGATCTTTCCTGAGTAGCAAAGAATAACATATGGACAGATTTTTTTAATTAAAAAAAAAAGCCTAAATCCCAACATTTGTAAGTAAAAAACACAAAATGCTGGAATAGCAGCAGCAGGAAGCCCCAATTACACAGCGCCCCCTTCCAGCGGTTCTCAACCTGTGTGCCCCCAGATGTAGTTGGACTACAACTCCCATCATCCCTGAGTTCTGGCCTTACTAGCTAGGGGTGAAGGGAGTTGTAGTTCAACATCTAGGGACCCACAGGTTGAGAAAGGCTGCGTCCACCCCCTTCTCTTCCTTACTCGGAGCCGCTGGACAGAGACGCAGAGCAGGAGCTTCCGCTGCCAGGCGAGAGACGGCCTTCGCATTCCTCAGGCTGCTGCGGTTCTCGAGGAACCTCAAAGGGCAACGGCGACGCTTTGTCCATGGCGTCCGGAGGAAGCTTCCCCTTAGGAAGATCTGCAGCAGCCCGCCGCCATGACAGCGAACTCCGGAAGCCCGAGGTGCAGCACGTGACCCACAAGCGGCTCGCCGATTGGCGCAGGCTGCGGAAACCATGGCAACCTAGGAAGCTCCTTGAGCCCAAACTCTCCTCGTTGCAAAGATTTGCTCCGCTCTGGATGCTCACAGGAAACGTTCTCTTTTATATACCCTTTTCATTCGTCGCCCTGCCTAATGATCTAGGGCCCACTCGGTTCAGTGGGCCAGGTACAACCCACTTTACCTGCTTCCAGGTCATTTGTCAGTAGATTGCGTTGCAAGGCTACAGTCCTCGCACTTTACCTGCTCCCAGCTAAGGTGCGAGGACTTTAGCCTTGCAACGCAATCTACTGACAAATGAATTCAAATGGGTTCAACGGGTCCCCCCCCCTTAGATAAAGTGGGTTTGGGCGCCTTGCGGCGCAATCCTGCTCACGTGCAAATCCTTGCTCACGTGTAAATTCAGTGGGACTTATTCCTGGGTAGAATGTGCTATGGATCATTGCCCTACAATCCTACGCACGTTTATTGAAATGCAAATTCCAATGTGTTCAGTGGGCTTACTCCCTAGTAAGTGAGTTCACGGTTGTGTTTACTAGAACGTAAGTGCCATTTAACTCTCTGGGCAAACATGCCTAGGACTGAACTCTTATGGCTGCAAGTCTTGGAAACCTTTCAGTTGCATTCTTATCTGAGGCACTTCATAGGTCTGGATGAGGAGTAGGAAACGTTCCCTCTCCAGCTTAAAAGCAGAGGAAGAGCCAAGCATAACTTCAATGAGGAGAGATGTATGTAATATGCAGTCAGATGCTATTTGTCAGCAATTTATAGAGGAATTGCCTGTCATGCAGGTAGTTCCTCCAAAAACTGCTAGCACGTAGCAGTCACTGGGTGCCATTTCAGTTTTTCATTTTAGGTGCCATTCTCATTTTTTTGTACTAGAGATGTACAGCCAATGTTTTGACTAGTAAACATTTATCCCGTTCCTCTCCTGTATGCTACAGTTGGTGCTTACAGCCTACGCCTATACTTACTTACTTAGAAATAAGTCCCTCTTTTGAACTAAGCACATTTTTAAGAAGAAAGCACACTTTATTTTCTAAACATTAAGAAGAGTGTTCCAATTGTCAGTTTCTTGGATAAATCTCAAAAGGAGTAAATGTAGATTGTGACTCATCAGTGAAGAAATGGAGAAACAACGTGTAATTTTAACGACTGCCATTCTTGGCTTTAATTTCTTGTGGTTATGTTAAGCAATAGCAGTAGCCATGCTGAACTGCTACTTATATAAGCAACATTAAATCTCCTGTTACACAGAGGCTACCGTCTGCTCCTCAGCAGTATGTCCAGCACCAGGGTCTATAAATTAAGCTATATAAAAACAGCAAGAGATGATTTCTTTATTGCACAGTCTGTAAGTAAAGCTCACTGGAGATGTCCTGCAGTATTTTAAAGTCTTTTTTGTTGTTATTTTCTGTTCCGTCTAGACTAGGAATTAAAGGCAGGTTATTACAACACTACCATTTGCCATCTCAGTCAGGGAGACAAAGTGATGTGCATACCTTAATCAACAGAGTGAATACTACTCCCACTTATCTTTTGTTTCTGCATTTGATATAGTGTACTACAGAAATACTAAACTGTGGGAAAGAAACAATTATCCTTGACAGAGAAATTATATTTACTGAGGCTACAGAAGAGGTAGACAACATGGTGCCCTCCAGATGTTACAATCACTCTTGACCATTGAACAGACTGGCCAAAGCTGATGGGCGATGCAATCTAGTAACATGGGACCATGTTGACTACCTATGACCTACAGCAACATTACACCAGTAAAGTGTGAAGGATAGATAGCTATTTATTACAATGTTTAATTTTGTATATGAAGTAGATGGAGGAAAAGAAAAGAGTTCCTCTCTCTCCAAAAAGAGTCAACTATGTTTACCTTCAGAAGAATTAATAGTCTGTTAAATGATGCTTTCTCAGTAAGTAAAATAAAGATATATATGATCATTCAGTCTTACAGATCTTGCTGCTGAAAAATAGGTTGCTATAGACACAAAACATTTAAACTCAAAGGATATAAAAGCTAAATCCATGCATTAAAATAGTTACATCATTCACTTGCAATTAAGCACCCCATGATTTTGATTTACAGTAATCACACACTTTCCCCAATTTTCTCAGAAAGGGTGTGTATGGGGGGGGGGACTTCATCTAAGCCGACAATTTCAAGTACTATATGTATCTTAATTAAGATCATTACCATAGTCACAAGTATTTGTGTGTCTCACATTATCATGTGCAATGTGTTGGCAGGCATAAGGGCAACGTTAATGCCTATCAGACCTGGCCAGTGCCCTATGAGAGCTGAGGGTGCCCCTTATAATATATTACAGACTCCTCTGCTATATGCAGAATTATGACACTGAACATTTTCTGCATGGAAACGATGGGAGAAAATCAAATAATCAGAAGGGGGGGGGGGTATGAGTGTGATGCATGTAACCCCAGCTGTGTGTAGGAAAGAAAGTGAAGGCAACCCTATTTAGGGAAGTTTCTAATGTTTGATCGTGTTTTTAATGTTTTGTTGGAAGCCACTCAGAGTGGCTAGGGAAACCCAGCCAGATGGGCAGGGTAAAAATTATTATCATCATCATCAGAGGGGAGAGAAAAAATTGTAACACATATCACATTCCAAGGGGTAGCATTAACTAAGGATGGGGAATCAGTGTGCACTCCAGATGTTGTTGAACTCCAAGCTCTCCTCACCCTTGAGGCAGGCATGGCCAAACTTGGCCCTCCAGCTGTTTTGGGACTACAACCCCCATCATCCCTAGCTAACAGGACCGGTGGTCAGGGATATGGGGATAGTAGTCCCAAAACAGCTGGAGGGCCAAGTTTGGCCATGCCTGCGACCATTGGCCATGCTGGCTTGGGCAGATGGGAGCTTGAGTTCAACATCTGGAGGGCTCCCGGCTCCCCATACCGGTACTTTCCCTTAGTCCACAATGGTTCGCACTGACCTGTGCAGCAGGATGCTCTGAACGGAATCCAGATCCTCGAGGTTCCTGGTGACAGGTCTGGGGATTCTGCGCTTGCTAACGCGGAACATGCTGCGGAAAGAGACGGCGCCTTTTCCTCCTCATTGCCGGGGTGCAAAGCCACGTTTGCAGAGTCCATCGGGATTCATGCACAATCTTGCAAAACCGCTCCTCGACTCCAGACAAGGTAAACTGCGCAGAGGAGGAGAGATGGGTCGTCGAAACCTACCAAGCTGCTAGCAGCCCTTTGCGTCCGGGAGTTGGAAGGAAGCAATTTACTTCCCAATCTCTGGCGTCTGTAGCACCCGGCGATCTCCACCTCTTTCGAAGATCTCACTTCCCCACCTTCTTCCCATGGCCAGCTGCAAGCGGGAGAGAGCCCTAACCTGCCGTTGCAACAGCAAACTACTTCTGCAGATGAAACTTCGCGGTTTGCTGCTCTAGTTTAGCAGAGCAGGTGGGACGCCTGTCCGCCCTCCCTCCTCCTCCTCTCTTATTCTCCTGGGTCTTAGAGTCCCCTCAAACTCTGAAAATTAGGCAGTGCCATTTTAAAATCGAGACACGAAAAAGCTGCAATTTTATGTGAACTTAGCCGGGCGTCAGTCCCCTAGAGCTCAGTGACACACACTTGGTTCTGAATAAACGTGCTTAATCTCAGGATGCCAAAAATATGAGCTCTCTTCTGATATTTGTGTGCTTTGTTTCTGAAGGGTGTTCATGCAACACAGAAAACAGCATTACAAGTGGTTTAAGCAAAATTGATTTACTCCATAGTGAAAATATAGCTGCCATCTGTGCTATACACTTGAAGCAGCATCGTACTACTTTAAACAGACATTACTTCCTCCAAAGAATCCTGGAAACTGTAGTTTGTTAAAGGTGCTCAGAGTTGTTAGGAAGAGAATCCCTATTCCTCTTCTGGAGCTAAAATTCCCAGAGTTTCCTGGGAAGAGGGAATGATTAACCACCCTGGGAAATGATACAAACAATAGCTTAGCAAACTATATTTCCCAGGATATTTTATTATTATTATTATTATTTTTTGGGGGGGAGCCTTCACTCTTTACTGTATTTTTATTCAGTACCAAATGTACATTTGCTGAGATGGGTATCTGATTTCTGAGAGGAAAAGGGTAAGAAATATCATATAAAATTAACATTACCCCGTCCTTTGCGCCTGATTGTGAAACAGCTGACAACTGGACTTCTCTTGATACACACAGGGTTGGGGGAATATGACTGTTGAGAATTTGTTCACATTAAAACCCCCGGCACACAGCCTTAGGTGTTTTTGTAGGCACCAAAATAAAATAATAATAATAAATCAACAATTATTAAACACACTCCAGTTAACCTCAGATTCAGGAAACAGCTGCAAATGCCACTGGAGAAAAATGACTGCAGGTCATTTCAGGAAGCAACATGGAAATACACCATAAAATTTTGTACAGCTAGTAAAAAGGTAAAGGTAAAGGACCCCTGGCAGTTAAGTCCAGTCATGAACGACACTGGAGTTGTGGTGCTCATCTTGCTTTACTGGCCAAGGGAGCTGATGTTTGTCCGCAGACAGTTTTTCCGGGTCATGTGGCCAGCATGACTAAGCCACTTCTGGCGAAAGCAGAGCAGCGCACGGAAACACTGTTTACGTTCCTGCTGGAGTGGTACCTATTTATATACTTGCACTTTGACATGCTTTCGAACTGCTAGGTTGGCAGGAGCTGGGACCGAGCAACGGGAGCTCACCCTGCTGTGGGGATTCAAACTGCCAACCTTCCGATCGGCAAGCCCTAGGCTCAGTAGTTTAGACCACAGCGCCACCCGCGTCCAGTACTTCACCTCATATAGGTGAAATAAGAGGAGTTTGCTTAAGTGTAAGAGGGTGTGTTTTTACATACCAGAGATAATGAGATTAGTAGAAAGTTTCCACAAGCTAGGGTATTTCTTTTTGAGGGTATGGTGTAGTATGAATTAACTCAAGCGGTAAAGTACTTGCATACAATGACAGTGTATTCAAGGTTGACCTTATCTAATTCCCTTTTCCTCCATGCTGTGGATCTGCCCCTTACTCTGTAGTAATGCCACTGACAGCCCAATGGCAACAGCAGTGGGCGTTGAAATTTGTCCCACCATTTGCATGTGTGTGTGATTCAATGTTCCCTGAGCAGTGGACTATCTCTTGTTCAGAAGGTTCTGATGCTCACTTTTAAAGTCTTGAATGGGTTGGAATAAACTCACTAGATAATGTCTTGCCTCCACATCAACATACCTGTATATTCAGACTGTCTCCTCTAGGTGACCCCACCATTTGAGGAGAGGCAGGTAGGAAGAACAGCCAGGGCCTTCTTAGCAGTAGACTACTCTTTCCAGAAAATATCACCTAGTACCTACTTAGTTTTCAGTGTCATAATAAACCTTTTAAATGTCCCAGGCCTTTTAATAACTTCTTAATTTGGATGGAATTAGATTTATGCAGCTTTATCTGCTGTTTTTAATATGGGACGACAGAGGACGAGATGGTTGGATAGTGTTCTCGAGGCTACCGGCATGGGTTTGACTAGGCTGTGGGAGGCGGTGGAGGACAGAAGTGCCTGGCGCTGTCTGGTCCATGGGGTCACAAAGAGTCGGACACGACTGAACGACTAAACAATAACAACATCTGCTGTTTTGACTGTTGCTGTTCTTTTGTAAAATTTTCTATTGAATGTAATTTGCTTGTGTGCGTGTGTGTGTGTGTAAAGTTGCTCTGTTAACCTTAATAAATCCCTTAATAAATGTAATAAATGTATTAGACAAACCCCACAAAGATATGTTCTATGTTTGAACGTATAGCTTACAATCATCAATCTAGTTTGAATACTGATTATTACATATGGATTTCCTATATTAATTTACATGCTTAAGTCAAGATCATATGAGTGTTTTTATTGTTAATGTTAACTGACAATGTTTCTTTTTATGTTTTAGTTACAGAAATAACATTAATTTAACCACTCAACACATATTTCTTAGAAAAGAGTATTGACTTTGCAATGCTTGCAACTGCAATACTCAAACATGTGAAATTGGCTCAAGTTGCAATTAGAGCACTCAGCCGGTAAGAAACAGCAGGACCTCTGCTTAATTTCTCCCAGAGAGTCTACAACCTGAAACATTTTTATTTAGAGAATCACTCATAAAACAGTCACACAATATTGGCTGTTTAAGCAGGTGAAATACTTTTAACTCAGTAAGACTTACTTTGGAATAGACGTGACTAGAATTCAGCCAACACATCTGATCATGCTAACTTTGTATCTCTATTATTACTGGTTAAAAAGCAAGCCATAAATATATTCCATTTACAAATGCTTTAAAACCCCAATCAACCACTTGAAAATGGAATAATTTTGTAGATTCTTGCTTTGTAGATTTACCTTGCAGCAGCCCACCATTTTGCTATCAAAACACCAATGCATATTTGAGAAGAAATGGCTCATAACATTTTCTTTGCCATGGCCTCATCATCTTCTCCAGAACGTCTATAATGATATAAGGTCTAAGACAGGAGTAGTCAGTGTGCTGTCCTCCAGATGTTGTGGGACAACATTTCCCACCAGCCACCACCAGAATGGCTGATGGTCATCACATTTGCTGCTAAGAGGTTTTCACACATGACATTTAAAACCTTTGTTGTCTCTGTAGTGTGAATGTGAATTCTGTTCTGGTAAATTTCACTGCAAAAGGGTCATGTCTGTTTTCTATCCGAAGCTGACTTTTATTTGCAGATGCAGATGTGTGATATGAGAAAGGTTTGAAGATACTTTCAGGGTCAAGTGAAGGTACCCAAATATATTCAAGGCTGGCTCAATATAGTTTACTACCTGAGTTGGAATAGCAAATGGTACTTCCCCTCCAAAACAAAACAACAAAACAAAACAAAACATGGCAAAACAAAACAAATTTGGGTGCATAGGACCCAAGATTGATCAAATTATTTTGCCACCTAAGGCAGAAAATCTCACAAGCACCTCTTGCCCTCCCTGACAGTAAAAATACAACATAATTAAATATCTAACAATTTGCTGCCCTTCCATGAAACCCAAAACCAGCTGTTTGGGGCAGCGACCTCCCTGTGCCTAATGGCAGAGCCACATATACCAACTCTCAACTGCTAAAACTCATCTGACTCCAGTCATTACCAAATAGGCTCTTAATTGAGAGCAACATGAGATTTTTACTGAGGCAATGTAGCTCAGCAACAGGTAGTGGGTCACAGCAGCCTTTAGGCTCAGGCTAGATGACAGGAAAGTCAAGACTATCTGGGCTAGAACAAGCAGTTCAAGTTTATGGAGACTTGGGGAAGGAGTTCAGAACTGCGCTGAAGCAACAGAGTTGTCCTAACGGGTTTGCCCACCTGTCCACCAAGCTTTAAAAGAAAGGCAAGGCAAGCTTACTTGCAAGACTCTTGTGCCTTGCAAGATTGCTGAGCATGTAGATGCTCACTACATCAGGGAGGATGAATCTGTCCCCAGCAATGGGAGTGTTGCTGGGTCCTGGGTGACCAGACTGTGTCTCCTGTCCTGATTCTGCTTCCTCCATCCCTAGCGGTTGAATGATCCCCTATCCTGGATTCTATTGCTTCCCTCTCTGGGAGGGAAGAGGGGAAATGGGAGACCTGCTTTCCCATCCAGAGCAGTCGTATCCTGGGAGAAGGGAGTACCTGCCTCCTCCAGCCTTTATTTCCCTGTCTCTGATCACCACCATGTCATCCCCTTGTTCCCCCACCTCATGTGTCTCAGCCTGCCACTCCACTTGGCAACGTCTCAGGGCTCACAATAAAAAACAAACTTAAGGGATTTGCTATGGTTGAGAAGGATTAGAAGAAGTTTGCCAGTACCTTTTCCCACAGATCTGTATCACAGATGTTTCCTGTAGACACCAAAATTGAGTACTCTCTTACAAAAGACCAAACTTAAATATTGCTCAAGAGCAGTTTCATTAAAAACCAGAAATAGCTTCACCAAAAGCTGTTTATGTTAAAATAATGGAGACAGCATAAAAGAAAGGAGGAAATTGACTGCTCGGGGTCCTAGCACAATTACTGAATGCTGCTGATTTCATAGTATGCAATAATTTTTACCTCAAATTTTGATTGAGGTTTTATTTAAATCATGTTTTATTGGTGGCATCTTGCAATTGTCATGTTTTAAACAGCATTTTGTTAACTAGCCTGGGATCCAGCTTGGAGAAATGGTGGTTTAAAAAGTCAAATGAATGAATGAATGAATGAATGGGTCTGTGCCTGTACAATTTCCCCAGAGTTATATGAGTCCAATCTCTTTTGTTGCCCAGTGGGCCTGGGACACTGTCCAAGAGCAAATATGATGGTATGTATCTGTCTTCCTTTAAATCCCTCCTCACACTGTATCTTTTCAGCGAAACCCTATTTTTACAGTGGCCAAGGCATGTAAGCTTGGAGCTAAGCATTCTTCCCTCATGGCCTGTGATTTTCTGACTTCTTCTTCTCTGTATTATTTGTTGCTCCTGTGTCTCCTTCCCTTCTCTCTCATCTTCTCCCACTGTCCAGGTTGTCAGCTCCATGGGGCAGGGAGCTGTCTCTTTTGTTTATAGCTTTTTACAGGCGTATATGTATATGCGGGTGGCGCTGTGGTCTAAACCACAGAGCCTAGGGCTTGCTGATTGGAAGGTCGGCAGTTTGAATCCCCGTGACGGGGTGAGCTTTGGTCCCGGCTACTGCCCACCTAGCAGTTCGAAAGCATGTCAAAGTGCAAGTAGATAAATAGGTACCACTCTGGCGGGAAGGTAAACAGTGTTTCTGTGCACTGCTCTGGTTTTGCCAGAAGTGGCTTAGTCATGCTGGCCACATGACCTGGAAGCTGTCCGCAGACAAACGCCGGCTCCCTCGGCCTATAGAGTGAGATGAGCGCGCAACTCCAGAGTTGTCTGCAACTAGACCTAATGGTCAGGGGAACCTTTACCTTTACCTTTATGTGTTTGTAGGCCAAGGGCAAAGTCTCTGCCCACATCCAGCATGTTAACTGAATATGATTTGAAATGTTTTTACGCAAGATACCATGTTAAAATAGGGTTGCCATAGGTCTGGAATTTCCTGGACATAGCTGGGATTCGGTTGTCAGAAGCAGTGCCCAGGTGGAAATCGCTGAAATGTCTGAGAAATATGTACAGAATATAAAATCCAGAACAAAAAAGACCAATCTAAAATAACATGGTGAACAGACTGAAGGAGGAAAAGTGCTTTTTATTTTTTTATGCATATGTTTATATATCCCCCAGCTACAGAAAAGTTCATTGGAATGAAATAGAAGAAAGCTTCAAGCGAGTGAAAACGAACCCTCACAAATATTTCTTGCAAATCTTTTAACCTTTGACACTGAGAAGAATTATATTTGTTGAGTCTTGAACACGCAGGCTTAGGGTCACTAAGTCACAGAGTCAGCAACGGGGTGCTATTTTATTACATTTCTGCAGGATATAACAGCATGCCTGCCAGCATAAGGGGGAAGGGTGCAAAAGTGCAAAATCTGAACTTGAAATTCACCCAGTTCTGTTGTGTTTGAACATTTACTCTATTAAGACATTCTAAGTCAGCTTCATAGTAAAAAAAAGTAAGCCAGCACCATCTAGTGTTGAATAGAAATACAAAACTGCAGTGTAATACAGTATTTAGATTTTGAGTTAAGAACTGCTGGGCAAATCCTATGTTAGCTTTGTTGTAACTCCATCAGCATCTTTGAATGGATAATAGGTTATGCATATATTTAATACTGAATAAGGCAGAATGAAATGTGCACAGTGATTAATAGTGTTTGAAAATGAAATGTGTATTGTACAATGATAATTTATTGCCCTTTCTCTTGAATTGTGGGTGGGTGGGAACAATGGCTGAAATATGCAATTTTTAAAATGAACCAATAAATGTGTTGCTGTGCTGTGCTTAAGGTCATATCCTGCACTTAAGGAGAAAGGTCCATTTACTCCATACATATACTCACAATCTGTACATGTTCAAAGGTCTGTCACATTCCATGCACGTGCAAAGGTTTCTGTCAAGACATTTCTTTTCCCTAGGGAGAGGCCGTGCTCAAAACCATGCACTACATGCCGCCAGTTTTACTGATAAAGTGATGTATATTATAGAGTACATGACTCTTCTATAGTCTTTATACCAAAGTCAGATCTGCTTTTTTCAGTTCCTCCTCTGTTAGAGGCTTGATGATGTGAAGGAATTCCATAAAGTTTAGTATAATTCCTCTATCGAATGGATTGAAGAACTTCCCTTGATGGTCCAGGAGATATGCATACTTCGTTGTTTTGAGACATTCTGCAGTAGTTAAGTTGACTGCCGCCATATAAACCTTTAGAAGTGAAACACATAGAGTTGACTTTCAGCTTTACATATAAACTGTTTGCACTGCTGCTCTTGCAGCAGAGGACACCGTACTGCAACTAAGATTCATTACACTACAAGCTGACCAGCTGAACTTTGTGAAATAATTCATCATTATAATAAATGTCTGACTTGTATGTAACACCTGCAATTAAACTGTGGAGACCAGAGGCAATAGACTCTTGGATGTTTTGGTGTAATGGAGAAAGGATAGCAGCTGAAGAATTTGAGTTTACCAACACATATAACAGTTGTTAGTTTACTGCCAAGAAGAGTCCTTGACAGAAAGGTTGTGTATACACCAAGAAACAATATAGATTATTTCAATGGTCACTGAACTGAGAAAGCAGAGCAAAGCTATATGGACTAGGCTAAATGTGCAGAAGCCAGTTTGGGACACTAGAAAAACAGTAAATCATCTATCAAAAGTAGACAAGTGAGAGTGTCAGGCAGGATCACAATAGCAGCCAAAGCTCTAAATTCAGTTCACAGGAAACTATGGTCTAACCCAGCAGTGGGAAACCTGTGGCTGGTAGTGGATGGCACTTACCTGACTTTCCTCCAGCTGAGTCACGGCTGCACACTAGAACAGAGAAGGGGGAAGAGGGAAGGGGGTGGGGAAGGCGAGGCCAACACAGTGCAAACATGGTGGTAGGACCACCAGATTTACTACTGGTGTGCGTGTACCTGGTCAACCTCACCACTCTGTTGCCCCTCCACCCTGGTATACAGCAGCAACTTGGGCAGAGGGAGGTCACATAAGTGGTGCCGCCCTCCCTCTGTGCAGTCTACTACTACTTGTGGCCCTCCAGATGCTGTTGAACTCCCAACTCCCATCAGCTCTAGCCAGCATGGTTAATGGTCAGGGATGGTGGGAGTTGTATTTCAGCAGTAGCTGGAGGGCCACAGAATCCCCATTCCTCGTCTAGTCTGTTGGAATCATCTCTACATTCCAGTTCTTATGACTGTGGGTGATGTATTCAAACATAAACAAAATGTATTTGTCCTTTTCCTGTTGGTATAGTAGCAGCCCAAGACCAGTTGCTTATCATACTGGGCAGCAGGATACAAATCTAGAAGTTCTTGGTTTTATCTCTGCTAACTCTACCATCAGTTTTGTGACTGGCTGTTTGGAGAAAGGCCAGCAGTGGTTAGTGCCTATTTGGACTGGTAGGAAGACCAGCAGCAGGTGGTGCCAGAGCCAATGACAGCCAGAACCATCTAATTCTAGTTTTGTCCCCATCCTCCTCCCCCCGCAGTTCTACAAGAGCAGACTCTTTTCCAGGGACAGTTCCAGATATAAAGAAGGCATCCTGGTTTCTGACTTGATCTCAGAATGTCCTGCTTTTCCTTAGGATGTCCCTATTTTCATCAGAGAAATGTTGGAGGGGATGGAGTTATGTGACCCCCCTGAGCCAAGGGGATAAGTAACTATACAATCTTTAGAATACATCTCAAGGCAACCCTGTGTAGGGAATGTTGGAAGATGCCCAGAATGTCTGGGGAAGCCCAGTCAGATGGACAGGGTATAAATAAAAATTATTGTTGTTATGGTGATGGTGATGAAATAGGACATCCCTATTTTCATCAGAGAAATGTTGGAGGGTATACAAGAGCAGCACTGAAACTAAGGAGGAGGCCACTGTCAGGCAGTGCCACAAACCTGGGCTGGGTGGAAATAAGAAAAGCAGGCTGGTCAAGGGCAGACTGAGCTTGGTAGGGCAGTGCCCCATTCACCCTAATGGACCACTGGGAAAGGCCCTAGCTCAGTGGCAGAATACGTCCTTTGCATGTGGAAGTCCAAAATTCAAGATCCAGCCAAGTGGATCACAACTAGTGGAGATGCTGAGAGTCACTGGTCTGACTCGTATATGGCAGCTTTCCATGTTCAAGGAAGCAAGAACCATAAGGAACAAATAGTAGCGTAAGTGAACTACCAAATATTCTGCTGCCCGTAATCTTAGTTAATGATTCTTCTTATGAGAGTTCATCCCACGATATCAGACTATCCTGTCACTGGGTAGTAGAAACTCCCAAACAGAAATAATACAAGCATACAATTTAATCATTTCTGTTGCCAGCTGTATTATTTATGCAGGTGGTATATCAAAACATAAATTATTCTTCAGTACATGTTACAAAGTTAATATCTGCTTATATGCAGATACCAGAACAGTAAAAGACCTTATATCTAAAGGGATTTGATATTGCAAATTAAATGTATTTCCCACCAAGCATGCTATTGATTTATTTTCAGTATGATCCCACTTGAAATCAGCCAGTCGAAAACAGTGCAGTTACTTAGCATCCTATTTGAGTAAACTTTCTCTCTCTCTCTGGCTTTCAATAAAGTGACACTAGAGGGCATTAACAGTTCTATCTAAACTGAGCGGCTGTTCCTACCCTACAGTACTATATATAACACACATTAACCTCATCTGGTTTTTCGTAACTTATTGCTCTCCCTCTTTTAGATGACAGTCTTTCTAACATCAGCATCCTGTGTGAATGGCTGAGGGAGAGAAGATTGCCCTTTATGTGACAAAGCTGGTGAGCTTTAATATGCAACTCCAGCATTTAAATACTATGAAATACTAAAATGATTGCCTCAGGCAGAATGCAGAAACCCGAAAGCAGGAGATTGGGACCACTTGGGCCTCAAAATGTCCCTGGGCTACAGCTCTCATCATTCCTGACTACTGACCATGCTGTCTGTGACATGTTTCAGGTTCACACAATCTTTTCCCTTTGACTTGTCAATATGCAGTCTGGGATAAGAACGAGTGCTGTCTTACCACTCAGAGAGTCAGTGCCTTGCTTCGTTTTGGCTATGTGGGAAAATCGTACCCTTGCCATCTCCAAGGGCAGCAGTGGCTACCCAGCGGCTCATAGCTGGCCCCCGAAGACCCCTCCCCCCAATTTGTCATTAAAAAGCAAACATTTCTGCTCTTATGAGTCCTCTACTTTGATGCTGTGATGACAAAAGGCGACCCCTTAAAAAGTTGCCTTTTTTTACTTTATTTTTAAAAATCCTTTTAATAAAAACAATTGACTGACCCCATAGCTACCCGTGGTGCCAAAAACCATTTTTTGTGACCTCCCCAAAGCCTGCTATTAAAAAAATATGCATTCAAGACGATACATACACACAGTGAAGTCATCATTGCTGATGTTGTGGCAATGACGGAAAGAAAGAGAAATCCGATCCCGATGAAAATACTACGTCCCATTACATTAAACCAATTCCAGCATAGATATATTCCAACCACAGAGTTCAGACACATAGTAGTGAGGAATCCTACAAAATAGGGCCTAGAATGAAGCAAAACAGAAACAAAGCAATGCTTCTACTATGTAAAAAGCTAACAAAGCCTTTGCAAAGTTCAGTCAGTATCTAGAACAACCTCTCTCATATGCAGCTGAGGTGGTGATTTAATTCATAAGACCATAGGATGAAGCCAATGGCCCATCTAAATCAGCATCCTATTCTCACAGATGCCAACCAGATGTCCGTGGGCAGCCTGGAAGCAGAAGCTAACCAAAACTGCACTCTCTTTATAGTACTCTTTACTGGAGGTACTGATTACTCTGTGAATTTAGTCCTTGGCTCCTGCTGTGTCACCACTTTTTTTAAATGAAGTCGGATCACATTAAAAACAAAATCTGTCAGAAAAGAACCTCAAATGGTAGCAGAGTGTGCTCAAGGTCACCTTTCATAAAAAGGTAAAGGTAAAGGGACCTCTAACCATTAGGTCCAGTCGTGACCGACTCTGGCGTTGCGGCGCTCATCTCGCTTTTCTGGCCGAGGGAGCTGGCGTACAGCTTCCAGGTCATGTGGCCAGCATGACTAAGCTGCTTCTGGCGAACCAGAGCAGCGCACGGAAACGCCATTTACCTTCCCGCCGGAGCGGTACCTATTTATCTACTTGCACTTTGACGTGCTTTCAAACTGCTAGGTGGGCAGGAGCACCGTTGCGGGGATTCAAACTGCCGACCTTTCTGATTGGCAAGTCCTAGGCTCTGTGGTTTAACCCACAGCGCCACCCGTATCCCTCACCTGTCATAAATATGCCCTTAAAATATGATGTGGGGAAATAACTGTGGTAGTGCCTTCTATGAGCACCTTATTTCTGAGGAAATGTCTCCTGTGTGACTTGGATGCGTTTATGATTAAAAATGAACAGCAAAGCAAGCAGTTGATAATATAGGCCATCAACTGGCCTTCAGTGGGTTTTACATGAGCTTAATTGTCATGTCTTCTGCACTAAATACCTGGTCTTGGATTTCTAAGTATGGCATTGACCATTTTCCCCTTTACAGAAAATCAATTCCCCCATTGTTTCATGGGGTGGAGGAAGGAGCCACAACCATTTTCTCAGTTTAAATCTGTTTTGTGTACCACATTTTTGGCTTTTACCACATTTTTGGCTTGTGTACCAGTTTAAAACTCCTGAAAGTAATAATCTACCCTTAAACTAATACAGTAATTTCAGTGGTATCAGCGACAGAACTTTCAACTATCCAAACTTTACAATTTTTCTAGGTATCAATAAGTATTTTTTTAAAAAATATTTTTTCCCTTAAAAAGTTTGTAAGGAGGGAGGCTGATGCAGCTCACTAGAAAGGGCATTTCACAAATGGGAGCCACTACTGAGAAGGCCCTGACACAAGTCACCACCAGCTGGGTATACCCCAAGTGGGGTGACACCAACAGGGTCCACCTGCTGATTGTAGGGCCACAGATGGCTGATAGATACAGTGGTGATCCAAAGACTTATTGTGTCACATGTTAATGTTTCTGATGAAAGATATCAACAGTGCAACATCTGACGGTGTTGTGAAAAGGGGGGGGGGAGAACGCTTAGTTACTAAAGACTTATAAAGTAGACGAGCAAAAATATCTTGAACAATCTTTCCCAAACCTCTTGCCCTCCAGCTGTTGTGGGTCACAACTCCCATCACCTTGCTGGCAATGCTGGCTGGAACTGATGACACATCTAATGGGTTGTGGAAGGCTATCTTAAATGCTACAGGAAAAATCTCTTTTGCACATCTTTTGCACATCTGTACTGGTCAGGGGTACCTTTACCTTTACCTTACCTGTTCCTGTATCCCACGCTGTTGTAGATAAAAGGACAATAATGATCAAAGCCAGACACACAACGATTGATGATATGACAATGTTTAGCTCGAAGAGGTTTCACAAGGTGGCACACATGACATAGTCTAGGCAACAGGATTTTGTCCTCTTCCCAATAATTAAGATAATCCACCTTAGAAAGAAGAAGACATCCAGGATGGAATCTAAAATGCAATGGCAGAATCTAAGAACCAATGGTGGCGTTTGTACGGAGCCCCCGGTCGTCGCACAGACTATTGACCCATACACCACTAATCCGCTGCCACCAACCAGGTCCTCCCTGGTAAAATCACTTCAGTCCCAGTCAGCTTTTCAATTAATAAAGAAGAGTGTATTTTATTTCAGACACAAACAAAACTTTTACAGCATTCCAAACATTGTTGCTCTTTACTTTCTTAGTCTTATTTTCCTCTCTCTATCTCTTCTACCTCCCCACACTCAAGAACCCAGGGCCCTAACTGTCTCTCTGTTACCAACTGCCTTTCCCAACCAGCCAACCCACGAAATCCAACCAACTACCCACCCACAACTCCCAACGAACTCCTCCCAGAACTGGTTTTATAAACCCATTGACTCCACCCCCCTGGGTCCTGTCTTTGCAACCTATTTAACTATTTCCCCTCCAGCACTCTCTCATATATGGTAATGTCACACCAACTAACCTAATGCTTTTGTATATGTGCTTTGGACAATAGCATAATTTCAGACAACCAGGTGATTCAGCTGCTGTTCATGCTTTATGTTTAGGTGGACTTAGAATCACAGAATCATAGAGTTGGAAGAGACCACAAGGGCCATCGAGTCCAACCCCCTGCCAAGCAGGAAACACCATCAGAGCACTCCTGACATATGGTTGTCAAGCCTCTGCTTAAAGACCTCCAAAGAAGAAGACTCCACCACACTCCTTGGCAGCAAATTCCACTGTCGAACAGCTCTTACTGTCAGGAAGTTCTTCCTAATGTTTAGATGGAATCTTCTTTCTTGTAGTTTGGATCCATTGCTCCGTGTCCGCTTCTCTGGAGCAGCAGAAAACAACCTTTCTCCCTCCTCTATGTGACATCCTTTTATATATTTGAACATGGCTATCATATCACCCCTTAACCTCCTCTTCTCCAGGCTAAACATGCCCTGCTCCCTTAGCCGTTCCTCATAAGGCATCGTTTCCAGGCCTTTGACCATTTTGGTTGCCCTCCTCTGGACACGTTCCAGTTTGTCAGTGTCCTTCTTGAACTGTGGTGCCCAGAACTGGACACAGTACTCCAGGTGAGGTCTGACCAGAGCAGAATACAGTGGCACTATTACTTCCCTTGATCTAGATGCTATACTCCTATTGATGCAGCCCAGAATTGCATTGGCTTTTTTAGCTGCCGCGTCACACTGTTGGCTCATGTCAAGTTTGTGGTCAACCAAGACTCCTAGATCCTTTTCACATGTACTGCTCTCAAGCCAGGTGTCACCCATCTTGTATTTGTGCCTCTCATTTTTTTTGCCCAAGTGCAATACTTTACATTTCTCCCTGTTAAAATTCATCTTGTTTGTTTTGGCCCAGTTCTCTAATCTGTCAAAGTCGTTTTGAAGTGTGATCCTGTCCTCTGGGGTGTTAGCCACCCCTCCCAGTTTGGTATCATCTACAAATTTGATCAGGATGCCCTTGAGTCCATCATCCAAGTCGTTGATAAAGATGTTGAATAAGACCGGGCCCAAGACAGAACCCTGTGGCACCCCACTAGTCACTCTTCTCCAGGATGAAGAGGAACCATTGATGAGCACCCTTTGGGTTCGGTCAGTCAGCCAGTTACAAATCCATGAGTTACTTGCATGAGTTTACCCATCTCCATGGTAAATGCATCAGCAAAAAGTGCAGTTTCTCCCTTCCAAAGCAGGAAGCATGTAATACAGTGGTTCTCAAAGGGTGTGGTGCACCACTGGGAAGGGGCCGCTTACCAGCGGGAAGGTAAACAGCGTTCCGTGTGCTGCGCTGGCTCGCCAGATGCAGCTTGTCACGCTGGCCACGTGACCCGGAAGTGTCTGCGGACAGCGCTGGCTCCCGGCCTATAGAGTGAGATGAGCGCACAACCCTAGAGTCTGGCAAGACTGGCCCGTACGGGCAGGGGTACCTTTACCTTTACCTTTAAAAAATGATGACAAAAGAAGGATGCTTTCAATTCAGCAACAGAATTATTACTAATGTGTGAGAGATGGTTGCATATGCAAAGGTGTACGAGAGAAATACCTGTCGGATGGCCTGGTAATATTCATCAGTGTGTTGAGGAAGCAAACCTGGGTTCATCATAGAAGCTTTTAAGAAGAGGAACCACATCAGAGCATTCCCAAGGAGGAAGGTAGCATGGGCGTTCCACAGGGTATTAAAAGATAACGGCATAATCTGTGCAATGAAAATAGACAAATGTCTTAACACTTTGATACACAAAACTAATCTGATACACTGGCACACAAACTGAAACATCATGCAAATCATTGTACAAAAGCACCAGTCATATACTTGACCTCTGGCTGCCTACATATGTATACTGTTTACATGAAATCTCTCTCTCTTTCCCCAACCTCTCTGCTATCTATGCTATCTATCCCACTCTTCTAGTGTCCATGTACTACTCAAGGTGGCTTTCAACAGTTAGGGACTGACAAATCCATAACTGGGGATACAGAAACGAGAATTGGATGGAACAGGAGGAGCAGTTCTTAAGAGATTTCTCAACATGAGAGGTGAAAGAGACACAGAATATTATAGGAAAGCAGTATGAGGAAGCAGAAGGAGCTAACAGTAGGCAAGCTTATTGAGAAGAGATAACACAAGGAGATGTGTAAGAAGGGAAACCAACATGGCGTGACCAAGTTTCAGGTTTCTGTGGGCCACAGGCAAGAAACCTGCTGTGGGTTTCCCTGTGTCACCAGGCTTCTGAGAAATAAGCAGTGTGAGGGTTTGAGGGCATGAGGTAACTTGCACCTGATTCATATTGGTTGTCTGTTAGCTTCTGGGGGAAACTAATAAATTGTTGTTGTTGTTGTTGTTGTTGTTGTTAAATGATGGAGCTTTGTGTCTAAATATATGCAGATGGCCTAACAAAGATGGAGGTGCTTGGAGTGGTGCTTTGCAATGGGCCTTTTGCTAGGTCAGAGAATCCAGCAGCTGCTCAACTATGCCAACTCCTGACATTGAGCCTGTAGATAGGAGATACAGACACCCTCAAAATGAGGGCTTAGTCTACACATCAGTTTTCCAAATGACAAAGTGACAATTTATAAGTTACGGAATTACATATTTTCCTGTATTGCAAGGGGTTGGACTACATGATCCCCAGAGTCCCTTCCGACTCTACGGTTCTATGATTCTATGGGTGAGCTGTTTACATGTAGATTTTCCATTAAAGTCTTTAGGAAAGAACCATATGGGTTGGGCAAATTATATATTTCCTTGCCAGGACAGTATTGTCCACTGATAAAGGCTCTCCTCCCTGGAAGGGAGGGGAGTGGTTGTGGGCGGGAGCCCGAGCACTGCCCCTAGCAGGGGGCAGCCGCCCCCTGCTTTCCCTGTTACCTGGCTGGTGCCCCGCCCACTGACCGGCACCCAATCGGGAGCCGGCGGGGGGCGTGCCCAGGTAACTTCAAGTTACTGCGCCAGCCCTCTCCCCGGCCTCATTTTCTCTTCGTCCGCCGAGAGTCACCCACCCTCCACTCCCTTCAGCTTAGGGTCTTGACCTTGCTATGGTGGCATCAGGGGAGAGCCTATAGTTGAATTAGCATCAACAGGCTCCGCCTACTGGTGATTCAACCCCTGCGGTGGATATCCAATGCCTAAGCCAATACCTTTTCACTGCTGTAACCAATAAAGTTGTGGCCTTTTCATGCCCATAAACCATATATCACGTGTCCTCGTGTATTCATTCCTCCTCCGCGGGGGTCGGGTCCTCGAACTACAAGTAATCCATCTGTTCCACGTTATTCCTTCTACAGATATTGCCACAGCAACATGAGGTCCAGACACAAGGAACTGGCTCCCATGTTTCTACATGAATCGTTGCTTAGGCATCATTACAAACTGAGTGTAAAAGCATCTTGGGATTTCAAATAACATTAATCAGGCAATTGCTTAGTTGAGAAGAGAAGTGGAGATCTTTAAACAGTAAGGACCAGAAGTATGGCCATGCCAGAAAGTCAGTTTAATTATACATAGCCACAATAATGAGCTATGGAGATGCGTAATGTGAATGACAGTGAAGGGAAAGGCGTCTTGCAGAGACGTTTTGAATCATTAGGCAGAGAAACCACTGTAGGAGGAGAAGCAAACAAAGGGGAGGTTACTGTTGAATTCCTGCTTTTCTTTTCCCCCTTGCCTTGGATAGAAGATGTTTTAAAACTTCACTTCTCATGAAAATATGATTATTTCATTTTGTAAATGTAGGTATCAAAGCCTAGAGGTTATAAAAGCCGCTCTGAAAATCGATCCTGTGACAACTGTGTTCATCTATTCACTTAAATGCAAAGATATTCCCCTTTCTCATTTCATGAAATATAATAAAGTGAAAGATGCTAATAAATTACAGCTAAGTACTGCTCTAGAATATATTTCTGATCTTTGTTTTCAATTTAGCTTGGCAATTTTGCTCTCCATAGATAAAATACTACCATTTGTTCCATAATGCTCTCGCCAGCTGACTGAAGAATTATGCTCAGATTAAGGAATTAAAGATGCAATCCTGATCCAATGATCCAATGAAGTCAATGACAGAAGTGCCTTTGACTTAAACTGAGCCAAGGATTGCACACTAAAGCTTTGGGAAAAGTTCCAGCCAGCTCCCTCCCATAAAAAGAGCAACAGGGAATATAAACAGAATAATGTATTATATGCGTACTGTATTGTATAGATTAAAGTCCAGAAAATGCAGAACCTTCTCAGGTCAGTGAGATACAGATATCCATATGATATGGCATGTCTATCATTTATTTAAATAAAAGCATATTAATGGAATGCAACAGTTTGATATCACGCTAGATAACAAGTACCATAAACTTTCTAATATTGGCTGCATTTCATGGAGTCAGTTGAGATAAACTCTTTTCAGGATTTCTTTTTGTCTGTTCCTTTCTTCTCTGTAAACCAAGGGGAATTGCCTAGAATCTGGGATCTTGGCCAAGTCATAATAGACATATATTGGCCTGAAATAACCATTTGTACATTATTATTCAGCATTGATGTGATGCACACCATGAATCAACTGCATCATTATCATACTGTTAAGAGCAGTTGCTTGGATGCAATTCCACAGAAATTTGTTCTTAATAACAGTTTCAGGATCAGAGTGTACTGGTATATCAATTCTTACCTTTATTTTCCAGAAATACTGGTAGCCCTGGATTATATCGGTACCAATTTATCTTCTTCCAACTCCATATTACAATGATATTTTAGATAATCTAGGTTGGCTAGATTATTACAGAGGCTAGTCCTCTGTTTGTGGTGCTGCCAAATCCAAGTTCAGTTTAAAGAAAGAAACATAAAAAGGAGAGCCAGGGGAGGGGGCTTGTAGTTGTCCATCAGCAGTTAGAAGCTGGGCAGCAGACTGATCAAGATCGCCTGGTCACAATATTCACAATATTCCCATTTATAGTGAGATGCGTTTCTATTTAACTTACAGCAATTATTTCTAAATTTGCATCTATACATAAAAACTGTCATTTGCATAAGGTGTGCGCATCTGTGCCCTCTTTCATCTTGATGTATTATGTGTGTGATGCATTTCCTCTTTTTTGGCTATGTGTAAGTGGCCATCCTAATGCAATTCTTAGCATGCTACTACTAATATATTTCTCCAGTCTGAAAGCAGGAGGTCAACGGCATTACCAAAATAGTTTGCTCCATCATGAGATATAAGAATAAGCCTTTGCAGGATTGAATTCTAATTCTGATTCAACAAATTATACAACTATATCTTTATCTATATCCATAGCTATATAATGACTAGAGTCTTTATTTTACTACCTGTCTTGCAGGGAAAATGCAGTCCCTTAAATAGAGAGCATTGGTGTATGTGGGGCTAATTGCCATATGAGACCAAGGCTTTCATGGAAAGCAACTCTTTCCCTTTTCACTATTATTCTATACAACGGGCACAAGGAAGAGCCGTATTTTGAACAAGACCATGATTGCCTTACCCAAAACAGGTAAGTTGGGTAACCCCACAGAAATGTGCAACTGTAAAAGAAAAGGATGGCCACCTTTGATTCACCAGGAGAGCTAAACTTCCATGATCTGAAAATAAAACACAATGACAAATATGATAATGGTCACAGTATCTCAATCACACAGCAATTGTGTTGTGTCCAATGCTGCTGTTACACAAGCAGAAAGCTCTAGTATAAATAAAGCCATGAAGGGGCCTGGAACCTTAACATCAATGAAAACCTTAGTAAGACATCCTTATGGATCCTGAGACTGCAGCACAAACTTTCATGCATATCGTCAATGCCTTAAGAACTAGAAACTTTTTTTAAAAAAAAATGAAAAATGGCACTAATGAAGTATTTCCTCCTGATGACATAACAGTGAGGTGTGGTAAGGTGCGGAGGTTTAAACTCTTCTGTCATGACTCAGAGACCCTGCACTGTGCAATGGACTCAGAGAAGGATAACCTTCAGTGAGGGAAGAGCTGCCAGGACCATCTTCAAGGCTTGAGAACACAGCCTTGCCACCTTACTTTGAGTCAGAGGAGGAGTCTTCCAGGGTACTTTTGTCTCCTCAGCCCTACAGGAAACTGACTGCAGTATAAGGCAAGGTCCTCTAAAAGCCAGCTTCTCTGTGGAGGTGGAGCTTACTGCACCACAGTTCAGTCAATGTATACAAGTGTCAGGAGCCGGCAGGACAACAGGGAGGAGGAAAAGGATCTCAGCGAGTGACTGGGACACACGGGGGCAAGCAGGGGATGGGGAAGGAAGTACTCACAGCAGCATTTGGCTCCTGAGCCTGAGGCTCCCATCCATGTGTTTTCATAGACTCCATGACAGCAAGGAATGAGCAGCATTGCAATATTGTGAGGTTTTCAAAAAAACACTATTTGAAAATGTAGCAATTGGGTGGACTGTATTGCACAGTCCAATAGGAAGGCCAACCCCCAAATGGCAAGGAGCTGCACAGGTGCATGGATAACACTTCTGTATTTCTACACTATGCCATGTGTGATAAGAAAACATGTGGCTATTTTGACACATATCTATTCAATAACACATGTCCGGAAGCTATTGATCAACTATGGTGTCCCAATGGGTGTATACACAGCTAAATTGGCATGTGTATGCTAATTGCACATAGATAGGTACATGTGATGTTCATTGTATGTTAACCTGAAGGTTAAACCCATTAGGAAATTGTATGTAAAGACTGCCTTAGGGTGAATATAAAAGACTGCTTTTGGGGCTGACATTTTTATGTGATGAATGGTTATATGAAAAGGTTTCTCACATGCTTTTCCTTCTTAATTTCCATGTCCAAATATATACAAATTTTGACCACCATTAGTAGACAGCCATGATCAGTGCTGAACACTGATCCTTTCCCTCACCCAATTTAGGGAGGGATCAAGTCTTGTGTCTGAAGCTTCTGTGGCTCAGACTAATGTTAGGAGACTGCTAGATCTTCTCCTGAACATGGAGAAAGGTAAGGACTATCTTTGACCTCCTACTGGACAATCTCCCCAGATTAAAAGATGTTCTTACCACTGGTGAGCTCACATTTGCAGTTGGGACCCTCAACCATGCTGGCTTTTAAATAAGTTTGCAAAGTCAACAGAAGAGGTGCTAATGATACCTTCCAGCATTGAGCTCAATGGGCTAGTCATGGTTCAAACTCCATTCAGACATATAAATGAATGATGACTCCTTATATTTCCATTTAACAGTCCTTAATACAATCATGTATAGTTAATACTTCTTACTTTGTACAGCCAGGTGATTTATGTGCACAGAAAACCATTCCCCCCCTTATATTGTCATCTGGACACAATATATAGATTTAGGTTCCTTTCGTCTTTCCCTTTAATCTTTTAATCTCTCCTCATAATCTCTTAATATTTGCCAGTGATTAATCTCCCTGTTACAGCACACTCCTTTCTCCCAGCCCTTGAGAAGACAGCTCAGCTCTGTTACTAATATATGGCTTAGTTTATGCTTGTACAGCCATTATAATGAAATATAATCACTATGTTTTTCCTTTGAAAATGGAGGGATTTTCTTCCACTTTGCCTATTCATATTCTCAGCACAGTCACTCAGCCTCTTCTTAGACCTTACAAAAAAAAATCAACATAAGCTTTATTTCCTGTCAAATACACCCCTGCCCCCACCTCCAAATCCTGACAGCTGTAATGCTTTCAGACTATTTGGCTGAAAGTGCCTATTCCTAGGCACTTTTTAATAGCCCCCAACCAGTTGATTGTTTTTGTGTGCAAAGAACAATGATTCCAAGTATAAAGGGGATTCTAAGCAGAAGGACTGTTTTTCTACTATTGTCATGAAGCGCTGTGGCTTGAGCTACCTGTTTTAAAGCTGACCTTCTATGTATTTCACAGCAGTCTTTGCTAAACGCAAGAACAGAAAGGTCCTCTATTTCTGTGGTATTTCTGTGGGATGGGAGAGGATTGTGATGATGAAAAACCTGAAAACCACCACAAATTTACTCACTTTAAAGTCAATCCTTGGTTTTTGTGTGTGAAGTATTATGATGGTGGGCTTTCACTGGCCATCATGAGTACAGTGGTACCTCGGGTTAAGAACTTAATTCGTTCTTAACCTGAAACTGTTCTTAACCTGAGGTACCACTTTAGATAATGGGGCCTCCCGCTGCTGCCACGCAATTTCTGTTCTCATCCTGAAGCAAAGTTCTTAACCTGAGGTACTATTTCTGGGTTAGCGGAGTCTGTAACCTGAAGCGTCTGTACCACTGTATTTAGAGATGAGAAAGGGGAATTGATGGCCCCTTCGTGCCCAGAAGAGTATAGACAGGCTTTTTTAGTTTATAAGAAGAGGCTCAGAGCTTTTGTTCAGTTGAGGAACTGGAGGACACTGCAGGGACTCTGTGATATGTTCCTGAGCATCTTTTTAGTCAGAGGGAAGCAGGGATAGCTCAGTTGAGCTGGGTCGCTGCTGGAGGGGGTTTGCTTTTACCCTTCAAAGAGCTGATGCCCCACCACCCTCTGCCATCTGGAGATCCCCTGTTCCCTTAAAAGCCTCCACCTTCTCTACCTTGTTGCCCCATAGGTTGGAATCGCACCCCCAAACACCTGTGAATGCTACCTCTCTCACCTCCATAAAGTCCACTTTTCCTGTGGAATCTTTGACACAATCCCTTCCTTCCCACACCCTAATGTAACTCAGCTTGTAAGTAAGCCTAAGCAGTTACAACTGAAACAACCAGAGTGTTATGATTCCATAGTCCAGCAGTGACCAGGACACCACCAGAGCCAATGTGTCAATGGCTTAGGAACCAGTCTGGGTAGCTGGCTCTCAGCCTTATGCTGGTAATGAGGGGAGCCCTGAACCTGAGGGTGGTAGGCAGGAACCCACTGAACCTGAAGGCATGGCACCAGGCTCTGTATAAAAAATCCCATAGCTGCCTTCCCCTGGGCCTCTGGAATCAAATGCCTCCTATACTAACAGCACAGGGAGTTCACTATGAGGGAGGCCATAGAATGCAGGAAGTGCCCATCTTATGGCCAGATTCTGAAAATGTTTCTCACACAGATTATGCATGATGCATGCACTTAAAATTGGGTCTAGGCTAGCGAATGAATGAATACCACTGAATTTGGTACAGCTTGGTTTTAAATAAATGTGTTTAGGTTTAGTAACGTTCCTTTCCCCCTGCTGTTCTAGGCACTGATGACTATGAGCCCCAACAAATGCAGACCACCCAAATGTCCCTATTTTCCAGGGACTTCCCTGATTTAGAGAAGCCGTCCTGGTTTCTGATTTGATCCAGAATGTCCCGCTTTTCATTAGGATGTCCTGAGTTCTGTGCAGCTATTTGATCACAGAACAGTGCAATGGATATAAGGGAACCCAAGAAAAATGGAAAAGATAACACAGGAGTGAGTGTGTGAGTGCATGGACGACTGCTTGTTGCTGACAAAGATCAAAACCAGAATATTTTTGGACACGAATCAAGGGAAAACAAAGTTTGTTTGTAAAAGAGGATAACTAAAGGAAGCGTGCAAGAGAAAGGGTCAAGAGGAAGTTAAAAGAAAGGTGACTTGTGTCTAGGGTTTCTGAGAACCTTGAATTAGCACATTAAGGCTTAGTATTAATGCAAAGAGCCATCTGCTTTATGAAACACATCCTATTGGGCTACATGTTTACAAGCAGTTGAGAAATTCTAGCCAAGCCTGCTAGGCTCCAGCTTCCCTCCTTCCCCCTCCCCAGTTCCTGCTTTGCTTTATTTCCCGCTCTCTAGCATCTGGCTTGCTCCATCCTGATTCTCTTTGTGCTCCTTCAGTTCTGCCTCACCCAACCTGGTGCTCTCCAGATGTTAGGGACTACAATTCCCATCAGCCTCTGCTAAGCGCAGCACCCAACACACCTGGAGGGCCCCAGGATGGGGAAGGCTACTACAAATTGTCACTTATTGCCCTAAAGAACTGGGTTCTCTTATAAGGGGTCAGGCTTCAGTAGTGGGGTATTCCCAGTTGTTGTCCAACCACAGGCAAGGACAACAAGGGAGCAAGACCTGGATAAGCCCCTGCCTCCTGGCGATCTGCTTGCTCCTCATTTATACATGCAGATGTATAAAGGCACTTATATATGACACCTGGCCCTATAATAATTATTTGAACCTGGGGGAATCCTGGGTCAAATGAAGCTATGCAGTATGATATCCAAAGCTGTTCAAACCATGAGGGCAAACAAAGACATTGTTAGTGAGTAGCACAGGGTCCTCTGATCTGCTGCCCCTTCCCTTTCCCCCTTAAAATTTGTTTTAATGTGGCTGGGTGGGCAGCAAGGTGCAGTGCTAATGAGAGCCATATTAATTTTCCTAGGGGCATGCTATATTTCAATGCAAATGTATGTTGTGAGTCTCTGCCCAGAATTCTTTAAGTACCTAGCAGTCGTCCTGACAGCAAGTCATTTCATTCTTGACAACTAACTTACTTTCATTGAGTTATAATAGCCAGTGGTTTTTTCTGGGTGATGACAACAACAACTCCAAATACCAAGACAGTTGTCTTCTTTTTTTTTAATCTGGACTTCTGGCTGCCTGAACTGCTCAGAATCCCACAGCTGAAATGTTTTGCCAATGTTATGGAATGTTTTGCAAATGTTATGCCACCCTTGGTGTTTTTAGGTACTCAGATAAGATTAAAATAGACTGTGATATTCATTTGCTCTGAAAATGTCATTATGCAACCAAATGACATAAAGGTTGTAACGAAAGAAAAACAGCAATGTTTAAGTCCAAACGAGGCACATATCTATTCTGTTTGCAGGGCTCTGTTACTATTTCCGTTGGGAATTCTGAATTAGAAAGCTATTTGATTTCCAGACATTTGATTTGTATAATGAATCCATGAACATGCATGGGTACATGAAACAAAACAAACCATCTGATTTAAAATTTACATTACCATTCTCTTCCCACCCTCCATTTAATTCTCACCTATCATAATACGAAACACCTGAAACTTTAGGAACATAACTGATGAAATTTGCCTTGTATTTGGGGGTCAGTATCTTACCTCCTCCAGACTCGCTGGGACATTTCCATGTGTGGTTTCCTGAGAGACACAGGCAGTTTGTAGCTCCATTAGCAGATCCACTAGAATGACAAGCTGCTGTGGCGTTAGAGCAGGATTAGTGGCTGCCGCTGCTACTTCCTCTGCTGTCGTTGATGCTTCAGCTCCTGGGTGCAATCCAAAGGTTGCATTCCCATGTTAATTCTCGCCTTGCTCCAGTTCCACAGAACCAATTGCTTGTATATCCTCCATTGTGTGTATATGGAAAATAAGAGAGATGGTGATCCTGCGGGCCTGTGGGCTGACATATGTGAGTTTTTAGTAATGTATGGCACGTAGTATACTTTCAGGCACAATTTTTTTTTGTTTCTGTTATCTTATTAAAGCTTTCAGCAGATACTTGACAACTTTAGCATGAACAGAAAAAATAAACAGTTTTCTGTATCTACCTCTTCCTGTACCCACATCCCTCTGTTCTACTAAGTTCCTCTTCCTCATCAAATCAACCTTTCAATAATATGGATTATAATAATACAAGTATACACACATTCTAAAATATTTTGTACACACACAAGTCACTACCCCATACCTCTCTGGATTTATCCTCATTGTCAGATATTGAATGATGAAGAAGAGAGATTAATGGATGTTAACACAAAGAAGACTCCTACCTCCTTCTGCATTTCACTTGGTGCAGCTACCTATATACATTGACACTGCCAGCGCCTGACCCTCAGTAAACTCCTGTGCTTTAAATAGCTGCAGAACTCAAAGATGGATGGCAGGTGCAATTTTTTTCAGGGCACTGCAGTGTGGCAGAGACCAGGGAAAGGGAGCGCTCTCTCTCTTTCTCTCTCTCCTTTCTCCTTGCTATTCACATCTGTGAATTATGAGTATGAATCTGGGAAAAGGGTACATTTTGGATTTTCCAAGACTGGAGAGCCTACCAGCCCAAATTCGTGCAATATTTTTAGACGGATTTTCCAACAAAACCTATACAGGGTGAGGTTTCGGTAAAACAGAATCTATAAGGGCTAGAAAGCATGCATCCAGGCAATTTTCCACTTGCCCCATGCTTTCTAGGCAAGGGTCTGAGTGGTTTTGCCTTCGTCCCACAACTTTCCCATGGAAAACCCGCTCTTTTGTGCTAAATCGGAACAAACAGCAATCCGTGAAAAACCCAATTGCCATGGGTGCTAAACCATGGGTTTTCCTGGGGGAAAGCAGTGGGGCGAATGGAAGTGTTGACGAGCCCTAAAAAGAGTTCAGTTTTTCTAAAACAGCTTCTTAAATGTAAAACATCTGGTAATATTTCTCTCATGGGCAGAGAAAGTAGATCGCTACTATGTATATCAGATAAACCACACACTAGTACCAAATATGTATTTGTTCATATACATGTGGTCTGCACAAGCAAAACTAGTCTACCAATGATGTATTGTGGTCTATTTTTTTTTTTGACAACCCTTTGTTTTTGCTGCTTTAGGCAGGGAAGTTGTTAGGGGGCAGTTTGTTGGGGCTGAGATTTTGGCTCTTTTGCAGCACTTCTTACATCTCCCACCCATCCCCACTGGTGGGGCAGAGGACAGGAAGGACCAAACAGTAGCTGGAGCAAGAGGCAATGACAGTGAGAACCATCTAACTTTTATCTTTGTCCTTGGCCTCCTCTTTTTGTTGAGTTCTACAAGAGCAACATGCCAAACTGTGGTTTAGGACCATGATGATATGCACAAACCTGGGATGTCTGTTCTGTCAGCAGGAGCAGTGTACTCAGTCTTTTAAGCACTGTGCATGCCTATTGGATAATGCTGCTTGGAGATAACAGTTTCAATAAGTAATAAAACAAATTAGTCTAATTGTGATGTGGAATTATGAGGCAAATAGGGGGTTGCCAAATTTGTATTCATCTTAAAATATTAAAGTGGGGATGGAGGGCATCTGCAGGGGAGAACAGGTAGTTGGGAGGTAAACTTTTCCCCACCTACTGATTTCTCATATAAAGTCTTCTTTCAAACAGGTCTCCCTGCCACCCCAGTGTTAGCAATTGCTCTCCTCCGATGCTGCATTTTGTGATTAGTATAATTCACATGCCTGTCTGGGAAGACTGTGGGAACAGAAGACAGCCTTCTCTCTTTTGTTGTCTGTACTTTTGCTTTTTGCTTTGTTTTGTTTGTTCTCTGAGAGCTGGAGAGAACAGACACCATTATGCCTTTGTCTGTACATAGTGTGTAAATAAATAGTAGATTAGACTATGATGTTTCACGCTTCTTGCTGTGTTAAGCTAGAAGATTAGTGTGCATAGATCATCTGATTTATGTCGCTGAGCGCACTGGAGAATGGGGGAGATGCCTTTTCCAGGGTTGCGCATACCGGAGGACGCTTGGAGTTCCGGGGGTTTGCAGGCACCCCTGGGTTTTCCAACACCCAGTGGGTTGCAAAATTGGAAATTAGCCACCTGATTAAAGAAACAAGACCTTGGGTTGTGGTGAGTGTGGCATATGGAAAAGGTTACCATTAACCGGCGAATACTTGCTTGGATACAAGTGTTTCCCAAAACATTGTACCAGTGATATATTAAGATGACCTGGAACAATGGTATAATCAAAATGAAAGAGAAAAAAATATAAATGAAAAACTCTGGATGTTTTCAAAAACAGATGCATCATCCATTTGTGTGGTTGAAAACCCACATTGTGGACAAAAGAGGCTTCTCATATTTGATGAGCATCTTGTTACAGCATTGGGCCTCTGTGGAGTTACTAAAAATAGAAGATAGAAGAAAAACGGAAAAGAAGAGGGCAGAAGGGTGGAACGCTGAGTATAGTTGTTCTGTGTCAACTAGAAAAGGAGTTGGATAAAAAAAATTAGGTCAGGGATAATCAACGTGATGCTCACTATATGTTGATGGACTCCCAACTCCCAAGAGACTACTCCCTACTCCCAAGAGACTGCGATCTACTCCCAGTATATAAAAAAAATGGAAGTGATCTATCCATTCTCATTGGAAGGAGGACGAGTGGGGGGTGGGGTGGGTTGCCCAGAGTTGTTGAGCTTTTTTGGGGAGGGGTCAGTGTTCTTAAGCTTCTTTTAGCGGAGTACAGTGGTACCTCGGGTTAAGTACTTAATTCATTCCGGAGGTCCATACTTAACCTGAAACTGTTCTTAACATGAAGCACCACTTTAGCTAATGGGGCCTCCTGCTGCCACTGTGCCGCCAGAGCACGATTTCTGTTCTCATCCTGAAGCAAAGTTCTTAACCTGAAGCACTATTTCTGGGTTAGCGGAGTCTGTAACCTGAAGCGTATGTAACCTGAAGCGTCTGTAACCTGAGGTACCACTGTATACAGAAAATCGATCACCAGCCATACCTGCAGCGGAGGGACGAGCGCCGGGGGCCATGACATTCCTTGCCCACTTTATTTAATCCGGCAATCAACCAGGATCACCCCAGGGATCCATCTGTTGATCGCAGTCGACCGGTTGAACATGTCTGGACTATAGCATCCATTATTTTGGAGCATTGCCCATACTGGCTGGAGCTGATGGGAGTTGGAGTCCAAGAACATGTTCCAATGTTGCAACTCAGGACTGAACCCCGGTATTCCAAACAGGCTCTAAGGCAAGTTCTACTGAGCTGGGTTCAAAATAAGCCATGGCAAAGGGAGCCTTGGTTGGATAAACTCATTGGACAACCTCACACAGGTACAGCACCTTCCTGCTACTTTTTCTCCAGAGATTGGAGAAACTGAAGAATCTAAGTTTTTGCAGGCTGGAGAGATGACACTTTGCTAACTATACCTCCCACTATGATTGATCACAAGAACAGCATGATAGTTTGTTGAAACTTGAACATTTAAAGTTCAAATCAAGCTCCATTGATGAATAATTCACTTGCTAAATGGTTACCAGATGAAACCTTGTCTTTGGTATTGTCGTTTGTAAATTGAATATATTAATTTCCCAAACCTTACTCTATCCTCATAGCAGCCACTAGCATTATATGCCAAATTATTCACATACAGAAATGTGTCTGATTTCAGAGCACTCTGATGAATATTGTAAAAGTCCATGAACAGTCTGATGAATAATCCTATCCATCATAATTAAATACATTTATTCACAGTGTATGATACTGCTGTTCCGAAAACTTCCTACTGTTTCTTCATCTAAACAGAAATGGGCTCCATGTGGAAAGATTATACTGAAGAGAAAAATGTGTCATGATTACTATTTTACTGGCCAATTTATTTTAATATCTGTCTACATAGGTCTATCTACCAAATGCGGAACCCTAATATAACTTGCTAAGAGACAGCAATTTTCCTTAGGGAAAACCATGGCATTTCTCCCTTCTCTGAAATAGTTCATTTTATTACTTTTTCCTTTGGAAAATGCTGAGGAAAAAGAATGAGGTTCTGGCTGAAATCTGCAAACCAGTCTGTAGGACTCTGCTTTGACTTCCCATGATAATTTAAAAACAAATATTCTGTTTTCCATTTTAGAATTGGGGATGGCTGGACGTGTCTGGTTGAGAACGCTTGGCATTGTTTTGGCCTATCGGGATGACACTTCGTCTGTTTCAATGATGAATGCTTATAGAATGTTCAGGTTTGTAAAACTCCAATCTCTTAGGAACCATTGTTACATAGCTGACATTTATGAAGGACACCTGCGTTATGTTTGACAATTACAGTAATCTCTGCCACATTTGTCATTCCTGTCTGCATTTAGGTCTGCAATATAACCAGTGAAATGAGAGAGCATTTTTTCTCAACAGCAAGACAAATGTTACAAGTGCTTGGTTTTTAAGTCCTTTTAAGATTTGTTACACAGCATTGGCTACTGGCTTCTTCCTCACTTGATTCAGTGAGACAAGGTAGTGTTTAAAATGGCTGCTTTGAACGTACCTGTAAGTCATGGGAACCTTATGGGGAAGATTGCCAGACCACTGACACTCCTGCTAAATGCACTTGGGGGATAAGAGAATAATAATAATAATTAATAATAATAATAATAATAATAAGTCGTTTATCCTCTCAGGTCAAGGAATTGAAACTAACATGGGAATTCAAAACAGTGCTTGGAATGAACTAGTTCAAAAATCTCTGAAATGCATCTGAAAGTAGTTCTCATAATTATCAAAAAACTAAAGGTCAATTAAGTTCATTTCGGGGTAGAACTTTGAACACTTTGTAGTTCATCTTCACTTTCATCTCCTACCTACCTACCCCACACCCGCAGCAGAAGGGCTGGACTCTTAGCTTTCTTTAAATAAAAAATAAAAAATTGACATTTATAAAGAAAGTTAGAAAACAAAGCATGGAGGCAGCATTCTAAGGTAATGGTCCCCAAACAGGTTATTGGTGGACCACATAAAGATTTTTTTGCTGGTTGTAGCAATTGTAATGCACTGTGCTGGGTTCTGCATGATCTTTAATTTTATTTTTACAGAAATGTTGTGGACCACTGGAATGAAGTTGGCGGGCCAGTTTGGGAATCCCTGTTCCAAGACTTATTAGGCTGATATGGAGATGCTGTTGTTGCTAAGGAAACTTAGCTACTTAATCACGGTTGCTAAGCAATCGGAAGGAAGGAATGTGAGGCATTTCCTGTATCTTCCCATTTGAGGAGATTTGTTCTCTTCCAATTGGAGCAGCTTGCAGCGATAAGTACAGGAATACAAAACTAGAATTGGTTGGCTTTTCCTTTCATTGTCCCTGACTCATCCACTGTTGGCCTCCCTGCCTTGTGCCCTACGAGTCCTAATGGACACCAGCCATCGCTGTAGAAAAGAGAAGCATGACATGGTAGGCAAAGTACACCTGTAAAGGTGACCTGTATTGGTGACATTCCTTAGCAGAGTTAAATAGCCTTGGCACAGCATGATCTGAGAAGCTGAAAGAAAGTAAAACATTGAGAGAGAAAGAATTCCGCTCAAAGTACTGACTGTGACCCCTTGCCCTTTTGGAACAGATGTGTTTGTCCTTTACGATGAAAGCGCACTGCTTGCTGGCATGTAATAAAACCACTGATGGTATAATGTAGTCACTGGTGGTGTGAGCAGTAGTTAGAAGCAGAGAGCCAGTGGGGAAATGCAAGCTACTTTACATTTAACTCAATCCCAGTTGCCTTGTATTAGCCTACACCCACATACATATTTATTCAGACATTCTTTTCACAGACTTTCTTCCTTTTTATAGCCTAACCCTTCCTTCCTTCCTTGTCTCTACTGACAAACCACTATGACATCTGTGGTGGTGGTTGGAGCCGGCTGAGATGCAATATATGGGTTCAGGCTTCCTTCCAAGCGGGATCGCTATTACAGGGACTTCCAGTTAGTGGTTCAGATTTCTCCTCCTCTGAATGCAATCACCGGAAGAGTAAACTCCTTGTGAAGACGTGTATAGAAACTTACTCTGACAGCAGAGTCAGTAATAAACATTCACTGCACTCTAAAGGAATACAGTAGTTCCTGCACCCTTGGTCTTTCATCTGCAAGCTAAATATAGTAAATATTTAACTGTAAGCGATATCTTAGAAAGCAAGGTTGGCTTTTGCAAGTTTCCATTTAAAAAATATTATTGTGAGTTGTAAAGAGGAAATCTCAAATCTAAATGTAAAACCCATGTTTTACCATCTCCTTGATACTGTGGTTGTGGCAGGGAGGTGTTGCACATGATGGGAATTGAGACACATTGATATTTTACTATTAAATAAAAGTCATTGAGATATTGGTGTAAGAAATTCCTCCAGTTTGGATTCTATTACCAATGAAAAACCAGTTCAACATTCCAGATTTTTCTTCAGGCAGTGAATATATGTTGCCCTGAGGAGACATTTTGGCATGCTTCTCCATTGCCTCCTAAAGGAAGACATGGCTACCACTCAAATAGGTATCATGAGGAAGTGGCTAAAATTAAATTCAGGCAAAACTGTAATACACTGCTGCCTTGGGTTGTCAGATGTGAAGAAGGCACTGAAGCCAGTTAGGTGTGCAGGCTAAGGCGGTGCTTTTAAGTTGAGTACTTCTCTATAACAAATGTGCTACATGTGAAATCGTTCCAAAATTTTACAGCACTGTTCTTCAATTTGAGTCCTCAAACAATGTTAAGTTGGCTAGGGAAGTTGGGAGTTGTAGTCCAACAGCATCTAGAGGCCCAATGCTGAAGAACACTGTCTTGAATAATCCAGTGCGTATTATGTAAAGAATTTATCTAAACTGATGCTTCAAATAGGCCATTTTGATAAATGAGATTGTACTGTAGTACTAAAAATGGTAAGGCAAACATTGATGGAATGATGCCAGAAATATATAAGAGGAATAAATTACTGCCTCCAAGTATCAAATAATTTAACCATTAAACAATTTAAAAACATTTTATGCAGTTACAAAGCAGTGTAAAACAAAACAGAGCAAATAAAGGTGGACATTAATAATCACAGTCTGAAGAGCTGAACATTTTCCTTGATCCGCAAATTGAATCCAATCACATGAACTCCACCAATTTCAATTAATTATTGATTTCTGATTCTCAAGAAATAAATAAGCTTCTTCATCACGATTGTATGCCATATGTGGACTTTGGATTTGAACAGTGGTATATTCAGTTGCTGATACAGACTTGGCCTCGAACATTTAACTACAGTACTGCTTTCAGTGTCCAGTTAGAGGATTCACTTTCAGTATGATGATTATGACTTAAAATTTGCATGTTTTTAGTGCAGAGTTAATTTAAAGACATTAAAAATATGACAAAATTAATCCACAATTCCAATAAAAGTCTCTCGCCTTTCTAGGACTCCAAACGAATACCTTAGGGCTCATTTGCACTTCAGATCCCCCCACTGTTTCCCCCTGGAAAAAACCCATGGTTTAGTACTGAATCAGAACAAACAGCAAGAGGATTTTCTGTGGATTACAGTTTGTTCCAATTTAGTGATAAAGAGAAAGTTTTCTGGGGGAAAGCAGCAAAGGCAAAACCACTGGGACTTGTGCCTAGAAAGCACAGGACAAGTGGAAAACTTGCTTCGACTTGTGCTTCCTAGGCATGGAATGAGTAGAATTACGTATGAGCCCTTAGTCTTTACTGTTAAAAGAACGTGGGGAATTATCAGCCCCTTTGGCAGATTGGTTTGGGGAGAAGAGGCTCAGACTTGAGAAAGCCAGCACAGAACTATTTTTTCATACCATAGCCTGCATCATGTGTTGTTTGATTAAACGGATAAGTATCATGAATAAGGTTCTTGTCTTGACTGCAAACGGTAAAGATTGAAACCATATTTCTCTTTCACATACAGAATACACATATACAGTAAGGAAGATGAGCAGTAGTCTTGGATCCTTAAACATGCTTAGACAATCTTTCCCGTGATTTATTGCAGAATATGCTTTGTGGTTTTTCAGTCTGATTTGATTAGTCATGGTTTGTCTCGATGGGTGTTTTGTCTAGTCTTGCCCCAAACCTCTTGACCTGGAATCTATTTTAGCTGTCGATGGAAGGAACTGAGCCGGGGACCTTCAGCATGCAAGAGATGGGCAGCACTAATACTTTGTGTAAGGTTGCTTCCAGGCAACCTGCCTAATGAACATTCAGCCTGACTGGTCTGCAGAAATATGATGTCCACTATTTAATGAGCATTCATCCTGATTTGTTTGTGGGGAGATTAGATGAAGTTGTGTCAAGCAAGACTTACCCTATGCATTTCTCCATCACTTTCCTTATCTCAAAAAGTCCAGCGTTTGGATGAAAATGGGTTTGTGTTTCACAAGAGCTCCAAGTGAGCTTTAATTTTGCAGCTTGAATTGGCTGGAATATGACAGTCTGGAAATGCATGAGGTCAAGCGTGGTGCCTGCTGCAGCAGTCCTTCCTCCTCTCCACCCACCAGTCATGTACTCTATAAATATATATATTTATAGTGGGAGTTAACTGGAGCATTTTGAGAGTGCTCTGCAAGTTGCCATTTGGCAATTGGATGTGTGCAGTGCTGCTTCCTTATCTTGACCTTTGCCACATCCTCTTTGTAAATAAATCTTCCGTCTCTCCATGCTCTCTCAATGAAAGGATACTAAACCCTGAAAGGCAGCCCCTGGACCTTCATTTGGAAATAGGGAGTGTGAAACAAAATCAGGCAGTATAAAGATATCTTGTGCTCTCATTAATTCTCCTCCTCGGCTACAAAAGCCACATTTTTCTCTCCTTCCTAACCAAACTATTTCAATAAAGCAGGAAAGTTATAAATCTGCCACCTGGATTTCACTCAAAAGAAACATTACCAATAGGCCCCCCTGGGTTTCATAAATGGTGAATACTTGTTTGGCACATAAATTATGGTAAGTATATTATTCATATTGTCTTTTTACACAAATGTGTCTTGATGATTTGTTATCTGCCTCCATTTAAAAACAAAGCTGAAGACAGATGCTTACCAGTAAATGTCTGTTCATGAGTGAAATTTCATTAAAATGTAATATATTTTGACACGCAAGTCTTAATTAAATACTTGGGTTGCAAAGAGGGTTTCCGAATAGGGCTCACTGTCCAACTTAACCCTCATATACTTACCTATTCCTGTTTCACCTTAGTGCTCTGGTATTTTATTGCTCTGAAGTTCTCTAATAAATGTCTCTACAATATGGAAAACTGATGGTTTCCCACAACTTCCTGATTTTACTTTGCAGGAGATAGAAGAATAGCTAGCTCCACCTATTGGTGAAAACATAAATCTGAGACTTGTTCTTGTTAATTTCCATAAAACAAGAAAAAAGGGGAGTAAACAAACAAAACCTCAAAGCTTTTCTGCTTCTGCTTCTATTTTTGAAATTCATGAAACACATCTCTCTCCCTCCCTCCCTCTGTCTGTTCTATTCAAGGTTAGAGGATATGTGAAATGTAAGAACTTAATAAGAGACTGGTGGGTCAGGTTAATGGACCATCTGGTCCGGCATCCTGTTCTCACAGTGGCCAACCAGATGCCAGTGGGAAGCCTGCAAGCAGGATCTGAACACAAGAACACTCTCCTCTCCTGTGATTTCCAGCAATTGGCATCCAACTGTGGAGGCAGAGCATAACCATTATGGCTAGTAGCCATTGATAACCTTCTCTGTGAATTTGTCTAATTCTCTTTTAAAGCCATCCAAGCTGGTGGCCACCACTTCCTCCTGTGGAAGAGAGTTCCATAGTTTAACTACACACTGCATGAAGAAATTCTTTGTGTCTTGAATCTTTCAACATTCAGTTTCACTGGATTAAAAGGTAGACTGCAGGGCTGTCTGAAGCATATGCGGCGCTGGGGTGCAAACACCCACCTGGTGACCCCCCCAGGTTGCCCAGTCTCAGGTGCACAAGAGGGCAGAGCAGGCAGGCCGCCTCAGCATCTCGCTGGCTCGGCCGCGCCCGAACACACGGTGCAGAGCCGTCCACAGCAGAAGAGCCCTCTGTGGCGCTCCAACCAATGGACAGGCTCTTCCCTAGACTCAACTCGTGGGCCCCGGACTCTCAACCTGGTACCCCTGAGAGCCCGGCGCCTGGGTGCCCCGCACCCCTAGTGCCTATGGGTAAGACGGCCCTGGTAGACTGTGATCCATTTGGTGGACACAGTGCCTGTCGAGGCTAGTGTTTTCAGCATAAAAGCTTGTCAAGTATAAAACAGGTTCTTACATAGAATGCTGGATTAGTGAGCGGCAGTTTCACAGCCAAATGCTTTTTGGGCATAAGCAATCAGGTTGACTGTACTTTTGAGGGCAAGATCAGTCAGACAGAGCAAGGAATACATCAGGCGGGAGGTCTTGAGCACAAGAGAAGTCACCATCTTCAGGCCAGAGAGTTGACCCTTTAAGAGACTGCAGTTGTCTGAAAGGGGCCAAGCCTAGGAGAGAAGGGCTTAGGCAGAAGTTCAAAATGCCTTGATTCACTTCCGACTCTTTGGAGCAAGTTACTCATGGACTCACTGTTAAAGTTGTGTTCATGGAAGACAATCTTACTCGGCTATGAGTGATCACCAAAGAAAGAAGAAGCCTTGCCCTGTGTTCACTCTCCAAGTCTGTTCTAAGACACTGGAAGCTACTGAGGCAGCACCCCCCTTGACCTCCTCCGCCAATGGAAATTGGTGAGATCTCACCTCAGATCGGCACTGATGCTGGTGCTGCTTTTCCAACAGCAATGGAGGTGGCAGGGTGGGTGGTGCTGGCGGCGGCAGCAGCAGTGGCAGGTTGATATTTCCTGTTTCACGTCAAACGACAAAGGCTGGGCCACAGGTTAGTCACCTCTGACCTCAACTACTGTAGAGGAAAATATGCTTCTGTGGGTTCCTTAGAGCAGCCTTTCTCAACCTGTGGGTCCCCAGATGTTGTTGAACTACAACTCCCATCACCTCTAGCTAGCAAGGCCAGAGCTGAGGGATGATGGGAGTTGTAGTCCAACAACATCTGGGGACCCGCATGTTGAGAACCGCTGCCTTAGAGGAAGGGATGACTAGAAAGGTAGGTCAAACAATAGATCACACACAGTTACCTGGAAGTAAGTCTCAAGCATGGGATTAAATGTTTGGAACCAATAAAAAAGTTGAGAGATAGATACGTGAAGGAGTTGTACTCTTGTTTGGTGTTATGCTTAATCTATTTATACTTGGAATATGAATGTTCTCTTTGGGCTGGTTTGTGGCATTCTGGTTAAATATTTGCTGGGCGTGGTCCTGTATTGTATTTCATTGATGCAAACAAAGCATTGTGAGATGCCCTATTTCTTGCTTTTCTGTTAGTCTTCCAGTGTATTTCTGAGAAATCAGACCATAAAGTTTGCCTGGGGATTTTTTTTTTTGTATGTGGCTGAGACCCTTGTTTATGTCTTTTCAACGAAAGAATACCTAATAAGCTGTTCCATTTCACACAAATTACCCCCGGAAGGTATTTATATCCCGCCACTCCCCCCCCTAAAAAGCCTTGGCAGTTGATGACATATTAAATCAGTGGTTTATAATTCATCCAGAAAGGTCACTCGGGACTGGAAGGTTTGAGTTTCAGACTGTGCTCCTCCTTATTGTCAGATTCAGTTTTACATTTTGGTTGAATTTCCCTTCGTCCGGGAGGGAGTTCATTTGTAGCTTCTTGCTGGTTTTGGGCACATGAACCTTCACATTTGGTGGCAATGGGATTAGAATTGTGGCAAGTTATCCTATGGTAGGAAAAGCTTTACATTAGCAATATAGGCTAGAGCCTGGCTTTACTCATGGACCTTTCGTCTTGTTTCTGCTTTTTAGCTTTTGTTTTCCAGTAGCAAAACAGCATGATCCTTGGAGTTTCTTCTGCAGTTACTTTCCCTTACTTGCAGACTAAGGAAAGATCAAGGCCAACACATACCGGTACATCTTAGTGAGAGCCCAAGAGGGCCTGAATACAAGCTCCTGCGCATTAGCAGGGTAGTGCATGTGCTTCAATCTGTATAGGCCAAGCTGTTCTGTCTAAGGTATGTGTGGGTCTCCTGCCCAGATGTGATTTTGTGTACTAGGTATAATATTCAAAAGGGGCTGGGGCTGGGAGGGAAGAGAGGATGTGGCTGAAAGAAAGGAAATGTACTTGGTACTATGCACAGGGCTACAAATTTGTATGACTAAGATTGAAAAATAGCCATATATGACTGAGAGAAAATAGATGGGTCTTGTTAGGGGGTTGCACAGAGTATTTAGCTGGGAGGATTGCTCTGGGCAGAGATTGGCGAGCCCTGACCTTCAAACAGTGCTTAGCACTGTTGACTAATCTACCTTGGAATGGGCTTTCTCACACTGGAGAAGCCTGCTCAATAGAGTAATTCTACCGAGTATGGTGGAGAGTATTATTCTGAGTTCTCTGGAGCTCATCATCAAGTTGAATGCTAACAAAGCAGGAATTCTGTTGGCTTTGGAACTTAAGAAGAGTCTGCTGGTTCAGGCCAATGACCCATCTAGTTGAACACCATGTTTTCCCAGTGTCTTACCAGAGGCCTGTCAGAAACCCACAAGCAAGATACAAGCACAAAAGCATTCTCTGCCCCCTGGAGTTTCCAGCAACTGGTATTCAGAAGCATCACTGCCTCTGACCATGAAGGCATAGCATAGCCCTCTTGTTGTTGTTGTTGTTGTTTAGTTGTTTAGTCATGTCCGACTCTTCGTGACCCCATGGACCAGAGCACGCCAGGCACTCCTGTCTTCCATTGCCTCCCGCAGTTTGGTCAGACTCACGCTGGTAGCTTCCAGAACACTGTCCAACCATCTTGTCCTCTGTCGTCCCCTTCTCCTTGTGCCCTCCATCTTTCCCAACATCAGGGTCTTTCCCAGGGAGTCTTCTTTTCCCATGAGGTGGCCAAAGGATTGGAGCTTCAGCTTCACGATCTGTCCTTCCAGTGAGCACTCAGGGCTGATTTCCTTCAGAATGGAGAGGTTTTATCTTCTTGCAGTCCATGGGACTCTCAAGAGTCTCCTCCAGCCTAGTAGCAATTGATGGCTCTATCCTCCATAAATTTGAGCGCCTTAGTATACTTAATTTAAGCAGTGCACTCTGTGCAGTCTCTAATTTCGTTAATATAAGGACTGCCATGTTGCTATCTACTTCTGTTCTCTGCCCCACAAAGGTCTTTCATCTAGGGCTGCAGATAGCTCTGATGTAACACTCAGTGCATAAGGTTAGTAACTAAGCTTTCACCTGAGATAGCTCAGTCAGTAGAGCATGAGACTCTGAATCCCAGGTCCTGCATTGCAGGGGGTTGGACTAGATGCCCTCGTGGTCCCTTGCAACTCTGCTATTATTTGATTCTATAAAATATATTTTTCTATGCAACTAATTTTGGACTTTAAGTCATTCTAGAAACTTGAGCTATGGTGTATTTTCATAGCACCTTAATAGTTATGTGCTGCAATTATGAAAGAAAAAACACATTTCAAAAGATTTAGCTTTTCATGTGATGATTATGGTATAGAAAACTCTTTTTGTCATCTTGTAGTAGAAAGAAACAGAAGAGTTTACCACTAGAGGGCAGTCTGGTAATTTAAATCCTTCAACTGGAGGTTTCCTTTTAGGAGAAGCAGGAGTCTTTTAAAAAATTAAATCTTATTAGTCTTCTAATTTCAAGCAGAGAAGATAAAAGATAATCACCAGACAACAAAGGAATATAGCTAATTAAGAATCTCTGTTTATCAAGAGCCACAAGACAATTGTCTTTACATACATAATAGAACTCCAGAAGTATCAAATTCCAGAAAGTTGAGGCAATCACTACAACAAAATTTTACAAAACATAAAAACATGTTTCCTGGCTCTACAGATTATGCATGTCTTAAGATAATTTTGCTGCCCATTGAGAACCTTCATTTGTATTTACATTTTAACTGCTTTATGTTTTGTAAATCTTCATGGTAACAACTTAAGAGCCATGCTCTATATATTGTTGGCCTGACAAAGTATTACATAACAAAGTTTAAAATATAAGCTAAGTATTTAAGAGCTTTAAGCGCTTTTCAGAAAGAAACATTTACATGATGGGCAAAATACAATAGTTGTTAGCCTTTGTTGATTCATCTTACGTTGCTAAACATACAGGGCTTGGAAAGTTATATATAATTCTTCATAGGGCAGATATATATGTATGTCAAATATTTCCAGATTTATTTAACAACACAAGTTGTCCCCAGAATGGTTTACCTGGATGATACCTACTTTGTTGTTCTTTCAGTTCCACACAAAGGCTGTTTTATTTCCCCAAAAATCTCCTCAGACGCTTTTTAAATCCTGTTGATGGTTTTATGCTGTTTTTACATTTTTATGGCTTTTACCTTTTTTTGCATTTAAATTATAATTTTTTATTTTTGTGCATGAATAGCCTTGAGAATATAACTAAATGGCAGTATAAAAAATGGCAGAACCCCCTTCATATAATAATTTTAAAATAATAATTTTATTATTTGTACCCCACCCATCTGACTGGGTTGCACCCACCCACCCTTGTGAGAATTACTAACTTCTATGAAGATGGGGAGATAATATTGGTGACTTTCAGAGGATGGGTGAAAGTGGCAATATTTTCAAGTGGTGAGTAGATTTACATTTGATGAGGTAGCTAAGGTCCCCCCCCCTTCCTTCGTAAGAAAACAACTCTGTTATAATGATTCATTTCTTTTTCTTTTTTACAACATCAGGCTCTTCTAGACAACTTATTTATAGGGTGCTCAACCTGGTTTGCTTGCACAAAGCTTACAAGGAGGTTAGATTATATCTGAGCTTTACTGAGCATCTGTTCAGATTTTTTTGCTGGACAGTTAAATGACAATGCACATTCACCCAGCATTCATCCTGATTTGTCTGCAAGTTAGCCATTGGATAACGCACAACTACCAATGCACTTTTCCATCACTTTTCTAACTGCAAGAAATCAGATTCTTTTTTTAAAAATAAAATAAAACATTAAATAAAGTGGCCTTGTTGTGCTATGGTTACAGAGTGTTTTAATCTCAGTTGCTCAAGATCATTAAGATCATTTCCATTAGGCATTCTAGCTCATTTGCAAATGGCAGCCAGTCAACTGCTTGGAGTGGTCACTTTTCTCAAAGTTAAAAACAGGAAGGAAAAAACATCTAGGTCATCAAAGTGTAAGCGCCAACTATCACCCTATAGTATTGTGACTTCCACCACTTCTCTCGGCCCGCCACCCCAGATTAGTACAACTTTTGGAGAGGCTTTTGCCACCTCATCCCCCAAAGTGCTGAAGAAACAATCCTGGACTGAATACTTCTGCTCAGCACTAAAAATAAATAAATATTGTGGCACATCTATTGTGTCTTTTGAACCCTCGGCTTTTTAAGCTTCCCTTGACCTACACTTCTCAGTTTCTTTACCTGTGGGGGACACTCTGTGCCTTGCCAGGAAGACTTACATTGTCTTACAAGAAGAGCACACAAACAGATATCTGTATTCTATTTCCATTCACAGGCTTTCTGAGCTTTTCGATCACATGCATTAAAGTGTACATTGCGCAACTTGATTTTTTAAAACACACGAGTCATAAACCAGAGGTTAGTGCGATTAAGCCTCATTGAAACCTGTATAATTTTAGTGCACGGTTAATGATTCTTAATTTTCTCTGAACTGAATTTGTGAGTGGTAATTCACGGCACAGGGGGCTTAAGTGTGCCTAGCTCTATTGGATTGTGGTCAATGGACGAATGAGACCATTCATAATTCATAATTGTGGAAACCCAGTGAAATTAGTGCTATTCACTTGTGGGGGACGAAGCCGCATTTAACTCAATGTTCTAAGTGGACATGATTTTCAAAGTAGCAGCCATGCAGATGCTACTGTGGCATTATGGCTTCTACCCTGCAAAGCCTTTTTGTGATCTTCTGTTGATGTGCTGGTGCTTGAGCCTAAAACTCCCTGTTGCATTCACTCTGGGCTTATCCACACTTCCATTTTTCCCTGACTTCTCCCACCCCACCCCAGGAAAACCCATGATTTTGTGCTGATTTGGAACAAATGGCAACCGGGTGTTCTGTGGATTCTCCTTTGTTTTGCTTTATCACTAAAGAACAGGAGGATCGTCCTTTATGATGTGTCCTAGGGTGGCGCTGTGGGCTAAAGCCTCAGCACCTAGGGCTTGCCGATCGAAAGGTCGGCGGTTTGAATCCCCGCGACGGGGTGCGCTCCCGTAGTTCGGTCTCAGCGCCTGCCAACCTAGCAGTTCGAAAACACTCTCGGGTGCAAGTAGATAAATAGGGACCGCTTACTAGAGGGAAGGTAAACGGCGTTTCCGTGTGTGGCTCTGGCTCGCCAGAGCAGCGATGTCACGCTGGCCACGTGACCCGGAAGTGTCTTCGGACAGCGCTGGCCCCCGGCCTCTTTGAGTGAGATGGGCGCACAACCCTAGAGTCTGTCAAGACTGGCCCGTACGGGCAGGGGTACCTTTACCTTTTTATCCCTACTTTCCTTATGTTCCAGTCTCCTGTTATAGGTTCTCCAGTAGGGCTTTTTGTCCCAACCCCTGACTCCAATATTTCTCTTTCTTGTTGTCTTCTCATTTGTTCAAAGTGTGAGGGTTTCTCCCTCCCGATCTCCTTTCTGCTCTCATTTTTCTTCAGATGCTGCTTTAGAGGGCTCCACCCACTTAGCTTTGTCCCAACAAACTGCTCATTGTGCTAGCAGGATGAAATGTGCTCTTACAATTCCTCTCCACCTTCTCTCACCTCTTCTGCTTCTCTAATATTTCTGATTCCTCATCAAGTCCACACCTCCCTCTCTGTGTTTCTGCTTTATCTCTCATGCTGAGAGGTGAGGCGTAGACTCTAGCCTGACCTGATTTATTGCTGTGGCCTCCTCCCACTCCCACCTGCACCGAAATAAACAAACCTGAAACACAAATAAGATGGAATCCAGTTGAATGTCTTCCATTAAGATGGTGGTACACTCAGTATAATGAGACACAAGTGGTTCTCTGTGTGCAATTGTATAAGCATGACGCAAGCACCCACAGACGTGAAAAGTATCTAAAACTAAAAGCATGTTTGCCAAGTTTAATCTTGGAAAGACTTTTTAGAAAATAAAGCCAAATTACAAACTCCTTTTAAGTTTCCCCAGAAGGGGCTGAGGATCGATTTTCAATACTGGGATAATGTAAGAGAAGGACTCTTCACACCAAAGCATAGGATGCAGTGATATGGTTGGTGAAATAAGCAGTCCCTCGAGCTCTTACAATATTGAGTAGAATCCCAGGCTGAGTAGAGATTTGTTCAAAGTCAAGGAGGACTGTTGACTACAGGCTTTTCTTACTCCCAGATAAGGGAGCTGAAAATTCAACCCTACTTGAATTACTCAGTTAAATGGGAAGTTTAATGAGAAATTTAGACAAGTTCTGGAAATATGACAAGGTTCTTAAAAGTCTGTGGAGCTTCCAGAAGATACGCAATGAGAAAATACTTACTGCGAAACTTCTCAGTCTAAGAGAATTCCAAATAACTATTTCTTCTCCTGACTGATCTGGTGATTCAAAAGAGGTATGAGTTAGCGTCTCATGTATTCCATTTACTAGATTTGTCTTTTTTCACCAGCAGTTCCTTCCTTGTAAATTCAGTGTTTTGGTAATAAAGAGTAGTTGCCATCACTCCAACATCATTGTGGTATTCAATGCTAGCCCTGCTAGATTCATTGAAGTTAATGGACTCGACTAACAAAGGTTCCTTAATGTGCACATGTTCATCCTTGTGCCCAATGTGAACACCATTTATGAGCTGGAACTCTGTGTCCTCCATCCTCAGAAGGCAAAGCACACAAATCATTGCTTTATAGTTTAATGTCAGCTTAAACGATAAGCATGAAGCAACCAGAAGATGCTATTGATCCCATAGTATATATTGTTTGGTTTGTACTTGGGTGTTCTGAAATAGGTTTGGAGGGCTTTAGCTCTACCTGAATATTCAGATTTCCTTCACTAAAGCTGTCCACACCCTAACCAAGAAGTACTTCTAAGTAAACTGAGTTGGAGTAAAGCACTAGTTGTCCCACTAGGAGATGCTTTTGTTCTGGGTTAGAGAATATCACCAACCATATTCATAGCTGCGTTGATCTGGTACCTGGCTTTTCCTAGTACATCATCCAAAAGAGAGCCAAACATAGGAGTCTGTGACTCTGAACAGAATACATAGCTCAACTGTGATTTGTAGAAAATGAAGCAATGTCAGAAGCCATCAGAGAATGATAAATATATTTTCTGCAGGGCTTCTAAACTTTAGAATGGCTCAGCTCTAAACAATCGTGGACTAAAGCATTGGGCCTTGCCAGAACACAGTTGGATAAGTCAGTTACTTCTATTCCAGAAAGCAATTGTTTGAGTAAATTAGATAATTACACATGAGAACTTTCTATCCAAAACCTAGGACCACTGCTGGGTTAAGCCAAGTTTTCCATGCTATAACTAAATTGTTGTGTGTTATACAATTATAGCTAGAAGAGAGTAACTTATTTGCATCAAGCCTAACCCCTTCCCAAATTTGTGAGCCTTCCCAGAGGCCACTGTTGGAGATAGAATTCTGGACTAAATGGGCCTTGTTCTGATAAAACACAGCAGTACTTATTCTCTTATCATTTTCTTTACTCTATTTTTGTATTATCATGACTTGACCTTTGGGAAATTGCTAAGAAGTACAGACAGCAGCAATTTAACCATAAGCACCAGCTGACTTTTTAAAACTAGAAAGTATTTTTGATGAACAGCGCGTGTGCATCATTACCATCTCAATCCAGCCCAGAGGTACTTTTTTGTACTGATCTTTTGGATGTTCAGAGAATTAAGAAATGTGTTTGTTGTGTCCTGGTTTTTATGTTACCCGCTGAAGGAAGAGGTTGGGTAAAGCTAGCTGCATTATTTTTGCTGAAGAAGCTTCACAATCAAATAACGATTTGCTCAAAATAACAGCAACAGAAACAACAAAAACTGCCCATGGCCATTGAAAGTCAGCCCAGGCAAGAAGGTACCCTAAATGTTTGTTCTGCAAAAGAAACCAGGTTTTGATTGGGATGGGTTTCCAAAGTAAAATACACATACAGCAGATATGAGCTTGCCATGTTCATGTTCTTATACTATTTTTGCTGGTTGTTGAGTCTTATTGCAAGGAAGGCACCAATCAAGCCATGAGTCCCTTGACTGAAGTCATTAGGGCTCTTTCCCATTCAAATGCAGGGATGGTGACAAACCTACCTTCCCTGATATTTGTCTGCAACGTGCTCCCATATATATAAGCACATGTGCATAGGTAACAGGAACTCCTGGAAAAACGGGAGCTTAGCCACCTTGTGTATGCTTGGAGGCGAGCATTTAACATATGTATGGCAATGCAGGAGGAGTCTGAGTACAATATTCATTGTGTGCATTGAGAAGGGCACTAGCAACTGATAAGGTTATCACGAGAAGTGGCCTCTTAAGTATTTAACAAGCATGCAATCTCTGTTGATCTGAATCCTATTTGTTCTCTACCATCGAAAAAGGATTTTTATTTTTAATGTGGGGGAGGTTTGAATATAAAACCTTACACTCTAAAAGCAAATTACACGATGCTTAATATTAAATAGCATAGCGAATTAAAGGTAGTTTTCAGTCATCAAGCAGCTTTGAGGCCAAGGCTTTTAAAATAACTTTTCCAGCCACCATATGGCTTAAACCATTTCTTTTCCATTCTTTACGTTGCTCTGTATGTATTAATCATTTTAAATTAAAAAATTATTTCCTTTTTTCAAATTGTTAAGCATACAACATTTCTAGTTTATTCATACAAGTAAATGGAAAACTCCGCCGGCTTCAGCCAACACTGGTTCATATTTTTCTTTCAGTGAAAGTCTTGACGCTTAAAAAACACTAGTTAATAAATTAGGTTTTTTATTAAGCAATTTAACAGAGTATTAAGATTTCATAATTTAAAAAACTGCTGTGGAGAAAGAGGAGCATTACAGAGAAAGCAGCCTGGCCTCAGAGAGCTTACCAACTAGCTGTGTTAGTCCAAATGCTATGGCAACCTTCATGAAAAGTGCCTGTATTCGTAAGGGAAATTGGCAGGGTTTCATCCTGTTTAATATGGTGCTGCACTCATTCCTAGTGTGTTAGAGGGCCCAATCGATCTTCAGAGGCAGCCCCACATATAACGCATTGTAGTAATCTAATCTAAAGATGTTGTCCATGTAGAAAACCCACTTGCGGAGGAAAGCTACTATGTCGCACAGAAGGACTCTAGTTCACTGATGAGCTAGTTTTCTCTGTACAGTGAATTCAGGAATCCATGTTGGTTCTAGTTTTTGTTGCTCTTTCAAATTTCAGTTGGTTCCTGCTGTTTTGCAGTTTGTGAAATGTTATCAATTTCCCCTTAAGACAAGACCACGGAGTCCCATGCCTATGTAAAGTAGAGATTTGGTTGATGCCGCAGGGTAAATTGGTTTTTGTGAGTTTCGAGGAAATGATTTAATGCAAATGGATTAAGAAGGAGGGAGAATGCAGATGCTTTGGCATTAAACAGAAAAAAGACTATGCATAGAGATGCAAACAAAAGGTTTTGTGGATAAATTCAAGTGTTAGTTATCACAGAAGCCCTGACTTCTGTCTCTCTCTTCCTTATCTGTCACTGCAGTTGCTTCTAGACAACCTGTTAATTGAACATTCATACTCTACTCCATCCTCTCTGATCTCAGTGACTGAGCTGGGGTACCAGGGTTCAGGCAGTCCTTAAGGCAGATATGGAATTGTTCAGTGCTCTGTACAGCGGCACAAGAACCTTGAACCCAGAGTATACCTGACTATCTGGAACAGTGAACAGGAACACGGCACACTGCAACGTTACGTTGCATGTACCACTTTATTATTATTATTTGCACAAATGCCACACACATGAGATACACAGGCCTAACTTCTGCTGACCTTTGAAGGTCAGTTGAGATGGTAGGTTATGGCCTTCTATCTGCCCATCAGATGATTAGTCCGATGACTGGGAATGGGATAGTTTGCATTCCCATTAGGGCACTGAATTGGGCAGATAGGTTCAAACCTCTTTGACCTGTCCAGTGGCCTCTCTCTCTCTCTCTCTCTCTCTCCCCTCCCCCTCTCTGTGGATAGATAGATAGATAGATAGATAGATAGAGTGGATAGAGTGTTAGTTTGTTTTGGTGATGCTGTTAAAATCGGTCTTGCGAGGTCTGAAAACATCGCTTGGGAGGGGAGGTCAGATTAAGCCCTCAGGTGGAGGGTTTAGATAATTCTGTTTCAAATATTCTCTCCCCCCCAACAATCTACTAAAAATCACCCAGTGATCTACCAATAAACCTTGATTTATATTTGGCCCACACTCACTGTAGGCAATGTCCCACCTTCCTCCATTCCCCTACTCTGCATCTGAAATATAGGAACAATACCATGGATTGCAGCATTTAATGGCAAGTGATTACAGCAACACAACTGACGTGATGCACAGTGAGCACTTCAAAGTGGTATATAAATGCTAAATTTTATTGTAACTAATGAGCATGTGCACTTCTCTTACCAGTGACTGTTGTGTTGTGAGGTTGTCATGGATAGGCTGACTGGCTTTCCAAGCCTCGGCAAACTCCCAGCCTAAGATGCCCTGAACGGACTGCTGTTTGCTGCATCAAGCTTGTGAAACTTGAGTAGATGTCAGAGTGAATTTGCATGTAAATCAAGCCTGTATATCAGTCTTGTCTGTCTGTAGCTGCTTGGCCCAGAAGAGGGAATATGAGCAGCCCTCTGACCTCCTAAAAAAAATAATAATCAGTGAAATTCTGGCAGCTGAAGTCCTGGGAGGGAGGTAGCCTCTGAACCGGGTCCATGATCAGGATATGGTCATACCAGCCCACCGGTTAAGCAGAGACAGCTGTGTGGGTTATGTGATCTCAAGAACTGATTTGTTCACCATTCGAAAGGACCCACTGTGAAGGGCCAGAAATGATCCATGTTCACGAAGGAGGTGGCTGTGCCCTGTTAAAAAAACCAAAAACCTCCAGCAAGACACTTTGAAACGCTATTCCCTTTTCAGAGTGTTTAAGAGGTGTGAGCCCAGCTGGAGTTGGCGCACAAGCATGTCCCAGTGCCATTTCCCCCTCTGGCAGTGAAGTATAAATTATCCAACCTGTGCTGCAGTTCTTGGAATGCTGCCCCAAAGAAAGCTCAGCGTGGTAGACCAGGGTTCACAGTGCTGCATAATAGGCCAGTACTCACAGGACATCAGATAATATGCAGTAGTAGTGAAGCATGAAATAATTTAGTGCAATTTAGTCTGCGAGCACAGTAAGAAATCTGGGCTTCTTTCCATCTCAAATCTATCTGGCCCAGAAATTTGGATGTGAGAGGGCTTTTCATTTACTTTCTTTCTTTCTTTTTTTTGGAGAGGATTTTTCTTTCTTTCATGGAGTCAAACTTGCACCATGCATTTCAGACATTTCTTCCTAAGGTTCTTAAGAGATAAAACCCAACAGAGGGTGCAACAAGGCGTTCAGCTGAAATGCAAGTCTGGGAACCAAGGTTTCTGCCAAACAGCTGCAAAGCAGCAGGGGAGGAAGTCGTTTGAAAAGGAGAAGCGTCAGGTGGGAGGGAGGTGTGCTTAACCCTTCTTTTGCCCAGGGCTTATCCGTTTTCAAGATACCACCTTCACTAGAGATCTGAACTTGTGTTTGCAACATTACATAGAAAAGTAGCTTATGCATAAAAACTCTACCTGGGATTGAATATGGACTTAGGTCATATCCACACTATATATTTAAAATCTTCTTATAACACTTTATTAGTTATGACTTTCAGAATCTTGGGAGCCGTGGCCTGTTAAGGGTGCTAAGAATTAGGAGCTGTTCACAGAACTATGGCTCCCAGCACTCTTAAACTACAGGTGCCATAATATATATTTTTTGGGGGGGGGGGGGAGCCATGACTATTAAAGTGGCAAAAGAGTGCTTTCGATATAGGATGTGAATGTGGCATTAGTCATTCTTATAGCAGAACAGTTGAAATCAGTAAGATACAAGTTACTAAGTAAGAGAACAATCCTAAACATGTCTAGTCAGAAGTCCTATTGAATTCAGTGAGCCTTATTCCCAGGTAAAAAGGGTAGGATTGCAGCATAATTGAACAAAGTCCCATTAATTTCAGTGGTTTTACCCTAAGTCTTGTTGTTGTTTAGTTGTTTAGTCGTGTCTGACTCTTCGTGACCCCATGGACCAGAGCATGCCAGGCACTCCTGTCTTCCACTGCCTCCCGCAGTTTGGTCAAACTCATGCTGGTAGCTTTGAGAACACTGTCCAGCCATCTCGTCCTCTGTCGTCCCCTTCTCCTTGTGCCCTCCATCTTTCCCAACACGATCTGTCCTTCCAGTGAGCACTCAGGGCTGATTTCCTTAAGAATGGAGAGGTTTGATCTTCTTGCAGTCCATGGGACTCTCAAGAGTCTCCTCCAGCACCATAATTCAAAAGCATCAATTCTTCGGCGATCAGCCTTCTTTATGGTCCAGCTCTCACTTCCATACATCACTACTGGGAAACCATAACTTTAACACCCTAAGTCTGGATTTAACTTAATTCGACCCTAACACTAGAATTCTATGTGTACTTGTTTGGCAGTGAGTCCCATTCAACACAGTTGACCTTACTTCTGAGTAAATGTTCTGAGGTTTACAGTGTGCAGGGCAGGCCTTACGAGAGCCGGGGGGTGGGGATACACACAGACATACACTCAGTGTTCATGTGGCACAATAATTTTGTTTTCTAGAATATTCTGATATATGGTCCAGTGCAAACACAATCACGTACAATGTAAATACTGAGGGGGACAGAGGGAAATCACATGGTGGTGAACCTCTACCGCAGATGGTTGTGGTTTTTTAATATATAAAATAAGTCTGGCATGGCAGGATCTGTGATGAATGTTGGGGACACTTCTGGACATTCATTTCACTCAGCTAAAAAGATCAATGTGCAAATCTATCACTTCTTTGCATGTATTCATGTATGGTGAAAATAAATCTGCCATTAAGACTGGGATAGTTTACAAGAGGAGGCTCCATATATGGAAGGATCCAGGAATAAGAAAATGTTGTTTTGCACAAATCTACTTTTTATGACAAGTGCTGAGTTGACCATTTTCCACCCTAGTTGCCAGGCCCTATAATGTTACCGCATGTGGCTTAACACTCAACGAACCTAGATTGTCTCTCTTTGCAAAAAGAAAGGCACCTGTGGCCAGCTGTGGATTCTGAACAGTATTCCATATCCAGTTCTTGCATGCTGGAAGTATTCCGTGTGGCTAAGTGAAAACCATATTCCTCTCTCTGCCGGTTCTTCCTTCATCATTATTACTAAAAAAATACACCACTCAAGCAGCTTAAGCTTGCAACAAATTTGCAGCAACATATCTGTAACTTTCCACTTGCTCCAACTTTGCTAGTATGTAAGGCGCCACAGCCTTAATAAATCCTGACCTTTAGAGTTAAATGTTGGAAAACAGAGTAAGTGCAGCATATTGTATCAGTTACAACTTGTTACTAGTTCATTTCCAGTACTGTAATGGGTGACAGTCTTACCTCCTCATGTCATGCTATCCTATACATCTACTTTTGTCTTAGTTTTGCTGATCCTACAGTTGAATTTGCCCCTGATGGGCTTGATCTTGTATTCTGACCTAGTTTAAATAGAAATGATCATGTCAACAAAGCAGAATGGAATAAAGAGTGAGGTCGGTTTAGAAGCTGGTCTGAACACAGGGACTATTTGTTTCAAGTTAGGGACTATGAGAATGGTCTTTAGTAGAGATCCGTATACCAACTTCATCTAGTTCAGTACTGACTACCCTGATTAGCAGCTGATTTTCAACATTAAGAAGAGATCTTTCTCAGCGGTATTGTTAGGGTAGGCAGGGGTAAATTTATGGGACCGCAACTGGTTCGGTTGTGCTTGGCGTGGAGACTTGGAGGCACCACAAGGGATGCTGCAACTATACTTTGGAATGGAGAGTGATAAGCGGGGGATGCCAAATTTTGACATTGCACAGGGTGCCACTGAAATATCAGATCCCAAGGTCCGCCACTGGGGTAGGATTTTGCGGCAAAGCTACAGGGCCCCATTCATCAGAGGGCCCCCAAATGCAGCTGGACTGGCTTGCCACATTTTGAAGCTACTGAAGAAATTCACATCACCATTCAAACAGAAGCCCACCAAATCCTGACTCTAAAATTACCAAATTTCATCACTGTCAGCACCTGCTGTGTGACCCCCCAGATGATGGGGACTAAATTTGAGACCTTCTGTCTGCAAAACATGTTTTTACCACTAAGCTGAGGTGATTCTTTCTGTGAAAGCTTTGCTAGGCTCTGTGTTTCTGCGATCATTTTATTAAAAGTGTCTGAAGTTCAACATTTGATTAAATGAATTTTTATTCACTTTATTCCCTTCAAAGAAATTCTGAGTTGTGCAGAAAAAGGGATTTTGTCAGGTACAGCTTGTCATCAAGTGGTAAGACAAAGCTGTATTTGCTGAAATTTGATTGAGATCTGTCCTCCTTTGGACCTGCTCATTATAAAAACTGGTATGCCCCTAAATCCAGTTTGTTGTTGTTTAGTTGTTTAGTCGTGTCTGACTCTTCGTGACCCCATGGACCAGAGCACGCCAGGCACTCCTGTCTTCCACTGCCTCCCACAGTTTGGTCAAACTCATGCTGGTAGCTTCGAGAACACTGTCCAACCATCCCAAATCCAATACATGTGTCCTATTTCTTAGAAGAAGAAGAAGAGTTTGGATTTGATATCCCGCTTTATCACTACCCAAAGGAGTCTCAAAGCAGCTAACATTCTCCTTTCCCTTCCTCCCCCACAACAAACACTCTGTGAGGTGAGTGGGGCTGAGAGACTTCAGAGAAGTGTGACTAGCCCAAGGTCACCCAGCAGCTGCATGTGGAGGAGGGGAGACGTGAACCCGGTTCCCCAGATTATGAGTCCACCACTATTAACCACCACACCACACCTGCTCTCCAGTATGGTTAGGACCAACATACTGTCATAGGCTAAACAAGCCCTGGCATAAACTGGAGAAGACAGCAACATTCAAGTAAACTTTAACTGAGAACTGGGGTCTCATTTGCAGCCTCCTGGCCTAGGAAGCGGTTCAGCTGAACCAGTAAGATCAGGGAGGGGATCTGGCCTGGAAAGTCCCAAGGGCCAGGCAGAGAGGCATGGAGGGCCACACCCAGCCCAGAGGCTAGATATTCCCCACCACTGCAACGGGGGGAAGAAACCTGCTGTTTTTCTAGCTGCCATTGAGATTTCAGGATTCCATGCAATAACAGATTCTACATTTATTGTTTGATTACGCAGAATTGCACAAACTTTATGGCCAGAACAGAACTGGCAAAAGTACACTAGCATAACTACGGTTGCCATATTTCAGACAGTAAAAACCAGGACACCCCGAAAGTTGTTAAGCTTTTTATTTTTAGACAAACCCCAAACACATGGCAGCCCTAAGCATAACATGATTAACATGATTATGCAGAGAAGATATGATGAAAATTCATTCATTCTTGATGCATGCCCTTGTGTGTGACTACAGCTGTGACCACAGATTTAAGCTGTGAATTTAAAAATGCACCGTGCGGGAGAAAAATAAACATTTGGGGACAATGGAAAACCACAATGACTTCCTCTCCATTTTATCCTTTTCTGTTAGTTTCCTCTTAGAAAGCAATGAGACATTTCTGACATTTCTCAAGCTGTCGTCCCTGCAAGGCGCCATTGGAATTATTTCTGTCCCTCCAAAAGCAAATGCGGGAGATCACTTAGCCATCTTTTCTGGTGGATGGCTTACTTTCCAAGTGGAAAAAACACATGTAGGGAACATAGTACGTCACCAACAAACCATGAGTTGGAGAACAATTTCCCAAAAAACATGATGCATCATAAAGTGAGCAAAGGTGGCAATCATGCGTAATAAAAACTACATACCCACAGAGGAAATGGAGTAGCTGAGGAGAAAATATAAAGTGTTTTCTGTGAATGCAGGAGCAGCGTGGAGACTTTTTTTTTTTGGAACAATGGCTTGGAAAAAAAATCTGGCCACAGTACAAACTGGGGTTCACTATTGTCCGATAGAGGAAATTGTTTTTCCATAAAATTTCAGTGTATATGGTCAGTTTATTCCTCCCCTGCTTTCCTCTCATTTGTTTCCATCTTTGTTTTTGTACTTCTCTGTTACTGTGGTTCTGTACCTACAGGCAAGTGAACAAGTGAGAAGCAAACCCTTTGTCATAAATTATCTGGCTATTCCTGTGCTATCGTGCTGCCGTCTAAGAGGTTAGGTGGCCTCTTTTTCTCCTGCTGTGATTAGTGGTACACACTGCTGAATGAGTCTCAGTTGGCAGCTAGACAGCGAGAGAGAGAGAGAGAGAGAGAGAGAGAGAGAGAGAGTGACACGATAAGAGGAGACGACAGCCAAGGTTTTCTCTTTGCATCAAAGGAGATGTGCATTTATGCATTCAAGAATCCCCTTAGTACGTTTTTCCTTTATATGCTAATAAGTGTTGCTACACTGACCTAATTTTTAATTGTGCCAGTTGGGGATATGACTCAGAATGTAAAACATCTTGTTGTGCTCCAAGGGCTACATCAGAAATGCAGTCAGTCTGAGGGCAGGAGCTAATGCTAGTCAAGAGTGAAATCTGCGTTAGGATTCCATTTTCAGTTTCATTTTGGGGGCCCAGGCAGTGGACCAGAATGGAAATTATGGGTGTTGAAAAATTATATATTTGTCTTCCAGTTTCTTCTGATTTAAAAAAAAATCTTTGCCAAACTATTACAAACTTATAGGGGCCATATATGAAGTTGTATATAGAAGGTATGGACATTTAGAAAAGGATATAGCACAGATTTGGTGCTCTGGCTGCTTCCCTCACTGCTTGTTTCTGGCTCCTGGCCCTTCTACGTACGGTACATGTTTGTTTTTCTTGTGGCAGTCATTTTAACATGCACATACATGGACACAGACCCTCCATGTGTCCTTATTTTCCAGGGACGTCCCTGATTTAGAGAAGCCATCCTGGTTTCTGATTTGAACCTGGAATGTCCCACTTTTCCTTAGGATGTCCTATTTTCATTGGAGAAATGTTGGAGGGTTTGGTAGGTTGTTCCTATTTTCAGTGGAGAAATGTTGTAGGGTATGGAGTTATCTGACCCCCGAGCCATATTAAAAGCAATCCTGTATAGGGATGGTTTTTTTAGTTTTTTTAAAAATATTTTATTATGTTTTTATATATGTTGGAAGCTGTCAAGAGTGGCTGGAGCAACCCAGTCAGATGTGTGGGGTATAAATAGTAAAATTATCATTATGGAATGGGACGTCCCTATTTTCATTGGAGAAATGTTGGAGGGTATGTGGACATTACATTGCCATTGCTTCTGGTTAAAAAGAAATAAATGTCAGCAAAGAGAGGAAAGGGCCACGGATGGATGGCACTGGTTGCTTCTTGGTGGCAAAGGTCCAAACTCTGTGCTTCAAATTGTTTCAGAGATTCATATGGGAATCATCTTAGATATACACAGAGCACGAATCAAAACGTACTTAAAAAAACTGAATCTGGGATTCCCTGGATTATAAGGCACTCCTGTTGAACACACAGAAGTGCCTTGGGCCTGGATTTGGCCCATGGGCTACATCTATTGCCTCTTCCAGCTATGAAAAGTCATGGAAGATGTATATGTTAATAAGAGACACAGATGAAACTGAAGCAGAAAAATATTGAAGATCAGGAAGTTCTATTTACATAACTCGATGCGTTGTTCAGTCTCTGTTCCAGGAAATTATTTTCTCCTGAGGCAGCGGAACAATAGTAGCACTTTGATAGGATTTGAGCTGTGGTTTCAGTCGTATAACACTTTCTTCCACTCCACGTACAACAAAAATTTGAATCATGGGGGTAGCAGCTACTTTATGTTTACATCTCTTGGGACAGTTTCTCACTTATATGTTTTTTAGATTCATGCCGGATTTTCTTGTGAGAACTGTGTTTGGAAGCTCAGCAGATGTCTTTTGTAGCATTGCTAATCTCGTGTCTGTGTGCGTTTGTTTTTAAATACATTCATTGAATGAAGTGGTTAAATGGTGCATATGAATCTTAATTAAAAAGGAAGTTATTCTAATTTGGTGGGATCCGCATGGAAGCTTAATGGAAAGAAACTTTCCTTATTTTCAGCAGCTAATAATCAAAACAATTTGACATTGCCTCCAGAGGGAGCCAAAAATATGGAAGCAATTATTTAGCAGAAAAGGAAGAAAATACATATTTTCTTGTATTTTGAAGATAAACTCAGGTTTTCAGAGTTCAAGTGATGGATATATATATATATATATATATATATGCTATTAAAAGAAAATGAGCCAGAAATGGTCTGGAAACACAAACAAATGTGTTGAGAACAAGTGGAAAGTTGTAAGGGTCTTTTTCCTGTCCTATCACATGATAAATTTCAGTTCAGTGCTGACATTTGAAGTGTGCCACAGAAATGGTGAGCAATATGTTCACTGGCACACTCACAGCAGAAGCTGGTTTTATGAAGATGGCTGCTGGTCTGCTAACGTACCCCCATCGCTCTGAATACATAATCTAGTCTACAGTGGTTGTTGGACTACAACTCCCATTATCCCTGACCACTGGTCCTGCTAGCTAGGGATGATGGGAGTTGTAGTCCAACAACTGCTGGAGAAACACTGATTATTAAGTGATATACAGGGATTTCACCTTGAGTCAAATACTCCTTAGATTCTAAACTGTTTGTAAGTTGCTTTGGGTTGTCCTGGGCCAGATAAAGCAACTAACACCAACAACTGTTTGCATTGTGATTTTTAGATGAAGGGCAGTATATAAATTCAATCAATCAATAATAATGGGACTTGTCATGTATATGAATTATTTTTATTTTTTATGATAGACCAGGGGAATGGGAAGGGAGGATGAAGACAAATGGCTTTGTTCTTCTTGCTTGCATTTCTAGCATGTGTTGACTGACTCAACATATTTACATGCACATGCACACGCCATTTCTCTCTGAAACACATGTGGTGGGGGAGGATTGGCCTGTTATTTTGGCACCGTGACTTATGTTCAATGGTAGTAACTTACAAATAAGTGTGCTTGGAATCATAACCTCATTTCCATAATTCTGTTTATTGGTTACTTTGAAGATGTCATACTTGGCAAAGCAACACCCCAGACTGAGACCAAACATGGAAAGGTTCTGTCTTAAAGAAGAGATGTGCCAAAGATATAGCTGTCAGGAGAGAAAAAACATTGGTGTCTTTTTTTTAAATACAACAAAAAGCCTCTTTTGTTAACCTTGACTGTTAATATTTCTAATGAATTTTTCTAAGAGACTTGTTTGCCTTGGCTTGTTTGTAAGTCCATCCACTCAAATGCCACGTGTATTTTGGCAGTAATTTAAAACGATAGCTGATATGTTAACATTAACGTAAATTTAATGTGATATGCTGCAGATGTAAAGTAACTTCATCACTGAAATATTTTAAATGCTACCAACAGGGAATCAAGCACACACCCATCAAAGCCAGGGTGGGAAGGCAGTTGCTATATTTCATTGTTAGTATTGATTGCATCCCAAGTAATTTCTGACCATGCTTTTCCTGCCTAGCAGATGAATGTTTGTTATTTAAACCACTTTAACTGCGCTGAGTTGAAATTCCCCGTATATTGTCTGTGAGTTGTCTGTTTTTTGGCCAGCAGGGCCTAGTGAGATCAGCACAGATTACTAAGTGAAATACTTCTGAACACCTGAAATGCAGTACATAAATGCTGCCTCAGCAGCTGTTCATGGTAGAAAGAGGTGAAATTTACAAGGTAGGCATTTTAAAGCTCATGTTGAATGATATGGGAAGAAGCTTGGGAGCAGCTGAATAGAGCTCAGTTTATTTTGTTCTATCATCTATCAATCATCTGTCTATCATCTATATCTAATCTATCTATCTATCATCTATCTATCATCTATCATCTATCTATCTATCTATCTATCATCTATCTATCTATCATCTATCTATCTATCTATCTATCTATCTATCTATCTATCTATCTATCATCTATAATCTTATCTATATCTATCTATCATCTATCTATCTATCTATCTATCTATCTATCTATCTATCTATCTATCTAATCTATCATCTATCTATCATCCTATCATCCTATCATCTATCTATCTATATCTATCTATCTATCTATCTATCTATCTATCTATCTATCTATCTATCTATCTATCATCTATCTATCTATCATCTATATCATCTATATCTATCTATCATCTATCTATCTATCTATCTATCTATCTATCTATCTATCTATCTATCTATATCTATCTATCTATCTATCTATCATCTATATATCTATCTATCATCTATCTATCATCTAACTATCTATCTATCATCTGTATCTATCATCTATCTATCTATCTATCATCTATCTATGTATCTGTCATCTATGACTTTGTAGTATGGCTTTGGCCTCCAGAGGTGGACCAGCCTACCAAGTCATCCACCCTTGCAGAGGCTGGGAGTCTCTGTAAGACTAAGTCAACAGCTCATCACCTAGTAAAGGAAGCAGCCCTAAAGCCAGCTGGCTACTCAGTCTAAGCATTAGGACTTGCTTCTTTTACAGACTAGTGCAGCAATCTCCATACACCACACATTGAACTACATATGGGAATGAAAGCACTTCAGTGAGCCCTGTAGGTAAAGAGATAACCTCAGAGGGTGCAAGAAGAAGAAAGTCATGTCTTAGTCATTGAGCTAAAGCAGGGATGGGGAACCTGTGGCTCTTCACTATTGGACTCCAGTTCCTGTCAGCTCCAGCTAGTATGGTCAGTGATCAAGGGTGATGGAAGCTGTTCCCCACCTCTGATCTCAAGCAAATGAGCAAGTGGTAGTTAAGAATAGAATACAGTGTGGAGGAAACAAGAAATCTCAGATGTTTGTAGACTGGGGGATCACCAAGTCAGTCTACTTCATTTCGGATTCTTTTATTTTGCGAGAGCTCTCTGTGCTGGCTTTGGGTCAAGTCCTTTGCCAGTCTCAGCTACCCCTAATTAGCTTTCAGTTGGCAGTACCGCTCCGAACTCCTGCTGGGGTCCAGTTAGCTCAACTAATTATGGGCTGTGCCTCCTAGGAGAACCTCAGAGAGTGGGACACAGCTTGAGCCTTCCAAGACGAGCCCCAAAGGGCTGTATGAGTGGTCACGTTTCAGAAGTAGCCAAAGGAAATAGCCATCTTTCCAGCTGGATTGAAATGATTACAAGGTAGTCGGTGGATAGGTTTCAAAATAGCACTGCCAACTGGCTGTTCTTCTGCAGCGGGCAGTGTATTTATTTGAGAAAAGCTGTAGAATAGCATGAAAGGACAGAAAAGAAACCAGAGCCTGCAGCAATTCATGTTCCCCCTATTGTTTATAGAAAACAGAGTCAGCAATCCTTCCCACTGGCTCAACTCTATACTTTTCCTGATACTAAGAATGCCTCGCCATCACTGAAGATGGAATAATACTCAGAAATCTCTAGGACAACAGATGCTTAACGTTAACTTGCATTTCAATCATGCACAAATCACAAGGAGATATAACTCTTTTTGTGCTGATTTCTTGCTTTGACTCGTCCTTTAAACTAGTAGTCCGGCATACTGCACAAAGTTTTTAGTCTACATAGTCTTCTCTTTTGGAAATTGTTATTTATTTAGGGTTTTATATGGAGATTAGTTCTGGATATCGTGCTTGTAGCTTGTTATCAAGACACGGAATCCCTTTACTCCATGAAAATATTTAATATTAGAGGAACAAGTGTAACAAAAGGAAATGGCTTAGCTATTGGCAAAAGCACTACTGAGCTATTTAGAAACATGTTTGCAATTAGTGCCACTTGGGGTATGTCTGTGCTGTAATTTAGCTTTCCTGTAGTTGGTGGGCAGCGCTAGTTCACAGCATTTGGTTCTGTGCTGAAAACAACCATCTGATTGTTTGCTCTTGCATATGGTTCCCCTCTTTAAATTTCTACCAATGACTGCACACATCTGGATTATATCCACAAAGGAAGCAGCTTTATACTTGGTCAGATTATTTGTCTGTCAATCCCAGTATTGTTTACCCTTACTGGTATCACCTAGATCCCAGGCAGAGGTCTCTTCTATCACCTGCTACCTGACCATGTAACTGGAGATGCGAAGGATTGAACTTGGGGCCATCTGCTCACAAAGCCATTTGGTCTACCACCAATGAGCTATGCCCTCAGTCAGTGGAATTTTCATCACTCCATCTTTAGACTTTCCTTGCTTCATTATAAGTAATTACCATGGGGAGAAGTTTGGCTGGTTTGTGCAATTACATAGAATTAAGTTATGCAATTATACCGCAACCCACAACTGTGGCTGAACCATCCTAGATTATTATAGTTGAGTTGGTTAGAGTATGGTGCTGATGACACCAAGGATGCAGGCTCAGTCCACAAAAGAGACAACTGCCTATTCTTACACTGCAGGTGGTTGGGTTAGAGAATCCTTAGGGTCCCTTCCAACTCTACAATTCTATGATTCTGTGATTTTATTCACTGCCCCCATGTCTGTATACTCCTATCAGACATTATTTGCAACCCCCTCCCAAGTTACTTCCCATAACTATGCTCCTTAAAAAAACCAACAACTCAAAATCAAATGTCTTGCACAACTTTTCATGTTTCAGGCTGAATTCATTTTATTCTGGAAAAGATTTCCAACTTCTGGGTCTTCTTTTGATTTTTATTTGCTGCTGTTACTTTATTTTATTTTTTCAGGGCATTCATTCAGGTTGGCACTGGTACCACAACATTTTCCACATTCAAAGGGTGGCTTGACATGCACGTACAAATGTTTCTTTTGTACATTTCTCCTTGTTATTGTGCCTCTGTTTGTATTGTGACCCAAAAGCGAAAGGATGATACCAGGGTTGAAAGAAGATAGAATGGATTATATCCAAATTATCATTCTCCGTATCCTGAAATGGTTCGAAATGGATCACATGCAGATGGAGAGCTGGGTTTGTTTTTGTCGATGACAACAATGAGTTTAACATTTAAAGGTGTAATGAGTTTAACATTTAAAGTAATGAATTTAATATTGAAAAATGCAGTGGAAATATTGTGACCTGCTTTAAAAATAAGCTTCCAATTAAAAAACAAAACAAAACAGCGTGTGGCATACCAACATTTCACAATAGCATTCCATGTCGGACACAGGGCTCTGATTCAGAATAACAAAAACATATATTTATGCTCCTTACATCTTCATAGTGTTAGCCTTTATAAAGCACATTGAAACACAGTTCCCTGCTAAAAGAATTCAACTCCTTACAGAGTTACAGTTCCCAGCAAGCCTTGACAAACTATAACAACTAGAATTCTTTGAGGGAGAGAGGAAATGTGCTTCAAATGTGCTTCAAGGGTATAGTACTGTACATAGCCCCAGTGGAGACAAAGGCTTGAACAAGATACACAAAAATGTATATCTTGTCATACAGAAATGCTTCTACAGGTGGGGCAGGTAACCTGTGGCACTGCAGATGTTGAACTCCAACTCCCATCAGCTCCAGCAGGGATCTCTAGTCAGAGATGATGGGAGTTGTAGTTCCATAACAGCTGAAGGCCCAAAAATTCTACAAAAATGGAGAATAATTTCCTTGTTGATAGGCTGTCCTTAATAGAAACCCAGTGGGTTTTAGGCCTTTTTAAAAGGCTTTTGACTGCACCTAGAGAAAGACGTCAACTTAACCAGAAAGAGAGCCCATTTGACCTAAAGGAATGTTACTTTCAGGTTTTATTGGCCCACCATGAGTCTTCCTCTTACCTCAGCAACAGAACCTGGGGGTAGTTTGATGGCTTCTTACATTGTGCTGCTTAAAGGCATCATTTAAAATGATTCATTCTTTTCTTATTGATTTAGGGATTGACCACAGCTTTGAAATTAGCCCCATATGTTTTGAAATCTGAGTCCGAAGACTGTTGAAGAGCCCTTGCAGCCTGTACATTGCATTGTTCACCTTTGGCATTTGGGGACCACCAGCTGTGGGAAAAATTTTTTTGACTGTTGCTTTGTGCTGAGACAAGGTGTTGCTGCAATATTCTAAGTTATGAGACTTGACGAAGAGTACTTTTCTGTTTGCAGGGATGTAGGTGGTTTTCAGATTTACATCAGCGCTGTCTATAAAAGGATTAACGAGCTTGTGGGACACACAGAGCGTGGGAAAGATAGATGAGCGCAGGATGCAGAATGCTTGTATTCTACCTATAACTGGCACTATAGAATTTTCTCGTTTGGAATAAGATGCACACAACATGCAAATGTGTATGAAAGCAAATGTTGTGCAGTGGTTTGTTGTGTACTAGGATCTGGAAGATGAGGTCCCAGGTTTAATCCCTGGCATTGGCAGTTAGGACTGGTAATGCCCCATGCCTGAAACCTTGGAGAGCCACTTCCGGTCAGTGTAGGCAAGACTAACTCAGTATAAGGCAGCTTCCTATGTTCCTATGTGATTGGCAGCCCTGGCTCCCCAGAGTTCCTGGTCACAAGGAACCTGATAGACTGTTCTGGCAAACATGCCTAAAGGTAAAGGTACCCCTGCCCGTACGGGCCAGTCTTGACAGACTCTAGGGTGGTGCGCCCATCTCACTCAAGAGGCCGGGGGCCAGCGCTGTCCGGAGACACTTCCGGGTCACGTGGCCAGCGTGACATCGCTGCTCTGGTGAGCCAGAGCCGCACACGGAACGCCGTTTACCTTCCCGCTAGTAAGCGGTCCCTATTTATCTACTTGGCCCCGGGGGTGCTTTCGAACTGCTAGGTTGGCAGGCTGGCAGGCGCTGGGACCGAGCAACGGGAGCGCACCCCGCCGCAGGGATTCAAACCCCCGACCTTTCAATCGGCAAGCCCTAGGCACTGAGGCTTTTACCCACAGCACCACCCGTGTCCCGGCAAACATGCCTACAAACACCTTTAAGACCCTTTGTACTAAACACATGAAGGTGGAGTCAGTGGACTCAGAGACATTGGAGGTATGTGTGTGTGGGGGGGGGACACTTCGGGGGTAGAGTGAGGGCATGGGCCAGCCCCCTTGTGCTAAAAGCATTGTTTTAATAGGGTGGGGGTTAACTTGGGTGGGTGTTGTTTTATTTGGCAGGTGAGGTTGCTTTAAATTGTTTTTAAATGTTATATGGTCATTTGGATTTTTGTATTTGTGTGCTGGGGGATTGTTTAGTGGCTTTTGTTGAGGAGTCTACTTTTTATTAGTTTTTATAATTAGTATTGTTAATTGTTTTTATTGCTTTTATTATGTATTTTGTGTTTTTATATTGTAGCTTACTTTGTGAAGCACCCTGAGACCTACAGGTATAGGGCGGTATACTACTACTACTATTACTACTAGCAAACCACCTCTTGAAACGTGAAAAATACTGGCAATGTAATCTTTGTCTGCTGAAAGATCTATATATAATCTCAAGTCCACACATACATGTGGGAGGGGTGTAGTTTAGCAAGAAGTTATCATTCATTAACCCATAGCTTTAAGCAAATATTAGCTTAATCATCCCAAGTTTTTCTGCATAAAACATTTAAGTCACCCATTAGCAATGCAATAGGCAAGGCTGCTGTTTTAATTAATCTCAATGGGGCAATGGGCTGAATATTTCAAGTTATGTGACAATTTAAAGCAAAACTCATTTATTTGGGTGGTGTTTTTTTTTAGCAAAACGTAATGTGAATTAGCAGCCTCCCATCATCTCTGCACTTTGCAAACATTCAGATCCTTGGAATTCTGTGCAAGTTTAACCTTACCCTCAGTGCAACCACTTCTTTTTATTAATGTTCCAATCAAGTCCCTTTTTGACATGCTTCCAGATCTGTGTCCCCCTTTTTATTGCAAAGTATTTGCTTTACGGTTGTCCAGCTTGGGAGAAGTCATATCAGGTGACAAGCTTTCATCTGGATATCATTTAATCAATATATCAGCACTAAGGATCTTGCCATGTTAAAAGCCAAAAGCTCCTTAGAACACTAGGAGCAGCATCACATAATTAGAATCACAAGTCATCATGTAAGTGGGTGTAGTCTCTGGTGAGCCCTTCAAATACCCATGATAGGAATTGTTGTTACACTGCTATGATGGTAACAAATTGTTAATCCGGCTGAATGCTCTGCTGCATTGATTCATGGTACACAGAATCTAGCCCCAGCATCTCCTCCTTCTGTAAAACTGGACCCAACTCTATCCCTTGCATAGGGGCAAGGTATCATTAGAGCTATGAAAATTTATCCTTACAAATTTCATCATAATGTTGTCCTTTTTGGATGATTTCTAATCCCCCTGGCATTATATTGCCACAGGTGCTGACGTGCTGTGATGTATGTTAACTTTTTCATTTGTGTCCCCAGACAGCGGCCCCAGACATGGGACATCTTCTTTTTTAAAGTAAGTCTGTAGCCCTCCTAGAAAGAAAGTTATGGACAAAATGTGCAGGTGCCCTTGTAAGATATTTCCGTGAAATTAGTCAAGGATAGAGGGTACAGGATCGCAGCCTAGGCTTTGGTTTAGGGCTAACATTGGAGAAACACATGGTTAGTATGCCTTTAAGAGCTGTGTGGCAGACAGAAATTCAACAGGCTTGGCCTTTTCTAATATGGAAATACAATTACAGAGAAAACTTGTTCACATTATTTCTATGCAGACATTTAATACAAATTTAATAAATCATAATCATAATCCACCCCACCAATTTCTTCCCATATACCAGGCATTCACATATCAGTTATTAAAGCAACAGAAACAAACCTAACCAGACAAGAAAGTTGTTGGAAAGGGGCTGTTGTTGCTGGAAGGAAAAATAATAGATCTTTACAAGGGACTGAATAATATTATTATTAATTCAACCATATACCATAATGAATTGCTATGTCCATTTAGATTTTTGAATCCATAGATAAATGTGGTCATTGCTGTAAATGTTTTACTAGCTGAGCAGAAATTCCTTGCAGAAGATTTTGAGCACAACGTTGTTATTATTTTCCCCCTTCCCTCTGCACATATGTTTAAATGATTATGTAAAAGGATTCCTGCAGTGTGTCTTCAGCTCCTTCAGAAGACGACTCACTTGATTCATTCGCAGAATATACAATCTGGCTTAATCGAACCTTACTGTTATGTATTTAATGTGGACTTTGACCAGCTCTTCAGGTACTAAATGGCTGGTTACTAATTGCTAACAGATAGACCCAAAATACAGTCATGGGGAATAGAAAGGTAAGTGGGAAAAAGATTTGGCAGTCACTAGTTTGGGAAGAATAGGAGTATCTGTTACTTCACTTGGTTAGGTGTGTACAAAAGAAAGATTCGAGCCCAGTTTTTGAGACTGCAAACCTCCTCCAAACCTCCTCAGCTCTACTGCAAAGAAGCTACCTGGGTACAAGTTGCACAGAATAACCGACGGGTGCCTGAAGACTGGGGCATGGCCTGCCACACCAATCCTAACATCCTACTTTACCTTTACTCTGCCCTATTGGCTCACATAAACAGGGCAATGGCAACCAACCTCCGAAATGCAATCTCCTGTTCAACATTTGTGATTAGGCTTCCTATTCACCTTCACAATTTGTAAAAAACAAACAAAGGCAGGGAAGCACCAGGAAAGCTATAGAGGGCACTTCAAGACTTCCATTATTTTGGGGTAGGATTCATTCACACACTGGCAAATTCAGAAAACACAGCTGTAGTCAACTGGGAAATCTTGCACAACAATTCCTCTTCCCCCAAAGTTCAGATTTTTGCAATGACGAAAGTGTTAGGAAAATGTGTGGGATCACACTTGTTTTGTCACAACTGCATCCAACCTCCTCACAGAAGACTTCATCCCTCACAAACACATCAGAATGAATGCCCATTAAAAAGCCAAGATGGACTAATTGTCCCCAACCAAATCGGGATGAAGTCTTCTGGAAGCACCCATAGTTTTACAGTTTCACTAAAACGATTTAGAGTGATGCAGTTGCCTTTCTGCCTCTCAGGTGCTCAAGTACTTGGAACAGAAAGGCGGGTTATGGTTAGTAAGACAGCAGGTTGTCTGGAGCCAAATACACAAACCTTCAGCAACAGGTTCCCCAGAATGAGGGAAAGCGTCTTATCTCTATTGCAAGCAGTGACACAGGATGGGTTGTCTCATATCGCCTACTCCTCAAGAGCATAGGAATACGGAGGTGTCCCCATCTGAGCAGCTTGCAGTTCCCTCTGTTCCAGCAAACGGACTCGAGTGGTGCAGAAATCAAAGCTAGAATTTTAAGATTCGAAATTTGAGAAACGGAGAGAACTGGAAATTGACATGTCCTTCCATCCCTGCATTCCAGATTACTTTTTGATATGGTGTGAAGGTAATGGGAGAATATTTCATGCCTCCAAATAGCCCTGCTGTTGCCTTCATGTTCTGCTTCTGGGCTTCCCACAGGCATCTGGTTAGAAAAGAGAGTAGATGGACCTTTGGCCTGCTTCTCTTGCGTTTTGATGTTCATTTAAATAACAGCGTGAATACTTCATTCTGAGTTGTCATAAGCATAGTATTCAAATGGGCAGCCCCTCCATACACAAAAGCCATGTTGTGATGACTTCCGTACATCAACCAATACCTTAAATGTCCTCATCTTAAAACATGCACTTATGCTAAGAAGGTAACCTGAAAGGACCACGACATCATTTCTCCTCAATATTAGGTTAAGGATGGCATTGCATTCAAAGGGAATTGAGTGCAAGAACCCACTAATTCACTGTTATACTGTTGCAGTTCTCAAAGGTGTATTCATACATTTCTTGTGAATATATTGGTCATGTGATACAGGAATATATGTAACACTCTGGAATTCCCAGTAGGATAATCCTGAAATGCTGCTTTAGTGGAGCCAAAAGAACTACCGACTCCTCACTAAAATATCAAAACACTTTGACACAGGAGTCTTTTTCAGAAGCTTTTATTGAGGGAGCTAGACATGATTGCCAAAGGAAATTAAATTTAATAACCACAGGTACCTGAAAATAACTTAAAATTGCCTAAATTATCACTAGTGGGATTCCTGCCTCCCTACAATACACATTTTCTTTCATTTTATGTTGGAAGGTTGTTTCATGTTGGATGTTAACATTTCCCTTGTTTGCTAAGGTTGTCGGATGTGTCACAGCTCCCCCCCCCCCAAAAAAAACCCCTCATTACATTCTGAAGAAGCAGGTCTCATTATGGCCAAGTGTAACAGTGGGATCATATTGGGGGCTTGAAATCCTGTCTTTAGTTCTGAATTAAGCAGTGTTCCACCCCAAGACACCAGCAATTACTGCTCTGTAATTTTCTTCCATCACCACGATCATTGGTATGTCCCTCCTTGTGGAACTTTTCACCAAAGACCGATGGAAAGTATTTCTTCTTTTCAGCTTGCCCTGCAGGCTATGCGTAAATCGCTACTCCTCCCTCTTTTGTAGCAATTTGTCCACAATTGGATTGTTTTGCACTCATTCCTCACAACCAGTGACATTTCCATTTGCAAATATAATTCTTAACCCTCTCTCTGCTTCACAGGAAGAGAATGGCTTTGCAGCACCTGATTTAATTACATTTTATCTATTCTTATTAGCTATTGGATCTTTAGGTAGCCATTTTGAACTAGGATTGCAACCTTCTTAACCTTGCAAGTTATGACTGGATCAGCCATTCGCTGCATCAGTTCCCGTTATTACAAGGTTCCCGTTATTACAAGTTAGCCAGATGCCTACTGGATCAGGTGCAAAATAGCTAACTTTGTTTGCCTATTCTGCAATATAACATTGGGAGCTGGGTTTGGTTGCATTTTAATCTGGTTGTAAGGTCCTTTAAATAGGTGACAGCTTGCAGCATCAAAGCAAATTAAGGGGAAGAAATGGAGGCAGTGAGAGATTTTACTTTCTTGGGCTCCATGATGACTGCAGATGGTGACAACAGCCACGAAATTAAAAGACGCCCGCTTCTTGGGAGAAAAGCAATGACAAACCTAGACAGCATCCTAAAAAGCAGAGACATCACCTTGCCAACAAAGGTCCGTATAGTTAAAGCTATGGTTTTCCCAGTAGTGATGTATGAAAGTGAGAGCTGGACCATAAAGAAGGCTGGTCGCTGAAGAATTGATGCTTTTGAATTATGGTGCTGGAGGAGAATCTTGAGAGTCCCATGGACTGCAAGAAGATCAAACCTATCCATTCTTCAGGAAATCAGCCCTGAGTGCTCACTGGAAGGACAGATCGTGAAGCTGAGGCTCCAGTACTTTGGCCACCTCATGAGAAGGGAAGACTCCCTGGAAAAGACCCTGATGTTGGGAAAGATGGAGGGCACAAGGAGAAGGGGACGACAGAGGACGAGATGGTTGGACAGTGTTCTCGAAGCTACCAGCATGAGTTTGACCGAACAGCGGGAGGCAGTGGAAGACAGGAGTGCCTGGCGTGCTCTGGTCCATGGGGTCACGAAGAGTCGGACATGACTAAACAAATGATTGGTGAGCAAGGTATAACCAATTGAGAATGGAGGAATTTCCCCTAAGCCGGCTTCTCAGGGTTATACCAAAATCTTCATTGGGCCATTTCACTTTTCCAAGGCTTCTTAGTTGGAGAGGTGGATGTGGCTCAGCCTGGCTTTCCTCAGCATGTTTCTGATGTGTGGGCTGTAGAAAGCTAGGAGGAGAACTGGATGCTGTTCCACGGCAGAATTACCCAGATATGGAAATGAGGAAGGCGAAGCAGTGGCGTAGCGTGGGTTGTCAGCACCCGAGCAAGGCAAGTAATTTGCGCCCCCTAGAGTGAGTGAGCCAGGTAGGGGCAGAGAGCTGCGAGTGCGAGCACCCCCCCCAGATGTTGCGCCCGGTGCGGCTGCCCCCCTGCACCCCCCATGCTACGCCACTGAGGCAAAGGGTCCCCATCCTCAGCTCATCCCACGAGGATTCTATGATTCTGTGATTAGATACTGCCAGAAATGGCAGGGAAGGAACTAATACAAATTAAGATGAAAGTTTAGCTTATTTCCTGTTCTGTTAATAATTAATAAAGTTGGTGTCCTCATTTAATCTAAAAATGTAGTGTATCATCTCTCCATTCCTGGGTCTTTGCTCAACAGAAACCGCTGCCCTTTGAGACAGCCAGTTTTTAAATTTTATTTCTTTTGGTAAACGTCAAGAACAGCTCGAAATGGTCATCCATAGCTCGCGAAAATTTACCACAGCTGTTGCAAAAAAAGCCTATTCCAGTTCCACAGGAAACCCACAAGACTGGCAACTTTTGCTTAACAACAAGTTCTTCCAAACAACTTGAAACTCGTGATTTCAGAAGAAGTGTAGAACAAAGCAGATGTGGGTTTTTTTTAAATCCATACAGCAGCCTTCACTGACCATGTTGGCAGGGGTTGATAAAAGCTGTAGTCCACATTGTGGTTCTTTATTGCACTGGTTTCATCAGTAACAGGTCCATTGGGCATACAATAGCTACGTAATGAAACATAATTTTTTTAAAGACTCTGGAAAATACAAAGCTTCTTGCAAATATTTATGTATACACACACACACACACACGTGTATATATATGTGTGTGTGTGTGTGTGTGCGTGCATGTGTGCGCGCACACCTAGGTGGGGCACACCTAGCTTGGGCAGCAGGTGTTTCCAATGCTGAATGGTTGCCCTGGGTCCTTGCTAGCTGTCAATCATGAGTTACCATATTTTTCCATGTATAAGACTAGGTTGTGTTCCCCCCAAAAAAACATTAGGTTTAAAATTGGGGCTCGTCTTATACATGGGTAGTGGTGAGGGGTGTTTTCTTAATTTGGAGTCCCCCAAAATAGGGGGCGTCTTATACATGGGGGCATCTTATACACAGAAAAATACAAGTATGTTTTTAAAAATCAAGTATGTTTTTACTTTTAATCTACAAATGTTTGCTTAACCTCTTCTCCTGTGTCCCTCCTGCGCTGGGCTCCTCTATACTGATGTTTTATTGTGGGTGTATTGCTGTTGACAAGATACCAGTGCGTTGGCGCTGGATTTATTCTGTTTTAGTTTCTTCTGTGATGCTTCCCCAATGCTATGGCAGTATTGCTGTCCAGAGGGACTGTAGCAAAACAAAAGCAGCAAAAAAACACACAAATCAGAACATTTGCAGGATACAAAGTTACAAAATTTCAGCAGGAAATTACAGGATATGTACAGGTTGGAAATGAGGCAGTATACAGTATATAGCATGGGTAGGCAAACGAAGGCCCGGGAGCCGGATCAAGCCCAATTGCCTTCTCAATCCGGCCCGCGGATGGTCCGGGAATCAGCATGTTTTTACACGAGTAGAATGTGTGCTTTTATTTAAAATCTCTGGGTTATTTGTGGGGCATAGGAATTCATTCATATTTTTTTTCCAGAATATAGTCCAGCCCCCCACAAGGTCTGAGAGACAGTGGACCGGCCCCCTGCTGAAAAAGTTTGCTGACCCCTGGTATATAGTATATAAAGCAGGATTGTGTATGACAGTCCCAGTAGCATCATGAGCACAAATCATCACACATGTGCAATAAAAAGGATATCCAGAAGGACTGCCCCTGCCTCATTTTTTTGCTGTTGTGCTGAGTCACTTACTATGTGTTGCTACCTAAGGGCACTTCCAAATTGCTGCCATTTTAAGGTGGCATTCAGTTATACTGGCAAATTCAGGTTGGGCAATTAATTAAGGCTGATTTGGAGTTCTTGCACAACAAACTTGTTTCCACCTCTCCCAATCAGACTTTTGCAATAAGGGAAGATGAACTAGAAAGTGTAGGACAACATTTGTTTGCTGCAACGTCCCCACAAGCAAAAAATGATAAATGTTCAATGAACAAGCTGTCTGGAAGCAACATCAATTTTAGTCTTTCCTCTGTGTCTCTGTGGGCCAATCAATGCAGTATGTTAAATGTGTCTTGCTTTTTACTTAAAAAACCAAAACCCAGGGGGATCCCATTCAATATGATGCCTGTGGCATGCAAATATGAGTTTTTTCCTCCACTCCCTCCTGTTGAACCAGTGCAGATCACACATCACAACTACTATTTTCCCCAAGATGGAAGTGCCCATTGGAACCAATGGTAGCTTCTGCCCCAGGACACTTACTTTGAAAGTGAAGGGGGAAAAAAATTAATGCATACACACATTTTTAATACTCTCTAGTTTAACCCTTTGTTCACAGCAGTGCCCGGCAGACCTCCCTTTTCTGTGACTATTCACAGTTGACGAAACCAGACATCTGTGTGCACCCATTGGTGCATAAACAGCTGCTGTATATACAGAATAACTTCTATCAATGGACTAGTATAGTTCAGGTCACACAAATGAAGGAGGGCTACAACAACCAGGGAAACAGGTGAGGAAGTTCTGGAAGGCAGAAGAGCTTCATGTATATTTTGGGATGTCTCCTTCTGTAGCAATGTCTGGATGGGGACAATTGCTTTCTCCACTAAAACCCCTGTTCATCCCTTTGCCTCCAAAACCGCTTCTCAGTCTCTCTCTCTCTCTCTCTCTCTCTCTCTCTCTCACACACACACACACACACTGTAATTTGAATAATTAACAAACTGACTGTATGCTGACATGCCTGATATTCACAGGATTTGATAGAGAAATTTGGTGGTGGTGGTCTTATTGCACCATTATTTTCTGTTGCATACATGTTGATGCTTGGTTGTAATCCCCACTTCCTACCTCAGCAGGCCTTGGTTGAGAAAGTGCAGCAGACTCAGTGTGAGTTCTTGAAGTGATATATCCGGACTGCACACTTTGTGAGGTGGTTCAGATATGCCTAAAACACTTATTGTAAGCAGGGAATCGTTTTCCTTAATGCCAAGGCTGTTTCAAGGAAGGTGATGAGGCCGAACAAAGGAGGTGTGAGATGAGAAATCTTGCTTGAACTGCAAATTCTGCAAAGGGCCAATGGCACTGGGAGTGTCTCAGCCCTTTCACACCTAATGGTAGATATTTGATTTTATATTTGCCACTTAAGCCACACTGTGGCTAAACGCCTTTTGAAAAAAGAGGACCACCCATAGCTTCTGAAAAGAAAAGGAAAGAACTTACGATCAACAGAGCTTTGTCAGCATTACATTTCCCATATATTTCCACCCGGCACTCAATTTTTGGCATCTTTTCCCATATATTTCATAAGGCTTCTCTGCTCTTGTTGGCTCTTAGGGGAATACCAAGTATTATGAATGAAAAACAAATGAATATGTTTTGAATTGCCCATGGAGAATGTGAAAGTTAGAACATATATAACCAGATGGTTAGAACTATGTTTATATTACTGTATTTCTTTATTCTAAAGCCTGGACTTTGAGCTGATGTACATGCTACTCTTGCCATGGGGCCATGGTGAGTTTTCCCTTTTCCCACTGAAACATTTACAACCTCTTGCTATATGGCTTGCAGGCACAATGTAATGTATATCCCTGTCCCCATTCCACATCTCTGGCCGCTAATGATGGGAATCAGCATACTCACTGTGTGATTTCTGTTCTCCCTAAAAAAGCTTATTCAGTGCATAATATTGGCCTCCACAATTCAGACCAGGAGAGGGAGGCCTTGACACAGGGATAACATTTTTGGTGCTATTACTTGTGGCAAGAGTAACATGTAGAGTGGATTTATGCACACATGAGTTTAAGAACTGCATGTCTGTTGCAAACACAATATATGATCTGTCTCCTTTGAGATCATTGGCTTCTGTGGAGCCAGAATATTTCCTCAATATATAGTGAATCAAAATTTCAGGCAAATAACTGTATGGGGAACATATGACAAAGTGAGATCTCAGACTCTTGATTCACTGAGGAATAATGCATATGAGCTACTTTGGGACTGGCATAGAAAATAATATACCTTACACAGCACTGAACCTGGAACACTGCATCCTCCAATCTGCCACTTTTACCTTAGTGTAGATAAGAGGTCCCGAACTAAGATTTCATCAAGATTTCATTGGTGAGATAAATAGTGGTACCTTGGTACTCAAATGCTTTGGTTTTCAAACGCCGAAAACCTGGAAGTAAGTGTTCCGGTTTTCAAACCTTTTTTGGAAGCCGAATGTCCGATGCGGTTGTTGGCTATTGTTTCCGGGGTTCCTGCACCAGTCAGAAGCTGTGCCTTGGTTTTCAAAAATTTTGGAAGTCAAACGGACTTCCGGAACGGATAAAGTTTGGCGCTTTTGTTTTTGCTATTTATTTTGCATTTTTGTTTTTGAGGTTTTTTCGGTTAATTTTTTTTGGTGACTGTGTGGAACCCAGTTTGTCACGGTCCACGGGTGATTGAAGTCCTGGCAGGGGACGTCAGGACCGGGGGCAAGATGGTGGGGTGGGAGCAGGAACAGGAGTCCAGAAGCCAGAAGTCAGGAAGCCATGAGTCCAAACGTCAGAAAGCCGGGAGTCAAGAAGCCAGGGGTCCGAGGGTCAGGAAGCAAGGAGTCACGAAGTCAGGGGTCCGAGGATCAAGAAGCAGGGAGTCAAGAAGCTGAGGTTCAAGGATTAGGAAGCAAGAAGCCAAATACAGCAAGGCAGGAAGTGTGTTGCTGTGGCAAAGAGTCAAAGGGAAATGCTGACCTTATATCCCTTCCCAGCTCCTGCCACCAGGTGCTGTGAGTTACCAATCAGCCTCACCTGTGAGGCCACGCCTTGCCTCTTCAGAACAAACTTAGGAAGGCCCCAGTCCTGTAAAGTCCTATTGGTCACAGGGCCTGGCTCCTGCACGCACACCTGACACAGTTCAGCTACTGATGGATTGATTGTGTGACTGTGGAAATGGATAAAAGCCACCCATCCAAAAATTGACTATCATCAGTGCAGGTAAGAATTTTTATTTTATTTTTATCATCTACAATACTGTCTTATTTATTTCATAGTACAGCACATTGATTATTGCTTTCATTATATGGATCAATGGTCTCGTTAGATAGTAAAATTCATGTTAAATTGCTGTTTTAGGTGTTGTTTTTAAAAGTCTGGAATGGATTGATCCATTTTGCATTACTTTCAATGGGAAAGTGCGCCTTGGTTTTGGAATGTTTTGGTTTTGGAACGGATTAAGTTTGAGAATCAAGGTACCACTGTACATGCTTTGCTGGATGCAGAAGGAGACCATGGTGCAACTAGATATATATGATAGCATCTAGAAAGACTCTCCTCCCTGAAAGAGAGGGGAGTGGTTGTGGACGGGAGCCTGAGCACCGCCCACAGCAGGGGGCTCAGCCCCCTGCCTTTCTGTTCCCTGGCTGGCGCTCCTCCCACCAACCGGCACCCAATCGGGTGCCGCTGGGGGGTGTGGTCAGCCAAGTTCAAATTGCAGCGCCAGCCCTCTCCTCAGCCTCTTTCCACTCCGTCTCGCCGAGAGTCATCAGCTAGGAGTCATCACAGTCATCACAGGGAAGAGCCACGAGGTTTGGAGTTGGGGGGTCTGTGTGTGTGGAGGCTTGCCTTTTAACTTTAGGAGGCTTGCGTGCGCTCATTGCTTTACTGCTTTTAAAAATCCAGGTTTGCCTTGCTGTGTCCTCTTTTTCCCATGTAAAAACCTACATTTAACCTTCCATTCCCCCCCCCCCTGCTTGATTTGTTTGTGCGGTCTAAGTGTGAATTACCTTTCTTAAGCTGCAGCTTGTTCCCCTGCCCAGCACATGCCCCCGGTGAGGTCTGAGTGTGAGTGTGGCTCCATCTTTCTTTCTCCCTTGTCTCCTTGCTTGTCTTCCCTGCCTCTGCTTGGTAGCTGTGCGTTTTATTTTAATTTTTGGCCAGGGTGCTTGTACATTTCCCCTCTATTGCCCTTGCCTGTCCAATTGCGTGGCTGGTCTGGGTGTCTGCATGGTGCTGATAATGGCAAGGTTGCAAGTTTGATCCCTGTATGGGACAGCTGAATATTTCTGCATGGCCTGGGTTGGACTAGATGATCCTCAGGGTTCCTTTTCCTGTTCCTTTCTAATTTTAAGTTGTGTGTGTGTGTGTGTGCTTGCAGCGTGTGTTTGTGCCTGCCGTTTATTGATTTATTACTCTTCTAGCGTGGGTTTAATTTACCTTGCCATCTCTTCCATTGGTACCACTTAAATCGGGAGCCCCCTGTAAATTTTAAAGGCTGCCGGGGCTTGGGGAAGACTGTACGCTTAAACCTCACCCCTCTTGGTTTCTCTAAGCCACCCCCCCCCCTTCGCTTGATGTTTGGAGGATAGAAATAAGGCAGGGCTTGGGGTGGACAATTCAGGGTTTCTGATCAGGGAACCATTCCTCAGCACGGCACGTTTATACGTTTAGAACCTTTGAAGGTGTGCCTTTGCCTGGTTCTTGTCATTGGCTTCACCTGCCAGTACAGGCTCCCTAAAGAAAACCACTTTTAAACAACAACAACAACAACAACAACAAAGGTTACGGCTTATGGTACCTTAATGAAAAGTCCAGGTTTATATTTCCACTTCATTTCAGCTCACTGTAAGGACATCTATTTTTCCTTTTCTTCAAAAAGATTTTTCCTTGCCCGGCATGTTCATTTTGCCTCCACCCCTCCTCCCTCCCAACTCTCCCCCCCCCACTTTCCTTCTCCGCCCTCCCCCCCTCCTCCCTCCCCCCACCCCTCCCCTTTCAGGAGATACATTGGTCTTTGGACTTTCCTCTGCTTCTTGCCTGAGTAATCACAGTTGCCAGACAGGTTTTTCAACTCCTGGGGCAGGCTTGATTGCTCTCTGAGTGACCAGCATTTTGGGAGGCATTGTCTTTATGCACCTGGCAGTTCAGCAGCTCTAGTTGCATTGTCAGTTTAACTAACCAGCAGTTTGACCAATTACAGTCTTTTGTCTGTTTAATCACCCTTATTTCCCTCAACTGGTCTTGAGCCGACCTTGTGGGCAAAGATTTACTTTTCTTTGTTTGGCAAAGTTTCCTTTGTTTGATAAAGTTTCTCCAGCATGGCCGCTGGTGTGGAATCCTTTTCTCTTATTTTGGCTGCAGCTCCTGTGCATCTCCTTGTGAGCAGTTATTTTCAATTCTGTTTGATTACTTGGCATTGCTTTGCGCCTAGATTTGCCTATCATTTAAAAGGGGCAACTTAAGAGCCTGGATAGCTCAACTGGTTGGAGCATAATGCTGATAATGCCAAGGTTGCTGGTTATTGTTCATTTTGTCAGCATTTACGCGGAGCAATTGATAATAGTAATTCCTACTCATAGCTATAAATCCATTGGCTATTAATTGAGATACTATTGATTAATAGTTAATTCATCAACTGTGCTCTGAACTTTATTGATGCCCAATAATTGTTTACTAACATTTATTTACAGTCAAGTTATTAATTGATTGGTGATATTAATACTAATTAAAAACAACAACAATAATAAAATAAAATAATAAATAAAATAAATTTGAAAAATAAATAATAATAATAATAATAATAAATAATTATAAATATAATAATAAATAATTATAAATATAATAATAATAATAAATAATTATAAATATTATAATAATAATAAATAATTATAAATATAATAATAATAATAATAATTAATAATAATAATAATAATTAATAATATTAAATAAATAAATAAATGAATGAAAATTAAATTTAAAATAAAATAAAGTAATTAGTGACAAAATAAATAGTAGGCGCATTTTACTAGTGCATAGAGCAGCTCTTGGCGCCCAAGAGGAAGCGCACGGGTGCAGCAACAGCACACACTGCAGCTGGCGACCGTCATAATAATGAACCCAAACTCATTTCGCATTTCCTCAATGCCTTCAGATCATTCATGGCTGACTATGAGCAGCGCTTTCTCTTAGCTATTCTTTAGTTCTATTTGCCTTGTGTTTCTTACTTCCTTGTTTCGCAAACCAGTGGCCAGCCTTTAAGCAACCCAGGTGCAGGCCCAAGCCCTCAGTCAGGAACGGCGGCTGTGCAAACTAGGTCTCGGCCTTGCTCGGTGACGACTGACTTTCAGAACCGCATCGGGGCGCCTGCGTGGAGGCTGCCGGCCCGTATCAATAACCCGGTGGCTTCCAGTTCTTCTTTGCAGAATAAGCAGCCCTGGGTCTAGCTTCCAGAATCAGGCACCTCATCAGCCGGTGATGACGAGTCAGAATGGCTTACGCCCTTTATGGCGAGAAGAAGCCATCAGAGGTGTGTCGCACTGGAAAGCTGGACCTTAGAAGGATTTAAACGTAAGGTGTGCGGGTAATTCAATAAAGGGCAATGCCAATGGCAGTCTTGTAAGTACCCGCACGAGTGTGAGAGATGTGCAGGGGCTCACCCAGCCACAGTGTGTTACAAAGGGAAGCGGCTCTTTCGGGGAGGTCGGGGCTTTCACCACTCTAGTTCCAGACGAACCCCCGCAGCAGGGAACCATCGATAAAGTCCTTCTGGGTCTAGCATTTTCTCAAATTCAGCTTTCTCCTCTCCTCAACCACTTGTCCATCCATCCGGACGGAAGTGCAGCATCCTATCTTTGGAAGGGTTTCTCAGAGGGTTTTAGAATCCTAGTAGTTGGCTCCTTAACCGCGAAGGACTCTACTAATCAGAAGTCAGTAAGGGAAAGGACGCTCGCCCCGCCCCATGGGTAGCTAGCCCCACCCCACCATGTGTGCCACTCTGGGTGCCAGAGCAGCTAGCTCTGCCTCTGGAGTCACACTATGGCATACACTATGGGATGAACCCAACAGGGCCGCCACTTAGCCCCTGCTTGGTCTCCAGACAGAGGAACCCCTTCCCAGACCCACCCCCCTTTTGAGATTATTAGGCAACCAAATGTATCATTCCATAACACCTCATACAGGAATTATTTTTTCCTGGGGAGCCTGCCTTTTCTCCCAGATCAACTACAAGAGCAAGACCACAGCTTTAACAAAATGACAGCCCAAACAGGAAGACACATGGGAGCTTTGAAGTGTTCCAGATCCATTCCCTGTTCTCCCAATGAGCAGGGCAGCTGTGGGCAAAATTGCAAAGAAGTACAATAATGATTTTGTCCTCCATCCTAGAATCTAGTAAGCCTTTAAGCCCAACAGTCGGAATCGCATAATTTCAGTCCGTTAACCATATTAGGGAACATGTATAGTTAGTAAACAAATTGCTAGTTTTGTGAGAAATAACACTTCACTGAAGTGGATAACGCTTTGGCTAAGAGCTCACCTTTGGCAATCTTCTAGAACATGTTGCATATGTAGCAGTTATTTCTAGCTAGAGTGAAACTGAAACCTGACATTTACAGTATCAAAACACACACACACACACAAAAACCACACAAAAACAAAACAAACAAAAACAACAGCAGCAGCAACAACAAAAACCCTTCCCAAACCTGCATATATCGCCCTTGGGCATCGTGCCAAAGCAGAATCCCGGGGAATTTCGGCTCATTCACAATTTATCCTATCCGAAGGGCGGCTTAGTAAATGACGCCATTCCACCAGAGTTATGCTCGGTGAAGTATGCCACCTTCGATCACGCGGTTAAATTGATCAGGAGTTTTGGTCAAGGGGCGCTTTTGGCGAAGTGTGATATTGAATCGGCTTTCCGCCTTTTGCCGGTGCATATTTCAAGGTAAATATTATGTGGATAAGGCCATGCCAATGGGCTCCTCTGTTGCCTGTTCGGCTTTCGAAACATTTAGCACCTTTTTGGGATTGGGCCTTAAGATTTAAAACAAATTCCATTGGGGTTACGACTATTTGGATGACTTTCTCTTCATGGGGAGGTCCGGCTCCGGGGAATGCGCCTCACTGCTGGAGGCCTTTGCGGCCTTGGCGCAGGACTTGGGTGTTCCTTTCGCAGCGGAGAAAACAGAGGGACCCACTACTCGCATCACGTATCTGGGCATCGAGTTAGCTCAATCCTCCCGCTTACGTAGGGAAAAAATTGACAGCCTTAGGGAAATAATCCGGCCCACCCTTCTGCTAAAAAAGATTACCCTTCGGCAGATCCAGTCCCTATTAGGTCATTTTAACCTCGCTTGCAGGGTGATCTCCCCGGGACGCCCCTTCTGCACCCGCTTGGCCAGGCTGTCAGTAGGCCTCAATCATCCGCACCACAGGGTTAGACTCCCGAAATCGGTCAAGGAAGACCTGGAGGTTTGGGGGACCTTCTTAGATAATTATAGTGGAGTCTCGCTATGGCAGGATATTCTTAACTTAACTTCAGATTTTCAGGTCCAATCGGATGCGGCAGGGTCGCTAGGTTTAGGTGTGTACTTTAGGGGGTGATGGTGTGCTCAGCGGTGGCCAGCAGGATGGCAGGGTGAGGCTATCACGCGAGACCTGACTTTTCTCGAGTTTTTTCCGATAGTGGTCGCGGTGCACATCTGGACGCAGGAATTCCAAAACCATCGGGTGTGCTTCAAAACCGACAACCAGGCGGTGGTAAAGATTTTGGAAAGGCAGTCTTCTCGATCTTCAAGGGTAGCGGCCCTTCTGCGGTCATTCGTCCTCCGGTGCCTTGAGTATAATATAATCTTTTCTGCCAAATTTGTACCAGGAATCAATAATAACATTGCGGATGCCTTGTCTCGCTTTCAGATGTCTCGCTTCCGGTCGCTGGCACCTGGAGCGCAATTGTTGCCCGAACCCTTTCCGGAGCACCTGTGGAACGTTGGAGACGCAAAGTGATACAGGGAGTATTGGCGTCCGTCGCACCATCCACCCTCCGGTCTTATAAGAAGGCCTTGTGCGATTTCCTGGGTTTCAGGTCCGGGTCATCGGGGCTTGCTCCTAGCGTGCCACCGTCCTCCGACGACGTCTTAAGATATCTTTCTCACCTAGACGACCTGGGCCGAGCTCCCAAAACCTTAAAGATTCATGTAGCTGCCATTAGTTTCTTCTCCAAAGCTACATTCTCCTCTGACCCGTGCAATGACTTCTTAGTCCGCAGGGCTATCAAGGGCTGGAGCAGGCTTCAACCTTCACGGGCTGGGGGCCGTAAGCCGATCTCTTATGCGCTATTGTCCAAAATCCGCACAAAGTTAAAATCCATCTGCTGGTCCAAGTAGGAGGCCTGCATGTTTTCCGCCGCCTATTCGATTGCGTTTTTCGGCGCCCTACGGGTGGGCGAGGTTGTAGCCGAGGCTGGCGCAAACGGCTCAACGCGCGGCCTCTTATTGGACGATGTGCAGCTATCAGAGGCGTCCATGACACTCAGGATACGCCAGTCAAAAACAGATCAGGCCGGCAGGGGGGTGTTTGTGAAGCTGGTAGCTTCTGCGGAGTCGGGTCCATGTCCGGTAAAGGACACCAGACGATTTCTCTACCTCCGGCCTCCCGGCCCAGGTCCTCTTCTGGTCCACCTAGACGGTTCCCCGCTTCTAAGGCATCAATTCACGAGGGTGCTCCGCAGAGCCATTGATTCCTGTGGGTTACCTGCCCAAGACTACGCAGCGCACTCCTTTCGGATCGGCGCTGCAACAACAGCCGCTCATTTGGGCTTGCCGGTGGATAGGATTAAGGAGATGGGCCGGTGGAAATCTGATGCATATAAAGCCTATATCCACTAGATTACATTACATTAACCCCCCCACTTACCTGTCGCTTTCTTCTTTTCATCCTCAGCTGCTGCCAAAAAGATCGGGTGGATTTGCGGCCACAGTATCGTCCATTGGGCCCGTGCAAGGGCGTGTAGTTCCGGCCTCACTGTTAATCTTGGCCTACATCCGGGAGTCCGCTGTTTCTGGTTCATGAAATGGGGCATGCGTTGGCAGGAGCTTATGCCTATGTTGCGGGAGAAAGTGGCCTTGTTTGGCCCCCCCGACATCCTTATTGTCCAGCTAGGCGAGAATGACCTCGTTACCAGGAGTACGGCGGACTTGTCATGGAGTATAAGAACTGATTTGGGCGAGATTGCTGTCTTGTGTCCCGGGACTACCGTGTTTTGGTCCTCCCTCCTGAAGAGAATTGTGTGGCGAGGGGCGAAGTGTTGTATGGCCGTGGAGAAAATCAGAAAGACTTTGAACCGGGCCGTGTCCCGTTGGGTGCGCTGTCGGAATGGCCAAGTTATTGTGCATGATCGTATTCGGATTGGCAACATGGACTTGTATAGAGATGACGGGGTTCATCTCTCATACCTGGGGAATGACCTGTGGCTTGACAGCATCATCAGTAGCGTCAGGGATTGGTTGCAGCTGTGAGGGTATTGGCGGCGAGCCTTTGGCTCGGGTGGCGGTTAGGCATTGGATTATTGCGTTATGGTGTGTGGGAAGGCTAGGTGTGGCCATCGGCCTAAGCCTTCAATTTTGGGTATTCCGTTAAAGGAATCTGGGGGTCGTGTATTCCGTCCGATGCCTGCTTGGCGGGAGGCCATGGCACGACCCCTGGTGACGTCAGGGGAGAGCCTATAGTTGTATTATCATCAACAGGCTCCGCCCCCCTGGTGATTCAACCCCTGTGGTGGACATCCAATGCCTAAGCCAATACCTTTTTCACTGCTGTAACCAATAAAGTTGTGGCCTTTTCATGCCCATAAACCATATATCACGTGTCCTTGTGTGTTCATTTCCACGGGGCGGGGGTCGGGTCCTCGAACCACAAAGACTCTCCTCCCTGAAAGAGAGGGGAGTGGTTGTGGACGGGAGCCTGAGCACCGCCCACAGCAGGGGGCTCAGCCCCCTGCCTTTCTGTTCCCTGGCTGGCGCTCCTCCCACCAACCGGCACCCAATCGGGTGCCGCTGGGGGGTGTGGTCAGCCAAGTTCAAATTGCAGCGCCAGCCCTCTCCTCAGCCTCTTTCCACTCCGTCTCGCCGAGAGTCACCCACCCTCCACTCCCTTTAGCTTAGGGTATTGGCCTTGCTATGGACCTTAGGTTGGTCGCCCTGGTTAGTCGGGGGGCCTGGTAGGAGTTTTTCCACATGGCAGTAGGCCATGAGGTTTTTTCGCCTACCTCGTAGCAATCGTCACAACTTTTGTGGTATTGGTGGGTAGGTTAGGCATTGGATTATTGCGTTATGGTGTGTGGGAAGGCTAGGTGTGGCCATCGGCCTAAGCCTTCAATTTTGGGTATTCCGTTAAAGGAATCTGGGGGTCGTGTATTCCGTCCGATGCCTGCTTGGCGGGAGGCCATGGCACGACCCCTGGTGACGTCAGGGGAGAGCCTATAGTTGTATTATCATCAACAGGCTCCGCCCCCCTGGTGATTCAACCCCTGTGGTGGACATCCAATGCCTAAGCCAATACCTTTTTCACTGCTGTAACCAATAAAGTTGTGGCCTTTTCATGCCCATAAACCATATATCACGTGTCCTTGTGTGTTCATTTCCACGGGGCGGGGGTCGGGTCCTCGAACCACAAGCTTTAGTTCCACAATGATGGAGAGACTATTGGATGCACTACAATGATCTAAGCATTGGCAAAAATTATTCACCACTTGCAATAAGTATTTTAGGTATAACCTGGAGCCAACAAAGTAGGGGAAGGCATCATAGTGCCATCCAGATGTTTTGGACTGCAACGGCCAGGGCTGATGGGAGTTGCTCACTACATCGGCTACTTCTGCAGTTCAGATGCATTAGTATGCAACCCAGATGTATTTGTTTGAGAACGAGCACTGAGTTTTCACTCCTCCTACTTTCTGAAGTATTGGGTTACAATCAGGCCGTTTACATGTTGGTACTGAAAAATGAAACACTCTTCTGTTTATGTGAGTTATTATAGAAGAAGCTACTGCAATCAACTTTCAAAAGGAAAAAGGGACTTTGTCCGGCCACACATTGGTCAAATCACTTGTTCCTTTTTTTAGTTTGTTATTTAGTGTGTAATATTGGACTCTTGCCTCTGCATCCAATAGAAAAAGTATGTGTGTCCAATAATCTGCACCAGGAGGACTGTGATAGCAACCACATGCCACGACGGATTGGTTCCGTCTCGTTCAGTTTATCAGTGATATGTAATGTAAGCTGGGAATGATGTTTGCATTACTAATATGATTCAGTCCTAGCTCCTTCACATTTTGCTTTGTTTTTGCTTTTATAGCTTTAAAAAAAATAAGATATGCAAAACTTCAAAGACCAAAAGGTTCGCTTTGAAGAGGAAAATTGAATTATAAAATGTAAGCAAAATGTAATTGGGCAAATTTCTAAAAAAATGTCACACTAAAAGTACGCCCACTGGGGGAGGGGGACTGTGTGGAAAATGCTTTATACAGGGGACTTCGTCACAATTCAGGTATAATGCTTTTAAAATGATACCAATAGCTAGTCTATAGAAGTATTACGTGTGGTGAGAGATGAGGAAATGAAGAAATTGTGAATGCTACAAAGAGTCCACCTGGTTTACTAGAAAAAATGCCTAAGTAGGAGGTCACTACATCACTACTCAATTCATTTTGTAAAGTTTACAGGGCAATAGGTAAGCCATGACTTAAGTGCATGAGAAAGCAAACAGACTATTACTTTGATGTGGATTCACTGCTCACCATTTGCTAAGAAACTAATCTCACTATGCTAAAATGCATATGAATCAGTTGTCACGCTTGCAAAAGCAGATCCTGGACTGCATTCAAGATAACATGTTGAGATCCTTTAGAAATCCATCCATTGCTATTGAAGGGCCACTTTAAATAAAGCTTAAAATCTAAGATTCTTATTCTTGATCTTCCATTTGTAACATGTGTTTCAATATCCACGCATTTCTGTGGAACTTTGCTATACCATTTTTATGGCATGACCTTTGTGGTACAAATAAAAGTCTTGGGTGCGGCTTGGGTAGGTCTGGCTGTTGTGGTAGTATGATGGCACCAGATGGAACAAATGAGATGCTGTGTTTTTCAGAAGAGACCAACATGATATCTTTACATGAGTTTGGGGTTGTTGTTTTTTCCCCATTTAGTTAATTGGCTTGTTCGTTAGCATGATTTTACTTTGGCCTCATGTTTTATGTGGTTTTGTGTAACATTTATGCAAAGATTTATTTCAGAGCATAGGGAACATAATTGTACCCCAAACCTCCATTTTGCAATAGTGTTATAATCAGAGGCTGCAACAACAAGGAAAGGATAGAGAAAGAAGAGTACCCAGAAATATTTATTTCATAAGGAGTAATCTCTTTTTCAAAATAACTGATTATATTATGAATGCATTGTACTTGTCACAATTTTGCCAAAATTAGAAAATAGCAACTATCAGTAGATAAGTATATTTAGAATAATAATTCATTGGGGTTATATATATCAGCATTTTGAACTCAAATTACTATTGTCAATTAGAGCAGAGTTATTTAACATGAATAAAAAAGTGTTGCCTCTTAAGTGTGCTATATGGAAACCTTAAAATGGGCCTTCATCTTTTGTCCACTGAGAACATGAGTCATGTCAACAGTCAGTAATATTCCTCCAGTCTGGTGAAGTACCATACTTTTCTGTGTATTAGACAAGGTTTTTTTTTACTCTAAAATAAAGTTACAAATGGGGGGGGGGGTCGTCTTGTACATGGATAGTGCAGAGGGGGAACGGGTGATTGGTTGTAACCACGAGCAGGATTTAGCGATTGGGTGGGTGAATGGTGTCTGTATCAAGGACTGCTTTGGATTGGCTGCTGCTTTGTCAAATGGGTGGGTTATTTGCGGATTTGTCAAGAGCTGCTTTGGATTGGCTGCTGCTTCGGCAATTTGGTGTGTGTGTTGCTTGTGATTCTTAATTTTGTCAGTTAGGTGAGTGATTTTCTGTATCCCCCCCCCCCCAAATTGCTCAACAACTCTGGTCAATCCTCTGGGCCATCTCCCCCCATTTCTTTAATTTTAGTCCCCCCAAACAGGGGGCATCTTATAGAGGGAAAAGTACGGTAATTTCTGATAATCACCAAGTAGTATAGTATTGCTGTGACATTTCGTGAGTAGAGCACAAGATGCCACTCTTCCTCTTGTGACAGGCGATTAACTTCAGTGTCAGATAATTAACAAGTCTGCAGGCAAATAATAGAGTAAAATCCAACTTATTTCCCGAGGGAGAATTGTAGAATGCACAGTCACTTAGACATTTGTGGTTTTTTTTATAATGACTATATGCTTGAAGGCCTGTAGGATTCTAGACTTTTTTCTTCCTTCTCTTACTCTTTTCCATTTTTTCTTTTACAGAATGCGTAACACTGTGTACACCGAAGGTTTTTCTAGACATCAAAGGATCTAAAGCTGTTTCAGTAATCATTAAGATTATTACCACCGTAGCACAGTGAGCACATGCCAGACACTTGACCTCTAAAGGGGAGTCGTAGGCCATACCATACTCAAACACAGCAAATACTGTAGTTAGAAGCCAGCGTGCAGTCGAACAAATGTGCATTGTTGTTACAATTGAAACCAGATGCTGAGAAATGTAACAAAGGTGAGACTTTCTTGAGAATGTGTGGACAGTTGGAAATGTTAATGTATTTCTTTTTTAAAGTATGTTATGTCTGTGTGTCTCGAGGCTCCTTTACTTCGTCTTCTTAGTGCAACTCAGCTACATCAGCCACACTGAATTGATGGGCTTGGACATGGACTGATCAGATATGGCCCAGCTGCGCAGATTGTGGAAGAACTGAATCTGAATCTAGCTATGTTCTCTCCAAGTGTTCAAATGCCATGATGGGTCTCTGAGGAGTGCTATATTGTAACCTAGTCAAATGTTTGTATACCTTAAGGAAGGGGTGGGATGGGGGGTCTTAACAACAGTTTGCTGAGCCAAACTGTGTTTGAACACAACCCCATTTTAGTGGTTGTTTATGACTCTGTGGAAAATTCAGTCACATACAATTGCCTTGAGAGCTTCCCCGGCAAATGAAACTTCATTTTAACATGAAATAACACATGTTGCTTGTAGCAAGTTCCAACTGTTCGAAACCGGTGCATCGATTTCTTGTTTATTGGCAAATGGAATGAGCACAGGATAAATATAAAGCTAAATTTTCTTCTCAGGAGAAAGCAGGATGGAAACTAGGCCTGAATGATTTATTTGATTACCCTCTGTAAACATGAATGAGCCAGGAGCTCTCTCACAGATATTTTTTACAAAACACACACAAATCCTTACGTTACTACAGAGAAGTCATATGGTTTATTTTTTTATACCTGTTATAGATTATAAACTCTGTGGGGGCATGGAGTGTTTCTTTTGAAATGGCTCCGAACTGCTGCACACATCATGGTGCCAAGTAAATAAACAGAATTAATAATACTTAAACAGAGGTGAGAGTGATTTCAGAAGTGCTGAGTCTCCTATAGTGAAGTTTGCCATTTTTAAAAGTCTGTTCACATATGGTAAAGACAAAGGGATAATGTAAAAAGTTTTCCAAGGCAGGAAGAGAGAGGTGATGGGGGAAGGGAAGAGAGATGTTCTATTCTACTTGACCGTTTATTGCACTATTTGGAAAACTCCCTTCAGAATGGCCAGGCGAAAGGCAAATTAATAGTCCCTTTAGATCCTTCTCCTAGTGGAGACCACCAATGCTCTTGGGTTTCTGTCAACCTTATAAATAAACTTTTGGCATCAGAAAATGTTTTCTTTGTCACACGGCTGCAAACAAGGTTGTACAATCCAGTGACTGAATGCTGGCCATTCATGCACAGAGGAAGCATGTAATTTTCCTTTATTTCAAATAATACTTGGGGGAAAAACTCAAACTTGAGTTAACACCACACTTTTCTGCCACTGACCTTTCATTCCCTTTAACAACTCTATTATCCTCTTAATAAATCTGCTAGCTGTTTCCTTCTTTGGCTCCTTCCTTCATCCCATTTGCATGATTTTTGACTGTTCTTTATCATCAAAGGGCTTGAGTGAAATGTGGTTGAAAGTACAAGGCTTGGATCCTGAAGCTGAAGTTAAGGAAACATTGATCAAAACCTAAAGTGAAAACATATAATGTGGTCTATAGAGCAACACAATGTGAGAGCTAAACAGAAATACCTAGCAATGGGCTACATGCAATAAATATTGACAATAAATTAGACAAACTAACAACAAAATATGTGTATGGCAGTAAATTTATGAGAAGTCTTGAAACTGTTTGCTAGGAAAAACGTTTGCCATGTTGTTGCATCAGGAGCCTTAATGTTTCAGTATTTGAGGTTGTTGAGTAAAGATGAACCAAACTAGTCACTTCAGAAAAAAATATGGTGGAGATAATTAGTCACAGGCAATTTAGCATCAGGAAGGGTGGCCATATTGACTTCTGAAATGGGTGAGAGAGAAAGTTCACAAACTGAATTTAGAAGGGATATGTTTATGGAAGAGATTTTGCCTCTTGCTCTTGAATTTTGGGCAACAGTCCCTCCTGTAACTGAGATTAGAATGTTAAAACTTTGGTGTTGGCAAAGTGTATGAGATACTAAGCTTTGCTGGGCACACATCAAAATCTGACATCACTCGTGGATTTACTTTTTATTTTACATTCTGGGAAGGAACATTAGAGGGAGATTATTGTGACACCAGCATGTAAATCCATCATAAAATGGGGAAGACTGGATACACAGAATTTGTTAGTCACAGTTGGAGCTGTATTGCCAGGATGTTAATTATTATTCATTTCCTGACAGACTTATCTTTTCTCATTAAAGTTGCTACTTTATAATTTGAGCAGGCTCCTCTGTCAACAGTCCTCTCTCTCTCATTTTAATTCTGTCAATGTTTTATATATTTTAATTTTTTAGCTGTTCTTATTTTTAATATGTAAGCAGCATTTAGTCACTGTTGGGGGAAAAGGCAGGGTATAAACAAACAAACAACAACAACAACAACAACAACAACAACAACAAGGCACCATTATTCACTACTTGCTAAGGGTTTCTTCAAAACACACATTTCTATATAGAAGGCACATGCATCTTGTTGTCATACACAACTAATGCTTGGACTTACTGTGTTTTTCTTTATGTTCACATGGTAAGAAGGAGCCACCAGGCATGGGGGGCAGGCGGGGCGGGGAGGAGCTTGCTTTCTTTACCAACAAACTTAGCAAAAATTGCCTCATCATCAGTTTAGGAATAAATATAATGACAACTCCCATTGGCACTAACCTCCTCTTCATTCTTTCAGAAAACATGGGGTTGGTTTGCTTGAGGAATTGTGCACTATTTGGGGGCCCTCCCCCACCCCACTACAATTTGAATCCAAGTTCTATAGTTTTCCCCACAACAGGGAGTTGCAGGTAAGCAAAGTAAAATTACAGTTATTCACAAATACAGTGGTACCTCTGGTTGCGAACAGGATCCGTTCTGGAGGCCCATTTGCAACATGAATAGAACGCAACCTGCAGCAGCGCGTCTGTGCACGAGCGGGTCGCAATTCGCCGCTTCTGTGCATGACGTCATTTTGTGCGTCTGCGCATGTGCGAGCGGCGAAACCCAGAAGTAACCCTTTCCGGTACTTCCAGGTCGCCGCGGGATGCAACCTGAAAAAACGTATCATGAAGCAAGGTATGACTGTAAAGCAAACTAAAGGCAGCTTCTTCTTCTTTCTTTGGTGATCACTCGTAGCCGAGTAAGTGAGAGACATGGCCAGCGGAGACGAATCTGCAGAGGGGAAGGAAGAGGCAGAGGAAAACAGGAACTTGATTTGTTCACACCACGAAAGTGAGATAAGCCCTTCTTGCTCTGGATTGCTGCTTGTGAATTTTCACAGCAGCACAGAGATGAAAGAGCAGGATGCAGGTGGTAGTATGGGGTTGGATTCAACTCCAGAGGAGGAGGAATTGGCTGCACCTGAGTCTCCAAGAAGTAGGAGGCGGAGCAAGTGATCAGAACAAAGGAAGACCAGCAGGAAGCGGGGGGTGGGCTTGGTGTATATCTGTCCTTGGAAGGGGCCGAAAGCCAGTCGAGTCAACTGACTCTGACAGGGAGGAATGAGTAGTGGGAAGCCCGGATTGCTGTAAGCCAGTTGTTGATAAATTAAACTCAACTAGCTGAACTGCCAGCGTGTCGTGTCTTGTGTGAGAGAAGTGCTAAACTGGACAGTAAGATTGTTTTCCATGAATACGGTCTTAATGGTGTGTCCATAGGTGGAGGCCAATTCTGGATCCACATGTCCTTCCACAGTGGGGACATAGGTTTCTGGGTGGGAGTGGATCATGGTGAGGATTTTCTTCATAGCACGAATGTCACCACACTGATACTCTGCCAGCTGTAGGTATTACTTCCCAGGAGTTCTTCCTTTTCCCAGCTCTTTGCAGACTTGCTCAAGGAAATTGTAGAAGAGGCGAAGTCAAGGATGGATCCTTCCAAAGAATGATAATTGCAATCCCGAATCCCTTGTGTAAGGGTAGCCGACTTTGATCCTCTGATTCAAGAACTGTAGTAAAAGTTATGGTTTTTTTTCAGTGGTAAAAGTAGCTTAGTTTGGTGTGCTTTGAATCTTGGTCTTTTTTCAAGAGCGAAAAAGAGAGGCACATACGATATTGTTTGGGTTCAAACAGGGATTCCTGACATTTTATTTTTGGCTGACATTCCCTTACAGAGTCTGAGGCTTTTAAAAATTAAAACATACACCCTCCCATTCATCCTAGGCAATGGAAAATCCACAATTTTCTTGCAACATGAAGGCTGGACAGCACATGCTGCACAGATAGAATGGGAAATATGTAACTGGTGCTCTTTGGATGAATAAATGTGAATTTTATAAAAACTTGGGAACAGAACAGGACTGGGCTGTAAGGTTTTTTTTTTTTTTTTTAAATATTATTACTATTTTGTTTTCACAGCAAGGCCATTAATGCTCTGAAAGTAGTCACAATTATTCCGTGTAGATGGATTTGTCTAGTTTCCCCTTCAGATAAGTTGGTATTATAAAGTAATTAATATTTCAGTAAAGCTTTTTATACAAAACTATAGAGTCACAGCAGTCTCACCATATCAGTATAGCAAATTGAAGAGTATCATTAAGAGAAAGTAGACCAAACACATATCAGAGCTGTAAAATTTGAAACCTCTGGTAGAAAGTTAAAAAAAAAAAGAGCATCATAATGCATGTGCCCACGAAAGAAACATACTGGAAAGAATATGGGTGTTCTCCATCTTCACTGTCTAGGTTGGGATTTAGGAAGTCCTAATGGTTCTTTAATCGAGTGAGAATTAAGTGTTAGATTTAGCAGAGGGCACAGAGGCTGCTATAAATGACTCCAGTAGAACTACTCTGTAGGTAAAGCATGCAGTTAATTGCTTTCTAAAGTACTTTGAGATATAGTGGACTAGAAAAGGGTTTTGTGAGTGCCGGTAGCATACAATAAATCTCTGAATTCTTGCTGCACCATGTTGAGGTAGCTCAGTTACAGACTCAGCCACCCTGAATGCTAAGTAAGGACATTTGGATTTAGAGCTAAGCCATAAGCTTAGCCCTTAGGTGTGCGTCTCTTTTTAAAAGTCTGTTTTTGTTTGTGCAACTGCAGGATGAGTGCCCCCCCCCCCGTGCTTTGGGAAGTGAATAGATGAAAGTGGGACAGAGGCAGCTAGGCTGCAAGTTGAAATGAAGTTGAAATGAAACTCAGGTTGGCTCGGGAGTAAGCACCTCTTTGTCAGCCATAGCTCTTAACCAGCCATGCTTTAAAAGGCCTGTCCTTTTTTTATAGCCAAACCAAAGTACTCTACATGAAATGTACAAAGACATGTTGTGCAATGAATTCTGGTTCCTACATTACCGTGATAGGGAAATGAAAATTCCATACAGCTCATCACAAAGCAGATCAATTCAACATGCATACATTGAAACTAAGTTGATACAGTGGTGCCCCGCAAGACGAATGCCTCGGAAGATGAAAAGCTCGCAAGACGAAAGAGTTTTCCGTTTTCTGAGTTGCTTCGCAAGACGGATTCCCCATTGGGCTTGCTTTTTTAAAAAAACTGCCAATGCATTCCTATGGGAAACCGTCAATACACATTGGTGCTTCACAAGACAAAAAAACCTCGTAGAACGCAAAAACTCGCAGAATGAATTAATTTCGTCTTGCGGGGCACCACTGTATTTCTCCCAAACTCTAATTTGAAAACACACTCCCCAGTGAATTATGTAAATCAGCTCATAGATTAAAACTTCACATTTACAATGGTGTTCCACATGGATACAGATTTTCTACTGTGGTTATATTTCATCGCGTTTTCCCTAGTATTTCCACCAGTTGAGGAGGCAGCAACAAGAGGAAGGGCTTCATGGTGGTGGCATCTTGGTTTTATGGAAAGATCTCCCTAGGCTGATGAGCCTGGCAGCAACACTGGTATATTTCTGGTGCTTTCAATCTCCATTTTTATTTTTCTGGTTCTTTAACATCAGTTTAGCTGCTAGGTTTATCCTGTCATTTTAATTTGGCTTTGATTTTTTTAAAAATAAAAATTACTTATACTTTTATTGATTGCATTTTGTTTTCCTGTGTTTAGCTCTGCTAAAATTATTCTGAAGGGCTGGATAAAAATCTCTGAAGTTAGTAAGTAAATGATTTGTCTCTAGAGATTTGTGTTTGGTGAAGCCAGATGTCAGTTCCAGTTCTTGACATGAAAAGGAAATCATTTTTAGCTTCATGAGATCCATTGTTCAAACACTCACTGCCGGTAGCTGTGTAAATTTCCCATAGGTCTCATGCAACCTGATGGTGTATCAGTTAAGGAATCAAAGTGTGTATAAGTGGCAGCTACTTTGATTTAATAGAAGAAATGAATTGGAGCCCTTAGCATCCAGTATCATAGACCTTGGTTAAGACCAAGCATCTATCTTATCTGACACACTATTGCAAGCAACACTGAAAATTGAAAATTAACGTGGTCAGAACGATCCTAGTGGTTCAGTTCAAGTGTACTGATAAGTAAAATGAGGGCCTAGCATGAACAAGAAGGTATGTAGGTTCCTGGATAGAAAATTACACTTGCTTTGTCCCTGCTCCAGTCTTGCTGCTGACATGATGCTGCAGCCCAATGGATTCTCAACCACACAGATGTGATTCAGTAGAAGCCAGACTGCTAAGAGAACATTTCACTAGAGCCTTAGACAAGCCTGAGCGAAAGCACAAGAAATGTTTTCAAAATGTAGACCTTAAGCCTGAGTGAGAAAAGTGGGAAATCTGAGTGGGAGAGACGGATTCTGACAGGTTTATTGCATTTGGAATTTGAAAGTGTTTTTTAAATTGTCTGAAGGATCAGGAAGGCTGCAATTCCTCTTTTTTATGTTTAAGTTTAAAGTTGCTGGCAAGAGCACTCCCACTACAAAGAAGGGAAGAAAGAAGGGCTTTGTCAGCCACAGACGGCAGAATGCAAGGCTACTAGAATAACTAGCACTGCTTGCAATGTATGCCCTAGTCCTGTTAGTGATGATGAGATTAAAGGTCTCTGAATTAGTTTTAGAAGACTTGTCACACCACGGCTGTGAATTAATAATAATACTGTAATAATATTTATTTATTTATTTATTTATTTAATTTATTTAGGGTGGCTAACATCAAATTTAAAACAATTGTGATACAACAAAAAAACAGCATAAAATACAGTATAAAAGCGTGAATAACAATAAATTCAAAGTTCAAAAATCAATTTGGGGGGAAATCCATCCAATAAACATTGTCACCAGGGCTATCTGGCTAAATTAGTCCTATTTGGGCCAGCGAGGAGGCCAGGGGAGAATTAGCTGTGGGGTCCCAGAGCGGGTAATCTTCATAAAAAGGGGAGGGGGAGGGAAGAGAAGAGAGGGGAAATTAAAAAGTCATGCGGAATAGACTGCTTGTGACATTGGGTGAGGTAAAACTACTGTTATGTGTTGGATATTCAATTATTTCTCCCATTTAATTCGCACATTGCCAAAGCAATTAATCTGCTCTCATTAGCAATACCTTTGCTTGATTTGGAAATAGGCTCCACAAAGCCATTTTTGAAAATAGGGAACTTGAAAATAGGGAACTCTGATGCTGGATCCCATGAAAAAGGCAGCAGATATCTCTGAGGGAGCAACATGCTTTAACAAAAGTTGAGCCTTTTTATAGGCATCTGCCCAGACCACTTCTGCTAGACTCTGCCCTTTTGTGGATAACTTAAGATTCTTAAAGGGCCAGACCTCCATCAGGAGGATGGGCATTCCTCCTGCATTCCATAGTCTCCCCCTTCTGGTATGCTCCCTGCGCTATCAACTTGTCCTCTCCTTCCTGAACTCTAGCTTAAAAGGCGGGAACAGCTAAAATCACTACTTGATACTTGATACACTGGAAGAAAAAGGTAAAATTAAGGGAAAACTTGATCAGGGATCTTTGTTTTGACTTTACAGTTGAATTTCTTAGAATTACTGGGAGAAATTGGAAACAAAAGCATGAGATGTTAACATTATCCTATCTAGGTGAAGTCAAATGATGATGTTTCAATGGTTCTGCTGCTCTTTTTTGCCCAAAATAGCAGATCAGTAAGTTTAATAATGGGTAAAGGGGATGAAATTATTTGATGAATAAGGGTTGTTTTTTTGCCTGGGGGTGGGAACTAAGTAAAATGAAACTTACTTTGTCTTGTAATAAATGAGGACAGCTGAAAAAGGAGAAGTTATATTTTTGGCTTTGACTCAACACATAGCAGAATTTTTTGAAAGTCCTCTTACTTTAAATCAGAGGTAGTCAGTGTAGTGCCATCCCAATGTGGACGTGAACTCTCATTATCCCTTACAATTGGCCATGCTGGCTGGGAATGATGAGAGCTGAAGTCCAACAATTTCTGGAGAGCACATTGTTGGCTATCACTGCTTTAAATAGTTTATATATTGCTGGGTTTTCGACAGAAGAAAGAATGAGACAGTCCAACAGCTCTGTAATTTAGTTAGACACATATGGAGAATCACATTTCTAGAAAGCTTGTTACGTAGCCTGGTTTTCATGAAATGGCAGATTGGAGAAGTAGGAATCTAACCCTTTTAGCTTCTTGACGTTCACAGACATAAAGATGTAGAGCTGTAAACAAGGTCAAAAAGGGATGATATGCTTTTGAGATCACATGTCTCAAAAAATAATATGGAACCTGGCATCCATTCTCCTTTGATACGCTACAAAAGGTAATCTATACCCTGCTAGCTCAGAATGCAATAATATTTATGCTGGCTTATCAACATTGCCCTTTTGTACTAATGAAAATCTCCCTGGAACTGCTCCCAAGACACTTAAAAGCTACCGTGGTTACAGGCCTTGGCAGTATTTTATCAGTGAGCATCAAGATGCAGTCTGTGCTACAAAAAGGCCTGTTTTGCTGAGGTGTGGGGTTTGCAAGAGGTCACAGACTTTCAGTGGACCTCCGTGCTCCAGTGTGTATTTATCTTAAACTGACCTTTTGGTTTGTTTCAGGTCATGGAAGAGGTCAATGGTCTACTCTACATGAAAACTGCAACCCTCATAGAGTAAGATGGGGCATGTTTGGCCAGAGACCCCCAAATATGCATTGTTCTAGGGCCAAGTGCCTATAACTTATTTTTGGAAGCTGAATGGTCTTGCTACACAGCTCTGTTCAAGGATAAAAGCGTAGTTGCCTATTGCCTGCAGGGCGAAATATTTAATGCCCCTAAAATTTGGACATAAATCATGCTGACAAATTAATCTGTGCCCTTTTGCCAAGAAGACCATTTGATTCAATGAGCCGACAACAAAATTAATCCCTTTTCATGGCATGCTGCATAAATGTGCTAGATAGGTTTACTGTGGCGCTAATGGGCAAATTGTGTCTCTCATTACAGGAAATGATGGCTTTTGGCACCAGGGTTTCAAATGATGATTCCATTTGTTTCTGAGCTAGCAAATTGATTCCGATAAACATTGTGGAGCAGTGTAAGGAACAGCTATGAGCAAGGAGCCAAGCAGCAACATCTGAAACATAAAATGAGAGCAGAATAAACAGTTATTCAACACATCTGGTACATCAATTATTAAGAAATAAAAGCCAACACCATCTTAACCTCTGTTGTTTTTAATGTACCAAGTATATATTTAGATCTTAGCTAGTTAGTACATTAAAATGATCAAGTTTTTGGTTTTGTTACCTTTCCATTGATTGCATTTTAAACTATTATACCAACTATTAGATAGCTTTACTGTGAGCATTTAAATATTTTATTCCTTGTGTGGGAACTTTTGCACACACAGGCTTTTTTTTAAAGGCACATGAATAGTCCCATTGATTTCAAGGTAATTTCTGTCAATGTTCCAGAATATATAGCAGGACTGATTTCAATCCCACTTATTATAGTTCTGAAACTCCATCAACTTAAATCGTACACTCCCTGATTTATAGAACTGTGTGCCTATAATGAGATATTTTAATGTCTGGCTTGTGTTTTTTTGATGCAGTGCATTTATTTCATTGCTCGAACACAACGGTTGAAAGCAGCCATTCAAATAAGAGTACAATTGTAACCAGACCAGTTAAATAAGGAGTTAATAATTCATTTATTACATTTATACACTTTTCCTCCAAAGTGCTCAGTTTATTCGCACAACAGTCTTGTTAATGGGGGATTTACAGAAGAGGTAGAAGAGGTAGATGGGTGGGACTCTAGGAAATCAGGAAGGGAGGAGTTTACCAGGGGTGGCAACAAGTATGAAGAGGTCCTGGGTGAGTGGCATTCTGGTGGGCTCCTCCGTGAGGTAACCGGCAGGAGGTGGAGAAACAAAGCAGCACTGGTGACTGGCAGACAGGTTGATGCTGGGTGAAGGAGCCACTGCCATCTTCATTTCTCCAGAATGCTTCTGCATACTACGTCAGGGCAGAGAGGCATTCTTGAGAAATGAAGATGGCTGCTGTCACCGCCCATGATTCTCTTTAAAATATTTGGGCTCCAAAAAATGTGTCCCGACTTCCCCTTAAATTATTCACTTGAACAAAACACTTCAATCATTAAGCTTTGCTAACCTTTGCCAATAATCAGAAAAGCTTTTGTTATAAACTTGTTTAGTTTTATGGCTCTATAAAATTACTAAACTGAAACCTAATCTATATTTTCCCACCCTATACCCTTCAAGTTATATGATTTCCTATGGTACAAGAAAGCTGTACACAAACGTTTTAAGCTTGCTCAATTAACTAATGGACAGAGTAGGGTTAGCAAATCTGTAAAGCCTAGTTTTTCTTATTTTCTCATCCCCTGCCCAATATCGTATCTTCAGGATTGAAAACCCCTAATTTTTGTGACCCCCCACTCAGAAAGAGAAAAACTATCCACCCTGGATAGTTATGGGTCCATTGGTCAAGAAGGCAGTTTCTGCAAGTGCTTGAAAGGGAAGTGATGGGTTGATGGGCTCGTCAACTTGCGAAGGTAGCCCATCCACGAGAAAGAAAACTCGCATCCTAAATCTCTGATGCAGAGATGATCATGCAGAATATCGTCCTCCTTCTGACAACTCCTGCAGCCAAGCTGGTGCCAATGTATTGCTCTGCTTTCCTTTTCAACACATCAGCAAAATCAAGAGAAGGGTCTTATCTGGACAGCTCAGGACCTCCATATACACTGCCTAGGCTTGCACCCAGGGGAGAGGTCACTTTGGTGCTGCAAATGTAGCAGTTTGACTTCACCCTGGAGGTGCACTCTATTGCCTTTCAATGCCAAAGGATGCCAACAACAGCAATGTCAGTGGGAGGGGAGAAACAAAATGAAGGGGATGGGGTGGCGGCAGGAAAAAGCTGTTTCCACCTTCCAGCTAGGCTGTAGCAAGTTGGCAGAGCTTTAGATAGAGCAAAGCAAACACTGTGGAGCTTCTTTCAATTCCACCATAGCCTTGCAGGCAAAGAGCCTTTCTGTGCATGATGTAAACAGCTTCTGAACTTGGTCACATGTTGCCTCCTTGACATGTTTCAGATAAGGATGCTTGCAGAAAATAAATAATACACAGATCTAAGAACAGAATGTTCTTCTGAACTTTCCTGGTGAACTCCTCACAAAGAAAGATAAAGAAATTAATGTGAGACAATGCCTGAAATAAAAAGGTCTGCTAGTTTACCCAGAGTTTAATTACTTTGCTGGTTTACCTTAGTGTAAGTGAGAGCAAAAAAGCCCCCAAGCCAAAACCATCAAAGCCTTAGTTAGGTGTTGCACCATAGAGCCTGGGTCTGTCTAGTCGTGTGTCTGCTGCTGAGGTGGCTGGGAGGAGCCTTAAGTGGTGTCTGGCAAGCTGTCTCCCCATGCAAACATACTGCAGTGGGACATTTGTTCCACCCATCAGAAGTGCTTGAGCAAAGCACATTCTCAGCCAGTTTTAAAATTTAATAAAGATGGAGGTGGGTGTTTTATTGGTATTAGGTTACATGAGCAATTACAATGGCAAACTGCTTCAATTTGCTGGGGGGGGGGGATCATGAAAGATGAGACTGAACTTCTTCCAGAATTAAATAATCCCTAATATTTCATTTACTCCTCAGACCTTTCTCCTCCCCGTACCGTACCAACCCCTAGTGAGTGACAAATACATTTTTAAAAGGTAAAATACTCTGTATTTAATGAGGAAAATAAATGATTCAATGTTCATGGAATACATTTGTGTCTAGGAAGTAAAATGTTACAAGAGGAAGACTGGAACCATGAAGGGGAGGGGGGAGCAGGGAGAGGAGAGCTGGCCTAGAAAAATGAAGCCCTCATGGGTAGAATCTTATTCAAAGGGTAACTGATAAATATTTTCCATTTTCCAGTAATACATTATAGGCTGTGGCTTGGAAAGCTTTGAGGCACTGCTGGCCCATCTAGTCTATGGGCTTCCAAGCTGAAGTCATGAACTCTGCCCATTTTTAATGGCTAAATAGTAGAGTGGTCCCGCTGGACTGTACTAATGTAACTATAGACCAGCATAGGATAAGACAGACTCATTCCAGAAAGGAGCAACCTGTTTCTTTTCAGCTTCCCTTTCATCATTCCCACTTCACAGAGTACCCTATTACCTGCCCCACCTCACAATCACTTAACAGGTGCAGTACCTGTTCTTCTGTCTCCCTGCTGTGATTTCATGTTTTTAAAGCAAAAAAAAAAAAAAAAAAAAAAGCACTTCTAATTAAGCCTTAATTAGCTTCTCTTGGCAGAGAACAAACTCATTTCTCTTCTTCTAGAGATATATAGCAATTAATTGCTTCAGGGAATGTTGTAGAAATAAATGCTAAAATGATTACAAAGTTAAGCTTCACCAAAAAGCTTCCTTCCTTCCTTCCCTCCCCCACCCCCTTATACATGGAAAGAATGACTCTCACATTAAGTGTCTTTCAGAGTCTTCCCTTGCCAATTTATATTGATTTAGACTGGAGCTGTCAAACTTGCATTCCTTAGGTTTGGGGCTACAAATGCAAGGGACTTATCAAGCACCTGGCAAGCTGCAATACAATTCTAGAGTGCCATGTATTGCCCTTGGACGGAGCATTTGATTGGCACAAATTACTATCATTGTATTTGTGCGACCCAAGGAAATTTTGTGTGTGCGTTTTATATTGCCCCCTCTCAGCAAACTAGAACTTTCTGGTGGCTTAATGATACTGAGAAATCAACAATCAAAACATTTGTGACCTCATAGGCATAACTCTTTGTTTCTTTTGCCTTATCCTGTTCTCTGTAGAAACCTGTAATTTTCTTTGTGGCATCTGTGGTTTCCTAAGTATGCAAAATATACTATATCCATACATCCTGGAGAAGCAGTTTAAAAACTCCTTGTACCACAAGTGTCAGTTTAATGGTCTCCAGCCTACAGTTATACAAATGTGTCAAGCACACTCAAGTTTGGGTGCACTTTTCTTCACAAAAAGGTTTATGTTGGCATAAACAAAATGCACCTTTTGGGATGGAAAATAGTTACACTGTTCATTATGTAGCCATCTGGCCTTGGGCCGTGGTTTCTGAATGGTGGGATTTTCATACTCTAAAGGGTGTGGCTACACATGCCATCTTTATATTGGAGAAACAAATTGTAAGCATATGTTACTCAAGGTGTGAGATGAGATCCTCTAGGAAGGGACTGGATGTTGCCTGGAGAGGTACAAGTAGAAACAATAGTGCTGGGGAAAGGGAAGAGAGAAGAACAGAGGAAAGGAATCCAGAAAGACATCAGGAATAAAAGTTAAAATAAAGTCATGATTAATGACATAAAGAAGAGCTCTGCTGGAACAGTCCAAAGGCATATCTCATTCAGTATCCTGTGGCTAGCCAGGTGACAACATTTGGAGGGCACTTTCACTAGTACTTCTACATGTTAACGATGTAACTAAATCAAGGAATGGGAACTTATGGTCATCCCGATGTTGGACTACAACTATTCCCATCCCTGACTATTGGCCATGCTGGCTAGGCCTGAAAGAAGCTGGAGTCCAGCATTTGGAGCTTGCTCACTGGTTCTTTGTCACATGAACAAAATTAAGTTCATTGTTAATTATACAAGAATTTTCTTATGTATCCTGCCTATCAAAATTATATGTGCATTCACAAATCCAGTGTGGGAATGAGATCTTGGAGATGCATGCAGTACTGCCCTCCTCACTAAGACTCTCCCAAGCACGTCAAAAGGAGGAACTCCCAGAACTTGTCTATCTAGGATGAATGGATAAACCTGCTTATGCTCAGGGTTCCGAACTGGATGAAATTCCACTTCAGATGCAGAATGAGTCTACTGGAGGCAACTTTAAGTTGTCAGGTTTTTAGGATCCTAAAATTTAGAAAGAAATTGGAATTAGCCAGGGAGATGTCATGCAGTAATATCCGAATATGGATGTTTTGCGAGACTGAATAACACGACAAAGATATATCTAACATACTTTTTGGGCTCTTAATTTGCTCTGTAAACTGAACATATATGAAGCAAACTTGAGATCCTATTCCACTTTCTTAATAAGAATTTGTTTTTAAGAGCTACGCAGAAAGAGGCCTGGGGGTATGTAGAAATAAGAATTTTAAGGACTGAAGACTTAAACACACAAACACAAATTGCCACGTGAACTTGGTATCTGGTGCCTAATCAGTTAATTCTTGTCATTTTTTATATTGTTGGATCTCAATGCGTGGAAAGTTTATTTTTAAATGAACTAGTTATAGCTCAAGTTCATTATTTTACAAAAGGAACTAGCTCAGTACAAGCTCATCCAGCTGAAGTTTTTAATACATAAAAAGTTTGTCCTTGTGATCAAGTGATAAAGGGACGAAGCAACCCTGAGCAACAGTGGGGTCTCCATATCTGCCTAATAAGCCTTAGAAAGTTGCTCCCACACTTTGCTTTCTAACTTTCCATCTAGATTGACCTATTGACTTACTTTTGTTTTTAAAGTGAAAGGGTCTGGGCCTTCTGCTGGGGGAAGGCAGGAGGGAGGGAAAGGGAATGTATGTGAAAGTGAACTAGAAATTGTTCAAAATTGTATACATTTGCACATAATTTGGATATTATCAGTCTCCCAAGAATCTTGATTATGAAGAGAGGTTTGTTGGTTAGCTAAAGATATTCTTCTAAGTAAGTGCAAATCTAAGCATGCCACAACCCCTCTGCGGGCATTATAAAATTGAAGGTGTGTTTCATGGGACCATACATACCACCCCATCCCCTCTACCCCTGACATTGCTACATTTAGCAGCAAGGTCTGAAGGGGTCTTACAAGTGTATTCACTAGAACATACTTACAAGCATACAGGGTCCCTGACTATGAGGCGGAGTGTAAGTGTGTTCATGTAAATATGTTCAGATTTTACAATTGAGTGAGGCCTGGTTGAGTGTGGAGAGGGCAGACTCAGTTTGAATGATCCTGATCCTTGCACATACTTTCAGGTTTATAATGCCTGAAGAAGGCTTAAGTCTGGATCCAACCCTAAATTTAGATTGTGTTATGTTAGCTACTATGGATTTCTTTCGCATAACGGCTTGTAAAAGGAAACTAGCAAAATTCTTTCTTCAGAGGAGAAATAAATCATACAGTTGCTGATCCAGAATCTAACTTTAAGGGTCTGATGAGATTTCCATTACTTTCGAAAATGTCCTCCCCTTGTTACTGCTATGTCTAGCCTGAATAGAAAAGTGATGTTTTATTCTATTGCTGTCATAACAGTCATTTCTCATGTAATAGAAGTTCTCAAAGTAGCAGTAGGGGCTTTGGCTTTTGCTATTGGTAGGATTGCTGCATATGTTTCTCTTTTGAGGTCTTTTGAGTTGGTGCATTGTGTATACACATTAACAACTTGCAACTAATTTACAGATGCATGTATCCCAACCATCTAAGGCAAAACCATCTGAGCAATAGCAGTGTTAAATTACTTCTGTACAATCCAATATAAAAAGCAGAAAAGAAATAGTATGGGAAGTATTGGTGATTACTTCTGTCCTTCTGAACTGAAAAATACCATGTTCCCCCCAAAGAACAGGCCTACCCAACTGAACCACCATTTTGCACAAAGTAAAATAAATGGTTCATCTTCCAAGCCTGAGGTCTGCCCACCCTTGCCCTAGCATAAGAGTACATACATAATGGCTGATCAAACATAATAATAGTAAACTATTGTTTGAAAAGCTAAGAATGAAAAGTACAACTTTGGGTTGATTGTAAGACTAACGATTGACTAGGGGACATCTCTTTAACTGTCAGTTAGCATGTGATTATCAACTTTTAGCTTGGGTTCTGGTTTCATAAACCTGGCCAATTCCATGAAAACTTGAAAATAAATTTAAAGCCTGTTTACAGTGTCTTTACATTTACATGCTGGGTTTTGTTAAGAGAAGATGAGCCATCTTTCTGCTGAATGCAAATTGCGCCCTTGCCCTAACAGTGAACCAATGAAAATTGAAGGAGAAGCAATTCCCTTCCCACCTCATCTTCAGCCTAAAAAGTCATAAAGATAATTTCACTAAATGAATTTGTTTATAGAACATTTGCATTGATTCAGACTTCAAGCTGTTTGACAGACTGTTTTGCTTTTAAGGTGCCAAACTCATTTTTTTTAGCTGACATGCAGGATTTTATGATGTGATTGACCACATCTGCCAGTTGTCAAGGTCCAAGAGATGTTCCAAGTTGGCAGTCCCCAAAGAACATGAATAGATCAATCTGAACAGAAGGAGAGGATCAGGCAATGGGAACAGCCAGAATCCGCTCAATTAATAGGCTTGATCTTTTTTTTTTTTTAAAAAAAAAACCTTGACCAGAGAAATGCTTATTCTGTGAAAACAGAATCAAAAGTGGCTTTGTGGATTGATCACACTTCATTTCCTTTAGCATTTTGATTTTTATTTAATTTTCTAAGATAAATGTATATTTGTGGCAAAATAAAGAAAAATTCAAGTGCTTGGGTTAATTTCCATCACTGCTCCTAAGGAGTATAAGGAATATATTTAATGTTTGAATATAAATAGTGTGCACAGTTAAGGCATAAGTCAATCCTATTGCAAATATAGCACTTCCCTAAAGTGTCAGTTGATCACTATATTCACATTTTCCCTTTGACATGTGTGCACATCAGGGTAATCAGGTCTGTCTGGGAAGTGGGCTGGCTCTGGAAGACATTTGTTTATGCAGAGTGCTTGCTCCCATTTCACCGCAACACTGGGGAGTGCACTGACCACCTTTCAGCGTATGGCCAGTGACTTCCCTCCGACTTAGTCCCTTTAACAGGGAACCCTGGGATCGCTGCCGTGGGGGACACACACATCACCGCTTCACGCACCCCCCCCCCCATTTAGGGAAGATAGATTAAAGGATTCCACCCAAGGCCTAAAACTGCCAAAGTTGTGACATCTGCTACGGGGAAGGTGAAACCTGCCAATGCAGGGAAATTCCTTCCCGGTCCCTTAACAGCAACCTTCCTAAGACTGTAGCAGCGCCCGCATACCTGTAAAAGAAGTTAACCTGTAATAAAAGAGCATTAAACAAAGGGAGGGTAGGGAGGGTGAAGCTCTGGAGCTGACTGAGCGCTCTCAGGTAGGCTCCACCCCTTTAATCTACGCGAAGAGCTCCGCCTCCCCCCGCCACAGATAGGTTCATTAGAACTGAGGTTTGGCGGGAACCTCAAAGGCTGTGACGTGGGGAGGTGGACAAGGAACATCTGCCGTTGTCTCAGGGATCAGGGTCCTGCGTGTGGCCACGCAAAGGGCGCCCTCCGGTTGATGGGAGAGAGGTCATTCTGCATCCGTCAGCACTAAATAGCTTTGGTATAGTACTTGTTTTATATGTTTTGCCTTGTTGCTGCCTGACTCTCTTGTTACATAGCAGTTAATGGATCTCAAAAGCTAGAGAACACCGCCTAACCACAATTTGCAAGCTTAGGACAAAGCCATTTGGAAACGGCTTCAAAACCCATATGCTTGATGCGTCCAGATGACTGTAATTGGAGAATGCAGTACACAGGCACTCATTGTGAAGGCAAAGTCAGGCCAGATATGCATATTCAGAGTCCAACTAAAGCTCAAAGAAACAGGCCTGTAAGAGCTTAAGACACATGTTGTGCTTTGGCCTGGGAAGCGGACAAGCAGTTCAAAGGAGTATGAGACCCCTAAATAATGAATACAGGTATGAGGTCTCCATAAGTCAGTCAAAGACAAATATTTCCCAGATACGTTCTCAATGAAAAAAATACTTCTTACTGTGTGATCATATTCAAAAGCAAAGTGCAAAGTGAGGCCTCTTCCCCAAAGAGTCAATTATGTCCAGGAAGAAATGAACAGATGTTGTGTGTGCACTGTACAGTTCATAAGTGCTTCTTGCTTTATTCCCTTATAGGCTGATGTGGATATAATGTTGGGGTTTAATAGTATTATTGAAAATGCCCTTTTATTGATAGTACCTCTAATAAAACATAAGCCTGTGGGGCTTCCAAGCATACCCAATTATCTTAACCCACATGTCTTTATACATTTCAGAGACTGAGCTCTTTAAAGGCAATTGTTGTGAACTGCAGGGATACCTGGCACTTAGGATTTTACTTTTACAATGTAAAACGTATTGTAATCACTACACCACTTAGCCTCTTCACTATCCTGAAATATAGTGAAATATAGTCCAGAAATTCGTGCTTTTTTTTATTACCTTTTTGTAAAAACATTTTTTTGTGCAGGTAACAAACTGCATCATGAAATTTAAAGAAGTGCATTTTCTTGCAGGTTTTCATGCTTCATTTCACATATTAGATAAATTTGGTTCGCTTTGAAATGAAAATGAAACGAGACCCTCTAGCATTTTTACAATGACACCAGATAATTTAATGATAGGTGGTTTCATCATTGCCAGCAGCTTCAACCCCATGTCCACAATCACCTGACTGATGCTGATACAACACCACTTGCACAGCTGGAATCATCTGGAACATAAAACAGATTTTTAAAAAGGCTAGTGCATGGTGCAAGTGAGTTGAACACAGCTGCTGACGTGGAAGTGGGTCAGATGCTGGGGTTAGCAGCATCAGGCTCCAATCAGAAAGAGAATAAATGGGAAATTAAGTTGGCTTTTTACCCTTTATTTTTCACCTGGTCCTTGACACATGTGTCTATGTATGTTTCTAGATATCTGTTGCCCCTCTGCACTATACATTTAAAGCAGTGCCAATTGAAGTGTCATGCATTTCCCCAAAGTATCCTGGGAACTGTAGTTTGTTAAGAGTACTGAGAGTTGTTAGGAGACTCCTATTCCCATCAGAGTTTCCTGGGGAATTAAGCTACTCTTCTCTGGTTCCAGAAATATGTATGTTTCTTCTTCTCCCCATCTATCTGAAAGTTTATCTCAGTAAGTGCACTCAAAATGAATTGGAATCCCAGAAAGAGTTTTAGAACTCGCTCCAAATATAGGCTCTGTTCTGTTTGATGTGAAAAGGAAAATTCACTTGAACACTAAGCTGTTGCCGCATCTACAAATGGAGATGATCTAGGTAATTTGTTTAGGAATATGTTGGCGGAAACTGGATGTCAGACTGAACAGAGCCATTAGCTCTGTAGGAAAAAACTGTTATCTATGTTCAAGTTATGTTCAACACCATCCATCAAGTCCACACAAAATGGAAAATTGAGCTTTTTTAAATGAATTGCTAAGCTAATGAGAAAGATTGTGCTTTCTGATGGGTTTGTTGGTTTGGTTTTTTTTTAAAAAAAACCCAAGGGGTAAAAACAGCTTTAGAGCCCCCTCCCTTTTGCACAATAATGTTCTAAGAAAATCATTCGTTTGATGCCTTGATTTGAAACTCATGCTTCTCATTATCACAAGCTGCAGGGCGCCTGAAGATCTGTCACTGAGAAAGATCTGCTGTAACTGGAAGAACAGTGTGAATCCACCGCATGGTTGTGTATGCAGGCCAAAAGTAAATGAGTGAGAGAGAGAAGCAAATGATTGAGATCATGCGTATGTTCGTGATAGAGAATAAAATAGAGTAGCTTAAAAACAGATTAGCGGTGTGCTCATCTTCAGGAAGCTGGCAATCCTAAAAGATTGTCCAGTGTTATGGGATCTTGTCTTTCCATTTGAAAATGTTAACTTATTTATTTCTTCTCTACATCAGGAATGGGGACCCTTTAGCCCTCTAGATGGTGCTGAGCTACAACTCCCCCCATCCCTAGCAAGCATGGCCAATGGCAAGGTATGCTGGGAGCTGCAGTTCAGCAAATTTTGGTGGGCCAAATGTTCCCCACACCCATTTTGAATAATAGGAGGTAACTCTGCCCACCTCTCATCCAGATGTTCTCCAGATTGTTGGGGCAGTAGAGAGTCTTAGGTAACCTTGTTTAAGTTGTATGTGCCCCAGAAGAGAAGTTTAGCATTTTGCATGGCCCTTGAAGAGTTACTAGAGTTTTGTTTATATCAGAACCCATTTTGTTTAGTCTGATGGTCATGATGCTCACTTGAGATGGACGTAGATGGTACATGTGTATATGGAGGAGACTCCAGTCACTCTATAATCACTCATTGACAGGGTCTATCCTGAGTTACAATGTGGCGTTAGAGCTCAACGATCAACATTCTTCCATTCAAGAAGCAATGGGGGTCTGTTCAACCTGGTACATCTCCACTCCAAGACAAAAGTGTGGAGGGTCCTTATCCAAGAGATGTTGTTTGCAGATGATGCAGCCTTGGTAGTACACCCAGAGAAAGCTCTACAGAGACTCATCAACCATTTTGCCCAAGCCTGCAGGGAGTTCGGCCTTACCAACAGCCTGACAAAGACCAACATCCTTGGTCAGGATCTTGCCAGCACTCCACGCATCAGCACTGGTGGCCACATGCTTGTGGTGGTAGATAATTTTGTATATCTGGGTTCCACAATAACTAGCAACCTCTCCATCGATGTTGTGGTGGAAACATGTATTGGCAAGGCAGCTACAGAAATGACTCAATGGTATGAGAGAACATGCATTGCATGAGGAAGATTTTGGGCATCACATAGCAGAACAGAGTCTCAGACAAAGATGTACTTTCCCAAGCCCAGGTTCCCAGCATATTCACACTCCTGTCTCAGTGAAGTCTATGCTGGCTTGGTCATGTTCACAGAATGGAGGATGGCAGTATCCCCAAGGACATGGTCTTTGGGGACCTGGCTTCAGACACAAGGGCCGTTGGCAGACCAACTCTGCATTTCAAAGATGTCTGAAATGTGACATGAAGGCTGGCAACATCAATCCTGCCATGTGGGAATCTCCTGCAGATGACTGCAGTGCCTGGAGACAGGCAGTCAGGTCATGATGCATCCATAGCAGTGACCAGAGGATAGATGACCACTGGGAGGAGAGCAGAGAGAAGGAATGTCATGGTTCAACTGCAGCAGTAGATGCCTTCATCTGCCCCAGCTGCAACAGCAGGCACTGTAACCTTCCAACAGCTTGGCTTTATCCCCAAAGGTGCACTCTTCCATTGTCTCTCGAGCAACAATCAGGAGGAAAGAAAGAATAAGATTTTGATGGCAGGGTTTTTGGTTACTTCGGCTCCCAAAATTCACCTGTTTCCAACATGTACAGTATGTTGTTCTGTAGTTACTTTGCATGAGATGCATCTGTACTTGTTTCTTTTAAATAGTGGATGACAGATTTTAAGACAACCATGAGATTATGTGCTATAAAGTTCCAATGACATTTAAAGCTACGTTAACAAAAACATTGTTATATACCACATCCCTGAGCCAGCTGAAGACTGATTGTGGCATGATAGTAAATTTTTTTGGGTATAGCTTCCAGTGCCAAAAATGAAAATTTCCATCTCTGCAATAGTGTTCAGCTGAGACAATAGGCTGATGATAGAACAGTGATCTAACTTGGTTTAAGCCAGCTTCCATGATTTTCCTATATGTGAAAACACCCTGTTTACAAGAGTCTTCAAAGAACAGAACAGTCTTCAGGAACAACAATGGAGCATAAATCATAGCGCTCACTTCTTTCCTTTGCCAAATCTGTTTTGAGTACTGCATTGCCATTCCTTTCTGGTTGTAAGTCAATCAATTAATTTAGCCCTGCATGACTGCCAGCTGGGGCCACTGAAACAAGAAGTATGTTACTCAGCTAATGAGGGTTTTATTTTATGAGTTTCTGCAGCTTGTTCCTTTCTTTGCCAGCTCTAATTGCCTTCGATTTTTCTTTAATGCTAATCACTGGCATAATTATTATATTTTCTTTCTAATTTACACTCCTTTGATCTCTTGTATGATCAGACTGCAACCCCAAGAGGACTTTACCGATTCATTTAAAATATCTGAAATTATGAGTAGCTTTAAACCAATATAATACTCAAATCACTGCATGCTATTTCTTTGTGTTTCCTGTGTTTTACAATTCAAAAAGATACCTTAAATATTTGTAAGACCACTTATAGTACTGTTTAAAGTGGTAAAGAGTAAGGGCTTGCTCTTTTCTGAATTTTAGATGTATTTCTTGTTTAAGCACAAGCATACATTTGTTTTCATTATACAATGCAAATTAGGGTACTCTGAGTTCACCCTTAGGGAAACCATTCACCATGGTTTGATGGAGAAAATATCATTTGAATAAAATAAAAACCAAGTATATAGGATAGGGGCTTGGTGTGCTGATGGGCTTGATCTTAAACAATGGATCTTTGCAGCCATTCCGGTACTGTCTTTGCAGAACTGCATGAAGAATTGATAGTGATCTGCTGGAAAAATAAAAATTCAAATGATGAGACAGGAACTTTGAACGGAATGAGGCAAAAGCTTTGATAGTGGCCCAGACACACATATATGGGAGGCGCTGTAGTCTAAACCACTGAGCCTCTTGGGTTTGCCGATCAGAAGGTCGGTGGTTTGAATCCCCGTGATGGTGGTGAGCGCCTGTTGTTCTGTCCCAGCTCCTGCCAACCTAGCAGTTTGAAAGCATGCCAGTGCAAGTAGATAAATCCGTACTGCTGTGGCGGGAAGGTAAATGGCATTTCCGTGTGCTCTGGTTTCCGTCATGGTGTTCCATTGCGCCAGAAGTGGTTTAGTCATGTTGGCCACATGACCCGGAAAGCTGTCTGTGGACAAACGCTGGCTCCCTTGGCCTGAAAGTGAGATGAGTGCCGCAACCCCAAAATCGCCTTTGACTGGACTTAACCGTCCAGGGGTCCTTTACCTTTTATATTTCTATATGTCAACACAATGAACACAGAAACAATAGATCAAGCCAAGGCCACAAATCTTGTGGTGATATCCACAGAACTGAGATATAATTCTGTGACCATGCTGGTAGTATGTATGTGGCCAACAAATAGGCTAGGAAGTGGAATTAATGAGGGGAAGGTAGCCAGAGTACATTTCTCTGGTGGCATGTTTCAGAACTAACTTCCGTCAGCAAGTAGCTGATTGACCCGAGGCTAGAAGCGAAGCCAGTCATGACATGCCTTCTGAAACCATTTGCTGAATATCTTGGGAAACGCTACAATCTTTCTATAGCATTTTTTGTCTCACATAATATTGCAGAGTCGCTCATTCTGTGTTTGTACCCAGTATTTCAGAGGATCCTAAGTAGATACAAGCTGGTCCATTCAAGGCTTTATGCTGCAACAGAAATACAAGGGCCAATTGGTGAAGACTAGTTATGTATGCTTTATCTGTATGGTGGCCTGAGACAGTACTACACTCACCAATAGGTTGAACCTCTTAGATCAGCCTTCCCTAATCTGATGTCTCCCAGCAGTTTTGGACCATATATCTCATCAACCTCACATGGCCAATAGTCAACACTGGGGAAGGCTGCCTTACAGCATGAAGTATCAGCACATGCTATGCTTAAGGTTCTGAGTACATCTGTCTCTCAGTAGACATATAGGTGACACAGTTGGATCAGGAGAAAAGTCAAGACCAAGCAGCAGTGACTAGGTAAGCTTCAGGTACACAGGCTAGGCAAGCTTCAGTGAGTAACAGAGTGAGTCAAAGAGATAAGGAAGGCTTAGCAAGTCAGCTCAGGACATAGTATGCAAACCCTTGACAAGCTTTTAGTTAGCCTTGTCCCTCTTTCCAGGAAGAATATCATAACAGCAATTTTTGAGCATCCCTTGAAGTGAAAAATAATATCGTTACTTGCTTCCCACTTGTCCAAGCAATCAGGAGTCTAGAAGTTACGCTAAATGGTTTAGTTTTCTTTGGATGAAATAGCAGTTGAGATATATGTTATCTTTCAAATATTTATTTTATTAGAAACATATAAGCAAGCACAAGCAGACTCCAGTAAGCAGGCAGCAGAGCCACTGTTCCTACCTCAGATTCCCAAAGAAAGCTTCTGCACATCAAGGCATATTATCTTCAGCCAAACCATATCTTTCCAACTCTCCTTCCCTCCACTAGATAAAGGGTGCCACATTGTAGTACCAGACCCAGTGATGCCTCCCCACACTTACTTTGGGGGCTGAGAGAGGAATGACTATGCCTTTATTTAGTCGTCATCATGTTCCTTCAAACCTTTCCTTCTATTTCACCAAGCCAATGTAAACATGCTATGGTCTAATGAGCTGAAGAATTCAGCCTCCTCCAACCTGGTGCATTGAATTGTTTTGGACTGCAACTCCCACCAGCTCCAGTCAGAATTGGCCATTAGTCCAAAACATTTGGAGGGCACCAGGTTGGGGGAGGCTGGAATAGTCTGTGAGACTTTGATTTTATATGTTGCATTGTTCATGGAATCAACCAACATTGGTTAACTTAACCCCATGTTAATTTCAATTATCAGGCTTTGTCAATTGTTCAAAACAAACAAACCCCAATATATGTCAATCTATGGGTAGAGGTACCTCAGAACATTGAGTCCCTGCCTAAGTCTTCAGACGAGTTCTCTTCTGTTTTCTGTTATTGAGCAATTGTTGGTTTTTGGCCAGCCTTTTCATAGAAGAAATCTACAGTGGGAGAGAGCAGTGTCTTGGCTCATCTGATATTCTCTCTGGGCTACCAACCAACACATCAGATGTTCCAAAGATAAGGTAGAATAATTATCCAGCAGTCTGGTTTGCTAGCAGGTTAAATGAGGCAAACAATCCCTTGTTCCTTCTGAAACCACTGAGATTAAAAGTGAATTAAGAGCAAACTCACTGAGACCAAATAAGCAGGGAGAATATTACTGTGGAGAAAAGAACAGAAGTAGAGGACCCACAAGCAACCTCTTTTTTTTGGGGGGGGGGGGCTCTTCTTGTTCCATTGTTTGTTTGGTCAACATGGCTGGTGATTATTAAAAGCAATTTGTTGTGATAAGTGATCAGGGCCTAAAACCCTAGAAAACCACTGCTAGTCAGTGTAGATGATACCATTCTTCTGTTCCTATGATTACACCAGCCTTTACTCTTGCTAATGAAAAGTATTGGCGAAAGAGTACTGCAAATACTTGCATGTAGATATTCTGCTATTTGTTTTCCTTGTTAGGCTGCTTGTTGGATTGGTGCTCCTCATGTATGCAAGCTTTTTGCAGCATCCACATGATATCATTGGTATCAAAATGTGAGCCCATATCTCCTTCCTTTATGTGAGTATTTCTGATAGATATAGTAAAGATGGCAATATTAATCAGCTAATAAAGTACCCATTTTATAAGATTACTTTTTTTAAAGTTAATTGATAAAATTTTCTGTGTAAATGCATTAAAATGCTCATACTTTGAGGAAGTGCTACCATATTCTCTACCATATTCAAAGTTTTATTGGGCAAGAAGGAGGGCGAGGAAGGCAAGAAGGGACAGTATTCCTCTGCAACTGATAGTTATACTTCCTCTGCACAGGAAACAGTCACATAGCCTTGATAACTAGTTGTTGGTAAACTTATGTTCTGCGAATTTGTCTAATCTCCTTCCAAAGTCATATAAACCAAAAGCCACCACCACATATTGTGGCAACAAATCCTTTATATTAATGGTGTGTTGCACAAAGAAGCGTTCTGTTTTGTGTTTCCTAGATCTATTGCCAATTGGATGATACCAAATTATACTGTTTTGGGAGAAGAAGAAAAACCTATCTCTGTCTGCTTTCTCCATATCATGCGTCATTTTATAAAATTTTGTTTCTTGCCTTCCCACTTTAAGTCCCTTCCCCTAAATTAAAAATCCCCCAATGTTTCATTTGTTGGTTGTTGGAAAGAGGCATGTGACCAGCTTCCCCAGAATTTACAAATATACCCTGGCTCACTTTGAATCACCTCACTAACTTCACAACAGAAAACTTCCACAAAGCAGTTTATCTTTAAATTGCTACAGGACCCTTATGCTGAAATCCCATGAAAACATACATGGAATGCTTCCTATTGAACTCCCATTGTGATTTCTGCATAGATATGTGCAGGATTGCTTGTGTTAGTTGTTTTTGCTACACAAGCTAAGCAAGGAGACAGCTTAATCATGAGCCCAGGTTCAGATAACATGGTAAGTCAAACTCTAGCTTAGCTCAGGGCAGCAGATGAGCGAAGAAGACAGGGGAGGGGCAATGTGGCTGTAAGCTCTCCTCTGGGACCATAGTTGATTTGTGTGGTTCCTGTAAGCCATAGTTTGGCTTAGTATGTTGTGCAACCCAGTTCACTGTAGGAATGCAAAAATAACACCTCACAATAACATGAATTCAGGATGAAGTCATGAAGGATTTCATTTTCTTTCATTGCCAGTGAAAACAAGAGCCACAAAATTGCTTTCCCTGACCTACACTGTTTCACAGGGAACATAGCACTCATTTGCCAATACTTTTCCAAAATAAAGCAATTATGGTTAGCTAATCACATTGGTTGAGGCCCCTCAATATCCCCATTCCTTGTTCATTTTGGTCCAACACTTCCCCTCTTTAATTTTCCTCTGCCACTTCTTTTCCAACATGTAAAAAGCAACACCACGAGCCTGCTGCAGCTGGTTATAATAATAAAAATTAATTTTAAAAACCATACCGTAATAGTAAAAAGAACCATCTAATGATTTGCTGGATAAAATGGTGGAGCTGAATGTCTTTCATGGGGAGGCCAAAGCATCAATATGGCAATGCCAAGTTATTGGCTAACAGTGGCTGTTTTTGGACTCGCATATAGCAACACCACCACCACAATTATTAAAAGTAAGATCTTTTACGTTAAACTTTTACCTCATTGTTGTGAAGGAATGTGCTTGTTGAGCATCTGGGGTGTTAAACTGGGTGCCAGAGCCCTGTAATCCCTGAACCCAGCAAGTGTCAGAATTTAATCAAGGCTTCTAATTATTGGAATAGCCAAGATAGCCGCCTAGTGAGGTGATAGCCTGGGTGATGTGCCATTAAGGGAGATGAAGGGGTTCAGAGTGAGACAAATGAGTGGAGCCCCCTCCCACAACAGATAAAGCCAGAGTTTAGAGTAGAGAAGGTTTTTGTTTTTGCAGTGATGTGAACTAGAATCAAAGCAGCAAGCAGGAGACAGAGCAATGTTTGATGGCTGTTTGAATCCAGGCAAACAAGAACTTTGGGGTGTTAATGATATGAACCCCACCATCGTAGGCCTGGACCCCTGAAATCTTGCACTGCCCAGAGACTGAGGTGGTTTTGCAACAGTATGAAGCTTTTCTTTGACAAGTTTAAGACAAAATAATGAAACAGTTGCATGTGTGAAGCTGCTAAAGCAATCCATTAAAATAAAACAGAATTATTGCCTACCAATTCTTAGGTTTAAAAGCTAGAACTATGAAAATTTATCTTAAAATCTCACAGGTTTGGTGTTCCTTCTCTCCCCCTGGGTATACTGCTTGCAGCTTGCATTCCTGTCTGCCAATATGTTCCATAGGAGGGATGGGAAATCTGTGGTTCTTCAATGTTGTTGGAGTACAACTTCCATCATCCCTGTGCATTGGCTGTGCTGACTGGGGCTCATGGGAGTTATAGCCCAACAATGTTTGGAAGGCCACAGGTTCTCCATCTCTGATCCACAGCATAACCACAGTGGAAAGCCCCCCCCCCCCCAGTGTAACAGACACCCATCATTCTGCACACCAATGGCAGCCTTTTGAGACAATCTTGTTAATCAGTTTCATAAGCTATAATTATAGTGTATTTCCTTGGGTTCATGATGGTCTTTTTATAGTTTCATTAGCATGCATTATTCTTGGTTATCATATTCTAGCTCCCAAATATCAAGATGAAAATAAGCAAGATAAAATCTATCATGAGCAGGTCATAGAAATGTGTTTATATATTTCTTGGAATTGTCATTATGACAGACTAGAGAAAGAAAATTAATGCACATGCTAATTAAAAAATCCCTACTTAATATTCAATTTCTGAGAAAACTGCATCCCTACACATATCTAAGGGAAGCTCTTTTTCTAAGAAAATAAACTGCAGGCTCCTTATGTTATCTTTGTATAATTTGGACATCCTTGGAGACATTAGTTTTATAGTTAGCATACATATACTTTTCTTATTAGGACAATGAAAAATATAGAAGAGCACAGCAACGGACATTCTATATATTTTTGCAATATCTGTATCACAGTATTTTTCACTCTTTAATGCCAAAAAGCACAGGCATACTGTTACAATCTTATTATGTAATTTGTTGCAAAAACAAGGTCTTTTCATTTGACTCCCCCTTTTAAAGTGTGCCTTTCAAAGCCACCCAAGGCAGTTTACAAAAAAGTATAAAATTATAGAACACAATTTCAAGAACATAGTACTTAGCCTAGCATGACCAGCATCTTGTGACCAGTCTCATAACAGTATCTTATGCTTCACTGTTTATTCAACGGAGAAAATCTGTTTTGAACAGTGACTCTTCAAGTACATGTCTTTTACATCCCAAGTCAAAAGAACAGGTGCGCAGCCTGGGAGTCATTTTGGATTCACAGCTGTCCATGGAGGTGCAGGTCAATTCTGTATCCAGGGCAGCTGTCTACCAACTCCGCCTGGTACGCAGGCTGAGACCCTACCTGCCTGCGGACTGTCTCGCCAGAGTGGTGCATGCTCTAGTTATCTCCCACTTAGACTACAGCAATGCGCTCTACATGGGGCTACCTTTGAAGGTGACTCGGAAATTACAACTAATCCAGAATGCGGCAGCTAGACTGGTGACTGGGGGCGGCCGCCGAGACCACATAACACTGGTCTTGAAAGACCTACATTGGCTCCCAGTACGTTTCCGAGCACAATTCAAAGTGCTGGTGTTGACCTTTAAAGCCCTAAACGGCCTCAGCCCAGTATACCTGAAGGAGCGTCTCCACCCCCATCATTCTGCCCGGATGCTGAGGTCCAGCGCCGAGGGCCTTCTGGCGGTTCCCTCATTGCGAGAAGCAAAGCTACAGGGAACCAGGCAGAGGGCCTTCTCGGTAGTGGCGCCCACCTTGTGGAACGCCCTCCCATCAGATGTCAAAGCGATAAATAACTACCTGACATTCAGAAGACATCTTAAGGCAGCCCTGTTCAGGGAAGTTTTTAATCTGTGATATTTTAGTGTATTTTTGGTTTCTATGGAAGCCGCCCAAAGTGGCTGGGGAAACCCAGCCAGATGGGCGGGGTACAAATAATAAATTATTATTATTATTAATAACAAAAGCTGAAGGTCTACAGAACCCAGAACTGCCGTGCAGTCTTGCTATATACATGTGGGGACGGTGAAATGTTAATGTAATATTTCAGGAATAGTACTTAAAAAAAATACCTCACAACAGTTCCAAAAGAAACCATGTTTTAATTATGTTAGATTCACTCTAATTCAATAGCCAGTGTGTTGAGGTATAAAGAGGCAAAGGTGTAGCTATGGAACAGGTGTCGCAGTAGCTCGGAAATTAAAAGGGCATAGACAGGCCTCATGAGGAGGTAGATTTGGCAGAAAAGTTATATAGCTCTTCCACTACCTTTTCCAAATCCTGGGAACAGACAAAGACAAGACTTTATGGGGGAAGTGGAACCTCATAATAGTTGGGCAAAGATCAGCTTTAGCTATTCATTGTTATTAACAGGAACTCATTTGCCAAGGCTTTGCTGCCCACCCAGATTTCAGGAACAACTGAAATCCACCCCCCACAACAAATCTGTACAGTGGTGCCTCGCAAGACGAAATTAATTCGTTCTGCGAGTTTTTTCGTCTTGCGAAGCACAGATATGCATTGACGGTTTCCTATAGGAATGCATTGACGGTTTTAAGAAAAAGGCGCAAGACGTTTTCATCTTGCGAAGCAAGCCCATAGGGAAATTCGTCTTGCGAAGCAACTCAAAAAACAAAAAACTCTTTCGTCTTGCGAGTTTTTCGTCTTGCGAGGCATTCGTCTTGCGAGGTACCACTGTATATTTTTTCCTTTTCTCCCCACATCGCTCACTCAGTAGCCTGGAATCTATGCATTTTCCAGGAAGGCTCCACATCTGAAATCAGCAGCTGCTGACTGACCATTAATTTAACAGTCATTTAAAGTTGATTTAGGTGCATTCTCAACTATGGTACTAGTCAGAAAACTTTGCAATATTTAATTCAGCTAGCAATAAGGGGTTGTGCTTGTCTAAGCGCAGATATAGCAGAGCGCATTAACATATAAATGTGCCGTGCTTTTTTCTAAAAAATTGTTTACGGATACTCTCATTTTGACTAAAGAAAATCATAAGTGGGGGAAAATAAATACAGTAAATGGACAAAAGTACAAAGATTCACAAAATGTTTAGGGGTATGCGTACCCCTGCATTCCCCCAGAAAAAAAAGCACTGCAAATGCACATTAGTCAGCCAAGAGAATGTCAGCCAAGCTGTGGCCTTTAAAAAAAAGGAAGTCACAATGTTCTTAGGCTACTTCCCAGGAATTGCTCGAACTGATCTCCTGTTCCACTGATGAAATTTTCTCTTTGACAGGATATTGCCTTGGCAACTTGGTACTGTACTAAGAGCAGTAGCCTTCGAAATTGACATAGTTCCCTGCTGTGTGTTATTGCTTATACAAGAAATTGTAGCAGCTGCTGAATCTGCTTTGCCTGTTCTGTTTATTTACTGTATCTGTGGCAGGGGAACTGCCTCCTTCTGTAAGGGTGGCCATTCACTGCTGGAATCACCTGGCTTTGAAAATGAGAAGTTAGATGATACAGGTATAGTAAACTGAACTGTGTGGAGGAATCTTACTTGCGAATTCAGCTTAACTACACACCTCCGACAGAGCAATTTCTGGAAATCTAACATACGAAACTTCTACCCTGTTAGTTATAGAAACGTGTCTCCCATTAATCTCTATTATCATGTTATATATTCAGATTTATTCTATCATTTATTTATAAAGATGGGCTCACAGGGTGCATGCTGCCTCTATCTAAATTTGAACCCTCTTTTTCACCTTGAGGCCCAGGTCAAACTGGATACCTAGGCCTAGAAATATCCAACATTAGTTATACTCAGAATATGCCCATTTATATCAATGGACATCCCACATAGCATTTGCAGCCATTTTAGAATGCTTATGGGTAATAAACTTAAAGCTGCCTTGTAAAATGAGAGGTTGGTTTGACTCCACAATGGAGTGTGCCTTGAAGTCTGCGAACAGCCTTGAAATGGTATACCATCCTGAGTGGTAGATAATGAACTTGGCAATAAGAATTCTCTTCATTTCCTGGTTTATGTTTTATATCTCCATTCTCATACTTTTTGTGAGATGAAGCTGCACATATATTTAAATGAAGCCTGCCTTATGAACAGATACAAACCAAACCATCCGTATTTGCTTGAATGGATTTTCAGTTGCCTCAATGGGTTTCTTTTCTTGCAGCTTTCAAAAGTGTTCTTTGCTTGAAGCCATTTTAATTGGAGAATTATATAATCCAAGATGGTGGTTTCATTGTGTAGAGTCTAATTATGCTGGTAAAAAGCCCATGAAAACATACTCAGATACTAAAAGATCTATTCTCTTTTTTTCCTTGAGATGCAAGGATGTGGGGAATAGCAATAAATCACTATGTGTTAACTAGACTATTTTATTGTCAACATCTCCATTAGACGTTCATGTCACCAGTAGGATTGGCAAATTAGGGACTGTGTAAACTGGAAAAAAGGATGCAATCTAAAGCCAATTTGGCATTAGTAGCACATAACACCTCATGCAGCATCAATTATTACACTCTTGGCTCTGAGTTTTTTTTTAAAAAAGGCATTCAGTCAGAGTTGTCAGTGCTTAGCAATTCCTGCTTGATATGCATTATTTCACAAAGAATAATGCTGGAACACAAAATGAACATGATGGACGATCAAAGAATTCATTACTTTTCTTTATGTTCATCTGTTACAAGATCGTCCAGCTCTATAATTGTGTAAATATAACAGGCTAAAATAATTGCCTGTTTTTGGTCTGCATGTCGGTGAATCCCTTCTTGACTTTAACTAGGTTCCCTACAGATGCTGAATCAGGATAGTTAATGCTAAGATGCTATGGGAAAGCTACAAGTCCTGAGGGTTGACCAGGCCCAACAGGGCATCCAGATAGCAATCTCAAGTTTGTGAAGGCTGCAATCCTATACTCGCTTACCTAGACTCAATAGGGCTTTCTTCTAAGTAGATATTGATAAGACTACACTGCACATTAGTAACCAAAGAGCATAAAGGTAAAGGTAAAGGGACCCCTGACTGTTAGGTCCAGTCATGGCAGACTCTGGGCTTGCGGCGCTCATCTCACTTTATTGGCCGAGGGAGCCGGTGTACAGCTCATGTGGCCAGCATGACTAAGCCGCTTCTGGCAAACCAGAACAGCGCACGGAAACGCCATTTACCTTCCCGCCAGAGCTTTATCTACTTGCACTTTGATGTGCTTTCAAACTGCTAGGTTGGCAGGAGCAGTGACCAAGCAAGGGAGCTCACCCCGTCACGGGGATTCAACCGCCGACCTTCTGATCGGCAAGTCCTAGGCTTTGTGGTTTTACCCACTGCGCCACCCGCATATGTGCACCCAAATCACATATAGATGATCCCACAAGGGTGATTTTGAAAGGGAGTCAGCCAAAGGAGAATGTAATTAGGGGCAACTTCAGTTGACTGGGCTTGGATTTACATTTGAATTGTACAAAATTTCTGCATAAGATGAATCACTATGCCTTACAACTTGCTTTTTATGGGCAGGCTCAAGGTGGATGGCATTTCCTCAGGCTCCCCACAGCTGTGTGTCCACACCCAGTTCCAGGAAAGGGAGTCCAAAGAATGGAAGAAACCCCCCTCCACTCACATCTCTTTCTTCACCCTCAGTCCTCTCCTCCTCCTGCTGCTAGCAAACATATGATGGTGCTTTCAGAGTACCCTCAAAGCCATTTGAAATTGCGTAGCTATAAATTTATCTATAGATGTTTAAGCTACTGTGTATGGAGAAAACTGGTTACTTCTGGCAGCTTTAAATGTGGATTGCAAACACCTAGTGTTGCCCTTTCGTAAGGCTGCTGGTGACATTGCAGCCAGGTAGTGATTAAAGAACTACACATGTGTGTGCATTTGATATAATTCTCCAAACCTCCTGCAGCCAATGTTCCAAAGGATTCTAAATCCTCACCACAGGCACCAGGAAATGATATCTACTTACAAAGACTCAGTTCAGGAAGTGTCTGAGTGTATATTATACTGAGTTCTGGCTTGAGTTGCATCCAGTCTTTGAAGAGTTTGTCACCTACCAAGGAGGATGAAGGTCAGTTGCTAGATGATGAAACTCTGTAATCAATGAGATTAAATTGATTTGTAATTTGAATATAAGAAAAAGCATACAGGGGCAACTGAATGGAATACAGGGAGCTTTTAAGTGTTTTAAAAAAGTGAATGGTTTTGGATATGAGAGTTGCCTATACTGAGACTTTAGGAAACGTGAAAGCTAATTATGAGTTAATTTTATGATGTCTCAAAATCACTTGCTCCCAGAAAGAGGTCAGGATATTGACTCTATCTGCTGTAGACAGACAGCCTGTGTTTTTCCTAGAGCAACCCTGTGTTTAGCAAAGGGAGTTGCAAAAAATGTGCAAGGTCTAAATGCATCCTTTGGTTAACATGTGGGGAATCCTCACGTCCATACTTTCAGGGGAAAACTGAAGCCCCCCCAGTTCATAAGGGAAGAATGAACTTTTAAGAAAAACAACTCTCTCTCCATTTCCCCCACAAAAGAATGAAAATTAGAATAGTTGTCTGAAACTTTACCAAAGCTTCTCACATGTCTGTTTATTTGAGATTCTCCAAACTTGTGTGGTTTTAGTTGAACAAAAAAGAACCCCATTTTTAAAAGTTTAATTTGGCAATGGAATACATAGGCTGTCCAAAGGGGCAGGGGAGAAAACTCTCAAGAAAAAAAGGCTTCTGGGAGGCTTGGAGTTTTATGCAAACTTTTGGGGTATGGGCTTTCCATTTCTGGTCATAATGTGCCTTTTTGTGCAATGAACGGACATTGCTGACTATACATGGGGCTATTATTATTCAGCTCAGAATAACCATACCTTTCAGAACCAGAACTCTGTGCATTATTAGCCTTTCCCAAATGTTCCAAATCAGGGATGGGGAACTTGTGGGAGCAGTTGGATTACAGCTCCCATCACATACATTGCAAGAGACCTGGAAAAACTGGGACATGCTGTTTCCCCACTTTTGTCAGAAACTTTGGAGACTGAACCCCAGACCTTCTGAATGCGAAATCTGTGCTCAGCCACTGAACTCTTCCTAGGTAAGAGTTTCCCTGCAGATCAGGGGGGTTGGTGAACCTGTCATTTATTTTGTTTATAGCTTCATCTTAAGACTAAGCTTTCTTGAGTCAACTGCAGTTCCATGTACTGCTGACTCTGTTACACGGTGCATCAGCATTCAGTTCTTGATACTGTCATTTGGCTTGTGTGTGCTGATCTGCATGCAGCTGGTCTTGCCTTGGAACAGGAGGTTATGCTAGATTGTCTTTTGGTTCGTTCCAACGCTATTAATTTTTCAGAGGAGGCTATCTTCTTCTTCTTCTTCTTCTTCTTCTTCTTCTTCTTCTTCTTCTTCTTCTTCTTCTTCTTCTCTTTCATTCAATTTATATATCACCCTATACCCACAGGTCTCAGGGTGGTTCACAGGATAAAATCACAATATAAAAACACAAAATACATAATCAAAATAAAAACAAGAACAACCCAATAACACCTCCCCCCGAATAATCAGAGAGGAAAAATGGAACTTAAACGCACAATATTTGTAATAAAACATATACAAATAAGAGCCCATCAGGTATCATCAAGGAGTAGATAAAAATATCAAGTTAGCTGTCTTTCAGATCAAAACATTCTAGCGTTTGGTCCCCCAACCCCATTTGTAAGCAGGGAGCAGGGGGAGGTGGCATTGAGGACTGCAAGAGAATTTGCAAAAACTGCCTTCTTCCGCCTCCACTGATTCTGAGAGCCTTGAATGAGATGAGGGCAGAATTAGGTTATTATTACAAACAACACTGTTGGGCACCTTTGATTGGGTGTCTTATATTAGGCCTCCACTACTTGATCAGTTCGAAAGCACGTCAAAGTACAAGTAGATAAATAGGTACCGCTCCGGCGGGAAGGTAAACGGTGTTTCTGTGTGCTGCTTTGGTTCGCCAGAAGCAGCTTAGTCATGCTGGCCACATGACCTGGAAGCTGTACGCCAGCTCCCTTGGCCAATAAAGTGAGATGAGTGCTGCAAGCCCAGAATCGGTCAAGACTGGACCTAATAGTCAGGGGTCCCTTTACCTTATTTGATCAATAAATACCCATATCCTGCAGCACAATATGTTGGGGATAATTTATCATGTAAAAACACTGTGCTTTTGTTTCACAGAAAAAAGAATGTAATGCATAGTGTTCTTTGTTTATTTGTAATGGCCTCAGTTCATTCTCCAGAGGTGTGAAAGACTAAACGGGTATAACAGATTAAGGAGGAATGCCATGATCAGTTCTTTAGCTCCATCTTCCTGGTAGTAGATTTGAAGTCAAAACTCTTGTATAAAGTTCTTGATTGGTTCTTTTTGCTAGCATGAATTCAGCATCTGTCTATAGTCACTTTCTGTTTTAGTAGATAAATGGCATAAGGTGACAGGGTGAAGAAGTCTCCCCCACATCACCTTGTTGGCTTTTGGCTGTAGACTGCAGCCTCCATGGCTTCAGCTTGTAAAAAGAAATGAACAAAACATTGGGGACAAACACTAAATGTCATTTGTCATCTGCCCTGAAGACAACTATGAGACAGCTGAAACACTTGCCATTGATTTGAAGGCTAGAGAAGAGCCTTCTTGGCACCGTCTCCAGAGCTCCACATACCCTATCTGCTTATGAATTGCTACAAGAGCTTAAAACATTTTTTTGAAAACTCACCATAATATATTTGAAAACAGTTTAAGTTCTGTTGAATGACTCCCACTATCAGCTGATTTTAAAAATGGTACTTGCTTTTTTATTTAGTGCCGTTTATTTGGATTTTTAAATTCTGTTTTGTTTCTTGTAAATATTTTGATGGCTGTGTTGGTTTTTTTATTGTTTATTTAAACCACTGTGAAATCTCTTTTTAAAATAAAATGAGTAAGATCAAGTGTAACATAGAATCACAGAGCTGGAAAGAACCTCATTCAGATGTCCTCTTGTGCAACTCTTTGTCATTGCAGGAAGTCCCATAATCCCTAATAGCTGGCTGTCCAGCCACACATCTGTAGGTTGGTCTGAAATGCCCCATGGCAGCCCATGCCATGTGCCCGATATTATTTCACATGCAAATATATGCTTAACAGGCCTGGGTAGGACTTTAAACTTCAGAAAGAGACTCGTTTGTTCACTTCACCAGTTTATTCCACTTAGCAAATCCCAATTTACAGATCTAAAACCACAGGCTTGGATGAGCCCCACAGATAACATACACACTAACACCCCAGTCCCACAATAGGCTTTTTCTTTGTTCTCCAGCCTTTTTCTATTAAATTGTATGGATTGGGTTTACAATTTTGTGAGCATCATACTTTCTGTTTCTTGTTTCCAAGAGTATCCATTTATTCTCTCATGCTGCCCCACCACAACCATGTTTCACATATTTCAGTGTGAAGTGTAAAGCTTTTACAAATTTGACTGTTTAAGTGTTGTTCAGCTCTCTTGTTTCTCTTTTGAGTGGTTTTTTTTAAAGGTTTCCTTGTCTAGCCTAACTGTTTAGGAGGCGGTGGGATTAGCCAATGAGATTTTTAAAAAATTCAGTAGCAATTTGGAACCGCTAGATGGCACCAGACAGGTGAAAATGAAAAGATACACGGCTTAAACCTCGAAAGACTCCTGTGTATGTGTCTTTAAGCTATTTGAGACTACAAATAAGCAAATTTAGAAGATTGCTATCTAGTCTCTAGAGTGACTATTTCTGATTAGCTTGACCTTTTCTCGTCACAATCCGAATCCTTCCAGGGCCAAGTGCAATACCTTCACATTATTTGCACAAGCAGAAAATCAAATGATTTCTCCCTTTACTCTGTACTTATATTATACCTTTTGTGGTATAAATAAAATTGTTGAATATATATGAATATAATAAAATTAACTGGTACAATATCCAGCTGTCTTGGCGATCTTGCCCTGAGCAGGGATATGGAAGACTTGGATTGTTCCGTGAATAGATCATAGGACTGTTCAATTTTATACTGTTTTTGAGCCTATAGTTCTAAAGATAGTGATCAAAAGCATTTCTCAGATCATGTTTAAAAAATTGTTTCATGTATTTGCCAAACAAAGATGCCATTTTATTACTGTTCATTGTATAGTGAAAAAAGAGCCATGCAGCATAAGATAATAAGAGTTCTTTTTTAAAGTCATCTGTTTTTAAATTCATCTTTGTTTATCTGCCTGCCTGCCTGACTATCCATTCCAATCCAAATCAGACACTTTGAGATTTTATGCGATATATTAGAAGACAGGTGTCTAGAAAATGAGGGGATAGAGAGATAGAAAATTTCGTGATAGAAGGGTAGGGTAGTAACCAGAGTTTTACAATGACATCATGTGAAAATATATATGTGTCAGTAAACAAGCATGCATTCCCATGATGTGCTCTGGAAATAAAACCAGAATTAGAAAGGCGTTTGTTTTTTTACCGGTGCTTTGTGTAGTAGACTAGCCTGTTTTCCATTAATTAGTCCTCTTTTGCCATTTCTGCCTCCTACTAGGGAATTCCATGTAAGCATGATGTTGTTGGCTAAACAAAGTTCTCTGGGAAACAAAGTAAACAGGGTGGAGTTCTGTTATTGAGAAAAAATGTAAACAGTATAGAAAGCAATCGCTGAAAGTAAAGGATGAGGAGAAGCTTTTCACCAAGCCCCACAAAATGGGTTCTGGCTTTGTGCAGTTTTCCATGTGCCATGGAACATTGAATCGAAGGAGATGAAATTCATGTTGAACTTAAAAGAAGGCAATAGGCAAACAGGTTGCCTTGAGGGCTAGCACAGGCAAAAGTGACCAAAGAAGTAGCTGATGATCTTAAACCAGCCTTCACCAAACTGGTGCTTTCCAGATGTGATGGACCACTTAAGCTTAAGAAATACAGTGGTACCTCTGGTTGTGAATGGGATCCGTTCCAGAAGCGCATTCGCAACCTGAAAAGAACGCAACCCGCGTCTGCGCATGTGCAGGTCGCGATTTGCCACTTCTGTGCATGTGCATGATGTCATTTAGCGCGTCTGCGCATGCGCGAGCAGCGAAACCTGGAAGTAACCCTTTCCGGTACTTCCGGGTCGCTGCGGGACCCAACCTGAAAATGCGCAACCTGAAGCAAACGTAACATGAGGTATGACTGTACATGGACCATTATTGCAGTGGCACACTGATGTTTCCTGATGCTTGCAAATGTGCAAGTATTTTAAATAGTCAGAACAACCCCCCCCCTCCCACTCTGCTGAAACAACAGGAGAATTATTTTTTTACCCAGGCTGTTATCCAAACAAAATGATCAATTGATCCCCCCCCTCCCTATGATTAAATCATATAATAAGGAACAGTGTTGCAGCCAAGTGGTCTACATTTGCATAGGCTAGGACTCTAAGGAAAGGGACTTTTATTGTAGAGAAGTGCCAAAATTAGTTTAAATGCTTTTTGGAAAAACATAAGGGAATGAAGATTTGAGTCATTCATCTATCAAACACATTCTAAATCTAATGGTGCATATTTATGTTTGAAGTGTTTGCTTCTTGCAACTAACATGAAAACTAGGGTATGGATCACCTTTCAAATAACTTGAATATCTATGCTGGACCAAGACAGTAGATAGTACCTCCAGTATCATTCCTATGATTTGCTGCTAAAAGCAAATGTGAGAATTCAAATGTACAGGAAAAGTCCAAGCTAAGCCTAGGACTGCATCACTTCAAAAGGCAGTTAGGAGGTGGCATGATTGAATGCTCACCCATGGAAAAATGCCGTTTACATGTGACCAAAACCCCTCTCCAGTCATTCTTCTCCATGCATTTGCTAACATATGAAGGGGGGAGTAGGGACATACCTACTGCTGCTGCCCCAAACGCCACATACCTGGCTGCCCTGACCCAGCATCCAGTACGATGTCTGTAAAGGGAAGTCTACACATAAGAACATGGCTGGATCAGGACAATGGTGCATGTAGTCCAGCATCCTGTTCTGACAGTGGCCAACCAAATGTCTATGGAAAGCCCCATAGCAAGACCTGAGTCCAACAATCAGTACCTGCATGGGCTTCCATGTGATCAGGAACCTTTGTTGGACAAGATTCCTGAACCTGTGGAGGCTGATGTGCATATACTATATACCAGGCACCCCCAACCTGGGGCCCTCCAGATGTTTTGGCCTACAACTCCCACAATCCCTAGCTAACAGGGCCAGTGGTCAGGGATGATGGGAATTGTAGTCCAAAACATCTGGAGGGCCGAAGGTTGGGGATGCTTGCTACAGTATATACCTTGCATGTAGGCTCTCATTTGCAGGCATCGTACTGAACATGTATGGGCAACACTGGCACAGTGGCAGTGTTGGAACAGAGCCAGCAAGTGCGGTTTCTTTCCCTCCCTCCCATGGAGGAGAGCTGTGCTATGTTCTTTTTCATGCACACGATTCATGGGCACTTTCTTTTAGAGGCTTAGGTTTAATGGAACTCAACGAGGTTTGCTTTCTCCATTGTTTAAAGGTAAAGGGACCCCTGACCATTAGGCCCAGTCGTGGCCGACTCTGGGGTTGCGGCACCCACCTCGCTTTATTGGCCAAGGGAGCCGGCGTACAGCTTCCGGGTCATGTGGCCAGCATGACTAAGCTGCTTCTGGTGAACCAGAACAGCGCATGGAAACGCCATTTACCTTCCTGCCAGAGTGGTACCTACTTATCTACTTGTACTTTGACTTGCTTTCAAACTGCTAGGTTGGCAGGAGCAGGGACGAGCAACAGGAGCTCACCCCGTTGCGGGGATTCGAACTGCTGACCTTCCGATCGGCAAGCCCTAGGCTCTGTGGATTAACACACAGCGCCACCCGCATCCCGTAGTCTCCATTGTTTAGGAGTCTAAATTTGTGCCTTGGTTTTTATTAGCTGGACATGGCAATGAGCCTGCCCTTCAATTTGTATTATGAACTTGTAGATGGACCTAATAATGATGTTTTTGGATCACACCTTACCTTACCGCTGTTGTCTTAACTACAGATCTTCACAAGGACATTCAGACAAGCTTAGGTGAAAGTCATTGAAAGCCCGAACAAGAAAATAGTACATGAAGAACTGGAAGTTTCCTAGATGCTTCAGTCTGATCTGTTGTTGTAAGTGCACTTTGTACTTTCTGTGTACAAAAAAAACATAGTTGCATACATGAATTGAGTTTGGTTGTTGCTACTTAAATATAGCAAGGCAGTTTTCAGGACCTTGAAAAAGCTCACAACTTGAATCATTTGGTGCCGATTGAGGAGATAAGACACATGTAGGCATGCCAAATGGCCTGAAAGGTTTTAGGGCTTGTGGTTTATGGGAAATGGAATTTGGAGAGAGCTTTTCTCCTCCATCTCTGCTTCTTATGGCCTGAGACGTTCAAGGCGACTATGTGTGAAATAGCTCTGTTTTCCATGGCTGGCTTGGAGGCTATTTTTAGAAATGGCTAGACTTATTTAGTTACTTATTTTCATTTAGTCAATGTGCCTATCCCATGCTCTTGGGCTTTTGTACAAAAATAACAAATTGATGGCTTCTGCCCATAATGCTGGGCACACATACTATTTTAATTTGAACTCCTTGTAAAAGCTGAACACAGTATATAATCAAGTCAAGATAGGTCCCTATCCTCAACACTTGACTTGGAAGGAAGGGTGGAAGCCTCCCCCCCCTTGTTCTTTTGAAAGCATAATCCCATCCATTTGGATGTAAGATTGTGTCTGTTTTCTTCTTTTTTATACAAGCTTTACTTAAAAGTGACTTTCTCCATTCCATTGATTGCAGAGCCCCAACATAGATATATTACATCAACTAGTATCAGAGATGAATTTGGACACATTATAGGCTGGTATCCTAATCACACTCTTGATAGAAGAGCCTTTGTGGAAATGGAGAGTTTGGGACCATGGCCATGCAATAAATGACTGGTTATGGGATAGCTCTGTAACATTATTATACTGCATGTAGCACATTTAATGTACAAAGTGATGTATAGCCTTTACATCATTTATCCCCACAACACTCATATAGGTGACTCCTATTTACATTTTATAGAAAGTGAACGGAGGCCAAGAGAACAACTTGCTTGAGGCAAGTTTGGATTTGATTCTAAGTCTCCCAGGTTCTAACCCAACACATTGAATCATGCTAGTCTTAAAAAAAACCTGCCTCATTGATATCCTAGTCTGTGAAAATAACATTTATGCTGACCGGGTCTTTTTGAACATTCAGTAATTTTGACCTTTGACAGAGAAGTAGTAAATAAGTAAAAATACCAAGTTGTCCGGCATATAAGGTATATAAGGATAAGTTGAAAGCAACAGTAAAGCAGCATTGTATTAAAGTTACAGAGCAGGAATAAGGATGACAGCAGCTTGAACGGAGACTTGTGGAACTAAGCCAGGACAGTATATGACTTGTGACCTACCAAGCTGAATGTAGCCCACCAACCACGTAGTGCAGCTTGCCAGTGTTTGACAGCCCCTTCCAAGTTTGGAAGTCCCAGTTGGGCAGCAAAAATGGGTCTGCTGAGCCCTTTGCAGGCTGTGCCACATGACTAGTGGTGAGTCACAAGTCGTTCAGGACATTAGTGAGACATTTTATTTATTCATTTCTATACTGTTGGCTCATATAAAAAAAATACGCCGGTGTGGTGTACAAAATCCCAATAAAAATCAAAGCAGCTCAATGAACAAAATCAAAGTGAAATAGATTAAAGAAACAGAAGTAAAAAAAAAAGTGTATCGGTGACAGGGGCTGCAATGATTCCAATGACACATTGACGTAATTTATATTAGGCCTCTCTAGGTTTATACTAAGCCAACTTTGATGTGCTTGCATATAAAAAGTGAGGATGTGTATCTTTGTATGGATATTTTCTGGTTGCTCCTTCAGGATGGGAAGTCAGCAAACAGACTATCTGTTTACCCCCATAACAACAGGACAGTAGGGATGGCAGACTTATGCAGGTATGGTTATTCTGCTTCTTGCTGGGCCTTACCTTCCATAACCAGGAAAATTCAATTAGAGGGCTAAAATAATAATAAAAAAGAAACCACCACCAAGTGGTATATAAATTTTGTTAAATGAATAAATGAATAAGTAGAATAAAATTAGAAGCAATTTGACCCATTTTCTTATGGTAAAGAAGAAAGGTCAGATTCTGGCTATCGGTCAGCTTGCCTATCCTGTCAGCATCACCATCATCAACATTTATTATTTATACCCCTCCCATCTGGGTGGGTTTCCCCAGCCACTCTGGGCTGCTTCCAACGAAAGATTAAAAATACCTTGCAACATCAGTCATTAAAAACTTCCCTAAATAGTGCTGCCTTCAGATGTCTTCTAAACGTCAGATAGTTGTTTATTTCTTTGACATCTGATGGGAGGGCATTCCACAGGCTGGGCACCACTACCGAGAAGGCCCTCTGCCTGAATCCCTGTAGCTTCACTTCTCGCAGTGAGGGAACCACCAGAAGGCCCTTGGAGTTGGACCTCAGGCTGAACGATGGGGGTGGAGACACTCTTTCAGGTATACTGGGCCAAGGCCATTTAGGGCTTTAAAGGTTAGCATCAACACTTTGAATTGTGCTCTAGAGAAAGAGGAATGCTTATACAGTGGTACCTCGCAAGACGAATGCCTCGCAAGACGAAAAACTCGCAACACGAAAGAGTTTTTTGTTTTTTGAGTTGCTTTGCAAGACGAATTTCCCTATGGGCTCGCTTCGCAACACGAAAACGTCTTGCATCTTTTTCTTAAAACCGTCAATGCATTCCTATGGGAAATAATGCATTTCCTATGGGAAACCGTGCTTCGCAAGATGAAAAGTTCACAAGACGAAAAAACTCGCAGAACGAATTAATTTTGTCTTGCGAGGCACCACTGTACTTTTCAACGAGGCCAAGATATTTATTGACAACCCCCTAATTTCCAATGGCAATGGATGCTAGGCTGGTTAATCTTTTAATCATTTAAGAGACAGAATGACTGCCTGTCATGCAAACAGACATATTGCGTCATGTAGAATTTGAAGGGTTTTGCCTGGCTGCGGCAGGGTGAAATGTTCTTGATGGGGCTCTTACACAAATACACAGTTAATTTTTAAGCCCATTTTATCTTGAAAACTCATACCTGGCCACCAAAGCTCAGCTTAATAAAATCAATATGCAGAACAATAGTCAAGTCTCATCTCTGATAGGACCTGGAGCAAAATGCTTATTATCTCATTAGTCTTTATTTAGAGAGCCAATGTGGTGTAGTAGTTAACATGTTGGACCTAGGAGAGCAAGGTTCTATTTTAGGGTTGCCATACGTCTGAAATTTCCCAGACATAGCTGGTATTCGGCCCTTGTTAGCAGCATCTGGGCAGAAATCACTGAAATGTCCAGGAAAATCCGGATGTATGGCAGCCCATGTTGGAAGTGTAGATTTTGGTGAATTTCATGTAGCTCAAAAACTCTTTTTTTTGGGGGGGGGGGTGGCGATTCTGCAAAAAAAGTTCAACAACTTGTCTGTTTGGATTTTCACTTTTTGAAATATGGCAACCCTATTCTACTTCCACTAGGCCATGAAGCTGACTGGTAGCCCTTGGGCAAGTCACCAGCTCTCAGCCTAATCCATCTCTCAGGGTTGTTGTGAGGATAAAATGGGGGAGGGGATTCTCTTCAGATCGTATAAAATGGGGGAGGGGAGAAAAATATTTGCCATCTTGAGCTCTCTGGAGGAAATGTGAGAAATAAATGTAATAATATCCTTCCTCAGACGACCCTAAATAAGATTAGCTCAGCAGTTATAATGGTTACATAGCAGGTTTATGTTTTTGTTTAAATCTTGTTTATTCATTTAAAAATTTCAACCATGCCTAGAAGGGCCCCCAATGCAACTTCAAAATAAAAACACAGGAATGCTAGAAAAATAACAGCAATGCATTGGGTAAAACAGACTGAAACCAAGAGCATAAAATTGCCTTGATTAGCATATACAGCAAACAGGATATATAAATGTCAAATGGATCCATTATTTATAATTTTGGAGTGCTTTCTGGCATATGCAAAGGCTTTAATTAAATAAACTTCTCTGCCTCGGATTAAGTGGAAAACTGACCATCTTGCTGAGTAGTTTCATATGGAGCCCTGCAACACACTTGCATTTGTGGGAAATGTGAGAATGTTTGCTTGTTGGCCTGTTCTGTGATCCTGATCTTGAAATATGCAGAACTCCTCTTCACTCATATAGCCACACCATCCCCCACCCTCAGGATGACATGGGATTTAGGTATAGCAGACACATATTCCCAGCATTTCCTTGGCAACTGTAGTCTTCAGCTCCACAGCCCCTTGCCCAGCAGACGGTCCAAGCAGATGGTAATACCTTCTTCTGCCGGCATTATAAGGAATCGCCAAGAATTCTTACTAGCTCATTAATTATGTTTCTCAAGCCATGTTTTGGCATCTCAAGTACAGCTAATTACATGCAGATTCTAATCTTATTCTATTTTCCCCCTTGTAATTAATTATTTCTTCATTATCTACAAGCAGCTTTCTTCACTTCCCCAACAGATGTCTTTTTAGAAAACAGATGTTGTCGCTTTCCTGAAAGGCGTCGCATCAGACTCACAGAATGGAGAAGGCCTCACAGTTAGATTTGAGCATTGGAAATAAATAAGTAAACCGAAAATCCAATGTCCCTAATGCTCCTTTGCATTAAGCAAATGTCCCAGTATTACAGATGAGACCATTTTCGTCATCTTTGCCAGTCAAATGATGCAGGGCAGCAATACATGAGAATTGTACAAGGGATGTGAATAAAAGCTGTTGAGTGTGTGTCACACACTGATCCGCTGATAAGCTTGTCTCCACTACCATTGTGTGTACACTCCTGGAAGTCGGCGTCCCCCCTGAAAACTGAGATATGAAACTTGGAGTTCTCCTCCATCCCTATTCCTTTTAATTCAATTCACATTTAAAGGTGAATCTCCCAGATCTACACTTTGAGAAACAATGGCAACACAGCCTTTTTCAAAATTCACACTTTTCCAAATTTTGCAATGCAGTTTTTCTAGCCAAGTAACATGCAGAAAGATCCATTTGTTAGTGAAAACAGCAGGCAGTAATGTCTTATCTTGGGGAAAATATTATTTTCAGAAAAGTGTATATTGGGCAAAATTGTATACAAAAATGTGAATTTTAGGTGAAAGTCACACTAAAATGCTGGATTTTTGTGAGGGCTTTTTAAAAATTGCAAACTGGTGTGGAAATGTGGGGAACTGAATTTAAGGTAGAAAACTGAGAGAAACTGAAAATGACAGATTTGCCCATCCCTAGTTACAACCAGGTAGCATTTCTGAATACTTTTCAAATACCGCCCCAAATAGAGTGTGCTATAAATGTTGTGTCTCGATGTAACCAAGGCATGTGTAAGAGAGGTGATATTTTCCTTCTTCAGGAAATGCTACACCTGGTGCAAAGATGTTGCTGGCCACAGTAAACAATGCAGTTCTCCATCTAAGCAATGTGTTAAATAATGTATCTATTTGGGTAAAGTGTGAACAAAAATGAAGATATTAGTGAAAAGAAAATACAGCAGTGCAGTGTATTAGGCAAAATGACATATATTTGGGAAAAGCTTGTTAAAATGCTGTAGACTTTTCATGAGGATTTGTTTTTTAAATGCACAACCTGATATGGGAACATGGAGAACTGAATGTAAGATTAGAAAAATGAGAAACTGAGAGAAACTGAAATTGACAGATTTGTAATAACATAAGAATTGCCCTATTGGATAAAGCCAGTGGCTCATTTAGTCCAGTATCCTGCTCTCACAGTGACCATTCAGGTGCCCACGGGAGGCTTGCAAACAGGGACTTTGGAAGGGGGGTGGGCAGCGGTTCGCCCTGGTTGTCATCCCTGAGGGGGTGACAAAATGGCACACCACAGGGGGAGGCACTTACTGTGGGGCCTGGCGTGCAGCATGCCCGAGCCACTCTTCTCTCCTGGGAGTGACATGGTGGCTCGGGGCCACACGCTGCCCGAAACGGCAGTGTGGGGCTTGCGTCCATGGGCAGCTCACCTCGCCCCTGCTGCTCTGGGTGCTGGAGCAGCCAGCTATGCCCCTCTTGCAAGAAAGACCTGAGCATAAGAGTACAGTGGTACCTCTGGTTACGTACTTAATTCGTTCTGGAGGTCAGTTCTTAACCTGAAACTGTTCTTAACCTGAAGCACCACTTTAGCTAATGGGGCCTCCCGCTGCTGCTGTGCCACCTGAAGCAAAGTTCTTATCCTGAAGCAAAGTTCTTAACCCGAGGTACTATTTTTGGGTTAGCGGAGTCTGTAACCTGAAGCGTATGTAACCCGAGGTACCACTGTACTCTTCATTCCCACAGTTTCCAGCAGCTGTTACTCAGAAGCATATTTCCTCCAACCTGGGACTTAGAGCATAGGTTTCATGGAGAATAGCAATTGACTGCTTAGTCTTATGAAGCCATTACTTTAAGTGACAGTGAGAGCTCCCTTATCTCCATGGCAGAACACATACTTCACTTAGATGAAGAAATGGGTTCAGTTCCTGGAATCTCTCCTTAAATTGTTTTGGGTAGTAGGGATAGGGAGAATCTCTATCTCAGATGTTGGGCCCTTGGTGTCCCTGTAAAACATCATGTTGGGCTTGATAGTTTTCCAGAAAGGCAGTTCCATAGGTTCATATGTAGCACCTATAGCAGGGTTGGGAAACTGTGGCCCTCCAGATATATTGCTGGTCTACAGCTCTGATTATCCCTGACCACTGATGGTGCTGGCTGAGGCTGATGGCATAGGGAGTCCAGCAACATCTGGAGGGCCAGAGGTTCCCTTTTGTATAGGTTTTGCTGTCCTTTTAGGCTGCCTTGTGCATTCTGGGTAGCCGTGCACTGAAGAAAACATTTCAAAGCAGGTTAATTTCTTACAGCAAGAACTTGAAAACCTCTTGCCTGTAAATAAATTTAGATCTCATTATTTAAAGACTGACGGATTACCTTCAGGAGCCAAATGAAAACAAAGATTAGACTTTAGTAGATATAAGCATTTAATCTGATTCAATTAGGATTTATTAATCCTTCGTTTAAATCTTATTATTGTAGTTATTAGTGATAGACATAATTACATTTAATCGAGTTAATCGTTGTGTAAGCCTTTTTAACTGATTAGCGGGCCCAGAAAGATACGATGGCAGTTTAAGCTGATTAAGGAACAAAGTACTGTCTCTATCTGTACATATCCACATATTTGGGTGATAGCTTTTCTGAATTAAATCCGTTTCTTGCTTGCTTTTCCATTGAACTGTAACGTTGGAACAAACTAGGCTAAATTGTGTATTTTATGGGGCTGTGCCTTAGCAATACTGTGAACACACAAGGCCTCAGTTTAAATCATTGGCATATCTTGATATACTGGTAACTAGACAGGTCTTCTGTTTGAAACCCCAAAGAGCCATTGCCTGGATCAGGTCAAAGCTTCACTGAGTCCAGCATCCTGTTTTCACACTTGTGATTCCCAGCAACAGCTATTCAGAGGCATGCAGCTTCTGACAAAGTAGAGCATGGTTATCTCAGCTAGATATTCCAGCTTGGTATGTCAGTTACCTGTGTTCTTGTGTTATTTGCAAGGCTTCACCCAAGCTCAGAAACAGTTTGTTTTTGGAGGGTTGGTTCATTGCACAGAGACAATAATCCAGAGGCAGAGACTGGTGATGTCACAGATGCTCCAACACTGAGTTCTGGAGCAAGCAGACATGAAGTGGGCATAGTGTGGGGCAAAGCCCATCTGTCCAGCATCTTCTACAAAAGGCAAGTTGCTCAGACTGACAATCTGCCTCATATGTTGGTATGTTATAGCACCCAGCGGGTTCTGATTGGCTTGTGAGATCAGCTGACAGTATGCCGGCCGGTACTGAAGCCTGTAGGTTGTCATTACCCCACAGACCTTACACAAATGAAAGGACCGCTGGTGGTGTAGCCGGCAAGGCTTTGGAGAATGGTGGCTGGAAATTGTGGTTTGAGAACCACCCTAATGCCTTATGCTATTGAAGATCACCTGTTATGTATTTTCTCTGCTTATTATCAGAAAAAACTGGGCTTGGGCTTGAATACAACCAGCCATTAACAACAACAATAACAGAATAGGAATAATCTGCTTTATTATAAACGGGCAGTTAATGCCTTGCAAATACAACATGTGTCTTGGCTTTTATATAGATTTGATTTTTTTTCTGAACTCTTGCCCTCAGTAATAGCTTTCATACGTGAGTGAAACTGAAATGCACTGTTTACCATCCATCACATATTAGATCGAAAGGATGTGGTGTAGGGAGTAGGGCAGCAGGTGGCAAAGGACCACAAGCACTGACACCTGCTCAGAATTGGGTCCACTGTTTTTCACCTGGCAGCAGGCAACTACCTTAAACTGAGGCATTGTGGGAAATCTAAAATGGTGCAGCGGCTGTTCACAGCCAGTAAGTCCACTGGAGACAGCCACATAGACGGCAGTTTGCTGGAGGCTTCTATCGACCTTGAAGCCAGCCCTACAGTGGGTGTAAACATTGTCTTTTCTAGCAGGAATGGGAAACCTTTTTCATATGGGGGCCACATTTCCATCTGGGCAATCTTCTTGGGGTCACATACCAGTGGTGGGCAGGGCCAGAGGCAATAGTGGACAGTGCAAGAAATGCACATTTTGTTCCTCACCCCACAGGGCGATTTTGGGGCATCCAAGGAGCAAAATCACTGTTGGTTTTTATGTCATCTAACCCAGCAGTAGCCTTTAAGAAATATGGATTATTCTGCACATATCTACACATGCATTCTTCAATAGAACATTATACCCAAAGAATGTCTCTCATTGCCCATCTCATAGTTTCAGCAAGCAGCAGCCAGTGATGGCACCCGGTCTCTCAGGGCAGCCTCCTCTATCCAGCACCAAGATGATTCCTACTTCCTCCTCATTCTTCCCAGAACATCTTTAGATTTCAAAAGGGAAAAAATTCCCTGTGACATCATGCCTCCCCAGCACCTTGGCAACCTCTCAACCCCCCAGTCTCTGTCGACTCCTTGGAAGGGGGAAGAGGATAGGGGGATAGCCTTTTGCATTGCCAATTGCTTTTAATGGCTCCTCATTGTTCCTTTATGGCTCTGCACTTAGCTAGCATCGCCAGGCTGGTTTGCATAAGCTAACCCAGGAATTTTCTGTCTGGCACAGTTTTGCAGCTTGTATTTCCCTTTTCCCAATTATAATCTAAATGCTACTGTTTATCAATTTCTACCATTTGCTAACGGACACTAGTACAATAGATCTATGACAGTAGATTAGGTTGGGATGCAGTGACTGGTATAAGGTAATACAGTGATCTTCATGGCTGAATGGGGATTTGAACCCTCGACTCCAAGGTCCTAATCCAAAACTCTGCATAGCAACACAGGGAGCTGCCTTACGGTGAGCCAGATCAATGGTGCCAGCTGAGCACTAACTGGCAATGACTCTCCAGGAGTTTAGGCAAGATTCTCTCCTAGTCCTATCTGGAGATGCAGGGGATTGAACCTGGAATTGCTGAACTACGCCCCTTCCACAGCACCAAATACAGTGCAGTCTGCTTAGTATAGGGCAGAGAGATGTAATGGCATAAAATTGGAAAGCTGGTGATGCTTGACTGTGTTCTATGAAACATTTATGGCTGTGGACGAAGCTGAAACCAAATGCCACTGAAATGACTGGAACTAGTCCTCTGACTAAAGTGCTTTACTGGACGAGAGCTGACAGTTGGAAGGTTCCAGTGAGAATCTGGAGCTATAGCTCTAAGGTTCATGGTGGAGCATTTGTTGTTTTTTTGGACAAGAACAAAGCCAGGTTACACCATGTGTTCTCCAAATAAAGCATGAGAGTGAACACTGCAGTTGAACAGAGAGGGTTCCTACGAAGGAATGTACAAATACAGATGTTTGGCTCTACAGAAACTTGATTTGGCCTTGTATTGAAATATGGTGTTAATCAAGAGTGTCTTATAAATTGAGATGAGTGTTGCAGCTGCCTTGTGGCTCTGCCAAATGGTGGCCAGACATTAAAGAGGTCTTAACCAATTAGCAGAGTCCCCTGTCTGATGGGTGTGGCTGGACTTTGGCCCTCAACAGCCTTAGCCAAGATTCAAGAGGAAACCCTTGTGGTTCAAAGGCATAATTCCTATCAAGGGAGCCAGGAAAGATTCTCCCTTTGGCTGAACCTGTAGGAAATGTGCTAAGCTTGTCTCAGCTGCAAACTGTTTCCTGCATATCTGTGGCATTTGTTAGTGTTCTCCATAAGGATCAGTGCAGAAATTTGCACGTAAATGTGTGCAGTGTATGGAAATGTACTTAGCGGAACCTTCTTCTGGAGGGATGCGTGTTTGTTTCTAGTAAACTACTGTTGCTAAAGTGTTTAAGAGATACTCTCCCCATATTCCCAGTTCAAAAGACAGAGGATGCATCAGACAGCAAAGTTCCCCCCTGGGAATGTTGGTTTTTGTAGTCATCTGCTAATGGGAGGTAGGGGAAAAAACCCTCTAGGTTATGTGATGTACACAGGGAATTCCAATACATGCAAGAGAGCTTCCTCACTGTTTTCATAGACTAAAGAACTGTTTGTATTATGCTGACATTTATCCAGCTCTGGTCAGTAGAGAAGCCCAAACACATAGGAATCCGTGAGCCACTGCATGCCGTATTAGGTTCTTTCCTAACAGTATGTCATTGTTGTTGTTGTTGTTTAGTCGTTTAGTCGTGTCCAACTCTTTGTGACCCCATGAACCAGAGCATGCCAGGCACCCCTGTCTTTCACTGCCATTCCTTATCAAACCTTTGTAGATGAGGGATGAGATAAAATGATTGTTGAGTTGGGTTTTAAGCTATATTTTTTAATTTAGCACCATTGCTTAGACAGAATGGCTCTGAGCTGTATCACCATAATTTATATGGTAATGGCTTAAGGAACTTGGTGGTGGTGATGAAGCTTTGGCAATGAATGGTTGAGCTGTCTTGATGTCATAGAGTTGTCTCTGGCTGCCACTGGCTAAACTGCTCAAACCTTGCAGGCTAGGCTCCGGAAAGGAATTGGGAGATGTTCAAGCAGTTTTAGCAGGGATGGGGAACTCAAAGTCTGGGGACTCAAAGTCATCTCACATATTGTGGTCATTAATATTGCACATTTGGAAGCAATAGGATTGATAAAAATGAATATTCTTGAAATAAAAATTGTCCAGTCCAAAAATAGGGTTCAAAAGCTTTACTAACAGAACTTGCTCCAAAACAAACATAAAACCTTGCTAGAATATGTCCTTGAACTCTGATAATACTTCTTGGTTCATATAGCATATGTTTGGAAACTATTCTCCTATGCAAGGGTAAAAGTCACTTTCATTGCTGTGCTCACTTTTGCCTTTCACTTTGTCTGGCACTGGTGCATGGGCCTTGAAAAGAATGTGGCCCTCAGATTGAAAATTTTTCCCAATTCTTGCTTAAACATTTGTATTCACACAAGCTTTTCCTGTAGTGTGACCCAGCCACAGTGTCTGTACTATTGAAGATGCTTTGCTATTCTTCTGGTGTGTTTTGTATGTGCTTTCAAGGCTTAAAATGTACACTGGTATTTTATTTGTTGAGCAGAATATAAATTCCAGTAAAAAAAAACCAACAGAGAAATGGAGAAGGCCAGAGGGGAGAGCATGAAAAGAATGAGGAGAGATGTGAATTTAGCACAGGCACAGGCAAGGAAGACTGGAGTTGACATATTGGTTTGAATATTATGATACAGTCACCTAGTCTAACACAATGTCATGTACCGATTGGGATAACATTTATTTCCTGAGAGCTGCAAAGTCATGGAAGTGAGTATGCTTAGGATCTTAATTTGTGCCAGAGATCACAGTCCTGCCTAGGGTCCCTTTTCCACAGAGGTGCTGATTCTAATGTTGGAATCCGTAATATATAAATGAACACATCACTACGCTAAGTTCCTCTGAGTACTGTACACACAAAGGGTTGGATCCAACTATGCCTTGCCTGAGCATTTATGTACTGTATACAGAAGGTGCCCTCTCATAGCAGGTCTCTCCACCCGCTGCACATTATTCTGGGAGCTTCTCCTGTCCCTCAGTAGCAGATCTCCAGAAGGCAAAGGGGTCCTGTGGGAAAAATGGAACATGAAGGCCCTTTGCTGCTTATGCTCCTCAAGATCTAAGCCGAAGCACACCATCCCAACTACCAAATAGCCATTTGTATGTAATCATACACTAGGAATTGAGCTATAACAGTCAAGCACCAGGCTGCTTTCTTTAGAAACTGAGCACTGCATATGCTCCATTTTTTGAAGTACTTATTTACTGATGCTGCAAATCTTTCCAAAGGGCTGTAAATCTATGTTGGCAGATGTTTTGACAGAGAACAATTTGAAGAAAAACGTTCCAATAGTAGATCCCAAGTCAGATTTTACTAATGAGATAGAGCTGTTTTATCTTTTATAACAACTTTATATTTTGGGTTGTTGTTGTTTTAAACCTATTTAAAGATTCTGAGGATTTGCAAAAGTTTATACATTGCCCAAAGATGTCCCCCCCTTTAAACCAACAACTCCAACCTCTTGCTTACCTCCTTCCTGTTCAACTTCTGCTTGTCATATGCATTAAAAATTGAATATGGTACATGCATTACTGGATGATTCTCCACAACATATGCTTTGCTAATTATACTAATTTGGCTTAGGAAGTCATTAATACTTTATTAGTGAGAACATTCTGGTTGACCCAGTTGTTTTTTGAAAAAGTAGCTTGAACAGAATAGTCCGCTACAGACAATCCTCTTGTGGAAATTAGTGCACAATCCTATTATATATGTTTAACTTTTACTACTCTTTAAAAATAAATAAATAACTGGGCCTGTATTTCATTCAAAAGCATTTCCACTATAAGGGGATAATGAGGAAAGATGAGCTTTGTCTGGTAGACATGGACTATTGTAATGAGCACTTCATATGATTTGCAGTATCAGTGATCAATCAAAATCTTTCATCTGTTGAGATGAAAATAGACTGAGTAGAGCAGACCTGATTCTCTGCTGAATATTTTGCTAGTTGGTTTGATGTTATAGATTACCACAGAATGACTTTGAACATAATAGCTAAGGGTTAAGAAGATCGGCCCTAGACTGTTACAGAATAGCATAGGTGGTGTGATAGAAAACTGAAAAATTAGTTTAGATGAAAAAAGGGAAAAAACTGCATATGATGGAGCAGTTTTTACCAACTGGTACCCTCCAGATGTTTTGGACTAGAAAGCTCATAAATCCCAGCCAGCACGTGATTGCAGTTGTCACTGAAAACATCTGGGGCTCACCAGGTTGGCAGAGGCTGCACTGGAGAAATCATATTGATGGTGAGAGCAGGAAGATCTGGATCTCAAAATGGGCATTCTTCAGAGAAGAAGGTTGGTCTGAGGAGCCTTACTGAGGAGATGAGGCAATTTTTTCAACTATAGAGGTAATTTCCCAAAAGGCATTCCAGACAAGGGTGTGTGAGCATGATGACCAGGTTGCAGTTCAGTGAAAAAGATGAGGAACCAGGGAAAGCCTAGCAAGATGAAACAGGGTGGTGGCGGCAGCAAGGGAAGCAAGGAGTGGAATCATGAGCTAAGACAGAACCAAGTAAATAGCCCCAAGGGAGGACATTTAAAATCCCAGGTTGCTATGCACAAGGTCAAAAAACCTCCTCAACCTTGGGGACAAAGGATCTGGGCAATCCTTGAGCTTGCCTAACCAAGCACTGGGAAGCTTCCCAACACAAACAGCCTAAAGCTTTTGCAAAAGCTTTTTATAGATTTTCTGTCTGCTGTCTCTCAGACCTTTTCATCTTATGACCATCCCCCAAAGCCTTCCTTCCAGAAGGCTCACTGTTGTTAAATATCGATGCTGCCCATTGTCCCAAAGCTTTGGAGTTTCCAAGGGCTTCCCTACAACCTGGAGTCTTAAAAATCCGTTCTTTGTGGCTGCTTGGATAATTCTGTCTGAGCTGCAATTAGTGTCCAATTTGAATTTAAACAAAACCCACAAAATTCTTTTATAGAAGTTTTCTTGTTTCTTTAGCTAAGACTGTGGCATGCTGTGATTGTAAGCCACCTTGAGTTACCCATTGATCAGGCAGGATATAAATGGATTAGGCAGACGTTCTATCATCTATCTACCTTATAGCTAAAAACTAAACTAAAAAGGCCAAGTAGTCTATACCAGGAGCACAGAGACTTCAGCCTTGCGGGATAGACTTTACTTTTTTACAATAACTCCAAGATTCACCAACTGAGCTAGGTGAAAAGCTTCCATATGCTCACCCACCCACCCACCCACACATTTATAATAAGCCCAGGAATCTGAGTACCAAAACTGAACAAAGCTCAGACTCCTTCCACACAACAATCCATTGATGGATTCTCTACACCTCACTTTCTTCATTTCAGTAACTTACTGTAGGTTGTTTTGGAGGGGTCTATCATTTTCTTCTTGCCATTGTTAAATAGTTGGGAGCCAGAAACCCTTGCTGATCTACTTCAAATTACCCAGAGATCTACAGTACCAGTAGATCCTGATCTGCATTCTGCTCAGCTTTGGTTTAGTCTACTCCAACTTACGATTCGATATGCTGCCCAGAACAGCTTAGCAAACGTCTTTGCATTTGCACTTTCCAGGAGCAGGAACAAAGCGCCAATAGGATTTATGTGTCTTTTCCCAGTTTCCCATCAGCTGCAAACGCTCTAGATACCATGTCATATATTCTGGCTGAAATATGAATTTAAACAAACAGAGTCCACATGCTAAGGAAACAGACTTCCACAGATGATTGTGACTTCAGGGGCTGCCTTTTGTGTTAAAAAAAAAAGCTGCTCCACTTCAAACGCTGTTTAGCTTCACATGTGCACAGTGCAAGGCAGTAAAGGCCTGTCATGCGTTCCACCCCGCCTTAACATTAAGCAGAGATATTATGCAGTTCATAGGGTAATAAAAATTAAAGATGGAAATGACCTATTAGATCATCTAGTTCTTCAGGCTGCCAATGCAAGGCCATTCCCTGTGGAGTAGTCTTAATGACCATGTCCAGTGGGCATTTCAATCACTGAGTCATAGGGGCTATGTATAACATCTGCAAGGGCACAACCTCTGGCTTTATAACCTGGCTTTATGCTCACAGTTTACCTTCACAAGGATGCTAGGAGAGAGACATTTCAGGATCAAGGTAGTTGTTCCATTCTCTCCTGGCAGCACCTTCTCTTCTGCTTCTCTACAGTCCCAGGAATAGAATATACAGACAAACAAACAGAGATTGTCAGGGATCTGTATATCTGAGAGCCAAATATATGGACTGAAACCTCAGTTTACATCCTTTGCAGGTCCTGTTCACTGTACCTGCAACTCTGTTTCTGCATATGATCAGGATACCTCAAAGCACACAGTTAAAGCACCAGCAAAAGGATATGGTGTGACAGATCCAACTGCAAAGAATTTATGAAACTAGACTTAACCATTGTCACAAATAACAAAGTATTAGAGATGGATCTTTAAATTTCCTTGTCATTCCCATTGAAATTGCATTAAATGTAATGCCTAGGTTTTCTAATTTTTTGATTGACAACACAGCATGAGCCTCAAAGGAGCTTGAAAAGCTATATCTTGGCTTCCTTACTCCAGGTGAGGGAGGAGCTTCCTTGGGTTGGTTACTGATTGACTTCAGAAGAAGCAGTGTTGCTAATGAGCCCATATATTTTGTTGTAAATAACCATCATCATCAATTTTAATCCTACACTTCATCCTTATAGTGTCTAGAGCAGTCATACATCTTAATAAATAACACAACTTAGTTAGAAACATTACAAGCATTTAAAACAATTAAAAACACATACAGAAATTTGCAGTGCACTGAACATACCCCCTCCCCCACTTCAAATGTCTAAAAGACTGGATGATCGGGAATGTTTTCAGACTATATCTAAATGAAGGTTATGTAGGGGGGAAATGCATCTCATATATCCATGCTAGGAAGAGCTTATTCATACATTACTTTATTGGTCCAAGGTTGTTTTAATCATGTGTCCAGAACATCGATATGAATTTGTCTCATATTTGTAATTTTTTATTTGCCCAATTCTGTTTCAGTTGTTTCTCATCATCACATAACTACAAACCAATGGGAATATGCCCCATATTTTAGCGGTTTCAAGTTGGTAAGGCTGGTCTTTGTGCTTTGGGTGCACTCTGCTTCTTATGGATGATGTAATACTTCATGTATAATACTTCTACAACTTAAAATATATATCCAACTGATAATCAGCTGGTTTACAGAGAACATATTAACAATGGAACAGAACACTCTTTTGCCTCTTTCTTTTAATTAATGAACTTTCTGCAGCTGATGTATTTCATGAATGGGAAAAAAGGGACTAAATTATCCCTTTGAGAGTAATGTTTTGTCTCAAAAGTCTGTCCTGTAGATTCTGGCTGATGTTGTATTAGTATTTATGTTAAAAGATTATGACATCTTCAAGCTGCCAAATATGTATTTTGTTGGATTTTCCCCATGTTAGTCATTTTTATCTGTCATTCACACACTTTAGATTTGCAGAATAACCGCAAGAGAAGATAATGATGTAATTGTGAAATACTTGGCTTGAAATTTTTACTTTTGCTTCATCTCCCATTAAATTGAATAAAAGATAACAAAAATAAATAAATAAAAGGGCTTGGTAATAAGATATGGATGCTTTCTTACTCCACCTCACCTAATAGCTATGCAGAGGCCTACTGAAAATAAAGTAACCAACCCAACACACCTTCTAGTTAAGCTAAAGAATATCTAGAATTCAGGCTGACTAGAAGACAACCTCAAATGTTTCAGTTTTATTGGCCTTCAGATCAAACTAACAACCAGTCAGTCTTCTAACACACTACAAACATTGGCTTGATAGTGTCATGCTATATATGTACCAACCAATTTGGCTTGCGAGGCTGTTTCCTCAAAATCATATCCATCTGCCCCACACCTGAAATCATACGTGACAATTGGAAACCTTAAAGGGCACTCCCAATATTTCCTTGGCAAAGAAGGTTTTCTCCATAGTGCAGCTGACCCCAGGCACTGACTACAAGCCAGTTTGGACTGCCTGTGCTACAGCAATTCCCCACAGTGTGTAGTGCAGACTATGGAACAATTCCTGTTTCCATCCCTCCACCATCTCATACTTGCTTTGTTTTGCGCCCAACATTACACTTCATAACATTAATATTAGTTCTCAGTGGAAAAGAATAGGACATTTCTGCCTGCTTAAAGGAAATGTGTCTGTTTTAAAATAAGTACAATGCGGTGTACAACCTGGTGAAAACCTCACGTCCATTATGCCTATTTCTGTTTGCAATATGTGGGTAATAGAGAAACCCTACAGGACAGCTGCATGTGACAATTCTTTGGAGTGAGAATCTATCTACCAGTATTCTCAAGAGCCTTCAAATTGTAGAAAGTTAGAAGCCCCAAACCCATTGAAATCAAATGGATTTAAGCATTTAGTCATGCATGTAAATCATGCTGATTTAAATGAAACATGGACATAGCTACTTACCATTTCCTAGGTTTTTATTCATGGCTTCAGCAGACAAACTCTTTGGGTAGGAAGTCCCATTAGGTGTTAAAAAAATTCCAGAGTAGCACATTTGCTGTTCAGTTTACTTGTCCCCATGACACAACAATGTACTGAGGTGCATTTTCTTGGCAAGAAAATATACTGGATTTCTTAAAGGAACAGCAATATCAGAATTGCACATATGCATCCTTGTAAACACTGCCTGAATCTTCTAAGGATCACACATGAGATTTATGATTTGCTGTATGAGTCCCTCACTCACACTGCATATGGGGCTGCAATGAATTCTTTGAACCTGGGAGAGTGAGAGTTTAAAAGTGTATTCAGATTTGACAACGGGGCCTCGTCTCCACAATGAGCCAAGGGTTATTAGAAATTCTTTTTCTTAACATGTCAGATAAAACATTTCAGCTCTTGACATATCTACTGAATCTAAATCAGCGTTGGCTGTTCCATGTGGTGGTGGTGGAGATTTTATGATGCTCTTCCCTCACTGAAGACTAGGTTCCCAGGGTAACGCCAGGCATCCAAGACCTAAAATGGTCTGGGCATGTTGGGACATCTCCAAGGTGATGTGGGGGTGAAGATACCAGTATGGAGCCAAGTGTGCTTTACTTCTCATGACCTGTAACCTTTCCTGACATATGTGAAGATGTTTTATGACTCTTTCTTTGCTGTGTGTTGAACTACTATATAGCTTTTGTTCTGAAGTGCCTTGGGGCAGACCTTCTCAACTGGCACGTTGAGTTGAGTGAGCTCTGTCCTATTGCAATAGCTGTAATAAACACTGGGTCCCTAAGTCTGGATACTGGACTTGAAAATAGTTCCCTTGGTTCTGTGGTTTATTCAAAAAGTGGTTGTTTCTCACCTGGGTAATGAACAAGGTGGTGTAGAGGTGAATTCTTACGACAACATCTAGGAAGAGGCACCCTTTTAACTATGACTATGAAACCACTGTATCACATCTGGAGAAAGCAGGGGAAAATATAAGTGCTTCTGACCTCTCAACTCCAAGTGTGTCTTCCAACGCATCAATAGGAAATAAGAACAGGAAAACACAGAACATCTTTCCATTTCACCATCAAGTAGAAGCAGGCTTTTAAGGGTGAATGATAAGGATTCTAGCACAGGATGTTGGTGACAACTGACTTGTTCATTGTTGTGACAGCTATCTGTTTAACCACCTCCCATCTTATATATTCTTATTCACTCAGAGCAACAGGACATCAGGAATGGAAGTTTCTCTTTACTGATTCCTGAATCTCAACTAACATTAAATTGTTCTCTTCTTTAGGCAATTGGGTATAATGTACAATCATAACAGTTTCAAGTTGTTTTAGCACTGGAAATGAGCATTTGAAGTTTTAGGTTTCAAAAATGGCATGAGCACTGATAATCAAAAAATAAAGTATCAATGGCATGACAACCAAAATGTCACATCTTGCCCCACCCCCAAATCTGCTCCAGATATGACACATTGTTTCCCCCCCAGTTATAGAAAATCTGTTGGGATTATGTTCAAAAACTCATCCAAGTTTCCTTCATTTATGAGACAGCTGATGTACAGCTGTGACAAGGGGTGCAATCATTCCTAATGCATGAAAGATGCACTTTCAACTTTATATCCAGCTTTCTGTGTTTTGAACAGAGAAAGTTTGTGTTTATTGAGCATTTCCTGTAATGCTGTGTAGCAGACTCTACCAATTTTTCTTTTGCAAGTCATTAATGTACATTATCACTGATGTAAAGAGTGGTTCAGACAGTCTTGACAACAGATTCATTAGCTTTGCTCTTTGTATCTAAAGCAGTCAAATAACTTGTTTCTTCAATGAATGGATTTCCCATTTCATTCATAGCATGACAAAACACCTGAACCTTTGTACCAAATTGTCAATTTGTGGATGCTGATGACTGATGGTGTTTCCTTATTAAGAAAGGTGTGAGTTACATACTCCTTAAACTCTTTCACAATGCTATCAGCTTCAATGGTGAAATTCTTCAGAGCTAGAGCTAGAGTGAGCAGCCCCTGGTGAACCAGTTGTTTTGTTCAGATACCTGTTCCAGGACCAGCATAAAAAAAAAGTGGTTTTATTCTCTGAGCAATAAATTGTTCTTTTGTTTTGTTTTTTGGAGATCAGGATGAACTGTTTCAGAGTAATCAAATCATGTATGCGGCATGGTAGCCACTGAGTGTAGTGGAGAGCCAGTGTGGTGTAGTGGTTAGAGTGTCAGTCCAGAAAATGGGAGACCAGGGTTCAAAACTCCACTTGACCATGAAGCACACTGGATAACTTTAGGCCAGTCACTGCTTCTCAGCCTACCTTACCTCACAGGGTATTTGTGGGGATTAAATGAAAAGGGGGAGCACTGTGTATGCCACCTTGAGCTCGCTGAAGAAAATGCAAATAATAATAATAATAATAATAATAATAATAATAATAATAATAATATGATTGAGCATGTGGAACCATGGAGCTAAGATGAAAGGTCTTTGACTGTCACAACCATGTACATGTAGAGCAGTAGTTGCAATTGAGGAACAAAGTTCCAGTTCAGAAATAGAGACAATGTCTTTGCATTTATCAACTATGTGTGGACTAAGATGTCACTTATATCTTAAATCAATGCAATATTGACCAAACTACATTACCAGCATTTATTATGTTGATAAAGTTAGTATTTGATGTGCTTAACAAGTAATAGAAAAAATAACTGCCACTAGAAGTCAAGCCCTATTCAGGCACCATTTCCCAATATATTCAGAGAACATATGGAGGGGCCCACACATACTAGTCTCCCCACTAATGGCCCTAACTCTGACAGTTTCACCCCCAATTTTATAATTTCCACATTCTATTTGAGCTTTCACACAACGTAAAAGCCACTTCCAGACAGACTTTTTTCTGGCAGCCAGTAACACAGGAATGACCATAAACATTTGTTATAATCCTACTATATTTCTGAAAGTGGTTTTTATGTCATGTGAAAGCTGAAATATAATGCAGAAAGTAACAGTTAGGGAAATTTTGGGGAAACGGAATAAATTGTCACGTGACTGCAGCCTAGGTTGCACCATTGTTTTGGGGTTCTTTTTTTCTGAGAAGATTTCAATACATTCTCGGAGCTAGAGCAGATAGATGGTGTTTATAGGTCTTGGAACTCTGTATTTTGAGAAATGGGTTGGTGCTGTGTCAGACAGGAGGTTCTTGGGAATTTCTGCATTCCTTCCCCCCTAGATGCAATGACACAATTCCTGTAGGATGATAATAGAATTGCCAGCAGTAAATCTAAGCGCACCATGATGAGTGGAAGGCCCAGCTGCCTTTCAGCAGGCCCTGCCTGCTATATATAGCATTGTTGCTATATTATTTCAGTCACCATCCTTCCATTGTTCTTGTCTTACTGCTGATTCCTACCTGCCTGCTGTTGGGCCTGGCGATCTGTTTAGCATTATTGACCAGTTTTGTATGAGTATGATTGGGGTGGAGGCTGACAAGCTGATAACTGGCATTTCCTTTTTGGGCCCCGTGCAAAGATTTGCTTCTGGCAGAGAGAGTCGCACTGTGGGTGGGAAGGGATGGTGGCTCTTCCATGCACTGCATTCCCTTCATGAAATCCATTTCCACATGGAATCCATTACTGTACAACAATTACCACATAATGGGGGGAAATGGTCATCTGGATATACTTGCAGAGAGTCTGTGATTCTTCTTCTGGAGTTTATGGTAAAATATGCAACCCAGTGTCTTCTGGCTCTAGGTTTTGTGAATAGTTTGGATTTTGCCCAAACCCACATGCATTTCTTGAATCTTGAGATTATATATGCACTCTCAATGAGGAGCAGCACCACTCTTGATTCTTTTGCCCCAAGCTTTGCTGCCTCTCCCACCCTGCAAAAGTACCACAGTTTCCTTCTTGCGCTCCCAAGACACTGATGCTGCCAGGTTGGCATGGGCAAATGGGTACCCACCCTATCCATTGTTGCTCCAGTAACACACTCTTATGTTTCATGCTACATGCAATTTATTCTTTGAGGACACATGTAGCTCTGGTTATAAAAAGAATAACCACAAGAAACATTTTTAAAATGCTGTGCTGTTGTAGGACTTTGAAAATCCATATAGGTCTTGCTGCGAATCCTCCACTTGCCACTTCACAATACCAGTCCTCCTTCACACATTTTTATTAAAATATTTATAACCAGCCCTTCATCTGTATAGATACCAGGATGGGGCACAGAACAGAAATAACCAACCAACCAACCAACCAACCAACAATACATACAGTGGTACCTTGGTTCTCAAACTTAATCTGTTCCGGGAGTCCGTTCGACTCCCAAAACTGTTCAAAAACCAAGGTACGGTTTCCGCTTGGCTGAAGGAGCTTCATGCACTCAATCGGAAGCCACAGAACCAGTGTCAGACATTCAAAAAATATTCGCAAACTGGAACACTCACTTCTGAGTTTGCAGTGATTGGGAGCTGATTTGTTTGGGAGCCAAGCCGTTCGACTACCAAGGTACCACTGTACTAAAGCATGCCACCAAACCAAACAAGGCAGATGCAAATGGCAGAGGAGGTTAAGCAGCACAGCCCTCCTGATCCATGCTTGGGTCCTAATCTGTCCCTCCCCCCAACAGGTTGACCCACCTCAAGCCAGCCCAATGACCATCCATCCTGCCTTGGATACATTCCCAAAGCAGTTGGGGCAGCTGAGTTTTTAAGTTGTATTTTTTGTCATTTGGTTGGGAGGGCACAGGGGAAGGAGAAGATGCAGCATACCCCCCTGCTCCCCCTTCCATGACTGAAAATAGGTGGGTTCAATCCTGTAGGGTGCTGGTTCTTTGAGAGTGGCTTCCCTGTCTGTAAGTAAGCTGCTCATAAAGGAGCAGGAACCAGCACAACACAGTTTGAACCTAGCCAGGTGGTAAGCAGAAGAAGTCCGCTTACCTGTGTGCTAAATTTTTGAAGGTGTAATCAAGAGACTAAAAGCATGATGCCCTCTTGCAAATATCACTTTTTGAGCCTGGCAATTTAATTCAATTATATATATTTCAGCTTTATCACCTGAGTTTTTAAGATTACCAAAAAAGCATACAGTGGGAAAAATAAAATACATAGTAAAAACCAGAAACTTCCTTAAAATGCCTGCTGAAATAGAAAGGTGTTTGTCAAGTATCTGAAGGTCAGTGGGGGAGGGGTGGATCTGTCTGATCTCAGCTGGGAGAAAGTTTGACAGAATCAGGCCCACAATGCTAAATATATGGCTTCTGGTGGATGGCAGTATCTAAGTTGTAAGAGTTCTGGTAAAAAATAATATATATATATTTTAATGTCTTGAAAGTGTGGGTATTTGTTTCTCTTTGCCATGCACAGTTTCCAGGGTAGGGATGGGGATTTGATGCAGTTCACATTTAAAGGTGAACCTACACAATTTGCACTTTTTGAAACAAAGGCAAACCAAAACACAGCCATCCTTTGAAATTCACATTTCTCCAGATTTTGCTGTGCCAAGTAATGTGTACAAAAATATACTAGGATAAAATGTGCATAAGAAGGCATGTATTAGTGAAAATAAGATACAGAAATGCTTTATAAATAATTTGATTTGCAAATGTGTGTATATAAGTCTGGAGCTTTTTGTTGTTTCCTTAAACAAAGGATGAAATTAAAAGCATAGGATCCAACAAATCCCAGGACCCTCGGTGGTGACCTCCACATATATAAAATGGAGTGGGGGGAGGCCCATGGCTCAAGGACAGACCATATGCTTTGCATGCTGACGGTACCTGGCTTGAGCCATTTTATATCCAGATAGGGTTGGAAATATATCCTGTCTGAAACTCTAGAGAACTGCTGTTAGTTAGTGTAAACAGTGCTAAGCTAGATGGGTTTCAGTCCTAAGTTTCAATCACAGCCCAAACCTGATAAGGCTGTCATTCCCTTCTCAAGGTTCTGAATGCCTGGGGGGAAACCATAACAAAACTAATTTGTAACAATGAATAAATGATCAGCAAATAACAAATTGCATCCATGCAACAAAACTCTGACATGCTTCTTCTATGGAAAAATGCTTAAAGACGTTAGCGACATAGTTTGGATAGTTGTTGCACATTTCTGTGCAAATAGAACAGGTCAAAAAATTATCGGTGTAGCACAGAGAAGCTACTTTAGTCATTTGGATTACTTAAAAATCAATACAACATCTGGCTTTCAGAAGCTGCAGTCATTGTGGTTTGGTAATGAATGCTTCACTGCTCCTTTGTGTGTATATGATTCTCATTCAGAACTACAGTAGAAAATGAAGCTCTGAATTCTCAACTGGCAGTTTCCCCTGCAAGAGCCACTGCTAGTGCTCCAACTTGTTGACTTATGCAGGATGTCAGGATGGCCTGCCAGGTATACTTTAGCTAGGGGCATATTTTCTATAGCAGACAAGAATATGTTGCTGGCTGTTGTGTTAACATTTGGATTGTCTTTCAAGAGTAATGTAGTTATTTTCAAAACAGTAATTAAGCCAATAGCAACGTCTTCCCCAAATGTCCAGGAGACTGCTTTTTTCAGTTGCTTTAGTTTTAAGGAACATCTTGTTTGTCCAAATGAAGATAACCATGGGGCTATTAATTAGCATTTTGTGATATCTTTTCCCCAGATGTGCTCACTTGTGATTGGAATAAAACTCAGGAGAAATAAATAACTGAAGTGTTGAATGATGAAAGGAGATTTTAGGAAATTTCCAGTATTATTGGAAGCTTTAAAGGAGTAGGTTGAATACAGCATAAGTTGTTGGACTTCAATTCCCATCCAGATGTTGTTTGTCTTTAGTTTTCATCATCGCCAACCACTGAGCATGTTGAATGAGGCCGACAGACATTGGAGGCCACAACATCTGGAAGGTACCATATTGGCTTGGCATTAACTAGGCCTTTGGTACCCAGAATTGTGTGGCTTCTCTGGTTTATGTGTGCACATGTACATGTACACACACAAAGAGAAATTCTGTATCAATAAAAGATGACAGGTGACAGTTTTGTAAGAAATGATCATAGTTAAATGTGCTAATCTGTTGTTGTTTGGTTGTTTAGTTGTGTCCGACTCTTTGTGATCCCATGGACCAGAGCATGTCAGGCACTTGTGTCTTCCACTGCCTCCCTCAGTTTGATCAAACTCATGCTGGTAGCTTCGAGAACACTGTCCAACCATCTCGTCCTCTGCCGTCCCCTTCTCCTTGTGCCCTCCATCTCTCCCAACATCAGGGTCTTTTCTAGGGAGTCTTCTCTTCTCATGAGGAGGCCAAAGTACTGGAGCCTCAGCTTCAGGATCTGTCCTTCCAGTGAGCACTCAGGGCTGATTTCCTTAAGAATAGATAGGTTTGATCTTCTTCCAGTCCATGGGACTCTCAAGAGTCTCCTCCAGCACCATAATTCAAAAGCATCAATTCTTCGGCGATCAGCCTTCTTTATGGTCCCGCTCTCACTTCCATACATCACTACTGGGAATGTGCTAATCTAGAGCCCTACTTTAAATTTGATGATACCACAAAGGGATTTAGTCAGACCACTGACACAAAGTTCAGACATGTTGATGACTCTTTGCCATCCTGTTAATTCCAAATAGTCTATTGCTGGACTGTACACTGTAAAATTGTATTTGGTGAGTGATCTTGGATTGCAGCAATAAAGATCAATTGATTGACATGCTGACTATCCTGGTGTACCAATAGCATTGTGTATATAGATTTCAGTATTCCTTGCTCAAATATCTGCGGAGGATAGTCATGATGAGATTTGAGTTACATTGCTATGCTATGACCTAGCACTTTACCCTTTTCATAAACTAGAGAGAGGGGGAATAAAATGGATACATGTGGGATGGAAGAAACTAATTTGATATGATGGTAGGGAGAAAACACATACAACAGAGAATAAGAAAAGAATGAAATAACGCTAGGACACATGGCTAAAAGTGGAAATAAATGAAAGACAAATCTGTTCAATGAATATAAAGCTGCACTTTCATTGTTGTAATCTTTGTTAATGAAAGCTGTCTCCTTCCTTCTCTTGACGCCTCCAAGTGAAATTTTCTACATCTGGTTTGATATTTCACAGTTTGAATCAACAAAAGATGTTCCATGAAACACTATGTTAGGAACACTTCCAAGAGGAATTCCAGAAACTACATGGTACTAACTAGATGCTTTATTTATTTTAATTATCAGACATGATGTTGGACATTTTAGACGAGCAGTCCTCTGTCTCTCTCCTCTCTCTCCTTGGAGGGTAGAGTGCACAAACTCTTGCCATGCTGCATGTACGACAGGACCAAGCCATTACAGCTCGAATTCTTCTGCTGGCCCAACCCAAGCTCCCTATGCATAAGCTACATGTGCCAGGACAAGGGGTAAAGTGCTATGTGTAATATTCATTTTTATGCAAAATTGCGCCTAATATAAGTATGTTTGTAAACACTGTTTGGTTGCAAAATTCAGATAATTGCAAAATTCAAAGGATAGCTCATAATGATTTGTTATGGGTGAACTTGGTAGATTTGCCTTTAAATGTGAACTGAATCAAATGTATACCCCATCACTAGCCTAGTGAGGGAAGGAGGAGGGGAAAGGGTGGGGCAAGACTGGCCTATCCAGTTCTGTCCTCCCAGCTCCGTTACTCACTTCTGTCTGTTGCCTTTTCTCTCTACCTGATCTATCATTCCTCTCTAGCATTTGAATGCCACCAGTTGGTCAGTTTTCAGAGTTTACCACTCTTGGAATGCCATCCTAGCCATCCTATCATCCAAGCTCGCTGACTGTTTCCAGCTCAGCAGCTGTAATAGAGATTTATATTCCATAGGAAGGCATATAAATCTAGAGATTCGCAAATCTGTCAACTTTTGGTTTTTCATTTTTCTAGTCTTGAATTCAGTTCCCTACATTTCCTCAGGAATTTGTGATAATAAAAAAATCTTCATGATTTGTCAGCATACTTTTTTGTATTCAGTTTTGTCTGATATACACGTTGTGGAAACAACTTTGCCTATAACAATGCATTTCTGTATGTTATTTTCATGAATATATGAAGTTTGATAAACACGAATATATGCATTTTTGTTACTTTGGTTGGAGAAAAGCATCAGAAAATTGGAAGATATGTGAATTTCAAAGGCTAGTGGTTTTGGGGTTCATGTTTTGGTTTGAGAAATGCAAATTATGTTATTTCTTATTAAAATGAAAAGAAAAATGAATTTCTCCCTCATCCTGACATATTTTTTTCCACCAGTGTTTCCATAATTATGGAACTTGATCCCTTGTGAGATAGGGCAGATCTCATATCTTTCTAATTTCAAATGTACCCTAATACTCATTTCTTCTCTGTGGCCTTCATTGACTTATTGCAGCTGATGCTATTTTTGTGCAGGTTTGAAATTTGGTTTGTTATGACTGAAATATTCTAAATGGTTGAATACTGTATTTTTGTGTGTGTGTGTAAATATGTACGTATCTTTCTATCTATATATTGTATATATGACATGTGAGTCCTGCTTATATGCTAAAATAGATTTGTGGAGAATTGTCCTTAAAAGGGGATTATAAATCCATTTAATAAAGAAGGAAGTATAAAAAATAAGTTCAAAATGCAATTGATCATTTCTGAAACCTCTACTTGAAATTGCCCATGGCTAAGCTTCAGACCACCATGCAATCGAATGTTACTTCTATGTGGGGTAAACTGGTCCAATGTAAGGATTTAATGTAACAAGTTCCATACTATGCATGTTCAAGAACCATATGGCAAACACATGGTAAATTGACAAATGGATAGGTGCACTAGAGTTGCTTCAGATTTTGCCGACATTCACTACCTGTGTATAGTGCTTAGAGAAAGTACCAGGTACAGAAATGGACCAACCTGGAATCTTTTTTGTCAGTGTGAAAGTACTAGATGTTTCCAGCCAAGATTTGAAGGCCTGGGTGTTTGTGATGAAAGCTTTTCTAGCTTCTTTGGCAAAGAACTTTTATTCTTCTGGCTAGACTTAAATAGGATTGGTGCCAGCTCAACCCTGCCCAGTTTATATTTGACACTACAAATGTTATATATTAAAAAGTGGAGATTATAATAGTTTTATATTAGCGGTACTCTGTTGGAGGCGATTCTAAATACTTGTGGTCTGAATGCTATACAGGTCAAATCTTTTGGGAGCAATCAGTAATGCAGAGTAAACAAGAATATATTCATTGTCTTACTGGAACTTGGCTAGAAGCATTCAAAAGTTTGTGTACACATAACCAATAAAGTTGTTCTTTCTCTTAAAAGGATGGCCTAACTGAGATCTTGTAGATCACTGTTGGACTCCCAATTAAAGTCCCAAATACCATAACTACAGTGGTACCTCAGGTTACATACGCTTCAGGTTACATACGCTTCAGGTTACAGACTCCGCTAACCCAGAAATATTACCTCAGGTTAAGAACTTTGCTTCTGGATGAGCACAGAAATCATGCAGTGGCGGCACAGCGGCAGCAGGAGGCCCCATTAGTTAAAGTGGTGCTTCAGGTTAAGAACTTTGCTTCAAGATGAGAACAGAAATCTTGTTCTGGTGGCACGGCAGCAGCAGGAGTCCCCATTAGCTAAAGTGCTGCTTCAGGTTAAGAACAGTTTCAGGTTAAGTACGGACCTCCGGAACAAATTAAGTACTTAACCTGAGGTACCACTGTATTCCTATATGAGGTAGATGACGTGGGCCATGCTGTTTTGAGAGTATGTGCTTGGCCCTAGTACTTAGCCATGATAGATGTGTTTGTTTTCAAGGTGAGTATAATGGATACTTTAATAAAAGTTGTAGTTAAGGTCATGCCATCCAGATGTTGAACTAGAACGCCCATCAGCCCCAGCCAGCCAGCCAGTGTGGTTAATGCACAGGGTTGGTAGAAGTTATAGTTCAACAGTATTTGGAGGGTACCCTTGTTGCTGACGCCAGGTTTAAGATGAAGGGATTCACATCACAGGGTAACCTATGCATGCAGAAGAGGTTACCCCTATAGCAGCAGTGGTAAGTGTGGTGACACAGGCTGAGCAGCCTTCTGAACTCTGAGCACCTGACACTCCTGCTGTGCCCATATAAGCCGAACTCTCCACACCTCATTCATCTTAATATCAATCACCTTAATGTTTCTTGTAAACTGCCCAGAGGTTTTACTACAATGAAGCAGTAAATAAATTTTGTTAAATCAGATAAATAACTAAAAAGAAAAGCATTCACTCAATACATACTTACTGCATTGATATACTGCTTTTGTGCCAAGACACTTGCAGTTAATGATTTACAATTTTAAATGCTACCCTTTAAAATACTACCATTGGTATCATCTTCAAGCCTGTTCAGAAGTCAGTTCCAAGGTAAGTGGCTATATGCTTTCAATCTGAAAACAAACAAACAAAAAGACTCAAGGGACAAAAAATCCCCACTGTTGCTTTAATTTAATTAATTTTCAGAAGAGTTTTGAAAACTCAAAAATAAGGGGCTATTGACAACTAGAGACAGGAATTCTAAATCTAACTAAAACAATTCTTGTCTGGAAAAAATATCCAGTCATCTCAGCCCGTGAATTCCTTGATAATCTACTTCTGAACATATTACACGGCAATTGCATATTTGAGATGTTTCTCTAAATGAGACCCATTAGTCATTCATATTCTATTCCACCTCAGGTTGCTTTTCAATTGTTTGTGAATGAGACTAGTGTTTTTACCTGAACAACTCTGCTTCCTTGTCTATTCAAAACAGCTTTTTTTTTTTTTTGCATGAAAATGGGCTTCCTAACATCTGTTTCCAATCAGATTTTCTTTAATTTTCATGTATACCCTCTTGTTCCATCATCTTTGTTAAACTGAAAATAGCTCTAGAGCAGACATTATCCATATCATGTAGAGTTTTATGCAGTTTTTATAAACTCCATCTGGACTTGATCCTACTGCAGAGCCAGCATGTCTGGGGTGCATCCATTTCCCTCCCCAGAACAACTTACTGCACAAACCAACACAGAGAGGTTAATTGCCCTTATCCTTTTATTTAGTGCTTTGCTGGTCCCCTTGACTCTTGTCCTTCAGAGTTCAGCACAACTTGGTTGTATTTTGTATATATTTATTTGCTATATCCCTTTAAAGGACAATGGAATATCCCAATAGCTAGGCACACTATTTTCACTTCATTGTAGGAGACACTTTAAAGGAATCATGATGCTTAAAAACAAAAACAAAAAAAACAGCCACAAGGCACCTTTCCAGAGCAACAAATTAAAATCACTTAGAATGTCCAAAATGTTAATTAGGCTTCCAAACAAGCTTGGACATATTCTTCTCCCTCTTGTTTAAACATGTTCTTTGTCATGACGTAAGTGTTCCTAAATAGCCTCAGCTCCGATAATGTCATTTTAACAAGCTGTGCAAAAGTTAGATGATGATGGTTTCCTTTGCTTCATTAAAAAAATGTTTTGTATTCAGTCAGTATGGTTGTGTATTGCTGGATTTTGACATGGGCATATAGGCTGTGCTAAAACAGATTTTGAAAGCACTTTGTGTTAGTCTCATAAACCAGGCCTGCTTCTGTCTTAAAATGACAGAATGATGTCTCCTCCAATTTACAATTAATTCCAATTTGCAACTGAAACAAAACTGAAGAGCTTCATATGCCTTAAGTTGTGCCAAGAATTCCTTCCTTCATTTTTTCCCGAGCCTCCTCCATCAATTAATGAGAAAAGCAATTGCATTCAAAAATTATCAAAAGAGAGAGAAAATATCACTGAAATTCTCATGGGTGGGGTGTAGGACTATGTTGTTATAGCCTTAGCTTCAAAGTGGCCAAGGGTTGTTTCTGAATATCCTTCCCCCTACTTTAAATGAAGTATTTTGCGTTTTTAAAGAAATCAGTGTGGATTTTTTTTTAAAAAAAAAGTTAAAAGGAAAGACTTCTCTTAAAACCAAAATCTTAAAACCAAAATCTGTCTGCACTCTCAGGCACTCAAGAGACCAGCTTCTTATACTTGAACTAAAGCTCAGAAGGAGGGCTTTAGACCATGCAGTAGCCTGGTTATGCTCTTATTGCTGGTCTGTACAGGGAAGTGAGGGGCAGATAGGGATTGTCAACCTGGGAATGTAGCTCACCCAGGAGAAGGAAATATCTGAGCCTAAGACTCCGCTGCCTTCTGGGACATCTTCCAGAGAAGAAAAGGCCAAGGAGTAAACCCTACACCAATCCACAGTGGAGTCCCTAAGACTGTTGGATGGTGCCTTATAACCTCCTTCTGGCAATTCCTGCTGCCCAGCTGGTGCCAAACACATTGCTCTGCTTTCCTTTGGATCATATCAGCAAGGCCAAGGGGGGGGGGGTCTTGTCATGTGGGCAGTCCAGGACCTTCATACACTGCCCAAGCTTGGGCCCTGGGGAGGTCACTTTGGTGCGGCTAATATAGTGGTTTGGCTTCATGCCCAGAGGCGCATTCCATTGTCTCTCGAGACAGACAGATGGCAAAAACAACAACATGTGCACTGGACACATGTGGAGTCAGGCATATATCTCACAACATTATTTTCCTTGAAACATATATGGGTGCCTGTTCACAATTATAACTGATCGCAAGCGTCTTGAATTCATATTCTAAAAAAAACAAACCACAACCCCATCATTTCAACTCCCAATTCACACTGAATAACATATGCTCAAATTGTGGGGTGATTGGTACAGCCATCTATCAGTTGACCATCTATCTGACCATTTTCCCAAGCTCCCCATATCTAAAACAGTCACCAATCATATAGCTACAAACAAAGCAGAGGGGCTTGTAAACTTCCTTGTTTTGCAAGCCATTTACAGAAAATAGAGACTGCTACATGAGCTGCCATATGTGCTCAGATAATCTCCAAGAGAGTCTGCAGTGGAATATTCTAGAACATCTGTCCTCCAAAGCCCAACCAGTCATGTGGTCTTTGGCTAACATAAAGATGGAACTTACTGTAGCTTACTGCACCTAATTCTTTTGGGCACTGAATGTGTCTAAGACACCTGCAGAAAATTAAAGCCTTTGCTCCTCTCGTATGCAAAATTCTCATGAGGTAATTACTCTCAGTGTCAAACATAATAAGGTTCCCATTAGGCAGAATACATTGGGGGAAGATTGAATAGACATTCTGTCAGGAGTTCTTCTACAGATTAATAGAACTGCCTCAAGCGGTAATTGGAGGATATTTTTGTTTTTGTTTTTTCGTTTGCAGGCAGCTCTCCTTGGTAAGGTCTTTTGGGGTTTGTGATTATGCTGTTGCAGTTCTCCGCAAGAGACAGGCACAAGCCTCTTCCTTGTCACTCTCTCTTGCCAGCTGCTTTGTCTATGCAGATTTGGCTGCAGTCTCTAACAGCTTCCCCTTTTGTCCCTGGGCTGACCGGCTCTCTTTCTTTCAGTGTGTGCTCCTCATGCCAAGGGTTGGCACGGAAGTCTGCTTCCTTCTGTGTACTGCTAAGATGAAAGTGACAAAGCAGGACTGAGAATCAGTTAAGCATCCCACTTTGTTAAAGTGCTCTTGTCCCCTTCAAGGTACTTCCTCAGTGGTGATGGAGCTGAAAGTTAAACATCTCCCCCCCGCCTTTCCTTTTTACTTTGGTCTGACATCTGAGCCACAGATATCTAGTTTCCTTTAAAAAAAAAAAAAAAATCCTTCGGCATGTTGTTTATGTCCCTCTGTTACTGAAATAGCGCAAAATGTCCTTTGTGTCCATTTTTGTGCTGGCCTTCCTTCAACTCTTGAATGATGATAAGACTCCACAGTAGAAAACACCCTTTTATTTCCTTTCTTCATGCTGATAACTGCCCAAGCTATTTTCTTACTTATATATTTATTCTGTTTGCTTTCTTTCTTTTATGTCCTACCTTTCTTTCATCATTGAGCCCTACAAGACGTCCATGTGATTCCCTGGTGAACTCCCATCCAGCTGCTGCCCCAACCCAGATGTTCTTAGCAGGGCTGTCTTAAGCATATGCGGCACTGGGGTGCAAAGATCTGCCCTGTGCCCCCCCCCACAGGTTGCCCAGAATTGTTGACTTTTTTAGAGGGGAAGCCCCAACCTTTTTTTAGGGCGGGCATCAGAGGGCACCTGGTGGTGGGTGGGCAAGCAGAGCCCAGCGCAACAACAGTCAAGCCTGAGGCTTGTGTGAGCAGCATGCGCTGGGAGGGTCTCTTGACGGCCCACCAATTCCAGGTGCGCAGAGGGTGGAGCTGGCCGGCTGCCTCAGCGCCTTGCTTGCCCACAGCAGAAGAGTTGCAGTGCTCTGACGGGCTCTGCTCTGCTCGGCATTGGCTGTCGGCTCTTCCCAATCCCCAGACTCCAAATCTCGGCCCCAGACTCTTGGCCTGGCGCCTCTGAGAGCCTAGCGCCCAGGTGCCCTGCACCCCTAGCACCTATGGCTAAGACGGCCCTGGTGCTTAGCTTCAGCAAGGCAGTGGCCTCATATGACCTCAGACCACACCTGCACCTCCTAATGAATGGCAATGGGTGTGTTGGTGGTTGATATGCATGTTCTCTTTTCTACTCATTGTATGGCTCATACCCTCTCATCAGTGGTATATGTAAAATGCTGATGCAAACTGATAGAGTCAAGTGCTACACCAACACAAGAATCTAGGGTGTTTCCAGATAGGGATATTATATCACAAATGAACTGTTCAGATCTAGGTATTCTCTCTATCTCTCTTTGACAAATTAGTTCCCACACATTCCCATGATATTAATCACTCTTCTGCTACTTGGCATCCACACCAGTGGGTGGAGCTTGACAGAACATATATGGAGAGGTGTTTTTGTTGTTGTTGCTCCATTCCCTCAATCACTCCTTGCTCATCCTTCACTATCTTTTTCTGTTTGGGGCATGCAGTCAGATATTTCTTTATCTTTGAGTACCTTTACTAAAAGAGCAAATGTCACTAGCTATACAATTAGCATGTTTCCATTCCTCCTCCCTCAAAACTGAACATTTGCATAAGAGTGATATTTATCTGGAGTAGATAAAGGTTGGACTAGAATGATAAACTGATATTGTGCAATATCAGTTTATTATTATTATTAAATTATTTTAAGAACAATGTATGTTCTTCGCTTAGAGATACCCCCTACAAATATGTAACATGTAGAGATCTTGAAAGAACAGTTCTTTCAGCATGCAGCACTTATCTCTAAAGGTGGGACACTACACATGACAAATCACACACACACACACACACACACAGGTGCAAATGAACTTCTATAGTGACAGCAAATGCATAATGGGTTATTTTCACTCACTGGATTTTCTGCAGCACCAATTTCACAATAAACTTAATTGTACTGAATAATTACACTGAGCAAAAGATGGCTGCCTCTAATTACTTATGGAGGAAGTCATCCTTTTCCTCATATAATTTCCCTGTAAGACTAACAAGGAAATTGCACAAAAAATGGCTACGTCATATGTACATAGGAAGTATTGTCTACTCTAATCAGCTGTTAAATGCTAAAGAAAGAATGAGGCAGCTCATAGACAACCTTGTAAGTACAATGGGGATCTATGTGCACGTCAATTCACAGATTATGTGGCTTAATCCACAGAAGTATGTTCTGATCTGGAAAAAGGGTCTCAGGGGGACAAAATGGGTAGGTTCAATCCAAAGCATGGAGTAAGCAGGAATACTCCCTAACAGTGAGACACCATTTTTTAACTGAGGTCCAGTTTCCAAAGACGCAAAGAGTGATATGGTACTGAGGAGGAGGGCAGGAGCAGAGATTATGTCAGATCTGCTCTTCAGAGGGAAAAAAGAATCCCACTGAATTTGCACAATATTTTAGGACAGGGAGAGGAAACTGTGGCCCTCCAGGTGGTGTTAGGATTCCAACACTCATCAGACCTCATCAGAAAGGTCAGTGGTCAGGGATGATGGAAGTTGTAGGTCCACAACATATGAAAGGCTACAGGTTCCCTAGCCTGACTTCAGCTTTATCTAGAGTAGAACTTTGGCTCCTGGTTGCTGGTTCTAAGAAATCATGATAGTCATAGGATTTTAGCATAGCATTCCTAGGTGGCAACAAGCCAAAGCATTTTGGAAATGTGAAGATAGCAGTTGAGGGTTTTACAAGCATGCAAACTGTGGTTAGCTGGCAACAGGGTTTATAATAAAAATGGCATTCAGAATGAATTGTTCTTTCTTCCTTCAGACTTCAGTTATAATTACTCAGTTGTAATTGAAAGTTCAGCATTCAAAGGGGTTTTGAACTCTCACTGCTAGGTTTTAAGTTAGCTTGTAATAAAGATCTGAGCAGAATTTTTTAGAACCTGAAAGTATTTCTTCACTGAGCATATTTGTGTTTCCTCAAATATGTGCTTCATTTTTTATAGTGCATCTTGTTTGCTGCATACATGGGGTGATTCAGTGCTGAAACTTTTACCAGTTTTTAGAAAGGTTTTCTTTCAGTTCTACTTAGGCTGCAGTCCTATGTACACACATACCTATGAATAAGCCACATTAAACTCAGTAGGGTTAGCTTTTGAATAGGTAACTTCTGAATTTCTTCTGAGTCAGGTGAGCTGAGTCAGTATGTCTATTTTAGGAAATAACTTTTTTATTTAATCATTCATATTTTATTTTTATTGTTTGCTCTTGCTAGTCCATTGTGCTTTTAAAAAAGTATTCCACTACACTTCCTAGACATTTAAAGTTTTCCAAATGAAGTTGATCTTGTCTTTTAAAAAATCATTTCAAGAGGACCTTCCTAATTTCTGTCTGATTCTACATTGAATGTAATAATTCTTTCTTACTGGAAGTCAATCTCTTGGAGATTGTGATGGAAATTTGTGATAGAAATCTACCACAGATCGCTAATAGCAAATACTTAATGTTATCATGGCTCCAGTTTTCCTAATTAAGGGGGACAACCATACTTAGCTATTAAAGAAAAGATTTGAGCCCATAATTCTGGCATTCTCATGAGGGCAAAAAAGGCACTGTTTCAAAATCTGTGCATTATGTTTGATCATGCTGCAGGATAGGGGAAAAGGATTGTGTTGCTACTTGATATGCAATATATAACCCTGGCTAAAATACTGCCAAAGAAGAATGTTGGAGGACAAAGCTGTACACACCTGCTAAGTTAGGCGGGTGCCCTCAGGTACAATGGAAGACATAGTCCTATTGTTAGTACTGAAGTAAGGCTGTGTATGCACTATAGCTTTAAATCACATATGAAGCACATACTTCTCCTCAAAGAATTATGGGTTCTGTAGTTTACCCTCACAGAGTTACATTTCACAGCAACCTTTAACAAACTACAGTGACCAGAATTCTTTGGGGAAAAGAATGTGCTTTAAGGTGATGGTGTGTTATTAATTGTGTATTGAAAGGATTTTCAGATGGAGTGGTACCTCGGGTTACATACGCTTCAGGTTACAGACACCGCTAACCTAGACATAGTACCTCAGGTTAAGAACTTTGCTTCAGGATGAGAACAGAAATCGTGCTCCAGTGGCGCAGCAGCAGCGGGAAGCCCCATTAGCTAAAGTAGTGCTTCAGGTTAAGAACAGTTTCAGGTTAAGAACAGACCTCTGGAACAAATTAAGTACTTAACCTGAGGTACCACTGTATCTTCCAATAGCAGACTGACACTCTCCACTTCCATGCTACAAATTGCATCCTCCATCATGGAGGGCACGTGTTGTGGTGAGATCACCTAAACCGCCTCCCTGTTGTGGGGCAGGACCGTTTGGATAGCAACAACACCCCATTGGTTGCCCTTTGGTTGCTGGGGCAGAAATTTGGCCTGTTGGTCGTCTATTGGCTACCGAGGGGCTATTTAAGCTGCTGCACATTGCTGGAAGCTTTCTCTTTCCTGCGATGTGCATTGGATCACCCGCCCTCCCACCCTATATTTAGGGCTGTTCTTTGGCTTTTCTATGCCTGTCTAGGGGTCGTCTGTTTTGGAGCAGGGGCCCAGTAGTAATTTTGCCATTTGGCTGATTGGCTGTTGCCATTTGGTTTTTGCCTACCATGCAGCAAATCGTCACAACTTTGTAAGGTTGGCGGTTAGGCATTGGTTCAATGCTTTGTGGAGGGGAAGTGGTTGGCTGTGCCTGCCCCTCCATTGCTGCTGCTAGGGAATTCCGTTAAAGGAATCCAGCGGCTCGCCTTGTTTTTGTCCAAACCTTGTCAAGGGGCTAGGGCCACGCCAGAGCCCCTGGGAGCATCTAGGGTGAAATGCATAGCTGTCAACGTTTCCCTTTTTTAAAGGGAAATCCTATTTGGAATAAATGAATTTCCCTTAAAAAAAAGGGAAACGTTGACAGCTATTGTGAGCTGTGAGATTGAAGCCAGCTTCTCACCCCCCCCCCCCAGGATGCTTTCCCTTACTGACATGGTGGTGCCCAGTGTCAGTCCTGTTCCTGCCACTGTGCAGATTCAGATAGTCTGGAACTAATGCCTAAGCAACCACTCACATGCCGTAATCAATAAAGTTGTGGCCAATATTAATGCCAAAAACCTTAAACTAAATTCTGCGTCTATTGTGTATTTATTTAGGGGGGTCTTCACTGATGATATATTCTCCAAGTCCTCTCTTTATGCTTATCTCCACGACTCCCTGCTAGCATAACTCAAGTGGTTAAAAGATGCATTTGTCTCATCACACCAGCAGATGTTTGCCTCTACGCAAGCCCTGATCTGCTGGTGACTTCTTTTTGCCACATTGTGTGTACAAAGGGCAGTTGCTGGAAAGTACACTCCTTCCATCCAGACCCCCAAGGGAGGCCTACACCATTAGAAATATCTGCAGCTCAAATCCTATGCCTTCTTTCCTAGGAATATGTTTCCCTAAACTCAATGAGATTTGCTTTTGAATTAACACACATAAGATTATGCTGTACATTACTATGCAGGTTACCCCCACCCCACCACCCTGCTGGCAAAAGAAGCTGCTTTATTGCATTACATGCATTGCCTTGAGCAAAACATGCATAGTTTTGTTTTTTAAAGAACCTTTTTATTGCCTATGATATTTCTTTTTCTTTGCGTATGTATGTGCATGCTTGATTTGCAGTGCAATTTTTAGTGCAGAACATCTGGAAAATGGTGACAGACCCATGTGCTTTAATTTAACTGATTTTGGAAAATAATGAAATTCATGCACCTTTCTCAAAACACTGGGTCTCTTAAAAATCCAGGTGTTGTTCGACATGATAGCTTGGACACGGGGGTGGGATGGGGAAATGAGTTTCTTGGACTCCCCCTTGTTTGTCTTCACTTGAAGAGAAACGAACGTTTGATGAACTCCATCAAATAATACGTCTGTTTCTGGTTATATATATATATATTTGCAGAGGACGGAGATAATTCTTGAAACTCAGCCAGACCGAAATGTTTATATTTTGCTCTTTATTTACCCATATAAAACAGAGGGGATTAGTGAGTTAATCTATAAATAATTTATGACTGCACAGTCTTGGGGCAATAATGATGCCATATGCCAAAAATCACCCAATATGTCACTTAGAGTGGGTACGTTGGTGAGGAGAAAGGATGTTGTACTCAATCCAAGTTATAATAACATTGTGAAAGCTGATGCCTTGAACTGGGATTTTCACCATCACATTCTTTGAGGGTTAGCAAAATTTTCCCCATAATCACTTTTGTCTGAACTTTTGATAATTACAACAGGGGTTTGAGGGAGGTCGCAGCTCAGAGGCAGATGAGGGGGAAAACTGGGAAATAATGGAACAGGAGGAGGAGAAAGAAGAAGCACCAGGGGAATGACAGCTGATGGACTCAGTGTCTTCAGAAAGCATTCCAGACCCTCCCTCTCCAAGAACATGGCAGGCCTTGAAAGTAGAAGAGCAAAGAGCTCAAAGGCAAAGGGCATTTTTCAGCACCCGTGACAATGACATGAGGAAGTGGGAGAGATGGAGGGGATGGAGATTCACTCGGGGCAACATCATTATTCTGAGAGGCTGCATTCCCAAGCCTCTCTCTGTGAATATTGAATAAAAGCAGATGGTAAGGACTTTTCCTTGTCTTGTGCGTTCCTGGCAACCTCCCGTGAAGGTTGGTTCCTCTGCCACCTGACAGATAACTGCATCATCCAGAACATATTCTAGATGATGCACCTAAGACTAAACCAATATCCACTCAAACCTTGGGAGAAAGGCATGCGATGATCCTGTAAAATTACTTGACCTAACCCTACAAGGCTTCTGAGCAACATTTTTTTTTACATCCTTCCTGAAACTTGTGGTGGAAGAATGGGCAAGTACCTTGACATAACACATCTTCAGAATCATCTCCTGCCTTATCCTTTCAAGAACACACTTGCCTTTTCCAGACTCCATGGTTTTCCCTTGCCCCAGAGCCCGGACTAGGGAGGGAAGAGAAGAGGAGGGATGGGAAACAGAATGTATAATAGTCAGAAGCAGTGCTTTGGAATATGAGGAATCTTATTTATAAGGAGACAGATTCATGGAAGATGCAACAGTTTGTCAATGTCTAATAGTCACGATGGCTCTATGCAACCTCCAGTTCAGGGACAGCATGTCCCTGAACACCAGTGGGTGAGAACCACAGCAGCCTTATGTCCTGCTTGTGGACTTTGCAGAGGCATCTGGTTGGCTGCTATAAGGGAAAAGGATGCTGGACTAGATTGGTCTTGTGCTCTTTGGAGTATCATTAAAATCTTCCATGTGAATGGCTGGAAAGAAGACAACAATGATTCAGAATGCTTTAAATGACTGCAAGCTTTAATATTGTACTGTCAACTCTACAAATGGCAAAAGGCAAGAGGTCCGATACTTTTGGAATATTTGCAATGTAAAAGAGGCTCTGGGATCATTTCTTCCCATATTCTAATTAAATTTAAATGGAGGAAGTCACATACCTCTGCTGTCTGAAGTTGAGTAGACTTCATTAGCAAATATATTTATTTTTAGCTATAGATATCATATGGGAGAAATTCCAGATTGGCAGTTTAAACCTCTATAGTAGGCTGCCATGGGGTTTGGGTTATGTTCTAGGGACTGCAGGTGTCTGTCCTGATTGACAGAAACTGGGGCTTCAGAGTACATGATGCTTCTTGACCACAGCATAGGTGAAAGCATTTGAACTGGTTAAGCCATAAGTGATATTTAATATATAGCAAAGTTTTGATGGTTTTGGATTACATAGGTTATATTATAAATTTAGTACTCTCTTTTCTTGAAGTGAGTAACTCAATTTGTTTTTCTTTTACTTCTCTATAAATGTCTGTTTAAAAAAGCAGAAGCTACCCTGAGGCAGGGGAGAATTAATATTATTCTAGCTGTGGATGGTGAGACATGAAAAGTTTAAATACTATTAATGTTATTTTCGGCTATGAAATGCTGCACGAATAATCCTTGCAAATTTCAATGGAAAAAAGACATTCAAAGATATAGTGGGCATGATTTTCTAATTTCTAGACATTATGTATGGTGACAACATTTTCAGAGTACCAGTTCATAAGAACAATGAACTGTTCATTTCTTTTGATCATCACAGAAAGGCATCTACCACTTCTTATTACATAATTATTCTTAAACATGCTTAACTGTGGGTGGGGCAGGGATTGGTCTGCTGATTTTCCCAGGGCCTGGGGGAGGATTTATGCTAGGAGTATTAAAGGTAGAAGCTGTGGAACTTATTTGAACTGGGTCCTTCTTTGAGCTAGTCCTGAACTAGCAATGGGATGGTGCAGCTCTTCCACAACCAAAAGCTAGTTTCCTGAGGCTCCAAGTTCAATCAAGTATGAGATGATGTGTGCAGAACTAGGTATACACACAATGGAATATTGGGTGTGGGCTAGCACTGTAAAATACTGGTTGCGTTGCCATTTTCGTTGCCAGCCTTCAAATCTGCTCTCCAACTTATTTAAAGACTCTTGTAAATCCAGATGGTTCCAACTCTTATATAGCAAAATCAGATCTATTTGTATTGACTCTTGTGGGCAATATATTTATCACAATATTCAAACCAGATTAAGGGACATTGAAAAACAAAACACTGAGTCAGCTTTAAATAAAATTTGCTCCCTCAAGTTCTATGGTTTAAATGCAATAGGTATCAGGGTCACACGTCTCAAAATTAATAATTCCAGTCCTTTAGGTTAGCCCGATTGAACGTTTCCCCCCTCAGCTTTTGTCAAGGGCAGATATTTAAACATCCCCAGAAATGATAGACATTGCAGATGTTCTTTGAATGTGCCGGACACTGTAGAACATATCCTTTTCTACTGTCCAGTGTACAACCAGCTATGCAAATGCATGCTATCCCCTTTTTTGGGTAGTCTAACATCACAGCACAATGAAAATATCAGATTCTATTTGTCGGACATTAACCCGAATGTAACTGCAAGGGTGTCTGAGTATTTGTTAATAGTATCTCTTAGAGTGGTGAATGGCACTATTTCCCAATGAAATCCCAATGAAAATCCTTGTTATTATATATTTTACATGGCTGTTTATTTGTATATATTTTTAAATTTTATATGTGGATGTTTTAAGATGTTTTAAGATGGCCCATACTTGTGATACCTAATAAAGGTTTGGCAAAGTAGAAGCAACAGCTAGTATGTTTGTTGATCCAGGTCCTTTGGGCATAAGAGAGGAGCTAATACTCTCCCTCTTAAATATTGAGCAATATCCACCAATGCATATGTGGTCCTTCCTGGAGATCATACTGCATTTCAGCTGATTCTGGGGAGCTTCCATAGACTTGTTCTTTTAAGCCTGTGCATGAATTGCACAAAATGTTTGACTGAGCTTCCAGTATTTCCCCAAGGATGTTCCTTTACAGCTTGCCACAAAAGCTCCAAGGCTGGGATGCTTATCCCCTTGAAAGTGCCTGTAATGTGTGGCTTTTTGGCATATGCTGACTACATTTTGACATAAAGCTGTACCTTGTTGAAAGGGAAACTCTCTATGTTCAAAGTGAAACTGACAAATATTTAGCTCGGTCCTAATGAATATGTTTGTATTTGAATTTTTTTGCTTCAGTTCCATCATTTCTTCTTTGCTCTAGTACCTCAGCATCTAAAAATAGTCTTTCAGTGTCAGTGACTTGCTAAGTTATTGGCTTCCTCGTTCTATCAAGATGGGGGGGGCATGTCTATAACTGCAGGATTTATACTCCCAGTGGACCAATTAAGAAGTCATATATGCTTTGCATTGTACTGCACAAAGGTATGTGCTCTTCCTTCTGTTAAGAAGGCCTATATTGTTTTCCTTCTACCTTGTGGAAAATAGGAATTTATTTTAGCTTAATTTTTCCCTGGTCATAACATTCCCCCCTCTCTCATTTCCCCACCTTTTAGAATAAAGGTTCTGTCTTTGAATGAATTGCATTAAAAATGGACAAATTTGTAATTTTAATGTATCTGTATACATTGACATCAACAGATAAATTCATGTCTCTTTTTAACCAGACAATATTTACTGACGTTTTATTGATGTTACAATGAGTTTTTAATTACTGTTCATTAACTTATTAATTAATTTGTTAATTAATTATTTGTGGATGCTCTTATAATTCGTTTGTTGTATATTGTCTTGATATACTTTCATGAATGTGTGGGTTATAAATACTTACGTAATTACTGTGCTGATCATTTCCCCCCAAATTTGGAAGATGGTATAGATACAACAGCAGGCTCTGAGAAGAGAAAGTTTTTTTGAGATGTCATAAACAGGTGAAGTAACTTGCTTCTTGTCTTGCTACACGGGAGCCCTCTGAAGCTGAGTTTATTTGTAACTCTCTTCGACAATTAGAGACTATGAAAAATCTGATTACCCAGTTCTTACACGTACAGTAAGCCCACAACTTATGCAGGATTTACATTTAGGGGATTGCGTCTGTAGCCAAAATCACATATAGTCAAAACTCATTTGAATCAATGACAGGTGGGATTGCCAAAGTCATTTTCTCTGGAACCTTGCCCCCTTTCAATTTTCAATTTTTTATTTTTTTGCCGCAGTTGAATGCCCACAAGTTAAATGTGTGAAAGTTGAGGGCTTACTGTATACGCGCATTTACAATTTTTATTTTGGTAAAAGGCATGTCTGTGATTCACCAACTCAGTCTTCAGAATAGAAACATGCATGCATGAGTTAAGTTATCACTTTATCAAAATGGTTTAATACGATTCTTGTTAAGAAAGATGATTTCAGATTTCTAACAAACACTCTGGATTTGGTGTTTGTGAACAGGAAAATATTTGCTCAGTGAGAAGGTCAAAGCTGCCAATCTGGTTATGTATAAATCTCAACTAGTAGTATTATAGTAAATGCCTCTCTAATCTTGGAGAAAGTGGAAATTCAGCAGGACACGCAAGTTTTTTGACCCTCGGATATTATGTTACAAGAATTTTCTTTTAACCTGAAGCAATATGTAAAGTGCTGCATGTCTAGGAAACTAATCTAGCTGTTAGCAAGTATCCAAAGCTAAAATATGCCTGTGGGTATTCTCTCCATCACCTGTATCTTACTCCCATCCATGAGTTTTGTTCAGGAATTGATCAAAAGCAATGCCATGCTTGCATTCTTATAAGATCTTTCTAGGTCACATTATACTTTGACAAGAGCCTGGTGCAGACACTGAGACAGAACAGTGTACATTTTGGCTTCCTCTATTGAAATTGTTTCAGCATCAGATTACAGCATTGCAAACGAACAGCATTTTTTGCTGTGGTCTTGTGGTCTAATATTAATACATTTTCAAAATGGAAACCCGATGGATTAGATCATTTTCCCTTGGTTTGCATCCCAAGGGACATCCAACCCATGTTACTTGTTTTAATTAAATTACCACATTTTCCATATGATTAAATGCCAGAATAATGAAGACTTATGGGGCTGAATTTTAATTCATAGTACATGAATATGAGCAAATTTGGGAAAGGGGAATAACATATGATTTTACTTCATGTGAATATCTTTAGTAGCAAATTTTATCTTCCCTTTTAAGAGCGACTGAAAGTTGCAGAATGGTTGAGCAAGAAAGTGGATATGAAATGGGTGAAAATAAATATGTTAGAAGGAAATGTATAAATCAATGGCAGAAATATGGAATATTGTAGTATTTAGATGGTTTTACTCAGATGTGTATAACTTTTGAGGGAATGTGCAGTCTGGATGTTTGAGGGGAAAGTCACATTCTGTTCTTACACAGCCAGACATTTCTTGGAACAGTTACATCTTTTGATTTCTTTGAGGCAACATGGGATCTACACGTGTACACTATATATAAGATGAGGTAATAAATTTAAAGCAACCAAACATTCTGAGATGTTAAAGAGAATTATTGCTCCAGGCACATTTTTAGATAAATTGATTCCACTGCTCAAAAGGACTGATAAGATATCTCACTATATGTCTATCTGCAGTCTGGATCTTTATAACAATAATGCCCAACCATTAATTAAGAAAATTGACTCAAAGTTAAACGTATCATTTAGCTGAAACTTATCCCTTTCGAGTAGAATAAACATCATTAAAAATGTCTATCCTACCCAAGCTGAATTTTCTATTTTTTAATTGCCAAATTTACTTTCTGAGGAATTCTTGAAAGAGTATTAACAAAAGCTTAACAATTTTAAATAGGTTGCTAAAAAAGAACCTAGAGTACACTTAGAAATGCCCTAATGGAATATGTAGAGTTCCAGATTTACTTCTTTATTAGCACAGTTGCTAAACTTGATTATCCAAACTTGGTTATTCAAATTGGCTAAATGATTTAGTTGATACAGCAATTAAAAATAGTGAGCATGCCTTTTGTAAAATTCTGTTCTAAATTTTATTATAAAACATTACTATCCATGTACCCAGCAACCTGCTTGTAAATTCGAGAAACACATTGCAGTCATGGAAGGATGATCAGTCCCTGTTTATTTCTGGTTTGGAGGTTTTGCAATTTCTGCAAAAAAAGAAATCATGGGTTTATACATGCAGTCACTGGACATATAATTGGAAAAGCAGGATCTAAATAAAAAATAAATGAACAAACTGGGTCCTTTGCACACAACTGAGGTCCAGGTTTAAGACAGGAAACAGGATAACTTAGCCCACCAAAGTGCCTTGCTTTAAAATATAGATATCCCAGTGGTTTATGCTGCCTGAATTTATGTTTGCTTGTTGTTGTTGTTTTCAATCAGAACACCAATAAATATATTATTGAAAAAAGGCCAGCTACATTAGATAAAGGTAAAGGACCCCTGGGCCCCCAGTCAAAGGACCCCAGTCAAAGATGACTATGGGTGCGGCGCTCATCTCACTTTCAGGCAGAGGGAGCCGGTGTTTGTCCACAGACAGATTTCCAGGTTATGTGGCCAGCATGACTAAACTGCTTCTGGTGCAACGGAATACGAAACACCGTTTACCTTCCTGACACAGTGGTACCTATTTATCCACTTGCACTGGTGTGCTTTCGAACTGCTAGGTTGGCAGGAGCTGTAACAAAACAACAGGAGCTCGGAGCTAAATAAGTATTCCTTGAGTCACTAAATGCTTCCCAGAAACTCGTTTATTGCAAATCAACGTTCTGCTTTTGAAAGTATATTAATCAACAGTAATTTGTTTGTCATATTTTATTTTGTTTGATGTAAAAGCATGTTTGGGAGCATAGTCGGGCTGGGAGATGGCAGGTTTTATTTTGAGGGAAATGCCTTCTCCTAGCAAAAGGCAAGGTTTACTGCTAATTTTCCCAAGGGAAGGCTTTCCTGCCCTTCCATGTCCTCAGAATAGGCCAGGGCTCATTTTTAATTTTTTTTCTTGGAGCTCGTCTAAGCTCCATATCTCCTTTTTTATTACTTACTTACTTGCTTAAGTAACAACAACAATTGAATTTATTGTTTTCTTTTCCTCTTTTTCCATCTTACTACATTTTGCTCCTTTTGGAACTCTGGGACAAGGAATGGCAGGTTCAGGAGGAGGGAGGGACAAAGAGAGAGCTATCATAGTGATACCTCTCTTCCCCTTTTCCCATTTGTGAATGGTTTAGATGGTGCTTTGAGACAAGACACTCAACCCTCTGCCCTTTCAATCATCAGGAAGAATACAGGACAGACCACAACCTCAGTTGCTGGAATGAAACTGCCACAGAAGCTTTCTCTCTCGGTCAGTTTTCATCTACGTTGACCCTGCTACCTGCATCCCTTCCAAGGCAAATAGTCTTGGCTAGTGCTCATTGGGATTGGTAGAGCAGAAGGCCCAGAAACCTGGGTTCTTCATCCATCCATCCATCCATCCATCCATAAATAAATAAATAAATAAATAAATAAATAGTAGATGGAACCAGAGCCAATGTGAGGCAGAATCAGCCTCTGACATTTTGTAAGCAAGAAGGCCGGCACGGGCAGTCTAAGGTTCCCTTTTTGCCCTAGTGGATCAGTCACCAGTGATGGGAGAGAAATGGAAAAAAGCATCATTCATAAGGGCAGTTAAAAATGGTCTTCACAGAGTGGAATAGCACCAATGTGACAAGTGTAGAAAAGTGTTCACAAACTCCTCTAAACACCCACAGTAGAAAATAGTCACTCCTATATCTAGGAGCGTGTTCTCTTGCTGAGGGCTGCTGGAAATAGTTGCTGGAGCTGGGGCTTGAGCAGGAAGGCTGGATATGGAATAGAGGGGCCACATGTAGAATTTTTATAGAGGACAGTTCTTTATTTGAAGGACTGTCCAGTACAAGACTCGTTTAAAGATAACCAGAACAAATAAGAGCAGAGGCTTTAAAGTTGTCCAGCAACACTTCACATCTGGACAGCAGACTAAGCAAGCGCATAGGTCAACTGGGCACAAACCTCCTCCCAATGGTGAAATGCCTTGTATTTCTATTTAAATTGTAGTATTTCCCCTTCTAAATTGGCATATATAGAAACACATTAGCTTATGAAAATCTGTGCCCCGTTTTTGGTGTCCCCCACTTTTGGGGATGAAGTGGCCAACAAGGGAAGGTGGCCCCTGGGCTGCAGAAAAAGGAAATGCTCGGTTGACTTAGCAAGGGCAGAAGGCTACACTCCTAGCATTTACACTAGGCCTGCCTAAAATCCAGAGTTGTTATGCTGTCTGCTGAGTGCAGGTATTACCTTTCACAAGAAGTCTCTGATATCTGAACATACTCCAAGACAGCCCATCAGCCTAGGTCCCAACCTCAGGCCCTCAGCTTTGCAGTCCATGACAAATGTTGGACAATAAATAAAATATTGGAACAGTAAATAAATGCCAAGCAAGTGGTAAGAATCCTGCAGAAAACCTACAGGATGCCTGCAGTCCCCTTCCTTGTTCAATTAGCTGATTGAGAGAGGCGGGGGAGAGCCAAAAGCAAATTTCTACTTTGCTTTGTGCAGAGCTAGCCAATTATTTTTCTGCTTGGACTACTGTTGAAGTTAAACCAGAACAAATGTAGTCATTGCTTTCTCTCCGTGTATTCTTTTTTTGGTCAATAACCAAATAAAAAAGTTGGCAAGCATTTAGCAGCTGATAGCATGAACAAGCACATACATAAGCCAGTCATTTCCAGCTCTGTTTTTTGTTTTTGCTGAAACTAGGTCCCCTTGAAATGTTAGTCATGCTTTGATTTCTGAGCTCAGCAGCAATGGCAGAATATTCACTGCAACCCCCTGTTATAACTCCCTTGAAAGGATGCTTGATATTAAAGCCATTAAAAGACATATACCAATGTGAACAACACAAGGGTTCCACCAGTTTCTAATATGTTAGAAAGAATCTGCTGCAATTCCCTTAGGCAAGTCATTGATGCACTAAAAGGGGCCATTAGGAGATTATTAAATTTACCTTTCTGAGAAGCCACAAATTAGGATATCATCCTTATTAAGAAAAGCATAGTCGAAAGCTTTTGATATATATATTGCTCAAGTCAAAAGGTTTGCTCCAGACTAACGAGTTTCAGATTTAAGCATCATGTGCATTTTGAGTGCATTTTTAAAACTCAGGATGAATAAAGTATATCTGGATACAATATTGCTTGTGCTGAATATGATAAAACTATGAAAGTTTTAAAGTAATAATACTTCTTATCCAAGGAATAGTTGCTCCTACTATTTTTATTTTGATTGTTGTCAGAGCCATTCTGCAAGTTCCTGTTACGCTGATAAAGGTTTTTCTCTAGATCTTATTGTGCTGCTGCTGCTAATTATTATTATTTTTTTTGGCAAGGTGGACTGCCAACTAGAAACCTTAGTGAGACCACTTTCTTTTTTTGTACAATTACTTAAGGTTTCTGTGAGCTATTTTTAGTTATTATACAACCCACCTTGGTTGAGAACCATTAAAAGTTTCCATACTAGGTTTCGAAGCCACCGGAGACCTAAACTAAAATAATATTATCTGTTGAGAGCAATATTAGAAGGCTTGTTCGGCAGTCTGGGTGTTAGCACTCAATGGTCTACTTTCAAGTGGTTTGTCCAGTCCTTGCAAAGCAGAAAACCTAATAAAATGTTGAGCCTGGTTGAAAACCATATTTTATTTTAGAGTGCTTCTATGTTGCATGGTCTTTGTGACACTAGGACATAATTTCTCCCAAACAATGAATAAATCTTGACAAAGACCAGATGCAGACGGTCCATAGTTGAACCTAAGAATCTGTGAAAGTTAGGTTAACCTCCTTAACCATAGAACATATGGATGTTACATTAAGCTCGCTTGATTTTTGCGCAGGCTAAGCAATTTATAGGAAATTTAAGAGCAGAAATAAAGGGTTGACCTTCATTGCAGAACCTTTCCCCTTTTCTCACCTTGGTGCATAGGAGAACAACAATATGCGCTCACTCGAAGGGCTACGGTTTTATATTCAGAATATTTTTGTTTCGCCTCAGATTTCCTCCTTTGTTTTATGCTCAGCAGTTGTGGAAGAACACTCTGTATGACCTCTGTGTGCCTTCATGTGTCTTAATAGTTACCACCACACACAGGGTATTTGCCATAGGCAGTGGTCTACCCTGGGATGATATTAGCCCTCTTCAGGTGTTTACCTTATTGGATGAAGGTTAACAATGTGCAGAGGGACAGGATGCACACACAGAAGTGTGCGGAATGTACAGATCGTTCCCCCAGCAGCTCATGGTATTCAAGAGATGCAGTGTAAAAATATCTTCCCAAACTGAAGCAGGCTTGTTAAAAATATAAAATCACACTGCACTGTTTCATGCAACCCTTTTTTTAAAAAAACATAAACTGCTTGCAGTGCCTGGAGATATGTATCCTCATCAGTGACCAGAGCATACCCTCAATATTTTTTCTCCCAAATCTTTCCTCATGTCATCCTCAGATCATGTAATTTTGCATCAAGTGGTCATGTAGCATCATTTACCAGGGGATACGAAAAAAGAAAAAAATGCCTGCTCAGTTTTCTTCTTGAGGACATTCTCATGGCTTTACAATAATACGATTGTCAGTGACATTATCTTCATGTACTTCTTGCTCTAGGAGCTCTGTGTGTGATCCTCAATTTACTCCTATGTAGGCCAAGGTTGCAATCATATTCTGCCCTTCCAGAATTGCAATTTGTGAGCAAAAAAGTTTGTCTTGAAAGGCAAGTATCACATGTAGTTTTGCCCCAAAGTGGCTTCCTTTTCAAACCAATCAGACTGAAAAGTAGTTTAAATTTAACTCTATAGTGCCCTAAGTTATCATAAAGGAGATACCTTTCAGAAATGGTTTTTATTATAGGAATGCAGTTAAACACTTTAAAATATGAGCTTTCAAATATTATTTACTCATGATAGCATCTGCTGACAACCAGCAATTCTGATGGCCAGCAACTCTCTTGAGAGTCATTTTTTTGGGAGGCAAAAAACATGCTAAATGCTTCCATTACCCCTAGCCCTAAAGCAACATCCTGTAACCAGATGAACCATTAGAAACTGGCTTCCCAGAAACACTCCACCTAGGCCTAAGCAAAAGGCATGGTTTTAATCTCAGCTGTTTTCCTAGTGAGCATCTGTTTTGAGCTACTCATAAGTCAGCAAAATGTCATGCTGCAAAAAGCGTCAAGTATCTTAAAACAATTAGGAAAGAAGGAGTAAAAAATAAATCCAGAAAGTAACGGAGGGAAGGCTGTCTGCTAGAATGTTAGGAATGTGTTAGTGAGAACAGTGGAGAAAAACTGATTGTGGCTGATGCCTACCAGCACCCAAACTGACCCTAATGAGAAGAAACTAGCATGTGGTCTACTGTTACATTGGCTCTGTTTACAGCAGCACATACTGTTATCTGTTTCACAGGTGACAGATTTTTGTCTTTGCTAAGCAGCTAGCATGAATCATTTTTTGGAGTAGGTTAGAAGGTAAGGGAGGAGGTTCTCTTATAACCTGCAGGGACTAGAAAGAATCAATGAGCTATTAAGTAAAGCAGCATTCCCCAAACTTGGTGCTCTGCAGATGTTTTGGACTACAGTTCCCATCAGACCCAATCTGCATGGCCAATGGTCAGGTATGAGATGAGTTAACAGTCCAGAAAATCTGGAGGGCAACAAATTGGGGAAGGCTGATATAATGCACATTTGAAAGCTCATTGTAACTGTTCTAACAGGTTTTGCGATAACTAGAAAGGGGTGACTTAAGTTGAATAAAATGGGTAAAGGGTAAGGCTGGACTCCTCTTCACGGTTTCCTTCAAAGATACTATCCTGCAAAAATGTGTGCATGGGGTTGTCATGGATATACTGCACATATGCAGGAGTATCCAATTCCTACCCTCCAAGTTTGTGTCCCTCTCTGCTGTCCTAACATTTTTAGTAAGTATTTACAAGTAGGGAGTGGAGAGAATCCCACCCAGGTTAGGAAGGCTTCAGAATGAGGCACAGGCCACAGTGAGATATTACCATGCTTGCTGAGACACAAATGTTGAGGACAAAATGTCTTGCGATATCTTAAAGACAAACAAATATCTTAAGATGAATGGCTGCTTGAGGGAATTAGTGGAACATCTTTTTTAGAACATCTGGCTTTATTCTTACCAAGGGAAAAGACAGCTACTGATCTAGCAGAACTGATGCAGAAAACTAGTGCCCTGATCAAATTAACATGGATAAATTAAGCTAAAGGATTTCATGTAACAAAGCTTGTGTGTCTTAGATCCCTTGATCTAGATCAGGTATGAGGAACCTCATGTGGCCCTCCAGGTCTCTCTACCTGGCCCTCAGGACTCTGCCCAGTCCAGACCACACTCTTCCAGGCCATATCCTTCACTGGTCCTGCTCTGTGCCCTCTTCTGGTGTTTTTTCTTGACTGGAATGTGTTCCTGAACTGTGATAATACTTCTTTCCTGTCTGAATGGAGGATAGAGAGTGGTGTGTGTCAGACCACTCCCACTTGGGTCACCCACAGTGGTTGCATGTTGCCTCCAGAAGGATGGTCATAAGGGAATGTGGCCCTCAAGCTGAAAAATGTTCTCCATCTTGATCTAGATAGAGAAGCATTTCCACAAGTTTTCTGGTAAGGATGGAGATGAGATGCAAGAAAGTTGAGCTTGTTGACAGAAAGCAAAGGTTACATCAAATTATCAACCCCTGAGACAAAAGTTTAAAGGCTATCCTAAAAGAGGACATAAACTGATTGAGGAAGGTGGGGAGAAGTGCAATAATCAAGTTATCTAGGTGCTACCTTACTTATGTTTTCCTGAATCTATAGCATTGAACTGAAAATCTTAACCTTTAGGCTCTTAACAGCTGGAAAGCATTTGTGAATAGGGAGATGGATAACGTATGCATTTATGAATGTGATAGGGAAACCAGAACAATTGAACACATCAGGTCCCGGTTTAAGCTGCAACACAGAGCTATACACATCTAATAGTGATGGTTTAATTATGGGTGAAAAATTGAATTATTGCTCTATTGTTGCATTCTCTTAGGAGTCCTTACTCATCATGCTGGATGTTGAATAGCTGATTCTGTGCCAGCTGGATCACGCCCCCCATAACAAGTCTGTATGTAGGATGTCAATGCTCCACCTTCTTTGGTTAAAACCCACCCTCATACCCTGCAAAGAATTTCTAATCATAAATCAATTTTGTTAATTTCAGTATTATTGAACCATAAAATGGCAACTATCTTTGCAAGACTCTGCAGGACAGGTCTCTCTGTTCAGCCTTTATTCCTACATATGTTTAGATCTTTAACTTGGGCTGTCCCCAATGGCAACAATGTAGAAAACAGTATTATACATTCTGAAAATGTGGAATATATTAAAAAGTATGCATGGAGCTAAAATCACTCATGCTTACTACTCCTGGCCACTGAAGGATTGCCCAAATAAAAAGTTCTTATATGCTTCTGGTTGTAGTTTGGCAAACCTCTGCAAGAAGGGAGATGAAAACTATCTCCAAAATGCATAATTTTGCATGTTCTCACTGTTCATATTTGATGCCTAGAGGGTCATCATGGAGATGCTGATAGAAGCATTATAGGGAATACTGCTTTGAAGGTATATATGGCCCAGTGCATCTATGTAGTGGGACAGAGGTGAAATAGACTGTGTCGCCCATTATCAGGTCATCCATCATGAAAATGGAGAAGACAAAATTCATATCTCACATTACATTCTTACATAAACATGCCTAGAAGGGATACTTTTGAATTGCCTCCAAACCCACTTCTGCAGGATATAAAAAATTGTCTGGATGAGACTGTGAAATATGTGTGCACAGAGTCATATGTTTTTGTTGATTGCTTCTTCATTTTCCCATTGCAAGTAAACAGAACCATTTCACAAAACTCAAAAGTTATCCAATCTTATGTTTCTAATTAGAGATGAGCCAAAATCTTAAACTCACAAGGATAGAAAATGAAGGACCTACAAAACCAATCATTGTCAGAAGACACTGAAAAGTGCATGGTATGTATCTCTGAATAATAACATGTTGGTTTGGGTATCCATAGTATGTATTTTGTAAGTTCTATAAGGGTATAAGTGTAAAAGTATTGACTTTAATGAATGAAGATAAACCAGCCAGCCTCATGCCAAAATGGGCCTTCTCTCTCTCTCTCTCTCTCTCTCTCTCTCTCTCTCTCTCTCACACACACACACACACCAGTTGACTTATGGTGCAGGATGTTGTTGCTTATTGACTTGATTTCATTTATAAACCCAACTGCTTGATGACTTATTTAGCTGCCAATTTAGTTTTCTAGTTGCACTTTATTTAGTGACTTAGTACCTGTACATTGCATTCACATGAGAATGCACTTTAAAAAAAGGACAACTTGCACCATGATGCACTGAGACTGAGTCGGGGATGGGGAATGAGGAGAAAATAAGTAAAAACCTTTTCTAGAGGGAGGTAAATCTAAAAAAAAGGTGGGCCCAAGCTTATAATATCAGTATGCCAACTCTATCTGATAGTAAATTTAAAAAATACAAGATTCAGTAGTGCTAAACAAGAAACCAGCATAAAACACGAATATAAAACACAATGCAACCATAAGGAGTGTTAAAACATAAAAACTGAACAATAATTAAAACTGCAGGGGGGATTAGACAGAGACTTGGAAAATAAGAAAAGTTTTCATCAAGTGTTGAAAACATAGCAATGTTGGGCTGGGTGTGCTTCACTTTAATGGGTACAAAATTCCAGGGAACTGGTGCTCCAATCCTGAAAGTATGCTGCTTTCACTACAAGGATGTGTGGGCAGAATCAGGAAGACCAAAAACAAAAGAAAACAAATCCTCAACAAAACTGTGAGGTGCATAAAATGTTACACAATGGCAGGGAAATCCGACATAAAGTATAAACCTTTTAATTCCTCCCAAATAACCCAAATCACCTCATGGTAAGTCCTGGATTTATTTTCCCATATTTAGTCTACTCATGCCTGATGTTAAAGTAGAGAAAATAAGTAAAGCTATGGAGAAAATACCATGGAATTGAATTTATTAAAGAATAAATAACCTAGAAAACATTGATACCTCAGGGATTTCCACAATGTATAACTTTCCTCTCTTTCCAGTTTTCATAGAACATGTTCTAAATCAACTCAATGTCAAAAACTTTTAGTGATAATCTCCCCTCCACCCAATGCATGCACCATATGCTAGAGATTCTTTTACTTCAAGAGTAAACATTTTAATTGAGGTTACTTCTGTGTATTGACACAGCAAAGTCTTGAAACCAGATGACAGACATTTATTCTGTTGTTTCTTTTCAGAACAAACAACGTTGCTAATGATTTATATTGAGTGAGCTCTGTCCACAACTGTCTATACTTGTTGATGCTACAGATCAGAATCATTCATTGCATATGTTGTCATGTAATGTGGCCAATATTATATGTGACATGAGAGAGCATTGGCTGCTGCTTGGAGCAAATCTTATCATGGGTCATGGCTCAAAGTTTTGCATGCAAAAGGACCCAGGCTCAAATGTCTGCATCTTCAAGTAGGGCTGGGAAAGGTCTGGAACCCTGGAGAACCATCGCTAGTCAGTGTAGAGCAGTGTTTCACAACTTTGGGTCTCTAGCTGTCTTTGGACTACAACTCCCATCATCCCCATCTAGCAAGACAGGGATCTAGCAAGACAGGTCAGGGATGATGGGAATTGTAGTCCAACAACAGCTGGAGACCCAAGGTTGGGAAACTGGTATAGAGTATATTCAGCTAGATGACCAGTGGTCTATGTGGCAGTCTCCTATGTTCTTACGGGTTAGGAATTTTAGGAATTTCTTGTCAAGAAAACATAACCTTGAGGCAATTAAACCTCAAGGTAATTAGAAACTAGAGCTACTAAACCTACTAAGAGCCCTTGACACAGTTTCCTCATAGGGGCATACACTTTTAGAAAGATGTGTAGCACAATGTCTGGTGTCCGGAGATACTTTTTAATGAACCTTTGGCCTACTTGGGAGGGGGGGGAGCACAAAACCGAGTTGCACTGCAACTCTGTGGAACATGTACAGATAGAAAAGGGCATGAGTACCTCTCTGTTAATATATGACATGATTCTCAGGAGCCAGTACTGTGAAAGAGGCTACCTTTAGGGAAGGTATGGGGAACCTGTGGCCTTGCAGAAGTGGTTGCATTCCATCAGGCCCCGTCTGCCTAGACGGGAGTCAGGGATGATGGGAGCTTTGGCCCAAGAATATTTGAAGGTCTACATGTCTCCCAGTCCATCTGCAGGGCCTAAGTACAAGTGATGTTAACTGTATTGTTTGCAATTTTTAAAAAAGTAAAAACAATCACCCTTCCAAATCTAGATCAGGAGAACAACATGTGGGGAAGTGAGGTTAGCCTTTTCATACCATGAATCACCCCTGCCCTGCAAACAGCAATAGGTAAAAAGAAAATATCTAATTGGTACTAATGGCAGCTTTCATCCTATCACTCATTGCATCACGGGGATACCCCACCCCCAGTTGGATCAGAAGAAGAAAAGTCTGTGGTTTCAGGATACCCACACTTGGTATCCTTTTTTTTTTTTAAAAAAAAGAAAGGAACCCTGGTGTTCCTGCAAATGACACATTTGACATTAATGGATGTGCCATGATGATTGCAAGTTCCAGCTCCATCCATTTGCATGCCCTTTCTAACCTCTGCGTTGCTCATGGAGACACTTGAGGAAGCCCTTATGAGCGTCTGCCCCCTATACGTGTCCCTGTTTACTTATGGGACTATTTGGAATTTCCACTGGTACAAAGAGATTGAGCACCATGTCAAGATTCCATGTGATTGTATGGATTCAAAGCCCCAAATCTGGACCATTGAAGATTTGTCCTTAGTGCCATCATTAGTGCTCTTTGTCAAAGTAGGGACCTCCAGCAAAATGATCTACTTGACCTCAAATAGAACAGGCCATATAGCAAGTTGCAACTCCATAGACGAGCTTCCAGGTTAAGACTGCATTTTTTTACCTGAACTTATTATAGTCTTTAACACCACTTGATCTCAACCAGACCTTGTCTTGCCACAGACATTGCCATTTATCTCATCAAGATAGCATTTATCATGCACAAAGTATGAATATGAACACAATATAGCTCACTCTATACTTTTTAAAGAAATGATGGACATATGAATACCCTTATCACATCACAGTAATTTTTAAGTCCCTCCCCCTTTCAAGATATGAGTCTAAGCATGACTTGGTGTAGGTTACACCATTAATTTACCTTTGAGAGCTTGAAGAAACAACACCAGAAATGTTTGTTTCAACTTTTAAATAGTTTAATGAAGGATTATTGGATTGTCCAATAAGCATGAAGTAGAATATGAGAATATATATTTTCCCTTATGTATGATAGTCACTCTCAAAATTGTACTCTGAACAATGGCTTACTTTCTCCTGCCAATACTCTAATACAAATATTGGAACTTGGCAGCCAGCAGGTCTCAGATTTCCACCACATGTATTTCAAAAAAGCAAACGATCCTTATATGGTGCTTCAGTCACATATCTTTAAAAGCAGTGTTTGTGCGTCATATTTTAAAATAATTGAAACCAGGAGGTGCAAAAACTAAACTTTTCTTCCAGGATGTTTCAGCTTTACTTGATTCCAAAAACACTGAAGGCAACAGAATGGAAACCTCATGTAATAAACGGTGCTGGCAAGGTGCATAGACTCACTCATTGCAGTATACACAAATACAATAGCAGATCAACAGAATCATATGCCTGTCTGCCCAAACATACTCATTTTCTTTTCGTTTTTTTAAAAAAACTTTCATACGAAAAACATACTGACTCTTTCAAAAGTATTTTATAAACAAAATTTCAGTACAGAGCGAGAGTGTAGCCCCCTAAAAATGAAAAGTGTGGGAAAATATGATCCTTTAAACATGCATAACAGCTCTGCAAAAGAGAACTGTGACTATGGGGAGAGGTCTTTGACATGATTTATAACGATACGTCCAAGACCATTTCCTGAGATCATTTCAGCCTTGTGGAAAACAACAGGAGGTTACCCCAAATGATTCTATGCTAGAATCTATAGTATATGTGATGAGGCTGCCCTCTGTCTGGAGAAGGTGCCCTAGGGAACATTTCATTAGATTAGAAAAGCTTCAGGGGACCATCCTAAAGCTGAGATCAGGAAAGATACGAAGAGTGATGAATCCTTGTACCAGGTAGAATGCCAGAGAAACTGCGCTTTTTCCAGGTATGTGGAAGAGGCAGGGTAAGAAATAGTCCAGCAGCCCAGAAGCAGCATCCTTGAAATAAGTGATGCCTGGTTGGCTTGAGCAATAACCATGGAGCTGGATGACCCATGAGATTTTCTTGAGCATATGTTACAATGGTACCTCGGGTTAAGAACTTAATTCATTCTGGAGGACTGTTCTTAACTTGAAACTGTTCTTAACCAGGTACCACTTTAGCTAATGGGGCCTCCTGCTGCCGCTGCACAATTTCTGTTCTCATCCTGAAGCAAAGTTCTTAACCCAGGGTACTATTTCTGGTTCAGCAGAGTCTGTAACCTGAAGCGTCTGTAACCCGAGGTACCACTGTACTGTGGAATTGTGGATTCCATGTTTTGTGAAGCTATATCAATCTGTGAAAACTAGGCCTCAACTATAACTGGTTAGCAATCATGTAGTGAGCCTTAAGAACGTTTTCTGGGGTATGTATGTTAAGGCAAAGGGGTGTGAAATGGGGCTTAGTACTGTAAAGATGGGAAGCATATATTGCCAAAGCAGTTTCCAAAATCCCCTGAGGTAGACTTTGCAAGCAAAAACAGCCATGATGTCTTCCAAGCTAAATCCAAGTAAACAACTTCCTTTTGCCAAGTGTAATAATCTATCTTTCATCATCAAAGCAAAATTTCGCTCAAAAAAAGCATTGAGGCCTGTAATAAAAATACAAAACACATACAACAAATATATTGTGGTAAACCTCTTTGGATGGATATTGATAAAAGCAACCTAATACTAGCTGTTAACCTCAGTCCCAGATTCCTTTTAGAACTTGATCTGTTCCTGCCTTCTGTTCCAGCCTTGGCCCATTCCAACGCGCAGATGGTAATACTATGATTTGAAGCCTGAAAATAACCTTAGCCCAGGCCAGTTCAAAAAGAGCACCAAAAGATGTTTCTAGCTGCTAAACTACTATTTAAAAAAGGTTGAATAGGGTGGAATTGGAGTTCCAAACAACTTGCCCTGCTTTCAAGAGGTAAAGGTTGCATTTTTGAATGTGGGATAACACCCAGATAAAATATTTGATGCGGAAGGGCTACTTTTTCATAAAGACTTGAAAAATCTGATATAGTATCAGAATTTTTATGAAGGATACCTTGTTTACACCACAGACATTACCAAAGATGTAAGAATGTGGCAAATATCAGGCAAATATCAAGTTTTGATAGTTGGACATGTCATATCAATTGAAAAATGACAGAAGCTATAGGAGGAGTACTTTTTGTTGTTGTCACGCTGCTATCTCAGGAGACAATGGAAGAGTGAGCCTTTAAGGGTAAAGTCAAACCATTGGAGAGTTACAGAGCCTGCTGTGGCTGTAGAAACTAATACAGGATAGGCATATTTTGTTGCAGGTGGGGGAGATGAAGGCATCCGCTTTTGCTGCTACTAGTCAACTCACTTTCCCCGACTTACTTCCTTATTCTGCCTGGGTTCCTCTCAGCAGTAGCTCCTCCTCCTCAGACCATGTGCTCTAGCACAGCACACCGTCAATCACTCACTCTTTTCGGTCTCCCACACCAATCCCTTGCAAAAAAGCTGTTCACAAGTCCTTTTTTAAATTATATTTTATTAAGTTTCAACATTTCTGACATATACAATAAAAACACAATTTCATATTTTCTCTTATTTTTTTTGACTTCCCACCCCATTTTTCATGAAGTTGAGTTTCCTCCTCTTGTGCTTCACCATGTCTTCTATTTATTAAATCATAACTACCACTGTACATTATAATCTAATTACTTCTGTTGCTCATAGCTCAAATCCTACTCATGAGTTCTTTATTCTATAGTATTTCTTTAAGTAGTCCAAAAAGGGCATCCATTCTTCCATAAAATGCTCATCATTAGAATCTCTTAATTTTGCCAGTTATGCGCAGTCCATTATCTTGCTTATCCATTCTTCTTTAGTGGGAGCAACTTCTTCCTTCCATTTCTGTACATAAAGAATCCTAGCTGTTGTTGTTACATGCATAAGCAATTTTAACATTTTCTTTGGGATTTCTGCCCCTATAATCCCTAACATAAATGCTTCAGGCTTTTTTGGTCCCCTGTTTATGAGTCCTATTCACAAGCTCCTGGTCATGAGCTTCCAGAAGCTGAAATGTTGCCAACCTTCATATCACATTTGCAGACATTTTTGTAATTCAGAGTTGGTCTGTCAATATGCCTAGTGCCTGAAGCCAGCTCCCCATAGGCCACACCTTAGGGATACTGCCACCTTCTGTTCTGTGTACATGACTGAGCCAGTGTAGACATCACTGAGACAGAAGTGCAAACATGCTAGGAATGTGGGCTGGGAGAACACAGGTCTGTTTTGAGACTCTGTCCTGCCATATGATGCCCAAAATCTTCCTGATGCAGTACATATGGAAAGTGTTGAGGCATCACTCCTGGGGGTTGTAAGTTGCCCAAGACTTATTTCCATAAAACAGTGTGTTCAACACACAAGCCTTGTTGATCTTCATCTTGGTATCAGTCATTAGCACCACATTCCCTCCTTTTGGACAGGTGAGCCATTGCAGCAACTGCCTTGCCAGTATGCTTGTCCACCTCAGGTTGCTGGTTATGGTAGAACCCAGTTAGACAAAATTGTCTACCACCTCAAGTGTGTGATCTCCAGTGCCGAAACGTGGAATGCTGGCAACGTCCTGGCCTAGGATGTTGGCCTTCTTAAGGCTGATTGTAAGGCCAAACTCCATGCAAGCTTGGGCAAAATGGTTGATGAGTCTCTGTAGAGTTTCCTTGGAGTGCATTGTCAAGGCTGCATTACCTGCAAGCAACATCTCTAAGATACGTATGCACCACACTTTTCTCTTGGTCTGGAGACATGCCAGGCTAATGATGAGCATTAAATATTAGATCAGTGGTGGGGGAAGACACCAAGTCCAAGCGGACTTCAGGCCATGTCTTCTACATAATAAAGATTGCATGTGGCCAGCATCCATGAATATGCTCCCTAACTTGGTATTTATATACTTATTTGTACTTATTCATTCAACAATGCCATTCCTGCCTTTGGCAGGGGCAGATTTGCTTCATCTCTCCTCCCCATTTATGATAAAGGTTTGGGTTGACTCTGTGTTTATAATAAGTGAGATCCAGCAAACAGGACTGAGGGAATAGCAGGGTCCCACCAGGTCAAAGTAAATAACTTATAATATGTTCCTTATTCATGAACACACAATCCCTCTAAGTCCCACTTAGCAGAAGTGCTTATATAGGATTGCTGCCTTAGAGGGGTTCAGTTATTTACCTCTTCTCCATTAGTATAATATAATAAAGCAAGAGAGCAAACAGGGACAATACAAAACAAAATTAGAACAGCAATTCCTGATTAAACACTAGCAAAACCAGCCCTTCATGTGGAGAACTGGCATTGTTTGTTCATGGGTTTAGGCGTTTCCTTTAAATTAGAAATGAAAGATGGAATACAGAAATTTTGCTGAAGTACATAGCTGAAACATGCCCAATATTAAAGAACAAATTGGCATATGGCATTTTAGGGTTTGATTGTATGCCAGCTACTGGCCTGAAAAATTCCTTTAAGCATGCATTTGTTTTTACTGAAATTATTTGCAAGAAAGAAAAATTAAAGCAATTGCAACTTCAGTTACAATTGAAAGCAGAATATGAAAATGAGAGACATATTTATTTTGTCAAACTATATTAATTTTAAACTATGTACACTATAATATTCCTGTTTTCTAATTAGTCTATTGGCAATCTTCACTGTACGTGATAAATATAGCCATAGTTGGCACTTAAAAATAATCTTATACCAGTTGGCATTGTTTTAAGCTAAACTATGTGAGGGCGCCATTCCTAAAAACATATTTTTCCCATCATAAGACAATGCCGGCCATGATTACTGGAATGGATTCCCATGAAAATGCATTGTCAGAATGGTGCCAAGAAGAAAATTCCAAGCCAACCATTTCAAGAATGGAAACCTTTTTCTTTCTGTAGAGGGAATTAAGGCTCTCTGGGTTACACAAAGGGCTGCATTTTTTGAATTACAGATTTAGAAGGCAGAGAGTGTACCTTCATGAAGCACAAAGTTGGTGCAGCACATTTAGGGGTTAATTTCTTAACTGAAAAGCAAAGGGTCTTCACGGAAATCATACTCGCTAAACTAGAATTTCTGTGTACAACCAGATTGCTATTGCTCGAAAATAATGGCTGTGCTCTTTAACCCTCCACTCTGTGTGCAGTTTTGCCTCCGCCCATTAGAGGAAAGGTGGATGGGGAGCAGGCTCGGCCAGGTGTACTGCCTCAGAGAGTCTGGCCAGTGAAGGACATTCATAAACACACCAGCTTAAGGCAACCATGCCACCCTTAAACTGCAAATACTTAGTCACAGTAGCACTCTGCTCCCAGATGTAGTTTTAGGGTGGCACTACTGGTTCGTCTGCACTGGGCACCAGCGCTGCATTGGGCATCACAACAATGATGTAGAAAGGAGCACAAGAGGCAGGTGGGGGGCACTGAATTTTAGTGTCACACAGGGCACTGTTGAAATTTGAGAGGCCAGAGTCTGCCACTGCTCCTCCCAATGCAGGATCAGTCCGTTGTGTCAGTGGGATCTGAGTAAGAATTTTCATTCCTAAATTGGAAGTTTGTTGTTGTTGTTGCTGCTGCTGCTGTATTATTTGTGTGGACTAAGACTGGTGGGAGCTGAAACAAAACAACACATATGGAGACCACCAGTTCCCTGTCTTTGCCCTATATGGCATGTTGAATTAGGAGGGCGTGTGAGACCCCACTTGTCCACAATGCAAGCAATAGTGCTGAGCCCGATGACTGTATGAACTAGGCATTAGTTTTGCAGGACAAACTTATAGTCATATTTCAAAAAACTAAGGGGAAAAGACCAACTTTAGCAAGAGAGCAGAAAATGGGTGTTCAAGACATATGCCACTCTTTGTTTTTTTGTGAATGGAAGCTCCTGATGAAAGCTATAAGCAGCATATTCCATTGTGCCCTATCATGACTAGGGTGTGGTTGATGTTGTCTCTCAGAATGACTAAGCAAAGCCACAACCAGAAGATATGGTCAACTTTGTTCATGGAAAAGCTCAGGCTACAGAGATGGTGATCAGTTACCATGATGATGGGAAAAATGTGCAACTGTATCAAGACTGTTTTTCAGAACTAATTTACATGACTCTCTTCTTACTCCACTGCATTTTCTGCACAATGTTTTCTAGAGTATGGCTATTGGCAATGACAGTTTTATGTATTATGCTATAGCTAAAATACAAAATAAAACACAAACGTTGCTCTGAAGAGTTTATATAATGTGATTAACAAATCAGGTCATCTGAAGTATGATAGGTCTGGAAGGCAGATATGAACCTGAAACTTGTGGCTAGGGTGCAATTAACAGGAGAAATAGGTTGCATTTTTTTTTTAAAAAAAGCTTCTTCTTTGATATTCAACTGAGGAATAATATGATCCAAATCTAGAAGATGAAGGAATGATGTAAGAGGATTATGATCCACACCTATTTGGATGCTTTTAGTTTATTGGCATGACTCTGCATTGCTCAGATGGGACATTAGCATCAAGGGACCAGGGTATCTTGATGAAATGAGTTGCTTATACTTAATGTTATTTACATTAAGATAAAGGGGGAAACGTATCTTCATTTTTAATTTTTTTACATTTTCTTTGTTGGAGCAGCTGTTTCCTGAAGTTTGGCCAGGATGAAACCTTTGTTTTCACATTAGAGAAGACAAACATAAATGTGACTAAATCCAAACATTTGTGGATTTAGTTTCTTTTGGAAAGTATGGAGATATGAAGGGCATGTTTAAGTGAAATATTTGAGAGTTCCTATCCTTTTGAGTTGTAGTTTATAATGTCAATGTAGAAGTCATCCATAACACATTTTGTCCAATTATATATTTCATTTTCATTATGGAATACCTGACATATTCCTGCCCTATTAATATAATTTATTTTTTCAATGGCAAGAAATAACAAAGCCCAAATCCAGCAACTAACAGCTGATAGCAACAAAACAGGACTGCATGCTTATAATGAAACTTCATAATAAAAATCATCCTGTTCTGATCAATGAAATGTTCTCCTGATAATAATAAGTAGTTAAGATGCCAGTCAAAGAAAGATAAAACGAAAGAAAAATCAGTTTTCTTTTTTGAAAGATAGTTTTCTTACCGACAGAACTCATGATGTGGTGTCTAAAATGATGATTAAAAGTATATCTTTATAAATAACAACATATTCTATCAAAATCCTAAAATTTCATAAAGAGAATTTCTATGAAACATAATAGACCAGGTTTTTTAAAATAAAAAAGTTAAATAATATTCTTTTTAGTTTTTAAGGGATAGAGAACTAGCCCAAAGTGCCTCTTCATCTCTGCAGTTTTTATATATTCAGCCAGTCTACACTGACATTACATAATGCAACATAAAAGGATTAGGAGTTGACTATCTGCTTGGGGAATGGATCCATCTTATATAAATACATGTGCATGACCAGTGGAGAACAATTTCACATCCTGCAGCTGCTGTAGTATATTTTCAGGTGTTGATAGCCTATTGTACTACAGTGGAACCTCGATTTACGTACGGCTCTACTTACGTACGATTCCAGTTATGACCTTCAGTAGGTGCTTCGACTTATCAACTTTCCTCTAGATATGAACAGAGGCCTTGCCAGCAGCCCGGAGCTCGCCCGGCCCTATACTCAGTGTATCAGACCTTGTGAACAAAAATGTGTATTTATCCTCTTTTTCTACTGGGAAAGTACATGGGGGAACTCAACAATTGTACTCAATCAAATGAAGTATCACACAGGTCAGGTTACACATATCTGAAATCTTTCCAGTTATTTTCTCATGGTATGGACATTATAAGAGCTGTCACAAAAGTTAAGCTACCTGTTTTTGTTGTTGCTGGACAGTTCCAATCACAGAATTTTAAGGAAGAGATATTTATAAAAGGAATAACTATAGCAGATAATATAAATACAAGATTATTAAAAATAAAATAAACTAGGCAAAAATTGTGAAGAGACACTACACTCTGACAATGATAGTTTTTTATAATTTTATAGTAAAATTTTATATTTTTACTATAAGGTCTTTACTGGGTTATCTCTTCTTGTACAATGATACAATTAATTAGTCCAAAGTCTTAAGGCCTATAGGAGATGGATCTAAAATATAGGAATGTAAAACTCAAGAGTTTCAGAACTAAGGGAAAGGGAATAAATGTGGTGATTAAATTCTTCTTTCTGCCTTGAAATTAGAATTTGTATGAATTAATTGGTTGTCTGTTGAAATCTACCCAGCAGTATGGGAGCCACTTTTACTTTTTTGTTATTTATGTCCAAGGCCCACTGTATGACTATTAGACCTAGGTGCTGCTCAGTTGCTGTAGGTCTGGTCAGTGCATGGATATACCTAGGTATATAAAAAAAGATGCTGCATAGAGTTCTGTGTTGGATGGAAAGTGCTATACAAATGGAAGAAAATAAATAAATAAGAAATCTCTTTTGCAACCACTGTCTTCTCTTTCTCTCTCCCATGCTCAGTATCACTTTGCAAACATTGCACTGCTGGCAAGACCTTCCGCTTTGCTTTTCCTTTCAGCCACACACACACTATTTTGCCAATACTTGTTTTCCATAGGCTTTAATGGGACAGGAAAACATTAATAACTGTTGAACCACTGATAAGAACTGCACCAAATCCATGAAAATGTGGGCTACATTACACACATCAATAAAGTTCTTCAATAGTTTTCACCAGAATTAGAAAGAAATGTAGGATGTGCTGTCTTAATAACTTGAAAAATGGGCAAGGTGTTAGTTTGCAGCACTTTTTAATTAGCTGTATCTATGCCAACATACTTTAGATCAGCCTGAAATTTGGCACTCGCTTTCATAGACCTCTTCAGGTATGCCAAATTTCAAGTTATCAACACAGCAGCTGTCCTATTATTTGGGTTATCAAGCCTACATGAGCAATATAATTTTGAGGGGTTATAAGCAGGGTTGGATGGCCATTTCAGCTGAAGGGCTACATCCCAGTGGCAGGCAGGTTCAGAAACAAAGTGGTTGGAGCAATGGATGTAAAGTTGATCTTTCTACACCTTTGTATACATATTCAAACAGCCCTAAAGCCTCCATCCAGACAAACAACAGTCATTATCAGCTAGTCTGCTGTACGGAGTTTGGCCTGAGGAGATGAGGTATGATTTGGAGACTGTTCTGAGGGTCAAATAAAGAGGAAAATAGGGCCACATTTGGCCCCCAGACCTGAAGTTCCTCACTCCGGCTTATAATGATGGAACCTTGTTTTTTTTATACTCACCGTAAGCATAGGAACACTCCCAAGCTCCTCTAATGATCTGAATTTCTTTCATGAAGGGTTGTGATTGCTAACAAAATTGTCTGCATCAGCACCAAACTCCAATGCCAAGGATTCTTTTGAAGAACTTATGACATGTTTTATAAGTCAGATATGCATTTGTAGTATCCGGACAGCTAGACACAGAGAAACATCAGAAGTGATTTTGTTCCTCTTGTTGTGTTGTATGTCGGTACACAATTTGGATCAGTACTTTCATGTTCAATTTAGCTGTGACAGACAAAATATATTCCAGTGGCTTTACAGCAGCTCATTGTTTTTGTTTTCCTTGTCACATTGCTTCGTTTCCAAGTTTTGTTTTTATTTTGCCGGGTCTGAAATTAGGTACAGTGATCCATCAAAACCTTGAAAGAATGTTACTGTTTAGAGCAAATTGCTGTTGCAAGGATTTGTAGATTATTTGCACCATGAGATATTTGCATGACATCTAACATTAATGCATGTGTATACAGGCTGTTTGAATTACAAGAAGGACTGGGGTTCTTATCTCATAGCAGGTCACAACATCCCAAATGGAAAATTATAGGAGGAGAGTAAATGAACTTTCCTTTTGGCCCCAAAGACAACAATTCAAGGCTGGCTTGTCGGCTTGCTGATTAGTAGCTGGCCATATGTTGACTTTGTGGACACGTTTCATAAAAAAGGGCAACATAATGAAGGATGGACCTGGAGAATAATGTATTTGTGCTATGAGGTTAACCACAAGCATTCCAGAAATCACAGCATTCCCTGCTTCTGCAGATGAGCTGGAAACATAGTCTGTGGCTAGATTGTTTTCCTCCGTTATGTATTGTCAAGCGCACACCTATACTGTTGCCAAAACTCTCAATAAAAAATTACTTTGCTGTTTCCAGAGTCTTTATCAACTTTCCAGTTATTCAGATTTGCCAAAGTCAAAGCAATAAACTCATGGAGCATGTAACCATAGTCAGTGCAATTGACTGATTCCTGCCTGCAGGATCTTTTTAGGCCAGGGAAATGGTTCCAAGTGATGTGTCTAGGATAGCTCCTAGGAGAGTGTTGTTAAAATGTTATCTCCTCACGTAATGGGGAAAATGGGGCTAATATTCTTGTCTCCAGTGGTGCTGCCCAACTGTCTCTGTCTTAGAGTATATATATTCTATCAGAAATGTCAAAGATTATTTCTAAGTTTCTTTCAAATACTAATGACTGTGATGAGTATATTTATCCTCTGCTCATACATAAGCACAGTGAAGCAAATTTATGTTTTCAGCAAAAAGTTCTTTAAATATATATATATATTCACCAATTGATATAATTTCCTGACCAGCACTTCTAGCACATATAATCCAGGTAGGTTCATTTGATTGCTTCTTTGAATTAGATCATATTGGAGTTTTAAAAATAATAATGGGAGAGACATTCATACTATAGATATTCACTGTTCTTTGGGAGGACTGTAGATCCCATGTTAGCAGTGTTCATGAACCTAGTAATACTTCATTGCTATTCTAATTTTTGTTTCTTTATTAGTAGAGGTACTGCATCTGTCATTGGGGTTTCTGTAAAAAATAATTTAAAAAAAATTAAATGAATATTCATTCGGGATCTGCTCACAACTATTTAATGTCTAGAATGCTGTGTGAATGACCTGCGTGGAGCCAACTTCACTTAAAGAACAACATACTTTTTATTGTCACAAATTTGAGGTGAAGCTTGTGCTTTTGTGTTTTAATCTGTGTTTTATCCTGCTGTTATAATATACACAATCTCAATGGCTTTATGGTATGAAGTGACACATAACATTCTTTAATGAATAGAATAGAATAAAATCATTTATATACCACTTTATATTTTGAAAATCTCTAAGTGGTGTAGCCTAAAAAACAAACAAAAAATGTGTCATTAAAACATTTTTAAAAACCAGAAACCAGTGAAACAACTATATAAAACTACAAAAAAGCATATCAAAGCAAATAAAATAGAAATTCAGAAGAGTCAAACAAGTGAAATGGTACAATCTTGCGGGTCAAGGAAAGTCTGGGCAAAAAGGTAAAGTCATCACAATACATCTGAAGCAACTAATGGGGTTGCTGCTTCACTTATGGCAGAGGGAAGGGCGTTCCATAACGTATGGGCAATATCAGAAACTGTCCTTTTTTGGGTCACCACCCTATGATATTCTGTAGGATGCCATGGCCTGAGTAGAATTTCACCTGATGATCTAATTGATCTCACAAGTCTATACAGGGCAGGAGCTCTTTCAGGTAACCTGATTTCAACTTGTTCAGGGCTTTATATGTTTACAGCAAGACCTTGAACATGGCCCAATAGCTAATCGGCAGCTAGAGCAATTCCCACAGTACAGATGGATATATGTGTACACTGAGGTTCTGAATACCCCCTCCTCAACATCATTTGAGGGTTCTGCTTAAGGGCCAAGGGCTTGAACGCTCTGCCTTTTGCCTTCCTTATTTATCAATATGAACATGTAAATGATAGAGAAGAGAGCTGTGCTCATGTGATGTATGATTGAATATGTCAGACTAGGACTGAGAACCAGATTGAAATCTACCTTCCAGAGTTGTGGTGAGGGTAACATGAGAACCCTTCAAGATGCCTTAGGCAATATTGATAATAATACACCTAGGGGCAGACTGGGATTCTGAGTAGCTAAGGGCACCGAAAGCAGGTTTAGTGATTACCAAATGGTGTCCTTGCTTACACTACTTTGAAGAGAAGAAGAAGAGTTTGGATTTGATATCCCACTTTATCACTACCCGAAGGAGTCTCAAAGCGGCTAACATTCTCCTTTCCCTTCCTCCCCCTCAACAAACATTCTGTGTGGTGAGTGGGGCTGAGAGACTTCAGAGAAGTGTGTCTAGCCCAAGGTCACCCAGCAGCTGCATGTCGAGGAGCAGAGATGTGAACCCGGTTCCCCAGATTACGAGTCTACCGCTCTCAACCACTACACTACACTGGCTCTCTTTGCTTTTTCTGTAGAAGTGGATAGGTTTTTTTCACTGCTATGGGGAAAATGCTATCAGCAGAGAACAATGTTGCAGGAACAGGGATCTCACAAGCGGGTGCCATGTACAGAGTAGATAGTGCCACACCCGTCAGGTTCCTTGCAACACACAGCCTTCCCATAACAATACCAGTTATTTTGCTTGTCTTATATAAATATTAAATTAAACTTGCCAGCAGCTGATCCATAATATTTTGACTCCTCTTTACCCCATTTCTGCACTTGATTTCCTTCTATCTCACATGCATTTGTTTAGAGCAAAAGTACTTTCTCTGGGTCTTCTTTCCATTATTTCAACATGTCTTTCATTCTGAGTCAAAGCACAGCTCTTTGCATTTTTAGTTTTTATGGTTAAGTGCTTCACTGACTTTGTAGGTCACATGTGACATTTCACAAGGAATATCTGCAAGTTGGAGATGATTCAGCTCCTCTCTGTTTAGGTTAACTCCCTTTTAATTTCATGCAAATGTCTGGAAGATGTTATCTAGGTTAACCATATTGAAAAGATGATGTTCCTTGATCCTCGTTCATTTCACATCGTTTGGCAAGGCAATGCTACTTGGCACATTATATTGGTCTCATTTCCATTGAAATTTATCAGGAGCAGAAGTACAATTTTGAAACAAAATTCTGGCTAGTCAGAAAATACTGGTTCAGTTTTTATACGAGAGCATCTGACACTCCTTGTGTCACTGAGTGGTCTTTTAAATGCACGGTTTAACACCCACTTTCATCATAGCGATGTAGTATCTTTGCTAGGATCTTATACACAGAATGAGGACTGCTTTCTTTGAAGGGCAGGAGAATATCCATAGTCAGTCACTCCATGGTTAAGGCAATTTTGCCTTGCATGTGATGAGTTCTGAAGTATTTGAGATGGTTATGACCCCAAATATTTCCTTAAAAATATTTCATTGAAAACCTCATGTGTTCAGGATTCTGGTAGGTTGCTGTTATTTTTTAATCCCCAATATAAGCTGATGTGGATGGTATCATTTTGCCTTTCTAGTTAGCAACCCCCGTTTCCAGCTCTCTCAATACTCCTCAGTCTACTCTGAGGATCAGCAATTTGCACACTTACATGTTCCAGAAGTGTGCATGCACACGAAAGCCTATACCAAGAACAAACTTAGTTGGTCTCTAAGGTGCTACTGGACAATTTTTTTTTTTTTGTATGTTCCAGATTGTAAGAGCCTTTTGGACAGGGAAGTGACTCGTCTTTTTTTCTGTTTATGAAAAACCATAAAGTGCTGTCTACATTGATGGTGTTGTAAAATGATGATGATGAGACACACTCCCTTCCTCTTTTATTCTATTGAGTATAAGATCCGTAATGCTGTGTAGTGTATAGAGAAGACAACTCCCACAGTGTAGAAGTGTAATCTTTTTTCAATATCTATTGAATGCATCAGTGGTTAGTGAGGACCCCTTTTTCTTCACTCACCCCCCCCCCCAAAGTTTGTTTTTAAGAAATTTGTTGCTCTAGGGTGACGGAGTGCTCTAATCTACTTAAATTGCATAAATGTATATTTCTGGCACATACTTGGATCTCTCCCACGAAAAAACTGACAGCCTGGGGATCAACAACAGTAACAACAACAATGCAGGTCACTTGTAATCCACAGTGTATGCTGATGTGTTCATTCAACTCCATTCAGTTCTTTTGGGTTTGTTTCTCCTGTTTGCACAAGAAAGAAACAAAATCTCTTCATAAAGGTCGAAGGGGGAATGTATGGTGCTTGAAAGGAGGAGTCTAGCAGATGTGAAAATGGTAGCTGCAACTGAATGGTAATGACAGCTGTGTCTTAGGAGGAAGGAAATAATTAAAAGTAAAGCTACCTGGACAACAGAGAGATGAACAAGCCAAAGGAGAATGGGTCATTGTTTCCAATGCTGTTATTTCCTGCTGCAGCCAGTACAGCTGATTACTTTCTCATGAACAGGACTTAGGGCTCATCCAAAATCACTTGAATGTTTGCTCACATGCATACAATACCACGTCCATTTTCTTATGGGTAGTCCTCTTTTTCACAGTACTCTGATGGTGAAGCTCATGTTCCTCAATGAAACTTGCCACATCAGAAAGCAGGCTAGGTACAATAGGAATGTTCAAGAACATGCAAATGCTCACAGTGTGGTCAGGGATTGGTGTGTTCAGGCAAGCCCCCCCTTATCCTCATATGTGCATGGGGAGCATAAGGCTTTTGGTGCAGAAAGGGGCAGTCCTTCAAGAGACTCTGTCACAGAGAGTGTTGTCTATGCCAGTCTTAGTTCAGGTTTTTCTGGGCCTCCTTGTTGACACATCTGGTTCAGACTTGTTACCAGGTCATGTGTCTGGGTCGAGCACCACTGTTGCTTACATCCCTGCTCCTTCTAGTCCAGCTCCTCCATGCCAGAATCCTGGCTGCTGCTCTGAGTCAGGATCATGATAGGATTGTAGGATGATGAAAGTGTAATTTTTGAGCTTTAAAAAAATCCTCAAAAAAGTCCCACACAACTTTCTCCGTGTTGTAACCTACCATATCAGGAAGAATGATACAGTGAGCCATTAGAAAGGAATGCAAATACTTATTCATGATTGCATGTTTTCCATGTCAAGATGCTGTTGGACAGATTGGAAACGGCACTGAATGCAGTGTGTACTATTTACAACTTCAATCCAGCAACCAGTTATGCATGTTCTCAGTCTTATTTATGTTTTCCTGCTCACAGAAGCCAGGTTTGTCTGAATGAAGAACTACATGGTTCCATAAGGTGATGTAATGCAAGCCAACTATCAGTGTTAAAGTAAGGGTTGCTCTAGTATGGCCATCAGTAGCAATGGCTCAGATGGAAAAATAATTGCATGGACAAAACACTGAAACTCCCAGAATTGGGGAAAAAAAATACAGTCCACACAGAACTGAAAAATATAGTCTATAAACTGCAAAAGTACAGTCAAAAGTGCACATTGCAATGAAACTGATATGCACAAAAAATAAGTTTAAAATGACAAGAAGTACAAAATGTAATGTGGACTATAACCAGTTCCAAACCCACCCTGGTAGTGATTTTACAACATTTTAGTAAGTAAAATCAGATAAGGTTAATGCTATATTAATATAAGTCAGCTATGTAGTTCAAAGTGAAGAGCGCTGAAGACTTTGGTAAAGACAGATGTCAATTACCCTGGCAACTCAATATGAATCTATAATTTTATATGTGACACTAAAATTTACCAGTTGAAGTAAAACCCTCACAATTGGAAATGCACCTGGTTTCACTAACTAATAAATATGAGCTCATAAAAAGTCAAGGTGAATGTTCAGTAAAAAGTCATCATCTTTCATAAATCTTAACAACTGCTGTTTTTTATATGTCCCTGAATATTGGCAGATGTGAACAAATGTTCCTTTAAAATAGCTTTAAAACATGGTGTGAAAAGATTTTCTGAGGGTCTCAAGGATTTCTCCCAGTAAAGTGGTCTAGATTAGGGGAAATCCCCAAAAGTGGCTTCTGAAGAAGGATAAAATGAAAACCCAATACTATCCTATTTGAAGGGGTTTAGCAAATGATAATTTAATTAGATTTTGTCCTTTTGTAGAGAGGGGTACCAATCTCTGACCCTGCAAAATAGGAGTGAGGAACTGGTGACCTTCCAGAAGCTGCTGGACTACAACTCCCATCATGCCTGACAATTTGTTGTGCTAGCTGTGGCAGATGGGAGTTGAAATCCTCTAATATCTGCAGAGCCCCAGGTTCTCCACCTCCTCTGGAGAATGTTATCAAGCCTGCATTCTGATTCTTACTCTGTTTGGAACACAGGAACTACCCCTTATCTTTCAGCCTTCTGTGTTCCTCGGTTAGGGACTTCCCATGCATGCAAAAACAGGCTCCAGCAGATTGAACGGACAAGACCAATAGTGGGACCAACAGTCAAGAAGGCGGGTTCTGCACATGCTGTAGAGGGATATGAGGGGCTCATCCACCTGGGAAGGTAGCTTACCTAGGAGAAGGGAAACAATGGTCTTAAGCTTGCATTGCCTTGTGGGATATATTTGGGAGAAGAAAAGTCTAAGGAGTAAACCCTACACAAATCCAGAGTGGAGTCCCTAAGATGGTTGAGTGCTGCCTTGTACGCTTTCTTCTAACAACAATGGCAGCAAGCTGGTGCCAAATGTATTGCTTTGCTTTCCTTTGGACCACATCACTGAGACCAAAAGTGTGTGTGTGTGTGTGTGTGTGTGTGTGTGTGTGTCTTGGCCTCTGGGCAGTCCAGGACCTACATACACACTGCCCAGACTTGTGCCCTGGGGAGGTCATTTCAGTAGGCAGCATTTTTATTTTCTTTAAAAAAATGCCTGGTGTAAAAATCATCATCATCATCATCATCATCAAGCTGTAGGGAAATGGGCTTGGGAAAAGCTCTATGGGTTTTATATAATTAGCCATAATATAACATTGGCAGCAGAATAGTTGATAATGATGACTCATGAACATTCTGCACACTATTTTTTCTCAGATTCATGAAATGTTGTTTATCAAGATTTTGAACAGCTGAAATCATTTTGGGTGCCACTGATAGATTAAACAGGGCACAACTCCATTTCCAGTAATGAATTCCAGAACAACTGGGATGTAAGCATTACTTTTTAAAATAATAGAGTTTAGCTGGAAAGGTTTGCTTAGATACCCATCTTGTACACATGCCACATCATTGATTAGTAACTCCATGGATATTAGGTAAGAACAGGAATAATATTCCTTTGATACTCCCCCCCCCCCAAAAAAAAAAATTTAAATCATGCAGCAACGATACAGACTAATGCAATGCCCCATAATGAAAAAAGAGATAATTAGTACAGGATATTAGAAGAGAAGAATAAACAAAAATCTAACTAGATCATTGTATTTGGATTCTTCAGAGTTCACTTTGGATAAGAAAGATAAGAAAAGATAAGAAAGAAGATGACTTTTCAAAAAAAAAATATTATTATATTTTGTGTTGGATATTGTTTTTATTTAAGTGCATTTCCTTCCTTCCTTCCTTCCTTCCTTCCTTCCTTCCTTCCTTCCTTCCTTCCTTCCTTCCTTCCAGGAATCCTAAGCAACATACATCTAGTTCCTTAAAAAGTCACTAATCTAGACACAACCTCAACTGGGCCTGCTTCGCTTCATATATATTCAGATATACACAGCTAAAGGACTGTCTCTCTTCCAGATGCATGAAAAATGTATTGAAGGAGGTCTTTAACAGAATTGTGAAAAATTACTGTAGGAATAAAGAAAATTATCACAAAAGTGTAAATCTTTTGTTTCTGATTAGATGCTCAGCATTGTGAAATCTTACCATATTTTCCCGTGACGCCATTCAGCCTGAGTCCATAGTTGCTAAGGGTAAATTCAGTCTCCTCCCTCCACTACATGCACAACATTTCAATTCATGGAGAAAACTAAGGAGCATGTATGCGACCACCCACTTGGTTGTACAAAATTGCAATATGTGAAAATATCTTGTTTCTGAATGCCTAGAGGTTTCATATAGCCCATCACACATGGCGTCAATAACACCAAGGAACCTCCATCAACTCCTTCCCAACCAATCAGCACGCCCTTTTAAAATTAATTGCACGCACTAGTTCTGGTTCAAGTTTCAAGAACAAGTGGCTGAAAAAGAAGCGTGCTGAGAGATTTGGAAACAAACTTCATTGTCAACAAAGGGAGATGCCTGCTGCTCTGAGATGTGCAGGGAAAGTATCCCAGCCTTCTGGAGGGTTTCATATGACAATAACTTCAGAGAAGGTTGATGTTTATTTGTGCTATACACTAGCAATTTCCAGAGCACAGCAGGGAGAAGACAGAGTTTAAAAGTACACATGGAAAATACTGGAGTTTAGGTCATTTGTATTAGGATGGTGTCTGGGATATGAAATTGATGTTTGTCTTCTGAGCCCACATGCTGATTTTTTTTTTTTTAAAATGACTCATAGTTCTGTTCTTCCTCTTTCCTGCATGTAGTTGTGAATGGATATGTACACAGACTACTACATAGTTAGCCGAGATCCACCAGACAACATAAAATAAATGACCTTAATTGCTTTACATTATGCAGAACGGATTGTCACAAACTGTCTAGGATGCCCTTTGGTTTTCAGTGCTGCCACCCCTGAACAGGACTAGACAACGGTATCTTGTGTGTGTGTGTGTGTGTGTGTGTGTGTGTGTGTGTAGCTTTCCTTTTAATAATAAAAGTAACAAAACACATGGGAAGCCCTATGTTAGATGCTATTAAATGTTTATACACTGCATACCGGCATTCTGGTTTGCTAGCTCTTTGTGATCTATTACATTTTCTGTAGACAACAGCTGGGAAACTGCTTGAAAACCTTCCGTTATTATATTTCTGTTTCTTCCCCACTCTCTTGAAACTGTTGGGAAACACAATAAGCTCAGTGGTAGAACATCTGCTTTGTATGCAGAAAGTCCCAGGTTCAGTCCTCATCATCTCCAGGTATGGTTGGGAGAGTCTTCCAATCAGGAACCTTGGATGGTCTCTGTCAGTCAGGTCAATACACAAATACTGAGCTAGATGGACCATTGGTCAGACAGCAGCTTCCTATCCACTTCCACCATCATAGGACAAGAATGCTACATTTTTGCTTACTCCAGGCTTGTCCAAAACAACCTTCCAGAAACTTAGGACTCCAAGGATTCAATAACTTTTCAAAAAAGTGGTTTATGGTTCTCCACTTCTCCCCCCAGCTCCCATAGGTTCTGGGAAATGCAGATCAATTCATATCATAGCTGCCTTCCCTGGTGTGCCTAAGTCTCTCTGCCTTCACAGCCGCCCTGCCAACCTGATCTGAAACGGGCACTCTTTTGCAATAGATTATATAGACTCATATTCTCTGTCCTCAGAAACCATCTTGGCATTCCCTGTGTGCTCCACTGCAGTGCAGAACTGAATGAATGTGTTATGACCTGCATCAACTGTTATGTTCATGGAGGCATTTGATCAAGTTTATGCAATTCTAGTAGCTGCCGTTTGTCAGTTACTGTGTTCACCTGGTTTTATACACTACGGTTGTATACAGGAGCACATATTCAGGGACAGCTTGGACAGACTGTGTGCACGTGAAGTGTAATGCCTAAATTGGCACAATGACAAAAAATACAGTGTGGTAAAAATCTTAGCATCAGTGTTTATAGTAACGCACACTAGCAGAAAAAAGAGAGCTTTTGATTGCTTAGTATCCCATATCTTCATGCCTTTGTTTCTGCCAACTACTTGTATCCAAGTTTTCATTTAAGGAGAATTTAAATAAATGATACGCAGAACAAATCAAATAAGTTACACATGACCCAGTCAAGCTTCAGAGCTGGAGCACATTAAACTCTAAATTTCTAAAAATGAAAGTCTAAGACTTTAGGAGCTTCTCATCCTTTACTTTTGAGTCCTTTTTTGCTGCATAGGGATAATTGTGACAATTAAAAAATGGATAGGACAATAAGGGGGGAAGCTGTAAATTAAATGAAGCAGTTACTGCAGAGCAATTTTAACAAAAAGCTTCCATAATTTCTAAAATGCTCCCTGAAATTTGGACTGTCTATTCTATTATTGATTTAGCAGTCCGTGGTTCTTAAAATGTTTGTAGATCGTGCAGCCACCAGTCAGGGCTACTATGCAATCTCTATATATTCAGCAAGAGCTCAGTGTGGTGCAGCTTTGTGTGTGTGTGTGTGAGAGAGAGCGAGAGAGAGAGAGAGAGCGAGAGCGAGAGAGAGAGAGAGACATAAACCTCTTGTGGAAGGGAGGTTATTGTTTTGTTTTTGTTCTTATTTTTATTACGTACGTTGTGTTTTTTATATTGTAATTTTATGTTGTGAACTGCCCTGAGATCTATGGGTATAGGACTGTATACAAATTCAATCAATCAATCAATCAATCAATATAAAAATAAATAAAAATAAATAATGGGAATGTCAACAGCAACATCACTTGTTGAGTTTGCAAGGGACTTCAGACTAAAATCATACGCATATTATTTCAAACACAATACAAGATAGGATTTCGATGTGTTTTAGAAGACCAATAGGAATAAAGCCACCTCTCAAAGTAGGTATTTAGCAACAGACTCCACAGTGACAATTATCCTAATTATATACCTGAGATTAAATTGGTGCCACCCACCCTGCCAAAGCCTCATTTACAGTGATTGGGCTTCAGCGGCAGCTTCCAGCAAGATCTCACAAGATCTCATGGGAGCAACAGTATGATTAGATTGTGCTCATCTACTTCTATGTCATAATACAAAATGTTGATCTGATTAACACTCTTGCCGTGGTGTCAAGAACTGATGTATTGCTGAAAAACTGGAGATTATTTACCCAACTGGAAACACTGAAGGAAGTTTTTGCGAAAGCATTTAACACAAACGTGGCAAATCCGTGGCCCAGATCAAACTGCCAAGCTATTGCCAGTGGCCCACCAGCCCCCTGCTTACCAGGCAAACAGTGAATGCATCCCTCAGACCAAAAAAAGTTTAACCAACTTACTTTAAGAGAAGATTAGAAATTAAATCTAATGCATCTTAATTCACCAGGTACACATCTCACTGTAAATATGCTACTATTTCTTCTTGCCTTTTGTTTTCTAGTGCATTAACTTCACATCTGAAAAGTAATCTAGGGCAGTCAGCATCACCATTGTATGATCCTTAATTCCATTTATGTTTGCTAATTTTCTAGTTTGGCTGGTGGCAGGGTGGAAGGAACTGTTAATTTTGATTCTCCTAGTTTCTCATCCCCCCCCCCAATCATAAATTCATTTCTCTGCATTTCTGAAGCGATTATTGAACCAATATATTCTTTTTAATGCACATCTCCCCTAACATATATACTATTGTAAACATTGCTTGGTTGGAGGACTGCATCACAAAATTCGGATAATGTTAACTTTGAAGGATGGCTGCATTTTGGTCTTCATACTGTTTCAGAAAGCCAAATTTAATATATTTGGCTTTGAATGCTAACTGAATCACATTCAGTGGTCTCTTCCAACTCTATGATTCTATGATTCTTCCCCATCCTTCGTTGTTGGGTAGCATTAAAGAATTAAGCCTCAGTTTTGGGGCCATGTCACACTGGTAACCTCATTATATTTCATCATGTGGCATTCTGCGTGCCAAATAGTTTGCACATTTTTGTGCATATTCTGATCTAATCAAGAGATTGAAAAAGCAGAAGCAAATGTGTATCTCCGTTTTTTTTAAAAAAAATCACTACAATGATAATGATAGCAGCAATGTGAAGGGAACAGCTAATGTTCTGTGAAATGGTTTCTGTGTCTTCCATATCATGCGTCAGAAGCAATCAGTGTCCAGGATATGACTCTGGAATGTTAAAGATGTTGATACTGCACTTATTTGAAATAGTTCCTGTGGTAGTTAAATTCCACATCTGGATTTTGGTGTCACATGCTGTTTTGCAGTAGACATTTACAGTTAGAATAGTATGTGACTGAATAAGCAATGTGGTTGCTGTGACATTTTTTTCCATAAAAAATTAATTGAAAACATTGTCTCCATGATACGTAGGTTTCCTTAAGCTATAGGTTATGGGAAGGGTTTGTGACTTTACAAGCAGCAGGGAAAGTTATCAGAGAGGCTCAAAACTCCTGAATAAGGTAAATAATGTGTCACAATACTTAAATGTATGATAAATCGTGTCCTCCCTCAAAGAGTGTTGTGGTGAGACGTGGAGACTGACCACCTGTGTTGTGGGTGGGTAAGATTGGTCAGCCACAACACCCGACTGGTAGGTCCTTGATGTTGGGTTCAATCTGGCCAATGGGGCACAGTCTAAACGGATTGAGGGACCTATATATACCCATGCAGGTGACCCAGAGCTTCGGAACACCTGCCCACCTCTCCCTACTTTTAGAGCACTTTGCGATTGACCTTGCTATGCCGTTGTGTGTCGTCTGTCGTTGAGACAGGGGCACGGCAGGAATTTCCCCAGTTGGCTGATTGGCTGTTGCCATTTGGGTTTCGCCTGCCGCATAGCAAATTGTCACAACTTGTAAGGTTGCGGATAGGCACTGGTTCAGCTGATAGGGATGGGAGAACGGTCTCGCCATCCCTGCGTGAAGGGTATTCCGTTAAAGGAATCCAGGGACTCAACTGGTTTGGTCAACCCCTGAGAGGGGGTTGTGCTCGTGCCTAAGTCCAGGGGGGCATTTGGGAGGTGAACATAGTCTGTTCCCGGCTTTTCGCCTACCCAGGTGTTCACCATTGGCTGACCTATGCTGGTGCCTTGGGTCAGTGCTGCTTGCAAGGGTGCATGGAGCTAGTCGAACCAGAGCCTATGCAACCACTCATCTACTGTAATCAATAAAGTTGTGGCCTAAATTCTGTCAAAAACCAAAACTAAAATTTGAGTCAAGTGTGACTTTATTTAGGGGGGAGGTCTCTGGGTCTGAACACGCAATTTAAACCACAGAAGATTTGGTGCATTGAAGAAGCTCATCACTTAAGGAAGAAAAAGGTGAAAAAAGACTGGCTGAGGATGGGGGTGAGGAGAACCTTATTTGCTAGCTTTTTATTCCTGCAAGAAACCTATAGATGACAGAAAACTTAAAGCCACTCAGGAGTTTAATTTGGGATTGGTTTGGAAACTGTAGCCTAAAGAGAGATTACTTCCACTCCTAGTCTTTGAGCAGCTGCGATGCCTTGGAATGTTTAGGAAATCTAAATGGTCAGTCTTATAGTGTTGACAAGCCAGATAGGTATGACGGTATGGAATATGAAAGGCTAAGGAGAAATAGCCTAGGGGTCTATGTGGCCATGTGCTGTTCTCAGAAAGACAAGGAGCACAACCAGGGGTACTGAGGAGGTAGAGTAGAAAAAGGGCCAAAAGGGCAAAACAGGAGAGTTAGAAGACAAGACATCTATAGTAATGGGAGCCAGAGCCCTCAGGCTTTTTCACATGTTACAGTGAATGCAGGTGGAGTACAAGTGTTTGTGTGAAAGAGTGCATATTTGTTGCTTTGCACAGCTCAGCTTTTACGTCTACAGGTACACTCCTTGAACATTACATATGGATGGGTGTGTAGCTCAGATACCATTAAATATCAGACAAGTGCTATCTCCATTAACTTTGCAGCACCTGCTGAGTAAATAACTTTCCCACTCTGTATCTGTATTGGAATTGTTTTTAGATGTTTTCATTTTTTTGTTGCTAGTGTGTTTTGCCACACTGGCTGGCTAGGATATAATTTTAGTATCATCATCATCATCAGTATTTATGTACATAGGTACCCAGACAGTGCACTCACTGAAGATAACATGGCAACATGCCAACATGTCAACCACAAGCAGAGAAGCAAATGAGCAGCCGCTGAGACGGAAGGGAGATAGAGGAGGCAAAGAGCTGAAATAACGATGGGCAAAGGAGGAGTAAAGATGAGGGAAAGGGCAAGCAAGGATAATGAATAGTCAGAATATGACAGTGGCACCCAGAAAGGGTGAATGCTTTGAACTGAGTTGGGCAGATGGGCAAGAATGCTGTAGTTCAGAGAAAGCAAGGAGATAGATGGCACATGACTGAGAGTGGGGTGGGGTGCTAAATGTCTTTATTAGAGACACTAATTCTTTACTTCATCAAATGAACAGGGAACTTTAGCTGTCAAAGGTGTGACGTATGCAGAATGTTTTCTAAACTGCATGTGTATCTAGTACCCACTAAAGCTGTATGTATATAGCCCTGGCTGTTTTCCGCTTTGAGTCTGAGGGGACTCTTGGTCTGCCCATCTGACACCCCCCTTGAAGTGGTTCATGACCATTTTTGTTTTCAATCAGAGCTGGTGTCACACTCCTTTCTAGCTGAAGGAGCAAAGGACTTGGGTACTCAGTCCCACCCCCAGAAGTCAATTTCAGAGGAATTCTAAATTCTATCAACAATTAATCACACATGCACTCCGTACATCACAAACAAACCAGTCCTCAAAGTGCTCCAGTTCAGGCCCCATTGAAAGGAAGCTGTAAGAATGCTTTTAAAGATCAGAGCCATATGGCTTTTGAAAATTGTACCAAATGGGACAAGGCATATGATTAAAGTTGATTATGTTCTTAAGTGCTTTTCTGGAACAAGATCATAGCTTCCAGCACTGGGCAGGATCCCTTATGTTGCATGATATAATATTCAGGGGAATTGTCCCTTTCTTGCTTGCTTCCTTTGCTATTTTTCCTAGTTGCTGCTTTTGGTGCCTTCATTTACATTGCCTTTCCAAATACCCTTAAGACGCTTCCTCACAGTAACTGCAAAGCATGTGCTCAGATAATTTGGAGCATGCATAAACACTTTCAATTCTCTCTCAGCTGCAGAGAAAACCAAAAAAGTCAACCTCAGCAACTCAGCTTAATTTGAAGTTGCTTTTCTGAAACGGCTGTTCAATTAAACAGTTCATTAAAACGAACTAACAGAAAAAACACCCCTGACTTTTCTAGGGGAGCTCTTTAACTTTTTTTCCACAGAAGACTCCAACAGATATATTGCTTCCCTAGAATACAGATAGGCTTCCTGGTGATTAGTGTGATCATGCTGGTCTACGTTTTGCAAAGGTTTGTAACAAAGATCCAGGAACAGATAAACATGACGATAGGTTTCCATCTGCTTGGCCAGCCAGTCAAAAAGCAGGAATAGGGAGAAAAAAAACCAGTTACAGCATGTTTTTGCAATAAAGTATCCTGGACAACTGGACTTTGGCTCTGCTTGGTCTGCAGTTAATTTTGAACAGGGAAGGCCCAAAGAATTTGGCTTGCTTGTGAGATGGAACGCTGGGATCAATTATTATTCAACAATGAGATTTCTTGTAGAAGAGTTGCAAAGGGGGGGGGGAGGAACCTATTACACTGTCATGTTGTTTTAAAAAGAAAAGGGTTTTATTTGGAAGACGCAGCTAAGCAGCTTTTGCTCATCCTTGTCCAATGAGTCAAATTTAATGCTATTGGGAAATCTTGCTCACTCTTTTTTTGCCATAACCCCTAGTCTCATCATCTGGGAAGGTGTGACTGCAAAGCATGATTTTATAATAAGTCTTAGCTGGCACATGCAATGAAAACAATAAATGTTGCATTTTTTTCTTTTTCTTTTTTCTTTTCATGCAAACATGGAGTTATAGGACCTGAGGAGCATCCAATACATATCTATCTACTGAGGCATTATCTTCTATATTCAGATCTTGTTAGCGTATTGTTGGCAAACTTATTAAGATTCCTATCTGCCATAATTCAGAAGCATGAGGGAGCAAAATGCCCATTTGGCTGGTCAAGCTGATCCTACCTCCTGGTAGCTTGTGTTTCTTCTTGGCTCATGCTCATGTCTTTATACCTTAAATGCTTTTTTTTTTTTTAATGCATTTTTAAAAACGCCACTGAAAGCTAAGAAAAACTAAAATTTTATGTAAGATGTCAGCTCGTCTTCATCTTAAGGCAACTGTTGGACAAAAGCTGCAGTGTAATGTGTAAACCAACACATTTTAAATCTATTGTTCAGCTTTACATTGTGTGGAGTTGTAGATTATGTACATGCAGTACTTTCACCCCCGTGGGCAAAGAGAAATATGGTCGTGCCAAACTCAGAGATTGCTCTGACACAAAGGCCCATATTTTTTTATTCATTCATTTTAGAACATAAGAAGATCCTGCTGGATCAAGCCAGTGACCCATCTGGGTCATTCTCACAGTGGCCAGTCGGATACCTGTGGGAAAGCTGCAAGAAGCACCAAAACACAAGAGCACTCTCCACTTCTGTAGGTTCCAGCAATGAGTGCTTTATTTATATGAAAATGTGCCAGTACGCATTCCTGGCCATCCTGCCGTTTGCTTGCTCACACACCTGCTCCTGCTGCTTGCCCACCCACCACTTCACTCCTTGCTCCCTTGCACCTTCGCCTACCACCTGGTCCCCCTCGCCCACTGTTCTTTTCCACAGCCTCCCAGAGAAGCTTTGACGTGACCCTTTTACAATCACCAAAACATCTTCCAGGAACTTTCCTGATGATTGTAAATGGGTCATGCCAAATCACCTCTGCTCTGGTATGACCTTTTTATGATAGGCAGGCACCTTCCTGGAAAGTATTTTGGCGATCGTAAAAGGGTTCTGCCAAAGTGCCTCTGGGAGGCTGTGCCTGCTGCTGCGGGAATTGGCAGCAGGGAAGGAAAAAAGAGGTGGTGATAGAGACGGCATATACCGCTTCCAGAAAAGGACTGCCAGCAACTAATATTAAGAAGCATTGCTGCCTCCAACCATTCATAATGCCAGAATGCAGCAGCCAGATTGGTGACTAGGAGTGGCCGCCGAGACCACATAACACCGGTCATGAAAGACCTTCATTGGCTCCCAGTATGTTTCCGAGCACAATTCAAAGTGTTGGCGCTGAGCTTTAAATCCCTAAACGGCCTTGGCCCAGTATACCTGAAGGAGCGTTTCCACCCCCATCGTTCAACCTGGACACTGAGGTCCAGCGCCGAGGGCCTTCTGGTGGTTCCCTTCCTGTGAGTAGTGAGATTACAGGGAACCAGGCAGAGGGCCTTCTCGGCAGTGGCGCCCACCCTGTGGAACACCCTCCCTTCAGATGTCAAGGAAATAAACAACTATCTTACTTTTAGAAGACATCTGAAGGCAGCCCTGTTTAGGGAAGCTTTAATGTTTGGTGTTCTGTTGGGAGCTGCCCAGAGTGGCTGGGGAAACCCAGCCAGATGGCTGGGGTATAAAATTATTATTATTATTATTATTATTATTATTATTATTATTATTATTAACAACTTTCACTGTTGTTTGTGAATGGAGTGCTTTCAGCATGGTTGCATGACTATGGCTAGATTCTGAAGAGCTGACAATGGGTGAAAATGGGAATTGACAGATTCTGAAAAGCTGGAGTCATGTCCAATGTTCAGGAATACCTGCACACTGCTATACAATCATCCTTGGAATGAGATGGATTTGTCCACCAAGAATAGCCAGGTCTAGGCAACAAGTTAGAAAAAATATATCAAGTGTCTAGGTAGTAGAAGGTGGCAGTGACATTCCTGGTGTTAGTCTATTGAGATATTTGTTTGCTTGGGAAGTGCTAATGTTTCATTATGTTAATAATCTTGGCCATATTTGCTGTATAGTTTGGAGTTACAAGATCTCCTCAACTCCATGGGGGGAAATGTTGCCAATTTCAGTGGTTTCAGCATTTGGTAGCTAAACAAATGTTTTCTTTATGAGCTCCAGATTTATGAAGAGTTCTGGGTAGTAGTTATATATGCAGAGTCAACAGTCTCTGACAGTCACTTGGTCATGATTTCCCCTATTCAAAGAGTGTAGGGTTGTTGCTTTCAAAACACAAAGCAGCTGCAGAAAGCTGCAAATCACATTGCGGTGGATGAGGGAGAATAGCGGGGGCTGCCTCATCTCTTTCTCCAAAAGTTGTTTTCCAGGTTTAAATTGCTTCCTCCTATGTGGCAAAAGCTATAGTAGCTGAAGCTTCGCAGGACAAAAGCAGGTTGAGAGGGCAATTTTGATAAGGAAAACTAACTTGGAGACCTCTGAACTGCAGGCCTAATTAGGTCCACCAGAATTTCCCCTGCCCCAGTGTGGTGCTCTAAAGCGCCTGAGGCTTTGGCTTTCTCAAAGCCTGATTTCTGTGGGGAACTCGCTCATGCAGTTGATCCCACTGGCTTTGGCTCTACCATTCTCAGCTGAATGGCAGTAGAGCTGAAGCCTGCTTTATATTGCCAGTGCACAACTGGCAGCACACTTTAAGATTCCCAGCTGTGAGTTGCTAGCTGTGTCTCTATTGCTTCACACGTGACATCCTATCACATAGGGTGAAGTGGTTAGAGTTAAGTTGTGGGTGAACATATCAGATGACACAGTGATTTTTCAAACAGCTCCTGTTTATTCACAGGCCAGAACAGAACAGAAGGGTTCAGCCAGACTGCTTATATAGAGCTCCACTAGAATGTAACAGTAACCATTTTCTGTAACTATCCAATCACTGAATGTCACTTTCGATCCCTTATTTGCATATGTGGACCTGAACTATCTACAGTATCCCCCTGCTGGCCCAGGGTGAGAACTTCAGTACATAACAGTTAGAGTGTGTTAGACTAGGACCTGGGGGACCAGGGTTCAAGTCCCCATGCAGCCCTGAAACTCACTGGGTGACTTTGGGCCAATCCCTGCTTCCCAGCCAAACCTCTACCCCACAACATAAATGTAAGGCAAGTGAGTGTAGTTTGTTCAGGACAAATCTTGAACCCCGGGTGGGCCAAATTTGGACTTGTGCCTGAGGTTCCCCAGCCCTGTTCTAAATAACCCAGCAGTCACTAAAAAGAAACCTGGAGGTTTTAGAAATGGCACAACTTTTGTAAGATGCTTCTATATCCAAACCACCTAAAATTCACAACTGTTTTCCCCTTTCTTTTTGTTTGTTTGGTTTTCTCTCACCTTTGCATTATTAATTGGGTTGAAACATGCCCATGCTGGCTTGAAAATTGTCTGGTAAGCTTAAAAAGAAATCTTTTAAAAGACGACTGTTCATGAGGAGATTTTCCTGGAAGTGCTCCCATCTTATTCTAAGACTTAACTTCAGCAAAAAATAAAAAAATACCCCCTATTATGGCACATATATTGTAAAACAGCACGTGCACATATCATGCACCATATTAATATAAAGCATGCACCAAAAGTTCATGTGGACATAAAGCAACAGTAATGACAAGATCTGTGCATTGTCGTATATTTTAACTAACATGCTTGTTTTTTAATAAAATTCCAACACAATCAGGTCAAATAAATGAGAAACGGGTGAATTTGAAAGCAGTTTATAGACATATGGCAGTCTGGTATGAAGGAAAATAAGAGAACCGCACCATAACCTTTATATCACAGACAATGGGAAATGACCTTGAGTGATCTGAAAATTCTGAACAGCACAGCACATTTACACACTTGACTCTTAATTCTCTGCCTGCACACCCCACCCCAAAGATCATTACTTGGCTTATCTTGTGAAACGGGCAAGTTTAAAGTGAGGTTTAATAAAACTCATTGCTCTAATATTGACCTAATTTCTGCACTGAGAACGAGTAAGAGCTATCATTTACATTTTTTAGGGTGGCTGGACAAGCCCCCCCCCCCATATTATAAATGTCCTGACTGATAGATGGATTGTGGGGCAGGTGGGGCCTCTCCTTATGGGCAAAACAGCCAGAACCACCACAGACATTGGTTATAACTTCAACACAGGGTTGGTGAACCTTTTCGGCTCCTTGAGCCAAATTTGACAGGTGGTTGTGGCTGCCAACCTAATGACATCAGGTGCAATTTGGGGCTTGAAAGCACTTTGCAAGGCATCGTTAAACTGAAGTTTCCCACCGTCTTTTTCAGAATTTTATTCTGATGCAAACCCTGCTAAAATGAAGGTCGCTTCTCGTTTGCTTTAGCAGAGGGTTCTGACGCAAATCTCCTGTTTTAGGAAGAGGTTTGCATGGAACAACACCAATGAAATGAAAGCCCCCACCCCCAAATCAGGAAGAGGTTTTCATGGCATCCTGCAGTTGGGCAGTGTGCCCCTGTGCTCTGCTGGGAACAGGAACACTCAGCCAGTGCTGGATTTAACCCTGCTGATCTGTCCATCAGATGATATCACAAGTGGGCATGATTTTGGAAAAATGTTCTTGGGGGCCAAAATTAACCAATGACCTGGATTGAGACCTTGAATTAGAGTTTGCTTTCCCCTCCTCCCTCCTATTCCTTTTTCCTTGTCAAAATCTTTCATTCAGTTGTGGGAATCATGCACATTATTAAAGCTGCTTGCTGGTTATTTCTTCTGTTAGGCAGCTAATTTCATCCCACTGCAGTCAGTGGCGGAGGGTGGAATAAGGTAAGGAATGGAAGAGGAACACCCAAAGCAGAATTTTGGATGTAGTGGTTGCTGTCCCAGACAATAAGATTGCTCTGCCCTTCTGCTGATAGCTAAGATGCATAGGGGACTCATGTTTGACAACATATAATATGTTAATTCATAGAAAATAACCTAGATTGCTGCCTAGGTCACTTTGTTTTAAGCATGCCTAATGACTTTTTACTTATATTCAACTATCTTACCTGTTGGTTGTGAGAATATGAAAACATCCCCTTAGTTATGTGTGAAAAGAGAGCAGTTAAGGAAATCAAGGGGAAACCTGTGAGTATAGTTTGAAGTTTATCTCAGAAAATAGTTTTCTTTGTCTCCTTTCCAGATGTTTTTTGGCTCCAAAGCACCATGAATCCAAAAGAGAACTTCCTATCAGCCAGCTCTCCCTGTTATGTGGTTTTCTTCTACAGCTCCCTACCTTTCAGCCACACATCCTGCAATCTTCAGGGGGATTTCCACAGAGGTAATAATCACTGGATAGTTGGGAAAAGGATGTCTTTTGACTTCTATTATTGAAATTAATCTTCGTTCCGTTCAGTTGGCAGGACAGCCGATCCACCAAAAAATAACTTGTGAAAGACAAGTTGGTCACTTTCTTTGGCTGCCAGAAATCCATCTTGAGTCTCAAGTGGGTCAAGAAGAAGATGGCTTATTCCAAATAAAATAGCAAAACAATTTTAGACTTAAACACAGTAAATCAGTAGGATCAGTAAGAGTGTGGGTTGAGGGAAGCTACTTTCCTCCAGGAAGTGGGTTAGCTGACGCATGGGGTGTGAAGGTAACACACACTATTAAGGAAATCTCATCTTAATGGAGAAAGACAATTCCAAGTTGGACAGAGATGTTAAATACTAGTGGTTTTGTGAGCTTTCCATGGACAATCCATTTATTTCAGATATCCCTGCCTGCTGTGCTTCAAAATATGCTGTGATTTTCATGAACTAGTTTTCACTTTACTTACGCCCTTTTACTTTTTCATTAAATTTAATATTATTTTGTTCCACTCAGTCTCCCTTCTCTGTTGTCCACAAGTTCTGGGGAAGAAAGGTATCCTCTTTGTGCTGAAAGCCTATAATTTTAATGCCAAATGGTGGGTGAGCAATTCATTTCTATAACAAGCATTGCCAGCAAGTATCAACATCTACAAGTATCAACATCTTCTAGATCAGTGGTAGCCAATGTCAGTGCCCTCTAGATGTTTTGTACAACTACCATCAAACCCAGTCACCATGGGGTAATGTGAGTTGCAGTCCAAACCATGCAGAAGACAATCACATTGTCATGAACTGGCAGGGTAATGGGGAGGAGGAAGGGGATCCTGGCGAGGGATGTAGCTGGGCTTGGAACACACCTGAGCAAGCTGAGGGTGGAGGAAAGGTTCATATAGGAAGTACTCATGGGGTGACGAAGGATGGTGAGGGGATGGCAGTCAGTGCACAGGAACCAGAGCAGCAGGACCCATCACCTGAGCTAGAAGGGCCCCTGTCTCTACAAACATGGCAGGCTCTGAGGCATAGGGAGCGGTGGGAGGGGCACTACAGGAGGCTGAAGCAGAAAAGCACCCACAGCCCAGCTCCTTAGCTGGCCAGGTGGGGCTCACTAGCTCTGGGAGGAGGTTTGTGATTCCTAAGCTGGAATAGGCTTGGAGCAGGTGAGGGTCCCATGCCTCATCAAGCCCAGATGCTGCAATCAGCATGCAAAGGGCAAAAGGGAAGCAGAGCTGAGGTGCCGGGTCTGCTTAACTGCCTGTGTTGATGAACCTTGACTTGAATGCTCCTGGACCTTCACGGGACTGTGTTTCAGGTTTGACTCTGGACTGTATCCTGACTGCTGGACTTTGGACTAGGCTACTTGGATTGACCCTGAACCTCATTTCCTGAACTTCAGACTTTGGACTTCACTTGAGGTGGATTGACCCTCTGATTTGGAACTTTGGGCTCACTTGCTGATAGTTAGGTCAGGGGTTCAGGACACATATTGACTACTCCTGTTCTTGATGGATTGGCATAATATTTTTTTAATGCCCAAATTCCGATAAAGTTATTTGTCCTTTATTCCGATTCAAATCAATAGGACACATTACTGAGAAACCAATGACCATTATCCAACTAAATCATTCTCATAGTAGGCTTATTTGGTTTACCTTAAATCCATTGATTTCAATGAATCTCCTCTAGGTTATGACTAATGATGGATGTCACCTGTTGCAATTAATGTCCCATTAACTTTCTTCAAAATGGGCCAAAATAAATGCAAATTACTGGAATTATGATGTTTATTGTTTGTAGTTTTACATATACAGTTACAAAACTTCTCAGGATATACCAGCAAATATAATCTACTAAAATGTTTGAGTTCAATACCAGTGGTTTAAACTGGTATTTTGAGTAAACTTGATGTTTTGAGATTGTATAATTTTTAAAATTGATTTGAATTTTCAGCTGTATTTTAGCCACAAAGTACAATTCAGCCAAAGTAAACCACGGTTTAGTCTTACTGTGCCCTTGAAATCAGCAGGACTTAATAATGCTAAACTTTGGCTGAACCACGCTGGTATTTTTTTAAAAAAGCTCTACTGTAGCCATTTCCTCCCTGTGCTTAAAAAAAAAAGAAATCACAAAACGCCCTTTCACATATTTATCCATAAATAACACTGGCCAAAATAAAAATCTTTTAAGATTCAAGGGCCCACATCCAGACAAAATTAGTTATGCTTAAGCCCTACCAAAATCAGTGGGACGAATTAGTCACAAGACAACTAATTTATTTCTGTTGATTTCATTGCCCTTCAATGTTTCCCCACAACTGTTCTCCTCTCCAAGTCCAGGCTCCAAACCACAGAACAAAGTTGGTTGGAACCTCCTTTAACTTTCAGAATTGGAAGTGGGTTTGGGGAAATCTGATTCAAAAGAGAATTCAAAAGCCACACACTAGTCATGCTGAGTTCAATCCAGAGTTTTCTGGCTGGTGGCCATTTCTGATATTTGACTAAGTGACCTCACCATGCAGAAATGTCCAAATTTACTTCAATTTGTATGACGTTGAATTAGGTACACATGTGCATATTCATGTACTCTGACTAACAAACACACAGTATTGCAACAGTGACAACAAATGAGATGTCACAAGTGGGACCTTCAACTATTGCAGTGTGGATTGTTCCTGTTGAGAGCTCCAGCCAGCCAACTTTACCGTCTTCCATGATTCTCCCTTCCCTTCCCTATTCCATTTTTTTGTGTCCCGTCCCCCCATCCAATGATCAGGTAACATTCTATGGCCACTGGCCACTGAGCACACTCAGCCCTCAAGGAGTTGTCTTTGGATTCCTTTCTCTAGGGTTAATCCCCCCCCCCCCTGCCCCTGGGTCTTTTGTACTTCTGCAAACCTTGGAGATCCCTCAAGCCTGCTGAAACGTTCCTCTTGTGCATTGATGGCACCATTTGGGCTGCAAAAGGATTGACGCTCAGAGAATACATTGGGTATATTTGGAATTGACTTTAAATTTACTGGAGCCAGTTGAGAAGCAGTTGGATGGCTTCCTGTCTGTGCACATAGCAATTTATTAAAAGGGCTGGTCCTTATTCATCATCTCGTCGAAAGTAGTAAGAAGAAATTATTAGGTCATCTAGTCACTCTCTCTGCCAATACCAGATTACTCCCCATACTCCTCACAGTAAATTTTCTAGTGCTGGAGTAAGATTGCTTAGAGATCTCACAAGGCTTATGGTTTTGGCCACTTGATGGTACGTCTAATACTAAGAATGTTTCAGAAGTACAAAAATGTTTAAAACAAAACCTATAATGGAAAAGGGCTAAAACTTAACAGAAACTCAGTAGCAATAGCTACTTTGAATTATAATTCTGTAAACTTCCGCTAAATTATGTGGAGACAATTTGTGATAAAGCAAATAACCTAGAACTGGCCTTTTTAAAAACAACACAGCACTTTAAAGTCAATAATGGTGTTTCTCAGGCTCAGCTGACAATAGAAAATGATCTGAGATGCGAAATAACAGATGGGAAATGTGGTTTAGCAAAAAGGTGGATACCAACAGAGCAAATAGAGAATCAGGAATGTAGAAATAGAAAAGGGAAGAAAAGGTGGAGGTGGTAAGTTCTAATTATTTAATTCTAATTATTGTGAATTGTGCAAGCCCTCACAAGGTAGCTGGCAAAAAAAAAAAAGTTAAAAGCAGAACAATTGAATACATAATATGTAAAAAAACAAACAAACCATGTAATGAACAATGTGTTAAGAGTCAAAAATTATATTCAGTTGTATCCAAATCTTCTCTAGATGGTTGGTGGACAGGAGGAGATGGAATTATTTTTTTTAATGTCCTCTCCATTCCACTTATTGTGGCTCCTGACATCTGTGACTTCCTTCTGCCCTATATCCCAATTGCTTCCTCTATAAACACCTTCAACAATGCCTCAGAATGAGTGGGGTGTGTTTTTTTTTTTGGGGGGGGGTGAGAATCTTTGGCTGAACTACAACACCCATCAGCCTCAGCCTCACCGTTAATGGTGGTTAATGGTTAGGTTGAAGGGAGTTGAAGTTCAACCGCAGATCCAAACGTCTCCCATTCTTGCCTTAAAATGTATATTTTTGTCTTACACACCTTCCATTTATCTTTTTTCGTTTTCCACATGTGCTTGTCCCAGTAACTTCCTGGCAGTGAACTATTTTCTGACTCTGGACTGGCCCTGCCCACTCATGGTGGTTTTTGGAATCTCCTCCAGGGGAAGGGCTATAAAATAATTCCTGTTTCAGCTGAGATTTTCCTAGGCAGCAATGGACTTTGTAGCTCTGGGCTGGCCTTCATTTCTGACTCTTGGCACAACCCCTGGCGCCCCACTGAAAGCTACCTATGGGGCGGCACTTTCAGTTAAGAATAGGGTGATAATGTCCTACCTCACTCAGAAAAAACTCTGTATCACGGTGTGAAGAATTAACCAGGTAAAAGAAGTTAAACCTACCATTTCATTGTGTCCTTGGTAAATGAAAATAAGTGGTACTAATGAATCTGGTCACGAAGCATCACTAACTGACCCCCTTAAGGCCTCCAATGCAAAAGAAATAAGCACCCTACCTAATTAAAGCCATAAATTATTTTATTGTAGATGCTTCTTACAAAGAGGCAATCGTGCTGCTGAATTACTACTTTGAGCAAATGTAAAACTGGGAACCACATGATGGTTTGGCAGGCATGGCCCTTGTTCCTGAGGAAAATGCCATTTATAGAGGGTTTTATTACCTCAGGTTAATGACATTTCACATGACGAAGGCTGTGCTAGGGTGACAATGCAGCCTTTATGTTCACAAAGTGGCCATTTCCTTTCATAACAAATGTGGCATCAGTTGTTAGATTTTCATTTGCCAAAGATACATAAACCAAAGTGGATTTTAATGGTGTGAGTGGGTGGAGGTTGTTTGGATTAAAAAAAGGAGACGGGCAATGAAGTTCAAAGCACTGCTGAGAAGTACAACTTAGCTTTCATGCAACTATAAAGGCAAATAATCCCTTTCACATTTTAGATTTCACTTCTGAGCATTTTTGACTCTTTGAATCACTGCTGTAGTGAAACCTAGCACATTTCTGAATTTCAAAGATGCACAATTCAGTTTGCACATACAGTGGTACCTCGAGTTACAAACACCTCAGGTGACAAACACTTTGGGTTACAGACTCAGCTAACCTGGAAGTAGTACCTCGGGTTAAGAACTTTACCTCAGGATAAGAACAGAAATTGTATGCGGGGTGCGGAGGCAGTGAGAAGCGCCATTAGCTAAAATGGTACCTCAGGTTAAGAACAGTTTCAGCTTAAGAATGGACCTCCAGAACGAATTAAGTTCATAACCAGAGGTACCACTGTACAATGCAGAACAGGCTGATTCTGCACTGCAGTGGATTCTATGGGATAAGATTAGGGCCTGCAACAATAAGAGGCTGGGGCCACAGAAAATGTCAGAGTAATTTCAACAGAATCCAAGCACCATTAGTTTTCTGTGGATTGGTACTACCTACCAAGCTGATATGTAGTATTGAACTGTGCAAAGCCCTTTACTCTGCATCGCTGATGGGTTTTGCAAATTGTCAAGAGGTCAGTTAACTTACCCTTTTGGAGTTGGGAGGGTATATTGCCCTAGGCCAAATATAGTTCCAAGAATTGCTATTTGTCTTCTGTAGCAAGTGGCTGGATGATGCTCTTATCTGAGCTATTTTGTTCCCTGGTTAGCTTTGTGCATTGCACCTGAGCCCAGCTTGGGACTTGGTGGGTTATAGCAGCTAGGATGTGAACTGAAGTATGTGACTTGAGATATACAATCTACGAAATGTAGTTTTTCTTTATCAAGGTTCAGGTGGTTGAACTGGCACACTTAATATTTGGATAAATATGGAAAGCTGTTTTGTATTCGTCTGTGGAATGTGTGTGAGTCTGGGATGCGGGGTGGGGGTAGAGATTTAGTGAATTAGTTCAAGAACTAATTGGTAAAATAATACTTTTGCCTACACATTTGATTTCTTTTCCTAAAGGAAATAAGAATGAGATAAAGGTCAAAATGGAGGATATAATAAAGCAAGATAGATTTTGTCTGACTAGAATTGCATATTAACAGCACAAAATGTGAATTTGTGGTCAGGCTATTTTGCAACAGATCATAATATTGTCTATTGCAGTGCATGGAAACAGTGCTTTAAAAAGTCATGCTAAATGGCAACAAGGGGTTTACATGGAACTTGAAAACAAAGGAAATTGGAAGTTTCGTTGATGATATTGTTGGCTGAGGAATAAAGCTTTATGGCTATCCTAAGTTTGTTTAGGGTTTTACTCTCTCAGTTTGGAAGTATAATATCAAGTGGCGCACTAGGCCTGGAAATGTAACAGAAAATAAATAGTAAAATTTCCTCTGTGTAGCAATATTGGGATTTTAATGTCTGGGATATTATTCTGTGCATTCTTTTTAATTGAGTTGATAAATGATTTTCTGGATACTGAAATGAGTTTCAGTGCCTCTGCAAACCTGCTCAGATCATATATCATTTTCTAAAGATGAACACACCAGTGTCTATCTGGCAAGCTGGAAAAACAAACCAACCTTAACTCAGTGATAGCTTTTAAGGATTTGGAGGGAGAATATATTAATACCCACAACAAGGTCTTACATTATTTTTGTTGAGTGAATAAGTATATGGGTATGTGATAAAGCTAATGTTTCAACTCCACACACCAATATGCCTCTCAAGTCTTTACTTTTTCATTAAGCTATGGGGCTAACCTATGGAAACTGACAAGCATACAATAAATTTCATTTACTCTTGGTTTCAGGTCAAATTCACCTGAGAAGGGCTTTAGTGCAGTAGGGTACATGTATTGCCATTCTTGAAATGAAAGGCTTCTTTTTGGTGAAAATGGAGGTGCTGGTACACATAGATATTGGGGGAGGAATCATGTGGGTGCCACCACAAAATGGCTGCCATGGGCAGATAAAAATGTGGTGCTGGTACTCTGTACACCAAGGACAAGCAGTTGCACTCAAACACAAGCGCAAGATGCAATTTTGCCTTTTGAAAGGCACAGTCATTGTCACAGGAGGAAGGAGGATCCAGTGTCGTCTTTGCTTGTGGCCTTTATTGGTGGATCTGTTTGTGAGTTGAGGCCCTGCTCCCCACTTTGTGATGAAATAAGACACATGGACACAAGTATTTTAGGTCAATGGGCTAAAAAAGGCCACAACTTGGTTACAGAATGTGAGTGGTATTGGCTTAGGCATTGGAACCGAACCAACTATACTTGACTCCTGCCTACTCTGGCAGTCACACAAGGGAGTCACACCTATAGGGAGAGCTTGTTGATGCGAATCAACTGGAAGATTTCCCCTAGAGTCACCAGAGGGTTGTGCCATGGCCCTAGCCACCACCTGGGCATCGGACATGAACCACGACTGCCGGATTCCTTTAATGGAATACCCTTCCAGGGGAGGGGGAGGTGATGGCCACAACCTGCCCCCCAACACATGATGCCATTTCCAATGTCTAACTGCCAAACCTTACAAAGTTGTGATGATTTGCTACGAGGTAGGCGAAAAAACCAAGTGGCTGGAGCCAATCTGCCAAGTGGAAAAAAATCATACCAGACCCCTTGGACAACCAAGGCGACCAACCGAAGTCCATAGCAAGGTCAGGTGCTGAGGCAAAACCTAAGGGGAGGGCGGGCGGGTGATCCAAGGAAGCCTGGAACTAGAAGGAGGAGCCCGTGGGCCTACGGCCATTTTAAACATGCCCACCAGCAAGCCGGATTGGTTGGCTGGAGTGTGTGACGTAGGCCCAGGACTCCAGAGATCCAGGGGGGCCTGACCACGCCTCCCTGCGGACCTGGAAAGCGATTCCCGCTCACAACCCCTCCCCTCTGGGAAGAGGAGAGGCTTTCTGTTCTTCTGATTAGGCATCAAAGGACTGGGAGTGGGGTAAAGTGCAGAGCAACATAATTTTGTTGCCATCCAATCCACGATGCTGCAAATCTGTTGGCTCCAAGATTCAAAGGCAAAACTAGTGCTTCTGATGTTGATTGGATTACAGACCAAGCAGCATGCTTTCAGCTTGATGTTGGAAAGGTACTTTCAAATATTGCAGACTGCAAAACATCTTCAGGTATTTGGCCAAGGAATGCAGCCTGGGATTCTGCCAAGCATATCCCCCCTTCAACATATTGGTTAGGCCTTTGAACAACCCAGTCCTCAACTTCTCTTGCTTCTTACCAGCTTCATATTGCTCCATCTTCTACAGAATGTGGAAAAAAACGTTTGAGTTTGGAAATACTTACACCAAATCAAAACATAAACTGACACATGAAAGAATCATAGAATCATAGAATCACAGAGTTGGAAGAGACCACAAGGGCCATCGAGTCCAACCCCCTGCCAAGCAGGAAACACCATCAGAGCACTCCTGACATATGGTTGTCAAGCCTCTGCTTCAAGACCTCCAAAGAAGGAGACTCCACCATACTCCTTGGCAGCAAATTCCACTGTCGAACAGCTCTTACTGTCAGGAAGTTCTTCCTAATGTTTAGGTGGAATCTTCTTTCTTGTAGTTTGGATCCATTGCTCCGTGTCCGCTTCTCTGGAGCAGCAGAAAACAACCTTTCTCCCTCCTCTATGTGACATCCTTTTATATATTTGAATATGGCTATCATATCACCCCTTAACCTCCTCTTCTCCAGGCTAAACATGCCCAGCTCCCTTAGCCGTTCCTCATAAGGCATTGTTTCCATTCTACGAAGGGTAGAAGCTTGTTTCAATCTGGGCAACTTTTCAGTTTCTAGAAGCCGGTGATAAATTTGATGACAATTATGAAGAAACAGAAATGGATAGTGATAGCTTAGGAAAAGAGACTGATTCAATTTCAGGTAGTGTTCATTGAGTTTTGTTCCCCTTCTCCTCTTTTTTCGGCTCTCTCTGTTTGCTTGATGATATTGAGGACTGTAGAAAACACAATACTTTTCAGAATAAATAATTTGTTTAATATAATGCTGATCGTTTGTTTTCATCTGCTTGCAAACTGCAAAACCAAAGTGATGCTAGGTTCGCCAGCATGTAACTTCATTCGTAACAAAAACTTAAAATAAATTTCAGTTGTCAATTATTGTCTGAATAAATTGTACATTAAATACGTCATATGTAAGAATTCTATGACTATAAACCAAGTTATACATGATGCATTTTATGTTCTTAAAGTAACAAAGTGACTTTCAATATGTAAAAAGTACTTAAAAAGCAACTTAAAAATCTGCGTGGTTGTTTTTTTTTCTAGAACACCTCCTCCAGAAAAATCCATCTTTTTCCCCAGTGGGTTGACTCAATATACATCAGCTTCCTGTTGAGAATTTGCCCCACAGAAGACAGGAAGGTAGGTTGTAATAAGATAAGAAGCATAGCACTTGTATCCTGTGGTATGTTGGTAGAAGCAGAATCTCCAAGCCTGGTGCTGCAAACCTAATATTTGCATATAAAAAATGAACTGGTTAAATTGTCATACTTCACCCAGATCATCCTGAAAATTGTAGTTTTCTAAGAGAATAACACTCCCTCCCTTACTTTGCTCCCTAACTTCCCAATCTTCCCATTCTCTTTGCACCATTTAAACATTTGGAGTAGAGGACATGCTTTGTTATCTAAGCTCATGAAAGACTTAAGATATGCTGAATGAATATGAATTTCTTCCTCAAAAAAGCTGAAACTGAGACAGTCTCATTGCCTGCTTATTCCATTTAATAATAAGAAGCCTTGGTGGTTTCCTCTGGAGTGTGTATATTGGCTCTCAGATCTGTCAGGCTTATTTCACAGAGCATTGTGGGATAAAGTGGACTCTTTGGTCACTTCTGGATTAAAGAGAAGATGTCTTGGCTGTATTTATTTGATACCACGAGCTTGTTGGAAGAATATTGTCAGGCTGCTTTGTGAATGGTTAATGCTACTTTACTTTCATGGCACTCCAAAGTAATGAAAAGTTTCTTGATGCTTATTTTGCTGCAATAAATCAATAAATCAATATTGATATTTCAGTGAAACATACTAGTAAATTGATATAATAGCAGAAAATCTGAATGCGATCTTGAAACTTGTCAAATACTGTAATGTAATATTAGAATGTTGTTACATGGATGTTTCAACAGGCATTTCCAGTTATGTTTACAGTTCATGTGGTTGCTTGCCTTTTTAACACTTGGGACTTAAGAAGCAAAATGTAATTTAAAACTAAGCCTTAACAAAATCTGGATTGGGGTGTGTTGCGTGAAGAAACATAGAATCACAGAGTTGGAAGGGACTCCAATGGTCATTCCTGTAATGCAGGAATCTCAACTAAAGCTTCCATGGCAATTTTGCTTTTAACTGTGCTCTGGATACATGCCTACAATTCCTTCTCACACGTAAAAATTCTTCATCAGTCCATCTTTGCTATATCTTATTTCCTTCTCCTATATCTCCATATTGGTTCCCGTGGAAGCGTCTGTCCTGACTCATATGCAAGCAGCTTGGGGAGGTCACCAGAACTAAAGTGGAGGAAGGTTTTAGCTGTGCATGCTTCCCATGAACCAGAGTCCTGATCCTGAACAGCTCATCATCCACTGTTGTTATATAGCAGTGGGCAGGGACTAGGCAGCTCATGGGTTCCCCACGACGTGGTAGGACCATATAAGCTTCTGGGGAACATGAAATTAGGCTTTGTATGGGCAGAAACATCCATGATCTATACATAACTCTTTGTCCTCAGCTTGTTGGTCCCAGGGATGCATACTTTCTGCTCTATATCTTGTCTGCTCTCTAGGTTAGTGTACAACCTATACTTTTGGACTACAATTCCCACTGTCCCTGAACATTCGCTTCACTGAAAATGAATGATGGGAGCTGTAGTCCAACATCTGGGAACCTAAGTTTGAAAAACAGGGCTCAAGGATGTCTATGGTCCACCATAATAGCATGCTGGGCTTTTTAGTCTGATCCCTCTGATTCAGCCGAAGCCCTAGAATAATTGTTAATCAGTTATGCAACCCACTGACTACTATCTCGTAGTAGACTGTTTGGCTCCTAAACAACAATATTACGCATGGATTTAGCATCAAGAGTTTTCGCTCTTATAGGCTCAACATTGGAAAGTTGTGTGGCATTTCTGCTCAGATTAAGTCAGGACAAATGTGTGCCTCATTGTAATGAATCAGTGCTCAAACTTCTGTGTGAAAGGTTCACATGATTTTTTTTTGTGTGTGCACAGCCAAGATTGTTCCCAGACCCACTCATTTTGATTATGACTCTATACCTACCTTTCAACATGAATGATTTATAATATAAGAACTCCAGCCATGTTGCCTTTAAACCAGAGAGGCCCTGCATGATTGATTTCCATTTGCTCTTAAGGCCCCACAACCAAGCATGCTAAAGTGAACTATGCCACTAGGAAGCTGAAATTTTATGCATGCAACATCAGAATGGTTATGGGAATAAAAAGGTAGGAGATAAACATTTTTTATTAACTAGCTGGAGGGCCTCAGACTTCTAAGTCTTGGTTGAAAGAAAAAGGAAATTCTCTCCTGACTGCTTATTCAACTTCCAAGCATCAACAAAAAGTGCCTTGTAATTTTTTATTACACTTCATTACAGACATGGCAGGACATTAAAATGTCCTAACCACTACAGTTTCTGGACAATCAGTATAGTTCAACATGTTGAAAACTTTAAAGCATGAACAATTAGCTTTAAATTATTTGAAAAATTCAAAATAAAAGCATGCCATTCGTAATTGAATTAGGGGCACAATGCAGATGAAGCTGAGATCTTGCAAATCCCATGGATTTAATTCTGAGGGTTAAGTGTGTGTATTTAAAACATCCTTTAGTGAAGTCAATGGCCATGCAACCTGACCCTATCCAGGGTTAGACACTTAAAAACCCATTGAAATTAATGGGCTTAAGCATCCCTAACTCTGAACAGAATTTACCCTTTAAAATGCTTAACTTGGGTTGGGTCATGCCCTAGGCATTTAAATACATTGATCATTTGCCTTGGTAGAATATATATTGGATAGTTCAACAAGCCAAGTTGAGGACTTTGTAGAGACTTGAACATATTTTCCCCCCAAACATGTCAGCTTTTTAGGGGCCAAACTAGACATGGTATTAGACTGGCCGGGTGTGTTTTATTGGCATTGATAGCCAGCTATTCTAAGGTTATAGACAGATTGCATCTGGATTCCAGATCTGTCCTCTTAGAAGTCCAATATACCAGACAGACATTGTTCATGTCCCAGTGATTTGTATGGGGTTTTGGCTCTTTGTTGTTTTGGTGGAGAAAGACAGGAGAATGGCAGGAGTGCCCCATTGGGTCTGGTTAGAGAGAGGAGAATGGAAGAGGAAAAAGAGGACGAATGGTTTCATGTGTGGAAGTAACATCTCACTACACTTTTCAAGTTAATAAGTGTGGATCAGGCTGATATGGTAGACGTTTTTACTTGTATTTTGGTGAGGCTATTTTTGTTGGGACCGTGGATGAAAGAAGAAAATTTAACCTTGCCTTCCACACCTATATGTCCCTGCAGGCTCCTTTAGACTCCACTTTGTAGCCAGCAATACAACAAAATAGGTACATCAATTTCCTTCAAGCAGTCAGTGTCATGCGCTGTTTTGTCCCGAGTGTCTGAGCTTTGATGTCTGGATGCACCTAGCGGGTCTCTCCCCCCCCCCCATTTTTATCCCCAAAGAGCCACAGATTAGACCTTACTGGTCTGATTCAGTGTAAAGCAGATTCCTGTCTTCCTAAATCATCTGTATCTTTCCTCAAAAGACAGCCCATTCCTCCTGGCATCTTGCTCTTGATAAGCTCCTCTGAAGGCAGAAGGAATAAGTGGCTCTGCCTTGGAAGTAAAATTGTAGGAATTGGCCCTCTAATGCCATCAAGTCCTTATGTGTAACCTCTGGTGTGAAATAAAGAATAAATTGCTTGTAAAATGTGCAGTCACAAGCTTGCCGACTCATTGCCTCTACTAGAGTGATTGTCTTCTTATTTTGACTACACAGCATCTCCATCTGACAAGGATTATGTAGAAAAAACAGAAATTTCAAGGTTACCTGCCAATGTCTCCTGCTAAAATGACTCTTTAATAAAAAGACTTTGGCTGGGTTTTTTTAAAAAGCCTGATTAGGTAGCAATTTTGGTGGAAAACAGCTGGCAAGTAAATAGAGAATCCTTGAGATCAATATCAACTTGGAAATGGAGGATGCCATCAATTTTACTGAATGGTGGGAGTCTTGGAACCTCCAAGAAAAGAAAGATGGATTATGGTGCAAATAAACCAACTTGGGGGAAATCATAAAAGTGTCAAGAGCAGGGCTTGATCAAAAACATACTGAGAGAGTACTGGCAAAGGAAAGGCATAACAAGAGATGCAGTGTCTAACAACTATTCCACACAGGGAACATTAGGGTTTCCACAGACAGTGAGGAATTGCAACAAATTACTGACATCACATAGAAACAGGGGGAAAGCAATCTAAGGTTGAGTGAGTTAGTTCATGCTGACCAGTGCAGAAAGTCCTCAGCTCCATGCCTGCTCCAGGCTAGTGTTTGTTACCACTGGTAAGAAAATCATCAGCAATTGCTTTCTGTCATGCAACTCCCATATTCACCCCAATGATGCTTCTCTTTGCCAGAAAAGGCCTCCAGTGCAGCATCTATTTGCCACCTTAATCACACATACACATGGACATATGTGTATGCATGCTAGGATGGTGTTCAACTTTGTGGAGGATAAGTCAGTCAGTGGTTACTAGTCATGATAGCTATGCAGTTGTTGGAGAGTGGGATACTGCCTTGTTTATGGGCTTCCTGAGGCATCTGTTTGGCTGCTCTGTGAAGTGGATGCTGTGCCTAGTTGGACCTTTGGTACAATTCATTAAGACTCTTCTAAGGTTCTTACCTGTGGATAATATACAGATTGGCAGGAGATGCATAGACACAATCCAGCTGCATTCCTGCTCCCTCAACCCATAGACTTTATATGAGTTCTGGTGCAAATAGCATTTCCTTACCCTGACAGTGCAGGGGAATGTATTCAAGCTAGTGGCTGGAGGAAAGGTAGTTTGCTTAATTTTTTTGCATTCACGGCAACACAGTTAATGAAGAAAGCATGCTTCCATGCATGGATTGTTGTCTGTGAATTGAAAAGAAAATGTGAAAGTGCCATTGAGCAAATTCATACATAAATTTCAACTTGGCAGAAGCTAACCAGGGGAAAGATATGAAACAGAAAAGGGAGATGAATGGGTAGACATAGGATGACAAAGGGAAAACCATCCTATGATGATTGATACATTGAATTAAAAAAAATATCCAGTGTTTGAAAGACAATACTGGAATACAGCTTTACTGCTGTGGTGAAACACACATGATCCCATTAGTTTATTTTCTCCCTTAGTTATTGAATTTATATTGTGTGTGGCTTCATCAAACCCTCAATACTCTAACACCAAAGAGAATTGGAATTTGAAACTGGATCTAAATGTTTCATCTATCCTGTCTGCAGTGAGATTTGCACCAAAATACCAGACCCAGGCATGCTGAAGAACAATGATGTTCAAAATTCAGAATCTGTATTTTCCCAGGGTCATGGGTATGAGCTGATATATAGCGCATGATCCGATATCTTGTGTCGGCTCTGTCAAGGTGAATAATTGGGGATGCATGCATTTTATCTGTCACTCAAACCTTTCTCTCTCCCTTTAAATCAGATGCAGCCTTCTAATATTTCAGGCTTATTTTTGAGCAATGAATCGATTTTCCTCAATATGCTACATTGAGATTTTTCTCTAACTTCACATTTGTTTAATGTTGTTAATTGAAGATGAATTATCCATGGTTATATTAACTTGAACTTGAACTAACATGCTTTTTTGTAATTATTAGATTTTGTGTAGGAGTATTAGAGCTTTAACAGATATCTAAAACATAGACACAATGACCATTATTAAGTACTCTGTATTCTTTTGACATTGTGATAATACTCTCATTAACTTGGGTGAAATGAAGTCTGCATTTTAAAGAAGCTCAAAGGATACATTTTCCATGGCTAACTTTTAGAACAAAAAACTTCATGTGTTATATCTTAATCTATATACGGTAGTTCTTTTTCCCAATACTTTGGCCACCTCATGAGAAGAGAAGACTCCCTGGAAAAGACCCTGATGTTGGGAAAGTTGGAGGGCACAAGGAGAAGGGGACGACAGAGGACGAGATGGTTGGACAGTGTTCTCGAAGCTACAAACATGAGTCTGACCAAACTGTGGGAGGCAGTGGAAGACAGGAGTGCCTAGCGTGCTCTGGTCCATGGGGTCACGAAGAGTCGGACATGACTAAATGACTAAACAACAACAACAATTTGATGGTAGTATTTGTACACCACCCTAGGTACCTTTTGGTTGAATGGTGGATTTAAAATGTCAAAAACAATGACAGCAACAGTAATAATAATAATAATAATAATAATAATAATAATAATAATAATAATGGTACACCCAAATCATCTGATCTTGGAATGAAGAATAAACAGCTTTAAGCTTGGAGCTTTTAAGCAGACAAGTTATCAACTTATGTTGACAGTTACATATGTGAAACTCAATGTAGTCTCTCATTGTGTGCTTGACTAAAGTCTTTCAATCATTGTTGGAAGATGCTGTAACACACATGCTGAGTTCAGGGGCTTGGATGTTTCCTGAAAGATTGCCTTTCAAACTAAAGACGGTAAAAAGATAATCTCCATGCCCTAGTACAACTTGCTTGTGATATTCTCCTCAGTTTCAAAATATGTTTGCCAGGACTGCTGTTCAAGAAACATAAGCCCAAAGTGCATTTGTGGTGAACAGACATAGTTGGTCAGCTCTCTGACCCAAGCAAGAGGCTCTGACCCATGTCATCCAGCAACTGCTTCATTTTTGTTCTGTTTATGGAACCAAACATCTCATGCATTCTGAGTGCCTGAAACAGGATGTTACATTATCATTTACTGGAACAACATGGGATGATGTTTGAAATGGCTTCCAGATATGTCACTTGAAACACAAAATGACAAATTCTCTTCTTATTTATACATGCTGTTGTGAAGAAAAATTTGTCCATAATGCACTCTTTGGAGTAGTTGGGAGTGAAACATGGAATATATCAGCTTGAACCAATCATTTATGGCTTTGGGTGGGAGGCCCTCATTGTTTCAAGAAGAGATGGATCTTCTGGTTAGAACTACTGGCAGAAGGATTTAAAGATACTGCGATCTCTGCAGAAAGTACGCCCAAAGATGAATTCCAGCTACCATAGAATAAAATGTCACCCTCTTGCTTTCACTGATCTTAATCCTGTCTGGATTCTATTGTTCTTGAAAAGGGCTGCTGATGAGGAAAGTCTCTGTTGCAGACATGCAAACAATTCTTCCAAAAGTCCTCAGAGCAAAAGGGAGAAAAAATGGTCCAGATTATAGCATTATGAATGTCTTGGAGCATCTTTGTAGGACTACTTTAAACACCCACCCACCATGCTCGTGTATGTCTGCTTGGCATCATCCAGAGAAGCATTTGGCTTGTCACATTTTGACAACAGAGACTTTAAGCATTGTTTAGCAGGTCAACATAATGCAGACCAAGTTTGGCTAGTTTGAGCAGGTTGTATTTCAGACAACCATAAATAATACTGACCCACATGTTTGGGATCTCTCTCTGGCCACATTCTCTTCCTAAACTGACTTTTTCCAGTTTTGTCTGAAGTGATACTATTGGATAGCAGAACAGGAAGGCGCAGAGTGTAAGATGGTGTCTGGAGACATTGCACTTTTGAGAGAGCTCCACAAACAAACTTGCACAGGGAAAGTCAGAGTGGTGTACTAGTGCAACATATTAGTGTCTGTGTCAATGGTTATAATGCTATTTTACTGATTGTTAAAAGAAACTACAGTGGTACCTCAGGTTACATATGTTTCAGGTTACATATGCTTCAGGTTATAGACTCCGCTAACCGAGAAATAGTGCTTCAGGTTAAGAACTTTGCTTCAGGATGAGAACAGAAATCGTGCTCTGGCAGCACAGCAGCAGCAGGAGGCCCATTAGCTAAAGTGGTGCTTCAGGTTAAGAACAGTTTCAGGTTAAGTACAGACCTCCGGGACGAATTAAGTACTTAATCCGAGGTACCACTGTGATGGAAACAAATCAAAGGACTGGTGGAGCCAGTACAGGGAATGATGAGATACAGTATCTTGTTAGAAAGATGGGAACCTGGGGCCCTCCAGATGTTGTTGGACTAAACCTCCCATCTTCCCTAGACAGCATGGCCAATAATCAAGGATAATGGGAGATACATTTCAAAAGGTTCTCCTTGTTAATTCCGGTGGCAGCTGTTTGCAATCTCCTTGACTGCTGAAACAACTCAGTGTATGAGTTGTACAAAGGAGTGAGTTGTACAAAGGTTCTTGACTGTAGTCTCAGCCAAGGGCTTATTACCATAATGGTTCTCAAGTCTCTGATCTTGGCTTGGGGTTCTACCTTATGTTCTCTGACCCTATGTTGGCAATCTTTTGGCAACCACTTAATGGCAGTCACCAACAAGGCAGCAACTTATAATACAGACTCCTAGGGAGTGGGGCAGAGCAGGTAGACTGTCTGAAATCCCTTGGCAGAAAGTCAACCTCCTGAAGCCAAATCATCAGTTTGGTTTAATGTGAATTTCACATGTGATAGATAAAACAAACCAACAGTTTATAGTTAGTTTGTTTGCATTCATGTATGTATCTTGCTTTCAAGAGAGTATAGTATTAAAACTATATATTAGGCAAAAGCATGGGGGGACCATTTCTTTCCAATATATAGAGCACACATGATTATTTATTAGCCCGGTGAATTTTATGTCATCCAACTTCTAGTCAAAACCCCGTTTTTAATGTCATCAACCTTGCATGAACAACTGGCCTTTTAAAATCCAAGATGTTTTCTGCTTTCATACATCATTACTGATAACAGGCAGATAATGGAAACCATGTCCTAATTCCCAATACATTGTTTTTCATTTGAACTATAAATAGGAAATAGTAAACAGAACAATACCAAATCAAATTTATAAACTTAAAGAATCCTGCAGTGCAGAATTACAAGGCAAATATAAAATGTTTTGTCTTCCCAGTCTGCTGAACCAAAGCAAAATAATGAATGCTACAACATTCAAACTGTGTTATTCCCAAAGCACATTTTGTGATTGCAAGGTAAAAGAAGTGGCAGAATTATGTTGTTATTATTTCAACCTTTGATTTTCCACATTCCTTTTTTGTGCTTTTCTGGTTCTATAATTACATGTTTGCAATATTCATTAGCACTAACTTTAACATTATTAAAGTCTAGAGAGAGCCACATTCACCTTTCTGCAGCAGCAAAAGCAGCTCAACGTAGTTGGAAATAACTAATGTCAGCACTTACATGTAATAGGCAACTAGTACTGCTTCTCATCTCTTTAAGGAAATTAGGATAAGTAGGAATTGAAGCATCCCATAAAAGAATCACCTGTGGTCCTCCATTGGGGAAGGGCTGCAGCTCAATGATAGAGCATCTGTTTTGCTTATAGAAGGTCCTAGATTGAATCCCTAGCATCTCCAGGTAGGAATGAGAGGTACTTCTGTCTGAAATACCTGAGAGTCAATGCCATTCATAAACCAAGGCGCAGCTTCCGATTGGCTGCAAGAGCTTCCTGCACTCAAGTGGAAGCCGCGTTGGACGTTAGGCTTCCGAAAGACGTTTGCAAACTGGAACACTTACTTCCGGGTTTGTGGCATTCAGGAGCTGATTTGTTCGGGAATCAAGCCATTCAGGGACCAAGGGACCACTGTATGGTCAATACTGTACTTTTATGAGGTCAACCAAAATATCACAAAGCAGTCTGCAAGCTTTTAAGTTCTCCAGAACTCTGTATCTAGCAGAGTGATGGGGGAATTCTTTTTGAATGGTGGGTGTTGATGTTGAAGTCATTGAGTCTGCATCTGGTGGCAGTCTTAACTTGGAATCAGGGAAGAGGTAGCAGACATTTAAATTAGATTCTTTTGGATGCTGTGCTGGTAGGAATGGACACATTTATCCATTTAGGCTCTGTTTGCCATCTTTTCAATCTTACACTTAATTGTTCCCATTTTCACATCTGCTATCATTTTTTTATTTAAAAAATGCATGAAAATTCATAATATGATTTGGATGCATTTAACCCAATATGCACATATTTGCAAGCAATTTCCCCTAATATGCATTTTGGACACACTTGCACCTAATATATGCTTTTGGCATGCACTTTGGGGTTGGATAAGCACAAAATGTGAAGAAGTGCAGATTTTTAAAATAGAATATTTTATTAAATCTGTAGAAAAGTAACATTGATCAATTCCAACAAAGCCTGCAGAATGTTACATGCTTTTTTGAATCACACATAATAAGGGGGGGGATGAGTGTTGAGCCTACTGAGCAGAGGTAGGGATCTTGATTTCTAACCTTCCTTTCACATTGCAGTACAGATTACTGGTGTGAATGAAATTTAGCATGGCATAGTGGTATATAGGTACTGCAGTGTGAGAGGAACATTAGAGAATGAGAGAGAAGCACTAATAACAGAATAAGCCCCTACTTTTGAATGCAGCCTAAGTCTTCCATGTAGGCTAGCAAGAAGCAATATCACAGTAAAGGACACATTCCAGACTGGGCAAAGCAACTGAAGGCAGACTGGAGCAGGGTTAGTGAGGAGTGTCCTGGGGAGAGGGCATCTCAGGGGGCTGGATAGGGGTTCTGGAGGGTTGCATGTGGTTTCCATGCCTAAGGCTCCCTATCTCTTTCCATCAGTTCCCTGCAACTACTTTGAAACAGGACGGGAGTAACTTTCTGAAGTGTGCAGGCCTCAAGAAAGCCTTGCTGAGCTTTGTTCTTATTGTCATCCCCGGAAGTCATCATGGTAGAGGATATCACAGGTAGAACAACTGCAAAATCACTCCATCAGCCAGGAGCAGGAGGCAATAAGGAGTGCTGAACCCATTCAATCCTTTTGATAAATCATCAGGAAACCTCACCATTGACTTCTGTTGCCAGCAGAAAGATTTCAAATATCCAATCATTGCACCTCTCAAACAATAAAAAGTACCATATGCATCAGATCTAAGTTTCAAAACTGCTGATACTTTGCATTCATTCCAGAGAGCTTTAATTCAAGCCTGGAGCATTAATGCATTGCAACATTTTATTCTTGTGAGGTAATGTCTTTTCAGAAGATGGCTTTTTTTTAAGCATACAGATCCTCAGATCTTCAAGTTAATGCATCCTACCGCAATCTCTATGTACTGAAGAGATGAAATCTCTGCCAAGTACAATATGGTCTCTGTCCTCTTCTCCCAGTACCCTTCTGCTATTCATTTCTCTGTCCAGGCTTTGGATATGAATAGCCAGAGGAGAAAATATGATAAAAATAAGCAGAATTGATCTTGTTCTAGGGTACACCTACACCTAAACTTCCCCCACCCCAAAATGGGAAAGAAGCAGACTTGTGTAATGGCCACTTGGGGAACTTGGATTGCATTTGCCACTCTCTTGGACACCATTCTTTACCATTTTCTTCCAGGCAAGCCCCACTGAAGTGAATGGGAGATGCACTAGAAAGCATTTTAGGTGCTTTTGCATAACCCCATTCATTCCAAACGGAAGTTCCAGATGGAGCATGTAATACTTTATAGTGTTACTGGATGTTAATTCATTTCCCTCTCCCTAAGCTGCTGCTTGTCACCAACAGATGCGAAATTTATTAGCAAGCACAAGACAGTATGGATATCCAACAGACGCTAACATTCACCTCAAAAGTGTTTAAAGAGCTACAAAGCGAACAGCAGATTGTAGCAGAGCTAGTTCAACTTAGCATCAATTAAAAGGTTGCAGATGGCCCCGATGCTGTTTGAAAATTGCTAATATGTGTGTTTCCGAGAGCAAAGTTGATTTAGGCAAGCAAAACGTCACAGATAGGGTTGCATTACATACTTATGGGGGTTGTTTTTCTCAGTGAGATGTACTATGTTGGCAGATCCAAAACTTTCTTAAGAACTGTGTCCCTGGGAGCAGGGAATCGCCTTTTGTTGCAGAATTGGGAATGACTGAGAGGGGTCAAGCTAGGAATTATATTATGTGTTCCGATGACCTGAAAACTCCTGTTGTGATTCGAGGACCCGATCTCCGCTTGGGGAATAAAGACACGTGGACACAGTATGTAAGGTTAATGGGTAAGGAAAAGGCCATAACTTTATTGATTACAGCATGTGAGAAGGTATTGGCTTAGACATTGGACCACAGAACATTAGACTCCACCCACTCGTAGAGGGGTGAGTCTGAGGAGGGGTTAACCACCAGTAGGGGGAGCCTGTTGATGCTAATCCAACTATAGGCTCTCTCCTGATGTCACCAAGGGTCGTGCCATGGCCCCCTGCCACACGGGCATCGGACAGGATCCACGACCGCCGGATTCCTTTAGTGGAATACCCAAAATTGTCGGGGAAGGCGATGGCCACACCTTGCCCCCCCAAACACCAACAACACATTCCAATGAAAATGTGTGTGCAGTGGCGGGGATGGCTGGCACGGCCGCATTTGAGCGGCAAGCCACGCTCCTGCCGAGCTTCCCTATTGGGTGCCCAACCGGGGAGGGGCGTGGCATGCCAGCCCTGGAGTTGAAGCAGGGGGCGAAATGCCCCCTGCATGACGCGGGAATCGTCTCCCACTCACAACCCCTCCCCTCCTGGAGGAGGAGAGGCTTTCCAAGGCAGGAAGCTGCTAGTACACACTATCATAAGTTGCAGTAGCAACCAGAGGGGTTATGCAGATGGCTCCATTGCTCTCCTGAATTCTCTCCTGTCTGCACTTTGGTGAACTCCCTGCTGCCCTGGCTCTCCCCCTCAGTAACTGGTGGAGACTCGTGGTGTTGAGAAGCCAGGAGACCAATGCAGTCCCACCAGCTGCTACTGATGACTCATCTTGTTTATCAGCATAGCTTCAGTTGGCAGATTGGTCAGGGGAAATCGGACATGTACAGGACTATTTGTGTGCACAAGTCCTCATTCAGCTAACGTTATGCGTGAGAAGAGCCTGCTCTGTTAATGTATCTGGCCTTAGCCGGAGTGAATCATGGAAGTACACTGCATGATGAAAGAGAATGCTATATAACAAGGCCCTATAAAACCAAAGGCATTCAAATTTAGCTTTGAAAAGCTGAAAATATCTCAAACAATTCTATATTTTACTCCCATGCATTTTGTAGCTTTCTATAGTGCTGTAAGGAACTAGTCCTGCTACAACATAGTGCAAGGGAAGAGCTACGATAACTAGACGTTTTTATGGTTTAATGTACCATGTGGCTGGGAAAATGTTTCATAAACTAGCGGATGTCTGATGCATTTGACATAGATTTGTTTTTGAAGTTAGGTTAATATTAAAAAAGCAGCTTTTATCTTTTTTGATTACTCTTTTCTGCATGTAATCAGAGCTAATTTTTGTTCTGGGCCTGATAGTAAAGTAGAGATTTCCAGTCTTTTCTCTGGCAACTGTACAAACATCTATAAATCTGTCTGCCATGGAAATAAAAGGAAAGAAGAGGAGAAATATTTTTTTACGGACTTTTCATTTTTATTGTGGTGGGTATTCCCCCCCCCCCCCCCCGAATTACAAAGTTCTTGGGATTCTTATTACTAAAATAAATATTTTTTCCTTGTTGAGTGCTATTAAGTAGCACAATTTGATATTAAAAGTTGCATTATTCCCCTTTTTTAACCTCTGTTCACAATATTGCAATCCTGTATTATACTATCACAAAATATTATTAGGGCACAAGCTAGCAAAATAATGCACTAAGTCTAAAATCTGCACTCATGATTATCTTTAGGAGGGTCCCCTCATTAATTTCAGTGGGAGGTGGAGCCCAACCAGTGAATGTTCCCACTTATGTCATTCTGATAACTCCACATGTTTAAAATTATGCACAGCTCAAGTACTTTCTAGTATGGACACATTAGACTTATTGTTTCCTTTATTAATGGAGTCCGAGAAAAATGTGTGCTTCATTTTATATGTAACTTTGGAGTGGCTAGATCACTTACAGACAAACCATGTTGCTATTAGTGAAAGAGAATGATTGTAGGGCTGATCTCCCTTCCACTTTGAAATCTAACCCAATGTTGCTTTCATTCTGGTCAGTTTCACATTCACTAAAGTTTCTTAAGTAATGCTATTGGCAATTAACCTGTACAAGAACTGAACTTGCTCAATTAAAAGATAGCACTCAGCAAGCTTGTGACTGTCTTTTGCAAACCAGTTACACATTTTTTGCACAGCTTAGGCCCTTTCAAATGTAAAATTATTTGAAACTACCTCCTGAAAACACCTGCTAGAGCCCAGCACAGAAAACACTGAAGCAAAAACCCAAAACGAATACAAACAAAATCAGTTAAATGGGGATAAGTGTTTGCCAGTATATTGTGACCTTTGAACTTTTGCAGCTGGGAAATCTACGTTTTGTTCACTGCTATTGATTTTTATCTTAGTATGCATTTCAGAATGGCTTTTAGCTCTTTTTATTTCTCTCTCTGTAAGGTGGGATATGAATTTTTAAAATACAAATAAAGAAATGGAAGTTGCATTAATGCAGTTGCTCTGGAGTGGAGAACTATCTTCAAGACCCTGGTTGGTTGGTCACTCTTTATCTTATTAGCTCCCGGTATTGCACTGTTTTCCCAGTAGTGATGTATGGAAGTGAGAGCAGGACCATAAAGAAGGCTGATCGCTGGAGAATTGATGCTTTTGAATTATGGTGCTGGAGGAGACTCTTGAAAGTCCCATGGTCTGCAAGAAGATCAAACCTATCCATTCTGAAGGAAATCAGCCCTGAATGCTCACTGGAGGGACAGATCCTGAAGCTGAGGCTCCAGTATTTTGGCCACCTCATGAGAAGAGAAGACTCCCTGGAAAAGACCCTGATGTTGAGAAAGATTGAGGGCACAAGGAGAAGGGGACGACAGAGGACGAGATGGTTGGACAGTGTTCTCAAAGCTACCAACCTGAGTTTGACCAAACTGAGGGAGGCAGTGGAAGAGCCTGGCGTGCTCTGGTCCATTGGGTCACAAAGAGTCGGACATGACTAAACGACTAAACAACAACAATTTGCACTGTTGATACCAAGTTGCACCCAAAATGAAAATAAGCTCAATAATACTGTTGAATTTCTTAAGAGGTTCTGAACATCTAATCCATAATCTCTCTCTCTCTCTCTCTCTCTGTGTGTGTGTGTGTGTGTAAGAATTGCATTAAAATTCAGATGAGTTGGACAATAATCTGAACTTGATTTCCACTTCGGTGCTGTATTTAAGGTGAATATTTTCTTTCTACATTTTAAATACAGCTGCCACTCTATAAATGCTGCATAAATAGTTTATGGAGAAAACATGACATCATATGTCTTGCTTTCAGTCTATAGAAAGTCAATTGCAATAAGAAGAAGAAATAATTGTGTTAATCACAGAAATATGTTTTGAATGCTTCCAATAAACAAACTCTGGGAACCCCTCATGGTAACATTCATTTACCTACTTAAAATTCCTTTGCCTTTATGAAAGTCTCTGGCAGATATTTTAGTTTGTAAAAGGCAGCCCAGACACTAATAAGTCCCATTTTAATGAAGGGGTTCCCAGGTCTACTTAAATGGGGTAATATAATGTAAATTTAGTTTGGAAGAATTCCAAATGTCCTTCTGTAACACAACCTTGCCTGACAATGTCACAGCCACTGCCTCCAGCATATAATTCATTTTGCCCCTTTTCTTCAATAGCCTCAGAGGGTTTTATATATGCACACACATTTTTCGGAAGGATGGTATATTTAATATCTGCCCCTGAACTAGTAGGCCTGGAAATACCTTGCCTCAAATGCCTCTACACCCTTGAGAATTGTGATTGCCTCATTCTCTCTGCATAAAATTTACACATTCCTCATGATGTGGAAATGAAATGACAGTGGTGTGATACTTAGCTTCCCTGGGCTGTGAAACCGATGAGATGAAGGACAATGCTAATCCATGACCCAAAAATAACCATGTGCAATTTACAAGGAACTGGGGGTAATTTATACAATGATATTTTCTGCAGCAATTCAGTGTGGATTTGCAGAAATGACACTTTGCCTCCCGCATCTTTTGCATTACAAACTCCATTGAACTGCTTGCAGAAATATAATACAATTGCTGAAGTCTTGGCAATGTTCTCTGCTTTGCTATTTGTTGTAAGCAGGAGCAACAGCAAACGGTCATCTAGGTCCCATTGCCATATAAATTTTTAGAATTTGCCAGGAAGCTTACCTGTGTCTCTGGTGCTGATCACCTTGTTGGACTGAAAGATGTAAGCATGATGCAGCAAAATGAGAGGGAGGCGTTCTGAAGTAGTGGAATGGAATGCACCACTTTGGACTGAAGCTGGTGGTAGATAAACAGTCCTCTGGTAAAAAAACGAGCCACTGGTATTCATATTCTGATCACAGTGTTCCCACATCATAGAGGAGAGAGAGAGAAATGCCAGTACTCCATATTAGTGAGTACCATTGCAAAAATAAAAATAAAAATACTGGATATACACCTTTTGAATTGTCCCTCATGTCATAGACTTTTTGGCTTCATCAGGATTTGACATGATTTGGCAGCCCCAAAAGCAATAGGAGGAGGTGGAGGATGGAAAAGATTATGCAGCAGCATGGAAACAGTGCTGATGGTGACAAGTACAGGTCAGAACAGAAATTGCTGCCTTCTTACATCCATAACCTTAACTGAAGCCAAGATGCTCCCTGCCCCCATGCTTGTAGAATAATCTGGCTATATAGCAATATGAATATCACATACCATGTGATATAACACACTAATAAATATTTATTGCATTCTGCATGCAAAACCACTTTCTCCCTGCAGGGATACATTCTTGCTTGCCATTTCCAATTGCCATCCTCCATTCCATAAAGAAGGCTGGACCATAAAGAAGGCTGATCGCCGAAGAATTGATGCTTTTGAATTATGGTGCTGGAGGAGACTCTTGAGACTGGACTGCAAGAAGATCAAACCTCTCCATTCTGAAGGAAATCAGCCCTGAATGCTCACTGGAGGGACAGATCATGAAGCTGAAGCTCCAGTACTTTGGCCACCTCATGGGAAGAGAAGACTCCCTGGAAATGACCCTGATGTTGGGAAAGGTTGAGGGCACAAGGAGAAGGGGACGACAGAGGATGAGATGGTTGGACAGTGTTCTTGAAGCTACAAACATGAGTCTTACCAAACTGCGGGAGGCAGTGGAAAACAGGAGGGCCTGGCGTGCTCTGGTCCATGGGGTCATGAAGAGTCGGACACGACTAAACGACTAAACAACAACAACATTCCAAAGATAGTGTGGCATACCTTGTTTTCAATTTTACATTCTTTACTTTTTAATATATATTTATTCTATCTTTTTGCCCGCCACTGCATTTCCTATTTCTCCCAGTCTACAGCTGCCTCAGAAGTGTGAAGCAAGAATTCCCTTAATCTAACACTCCATCCCACGTGTGACTTAGTTTGCTTTGCGCTGATCAGTTACCAAACAGATGTCAGGTTCCAAGGTTCAAGGGAAGGAGCTTAAAGCATTTCCATTTTTAGACTTGAAACAATTGGGGAGTGATTGGCTCGGCGTGTTCCAAAGTTCAACTTTCTATCATGGAAGTACATTAAAACATATTTATCTCCCCCTCCCTCCCTAGACCATATGTATGAAATGTATTCATGGAAGCCTGCAGCATGTGTGGAGGCCTTGTAAGTTCTAAGGTGTAGAAGTAAATCACAGCTTTCTCACTGTAGGCTGTTTTGTCAAACATCTGATCTTCAAACCAAGTGCTAATGCTAGAACTGGCTAATAACCAAAACACTCATAGTCAAATTAAGTGTTCCCATCTGAGGTGATAAAGGGAGAATACATAATTGTAAAACGTGGCTTATGTAAAACAATTCCTTGACATCTGGTCACAACAGCTGGCTTTGTAAATTGATACAACAAAGTAAATGCGATAAAATACTTCCAGGTAGTTTGGTAACTGATCCCCCCCCCTATGAAACTCATTTTCAGGTTCGCTTTTGAACCCTTTATCCAATTAATATCATGCCATCATTGAGAAATTGAAGAATTTATTTCCTTTCTCAATTACCAGAAAGCAGTAGATAGCAATAAATGACTTACACCTGTGTGCTTGACAGCAGAAATGAATCCCAGCAAGGAGCATGATGGTGTTATTATCACCTGTTCCATGCTCACTATAAAACTATATTTACAGTTTGAGTTCTGTATGTGTTTATGATCCAGGAAACTGAAGATGATTTCCCCCCCAAGGGCAATTGCTACTCCATGCCTGTCTGATCATTAAAAGGCAAACAACCCACAAGGAGATTGTTCTGCAAGTCGCAAATGATCTTAGAAATTTCTGCTTAAGTTGTTGATGCTGCTGAGATTGCTTATATCACTCAACAAAAAGATTTTTGTGGAAACACAGAGACACATCAAATCGGGTCCATCTGAGAGCAGGTTACTTTTGCTCACACAGTGGGATTTCGCCTCCCCCTTGAACTCCCCAGATACTCCTCAAATCTGATCCAGAAGGTTGGTGGTAGTGATGGCTGAATCCATACATCTCTGTTTCTCTCCGTTTTTCATTTTCCCAATCTTAAATTCAATTGTCCACATTTCCTCATCATTTTGCAATTATTATTCTGTTTAATAAACCACCTCTTTTTGAAAATTTATCAGCAGTTTCCTGGGACAATTTTGCCTAATATGCACTTTTTTGCAAAACAATTTCCCTCTAATATGTATTTTATAAGATATTTTCACTAGGAGGTCTGAAGGGGGATTCTCAGTGTGTTCAGGTGCATTCCTACACATACCTTCAGCACACACACAAATACATACATACATACATACATACATACATACGCACATAGATTTGCTAGACCTGTTATCAGCTTTCCCCCATTTGTATGGGGTCCAAGTTTCCATTAAATCTCAATGACAGTACAAATAGGGAAGGCACCTCTCTCAATAGGGCCACACAACCCTATCAAGAACTGAGAAATCCTGCGTCCAACTGTAAATAGACAAATACCCACTGGCAATGCTTGTTTCTTTTCACTGTTCAATGTTTGTTTTGTTTTTGACATAAATACTATTTATTTCATGGAGACATTTCAATGTTTTGCAACACAAAAGTCTGTTTGGGGGAGTTTTGACTGAATAAATGAAATGCTTGTTACCTCAGGTAACAAGTGGTTTGGTAAATTATATCAGAGTGTCAGTGTGTTTTTAAAAACAATTTTACCACAATGTTTGGTGTACTTTTGATAAATAATTGCTCATGAAAAATGAGCTTTTAGTAGTGCTGAACTAACTTTGGGAGCTTCTTTAATTCAGTGATAGCCAATGTGGAGCCTTCCAGATATTTTGGACGCCCATCAGCCTTGGTCACCATGGCCAATGCTTAAGAATAATGGGAGTTGTAGGCCACAACATCTGCAGGGCACCATGTTGGCTATTCCTGTTTTAATCCCTTGCTGTGGTTTTTAATTACCAACATAGCGAAGAGAAATATTATGATAATTCTGTAAAACAATATTTTATTCTGTTTTTAATGACTTTAGTTACTGATATCTGAGCCTTACATTCTGTCATATTAGTCAATGCCTGCTTTGAGAGAGAAAAGGAAACCTGTCAAGCCAGCAGTATTTTCACTCAACTTTGCACTTCTACTCAGAATGATTTATGCCCTTTCAATCTTTCCCGTGATTATGCTCTTCTCTCTAAATGTTTACTTTTACACTTTTGGCTTTTCTAGCACACCTGAATTTGGGGCTTGCGAAGGTGGGATGGCTTTGGTGTTTTTCATGAGTAAAAAGTGCTATTGTGCTGCCAGCAGTTCTGAATATAGGAGATATTCTGTTTCTCAGCTGCGTGAAATGTATATATTTTATTTTACAGTATACACAGAGAAATTCTTCATAGCTCTGCAGATGGGACAATTAAAATGCAGTTGAGACTTATCGGGTCAATGGCAGAGGTTACGCGTCACTGTCAAAAATTTACTGGGACTGACAAAGGCACTTCCTGAAATTACGGTTTCTATAGAGAAAGTAAGGACCTTCCCCTCCCTCCACAGGTTTAAGTTGTTTTTCTTCCTGTCTAGCATGGCAAATGGCTTTTAAAGAATTTAAGGACTGCAGATACGGGAATATGGAACTCACCAAGTAAGGTGAATGAGTACACGTGGCCCAGGGTGGGCAGACTTCAGGCTTGTGGGTTCTACTTTTTATTTTTTTGCTGGAATCTTGAGACCTACCAACCAGAATCTGGTGCTAAAGACAGGCACTGAGCCTATGAACTTATAGTGAGTGCCAGAACTGCATAGAGTTCACAGTCCTTGCAGACACATAAAATCCAATACTGACTACTACTTTCCCCCCCATTTCAGTATGTGAGAGAGACTCATTTTGCTACTCTGTTGTTACATTGAAATGCCAGAAATCCAACTGAATCTACAGTAAATTACTCAGAAATTGACCAGTAGATCAAGAGCTACCTTCTGCTTGCCTATGCACTGCTTAGGGACTAGTTGTAACATTCCTACTCTCATATTTATTTTTTTGTGAATGTATGAATCACCTTATGTATATGTTTCAAGATCTGTAAACATATACGGTAATAAAAACCCCCAGCTAAAATAGTTTTAAAAACAAAACAGAAAATAACTGGAGCTCTATTTTAAAACAATACAAAGTGAATAAATGTGGCAGAGACCTTTTCACCCAGCTGGAAAAGCTTGTCAATCGAGGATATCAGAGACCCAACCCCATACAGCTCCTCATCATTGCGTATTGGCGAATTCCCTTCATGTCCTGTTTATGCTGCGCCCATTAACTGGAGCAAACAGGGTAATTTAAGATATACTTGGAAAAAATAATGCCAGGCTAAAATGCCCTATAGGGCAAAATGGAAATACCTTGCTTCCTCATTTGTGAGCAGCATAATGGGAGGAGGCAAAATTGTGAGGAACAGAAATTTTGAGAGTGGGATTAAACTTGCTGCCAACAGTGACAGAGTACCATTCACAGTCACCAGTCAGCTGCCATCATTTTTCTTCCCAGACCCATCCATCTTCCACTGATTTGCCAGGTACCAAAAACCTGGGTCTCTACCTTGTAAGTAGGGATTGCTGGAGGGCATGGATTAAATGCTTTCTTCTTGAAATGTAGCTGGGAATTAACTGTTTTAAATGTGACTTGTTACATCCCAGTTTACATCCTGAAAACACAATACATTATAACTGAAATAAGGATACTTAAAATAACAAGTGAAACAACTGATGTTTCAAAAGCATATACATTACAGGGAGAGACACAATTACAGTAATCCCCGACAATCCATCCCTTACTGACAGTAAAACTGTAGCGTTCCTATCCACCAATTAGAATCCAATGTGTAGAGCCGATACAAAAATCAAACATATAAATTGTTTTTTGGGTCATAGATGTCTTTTTTCCAGTGCTTGTGTTCCAATGGACCATATGCTTTGATTTTCTTTTAAGTTAATCCAAGAACATATTTAAAAGAAGAAAAAGGTTGTAAAATAGGAAACCATGATTTTAACCATGACTCTCAGCTCAGAATGATATAAAATAATAACTGTGATGGGTATCATCTATTATAATAGAATTCATTCTGGAGTGTATGTCTGTGTGTATAATACAAAGATCTCCTTTGTCTTCCTTGTGTAGTTATTTGATTTAGTGCCAGTAATTATTTCAAAGTAGTTATTTGAATGATGCATTGGTTGAAATTCTTTCATTGCTGAGAGTTTTCAGCACATGAGCCATGTTCCCATGTGGGCAACATTCTGAGGACCACGTACCAGTGATTGGCAGGGCAAGAGGCAAAATTGGGAGGAACAATGAGTGCGACTCTTAGCTTTGTACAGTAGGCTGCATCCCTGCCAGGCAAGATGGAGGTCCAACCCCCCCCCCCCCGCATCCATAACACAAATATATACCACTCTCTGCCCTCCATGCAGGCAAGCAAGAGACATGATCACAATTCAAAGATGAACCAAATGAGGAATTTGTCTAATACTTGTTAATAGCAGCATGGAAGATCATTATTACAAACTGGAAGCAGTTTGAGAGTATACCTATTCTGTTAAGTAGCATGGTATAGCCAGGTTTGCTTTCTAGTTGCAATGGAAAAATTAATACAAAAGTTAAAATTAAGTCCAGGACAAGTAAAGAAAAGGAATATTTATTTTTTATTTTAGATATAAATGAGGTGAATAATGCTCAGATTGTTCCAATGAGATATGGTGGAATTTGGAAAATTTAATGGTTCTTGAGGTTCAGAACTGCAGTGTAATTGTAAGATGCTTTTTCTTTAATTTATACCATTCTTGAATACCTGCAAACCAGCTCAGAAAGCAAACATATATATAGTGCCCTCCCTTTTTAACCTTTTTCTTTTTAGATTGTATTAAAAAAAAATAGAATGGAAAATATGCATTCCAGCCTTGCAAAATCATTCAAACAGATGCATTAATATTGATAAAAAATTCGCCGGTGCCATCAGTTGCATGCAACTGTAGTTCAGGTTGTGAGAGCAATTGATTTCCTATCCAAAATCCATTTGCAGGAGGGAAGTATCATCTGCCATGGGAAGGATCCTGATGTCTGCAGAATTACAAAACCCCTCAGATTTAAAAGATCCCTTGGGAGAAAACCTTGAAAATAGCTGAATGAGGATTGAAGCTGCCCATTGGCCATGCTGGCTGCAGGGGACTGTCAGATTATTGGGAGAGGAGGAGAGATGGAAAACCAGAGGGAAAGATGAAGGAATGAGTGGCTGGAATCCTGAACAGCAGCACTCCATACTGCAACATCTTGTTACAGGTTTAACCTGGAAAGAAGGCAAAGAGCAGGTGAAGTCTTGGAACCAAGCGCTGACATGAAGTTCCATGTCTTAAGTCAAAGTTGTATGAACTGATAATTTGGGGAAACCTGTAGGCTGTTATTAGAACACAGCTCTCATCACCCCTGACTTTTAGCCATGCTGGTTGAAACAGAGGGACGTTGGAGTCCAGGCAGACCCAGGGACAATATAAACATACTAAGTAAGAAGACATGTGTTCTTCATAATGTCTTAAGCACTTAAATCCTGTTATTAGAACTGTGGGGAATAACTGAAATAACTTTTCAGATGACTAAGATGTTGAATAAAGCAAATCTTAAGATGACCTTTATTTGCAACTAGTTTGAAAAAGTCAGACCTTCTTTGGCATAGTCCTATTGGATTTGACTTTCTTTTTGTAGGCTGTAGCCTCAGGATAGGTTTACTTTATGGAAGTACTAAGGAAACATCTTTTCTCCCCTTCCCCCACTGTCCAGTTCTTTACTGAACCCTTTCTGAAGAATAAAAACAAAGGTTCATCATTATTCCGAAGGGCTTATTTAGCATAGGCCTCATTTTACATCCCAATGTATTTTCTTTCTTTAGAAACACTCTTCCCTCCACTTTTAGTACAGCAAATCGTTTGTCTGAAACCCTACACCATGAATCCTGACAATGCCCTGTGTGCAAAAGACATTAACCTTGTGACTTTTCAAGATGCCTGTGCCGCTCAGAGCTTGTGTCCCACACTTTGTGTCTTTTGTCTCTCATTTGCCCCATGTCAGATTGAGAGATATGGGAAAGGGGTTAGGTCTGAAGGAGCATGCAAAATTGCTTCACTTCCTTGCCGTAGCTGATGGTCTTGGCGAAATCACTTCATGGAACGTTCTGAAAGAGCCGGCATTGTGGGCTTGATGGCTGCTCTTGTGCTATCAGCCCTTTGAGGAGACAAGTATGCATTTTGACTTTTTCTCCTGGAACATAAATAACCTTGTGTTAGTAAGTAAGTCCTAGAGGAGAATCGAAACCAAATGAAGTATTTCTTGCAGCTGTTGGGAACTCTTAATGGATATGTAAAGAAGAAGAAGCTTGCATCTTGTCCACATAATCAAGGTGCCAAATATGGGTGGTGCTTCTGAAGTTTATAACACAAAGTGGCTAGCTTGTTTTTGTCACACAATGAGATTCATTTTACTATTTAATTTACTTCCCTCCTTTTTAAAAGCTTCTAGTTTAGAAGTACCGTATCAGGGAGATGTTAAGTGGGAAAAGGCAGAATTAAGTCAAAGCTACCAAGTTTCACCTGTAGTTCTCTTCAGTGTTCCTCTTTTGTTCCACTCACTGCAGTTGCATTTAGCTCTTTCGTTTACAATGAAAATACTGAAAGAAGACTTTTGAACTTTACATTCCAGGAGTGTCAGCCTAACTTCCTGAGGGTATTTCTGATTCCCTCCAAATATTTTTCCAGGAGATACTTTGTATTCTTAATTCTTAAAACTATTCAATGACTTAACATACTTTTATTGTACTATACATGGAAACCTATGAAGATTCTCCCTCTCATTCTCTGTATGTGTACATGAGAGAGATGGCAGCATAACAATCTCAGTTAATAAACCTGGTACACGCTGTGTGCTTGCACACTCCCCACTTACTTTCCTTCTCCTCCTCTTGTATCTGGCTTCAGTGAAACTAAGTCAGTTTCACAGGGTGTCCAAATTGAAGACATGCCACAAGGCCATGGTATTAAATCAAGCTCTGATCCAGGTATCATGTCCTGATGGGTTAAAGAAACCAAGCTAACTTTGGTAAAGATAGATGCCTGATGGAAGGATGGAAGTAGAAGAACAAAGAGGTGTTAGTACTCAGGCACACAATGCTAGACTAAAAAGTAGTGGTTTAATGGACTGTGACTGTTACACCTGAAGCTCAGTGCAGAACTCACTTGGTTCCGTAAGCAAGCCACTCTTTCAAACTCAGTTTCCCCAGCAATAATATAGGAAAAATATTTCTGGCCTCCTTTTACGTGGCAGTTGTAATGAGTACTGAGATTATGTGTGTGAAATGCATTGAACGCTTATACCCAGTGTTTGTTGCATTCTTTGTAAATCCAAGCACAGCTTTCCAAATAAAGATATCTATGCAGAGTCTGCTTTTCACTCTGGAACTTTTGACTATTTTTAGGCCAGTGTAGTTCATTCCTACCGTCTTCTACTTATTTATTGGGGTAGGTGGGTGGGTGGAACCACTTTATCTCAAATAAAACTCAAGTTTTTCTGTCCCCAGTTTTAAATTTCCCTTTCCCCATATCCCTTTCTTTTTCTTTTCATTTTTCCATACAGGAAACTAGCAATTTCTCTTCACTAAATAAAGGCAAGCTTCATGTTCCTCTATTACAAGGAGGCCACTTTCATTCAAGCACAGTCATTCATAAGTTTGTACATGTGGCAGGTCAACTGGGAGAGGTAAAATGTTAAGTTCAGGAAAAAGAATGAAAAGTTGGGGAAAGTTTTCACTTCCCTTTTCACAGAGCAAAGTGATTGGAGCTCATTAAGGGGGAGGAGAGTGTTATTTTTAAAATCGTACGCAGTGCCTGCTTTTCATAGAGATCATTTGCTATTGAGAGGAAGCAGTGTCCATAGTAGCTATGTAAGAAGAGACAGGGAGTATGGCCACAGCAAATAACTTTCCTTTTCACATAATTTTGGAACCAGATTGCTTTGGTTTTTAAAAGTAAAAAGAGTGGCTAAGTTCTGTTTTTAGGAACATAAATTGGCTGCAGCTCAAGATTTCTTATGAGCCTATTCTGTTCCTGAAGGCGCAGAGCAGGTGACTGTTTAAATCAATAAATATAAAATATAAAACAAATGGCAAATCTACCAATAACTCTGCCTTTCACATAGGCCCTCATAACAAAAGACATAGATATTTAACCACTTGTATCATAAAGAATGAATGTGAAAAAACAGAAAGAAAAAGGATAGACTTCCCTGATTGCTATATGGAACCCAGGAAGTTGCCGTATTTTAACATGATTCCATTTACACTATATCGGTATGTATCTTCCCTCCTGGATAACTTAGATACAGAATCCATGTGTCCAACCATAGATTATTATTTTTTAATCACTAGGACAAAAAGATTGAGTTAGCAGCGTTTTGCAGGCATAAGTTTTGAAAATGACGGCAGTTGCTCTGCTCTGATGTTTGTTATTGGGGCACAAAAGCAAGATTCACAGATTATTTAGTATATTTCTGTTCTTTCCAGATTTAGGATTTATGAGCACATTAATCATGGCAGACCACATTGGAACAAGTCTTGCCATTCCTGGAACATCAAAGGGAGAACAAGAACCACATCTTGATTCTAAAAAGTGCATCATCCATCAAGTAGATAATAAGCAAAACACCACTGCAGTTTGCAATGGCAGAAAACATGTTTTGGAGTACTGGAGCTTAGACAAGTCTGAGAGAAGTGTTTGGTGAAATGGAATTTGCAGGAGCAATCAGGGTTATAAGCAGTCCCTTAATGAAAAGCTTAGCACAATTGACTTGCATGAGGGAAATAAAAAACTCATGACACTTCAGTTGACAACTTTTCTGAACAGTAGACACTCCTAATCTTCTCTGCCACCAAATGCACCTCTGTCATTGCTATCCAAATCAGTGACACACCAACAGCAGGTCATTTCTGGTCATCATCAGCATAACAATGTAAGAGGACAATTGTGAATGTGTCAAATCGGATGGGCAGCTATGTTCTAAGTTTTCATCTCTAAGAGAAGGGACATGTTAGTACCAGAACCTTATAATAGCCTGATTTCCATTCAGTTAAATAGCTCTGTTGACCAATCTGACCAATGATTTCTTCATCAGGACTCTTTCTAGCAGTGTGCTCTAGGCTCATATCTCAAGAAACTAGGCATTGTAAGAGTCTTAATTCCATCAGCTAAATTCTTGGTCAAGTGTATGTGTCAGATATGAGTTATGTTTGAGATACGTTTTTATCGGGTGACATATGTCTAAGACATACTCAGAAAAGACCCCTTTAAATCTATATGGCTAACGTGAGTCCATTGATTTCAACAGGTCTGTTCGAAGTATGAATTAGTCTGATACCATCCATTGAACTGTACTACACCCATGCCCTCTAGAGCCAAGTCTTTGGATGGCATCAGAGTAATTCCACAAACAGCAGAGGCCATTTAGCACTAACAGGGCTCTATTCTACCAACCTCAGTCTTGATTCTTCCAAGCCCACTTGACTTCTTACAGTGAGTCCAGGGGGAGGTCATGGCTTACTGCTTTCTCCTCCTACATCTGTTTTACCCTTGTAGAACTCGGCAGAGAGAGTGCCCTCTTTCTTTCTTGGTGATGCATTTCCTCTTTTCTGGTGATGCGACCCTCTCAGATAACGGCCTCAGATAACTCCCAGAGCTGGGAGATATGCAAAATCAAACTCCTGATTTTCAGAAATGCCATTGCAAGTCCATAGTTAATGCAGAAACTATGATTCCTTCATAAATCAAAACTGCTGTTATCAGCTCTTTGTGGCTCATCATTACTAAGTTTCCTGTCAGGGAACTGACATCTGAGCGGGAGGCGGTGAGGGGGCTCACGGATGATGGTGGAGAGGGCCCTAGTAGGAGGAGGGATAGCCCATCCGCTGGGGAAGGTAATCAGTGTAACACCAGTGGAGAAGGGGAGGAGATAGAGGAAGCGGAGAGGTGGCTCCAGGACTCTTCGCAGGAGACCAGCGGAGAGGGGACAAGTGCTCCTTTGCCCACACCCACCCTGCGCAGAAAGCTTTCGCGCAGGCAACGGGGGAGGAGACTGGGCGTCAAGCAGCTTTTATGTTGGAAGCGGTTTAAGAAACGCCCACTGACGGATTCTGCCAGCGACTGAGGCAGCCACGGAACAGAGGCTGTCCTGTCAGAAAGGGTTCAACTATGCAACCTAGCCATGAGTAAAGGCAACTTACGCACAAGCAATCCCTAGAACCACTACATTTCCATTAAGGTTATATGGCTTTAATACATATAAAAGGAGTGACTAAACTGTTTCAACTGTTAACAAGAGATAGATAGATGATAGATAGATAGATGATAGATATTTGCCCCCTTATCCGGAGCTCCAGCCTAGATGTGGCCCAGTTTGGAAAGGATGACTTGAAACTATGGTCTGATTTTCATTGTTTCAGAGTAGTTTCTTCATGATGCTTGGGCTGCTTTGGATTATACTCTGCTGCTCTGACAAAGCAAAACAGAAACCAGCCTGCTTAACTAGCGTTGTTTTATGACTGCTCTGCATGGTAGTGAAAAGCCTCAGAAGTGTGAAGGCAAATCTCAGCCAAGAGAGGTCCAAATGTCTGCATTGTTTCATTTCTACTTAGCGGATGAAGATTGTAGATCTGCTTGGCATGTCCAAAAAGTATGGCACATTACAGCCCTCATTGTTAAATCTCTGTCTCTTTTCCCCCTGGACTGATTTTGAATTTTTATCAGTCCTCATCAATACAATACAGCTCAACATAAATTAAATTTTTATTTCTCCAATAATCTGCAATTGACAAGGGTAATGCTCTGTAGTATGGAGACAGGGTCTTCTCTGTAGTGGCATCCTGGCTGTAGAACTCGCTCTCCCTAGAAGCAGAGATAGCTACAATTAAGCTTCTGAAGCCTGCTTAAAACACACCTATGGTTTCAGACCTTTGGACGCATTTAAGGTACTTTGACTTTAATTTGTGCCTGAGGTCTGAGGTGGCAATCAAAACCACTGTCTGGCAGCAATGGGACTAAATGGGTCAGGGTAGCTGCTGCCACATCCACAGCACGCTCTCCTCATGTGGAGGTGGGTTAAAAACTCAATTTTGCTGCACCAGCTCCCTGGCTGGCACACTGAAAAGGCCCAGATAGGGTCCATTTTCATCATGTGATGACAACAGTGGAGGTTTAGGGTCAAGTCGATCATGTGCTAAGAAAGCCTCCTAACCACCCTAAGCATCCCATTTGCAGGGGATTCCAGTGACTACTAATGGAAAGCAGTCTTCCTGCTTTCAGGGCGGGTGCATTGGGATGCTCTTCATCAGTGTTGTCCCCCCATTTCCATTGCTGTGAGGCTAGTGGAAGTGGGCAGGGCCGCATTGAGGAACAGCTCCACATCATCTGACCCGCCCCCCCCTTTCACATGGTGGATCAGTGATATGGATTGCTGTGTAATAACTCTTCCTGATTTGCTGCTGTTTACCTATAATTGTGTTACACTGGATTTTATCTTATTAGTTTTGTATGATTTGATTTATTTGTATTATGCTTTTAGTTACTGTGTTGGAAACTGCCCCCTGATTACTAGGCAATGAAGGACAGTCGATACATTTGGTTAATAAAAGAGACCAATAAAACACCTAATATTGACCTCCCCTCTCCCAGGCACCTTAATGAGCAATCTCTTGAATTTAGCTTGATGCCAGACAGCGGGGCAACAAATGATGCTTTACAACTGACAGATGCCATAGGAATGCTTTCAGGAAGTAGGTCCAAGGTTCCTGCAGTTTTTCATAGAACACTTCACAAAAATAACCCTGAGACAGCATTACATGGAATCACATAAAACTGATGTGCGGGGGGGGGGGGGCAGTTGTGGTGCACTGGTACAAATGCACATAGCTAAAAGTGCACACAAGAGCAATCATGATGGAATGATACCTACACCAGGTCATTTCTTCCAGTGTTTTATCAATGGGCAACTGTGCATTATTAAAATTTACAGTTAAATTCTTGTTTAAGTTAGAAACAAGACTTAGTAACCGGGAACTCCAAAATCTGGGGAGAAAATCTTTTGAGGGGCATTTATGAAGCATCCACAAGAATTATCTCTTGATAACTGATCTAGTAAAGCAGCAATATCTATTTCTCAGTTCCCCCATGATCTCTAACCTTTGGGTATGCTGGCTGGGACTGATGAAAGCTGGAGTTCAATAACAACTGAAGGGCTACAGGTTCTTCACCTCTGTTGTAAAGAAGCCCAGAATAGTTGTTCTTTTGAAGCCATTTTAAAAATAAATACCGTAAATTGTGATGGAATTAAGTTGGAAGCCAACTCATAGTTAAGCAGACTCTTAATTTACTCTTAGTAAAGTGTTCTTACTTCTTTCCAATAGATGAAATATGCAAAAAAATGATATTCTTGTATTTTCTTTGGTACGATATTGAATGCTTGAGACTCCTTGCTGTACAATTGTTTTTCTCAGATAAATTTTAAGATGAAAAAAAAGAAAAGATACACTATCTAATTACTGTCAAAGCTTTGATAAGCTCTATTTTTTTTTTGTATTCAATCTCCTTCCCAAGTCTGTTTATATTTAATTGTTAATAGATTACAGCCATTTAACTACCACATCATAAATTGTATCCAATTTGCAGTGCAATCCTATCCATTTTTTACTTGGAAGTACAGTAATTATTGCTGTATTCAAGTGGGCCACACTCCCTTATAATTGTTAGGACTGCAATCTTAGTATATAACAGGCTAGGTAATAGTATTCCCCTAAAACAAAGAGAGGGAGCTAACAAATCTCTCTGAAATTATTGGATATTTGTGTTGCAGAAGAACTGGGTGGACTACACATAGAGTCAATATTCTTTCGAATGAACATTTTGCCCTGAAGGTAAAAAATAACTGATTACACATTCTGCCGAAAACACATTTTTAGAATGAATGATCTAATAAGGAATGTGAGGGTAGCCTGCACTCTATCATTTACTTAGTTTTTGAATCACCTTCCACATGGGTCTCAATGTGATGTACATAAAGAGAACTGAAATAGGTTTTAAAAACAATGCAGAAAATGACAAGTAAAGCTAGGTTTAAAAACAGTGCAGAATAAACATCTGCAGCAGAAATCTTTTCACTCAGCTGGAAAAGCTTGTCAAAGCAAACAGGACATGCCCTCTTTCTCATGGGTAGAATCATCATAGCGATCCATAGTTAAAAGTAGAAGTTGGAAATGGTGTCCTCTTTTTTGCTCTTTTTTTTTTTGGCAACCCTGCATGGGTGCAGCAGACTACCTGCTTCAAACCTCCTCCAATGTCTGACCTTACTTTCACCTTACACAGTTCTGCAACAGAAGAACATTTGAACAAGTTGGAACTAGAATGAAGGCATAGGAGAATATTTGTAAGGCCACAACTTTTATTTATTTATTATAAATACTGGCCTCGGTCCAGTATATCTGAAGGAGCGTCTCCACCCCCATCGTTCTACCCCGACACTGAGGTCCAGCACCGAGGGCCTCCTGGCGGTTCCCTCACTGTGAGAAGCCAAGTTACAGGGAACCAGGCAGACGGCCTTCTCAATAGTGGCGCCCTCCCTGTGGAACACCCTCCCACCAGAGTTCAAAGAGAACAATAAATACCAGACTTTTAGAAGACATCTGAAGGCAGCCCTGTTTAGGGAAGCTTTTAATCTTTGATGTATTATAGTATTTTAATATTTTTTTGGAAGCTGCCCAGAGTGGTTGAGGAAGCCCAGCCAGATGGGCGGGGCATTAATAATAATAATAATAATAATAATAATAATAATAATAATAACAACATTTATACCCCCTCTTTTCTCCAAGGAGCTCAAGGTGGTTCATATACGTCTCTCCTGCTCCATTTTATCCTCACAACTTACCTGTAAGGTAAGTTAGGTTGAGAGATAGTGACTAACTCAAAGTCACCCAGCAGGCTTCTTCAAGGTTGTAGTTCAACACTGACCACCACACCATACTTTATTCAATATAATAGTCAAACAACAAGTAGCTGACACAAGTTATAGTCTTCCTATAACTTGAGAAGCCACCTGTTTTCCCTGTTGAGAAATATTAACCTGGCTACTTCAGACAGTTCACTGATCCATCACTTGAACATGGAAAGGCCTAAATGAGAGGCAGACTTGACTGCTGTACCCTACTCCTGATGGTGGCGTTCAGTGGGCTGAAATTTCAGTGAGAATTGCACAACAACAATTCTCTTTCTAGCTGGACGGCAATGAGAGATAGCACAGAAACAGGACTTCACCCCCCCCCCCCGATGCCTTAGGGTGCTAACAGGGCAGTGCCTCTTACCTTCATCCCTGCTTGTAGTTCCTGCAAATTATGACCAAGGAAAGGAAACAGTAACCACTTAGACAAATAAAATGAAGGTCCCACCATTGTGTATCTAGACAGTACAGTGTAGGTGAAAAAGGGTGACACCTCCCATAGTTAATCAGGAAAAACACCATCCATTCCCCCTTCCCATTCCAAAGGGTGACTTAAGTGATCCCAAACTGCTAGAGTGGGGCAAGTGGGTGGGTTGAAGAAGCTGAGAAGTGGGGCCACCACCTTATGAAGACAATAGATCTCTCTCTCTCTCTCTCTCTCTCTCTCTCTCTCTCTCTCTCTCACACACACACACACACACACACACCCCACTGGTCAGACATCACCCTTGCACCAAGATGCCTGGATGCTCTCATGTGTCCCCATTCCAGCACGAAAGAGACCAAGACAAACCCACCCTGTCCTGGGACAGAGGAAATGCTATACTATAGAAAATGAAAGGATACAGGGGTACCTCGGGTTACATACGCTTCAGGTTACATACATTTCAGGTTACAGACTTTGCTAACCCAGAAATATTACCTCGGCTTAAGAACTTTGCTTCAGGATGAGAACAGAAATCGTGCTCCGGCGGCGCAGTGGCAGTGGGAGGCCCCATTAGCTAAAGTGGTGCTTCAGGTTAAGAACAGTTTCAGGTTAAGAACGGACCTCTGGAATGAATTAAGTCCTTAATCTGAGGTACCAATATACACTTTTATGGCAAAAAGAGTGTTAAGAATGAATTGCTCTCACCATATATGAACCATGGAGGTAGTAGCATTTAAAATATATATTCTTTCCACATGCTGTACATGAAAATGAGTTTCTATATTAATGAAGTTTTTTTTTTTTTAAAGTCAATGAGATTAAAATAATAAAAAGAGGCAGACGTGTTTGGGAATCTTCCGCCACAACAGACATTTGTACGAGGCTGCCTGAGCAAGTATTACACGGTGCATGCCACACATTCTTATGACTCTGTTTCATCTGCCATGTGCTGCAAAGGAGCTGCGCTCTTGAAACACAGAACCTTTCAAAAGGCTTGGTTCAGTGATTCTTTGAGGCCTGTACTCCATTAAGTTCTGGGCCCAGCTGAATCAAACAGTCTGTACAGCCCCTGGCCCTGGTTTTGAAAGAGTTGGCGACCACTAATGAAATGGCATAAAAGACCGCTGAGCTAACCTTTTATTTTACTACCTTGGACTGAGTTCTATTTAGCGATGCCACAAACTTTCTATCAGGTTCCCTCCATACGGTCCTTTCATGGGCCCCAATAAAGGAATGAATACCAGAACAGAGCCTTTGCCCATTCAGTTTTCAGCTCTATTAGCTTTCAATACCAGAAATGTATTTAAAACTGGGTAAGGTTTGTTAAATCTAATATAGCACTGTCACTCATCCTGAGTTGAAAGAATAAAACTATATATGCGATGGGATTTGCAATTCAAATGACACCATTTTGCTTCTCGGAAAAAAGGCTACTGTGGAAGGAAAGGAGGGGCGTGTATAAAGGATCACATTAACCTACAGCAATAATATTATAGCAGCGCGGTTCATGATACCGTAGTAAGAGACATGGGATTTCACTTATAATCCCTTCTGACTCGTCAGCTGTAGCATTACTCCACAAGTTAAAACTGAGAAGACTTTAGAAAGGTCACAGACAAAAGCTTCTGCTGTTGTAGAGTGGATTTCTACAACTCTGCAGATGGTAGATGGTTATGATGGTGGTTTGGAAAACAAAAACACATCCTTTCCCCCCTTGCACTGTCACAATTTTATTTAAAATGTGGGTTTGTTGCAAATACGCGCTTTTCATTATTGTGTCCGCAACATTATTTCCACTGCAATCTTTTGCATGTTTACTTGACAACAAGTCTCACTTTGTTCAATGCAGCTTATTCCCAAGCAGGGGTGAGGGAGAAACCCCATTAAATTAGCATTTAAAGGCAAACCTGTCTAAATTGCACTTCCTGAAACAATGTGTGAACTAAAACACTCAAATCCTTTAAATTTACACATTGCTGAATTTTTCAGTGCAGTTCGCCAGCTAGGTTATGCACCGAAATGCATATACTAGAGTAAAGGATGCAAAAACATGCATATTTTAATGAAAAGAAATACTTAAATGCATTGTATTATGGGAAAGCACTTGCAAAATGTATATATTGGGCAAAATTGCATTAAAATGTATACATTATAAATCATCAGTATAAATAAATAAACTGAAATTAAGATTGGAAAAATGAGAAAAGTGAGAGAAATTGAAAATGACAGATTTGACTATCCCTACTCCCATGTAATAGAATGGCACCTGGATAGCAGAGATTAAACTTTTAATAGCTCAGTGCTACATATGTTTACCCAGAAGTCCTCCTACGGTGTTCAGTCGGGCTTACTCACAGGTAAGGCTGCATCAGCACTGTACATTTAAAGTCATAGTCCTAGGTGCAACCCAAAACATGCACAGAACACGGTAGACTCAAATTTAATTGTCTGCTAACTCTTCTCAAACTCTCTCTTAAGTGAATTAGGCCTCATTTGCGGTATACATTTGAAGCAGTATCATACAATTTCAACCAGTCATGGATTTCCCCAAAGAATTATGGGAACTGTAGTTTGTTAAAGGTGCTGAGAGTTGTTAGGAGACTCCATCAAAGAGCTACAATTTTCAGAAGAGCTTAACCATCACCTCCTCTTCCTTGGAAACAATTCTCACCTGCCCTCAGGCCCAGAAACTCACCCCGGGGTACGAGAAGGAGGCAGCTAATTGTGACATAATTGCAATTTAAATCCATTCCTTCCCACACATCTTCCACTTTAATAAACTTTGTAACTTTCAGAATTAGTGTCTGAAACTGCAGTCCTATACACAGTTACCTAGGAGCAAGTCCTGCTGAATTCAATTTAAGGATTGTACTGCAGGCTTGCTTGCTTTTGGATTCCTTCATCCTACTTTCTTTATGGGTTGTGTCATTCAGACCACAAGCCTGTGGGCAGGGACCATCTTGTTTTTATTACCTTATGTAAGCCACTCTTTTTTGGCTGAAGAGCAGAGTAAAAATGCTTTGAATAAACGAACAGCATCAGGATATAAGGGAATTATTCTAGGATGGAACTCTTTTGACTTGCATTAGCTTGCTGGTTACAGTGGGTATAGTCAATCACCCCCTTGTCAAATAGTGAGATGAATTTTCTGAATGGTGTATAGAAAAGGCATTAGTTAAACACACACACACAAACACACACACACCATTAATATAGCTGCCTATGCATCCCAAAGAGGTCCTAGGCAATAATAATAAGAAGGTCTAGAAAGCTTTCAAAGTTTGGGAGCGGGGAATTATGAATTCAAAATGCAGCCTCTTCAATGAGAAGTTCTGGAATGTTGCCAATACATATTTGTTTTCTTAGAACTGTACAAATGCCCCAGAACTTTAGTTTATTTCATTTTCAACACGGGCCACACAGTGTGTCAAGAATTCTGACTTCGCAAAATAAAAAATAATCATGTATGAGACTTTGAGATATAAATAAGAAAGAATAATTTTGATTAGGGCTTGGAGAAAGGGAGAGAAGACAGGATCTGAATTTTAAATAAAGTAATCCCACTGGAAAATGGTAGGATCTAATTTGGTGTCCATACAAGTTTTTTCCTAGTTTAAAAGGTACAGAGGGAGAAGGACAGAATTATTGTTTCACCCGTGAATCTGTTAATTTAACAACACTGCTAAACACGCTTTGAAATATCTGCTTCTATAATAATCAAATGTTACACCTGAATAATGCTTAGCGAGATCTGAAGGCAAAACAATTTAAAAGTGCTTTTTTTTTAAGTTTGCAGTAGCTTGAGATGCAAGACTTGAAATAAGCCTGAAGACTTCTCAGACTTTCCATTGAAAGGGATTCTCCCTCCCCCTTAAGATGAAAGAAAGAAAGAAAATGAATATTTATCTAATGTCTGACCTGTTTTAGGGGCTGCAAAGAAAACATAGTATAGTATCAGGGTCCTATGGTGCTCACTTCCCAGGAAAACATGCATTGGATCACAGCCTGGGTTTCCTTTTCGTATTAAGATTTTAAGATATGAATGTACCACGAGCAGCTAATATATGCCATACAGATATATGCTCACACAGAATAATCAAACTAGTTATTTTGTATTCAAAACTCTTGCAAAATCTGTATAGATTTGGCTTAAAATGGCCACGCAGGAACATGTTATAATTGTGGTTCGGGATTAGGGAGAAATGCAAGATGGAACATTTCCTTCTGCACTTCTTCTAGGGAAGGGGCATTATTTGATGGGGCCTTTTCTTTTGCAGGTGAAAGGTTGAGGGTTTACCAAAGGAAGTTTTCCACTTTCCCCTATCCCTCAGTTCTCAGATGAACCTCTTCTACTTTTGCAAATGAGATTCAGAGGAAGAAGGTTGACAGGCATACCTGCAAGAGCGTGGGCCTTACTGTAGGACACATATAGAGGAAACAGCAGAAACTACTTCAGTGTGCTGTAGAAACAAATGAAAAAAATGTTGTTTTTTTAGATTCCAGTACAATGCAGTGCATTTAGGTCAGGCATAGGCAAACTCGGCCCTCCAGATGTTTTGGGACTACAACTCCCATCATCCCTAGCTAACAGGACCAGTGGTCAGGAATGATGGGAATTGTAGTCTCAAAACATCTGGAGGACCGAGTTTGCCTATGCCTGATTTAGGTGAATGCTAAATAAATTATATTGCAACTGTGTGTGTTTAATCACCTTGTATGGAACACAGAATTCCTTATAGCCTTGGGCTATCTTTTATTTCCTTTCCTTTCTTAATATTCATTCATTTTCCAGTGTTTTTACAATGGCCAACTAACCCCAATTTCCTTCTGAAGAAGAAATACTCACTTGGTTGATTTAATTCCACCATCCCTGTATTATGAAAAACATATTAACAGTGCAGGACAGCTCAATTTTCTTGTCAGTGGCACAAATGTAGACTTCTTGTTTCTCCATTAATTTCTGTATTAATCTTGAATAAACACAAGCCTTTTGTATCTTGATAATGCAAGCACCATGAACTGAAAACTCTAATCAATTTCTTCAAAATCCAGGTCTCTGGCCAATAATATACCTTCCAGCATTTGTCAGATGAAAATATGTGCACTCATTTTACAGTATGTGAGTTTCTCATACTAAAACAGAGAACAAGTGAAATGAGCAAATGACTACTACAGATTCTGGTTGCTGGCAATCATTTGGACAGATTTTTGAATGCCTCCATCTCAATGGGTTGGATCCAGAATAGGTTAGTCACGTTCAGATAGTCATTACTAATTTTTCTCATTGGTTTCAGTGGGAATAAAGCATGACTAGCATGCTCTGGATACAGCCCAATATGTACATGTCATACTCTACAAATCTAGAAGTATGTAGATTTCTTAAAGTACTCTTGAGTGCCAAGTAAAATTGCAGTAAAACCAAGGAAATGCAAGTATGCTTGACTTTCTGCTGGTTTTTCTACATGTAATAATCAGAAATCTGTATCAGTACAATACATTTCATTCACATTAATATTCTAGGGTGGTTCCTTAGTAAGATATCCCTAAAGGTGAGTTCAGACATTCATGTCCATCTTCCCTAATTATGGTTGAAATGGCAGCCCCATTTAGAAGTCTTCCCATCCCTTTGTGGAACATATAACTTGTAACATGTGGAGCATGTAACAGGACGTGAAACTTGTCCTGTGTCCTATGGTCACCGTGCTCAATGTTTTCCCCATCCCCTTTGCTTAACAATCAGTGCTATAAGAGAGTTGAGAAAATAAGCAGGACTTTAGCACCAACTCCGCAGTTGTAATAACTTATTGATCTGACCTAAAATATTTAAGACAATTCTTCCATGAGTGACATGGCTTTCACCAATCAGACACCACACAGAGAACTTTTAAGTCATCTTTACATCAGGGGCCACCAGAATAGCAAAATCTAACCCAATAATTTAATATTTAGCAAAGTTATGCAGAGTGGCAGATAGTATTGATTCAGTGATAAGGTAAAGATTAATGCTGAAATCAATTTTAATCAACGTATGGCTATGTTGTGCTGGCAGAGCATAGCCATCATGACTAGCAGCCATTGATAGCCTTCTCCTCCATCAATATGTCTAATCTCTTCTAAAGCCATCTAGGATGGTAGCCATTGCTGTCTCCTGTGGGAGCAAGCTCTGTGCTGCATAAAGAAGTACTTTCTTTTATCTGACCTGAATCTTCCAAGAAAACCAGACCAGCCATGTAATATAGTCTTCCACTGATCCATCACCCTCCAGGAACTTTGGACTGGAGCGTCTGGCAGGTGAAAAGTTGATGGCATTTTACCATTGTACTGTTGAGAGTGTATTAACTTATGGTCTGTGTGTGTGGTTTGGGAGCTGCACGGTCAGGAAAAAAACAATGTTGTCCAGGGTTGTAAAGACTGTGGAGAGAATAATTGGGTGCACTCCCCCTACCTTGAATCAAATCTATGCTTCCAGGTGCCATAAGAAAGCTGCAGAGATAGTGCAGGATAGTGTGCACCCCGGAAATTATCTCTTTCAGCTTTTGCCTTCTGGAAGATGGTACAGGGTTATAAAGACTAGGACTACCCACCTGAGAAACAGTTTCTATCCAAATGCGATTTTGGTTTTAAACGGAGTGTAAGGTAGTCTCTATGGGAGTATATTGTATTTAATTATGGGGTATCAGAGTTCTTAGAGGGCTAACCAGACTGGGATAGCAGGTTTGTTGGTTTCTGAATGTTTGATGTGGGTTTTCAATTTTGTTGTTCTGTATGGGACAATGAAAGATTATCGTATTGTATAGTATCGTATTGTATTATATTGTATCGTATCTCCTGCCCACTCTTACTCCACACACCCAAGCGGTTCAATTGATGTCTGAACCATTTGATCCTCTTGTGATTCCTGCATTGCAGGGGCTTGGGCTAGATGACCCTTGCAGTTCCTTCCAGGTCTACAATCCTATCCAATTATGCCATTTACATTTCGAATGTGGAATTTCAAAATCAAAGTCAGATTTTGACTTTGAAATTTACCATGAAATTTAAGTGCACTTCAGTTTTCGGCATTTCATCTCCTGAGCTCTGAGTTATGTCAAAAATATTACATAGTATCTTGTGTATGCTGTCAGATTCCTCATTCCATTTATCATCAACAGTACTGTCAATCACTGAATATATTCATTTTAAAAATATTGTTGCATATTGAAATAAAATATATTTGGCTGTCAAATACTCAGGTGCTATCTCACAAACATTATTTATTTAAAACATTTATTACTTTCCTTCTAGCTGAAGTTCACGAGTACACTTTAAGGGCAATAAAAATCAGACTGTTGGAATTCTTCACTCGGTGGTATAGTAATAGTTTATAGGCATTCTCTTGTTGTTGATGCCCATCTTATTTTACGCTGTTGCTTTTTATCTACCTTATTTTATTCTCTTTTACTCTTTTGTACACATTTGAACAACGTGTTTTATGGGCTTTGCTTTCTGTTTTGTTTCCTTGCATGCTGATCACTGACCACAACAATAATTTGGGAACTAGCAAACTTTCCTTAGGATTGGAACTGGTAATTTGTGGACATGCTTTCAGGTCACATGTAGCTGTTGAAGCAAAGGAAGCCTGCAATATAAATTGAGAACTGATTGTACCAGTCCTCGTTCTGTGATTCATATTCATTGCAGGTGGGGTTTCCTTGCCTAAGTTGCTGATGATGTCTCTTGTGGTTCCTGGCTCATGGAGGCAAGTGCAAAAGTCACTGATAGGTGGAGGTGACAAAAGATGTTTACAAGGCCGCTCAGCTCTCAGCTGCTCCAGTTGCTACTCTCTGGCTGTGTTTCTGAGCTTTAATAGGCCTTGGGAGTATTAGACCTTCCCCAGAAACAGCTGCTGAAGCAGCTAGATGTCAGAGCCCTTTACAGGCTGAAGCTTCCTCCTCAAGGTTGCCAAAGAGGTCTCTCAGTTTTGGGTATTCAGGGATTATCAGAATACAGTAAATTCCCAGATAAGAATGCTGAGGAGAATCATTATGGTTGTTGTTACTTAGATTTCTTCCCACCCCTTCACCAAGGAGTTCCAAGGGTGGGTTGCAGAAATTTAAAAATACATTAAAACCAGTTAAAGCAATTTGTGGTCAAGAGTGGATCCGAGGGCATGGGAAAGAGGTACACCTTATTTAGGAGTAAATTCATGTTGGCTGTATTGTCCTTTTTTAATCTGGCCAACTCCTCTGTGAAAACAAAAATGCTGTCTTGCTAAGGCCTGCAAGAGAAGAATCACTTCTCCTCTAAAAAGACTCTGGACCCAGTGGCAGCTCAGAAAAGGCCTACTTGCAGCTGTGAAAGCAATCTTCAACTTGCCTTGACGGACAGTTAGGTTCAGTGCTACATTGCGATGTAGCTCTACAGCAGTGTCTGTAAAAGGTGTTAGCGTGGCTTCTTTCTTAGGAATGAAATACCTAATCAAATGCTTTTTGTCTTACTGTACAACTGTGGGAGACTGAGTCTTGGCACAAAAAACAATCCTTGGCTCTAGTCAAGGCTCCAGTGTTATTTCACGTTGACTTCTACAGACCACACAATTTCTTCTTAGAACAAAAGTCAAAGCACACAATGATTGGCCTTTTGAAGATGTGGTGGGAATCAGGAGATTCCACCCCCCCCTACTTCCATCTCTTTCTTTAAGCATCATTAATACTTTCACATAACAGTTATTATATTAATATTGCACAAATGGTTCTCTTTCCCCTCTATTTTTTGGGGTGCCAAAGTAAGGTTTCCATGCTTGAAAGACTAAATACTAGTCCCGTTTAATCACTCTCTCTCTTCCTGGGGTCTTTCCATAAGCACTACCGCCTAGCTGGTTATTTCAGCTGAACAACCAATTTGATGTAGGGCTATTTAATTTGAAGGTTCATGGAACACCTTTGCCATTCATGCCGTTTTGTTATTACCTGAAAGGAAAGTTTTGACATGTGAAATTGTCCACCCACCATTGAAGGATTCAGACATGCCTCATAATTATAATGGGGGAAAGCCGTAGATGCTAAATGACAGAGCTGACCTTCCAAAGCAAATAAGAGAGACTTGGCTGCCTACCTTCCTCACCCAAATCATTAGCAGAAAGAAAGACATATTATTCGTAAAGATTTCCTTATGGAAAATGCAGTGTGATTTCACTAGAATGATAGCATTCTCTGCTTGGCTTGAACTGTCCTACTGAACTGTGCTAAAGAGTGAATTGTCTGTTGTTTTTTAGGATGCAGAATGGGTTAGCAACACTAAATAAATGCTGTTATGCTTTCTTAAATTTTGTAGTAGGAAGGAAGGCATTACAGTTGTTTTATATGAATTATATTTTACACAACATGTTTTACAGATCTCTCTTAATATATCTAGATGAAAAAATGTTAGAAGACCCCATTGAATCAGATCAATGGTTCACCTAGTCCAACATCACCTTCCATCAGTGGTTTCTGTGAAAAGCAAAAGCAGAGCATGAAGGCAGCAGCCCTCCCCTGGTGTCTCCTAGAGCTTATTTTTGATCCAGTTTCCTGTCAAGGTGCTAGCCAGCATGGCCAATGGTTGGTTAGGAATGATGGGAGGTCATCTCTGTCCTCCGGAGCTCTTCCAGGTCCCCTCGACATGGGCAGGAGAGCAAGAACTCTGGAGGGAGGATGGCTGGAACCTCCCATTCTTTTCACTTTCGTCATACATTGTCTGTCTCTACAACAAGGCCACTGTGGATGAATGAACATGTTGATTTTTTACCTGTTCTTAGTTCTATTGTAATTAGTTCTATTTTAATGCTATTGAAATTTGTCCATGTTTTGATTGTGTTGCATCGCACTCTGGGATTGCATGATGAAAAAGATTCTCAATAAGCAAGAAATAGATAAGACTAAAAATACTCTTAATAATAAATTAATATTAGATACTTATGTTCCTACTGTGTTCCTGTTATGTGGAAAATCAATTAACTGGATATTGTGGGCTGAGGAAGCATCCAACTGGGGAATGCAGCTTCCACTTGTGGCCCTCTGCCCTGTCGTGAAGTAAGTTTCCCCTCTTAGGTTTTCAAATTTTATTACCACACAACAGTCACAACCTGCTCAATATGTTTGTCTCTCTCAGTCTTCCACACATGGCTGCTGCCTTGGAACAATTACAGAGTGAGTTGTAAAACATCAGGTGGTGAGCTGAGAATAGTTTGTCATAATGGCTGGGTTTTGTTTTAGGAAAGAGTTGTAAACTCTGATGAAGAAGAGCAATACTTCCAAGTTTGTAAACTACACAAGCATTTTATTGATTCACAGCTCTCTGCACTTTTTGAAGTACGTATCTGGCAAAAGGACTCTAACCGCCTACCCTGTGGAGACAGGCTCCCTTTGAAGGGCTCCCACATCACATGTTGCAAATTTGCATCCCTGAGTTGCTTCAGTTGAGGTTTCACAAATAAGCCTGACTTTCCTGAGAAAGCAGCGACGACAATAAAAAAAGCCTCTATTAAAATATCAGCTACTTGGCGTGGTCTACCAAAGACAAACAGCTGTTTGTACAAACATCTCTACAAAAATGTGACAATAACAATAATTTTCCAAGCTGACAGGCTACTGAGTTTCTCGTGCTGGATCATTAGAAAGTCTGCTTCCAGGACATACCCCCAGGAAATATATTTATTTGAAACAGATAGCAGCTTTATGTGCAAAAAAATTATTTAATGTTAGACCCTTAGTGTCAATTAAACTCTTGAGCTTCCCATTGGCTGTTCTGAAACTATGCAGCCACATTATCCAGTTTGGTAGACTTTGGTCACCAAGCATGTCTCTTTATGTGTCCTTCCCACTGGTATATGGACATAACCATTAATTAGACTTTACTCTGTCCTCTTTATCACAGACAGCACTAAAAATAGGGTACTGGGTTGGTTGTGTGAGGCTATACATAGAGCTACATAGTCCAGGTGATGATTCCCCCCCCCCCCCCGCAAATAAAGTGTCACCAAAGACCAATTGATAGCCATTTTTTTGATGGGTGCTTTGTATTTCATCTTTCAAAAATGACTTACTACTACACCACCTTCTTCATTTTTCCCTCTCACAGGAGCCATGTTCAAGTATGTATTCAGATAGAAATGGTTGTGTGTGAGAGAGAGATCAATGACATGCCTTCTGATCCCAGCCCTTTCCTCCACACTTTTAGCAAACCAGTGCACAGACCCTATATACGTACATCTAAATACACACCAGCCCTGCGTTATTCCTGTGTAGGGTGTTACTGTGATTATTTTGGAGCAGGGCAATTTTTTAATATTACTCTTTATTGGTTTAAAATCAACACATACACACAAAGAACATTTAGAAAAAAAAGATCAAAGAAGAAAAAAACAAAACAAAGACATAGCAAAATTATACATAAGAAAAAATATACATCTTTTACAAACAAATAAACAAAAATATTAGCATTGCTTCACCAATGCACAGAAATATTTCAACTTCCGACTTCCTTGATATGGGTCCTTGTTTCCACAATTCCTTGCCTCTGATATTCCAATAAATTTGATCTGTACTAAGTCTTGTTTATATTCTTTTTACCTTATTTCAGTTATAGAGTTATTTGAAGCATTCTAAAGTTTTTATATGGGGACACTGTTCTTTTGGATATTGTCTATACATCTCCTACTCCTCTTTAAACTTTTGGGTCAAGCAATCTCTAATTTTTTCCATCATATATGCTAATTCCATATATTCTAACAGTTTTACTTGCCACTCCTCTTCTGATGGAATTTTATCTCCCTTCCACCCCTTGGCAACCAGCATCTTTGCTGCCGTTGTAGCATTTAAAAAGATTCTTCTTTTCTTTCTTGGGATGTCTGGTGCCATTATACCTAAGAGCAGGCATCCCCAACCTTCAGCCCTCCAGATGTTTTGGACTAAAATTCCCATCATCCCTGACCACTAGTCCTGTTAGCTAGGGATCATGGGAATTGTAGGCCAAAACATCTGGAGGGCCGCAGGTTGGGGATGCCTGCCTAAGAGGAAGGCTTCCATTCTTTTGTTAAGCATTATCTTGAACAATTTTTAAAATTCATTATATATGAGGTCCCAAAAGCTTTTTATTTTCTTACAACCCCACCGCATGTGGTATAATGTTCCTTCTAACTCTCTACACGTCCAGCATAAATTCGAGTTGGTTCTATACATTTTTGATAGTTTACTGGGGATGATGTCGCCCCACCTCAATATTGCAAATTCATCCTCAAATAACTGTGTGTTGCTCCACATGATTGGCTGTAAAGTCCCAGATGTAAAGCCATCCAATCACAGAAAGCCCTTCAATGCATGTAAGAGCTCTTTTGCTGGGCTTTCTCTTTAGACAAAGGCAGGCAATGAATAGTTGCTTAAGGAAGGAGCAACCCAGCTCCAAATAAATATGGCAACTCATTACGCCTGAGTAACACATGACAGAGGCTATGGACTCCCATACATGCATGACTAAGGCTATAGACTTCCTTATACACTGTGGTGAGCACATGTGAACTGAATTCTTCCCGCCGAATGGTAATATCTACCTAGAGAAGCACTTGGAACAGAAATTACTGGCTGGGTGGTGAAAACCCACATATGTTAGGTTGTTGCTAAACGCATGCCACAGAAGTTTCTTTTTGAAAGGGTATAAGAGCAGAGAACAAACTAGAAATGTATTCTAAACAATCATCGATTTTGCATCTTTTTCACATCAAAGTCAAGCAACTTATTATCAGCTGGTAGTAGGTGACATGTCTCCATCACAAATCTGTTTCTGAGGTTTTATTGCATTCCTTAGGTTGGGGGATGGCTAGGCCAAACAAAAGAACAACAGATAAAGGTATGGAAAAAGTGAGTTTTAAATTGAACTGAACCATAGATTGTGAGGTCATACTTCATCTGACTGTTAGCTGGGGTGTGGGACTTTCCTGCTTCCCACCAGGTCGAAAAGTTATTTTTGGCCTGCATTGGAGTTAGAAGTAGAATAGCTTCCAAGGACATTTGGCTAACTGAATATTGCTTAGCCAGGTGTCTGAAATGTATGAATCGGCGGGACAGGTTCCTCCCTAGAACTGATGCTCTGATTCCCACCCAACCCCCCTTCAATGAGTTGGATCCTGAACAAGGAGTCTGCTGCTTAATAAAGACTCCATTGAAAATATATTAATAAATTGACCTTTGCATCTACTTGTTACTGGTATTCAGGGACATATTAACTACACCTAAAATATTGCTTAGGAAAGACCTACGAAATTTATTTGTCTTCAATGACCTCTTGAGAGAATGGGCTCTTTAAAGCACTGAGTGGGTTGTTTTTCCCAATTTATCTTTTATGAGGCTCTCTGTTAGGAACTGTGTAGCTCAGATACTTTACTTTGGCCCTTACTACAAACTTATAAATTACTTTCTGTGACACACCGAAAGGTGTAATACCTCCCAGAAGGTCAGAGAATAAAGCTATGAAGACAAAGGTGATTGCTGAGGTGTTGTGATTACAAGCTTCACCTGTTCTTTATATTATCAGCTTCTTTCATTGACCCAAATATTCCCTTGAAACTTTATATAATATTTCTATTCTCATAACTAACAAAAATCCATTTTGCAAAATTTCATGTCCCAATCCTCATAATGGCATCTGAACAGAAGCAAAAGCATTCACACCAGTCTTTCCTAGAAGACTGTTTGAATGGAGTTTGTTTTGAGGGTTGGAATCATTTGTTCAGCACACCCATTTCATCTTCCCTTCCTAATATCCCAACTACACTGCTGCGGACTGAGGTACCTGTTTATTTTGTATTTTAATATCAAGCCTTTCCTTCATCTCAGAACTCTAAGAGGTTTCCCAGAAATTTTACACCCAGCCACTGATCAGACTCACACCTGCTCAGTTTTAGTGTGGTGACTGTGTTATGTGCTCTCAGACCATTCCATGGGACCATAAAATATTTCTCTCTCATTCTTTAAAAGGTAAAAAATAGGGAGCTGAGAGTCACTTAACCTCTCTCCTGATCTTCAGCTGCAGCAGGGCTTGAACTGTCAGCTTCGATCTAGTTAGGTATGGGAATTATTAATGCTGAGTAAGGTGTAAACATACCAAAACTTTATCAAAATTTAAGCAGTTGATTTTTTAAGAAAGAAAGTGGGACAGAGATATTCACTGTACTGTTTACATCCCTTAGTTTAGATATTATTGGGCATCCTACTGTGCAGTGAGCCCATATTTACTGGGAGCCAAGGGATGGGAAGAAGTAGTGAAAACAGAACAGCTTCTTTGGATCAAATTGGCCAAAGCTTTGATTATAGACGTCAGTAGCCTTTGGAAAAGACATTGGGTGTGTATCCTGAATCAACCAACCCGTCTGCTAGCAAATTATTTCCAGGGTCAATCCTGTGTTAAGGATTGTCCTACAACATACATCAAATTGGGGTAATGCCTCCAAGAGCACCATGGGGGGGGGTGCTTCCTGGCCTATCAACCTCTGTCTGAGCATCCAGACAGAAGCACCCCTCCTAACCCTTTATCACAATTCCTTGGAGTGGGGAAGAGGTTGGGCTCCAGCCTTTCCCTTCTACCTAGACTAAGGAGCCACCAGAAGTCCTCCCTTGACTCTTCCGTGGCTGCACTAGGCCACAATCACCAATCACCACCAGACAATGGTAAGTGGTTCATCCCACGACATAAGAAAGATGCAGAATGGGGATCTGAGTTGGTTGGATGCCTCACGAAGCAAAACCATTAGAGTGAGAAACAGACACGTCTTTGCAGAAGAGGTTTACCTTGGGAAAGAGAGATCCAACATTGGAAGTGTCCCTTGATCTCTGCAGAAAGGTTCACAGCTAGTTCCTCTATGAGGACAGTGGCAGATTTATGGTTTGCAGGGCTCTTGAACTGACCTTCAGGATGATGATTATTAGTCTACCCAAAAATATGTAATGTGTCTGAAAATATGATGGAGCTAAATAGATAACCATCAGCTTTATAGTGTGTGGTTTTTGTTTTTGTTTTACATTTGCTTCACACAAAATAAACAATCAACTTGTTAATATTTACATCTTAAAATGCAGAACGTTCAATCACTAAAATTGCTAAACTAGTTAAATATTCTTGACACATATACACATATACTTTGACTCTTGTAAGCGTGTCTATTTTTCACCAGTTACATTTAATATGGGTAAGGTTTAAAATTTAAAAAGTTGTCTCTACATTTGGAAATGAGACACTCAAACGACTAATAATGGCCTTGTAAAAGGCAGTAGGAGATTTTGATGATTCAAAGTCCTCATTGTTGACACAATGCAGGAAGTGTTGTAATTTGTCTTCAAAAACAACAGAATCAGTGTTCTCTGAGTACATATCCAGCAATGTTTGGAAGTTGTCATCTTTCTTCACCTCATCAATAGTCTTTACAAAAAGCACCTGGAAAAAAATCCAAAATTGATTTTGTAGGTTTTCTTTTTTTCTCCAGTTGTACAACTAATTCACCAGAAATCATATGACAGAAGTCAAAAGTGAAATTGCTGATATTTAAACAAAAATATAAAACTTATTGCTCAGATCACCCCCGGTACCTGATGAATGGGAAATAATACTGGAAAGCCAATGTAACACCAATTTTTAAAAAGGGATTCAGGACAATCCTGAAAATTGCAATCCTGTTAGCTTAACCACTGTCCTGGATAAACTGGTGGAAAGTATTGTTAAGATAAAATAACCAAACATAAAGCAGAAGAAGCCTGGCTGAAGCAGAGCCAGCATGACTTCTGCAAGGGCAAGCCCTATTTAACGAACCTATTATTAAAAGTGCTTTGAGAGTGTAGGGAAGCATATTTCTAAAGGTGAATCATAGTGTACTTGCTCTTTTAAATTGCTTTCAACACGGTAACTCACCAACAATTCATGAGTAACCTTAGAAGTTGGGGAATAAGAGGACAGATCCTCTTGCAGATTAAGAATTTGTTAAGTAACAGGGAGCAGAGAGTAGGAATAAATGGACAGGTCTCTTCATGGAGAGATGTAGGAAGTCCCACAAGGACTGTTGGTACATGTGTTTTATTATTTATTCATAAACAATCTAGATTTAGGGGTGAGCAGTGAAGTGAAGGTTTCTGACCATGATATATTGTTCAGGGTCATTGTGGCAGCTGAGAAAAAGGCAAATTCTATTAGCCATGGTTGGAGGCATTAATGCTACTGAAGACTAGTTGCTGGAAACCAGGAATGGGCGGAGTGCTGTCGAGCTTGGGTCCTGCATGAGAGTTTCCTGCCAGCGTCTGGTTGGGTACCATGAGAACAGGATATTGGACTAGATGGGCCATTGACCTGATCCAATAGGCTCTTCCTACATTTTTTATGTCCCAGCAAAAGTTGACAAAAGATGTCAAGAAAAACTGCCTCACTTCTTTTCTCTTTTCTCTTTCCTTCCCTTCCATCTCCTCTTAGCATAATTAGTTCCATCAGCCTTTAATGAGAGTTAGCTGCTGCAGGAAATGTGTCAAGAACATTTTAGCAAACAATTTGTCATCCCAATTATCCATTAATAAATATGGTATAAATAAGAAAAAGACAACCCCATTTGTTTTATGAACAAGAAACTCAAAGTTTGTCCAGTGGCGCTCATTCACACAAATTTCTGAAATAAGTAATAAAGAATCAAACAGGGCTGGCCCTGAGCTTTGTTATTCTGGAGGGATGGTCTTCAAAAAAACCCAGCACCGAACATGCTCAGAACAGATGTAATTGCTCATGGGTGTACCAGATAGGTAGACCTGCTATTGTGCTGGATTGCCACCTCAACAACAAAAGGGACGAGGAAATTGCATGAACTGGGCCAAGAGTCTATTCATATACAGATTTGCTATCACATTATTTTTCTGCCTGGTGACAGATGGATAGGATCTCTTGGCTAATGCAATGCTTTGGGATGGACCAGAACGTTGACAGAAATGTTACCCTGTCTTGAATTTGCTTCCCTGTTTACATTCATTCAAATTTTAACGCTCAGAACATCGGAAATTAATATGACACAGAGTAAAGAGTAAAACCAACTTACAGCGCTTCCCTATGTATATCTATTAAAAGTTATTTCCGATAAGACTTTTATCCCCAGTGAATATATATAACTGCTGTCTATATTTTTTTTTAAAGATGAGAAGGTGGGAAATGTTCATTAGGGTATTACTTGGAATATTACTGATGAGAACCCTGTATAATGTGCTATTCCTTTGACTGTGACGGGCAGGTAGCACATTTTATAATAACTAAATATAATATTTATCTTCAGTCTTATTTTTTTCTCTTTTGCAATGGATATTATCAGACTCTGAAGACATATAGGGCCACTAGATGGCACTAACATACAGGGAAGCCTGTTCTGCCGTCTGTACCTGTCTGTACTTTGTGTCTCTAAAAGTTTTCAAAACCTCAACAATGTAAGTGGATTGGTGCTTAAGCCAAAATGATAGATTTTAAATTGGAACCATTGTAGTACTCCCCTCTTGTCTTTATTTGTTTTGACTAGTGTATGAACACATTCCTGCATGGAAAAATTCATCATCCACTGTTGACTGGTTACCAGTTTAAAGTGTTTTTTTGGGGGGAGGGGGGGAGTGGGAGGAAATATGTATATAGCACTTCCAAAGACACTTTGCTGTTGCTCGAATAGTCCCTAAATAACTCAAGTGTATTGTTTCTGCTCAGGGCCTGATCTGCTAAAACTAAAGCCAGATATACTGAGGTGACAGTGTTGCCATGAGACAACCCTCAGGTACATTGTAGTGAGCTGGTCTACAAGGTGTGCACTTCTATTATTTTTTTATATAAGAATTCATGGTGTCTCATGGTAGCATGAACTTGGGCAATCCCTAATATGGGAGTAGAAAATTGTAATCATAACACACACTTGCCAGGGAGTAAGTCCCACTGAACTCAGTAGTATTTACTTATTCAATGGTGTTTACTATGAGAGTGCATGGTAACTTTGATATTAAAAGGAAACATGTTGGATCAGGTCCATCCAAGTTAGTTGGGCATGAAAGGCAGTGGGTGTATTTGGTTGGTTGTATGTGGTGAGCTCCTGTTGCTCTACCCCAGCTTCTGCCAACCTAGCAGTTCGAAGGCACACCAGTGCAAATAGATAAATAGGTACCGCTGTGGTGGGAAGGTAAACGGTGTTTCTGTGCGCTCTGACTTCCGTCTCGGTGTTCTGTTGCACCAGAAGCGGTTTAGTCATGCTGGCCACGACCCAGAAAGCTGTCTGTGGACAAATGCTGGCTCCCTCAGCCTGAAAGCGAGATGAGTGCCACAACCCCATAGTCGCCTTTGACTGGACCGTTCAGGGGTCCATTACCTTTACCTATGTGGTAAGAAGGGGTTGTCTCAGTTAGCATGCCTGCTCTCTGAAACCTTCCTGGGGTCATGTGACTTAGGTCTGGGATGCTAAATTGATAATCTAGAAAAACAGAATGCTAGGCCTGAGGTAGTGCTCTGGGCCAGACAACTGAGGTAGGAGAGATGAGATATTGCCAAGCAGGCCAATATATTATTTAATTATAGATAAAAAGTTATAAGTATAATACATATTAAAAGTTAAGTCCCAAACTACTATATTTCTGCAGCATAGTTCTGTAATGAGTATTTTCATACAGTTTTATATATTGCTATATATATCAGCTTATGCCCCAGTTCCTTCAGGGAACCTGGGGTGTGTATATGTGTACAATATGTGAGAAGTGTTTGTATTCTTAGTGCAACTGTAAAACAACAAGAATACACAACCCTCTTATCGTCTAGATTGAGGAGTGAAATGGGAACTTAAATCCATGGGAGGTGATTTTCTGAAATGATTATCAGAAAATGCCATTCTTAAATGAAATGAATGCAATTGCAAATCATTCTATGATCACCATCATTGTCATCTCAGAATGGGAGGTGGCGAAGCCAGCTAACTCTGTGAATGTGTCTCTAATGAATCTCTTTGTGTGTATGACTCACTCATTATGTGTTCTTGCACTGGATACTGGGTGTGTATTTTCAGCTTGATTTGACTGTGGTCAGTGGTTTTGTGTGTGGCTTGTAGCACAGTCTCTGCATCCTATCTGATTTCAGGGCACCAGCTGCCACTCATGGAGCAAATTGACTCTGTTGATTTCGGTATCCTTTTTATAGCAGACTTTTGGCCAGAAATGCACAAGTTTAGAGTTCCTTTTTTAAACAGAGCACACACACACACAGGGTTTTTATTTCCTAATCATCCTCTGTATTCATTTGGTTGCTTCTGTTAAACCTCCATTCTATGTTTAAGATACTAAGAGAAACAACACAAAGAAAGAAAATGGAGACAAAGGGTTCACATCGGTTGTGTACATGCATGGCTTTTTCACTGCAAAGAGCCCAGGATCACATAGCAAACTTCAGCTAGCCTGGTGTTGCATTCAGGACTTTGCTCAGTTTCAAAAGAAGTTTGGCATGTGGCATCGGGAACTGCTGCTCAACAAAAACACAAACTCTGTGGAATTGTTGAAGTTGTTTCATACCTCTTTGGATCCTGGCCACAGTTTTCAGCACAACAGGGCCAATTCACATGATGAGTTGAACTTCTCTTCATAGTGATGATAATCTGAGTGCAGCAGCATGTTGAATTCAGGGCATTTCTGAATAATTTCTTATTGCTGAGGTTGTTGATGCAGTGTTCATAGGAGTTTAATTTGTAACTCACAGTCCATATGTGTTCTCTGGCTGCTTAGCACTTTTGTCGTACCACTACTGCAAATTCTGAATTGTAAAACTGTTATATTTCAACAGAAATCCAAGGTAATGCATTCATAGTCATTGTAACGGTGATGTCGCACTGTGATTGTTTACAAATCATTAGTACATTGTGGACATAGTTTCTGTTTATCACATAGTATTGCACTTGATCCACTCTCTGCGCTTGGTTGCATACTTCTGAAACACAACATACTATTTTTGTGAAGTTTTTTAAACAAACATTGTGGACTTCTTTTCTATTCCTTTGAACTTCCTAATTAAATTTCTGAATCATACAATCTTATGTTCTTGAGAGATCTGTCATGCAAGTATATCCTGAACACTGCTATGAGTGTTCTAGGACATTGATCTCCAAATGGTAGCTTGGAAGCCACTACTATTTGCAGCCTAAACCAAAGTGAGTCACAACAGCATCCCACTTTCCCAATATTGTGCTTGCATGAGGATGCTGCAAACATGCTAGTTTGGTATTGGAAGTGAGATGTCATTTTCATATGAAGTGTAGAACATGAAAAGCATTTAAAGACAGTTGATAATCCATGGGTTGCCAACTTTTCAGGGGCAATTTTGGAATTTTAAGAATGTGATAGGGCAACCATCACAAAAATACTGTCACGGGGAGGTGGCATAACACAAAATGGCGTGAACATGCCCCTACCATCAACTGGAAAAAAAATATACACATCAGCTACTGACACATTTTCTCAGAATGAGAGAAACTCTTTGCATCTCTCCTTTGGTTAGAACAGGTGGGTGTCCACTCCACGCATCTCATGAAATGTGGCATGTTCAAGGGTGTGTGTGTTGATGTGGGAGAGGCTGAGCCAGCGCAAATAGCAAGCACAGTTTTTCATGTATTGCAGATTTTTGAGAGAACATTTACCAATGACTTTCATGAGTGCCTTAGGAGGTACAGGAGGACACACTGGTGCCCATGGCACCATGTTGGTGAGCCAAGGATAATCGCACAGGTTAAAGTTAGGTGTGGAAGAGCAAAACACGATCAGTCAATCTCACCTTGAAGTGCATTGCTCAGAGAGTCTTGCTTTACAATAGGCAGAACAGTAAATGCAGATTGATTGAACCCATTTGCTAAAAGGGTCACATGGCAGCCTTTAATGCCAGGATTTTTCTGTCAGACATGTTTTGTGTATCATGGCATTATCCAACACATATGCTGAAATAAATGGGCTTGACTTGGTGCCGGGTTGTGATCTTTACATTTATATTGCTGGATATTTCAACTAAATAGGGTTGTGCCATTGTCTGCCTATCAGGTTGAACTTTTTTTATTTACTCAAGGGAGCCATATTTCAAGCACTAGATTGCTATTGCTGTCTTTATAGCATTTGTCCTCTATTTTAACCAAATCTATTTTATTGTGCCACAAAGTGCAATGAATGAAAGAATGATGTTTGCTGAGGCTCAGTAAGGAATTTCAGTAGTCTGAGAGAACAGCAAAAAGCCCTTGAAGATATTGGAAGGAACAATAATTTTTTAAAAAGGAGACAAGCAGTCATTGACAGTTAAGGTCTACAATGGCACTTGCAAGCTGTCTTTCATCTGAATTCTGGCAGTTAGAGGAGGCTGGAGCCCATCAACACTGGTAGGCTTGAAGTAAGGGAGGGCAACAGCAGGTGGAGTCTGAGTCACAGGAAAGTGGAGTCAGAGGTGGTGAGAGCAGCAGCAAACTCAATCTAATTTTGTCCTGGTTGTCCTCACTGCTGTGCCTTACAAGGGCAAAAATGAGAAGGGGTGGGGAGGAGCCAGGTGTCTAGCTGTAAGTAAGAAAGTCAGCAAGTGGGGAATGGTTGAAAACAGACTAAGGTCACTGGGGCAGTGTCCCATTTGACTTAATGGACCAAACTTCACTGAGGGCAATATTTAAACCCACTTGGACAAAGCAATCTTCTTTCTCATGAGCACATGCTAACAAAAGCTGATTTCTGCTGACTTAAGATGAGACAACTCACTATTCAATGTGATTGCAAGCAAAACACTAGCAGCCTTTAGCTGAAGTTATATCTGCAGCACTAAAGGTTGCAAACCGAACTGAATGGGGTTTGAATTGGTACACAGCTTTTCTTCAGAAATCTGCTCTGGGCAATGGGAAAACCAGAAAGAGTTTAAATTTGAATCCCACCTGTGGGCTTTGCATATGTCTATTAGAGAAAGAAAAAGAATATAGATGACCTTCATTGGGTTGGGCAGAGCTGAATGAATAAAGTCTTCTTGATAGGCATTGTCAAAGTTTATACTCCTCTGTCACCAAATAAGCATCTGCTTTTTGCTGCTGCTGAATCTTCTAGCAGTAAAAACAGAGCTACTTAGGAGGCAGTATGACCATTCCTTTATAATTCAGTTTTTACGGTCCTCCATACCTGTCATGTCCAAGCAGGCTAGATGCCAACAGCTGACAGTTCAGGCAGAATTCCAGTTTCCATCCCTGAAGAGGGAGTCTGGCTGGAAGTCCTAGCCTGCACAAAGCTTGTTCCAGGACTCCTGTTTAGAGTTGCCACATGTCCTCTTTTTCCAGAACAAGTCCTCTTTTTCATGGGTACGTAAAATGAGAGTCGTCATAGAGATTTATAGTTAAAAGTAGAAGTCGGCAAATGTGTCCTCTTATTTGTTCTTCAAAATATGGCAACCCTGTCCCAGAAGTGAGTGAAAAGAACAAGGGCAATTGCTGGCAACTAGCCTCTCCACTGTGCCTAACAAACTCCATTTTAATCAGCAACGGACAGGGCAGCTAGAGTGCCAGAATTTCTTCACCTGAGCCCTTTGCCTTCAGCTATTCCTGGGCATACTTCAAAACCCTATTCCAGCATTACATTTAAAGGCTGTTGGGTATAGGGGAGGAGGGTGATACTCTGCAAGTGTAAAAGAAAGCTGCATATGAAGCATCACCTATATCCTGCAAGCTCACCCCCTCCACTCAACAACTGCTGACGGATAGAATGATCCTGGGGCTGAGGAGGCATCTGGCAGCAAGGAAGGTTTTCCCACCTTACCTGCCTCTCCTTCCTGCTTCCTGTCTTGCCCATTGAAAGCCACAAATCACTCTGGATTATTGAAACTGACACATACTGAAATGTGGCTATCTCAGCCCAGTTCATCTGGCAACCAAGTTTTCCCCAAAACGCCTGATTTAGCTCAGGACTTGGCTGGATCTGGTGTACAGCCCTAATAAATACATTGATAATTATGTGCAGTGCTTTTTTGGGGGGGGGTACTCAAGGGTATGCAGTATCAGCACCCACACCCTGGTTAAAAGTGTGACAACTTCATGGTGAGTACAGGCAACTTTTTTTCTTAAAAAAACCAAGACAAGACAACTAAACACTGATTATGTAGCATAAGCCTTTCTGAACTATTGGATCTCACCAAACTGTTCCCTGCTACCAACATAAAGGTAAAGGTAAAGGTCCCCTGAAAATTAAGTCCAGTTGCAGATGACTCTGGGGTTGCGGTGCTCATCTCACTTTACAGGCCAAGGGAGCCGGTGTTTGTCCGGGTCATGTGGCCAGCATGGTGTTCTGGCACAACGGAACACTGAAACCAGAGCAGCGCACGGAAACGCCGTTTACCTTCCTGCCGGAGTGGTACCTATTTATCTACTTGCACTTTGATGTGCTTTCGAACTGCTAGGTTGGCAGGAGCTGGGACCAAGCAACAGGAGCTCATCCCGTCGCAGGGATTCAAACCGCCAACCTTCTGATTGGCAAGCCCAAGAGGCTCTGTGGTTTAAACCACAGCGCCACCCCCGTCCCAACCAACATAGACTGCCGATAATCTAAACAATCTCGATTTACAAGTAATAGACCTTGCCACTCTCCCCATGAATTATTTCTATAGACATCCATTCGAATTTAGTATCCCAACTCAACATGATCAAAGTTCACAGTCATGGGGGAAATAATTCTGTGAGAAGATTCACCTCTTCAGGCCTTCCTCAGCTGTGTGAATGGAGGGAGGCCAGAGCTATTAGCTGAATCATGGCTCAACTCTTCCACTCGCCCTGATTTTACTTTTATAAAAGAATAAGACCATAGTTCTACCTGACAATTACTCTCTTCCTACTGGCACCACTTCAAATCTAGTACTTTTAAACTGAGTCAATTCACAGATTCAGCTGCAAATCAAACAAGGACAAATGATCTTTAGGAAAGTATAGCCTTCTGGCTAAACTGATCTTTCATTTTAATTTCCTGAAAAGTCAAGTCAGTATGTGTGTCATTTATCCTTTGTAACACCCTGTTCTGCATATTGTACATTGTAGAATATTAATACATTGTACTTCATTGGACATCGGTTTTAAACAATACCTGTCATAGTCAGGTGTTTTTACATCATAAGATCAATAAATCAATGATTAAAACCACAAATACAAGTGATATAAAGTGTATAATAACAATAAAAGTGTGTGAGAGGATTGTTTAAGTGACAATCCATCAAATAAATGGCTATTACTGGATTCTTACACAGTGCTCCATAGTCTATTAGAAGGCATAAACCCATGATAAAACTGCCATCTACAACACACAGTTCTGGTCCAGCAGGAGCTGACAAATACTTACAACTTATAATCCTCATAAATGACCCTTTATAAATAATGTACTTAAAACCATTTATAGTACACATCAGTCATTTCTACAACGTGTTTATAATATAAACAAAATTTATGAACTCTTCTTAAAAAAATTGTTCTGACACACTTTTCATTGGCCAGAAGCCTTGAAATGGATATGAAGTTCCTCTCAAATGCCAATTATTCAGGATAGCTTAAGGAGTTGTCTCCACATGCATTAGAGAACATTTTATCTCACCATTTATTTTTCCTCGTCTTGGAACTGCCTGCATTTGCAATGTAGTTTCAGATATCCTACAAGTTTCTCTTAGGCTATGTACTTTGTTTATTTATAAACACATTTCAGTTCTGTAAGGGAGCATGGAACAAAATAGTCTAATGCCTAAAAATTCACAGTTCCTCCTAAGAATCTTCCACAATGTTCTCCAGCTGTCTATAAACTGTTTTATTCCACTATTTGTAGGAAATGTCTTGCCCTCCATTTTCCATTTTGCTGCTTGCTTCATTTTTGTTTCCGACTGAGAGCCTTCTGTTGTGCTTTTCTGTTGTTCAATATTTACTTATTTAATTAATGATTTTTAAACTGCTTTTTATAAGGCGGTGTACAAAATGACCACCATGGGTAGCACCATATAATACAAAGTCTTCAAATCCATTCAAAAACAGCTTTAAAAGGCCATAGAACTCAATAGGACTGAATAAATAATATGTACACTCATTGCTAGGTCAAATTAAACTTGTATGTGGAAACCTGCTAGAGGTAGTATTTTCATAGCACCTCATATCATGTCAAAGGCAATATCTTTCAATGGAGATAATTCATAAATTCAGCTGTCAATCATCAACTGATGAGAACGGTTGTAAATGAATTTGTGAAACAGCACTTTGAGTCCAGGAATTGAGAAATATGAGTGTTTTACAATTTTCCAGCTACCACAGGCTATTCAGCTCATTGTCCTTCTTTGACAAATAAAGCAAATCTCTCCAAGTATAGACAGGATTTACCAATCAAACAATAAAAGACTTCCATATTTCCCCCTGGAGTTCTTTGGCATACCCATAATGGCAGCAGTGGGTTTTTTTTATTGATATATTTTAGGTGTTGAAGGCTGCAGTCCTATATTTCCTGGGAGGGTGTCCTAGGAGCTACAGAAGTTAAAATCAGATCCATTGACAGATCCATTTCTCCTTTGTGTCAATGGAGAAAGCACCTTTTAAAGGGGTTTAATTTACTGAGACGATGTTTTTCTACAATGTGTAAGAGTTTACTGTGTGTGTGGGTGCTATGTAAAGTTATATGAAGTTTCCAATAGTAAGTTTTCATTGGTGGCTGGTCAGTTGATTTTTACTTAGTTGCGTAAGACTAGTCTGGGAAAATCTGGGTTCTTTCTATACCGAGTTACGGGACTGTACAATTTCACTTCTGGTTGACTTGCTGGGTAGAAATTCTTGGTCATTCATTGGATGGGAAAAGTGATCCAATGAAGGGAGAGAATTCTATGCCACTCAAATCTGATTGGTTGAATGGTAGACTGGCTGGAACATAAATAGTCCAGTTCTAGCATGTTGACTGTTTGAGTGCTGACCAGAAGCAGCAGCTACAGAAGCTTGAAGACTGATTGAAGATTGAAGACTGAAGTCTGAATGCTAGAGCTGAGACAGGTGGAAGATAGGCAAGAAGCTATGGAGGCTCAGATATGAAGGTGGAGTTGGCAGATAGGCAGAGGTGGCAGCTCCTAGTAATAATAATAACCCTACAAAAGCAAAAAACAACAAAACCCTTAAAGAAATGGCAACCAATTTAAGGATAACAACATTTACCCCAATACGACTTGATAGTTAACAATAAATAGAGGATATCTTGTTAATTTTAAAGTCTGGATGATATTGTACCATATCTAAATTAGCACGGTTACTGGGTGATAGCTTGATTCACTGGCAAACAGCATAGCGTAGAAATATGGTATCAGTAGTTAGAATGCTTCTGAAATTTATGTACGATTATAGGAGTAAAATAGGAACCTCTCTGCATACTTGAATCAGCAGTGGCAAAGTGAAGCTGGTTCACCACAAAAGTGAAGTAACACTCCACAGTGCTACAGCAACTTCCATGTCTCTGAGCATACCACCGTTGGAGATCCCACACTGGTAGGGCCAAAAGGGGACATGTCAGGCTTTTATGTGTTGCTGGTGGACTGGAGCAGGAGCAGCCAACTCACGAGTAAGGCTTTGCTCAGTAGTGGGCCTCTGACTGACCTGTTTGAATTCAGGATTTTTGTGGGCAGTCCTGCCCTGAGGTATACCCAGCCAAAGAGTTTCTCAATGGCCGACAAAGACTGCATGACCCTACTGCCACCTATTTGAAGTATTATAGTTCTGGTTATTAAAAATTCAAGGAAGAGTGATATCTACCAACAGGAGAAAATGTGGCCCTTCAGATGTGTCTGGAGTACAACTCCGATCACACCTGACCATTGGCAATATTGGCTGGCAGTTTATGGGACTTGGCATTAAACAACATATGGAGGGCTACAAGTTCCAAATCCCTTCATGATACCTCAACATTCATCACTTGCCTGCTCTTTTCTGGGGACCAAAACAAAAAACCCAAACAGACCCAGAAGATGACCTTTACCTGTTGACCTTCCTGTAAGCTTCCAGAGGCAACTAGCTGGTCACTGCTGGGAAGAGCCTCCTGGACTAAATAAATATTGGTCAAATACAAGAAGTCAATTCTCATATTCTTAGATATGTAATTTTGGAGAAATCTGCCTGACTGCTAACCCTGTGTTTACGTAGACTTGTTTACAAGAACCTTATTTTGGCTTTATATAACCGTTGTTTGGCATGAACTTATCTGCCTTGCAATGGAAAATGCAGTGATGCCGGTTATGATGACTGATACATTCCTGTAACCAGCAGAGTTCCCTTTGCTGAGTTAGCCTGAAATGGGATGCCTTGCCTCAAATACAGGGAAGTTAATGAAAAAAGAATTCATCCCAACATACCAGCTGTATCCCCCACCCCACTCCTTTTATGCTCATAAAAGAAGAATGAAAATAGCAAAGCAACCCACAGGTTTTAAGAGACTGTGGATCCTGAAGTCTCCTTCTCTTAGTTGAAAAGCAGCTGCTAGTAGTACCATAGCGGTGCTGATGTTTGGAAAATAAAGATTTGTTTGACAGTAGGTTTCTTGATGTGGGTGTGCCAGTCTGCAACACACACACACACACACACACACACACACACAGAGAGAGAGAGAGAGAGCAAGAAACAAAGACACAGGGTCACTCCAGATTGCTATTCTTTGCAATATTATAAGCAAAATGAAGAAGGAAGAATGCTGCTTTCATCCAGTCCTCAGACTCCCAGCCTGCAACATGGGACCCACTTTCATATTTTCACATTTGACTTAGGGCCCCTCCAAACTGCTGTGTTTGGGGTTTGTTTGTTTTTGCAAGTGTATTCTGCAATATATTATTGATGCAACAATAGTGTGTTAGCAGTTATGCTGAACTGCTCACCCAACCTTCCATTTTGTTCTGCAGTGCTACCTCAGCATTTCTTCATTATTGCCAGCTGGAGGAGCACTCCTGTGCTATAATGGAACATTCGTAGTATAAAAAGTTACAGGATTACAGCAGGAAGTTCTAGGATATGCACCAATTGGAACAAAGCAATATGTCTTCCTCCTCACAAAGTCTTTTTCAGGCACAAACAGTATTGAAAGTGGATCACGTGATATCAGCAACGTTGGCTTCTGCCAGAAGAATATCTGCAGGCGGTAACTTCCTGCCTCTCCCTCTCCATCAGCTGCAATCATTTCCGAGAACAGGATTGTGTAGAGAGGCAATTGTGCTGCCTTCTAGTGCCTCCCCATCTGCCATCAGCATTGAAACATTAGGCTTGCAGCCTAACTTTTTAGGAAAGAACTGTATTCTGTTTTACATTGGAAAATATCAACATGTTAATAAAAAAAGGAACATGCCCATACCAAAATAAGTACATTTCAAAACTGTTGAGCAACCACCGCGACTATTTATTTAATGGCAGACTTGTTTCTGAGGACAGAACGCATCATCTGGGCATTATTGAACTGATCTCTTTTTTAAAAAGTTTTTTTTTCCAGAGTTTCTTTCATAACACTTGAATGTGCAGACACCCAATGATGTGGAATGTTGGAAGAACAGATAAAAGGAAGTACTTCACACAACACATAGTTAAGCTATGGAACTTGATCTCTTAGCAGAATAATTGAGACAACATTAAAAAAAAATTCAAAAAGATACAATATCTTTCTTATCAAACTTTATTAAATCTCAAGAACATATATATTTTATTTACTCTTCAACTGGTGGAATCCATTTATCATTAAGATGTTCTCCTCTTGTCTACCATCTGTCATACTAATCAATTCCGTAAGTTTATAATGCCGCCTTGAAAAAAATTGCTGACTACTCTTTCACTTACGATGGGGACCCAGTTTTCCATTTCTGTGAAAAATCCAGATGAGCAGCTACTGTGAGATTCTATATTAACTCCTTATGGTATATTTGTTGATCTAAATATCCTAATGAAATTATCAGGGGGTCTAATAAGAAAGTATAAGGTGTCATTAAAGATACTGTCCTCATCACATCTCCACAAAAGATTTTAATTATTGAATGAGTCCACCAAATATCTTTCATATCAGCCCTTGAATGCCCACATCTCCAAACGCTTTCCATCACAAGTAGTGTAAATTTTACTCAATCCTTATGGAAACATACTATTGACCGAGCAATTTATAGTGATTTTGTCTAGTTTATATCTCTATTTTGTCTACCGTATTTTTCGCCCTATAAGACGCACTTTTCCCCCTCCAAAAATGAAGCGGAAATCTGGGTGCGTCCTATGGGGCGAATGCAGGCTTTCGCTGAAGCGTGGAGAGCGAGAGCGGTCGGTGCGCACCAACCCCTCTCGCTCTCCAGGCTTCAGGAAGACATCCGCAGCCTAGGCAGCCCTGCGGGAGGTCCCGCAGGGATGTCTAGGCTGCGGATAGCAGCCTGCTTCCTGGAGCGTCGGGCGCCCTGAAAGCAGAGCGCCCGGCGCTTGGGGAACACATCCGCACCCTAGGCAGCCCTGCAGGAGGTCCCGCAGGGATGTCTAGGCTGCGGATAGCAGCCTGCCGCCCGGCGGGTGGAGCGCCCTGAAGCAGAGCGCCCCTCGCGCCGGGCAGACACCCGCAGCGTGGGGAGCCCTCCAGGAGTTCCCTGCAGCGCTCCCCACGCTGCGGATAGCAGCCTGCCGCCTGGCGCGAGGGCTGCCCTGAAGCAGAGCGCCCCTCGCGCCGGGCATACATCTGCAGCATGGGGAACGCTGCAGGAGTTCCCCGCAGCGCTCCCCACGCTGCAGATAGCAGCCTGCTGCCTGGCGCGAGGGGCGCTCTGCTTCAGGGCGCCCCTCACGCCAGCAGACACCCACAGCATGGGGAACGCTGCAGGAGTTCCCCGCAGCGCTCCCCACGCTGCAGATAGCAGCCTGCTGCCTGGCGCGAGGGGCGCTCTGCTTCAGGGCGCCCCTCGCGCCAGGCAGACACCCGCAGCATGGGGAACGCTGCAGGAGTTCCCCACAGCGCTCCCCACGCTGCAGATAGCAGCCTGCTGCCTGGCGCGAGGGGCGCTCTGCTTCAGGGCGCCCCTCACGCCAGGCAGACACCCGCAGCATGGGGAACGCTGCAGGAGTTCCCCGCAGCGCTCCCCACGCTGCAGATAGCAGCCTGCTGCCTGGCGCGAGGGGCGCTCTGCTTCAGGGCGCCCCTCACGCCAGGCAGACACCCGCAGCATGGGGAACGCTGCAGGAGTTCCCCGCAGCGCTCCCCACGCTGCAGATAGCAGCCTGCTGCCTGGCGCGAGGGGCGCTCTGCTTCAGGGCGCCCCTCACGCCAGGCAGACACCCGCAGCATGGGGAACGCTGCAGGAGTTCCCCGCAGCGCTCCCCACGCTGCAGATAGCAGCCTGCTGCCTGGCGCGAGGGGCGCTCTGCTTCAGGGCGCCCCTCACGCCAGGCAGACACCCGCAGCATGGGGAACGCTGCAGGAGTTCCCCGCAGCGCTCCCCACGCTGCAGATAGCAGCCTGCTGCCTGGCGCGAGGGGCGCTCTGCTTCAGGGCGCCCCTCGTGCCAGGCAGACACCCGCAGCATGGGGAACGCTGCAGGAGTTCCCCGCAGCGCTCCCCACGCTGCAGATAGCAGCCTGCTGCCTGGCGCGAGGGGCGCTCTGCTTCAGGGCGCCCCTCGTGCCAGGCAGACACCCGCAGCATGGGGAATGCTGCAGGAGTTCCCCGCAGCGCTCCCCACGCTGCAGATAGCAGCCTGCTGCCTGGCGCGAGGGGCGCTCTGCTTCAGGGCGCCCCTCACGCCAGGCGGACACCCGCAGCATGGGGAGCCCTCCAGGAGTTCCCCGCAGCGCTCCCCACGCTGCAGATAGCAGCCTGCTGCCTGGCGCGAGGGGCGCTCTGCTTCAGGGCGCCCCTCGTGCCAGGCAGACACCCGCAGCATGGGGAATGCTGCAGGAGTTCCCCGCAGCGCTCCCCACGCTGCAGATAGCAGCCTGCTGCCTGGCGCGAGGGGCGCTCTGCTTCAGGGCGCCCCTCACGCCAGGCGGACACCCGCAGCATGGGGAGCCCTCCAGGAGTTCCCCGCAGCGCTCCCCACGCTGCAGATAGCAGCCTGCTGCCTGGCGCGAGGGGCGCTCTGCTTCAGGGCGCCCCTCGTGCCAGGCAGACACCCGCAGCATGGGGAACGCTGCAGGAGTTCCCCGCAGCGCTCCCCACGCTGCAGATAGCAGCCTGCTGCCTGGCGCGAGGGGCGCTTTGCTTCAGGGCGCCCCTCACGCCAGGCAGACACCCGCAGCGTGGGGAGCCCTCCAGGAGTTCCCCGCAGCGCTCCCCACGCTGCAGATAGCAGCCTGCTGCCTGGCGCGAGGGGCGCTCTGCTTCAGGGCGCCCCTCACGCCAGGCAGACATTGGCCAGCCCCACAAGCTCGGGGGACAGCAGGGAGGCGCAGCGCCGCCACCCCGCTGTTCCTCGACCTGGTTGGGTTTCCCGGACCTGCTTTTGGGGGGAAAATAAAGGAAATTTTTTTCCCCTTTATTTCCCCCCCAAAAAACTAGGTGCGTCCTATGGGACGGAGCGTCCTATGGGACGAAAAATACGGTAGTTTAGTTTAGAATCATGTCATTTCCTGAGTTAACCCACCATTCTTTTTCAGATATTTGTCTGTGAACAAGTGTGGGTGGTGTTTACCGTTAGAGGAGAAATTATTGGCCCACATAGTCGCTTCTGAATAAATGTGGATAACAAATAATCCTTTCTGTAGTTCTGCCTGTCCTGAGACCAATGAAATAAGATATGTTGGAATTTGGGAATAGGTAACTGAAAGAAAAGGTTGATGAGGGATGGAAGGCGATACTCAGAAGACAGAATTCTTAGCTGGTAAAAATTAGCACAACTTTTAAAAGAAGTTTCTTTTATTTTTTTTTGCACTAGTGAGCATCTGGGCAAATAATGAAATCAGAGATATAAAACCTAAGGTAGATTCAGTTCTGTAATGCCCTGATAGAAACCCCTTAAGCTGCTGCAGAGTGAATACTGTCAGAAAAATAAAACCAGACCAAATAATTCACCCCATTTTAACTTTGCATCAGAAAGAAGACATAATTAAATGCAAAAAAATAAAATAAAATAAATGAGAATAATACAATTCAAGATGTTGAAATGACAGACAAGTGAATCACCAATTAGAGAATATTACAAAGAAAGAAAGGATAGAAAATGAAATGAAATGACCACAACATTCCACAGACAGCACATCATGTAAATTGGTGGTTGTGAGAGCGTGAGCAGCATTGAGGCAAATCCGAAGAAGGGAAATGTAATCAACAGAAGGAATGAGTTCTATATATTGACCCCATCACGTATAATGTGTTATTAGCAGCCAAACCATGAATGACATTCATACCCAGAATCATTGCAAATGATGAATTAATTTCAGTTTTGGAATCCTCCTAAGTGACACCATCCTGAGCAAAGGAGCAGCTGATTGCAATAAAGAGATCACAAAAAGTGGAAGTGCCAAAATAGCTTAATTTACTGCAAGTCACTATTAAGAATCTGGTAAGGCTACATTTTGCAGACTTAACCCTGAGCAGGCCAAATGAATCAGATTATATAAATTATGAAAATGTTCTTTGATTTAGAGATGGAAAAGAACAGAATTGTATGGAATACCGGGGGGGGGGGGGGGCAGAAGGAGTCCCAAGCTTTACATTTGCTCTTGGATGGAACAGGGTCTGCAGAGCAACCCTCCAAACATAAGATGAGCCTGCAGGATCAGGCCAATGGCCCATTTAGTCCAGTATCCTGTTCTCACAGTGGCCTCCAATTTGAACATGAATGCAACAGCATTCTGTCCACTTGCAATTCCCATGGCACATCTGAAAGAGGCAGTAGAACATAGCAATAATGGCTAATTCTCTTTTAAACCCATCCAAATTGGTAGCTATCACTGCTTCCTGTGTGAGATGGTTCTATCATTTTACTATGGGCGCTATTTACAGTGGTTCTAGTCCTACCTAATGGACTGAGTTCAGAGAGTGGCATTGGGAGAATACTTTTGGGCGTAGCAGTTATGTTATGGGATGCTTCTGAGTAGACATGTTATGTTATGGGATGCCGAAGGCACTATTTTATACCCAATGCTATTTAACATCTATTTGAAGCCTCTGGGAGTGGTCACTAGGGGTTTGGGGTCAAGATGCCAACAGTATGCAGATGGCACTCAGCTTTTATTTCTCCATAACATCTAAATCAGGAAAGGATGTACAGGCACTGGAACAGTGGCAGGACGGGTGAGGGAATCTAAGCTGCACATCAGTGGAGGCACTGAAAGTGTTTCCTGCGTCCAAGAAATTGGTTAGTTGCCTGCCTTGGGTGGGGTTGTGCTCCCTGTGAGGCAACAGGTATGCAGTCTGGGGCTGTTTTTGCATCTCACTTTGTCACTGGAGTCCCAGATAGGCTCACTGGCTAGAAGCGCATTTACCAGATGGAGGGGTAGACTTTGGTAATATGGCACCTTGAGCAAGTACAAAATTCGGTGCCCCCCAAATATTTCATGTTTTGGTACTTTCAATAGGTACCCATATAAATATAGGAATGATGATGATGATTTGCAATCCCGTGGCTTGGCATCTTGTACAGTGGTACCTCGGGTTACATACACTTCAAGTTACCTACACTTCAGGTTACAGACTCCGCTAACCCAGAAATAGTATCTCAGGTTAAGAACTTTGCTTCAGGATGAAAACAGAAATCATGCTACGGTAGTGTGGCAGCAGCAAGAGGTGCCATTAGCTAAAGTGGTGCTTCAAGTTAAGAACAGTTTCAGGTTAAGTACGGACCTCCGGAACGAATTAAGTACTTAACCCGAGGTACCACTGTACAGGGGAACCAACTCCACTGCCCTAAATCCGGCACTACCAGATGTTACAACAACTACATAGTGGTAGAACTTGGCCTTCCATTTTGTATCTTCGTTTAGTGGAGTGTATGTTTGTTATATATTAAGCTTGGATCCTAGAACAATAGGCAGGTAAGATCCTAGAATGCAACAACTGATTGGCTTGCAGGAGAAGACCAATCAGGCTCCAAGAGGAAGTTAATCATCCTATTAGGCTGGTAGGATCATAGAATGCAACAACTGATTGGCCTGCAGGAAAAGACCAATCATGCTCCAGGAGGGAAGCAGAATCTGCCAATCAGGCAGGACTCATTGTGTAAATAATGTATATAAAAGCCTGAGGTTTGGGGGGAAATTCAATTACTGTTTTACAAGCTGCAATAAAGAGCATGAAATAACTCCAAGTATATTTCAATGTTCTACCATCCAGTGGTAGAACAGCATCTTAAAAAGTAGAGACATCACCTTGCCGACAAAGGTCCGTATAGTAAAAGCTATGGTTTTCCCAGTAGTGATGTATGGAAGTGAGAGCTGGACCATAAAGAAGGCTGATCTCCGAAGAATTGATGCTTTTGAATTATGGTGCTGGAGGAGACTCTTGAGAGTCCCATGGACTGCAAGAAGATCAAACCTATCCATTCTGAAGGAAATCAGCCCTGAGTGCTCACTGGAAGGAGAGATCCTGAAGCTGAGGCTCCAATACTTTGGCCACCTCATGAGATGAGAAGACTCCCTGGAAAAGACCCTGATGTTTGGAAAGATGGAGGGCACAAGGAGAAGGGGACGACAGAGGACAAGATGGTTGGACAGTGTTCTCGAAGCTACAAACATGAGTCTGATGAAACTGCGGGAGGCAGTGGAAGACAGGAGTGCCTGGCGTGCTCTGGTCCATGGGGTCACGAAGAGTCGGACATGACTACACGACTAAACAACAACAACAACACCATCCAGTGGAATATTATTGTGATATTTAGTACTGGGTGTATTTGGTGTTAGGGGAGGAGTAGTACCTCTGGTGTGGGACACATCATGTTCCTTCTGGGATAGTTTGTCCACCTTTGGTCCCCACCCTGCACTCAGCTCTCTCCTGTGGCTCCTAGAAGCTGTCAGCATGCAACACTGGCCATACCTGGGAACAACAACAACGGGCCTGCTAAACCAGGTCAGGGTAGATGATGGGTCTCAAACCCTCAGATAGCTAGGGATTTTCTCTGCATGCAAAGACATGCTCCAGTGGATTGAGTGGGTGAGACCAATAGTGGGTCCAAGCATAGGAGCCATCTCCTAGGGCCCAAGGGGTCTGTGCCCCCAATAAAATATTTGAGGGGGCAAAGCCCCCCAAAGTTGATGGGCATTTGCTATTCAAGTGGTGTGTGCACTGCATCATGTGATAGGTTATGTCTAGTCCCCCCCCCCCCGCTCCAATATTTTATTAAAGTTGGCACCCCTGGGTCCAACGTCAAGAAGGTAGTTTCTGTACGTGCTTTAGAGAGAAGTTAGGGGGCAGATGGGTCTAGTCTACCTGGGAAGGTAGCCCATATAAGAGAAGGAAAACTCTGATGCTAAACCTCTGCTGCCTTGTGGGATATATTTGGGAGAAGAAAAGGCTACACAAATATAGAATGGAATTCCCAAGATGGTTGGTTGGCAAGTTGTACATCCCCTTCTGACAACTCCTGTTGCCAAGCTTGTGCCAAACATATTGCTCTGCTTTCCTTTGGACCACATTAGTGAGGCCAAGAATGGGATCTTCTCATCTGGGCAGACTAGGACCTTCAGACAAACTGCCCAGGCTTGTGCCCTGGGTAAGTCACTTTGGTGCTGCTAATGCAGCAGATCGACTTCTTCCCCAGAGGTGCACTCCATTGTCTCTCAAGATAGACTAGGAGTCAGCAACCTTTTTCATCCGTGGGCCGGTCCACTGTCCCTCAGACCATGTGGTGGGCTGGACTATATATTTTTTTTGGGGGGGGGGGAATGAATGAATTCCTATGCCCCACAAATAACCCAGAGATGCATTTTAAATAAAAGCACACATTCTACTCTTGTAAAAACATGCTGATTCCCGGACCGTTTGTAGGCCAGATTGAGAAGGTGATTGGGCCGCATCTGGCCCCCAGGCCTTAGGTTGCCTACCCCTGAGATAGACCTACAACAATTCTGTATATAAAAGAATAAACATGTTTTGTTTTATTTTTAAAATATCAAACACCTAGCAATTTTCTGTTGTTGACTTTTCTCCAGAATGTCTTCCACTGTTAGCAGAGGAGGATCTGTGAGTGTTCTGGGAATCAGAGTATTGTGGCTTCAAGAATTATCTGCTTAATCGGCAGTCTTGATGAAAACGTGTTAAGAGAATTTTCCAGGGAACATAGTCACAGTGTTCTGCCAGCACAGCTTGGTCTTATGCCACATGTGTGCTTCTTACATGAGAAGGCTTTGCCAAATTTCTTCATTATTATCAAAGTAGAATTTTTATGATTCTGGCATTATCTTACCCTCCTTGAGAATTATAATCCCCCCCTTTTTTAAAATGATTGCCCTTAAATCAGAGAGCATGTTGTCTCCTACATACTTCCATCTTCCAGCAGCATACAAATCAGTCTGGCTAACCTGATCCAAAAACACTCAGACATACCCCACTCACCCACAAAAACAAATCTCACTACAGCCAACCAAAGGCAACCAACCACACCCTAGGCTACCCCCAACCTCTCTCACCACCAAGGAAATACAAGTGAATAGTAAGAGAACCCACACAAGTGACGCTGCCACAAAATCCCACACATACACTTAGTAGAAGAATAGAAGCATTGCCACCCAACCCAACCCCACTTACCATTCCTCCCCCTCTTTCCTCCCTAACCTAACACTGTACATAACACTAATGTCTCACAACAAATGAAACTGATCCATAGAAAACACAACTTGAAAAAAGAGACAATGCCCATATTTTTGTAAACATATATATATATATATGAGACTTTCTTTATCAACTAGCATCTGACCCATTTTGTAAAATATTATTTTTACAGGTGTCATCGTCTGCTGTCAAAATTCCATAGCTCATAGTGAAGGCAAGGTAGTTGAGAACGTAACCCATTTCACTCCCTGTGTGCTCTTGTTTCACACCAGATGAGCGTATTTAATTTTCAGTGATCTTTTTGATGGTTTTACGGGCTTTCTTTAGATTAATTCCAACAGATTGGGAGGAGAGCCTTGTGCCGTATTTGCTTCGTGGTGTCACCACTCTCTCTGTGTTAGCATCAGTTGTTAAGATCACTGTTGTCAATTTGTTGAGTTTGATTTAAGGTTGCATTTAAGGTTTTACTATTCCACCCTATATCTGTTTTATTTTAGCCACAGCTAGAACTCAGGCTCCTCATTGATCCACACCACCAGCACTTGTCCTGGTGGCTGCTGTTTTCCCTGCAGGTGGGGTTGCCATACACTGCCATCTCTTTGAGAACTGTTGGACCTTTTCCCTATATTGAACTGGGACCCAATGAGAAGTCATCCCCCCACAAACACCAAGAGAAAATTAAACTTTGCAGCAGGAATGCAGGGAGGTGAGGGAAACAGCTAGTAACAGATTTTGTTCTCTGAACCGTCCTGAGACCTCCGGTGTAGGGCGATATATAAATGCAAATAGTAATAATAATAATAATAATAATAATAATAATAATAATGTGCAAGTCAAGTGTAATTCTTGGATTTAAGGTGGTACAGACTGTGATCATAATAGAACTAATTCAAAATTGAAAGAGCATACATCTGAGCAAATGTGTTTTGAGTTGAAGTGTAAAGTGTATTCATGGCTTTCCATTTCTTGATTAGATACTCTGCATTAAAGGAGAATGCCTGAGGATGAATGGTGTATAAAATATCCAAGGGATGAGGGTGAAAATGGAAAAAAGGGAAAGAAGGAGGCCTAGGAAAGAAGGAAATATAAAGAATCATTTCCTGTTCTCTTTTACATACCTGGACACCAGATTTTCAGAGTTCTTCTTCCTCAGAGATGAGCAGAGGAAGCCATAAACCAAAATTATTTGCACTTTAGCAGACTTTACGAGCAATTTTTCTGAAGCCTAAAATGGCTGCCTATACACTTGCATTTGGAACATATGTATTCATTTTAGAAATGAAATACATAGATACATGTGCCAATATTGCTATTTGCATACAAATTTCATTCCTATATATGCACTTTGCACAGCCAGTTTCAATGATTTGTGTACTTCTATAACTTAGAGCCTGTAGAAGATAATCCTAAAAAGTAATATGCTGTTCTTGACCTTTATTCAGACCTAATCCAGATGATTGGGAACACAGGAAGTTGCTGTCTATCAGATCCATCTAGTCCAATATTGTCTACTTTGACAGGCAACAGTTTTCCAGGTTTTTACACAGAGGTGTTTCCTCCATAGCCTAAATGTGTACTTTACTCCTGATCTATGCCCTCTCCCCAAAGGCAGATGGATGACCCTGGTGTGATTTCAACACAAAAACTTCCATCTGGAGTCACATGTGCTACCAATGCATCCCAAGGGCCATACCGAATCATCTATTAAGGTAAACTGAAATGCTTTCTCTGTTGTCTGTTGTCTCTTAAGAGTCTTCAGTCAAATTGGTACTGAGGATCTTCTCATAGCTGACAATCACATGACATAACAACTAGATTGTCCCATTCCATGGCCAAATCAATTTCCATTACTTTGAAAACGATGATAATTGCTCAAACATAAAAAGTGGGGAAATGGTTCTGGCTGCAAAATGTAAAAACCAAACCAAACCAAACCAAAAACAGCTTTGCTGTACAGCCAACTGTGAATTTGCTGCATGTTAAGGACAGTTTGGGGGCTTGTGCTGCCTCTTCATTTTCCTTAAGATGGTAGGTGCTCTCAAATAATGGAGAGCTTTCCACCATTTTTGTAAAGACTTTGCAGTGGGTTGCTTAGATGCAGGACAATACATCTACTTGTCAGCCCTACCAGTGTTCATCATTTCCCAGATCTTGGAAATAACAGGAATTGGCTGCTACTGAAATATTTAAAATGGCACATATGCTACAAATACTAGTGTTATAAGCTGTGAGGTACATGTCTTTCTGATGGAGCTCTAATAGTGTTGGATTCTGATTGTGTGTGTCCAAAGTCTCTTACACACTTTTCATCCATGTAGAATATGATCTGCAAAGCTATGCATGATGAGACTATTCCTTAGACTCCTCAGCAGGGTTGTAGCTTCTCCGTAAAATATTATTTAAAAACTCAGTAGCACATTACAAAAGAGTACTACACCAATTCTTACATAACATTACCCTGTTTAGCATTCTCTGTGTCCGTTAGCTGTGATTAGCAATTGGAATGGACAGATGGGGCTTTCCTGTAGTAGAATGGGAGTCATGACATCATTATCTGTAGACCTTGGGAGGTTAGAGGTGTATTTAGATGGAAGCCCCTCTGGACTGTGTGATCTGTGGGGCTGAATATGGAATGCCTTTGGGACTAACCAGTCTCACCCACCAGGAGTTGTATGTTCCAGGGCTGGGACTCATCTTAAGAGTGGGGCTCAGGTAAGCGTTTATGATCTAGTCACTCCCTTATCCTGAGCAAGGTGGCTTGCTCAAATTGAATTGGGTTACTTCCATAGCATTTACCTTCCACTGACATCATAACTGAATAATATGTGGCCCTAATTCATGCCCACTTACTTTTGTCTTGCCTCTTATTTACCTACTCCAGACACAATTTCTGTTTGTAGACATTAGTGCTGTCACAGCTGAGAATGAAAGCAAGGCTCTTAAAAAACATCCCTTGGGTTCTTCTGATTTTTGTAATGTTCAGTGAGAAATCTCTCTATAAAAAACACAAGATGGTGGTTGACTTCCTGGCATTCCTGGATATATGTTTTTTTAATTCTGTTTTAGTCTGGCTTCAAGAAATAAAATACCTTTGGTGATAAACTGAAACTGAGTAGAACAAACAGAAGTACCGTTGGATTATGGTGGTTTATCAAAAAATGGAAGTTCTGTCATTTATGGGAATGTTTTCACTTAAAAATAAGATTCCACATTGTTGATTGGCTCAAGTGACACCCATACCTCATAGTACTTTTCATCAACTTCAGTTGATGCATCTTCCTGGAGAAATGATCTGGCCACAATTTTCTATACACGAAGAAACACCTGACACGCACTGTATATGAGTCTGCCTCTGAAATGTGTTCAGAAGGCACAGAATAAGAGAGGAAGTTAACTAGTTTGTTGTACAAAAGCAGCAAATCCACTTTAATTGTTCAACTTACATTTGCCAGTATATGACTGAATCCCATCCACAAAATAGTGACAGTTTTGAAACAACTTAAGTGTGCATATGATTTTAGCCTTTGAGGTTTTTTGAGTAAGCTAAAATGTGTGATATCATTGCGCTAAGCCTTCTGAAAGATGTCAGAATGAAGTATAAAGAGACATGGATTCCTGAAGATCAAGGTCATGAAAAGCTGGGGATAATTTTTGCTTTAGCTTTCATAGACCTTGTGTTAAAACATGGAGTAGTCAGAAATACTCTGGAGAAACATTTCCGCTGTGGTTACAGTACATCTGTGACAGGGTTCAGTTATTGGGTGAACTGTATGCTTGGGATCTGTAAAAATGCCTCTAAGTTTTTAGGAGAAAAATAAAATGAATGCAATCTGTGTCATTTAACTATCTGCAGTGAACAATAAAATGGGTACAAAGGGGGCAATTCATTCCCATATGGAAATCCTATATGGATTTCTGTGTTTTTAGACACTTGCTTAAAAATATTGTATACATTTAAAATATCTCTCCATGCATAATATTATAAAATGTTTCAAAGCTGACCTGCGTTCAGGATATATACATTGTTATTATTTTTCTTCTTATATCATCATCCAACACTACAAATACTCAGAGTAGGCCTATTGAAATTAATGGATTTACTTAAGCCTATTGATTTAAATGAGTCTATTCTGAATATAACTAATGTTATATTTCACTAATTATTTTTAAACCACCCTTCAACCCAGAGGTGGGTGAGTATAAAGATGTAATCAATAAAGTACAGCATATCAAAAACATTATTAAAACTATAAAAGCAATTAATATCAGCAACACACAGGCCACATTCATACATTTAGAGCACTATGATACCACTTTTAACAGTCATGCCCCCTAAAAAATAAATACTGGAAGCTGAGAGTTGTTAGGACACCTCTATTCCCCTCACTGAACTAAAGTGATTTAACAATAATCCTTCTGAGAATTATAGGTCTGGGAGGTCCTAACAAATCTCAGCAATAAACTGCAGCTCATAATGTGTTATGTCCAAATGTTTTGTAAAAAAAAAAACCTTGTTGTAGATAAATAAGAAGAAAAAAACATTCATAGCAAGAGGAGATTCTGATAGAAAGCATGAGCTTTCTGTTGGTAATAGCTGTTTGACAGTGGAATGGACTCCTTCAGAGAGCCGGTGTGGTGTAGTGGTTAAAAGCGGTAGTCTCATAATCTGGGGAACCGGGTTCGCGTCTCCGCTCCTCCACATGCAGCTGCTGGGTGACCTTGGGCCAGTCACACTTCTTTGAAGTCTCTCAGCCCCACTCACCTCACAGAGTGTTTGTTGTGAGGGAGGAAGGGAAAGGAGAATGTTAGCCGCTTTGAGACTCCTTAAAGGGAGTGAAAGGTGGGATATCAAATCCAAACTCTTCTTCTCTTCTTCAGAAGGTGGTGGACTTGCCTTCACTGGATTTTTTAAAACAGAGATTGGATGACCATTTGCTAGGTGTTCCCCATCAGGGATCCTACACCTCCCCTAACACCCTATACTTCTATGCCATTATCAAAGTAGATCCCTCAGTCACAGAAGATCTGTTGCTTCACATTCTAGGAGTCTTACACCAAGAATTCCGGAGTCATTCTAATTTGTTTGCATGACAATAACTGGCTCATATAATATTTTGAAGTCTAATCCCACTCAGTCATAGCAAAATGTAACAGGGATGGGGAAAGAGAGAGAGAAATCATATGTTCTTAGCTTTGTTGAAATTTGAGCAACATTTTATAAAGATGTGAATGGAAGAGCTGACCTTAAATGGATGAGGAATCGTTACGCAACCAGTATCTATCTATGATACCCCTTAAATGTTTGCAAAGTAAATGCAGATTAGGCAGCTGTCATGTCCACAAATTGACTTATGCCTTCCCTTCATGTAATCAAATCACTAGTTTCATAGTACTTCCTGGGAAGAGCCTGAGATCTCCAAAACACACAAGCCCCTATCCAGCTTCCTGACTGTAGGTAACGCTGCAGTCATTTTGGATTAGCGATAAACGGTAATGAAATTGGAAACAGGCTCTCTTCGGCTTTACATAAGAATCTGCAAAAGCATGAATACTTGAACCCAGAAAGTGTGATTCCAATTCAAACATCATAAAATAATACACAGTGCATGCTTAACTGCATGCAAGGCCATGTGAACATAATAAATGACATTGCCAGATGCCCAAGACAAATATGGTTTCAGCACTCAAATGTGCAGAAATTTTGACTGTGCCTACCTACACTGCTGGTGAGGCTTATTGTTAGAAGCAGTAATGTATTATTATTATTATTATTATTAATCATTATTAGTCACATGTTGCTTGCCATTAGGTTGTGGTACTATCCCTTATTCCTGCAAATGTCAAGCCCCAGCTATGATAGCTATGACTCACTTTGCTCCCCACACATCTGCAGTGTGCTTATGCAATGTGCCTATGTGCGTACAGTACATTACAAGCTCACACTGAAAGCCACATAGTGTGGAGGAAAAAGTTTGTGTCGTGAACTGGCAGGATGACAGGGAGGAAGAAGAGGAAGAAAATGATGATCCTGGTGAGGGGTGTATCTGAGTCTTGGAAATATTGTGGCAAGCAGGAAATGGGGAAGGGAGTATTCAAAGGGTGATGAAGGATGGCAAGGGGATGGAGGTCAGTGCACAGGAACCAGAACTGCAGGACCCACCACAAGAGCCAGAGGGGCCCCTGTCTACAGCGGGTTCTGAGGCATAGGGAACAGCTGGAGGGGCGCTACAGGAGGCTGAAGGGGCCCACAACCCAGCTCCCTAGCTGGCCTGGTGGGGCTCACTAGCTCTGGGTGGAGGTTGTGATTCCTCAGCTGGAGTAGGCTTGGAACAGGTGAGAGTTTGCCATTGCAATACTATCTCTTGGTGCATTTGATGAAAAGCTGTACTTCAGAAAGTATCTAGCTTCTGTGATTCATCTGCCAAGTTAGCCTATTTTCTATACTATCAGATAGTTCTGAACAAGGGTGGCTCACTTGTGCCCTCAGGGCTGCCCTCAGCCAGTATGGTCAATGGTCAGAGATGATGGGAGCTATAGTATCCAAACAGTAGCGGCCAGTGTGGTGGGGCAGAGCTGTGGAGCTACCCTCCCATCTCTGGTGTTGATGCAGCCTACCTGGGCAGGGCTGGGGCAGAGCAGGGTAGTGGCAGAGGCAGATATGGGGAAGTGCAACCAGTTTGGTCACACTGTGCATGGAGTTTCAGGGGCACCATAACTATTATGTAGAGTAGAAGACAAGAGCTAGGGGTGTGCACCAAATTCTGGCATTACACTGGGCACTGTTGAAATTTGAGACCCCAAGATCTGCCACTGGTAGTGGGGCTGGGTTGGCCACAGGCAGCCTCACTGGATTGGTTTGGCCAGTACGTCCATGTTGTCAACATCTGGAGGGTCATAGATTAAGCCACCACTGGAGTAGCAGGTAGGGAAAAGACTGTAGCACAGTGGTCAAGCAGCCATATGCAGCTGCCAATGGCTATTTTAAACAGGAAATGAATTTTTCCCAACCCTGTTTTTCACCCAGGGGTTTTTCCTGCAGGGTGATCTAGCTTTGCTTATGCAGTAAAGTCATCTGTTGCTTTAGGATGCATTCTGTATTTTTTTTCAGTTTTGTTGTTCACCACCATGATATTTTTTGAATTTTGGGGTTTATATTTTTTTATTTTTTATTGCAAATGATAGGTAGATATCTAATACCCAGAGATGCATGGTGCTTTTGTGTGCAAAGCATATGCTCTTTATCATGGAACTACAACATGTTGTGTAATGTTAGCGAATCATACTAGGCGCTGTAAAAAAGTTAGTAAAAAAGTTTATCTGTCAAAGATTCATAAAGAGGGGGCATGCATTGATTGGGCAGGAGGAGAGCAGCTATGGACAAAGATGTGCTTCCTAAAAGTTCTTCCCTTGAATACAGTTTAACAATATCCCCTTACCATTCCTTATCACATTTTGCCTGCTTATAATACTTGATCCTAAACCTAGCTGCATCAAGGTGAATTTGAAGTCACTGTGTATAGACATTAACATTCCTTTAAAGTAGATGTGCAACTCTTCAGCAGGCATAATTGCTCAGATTCAGGATCAGGGCCTGAACAATAAACCAACATAAAATTTTAAGTAAGTTCTATGCCACGACAATAGAAAGTTAACCAATATTAGGAACAATACTGTGTCCTAATTTTTGAGAAAAAGCAACCGATACAGACTTGGAACTGTTACTTTTTCCAGGTAGCAATGCACAGTCGCTTCTTCTGTTAAAGTCACTGAAGCATTGTAGGTTTTTATGAGAGGGCAATAATGTTCCAGTGAATAGCCTGTGTGTCTCACCTTTTCCAAATGTGCTTAATGACTTGGATACAGAATGTGGGCCCAGATCGGTGGTTTACACCTGTTTGTATAGAGCAGTTTTAGCTCTTTGTGCAGTAAATTTGCCTGAAGCAAAAGGCAGGTGGTTGGATTTGATCTGCTTAGCTTCAGGTTTGAGGATACCATCTGGGCTCTGCTTCAGGCAGCAGTAAGTACTGGACTGGCACTGGGCTCTCAGCAGTGGGTGTTATGGTCCCTCTCTAAAAGTTTGCCACTTCCAATTCAAAAATAAAGGAACAAGAAGTTTCTTAAAAAAGGCAACATTCTGCTGGGGAGCCTGCTATTCATTGCTCTCAATCACATTTTTTATTTTGTCTTCTATTGTGCATATGATTGTATGAAAATCTGTCCATGCAATTTGCTCTGTGGAATTTTAACTCATCCTTTCCTGGATAACCTTTACTCCAAAACTTCCAGTTCCACAAACGAAGAAAGAAAGAAAGAAAATATATTCTAAGCCTCTTTGGCAAAGGGCTAGTTATGGGTCACTTAAAATGACCTGTGATTACTATGCCAGTGAATAAAATGTCAGAAGTAATTCTGGAAAGGCTAAAGCAAAAAGTAATTGAAAGGCCTGATCAGTATGGATTACATGAAATTGCATCTGTTTCTAATCTAATACGAACACTTGCATTTATATTATATTGCAAACAAGATGCATACTCTGAAATGTACTGACCTATTGCTAATATTACATAGCATACCAGCCTTTGGAGGAATAGTATCATGCATTTTGATCAATAGTGAAAACTACTAAGATTTTAAAATGCATGACAATGCATCCAGACGAGCCTGGATGAATTCTCAAATGCCCATCTCGTCCAGCATCCTGTTCTTACAGAACCAGATTCCTGTGACAAGCCAACAAGGAGGGTCTGAGTGCAACAGCACTCTGATCCACAGAAAATGTATGAGGGGTTTGGTGCAGAGAGACCAAAGAATGATGTCAAAAAGTGTCAGAACAATTCAGTCTATTGCTTTATTAGGAGAGAAGGCAAATGGAATTGGGCTAGAAATAGGAGAAGTGGGAGGATAATAAGACCATGTAGAGTAATATGCTTGATGAATCCCTCCTGCTGCCCCCAGATGTATCTAGGCTTGACAAGGCAAGTGATCCAGGTGTTGCCCCTTCTTAGCCTGTGGAAACTGAGTAGGACTCAGGGGCACAGCCTGCTGTGACAGAGTGAGTCGTTCAGAAGAGGAGGCATGCTCAGTGATGTCACCCAGAGAGGCGGGGCATCAAAAGAAGACAGAAGACTCATGCCACTAAGAGGAGTGTCCATTCTTAAATAACAAAAAAGTATCAATAAAAGTAAATGTAGTTCATAAGACATCCTATCTTTTATATGGCTCATAATCGATTTCCACTAGGATAAAAACTTAGGACATTCCTTATAAATATGGAACCAATTGGCACTATTAGTGCCATATTCCCAGCACTTAACATTGACTGTTGCATATTTGGCTGAGGCAAGATGGAGTACGATATCACCTAATGTAATCTTATAAAAGCTATTCCAGAAGTTCATGGAAGGAGGATAAAATTACTAAATTAGTATGAATTCAGTTGTGCAACTTCCCCCATTCTTTGCAGTTGCTGTAAACAGTGCACATTTTCTCTTTGTTTTCTTTCTTGAATCTACAGTATTTGGGAATTGCATAACGGATCCAATGATTTTTTTTTCTGTTGAGAAGGGTGATTGTTTAAAACTTAAAGAGACAGTCACTACCTTAAACTACAGTTGATTGCCAAATAGCTGTTGATTTCTGTTCCTGGGCTCATCGCATAGAAGATTCAAAATGAATGCGAGTACAGTATATCTTTTTTCAAAATGGCTTCCATCCATAAAACATGAATGTTTGTATAGTTTACCAACCAAAGCTAGCCCCGTAAATGATATAATTTTAAACAGGGATATGCAAACCTCCTTTGAGAAACCCAGCTGCTCTTAGCAACACTTTTTACAGCTTTTCTCAAAATTCCTCAAATGTCGTGCTTGAGCAATAACCTCCAAAGTCACCTTGAATGTTTTATTAGATGGAATTTGGGAACATGGATATGAGGAACTTCTTAGAAAAATTTTTGTTAACCGCATTAAAACTTTATTTTATTTAGGGTGCAATCCAACCCTGCTTTACCTCATTGGCAGCCTCTACTTGCAAGATGACACCACTATCACTCTACTGGTGGAGAGCCCGCTCAGTGTTGCAAGCAGAAGTTCCCATGCCAGCCATTCCAGGGGTGGGAAGGCAGATTTGAGCCAATCCCATTGCTGTCACATGATGATATTGGACCCAGTTTGGGTCTGATCACTGCCCTGGCTCCAAACTGGTACAGAAGTTTGCCTGCCCTACCTGCAACATGGTCCACAGAAGGACTGCATGCGCACTTTGCTAATCCCACAGAGCAGCAGCCAGGATTAGGACTGTACCCTTAGATTGAGACCCAAATACCTGAAGGGCTATCTCTTGCTCTATCATCTTGCCTGTACTCAAAACTTTTATTGGAGTCTCCTCTTAGCATGCCAGTATTGACCACCTGTTGTGTGGTAATGAGAGAAAGGACCTTCTGTGTTGTGGCACCTCATCTCTGGAATGCTCTCCTCTTGTAAGCATGTTTGGGACAGGCAGTTTTGTTATTTCACTGCCAAATTCCCTCTAAGCTCCTCAGTTATTTTGCTCAGATAAAAACCTCCAATTTTACTTTTGAATTTCACTTTAAGAAAAATGTTGTTGGCAAATCTCAGTTTGTACCTTCAGAGCCAAGGAATCCATGTGTTCATTAAGAGTGGGCTATTGTTACAACTGTTGTTTACAATGGTTCATAATATATTCAAAACACCGACGCAGAGCAATGTTTTTACAATGGAAAAACACAAGAGAAGTTGTCCCAGGTCTGCAAATTGTTACTGGAAAATGACTTAATCCGATGTCTAAAGGCTCTTTTTCTATACATAACCCAATGGGCTATGACCTCTTAATTCTTTCATTCCTTTCTAAAGAGATGTTTCTGGTTAAGAACGAATGGCAGATATTCCTATGGGGGAAAGTCATTGCCAGCTCATAAGCTTTATTCTTTTACTGCAGGTCATGAAAATACTGCTGCTTCTTTTGTTCGGCCACTTGGAGGGGGTGGGGAATAAAAGACCAAAGTAACAAGACAAGACTAATTCTTCTAAAGTTTGAGAAATTGCAAGTCAGTGCCTTCAGAACAGATGCCATCAAAGTGGCTGCTTAATTATTTAACTAAAACCAGTTAAAGTTATATTCAAATGAATAGTAATGGGAGAAAAAGTGAGCTTGGTGACCAGTTACACAACAGCAGAATAATTAAGAATGCCAAATTGTTCTTTGAGAAAGGTAATGCAATCTCTACAGGACTTTAATTGTATTGAGCAATCTAGTACTGGCAGAATAAATGAGCTAGATGTTGTTGAACTCCTGATATTGGAGGGAAACACTTTGGATATCCCTACCCTAACAGAATACAGTGGTACCTTGGGTTACATACGCTTCAGGTTACAGACTCCGCTAACCCAGAAATAGTGCTTCAGGTTAAGAACTTTGCTTCAGGATGAAAACAGAAATCGTGCTTTGGCGGTGCGGCGGCAGCAGGAGGCCCCATTAGCTAAAGTGGTGCTTCAGGTTAAGAACAGTTTCAGGTTAAGAACGGACCTCCGGAACGAATTAAGCACTTAATCCGAGGTACCACTGTACATAAAAGGGCAACACAACCAAGTGTGTTGTCCAATGGATAAACTACCTGACAACCAATGCTATGTTACAAATTCAATGAAGGTCTATATTCCATAGTGCAAAACCAGGGCCTAAACTATTGCTCAATGTTATAGAGTCAACAGAAAGTATAGGACGTTGGAGAAGAATGTTTGTCTACTTAGGACAAAAGGAAGTAATGGCTGCCTCATGTGAAATCAGGTAACATCCTGTTTTCTATGTTACAACAAACTTGGTACAATTCACGGCATACTTTTAGCTTTATATGAATAAAGGGGAATTAAAATCATGTGATCACCAGATGTACTACTCAGGGTAATTAGCCCAAAAGGTCATAATTAGCAAACCCAGAAGGTAACATGATATGGCTTTAAAAGAAATATTTATTGAAGAACTGAACACCAGCTGGCCCAGCACTGCTGTTTCTAATGAACGTTTTTTAAAAAGAGAGTACCCTTCATATGAAGATTTGATTGGTAGCTGGTATTGTTCTACAGGCATAGATTTATTTTTAACCACAGATAATCGAGAAACAGCAAAACAACTTGAAAGGAGCCATAGGCTCCTGTAAAGCTGAATTCTGTTTCATTATCTAAAGTATCTTTGGCATCCTTTGGCATTAGCATTGAAAGAATGGTAAATTGTGTTCAGTGAAACAATATGCTATGTTCTTAGTTATGGAGAAATCAGCTGGAGCTGAAAGATTGGAAAATTATGAGTTGGAAGAGATTGGAAGTGAAGGTGTGGGAGGAAGGCAAATGATTTAGATGTGATTCCACAGGGTATGACCTTATTTCTTCCCAGTGTGACTGCATGGGACAGGGGAGAATACGGACTGAAAAGATTGGGTTGTATTCAGTGGTGATTATCATCTGAACTTCTGTGGAACAGGGAAGGAAGTAATTTTCAGTTGTTCACCCTGCTCCATGTAGTCTGCACCCCCAAATCTGCTTTAGAGAGGACCCTCCAGAGCAGATCTAGGGGTGAAGGTTCTTGGGCTGGGAAATTACTGAAATCTGTGGGAAATCTTTGCCATATATGTGTGTGTGTTGTTGTCCTGGAAGACATTTAAGAGGGCTAGTTCTGGAGTTGCTTCTGTTACCTGTTTTGTTATTTTGGAAATTTCCTGCAGCACTGGTACTCAGAAGGAATGTAGTATGGGGCATTCCCATCACTTGTGGAGCTATGTGCCTATGGATGTGCAGCGCCCCCTAGCATTTAGATGAGGCTGCTAGGTATGTCAGTGACAGCTTCCATGGAGTTAGGTACCACATATATATAAGTTTTAGGGTGAGTTCTCTTCTTTTGGCTGAGATGGATTTAAACGGTGGTCTAGACCACAGTCTAGACCAGGGGTTGTCAACCTGGTCCCTACTGCCCACAAGTGGCCATTTCAGGATTCTAGGTGGGTGGTAGGGGATTCTACGGCACAAGCTGAATCCTCCTTCCATTGAGCACATCAAGAAAGATGCATTAGTGGGCGCTAGGTATAAAAAGGTTGACTACCCCTGGTCTAGACCATTGGGTAGGGTTTAATTTGTATCCTATGTCATGCTCCCATTTGTTTTTAATCATGATAAGAGGGTTTGCAGTGTCTTGGAGTAGTATTTTATATACTGTAGAGACTACCCCTTTACTATGTCTTCCTAAATGTTCTGAATCTTGCAGCAAGTTTGCAAACAGCTATCAGGGATCTGCAAAACAGCACACAAATAAATAGCAAATAGTGATAATGTAGAATTTTATTAGAAATTGAAACGGGAGTAGAAATTTACCAATAATCACTGAATTGTCCCATGTTTTTTCTTTCTTTTGGGGGTAATGTGCTTCTACCAAATGAAAGTAGAAATTGGGGATAAAGAAAAATACATAAATGTTGTTATTACTGCTTAGGTAAAACACCCACACCTCTAGCTGGGGTGGAGATGTCTGTAGAAATCAAAATATGGACCAAACAAATCAAAATGCATGCTCAATGAAGACAATCTAACCTCTATGTAAGCTTTGTGCAAAGAAATCATTCAACCTGATTTGCTTGCATAAAGCTTACACAAAGGTTAGATTGTCTTCATTGAGAGTCCATTCTGATTTGTTTGCAGTGAGGTTATATGACACTCATCATTCATCTTTATTTGCTTGCAGGCAGTTTATACCTCTTTTCACTAATCTTTTTTTCCTTCATCCCGTGCTTTTGAATGCATTTCCCCATCACTTTCAGTAGCACAACAGAGCATTTAAATAGACTTTAATTGCGTAACCCTAAATTTCCCAGCATGCACTTCAATCCCTTCCTCCCTATATTGATAGGCTGCAGATACCCTAATAATTCCCTAAGAAAACTTGCAAATAGTAAGTCTTCTGTCCTGTCAGTTCAAACCCAACACACACACCGTGACACTGCAGCTTCCGGGTGACATTAAAATTGACCTTCTGTATGCCTTCTTTGACGCAAAGTGGAATCCAGTTTGCCTTGAGGTCTACCACCACAAAAAGTGAGGATTTGGGTGTGTGGGAGGAATCTGGTCCATATTTTCATTTTTACAGATATCTACACCCCAAAATGCAGGCCAGGCTGTTCTAGCTAAGGGATAAAGACATTTATGTACTTTTGTTTATCCCGACATGGTGGCCTCTTTTTCCCCAGACCATGTCTGTGTAATGGAAGGGGCTGGTGATTATATTGTTCTAATCTGGTGTTTTATTTATGTGTCTGAACAATTGGGAACTGTCATACCCTGCATGAGGGAGAAAATGATATTGCTATAAAGAAATGCTAGCATGAAGAGAAATGTTTAACTGGAGAGATTGACAGACCACAGAATTCTCCAGAGTCCCTAGTTGATGATATCATTACATTCCAAGGCTTCAGACTCAGCAGTAAAACGTACTGTGTAACGCAAGGCTGGGGGGTTGATAAAAACCCAATACAGACATACCTTTTCTTTTCTTTTTAAAGAAACTGCATAACTGCAAAGCTTCAGATTTATCTACTAATTTGAGTTTTCATTAAGCCCCCCCCCCCCCCCCCCGGTGGCAATGTGCTCCTGCCAAATGAAAATAGAAACTAGGGTTGAAAGTGGTGGTGCTGGTAATGGTTGTAGAATAATTTTACAGTAGCTACACTGTGCCTTAAATGGGGAACTGATGAGAACCAGTTTGAATAGAGAAACGTATTATAGCTGGCGAATCTCTATTTGGATAGGGAAGATCATGGGCAGTAGCTATATGAATCTATCAAACCATGTATTCAGAAGTAGCTTATAAAGAAGAGACCACCCACTTTTTCAGACCTGCGGGCACATTTGCAAACCTGGGAAAGCGCTGTAGGCAAAACACACACATCACAACCTATTCTCTGGGCTACAACAGAATCCTTCTTTCGAGCCTAATTTCAGCATGGGAAGGAGTCTATGTGGGATTCCAGGGATGGAGTCATTAGAAAACCAAGATTTTATTTACATTCACTCACAGCTGTTCATTTCTTTCTGCTTGAATTGAAGGTTTTTTTAAAAATATCTTTGTTCTTCAATAACTGATAGCTAGACAGCACTACTATCTGTATTTTTCAACAAGTGAAATACAAATTTACTATAGGACCCAGTGGGTATTTGAGACATTACAACACGTGTACCGATAATCACTTTTGCAGATAAAAATAGAGAAGAGTGACAGCCCCTAAGTATCCTCACCACAAAGCATTTCTTTAAGTATTTCCCATCTAAGGATTCACTATGCAGCCTGAGAGTGTTACTAATAATTGAATTATTTTGTGATTAAAGCCATTCATATTTGGTGTCAGTGTTCAAACTTGATTTATGGTATGTTAGGGTCAAGGGAACATCTGTTTACTGTTCAGGCTTTTTAATAAGCCTCCCCAAGTTCAAAGGGGCTTACTCTCATGCAAGAGAATATTGGATCATAGTATTCACACAGTATCTCTATCATACTTAGAAATGGAAATCAGGACTTCCGGTTTCCGTCGCGAACAGAAAGGGAGCGTGGAAAACCCTCGGAGGAGTTTTCCTAGTAATACAGGGGCTTGGGGGAGCCGCAAAGGCACTGCGCCCCCCAAAAATCTCAAGGGGGAAACCCTTGAGGGATAAGATACCTAGCCGCGCGGGAGTGGTTTCGCTGCTTTTTCGGGGTTTTTTTTTCCTTTGGAAAAGAAAACCACCCACCCATGGCTACCAACCCCCAGCCACTGCTGATTGCCTGCTTGCCCTGCCGCCAAAGGTGGAGCTAGCTGCTCTAGCACATGCTGTACACCTGGGGGTGGGGCTGGCCGCCTACAGCGAGGATCCCGGAGGGTGCCACCCACGGCAAGTGGTGAGCATCCCGGGAGGGCCGTCCACAGCGAGTGTCCCAGGCTGCCTCCACCACACACCCCTTCCTTCACCACTGCCTGCCACCGCCACTTGTCTGCTGCTGCCACCGATTGCCCGCTCGCACCCCACCTGTCCTCTTTTTTGATCTTCCGAATATGGCAATCCTAATTGAAGGTGTGTCTTGCCGTTTAAAAGATTATGATTCTTCCTGCCCTGGTTTCTCTTTCTGCAGCTGTAGGAGTCTCGTGATGCCTCAGAACTTTGGCGTAGTCTAGTTCTAGCTATCACAAAGCACAACAATTTTCAGTGACTGTTATTTATTGCTTTTATATGTCAGTAAAGTATTAGAAGGTCAAGAGGTATTTCTGTTCCAGTAACTCCTTTGAAAGTCTTGTTAATATTACACACACACAAAAATCTTAGCATGGGGCCAATCCAACCATAAATGGAGTCAGGTTCCTGTTTCTCTTTTGCATTTCCAGCACTGACGATTATAGCTGTCTGTAGTTCTATGTAATCTTTAAGGAGTTATGTACCATCATAATTTTATAACAACCCTTTCTTAAATTAATTCAATATGAGAAATTAATACTGTATTTCCAGATGTTTTCCCAGACACCAGGGTTTATAATTATAAACTTTATAGGATGACCTAAGTCTTGTGCCTAAGTGATTCTGATGGGTTTTCTTTTTCATTTGTTCTATTTTATAATATTCCATCAATAGTTCATATATATATGATACTAAATGGATTTATCTATTTTAATGTATTTCCCCCCCTATTTCCTTTTTTTTTCATTTTTGGAAAGAAGTTAGTTCTTTGAACTGAAATTGACTTTTGGGGGCTTGGCTGTCTGGCAAGAGAGTAAGTGAATGGCTGAGTGTGGGCTGGAAAGGAAGAGAGCAAATGGGCATGTCCTAATGTATTGCTTCCTCAGAGATTTAACAGCTAATTGCAGGATAGAGGCCTCAGCCTAGCCTTTGTAGTGACTGTGGACTGTCTCTTTAGGAGACATGCTTGGTCTGTGATAGAATCTCTCCTCCCTGGGTGTGCTTCCCTCCATAGTTCTGTGGGAACTAGTTGGAACCTTAGTCTTCACTACCATATGTAACAAGACTTTGTGCCTATGCTGAGTTGTTGATCTGTTGTTTGCAAATAAATGCAGCTATTGAAGTATTTCTGATTCCTGCTGCTTCTTCGGATTAGGGCAGACCCATTGCAAAGTCTCCTCACACATTGAGCGGCCTTGGGCTAAATCCTGAAATACGTAACAACTCCAGTAAGTTTTGCTAAGCAACTTCTAATAAGGCAATACAGTAAAGGGATAAAAGAGGAATGGATATTTACCATGAGCAAGTGTAAGAATATAGGGCCTGCCCCTGGTAAATTGTAATGGCTGGAGTCTATGGAATGGGTGCCTTTTAATAAAAACTAGGTATGATTACTTTATTATGCAATATATTTTCTAATAGCTAATGGCTATATAGAAATGAGCTCATACCAAAAGGGCAGATTTAAAATTAACCCCCTTTTGGTCTCAGTACTGTAATTTTTCCTAAGCAGGGACAATATTTTTACTTCTAGGTAGTCTGAACTGTTGCACCAAAAGCTACTCTCAGTGACTAAATTATCTTTGATCATGAAATCAGCTTTCATTGTTAATAAAACCTGATTATTTTGGATGCAAGATTTTGGAAGGAGTTATAAGGCAGCATTAATATTAGGCCTGCAAATGGCAGTCAATGACATTTCATGTTTTTTTGGAATCTTTTAAAACGTGTTACTTAATAGAGAAAACATAATGCTTCAGGCATATTATATAACCTTAGCCACTGGCTTTAAACAAGTATAGCCAAAACGTCAGCCTTGAGGCCCACTGCTTTTCCACCCCTATCTACTGTTTTGTGTTTCCCTTTCATCAGATTTCCCCCCCCCCCCAAGTGTTTTGGAATCCCTACAGATATTACTGGATGGTTTCTGAGAAAGTGAACCTGTAGCAATCTACTATATATAATGCTTGAACCATTCACCAAACCCACTCCCTTCATGGCTAAGCTGCGATGCTGAACTATGAATCCACACTGGCACCCGGGTAATACCACTGAATGTCAATAGTCACATAGAAGCGATTGCTAGGATTCACTTGTATATGTCAAAAATGTATCTGAGATCTACAATATTCATATAAGAATGTTAATACGTGTGACATTTTGCCATAAACATTGGGAGCCACCCTTCAGCAACATTTGGTACGAACAAAATCAAGGAAAATTCTTGTGAAACAATACACTATAAATGCATATTTTAATATATTTTTAACCATGATTTGAAGATAAACTTTTTTTTTAATTCTCCATGTCCATTGAATCCATTAATGCAGTCTGTGCAATAAACTAAACAAAGCTGATTGTGAACTGTTTAACTCTGACAGTAGTTGATGAGGGATATTAAATGGAAATAGTTTTTTCCTTTCAAGTTATCATGGTTTTATGTGTCATGATGTAGTCCGAAAACCCAAGACAAAGAACCAGCTACAAGGATATGAATATACAGTATTTAATTTTACATTTCTTTCCAGCATCTATTGATTAGAGAAAAAGTAACCAAATTTTTCAATACATACTTGGGAGCAGAAGGCCTGGCCCGACCAACTACACATTTGACCAGATGTGACCCTACTGCATAGACAGTAAACCAGACCACCAATAAAATTAGGATAAGTCACAGGAAGGTATGAGAATACTGCTATTCTCATTATAATAAAGAATGACTGGGCTTAAACACTAGACGTCAAATCCAGATCTTTATTCCTTAAATTTGGAGGTCTTCACAGGAACTTTACAAACTCGGAGGATTTATGTAGCATTTCCACAGTTAAGAAATAACAGCAGCTGTTAATCCTGTTTTTTTCTGTGCAGACGTAACACTTACTGTGAAAGGAATAAAATAGTCCTTTGCAAGTTAGCTTTAATTGGAGCCAAGGACTTGATTAAAGCTATTTTGAGTCAGACATATTTGAGTCTTGGGGGGAATAGAAGGAAGTGATGTACCTATAGTTGCAGATGCATATAAGCCTTCCAGGCAAATACCTCCCAGCCGCATAAAACAGCAATGAAAACCGGTGTCCTGCTCTCATCCTTCTTCTTCTCCATCCACTTCTTTAGGCAAGGCCATTACATCAAGAAATGCAGAGCAATTAGGGATGGAGTGCCTTTAAATTGCCTCATTTTTATTACTGTTTCTGGGTTGCCATGAGGATGGAAATGGAAACAACACGCTGAAATATGTCAGTGGTTGAAGATGGAAGGTGGTATTTATCACCATGAAATCCACAACAGATCAACGGGTAGAGAAACCTCTGCAGGGGTGGCAAAGTGCTCATGCCCAGGAATCCATGTTAGGACCAAAAGAAGGAAATGGGACTCTGTTTTACACAGTCAGACTATTGCTCAGTATGGTTGATACTGACTGGCAGGGGCTCTTCAGGATGTCAGAGTTTGCTCCCAGCCCTACCTGGAGATGCCAAGGTTTGAACCTGGGAACTACTGCAAAGCAGCTGCTCTACCACCGACTTACAGCCCTATTAGAGTCACAGGGAAAAGTAGTGTTGGATATAATCAAAAATCAACATGCAAAACAAGATTGATATCAGGCTTTAAAAATTGACCAGTCAGATATCAGGCTCACGGCCTTAAGAGTTGGAGTTGGAATTCGAAGCAACAGGTTACAGGAAATTGGATAGAATGGCATATTTCAGTTAGCAGAGCATCAGGTGCTCCAGGATTTCTGTTCAGGCATGTTTGAGCACAGTTCAAAGTACCAATGTTTCCTTTAAAGATGTTTAGGGATTGGCACTAGGGTGCCTGTACATTTACCTTTCTTCACATGAGCCTATCCATATGTCTTTAGAGCCTGAGATCATCTTCAGAGGCCAACCATCAGTTGTTACCAGTGTTGGGAAAAGAGATTTTGTTTTCTTTAGAATTTTTCTTTGTTTTATTGCATTATTTTTAGTAAATAATTGGTAGGGAGGGAGAACCTGTGGCCCTCCAGGTATTGTTGGACCAGACCTCCTATCAGCCCTGGACACTATGGCTGATGATCAGGGATGATGGGAGCTACAGCAACATCAAAAGCTACCATGTTGGCTACCGGTGGTTTATTATATTGTTATGGCTATGGAGCCATGGATTGTTGATGTTTTCTGAATGAGAGCAAATAGGAAACAACTCGGTATTTGCCTTGAACATTTTTACTGAGAGAAGTTTCTTGGATTAAGTGTTTATGGGGGGGGGGGAATAAAATATTGCTAGGAGTTTAGAGGGATGCAGTGTGCCTCCCTCTAAAGTTTTGAGGTGAGAATGTAGATCAGCCAGCCTGGTAAGAGTGAGTAAACAGCATGCCTCCAGAGTCTTCCTCAGAGCAGTTTACTGTGGGTTTAGTGCTCTTTACGCATGCAAGTTTATCACAGCTCTCATATGACATCCTTGTGAAAAATCCATCCCATATTCCACACATTTAATCCTGATTTACTGCTCCACCATATTCTTTGACTGGATTGTCAATGGAAAGAGCAAATCTGGATTTAATAGTAAAATAATATGGCTTGGCATGAAGATGACATCACATAGGTTGGGATAACTTCCTTACACAAGCAGCATCAGGTCCTAAACTACCTGCTGTGTTGAATCAGCCTTCATCTGTGCTCGACTTGCACACTTGTAAATCAAGCGTTAGAAATTCTATTCTGCACAGAATGGCAAAGGGGTGTTTCCATAGATAAATTGATTTATTTATGCATTTTTCCAAATAATGAATAGGCAAGCAGCATGTTTTCATGTGCTTTGTTTTTTCACAAGCTGGGAGCACCGTTATCATTTATTTATTATTATATACATTCACTCCCCTTTCCTCCCAGAAGGTCTACATGGCTCTCTCCACTTCCCATTTTATCTTCACAACAGTCCTGTGAGGTAGGTTAGGCTGGGAGGTGGTGATTTTACAGGACTTCATAGTTTAGTGGGGATTTTAATCCCGCCCTCTTTGGTCCTAGTCTAACTCTAATCACCACCGACACACTGGCGCTCTTTTCCATTTATATGCATATGAAACACAAAGTTACACAATTGAGAGCTGTTCCTATTGCAAAATGAATGGTCCCTTTCCAGCAATGAACCACTTTAACACAAACACACCCACCTTAAATTTCCCTTGTGTTTTTGCTGGATCTGATGGTCTTCAACTTCTGTCTCTTTACCCTTGCTAACTAATCATTCCTTGAAACAACCCATTATTTTTTCAGCTAGATGTGCTTCATGACACAGAAAATGCAAAGTCATAGAAATGTGGCCTGCTACAGCTGGAAATGATATTCATTACATCAGTTAGATCTCTCCTAAAATTTTATACAAGCAGAACTGAACCATAAACAAAGGGGCATTCGATGGATGATCCTAAATATACTTTTGTTACTTGATGAAAGAGAGAAAATAGGAAATGAGCAGGTCTTATTTTCATTTCATTGAACCCTAGCAGGCAATATGTGTATTAGGAATATTGCAACTTCTAATCAGATTAATCTGTAGACGAATAAGTGAAAGCTTTAGTTGAGTAATTAGTTGGTGGCAATTTAATTGGTGAGGGCAAACTTTAATTGGTGATCGTTATGCTAAGGAGTTAAGGCCCGCTTGTTTATTTTTAGTGGCTATTTTGGTTATAATATGCTCTTGCAGAAGGAAATGAACGAGACAGACTTTCCTTTTGACAAGGCAGAAGGGGGCTTAAAAAGTGATGATGAAGGTATAGGAAGGAATTGATGAAAGGGCATCTTTGCAGCCTTGCCTCAATAAGACATCTATAAAACAGGAGGAAGGGAACCTGGGTCCAACAGATGTGGAGCTTTGCTGTAGAGAGAATATGTATTGATTTCATTATCATTTATTCCAGATACATTTATTCTGTCTTTTTCATTTTAAAAACATCCAAGACAGGAGTTCAAAATGGCAAAACAGTGGAAAAGTACAAGGTCAATACTGAAACAGCAGGGCAGGTGCATAATAAAAGCAGCTGTTGAAAACAGTGGGGTAGTAGTGTCATGTTTTGGAAAGCTGGATAAAGAAACTGGGTTTTGCCTGGCATCAAAATGTATTTCAATTGGGCACCAAGTAAGTCTGCTTAGGGAGAACATTCCATAAAGGGGTACCATAACTGAAACAACCATGGATAGCTCATGGATAGCTCAGTTGGTACAGCATGAGACTGTATACTGGGTCATACTGGGTTTGAGCCCCACGTTGGACAAATGATTCCTGCATTGCAGGGGGTTGAACTAGATGACCCAGGTGGATCCTTCCAATGCTACAGTTCTATGACTCACTCACACATAACTTTCATGGTCTCTCTTGGTTGTGTGACCTATGGAAAGACCTCAGATTATGAACTGGGTATGGGGAAACAGGCAGTTTGCCAAATCCTAAAATGCATTGTTCTGCTGTTTTCACTAATATATGCACATTTTACCCTGTGAATTTCAAAGCGTGGTTGTGTTTTGGTACGCAGTTTGGTTCCGAATGTAGCTGTCTATAGGTAAAGCTGTGAATTTATTCCTTATCCCTACTTCTATAGATAATTTTGTAGCTGTCTATAGGTTAGAGGCAGAACATGGAACCACATTGTTGTTGCTCCTTCTGTTGTTCATTCTACCCCCATGAACATCTGCAAATGGCTTAAAATAAAAAAGAATAAGGAAGAAAGTAAATATAATGATAGTCTTTAAGGGGGGGGGGTGCAATTATTTATTTATTTTGGCTAGGTTATAATTAAGCTATTCCTTTTCTATCATTTGCAGTTGTGTTAGTCCTAAGAGAGACAAATTTGAAAGCAAACATGTGTCGAGATGTTGAGTGTTTCCATTGAGTAGCCCTTCCCAAATGGTTAGCCAGTTTCTAAGCGAATTCTTCAGAACCGCAAGACAAACAAAGCTAGACTTCTTCAATGTGGGGGGAAAAGTGATTGTCTGCAGCTCCCTGTCTTGAATGGCATTCAACACTGTTAAAATGCAGTACAAATGTTGTTTTCCCCAAAGAAAAAGATTGCTGGATTAACAGAATCAAAGGAAGAGAAGATTTAAAGCCATGGGTCAGTTCCTGAAGCCCTTTAACCATTTATTGAAGGGGTTGTTGGATGGTGGCCCAGAAAGAAAATGGCTAGAAATATGTTAGAACCTTACAACTTTTGTGATAGAAGACTAACATGCACACAGAGGAGCATGGATAATAAAACTTCTGTTGTGCATATTCTTCAACAAAGCTTCCTACAAGTTATCAATAAATGTTATTGTTTATAGTCCATAGCCATGACAATACAGTATGAACACAAATCACACAGCTACAAAACAAAAGACATTTCATGCACCAGACCAGGACAAATCTACACTGTCCAAAATTTAGGAACTTTCCTTCTAGTCAGCATCCCTATGGTTTGGTGCTTGCACCATCCAGAAAGGTTGCAATTATCTATCTTGCTGCTAGTGAAAATAGTGCCACTCTATACAGTGGTACCTCGGGTTACATACGCTTCAGGTTACAGACTCTGCTAACCCAGAAATAGTACCTCACGTTAAGAACTTTGCTTCAGGATGAGAACAGAAATCGTGCTCCGACGGTGCGGCAGCAGCGGGAGGCCCCATTAGCTAAAGTGGTGTTTCAGGTTAAGAATAGTTTCAGGTTAAGAATGGACCTCCGGAACGAATTAAGTACTTAACCTGAGGTACCACTGTAGTTGATGCACTTATCAACTTCTGCCAACAACCATTTAATTTTCAAATCATCTTGTTGACCTAAGGTGATCTGAAAATGGGAGATAAATTTAGCTCTGGGTGAATCATACAATGGACAATATAAAATACAGTGTACAAGATCCTCAATGGACCCTGATCCACGTATACAAAGGAAGATAAACAAACAGTCCTGCCCTAGCTAAACAAAGCAAGGAAGAGAAAGGCGAGATAAGTAGAATTAGTTGGCTCTGCCTGTCATCACTCTGGCTCCACCTATTGTTGGTCTTGCCTTGTGTCTTACTGTTACTAAGGGGCACCAGCCACCACTTGATGGTTATCACAGGAGCGTGCTGGTCAGTGATCACACAGTTCAAAGTTGGAGTAAACTATTCATTAGCTAAAACATGATCTCCTCAGACTTGGTTGATTGTCAGGCCTAATGAGCACAGCAGCTCATTCCCAGTGGTCGTCCTCCATGCAAATCAGTTGCCAAGACTGAAAGTCCCTGCTTCCTCTCAGCTGTCTAAGTCCCCTCCTCTCCAGGGCTTTCCCCCAGCAATTGGAGACTGTGCCTATGTGAAGCCAACCTCTCATCTGTCCTTTTCATGACGTTGCTGGTTCTGGGAGGAAAGCGGGGAGGGGAACTTGCAGCAGGAGGGGCAGACACCTATGACTCTTCACCAGCCAAACTCATATCTACCTCTTGACTTTGCTCACCCCACTCTCCTGCTTCAGCCTCTGCCTCTGATTCTGGACTTCTTTCTACCAACAATCTCCCAGCTCACTAAGCCCTGTTATCTCTTCGGCTTCCAAGTCTTCCCAGTCTTTCCCCTCTTCCCCCTCTCACCACTCATTATCCCATACCCATTTCCTGGGCTCTGAGCCTGCTCCCCTTGGTTGTTCCCCAGCTCCCACCATTCCTCTGAGTCCAGAACGTGGCATCAGTGGGCATTGATTATCAATGAGAAGGAATGAAAATATCCACATTCCAATTTTTTAGGTTCTACTTTGTCCTTGATTGGTGTACTTATTCAGTCATGTCTGATTATAGACTCTTAGATTATGGCTGAAAAACAAAACCTCTGAATATATTCAGTGCTTCATTTCAGTATTAGAAATGAAGTAATCTGAAACAACTCCTAATGATCAAGGCTTTGTGAATCAGCTAATCCACCACGGTCCCCTTAGCAACAATTCCTGAGCTAATACTGCAATGTAAAATAGACTGGAGTCATTTCACTAAAAGTCTCATTTATGTGTTTTTTCTCAGCAACACCCCATGCTATGTAAAAATCCACATAATCCTACCCTTAAATATCACGTATAAAATATATTAGTTTTATTATGTTTTCATATTAGTACTTCAAGTCATTTAAAACTGTAATGAATGTGCTTAATTATATACAGGAATGCTTTGCCGCAGGGGAAATGAGCTCTCTGCAAACTTGTGTCTTTGCTTTGACAGATGTGACTGTTCTAAATTACACTGGAAGAACACAAGAGGAGTTTTAAAGACGTGCATCCTCTCTCATTTTCCCTTTTTCATTTGGTGCACAGCCGAGGCTCAGATGGACATGTTAAATGACATTCCTTGCACTGAGCAAATAAGTGTCCATAAATAGTATACATATCGTTAAGAAGTAATATAGCCCATGTTTCTATGGCATCCATATATGAAGCCATCATTTATAGAAAGACCCTGGTCCTTTTCTACTTTTGTCTGGGGAAAATATTATAAAAAAACAAATGATTCGTTCACAGAGAAAATAATTTATTGCCCAATAATTTATTGCCCAAAATAATTTATTGCCCAATATTCTTACTGGTGCAAGAGCTCAAATTCATACATGGAACTTACTTGCCTCCAGGAAGTTATTTATTCATTTACACAAGTGAGACCTGCAACAAAATGTTGCAGAGATGATGAGAGCATCTATTCAGGGTTTCAGCCATGTCTTCTTCTTATTCATCTGACTTTCCATGCTCCCTCTCCTCCTAGCCTTCTGCTTCCAGCCCCACAAGACTCGGGCAACTTTCCACATCCTCTGAACATGTTCAGTATTGATTGGGCTCATCCACTCATTTAGCACACTTCCAAGTTGATACTTCCCTCTTGGGCTTTGATGGTGCTGTTTTGGCTTAATAAGGATCCATGCTTGGGTAATGAGCTTGCTATTAGTATATATGCAACGGATAACTGAAAGGACTGAGTCTATGTACTTTGAGAGGAATGTGGAAGAATTATGCATTTATTTACACAAATCATATGTTCACAGACATCTATCTGCTAAGTGCTATAATGCATATACAGTATGTGCAAATGAAGCATTGCCTCTTAATATGCACGCCACACCATTCATCACCATTAATAACCATGCCTCTCCTTTCTCATGAAGAATCACTTTGATCAGTGTTAAATAAACTGCATCTTCAACTTTGGGAAACATTAGCATGGGAAGCAGCCACATTGTGGACTCAACAAAGGCCGCGCGATACTGCTTCCCCAGCATTGGAAAGAAGTCCCAACTAAAGAAGAATGGCAAACAAAGTTAATGGAATATGTGGAGATGGCTAAATTAACTAGAAAACTCATAAATCAAGATGACAACAAATATAAAAAAGAATGGGAAATGTTTATTATATATATATACAAAAGCAATGTCAGAAAGTCAATACATTAGCAGGATTTTTTTAAACAACAACAACAACAACATTTGTTATGGGTAATGTTTAAATATGGAAGTAATCAGAGATAAAGTTTTGTTGTTCTTGACATGCCTAAATGCAAACAATACAAAAGAACCAGGGGAGGGAGGGGAGGAAAGTCAGGGGATTAGAGAAATCCCAAAATATGGAATTAATATCAAGAGTATACATAGATATTTTAATTTTTTAAAAAAGTTTATTTTTGTTTTAATTTCTTTACAATCTTGAAAAATAAAAAAAAGTTATGCAGTCATACCTTGGGTTATAGATGCTTCATGTGCATTTTTGGGTTGCATACCGCGCCAAACCCGGAAGTACCGGAACGGGTTACTTCTGGGTTTTGGAGCATGCACAGAACCACTAAATTGCACTTTGCACATTCACAGAAGTGCTGATTCGCAACCCACGCGTGCACATACGAGGTGCTGCGGGTTGCGAATGCTGCGGGTTGCGAACGTGCCTCCCGCGTGGATCACGTTCGCAACCTGAGAGTCTACTGTAAATCAAATCAAAACAAAATAAAAAATAAAGCAGTATCATACCACTTTAAGCAGTCACGGTTTTTCCTCCAAAGAATCTTGGGAAGGAGTTTCTTAAGGAGGCTGAGAGTTGTTAGGAACCTCCTTTCCCCTCACAGAGCTCCAGTTTCCATAATTCCTTTGAGAGATTGATTGATTGTTAAGCCAATCTCTCTTTTCAGGGAACTCTGGGAACTGTAGCTCTGTGGGGGGGAAAGGGGGTTCCAAGCAACTTTCTGAACCCTTAGCTAGTTTGTTTAAAGTGGTATGATAATTTAAGATGGGGCCACAGAAGCCCAGAAAGAATAAAAAGAAAGACAACCTGATAACCTCACTCCCCAACATATTTAAAAAGGGCATTGTAACCCTTAAGTTGCAAACAAAATGATCCCGGCTATGGCACTTCCAACAAGACAACAACAAAACACTTGATGTTGAAGTCTTGTATTGATAATTTGGTTTGTGTGAAAGCCAGCCCTCTAGCAAATTGTGTCCTCGATCCATCCTCAGAGTATCATAGCAAACATGTTTTAAACATGGAAACTAAGCCAAGTAATTGTAATGGAAATAATAGCTCATTCTTCCTTTCTTCACCCTTGCTTCCCCGTCCTCTGTTGTTTTCCCATGCTGAATTTCAGATTGTAAGATCCTTGGGGTAGGGACCTGGTCTCTTGTACTCTGTATCCTGCACATAAATGATACTCTCTTCTTCTTCTTCCTCTTCATTGTCAAAGTAGTAAAATGCAAAGAAAACAGGAATTTAGCAATGGCTTCTTGCTTCTTATATAATACTGTTGCTGATAAATGTCAGCTCCTTTGGGTTGTCTGTATAAAAGTGCTCTTGCAATCAAGGACAATAACCACACCATTTGTTTGTGTTTATATGACATGAGAAAGCTCTGGGCATAAGCACTGAGATTCTTCCTGATTGCTACCAAGTAATCTTTTGCAGGCTTGTTAATCAAAACTGTGGTTGATTTTCGTCAATGTGATTGTCATGTTTTCGAAACTTAGCTAATTAAAACTTTATGATCATGCCATTAGAAAGAAGACAGTTCTTCTGTTTTTTGTTTTTGTTCTTTTGCATTTGAAATACAGTAAACTATGGAGACACAGCAACACTGAACATCTTTTCTGCTTGTGTTTTCTTACCAGAATTTATGGGTGCATTGTTGCTGTTCTGTTGTTGTTTTTCCAAGTTGCTTATCCCTTTTGTGTCTTATAGCTCATGCTTTATTTTATGCACTATAATGTATCTACCTTCAAGAACTGCTTAGAAATATGGAACAATAGCAAAGATGATGGATCACGTAAACTATTATTCTGAAATTGGGATTATTGGTTTTGTTTTGTTCTTGCTTTTATTATGCACTTTGTGGTTTTATTTTGTATTTTTATGTTGTGAACTGTCCTGAGAACTTTGGCAGTCTACAAATTTAATAAATAAATATTCATCCAAACTTTTGTCTTGGTACTCAAAGGGACTTAGTTATAGCTAAGTGTGCATAAGATTCAGGTGGGTAGATTCAGGTTTGTCTGATGCAGTTGAAAAAAATATAATATATATATTTTTTTATTTTTTTAAATTAAATTGTCCAGTGGTACATTAGAGACCAACTAAGTTTGTTCTGGTATAAGCTTTTGTGTGCTTCTTCAGATACACTGAAACAGAAGTCACCAGACCCTTATATATACTGGGAGGGTGGGGTGGGTTTTTTCTCAGAAGGGTAGTGGGAGATGGGTGATTGACTCAATGGGTATGATAAACCTGTTTACGACTGTTAACGACTGCAATTAGTCCTTCAGGAAAAAGCAAGGGATAGTATGCAGATGACCAAAAAATGCTTTAGCATATATAATGAGATGAGACAAGAATCCAATATCTCTATTCAGACCAGATCTCTCCATAGTTTTCAGTTTAGTAATAAGTTGTAATTTGTGCATAAATTTGCAGCTTAAGACTGCAGTCCAACATAGAGGGTAGTAAGTCTGATTAAACACAGTGGAACTTACTTCTGAGTAGGCATACATAGGACCCAGCTGCAGAGAATGAACAGCAAAACACACCTGCGAGTGTCAATGATCCGAAAACAGATGCTGGCAACATGATTTGTTTCTAGTATTTCTTTTAACATTTTTATATTGTGCCCTTTCTCCAGTGTGGCATGCAGTGCAGCAAATAGCACAATAGTAAAGCACAACCATATGTCAGGAAAGCATCATTTAAACCACAGAAACAAATAAGATGCAATAAGCAGTAGCTATGGGATCCCTTGTATTAAACCAGTAAGCGAGTTTAACATGATAATGTCACTTTCTGCTTCATGAGATTATAATAATTCACCCACTATCATACAAAATGTTTGTTTCTCAATTAAAAGCATCTATAGTCTCTTTTCGCTCTTTCAAATACTCTTTGCTTTCTGATGCATCCATTGTATAGCAGACATTAGTGGTTAAGAATGTAGAAGAACAGATGCCAAAGCAATTTCCAACCAAATGCTAAAACTGCTCCAGAACTTACCTCCTGCCCCCTGTACTGTAGGGATGTGCACTGTTGCGTTATGTAAACTGCACCTGTTCCACACCTGGAGCCCCACTGACATCAGTGGGAGCTTTGCAAATGCAATGAATCTAGAAGAAAGAGGAACTGGACCATGAATGGAAAGAAGAGGGGAAATTGCCTTAAAGCTATAGCAGACAAAAGAAACTCTCAGTGTTTCCAACTTTGTGGGCACAATAATGTGTGCCCCGCAGAACAATGCTAATTAAGAGGTCTGTTGTTTTATTGCTTTCATGCTGTGTTAATTTGTAGAGACAACATGATATAAAGAGTATTTGTCTTTGGTCACTATTGCATCACTAATGCAGACACAGATTGCAATTAAGTGCTGTTTGATTTACATTTTGTGCACAGATTGGTTTAAGAGTGCACTGTAATATTTAAAGCTATTTCAACAGGCAGCGAAGCCTTTCCTTATTAAAATGCATATGCTGCTCAAAATGAGTGAAAGTCTTTTTAAAGGGTTAGAATTTCAGACACTATTTTATCATATTTCAGAGACTTACAGGGCTTCTCACATCTGCATACCACCTAAAATGTACTTGTCATAAGATTTATGCCTTAACACACATCTCACCCTAAGTGGGCATAGAGATAGGACAAAACTTTGATCCATTTGAAGAAAATCAATTCATTTACAGAAGAACCTACATAATTTGCACTTTCTGAAACAATACGTGAACTGAAAAGACTATGCTTTGAAATTGACACGTCTCTGAATTTTGCAGTTCACCCACAAAGTCCTGTATTAGTGAAAACAGCATTGAAAAATGTGTTGTATTAGGGAAAACTGTGTTGCAAAAAAGTGAACATTAGGCAAAATTGCATACAAATGTTGTTGTTTAGTCGTCTTAGTTGTGTTCGACTCTCCGTGGCCCCATGAACCAGAGCATGCCTTGGAAACTCTCACTTTCTTCTCAAACCTTCTTTTTTTATGTCCATGGAGCTTTCTTGGCAAAATACTGGAGTGGTTTGCCAGTTCCTTCTCCAGGTGGATTACATTTAGTCTAAACTCTTGGCTATGACCTGTCTTGGGTGGCCTTGCATGGCATAGCTCAAAGCTTCTTGGAGTTATTCAAGTCCCTTTGCCACGAGAAGGCAGTGATCCACGAAGAGGACAAGCATTGTATATTAGGATAAATTCATGCTTTTGATGATTAAAAAAAGATAGCATTCATAAACTGATGTAGAGGACTGAAAAAATGAGAAGCACAGAGGATCCATAACTGGATCACCCTTCCATAGTGGGGGAGTGGCTGTCAGACCATATGCATATGTTGCTACTTGAGTGAGAAGAAATGTTCCCCAAATGTCAGTGCTGCCATTTTACCACATCAAAATGCAGAGTCTGCACCTCAAACTAGTGAAGAGCCAATGTGTCTGCAAAAAGCAAAAGCATTCTGTGCTGTGACTCACCTCCTTAATGCCACGACTGCATGCTTTCCATGGGAATGGAGGAAGGCAGTCAGTGAAATAAGACCTGTGACAACTGCAATTCAAAGTCAAATAGATGGCAGCTCCGTATTTATTGAAACTGCTGCTGTATCCTTTTATAATGAGACTTTGGTCTAACAACCATGATATTTTTGAAGTGCCAAGTATGAAAATTTATCTTCTTTTTTTTGTTGACTCTTGGAAAAAAATGTGCCGTCTCTGAATCTGAGACATGGTTTTGCCTGTTTTTCTAATAAACCACCTCTTCTGGAATAACAACTGGCAGACATATTTAAGCTGTGGGCTTGCATTGTTGAAGCCAGTTGGGAGACAAGGGAAAAAAACAAGTCCAAAACAGTAAAAAAGGTGACCAAGCACAGTTATGAATTAGTCTGGACCAGATCCTTTAAAATTGGGCTACGGAAAGGCATAGCGAAATCTTTAACCCAAAATAGCATCCTCACCTAGGCTGCATTCACATGGGAGTTTATTCTATTTTTACGAGGTTTTCCTAACTATTAATTTCCAAAAAGTGGCTCTTATGTCATTTGAAAGCTGAAATATAAAGCTTTCAAATGATGTAAAAGCCAATTTGTAGAATATCGTGTAGATTAGTGCTGGATCTCCTGTTATTTGCTTCCAGAAAAAAGGCAATAATATGGAAACAGGTGTTCCAGAAGCAGCTTTTACATTGTGTGAAAGCTTTAAAATAAGGTGGAAATTAACAGTTAGGGAAACATCGTGAAAATGGAATAAACTGTCATGTGGATGCAGCTAATGTAAAAGCTACTTCCAGGACTGTAGTGAAACTATAGTGCAATATAGTTCAAGTTTAGCACTCATTATTTGCAAATGGATTAGTGCCATCCAAGAGGAATAAGTACAGGAGCGGCTCAAAATTATTATATACACACTAATCAGAATGTCAGTAATCCAAATTTCCCATACAACTGGGCCATGGGTTTTCTGTGCAACATGGTAGGTCTATTACCAATGTACTCTACATCACTCGAAAAATAATCTAGTCTAATTCAAAATTTGATTGAACCTTAATTTTTCTTCAGCCCGTGCTTTCATTAAGAACCATGGGATTGTAAAATGGGAAAATCATGGTCCCATTCCAAACTGCTGTGCATCTCTGTTTATTTCCCATGAATGGATGAATGCCAGGAGCAGAAAACTTTTCCTCTGTCTTAGATATGGGGGGAATCAAATCTTTTGGAATTGCCATGCTTTGAATGTTGATTGCTGCCAAAACCCGCAGTCATAGGAAATGTTGCTTTGTAATGAAACCTAAATTGGGCAAACTTCCAATGAAGACAGTGGGGTTGATGCATGTCGATGGACTGTTGCACTCTCAGAAGGGCTGTTTTACACCTCATGCTAGAGTATTATACAAGAAAAATAAACCCGCAGATGTTCTTCTGCTTGCACATGTTCTTGCAGAAGCATGAAACTGGCTATAAAATTGAGCTACTATAGAAATGCACAAATCATTTTACTTGTGCTTCCACAGTACTGGTTACAGGGCTGATCCAATATGTTTTGTTGCCAAGGATAAAGGACAAGATGCCCTCCTGTTCCATTCCATATACAGAAGCTGATTTGACTGCCAGCTAAATCGCTTGGAGCAGGGGAGGGCAAGACAGGTTGCTTAGCATACATGAGTCAGCCCAAGGGCCTGTTGCTGCTGTTCTCCAGCAAGTGTCACCCAAGGCAATCTCCACACTTTGCCTAATGGTAGGGCTGGCCCTGTGTGGCTATCATGGTTCTTTGGATCTAGCCCAATCCATCTTGTACCGGCCTTTCCCCTCCCTTTATGGGAAGCCTTAAAATTCTACGCTAGAGATTGCATTCAAACCCTTCTGTATTCCCTTAACTTTTGGCTTCAAACTGGTAAATAATATGATCATTTGAGGGGAAAGTATTGCTCTTGAGTTTATAAGGTTTCATTTTGGATTACTATAAATTTAGATTTATAGCAGCAGGAACATTTTCTGAAGCTCCAAACAGGTTATTCATCACATATATGCAGTCATTTGATCACACAGAGCAGCACAGTGTTGGTGGTTTCATAAAACTGCAATCATTTCTGCTCTCTTGCTAATCCCCAGTGATATCTAGAGATACTTTTATTTCATGGCTGCTTTTTTCTACGTACCAAACTGAATGTAAAGAAGCATACAATTAAATACTACTGACTCAAACGGCATCTCATTATTTTAATAGCTCCACAACTGCATTCCCCTTGTGTGGCCTGCAGAACATAGGTACAACACTGTAACAGCAGCTGTGAAAACAGCCAGCCTTCCCTGTGTTTAGATATCTATCTGTGGCTAGGGAGTAAGTGTGTGGAGAAGGGAGGAGGAAGGCGGAGTATGGGGGGGGGGTCAAAACTCCAAGAATGTAACAAGGGCTGCAAATTCTACAGTAGGTACATTTCTCATAACCTCTCCAAAGGAAAACGATTTGCAAACCTGAATTGTTCATAGAGGTACAGTGCACAAAGTTCAGTTTGATGGACACTGAAATCTGAGCAGCCTCCCATCATAGAGTGGGAAGCTAGCAAGACCTGAAGGTAAAAAAAACAAAACAAAACAAAACAGACTTCTCTTTTAAGGGGGAGAGCTGCTCTATGTACACTTCCAGGTTTTTGTCTGGAACACTGTGTTGGGAGTAAAACTGTCATAAAACTTATAGACATCAAGGAACTCCAAGGTAGTACTTCCATTGATTTCAAGACATGGCTCGTCCAATGTGGTTGGATAGAGGAAACATAAAGTTGTGCTTTATGCACTTTAGGGATTTACAATGGAAACCTTTACCTAAAATGCTAGAAATGCCACAATTAAGGTTACCTTTACATTTCACCTTTCGTATTCGTTTCATAGGTCACTTACAGATGGCTTTTTTGTTGAGCCATCTTGTTGAATCTCCTTGTACAAAGTTTGCAGGGAGGTTAGATGATGTTGGCTATTTATTGAGCGTTGATTCTGATTTTGTTTGAAGGGAGGTTGTACAATGTTACATCCAGCAATTGTTCTCCAACACTTTCCGGTGCATTTCCCAATCACTTCCTTATCACAAAAAGTCCAGGGTTTTTTTTTGGGGGGGGAGGGGAAGCAGAATTGGTGTGTAGGAGCACCAAATCATCTTGGATTGCACAACCTGAATTTTCTGATATTTGATTGAATCCTACCCCAAAATCATGGCAGTCTGGAACCACCCTTAACAGACATGCTGATGATGCAGCTAACACTTTGCCCCTACATTGGGGAAGCCATTACCATAGTTTCAGGTCTCGTGTGAGACCTGCTATAGTTACATTGGCCATGGGATCAACAACAACAACAACAACAACAGCAACTATCAAAGACCAGCTCCCATTTTTAAAGAATGGGGTGTCATTTTATCACTTTGATCAAATGATCAAAGGAAAGGCATTTGAGAAGGGCCATAGCTCAGTAGTAGAGCATTTGCCTTGCAAGCCGAAGGTTCCAGGTTCAATTCCTGGCCTTTCCAGGTAGGGTTGGGAATGACTCCTGTCATAAATCATGGAGAGCTGCTTCCAGTCAGTGTAGACAATACTGTGCTAAATATGGTCTGCCTTGGTAAAAGGCAGCTTCTTATCTTCCTAATCTGTTTCTGATTTCATACTTGAAGAAGGAGCATCAGTTTCTTGAAGTAGCAATGCCACTGTGAGTCTTGATCCTGAGCCTGTTAAAAGAAGTTCAGGAAATCTCACGAACTTAATCATGAGAGAAGAAGGGTACCTCTTAGTCTAAGACATATAATCTCTCTGAACATGGAACATGGGAATAGTCTGAACATTAAAAAGGGCAGGGAGGAGCATGCAGGAGGAGCACTTTCCCTTAATGACATTTCACATGACAAGCATACTTGTTTGTCTTTTGGTGTTACCATGGCCCTTGTTAGGAACTCTTTGAAGATGCTCCAACTCAGGCCCAAGGGGAGAAACGTGCTAAGAGGAAGGCATGTTTAGCAAACCCTCAGCGTGATCAACTCCTTCCCGGAAACCTATGTCCCCACTGTGGAAGGACATGTGGATCCAGAATTGGGCTCCACAGCCACCTAGGGACACACCGTTAAGACTGTGTTCATGGAAGACATCTTACCTGGATACAAGTGATCGCCAAAGAAGAAAAAGTTCCCATGGCTGTTGTTGGGAACTCTATGCATGAGTAAAATGATTCTTTCAAGTGAAAGCCATTTGTCTATTGGCTAGGAAGTGCACCTGGTGAATGCAGATTCTTGCTTGGTTTGGGAGGATTCTTCTGGATTAGAGACTAATCCAGTCTATTTTAGGAATGCAGAAAGCTACTTTCTACAGAGTCAGACTGTTAGTCTGTCTAACTCAGTATTGTCTGGCTGTTTGGGGTTTCAGGGTGTGGTCTCTCCCAGGCCTACCTGGAGATGCAAAGGACTCAAACTGGCACCATATGTGTGCACAGCTGATGATATGCTACTGAGCCCTTTCTTGCTTTGAAAAGCTATGCTTGGACAAACTACTGCTGTGAGGCAAATGTGAGGCTCTTGCTCCAAGGGTTCTCTATGATGGGGTGAGATTTTGCCCCTTAGCAACAGTTTTTTTTTAAGGATGTAGCTTTGGAAACAGCCTCTATACAGATGGAGACAATCACGTTAGTGGAAGCCAGAGTCTGAGTGGAAGCCACATGTATGTCATGTCTCTTTCTAATCCATTATATATTTTTTAGTCATTATATATTTATAAAACAACCAGACTCTATAGTGGGTGTGAGAAAGATCACAGTGGCCTCTGTTTCAGGCTTCTTGGCCCAAATAACTGAAATGAAAAAATGTTCTCTCTCTTGACACTTCCTCCTCCAGGAGCGATTTGGCTTTCTTAGTCAATCAATGACTAGTAAAACCCAAAGCCAAGTCTATGCAATATCTTGGCAATCAGAGGACAGATGTCTCAGCAGAAAGAACCATCATTATTTCTGCCAATTGTTCAACTTATTTTTGGTTTGTGAGGATAACATAATTAACCCTTCCCAAAAGAGAGCCACAAATCACAGAACATTGGCATATGTGTGGCATCACACATTTTTCCAGAGCAAGATGATTGATAGGAGATGGGGTGGGGGAATAGTATGAAACTTTTTAGTGACTCTTCACAATCCTTTGTAACTCAAATCTCAAGTTCCTAATTGTTAGAAGTATTAATACAACTCATTGGGTTGTTGAGCTTCTGATCAAAGGAGGGGAAATATTGCAAGACTTGTTTTTGTACAAAATAATAATCATTAGAAGGACATGTTCAATCCTCATTCCTCTTGCAGGAATGATTGTTCGCTGCAGTTCTGTGCCCTCTTGCAAGGGTCTAAGTTCCATGGCTCGCAAAGAGACTAACTTTGTGTAAGCATGCATCATATTGCGCTGCATGTTTATTCATTAATTGCAGGTAGTTTTAATTGCTTATTTTGTTGCAACTCTGAACCTGAAGGGAAAGACTGGGTTCAACAATTCATAAATAAGCACAGGTCACTAGCATGTTTCGTTATCCTTCAGCTGCTAGGTAGATGTCTGGAGAAAGTTAAGCAAATGCTTGGTCTTCTCCATTAAGAATCAAGGGCTTAACTTTGGCTGGACATTTTCCCCAATTAAAATGGGTTGCATTCAGACTTGTAATACTGCCCCATGTCTTGGGGTAGGATGGCATGGATGTGGCTCCTCACGCTGGTCTTTGCCAACAGAGAGGAGTCCTGCTGGTGGGGAAGGCTTCATCATGGCAGAGACACCAGCTTCATTGAAGGTGGCAGAAAGCCCTCTTAGGCTGTACCCAACACTAAGCCTCACAACAGAGCATTTCTTGGCAGGATGGGGCGTGGTTTCAAGCACCTAGATCTAAAACCCCACAGATTCCATGAGGTACCTGATCCTCAGGCCATTTAGCTGTGCCAATCTGCATCTAGCTTAGCAAAACACCTTCCATCAAGGCTGTGAGGTGGCAGGGTTTCAGGTATAGTGATAGATCTTTTGTTGCATTGCTTCATTTAGGATTATTCTGCCTGTTGTTCTTAGTAAATCCAATGAAATTATGACTAATTGGAGGCCATTTATTTCAGTAGGTCCTACTCTACACATGAGCCTGCACAATATTTATGTTTGTTAAATTCAGAGTTGGATGGATTTGTCTATTTCCATTCAGTGTCACCTTTGCATGTGCTCATTCAGAAGATTGTTGCATCCCATAACCTGCATTAAAAAAACAACAACCCAAAGATTAAAATGTGCATTTTTAACAAGGTACTTTTTTTTGCACATTTTAACCTTTGTACACATTGTACTCTAAAATACTTTTAAAAAGAATTTATTATAAAAGTATGATATATTTAACATAATACATATCCTGGACTAATACATGAATCAGAACACAGTTACATTTGGACCCAAATATTAATCCAGGAACTGTGAAGCAGACCACTTTGCTTAAAACTGTTGACCAAACAAAATGCTTTAGCATCCTTAGGGAAGACCCAAAAGCTGATTTCCGAGATGATGTAATGATCACTATACTATAAAAGGCAAACGGACAGCTGAGCTATGTTTCTCTGTGCTTGGTAGAAACAAACAAAATGATGATTGTTGAAGACCACAGCATGGACACTTCTAGACTGAAAATAATCTTTGTCGTAACTGTGATATGCACACGTGTTTTTGTACAGAAATCACTCTTTACAGATAAATCCTACAGACTCCTACTACCCTTGTGTTACTACAGGGTAACTGTTGGCATTGCTGCCTTAGAACATTATTGCTCTCATTTTGAAAAGCAAAACAAGAAAAGGTAGGCACATGTTCTCCAAACAACTAATAGGAAACAAACATCAAACTGAAACAACATGTCAATATGTTTTTTGTCACACACACGACCTATTTTGTTGGTGTGTACTCAGGCCAAGCCAGATTTAGACTTTGTATAACAAGCTGCCAAGCATGTGCTTTCATTTAGATGCATGCGCCTGGGCACATACATCTCATTAACAGGAGTTTTGCCAAATAAATACTGGAGACTGAGGCTGAGCTGAAGATTAGGTTGCTGCAGGCTAAGTGACAAACAAAGAGATGAGACACAAACTTCTGGGGGTTAAATGGGTCACAGCTTATAAAACTATTTAATAGGATCTGCAACAACCTAGCCTAGATCTGCACACTGTGCATGCATTCCCACTATAAGAGTTATTTCTGAGTGATGTTCTTCCTGGTTCCCTGCTGCTCCCCAGAGAAGGAAGAGACGTATGGTGGTGGCAGGTGACTCCCTGCAGAGGAATAGACTCAATGGGAAGGGAGAAGGAGTAGCATTATATGTAAAAGAAAGGTAAACATAGTAAAGAGATTGAAGGCAGATTGAGAGTATATGGGTAAAAATTGTAGGAAAGGGAAACAACAGTGATTGTGGGTATTGGCTGTAGACCGCCAAGCCAGACTGAAGACTTAGATGATGCCTTCAAAAATGATATATATAGTAGTCATGGGAGACTTCAACTACCATGATATCTGTTTGAACTCAAAAACGTAAAGGTAAAGGTACCCCTGCCCGTACGGGCCAGTCTTGACAGACTCTAGGGTTGTGCGCTCATCTCACTCTAGAGGCCGGGAGCCAGCGCCGTCTGAAGACACTTCCGGGTTACGTGGCCAGCGTGACGAAGCTGCTCTGGCGAGCCAGCACCAGCGCAGCACACGGAAACGCCGTTTACCTTCCCACTATAAAGTGGTACCTATTTATCTACTTGCACTTTAAGGGTGCTTTCGAACTGCTAGGTGGGCAGGAGCTGGGACCGAACGACGGGAGCTCACCCCGCCGCGGGGATTCGAACCGCCGACCATGCGATCGGCAAGTCCTAGGCGCTGAGGTTTTACCCACAGCTCCACCCGCGTCCCGTTTGAACTCAAACACTGACAATAATGTAAGGTGTAACAAGTTCCTCAATTGTCTCACTGACAATTTCATTTCCCAGAAGGTGGAAGAAGCAACAAGGGGATCACTTCCAAAAGTGGAAGTACTGGGAACTTTAGGAGGAAGTGATGGTGCCCTCTTGGGTTTCATTATACACAGGCAAGGAAAAGCAGAATGTAGAGATACATGCACTCTAGAGTTTAAAAAGCTTAAGGAACTATTGGATGAGATCCCCATACCCCCCAACATTTCTCAGATGAAAATAGGGATGTCCTATTCCATAATGATAATTTTACTATTTATACCCCACACATCTTACTGGGCAGCTTTCAACATATATAAAAACACAATAAAAGATTAAGCATTAAAAAACTTTCCTATACAGGATTGCTTTCAGATAGCTTGGATGTTGGGTATCCACATCCACACCCTCCAACATTTCTCCAATGAAAATAGGGCCTTCCTAAGGAAAAGTGGGACATTCTGGGATCAAATTAGAAACCTGGACAACTTCTCTAAATGAGTGATGTCCCTGGAAAATAGAGGCACTTGAAGGGTCTGGATCCCATGGTCAGAAATACTCAAAGAGAAAGGAGTTCAAGAGAGATGGGAGTTTCTTAAAGGTGAAATATTGAGGGCAAAAATGCTGACAATTCCAACATGCCCATTTTTGCAAAGCAATTCTTTCTAACCAAATGCAGAATTGCATGCCATTTTCCACGGGTTTCAACTTGTATATACAAGCTAAAGATCTAAAATGCTAAGCATGGTTTAGTAATATCAGTAGTTTGAATTTCAGGGGAAAGTATGATGGATATCATAAATCCAAGTTCAGTCATCTGCTGAGCTGGGTCAGCAATGCCAGCACTTTGCCAGAGAAAAATATCAAGTATGCCACTTAATGTGCTCACTTGTAGATATGCCCTCCTGGCTCCAATTCCATTGCTTCTCACATGTATTATGGGGCCTGTGTTTACAGATCAATATTGCATGAAAGTTGAGGCCTCATTTCCAAGGTAAGCTCTACAAGGGAACCTCTTGTGTCCATTGTCTTGCTGAGCAAACAAAGACAGATTGGATTTTCACAGCTATGGGGAAATAAAGGCTTTGTAATGGTTTGGCTCTGTGTTGTGCGTGATCTGTGTAATACATTTTCTTTATTTGACATTCTGAGATAGTTCTTGACAGTGTTATCCTATAAACTGAAATAATCAAATTTGTTCTGTACTAGACATGAAGGAATTCTATCTTCAAGTGGACATATGTTAGAATGGTTATAAAAAGATCCTGAAAGCATCTTGAAAAATCTACATTCATGGTTGGAGGAAGTCTATTACTGGTTGCATTTTCTTTCTTTCTTTCAGAGACACAGTTGCTTATGCTTTAAATAGCATATCAATGTGTGTTTTTAAATGCACTTTCTATGAAACTTAAATGATTGTGTATGTGTGTTTGTTCGCTTATGTCTGTATAGTTAAGAATGTATCACAGCACTTGGAGAAGTGTGAAATTCACATGCTGCATTCTGATCCATTCATCAGTCTGGAGATTGTGGATGAGATACATTCATAATAGAATTCACAAAGAATTCTCCTGAGAGAAGCCTGTCCTTCTATAGATGAGCATGTTTATTAACATTCGCTGGGGAAGCTCTCTTGCCTCCTTATAACTAAGGTTCAATTAGCAGAGACATGAGGGAGAGCCTTTTTGGTTGGGGCACCCTGCCCTGGAACTCCTTTTCTTGTGAGATGTATCTGGTGGCTGGTTCGTCATCTAGACCCTTGGTGGAGCATGACTGGGTGTTTCTGTGATTGTAAGTCATCTAGGGGCGGAGGAAGGGGGTGCGGTGGGGGCGGACCACCCCGGGTGTCTTCGCTGAGGGGGGTGACATTTGGCAGGCCGCCCACCTGCGACTCCCAAGCCTATGAGTCGTCAGGGAAAGGGGGGAGCTGCGCTGCTTTGCCAGCAGCATTCCCCCCTTCCCTCTTCTTTTTGACAGCTGGGGGAGGCTTGGGAGTCATGGGCAGGAGGCTTTCTTAGTCAATCAGTGGCTAGTAAAACCCAAAGCCAAGTCTATGCACTATCTTGGCAATCAGAGGACAGATGTTTCAAGAGAGAGAACCATTGTTATTTCTGCCAGTTGTTCAACTTATTTTTGGTTTGTGAGGATAACATAATTAACCCTTCCCAAAAGAGAGCCACAAATCACAGAATATTGGCATATGTGTGGCATCACACATTTTTCCAGAGCAAGATGATTGATACAAGATAGGGTGGGGGAATAGAATGTCTGCCATAGGCAGCTCACTCCGCCCCCGGCTGCAGGGCATGCACGGCTCCGAGCACCCAAGCAGCTATCCTGCACCTGGGAGGGCACCCTCTGCGCCCCGCGGCCCTCAGGAGCACGCCCACCCTGGTCAGTGTGGGCATATTCATCTGCTTTGTTTTGTGGCTTAATATGTTGATCATGTGGTTTTTTTGTATTTTTTGTTGCTACTTGTTCTAGAATTGCCATTGCCATGGGAAGTGGGACAGAAATGTTTTCAACAAATGAATAAAACAGCTTTAAAGTAAGATATACTTAGCCACTCCTTTCCATCAGCAAATAATTAATTTCTTTGGCATTCAGTTAAATTCAACTTACCTTAAATTTATGAACTACATAAATGCTGTTGCATTTTCTTTGTCATATACCTTCTAGTGCATTGAATGTGGTAAAGTAGTGTGAAAAACAGGTTGATGAGGTCTGACCTTTTTTCCCAGCAGGCCTCTCCAAAGTTTAATAGTTTGATGCTGTTTGCAGTTCTAATCAATTGCCAACAAATCTGAATAAGTGTGTATGTCGCTGCAACTGAAAGGAAAGTTGATGGAAGGTGAGGGTTGATCCTACAAAGCAGCCGAGGCTTTGAAGTGTCAATTTGGATTGTCCTCACTATGCCATGTACCAGGGAAGGGAATGCTGAATTCACTGGGGGGGGGGGGGGAAGGCACAATGACATGGACACCTTTTGTGCCCCCAGAAAATCCAAGTAGCTGTTTTAAGGGTGTTCTCAAATCAAGCCCCTGTCACTTTAGCATCCAGTATAACTTAACATAGGGCTAGTAGTTGATTGGATTTAAGAAATGGTGATAATGTGAATATACACACTGGCATTTTCTCCTAAGTCCACTTTGTCAGTCCTCCTGTAGATTGTTATCTCAATCTGTGTGACTGCAAAATATCAAAAGAGCCATGCATGAGTCATTAGCAAAAGTCTGTAAGTTTAAACCACATTCTCTAGCTATTTCCTCAGCTTAGGCCAACCACTGAATACTATTCTGAAGAAAAAGAGTCAGGTTGAGGAGGAATAAGAACTGTACGTTTGTGACAATATTGACATAAAAACAGAATGTGGGCTACAGTGTCCATATATATCAACAGGGTGCAATCCATGAGGGTTTTCAAGGAGCTATGACAGGGACGAGGAATCATTTTTCAAACCCAGGGTCACATTCCCATCACTTAAACCTTTGGAAGGGGTTTAAGTGATGGGAATGACACATGACACTGATGGTTGGTGCCGGAGGCAAAAGTAAGTAGGTGAAGGAGCAGATGTATTTTTTTCTCTTGTACAGTTTGCTAGTTTCTGCCCATTTCTCTCTATGCTCCATTTAGCCAACCGGAGACATCAATGGACTTGAAAGATACACTCTAGGCAGGCAAAAAGGCTCAAGGAGATTATGAAGCAAGGCTCATGAGCAGTGATGTCTGAGTGAGAGTCATGGGGGCCAGGATAGAGTAGCCTGGAGGACTACATCTGGCTCTAGTCCTGAGGTTCCATACTCTTGAACTATAGGGAAACAGAACAGAGATGCTGGGATACTTTCACACAAGTTGTTCCTCCTCTGAGTAGAAATTACAGATGCATTTCTGCACATAAAATGTGAACTTCACTGAAGCCAGATATTTACCAATCTACAGTGCATACAGCAGGGTTCAATACTGCTCACTTTTGTTCACCAGGGCTAGGCTCTGTTTCTGTGTAATCAGCATTGCTCTGTTAAATTAGTGGAGCTATGCCACTAATGTGTGCCAGGTGTGGACATACATCCCCAAAAAAACCTCTGCAATCCATGGACACCACATCCTTTCCTCCTGGCATGCCTAAATGGATCTTTTGCTCCTACGCTTGACCACTTCATGTCCACAATTGCCTGAGTGTTCCTCAGCACCGTTGTTTTGAAAAAGGCAACCTTTAATAGGGTTTGTTGTCATGCTGGTTTGCCTTGATACGCATAGTGCAGTGTGCTCTTCGCAGAACAGAACTCTTTTCACTGGAGCGTGATGTGAGCCCTGGAAACAACCCCTGTCACTTCCACGTTTATGTAATAAAACAAAGGGAAAACATGTTCTTCTCTCCTTTCTGTTGAGATCTGCAGCTTTTGTTTTCACTCAGCTTTCAGCTTGTAGAATTTGTTTTCAGTTTGTGTTTCCCAAGCATATAAATGAAGTGCCAGGTTTTTTCTTTTTCTTTTTTTTTTTTTAAAGGATGTGGATGATTCTTTGTTATAGAAGCATGACAGGGGGCCGGAGAAATTTTGGATTGGATCATAGGGCTAAAAGGCCAATATTCCAGGTTCCCCTTTAAATTACAAGTTATAAATCCTGTTTCAGATTGGGGAACAGGCGCACATACACATGCACCCTTTTATGAAGTACAGAAGACTCCGTTTTTTTGTGGCTCTAGAAAGACAGTGCTAAAGAATGGGTGTGCTATAAGCCAGTGAAGGAAGGTGGGCGCAGGTGGGTAGAAACCACATGAATTAGTTTGCTGCACTGCCCTTACATTCAGGGCAGACAAAAAGATACTTCATCACACAGCAGCACATAGTTAAATTTAGGAATGGCTTTCCCCAAATAATCCTGGCAACTGGAGTTGGTTAAGAGTGCTGAGATTTGTTGGGAGACACCTATTCCCCTGACAGAACAATTCCCAGAATTCCCTGTTAAGATGGATTGATGGTTTAACTATGCCAGGAATAGTAACACTGTGAGAAGAATACAGGTTTCCTAATACTGTAGCTCTCGGTATCTTTAACAAACTACACTTCCCAGGATTCTTTGGGGGAACCCATGCTGTTTAAAGTGTCATGATACTGTTTTAAATGTTAGTGCAGATGGCGCTTCAGTCAAATATTTGCAACACAGGTGGTGCTAACTATGCTACGCCTACAGTTACTACTAGGAAAGGGCTCAGGTTTATCTTGTTCCTTGCCGAAGCAGTAGCAGAGCACTACTTTCCCATTGTACAACCTAATGCAGTTCATCCATTGGTCCAGGAAATGGCAAATCATCCCTCATATCAAGGGTGTTTTTCAGTGTGAGGGCTGCATTCCCTTATAGGCAACCTTCTGGATGCCACATGCCAGCATTGGTCAGGGACAGAGTCAAAAAGTCGATGGGGCAGAGGCCGAAGGTGGTGGAGCAACTAATGCAGCTCTTACCTTTGCACAGTATGCCAGATTCCAGCCACTTAAAAGTCACGCATCTTTTGATCCAGCCAAGCAAGAAGTATTATTATACTTCAAGAGCACATTCCAGAAAAGCAGAAGCAAACAAAGATGACACAATGAAAGGCTGGCTTAGGTAAGAGGACCATGACCTGGGAAGTGGATATGGACTGAGGGCAGTTAAAGAGACTCAGAGAACTGCCTTCAGCCTCAAGGCCTGAGGTTTCCCTTGTGTGCCCTAGATCTTTTAAGTGAAAAGCAAAAGAAGCATGCAAACTGCAGAGACCATGCCGCCTTTTCCAGATCTCAAGCTATCATATAACTATAGCAAATATACATGCGTGTAACTGGATATTGAAGCTGACACATAGAATGGGTGTTATGGATGTGGCGATGAAAGCAGGACCACGCACAAGTCACGATACCATCAAATTGGTAGCATAATGTATATTAAACACAGCCACTGCTCCCAAACCCTTGAAGATCACCATGAAGCAGAAGCACATATTCTAACTAATGGCGGTGTAACATCTGTTACCAGTCTCATTATTAAACTGACCAAAAATATTGCCTGGATGTGATGGTCTGCTGAAGATATAAACACACAAGGTTTCTGCAAAGTCTCACTTAGGTGCCATTCAGCTCCTGCAGTTCTCACAGACTTTCAAAAAGGTGCCAGGAACTCTCATATCAAATGATTTATAGTAATCTTGAAATAATCATGAAAGACAATACAAGTGACTAATACACTGATAACCTCTGGTAATGCACACTGTTAGGACTTTTGCCAAGGAACCAAAACAAAACAGAATATTTTGGGATAGACCGAGTAGCTAATTCCGTCTAGCTGGCATTCAGTCATGGGTCAGTGGCGTCCTGTGTTGTACAGATTTTTTGAAACACACACACACGAACTAGCCTTTAAACCCCACACTTTAAAATAAGTAAAATCTGCACTTTTCAATGCATTTCAATACATTTATTAATAAAGCACACATTTTGTACAGCTCTTTCATGGAAAGTACATCTTTTTGTCCATACTTTTTACATACTCAAACTGCAGTGCAAAATCTGCAAATGTGTGCAGTCCAACTGGGAGGTGCATTCTGACCCGCAAGCAAGTTCAAGAGCATTGGATGGGATCAGTGGATCGAATGAATACCTCCCCATTCCTAAGAACATTGTTTGCTCTGCTGCCTATTCATATGGCCTTGTCTGACATTGTCAAAATCACATGGTGAGGGTGATTTCTTACTCAACCTTCATAGTAAGGTCCTGGGGCAGGTACTACAAAACAAGTTATCATTTGTGAAACAGCAGCAATATTCAGTGGGATTTTCCCCTCCCTCACGAGTGGCTGTAATTTTGAATGCAGTTTGGGATGGAACAAGACAATTAGTGAGCTATTTCAGAATGGTCTAACAGAGCAATCCACAGCAGAACTGTGGTTGTATCCATAGCTTGACTACTCACGGTGGTGGCAGCAGACGGTGGGAGGGACAGGCTGCTTGTGCTCCAGGCTGGCACAGCAGAAGTGTCCTATGCTGGTCACCATCGGCTGTGAGAGAGGCTGGTCCTGCACTGGCCATCATCAGCCTTGTCCTCAGAACACCCCACCTTAGTGATTTCTTCCACATTCCATTCATGGGAATATTGCAGCAGCCTTTCAGCCTCCCCACAAATTTGACAGGCAGAAGGGGTCTGTTCCGCCAGAATGATGAAAGTGTCATTTCATCAATGGTAACTGGCAGGAGGCCAGATAGCTGGCAGAAGGGGGCAAAGGGATGCACCCAGTCAACCATAGTCTGCCACAGCTTGGCATAAGGTGGCGGGGTGTATTGGAGCCTTAGTCAAGTCACCATTCTGTATAAAACAAGGATGACAGTGACTTTATTCACTGGCAGTTGTGAATGTGCCAAGGAAAAATTCTTGAGATACACACACACACACACACACAAGCACAAATACAAAACATAACACCCATCATAACAAATCAGACATATGGTCACTGCTTTAGAAAGGATAGGTTTTGCTCTTGCCATAATTAAGAAAGGGTTGCCAATTTTGAGAGAAAGAATTGCGTTGTTCTATCCCTTCCCTTGTTGGGTTGGGTTGGCAAGACACAGCATATTTATGTAATTTGTAATCTCACTCACTGACGCTGGTTACATGCAGCTATACATCTAAATAAACCTGAATGATCGTCTCACAGTACTTTGCTATGGGTCATTGCACTAGCACAGCCTTTGCCAACCTAGTGATCTCCAGATGTTTTGGAGTGTGACTCTCATCATATGCAGGACTTAGAACTGTTGTGCTCCAAAACATCTGGAAGTTGCCAGGTTGGCAAAAGCTACACGAGGAAATAAGTATCCAACACAAAGCACAATGAGCGCTGCCCAAGACCAGTGTCACAATCCATGACAATGTATATCAGCTGCCAAAGCAGCATTTATCACCAGTGCAAGGAGCAGAAGCTGAATGATACGAGGATAAGTCTTGCGGAGAAAAGTAGAGCTTGGGTTGGCTCATTACAAGCTCTCCTAGAAGCTCCATTGATGCAATTTTACATGCCTACATATTTGGCAATTGATTTATTTTTTTATAATGGGATTACAGCTGTTTAAAGTACATCAGGATGGGTTTGTTCCATACAAGGCAATTTTGTAGCTACATTGTTGGAGAGTACTCTGTGAACTATTCTGTAGAAACAATTATTAATTACAGAATAAAAAGTACAGTGGTACTTTTTACATACGCTTCAGGTTACATACGTTTCCGGTTACAGACTCCGCTAACCTAGAAATAGTGCTTCAGGTTAAGAACTTTGCTTCAGGATGAGAACAGAAATTGTGCTCTGGCAGTGCAGCAGCAGCAGGAGGCCCCATTAGCTAAAGTGGTGCTTCAGGTTAAGAACAGTTTCAGGTTAAGAACAGACCTCCAGAACGAATTCAGTACTTAACCTGAGGTACCACTGTACCTTAACTTGCTTGTTCAAATGGCAGAAAGGTGTACTCAGTCTCTTTTCCTCTGATCAACTAAAGGAGATTGCAGGTATTTCCTGGCTATTGGGCACTTTTCTTATTGCCTGATGCACCCACCAATTGGCCCCTCCACTCAACAGCTTTTGAGTGATCCTGAGGAGAGGGGGAGTCAGGAGGGCCAGAAAAAGTTACTTCTCTCCCACTATCTGTTTAATTAAAACCCTACTTATTACCCCACCCCTGCAATTATTTGGAACCAGATCTGGGATGAGGTGCTGGTCCACAAGTTGATCTAGAGAATGCCAACCTGATGTCTTCTAGATCAAAGCCACAGGGTCAATTTGGGGGCTGTGCACAACCATATTTCTAGGAGGTCACTGCACAAGGAGTCCCTAAGTATCAGAAGTTTGCTTCACAACAAAGTTCATTGTTGCTTTGCCATTTTTTTGTAAATCAGCATCCCTGTCAAGATATCGCAGGTGGAAACTTCCCTGAGAGCTATGGATGAACGGTGGTATTAAAATTTAATAATAATATAAAAAGTATTTTACATCTTTATCTTCAGAGTTTATATGTATTGTTCATAGACCTATTTTTAGAAAAGTTTGTATTTCAAATGGGTTGGTTTTTATGAACCTAGTTCTACTTGTTTTTATTGGATGAATGTAAATCACCTTATGGGGAAGGCAATTCATAAATAAATAAATTGGTAACCAATTCCACTTGTGTGCAGTTGTTGCTTCTGCGCTACACTGCATGGCATGTTGCTGGGACAAATGCCTATGGCAATCTATGTCAGTACACAGTTATGCACTCGTCTGGGGAGACTGCATGAAGCTGAGCCTTGATCCTGCACCTGATCTTGTCCCTGCTATTCATATAGCATTCTCCTCCAATAAATAATAAGAAATAATAACCATGTATATGTTTTTTTAATAAATATATAATTTTTATTATTTTCTTTTTTGACAAAGTATTTCAAACAATACATTAACAAACAATATACTCTTTGCTCTGCCAGGCTCATGACTTCCCTCCATCCCTTCAACTGATGTTTTGTTTTCAGAGAGTTGTACTCACACTTTAAATTGTCACTTTCTGGCCTTTCTTATCTTAAAGTCACCTCCTTCTCTCCGGTCAGGAACAGTTTCCAGTTTATCGTTGCAAGATTTATTTCAGTCCTGCCAGTGTCTTCACATTTTTGCAATAATTGTTCATATACCAAATAAATTTACTCCAGTCTCTTTGAAATTTTTGGTTGCTTTGGTTCTGGATTCTACCAGTTAGCTTGGCCAACTCCGCATAATCCATCGTCTTCAATTGCCACTCCTCAGTAGTTGGTAATTCCTGTAATTTCCACCTTTGGGCTAGTAGAGTTCTTGCCGCCTCTGTGGCATACATAGTCTTTAATCTACCTTGCAATTTTTTCTCCCATGAAACCCACCAAAAATGCTTCTGGTTTTTGAGGGAAAGTATATCTAAATATCTTTTTTATTTCATTGTAGATCAATTCCAAAAATGCTTTTACTTTATTGCAAGTCCTTCACATATGGTAAAAATCTCAACAACTATATATGTGAACTGGCACCAGCATTGCACATGCTGTGTATCTCTCTTGCACACACATACTGGCATGAAAAGCTGGATTTTAAGGGTGAGTACTAATAGCCTGACTTCTGTGACATCTGTCGGAATTTAGGCATGGGTTTGAGCTTAATAAGAAACCAAACATATGTATGCATAGGTTTCAATTGCATTGCCCAACAGAGGGCTAGGGATTGAACAGTTTTATTTTAAATACATCAGTTTGTTTGCTTGCTTATTTGCTTGTTTTTAAGGAATACATGCAACTTTCCCCCCTCCTTATTTTCCAAGATGTCGCATGAGGGGTACAAAGCATAGGAAAGTGTCTGCAGTAAGTGATTGAGGATGCAACAATGAATCTCTTCTCATCACTTTCCAAAAGTGAAACCTGCCAGCAATATTCTAATTGGGAAATAGTCTCTCTAAATTATTTTTTTCTATTTGCCAAGACATTTTTTAAAAAAATAAATGTTTGGCAGGAGTTTCCACTCAGGATAAAAGAAAATGTAGACAACTGGAAAACAATTAGAAGGAAACCTTTGAACCGAAGAACTAAATATGCATAATCCTTTTAACGTGTGTGGGTAACTTTTGCCATTCTTGTTTAACTGCTGCCAGCAAGGGAAAGGAAATAATGATAAATAAGACTTATGGCTGCATTATACTAATGGTAGCCCAACCTAAGCATTTTTTAAAGTACATTGCGATCAAAACTATTATCTTTGGGAAAATATACAGAAGAGCATTTTTTCTGGTGATGAATTTATTACCTGCTGTTAATAGACTACAAGCCTATTGTCTGGAAATTAATAATAATAATAATAATAATAATAATAATGTTTATTATTGCTTAAGTAATTTATATACTGCATAATGCCAAAATAACTTTCTAAGCAGTTTACAAATTATAAAAAACAACCACACAAATCAGCGGTCACTTCAGTGAGACTGACGCACTGCAGAACTGCATGCAGGAATTCCAGTCAAATTCTGTAAGCTTCACAAGCGTTTTCCCCTTCCTAATGTGTTGGCTTACACTTAAAAAGACTGCTATCATGAACTTCCTTAAGCCAAGCCAATAAGTGCTTCAGCTTAGACAAAACAAAGAAGCCAGGTTATCTTGCTTGGTGCTTCTCAATCTTCCCCGTTAGCCAAGGGACAAGCTGTGGGAGGGAGGGAGAGAACAAATAGCACAAAGCTGAGCCATGCTGCTGAGAAATCCACGTGAAGCAAAACGGCTCATTGATTTCCATAACTGACAATCAACATAATGAATGGGCCCCCACTTATGTTTTTATTGCTGCATTTCAAATGGACTGACAGTGGGCTATCACTTTGCCTTTGGCCCTAGTAATGTAAGCTGCAGGAAAAATTTCAAAAGGGAAAACTGTACCTCCTGCAGAAATTCCCTACACATCCACAGAGAGCTTCTAAGCTGATTCTGGAAAAATAGCTTCTAAAACAAGCTAAAGGGAGAGCTTTTGTTCCTAAAACCAGAACAAGATATCTCCAATGTACTGTCAGTGGTGATATTTTTCTTGATGTAGTTGCCAGGTCTGTTGAAGCACAAACAGCAAAGAGTCTTGTGACACCTTAACCTTCATCCAATTTAGTGGGGGACAAAAGTGTATTGTTATTTTATTTATTTATTTAAAGTAGTATGCCATCCTTCATCTGAAGATCTCAGGGTGGTTCACAGGATAAAAACACAAAATGTATACGTAATAAAAACAAGTGTGTTCCTCCTTGCACTTTTTATTGTACAATTTTCACACAGGTAGTCCCACGGGGTAGTCATATACTGTTACACGTTTTTAAAAAGCAGATACAAAAAAAGCATAGATGAAAATACACAACATAATTACAAAAAATCAACATAAAATACAATATAAATGTCTTTTGTTAATGGGGTATCAAAAAGAAGAGAACAATAAAAGCAAACAAACATTGGGACCTCCTGGCCATTTTATAGTGTGTGTGTTTTGCTCAATTTATAAAGGGAAAACTGACTGGTCTTTGTGAAAATGGCTTACAAGTTTATATTGTGAATAGTAGTCTGGAATGAAGATTGCAAGTGTCAATTTACACATCTATCATCTACGTATGTATCTAGCTATCTGTATGTCTATATCATTCATAGTTCCATTTATGATGAAAATTACTAACATTCCAGGGCTGGTTTTGTACAAGGCTTTTGAATTCTGGGTTTAATTTAAAAAAATTAAATGTAATTCTAGTGGGCTAATTTGTCTCCAATCATTTTCTCAGCATGCAGGGCTTTGAAAAGATTAATACAAGATGGAAGTTTCATCCCTTCTCTATTTTGAAGTGGGAGACTTACCAATTTGTCCTTAGGGTGCTCAGCATGCTGGCTTGCTGGGTATCCCTGTTGGTCTTACGCCCAGATACTGCAGGAAGGTTAATCAGTGGACTTAAATCCAGTCACTGTAAATCTTTTATAAACAACATCTTTATGTCAATTGAAACCATCTGTGAGTGTCCATTTCAGATGATTTATGGCTGCTCTTCATCCTTCCATGCAGACATTCCAAGGAATCAGAACCTGGAATGTAGATACTGTACATCGTAACAAATGACAGTTGGCTAAAGTTCAGCAAATATTGTGTGGCAGGAAAGAACGAGATAATCGGCATCAGCTCACACAGCAATATGGTTTGGAGTTCTAAGCAGGGAATTTTGACACGAGGCAAACTTATCAAAATGCTGCACCAAATCCTACAGATCCTAGACTTTCTACATATCCGACAGGGCAGGGCTTGTCAGGGCTACATGGAGAACCTATGAACCAAATCTCCCCCATGTGGTTTCCTCCCAGTCTGCTTCATCTCCCATCCTGACAGCCCTTCCACTATAGCCTTCAGTTGCCATCACTTTTATTTTCCTGCAGTCCAAACTCCACTTACCCGGGAACTAGCCCTATAGAATTCAGTAGGACTTCTGAGTGTTGTTGTTGTTGTTGTTACGAAGATTAAAGGGTGATTTACAATATAAAACCACAAATATATATAACATGACCGTTAGGTCCAGTCATGACCTTTATTGGTTATTCCAACCTTTATTGACCGAGGGAGCCGGCATACAGCTTCCGGGTAATGTGGTCAGCATGACAAAGCTGCTTCTGGCAAACCAGAACAGCGCACGGAAACGCCGTTTACCTTCCCACTGAAGCGGTACCTATTTATCTACTTGCACTTTGACGTGCTTTCGAACTGCTAGGTTGGCAGGAGCAGAGAGCTCACCCCGTCGTGGGGATTCGAACCGCTGACCTTCTGATTGGCAAGTCCTAGGCTCTGTGGTTTAACCCACAGCGCCATCCGCGTCAAACAAAAACGCAGTTTAAATGGCCACAGATTGTTTAATAACCCAAAGGCTAATTAATAGTTAGAATTGCTGACTTACATTGCCATAGGTAGGGATGGACATATTTGTCAATTTTGTATTCTGTCAGTTTCTCATGTTTCCAGTCTTAAATTCAGTTCTCTACATTTCGACATCAATAGAGATTCCCTTCCCCACTAGTACTCTTGAAACTTCATCAGCATTTTAGCACATATTTTTTCTAAAATGCACTTTTTATATGCACTTTTGCCTGTTATACAAATTTTCCTGAGCAATTTCCCCATATACGGTACCTTTTCCTGTATTATTTTTGCTAATATTTGTATTTATGAATACTTTCCCCAGTATAAAGACATTATTTAGAGAACCGCATCACAAAATTTGGAGTCGCATGAATTTTGCAGGTTGGCTGTGTTTCAGTTTGCATACTGTTCTGGGAAGCGTGAGCTGAATTGAATTCTTCCCTTACTCTTACTTATAGGGGAAGTGGGTTTTTTGTGTGAGACCTCCAAAACAACTTTAATTATGCAACCTGAATTTGCTGGTATTTGAATGAATCATCGCTGAAAATAGTTACAGTCTGGGTTTTGGATTCTCTACATTCACATTTGTAGATTACATAAACATATAGCTTCCTAAATTATCTGGAAGACATCTTCATATTCAACATATGTGAAAGAGATGTTCGTACATGATAGTATGGCTGTTTCAAGAGGCATTTTAGCTTTTGCATCTGCTCATTATAGTCTTACATCCAGTCTTTTGAATTGTCTATCACATGTTCAGCGCTCCGCTCATTGTATCCTGAAAAATCCCCATTCAATTTATGGGGTCTGGAGGAGATTCCCATGGACTGTAAGAAGATCAAACCTATCCATTCTTAAGGAAATCAGCCCTGAGTGCTCACTGGAAGGACAGATCCTGAAGCTGAGGCTCCAATACTTTGGCCACCTCATGAGAAGAGAAGACTCCCTGGAAAAGACCCTGATGTTGGGAAAGATTGAGGGCACAAGGAGAAGGGGATGACAGAGAATGAGATAGTTGGACAGTGTTCTCAAAGCTACCAGCATGAGTTTGACCAAACTGTGGGAGGCAGTGGAAGACAGGAGTGCCTGGCATGCTTTGGTCCATGGGGTCACGAAGAGTCGGATACGACTAAATGACTAAACAACAACAACAACAAAGAATATATGTAAAGAGAGAGAGAGAGAGTCAGTTCACAGTGAGTTCCTCAAACATGTGGCATGAAATGCCCAAGTGCTCAACAGCCATCTGTTTCCATTGATGTGTTTTTGAGCTGTTGGGTAGCACCATAAAACTGCCTAATTATTATGGCAACACAGTTGGACATCTATATTCACTTTCTTTAACATTTGCAAATAAGTGAAAGCCATTAAAGAAGATTATAGATTACGCAAATGTTTTTAATATGTCAGTCACTGTTATTTCAGTTTACCCCTTCAATACCCACATATGCATACTTTAAAATTCAAATTGAATTTGATGTCAGTGCCTTGCTTCTGTTTTTCTGCACCCACCTCTATTTGGAGTAAGGAAACAAAGAACAACAACAGAAAACATTTTTGCAAAATCGCAAACATTGTCATCAGCAACTGCTATCCTGACTTTTTCAAACACTGCTGTATTAAAGCTGTTCTGCTGCATCCACATGGACCTCAGCATGCATCCATCAGGTGCACCCTTGAGAAGAATAGAAAGGTTAAATAGCAGACATCCTGACCTCTGAGCCAAAAATAACTGATGTCTTTTCAGAAACGACAGACAAACATTTCTATTCATCATCAGCGGCAGAGTGATCCATATGCATCCACACGCATAGTGGATTAGAGACTCTGTTCTCATACATTTGGGGCTTGTGGCAAGCTGGCAGCAGAATACTGCCTTCTTCTTAATATTTGCTTTCTGTCTTCATTGACTCTTAATAACCAGGATTTGCTTCTTTCTTTTGGGAGCCAACTGTTTTCTTCATTGAGCACCGGCTGACCCAAAAATATTAGGACTGCACTGTTTCCAGTAGCAAATTTGGGAGACCAAGTGTAGTAACTTTAAATGTGCCAAATATCACCTCCATATCTCATAATCCCCACTACCAATCCACAATTCTATACAGGGAATTTTCAAACAGGCATATGATATCTGGAGAAAAGCACTCACTACTTTGACACTGGAACATATTTAGTAGTTGCACATTGTTTCTCTGCAAAGTGCTTTCAGCTCTCTCCAGATCAGTGTGATATGTGAATTTGCATTTGAGCAAAAGCTTTCTCCTCCTCCTCACCATTGCTCTTTCAAGGTTGTGTCTATACAAACCATTTCCTGGTGGTCAACACACACACAAACACACAATGTTGGGATCAATCCTTGTTCTTTAAGAATGTGGCATATTAAAATGAAATTTAGAATTCAGTGTAATATTATCTAGACTTCTCAAGAGACCTATCTAATGCATTTGATTTCAAGCTAAAATTACTGATGCGATATATAAATAAACACCCATTATATGGGCACAAGACAGATTTCAACATGCTGTTCTCAGTAATGAAATTTGGCACATTCTCAGCTAACCAAGATCACTACATTTTATGGGTTTCCATGCAGACAAGAAATATCTTGGCAGGCAGCCACAATTCTCTTGTTATGGAGTAGACATACTCACTTCATTGGGGCTAATCCAGAATAATTGGTTTTCAGATCAGCTGCCTTTGTTACAAGTATTTGCTGAATCTATTTTTCAACACAACAGATTATCCAACCAGCAGTTTTGTTTGGATACTTAGCTTGGTACTTAGCTTGGTACTTAGTTTAATGTAAACTGGTTGTTTTATAATAAATGATAGCAGAAAACAAAAAACTGGAATGTGTAGGGCATTCAAATCCACACATTTATTTGAATTAAAAATTAATGGAATGATTCAAATATAAAATAAAATTATGATTCCTTATTACATCCAAACTGACACCTTCTTTAAAATATTTTTGTGTGACTAGTCACCAAACTAGGATCTGAATATATTCTGAACTCACCAGAGACTAGGGGTTGTATCCAATGTTTCTGCAACAGACTTCCACTTGGGCAATTCACCCCGTCTCTCCTGTAGCCCCCACATAGACTTAAAATCTGCTCCAGAGGATGGAGGGACCCCTGTGAAGATTTGGGGACTGGGAAGTGGAAGATGATGCTGTGCTAGTGCCCTCATTGCTTTTTGTGAACATCAGAATCAAACACTTGCAAAAAGCTTGCACCATTTGCAAATGTTCAAGATGAATACGAAAAAAGATGTCACCCCTTTGAGGGTCAGCAGGATGTCGGTGCACTTCCTACTACCAATGGATTGTCACAACAGCACGTCCATTGAAGTGAATTTGGTGAATCTCTTTTTGTTGCTGCCTCAGTCATGAGAGCAGACCAATAAAACAGATTAAAATGCAGGCACATCATTCCTCATCAATGGTCATGTTGGCTGAGACTGGTGGAAGTCCAGCAACTTCTGGAGGGCACTGTGTCGGCTACTCTAAAATGAATTTAGCGTCCTCTAAAATGAAGGATACTAAAAACTCTGTAGGTTTATGTTGCAACATTGCATCCTGCCCCTCAAAAACTAGATAGGTAAAACAAGAGTTGCAACACACATTCAATACATATAAGGGAATGATATCAACAAAGAAATCCAGCAATTTACCAGTATAATCGACAACCATGTTTCCTCAGAAATGAGGCCTACTGAACTCAGTTTGGCTTACTCCTAGGTAAATTGGAGTCAGGACTGCAGACCTAAGCTGCATACACATACCAGACATTTAAAGCACGCACGCACGCACGCACGCACACACATACCACACACACACACACATACAAATCCTGAAAACTCTGGTTTGTTAAGGGTGATGGGAATCGTAGCTCTGTGGAGGGCAAACTACAGTTCCTGGGATTCTTAACTTTAAGTACGTTTTAAATATATGGTGTCTATGTAGCCTCAGTGTGGAAACACAGCTTTGTCCCTTGACACACGCTGCCACCAGTTACCAATTTGCAGAGCAATTACTCCAGATAATAGCTAATTGTTCATCATGTAACTATTCAGTATTTTCCAGAGGAAACATTATTTGCCTCCAGAAGCCTAACTATCCACCTGCCAGATGCATATTTGATTTCATTAGCAGCACCCACAGTAGTAAAAAATGGTCATGCCTGCATGCCCTGGTGGGTTTTGTGCTCCGAAACGCAGCCTAAACATAGTTGAATGGCTGCCCTGTTTGTCTGCCCAGTCTGCCTTGCTTTATTTCCTCACAAGACTGCGGTATCTCCTCATTGCATCTTCGATGAGGATAGTTAAATATATTGCCTGTAGGTTTCCCTCAACTTGCCACATTCAGTAGTCACACACACACACACATACACAGAGAGAGAGAGAGAGAGAGAGAGAGAGAGAGAGAGAAAGAGAAAGAGAAAGAGAGAGTTGTAAATGCCAGTTGGCTTGATTTTGTTTCTTAAGAGAAATACATGTCTGTTTTTTGGATTAACCCCTGCTTAGAAAATACCCTTTCATTTGTTCTTGTTCTAATGCAGAATGTTGGTAGATGCAACTCTGCCCCTCTTTTTTGCTTGTTTTAACAAGAAAATTAATCAGGAAACATGTTTTAATCTTTTAAAAACAACTTTGTTGTACAGAAATGGAGGGGGTTGGTATTGAATTAACAAAATTCAGGATAATGTACAATCTTAGGTGCTGCTAGGTTCATTAATGCCAAGAGTACTTGTTTATTTTATATGCTATATCTTTACTTTAATAACAAAAATGAAATAGGGAAATTGTTTAAAAAGTTCATTTACTATGTCCATTCTTTGAAGTAAAGAATATAATAAAAATGAACAATGTTTAAACAGTGCATGGCAGGGCAATGCTTATGCTTTATTTCAGGCCATTTTCATGTAAGAGGATGTCTTCTTTTTTGAATTTGCCTTATCAGGCTGCAAACAAACCATGAATTTAAAGCACATGACTTTCCCAAAGAATCCTGGGAACTGTAGTTTGTTAAGGGTGCTGGGAATTTAGCTCTGTGGGGGGCAAACTACAGTTCATGGGATTTTTTGGGGGGAGAAACAATGAGCTTTAAATGTATGGCGAGTGCACAGCCTCAGTGGGTTTTGCTGAAGTATGTATTGGGAGGTCTGCTGGTAGGCAGAATATCTTTCCAGGTTTTTTTTAGGTCTCTTGAAAAGAAGCCACCTAGGGACAGTGGCGGAGGAAGGGGGTGAAGACTGCTTCAGGTGTCATCACTGAGGGGTTGTGTGTGTGACAAAATGACAAAAATATGAGTTTTAAAAAGTAATTTTAAAAATTGGGCTCACGAAACTCTTTAGTTCAGTCAACCAACGCAAAAAAACGGAGCTGGCACTGGGCACCACACTGCGGGGACCAGCACTTACCATGGGGCCTGCATCGTGCCCGAGCCATGTGTCTCTCCTGGGAGTGATGTGGTGGCTTGGGTGCCTGCAGGCTCTGTGCTGCCTGAAACACCAGTGTGGGACTTGCGTCTGCCCACTGCCTTTTCCTCAGCCGCTCTACAGCTGAGGGGGAGGCGGCAGAGAGGCCCATGGGTGGCTTGCCCCGCCCCCAGCTGCAGAATGCGTGCACCGCACTGGGCAGCAGCCTAGGGAGTCTTCATCCTACCATGGCCTTACCTGCCATGGTAGATTTAGTGTATGGCATTGTCAGGGACTGGGCAGAGGAGGAATGGTGGTGACTGCCTCCCCCATCCTGACCCTTCCAGGGAGGAGGAAGAGGAAGACAGTATAGATTGACAGCAGGGGTTTGAGGGAGGTAGCAGCTCAGAGGCAGATGGAGGCAAAAGCTGGGAAATCACGGGAGAGCCGGAACAACACCCAGCTGACACATCATTAGAAAGCATTCCAGACCCTCCCTCTCCCAGAACCCAAGTGAGCCTTAAAAGAATTGCAAGCTGAAGTGGAACTCTGGAGAAGTAAACTTAAGGCTGGAAAAATGAGAAACTCAGAGAAAGTGAAATTCTCAGATTTGCACAAATACAACGCTTGCTCAAACAAAAGTGAAGTAATAGGAGTTGAGCTGATGTGTTCATAGCATACAAGGCTGCATGCAATTTATGCTGAAGTCTCTCCAATAAAGAGCAGTTGTTTGGCTTTAGCAATCATCAGGCATTTCTCTCTCACTCTGGCAGCCTATTAATGTACACTGAACAGAAGAGCAAGCAAAAGAATGCTTCAAACTGGAAATGACTGTGTCAAATTAGCTAGAATTGTCTAATTTTTGACATATGGACAATTTTTATATTTTCAGAATTAATTAGTGTGGAGTGTAACCATTTTTCTACATGTCAGTGCTCTCATGTTCTCTCTCTCTTTTTTTTATCGAATGTAAACTTTTATTGTTCATTTCACGGAAAGTTGCCATTCAGGCATTTCTCATCTTCAAGAAATATTATGAATTTCGAGTGACAGAATATACTTTCATCATTTGGTACATGGATGTTAACACTGGTTTGGATGCAGTTAAGCAAAGAGTTGAAGTTTTGACTATTGAGATAAGGAAATGGAAACCTGACTGTATAAGGACAAGGGGGCCTATGGGGAGAGCACTGCATGTGGGGCAAAGGGGAGAGAAACCTTATTTCTCTGGCAATAGTATACAGCCAAAAGAAAGAGCAACTTCATCATAATGCTTTGCCAAATGCCTCTATTAAATAAATCAAAAGTTATTGCTCTCCTAAACCACTCCTTAGTACTGTGCTGCTTTTGAAGCAGCTGGCTTCATTTTCTTGCTTGTGCCCTCTCCTTTCAAGGATCCCTCTTGCTGAAAAATCAGTAGTATAGCCTCCATTGGCACAAGACAGGCCAAGTGTATTTTGAAAGCAATGAAAGCCTTGTTGCAAGAGGAAATCCTTGATCTCATGGTAACAACTTGATATGCCTTAGCTACTGTTAAGGAAGACTGCAGGGGATGTACCTAAAGATGGCGATGGAAGTCAGATATAGAGGCTTGTGGGTAGGAATGGGTGAATGTCAAGTTTTGTTGTGTCTCAGTTTGTCATTTCCCCACTCTTCAGTTCTCCACATTTCCACATCAGTTTTGTTGGAACAGGGTGTCGAAAGGCCAGCTGGCCCAGCCCAGCTGGAGCGTCTCCCCTCAGCCTTGCCACTGCGGAGATTCATCCAGTGTGCATCAGTGACTCAAGCTTGCAGACTTGAGCACACTTTACTCAGCAGTGTAAACTGTGCAACAGAAGAGGATTGAGGCTGTAGACACATACTAAACTACACATTTATTATAAATAAATCAGGACAAAGAAAACATGGCATCTCTCCTTGCCGTCTTCTTGGAGAGAGACTGAAAAAGAAAAGCAGTACAGAGTGGAAGGTCCGCTCATGCCAGCAATCTGTGCTGGAATGTAAACAGACATGTGACACACAACAATCCTATGTCTGCAGCAAAGGGTGGAATGGAATTCCCAACATGTTTATGGGTTGTTTGATTTGGTTTGTTTTTTAAAAAAGTCCTGTTGAAAACTCACCAGCGTTTTAGTGTGAATTTCTTCCAGTATACACATTTTGGTATGCACTTTTGCCTATGATAGACATTTTTGCAACCTTTCCTCAATAGAATGCATTTTTTTGTATGTGAAGTTCAGTAATATATGCATGTTTATGCACATATGACCCTAGTATATGCATCTTCATAAGCCATACTTAGCTATGTAAACTGCATTGCAAAATCTGGAAAAGTGCAAGTTTTGAAGGATGATTGTGTTTTGGTTTGCACATCGGTGCAAAAAGTACAAATTCAAGAATAACCTATCAAATTTGCACTTTTAGAAATTCACACCTCTTAATTTTGCAATGCAATTCTCCAGCCAACTAATGTGTTCAAAAATGTATATACAGTCGTACCTTGGTTGTCGAATGGAGTCTGTTCCGGAAGTCTGTTTGACTTCCGAAAATGTTTGACAACCAAGGCATGGCTTCCGATTGGCTGCAGGAGCTTCCTGCACTCATCGGAAGCCACACCGGACATTCGGCTTCCAAAGAACGTTTGCAAACTGGAACACTCACTTTCAGGTTTGCGGCGTTCAGGAGCCAAAACATTCAAGTTGCAAGGCATTCAGGATCCAAGGTATGACTTTACTAGGGTTAAGTGTGCATACAAATGCATATTAGTGAAAATTACATCCAAAAATGAATTATCAGCTGACTCCATCAGAGAAGACTGACATTGATCAAACACTGACCCTAATTTTTCACCATGTTGCTCTGGAGGAGATTTGTGTGATGCCTATTATTATTATTATTATTATTAATTAGTGTCCTTCTTAGGATTTCATTTTTTTTAAATAAAATTTTTATTGGGTATTTTATACTTATAACAAGAAAGACAATAAAAAGTAAGAAAAGAAAAAAGAAAAAAGCGATACGTAAATTCAACAAACAGTACATCCACAATAAAAACTGAAATAAAAACAATACAACAATACAACATAAAAAAACCCAAAAATAAAAACACACATCCAAATTTTATATCCAAATCTTTCATTAGCTTATTTCCTCAACTTCCTCACACCTCCCTTTTTTGTATTCTAGTTCAAGTTATCTAATTCAACAAATCCTTTCCCTCTTCTTCAATTTAATCTTTAATTTATCATTATACAATTTAATTTTCTATTTCCCAATTTAACACATTAACCCTTAGTCTTCATGTCATTCTTAATAACCCTTCTGCTAAAACCATATAACTTCATTCCAATATACTTCTAACATTCATTAATTTTACAATATTTTTGTAAACATACTTTGAATTTTTCCCCTTCCTTCTTAGGATTTCAGCCTAAGGAGGCCTTTTGTTCTCATTCACATAGAATCATAGAAACATAGAATTGTCGAGTTGGAAGGAACCCTTAGGATCATCTAGTTCAACCACCGGCAATGCATGCATGTAAATACAAAGTTATGGACGGTAAGGCACCAAGTAGGGCATGCTTGCCATTTCACATGCAGAAGCCAGTGAGGCTGCTCTTGAATTAGTCGGTATGGCAGGGATGAGGAAATCTGTGGCTGTTTCCGATGTTGCTGGACTACAGCTTTCATCATTTGATATTATTGGCTGTTCTGGCTATTGTTGATGGGAGCTGAAGTCCAACAACTTCTAGAGAGGTTTCCACATCTCTGATGTATGATAACCAATACTAGGATTGACTGTTGCAGAGTAAATTAATACAGTGTTCAGCATGCAGAAAAAACCTTGAAAGGGGTCCTTAGACAGTGATCCTCACTGTGAGAATAAGGGTGTTACCAACCGTACAAAATGTCTCTTATTTTCATCAATGAACTATTGAAAGCGATGTTTTCTCTTTGGCTAGTTCCACCTCTCTCTCCCACTACCGAGGTCCATGACAGAACTTGCCCTGGTCTGTATTAATAATAAATATGAACTGCTTGCAACAATCATTTTCCTGAAGCAGTCACAGGTTGTTCAAATTTTCTGCAGTAAAAATAAAACAAAATGAAACCTGAATGTCTCTCTGATTCTATACAGTCTTCTGTTTGAAACCGATTAAAATAAACAGAGTGAATATGGAACACCATTTGCCTGGTTGTTTCTCATACAGCCATAGCACAGTTTCATGGGACATAGCTTTTATAGCAGCTTACAGGTTTTACACCTTCCCATAAGCTAAAACGCCCTAGTTCATTTGCGGATATGTCTAGGTCTCAGGGCTGAATGTTCAGTGATGCACAAACCCTGCCAGTGAAGGGTTCATTTTATGTGCGCTTTTAGAACATTCGCAAAGTCTGGAGCATTCAAAACAAGTAAAGCTTTCCAATGCAGCAGCAGCAAAAGGAAACACAATTATTACAATTTTCCTATTTATGCTGGCTAATGGACAAGTTGTCACGGTCTGGTTCACAGAGGAATACGACTTGAGATGAGCCTCGTAACTTCCCATAAATTGCATTTTATGTTTCTTTTCATAATAATCCTCCAGTTTCATTTTTTTAAGCTGTATAATCTCATGCTTTTCTTCCCCTTGCTGCATGTACTCTTGGCACAAAAGAAAAGACTCAGGTCCTTTCTTTTCCTAAACAAATGGGAACATCATTATATACCCTCTACATCTATCCCAGTCAACAGACTCCCTTTGGTTTCACAACTTCAACCCCTGAAGCTTTTCAAGAACAGCATCTTCTCTTATGCCTTTATATTTCTTTGTCTTACTCCACATCTTGCATTATATTCTGACCCCAATCCATAGAAGTACTCAGAAGAGCCTGGATAGCTCAGTTGGTTGGAGCATGGTGTTGATAACACCAAGGCTGTGAGTTCGGTCCCCATATGGGACAGCTGCACATTGCTGCATATTCCTGCATTGGACTAGATGATCATCAAGGTCCCTTCGAACTCTACCATTCTATGATTCTATGTCTGCTAACTTTTCCTTAACAACAAGCTGCAGTGTGTGCAAAGTGCAGCAGTTCTGCTACAAACTGGAATAGTCTGCCCTGAACAGGCGACACCATTGCTTAAAGAACAGTAACAGCTGCCAGTTGCTATTGACACACATTCAAGGTTCTGCTGCTGATTTACAAAGCCCTAACAAACTTGGGTCAGGTTCCCAGAAGAAATGTCTCCCCCGATAGACCTGCCGAGTTTTTGAGATCCCAGGATGAGGGCCTTCTGTTTGTGCCAAAACTTGTAGAAGTTCACCTGGCAGTCCACAGAGGGAGAGCCCTTTCTGTTGTGGCACCTAGCTTGTAGGATAATCCTTCAAGGCAAAACAGGAAGATGGTGACAAAAGTTTTACCTGCTTTGCAGTTGGTCTGACTAGTGCTCCTAACTGCGGCTGGTGGTTGGGATGCAGAGGTTAAAATTTGAGGTTCTCCCCTTAACTTCCATTGATATTTGCTGTAGATAGACCTATCCTACTTTTCAAATCCATCTAACCAAGAGGTTGTTGCATATTGTGGCAATGGAGAAGGGGGACGGGAGCACAGATCAGAATTGTCTGGGTGATGCTAAATCACAACTTGACATGACAGCTGTTTATTAGTTTTGCTCTGGTGCTTTGTTTCATTGGTCCATGAATCTTTGCATCTAATTGGTGAGCAGATTATGATAATACTTTATCCTTTGCATGGCCATTTCATTTTTCAAAAGATATTGAACACTTGAAAAGGACTCAGGGGAATGGAAGAAAAGAATTCAGGCTTTATTCCTTTATTAAATAATTGTTCTGTACTGCTTGCTTACATTAAAAGAAATCTCGAAGTTCCAACAATTTAAAGCAAAATATGGCCAGAAGGGTACTGTTCTATATTAATAATCAAATACTAAGCCTTCTTGTGTTGGATCAATAAAGCTAAGGATTTGGTGTTATGGTCCTAGTGCTGAAGAAGAGAAGAAGAAGAGTTTGGATTTGATTTCCCGCTTTATCACTACTCAAAGGAGTCTCAAAGCGGCTAACATTCTCCTTTCCCTTCCTCCCTTCACAACAAACATTCTGTGAGGTGAGTGGGGCTGAGAGACTTCAAAGAATTGTGACTAGCCCAAGGTCACCCAGCAGCTGCATGTGGAAGAGCAGGGAAGCGAACCCGGTTCACCAGATTACGAGTCTACTGCTCTTAACCACTGATGCCAGGATTCAGCCCAACTCCCAGTACTGATGGATCTAGTAGTACTCCTTAGGCTTTAGTCTCATACATATGCTCCCACGGATTAATGGAATTTATTTAGAAATAGATGTACATAAAGTACTTAAAGTGTCAGTGACAAGATTTTTGTTTTATTTTCGGAACCCTTTCTTCAAATAGGTCACTGATACATCAGATGGTTTGTTGTGTTTCTAATTATGACAAAGAAATATAAGACTGTCATAAGACTACTCCAGATTCTGTTTTGAGGGTGGTGGAAAGAGTTTTTGATGTTTAAAATGCTTTCTGTGTGTGATTTATCTCATTGAAATCAATGACACTCCTCTTGTAGCTGCGAAATGAGTGCATGTGTGTGCCTTGCTCAGTTCATGTTCCTCTGGAAAAACAACATAATGGCTTACTTACTGTGCCTGGGCTTCTTCACTTGTGTTTGATCATGGAAAGAAAATGGATTGAGTTAAGGACATACAACAAACTCTTGTGTTAGCACTTGCTTTATATAAAAGAGAAACACATAATAAACCAACGAGAAGACATTTCTTATGTTGTTTGATCAGGCTCCATTGGAATTTGAATACTGTTGTTTCTGAAGATATAGGTCTCAAGAGAACCAAGCTTTAAGCAGTCAGAAAAAGCTTTGCTGCAATTTCCAGTAAAAGAGTGAACTTGAAAGACCTGTCATTTGTTTTCAAACATGTGCAGGTGGCAAAATGTTTCGTCTTATTTGTTAGAACATTCTCTTGGTTCTAGCTAAACCAGAGATGGGGAACTCGAAAACCACCAGGTGTTGTTGAGCTACAACTCATATGATCTCTGACCACTGACCATGCTGGCTTGGGTTGGTGGGTGTTACAGTCCAGTCACATCTGGAGGACCAGAGGTTTCCCATCTCTGAGCTAGGTTAATACAAAGGTCCTGTGTTTCCATCTCTGAATTCAAGCACCTTGCATTTGTATCATAATGTTCTCCATACCCTGAGTTGATTCTGATAAAGACGCTAATTAAATAAGTAACTGTCGAAGATGATGCAACAGTAAATATAATTCTGGCTCAGAGGATGGCAAAGTTAGTCAATTGTCAGAACCTCAAGGCCAGTAGAGGGCCCACCATCTGCCAGTGAAACCCTTTCCAATTTGCAGAGTATTCAATAAGATCCACTGCAGCGAGAATTTTTTATGTCCTACCACTTCCAGGGTCTTTTTTTGGGGGGGGGGGTGGCTCTCAAAGTGCCATGCCCAAAAGCCCTGTAGCTATTCTGCCTTATTCCTTTTTTATTATGAAGATTGGATCCAATCATATTCAGAACCCACCTCAATGGGTGGACAGTTATGTGAATTTAAAAGGTCAGGGTGAATGTCTATGCAGCCAGCCTTTCGTTCCATTGCCAAGACTGTGTTTGATTTAGACAACACAATGCTGCTTTCTCTGCTTAAATCATAAAAATAGTTTTGAATTCTGATCCTTCAGGAAAAGGATTAGAAAAACGGAGTCAGTTCTTTGGTTGATGATGGTCATGCACAAAGGAGGCCATCGAAAGGGCTCGGCTTCCATTTCTTTTCTAGCCAAGTTCCATTTATTATCAGAGGTTTCAAATAATGTGCTGGTTTTTATTTCTCACTTTCAGTTAACAAATACCGTATAATTACGAGGTTTTTCATACTCAGGTTTCCAAAACCTCCAACAGATGTATTGCCAACAGCAAAGATGATTAAAGGTTTATATGTTTATGAAGAATGACTCTGCTGAAAATATGAACGAGGATCCTGCTACGCTTAAGCCTTTTGGGCCAGCCTTATTAGAAAAGGGTTTCCTTTTGGAACGAAGCATGGAAAAAAGCAATCTTGTGCTACTGCATGTTGGCTTACTTTAGGAAGAGCGTTTAGAAACTGTAATTCTGATGTTGTCTTGAAAATTGCATCCAGGGTTCATGAAGTCCAGCTCACAGCACCACTTCTAGTACTTCTTGTGGGCACTGTGTATGATGAGTCACTTTGAAGATTTGGCTCCAATGTGCAGATATGTCACTGTGCACTCTTACAGATGTCTGCTAAGAAGTACAGCCCATTGAGTTCAGTGTTCCTACTCCCAAGTAATGATTGCAATCTTGCTTTAGTAGTAGGCTAGTCTTGGAAATAGTCCCAGATTATAAGGGATAATTAGTTCACTGAACAAAGCCTTCATATTCTGCTTCCAGTCTTACTAATTATGGGTTTATGTTATGATATTTATTTTGACTAACCAAGTTGGAACAGGCATAAGTAACTATTCCATATATATATATATATATCATTTTGTGGATGAACACACAAACATAAAACAACTTATGTGTTACTTGTACCAATTATCAAAATATCCAAAGTCCTCTTAGAATCTCAGTATACTTGCTAGTCCAGCTATTAATTCAGTTTAGTGTTCTGAAGTTGTTGGCCTCCATAAAATAAACATGTCAGTTGAGTGGAAGCTTCCAAAGCCAGTGGTTGGAGTGTGGTGGCATTTTCATTTATATACGAGATGGAAACCATATGTCTAAAAAAGTGTCCTGCTTGGCTATTCCTCTAATCCAGTGGGATCCAACACAGTGCTCTCAGATATTGTTGGACCAAGGCCAATGGTCAGGAACGATGGAATCTGGAGCCCAATAACAGATGAAAGTCACCATGTTGGATTCCCTGTTCTAATGTTTTACTATATCTTTATATATGCTGGAAGCCACCTAGAGTGGCTGGGGCAATCCAGTCAGATGGGCGGAGTACAAATAACAAATTATTATTATTATAATTATTATAATTGCACAACTTTGTCAGTTTTTCTGCTAACAAATGTGCCAGATCCATTCACTGAATGTATGCACAGAGCATGACTTCCAATTTTTTTGCTATCTTCATTCTTGCAGCAGGAATCATGAAGATAACCATTTCCTTAGGGACCAACTCTTTCTGTGTAATGAGGAATAAAGATAATAAATAATTCTGTTAGTTACATCAGAAATTAGCACTTGAGCTCTAGGTCCTTTACTATGGGACATTTCCCAACATATGGTAGCGTGTCTCTTAAATATAATTACTGCTATTCTCAACAAATCCACTGACTAATCAGCTTATCTGCTGACTCAACGCATCTATTGGAATGCTACCTTGTGGTAGGAAATCAAAGGCTGGGTCTTATAGTGGAATTAGTTTACCAACAGTGAACTTCAAATTAATAACAGTAGGCATTATCCAAAGCATTTGTTCTCTTTAAACAAGACTATCTATTTGCACAATTGAGCTCCCCCCCCCCACTCCACACATGTGACGTGTTCCCTCAAAACAGATTTAGGAGTTACACAGGGGTGCACAGGGAGAAGAGAGGGAGGGGAACTACTTTGATTAAACAAGTGCATTCAATACCACCTAATCTTTAAAAAATAATTACAGTAAAAAAGGAAGCATTGATCCTAAAAACACACACCCTGTGGTTCCAAACACCAGAGAAGAGAGGTGTGTCTTCAGGTTTACTGCATCAATACTTTCCATGAATGGAATACTGTTCCAAGGGTTTAGAGCTAAGGAGGCATTGCTTATACAAGGCCATTAGTCAGAACGGCAATGCCTAACCCTCACCTTTGTAGTTGGCCTTGGTTAGTTATGTGCAGGTCAGACTTCTAAGCAAAATGACTCAAGAGGTAATCATGAAGAGATCACAAGAATATTTCACCTTGTAGTGACACTTCCATGTTGAGAATGTTTGTGTAAACTCCTCTGGGTTCAGGGTTTCTCAAAATTGTTCAGATTCCTCTGCAACTTTGGGGAGGTAGGAATCAAATTTAAACATCTGAGTAGATTTAAGCAGTCAGCTCCCAAAGGCCTTTCCCTCTCTCTCCTCTGAATGTCTAGCCAACCACTTAACCTCTTCAAGCACCTTTTGGAAGTATCTCCAGAATGAAGGTCAGTGTATTGAGCATATATATATATATTATATCACCAACATAATGCTCTTTGGGGAAGAAAGTTAAATGCATTCTCCATGCAAGAGGACTACAGAATTATACTGTTTCGGAAGTGTAAAACGAAGATATTTTATTGCTAACCCAGCACAAGCCACATTGTCAGCTAAGGCCTATTGCGTTACCATCTTTCAAATACTTGTCACCTAGAGGAATTTTAAACAACTGAACTATCCCATGTCAAAAGCATTCTCTTCTTCAAACCAAGTATGATTTTGAGGAGAAATCATAAAAAGTTATTCACAGAGCACATTCCAGACATCTGGCTGTGCTGTTGTCCTTCTGTATAAATGAAACCGAACACTGGTGAGGGCTCTGAAGGTAGCAACGAATACATACTGCCTCCGTAGCATCCTCGTTGTGCTGCCCAGCAGAGCTTTTCCGGGTAGTGCAGGGCCTTTTGCAGTCTGTCTGATTGAGGTGACAGAACTGATGGTAATGGGCTGTGACTTGTTTGCAAAGCCTTAAACAGCTCAAGAACCTCCTCTCCCCACATGAACCGACCTAGACCTTACAATCACCAGAGGGCCTTCTTTGTCTGCCACCTCAGCATTATGTCTTGATTGTGGCAACACATGAATGGGCCTTTTCTGCGGTGGGTCCCTGTTTGTGGAATACTCTTCCTAGAGAGGTTTGTCTGGCTCCATTGTGTACCATGCAGAATCATTCTTCTTCTCCCAGATCTTTGGCTAATTAAACAATCTATGGCCTTTTAAACTGTTGGGGTTTTTGTTTGTTACTTTGGTATATATTTGTGTATTTTTATACTGTAAACTATGACCCCCAGATGAAAGGTGGTATAGAAATAAAATAAAGAAATAAATAATGTTGACAAAAAAACGTATTAGAAAGAAGGGAGCTTAAAAGTGGAACCTGTCAGTAGGCAGAGGAACCAACCCCCATGGCAGGTTGTCAGGAATGGATAAGACAAGGGCAAGTCCTTACCATCTGCTTTTTATTCAATATTTACAGAGAGAGGCTTGGGAATGCAGCCTCTTGAAATAATGGCATTGTCTTGAGTAAATCTCCACCCCCACTTCTCTCCCACTTCCTCATTCGTCAACAGCACCTCCACCCCTACAGTTGCTGCTTAGGGCCATCTGTCTTTGAGCTCTTTGCTCTCCTACTTTAAGGCTCACTGGGTTCTGGGAGATGGTGGGTGTGGAATGCTGCTCTGGCTCTGCCTCCTCCTCCTCTCCCATTATTTCCCAACTTCCCCTCTCATCTTCCTCTGAGCTGTGACCTCCCTCAAACCCCTGTTGTAATTCTGAACTGTCGTCTTCTTCTCTTGAAGGGTCAGGCTGGGGAGGCAGTCTCCACCATTCCTCCTCTGCCCAGTCCCTGACAGAACCTCTCAAATTAGGTGGCATCATGCAAAACGCGGCTAAGTGCAGTTTTGGAAAGATTAGTCCACCATCTTGTTTCAATATGGCATCCAACTGTATCCAAACATTGACAAGAATCTGCTCCTTGATCTCAGGAGCCATCATGAAAAAGCTGGTTATCTTAGGAGGTGTCCCAATACATCATAAAAAACAACTTTCCAAAATAGACAGCCAATGAAGGATGCTCAGAAATCCTTATCATTGCCAACAGCTGCATTTGGAAAAGACTTAGAAAGATAGCATGGAGGGAAAGCTGCGAGCTGGAGTAGAAATAAACAGAAGGGACAGGCATTATTGTTTAGGTCCTAGAAGCATTAACACAGATGTCTGTAGCAAGTGGAAATGGGTGCTCTTGAGCAAAATACAGAGCATATGATAATAATAATATTAAATATAGAGCATTTAATAATTTTTTCAGATTCCAACATCTGCATTCAGTCATGCCTTTAAGGTTGCATCCAAAGAGGGACTCAAGATAACAATCAGATTACATACTTTGCATTCACACAACAATGATGTGTGCACACTATTTCCATCCTTAATACATTTATCATCTGCAGAATGTACAAGATCATGCCAATTTGCATTCTTACTACATTATTTTTTCTTTGTAGAAAAGTTTCTTCATCATCTTTATTTCCCACAATACTGGAAGAGCCAAACATGAAAAACCTTGCTCAATAACTTCTTTGCATCTGTTATTTTTCACATTATCTTGCCACATTTCACACGTCTACAAAATCTCAATGTGGAAAAGGGGGAGCATGCTGGACTGGAAAATTTGTATAGCAAAGCAAAACTGTTTACAGCTGAATCTAAAATTCTGCTATGGATATAGTGAGGCAAATTATGGCTTGGCTTGCCGTAGGTAAAGAACATCCTATGATTGTCTGGCAGCACAAGAACATAAAATAACCCTGCTGGATCAGGCCAATGGCCCATCTAGTACAGCATCCTGCTTTCACCGTGGCCAACCAGATGTCTGTTAGTCATACCTCTGATGCATCCAATGGCCATGACCCTCTATACTTCCTTCCCACCAAAATGGTCCTTCAGGGTAGCTGTAGAAGTATTTGAAAGTGTTCAGGTTTATAGGCTGAGTCTCTATCTGTGCTAAACAGACATTCACTAATCTCTTCTGTCAAGATTACTTCTCCCCCTCTGCATCTATGTGAAACTTAGATTTAGCCCTTCAAGCTGTTGAGCACCTGGGATGTCCATTGACTTTGGTGCTCAACAGATGCCAAGACCCTCCCATGGTTTAGGGACATTCAGAAATCTCCAGCACCTGGTTATAAGGAAGATTTGGGATTCTCCAGGGGCAGATAATTTACTGGCATCATAAATAATGCCACAAAGAAGTATAGTTTGATGAAGAACATCCCTCCCCTGAAAGAATTAATCTTAAGAGATTTGGTGATGCGATTCATTAGTCATTAGGTATATCTAAATGAATATTGGAATGTAAATAGTGATGTGACAAGGATCAATGCACCGTCAGCAGTTTCATGCAGAAAGAGAAAATTCCCACATTTAGAGGTTATTTCACAGGGGATGTCACGAGTATTGATCAAGACAGAGAAATGGGAAGATAAGTGATTTTCCAAATTTAGCAGGTATGTCAGCTCGTGAATCACCAGACAATGAACTTCAGGAAGCTCCTGCTATTAGACTGTGTTGTGAGTATGTGGCAATTGACCTCAAAGACCTTTGCAAGCCCTTAAATTGTTCAGGTTTTTTTTTATTAAAAAAATCATTGATCTTAGATCATGAAAGGACACAATAGGTCTCTTGAGAACTCACATAGCACAATGGCCAAGAGTACAAATTGGGAAGTGGGCCAGGTTCAATTAGAGCTAAGCCAAAAGTACTTCCTTTAAAATTTTCAGCTCAAAATGTGGTGGGGGCTTTTTACTGATGTCAGTCAGTCAGTGAGTCAGTGAGTCAGTGAGTCAGTCAGTCAGTCAGTCAGTCAATAAATAAATAAATAAATAAATAAATTATTATTTTTGCCACTGACTGTAGTGGCATAGCAGAGCGCTCTCAGATGCCATTTTTATTACTCAGAATGCCCTGGATTTAATGGATGTTGTGGGACCTACTTGGAGGGAAAATAGCAGCACTCAATGAAGACTTCTGTTTCTCCCCCCCCCCCCCCGCCGCCATCCAAGTGGATGTGAATGACCCTCTTTCCTTGGAGGTTTTTAAGCAGAGCTTGTATGCCCATCTGTCATGGATGCTTTAGTTGAGATTCCTGTTTTGCAGGGGGTTGGACTAGATGAGCCAACTCTACAATTCTATGCTGCTAGGATTCTATGACGCTACACCCAGAGCATTCTGGGATACGAAAACAGTCTGTCAGGAACTAGCTGCAGCTGACTAGGGGAATCATTTAAAGAAAGAACAGTTAAAAAGAAGAAAAAACTGCTGAACAACAGTAGACAATTAGTGAACCTTTTTGAAAACTTTGCTTCTCCACACTGAACCACCCACCACCACCACCTAGTTCACTGTGTGCAAATGAGTTGACTGGATGCATTTTGTTTCAATTATGAGTTCATTCAGACTTGCCCTTGCCTTGCTGATCCCCACCCCCAGGGAAATTCTATCTTTACCCGGAGCAAGCATCAGTTGGATTTTTTCTGGGTTGACGTTTGTTCCAATTTATCACTAAAGAGTGGGGAAAGCAATGGGGCAAGGGCAAAACCACTTGGACCTATGCCTAGAAAGGACAGGAAAAGGAGAAAATCATTCAGATCCATGCTGCCTAGGGACGGGACAAGTGCAAGTCCGGATAAGCCCAGTAGCTCAAATATTCTGAGCCAAAATTTACTGAGGCCTTGAGGCAAACCCATTATTCTTCAGATTTAGTCTATCTACAGTATTGATTAGGGCTATAGCATGAAGATTCCTGATATATAATGTCTGTGGAGTACTTTGAGCACTTAAAAGTGTGGTACATGACAATGTGGGATTCCCCAGGTATAGAAAATATGTGGGGAGGGGGTCACATGTGTAGGACCCTAGAATCTCCCCTATCGAATCTGAGATTGTTGATTACAGTGGTACCTCGGGTTAAGTACCGTACTTAATTCATTCCGGAGGTCCTTTCTTAACCTGAAACTGTTCTTAACCTGAAGCACCACTTTAGCTAATGGGGTCTCCTGCTGCCACCACGCCACCGGAGCACGATTTCTGTTCTCATTCTGAAGCAAAGTTCTTAACCTGAAGCATGATTTCTGGGTTAGCGGAGTCTGTAACCTGAAGCATACATAACCTGAAGCATATGTAACCTGAGGTACCACTGTACTGAGTGGATTGTATTCATATATCAAGCTTTGGAAATTACCTTGAAGTTAAATTGATCACTTCTCATAGCTACTGACAGAAACAGGAAAAGCTATTGCAGAATGGAAACCAAAGCCTTATTCTATCCCAACTGGAAATACAAATATTATTAAGTTTGTTGAGTCCGGTAAATGTGATTTATATATTAGTAGCTTTTTACATTTTCAGTGAGCCTGTCCTTTTTTTGACATTCCTTTGTGAAAATGTTACGTGGTATTCAACAGTTTTACTCAAAGTAACCCAACTGAGGTTAATGACTAAGTTAGGTTCATTCATTTCAGTAGATCTATTCTGAGTAAAACTTAACTGATTCTAATACAAGTATTCATAAATGTAGATATAGCTCACAGTCCTTTTCTGCTGGCTTTTTATTTTACTGCATTTCATTCTTCTTGCATCTGTACAGTGTATCTGAATATAGCAGAACTGTTGGCTTCATCCACAAGACTTGTAGGTGTAATAGTAGCACACTATGAGTTCTACCCATTTTTATATGCAATTCCCACATTTCTAAGGCAAATTGTAGAAAAGCATTCCTCCCACTAATTGACTGTAACCTCGTTAATGCCTTGGACTCATAGGATTTTAAATAGTGCTTGCAGTCTTCAGGATAATTTAATGTGGTCATATAAACTCTCAGTATTTGAATGTGTCCCTGAAGCATTTTGTGAATGTACTAAAAGATTTTGGCCCAAGATACGCCAACCTCAAAAGTGATGCCTGAGAGATGAGTTGACAATGACTTAATGTATCCTCTCAGAAACTTCTTTCTTTTTCTCCATGAATAAATTGCTGTCACAATGTTTAGGCCATAGCATCTGACTCCTGTCTTCCTCACGTTGGTGTGTTGTTCTTGTCTATTACATTAGTTGTGTCCAATTGTAGTATATCTGTTTTCCACTTCTGATATCTAAGTCTGACAAGGAAGATATGTGTTGGATAAGACTATTTAGTGCTGAGCTAGGCTAGAAAATGGACGAAAACATAATATTTTAATGCACTTTCAGAGTATTTTTCCCCCTTCATGGTTTTCTCTTCACATCCATGGAATGTGCTCTTTGTGGAAAATGATCTCCTCAGTCTGTTACTCATATGAATAATAATCCTAATAATTGAGTTTGGTCAATTACCTCTTGCCTGATTTCCTACTTTTTCCCTACCGGTTCACATTTGAAAATCAGGAACAGCTGCCTTTTCTGATCCCTTCATGAACAGTCAATTCGAGTTTCAAAATAACTGTCTGTTTGTATACCATTATTCTTGGAGAACCATTAGTGGATGAGAAATATTTGTTCTAAATGGACCGATTCTATAACCACTGAGCTCATAGAGGGCACTCTGCTAACCAAGTGATGTTATATAAAATCAAAATATAAAACCACAAAATACATAATCAAAATAAAAACAACCCAATAGCCCCTCCACCCAAAAAAATCCACATTTTAAAAGGGCATAGGATGTCAATCAAATCAACCCAAAGCCTGGTTAAAAAGGAATGTTTTTGCCTGGCACCTAAAGATGTATAATGAAGGTGCCAGGCAAACTTCCCAGGGAAGAGCATTCCACAGATGGGGAGCCACTGCAGAAAAGGCCCTGTTCTCATTTTACCACCCTCCGGACATCTCAAGGAGTAGGCACATGAAGAAGGGCCTCCGAAGATGACCTCGGGGGTCAGGTTCATATGGAAAGAGGCAGTCCTTGAGGTATTGCGATCCTGAGCTGTTTTTTGTTTTGAACACACTCATGGAAGGATTAGGGGACTCATTAGTCAGAAGCTAGTTGAAAACCTTATTGTCTGTCTTCAAAAAGAACAGAAAAAATGAGCAAAAGAGTAGATTATAAATCCCAAATTAAAGATTATAAGGAGAACCCAGTTAAACCCAAAGAAATTGGCATTGGTATAAACAGATACGAAATACAAGCTGAAGCCAGCAAGCAATCACAAGCAAAGGCCGCTGTGTTAAGAACACTCCAATCCACCAAACAATACAACACATGAAGACAATAAAAGAATTCTCCCACCTCTACTAGTCCAATAAATTTTGACACCTCAAAATTCTATTTGTGGATTCTATCTCCTGAGATAATCCCCTCACCTTCTCTCATGGATCAGCCATCCCTGTCTCCTACACAATACAGGTGAGCTCTCCAGACTGAACCTCTGCTCATACTTCTCCAGACACCAGTTAGAGAATATGCATGGATGGCTGTATACCCTCCAACATTTCTCTGATGCAAATAGGGACATCCCATTCCATAATGATAATTTTACTATTTATACCCCACACGTCTTACTGGGTTGCTCTAGCCACTCTGAGCAGCTTCCAACATAAATAAAAACAAAACATTAAACATTAAAAAGCTTCCCTATACAGAATTGCTTTCAGACTGCTTGGGGGTTGGATAACTCCATACCCTTCAACATTTTTTCATTGAAAATAGGGACATTCTGAGGGAAAGTGGGACATTCCAGGATTAAATCAGAAACCGGGATGGCTTCTCAAAATCAGGGATGTCCCTGGAAAATAGGGACACTTGGAGGGTCTGTGGCTGCTATAAACCCCTCATTACCTCAACAGTTCTTTCTAGACTTTTCTTCCTTGCAGGGAAATGATACCACCATAAATCTTAAACAAGAACAGAACAGCAACTGGCACCTGTCAGTTTCATACACGTTTATTCAAAGTTCAGGTATTTATTTTGTATGCTCAGGCCTTCTGTTATGTCCTCAGATTCAGTGTATATTTGAAAATATTACACATTTCAAAGAACTTGGCTGGTTGAGATTGCAGAGAATGTCTCTGACTTGTGTCGTGCAGCAGTTATTTTGTAAATAGCTATTTGTCTTAAGCAGTAGTTTTAGACTTAACACAGGCTGCTAAGATTTATATTATTATTGATCCTGTTAGTTTAAAAGATGCACTTGTATCACATGTTTCCTCCAAGAAGCTCAAGGCAGCATACATAATTCTCCTTGCCAAACTGGTGTATAAAGGAATGGTCTGGACACTCCGTTGCACTGAATAGGGAAGCTCTTGCGACTCAGAACCCTCATCCATATTGCCGCTCCTTAAAGACTGATACTTTCATTAGTGTATAAACTGTTGCAGACTATTATTCATTTCATAAAATGCAGGAAGTGCTATCCTGATTTGTTATTAACAGCGGCTATTCACAAAACAATGGTATCAATGCCCATGACAGGCATAAATCAAAAATTCAAAAATGCCTATCAATACATTGTAGAGAGAGAGAATATTATAGGTCATGAACCTGTTCACAAACTTTAGGATGCGTACACACTATAAATTTAAATCATCTTCCCAAGCACACAGGAAACTGTAGTTTTCCCCTCACAGAGCTACAAGTTGCAGCATCCTTAACAAACTACAGTTCCCAGGATTCTTTGGGCATTGCAATGTGCTTTAAATGTATGATGTGCACACGGCCTTAATTAAAAACTGATATTACGGATATTACGGTTGTTTACATAACAACCTGCTTTTACTTCATATCTAGTGTTCATAAATCACTAAAACAAAAATTTCAAACCTAAAAGAGTTAAAAAATGGAAACTATTTAATAGAAATAAATTGATAGGCATAGAACCAAATTAAAGCAGTGATATATTAGAGAAAATATGCTTTTATTATTTCCCTCTAGGGTACACCAGTCAATCTTCTCATAACAGTAGAATAAGTTGATATTACCAAGTTGAATAAGTCAGCATGAAGTCTTGCTATGGTAAGTCATCTGACTGAACAACGGACATGAATGTAAATATTAATTTTAAAAGTAATGAACATTTGTTTTACTTTCCAATAAGATAATAGACACATTCTAGCACATATATATATAATCTTTCAGTGCATATAAAATGTTGAAAAAGTCTTTAAAACTTTATTGTTCCTAGCATTTTAGCCTTCATTGTGTGCTTCCATTTTATTTGTGACTCCCAAATCACACTTCTAAACAGGAAACATTAAGAACCTCTTTCCCCTAATATTGTTCATGATGTAATAAAGTCTTATGCATTAGAATATTTTTGGAAGTTTCTCAGCCAACTTTTAAAACTCCTAAGAATACTTTATTGTTTAAAGGAGGGTTGATCCTTTGAGATCAGTATTGTATGACTAAAGAAATTCTAAGCATTAAACACCTTTCCCCATACTAAACCTCTGGAACTTTGCTTTCCATTTACAATGCTTTCTAGCATCCAAAAGTTATACTATGAGGAAAACAAGATGGTGGGGGAAATGCCCCATACATTTCAATGACTCTTTCCATGTTCAGTAAACAAAAGAAAGTAAAATAATAAAATTGGAACCATCAGTAGGGATCATTTATTGATAAAACGCACAATCCCCCAGTGTAGTGTATTCAGAGATCAAAATACTTAATTTAATTACGTTTCCCTTTTGAGCAGCTCTCACTTGCAAGGAATCACGAGGGCTGAGTTTTTATCCTTAGCAACTTTGCCTTAGGGGGAGAGGTTTCAGGGTAGATGGGGTTGCAGCCAGAGCTTCATTCCAGATGTTGTCAGTGATGACATCTGGAAGTCTGGACAGTATGAGGCAGTCCTTTTGCCCCCTGCCCCGGTACCTGGAAAGAAGACTCATGAGAAAAGAAATGGGATGATTGTTGTATTTATTAAAACATAACAATTTGGAGGAACCATAAGACCAACTAATCAAATCATCCACATTCGGGTGGTGGGGAAGGAAGGATCTTAACTGTATGAGAAGGATCCCTCCAGACCCATGGGAATGCGATGCAGTTGCTAGCTATGGCTGTCCACACAAAGATGGGAAGGAAATGCTTCCCACTTGCTAGGCAAGCCTTGGGTACAAACACCTAGGTCCTGCTGTCTAGCATCAACCCAAAATGTTCATGTCAGGCCTAAAGAACACCCAAGTCCCACCTAAAGGGTCTTCGCCAGGCATATTGCACAAGTGGATCCCCAAAGGGTTTCCTGAACCCAATAATGCCTCAGTATGGGCTTTCAAGATACTCCAATTCGGAATGCAAGGGAGAAACGTGCTAAGAGGAAGGCACGCTTGGCAAACCCTCACCGTGATCAGCTCCTACCCAGAAACCTATGTCCCACTGTGGAAGGACGTGTGGATTCAGAATTGGCCTCCACAGTCACTTACGGACTCATTGTTAAAAGCGTGTTTATGGAAGACAATCTTACTCAGCTACGAGGGATCGCCAAAGAAGATACTGACAGCCATTATGGAGCAGTGGTTAGAGTGATAGAGAAGGACCTAGGAGACCAGGGTTCAACTCCTCACTCAGTCGTGAAGCCCAGTGGGTGGCTTTGGGCTAGTCACTGTCTCTCAGCCTAACCAACCTCTCAGGGTGAAGATAAAATGGTAAGTGGCAGAAACGTACACACCACCCTGAGGTTTCTGGGGAGAGGTGAGATATAAATGTAAGGATAAATAAAATAGTTTCCTATCCCCACTGATTTACTTGCCCAGATGCCATTTCAGACCATAAAGCATGCTCTGTCACCCCAGAAACCCAATCTAACTGAGCAGAAAACCTCAAACAAGGAACCAGGAACCAGCAGAAGCTGACACTGCTTAGAGGGAGGAAGGGTGAGGATTTAGGGGAAGGAACTGGCTAAAGCCAGACACCAACCCTTTTCTCAACTGGCCAAAAGGACACCAGTGACCTCACCTCTACCCATTCTCTTCAGGAGCCATCTCTCCCAAGTTGTATTTCCGAAAGGGAGGGGGGGGGGCAATACATCATCTCTGGAGGAGTGGCAGCAACATTAGCCTCAGATTCTGGATTGACCTGCCTATAAACAGATCTCTTAGCATAAGTTAAAGACCTTTGGACAGGCACTCTTGTCACTTCCCATAGTCTCTGCAGCAAGTATATTTCTGTGGTCCAGTCTGTGGTAGTGGTTATAGTGTGTTGCCTTAGATTGTAGAGATCCAAATACAAAGCCTGATTTATCCACAAAGCTGGGTGACATTGGGATGGTCCTTATATCTCTCAGCCTACCTCACAAGGTTGTTGTGACAATAGATTGATGATGGAAGAGCTCTGTGTGATGCCTTGGGCTTCTTGAAGAGTGGAGTTTAAAATGTCATAATAATTTCTGCTTGTAAATACTCTGGAGTCGGGATTAGTTTAGGGAAATGGAAGCCATCAGGTTCCACCTCTGTACCACACAGGAATATTATAAAGAAAGGAATAAGATTACTAAGGCCGCCCTTTCCCTATCTACACACACATCCCTCTAGTATAGGAATGGGGAATTTGTGGCCTTCATGTGTTGATGGATTCCTAACTCCCATTAGCCCCAGCCAGTATGGCTAATGGGCAAGGATGATGGAAATTGTAGTTCAATAACATATGGAGGCTACAGGTTACTCCTTCCCACTCTATCCCACAGCAAGGTATTCTGAGGACCATGGGGGCAGGAATGTCCTTCCTTTTCTGTCCCACTTCCTGAAACTCCCAAGGTAGAGCAATACTATCATGCTCCTGTTCCAAGATTAACAGAGGAACTCCTATTAGGTTATAGAGATAAACTGTTACATTTTGTTGCAGGTCCCAATTGAATGATGATATCCTGATCACTAGTTAGCTTTCTGGAGAATAGCACAATCTCTTTCAGCAAGATTCTGCAATAAAACCTCTCTCTCTTATGCAGTCCAATTGAATGAATATGAGTCCTCTACAAAGCAAGACATTGAAAACAACAGCAAAACCTGTCACTAGATTATTACTTTCTAAATCCAAGTATTATTTATAACTTGTTCTCTGCTATGTGGCCTCATCTCAGAGTGCTGACATACGGTGCCTGACATAAGGGCTTTCACTTGGTTTAGATGCAGTGATCAAATTGCTTTGCCATTGCAACCTACCACAAAAATAACAAACTCTTCAGCAGCCATACGCTGTAGATTATTAAATGGAAAATTTCCAAATAGCATATAAACTCAGTGGCAGTCAGAAAGCATTAACTCAGCTGCAGGAGGGTGAGTGGTGAAATGAGAGCAAGCATTTTATGTGTACATGTATTTATTTGGACAATTCAAAGATTGCATTTTCACTTTCTGCTTAGGTGTAATATTACGGGCTGCAGCGTATTTTCCTTTGTTTACTCTTGACCACATTTTTGAAGCACATTTTTTACAGAAATAGCAGAAACTGAAGGGGCCATTCAGGGCCATTTTAAGAGTTTTGAGAGGTGTTGCCCATGTTAATCATCATCATCATCCTCATCATTCACCATAAGGTCCCAGGGCAGATTACAACAGTATACAAATACAATATTGAAATCAGGTAAAACAATCTACATTTGTTCTAATATATGCATCTCAAGTGTCATATCTACCCCTCCACTCTCCCCAATAATTCTTGAGCTCATTCACTGTAGCTGAAATTAGTGGTGCTGAAGCTGTAATTGTTTGATTTATAATAATATTTATTATATATTATTATTTACTAAACTTATATAGTGCTCTTCATCCTAAGATCACAGAGTGGCTTACAGTATAAAATTCAAAAATGCATAACATAATAACAAAACCATACCTCCTATAACACATTTTAAAAGATCATAGATTGTTTAATTCACCAAAGACTTAGGTGAAGAGGAATGTTTTGCCTGTTGCTTAAAAATATGTAATGAAGGGGCCAGGTGAGAGAAAAGATTATTCAATAGTATTTTTTTTACCACAAAGCCTTAACCAATAACCATATATTTTGTTGGTTAACTTGGCAACATTTTTGTCACTTTGAAACACAGACTAACCAGACATATCTTGATTAAAAAAACCCCAATTTGAGTGCTGTCCGCCCATATTTATTAAGAAATCTCCCTTTGATAAAAGAAACAGTAGGACTTAAAAGCAGAAGTGCTTTCAAAACCATCACCAACTATCTTTCCCCACACATCAGAACTCCTGTTAGTTATAGAAAGTAAGGCAGTGTCAAACATATTTTTACTACTTCATTTTGTTTTTGGCTTTGCCAAGAGTTGCCATTGATTTTTCAGTCCTGTTAACTCCCACTTTCAACTGTTTTCAGCATTTTCATCCTTACAAAAACCCAGAAAGCCATGGTCCCATTATGAACTGACATCATGGATTATGGCATTTCATCACTATTAATGTGCACTCACTGTGATTAGCCAATAAAATAAATTATGATGGTGTTCATGGAAATGAAAGACCATCCAGCAGAAACTGAATCAGCAGTCGTGGTGGGAGAGCTAGTGGAAACAGCATTTTAGCTATCCCACTGAAAACTGAAAATTATTGGGACTGTGGCAAGAAGTTAGTGCTGGACCAAATGGTTCTTCTGTGCTTTTCCAACCATTCTCCATCATTTAATGAGAAAAGAACACAGAGAGGTTACCTGTCATGTGCCTGACATCTGTTCATTGATGTGAATTTACTTATTTTTTTGACTTTTAGTTAATATCAGACCAGAAAGTTTTATATAAAAACGGAAAGGAAAAGGAGTCCCATGGAAACTCAGCAAACGCATCAACCTCATATCCTCTATCAGGCCCATGTAGATCTTATCTAAGACCTGGGGAAGGCGTCTTGTTAGAATAAAGTCATAAACTCAAACAAGAAGGCAGCTGGTCCCTGCTGCCCTCTCCCCGGCTGGCTTAGCCCTCTGAGGCCTGGGGCAAATTCTCATTAGCCAGCTTCTTGTACTTTAGTTCACAGCACAGAGGGAAACTGTCATGAGAACTGGTCCCAAAAGGCTTTTTCAGATCAGGAAGTAAAAGTGGTCAGGGAGGCTGCAGAGCACTGGAGAAATGTCTCGTGGAAGGAAAAATGCACACAGCACCCTCAGTGTCTGTACAATGATAAGGGAAGCACGACCAAGCACACAACAAAATCCCCCCCCCCCCCAAAATCTACAGCACCCTCTGAAGGTGCAGGAAAAATGGAAGGCTTTTTTATGGAGGAAGAAATTTTTTGAGAAATTGAAACAGAGGTTAAACCATAGCACTAGTTTGAAATTTCAGAAAACTGGGTGAGGTTAAGGTTTTTAATCCAATTTCCTTCAAGTTTCACCAGGAATGTGAAACCAGTACTTTTTTCTCTTTATTTGTTCCAGCTCTAGTGGGAAGGGTCAGCCACCATTTTACCCTTTTAACTTGGCAATGTTGGTTTTGTCATCAAATTTTAAAATAGTAATTTTCCAACTGTTTACCTCTAGTAATTGATTCTGCCTGAAGTTCTGTTCCTTGTTGCGTTTTTCTCATTCAGCTTCCTTCTACCCCAAGTTTGCACTGTACTAAGGCCCCTAGAAGCCTAGGGTATTGTTCCTCCTCATCTCTTGCTTTTCCACTCTTTCCTCAACAGCAGCAGCAACAACAACAACAACAACAAAACAAAGAAAGACTTGGCTCTCTGTGCACCCATTAAAACTTTGGAAAAGCAAGGCAGAGTTCAATCACTAAGCAGCATATCAATGTGAATATAGTAAATGGAGAGCCAAGGTATCATTGGAAACAATTGAAAAATATCAAGTAAATTAATGTAATAACTGCTGTCAATAGGTTACGGGAATTGTAGCTGGAAGGCTACCAGGACATGCAGTTAATACTTGTTTTAGCAAAACCAAAGCATAGGCAAAACAATGGAAAGAAAAACCAATCCATCAGCAGCTGCCAGATTCACTAATGATGAATGGAATTTAGTAAAAGTTGGACAATTTATTTTTAATACACTTTGGGAATTTGCTTGAGGTTAATTGGAGAAAATGCTGAATATGATCCAAAATATGTTTCTCTGTGCTTCATTTATTTTTATAGAATATAGCAGAGGCACTGGCTTTACAGGCTGCTGAAACTGCTTCTATGCAGGAATCAGGCTTATAATGTTCCTGCATGCATATTCTTTAATGTTAGTAAACCTCCCAGTGAAATCCACAGGCATGTTGGGACTCTCAGGCATTAAGTGGAACATGGGCCCATGGTTGTAATGGGTGCCCTGACATGTGGAATCTGAAAGGTTGACAGCTTTGGAAGAGAAGGACCTACAAGTCATTAAGAACCTAGAGACAAACACAATTCATGACCAGGCAGCATTCAGGCATGATGCTGTGGAGGACAAGCAAGCAGTAGGCAGGAATGTATAATGGGGATGGAGGAAATGAGGAAGATACTGGTCATGAGTTAGGAAGTCAGGGCAATGCTGAATGGAAACTACAGCACAGCAGAATTTACTGATCAGACCATGAATAGAGTTGTCAACTTGCCAATATTTTACTGGTGTGACCAGTTAACTGTGATCTGGCAATTAGGCTCTGAGAACTCAGTGACCTTTAGGGGCACCTTGCTCAGTGAAAAAGCACAACTTTCCATGCATTTACAGGTTTAATCTCTAGCAGCTTGTTAAAAAGATTCTCACAGTAGAAGGGTATTATAACTACTAGTTCCTTGCCTGAGACCTCTGAGATCTACTCCTTATAAGGATAGACAGTAATGGGCTAGATCCTGGGGAATGGCTGGATCCTGAGTTTGCTCTTCCTCAGTGGGGCCACCCACCTGTCCTTCACCTGCCATCACCACGATGGCACATGACCCATTTTTCCTTGGCAGCAAGGTTTGAACTCCAGATACTTCAGAGTGTAGCCAATCCCAGCAGGGCTGATTGTCATTGTCTTTAACTCCCACTTCCAACTGGGATTGGCTCAACTCAGGTGCTTTGATTGGAGCTCCCAAGAAGAACCAATCCCAGCAGTGTTTGTATTTGGCGACAATATTTAAAAGGCATTGCTACATCTGCCGCACACACCTGGTGTCATATATGTCAGGTAGAGTACTATAGCTTGGGGAAAACACCCTCAGAGATCTAATCAAGGCTTGTTGAATCAATGGCTTGACTTGATACACATTTCCTATATTTGACATGCAACTCAGATTCGTTATATATATATTTGTGTGTGTGTGTGTGTGTGTGTGTGTGTGTGTGTGCTATTGACCCCCTTCTCAGACCAGCCAGGTTCTATCCATGAGAACTGACACATTGGAATCTTCTGTAGGCCCTGCCCAGAGGAGAGAGTCAGTATTTTTGAAAAGAAAGCTTGTTGTCTGTAAGCCTAACTGAATATTCCTGAGGGGCTGTCATCCAGATGTGGTAACACAAGATGCCTCTGCCTATTTTTGATGCCCAATCTTCACATGACATCCCCTAAGCAGAAGAAAGAGGAAGGCCCAGGAAGCCATGGTGTTATTTCTAGTGTTATTTAGGTTGCTAGGCTTTGAGACCTCCTGTTATCAGCTTTGGATTCAGTGTGCAAATATATCTCCTTCATTTAATACTTGTCCTAATGAAGTGACATGACAGCTTGTGCATTCCCAGGAAATGATTGAATGCATCTGGTTCATTGTGAGGCATCAAGCCCAGAGGCTGAATTATTTCAACTGTCACAAATGTCCATTGGTCCCCTAGAAATATATATCCAGGGTGTCTAATTGCAATTAACGAAGAATGGAAGCTAATGGGAGAAATGGTTGTGCTTATAAAAGTATTTGGATTTACTGACCCTACTCTGACATCATAATTAACCAACTGGGTAACTCAGTTATGGTCCATCAACTTCTCAAGCCAGTTAAACTTTCTCTCTCGCTCTCAAATATTGTCTTACCACATGAAGCTGGCTTCAAGCCATTTACCAGCAAGACAAACTGGGCTAGTAAAATCCTTAGGTTTAGCAGAAAGCAATTGGCACTATTTTAGTAGAATCTGACCAATAAAATACAAAACACAAATCTACTTTAATGGGGAGGAGGATTTTGGTTTTTGTTTTAGCTAAGTATCGCTTTCACTTTTTGTGGATTTTAACTATTATGAATAATCTATTGTACACATTGTGGGTAAGCAACTCATGCAGGAGCACTTTGACCATATTAGAACTGTAGCAGAAGCTGGAGAATCACAGCTCATTTGCAACATTGCTGTAACTGTGAACAATTAATACAACTCACACAATTCACATTGCAATGCTGATAACTTGTCTATAATTTCATGAAAAATTAAGGAGTGCAAACTACAATCAATGCCAGTTTTGCATATCCCACCCTAGCTCAGTGGTACAGCATCTGTTTAGTATACTCATCTTCATTGAGTTTGGTGCAATGAGTATATCTGACATAAATGGATCCAACCCAAGGCTTAGACTACATGTTATATTGGAGCAATCATGTGTTTAAATGAACAGCTTGTTTCTGCCACCAGCTAATGTATTTCTTTGTCCAAAGTGTGGAAGACTACACATTTGCCAGATTGGAAAAGAGTTGTCAAACAATATCATGGGGAAGGGAGAACTATTAGCTTGTGAAAATAATAATGGATTTATTGATTTGGGTTTTTCACCCACATCATTTCTGAAGGGTGAGCAACAACAATTTCAAATTAGAATCAAAACACTATAGAGGCAAAACAGATCTAACATCAGTGACCTGTGTCAAGAAAACTCATTTTCCCTTTTCCATTTAAAGCAGTCTACAGAGTTCTGAATTTGACTAAAGCAGAGGCACTGGGGAAGCGTATTAATCCACCATCCCACTCCATTTCCTGGATGTAAATGATCCCCATGAAGCTACTATGAACCCTGCAGCAGAATTGTTTTTACAGGTATCTACATTGTACGTGTATATTTTCCCACTGACGGATAATAACAGCGTGGAAGGGGATTTAGCTCTGGAAAATAGTATGGAGATATGTCTTACCCCACTCTCACAGACCTCTGCCACACCAATCAAAACTGGAGTTCTGTGTTTTTTTTAAAGTTGGGGCAATTTGACCATTAATCTCTTGCCTGTTTCAATGGTCAGGTGTTAAGAGAACCCCCTTTTCATTCTCAATCACAGAAAGTTTTGTTGCAATAAATAGGTGATATATATCCTATATTGTTGCACAGAATCAGATTTAGTTAGGACTCTGAAAGAAAGCCATTCCAAAGCTGGGAAACATTTAACCAGCAAGAACACTTCTCTCCCCGTATAATCTGATTTATGTCTGCTGTGAAGGAAGTCCCATTTAATTCAGTGGAACTGACTCCTACAAAAGTGTCTCGGGACTGTGGCGCCTATGCATTTAGCCCAACTATAAAATGGTGATCTTCATCTTTCCGAGGACACTGCCTTTCGTGAGCGACATCAAATGAACAAGGCTATAAAAACAAGAAAACATCATACCCAGAGATTAAACTCTGCCGCCAAAGTATTTGTTGCCAAGTTGTATCATCTGCATGTGATTTTATCAACAAAGTAAACCACAGGCGAGAGGCCATTTACACTTGGATCAGGTCTTCAGGAGATGCTACGAAATTGTTGAAGAGAGCTCCCCCAACCGACGCACTTGTGCTTTTCTTCTTAGCCTTTCCTTTTGAGAAGCCACATCTCCAAATTCAGAGAGAATAAGAATAGAAAGGCAAGCAAAAGGGAGAGGCGGGTGGAAAGAGAGGATATATATTGACCTTCTCCCCAGCGCAGTTAGAACCGTTTTTCCTATTTGTATCAACGGGAAATAGAGATTGGTGCTCTTATCTCCTGATCAGAATAAGATAAGAACTGGTTGGGGGAGAGGATTCAGAGCCAAGCTTGCGTTTCCCTTAGCAATAGCTGCTGCCTCTGTAAGCAGGCCAACAATGAAATAAGAGGAAGTCGAGATCTCTGGCTGGCGTGAATGGCAAACTTACACATCTTCCACAGATCAGGCAAAACACAAGAGGCGGGTCAACAGGGTAAACACCAGCTGACCTGAAGGTTACATTAGCACTCAGCTTCTTGTTCTGGCAGTGGTTTTTACAGTGTGGAAATTGCTGATGCACAAGGGGAGTGTGGGGGAGAAAGTGTGACATATCCCCACACTGCCAGTTGGATGAAGCCAACGATATAATGTGATAGAGCTAAGAACAGGCATCCTGTGATGATGTATAAACCATTTGCTTATTTTGGATGCTGATGGAAATTGACAACTGTATCCAGCTTCAACTCACAATAATGTATAATACCTTAATCTCTTTGTATGAAACCCTTCTAGAAAGCTGCTATTACTATTTGCTTTTTAAGTGATTTTTCTGTTAGTACCGAGAGTTTAGGCTTCATTGTTGTCCTTAATTCATGTGATAATTTACAGTGTCAATTTGACTTATTGCTGTCTACAATCAGACCTCCTGAGACTGTCCTGCTTCAGAATGCAGGAATGGGGACCACAACAGGATGTCGCCCTTTGGAGCATTCCTTTGCTATGCCCCAAACAAGCAGCCAGCCTTCCCCATCTTCATTGTGCTTCATTCCATTGCCCCTCCTTCCCATTCAGGTGGCATTCTATGGCCGCTGAGCACTCTCAGTCCTCATTGGACTGCTTTGAAGATTGTTCACTCCATAGGGCTTTTTCCTAAAGATTTGTATACTTCTGCAAACTCTGGCTCCCCTCCCTGCACCAACTCTCATCAGACCCAGCCAGCACAACATACTCCTTTCCCCAGGATTAAGTGGATGGTAGAAGCAAATGCAAGTCCATGAATGTTAAGGTCTCATGTCATCTAAAGGTAAAAGGTAAAGGACCCCTGGACGATTAAGTTCAGTCAAAGGTGACTATGGGCTTGCGGCGCTCATCTCACTTTCAGGCAAAGGGAACAGGCATTTGTCCACAGACAACTTTCCAGGTCATGTAGCCAGCATGACTAAACTGCTTCTGGAGCAACGGAACACTGCGATGGAAACCAAAGCGCACGGAAACACCGTTTACCTTCCCGCTGCAGTAGTACCTATTTATCTACTTGCACTGGCATTCTTTCGAACTGCTGGGTTGGCAGGAGCTGGGACAGAACTGGAGTTCACCCCGTCGTGGGGATTCGAACCGCCAACCTTCTGATCAGCAAGCCCAAGAGGCTCAGTGGTCATAAGCTACAGCTAATGAGGTTTATTTTGAATTACCAATTAACCCAAATAATAAATACCACCTTGGTTAAAAAAATCAGTGGTCAGGGGAGGAACAGAAACTTTACCAATGTGGAATTGGTTGTGTATGCACTATACATTCTTTTCCTTAAAAAATTCAGGACACTTACAAGAAGATCCTTTGGGAAAGTGATGTGTGTGTGCACTTTCTCTCTTTATGTCTTTTGTAGGGAATAAACGTGACCAGAGGTAGTGGCACCCTTAGCATTTGCTCAAATATCCAAATGTGCTCATAAGCTTAAATAGGTTGGCAACCCCTGATGTTTTTGGTTCAATTAACATGCCAGTGCACTAGCCCCCAATTGCTATCCATATCACTTCCATGGATTGGACAGTCTGTTCTACTCATGTAGGCTCCCCGAATGATGTAGAATTCCAATCTTCCAGCCAAGCATCAACTCATAGAGTTATGGTGGTGGGATGCATGTTGATTTAACCCACAATACAAATGCCTGAATAGGGCTCTGGACTTCAGCAGAGTTGTTTTCCAAGTAAGTGTGCATAGAACTACAGCCTTAGCTAAGAAACTCAGGATCTTGAGCCCAAAGGAGCAGGAAGTGAGAATGCTGAAAAATAATTCAAATATAGTAATTCAAATGCAACAAAGACATCTAATCTACAGGCAGGCCCATTGCAGAATGTGTGGTAGGCTTATCTTATATAAATAAACACAGCAAGCACTGCTGATTCACAGCGGTATGTAAATTCATATAATAAGGAAGACATGAGTTTGATGACATGTATAATCCCTCTGTGAATATACTATTCACCCAATGAAAAACTGCCGCTATTTTTCAATTATACCAACATGTAGTGCATTCAGAAAAGGGAAGGGTGGTTGAATAAAAATACAATTAACTCTGTGTCTGTCTTTGCTAATTTATACCAGCTGAACATATGGGCCTCAATTTCTTTGTCATGAGTGAGATCTCTGTAGAAAGAGACATTACTCTAAATATCATATCTTTTTCTCACTTTATGCCTTAATAAGATTACAAGCAGCTTGTGCTCTTTTGCACATAAAAATATGTACTCTCCCAAATCAGTACATATGTCTATCATAAACATGCTACCATACTGTATGTTCCTTTTGGCCTGATCTTCAGAATTTAAAAATAAATAAATAATGTATCTGCCCTGCTCCACACATGAAATATCTCATAGCAAAAGTAATAATAGGTTACCTTGAAAACGAAAAGGGGGAAGTGCTCTGAAGAGAGCAGAGGAGAATTCTTACAACTCTTTTTCCCCACCAGGGGAGTTCAGAAATGGAATGGAATGGTGAGTAAAAACATGGAAAAGTGATATGGATTGGAAATCAATTTGTCCATTCCTTCTTCAAACACTAGTTATGTCTTATGTGGTCAAGGATTCAGTGGCATAACAAGGTAATTTTAGACTCTGTACTTAATGTAGTTGTATGAATGAACTTTATTACGGTCACAGACCAGGATTAAAAAAGCATATAGATAAAATAGCAATTAGCAAAAAATAGGATTTTTTGACCAATAATTGTTAGGGCAAATGAGGACAAGGAAACAGTCATAAAACATCCGAAGAAAATACAAGATTAAACACAGATAATGGATGGATAAAAAACTAATAATTAAAAATTAATTTTAATTATTAGTACTTAATGTTCTTATGTGGGTATCCTTTAGGCATCCATGTGTCAACTAGAGAACATACCACTAACATGTAATATGCCCAGCCAACTTTCCCCTGAGGATAAAACAATAGTACGGAACCTGTAACCCATCTGATGATGCTGGACTACAACTTAGAGCTGCCATATGTCCAGATTTCCCCGGATGTTACTGGGATTTCAAAGCCGGAATTGATGTCCGGGGGGGATTTCTGAAAGGTGGCACTTTGTCCTGGATCTTAGGCAAGTCAATTGGAAAACAACTTTGGAGTTTTCCTTTAAAAAAGCTCCATGATGAAAAAGGCTCAACAACTTTCGGGGTGTTCTGGTTTTTACTTTTTGAAAATGGCAACCCTACTACAACTCCCATCGTTCTTGATGATTGGTCCTGCTGGCTGGAGCTGATGGGAGTTGGAGTCTAGTAAATCTGTAACACTACAATAATTATTTTTTAAGGATACTGTTCTTAGACTGCAGAAGGGACACTGGGGAGAGCTGTGCTCTGCAACTCTGTTTTTCAGCTTTAAGTCCAGCAGTAGCACTGCAAGGATTGTGCCCAATAGGACTAAAAGATTACATCTAGTAAGCGGTCCAAACTTGAAACATAACTAAACAATGAAAATATTTTTTACATCCTGAAACTACTGAAAAACCCTCCAACAAGCTTAAAATAAGCCTTGCACTTCATATTTCTAAGTCATTGGCAGGAATAGTAATCTTACGCAGCTTAATGCACACTATTAAATATGAGTAATAAACATATTGATCATTATACTTCTCTTAGCTGATGAGGCAACTTTGGTGGATGAAACCACAATGCCATATGGATTCAATGTGCTTAATATAGTTCTCCAAATAACCACCATAAATTCTAATTAAAAATTATACAGGGCATTTAATAGAGAATTCCAACATATTCGTCTAAACTGCCATTACAATAATATTACTGCAGGTGAAATGCTGTTTAAAAGGGGGACAAAGAAGTATTTAAATGCTTACCAGCTAACTACAGTTTATAGGATTTGGAGTGACACTAATTTTAACCTTTATGTCTCACAATATAAAGCGTGATTAATGAATGCTTTTCATTAATTGGAAATGACACCAAAATAAAATGAATCGTTTCTCTAACTGTGTTCAAATTAAACTAAAGCAGTGCAGTTTTTGTGCTGTGTGAGATCCAGCATCTTATTAGAATTTTAAATGGAAACATTCTTTTGACAACGAAAGCCCAGTTTTGGCAAAGGATGAGGTAATGGATGCTTATAACTTAAATTTAGAGGAATCTTAATCCCAAACTGCTGTTTGCCAAGGTAATGCTATATGCATTCATTTCCCAATGTTTATTTGTCAACAAGTTAAATGATCCTGGTGACTCAGTCTTCAGAATGCATTGGCACTAAAACTAGTTTCTAAGAGAATGCAAAATTATCTGCTAAATACAAATAGTAATAAGTTAGTAGGTTAGAACAGATATACCTGATGTGGCAGAAAACTCAAGGTTTCTTTTGGAATCTGGTGGGAATAAGTCAAGACACCAGCCAGACTTGCTGGAACCAATAGTTCAGCTCCTGGCTGAAATAACTCTACCTGTCTTCGTTCCAAGGTAAGATAATTACTGAAGAGACATTAAAAAAGGATTTTTTTGTCCTCCTGGTAATCCAAGTGATCAGTAAAGGTTACTTTGCAATAAGAAGTTTCTATTCTACCTCTGGCCAAAATTCCAGTCCTCTTTCTTAATCATGAATTGTGCTTTGGACAGGCTGTCAACCTGGCATGTCTTTGAAATTCCATTTAATCCATATTGCCACTATCATTATCATCCACATCATATTTACACTGGCTGCCACAACCACATCTAGTGGCTTGATTGGCTCTTTGGGTGATTCTTGGCCATAGTTTGGGGAAAATAGCACTGTCTCTCATTTACTGTTGTAGGAGATGATTTGGTTCAGATGAGGAAGTGCTGGTGTGGTGTAGTGGTTAAGAGTGGTAGACTCGTAATCTGGTAAACCGGGTTTGCGTCTCCGCTCCTCCACATGCAGCTGCTGGGTGACCTTGGGCCAGTCACACTTGTCTGAAGTCTCTCAGCCTCACTCACCTCACATAGTGTTTGTTGTGGGGGAGGAAGGGAAAGGAGAATGTTACCCGCTTTGAGACTCCTTAGGGTAGTGATAAAGCGGGAAATCAAATCCAAACTCTTCTTCTCCTCTTCTTCATGCAGCATAGAGTTGAACTTTGGAATTTCCTAGCACAAGATGTCATAATCACCACCACCTTAGATGGCTTTTAAAAAGGGATTACACAGATTCACAGGGTGATATTGATCTTGGTCATATTCACTGAAATTAATTGACTTGTTAAACCAATTGATTTTAATGAGTCTTATAGGAGTATGACTAACATTGGATATCATCCCATGGAAGGTAATGGCTGCTAATCATGTTCTTTCCTGGTATATGAATTCTATGAAACACAAGATAATGTATTGAAAGTCATCTAGCACAGAAAAAAATGAAATCCAGTATTTAAAATTCATGACATTCAAACCACACATGGTCAAAATTAATGTTTGCAAACCTTGCCCTCTCTAATATTACAGTATTTGTTACACTGTGAACAAGTTTATTGTCTATAAATGTCATGCTTGCCATGATCGTGTTTTGAGATCTGTGGTAGAAGATCTGGTGGGTAATTTACGAAAATCCCTTTATGCTATATCTAAAGGACTGTGGGAGATTTGAAACACTTGAGGCTTGTTGCTTGGCAAACCTCTGGAAAATTACAAGTTTTACTGGCTGAATAATACTCAAACCCTTGTCTTCCAACCAAAACCAAATTTTACAGTATCCAGGAATCATGAGATCACACATTTTGCCTAATAGCGCCTCTTAAAAATCAAGTATTAGGTTCCAGTTTTAAGCTTGTAAATTCATGTATAAGATTCATAGACAGCATAAGGGCATTTGAACCTATAAAAATATAACACATGAATAAATACATAATCACAACTTAAATGCAAGATGAGAAATCAAGATCCATTGGCCTAGATGTTGGAAGTCAAAATGCTGCCATAGCTAGTAAACAACACCGAACTAGAGTGACACATAAAAATAAAAGATTAAGAGTGGCCTTCGAAGAAGGATGAAAAATAATTACACCAGGACTGAAAATTTATTTCTTGGCATTGCAAAATATATCTTTTAAACATACCACAAAGTTTGGAACATTAAAATGCTAAATATGTGCTGAAATTTGATGGAGTCCTTTTGAGAGGAAATGGACTTCATCAATGATTGGACGTCCATACAACATTGAATTGGTTTCCTACAGCAGTGACATGTGAATACACACACAAACAGGTTTGCGTCAGGTAAAATGAGAAATGACATTTTCCTGCTATATGAACGATCCTGCATGATCCTCAGGCTTGCACACACACCCTTTTAATGCATACCAGAGGAAGAGATTCAAAGATCTCCAAGATGTCTGAACATGAGGGCCTGTGGTTTGGTTGAACTGTGATTACTGAGAAGAAGCCAGGATCATGGGGAACTGGTCCTTGAAATTCGTAACAAAGCTACTAGAGCCTGAGTGCGCCTAGGTCCCCTAAATTCTGCTTTGTGCTTGATTTGTAGGGGGAAATGCAAACAGTCCTCCAGCCAAATTTCCAATATCACTCAGCCATCAGAGGATTGTTAGAGCCAAATAGACCTGAAATAAAGGCATGCAGCTTTTACTTTTATTTATGTAGACAAATGCTGAGAAGCTACATTCAACTCATAGACCAGCTGTATTGCTGGATACTTACATAGCTTGCTAACTGCCTACTGTAAATTCATGCTGAGCAGTAATCCATCTATCATTACAGTTACAGGTGTTTGGTTCTTGCCTATAGACGGGATCTGTAGTACTGTCGGCAGTCACCATATGGAATATCTTACATGTTGTTTGCAGTGGTAGCAAAACTGAATTGTTAATCACACTGTCATAAAACATAAAGCCATGGAAACCACATAAAGCAATAGGGGTCCAGCTTTGAAAACTGAAAATGTGCAGGAGGTATGCTTTAAGATGTGCAGAAAATTCATTCCTTGATAGATTCACTGTGCCTAGTTTGATGGTGAATGAGCAACAGACCTTGGTTAATAGCTTGAGGGCTACAAATTATTATGATGTGACGGGAATAATCCACAGAGCCTGAAGATAAGGTTTTCCTGAGCTGGTGCCCCAAAGTTGAAAACATTTCTGCTTGAATGTTGAATGTGCCTTATCTTCAGAGCACTCTTACCATACTTGTGCAAAAACATTTTATGCTTGTTGGGAAGAGGGATGAGCTCAGAGTATTTAGTTGGAGTTTTCAAACCACTAACTACTAAGGAGTTCTCTACAGAGGATCAGCTGGAAACTATTTACTCCAAAACAAGTGTTTTGCAAAACACAACAATATCTTAGTTTTTCCTACATAAACCATGAGTGTCCTTATCAGCTTTCTCCAGATTGTTTAGGGATTGTGATATCAAAGCTCAGGATGTTTGACTGTTGTAACGTTTTTGTATGCGGCTGTCAATTTTTGGGATGTGATTTTCCCTAGCATAGTGAATTTGTATGATATTTTCACTAACATGCATTTATAGGCACACTTTACACAAGTATATGATTTTTTTGTACATGTTCCTTGTCTGGAGAACTCGACTGCAAAATTCGGAGAAGTGTGAATTTTGGAAGGATAATTGTGTTTCAGCTAGCACCTTTGTGTAGAAAGTGCAAATTAAGCAAGTTCTCTTTTAAATGGAACTGTTTCATATTTATCCTCCATCTCTACATATGAGTGGAACCCAGTCTTCTCCTGCTTGCCTGCATTTGCATATATCTTAAACAGAAATACAACATTTTCGCACAAATGCAAGCTTTGTACATGAGATGTTGGGTTTAAGTGCTTTGTTTGCATTCACCTATGTGCAAAAATATGAAAAAGAGAAACCTGTTTCTCATGTATTAACCCTCAAAAAGTGTAAAAACAAACAATTAAATACAATTTAAAAATAAATATGAATATTTAATGCATACATGCCACTCACCACCTGAATGAAGCTCATGGACCACTGGTAGTACCTGAAACACAGTTTGTGAACCATTGTTCTGTGTGAGGGGATGTCTCATCTAAAAATGAAGATCTGTATGGACGAAGGGCCTTAAAGAAGAAGGGCGATGAATTTCCCATCAAATTTTCATAGTTGGATAGCAGGCTGAACAAGCACAGCTGGGGTGGGAAGGAGTGTTACCTGATGACAATATATCCCACTATGGCCAGTTATATATATTATATTGTAATTTGTATCTCTACATATATTATTAGCATATGCAAACTTTATGCAAATATGTGTCTGCATTTATTTTCTTTTTGAGCAATATATATCTTCTTTTCTGGTGATAAGTGGCCACTCAAGTTTTCTAAAATGAACATACCCCATGCTTAAATCTTTTCCACTTTCGCTTGCCTCAAATAAATAAAGTGACCGTGCAGGTTGGCAAACTCTACCTGCCTATAAGTTGAGGCAGATGTAGATTCAGCTGCTAAACTGTAGGATGATGTAAAGAAATATATGCTGCTCAATACTCTTTTTTATAAATGGTTGAATTTCTGCTGAGTCTAAGTATTCTTTGAACATATCAATAATTCAAAAGTTATTCTTAGAAAAGTCTGATTTTCATCTCTGTGCAAAGACTGCTTGTAGACTGCAGTGCTACTATTCAAGGCTTGTTACTGATAAAATTAGAGAGAGAAATGTCTTAGCAAAAGACAGAGAGTGAAAAAGACAGAGCAAAGAAAATGTGCAAAGAAAGTTGGAATTAATGCTGGAGGAGTTTATTGGTAAGTGGCATTTGAGATTTCCCCCTGTTTATATTTGGGGGGGGGGTAAGTGTGTGTGTGTGTGTGTGTGTTTGTGTTTATCAGCTACAATGCTCTTTCCTAGGCAATTTTGAATGTGAATATGCTTACACACAAATAAGCAATAACTAGTTTTGTTTGACTGGAGGAGACATGGTTGGCATTCCTAATCACTGCAGGAACTCATAGATCACATCAGTGATGAAATTTGTGAACCCCACACTGAGCATTACAGCAGAAGCAGGGAATTAGACACGGAAGGCATTTCTGCTTATGAGGTTCTTGCAAAACAATACGAATCAGCACTGAAAATTAGCAATATCAGAATTTTCTGCTGGATATTAAGAGTTGACTGTTAAGGACTTTTATTCCTCACTAGCTACGCATAAGCAGTCTCATGCCTAGCATCTCTGAGAGCTAAATAAATTAAAGGTCCTATTAACCCTTGAAGGAGGATTACTCTGAAACTGATGGAAACTTTGTACGCTAAAGCATTTCTGCAAAAGGGTGTGGTGGTCTAGATCTGGGGTGGGAAGCCTCCATGTCCATGAACCAGATGCAGCCCTCAGTCTAATCCCATCCACCTGACAGTGTCAGAAGGGGATTGGGTAGGCCCCCCCCCCTGTTTGCTTTTTGACAAGGATTGGTAGGCCGCTTTCTTTGTGGAGTGGCACAACTGCAGCTGAGGCTAGCTGGGAGCAGCTTCCCTCTTGCCTACTCCATCTGCAAAAATCTGGCTTGTCTCCTACTCTTGGATCCATAATTCCAGTGTTAGGTATAGTGATGAAGATGGAGGCAGCTGAGATGAGGCAAGGCAATCAGCCAGACCCAGGACAGGAGGAGGAGCTGGTTGAGGTAGAGGTTAGCCAAGGATCTTCCTCTTATCCTTTCCCATCACTAACTCTGTGCTTTTGCCTTTCAGGATGAAGAGGAGAAGGGTTTCTTCCATCCATATCTTTCTGGTATAATTCCTCTGTGTATTCTTGCCACCTCTTCTTGATGTCTTCTGCTTCTGTTAGGTCCTTACCACTTTTGTCTTTTACTATGGTAATTTTTGTACGAAATGTTCCTTTCATATCTCCAATTTTCTTGAACAGATCTCTGGTTCTTCCTATTCTGTTGTTTTCCTCTATTTCTTTGCATTTCTCGTTTAAGAAGGCCTTCTTGTGTCTCCTTGCTATTTTTTGGAAATCTGCATTCAATTTCCTGTGTCTTTCACTATCTCCCTCACATTTTGCTTGCCTTCTCTCCCCTGCTATTTGTAAGATCTCGTTGGACAGCCACTTTGCTTTCTTGCATTCCTTTTCATTGGGATGGTTTTCGTTGCTGCCTCCTGTATAATGTTGCGAGCCTTCATCCATAGTTCTTCAGGCACTCTGTCCACCAAATCTAAATCCTTAAACCTGTTCCCCACTTCCACTGTGTATTCATAAGGGATTTGATTTAGAGTGTATCTTACCGGCCCAGTGGTTTTTCCTACTTTCTTTTTTTTTGCTATAAGAAGCTGATGATCTGAGCCACAGTTAGCTCCAGGTCTTGTTTTTGCTGACTGTATAGAGCCCCCATCTCTGCCCCCATCTACTTTCCAACACCTCTCTCAATTTCTCAGGTCAGAAAAAGAGGAGGGATTGCAGCAAGAGGAGAAGAGTGGCTTTGTCCATGATCTGCTCTGCTCAGTGTTGGCTCCTACCCTTGGTTTACAATCCCCATGGATAAACAAACCATGGGGTGTGGGAAGCTGTCTGGTACTAGTCTAGAAAGCCAGGCTTACAACTTCAAGAACTGAAGTTCATGAGCCCCGTTTACATTATGAAATCTTTTTGTGGCCTTTGGGAAGTAATCATGTCAGGCCTCTGTTTTCATCGGTGCAACATGAATTATACTAGCCTGCCTCTATAGGTTAGTTAAGGTGAACAAACATGAGAAGTTGAAATGACCAGTAGTCAAATTTAACATTTTGGCAAGACCGATCCAAGGCAGCCTGCTATCCATTACCTTATTCCTGGAAAAAGAAAAGTGGCCGAGCCATTTGTTTAATGTTACCCATGTTTCAGCAATGGTTCCAAATGGTGAGTGTGTGTGAGATATGTAGTCATTTCAACCTTCTTTTAGTAAGTTCCTCCCCACCCCTTCTGCACTTTTCTTTACCTCTGCCCCATCTCCCATTGCTCTCATATTTCCCCACAGCTTTACCTTATGTGGAAACCTCGTCCATGTTCATATGAATATGGAAACCTTCCAAAATAGCAGTGCTGAGATGTACTTGGATTACTCCCTAGAGCACCTGAAATGCCAGGAAAGAAAATCAGATATATTTGGCATCAGATCTGAAACACAAGGTCATTATATGGACTATTAAATTTTGATAATATAGGATAATAAAGATGTTGGTGGAACTAGATCAGAGATCACATGTTTTAGAGAACTTATAAGATGTATTTCAGGTGACTTCATTCAGGCTGAAATAATAACCAGAGCTATTGTATGAAGGGCTGCTGAAGCACATATTTGGGACCAAAAAAAAAGTGGATTCAGACCTGAAAAGAGGAACATTCCACCTTCTTTTGTTATATCCAGACCCCTGCCATTAGCTGAGCATTCACATCAAAGCACCCTTACAAATATCCTTTTTTATTTTCACGGAACTCAACAGCTGCACAGTAATAAAGGTTTTCTTTGCATTGTACAGTCCCTCTCAAGGCCCTTGTAAACCTTGGTGCTGTTGGAGCTCTCCCGGGATTATTCTTGATCTAGACTGTGGGGTGGGTGCAGGAAATTGAATGTATGAATACTGTTTCATATTAGGGATGGGGAAACATTTGGTTTGGTTTCCATTTTGATGTGAATGCACCTAATTTGCATGAGCCAAACCAACATGCGGACTAAAGCACAGCTCTTTTTCGAAATCCATATACTGTATTCCAAATTTCTATGATGCAGTTCTTCAGCCGAATAATGCGTACAAGAATATGCATATTAGGGGGTATTGTGCTTTAAAATGTGTATATTGTGGACATGTTAAATAGCATTATATTATTGATTGATTTACCACTCCTATATGTTGCCCTTTGGTGGTAAGTATATCTCAACAAAAACATAAAAGCAATACCATAAAATACTGGTCAAATATAATAAAAAAATTCATAAATGTAAAACACAATAGGAAAAAGCAGTTTTGAATTATTTGACACTTCCAGACCAGTCCAATTGTATATCAACTAACAACTCTTCACCGTATCTCCTCCAAAAGTCTGCTAAAGCAGACACAGCTCAATCTGTTTCCTGAAAGAATAAAATGAAGAGGCCTCAGTGAGGTGGGAATTCCCCACATGCAGACCCCTTCCCTTGCGTTATATGTACCTCCCTCTATGAAGAAGGCCTGGTCTGCAGATCTCAAGTCATAGGCGGGTCTATATGGGAGCAGGCATTCTCTCAGACATTCGGGCCCCAGGGCTTTGAATGTAAGGGTAAGCATTTTAGAGGAAATTACTTCCAAAGATGTGCAGGTTAGGCAAAAGAACCTACAGTAATGTGTATATTAAGAGAAATGCACACTAAAGTGCTGACAGTTTTTTTTATGATGACTTTAAAAAAACCTGATACCAAAGCATCAAACTCCACTTAACACAAGCCTGCTCTGAATCCCTTTTAGGACTCCATTAATCACTAACAAAATATATACAGTGGTACCTTGGTTTACAACCATAATCTGTTCCGGAGGTCTGGTTGTAAACCAAAACAGGTTGTAACCCAAGGCGCGCTTTCGCCAATGAGGCTTCCCCCCCCCCCAAGGGTTGTAATAAAAGAAAAAAGAAAAAAGGGTTGTAATAATAAAAAAAGGGACACGCACTTCCGTGTTTGACGTGGTTGTAATCCAAAATGGTTGTAATCCAAAACGGTTGCAAACCAAGGTACCACTGTACATTATTGAAATTAACAAGTATAAATTGCAAGTATTTTTTTATCTGTGTGGCAAAGCATTTGGCTTCCATCTTCATCAGCTGCTCTGATAAAAATGGCACAATGTTGTTTCCAAGGTGGGAGTTATACAGATTTGAGAATGGGATGCTCAGAAAGGCTTTGTTTGCTGAATGCTCAGTCTTGATGTCAAAGTTGATGAGCACCATAATCACTTAGCATCAACTACCAACATAAAAAATCCTCTGTTTTGTTCATAACAAATATTCATATATATGTATGAACATTAAGAGTTTATATGATGGTGGGAGGGGGTTCTTTCTTTCTTTTATTTATATTTTGACTTCTCACATACGTAGCAGAGAGTTTTGCACCCATGGGAAACACACTCTGAGTTCAACTGAGTAGGGCAGGTGTTGCATATACTGGGATGCTGCATTTAACACTGTGATCCTGATTCTGAAAAGGTTGATGAGGTAGTGAAATTCTGAATATTAGAGAAACATAATGTATGTATTTTTAAAAGATAAGCCATTGAACAATGGAAGCAGATTCCTGAAAAATGTTGCAGATTACCTATCTGTGGAGATATCTTCTTAAAAAAGAATAAATGTGCATCTGTTAGGAATGGTGGAGCTACACTCTCACCACCAAGGGATTGAACTAGACTAGAGGACCTTCAGCAATGTTTCCAAGTTTATGATCCTGCATTTTTTCCCTTTATGAAGGAAGCCTGATTTCACCTTTTTTGGGATCCTTCCCACTTCTTCTCATGGACACTGTTTGTTTCTCTCCGGAATGCTCAAAGTCCATATATCTTAAATGGTAGAGAATTAAGGTGATATTTAAGGGGGGGAATCTACCCTAATTCTTTAGCCATATATGATTTATAGATTATAGATGGATATTTAGAAAATCTGTAAAAGAAAGACGTCTCACAGAAACAGGCATAATCCTTTGTTATGAAAATAAAAAAGAGTATTTTCCTCTTAATATTATTTTCTTCAGATGGCAGATCATAATTCCTATACTAGATGTGTCAGTATGTGAAAGTTTTCCCATATTGCATACATACAGTTCCATTGATAATATTCCAAATTGTTATATAGCAGGGCCTTCTGGTTACGGCACCCCAGTTATGGCACTCTCTTTCATTAGAGATACATTTGTCCTCTTGTTGACGCCTTTTAATTGCCTATTAAAGTCATGTGGTTCATCTGGCTTTATGCCTCATGTGAGGCATCCTGCAGTGATTTACAATAGAATTTTATGGTTTTGTTGTTGATTTTATGTTACATTTTACTCTATGCCTTTATGCATCCTGAGACCATCAGTTGAAGGGTGGTTTAAAATATTATTATTATTATTATTATTATTATTATTATTATACATAAATGCACACATCCTTAAGTGCATAATACAGAGAACACCTGGTAGAAGCTCAGCTAAGTACATTGGATTTTGAGGCTTGTTGTTTTTTTAACACATTAATTCTGGAAACTCTAATGAGCATTTCATAAGCACTTGCTAATAGTGCCAATTTGAAAAAAATGAGTTATGTGTCAACATTTCTTTTTGCACATGCCAAAATAGTAGTATCCCACTTGAATGTCTCTGTATTCTATTTTAACAAAATGCTGTGTTCTAAGAGAGAAGGGAGTTCAGAAAAGACAAATGAAATTGCTGAGCTTACTATGTGGCTTTTTATTTACTTTTAATACCTCTGTATATAAATAATTCAGCTCTTCAGTTCCCCAGCTGTTTAGTTTTCATATCCAGCTACAGGAGCAAGTCGTTTTTGCCTCTGCTTTTGTTATACAAACACTGTCAAGCACATACTCTGAGTTTCCATTTAGTGAGCTACTAATTGCAATAATAGTAGTCTGAATGGTAAATACTTGCAATGTGATCCATCAATGTTTCGCAGAGCTCTGATAGTCCTATGGAGCTGTGCATGAACCTTAGGCCTGTCCCCTCCCAAACCCAATCCCCATTCACATGATTGTTGTGAAATCATCGGGTAATCCTTGCTGGTATGTTTATAGATAAGCAAGCAGAAGCAAGAAATAAGCTTGAACTTCTGAGTTGACTTTAAACAAATCTTTTCTTTACCTTGAGATGTTTCACAATCATGTCTCTCTGCTACATAGTTCTTCTGTACTGTATCCTTAATGTTTAGATCTTGCACTCATATTTATTTATTTCTTATAGTTACAGTATATAAGATTGCCCAATTACATTGTTCACTAATTTTCAGGGTGACGTAACACAATACAATAACAATTAAAATACTAAAAGGTTGCGTCGTAAAAGGCAAATATAAAATAACACCTTGCAGCCTAAACGTTTCCAGCCGATGGAATAAAACCAGATGACTAAATTACGCAGCATATAAACGGTGGTTCAAAACTGTAAAATCACAATTTGTTGTTGTTTTTTGGAGGCCCAAGAGAATGAACCAAAATTCACCTGGCACTAGAATGACCATAAAGAAGGTGCCAGATGAGCCTCATAGCAAGGGGCACAAATGCCTACTCCAAAGAAGAAATGGAGCGTGGCAATTCTTTTACTTAATGGCCTTTGCCACCCAGACTAAGAAAATAATAGAAATAAACACAGTTGAAGTCAGCAATGGCTCCCTGAACTAACAAAGTCAGTTCCAGTAGAAAGTCGTGATTTCATCCCGGTGGAAAATGGTCACATGAGCAGCGTATTATATCACCCATTTCACTGCATGCACATATTTACAATGACTTTTAAAATATCCTGTGGTCAAGTGGTTTCGTTCATTTCTCCTATATTGAAGCCTCCAAGGGTACCACAGCAGCCTGTGGTTCCAATTATGAATCCAATGTGATTGGCAATGCTCAACAAAATGTGGACATAATTTGAAGAAAGCTTGTGGCTTAAAATGTACAATCCTTTGGTTCATGTTAAACATCATAAGGGACAAAGCAGTCTCTGAAGGTATTTGGGGATGAAGAGGCAGAGGGGATGAGAGCCAAGCTAGCAGGGTGGCCCAAGGAAGCTAGGTGGGCAGGCTTACAGATGGAGCTCCAAGTTGTGTTGGGTCAGATCTGTTACAAGTAGGCTGCCACCTGTACTTTAGCCATCTCAGACACTTAAATTCTGGCAGCTCAGAAAACCAAGGAACTGCTTTTTTCCAAGCCAGTGGGCAAAGGTGGTAATCCCTTGGGTCAGTTTCCATTCCACAGGCCAACTGGGACTTTCAGCAGGGAGGCTTTGTGGGTCAGCTTGAGGCATTTGGGCTATTGGGTTGTTTTTATTTTTATTAGGTATTTTGTGGTTTTATATCTTGATTTTATTCTGTGAACTGCCATGAGACCCCCAATATAGGGTAGTATAATAATAATAATAATAATAATGTTGTTTAGTCATTTAGTCATGTCTGACTCTTCGTGACCCCATGGACCAGAGCATGCCAAGCACTCCTGTCTTCCACTGCCTCCCGCAGTTTGGTCAAAATCATGCTGGTAGCTTCGAGAACACTGTCCAACCATCTCGTCATTGAATAATAAAAATAAATAAATAAATAAATAAATTAAAAGCCAAAGGTTCCGACTGCCTCTCATTGGACCATCTTAATAAGTCCTCAAAGAAAGCACCAATAGCTCTTCCAATTACTTGTTCCATTCTTCAGGCACTGAGCACCAATGTGTGACATCAACAAGGAGCTCTGAAAATCCTTCCCATTTAATGTTTTTGTGTTTAATTGCATTGAGCTGTATGTAGCCTGTTATGGGACTGCATGGTGAATGGTGGGCTATAAATGCCTATGAATGAACATATTAATAAATTGTGAATGGTTTCCGAATGAGAATTTAGGATTGCTTTGCAGAAAAATGGGCTGAATCACCAAGTCATGAACACCATTTACAAAGTCAGAATCAATCTTTCACCATCTCTTAAATGGGGCGAGGGTGGGGAGGAGAGATTTGGCTTCCTCCTGCAAGGCAAATACATGCAGATATTTAGAATGGGTGATTTTAGAGCATTTCAGTCATACTGGTAACATTGTCCTTCAGCAGAACAGAACAATGGCTTTCCCATTGTGTTCTTTATTATAATGTGCATCCATTGTACTTGGCATGTAGATGGCTGCATCCTTTGAATAAATATAGGGAGAGCTAGCAAGAATATATGACATTTTGAATTGGTTAATACACACACACACATAGTCATGATAATTTTTTTGGGTGCTGTACCTGATCAGTCCATATATTCTCTCTCTCTCTCTCTCTCTCTCTCTCTCTCTCTCTCTCTCTCCCTCCCTCCCTCCCTCCCTCCCCTCCCCCTCCCTCTTTACCACATGAAACAGGAAGGGCAAGTGACTGAACACTAACGGCTGAAACCTGATTACGGAATCCGAGGAAGCACTAAAATACTATCATTCTACATCTGTTTAATCCTTAGTGATTGACAAAATAGCTATAACTCATGGCAGATTAGTACTGCCCAGTCTGGCACTGTAGGTCAGATAATTTCTTTCACGTATCTTTAAACTTCATTACAAGTCTGTTTCAGTAGATGATGTGAACTCTGTTGCACTGAAACTAGGTCAGTGGGTTACTGAGTAATAATGTCACATGGAATAATACTGTTGCAGGCTGGATTAATTATAATTATGTGTGATTATTTTTCCCCAGTATATACAATCACATTTTCTTCTAGGAATTACCTATTATCTGAATATAGGAAATTCCCTTATACTGAGTCAGATCTAGCTCACTTTGGTCTACACTGACCGACAGTGGCTGTCATGGGTTTCAGACAGGTCTCTCTCAGCCTTACATGTAGATGTTGGGGCTTGAACCTGGGACCTTGTGCATGCAAAGCATCTTCTCTGTGGCTGAGCTATGGTTCCTTTCCTAAGGGTGTATGATGTTATAACAAGCTGACCTTCCTTCAATAGGAAAATGTCTTGTTAATAGACATGGGTGATTGATTTCCTCGGTAGGAACTAAAGGTAAGTAAATACAGCTGGAGATTTGTCTCTAGTGTTTGAAACAGGAGATCCATCAGACGTTGGAGAAGGTGACTCCCCTAGGCTCCTAGGTAAGAGTAGGGGCCAGGTGTGTAAGTAAGCACTAGTCAAAGAAAAAGACAACGGGGAGTGTTCAACATTATTGTTGAACCTTATGGGGCAAAGGTATGCATTTTGTTGTTGTTGTTCCATTGTGCTCATAAAGATTCTTTATTTGGTACATGATTTGTGTCTATTTTCCATAAAGTTTGATCTGTGACAACAAATATGACTTGAGTAAAATTGTACTCAGTGTGTTTTTATTTGTTTCAGGTTGTTTTGTAGAATGAACAACTGCTGCCCAGTCAAGAAAAGGGAACATGCCATGCGATGTGTTTTGAGAGAACTAATTCACAAGGTGCTTTATCCATATAAAATATGGTAATAATTATATATAATTCCATCTTTTGTTACTTGCATTTGAAAAAAGGAAGATGACTTTTCATATATTCCAATACAGATATCTTCACTATTAATTTAAGTTATTAAGTTATCCCAATTGGGAAAGAAGACAATTTAATGCTATATACCTGAAGGCCGATAGATTTCTTTCACAATTAAAGGCATTTTTGAACCTTTAATTAATAGACATTCTGCCATAAACAGCAGTATGCACTCAATGGTCATGTGTGTGTGTGTGTGTGTGTGTGTGTGGAATAAATAGACAAAACCAGAACAATCCCTTTTTCATAAAAAAATCATTGATCTGAAAAACAGATGGAGATAAAATGAAGATGCATTCACAGAGAAAAACAATTACTTCAAGATGGACCACATAGGTTGATAAAAGAGATACTGGATAAATAATACTATAAATTACATATAGTCTGCTCCAGCCCAGAACTCTTGAGTGCTGTCTAGTAATCATAAGCCAATTCTTTAAAAACCAATCTATTGAATGTAGTCTTGATGTTGTCAGGTAAACGTTCTTATTTCTGGCTTTATTTCTTTCAGTTCCTGCTCAAAAGTGGGCCTATTGTCTTACAGCCAGATACTTAAGTATAGGGATTCCTTGTGGATGAATGGGTTTGAATGCAGAACTTGAATTCTATTTGCTAGTGATTCTTTTCTATTCATTTCAATGGAGGAAGTAGAGATGCATATGAAGGCTTGGTTAAGTTGGCCTGGCCAACCTGGCTGGGCATGGACAACACTTTTGGTATGAGCAAAACTAGCCTGACATGGGCAAACCTTTGATTCTCAGTTTGTGTGGAGCTTTATGCTGTTAACCACAATTTAAAGACAGGTGGACTATGCAAAAGTATGTCTGGACTGCAAAGCTGTCAAGCTGATGTTTGAACTAAATCAAGGAAGGCCATGCAGAGATGGCACGATTTGGAAGCAGCAGAAAGGGAAGCGTGATGTGTGTGAGAGAGAGGAGAAAAGAACGAATAGGGGATATTCAGTCTGGATGATCAGAGGTACTAGAAAACAGCTGAAAGACAATGGCTTTAGTTTACAAGTTAGGAATGCTTCCTCCTTCACCTGTATGCTTACAGAGACCATTTATGCAGTTATCACACCACATAGATAACAGGTGAAGAAATAATGCAAGTGTGCCATGAGGTCTTCAGCCAGTTTTTGCAAGCACAGGGGATGGAAGATTCTAGCATAAGGAGAAAACAAATGTTATAAAAAGGCAAGAGAGAAAAAAAACACAGAAGGTAAGCAAACGAGAATATAGGATGCAATTAGTTCAAGTTGTGTCAACTGAAGAAGAGACTTTGAAGTAGAACTCAGTGGGTGACATAATGCAGGGTGGCCTGCCTGTTCCATAGATGACGCCTTGTCCTGGACTGACAGGAGAAGGTCCAGAACCCACTTCTGCCTGAAGATCAGAGGACTGGTCATCCACCATTTGCTTTCAGTGAACCATCTCTGATTGGTAATTATTATCCCCTGTTGTGGTTGACGTCCCGTGGGCAGTTGCTTTGAATTTTAGTATTGAAACATTGTGGGCATTTGCTTTGCATTGTATTTAGTAAAAGCCAGTCGTGCTTTTTTTCAAAGCTTGGATTTCTGTTCCTGTTTACATTGTCTGAAGGAACCTAGTAAACCCCCATGCTGACCTATGTTACATGCAGAGATGAGTGCTAGCTAATGCGGTGGTTCTTTAGGCAAAAGTAGAAGCTGCCCAGCATGGCAGTACAAATATCTTGTGGTGCTGAGAGGCATCAGCGGAGGTGTGAAGCTGGTGGGTGTGTACTGATATAATCAGGGCATCCACTCAGCAACCCTGCAGTCGTACCACCGCTACTGTCACCTCCCAGTACATAATGGAAGGACCCTCCTGCCACTATTGGTATGCTGTTGTGGTTGGTGGTTTTACCTGTTCCTTCCACTGAAATGAATCTGACATGTTGCGTATACTATGAAGCCAAAGTGAAGCTTCTGGTCAATACAAGTGGATTAGATTCACTTGTCCCTATCCAGCAAATGAGATCTAAGTAGTCATAGCTCAGCTGTGGAGCTCATCCTTCCAAGTTAAGTGCCTGGTATCTCTTGGTGAACTAGCCAGTATACACAATACTCAGCTAGAGGGACCATTCAGTTTAAGGCAATTCCTTATGTTCTTCCTGTGTGTGCTTTACTAAAGCACCCCTGGGCTATGATAGACATCCAGGTTGGGGCATCATTTTCAGTTCTGTAATTTCATTTTTAATTTGATGGCAATCAATGCTATTACAATCCAATAACTGGAAGAAACGTAAGACAGAAAATTTATTTGCATTGCTACCCAATTTAAACCTATGCAACTAAGTCAACTTACTACCATGGAAATCAATGTAACTAAATCAATACATGCCTATGCATGGTATTTTAAGTGATTTTTGGCTCCCCCTCATTTAGGTAATGGGTATTTAAAGGAAATACGCATGCTTCTAAAGGGAAAAGTGTTTTTGTTTTTATTTTAAATAAAAATGTTAAAAGGTTAAGGCTATTTTTAATTGGGGGGAGACATTTTCTGCTTATAACAGTAATCTGTAGATTAATGTTTCCTGTGTTTTTATGATGCGTTCTATATAGCACCAGAAAAATAGTATAAAAAGGTATAATTACAGCCATTCTTAGACTGCTGGCATGTAATGACCTTCACTTCAACTCTGCAGGCTGGACTGAAATCTGTTCATATTTTTTAAAATAAAATTTATAGCTAGTAATTTGAAAAAGCATCAAGTACTTTTCATGTGCCCTGTGGACTGTTACAGAATGGAAAAATGAATAGTGGAGGTGGAGCAGATTTCTGTGGTTAGATATGAAGCTTCTTTTTAGTTGACTGTAAGAGTGTAGCACTAGCAGGCGCATTTAAATTTGAGCAGAGCCACTGCTTAAACAAGACCCATGCCTCACCACTGGCTACTCTCTAAGGCATATTCCTTGAATTATGAAGGGAACATGATATCTGAGTTGGGCGCATTGTTGGTCAATGGTTCTTTTTTAAAAATTGTATCTTTGTGGTATCATATAAGTTATTTCCTCACTTCCATTACCAAAGCTCCTATGGTTCCAATGAAATTTTTGCTGTAATAACCCTAAAAATAAGAGGCAAAGAATTAAAAACAGTTGGCTAGTAAAAAAAAGATTGGCTGTATTTCTGGAAGGTACCTGTAAAAGAATGAGTGGAGAGAGAGAGAGTGTGTGTGTGTGCGCACATGTCTGTCTCTCTGTGTGTACTGGTTATATCAGGATATACCAATTATTTTCTTCTGGCTTTATTTAGGCTTTTAAAATTGGCTACATGCTCTTATTATTGCCAAAGTAAAATAAACCGAGAGTTTCTTTCACTACATCTTGCAGTCTTTATCAGCCCAATAAATGTACACGAGGAAACCAATGAGTAACTATTGGTCGTCTTTCACTGCAAGAATGAAACAAAAACAGACATTTTTCTAGTTTATGAGAACACGTAAAGCGATAGTTTCCTGAAAATGTCTCTAGTTGTAACTGAAAGATCAAAAAGTTCTGTTTGGGATATTTTACTAGTTAAATGCAAGCCACAAATTGCATTCATGGAACTGGGATCCACTTCACACTTATCATTTGCTGAAGATACAGTGACTGAGGGGGAGAAACGTACACCGCACTGCTGGCATAGCAACGTTATGTCATTCATAACCAACGAAGTCAAGGAAAAGCCTCGCAGATGGATTGCTGTCCATTCCTTGTTCCTTTGAAAATCTCTTTCATACTTTTTGACATGTCAGCTATTTAATGCTTTGCAATGCTGACACTGGATATTTTCTGCAGAAAAGAAAATGAAACACCTGCTGGATATTAGGGATGGTCAAATTTGTCAATTTTTTGTTTCTCTTGGGTTTGTCATTTTGCCAATCTTAAGGTCAGTTCCCCACATTTCCGCAACAGCTTGTGATTTTTATTTTATTTTATTTTAAAAAGTCCACAAATTGTTGTGTAAATTTATCTTAATGTACACATATTTGCGTGCTATCATGCCTATTATAATGTCTTTTATGGTATCTTCTCTATGCATTTTACACACATATATTCTCTTAATACACACCTGTTTGTGTACATTATTTGGAAAAATAGACCATAAAATTCAGAGAAGTGCAAATTTCAAAAGATAGCTCCTTTTACATATTGAAAGTGGAACATAATAGGAACACGTTATGCTCTTCAGCTTTATGTTATTGGCCTGTGTAGCTCAGCATTGTCTGTGTTGACTGGAAGCAGCTATCAGAGGTTTTTCAGGCAAGAGTTTTTCCCCCCTAGCCCAATCCTCTCTGAAGATGCCAAGGATTAAATGTTAGACCTTCTGCAAACTATGTGCTCTATCACTGAGCTATGGACCTTCCATTATTATTATTTTTTTAACCATTGAAATCTTATTCCATTTTGTGGATATACCTTTTTCCACATTCGGTGGCATCAGCAACATTGTCAATACACTATTGCATGCTTGTTAATTTGGTTTAATAATTTTCCTTTTTAAAAAAATATATTCCACCTCAGCTCAAACTTTCTTTCATTGCCTACATTTTCTTTTTAGCAGCTCATCTGACACTGGATGTCTGACCCCTGCTACCATAATAGCTGCTAATGGAAATTTCACCTCATGCAAAGATAAGATGGATTTTTGGCAGCTGTGGGAGATTATGAAGAGTAAGAACAATCTTAGCTGGAATCACAAGAAAAAGAAGACATCTGTAGCTTGAGAGCTACTCATCTGGTTTTTATTATACACCAAGCCTATATTTATTACAAGGAAGCTAGCCAAGAAACTGAAACCGATAGGCCTCTGCTCTTGGAGTGAGGAGACCAATATCAGACTGATAAATTCTGCCTTTTAGAGTCATGTGCGTACAAGCACATTATCTTGTAGATGCATGTCATGATGAGATCCATCTGATATAACTTCTTTAAAGATGGCATTTCCCCAGTTTGCTAGTCATCAAAGCCAGGCCAAGACATCTTGCTGACTGAGATGAAGAACAAAATGGTACCCTCCTTTTCCGTGTACAGAAGCTAACTGGACTAAATCAGTTGAATCTTCCTCTAGTACTGATAATTGGATAGTGTCACCCACAGTGTCAGGCTAGGTATGGGGGTACAGAACCAGCCATAGGGCACACACAGTTCTGTCATTCAGCAAAAGGGTACAGGCAAGGGGTTCAGGAGGAACAGTCTCACACTGCCTAATGGTAGGGCTGGCTGATTTGGTCCTTGTTCTCATCGTACTGGATTTAAGTCAATGTTTTGTTTTGTTTTCAGATCAGCTTGTGTGCACATAGTTATTCAGCCTTCCCTTTCATTGTGTTTTCATATTCAGTTTTTGCCTTGTATATTCTCACCTCTGCCCCAGCTCACAGTCATGCTTTATTGTGCATCCATCAACCTTGCTGTCTCACTATCCCTTGTTTCTTCGCTTTACATCTTTTTTTTTGATGACTTGCTCCTGTTTCCACCCAAACTTTATGGGCACCCATGACTCACATGGTCACATTTGTGATGCAATGATTATATTGTAGGGATTGTTGAATACCTACAAGGGAAGGATGCACAGGTTGCACAAGTTTTAAGTCATATATCCAAGACTGCCTTTTTGATTTAGCTTCCCAGTGTGAAGATAAATGCATGAGTGGTTGCAAATGGAAAAAGCAGAGATTTGGGACTAGAGTTGACTGTTGACGTTCCTTAGATACATGTTTACCGGGAAGGATGATCATATGCAACCAGGGTTCATAGTTTTCATTGGCTTTATGCTGTTAATTTTTAAGAACCTGAACAAGCATGGATATATTTGAGAACTTCTGGAATCTCACCCTGGGATCTATCCCCACTCAGATACCACCTGCTGCTTGGAGACTTCCCCACTGCACTTAAATTTGAAAAATGATTATTCATTTGTTGTGGTGGGTTGTACAGCATAGAAATTGCTCTCTTCAGATATTTATCTCTCCCCTCCCCCCTTGCCGTTTCTAAAAAAGCTCTTGAAATACCAATGCTTTCAATGCACTTTTAGGAATCTATAGTTAGTGTATAATTCCTTCCCGGACTGCTCACAGTGTATTTCTTCTGTAAAATGTGTTAGCTTGTTGGAAGTGAGCTACAAAAGCTCACCATCACCACCTCTATCATCCCCCCTCATCATCCATATCCTAATTTGAGACAAAAAAGCACCAACTTCAGTGTTCCTCTTCAAATATAATTTCCTCATTTTGCGGCTTAGCTGAAAGTCTTCATAAAATAAATGCCTGTCCATCAGTATGGTGAGTTTGGTCTATGAGGATGCTCAGACAGCTGGCTCATCAAAGCACTCAGGCAAGAGAATAAAGGAGAAATTCCTCCTCATCTAAGTTCAATTATTTCAGAGAAGGTGGACTAAAAATGACACTTGGCCATGGTAGTCTGATTTGCAGGAAATCTCTTACAGACATCAAAGTTCTGTGCCTCAAACAGGACTTGGTTTTGCTCTTCTTACATCCTGATGAATAGTGCCTGGAATTTAAAGGGAGTACTTTTGTTCGGAGTATTTTTAGAAGACCAGATAAAAGCTTTACTTGAGAATTTACTGAATTAGGAGTTGCTGGACCAGATGCAAATCAAACAACAACAACAACTTGTAGGCAAAAGCATTAAAACAACAGTTCCTTGCTAAAATGGCTAAATATATTCCTCCCTAACATTAAAGACTTCTATGTTTGTGTGCAGCTAAGGTTTCCCATAAACCAGTAAACACACAGACTAAACAGTTATATGCATTCCTCCAATGACTGTGGCCTTAGCTTCTTCAGAGGAATTAACTAGATTGATTTAAATATAACCAATATATGTTAAACTGGGCTTTATAAATACTTGATCTTTGTGTGGTCAAGACTCCACAATCAGCTCACATTTCACAACAGAGACGTTCTGCATGCAGAACACCTGCTACACACATGGCCAGTCAATTGGATGCTGCTGCAGGTATGAAAAGAGACGATCCAGAGATCAACTCTCTGCAATCATCAACTGAGACTGCTGCACCAGTCAGGAAGCCAAGGGAAATCAGTATAGAATGGGATGCATATGTCTGTTTTTGCCTGCTATTTGAATGGTTGATTGCCTTTGAATTTCAAGCACCTATCTGTCCACTAAATATTACTATACACTGTACTAGTAGGACAAAATACATTTTTGCACAATGCACCATTAGGAAGACGTAATAAGAATATCAGAAAATGACAATTGCTGTTGTAATCCAACAGTGGGTAACACACCTAGGTTCTGGTGGCAATTGAAGGAACTATGTATTTTGGTGCCATTTTGACTCATGGTGTGTGTGTGTGTGTGTCACTAAATCCACTCCAAACCAAAGTAGACAAAAATCCCTCTGGGTAGTGCTAGGTCCTGAATCACCATACAACCATCTCTTGCTACCCTAATTCTTCCAACTTACCTAAATGAGGTAAGCAGGCATGGGAAAGCAAGGATGATTTACACTAAAGATTAACTCTGACTTTTAAATCTGCTTCTGACACTGCAACTCTCATTTGCGACCTTCTGGTGAAGGGTGAATAATAATTACACACACACAAGTACTCTTCCTTAATTAAAATAATCTTATTACCAATTAACCAAGCTGCATATTGAAAGAAGCATAAGAAGCAATATGTGAGGCAGGGCCAAATGGAGCTAAAATCAACATTTCCCCCCCAAATTTGTTTATTCAGATGTTCTTCATTTACTATCTTTGGAAACCAGGACACAGTCCTAATATTTTTTTCCTCCCATCATTTTCCTCAGTTGTTGGCAATGGTGTGTTGCCCCTTCCAAAGCCTGATAATTGACACTGTCTCTTGAATAATTTCAGAGCTTCCTTCACCATTAGCAGAATTACCTCTAGGCAACACACATTCCGTACTTGTAAATCAATACTGTTCTTTCCTTTATTTGTTCTGCTGTGGGAGCATCTAAATCAGAATTAAAGCTGGACGCATTCAGTTGTATGACATGTACTTCACACCCTCCAACATTTCTCCAGTGAAAAGGGAGACATCTTACCATACCCTCCAACATTTTTCCAATGAAAATAAGGACATCCTAAGGAAAAGTGGGACATTCCGGGATCAAATCAGAAACTGGGACAACTTCTCTAAATCAGGGACATCCCTAGAAAATTGGAACACTTGGAAGGACTGGTACCTGAGCGGTAGAAATAGTGGGCCTATACACATATACACCACATGTCCTCACAGTTATTTTTTATAAAAAGAAAATTATGCTGGGAGCCCCAAGCACAGAGTTCCATTGTAATGTATTTTTCTTTATTAACTAAATTTGCTACATGCCCAATTACTCTACAAGCATCATAAAAACAGGAGAGGAAAGAAAATGAGAGTGAGGAAACAAAAACCCACATTAGCAAGTGTGAAAGCAGGTTCAAACGATTACAGAAAGAAGCTAAAAACCAAGTCAAATAGTAAAGACAACCTTACATAGCCACAGAAGAAAAAACACATTAAAAACTACAGAAACAATTAATTAAAAACAGGAAATGTAAAAGCCTGGGAGGAGAAAAAAGGGAATGCCTAGTGTTGAAGCACTCCCTTAGGCAACACAATCCAAAAACAAGGGGCCACCACCGAGAAGACTGTTTCTCTGGTATTTCTACTATAGAGCTTGTGGGGGCACTAAGAGAAGGTATTCTATGGTTGAACTCAGGACAATATTGTGTATTATTATTATTATTATTTAATTAAAATAATAATTGGATTCCAACAACATATGGGGGGCATCACATTGGTGACCAACCTCTTTGCCTATACCTCCCATCAAACACTACTAGAGAGACAGGATCACTGTAAAGAGTGTAGCTTGACTGTTTATACAAAAAGTATTTCAGTCCCGCTTGGTGGAAAAGGGCTCAAAAGGGACAGGTCTCAAAATAGTCTGATAGCAGGAATTATTATGTGGCTATTTCAAATGTTCCAGCACTTGGGCATCAGCTGTTCCTCTTCATTATCACTTATAATTTGATACTAGGATTGAGGCAATAATAATAATAATAATAATAATAATAATAATAATAATAATAATGTAGTTAACACCATCTTCTCCTTATTTAATATAAGTTTAGAAGCAATTGTCAGAACAAAAGCAAAGGCTAATGTAGTACGCTTTTGCTGCGGTTTATGTGCATTTCATCATTTGTGTGTCTCTCTGTATGGGTATCTATCCATCATTTATCTGTCATCTGCTGGTCTGCCTATCCATCTGTCTAGATCTATTGTGGTAAAGGCCACGGGCATTAGGTCTAAAGACACTTCATTGAGCAGAAGCTGTTGGATTATACATGAGACATTCTACCAAACAAAATGGAAGATGTTTAAAACCAGACTTTCCATTTAGCAAAAGCTGTGTAATTCTAGCCATGATAAAAAAGCAGCATTAAGTAGCTTTGGAAAAGATTGTAAACAGCTTTCAAAAGAGGAGTTTCCATTTGGCAAAGGGAGCTCTATTAATAAAAGAGTTTCCACTATATTATATAAATACAGCTTCTGACTCCTCTGTTCCATTCTACTACAAGTGACTGCTTACCGTATAAATTGTTAATGACATGGGGCACAATCCATCAGTGTAAGCCTCATTGTAATGAATAGAAGCTGTGCAAGAGCATTTATCATATCCCCATCTTAGTCATTTTATTTATTTCTAAATTAAAATAACCCAGCTCTCCTTTTTTTAAAACTTCATATAGATGAGGTTATATTTTCCCGATCATTTTACAGACCACTATGCCAGCATATAATAGTCTTGATCCTATATACTTCTTGCCTCAGGCTGAATCAAGTACAGTAGAAGCAAGTAAGCATGCCAACACCAACAGCCATCCCACAGCGTTCCTGACAACTGTGTGACTAACAACTGATTAGAATGACAGTCACCAATGTGTATCTGTGTCTGATACAGTAGCCTCTTGATTCAGCAGTCAGCGTCAGCTATTTGATGACCATTCTCCTTATTTGTATGCAGGAATAAAAGTTATGTTATGTACTGAAGTTCTCACCCTGGGCCAGCAGGGGGATACTGTAGATAGTTATGCAAATAAGGGATTGAAAGTGATGTTCAGTGATTGGATAGTTTTAGAAAGTTGCTACAGTAACGTTGTACTGGAGCTCTATATAAGCAGGCTGACTGAACCCTTCAGCTCAGTTCTGTTCTGGCCTCTGAATAAAAAAGAGCTGTTTGAAGAATCGCTGTGTCATCTGATATGTTCACCCACAACTTAACAAGTTGCTTCCAACAAATACTGTCCCACACTTTCCAGCTCATGTCCTCATCATTTTCCTTAGAACAAAACATCCGGTTTGGGGGCAGGGAATGGTTTTGTTGCCCAAGAACTATCAGCTTCAATTGTGCAACTTGAATTTGCTGGAATATGACTGAATCCCACCTAAAATAGTGAATCTGGAAGCATCCTCTGTAGGTTTTCTAAAATCTTATTTATTGATTTCCCCCCAAAAGCATCCTCTGTATGCTTGTGTGGTGTGTGTGTTTGATAAGAGTTAACATGCATGTGTATATTTGTGACTGTGCGTATGATGAGAAGAAGAAGAAGAAGAAGAAGAAGAAGAAGAAGAAGAAGAAGAAGATTTTTTTATTTATACCCCTCCCTTCTGGCTGGTTTGCCCAAGCCACTCTGGGTGGCTTCCAACACATTAAAACATCAAACATTAATAGTAACAATCTGATCCAATACTGTATAAAAGTCACAGTAACTTAAAAATAAACAACTTATGTCAAACAAAGCAACATTCAACAATACATCGGAATATAATAGTAAACATTAAAATTAAACAGCAAATAATTAAACAGTTCACACTTATCAACCACAATAAAGAATTACCAATCTATACTCAATAAAAAATAGCAGCAAATCACAATGCACAAAATACCACAACACATACAAAACCATGTAAAAGGGTCATATTGAGAAACAAAAACACACAACTTATAAAACTATTTTTAAAATAAAAATATCCCTGAACTTCTCTTCCCAGCTGCTGCTGCTGTTCTCAAAGTCATAGACTGGGAAAAGCTGGGTGGGCCAAGGCAGGTGGAAACACCATTGCCTGGTGATGTGAAGTGTGTGTGCATCTATAAAGTGTGTGAGATTTTCTGTGTGGTGAGTGTGAGATTCTATAAATTTCTGACCTTGAGCATATTTGCATCTGGCCTTGTCCACTATAGTAATGTGCCCCCCCAACCACTTTCTCCTGAAGTAATGTGGCCTTCAGCCCTCCAAAATGTTTCCCACTCCCAACCTAGTTGATTGGTGAGCAAAGTATGATTCCCTTCAGTTCTGCACTCCATGGGCACCTGGCAATTGGAGTCAAGTTTTCTTGCTGGCTAGGATAGGGAAAGCATGCTCTCTTCAGCTGTTCCTTATCTGGCTGATGGATGGGACCAGATTTGTCTGCTCCTTGCCATGATTTTCTTCCTTAGATACAAGGAGTGTAGCCTCCCAGTAAGTTCTATAGCTGATGGTAGAAACCAGAGAGTGAATCATTATCTGGGTGGGTAGGTGCAAATGGACTAGGTGCATTCCTGACTAAAATGCACTTCCAATAAGCATTGGGTCTCAGAGAGTACCTATCTACTATTGCTGTGGCAGTATTCCTAAATTTAAAGATCAAAGCATTTCTGATGGATTGTTCTTAGCAACTAAGATAAAAGTGGATTTTTAAAATACAGATATATACATTCAGTATGATAATTTTGCCCCATGTTGCGATAGGGGCCAGATTTAATGAATGTCCGCTATATCTCATATATGCCACATACATTTTTAATTAATGGTAATAATGATTGCATGCACCAGGACAGATACTGCATCAAAATATTGTAACTATTATTTGCTTAGTAATTATCATTTGTTTGCAATTTATTTTATCTTTAAAAAAAGTTTGGTCACATTATATAGAAAAAAATTAAGAGATAGCTTTACAAATTAGTTCATGCGGTTTCATCTGGTATAATTTTAAAACCATAATGTAATGCTAAACAATACACATCTCCGAACCTTTTCAAAGGATCTTAACTCAATTTTTAACCAGATGTTTGCTATTAATAATGGATTTAGGTAGATTTATGGAATAGTAAGCTTTCTTTGAGAACTCAAGGTAGGTGGAGGGAGAAAATCATTGTTTGAAGAATTGGCCTTCATTCCAGCATAAAACCTTATAGCAATGAGTGGTCACATGGACTGGGGGCGGGGGAACTTATCTCAATGAAGAGTGCATTTATCATGCTCTTTTAAAAAAAGTAGAACTGAAATTAAAGTAAAATTTAGATGATCATTGCAGAAATTATCCCAAATAGAAAAGAATAGGAGATAAAAAGCTGATAGAGGATTAGGGTAATAAACATCAGAGAGCAAAAGGATAGATTTAAAAGGATAGAGTCAGCTGACCCAATATCATAAATGTTCCATTTAAACAATGAGAAAAAGCCCATGGCTTTCTGTTCACTAATCCCTTTTCCCATTTGCCAGACATTTTGGCACAATTTTCTAGAAGAAAAGACAACTAAGTTTCCCCCACCCCATGAGTGGCTCACACATGCTGAGGCTGTGGTGACTAGTGTTTATTGGGAGTGGTAGGGCAGCAGCAGGGAGGCCAACAGTAGCTGGAGCAGGGTCAAAGGCAGGCAGACCCAGGTAATTCAATTTTTATCCACATCATGGATGTGGGTCCACATCTACATTGTGGACTTGGTTCGCCACTCACTGCACCTCCATTAGTGTGCCAACTTGAATAAAATATTGTAGGGCCCCAGGTAAGCCCCACCCTCCATAATCGATCACATGATGCAGTGCACACAGACCATTTGAATGGGAATGCCCATCAACTTTGTGGAGGCCTAGCCCTTTCAAATATTTTATTGCTGGGGCCGAAGCCACCACGGTCCCTAGGCATTGGCTCATATGGAAAGAGCCCATGGAAAGGGGCTTCAGATGATGAACACAGTGCCCAGCAGTGGCAGGTAAAGTAAAAGGACCGCTGGATGGTTAAGTCCAGTCAAAGGCAACTATGGGCTCATCTTGCTTTTCAGGCCAGGGGAGCCAGTGTTTGTCCACAGAGAGCCTTCTGGGTCATGTGGCCAGTATGACTAAACCACTTCTGGTGCAACAGAACACTGTAATGGAAGCCAGAGCACACGAAAATTCCGTTTAACTTCCTGCCACAGCAGTACCTATTTATTTACTTGCACTGGTGTGCTTTCGAATATCTAGGTTGGCAGAAGCTGGGACAGAATGATTGGGGCTCACCCCATTGAACTGCCAACTTTCTGATCAGCAAGCCCAAGAGGCCCAGTGGTTTAGACTGCAGCACCATTAGCATCCACCACGTCAGCAGTGGCAGACCTTGGGGTCTCAAATTTCAGTAGTGCCCTATGCGACACAAAAATTCAATGTGCCCACCTCTTGCCTTCCATTCTACATCACAGTTGTACATCATCTTCGAGGCTCTGCACCCAGTGCAACCGAACCAGTTGTGCTCCCCTAAATCTGCCTCTATGCCCAGATTTATTCATTTGCCAAAGGTGGTCTTTGAGATATTGAACCACATAAGAGTTGGCTTTTACTACCAAAGGTTACATACAGTCTTGTTTTATTCTCACAAACTTGTACATAGAGCACATGTGTACACACAAAGACTTGTTCTATTGTGCATAGTCTTTTTTCCCATCTGCAAATGCATATTCAATGCTTTTTTATTAGAACTATGATTTATTGTAACATTCACAGGAAAACCACAGGAAAATTACCTAGAAGACCTCACATGAATTGCTTGCTTCTTGACTATATCATAGTTTTCCATTTCAGTCAAGATGATCTAAAAATACAAAGGTTTTGCCAAAGTGAAAAATGCATTTGGTGGAGGCAATAGATATTCTATTGAGAATATGCAGAATTTGTCATTTAAAATCTGATAGGGGCTTTAGCTCACAAATATCGTAAAGCTTTATCTACAGGTACAATATTTTTTGCTTTTATAATGTATTAAATTGGTGCTAGCCACAGGTTAATTTTGAATAAACGTGAGAATCTTGTTATGCTGTTATAACACTTAATGAAATACCAGCCATAGGCTAAATCAATAGAAGCCCCACCCTTAGTCATATGTCTGAAAAATATGTAACAAAATACTATTATATGCTTGCATTTCATGTTGGGTTATGAAAAGATGACCCATTTTGGAAGGTTGCCACCAGCAACAATATGGGTTTCTTTCTCTTTTATTTGTGCCTAAAATATTGTGGATACTGAGAGGATTTAATAAGATATATTTTTCTTTTAAGGCAAAGGTATTAGTAATGTTGGTAATCTCAAAATGAGGCACCATTCTGTAACATGGTAACTTTCAATTACAGTGGTATCTCAGGATGCGAACAGGATCCGTTCCAGAGCCCCTTTCGCATCCTGAATGGAACATAAGACACGACGGCGCATCTGCGTATGCGTGCATGACGTAATTTTGAGCGTCTGCGCATGCGCGAGCGGCGAAACCCAGAAGTAATGTGCTCCGTTACTTCTGGGTTGCCACGGAGCGCAACCCGAAAGCACTTAACCTGAAGCACATTCAACCCGAGGTATGACTGTAGTGCTATTTTTCTAGAAAAAGAGGTGCCGGAACTCACCATGAACACCTCCCTTCTTCTCATAGAATGGCAATGGTGTCCACCCGAGAGGGGCCAGAACTGAGTTACAGTGAGTTCCGGCTGAACAAAAGCCCTGCTTTTAACAACTCAAACTTCTGCATATCTCTTGTCAGTCTGTCTGTGGACTCCTCCCCCTTCACCATCATTTCTGATCATATAGCAGAAGCCAGCTGTGACCTTGGCTGACCATTGAGTCAAGACACCGCAGTCTCCACTGTGCCTCATTCCCAAAAGGAAACATGAACCCTGGAAAAGTGCCTGGAACCGCTGGAATCTCACACTACTTGGAGGTAGGCGTGGTGTGCAACTACGTTTGCCTTTGCACTATTCACCTATTCATACATTTTGGGTCAAGTTGATTTTTAAAGCATGTATAATTTTTTAAATTTTTTTTCCAACCAAACCTTCATTTGAAAACTTTTGGACATCCACCCTGAATGATGATGATGTGAAAAACTGCATATGTTTTTTTAATTAAAGCAAGATAGAATAGCTGTAGCTGTGGTTCTGGCCATGCTACCAGACTTAATAAGCCTCAGTTGATCTAAGAGACCATCTTAACAATCTTTAATAGATGCAACTGGCCTGTCCCTGTTTTTCATCCAAAGTCAGCAGCCCTTATCTAGCATGAAAGGATTGCATGAGAAGGAGAGGCCCACCCAACGAGGAAGCATTGCCACTTTCTCTACTTCTTGTCAACCTTTTCCCTATCCAAATCCTACCTTTCCAAGTCATTTTAGTTTGAGATTGAACAGAACAACAGCTAAAATATTTATGGCTAGGTAAGTCTCTTACTATGTGAATTCAGTCAGTGTCAGACCATGGGGAATATAAACCAAAGTCTAGATGAGTCTTTGGGTGAGTAGAATGGGATTATTAAGAGCAAACAGAGGAGCCAAAAACAACACTCTGTTTTACATTTATGTCCTAGTTTAGCCAGATTTCAGTCTTCAGACAGTGTTAAATTAATCTTCAGTAGCCATGCACATTTTGTCTATCTCTTAAGTTTCAGCTTTTGGTACCAGTGTCCTGAATGTCCTAAATTTAAATATTGCTATCTCTCTGTCCCCCTCATCCCGCCCTGCATACAATTTTCATCGAGGCACTTTCTGTTCAGAGTCTTGGTATAATTTAACAATTTAATAATATTTATTCATAATTAGGAGTTATGGGTTTGCATATGGCACCTAATTATTCTGGATGCTTATATTCCAAGCAGACAGTGAATAGCACCATAAAGCTTTCTCATCCTAACTGTGTGAATGGGCAATAAAATAGGCCATAGAATTCAATAAAAAATAAGGAGAAAATAAGACACGTTTGTTTCTGGGTATGACTGTTGTGGTGTCTGAACTGGCATTTTTTAAAATCTTGGGGTCATAGTAAAATAACTGCACAAGGACACACCTTCTGTTCTAGCAACTCACTGTTCCAACTGTTGCTTGTTTTGTTCCATTACTTCTTCTGATGGATGCCAGCAATTCTCACAAGATCCAAACAAATACAGGGAAACAAGTTTCTATAAATATCCTCAAGTCTGATTTATAATTTAACCTCATCTTATTTCCTCCATAGTAATGGTGTTGCAGACTGAGCCAGAAGCCTTTGGGCCCTGGTAAGGTAACCTCTTCCAGCAGAGCTTGGGCACTGGAGTTGGAGCCTTTTCTCTCTGCACATGTGTTAGAGATTTACAAAATTAAGCATAGTAAGAGTTTGAATGACCAAACTGCAATCCTATGCACAATGGAGTAAGTCAAACTGAACTTAATGGGACCATACTAGAGAGGGATGGGGAGAAAAAGAGAGATTTAAGTAAAAGTATGAATTATATTTTCAGAGTGAATAAAGAAAATAGTCTCTTTCACAATATCAGCGATTAGGGTCATCCAGTGAAATTAATTAATAAAGCTTAAATGGAAATACTTTTTTCAACATACAATTTCCCCCCCTTACATTGTTCTTCCTATTTGAAGCTTGTCCTATTTGAAGCTTTTTCTCAGACTTCCCTATTATTTTGCCATTTGCAAATTTTAGGAGTATGTTTCCTCTTTCTGGCCTTGAGGAAAGAGTTCTGCATGTAATATATACTGGAACCCACTGAAATTTACTGGATGTTATATCAAGCCACTCATTATTCTTTAGTTATGAATTTTCAACCAGGTGTAGAGCCACACATCTATTTGATTCACATTTTTTTTAATGAATATGTTTTTCGTACCTTGTGTGGCTTCACAGATGCTGATGAGCTGCTAATTTGTGCTTTGTTTTCTGTATGAATTTCACATGTTGTCACAAAATATTGATCAAGCAAAGTGAATGTTCCCTCACCCCCACCCCCCACCTTTCTTTTAATAACTCTGCATGGACCCTGCTCAGTCTAACATAATGTGGCTTTGTTCTGAAAAAGACACACATCCCACCAATTACCACAAGTACTATGAATGTACCATAAATACACCTTTACTTTGCAGAAAACTTTTAAACTTTTAAAGGCTGGGAAAGAAAGGAACAATAGAGAAAGAAAAACAATGAGGAAAATCAGTAACGATTAGCTGATAATTCCACTTCTGATTTTTATTTCAGTTATATCATCTGCTAAGCATGGATTTGTCCCTCTCTCATAATACTAGAAATCCAGAGCCATCTGAAGAAGCTGAACAGACAAAAGAAAGCAGTTCTTCACGCTATACATAGTTGAGCTATGGAATTCGCTCCCAGAAGATGTAGTGATGACCACCAAGTTGGCTGAGTTTAAATAAGGATTAGACAAATTCATGGAGGATAAAGCTTTCAATGGCTATTAGCCACAATGGCTAAGTTTTTTATCCACACTTTTGGAGTATGTCATTGAATATCAGTTGCTGGTAATCACAAGTGGGAAGAACACTGTCATTCTTGGTTTCTCTTTGTGGGTTTCCCATAGACATCTGGTTGGCCACAGTGAGAAAAGAGAGATGGGCTAGATGAGATTGTGGCATAATCCAGTATAGCTTGTTTTATGTTCCTAAATAAAAAAACCTTTACCCTTCTATTTAACTTGGATTTCCAGAACAAAGTTTCATGGGAAGTAGGAATCAGCATTGTTGTATCCAGCTGGTGGTTCCTTTGTCAACCAGATTACTTGTCAGTAATCTGGGCCAGGACAGCCAGTTGATGTCTCATAGAAAGAGGTAATGGTTAGAATATAATTGGAAATGTCTTATGCCACTTTTCTTTTTACATTCTTGAGCAAACCAGATATGATGTTAATTTTTTTTTTTACATTAAATAGACATATTTTAAATACTGGAAATAGCAGCTGATTGTGTGTCTGATAAAAATTGGGATCACAGCAGGTAGGGAAGGAAAGATTAACTTTCCTTCCCAGCTTGGATCCTGCTGGAAAATTCTCCTTTGAAGATGTTTTTTGCATTGGAAGGAAATTTTCCTTTGCAACATACAGATGCAACCCATTTTTAGATGTATGTGATAAACCTATAAATACGTATTTGGGATTATATCCCATTGAACAAAGAATGAATATTGATCTGTTTATTTTTTGATAATTATTAGATACCTTTTTTAAAAAAACAACAACTACTCCTCTATATTTGTATACAATCTGGAGAGGATGAACATTTCCATTGTCTCAAAAAAATGACAGATTTTAGATAATGGGGATAGCTCATTTTCAAAACAGAAATCAGATGCATAGTCTTTCTGCGTATAATTTCCACCAGGACTGGATTTAATAAGTAAACATTTAATAAGTTTATTGGGTAAGTATATGTAACATGTTTGTTTCTGTTACATTAAGACTGGTAAAAATACAATTCGCTTCTTAATATTTGAAGCGCATTTTGAAAACCACATTTATACTACTAAGATGTCAATCACTTCTTAATTTATCCTGAGCAGAAATGTATGTGTAAATGACCATATATAAACATACAAATGTTCTTTAAAAATGTTCCTTACAGCATAAAACTGCCCACTGTTCTTTTCCTATTATTTCAAGATTATCCATAGAAACATCTTTTAGGAGGAAAAATAAATCAAAATTAAATTTATTTTGCAGGTTGGCAGCAAGTGATTTCTAAAACAAGATGAAATCCAGCGATAGTAAGCATATTAAATGCTGCCGAGTCAAAAGAAGAAAACCAATATCATACAGTGGAAGGGTTTTTTTTTTGGAATTCTAATAATATACAAGTCAGACATTTCATTTTGAAGAAACTTCTCTTTGGGTTGCCGTATATTTTGATTAAATAAATTGGCAAGGAAGTATGTATAATCATATACAAAGTAGCTTAAGGGATAAGGCACGAAAGGAGTAGTTGTACTTTCCACCTGGGAGCAGGGGAGTTGCAAGGAGCACTTCACAGCAGGCAAAATGGTTTCATTGCATGTTTTGCTTGTTCTAAACTGAACAGCAGAAACTCCCAGATCAGTCCCATTGCTGGTAGCTGGTCCAGTTTATGATCTAGTGGATCCTTGGCTCATAACTGTCAACTTACAGATTTGAAAATAAGGGACCAGCAGCCTTGAAAATAAGGGATCAGCAGCCAAAATAAGGGATTTTCCGGGCACAGGTATATTCAACTTCTGAGCCCCTCTGAGCCAAAGGCAGAAAGCCCAGCCAGCAGCCAAATGAAGCCTCATCAATAAGGGACAGCAGCGGGACATGGCGCTGGGATAAGGGACTGTCCCGCCAAATAAGGGACACTTGACAGCTATGCCATGGCTGCACCAGTTCCACTCATTCCTCACCCAAGAAATGCTCCATTTGGGGTGCTTCCCTTGGGTACTAGGGGAAGGAAACCACTGGTGGTAGATTTCATCCACCTGTGCTTTCTGCATGTACAGCATGGACCTTTACCATGGTTGAGGCTGCCCCCCACAATGCCCTGTCAGAGCTCAGTAGAGCAGCCAACCCCCCTTTCAGCATGGCAGCATTGTTCTGTGAACTTTCACTCACAGGCATGAATCTTTCTGGTGCTGCCTGGAGCCCTAATCAGTTTGGCTCTGACTCTGATGCTAGCAAACATTTCTTGAAAGAAATACAAGAAATACACCACAAATCGTGGGACTGTTTTGATATCTAAATGAAACTGGAGTCAAGTCAATTCCTCTTTAATAAAAGCTGAAGTAGCTGAAGGTGAGAGAATGCACCTCTCCCAGAATTTTATTTTGATGCTAAACTTGGCTTGATATGGCTGTTTCTGAGCCACATTTTCGTATTGTATGTAGCTTTTGTTCTTCTGTAATAATTTAATGTTTATTGCAATGGGCACAACACAGAAGAAGTTACATAATATACTGCAGCCCCATTAAAATCAATTATTTCAGATTTCTTTTAATGAGACTTTAATATATTTGATCATTTTTTTCTGGGTTGCACCTAAAATGTTCTTTAGGCTAAATCAGTTATTTCGGAGAATGAAATGATATATGGACTACATTGAACATGTATGGGGGTGGAATCACTATGCTGATTAATTATACCCAATTCTAATTTGACTTTTTAAAAGTCTAGTGCATTGCATAGCATCACTTTAAAAAAAGAAAGAAAGCGCATGAAAATGATAGTGATACATGATGATAACTTGCTTTTGTAAGTAATGTGGGGAAAAGGCATGTCACCTTTGGAAACAAATAAAGAATGCTTTATGAAGATTGCTTATTGCTGGGCTGCTGAGTGACCTAAGATAAGGAGAAAACAAACCTCTTTCACAGTGTTGCTGTGATTAACGAAAGGTCCACCAGTTGGCAGCCTATCATCAATGGAAGCTGGCTTAATTCAAATAACCCTCTTGCTATTAGTACATTTTCTGTCTTGGTGGCTGGCACATTACTGAAGTGTGTGAGTGTGTTTACACATACACACTCTCTCACACACTGACTGTAGGCTTGAAATTTTCACCGCAGTAATAACAAGTGTACCAGTCCCTGTGGCAGGCATCAGATGGGCTGCTGCCAGGTCTTTGAACTACAAAAATAAATACAGAATAGAACAGCATTGTAGTGGCCAAGCCTGAGGCCTAGTCATCTGTCTTATAGCATGCTCTGGTAAGAGTGTTTGGCTTGGACTTTTTCCATCACATGTGGTAGCTGTGAGAGTCGAAAGGTGGGAGGGAGGGAGGAGGCAGTAGAGAACAATGTTAAGACAGTGCATTTTAAAGTGTGTTGCCTTTACAACCCTCAGGAAACGCAATTCTCACAGGAGCCATAGCGCAGAAACTTCTTTTGTTGTACCTCTGCGTGTGCAAATGTATAGATCAGTTTGTGACATTCCCCCCTCCTCTTCCTCCCCGGTTCTGAAAGATGATGATGAACTGGTACGCATACTTGCACACTGTAACATGTGGTTATAGCTAGGCCAGGATTTGTGATGAGTTGTGTGTGCACAGTCTTCCTGGTAATTTTAACATTCTTGACTTATGGGGCTCTTTTCAGTGGAAAAGCTCAAAACCAGAGAATGTGGAATGAGGGGTAGCTGGATGTTTGTTAGTTTTGGATGAAACATATTCCCCTTCTCTTCCCTTCTCTGGACAGTATAGAACAAATTGAAGTGATATAGGGCTCTCTTTTCCTTTCTTTACATGTTTCTAATAAAAAAAAATCTCTCCCCAATCTCCTCTTATTTATATAATGCATGTGATTTCCCTCCTCCACAACACAGATAATGTATGTGGAAAAAATATACCATAGTCATCAGCTGGCTGCCATAGTGAGAAAGCCCACCATTTTGCACTGATGAATTTTCTTCTATTAGAGATTGCGTGGAGCAGCAGAAAAGTATTTCTTTTCAACATAGCAAAAAATATTTCTGCTATAAGGGTAAAGGGACCCCTGACCATTAAGTCCAGTCATGGCCGACTCTGGGGTTGCGGCGCTCATTTCGCTTTATTGGCCGAGGGAGCTTCCAGGTCATGTGGCCAGCATGACTAAACCGCTTCTGGCGAACCAGAGCAGCGCACAGAAATGCCGTTTACCTTCCCGCCAGAGCGGTACCTATTTATCTACTTGCACTTTGACGTGCTTTTGAACTGCTAGGTTGGCAGGAGCAGGGACCAAGCAATGGGAGCTCACTCCATCGTGGGGATTCAAACTGCCGACCTTCTGATCAGCAAGTCCTAGGCTCTGTGGTTTAACCGACAGCTACATAATAACGAATATACATTGATTGTTCTGTTCTCACAATGGCCAACCAGATGCCTGTGGGAGCCTGCAAGCAGCAGTCTGACCAGTTGCTGATCCCAGCAATTGGCATCCAGAAGCATAATGTGTCATGTGCCAAGAGTCAGTTTCACCTGCTGAACAGCAGCCTGAAGGGAGAGAAGGTGAAGTGTCTCCACCTGCAGCTGATCAGCCTTCAAGGACTCAGAGGAGAAGGCACTGATGCGAACCAGCTGGCTTCAGCCTTCTTAAGCAGAGCTTCCAGCAGCAGGCAAATGCTGGTGACAATACTTGTAGTTCCTGGCCCTACCTTGCTGCTTCCTGCTTGTCTTGACCCCATGATCATTGGGTTTCCTGGACAATCTGACCCCACGGATTGCTGTTTGCTGGACCCTAGGACTGGACCTGATTTTGGGTGCTGACTCTGCTTCCAGGCAAGTACACCTCAGAGACTCTTCTGGTTGGCTGGGCTATTATTCCACGTTGTTGCTCGGCAATAAGACTATGACATAATGTCTCTGACAGTGAAGGTATAACATAGTATCATGGCTAGTAGTTGTGCTCTCCATGAATTTATCTTATCTTCTTTAAAGCCATTTAAGTGACACTCCTATTTTGGAAGGGTTATGGGTATTGCTGAACAGCTGCAGCACTGTTTGCAACTCCGGCCGTGTCTATTAAGAAGTAATACCAATTGTATTCAGTGGGGTTTATTCCTAGGTAAATAGGGTTAGTATTCCAGCTGATTAAGGGGGATGCAAAGCTTGGTTAAGGTTCTTTGTTAATATTTTATTAATAATTTCAACATAACATTTTATTAAAACCCCCCATATCATCCTTAAATTTCCTCCCCCTCCCCAAAAACATAACCCCCTCCCCTCCCCCCCAGACTTCCCTCAGCTTCTCTCTCTGGTTTATCAACATATGTTATTTTCTGCATGTTACAAAACTGTACAGATCCTTAATTTATCTATCTAAATGTTATCAGTAAAAAGTTTGTGAATGTTTATTCAAAAAAGCTTGGGAAAGGTTCTGATGCCTTCCTAACTACACAACAGTTAGTCTATTTGCAACATTTTCCCCCTCTGAATGACCTGTTTACATGTTACAGAAGAAAATAGCATTGCTGTAGTAAAAATAAAACATGATGACAGATAATTTATATTTACAAATAATTTTGTAGAGGCCTGTAGGGAAGGAACGAAGGAATTGTGATGGGAACAAATACAGCCCCTTTTTAACAAATACATGTTAGAATAGAAACTGGCAAAATGTAACATTGCTACTCTGAGTAGACCTGTTAAATCGGTTCTGCTTCCGAGTGGGACAAGGTTGCGTTCAGGCCGCCAGGCCCCACCCCCGCCTCAGTGTGGTGCGGGATAGCATCCCGCGTCCTGCTGAGGGTGTCCTGCGCCACGCCATTTGCCAGGCGGCCAATCAGGGCTCTGTGGGGGTGTGGCCGGGGCCCATTTAAATCCGCAGCGCGACTTTGGCAGCTCCTTTTTCAGCCTTGCACCATGGATCTCCCGCCCTCCCACCCTCTTTTAGGGCCACTGCCTTGCTAATGGTTGGTCGCCATTGAGGGGCCTGGTAAGACTTTTTCCACTTGGCAAACTGGCACCAGCCACTTGGTTTTCACCTACCTCGTAGCAATCGTCACAACTTTGTAAGCTTTGGCGGTTAGGCATTGGAATAGCAATGTGTGGGGGTGGGGAGATACAGCCATCACCTGCCCCTCCATGCTTAAGGGTATTTCGTTAAAGGAATCCGGGGGTGTGGATCTCATCCAAAGCCCAGGGAAGGGCTAGGCCATGCCATAACCCCAGCGGGAACCGGGGGGGGGGGCAAGTCGATCCGCATTGGCGGGGATCCACCTACTGGTGGTTTACCCTTCTAGACTTCCTGCAAGGTGGGCAGGAGTCAGAGATAGTTTGTTGATGCCAATGCCTAAGCCAATACCGCTCACATTCTGTAACCAATAAAGTTGTGGCCTAAATTTTGCCCATTAACATTAACCTAAATTCTGTGTCCTTTTGTCTTTATTCTCCTGGGGTGGCTTGGGGGTCTTGAAGCACAGGTAGACTTAAGTAACTTAAATCAATTGATCTATTATGAGTATGATTTTAGTTATTTATTGCATTTATTTTCCCTCTTTAATTCCAAAGAACTCAAGATGACAAACATGGTTCTTCTCCATCCCCACCCAATCCACACTACAATTCTGTAAATTAGATTAGTTTGAGAGGCAGTGATTGGACCAAGGTCACCTGTGTTCATCATGACTAAGTGATTATTTTTATGCTGGTTTCCCAGGTCCTAGTCAGACACTGTAACTTTAACCACCCCACACTTTAATTGGATATCCTATATTGTGAGAATGTAATATTTCTGGACATTTTTCTGAGCCATGTGGTGATACCAACAGGCCTATATTAGCTACTCTTTTTTCTTTTTACCTTTTTTTTAAAAAAAGATCTTATTCCCTGTAAAATTCTATTGATTTCAGGTCATTGATGCTTCTTTGGGACTTGGACCAAACTATTCTGGTTTTAATTTAACATTGTTTGACGTTGCATTCCCCCCCCCTCGCTACAATAATTTGCATGTTTAAAATTCCATTACGTAAGGAGAATTTAAATTACCTTCATGTATCTTTCCCCTACATTTTCATTAATGCATAAGGAATTAAGTATGTGCCAAAGGGTAGAGGAAATTTATTCTCTCTGTGTTGCTATGTTCTTTTCCCTTGCTTCTCCAGGGCAACACTCTTAATTAACTGTCTTTTAGGTGCAGCGAGGTCAATGAAACTATCACTGCATGTTGTGTAACATTATTATTATTATTATTAATATAAATAAATAATTGTATATTGCCCTTCATCTGAAGATCACAGAGTAGTTCACAACATAAAAATACAAAATAGAATACATCTGAGCTAATTTTGTTTTTCTTAGGCTCTGCTAATGCATGCTATATCTACTCACTATACTAATGTACAGTCATACCTCGGGTTACAGATGCTTCAGGTTGCGTTTCTTCGGGTTGCGGACCGCCAAAACCCAGATGTACCAGAACTGGTTACTTCCGGGTTTTGGTGGTCATGCATGCGCAGAAGCGCTAAATCACACTTTGCGCAGAAGCACTGAATTGCAACCTGTGGGTGCGCAGATGCGCCGCTGCAGGTTGAGGACACTGCGGGTTGCGAATGTGCATCCTGCACGGATCACCTTCGCAACCCGAGTGTCCACTGTTTAGTTTGAGGGAAAGGTTCTTCTGAGTTATTTGTTGTCAATAGTTGTTAATTTAGCCCAGTGAACAACTGGAACTCCTGGCCCATACTCACATGAGCCTAAAGTTATCCATATGGAGGAGGTTCATTGTACATGGGCAATTATTCAGTGGTATCTCTTAGGTTTTTTTTTTTTTTAATATGAAAATTCACCAGCATTTTAGAGCAAATTTCTCCAAAAACACATTTTATATGTGGTTTTTATCAATGTACACATTTTTGCAAGATTTTTTTCCCAAATTCAATCTTTTTTGCATGTTATATTTGATAACAGCTTCATTTTTATACACACATTTCCCTAATTTATGCATTTCTGTAAACGTTGCCTGGGGAACATCATTGCAACATTAGGATAGGGTTAAATTTCGAAGGATAGCTGAGTTTATGTCCGCATTGTTTCAGAAAGTGCAAATCGATGGGTTTGGCTGCAGTGCATACTGAATAGATTTTCTCCTCCATCCCTATACGCTTAGTTATGTCCCAGTCAGGGGCGTAGCCAAGGAGGGGGGACCAGGGGCGCAGCTGCCCCCTCACATCAATACAAACCTGAGGTTCTGCACCCAACAAAAGTTTGCCCCCACCCCAACAAAAATCCTGGCTACTCCCATGGTCTCAGCTCTGGATTTTGGAGGGTTCTTTTTCTCCTTAGAGACAAACACAGCTGTTTTTGCCTTTCAGTTGAAAGAGTACTCCACAGAGTAGATACCATCATGATCTCCAATCATCACTCAGTTCTCCCATCAGTTAAGTTTGGGACAGAGAACAGTATTTCCCCACCAAACTGATGAAGTGGAGAAGCAAAAATGGGAAGAGGCAGCCACTAAGGAATGCATTCTTTAATTTTCTTTGTTGTTCCCCCTACACACCCGTTCCCAATGCTCTCCAATGACTTGGTCTAGTCAGCTTGTTTTCTTTAATACAGAAAGAATCATGTTTCAAAGAAACAATTTCATTTCTTTATAAAAAAAAAATCTCACTATTTTTTGGCAATGATACCAGTAGGGAGTTCTAGCTAAAATAGACCATATACTAATAATCTGTAAAGTATGGTTGACTCAGGATTTTAACTGTGCCTAATAATGACAAAGCAGGAAGACAAATGGTGAGTGAGACAAGGGGAAGAATAATTTCAGCTGATTAGGCACAAAATAGATAGTCAAAATGAAAGGGGGACCCTTTGCCAAATGAATTTGATGATAGAAGCAAAAGGAATGTTCATGGGATTTATAGTCTTTTTGGTTTTTTTTTAAGGTTCAGCACTGTGTATTTTCTGAAAAGAATGCCTTGCCGTACAACAAAATGTCAGAAAATCCCAGAAGGTCAGCTGTAGCTTAGTCCTATATGAGATATCAATATGGTGAAACTGTCATCAGACTGACAGAGAAGTGAAAAGTAATGAGATCTTGTTCCCTCCTCTCGGGAGGCATGGCCTTATCTTCATATTAATGTCTAGGGTTCTTTTTTTTTTTATTAACTTCAAAAGAAGCTATATCATACGCAGCTGTCACATAAAGAATCAGAACTTATCTAAAGCATGAGGGCATTCATTAACTGGGTATCCAAATGTCTTAGGTAGCTTTGATTCATAATATTTTCAACAGAAGAATGAAATTTGTATTAATCCTTTCATCCTAACCTTAAACACATTACTTGGAAGCATGGCCCGTTGACTTAAATAGCTTTTCCTCCCAGAACAAGACAAGAATCATTTCAATGTCAACAATTTATATTGAGTAGGTTTTTTTGGGTAATCTTCCACTATAGAAGTGCTTGCAGGATCAATGTCATTTAGATGGATTATTAAGACCATTGGTGTTCATGGGCTAGACTGGAAATTCCTGTCTCGCAATCTGGCCCAATTTTTGGATGACAGATTTGCTCAGTTCCTCCTCATCCACCTGGTGTGCTAGCGCTGCCTCTACCAGCTCCACATGTGTGCGTAGGACTGAAACTTTGGAATTCAAGATTCCTAATCATGAAAGCAGCTGCTTCAGTCTTCCGCTGAGTCCCTACATCAGCTGTTAATTGGCTCCATGGAAAAATATACAAGCAATCTTTCCAAACATACCATCTGCACCAGGTCTAAGTGGTTTAGTCCCTTAGCTGGATGTGGTTTGTTATAGCAGAAGCCACAGTCCAGCCTTCTGTCCTGATGCTGACAGGAGAAAATTGAAAAACAAAACAAATAAATACTCTGAGAATACTGTCTGCTGTTATCTCTCAAGATGATTATTTGCTCAAGATTCCATTTTAAAAGGTGATGATAAAACTGGAGAAATGCAGCTTAAGACAACAATATGGAATGGTTTCTCAAGTTTTCAGTCATTTTGACTGTGAAAAAAATGTAGCGGAAAGCACAGAGTTTTCTCTATTCAAATAAACTTTTTGGTAATTCTGATTTATTTGGACTCTCCCCTCCCTTATGGACATAAGAAATAAAGCTGTATAAGCATAAATTGCTTAATGTATTCCAGCAGCCTGATGGACCTACTTTATAGGTAGGAGATGGCAGACCTTTGCAGCTATATAATTTTAATTTTATAAGCCAGTCAATTTAATGACTACTTGTATTGCTTTAGATCATTTTTTTCTGATTTAATATTGTACCTCGCCCTGACAATTTAGGATATGTCAATACAGAAATGCTTTAAATAAATAAATACAGGGGTCTCCCTGCTTCAGACATTCACCCTTGCCCTCTGCCCACCATGTACTTGAGGAACACTGGATCAAATGCCTGAAAGTGGGAGGGAGATAGAGAAGGTTATAATGTCTTGAATAACAATTTCATATGTACTAGTTCAAGTCTGGTTATTATGGGTGAGCTCTTGATATTGCTGAACTGCTCTCCTAAGATTCTTTTCTTCTCTGGTGTCCTGCTTCTTCTCCCAGACCTCTGACTTCTTGCTTGACCTGTGAGTTTTATATACAGTGGTACCTCGGGTTAAGTACTTAATTCGTTCTGGAGGTCCGTACTTAACCTGAAACTGTTCTTAACCTGAAGCACCACTTTAGCTAATGGGGCCTCCTGCTGCCGCCGTGCCACTGGAGCCCAATTTTGGTTCTTATCCTAAAGCAAAGTTCCTAACCTGAAGCACTATTTCTGGCTTAGTGGAGTGTGTAACCTGAAGCGTATGTAACCTGAAGTGTATGTAACGCGAGGTACCACTGTATAGGTTTCACTTATCAAATATAGACTGACTAGTTTTATTTTGAGAATAAAGAATATATAAACAAGCCAAACACCTAACAATGAAGACTCACCATTTACTAAGGGCAGCACACACATACGGCTGCTATTAAGAAAGTGACCCTTGGGAACTCAGCAACCTTTTTTGAAAATATACCTGCTGCATTGTTTGCCTCTTCTGAGCCGGGATGCTCTTGTTTGATCTGCTTGCTGTTGCAGTGGGTGAGTAAGGCTCTTGCAAGTGACTCCTAAGGCAGGCACCTGCCTGACACTGACCTTGCAAGCCTCTTTGTAACATCTGAGAGCCTGAGGGCGGCCAAAAGTGCCACAGCCCTCCAGGCTACCATTGGCACAGCTTCTCTGGTGTCACAGAGGGGCCAAGGGCCAAAGAGGAGAATGTAGAAACCTTAGAACTTAGCGAGGACTCTGAGCGGCATTTGCTCAATTAAACTCCATAAGTATCACTGTATTTACACATTGAGCTTTCAAATAATACTTTGTTGGTGGAGATCAGTTGGAGCCATTCCCAGAAACAGACAGAAAACCATGTCTGTGAATGCATGTAGCCCTGAACCTCAGGCTTTAGTCTCCCTATTTCCTATAATTCTCTACCAGTCCTTTCTTTGACTGCCTGAATGTCATGTGGTATTATGGGCTTATCCCTGTTTATCTGAGTATTACCTGGAGGCAGCTAGATCTAAGCCCTAAACCCCACCAAACTCTATATAAAGAGTCAGACGGGTTTTACACCAGACCACAGAAAGGAGTGGTTTTCTTTGTTGAGGGATCTAGATTTAATGTCCAGATTATTCCCACTCTAAGATATAGAATATTTTTTATGAAGCTATTCTCTCTGGGCTGTATTACTTATAGACTAATATTGTGGGGATCAAATTGTTTCTCCACCTCCCCATCGGATAGCAATTCAGAGTGTCCTAGAATCGCTTTCATGACATGTGCTTACTTTATTGTTATATCTCATTACATGAAGTAAATCAAGCTATACTTTAAAGGAGAATTTGTTGCACAAATAGCAGCTGACACACAGCAAGTTGTTGTTGTTTTTACAAATTCAACCAAGTGAGTTCCTGTTTCCAGGTCACTTTTTGATTCCCTCTCTTAACTCAAGCATGGATAAGTGTAAACTGTACAGGAACTTATCACTGTTCATGTGAGCAGATCACTTGGAGAAGGAGTAACATCCAAGGGCGAGCCAGCTGCAGTAACATCTGCACCAACTTTGAATTATTGCTATAATTTAATGTTAACGGAATAGAAGATTCATCTATCTAGAAGCCCCCCGCTGGCCTATTATACATTTTTAAGGGACAGACCCTATCACTTCCTGATCACTTTGAGAACACCCAGTATGCAATTGCCCATAGGACACATGATTTGCAACTTATGTACAGCTGTGGCTCTCTTCCCCTGGACACTCGACAGTGAGCCTTTTTTTGAAATACTGCGAAGCCTTTATATTTGGCTCTGTTTTGGTGACAAGCTCCAAAAAGGGCTTGTAATTCTAGCATATAATTTTATTTTATGTGACTGTACTGTAACCTACATTCACTCTTGTTCTCTAACTATGTTTGCTCAGTTCTATCGCTTCCATCACTTAACAATGAGATGTATTGAATGAGATGTGGGCAAATCTGTCAATTTGGGTTTTTCTCCATTTCTTGTTTTTTCCAATATTAACTTCTGTTCTCCACATTTGTAGATCACGTTGTATTTCCCCTCCTTTTCCCTTTTTTTCAAAAAAAAACCCTCATGAAAATTTGTCAGCATTTTAGTGTGAATTTCTTCCAAAATACAGGATAGTATGCTAATATATTGGATTTTGTTATTTTCACTAATATATGAATATATGTATGCTCCTTTTTTCACACATTACTTGGCATTGCAAAATTCAGAGAATTGTGAATTTTGGAGGATGAATTTTTTTGGTTCTCATATTGTTCTGGAAAGTGTGCATTAGGTAGGTTTATCTTTAAATGCAAAATGAATCTAGTTTCTATGTCAGAGCTAGATGGAAATTAAAGAAATGAATGCAACTCTTATTTACTAACTCACTTGGAAGCCATTCTGTTTGAGAATTAGCAGTGTGGGCCATTTCTGTCTTTTGGCCATAGGTGAGATTAGGTAACTGGTGGGGGGTGGGGAGGTGTGCGAGAAAGACTTCCCTGTGGTAGCACCATGACCGCCTCTCTCTTCTGGCTTCTCATTTGACAGATTTCTTAAACATTTAAATATGTGCTAACAATAACCTGTTTTTATGCCATTCTGAGACATTTTAGTACTGGCACTCTTGCCTCTTGGTGTATTACTTTTGATGTTTTACTATAGACTGTCTTTTTATACAGTGGTGCCTCTGGTTACATACGCTTCAGGTTACATACGCTTCAGGTTACAGACTCCGCTAACCCAGAAATAGTGCTTCAGGTTAAGAACTTTGCTTCAGGTTGAGAACAGAAATCGTGCTCTGGCAGCACAGCAGCAGCGGGAGGCCCCACTAGCTATAGTGGTGCTTCAGGTTAAGAACAGTTTCAGGTTAAGAAAGGACCTCCGGAATGAATTAAGTACTTAACCCGAGGTACCACTGTAGTTCTTTTTTCATGACTAATTGAAGTCAATCCCTCTGATCTCAGATTTACTTCTGAGTAAACATTCATAGGATTCAGCTACAATGTATGGTTAAGATTGCAGCTACTCTCTAATTGTTGTAGACATTATTTGGTTGGCACAGATCTGGATTTTACAATAAAATACTATCATTATATTTAGAATAAATAGATCACCCTTTCCTGGAGTCACACACAGCTGCAACTGAAGGAAAGGGAACCTTTTATGGTTGAATTGATTCCCCCCGCCATAAAGCAGAAATAAATGTGTAGTTAATTGAGTTATATCATAGCGTAATAATCCAAATTTATTGCAATAAAATTGATGGCAAGCAAGATGCTTTTTAAAAGCCTCCTTAAATTAAATTTAACAACTAACAAGGAGAAACCATAGTTGAGAAAAGAGCATCCAACTGCTAATAGTCTAAAAATACGACCGTGAGTATGGATTGTTTATGGTCAAGGGGCTGGGGTAATAAATAGCACTAAAGTTTGGGAGAACGAGCTGCAGAAATAGTCAGACTTTCCCTTTTATATAAATCTATTTTATTCAGTATTAAAGTTCAGTTCCCTGACCATCTGGGGAAGCTTTTCAGGGGTTTGGGTGTGAATAGGTGTGTCAATCTGAACTTTTTTATATAGTTTATTACTGTAGATCATAGCTTGAGTCAAAAGGTTGGCATGTGAAAAGAGATCCCCATTATGAACTTTCTTGACTCTGGTAGCATTCTTATCTCGAATGTGTCTTATCTCAAACAGGAGACACCCTGAGCTCCTAATACCTTCTGTAAAGGTCAGCATACGTAATCTAGTTACTAATTCCTAGTTACTAAAATCTAATCAACCACCAAGATAACTTTAAAACAGGAAACAGTTTAGTCATTGCTCACTATTCATCCAACTTTTAATTAAGCAGCAGAAGTAAAATGAGAAATGACAGGAAACTCTAGGAAGAGACAATAGAACAATAGAAATATTGGAATTATGGGAATTGCTCATCTCAAATCCCCCCTCCTGTCTCCATTGGAATGTTTTGGCTAAAATTAGAACAGCTGTATACCACTCCAATCTCTGAGCTCTTCAAGATTCCAGGGGTTCTAGGCGCTTACCCAGGGTTTGTGTTTCCTCAGAATGAGAGACAGAGGAGACTGTGGGGTCTTTATGATATATGATTTATTCATGCATATATACAACATGAGTCTATGATGGAGGGGTTCACAGTTTTAACACCTGCAGAAATCAGACATAGCTCTGTCTCCCAGCTGCCCAGCCTGCCAGCTTCTAACTCACATAACTTGACTCTCAACTCTGGCCATTGTCTTTCTAACAACCAGCGAGCTGAGGAAAGGGAGTCCACCCCCTACTCACTCTCTGGCACATAGTCACTTCTGCTGTTTGTACTGAAGCCCCTTTCTCTTCCGTTACAATCAGACAGTGTATAAATTTTATGAAATAATAAATGATGCCACCTCTGGTGCTGGGGGTAGTATAAAGCCATCCTGGCTAGTGACCATTGATAGCCTCGTCCTCCATTAATTCCTCTAGAGCTATTTGAGTTGGTGGCCATTTTGTGGTAGAGAATTCCAAAGTTCAGCTGTGTACTTTGTGAAGAAGTGCTTCCTTTTCTTTGTTACGAACCTTCCACACTGCTTTGTGTTTTTCATGACTGAGGCATACATTTTGGCTGAAAAGCAGATTAGAAACTATTAAATGACTAAATAGAATTTTCATCAAGGTACTCAGGAAATAATGGAGGATGCAGAAGAAAATGGCACCTGCCAAAGGAGCTTTTCTGTATTTTTAACCTCTTTTTTTCTCTACCTAGGCCAATGCAGAGTGGCTGGCAGTGAGTCACGGTTGGGAGAGAGTGGATGAAAGAATAAGGGAGCACTGAGAGTGTGTAAAATAATAATATGAACATTTCTACAATAAATTGCACTTAATTTATGGCTCTGGAGCATTAAAATTTATAGCTATATACTCAAGCCATACTACCTTTTCAAAACTCCAGTTTAATATGTATCAAAGGTGTCCATTTTACTGCTCTAGTGCCTTATGTTTTTATATTTCCAGGTGCAGCTTGATTTGAGATCTCTCCCCCGCCCCTTCAATTTTCACTTTAATATTTAGGGACCAGTCCAAATGTTAGATGTATACTCCAGCATGTGAACCATGCTGCAAATTATTTGCGTGTTTTGATGCTCTGAACAGTAAGGGGTGCCACCTTAATTGGTGTTGCTGACTGCAGATGGAATTGCCAAAAATTGGGTTGATGTGCACACTACATAACCGAAGCTAATGTTTCTGCCTAATTCGTCACAATTGCCCAATCCCATGCCGCTCAGGCTCCCTGGAGAGACTTTCTATGGGCACTGGGAATGGAAGTGGAGAGGACAGCAGAACCTCTGTTGCATGAGTAGCCTTCTACTCATGGAACTTGAAAGGTAAAGGGACCCCTGACCGTTAGGTCCAGTCGTGGACGACTTTGGGGTTGCGGTGCTCATCTCGCTTTATTGGCCGAGGGAGCCGGTGTACAGCTTCCGGGTCATGTGGCCAGCATGACTAAGCTGCTTCTGGTGAACCAGAGCAGCGCATGAAAACACCATTTACCTTCCCGCCGGAACGGTACCTGTTTATCTACTTGCACTTTGACGTGCTTTCAACCTGCTAGGTTGGCAGGAGAAGGGACCGAGCAATGCGAGCTTACCCTGTTGCAGAGATTCGAACCACCAACCTTTTGATTGGCAAGCCCAAGGCTCCATGGTTTAGACTACAGCACCACCCACACTTTAGATCCAGCTAATTGAATATAAAGCATACATAATGAAACCACTGCCCCTTTTCTCCTATGGTATCTCAGTCAAGACTGTTTGGGGAAAGAAATCTACATAAAACTGACGTTGGCTTTTATCATATTTTAAGAGTTTGATGGCAAGAGCTTATACCATTCTGTCATGTGGTTCTGTTTTGATTTTGTGCTCAACTTAGAACATGGTTCTGTAAGCCAGTATTGATTGTAGTGCAGTAATGAAAATCAGTCAGTTTTGGACCTTGTGTGGTTTCTTTGCAAATTACATTTTCTTTCCCCATTGCAGCAGTAATATTTATAAGTGTTATTTATTCACCAATCTTGGTATTACATTAATTACATAGGTTTGGACAAAAGAGAGGCTCCCAGTTCTCTCTCCGTTGTAGTTGCTTGCAGTTCTTAGAATTCTCTTATTTAAAAATGAAATTATATATATTATTTCTGTCTGCATAAAGCTGTTGCTTGCTTTACATGGTCTATGGCAAATTGTCCAAAATCTCTATCACTCACAGCATGCATAACTGCCCAGCACAATTACTATGGGGAAAAATCCCTCTGGGCATATTATCTTTGTCATTCCGTCAGCAAATTATTCCTTTAATGATGCCATGTTCCACAGCTGCCTCCTAATTGCAGACAAGCCATATAAAAAGACAATAAAGAGGTCAAGCTGCTCTGATCTTAGACTTTAATCTTCGACCACATAAAGAGATTATCAACAAATATTCTGAACAAATGTGGATCATGAGGGGGTGAAATGCTAGAAATTACCAGAATACAAAGAGCTAAAGCTCTCGTGCAAGTCAAATAATATAATTTCCATTTTCAATTTGCAAGAAAATTGTATCACAGTGGAACGAAAGCACGCTAAAAGTATACCTGCCGGTTTCTAAACCATACCATTCTTTGGAGGAAAGTTATATACAGAAAAATAGCAATACCCACAACAACAGCACTTCAATCTCATTACAAATGAGCAGAAAAAGGCTTACTTAAATGTAACATTAAGCATGGAAACTGAGGGTCACGCTAGACATTAGGCTAATTGCATGAGTAGCAACCCCATCTGGGTGTGTGTTGTTGGGTTTTTTGTTTTTTTAAAGAAATGCTAGGCATGGAGGGCAATTTTCAATTGAGCTATTCCCCAACCCAAGAGAGAGGGAGAGTACACACACACACACACACACAGAGAGAGAGAGAGAGCGAGAGAGAGAGAGAGAGAGCGCTTTTTTTCTGGGGGGGGCATAGGGGTACGCATAACCCTAAACATTTTGTGAATCTTTGTACTTTTGTCCATTTAGTGTATCCCCCCCCCCCGATTTGAACTATAAAATGGTGATTTTCTTGAGTCAAAATGAGAGTACCCCTAAAAATACTTTTTTTTAGGGGGAACGCTGTGTGTGTGTGTGTGTGTGTGTGTGTCTGTCTGTCTGTCTGTCTGTCTCTATCTATCTGGTACTTCTGCAAAGGTTGAGGTTTCCAAAGTCACCTGACAGGGCCATATGTCCATGGCAGAGCATGTGCTTTTCATGCAGAAGACCTCAGATTCAATTCGTAGCATCTCCAACTGGGGCTGGGAAAAGACCCCTGTCAGAAACTCTGGAGTGCCTGTTCCAGTCATTGCGGACTAGGAGTTGCCAATCTTTAGGAGCCTATGGGCATATTTGCAAATAAAGAGAAGCTGTCCTGGGCACCACACACATAGTGTAATCATGGACAAACAGCAACCTATTATCATGACTACAAGAGAATGCTTATTCAAAGTGAAACTTCAGCAGGGAGGAGCGGACTCTGAGGGAACCAGGGAAGGCCTTTGCAGGCACATGTGTATCCACAGGTACCACATTGTAACCTGTGGACTACATAACATATAGGGAGCAAGTCTAGACACTCAGCACCACCAGGGATTGCATTATCAGTCAATCTCCAGACCCTTCAAGATAAGGAATCTCTTGACATTTCTGCGCATCCTCACAGAAAAAGCATATCTCCCATGAGAATCCAGGCCTGGCTTTTATCTTAAAGGACTGGTTCTCTTGCAAAGAAACTGGATTTACTTAGGGAAACAACATCATGAAGCTGGGAGAATGCAGCAATAACATCTACATGGCCAGAAAACATGCTGGGTTATTCAGATGGCTCCAAATGCTTTAGAGCACTTTCGCCCCTTGCACTGTAAATTCCCTGAAGTGCACTAATTTCTATGGAGAAATAGTAACTACTATTTTGGTAACATAACTGGTATTCGTTTATGAGCACACAAGACATAAAAGTGAAGCCCTGTATATCAATGGCATTGAACAAAGCTGCTTTTCATGAGATTTGTGTTGTGTTTTCCTTACCCCATTCCTTTTCCCATCCAGTGTTATTTTCCAAGAATTGAAATGGGGTGTGTGTGTGTGTGAATGTTTAAATTTTCAGAGGGCTGGTGTGTGAGTCCCTTCATCTTTAGCAAATGTAGACTCAGGCTGTATTGTTAAAAAATGAGAAATGTTTCAAAGTCCTGACTATTTCATTCAGACTAACAAGTTTTAAGTAGTTTGATTTACATCCTCCTTGTTTCAATTTTGCAGAACTTTGTTACTAAATTTCTCAAATGTCTCGGTAGCTTCTTGTGGGTCTACTAAATGGAAGAAAGGAGAAATCATGAAGTGTATACAAGGGTAACCAGGATAAGGTAAAGGGAGGTGGCAAAGCTCAGAATGATTTTAGGCTTCCAAGAGGGCTTAAAAACAATAAAAAGGTGTATTTGGATATGTTTGAAGCAAGAGGAAGAGCAAGCAAGTAGCAGGCATTCTGTGTGGAGAAGATGAAGTGCTATTGGGGGAAAGCAGTGGCGATCTTTGGGCTCTCAGACTGTAGTGGTTCCCCCTGCCAATGGATTCAGGTTACAAGAAAGGAGATTCCGACGAAACTTCAGGAAGACCTTTCTGACTGTAAGAGCTGTTTGACAGTGGAAAGGTCTTCCTTGGGAGGTGGTGGACTCTCCTTTCCTGGAGGTTTTTAAGCAGAGGTTGGAGGGCCATCTGTCATGTATGCTTAATTGAGATTCTTGTATCATGGGGGGGGGGGTTGAGCTAGGTAGTAATCAGGACCCTTCTAACTCTACAATTCTGTTTCTATACTAGTTTGGTCCATCAACTGATATCATTTTAGTTAAGTCACACGATTGCCCAGAAGGCTTTTCACAGAACATAAACTCTAGTCATAGAAAAAGTACACCAAGCCTTGGACATGGTGTGCAACAGGAGGGGAAAAAGGAAGCAGAAGTCGCATTTTGCAAACAGAAGTTGGTTACATTTGAACAATGTACAGTGATGAATCCAACACATTGTATTTTACTGTTCTGATGTATGGTGCTACTTATGACTGATATGGCCAATGACATTGTAACTTCTTGTATTGTGTTCTCATGCCTTCATCATTTATTTCTACCCCACTTTCCCATGGTATGCCATGTTCCAAGTGGCTCCCAGGTTTACATGTGGCCATTCACCAACAATTACAAAACACAATAGGATTAAAATTGTCATATAAACCATAGGCTACTGGAAAATATCACATTACTGAATGTTTATTGACAAAATAATAATAAACCACGGTGATCTCTGTGAATCGAATGGAACAGTGTGCTATGATTTCCCACAAAGGCCTCATTTGCTTCCTTATGGAAGCTGATGGAGGAGGCAGAAATGGGGGGAAACCTATTTGCTGACTTGATGCAAAATACTCCTTTGCGCTCTAGATGGGTTTTTAGTCTTGCAAGAATGCAATTCCGTCAATATTATAGCGAGTAACATTAGAAAGTCAAAGGAGAGCAATAACTTTATCTTCTGGAATTTTAATATCATTTAGATTCGGTACAATCCCCACGCCGTCAATATTAAAAGCAGAAGGATTCATTCCCTTTTTCCCACGTGCCCACTTGAGGCTGCCTGGGTGGCATTAATAAAACATGCAGGAGGAATAAAAATAATCTGTGAGCCTATGGATCTTGCCTATGTCTAAGTGAAGAGTTACTGCCAGTTCTGAAGGAGAGGGATACTAATATTTACAGTTTAACATTTCCTTCTGACTTGTGAAGGACCTGAGTGTTTCTTTCTTCAGTAGCTAATTTGTCTCAAGATGCACAAAGGGGTGGCGAAAGGTGTAAGATTTTATCACCCGTGTGCCCATGCCAAGTAGTTCAACAGATGTATCAACACTTCAGAAAGAAAGGTGATTGATGGCCTCCAAAAAGCTGACGACGGTGTTAGGCAACAATGATTTTTTTTCTCCCCTTGGTATTCCCTTCCCCTCATTTTTCCTGAACTTTAACTCACTCGCTCTCTTTTCATTGACTGCTTGTTGACTCGAATATTTTGTCTACAAAGTTTTTGAAAAAGAAAACATATTGTGGTGTGCGCATGTATTGGGAAATTTTCGCAAATGTGGATGGCGCATTCTGGGTTTTCTTTGGACAATTTCCCAGGCAGAGCTAGAAAATGATGTTTTTTAGCTTGAATTTAAATAAATTCAGCTTGGGTAGCACAGTGCTTTCTTGAATATTCAGCCCAGCATGCTGTGATCACTGGTAGCCATTGGGACTGGTGGGCAGAAGGCAAAGAGGCCAACAGTATGTAGAACTAGAGTCACTGATGGGCACAGCTAACTAATCCTAGTTTTGTCTATATCCTCCTCTCTGTTGCATTATACAAGGGGCAACACTGAGAATAAGGAAGAGGCAGCTGGTAGCCACTGTCACCCCTTGGAAGGGGTATCAGTAAGAAGGCAGGTAGATGAGGTGGTAATGGTTGAGACAAACTGATGTTGGTTGGGCAGTGCCTCTGTTGCCCTAATTTCCCAGCCTCCACTGCCAGTGTAGCACAGCAGCAAAAAGCACTGGAGAGGAGCAAATGGGCTGTGAGCTTCTCCCCAGAAGCCTGCAGGTTCATGTAGACTCACTAAGCCATAGCTTGGTTTCCTGTATCTTACAAACTGGCCCGCTGTGAAAAATCTATCTCTCTTCAGTTGTTATCCTTAGCATAATGGTGCCATGGCTGTGCATTCTACTGACCCAGCACCAATGTCCACATATTCAGGGCAAAAACTGTAAGAGAAAGCCTATGCAGTAGTACCTACTTAGGCTTTTACACTTCCAGCAGCTGAGGTTGCATGATTTTTGGTCAACCATAGATGGATCTAAATACCAGAAGAAAACTCTCTAAGTCAGAAATTAGATCGTTTTAACAAAAGAAAAAAATCTCTATGGAAAGTCGCGGTTTAAAATTTCCTGCTCTCTGGTGCCATCTGATGTTGTATGTTTATGGCGCATTCAAGTAGCTGTTTCTTTACTAATGTAGCTGAGTCCGTAGTTGGAACTTGGAATTACTTTACGTATTCATTGACTGGAACCAGCTAATGCAAGGTTGACAATTGAAAGGCATAGGTGGGAACAGTTTAGAAACGCTCACAATACTGGGCCTCACAGGGCCTGGGCTTATTTGCCTTGTCTGATTAACAATGTGCATTCAAATAAGGTTTCAAACTGGCTGGATTAGTTACCTTCTACATGCTGTTATTATACAGATCTTAGCATAGGCTGCCTTGTCCCACTGACACTCATGTTAGATACGCATCAAGCTACAGTCTTCTCTATGAAAACTACTTCCACCCTGTCACTATAGAAACAGACATTTTATTTCATAGCATGTTCACAAGACCTTGCTGTGGAAAAGGCTGCTTGCTTTCCAAGGAATGCATTTTCAGTGACATACTCCATTTTCATATATGTTTTCTGGGCATCTTTCTCACACACAAATAGACAAAGTATCACTGGGGAGATGTTAATTAAGAACCATTGGTGGTGTCACTCTTAAGCTCCCAATGGCTGCAAGAAAAATCAAGAGAAGCCCATGAAAATTCTTTTGACAAACCCAGTGTTAACTATTTCTCCCAAAAAGTGTTTGAAAGCTGGACCAAATAGGAAAGTGCAACGTATTGGGAGTGGTGGACAGATCCGAACCCTTGCCTTTATGAAAATATCTGGTTCTTCGATAATGCCTCTTTGTAATTACTCCTGGTAATTCCCTTGTGGATAACTGTTTGAAAGTTGCAGTTCTTTAAAACGTGAGAAAATATTGGAACCTGAGCAATTGAATTGTCAGCATTAATAGCAGTTAATGTTGTTCTCCCCTTTTTTCCACAGAAAGGAATCATTTGTTTTGAACTTTTAAAACTAATGACCGGTCTTGAATCTGTGTTGTATATGCACCACTCACCCATGATTTATGTAGGTTAGAGCCTTATATTAAGTCATGGTTGAAAAGAGCTCCAAGGGTGGCTGACCAAATGGCTTTTCTTTGATTATTACTGATCCTAAGCCAATAAAATGTATTTAATACAACCAATGAATGTGTTTAGATACAAAGGGGCTTTGTAATTGTTGGAGAATGCAATTTATAATTGAAAACTGTTGGTCTGTATATAGTTAGAGATGCTTAATTGGTATCCTTTAAGGGGGAAAGGAGGGAGAAAAAAAGAAACATTTTCATATGCTTTCTGAGACTCCACCAAGCTATTACTTGAAGTACTTTTAAGTGCACTACACTAAGGGGCTCCTCAGCACAGACTGTTGCAATTATTTTTTATTTCTTTCCAATTTTCACATAAGATGGAGTTCTTCCCCCGTTAAATGGCCTAGAGAAAGTTTTGTTCATCTTTTTAGGTTCAGTTTAGCTCTCCCATAAGGGCTGACTGAGAAATACATGTAGTAGTTTATTGGTGAGGTGATTTTAAGGTTCCCCAAGAATGGTGCACAGGGAATGGGGCACAGGATACATTTACACATCAAACCACAGTTGCCCTGCCTCAGGATATGTAAAATTTCCAAGTTTTACTAAAAATCCGTCATGGAGACTAGACTCTTCCAATGATAGAAACAACAAAAGGGTCCTGTGGGGTTTTAAAGACTGAGGCTGAAATATTAAGCGTACTTTCCTGACAGTAAGCACCATTGAACACAGATTCAGTTACCTCTAAGCATGTGCAACCAATAATTCTGCACATGCTCAGTAAGAGAGTTAAAGGAGGGAGTGGCTACCACTTCAGGCAGTTAGCATGATGTCTGGTGATCATAGCTCTGTAAGGCTCTGAACCCCTACAAGATGTTAGTAGAGAATTTTTTTAAAAAGAAAATGAAATGAGTTATGTCATTCTCCAAAACCACAAGTTCCTTATCTGCTTATGCTCTTTTGTGTTATAAAGAGCCTGTAAATTTCATTTTCCTGAGTTAGTGGCGCTGGTAGCCATTTTGAGAAGACTGCTGCGGAGTCAAAGCGAATGAACCAATACAATGTTAGTTCTGTGCCAGGAGCAAGACCCAAGGGCTTATCCACACTTACATTTCTGCCACTCTTTTTATGCATGGTCCATACTTTAAAGCTCCCCCTATGTTCCAGAACTTTCCTGTGAAAACCTGCTTTTTAAGGCTCAATGGTTGCAAATGGCTTTAAACTCAAAATGACGTTTGCTCTGAGTGCAAAAGAGCAGGTTATCGTGGGGAAAGCTCCTGGGCAAACAAAACAGCATGCAACATGCTTGAGCATGGAGCTTTTAAGAGTGTGCATTGAAAGAGCAGGACAAAAGGTAAGTGTGGATTTGCCCCAGGCTTTAGGAAGAGCAAGTGACAGTGACCAATTTCAGCGGTGGCAGCTTTATAGGCAGAACTTTGGGAGGAGGGTGTTTTATTGTTTTGTGTCATTTATGTAAAATCTTCATATATTTATGAACACATGAAGACTGGTATCATTTAATGACTGATGTTATTTATATCCAGTCCTTTTTTCTTCTAAAAAAAATGTTTAGGGGTACTCTCATTTTCCTACTCATATTGAAATACTGCCCCTCAATGAGGCCAAACTTAGATTCACAAAATGTTTAGGGGTATGCGTACCCCTGCACCCCCCCAAGAAAGAAAGCACTCTTTGTATCCTTTACTTTTGCACAAGTCCTTTGCTATGAGCCTTCCCCCCAGACACCCTGAATAAAGAACTCTGAATACTAAATAATAAAATATGAAAAAGCTACATATACATATGATTGCTGATACATGATATAAAGATATTGTTGAATATATGCTACAAATATAGTTGGTTCATACTGGTGGATCCAGGACACAGTGGACTAAGAGGGGGAGTCTCAGAAGGAGTCAAACCTATTGCTTATTTTATCAATATTAAAATACCAAAGAATATTTAAACTGGACTCACAGTTGTGCTCCCAAATTCTCCACACTATCAATGGCCAGCAATGAGGAAGCCATATTGTCTGAATATTCTTGGGGAGAGGAATTGGATGGCGGCTGAAAAAAATAGATTTCTGGGAAATTTCAGCTTACCTTTAATCTCACAACCAGTTTTCAAGGACATTTTAACACACACATACCACACGGTCCTTCAAGAAATTTAGGGCAGGGCATATGGTTCTCCCCTACCCATCATCACAAAAATCACAAGGAAACTATTAGGCTGAGAAATACTGGCTGAGGCAAGGTCACACTGAGCTTCATGGCTCACTAGTGATATGAACCCAGATCCCCCAGTTCTGGTCCAACATTCTAAGAGGGAATCTTGTGGCCCTTCAGAAGTTGCTGGACTTCAACCCCCATCACTGTGCTGCTTTTCTAGGTGCTGGTACTGCGTACCATTCAGTACCCCCAGAAAGAAGCTCACAGCCATCATTTAATTTTATCTGTGAAATTTCTAATCTGCAGTTCACCATCTGATGCCAGGCAGGGCATCTTTCTAAAGAGTAAACAACAACAAAACCATAAGTACATGTTACAAAATTAGAAGTCAGTAAAATAAGCATCCTCAATGCTGCTACTATTCATCCCTTGACATTGCTACTATTCATATGCAACAGAAAACTGAGCTTTCCTTCATACTTCCAAGAGATTGCAATACTATATTTTATACCGTTTGGTATTTCTACCTGTATGGCAGCAGAAGTAAAGCAGCTTCAGCCCAGCAAATCTCAGGTGAATATTAAACTTCAAGGGAAGGTGAGGGCTGATGGGAATTGTAGCTGTTCTAACTCTGTTAAATGTGCTGCCCTTCTTTCCCCTCTTGTAAGAACATCCCTCCTTCACCAGGGTCTGGTAACTACAGAAAGGAAAAAGTACTTGTTCATCTGGGAAGCCATGTAGCTGATGTGACAGATGGCCTGGGCTATATATGTGTAACAATAACAACATTTTCATAGCTTCTTTTGAATTCCCAGAGTGATTCATTGTTGGACTTGGCCTGTGAAGGCCTGAGGTCAAATCTCTTTAGCCACAAAGTTCCCTGGACCATCTTTGGCCAGCCTTGAACTCTCAGCAGTTGTAAAGCAGTTGCCGTGATGATGTGGGGAAAGTCGGCTGTGCTGCAAGGATCTCGGAGAATATACAGAACAGAAAAATAGTTAATGAAAGCAATTCTAATATACAGTTATGCGGCTAATAAGGATGAACATCAGTTTAAAACATGATGGTAATAGATGCAAAAGGGTTTTATATAAAATTGAGTTGTTAAAATGAACTCATTTTTTTCCACAGTATTTTATAAATGGTGTTTCACTATACCTGGAATTTCAATTTGCACATTATAAAGCACTGAAACAATTTGGTACTTCTCGTCTACCTTAGTATAATAGTCTATAAATTGAGTGTCACAATAAATAGAGGAGTCTATAAATGGGGTGCTAATTACGTAGCCAGATTGAATCAAGTGGGACAAGCTTCCTGTGGAATGTTAAGGTTTTGTTTTAATTGATGACTCGAATGTGTAGTCAAAAGTGGGGGTGGGGGTAATGGCCATTCATAGTTTAAAGTATGGATTTAATCACAGTATGGTAGACATTGCAATCTGCCACTCAAATATTTTTAAAGCATATAATACAAGTCAACTGTTACATGGAGTATTAAAAGCCAATCACCTTGCACATTTTTTTAAAAAGTGAGTGCAGCTAATAAGTGGGCTTCAGTATAGAGAGAGTTCCATTAGTCTGACCCTGTTTTCATTTCAGTAATCATCTCAAGGTGCCTGCAATGAGAAATTTAAAATCCAAATAAAATGGGGAGAACCTTAAGTACAAAGATAATACAATATATTTATGTAATAGAAGATTGCAAAATTTAACATCTCTGTATGATAATGCTGTGAGGGAGCTGAAAACCCATTGATCTGTGGGTAAACTTTCTCTCCAACCCTGAACAACTCAGTGGTTGGCATCTACAGCAATATTTCGAAGTCAAATCTCCCAGAGGGAAATGCATAAACCAACAATTTTATTTTATTTTACAAACAAATAGCCCTTCATCCAAAGATCACAGGGCAGTTAACAATATAAAGACATAAAAATGCACAACATATAGTAATAAGAATAAACAATACCACCCCAACATTAGAAGGTAAGGAAGTCACTGGATGTGAAGAGTAGTCTAGCCCTCCTTTTAACAACAGCCTTCAGTCTGCTCTGCTCTCGGGTCTTATCCCACAATGCAGCCTCTGATTGGCTTCCCAGATGGAAGACCACCTCTCCTTTCAATCAGCCAGCCAGGATCCCTCCAGCCAGCACCATGACCCTGTTGGAAAATGGTCATGCTCCCTTCCTCCTCCTGTCCATTCGGGTCCACAAATTAGCATTCCCAATAAGTTGGGGGTCAGTAACTTATTTTTTCCTTGTACTGAGACCTTTATTCACACGAGCTGTTAGGCTCTCAAATTAACAACACAAAATACAAAATTCAAGAAAGGTAATATTTCAAAGCTATTTTCCAAGCACAAACGTATTAGTTTCTGGTAAATCTAAGGTTTTGATTTTAGCTGCCAGTAATGTAGCACAAGAATAGCAATCTATTCTTATATCACCACAATCTTTGTCCTTGTCTTCATAAACAAAAATTTTAAAGAGCTGAACAAGAACAACACACTATAATGCTTTCCAGTATGAGGAACTTCAGTACATAGTAATTTTTGCTCTAGGATAAAATCACTTTTGGTTGTACATTTATTCTTTTATTTGCTAAACTTATTTCCTAGTCAGAAAACTGTAATACAAGGTGAGTTTGATTGCAATCATTTTTTCCCATCATAAGGTTGCAGTTTTATGAACCCTTGAATCCTACTTATTTTCAGTGCCTGGAACAAAGAAGTATATCTGACTATGAAATATTATTACAGAGGGTTTATTTTTAATGCAATGCATGTTGCAATTGATTCTTAATGCCAAGTTATTAAGAAGACTATAGTTTCTATGGTATAACAGCCAAGATATATATTTTAACTTCTACTTTAATTTCTCATGCCATCTAGACAATGCGTTTTTCAAAGAGTTTTCAGTAGAAATGTTACGTTTTGGGACATATTATCCCTCATTGGTTTTGTAGATAAGCTGGTGATAATCTTGTGACATTCTGAAACTGAATAGCAGAAATTGAAAAGCCAAGTGGGCAAGTAAATAGGAAAGTTGCTTAAAACATACTTTTTGAATGCTAAATTATGTTAAAACTAACTTTCCATAGACTACCTCCATCTGTTCCATGGAACTTTGATAGCTTATATATCATTATTTGGGAACCACTGGAATATAGTATTAAGCTTTGAAATTTGTTCCCATGCATGGTATTCATTACAACCCAATGGTAATTTCCACACATAAATCTTGGCTTTTAAGGTCATAAGGAAAGAGGGGTCATCATGGGAGAAAATGCAACCTGACTGCTCCCCCCCCCCCCGACAATGTTGGTGTTTAAATACACACACTTTACTCCTTATGACTTCTCATATTTTCAAGAAAAAGTAGTGATTTCTACATGCTTGCAACACATGTGGGTTTTATACATCACAAATGTGCTTAAATATAAAATGAAATAATGAAGAAGTGGCTTATGCTGTAGTGCATTTCATGTTTATGTTCTGATCACAATGTCATTATTTCTTTCATTTCCATATGATCCCTGAAGAATAAATCTTCTTCTTGCTCAGAAAATGGCAAGGTGCAGAAATCAATACACCTGTCATGCATTCAAAAACCGTCAAGCTCTTTGTGTGCTGAAATATTTTATTTTCTTTCATGCTAAACAGGCCTAACACTGTTCACGGTTCCACACCTGTTTCATCCAAGTAGCTGAGAAGAGGTTAAAGAAATATATTTATTAAGTAGGGTTTCTCCCCCACCCCCCAAGTTAACCAAAGCAAAATCTAGCTATAATACAAAGTTTACAACTAAGGCATGAAAAGCCAGTATAGCAAAGGGGGGGGGGGTAGACCTACTGAAGGAGGAGTTGGAACAAAAATAACATTACACCTTTTATGTATCAAAGCATGTAAAGTAATACTGTGCAAACCATGAGCTGCTTGAAGTATGAAATCTGTTCATCAAAAGCACAAATGCCCATGGGAAGGCTGTGTGACTGTGACAGGCCCTACTATTAGGGACAGTGAGGCAGCCACCTCAGGCAGCTAATTTTGGGTATTTACTGGAAAAGTATTTCACTGCTTTTTTCTTAATATAGTTCTTGGGGGTGGCATGAGTGGTAATATTTCCACAGCTCCAGAATCTTTTCCACCTAGTTTAAGGTTGACATGGTTGTGCTAGGACTGGTCTCTGTGCCACAGACATTTGTATACTGGTTTTGCAACTCCCTCCCTAACAGAGGAGCATAGAGTGGGGCTGGAGCAAAAGGATAGGATGTGGGGAGGCGAAGGCTCTGGAGAGGACAAAGAGAAGCCACAGGAGATAAGAGAGGAGGAGAGCTTAGGAGTTTCTGACTCTGCAGACTGACCTTCAGAGAAGCTGTGACAGCCAGACGAATGGAACCCAGTTATGGTTGCTGAGTCTTCATACTGTTGTGAATTTGAAAGGGAGAGTAGGCTGTATGCCCGAGTCTCTTCAAATTCCTGGATAAAACAAGGGTTTGATTGCTGGAATAGCCAGGTAATGACCTAAGTAGGGATCCTTAAAGTAACAAAGGAAGTGGCTCTGGTGCCAGAGGGCAAATAGGTGGGCCCCCATCCCTCAACTATCTGTTAGGTAGAAAGACAAAAGCCGGAGTTGTGTGTGAAAGCTAGAAGCAGGAAGCAAGAAGCAGGCTAGGCAGATGAGAGGCAGAGCCATTCTTGATTTCTGGTGGGATCCAAGGCTGTGGCTATGGGAGAAGCAAGACCTTATTGGTATCTTAATGCTTTGAGTTCCTCTGTCAGGTTGTATGTGTTAATGAACCACATACCATAAGAACACTACAGTCTCCGCCGTGACCCTCATTCCAAAGAAACTGCCTCTGGGTAAATGCCTGGGACCTCTGGAATCTTTCACTGCTCAGAGATTAGGGTGGCATGCTACAATACTTTAACATCAGGAGAGTTGAGACGTCTCAGAGTGCCTGCTGGCAAAAGGTGTAGGGTTGGGGTTGTACTGGCCGTCATCTAGCCTCTTCTCGTGTATCAGTAATAACCAAAATCCTCAAATAATGTCAATGTCTTGTTTCAATAGTCTCTGCTCCTATGTACATCTCTTTGCTACATCTGACATACAGAATATTTGTAAGTGGTTCTCTCACATAGAGTACTTACATGGTTTTCTTTGGTTGCCCAAATACTTTATTTGTATTAGTTGTATGGATAGGACAATACAGTACATAAGAGGCTTGATGGCCTGTACAAAGAGAGGCCGCCATACAGTGTCCATACCCATACACCGCGCCTGGTTTTATCAAATAAATCTGTTTTCTGATGAAACTCCTGCTTGATTCTACATCTGGCAATCACTTTAATTTTTGTATAATGACAAATACCAGGCCTCACCCATGTTGATTATCTGGATAACCTACCAGCAGCTAAGAAAAAAAGGTGTTTAATTCATGAAATATGTAAACAGGACCTTGACTTTTATTTAAACCATATGGATACCCGTCATATTAAGCCTTTCAGTGGTGGAGAAAACTAATTGTACCTGATTTGTGTTAACAACACGAAATATAAACTGTGTCTGTAAAACAGGTGGAGACGCCTTCCCCACATATGTTCATCTTAAAGCCCAGAAAAACACATGGAACAGAATCATAAGATCTCTGTTACGAAATGAAAGAAACAAAGGATAAAAAGTCCCCAGAGCCAGATCAGAAATGAAAGTAAAAGTTCTGATTTGATTATTGTTTTACATGTCTCCCTTTCTTCCAGCCACCTCTTTGAAGCTGGCAATAACTTTTCACGCTGGGCAGGTGACAGCAGTTGGTAGTTTCTCTTCTGTTTCTGCGGTAGACTTTTGTTTCTTGCAGTGCCCTGCAGTGAAATACACCAGTGGGATGGTTTCCAGGGAATAAATTCACAGATATGAGAAAAGGCTTTCCTCATCAGGTGTGAACATCTGCAATCATTATTCCAAGCAGCCAGAATGTAAACACACATCAGTAGACTTAAGTACTTTTTAATGAGGACAGTAAGGCTAATTGAGATTTTGGAGAAGCCATGTGGATCAGGGATGATCCACATGGCGCTACGCAATGGTTTATTATAATTGGTTTTCATATGTGATTGTTTTGTATTTGATTGCTGCAATCTGCACTGGGGTCTATGGACAAAGGGCAATATATATACATATATACATGTGTGTATATATATATATATATATATATATATACACATATATACATATATACATGTATATATACATATATATACACTATATATACATATGCAAACATATATATATTATGTTTGCATATACATATATGCAAACATAATATGGCCAATTTGAAATGACCACTACTTTAAGCTGCCTCCATATGTATATTGTAGTAGTAGTAATAACAACAACAACAACAACAACAACAACAACAACAACAACCCATTGACTCCTGTCTCTCTTGACTTATTAAAACGAGCAATGCAGGGTTTGACTTGTTAGGTGCAAAGCATAGTTCACTGGGTGAGAGGGTGGTCATTGGTGGCATCAATAGTGGATTTCTGCAACACACTCCATGTGGGGTTTCCTTTGCATTTGGTCCAAGAGCTAAAGTTATCTCAGAATGGTGTGGCATGATCACTGACAGGAATGAGGCTTAGAATCATAGAATTGCAGAGTTGGAAGAGACCATGGGGACCATCAAGTTAAACCTCCTGTAATGCAGGAATATTTTGCTAAACATGAGGCTTAAACCCACAACCCTGAGGTTCAAAGTCTTATGGTGTATCATCTGAGCTATCTTGTGTGTACACAGCAGTTTAAGGTGAATTCAGTATATCCCAGTATATCCCATGAGTGCAGGTTTTTCATGTTGTTCACCCATTGTCCTCAACCAAGTGACAGCCACACTTTATTTTGGATTTCCCCAATCCATGGATAATATGATAATGTTTTTATTCATATAGCACTATTATCATGCATGATGATTTACAGAGGGACAGGTCCCTTCCCAGAGTAGAGAGTTTATCTTTAATTTGACACAGTACAAGGATTTGAGGGTGGGCATCATCATGTCATCTGAATGACAAAATAATTGAATTATTTGAACAGAAGAATGGTGGGTAGAAGTGAGGGAGCCAAAGTGCAACAATAAAAGACTGGCGAGGAGAAGGCTCTGGTAGCCAATGGGGGAGATTTTCAGAATGCAAACCAGAGTTTTTCACCAAAGGGGCAGAGGAAGGACCTTGTTGACTAGGTCCTCAGCTGCTGTGTAGAGGTGACGGACCACACAAATGGTGCCTCTGGTCCATGTCAGTGTGGCTTACGACCAGTCCCATAAACATGAGACACTTTATCAAGTGTGAACTAGTCCTAAATCTCTTGCAGAATATGGAAACATGAGGTATAAACAGACTACACATGCAGGATATTAAAATATAGCCCGGCTGCTAAAGCCTGCAATTTACGTTCGTTCCTGCACCTAATATTGAATATACAAAGTGTTTGTGAATGCATTTTGTTAGTTTTGTTTAGGAAAGTTCCATTTCCCAAGAAACACGACAACATTATTAAATGTTTAAGAGGTTTACTAGTGTTTCCATTGTCTCTCCTTGAAGTCTACAAGCTTATCTAATGTGTTAATTATTCAGAGTCGGGTCCTCTTGCAAAACTACTGTTGCCCTCCCTTTTATTACTTTTGAAACCCTCTCTATGTGGGTGGGCAAATGATATTATGCAGTTCCCGCCATGCCAGCTGGCCACCTCAGTGTCTCACTGTGTGTGTTCAACTTTGTTCGCTTGCTGTATGACAAGAAACAGGGCTGTGAACCCTGTGATACTTCGGCTTGTAAATGTAAGCTAGCCTATAAAAACGACTGTGATTCCATCAACAGTCGGTTGTTCGGTGATACATTCTGTACTGTGTTATTTACTGTGCATGGTCATTGGAAGTGACTTTGAGAAGAATGAAATATGTTTTCTCTTGGTTGTTGAAAGATGCCATAGTCAGCCACAACTTGATTTTATTTCAGCAAAGTGTTCAATTAAATCTGTCTTGCCATCTTCCTTTCTGCTCCTAAAGCTGTTTTTATTCCCCTTGGGGAGTTGGGGGAGGACGATGTTTTTGCCTTTATATGGGAATTGGAGATATTTTTGGATCTACTTGGACACCATGTAATAACTTCTTAAAAACAATATGTACTGTTAGGTCATTTTCTTTATTTTTCCATGTCCGTAAGCACTTTGTAAGGTAAGCTTTCCTTAAAGATGGGGTATACTTTCATTCTATAAATACATAAACAAACAAGCAAATAGGTATCCTTATTCTGACTCAGGGACATCTCTCATGCTATTTTGATTAGAATGTCAGTTCTGTCTACTTGGCCTTTACAACACATGTGCAGAGGGCAAATATCTGTATGCAGAAAGAACACAGGGTACTGTTGGGATCTGTACAGGGCAATAAATAAGAACATGAGAAGAGCCCTGCTGGATCAGACCAAAGGCCTGTATCCTGCACCCTGTTTTCACATGCATATGGCAGGTGTGGCCAGCAGGATTTCTCATAGGCCAGAAGCCACTGGCAGTGGCATCAGGGGAAGGAGAAAGGGAAGGGTAGGTGGTGTTGAGGTCAGGTAAGCTTGAACAAAGTGGTGGGAGCACTGGATTGGCTCCCTGACTCCCCAACTTAATTGTTGCCCATCTTGATAAGAGGCAATGATGCTGTGTGTGTGTGTGGGGGGGGTCCTGCTGTCATACCCTGCCAGCTGCTCCAATTTGATGAGAAGCCTTCTGGCAACGCAAGAGCCCTCACCAGCAACTGGCAATAAGATATAGAGTGCCTCTGATCCTGGAGTGATCAGTACTAATAGCCATTTATAGACTTGTCCTCCATGAATTTATCTAGTCATAGTTCAGCTTAGTCAGCTACCAAAATAACACAAAATACCTGCAAAACAAGGGCATTGCCCAACAGTGACTGTATTCCTTATATAACATGGTGTTAAACTAGGTGGGGGGGGGGTGTCTGCCTCCCTAAGGATTCATTGAACATGCTGTGACTTACAGTGAAGAAAAAAACAAAGTAACAACGAAATCAGCTACTAAGTATGAGTGGCTGTAAAGGATAAAGCTGATCCAGCTTTCTGATTTTGTATTTTTGTGCTTTCTAGTTCCTAGAGGCAGGCAGGACAAGGAAACATAGCCTTCACTGGTTCTCCACCGTATAAAGAACATTTGGGCTACCACAAATCTTATATCCGTGTCAACTTGGAATGTTTCCCATGATGTGCCTTAGCAGTGTGCCAGCCCAAAATTTTTCTGTTTTGGCACAAACCACTCTCAGATGCGGCATCCTCAAGAATTCCATTCATTTTCAGTCCCATAAGGAATTGGGCGTTTTAAGGATTAAATAAGCACTGACCATTTTATACTATATATCCTTGCCGCTGTGGCTTTACAAGCCTTACCATTGTCCCTGTAAGCCTTAGATTTCCACCAGCCTTTGCTTGAACTGTAGGGGGCCCATTAGAATATGCTGCATTGGATGATCCAGTTCAGGAGTAGGCAAACTAAGGCCTGGGGGCCAGTTCTGGCCCAATCGCCTTCTCAATCCGGCCCGCAGACGGTCCGGGAATCTGCATGCTTTTACATGAGTAGAATGTGTCCTTTTATTTAAAATGCATCTCTGGGTTATTTGTGGGGCCTGCCTGGTGTTTTTACATGAGTAGAATGTGTGCTTTTATTTAAAATGCATCTCTGGGTTATTTGTGGGGCATAGGGATTTGTTCATTTTTTTCCCATCAAAATATAGTCCGCCCCCCCCAAGGTCTGAGGGACAATGGACCTGCCCCCTGCTGAAAAAGTTTGCTGACCCCTGATCCAGTTTAACCATTTTGACAGAACTGTCCTATAGAAGAATTCCAATATTGAAGGCATGTGGGGTTGAAAGGAAGGAAGCAGCATCAGTGAGAAAGAAAAAGCTTTCTCCAGTACTTACATAATAAGTTTTCATAAGAATAAGAGAGCATAAAATTACTTTTCCCTGGCTAAGAATAGACTGGAATGATGATGATGATGGCAATGGAGCACAAAAGGAAGCTTTTTTTTCTATCACTTTGAATGGGAAATTGAAACCCATGTTTAAATGTCACTCACTGACACCAAATACATAGCTCTGGCTGAATTGGCCCTGCCTTCCTAGTGGCTGAAACACTGAAAGCAGCTGGTGCCTGAGGCTCTGCTACTGTATTCTATCCAGGGTGAAATGAGATCAGTCCATCATTTCTTGTGACTTAAACTATGGAACATAAGAATAGGCTGCTGGATCAGGCCAATGGCCCATCTGGTCAAGGACCCTGTTCTCACATTGTCCTACCAAATGCCCGTGGGAAAACAGAGCAGTTTCCCGTTCTGCGGTTTCCAGCAATGCTATGAAGAAGTATTACTGTACAGTGGTACCTCGGGGTAAGAACTTAATTCGTTCCGGAGGTCCCTTCTTAACCTGAAACTGTTCTTAACCTGAGACACCACTATAGCTAATGGGGCATCCTGCTGCCGCTACACCGCAGTCATGTGATTTCTGTTCTCATCCTGAAACAAAGTTCTTAACCCGAGGTACTATTTCTGGGTTAGCGGAGTCTGTAACCTGAAGCGTCTGTAACCTGAGGTACCACTGCACAGACAAATCATAGCCATTGTGGCTAGGAGTCATCGATCTCCTTATCCTCCATGAATTTGGCTACTCATCTCTTAAAGCCATCCAGTGTAAATAAGCTGGGGGAGGGAGGCTGTTGCCTGTGTGTGTACCTGGCTGTGATATGTGGTTCGTAAGTCCTGTATACTTGTGTTCTGTGTGTGTACTCTCTCTGTGTGTGGTGTGATTGTGTGCATGTGGGGTGGTCATACTTATCTTGGCCAAGAGTCAAAAAGGTTCCTTCTGACTTAAAGCGTTGTGCAGGACATTTCATTGATTTCGGCTGCTTCGTTTAAAAACAACAACACCAAAATGGACAGCTTAAAATTAATAAATAAATGAATGAATACACTTCTAATAGGCAGTTTCCTTTTTGATATTCTGCTTTCACCTGGGGTATATGATTCTGCTCAGTGGGTGTTTCTATAAATGGAAATTTTGCAAGATTTGGGGGCTTGCTGGGAGAGAGCTGCCATATAAAAATACAAGAGTTATAGCAGCAATATTCTGTTGTATTTATTACTGAACAGCAGATACAATCCACAAACCACTTTCTTCCAAGCAGTGGCATCAAAATTAATGATACCATTAAAGGGTAATTTTTTGTTTGTGTAGGAACTGCAGACCGAATCTTGTATTTTAAAGATATAACTCAACTGCAGTTTTGCCTCAATAAAAGAAACATAAATATGTTTTGCACCTTGTGAATTCTAAAATGTGTCAAACATAATCTCGCAGGAACAGTGATGATAACTAATATGTTTTTCATTCCTCTCTCAGTTTTACGGCACACACAGTTTAAGGCAATGAAAGCAAACAAATATTAAAGTCAGCGTGCTTCAGCTCTGGCTGTCAAACTAAAATGTGACCAGTGGGGACAGCCACACCACAGCTTGAAGTGGTGACAGGGCTCTCTCTCTCTCTTAAATTTTAAACCCTCGGCCATCTTGTATGTAATGTAAGAAATGAAAGTTCTTTAAATCCACATCCCCTTGAAAGTAGGCTGGGCTGATATATCCCAGTATATCCTGTCCTGCTTCAGTCTGTGGACAGCTTAAAGAAAGTGCTGACCCTTTCCTGTGTGGATTTTTTAGTATAATTTTGGGAAATATGAAAAAAAAAATACATAAAAATGATTGTCACTACCACTCCTTACAAAAAATGAGGTTTACTTAGGAGGTGTATTGAGGACTGCTCTACATTTCTGTTTCTTTTAACAGCATAAAGCTTTTTAGAGAAGCTTCTGCCATACTGGGTAAACATGCTTTTTAAAAAATGGTTCAGAAAGTGTCACTTCCTGTGGTCTTCTATGTACAAAGACCCATTTGAACATGTACTTCTGTGTACAGGCCCATTTCTATGTATTAAGGCCCATTTGGACATAGAACAAAATGGAAACCCTCATGTTGCATGTGCTATGGTGGTAAATAAAACTCAGGCCGGGGGGTGGGGATCTTTATCAACATGTCTGTAGTCCCATGTGATTCTTCATGGAATGAAGAAACATCTGCATAGGAAGTCTTTATTACAGATCTCCCACAGGGAAAATGTTCAGAAGAGCTCCATACTCCATAGCTACCTCATTGGTATTCCTGTCACACAGACTGGGGAAGACTTCTGAGTTAGATTACTGCTACGTGGGGCTGCTTTGTGGGACGTATTGTTTTTGTTTGTTACTATATCATGTATTTTTGTGTTTTTTTAAATTGTAAACCACTATTTCATCCTTGGATGAAGTGAATAATAATAATAATAATAATAATAATAATAATAATAATAATAATAATAATATATAGAATAGAATAGAATGACTGGTTCAAAGCTAGGTTGCAATCCAAGCACAGCTGTGCTTTGGATTGGGTTTTTTAGCTGCTGCAAAGCAGAACCTTGGACAACTTTTTAAATCATAAACGCTCAGATAAAAACCCAATGTGCTTTAAAACAGGTTTTCAACCAAGCTTGTCATTTTTGCATTTCAGATTTGTTTGTTTGTTTGTTTGTTCCTGTGATTTTATGCTTAAATGTTGACAGACCAGCTGATGCTGCAGCTTGAGTGACATCTACTCTTTGTTTCAGTCAGAATGCCACAATTATTTTCCACGATTATTTTCTAAAATATAGTAAAACTGGGCCTTTTAGAGGACCCTGTACTTTTTTTTGTTAATTGTTTGCTAAGTTTATAAAGAGCATGAAATAAAAGTTTAGACACTGAGTTTTGAGAAAGGCATTTTGAAAACAAAGCCAAAGAAGGAAAAGACAAGGCCATTTTGAAGAACATTCTACATTTTGTTTTAGTACACTAAGGTAATAAACAATACTTTTCTGGGTCACATGAGTTTACATGGTGGGTATTTCAACAACAGATGGACCTTATAAAATAAACCAAGCTAATTTCCATACAGAAACACTCAACCCTGAATGTGACATGTCTGTAGCTTGTATGATGACACAACAATTGTTATTGCTGTGAATCTATTTTTCCCATAAATATGGTCATTGTTAATTTGGGTAATAAAAACAGACAATGAAGAAGCACCAGCGAAGACACTGCTCCTGATCTTACAAATTTATAATGAGATGAGGGTGGATGATGAAAGTGTTTTTCTCATACCCCGAGTCTAAAAACCATGTATCTGGAGAGATGGTTTTAAACTTTGAGTACTATTTCTTTCAAATGTTTAATGCTTGCAAAAACATTAGAAGGAAAGCCTCCGTGGAACAATTTTCACATTATTTTGCAATGTGGTAAAGCCCTCATGCAGTGTCCTTACCATGCTGTTTTCACTTGGTGAAATATTTTTTTGGTAAAGAACTCCCACATGGATACATTAAGTTTTCCCATGCCAAGAAATCATTTGTTTTCAGAGTTTCTGACATTGTAATTTGGGTCCCCGTCCGCCGCATAGGGCCTGTCTTACAGAAAATACCTTACCATTTTGTATGTGTGTTTTTTAAAAAAAGATACAATAAAGTTTCAGATGTGACCCACAACAAAAGGTTGCAAACTATGCATCCCCATGATACGCTATTCTATTCTCCCTCCCTCTCAGTTTTCCACCCCACTTCCCAACAGTGTAGCAGCATTCTGTGGACACTGGGCATACTCGGTGCTTTTATTGGGCTATTGTCATGGACTGGCTGGATGCAAAGGAGTGCTGGGAGGCACCAGCTGGGGAACCCCCATAGGAAGAAGGCTCAGAGCCAGGGGATTGGGGGTGGGATGACAGCGAGTGGTCAGAGGGAAAAGAAGCAGCAGACTGGGAGGTGGTGGTGTCAGAAGTGGAGGAAGCAACAGGGTTTAGTGAGCGGGAAGAGGCTGTGGCAGAGGGCAGTTTAGAATCAGAGGCAGAAGTGGAAGCTGAAGAGGAGTGGGGGCAGGCTGTGAAGAAGCTAGGGAGTCTCCCGTGCTGTGACCAGCTCTCCTCCTCTTGGTCTCCTAGAAAACAGAGAGGGATGAAGAAGGTGAAGCAAAGAGAGACAAGACAAATGACCCTCAGGCTGCTGAAGGAGCCAGGGAAAGAGTCTTACAGAGCGGTGGGAAGGTGGTGACCTTCAGTCCTCACAACTGCCTCAATTGGGGCAAGACCTACTGGGAACAGTTGATGTGATCACTAGGCCTGCACTGTTTTGGTTTCTTTGACTAAAGAGTTAACATCTCTGACACCAGGTGACCTGCTCCTGACTCTGGCTCTGATCAGCGGTTTGAGAAGTTCCCCTTTAGGCTTTTCTCCATAAAGATTTTTTGTAGTTCCACAAGCTTTGAGGTTCCCCAAATCTTCTGATACTGCTCCCTCTTGTGGATGACCTCCCACTTGTACAAATAGGTGGTGACTATTTGGCTACATAAGCAATACATTGGAAATAGAGGGAATGATGGTACAATTAGATATTTCATATATGTTGTGCTCGCGCGCACACACCCACCCCATGAGAATCAGCCTTATGTTCTGTGAGTTATGCAGGTTTTCAGTTTTTTAAATTTCTGGTAATAAACAACCAGTTTAGATTTTTAATGTGCATCGTCAGTTTCATCAAACAACTTTTAAAAAACCAAGATGAAAGTATATATGAAACCTTGCTCAAGACAATAGTTGCCAAGTTTTTCTCCCCGTTATCCCATTTAATACAGGCTTTATTTTTATTTTTGCACAAATTCTCATGTGGTTTTAATTTCAAATTTTCAAGCAGGAACGCTTTTGCATTCTTCTTTGGCGCTGTTCTCACTTAGAAAAGATTATGCACTGCCTCATCATTTTGTTCTGCAAAACAGAACAAGTACTGTCTCCCAGGTTCACCGGTTCCTAAGTACCAGCAGTGATATGCCTTGAAAGATGTACTTTAGAAAGAGTGAAAATCTTGTTACCTTGACTTTTCTAACACATCACACCTTTTTTTTTTTTTTTTTTGCTTCTAGCTTTCAGAGTCTTTTCACATCTCGATGTGTTAATTATTTGATGCTAATATGAACTCCTTCCATTTCACCATTAAAGTATTTATCACCTTTATATATATCTAAATACATATAGCACTGTATATTAATGTATTCCTTGATGGCACTTGAATTTCAGGTGACATTTACAGTAAATGCACAGTGGAGACATAAAAAACATAGCTGAGGATGAGGATAAGTGAGGAGCAGGAAGAAGTGGAAGGTATTGTTACATTTTGTCTATTCTTAGTTGCTTGAATGGCTTTGAGGAAACATGACCAGGTGTGACTTTTCAGGGTATTTCCAGACGTCCTCTTTTGTAGGTCATTCATGCTTTGAATCAAAGCAGCAGTAAGTTCTGGATGTTGAGCATCAACCAGTCCATGCTAGACCACCAATACACTAGCTGAGGGGATGCCAATGTGGTCCCTAGGGTTCCATTGTGTCCTCGCATATCTCCTTTGATGTCCATGAATGGTCTCAGTAAATTCCCCATCAAAAATCCACAATGCCTCTCCTACATCAAACATACTCCCTTTAGCATGTCTCCATTTCAATGGATGCTTGAAATGGGCACTGCACCTCTCTTCCAATTTGAATAGAGGAAAAGTGCAAAGAGCTTCTCTCTCTCTCTCTCTCTCTCTCTCTTTTTCTCACCAAGTGTAGCAGTGGCTGATACACCTGCCTTTTCCCCTATTGATGGAGGGGACATGCTCACACCATTTTGTGATTCTGTATCTTTACCTAATAAGGGACGCGGGTGGCGCTGTGGGTTAAACCACAGAGCCTAGGACTTACCAATCAGAAGGTCAGCGGTTTGAATCCCCACGGCGGGGTGAGCTCCCGTTGCTCAGTCCCAGCTCCTGCCAACCTAGCAGTTTGAAAGCAAGTCAAAGTGCAAGTAGATAAGTAGGTACCGCTCCGGCAGGAAGGTAAACGGCGTTTCCGTGCGCTGCTCTTGTTCGCCAGAAGCGGCTTGGTCATGCTGGCCACATGACCCGGAAGCTATACACTGGCTCCCTTGGCCAATAAAGCAAGATGAGCGCCACAACCCCAGAGTCGGCCACGACTGGACCTAATGGTCAGGGGTCCCTTTACCTTTATCTTCACCTAATAAATAGTTTATGTTAATTAAAGGGATGCTGTAAGTTTCCTTAGGGTTGTAACATTGAAATACAGCATAATGCAATTAATAAGTGATCTCCCATCAATGGAAACAAAACAAACAAACCCAGATTTGGCTTGTTGAGAAGTAAAATTTGAATATTTATGGTTTTTATTTCTTTCTTAATGGAGCCACATCTGCACATATGTGCAAACACTTGCTCATTTGTGTATGTGGGGGAGGGGGAATGTGGAAAAAATTATCAGGAAATGGACTTACAGATAAGCGGTTTAACCATTTCTGATTTTCCAATGAAGAGTCCAGATATGATTATTGGACATTCTTTCCCATTCAAAAGAACAAATCAGATGGTGGTTGCAGAGTCTTCCCTGTTCTGGGAAACAGGTTTATACAATGAATCATGCTATACAAATTATAGATTTCTCTCTCTCTCTCTCTCTCTCTCTCTCTCTCTCTCTCTCTGTGTGTGTGTGTGTGTGTGTGTGTGTAATAAAAGTAGAGTGTCATTTCAGTACAGTTTGGGTATGATAGTGAAACCGCATGACGCTAGCTTTCTATCTTCCCATTTTGAGCTGAACTAATTTCAGATTTGTGAAAAATTATTTCCAAACATCAAACATCTCCAAAATATAATCTGAAAACTGACTCTAGTGTGCTATAGCAAAGGTGTGCTGTAATAAACAAACACACACACTCTCTGCTTTCGCTTGACCAAAAGAGCATCACATCAGCCATGAGCTAAGGCTTCAAGTTATATTGTATTCCCTAGTGTGATAGTTCATGAGTAATCTATTGTTCTTGAGATTAATTCATAATTATGTTGAGCAAAGGAATGGTTTGAATTACTTCCACATACTTTAGTTAACATAAGCTTGTTAAGAAGTTTGGCTGGGAAGCAGATGCGCCTTTGCTTGCATATCACACACGGAGGTGATAGTTGAACGCCTTGTCATTGACTCTAAATCCCTTCACCAAAATCCTCATCCAAATTATTAAAAACTGCTATCTTCATTTCGCCGTGTGGATCTAAAATAAACACCATTTATGTCTCGTCACATCTCAGCACTACCATTTTGGAAACTCCTCTCATCATCATTAGATCCAGATGTTTCCAGATGTCATCATTCATAAAATGAAATGCATACAATTGGAGAGATATTTAGTGGGCTACTCAACAGTGACTGCCAGTTTCCAATAGACTGTTTTGTGATTAGCGTGGGAATGATCCTGGTGTCTGAGCATCAGAACAGCATTCTTTGTAATATAGGGGGAAATTTAGTTCCGCATATGAGGACATTCTAAACTTGAGAAGATTTCACGAAGTCATGTTTAAATGCTTGGCTTCAGTGGAATTAAGAGTTTGCTTCCTTATAGGGCTGTGCATTTGCTACAATATTTTGCTTGGACCTTGATTTGGGAACTGGGAAATGGCCTAGTCTAGCTCAGATCATATTGAAGGCTACTCACTTTGCATTGAGCCCAAATCAGAAAAACTGGACCTTCCTACCTCCCTTTTGGCTATTTGGGAGGAAAACTATCAGTGGGTATAATTCTTTTCTTTTCTTTTTCTTTTTAAGAGATTTGAATGAAATTTGTATATATAGTGGCACCTTCTGAGAGGATAAAGCCTGTTAAAAGATGAACAAACAGGTTCAAGATTTTAATTTATTTATTTTTGGATACCTTAATTTGTTTATTTAGCAGGACTTGTATACCAGTTAATCATCCAAAAGTGGTTTACCGGTACATGGAATATAAATGTTCATTGAAAATATAGATAAAATTGAATGTTAAAAGCAGAGTTACTCACACATTTATCCCCAGATGCTGTTTCTGTGCTTCTCTCCCAGGAGGAAAGAGCAGAGTTGGGAGTTCATGGGCAGCCACCTCTTGGGAGAGGGTATCAACTGCATCCTCCAACCTCTGTTCACCAATCTCAGGCTTTTGCCCATGTCATTCTCCTGTTCTCCCTCTTTATCTGCTTCAGTTTCCCACTCCGTTCCTGAGCCTGGAGACACATTGAGGCTCAGGACACAGAAAATAGGGGCTGCCACACCAAATGATCAATTCTTTGCAAATATGGTATAAACCTTATGTAGCAATTTGCAAACATACCAGTTCTGCAGATCCAAGTGTTCAAGTGGGATAATCTGATATTTTAAGTAGACTGGTCCCAACCTGTTGAGGTCGTTAAAATAGTAACACATTGAATTTGGTCTGATAACAAATGGGTAGACGCTGCAGATCTCTGAGCTGTGCTGCAATATGAAGACAAGATCTTGCTCCTATTAGCAATCATGCTGCAGCATTCTGCACTAACTACAGTTTCTCTACCATCTTCACATAGTGTATTGTGGGAAATAGTCTTTAAGTTACTCATGCTTAAGTTACTGTGATCCAGCTCTCCTGCTCTAGGAATGGTCACAGCTGTCATACCACATGAAGCTGGTAAGTTGGATCCTCCTAACAGAGGGTCCATGTTGTGCTCGGCCCTGAAACTCTTCCCTAATTGGCTTGTGGGCGGGGCTTGCCCCGCTCTAAGCCGGTGGTGCCACAGTTATGCCAATGGCCTTTAGCTAATCAGCAGCGTGGCAAGGTTGGGGGTATTTATTTGGCAGCACAAAGTAGGGACCTTCTTTTGCTTCGCGCTGCCGAACACCCGCCCACCCACCTGTTAATTAGGTCATGTTTGGCCTTGCTTTGGACTTCAGTTGGTCGCCTGTTTTGGAATGGGGGCCAGGTAGGATTTTTTTCCAATGTGGCAGATTGGCTGTGGCCACCTGGTTTTTGCCTACCTCTTAGCAATCGTCACAACTTTGTAAGGTTTGGCGGTTAGGCATTGGTTTGGGGGAATGTGGGGAGGGGAGGGGAGGCCATCACCTGCCCCTCCAATGAAGAGGGTATTCCGTTAAAGGAATCCGGGGGTCTGGATCTCGTCAGAAGCCCGGAGAGGGCCATGCCAGGACCCCTGGGAATCCCAGGGGTGAGACCAGTCTATATACATTGATGGAGCTCCCCCTGCTGGTTGTTTACCCTTTCCAGGCTTCCTGCAGGGTGGAGCAGGTGCCAGATATACAGTGGTGCCTCGCAAGACAAAATTAATTCGTTCCGCGAGTCTCTTCGTCTAGCGGTTTTTTCGTCTTGCGAAGCAACCCTATTAGCTGCATAGCGGATTAGCGCTATTAGCGGCTATTAGCGGCTATTAGCGGCTATTAGCGGCTTAAGGGATTAGCTGCTAAAAGGCTATTAGTGGTTTAGCAGCTTAGAAAAAGGGGGTGGGGAGCGAAAAAAAATCTCAAGACTCGCAAGACATTTTCATCTTGCGAAGCAAGCCCATAGGGAAATTCGTCCTGCGAAGCGCATTGAAAAACAGAAAACCCTTTCGTCTAGCGGGTTTTCCATCTTGCGAGGCATTCGTCTTGCGGGGTACCACTGTAGTTTGATACCAAAGCCTAAACCAATACCAGTCACATTTGCATATTTTAATAAAGTTGTGGCCAAAATTTGCCCATTAACATTTAAACTAAATTCTGTCTCCACTGTGTCTTTATTTCCATGGGGGATGGGTTTTGGGGCTCGAAGCACAAAAGGTGCTCCTAGCTACCTGGCTTTCCAATGACAAAACTGCATCTACAAGCACTCCCAGGCTGCATGCTTGCTCTTTCAAGAGGAGTGCAGCCCAGATTGGAGCAGGCTGTTAGACCATTTCTTCGATCCAGGAACCACTCACTCACAGCCACTCCGGTTGAACAACTTCATTTCAAAGGTGAAAGTAGTATTTGTATACCTGCCTGGGCAGAACTACAGTACTGAGGATGCTTGTCAATGTTAAGATTTGCAAGTTTGCATTTTCAAGCTTTGTAGCATTTTTAGTTAAAGGGGTATTTATTCTTGAGCATGCTTTACAAGTATTGGCTCAAAAGTAATATATAATACAAGACAGATCATACAGTTGAGAGGGATCCTTTATTTGGCACTATAAATCTTCAGCTAGGATTTAAGGACTTCAGAGCTATGTGTTCCTTGAAGGCTATGACATGTGCCCAATAGGAAGAATTGCACGAGTCTTAAAACTGTGCAGCAGTCATATGATCTAAGTTGCAAAAATATATGGCCAAATGCTGTCTTGAGCAAAGTTTCAGCATCTCCTCATTAAGTCATTTTTTGGCACTATTTATAGCTCAAGATTCTTGTAAGGGTTTTACTGGAGCTCAAAGCCATACTGTAATGCTTCCTTGGCTTTTTTCAAAGAAATAAATGGATATAATAAATATACTTCCAGGGCATAGATGAGTTCTTTATGAGGGAGCATTGCTAATTTTTCCAAAAATCTTCAAAAAAAAAAAAAATAGATTGAAAAGAAGTGAGAATGAAAATTAGCCAAAAACATCTCAGCAGAGGGCTGTTTGGGATGGCATGATTCAGGGTCTGCCTATACCTGATGGAACATTTGGAAAATAATTCTACAGTTCAGAGTGACATTTTTTGCTCCTGTGTTAGATTTCACGATTCCAAGCCTCTTTTGTTTCCTCTTTAAAAGCAGCCTGTCGAAGGACCAAAAATGGGTAGGCTTTACATGTGCAAGCGTAAAATGGAATGGAGATATTGGGTTGTTTTGAATCAAATATCCATGATGAAGTCAAGTATTTGTACAGGAAACTAGCCATTCACCTTTCCTGCATTACTGCCTGGTTATGTGCAGCAGACATTGATTTGGCAAGCTGCTATTTTTCAGAAGTTTTAAGTGGACTTACTTTGGCACAAAAACACCGTATTGCTTCATTTTGCATGGTTGAGTTATACAATTCCTGGCAGTAAAAACTGCGCATTCGGAGTTTTGCATTCACTCCACTTAAGACCCAGAAACCATACACTGGTATGTCTCTCTTGGCAAATTATAAACCAGTACAAGAGGCTGATTCTCCTTGCACCAACACTCTGGAATGATGTGAAGTAGCTCTTTGAAATAAATATGGTCACAGTGATATAAAGCAGGCTAGCCGAGAAAATAATAAAATAACATATTTATACATTAAACTTAATTTCATCAGACGTGCCTAATAAACCTAGGTAATTTCATACATATTTAGCACAATTTAGCGTACAAGTTAATGGGCTTATAGTCTGATGTGATGCTATGCTATTTACACATGTTTTATTTAGCAATCTTAAACTATATTCTTGAGTGTGTGTGTGTGTAGGTATATATTCGTAAAATAATCAGTACAAGGAATTAGTTAAGTTTTCCTAGGATCAAACCTTCATTTGGTCATTGCGTGAAAATCTTGTTTCACTGTGGATTTTCTTCTTTTGTTGCTGATGTTTTTAATTAAGATGGCATTCCTGAGTGTAATGTGATTATATATTTTCATACTGGATGCACAACACAGAAATTACAGCTGAGTTTCTTGCTTACATTACGGCTTGCAAAATCATTCAGAGTACCGCAGGGTAAATACTTTGGTACTGAATTTATTAAGGGGGGGAAATCTGTAAATCTTATCCAAATATTTTGGTTTATGCAGCATAGTAGCCTACATACTTTTACTTGTCTGCAGAATATTAACAATGGTTGGAAGAATAACCTGCAAGGAGGCCTAGTAAAGAGATGCTGTAAGTGTTAACATTCCCCTAGTTGAGCAGCAATTTAACTAGGCATCCAGGGTCCCATTCCCAGGGTGTGATTCCCCATGCAATGGGGGCAGTGGGAAAAGGAAAAATACCCCTTTCCCCCTACAACGTGGGGGAAGTAGCTGGAAGATTACTTGGTCATAACTTCCAGTAGGAGGGTGGGTACTGAGGAGCAGGATGTTGGCCAAGGAGGCTCAAATCTCTGCCACATTGCCAAAGTGCCATGGCTAAGACAGGTCCCTCAGATGTCACACAAGGGTTCTGGGAATACACAATATTGACAATATACAACGTGCCTTCTTCAAGGGAAGTGCAGAGGGTAGCAATGAAAAAGCTTCTTCAGTGGTGGCCCCCCATTTGTGAACTCCTTTCCCCAGGGAAACACCCCTAGAGCCAACATTGACACATTTTAGGTGCCCTGCTTAGCGCATTTTTATTTACTCAGACTTTGAGGCTTTAACTCAGATCACACTGTGGTATGATTTATGACCCATTGGAAGTGTTCATCTTTTATTGGGGTGGGATAGGATTCTTGTTGTATGAACACCTTTAGAAGTTCTTGCTCTGTGTTTTGTTCTATGTATTTGGTTTTAAATCATTAGCAAGATGTTGGGTTGTTTATATATTTTTAAGTTGCCTTGAGACATTTGTTTGTAGGAAACAATGAATAAATGCAAATAATAATAACAACAACCAAGCATTATTACATGTGCACCATACATTTAACATGTGGGACTAATATACATTCCCCCACGTTCTAGACTTTCAGCTTTTAGACATCAGTTTTTTAATTTAAAGATGGTTTTCGCATCCACTGTGCTTGTTTATTCAGCCTGGTATGCTGAATCTACGAATCTACTTTTGGTTGTTTGGGTGGTGATGGGGATGTGGAAACAGGACAGGAATCTAATAACCACTGACTGCTAGAAACTCATCCTAAAATGACACCTGGGATTAAAATTTTATTTGACATAGACTGGCTGGTAAACTCTGCAAGTTGCATAAAGTAAGTCAGTGAATTCTATTCAACTTTAACATTTTTAAAGTAATGCTTGCTGATTTCATTCTCCATACATATTCACTGTATACATGGAAAGTGATATTGTTTTTGAACAAAATACAAGCTTGGTATCTTTTGTATGTTTAGCCTTCATTGCAGCTGCCAGATTCTTCTTTGTGTTTTTACTAGATTGTCCAATTTGGAAATAGATTGCAATTTGAAAGCTTTCTTTGGCCTGCAATCTAACAGTTCACCCAAAAGTCCAAGACTACAAAATGTATATGTTGATAGAAGCCAAGAAAAGGCATTGAACATAAGTTTAGAAACAATATTTTCCAATTCTCTTAAATGTGCATTCTTTACTTTCAAAAATATTTTGAGAAGCATACACATAAGGTCTCCCACTCTCTTAACAGCACCTATCATCTTCATCTCCAGAGCCCACAGTTCTAATAATGCTGGTCACAACTGCTGCTTCTTTGTATAAGGAAAAAGGACTGGAAAAATAAAATATGCATGTACCAGGAATTACTCAGGTCAACGAGAAAGCTCCACAACTGACCAAGAAATATAAAAGAATAGCCCAATGCAAAATAAGCATTGTAAACTTTTCAAGACTCTCTAAGATGGCCACCAGCACATTCCCAAAGAACATCATGATTCGAAACAAGTGAATGAAGAAGCGATGGAACAATCTGTCAGTTTCAGATCACTCAGTTGCTCATTCTTCTGATCTAAAATTTGATTCTCCACATTTTTGCAGCTGAGATATTTTTCTAAAAAGAAACAAAACTCTTGAAAATTCATTAACATTTCAGAGCAAATTAAACACTTTTCTATATGCAATTTTGTCTAATGTACATATATTTCAAGCAATTTTTCCTAATACAATGCATTTTTGTGTTATTTGCATTATTATATTCATTTATATGCACACTCCCCTAATATATGTATTTTTGGAAATGTTGATTGGCTAGAGAGCAACACCGCAAAATTCAGAGAAGTACAAATTCCAAAACATAGCTGTGTTTCAGTTCATATTTGAAGCAGAAGAAATCTGGCTGATTCGCTCCCATCATCCACACAGGAAGGTGGTCTGAGAACTGAAACAAAATGTCCACAAGTGAACTAAACTGACTGTAAACAGACTATTTTTCCCCAAAAAAAGGAAGCAAAATTGTTTAGCGTTCTCTTTTGATTATCCCACTTTGCATTTGAGAGGACAAACAAAAAAAGAATACATGGTTTTTTTTCTTTTTGCAAAAAAACCCCAAAACAACCCAACCCTCAGGCATTACGGCAAATGAGCGTGTTTTCCAGTTCAAATATTTTTAATATTTTAAATGTTTACACAGGCTCAGAATTCTTTGAGCACATGGATTAATGTAGCAGAGGAAAGGGGAGGGGGAATCCAACTGTTCTTTATTTTGCAGAGGCTTGCCACATGGTATGCAATTGAAAACACTTTGCTTTAACGGGAGCCATGGGGTGTTTAATAGCTTGCAGAGTAAGTAACGCAGCCTCTACCTCCCCAGCAAAATGTGGCTTTTAACACTGACAGGGATACAAGCAGATAAAATATGTCCAGATTTCCCCAAAGCAAATTATATGAATCGGTGGCCATCTGTCTGAAAGGTAAGAGCCCTTTCAGTTTAGCCACACTAACCTAATCCGGGTTTACTCTGAAATTTATTAGCAGCTACATTACAGAGCTTGGACTGCAAAAGAATTGGATTTAGAAATTGAAAAGTGGAGGTGGGGGAAGAGAGAGAGAGAGAGAGACAGCAGCTTTCTTTAAAAAAAATAAATGTGTCTGCTCTTCAGAATTTTCTCTACCTGATTCTTTGGTGTTTGTGACCACCAACGGAGTTCTTCCTCCCCAACCGGTACAGTGTTCTTTAAATGCATCTGTTGTGCGTTTAACTATCCTGAGGGTTTCTGGTAAAGAGATTTATCTGTCGAATGGAATGCAGAGTGCCAGATTCAACATATGACAGCTTAAGCCAGTCACCAGTGACCACAATTTGTGTGGTTTGCATTTTCTTGGCATGTTCTTTGTTCGGAGCATTTATTTTGGCTGTTGGTTTGTACTTCTTTATACTGCTGCTTCTTGAGCAGAATTTGCATACCTCCCCCCCCCCTTATGGTCTCCTTTAGGGCTGATGTCAGATTTGACCCAGGAATGCCCATCTTTGGAAGGAAAGACCATTACATCCATGGGAGGCACTGGGATCCAGCAGAGGCACCTGCTAGAAGAGGCATGGGGAAGCCCTGGCTCTCCAGATGTTGATGGACTCCAACTCCCATCGTCACTGGCCCACTGGCCATACTTGTTGAGGTTGCTAGGAGAAGGAATCCAACAACATCTGGAGAGCCATAGGGTCGCCACCCCTGCACTAGAAAAATGAGGAGATGCAATTTTCAATGATTTCCCTTTCCATCAACACTTCAACTTTTCAGATATTTTCAAGGAGGGTAGAGTAGTAAGGAGACTGTAATTTCAAAATGGTTAGAATGAGCTGTGTTTTATTTGACTTTTCTTTCTCCAGGTGGAATTCTGCCCCGCCTCCCCAGCTATTTAACAACAAATTGATAAGCTGCTGCCACACATGTGGGGGCACATTGTGTGGGGCACATTGGAGTAAGAAAGGAATTACTTGCATAAATTTTTTTCAGAAGAGCAGCTGCATTGGTCTGTCGTCCTACAGTGGTACCTTGGGTTACATACGCTTCAGGTTACAGATGCTTCAGGTTACAGACTCTGCTAACCCAGAAATAGTACCTCGGGTTAAGAGCTTTGCTTCAGGATGAGAACAGAAATTGTGTTCCGGCTGCCCGGCATCAGCAGGAGGCTCCATTAGCTAAAGTGGTCTTCAGGTTAAGGACAGTTTCAGGTTAAGAACGGACCTCCCGAACGAATTAAGTACTTAACCTGAGGTACCACTGTATTTTTTAATCCTTTGTTGTTGTTTTTTACTAACTCCAGCAAACCGAGTGCAGCTTACGTCTGAGAAGACCTGCCTATACTTGGGGATTCACATTGGTAGCCTTGTTGAAATCTGAAGAAGAGTGGACTTTATTTCTGATTAGTTAATCCAGAACACTTTTGTTCTAAGTTTTGCGCATTATTCGTTCTACTTCTGCTGACCACTGGCATGTAGTTGAAAGTTTATCCCCTTGATGGAGAAAAAGTCCCCTACCCTCTGCTCTAAGGGAACAGGTTGTCTCCTCTATAACTATCTGTACCCTAAGATCATCAACTTAGGCCTTTCTATGAGTGCCCTTCCATTTGAAATATGGAGGCCTTTTCAGAGCTCTTGGTTATGGAATGCTCTCCTTAGAGGGGCTTACCTGGTGCCTTGAGTGGCATCCTTCTGGGAGCAGGTGAAAACCTTTCTCTTTTAACATTTTAAAGATTATTTACACATGATACCGATTATTGTTTTGGCTTGAACATTTTATTTTTACCCCTATTGTAAGCCTTTGTATGTATTTGCATTTCTTGGTGCTGGTCTTATTTTCAGTTATTTGATATTTTATTGTATTATTTGATTTGTGTTGTGTTGTCACCTAGGGGACTAGTGAATAACTGCAAATTATAAATAAGTATCACTGGACTGGGATCAGAACATGCTAGAAAGCAGCAGGTCCCGGGCCCCTTTCAGAAATATGGCCTTCCTCACTTGAAATTGTGGTTAGTGGGGGCTAACTCCATCCTGTCCCTAGACTTTGTGGATACAAATTATCTAGAAATCTCAGGCAGGATCAGCAACTATGCTACTTGTTTGTTGATGTTGTACAGTGGTACCTCTGGTTACGAGAGCTTCTGGTTACAAACGCTTCAGGTTACGAGCTCCGCTAACCCGGAAGTAGCTGCTCCTGGTTGCAAACTTTGCCTTAGGATGCAAACGGAAACCGCACGACGGAAGTCCCATTAGCAAAAGCGTGCCTTAGGGTAAGAATGGTTTCAGCTTAAGAAAGGGCCTCTGGAATGAATTAAGGTCATAACCAGAGGTACCACTGTATTGCTTTCACTGTGCTATGTAGGTATCTTTGTAAATGAACTGCAAAAACAGCAAAAGTCTTCAGTATCCTCTCATCCTAAAGAAATTAAACCCTTCAGGGTTGGATTTCTCACTGCTTAGAGAAGTGAAAAATGCATAACATGTTTCTTTAAACAAAGGATCTATACGGGAAAAACATAAAATGGCAACAGGCTGTATATGAACAAGGTCTCTGTGTATTGGGGAAAGATGCTACCATAATGCAAGAAACAGATTGGTGTTCACTCATTTGGCATCAGAGTAATTTCGGGAGTATTCATGTCACTGAGGCTGCATTCACACGGTGGTTAATTTCAGCTTTATATTTGAGATTTCACAGAAATCTAGAGAAATCTAGAGAAATTTCGAGGAAACTTAGCACTAATTTCCTTGTTACTTGGTTCCAGAAATAATTACTTTGTGCCCCATTAACCCAGAAAATTATGGGAGTCAAATGACAGAACTTGAAGCAGTATACCACCACACAGTTCTTTCCTGCCATTTGCAGAGGTGAATTGTGGGGGTGAAAGCAATGGTGTTTGTTGTTGTGGCACACCATGGCCACTGATGTGAATGAAATTTATAGCAATGTGTTGGTATATTGGTGAGAAGGCCACAATCCTATTAGGCAACCATGTGAATGAAACATTAGTTACTGCTAGCATTATAATCAGGAAGACCAGCACAGTATATCTGAATGCATTCTAAATTAGTAACTCTTTCCCAAAGTTCAACATCAGTGTGAAAAGTCCCAATCAATAAATAATTTTCACAGACTCGAACCTAGAAAAGATTCACATTCAGCAAGACATTTTAAGGACTCTTATTGTGGTTTAACTGAAAAAAATGGTATGGAAATCATTTGGCTCACTTCAAATTTTGAGGGAGGCCTGAAATAATTTATCACTCTCTCCCTCTGCCCACTGCTTCAGTTTTGATCAACTGTGTACGCTGACTGAAGATCTGTTTTTAAAAGAGGGTGACATATTGCTAGGATCATAATGTAATGACAACAATACCAGTATAACCTCTTAGAGAGAAAGACGTTCCAAGACAGTAGAATAGCTCCACTGGCTTAAGCCCAATGTTTTATGCTCATTCCTCAAGGCGATGTTAATATCAGATAGAGTTCAGACACTCCTCATAAATCAAAGCTGTCAGAAGACTGAGAAAAACAACACTAGGCAGTAACTTTGAGTAGGGAAAATCCCTTGCAACTGGTATTTGAAATTGAACAGGGCTTCGGTCTCTCTCTCTCTCTCTCTCTCTCTCTCTGTGTGTGTGTGTGTGTGTGTTTTACAGGCAGTCATAGAAAGCTGCAAATATAGACTCTGCCTACAATAGCTTGTTTCTGCCATACCCTCTGACGTCCCTCTGAACTTTTGTCTTCATTCCCAGCCATGTTTTGAATTGGGCTCCGTGAAGTCATCTCATCTAGCATTGGTCCTAATGGGACTTCTCAGACTTCCTGATTTGTGCATAATGAACACATTGTCAGCCTGGATAGCTCAGCTAGTTAGAGTGTGGTGCTGATAATGCCAAGGTTGCAAGTTCAGTCCCCGTATGGGACAGCTGCATATTCCTGCATGGCAGGGAGTTGAACTTAGATGGTCCTCAGGGTCTCTTTCAACTCTACAATTCTTTGATTCTTTGAATGATGAGGGAAGGGGCTGCAGGTAAGGTCCTGCTCCTGTTCCACATGCTGATGGTTTGTACACTTAATCTGAAGGTCAGAAAAAGGCTGATATGGTTGTGTTGATTTTATTTGCATCAGAGCTCAATACTGTCAACACATCATGCCTCATTCACAGAAAACATCATATGCTATGGTCTGGAGGCAGACATGGCATTATGATATTTGGTGAAGGAGATGCTCATCAATTAATTACTTTCCTACACTCAAACTATGATTACTGAGATGGAAAAAATAAGACATTTCAGTGCAGCCTCAGCTGTGACAAATGTAAGAATAACAAATAGTAAAATGCTGTACCTGATTTCTTTAGTCCATCCAGCATCAAAGGCCTATTCTTTCATTAGCATCTGTGGCATCTGCTTCATGCTGCTGTGCTCAGAACCTAATACCTAGTATGCATTTCATTGTGTCTGTCAGCTGCCATAACTCTTACTTTGCTGCATGACCAAATATTTCGCTGTGGTCTAAACTACTGGGCCTCTTGGGTTTGCTGATCAGAAGGTCGGTGGTTCGAATCCCTGTGATGGGGTGAACTCCTGTTGTTCTGTCCTAGCTTCGGTCAACCTAGCAGTTCGAAAGCACTCCAGGGCAAGTAGATAAATAGATACCACCGTAGTGGGAAGGTAAATGGTGTATCTGTGCGCTCTGGCTTCCATCACGGTGTCCCGTTTTGCCAGAAGCAGTTTAGTCATGCTGGCCACATGACCCAGAAAGCTGTCTGCTGGCAAACGCTGGCTCCCTCGGCTTGAAAAGCGATATGAGCGCCGCAACCCCATCGTTGCCTTTGACTTGACTTAACCATCCAGGGGTCCTTACCTTTACCCTTTTATAGCTGTTTCACAGTAAGTCTTTGAAGCCGAACTGAATATTCTTTGCAGCACACTCAATGTGACTTACTCCTAGGTAAGTGGACACCTTGGAGAACTTTTTGCACTTGTACCTGTGGGCTGTGTATGTGTGTTTGCACACGCAAAAGGTTTCATGAAACTTCAGACTCTCACTTTTTTGGGTTGGTGCCCCCCCATTCATATAACCCTATAAGCAGTAATGATTGTATTCCCTTCTACTGTTGCTGTGCCCCTGTTCCTAGAGGATACTTCTAGGGATAGAGAAGGAATCTGTTTTAAATGAATTTTTACCGAGAATCTGGTGGTTCTGACCCTGATGAGCTTTGCTTGCATTGTATGCCTCATATATCAAGTGCCCACATATTTCCAAGCTGTTTGTGCATTGTCTTTAAAAAATGCCCACATTTTAATTTCTTCAAAATTATATCAAAATATGTATATTATACATCTTATAGATAAAAAAGTATAGTACATGCTGTACTGTATTTATGCAACATAGGTTTTTGTTAATTTATACGTATCATTTATTTTTATTCAGTTAGACACATTGTTGAAAATATTTGGTAATGTGCTGGCTGCATTAGGAAACCTGGAGTGAATTTGCATATACTATACATATAATAATACATATAATAATGCAGAATGCATGTAGTAATACATATTTGTTTTGTTTAAATTGTTTTGTTTTAATATTGAATTTTAAATTCTTGTAACTCACCCTGGGACCTGATGAGGAAGGGTGGGTAATGATGTGAAATAATAATAATAAGCAAGAATTGCTTATATTTTTAGAAGAACTGAGAGGAGAAGTCTCTTCTTGTTGAGGTTAAGGAGAAACATGGTAATTAGGGAAAAAATCTGTATGGATAAACTCAACATTGAGATTTTCATGCAAGTTTGTATGTTTTCCTCATGTTCTAAATAAGTAAAGAAATAAATACAAAAAAAATGGGAATGTGCAATTTCACAAATGGTCCATAAATAACTGTTGAGACCCACCGTTCTTCTTATAAACAGAGCAGGGGAAAAACACACCATGTAATCCAACTCCAACAGAACCTTAATGGCAAAATATGGCTTTAATAAACAGCATATCTCCCTCCAACCACCCTTTTACAGTGTGCTTTATAAAAGGGCTGCTGTGACAAATGAATCAGCTCTTGCAACTTTTATTTGCAGAAGGTGTTCCTGAACAATATATTTTTGAGAACAAAGGGAAATGTGTGGACTCCCAGGTGGTCAAATCAAGCATTCCAAGAATGTGCAAAATGAACTGGAGTTTATGTAATATGTGATGGTGGTGGTCTTTGAAACAAGGATATTGTCATTTCAAGAGTAATAAATAAATGAAAAACCACATGATCTTTAACCTTTTCCCCCTCAGAAAAATACAGAATGGCATGCTGTACCAGATACAATAGCAATTAAAGGTGATAGAGGCAGTGATGTATAGTAGTACATCACTGTACTACTATACATTGAGAGCCAGTATGGTGTAGTGGTTAAGAGCGGTAGTCACGTAATCTGGGGAACCGGGTTCGCGTCTCCGCTCCTCCACATGCAGCTGCTGGGTGACCTTGGGCCAGTCACACTTCTCTGAAGTCTCTCAGCCCCGCTCACCTCACAGAGTGTTTGTTGTGGGGGAGGAAGGGAAAGGAGAATGTTAGCCGCTTTCAGACTCCTTAAAGGGAGTGAAAGGCGGGATATCAAATCCAAATCCAAAGTAGTTATAGCAAGGTAGTTTCCCAGCTGCTGTTGGACATCAAGTCCCATCATCTCCAACCATTTTGGCTGGGTCTGATGGGAATTGGAGTCCAACAACATCTGGAAGTTACTAGGTTGGCTACAGGGCTGGGCCTAGACCATAGAGACTTAGGTTCAAATCCTGACCAGTCACCATCTCTCAGCCTAACCTCCCTCACTAAGCAAATAGTGAGAAGATAGCAATGTACACTGACCTGAGCTCTTTGTGGAAAGAGTGGGATTATTTATGCTTGTGTATTGTTAATCCTGGGACGTGGGTGGCACTGTGGTCTAAACCACTGAGCCTAGGGCTTGCCGATTGGAAGGTCGGCGGTTCGAATCCCCATGATGGGGTGAGCTCCTGTTGCTCGGTCCCAGCTCCTGCCCACCTAGTAGTTTGAAAGCACGTCAAAGTGCAAGTAGATAAACAGGTACAGTGGTACCTCGGGATGCGAACGGGATCCGTTCTGGAGCCCCATTCACATCCTGAATGGAACGTAAGATGCGACGGCACGTCTGTGCGGGTCGCATTTTGCTGCTTCCGCACATGTGCGGGACATCATTTTGAGTGTCTGCGCATGCGTGAGTGGCAAAACCCGGAAATAATGCGTTCCGTTACTTCCGGGTTGCCGTGGAGCGCAACCGGAAGCGCTCAACCTGAAGCACATTCAACCTGACGTATGGCTGTACTGCTCTGGCGGGAAGGTAAATGGTGTTTCCATGTTGCTCTGTTTCCTCAGAAGCGGCTTAGTCATGCTGGCCACAGGACCCAGAAAAACTGTCTGCAGACAAATGTCAGCTCCCTCGGCCAGTAAAGTGAGATGAGTGCCGCAACCCCAGAGTCGTTCGCAACTGGACTTAACTGTCAGGAATTCTTTACCTTTACCTTTATTGTTAATCCTAATAATTCAAACTGGGTCCAGCCTTGGAATAAGGTGGGAGAATGTGAAAAATAAGAAGAATACAGACTAGAAAATTATGCCTTCCCCCACCCTTACCAATAATACCTGCAGGATCATGAAACCCCATAGAGAGTTTGATATGAATGAGTTCACCATAAGGAGTTTTTCACCCCAAAAAGAAGAAAGTAATTGTATCTGGGAGCCTTATAGCACACTTACTGCTTATGCAGCTTCTTCTAAAAGATTCTGAGAAGGATACTAGCAAATGCTTGCTTGACTTAGCTCATCCCATCTTCTTAATAAGCATCACATTGTGGATAATGTGCTATAAGATGGGGGTCCACAGTAGTACCACAATTTTGGTCAGTTTTTGTTAGTTTTATAATGAAGAGGAAGAGGGGATGCTGATATGTGTGGTCCTCAGGTGCACTGCTGGTCTTGAATTTTAACTTCTACCCACCCTATGAACGATCCACAAAAGACTACTGAAAAACACTTTCCTTCTCAGTTGCTACAACCAAAACGTGAATCAGAATCTTTGTGTGTGTGTGTGTCCGCATACATTCATTCAGATAATTAAATCCAGATATTGGCTGATTAATTAAGAACAAATACATGGCCAAAATCAATTGGGAGTCAGTTTAAGTGAGGCAATTCATTAGTACTTGGACAAAGGCTCTATGTCCTACCTTGCCTGATATGGGAAAAAGTAAGTATTCAAGCCAGCATGCCTGATATTGCAAACTTGTCCAAATATTTAACACATTATAAAAAATAATAATAAAGGGATGGGGAGGGAAAGGACTGATATCTAAAAGATTCCTCTATTGCCGGTCCCCATATATTCTACTTATGCATATAGGTGTGCAGTTTGTGTGTGTGTGTGTGTGTGTGTGTGCGCGCGCGCTTTTAGAGAAACAGTTATTATGATATGCACACATATTTTATAAGAATTGAAAATTTGTTATTTGACTTAATGTTCATCCATATAATGGAAATTCTAGATAGAAAACTAGCTTTCATCTAGAACTGCTCTTTGTTCTGTGCACATTCTCAGAGGAAACCTCCACAGTTGAGAGCAAAGACTTTAATGCTGAACACAGATTCTATGACTTAGTCCTGGTGAGCCCAGGCTGAAGTTCTGCTTCTGAATGTGTTGTTACTTTACGGATGAGCAATATTCTATTGTTCCACTGTTGCATAACTCTCTGTTTCGCTTTGCACAGCTTTTGTTTCTTCCCCCCTCTCTTTAGTTTGCTGTTTTGCTTGCTTTTGTGGACAAACTGTACTCCTTTTCAAAGAGAAGAAAGATTCTAGTATGATAACTCGTGCTAAGCAGAACACAACAGAGTTATACAAAGTAGAATTATTCCAATTAATTTAGGATTTGGTCTTAAGTAGAGCAAAGGGTGACATCATTTTGCCTATGAATAATCCATGAAGCAGTTAACAGAAACATCTTAATGAACAGACCTGGCTTGAAAAATACAATAAAATGTTTTAAAGGCATGGCTGCCAACATTTACAGGTCTGTCAGCGGAGTAGCCAGGGGAGTGATGGATGACTGTACCAGAAATGCCTAAAAACAAGAGGGCCATGATGCTGCTTCAAAAATACAGAAATGCCACAAAATATTAATCAAGCATTGATGTCTACAGCAAAAAGAAAACACAATTTGGTCTTGCATTTGGGGATTCTGGTTGGTTAAAAAATCACAGAGTTGTAAGGTACCACGAGGGTCATCTAGTCCAACCCCCTTGCAATGCAAGAATCTTCGAATACTCATCGCAAAGTACTGGAAGACACAAGAACTACCCACTCTGGAAGAATGGCAGATGAAACTGATGGACTACATGGAAATGGCGGAAATGACCGGCAGAATCCGAGACCAGGGAGAAGAGTCGATGGAAGAAGATTGGAAAAAAATTAAAGTATATTTACAAAAATACTGTAAAATTAATGAATGTTAGAAGTATATTGGAATGAAGTTACACGGTTTTAGCAGAAGGGTTATTAAGAATGATACGAACATTAAGTGTTAATGCGTTAAATTGGGAAATTGAAAATTGTATTATGATAAATCAAAGATTAAATTGAAGAAGAGGGAAAGGATTTGTTGAATTAGATAACTTGAACTAGAATACAAAAAAGGGAGGTGTGAGGAAGTTGAGGAAATAAGCTAATGAAAGACGTGGATATAAAATTTGGATGTGTGTTTTTACTTTTGTTTTTCTTTTTTCTATGTTGTATTGTTGTATTGTTTTTATCTCAGTTTCTATTGTGGATGTATTGTTTGTTGAATTTGTGTATTGCTTTTTCTTTTTCTTTTTTTTATTCTTTATTGTCTTTCTTGTTATGAGTATAAAATACCCAATAAAATTTTATTAAAAAAAAAAAAAAGCAATGCAAGAATCTTCTTGCCCAACATGGGACTCAGACCCATCACCCTGAGATTAAAAGTCTTATGCTCTCTGGACTGAGCTGTGTCACTTGAGATAATGTTTCTTTCTGAACATTTTGATTGACCTGCTAAAAAGACAGACTCCTCCAGATTCTGCTTTTTATTGATGTTGTCATTGTTACTATTTCTGAAAGTCTGGCATGGACAGCAGTTGTGGTGTGTGGATCCAGCCTGATTTTACATAATTCCTTTCCCCCGACATTCCCTCCAGACCCCACCCAACAATGTTTTGGAGGGTTCTCAGATGCTCCAGATAAGTTTTTCAGGGGCACATGGAACTGCAAGGTGCAAAGGAGGGAATAGACATTTCCTTAAGTAAACTTTTTGCCATGAACTTCTATAACTTAGCTTCTCATAGGATTAGAGCCATTGACTCTCAACTCACATTATCAGAACTGCATCGAAGAATTCTGTACTGTAATGCCTCATATACATAATTATAATTATTTATATGCTGTGATACTATCTAAGAATGAATGCTACTTCTGGTGATAATTAGTACAATCTCTCATTGTGACGTCTCGTCTAATTAGATTATGGTGGGTCCATATATCTATAGCTGTTCAGAAAAACTTTGTTTCGCAGAATCGAGGCTGAAAGCAGTAAGCACATTCACTGCATTGATTATCATCTGAGGTCCTTCTTTGTGCGCCTCTTCTATGAGAGGTTCGGAGGGAGACTAGGGGCCTTGCAATTGCCTGGCAAGCATCAAGGTGCCACCGTACACAGAATATCTGAATGTTGGGCATATTGTAGGACCTAAAGATGGGCGTCAAGACCCAGATGTCCACAACTGCTTGGGCTGCTTCTCCGGCATGCTGCTGTCACTAAGTATGCTCACCAGGTCCCACCAACAGAAGGAATGTCTATCATTAACTTTTAACTCTGCCATAGTTACTGACCAATCTGGTTTCCCATAATTGTTGTTGCAGTCTTTATGTTCAATTCAGTTATGCCAAACAGTATCACTTTATCTCTGCTGAAATAAAGTAATTCAGTTGCTGTTTTTACTTTAAACCTTTTAATCATCATCATCCAATTATAGAGGACTATTTCACATGAGGACTATGCAGCATCTCATCTAGGTTTGAGGGGTTCCTCTGCAAACTTTCCTTTGAGGAGGAGGAGGAGTTTGGATTTGATATCCCCCTTTATCACTACCCAAAGGAGTCTCAAAGTGGCTAACATTCTCCTTTTCCCCTTCCTCCCCCACAACAAACACTCTGTGAGGTGAGTGGGGCTGAGAGACTTCAGAGAAGTGTGACTTGCCCATGGTCACCCAGCAGCTGCATGTGGAGGAGCGGGGAATCGAACCCGGTTCACCAGATTACAAGTCTACTGCTCTTAACCACTACACCACACTGGCTCTTTGACTGACTTCGGTAGGAGTCCTACCATAGGAATCAAAGATTGAGGATTTAGGGCTGTGCGACTGGTTCCCCAAGTCAGGGCGCAGGAGCCTAGGGATGCCTTCCCGCCTCCTTCCCAAAATCTTGTAAGTGCTGGGCTTTGGGAAGGAGGCAGGAGGCTCTAGGGCCCTGACAGAGCCTTGTGCTTTCTTCCCAAAGGCCAGCATCTCCCATACCTGGCTTTGGGAAGGTGTGTCAGATTTTGGCCTTGCACAGGGTACCATACTATCAAGGTCCACGCCTGGTGGTTGTCCACATGCTAGTGTTTTTGCATATGGGCACGTACTGAAGCAAACCATCTCAAAGAGAATGTCTGCAGCCAAATGCTGGTTTGTGGGAACCAGCTGATCAAATATATTATATTCACTCAGACAACAGTTACTGGAAGCATGCAGCAGATTTAGGCTCCATCTCAATGGTGTTTCTAAACACATCCATTTGTATGAGAGCTTTTTAGCCTTTGCTGAAAATGATCATTTGTTGGTGGTAAAAAGGCGTAAGACAGTTGGCAAGCCTACATATACTTACTCAGGAGTCAGTTTCATTGAGTTCAGTGGGACTTATATCTGGGTAGACATGCAAGGGATTGCTCTGTCAGAATATGGAATATGATGGTCTAGCATGCTACTTCAATATGGCTTCAGGGGAAAAAAGGACTGCAACTCAACACACTTACCTGAGCATGAGTCCTATTGAATTCTGTGGGAGTTGCTTCTGAGTAGATATGCGCAGAAGTAGATATGCACAGAATTTCACTGTTAATTTCAAGAATTATGGATCTTGATTCTCTGTTCCGTGCTGAACAGTGCAGAGCTTTCTAATACTCATTCAACTGTGTTTTAAAGAAGGACAATAAAGCCATTAGTCAAGTAGATCAAAGCTTTCTCTCTAATTAGTTATCTCCAAAAGCAGGGCTATGGCTCCCTAGTAATTTGACAAAATATACAAGGTGGTGACAGCTCTTTCAGCTATGACATTATAACTTGAACTGAATGCTATTTAACAGCAATTTTTCCATTCAAAATCTATTTTCCTTAAAGTACTGGGCTATTTTGTATGGATGGATATAGATTTCTGTGTATGAGCACAAAAGAGAGAACTTTTTTTGTTACAGGTTTATAACAAACCTTTTATTCAGACTATGCTACATTTTGACTTAATTTTAAGACATTAGAACACAATAATTTTCCCCCAATTATGCTTTTAATAGTGCTCTTAAAGTCTCTAATTGAATTCTTTATAAGTGAATTTTAGCACCACAGGTTTTTTTATTGTTTTCACGTGACAAAGACTTCTAGGATTAATAATTAAGGCACAATCCATAGCATTCTCCAAATCCAGTCTTGTTTTATAGAGTGTGAGTTGAACTTGTTTTCTGTGGTATGAAGCATTTCATAGCAGAGGGATGGGTACATTTTTCTGTGCCAATAATACACCTATGCCAGAAGGTTATTTTACTGCGCAGTTATCCAAATAATTGCGAACATTTCTCAACAGTATTGAATGTATTTCCTTAAAGACATTTGAGAACTCTATCTGCATCACTGTATCTCTGTCTCTACCCCCCCCCCCTCCTCTAAAGTGCCTAAAGCAGCTTAGCCTCAATGTAGCTAGAATGAGGAAGGCCTGAAAGCAATGGTGTCTGTTTGATCACTGCTTGGATTGGGAGCCCCATTTGAAAATGGGTGCTAAACTCTTGGCTTTTAGCTATATGCATCTCGTAGGGCTTTATCGGTGTTCATCACGTGTTGGCTGGGGATGACATAGCATTGGACATCTCAGCAGGAACTGTAGCCATAAAGGTAGCATCTAAATTGCTGCAGAGTAGACTGACTTCATCCTCAAAATAATGAGACAAATAGTCACAGCTGGCTTCTATTGTGTCCAGAGGCCCCTTCCCCCCAACAGATGAGACCAGATTCCTGATGACCCAGAAAAGCACTGCTAGATGACTACTTGAAGATGCAATAGAAGACATGAAGTCAGACTTCTCTGCTGTCTTCATTCCCGGATAGTAATGTGATTATGTGCTCTGGCAAGTGTTTGGTTATAGGCCTTGGAGTGAGTTCTTTGCCACTGGTCCTCTAGAAATAGAAATACTTTATTGGTCGCTGTACCATTTGTTTACAGTGAGATTAAATGAGCCCCCCCCCCCCCAATCTTAGCCATGATCCAGCCTGCTTCATCACACACAGCTGCCTAGAATACCAGGAAGCATTGCTGGTACCTCAGAACATGGGTGTAGCCAGGATTTTTGTTTGGGGAGGGGCAGAACCAATGTGACTGGTAAGTTAGTTAAGTATTTCTATTGTTTTACTTGATTGGGGGCGGTGAGCTGCATTCAGGGATCAATCAGGACTCATAAGATGGAGCATCTTAATTGGGCTCCCAATTAGTTAGTTGCTGTCATGGTCTCACCATGACAATAGAGCCATGAAGATCATCCCTCTGCCCACTCTCCTTCTGTGTCATACCTTTTTATGCTGAAAGCCTGGGGGACAAGGACCATCCAATACTGGTTTTTGTAAGCCTCTCTGAGAACCGCTTTGACTAAGAAGTGGAGTATAAGTGCTGAAACAAATAAAGAAATAAATGGGCATGTATCCATTGATGAACCATTTCAGCAGCATGGGCAACAGCATCTAAGTAGGATCGCACTGAGATTTTGTGCATTGTTTTACTGATGTATGTGCACATGCCTATTAATACAATACACAGAAAAGCATCGTTCTGCACGCAGTTGTATCAAGGTTCGATTCGTATGGTGTTTTTACTAGCATGCAAGAGCAAATGAGTGCAGTTTTTGATGCAGTGTATGACACCGTATGTGGTGTTGTGTAGAAATGCAGAATTCAAACACGCATGAAACTGCCAATGCTAGCAGCCTTTAGCAATAGTATTGCCAGGGGTCCAGGGTCAGAACAGGAAATTGATGCAGAGAGAGAGAGAGAGAGGGAGAGAGAGAGAGGGAGAGAGAGAGAGAGATGACAAAGATGTTTGTAAATGGGTCTACCCTGCTTCAAGCCAGTTGCTTTGGAGTTATTAATGAGACCAGGATAAACTGGTTTATGTGCTGATGCTAGTACAACTGTTGGCTTCCTTCTGTGGGGTTATGGTCTTGGGGTTGCTTAAAAGAAGTGGTTTGTGGCTTACTTCAGAGACTCTGATTTATTTTTTCATGGGGCTACTGTAAAGTCTATGGGTTACAAGCTGTATCAAAACACTACTTTAATGGTTGTCTCAAAACACCACTTTAAAATAACCACTCAAGTGTGTGGACAAGGGAATGAGTTTAATAGGAAAAAAAATACAAAAAGTCCAATTATTGGAAGAAGGTGAGAGGCAGAGTCTTTGCAAGGAAAATCTCATTTAATTCTCTTTTAAAAAGCAAAGAACACCCCCACCCAAGATCTATAATCTTGACTATGGGCTATCAACACCAATTGGCATTAGCTGAATACTGCACTTTCTCTGGTATTTACAGCTGACAGACAATAGCATTTGCTGATAGACTGAATTATCTCTGTATTGCCTGCCACCTCGAGTAGTATAGAAAGCAGAATCGGTTCTGAGAGATAAAGTAATTTTCCACAGCGTTGCTCACTCTGGCAAATGCAAATAAAGGAGCAAAAGAGTCAATGCACACAAAGCCTTTAACTAACAGAACATCGTGTTACTGGTCCTTTAGTTTTTTTATATCCTTTCTCCCCCGCCCCACCACCCATCTTGACTTATCTGTTCCTGCTGAGGCAGGCAGGCTGAGGATTCCCCCCTCCCCTCCCCTCCCCTCCCCTGCTGGTGTCAAGATCCTTTTCTTCCCTTTCAAAATTCAGTGTCATGTGGCATTAAGGAAGTTGGTTTCTCAAATATAAATTATTCCTCTTTGCCAGTCAATGGTGCTGTATACAAGGTAACATATGTTGGATCCCAGTCCTTATTGTAAGGCAAAGCTGCAAACTGCAATCAGAAGTACAGGGGAACATTTCCCCCTCCTAGCTCTGCAGTAAAATTTCCTTTCTACCTCTGCAATATATGCAGCAGTAACCAACAGGTTTGCCATATTTAAGAGTCGAAATAATGGGCAGCTTGTTTCCCTTGGCCTGGAGTACAATGAGTATAAGTGAGTCCTGGTGTCACCATCATGACAGCTTCCTGAATTATTGACATCTGAATAAGCCAATGAAAAAAGAGCATGTGATTTGCTGTGCACTAAAGACAGGAAGCTGCCTTATATTGATTCTGGTCATTGGTCCATCTAACTCTGTATGGTCTGCACTGACTGATTCTCCAGGATTTCAGGCATGATATATTACCACCCTACCTGCCGGAGATTGATCCTGGGACCTTCAACATGCTAAGCAGATGCTCAACTATTGAGCTATGGACAAGGAAATGAGGAAAAATGTCTCTGGACTTACCTCCCTCACCCCTTCAGCTAGTTTTCCAACTGCTAAATTATTATTAAATACATGCTGCATGAGGCTATCAATTGCTACTAGTCATGTTTGCTCTACATTTCCTCTAAGATCAGAGGCAGCATCACTCTGAATCCCAGCTGCTGGGGAAGAACAATAGGAGATGGCTATTGCCCTTGGCATTGCTCTTGACCTTTCCAGAGATGTTTGATTAGCCCCTACTGGTTACAGGATGGTAGATGGCATACCATCCAACATCCCATGGATTGGGATGCTCCCAGCTTCACACAGGACCCAATAGGAGCCCTTTCATGCCAGGACTTCTTTGAGGGGACCCTCAGAGATGCCCTGAGGGTCCCTCTTCCCCTTTTGCTACATTGTCAGGTGGCCTCCTCTCTGCACTAGCTATGAACCAGCCCAGGGCAGTCACAGTGGTGACAGCATTGAAAGCGCTTCCTGCTGCCTCCGCTGCTAGGCCTCAAAGCCCCAACCTTACATAAGCTGCTCACCTGGTGCTGGACATGAACAGCCTCTCCAGCGCTTCTGGCCTCACCCCATCTCTCCTGGTCAGGTGAAGGGGGACACCTCGGTCACATAGGCGTAGGTGCCTAAAATGGCCAGCTCTCATCCACCTCCCCATGTGAAGATGAGGAGGTCATGTTTCTGAAGGACATAAAGGAAGGGAAGGTTGCGATCACAGGTGGAGTCAAACAAGGACACAGGAACATAAGGAGCTTGAGGAGAGCTTTGCATCTGTCACTCTGATGCAAGCCAGCTGATTCGCACGAGGGTGCTGGACCAAAAAATGGGACATTCCAGGATCCAATCAGAAGCCGGGATGGCGTCTGTAATTACAGGGTGTCCCACTCAAATCAGGACTGTTCAGGGGTATGAGATAGGCCTTGGTTCTGATCCAAATCAACAGAACACCAGTAGGGGTCTTTCCTGGCCTTATCTGGTGGTGCTATGGACTGAATCTGAGATCTTCAACCTCCAAAACTTTTATTCCAATATCCGGCTAAATGCTTGACACATGATAAAAGATAGTGCTTGAGCTTGAACCTTATTTGAAATAGAAATCCTTGTAGAATATGCTTTCCACACATCTTATTTGGAAGACACTGGAACCTTTGTTTAGCAAATGGTTTTCACACTAAATCCTGGTATGTCTACCGCCATACTGTATTTAACAACATGACTGTTATTAAGTGTATTAAGTAGCTTTAGGTACAATTCAAAACTCATTTTTTATTTTGGGCATAAGCATTATTCCTCTTGTAAAATCTCCTGGGAAATCCACTGCAGGCGAGAAAGTAGTTTTATGTTCTATTCTTCTCTGCCTTCAATATAAAATCTCGTATGGTGGTCCAGTCTTTAACTTATATGACATGGATATGTTAAACCATTTCCATTTATTTGCTTTATTAAGTTCAAGCTTCAGATAACATCACACTGCTAGTCTTCACTATTTCTGGTTAGGCTGCAATCCACATGGACCTGCCAATCCATCCCTTCACTGCCAACAGACACAAAAACCTCTGGTGTTTTCATTTTCTCCATTCTAAAAGTAACAAGCATTCACATTATCTCTTTGTAGTATGCAGTCTATGCTCAGGTACAAATGTAAGTCAAATTGGGTGAAATTTAATGCTGCCTTTCCACATGCACAATGCCTTTTTGATTCAACAGAGGCATCCACTAATGCAGGCTATTTTCACCCATTCTGATTTTCACCAGGCGCAATATTTGGGGCTTTTTTCAGTATACAGAAAAGGTGAGTAAGAGATGTGATATAAAAATATGTATAGTGTGAAGAATGTGAATAGTGAGACATTTTTGTTTGGTAATACCAGAACTCAGAGACATCCAGCGAAGCTTTGCATATTGGAAGATTTGGGACAGAGAAAAGGAGGTATTTCATACAGGGAATAGCTTAACTATGGAATTCACTTCCCAAAGTGGTACTGAGATCACCAACTTGGATGGCTTTAAAAAAGGACTGCATAAATTCTTGAAGGTTAAGGCTTTGTGCTACCTCCACTGTCAGAGACAGCACGTCTCTGAATACCAGTTGATGGTATCACAAGTGGGGATAGGGCTGGTGCACTCTCCTGCATGCAAGATTTCAAAAGCATTTGGTTGGCCACTGTGAGAGCAAGATGCTGTATTACATGGACCTTTGACCTGAACCCGCAGGGCTCTTATGTTCCTCATCCACCAGACGTACATTTAAGATTCCATTGGAGCAGCAACCCCCTTTGTTGTGAGCAGAACCTAGGAGAGTAGAGCAGCAAAATTTATGGCATTTCAATTTCCAGTATGCTGTTTCCCTTCAATGTCATGTTGGATGGATGGATCAGTGTGTTGTGGGGCATTGTCCATTTTGCTTGTGTTTATTCATAAGTCTGTTCCATCCTGTTTCCACATCAGCCTGTGAAAACTCCTATCATCAGAATTTAAATATATATTTCATTGCAATGTACACATTTCAGAAAATACATTGTATTCCCAAAATACACTCTTTCCATTGGTATGTTTTTGCTATGTTTGTTGAGAAGGCAATGATATTACAAAATCTGGAGAAGTGTGAAATCCAAAGGATCATTGTGTTCTGATCCATACATTAATCCAGTATGAATGTGGTCATTCCACTTAATGTAGATGGAACTAATTTCTTCTTCATTGCTAGTGCAGTGTGTGGTTGGTATCGCAGTGAACAACTTGTCGCAGTGGCAGAATTGGCACCAGAACTAATCACATCTGAACAGTATTAAGGAGATAGTCAGAAAACAGCATTAAGGAAAGCTTCTAATTAAAATGAAAGTAAATTGCACTACACAGAAATCAGCAAGCTATCAGTAAGGTTTTAAATGCATTTAGTTTTTAGCAATCCCTGACATCTCTGTCAGTTCTGTTTTTCTCTCTCTTTCACACACACATTTGTTTTTGAGCCTAAGAACAAAAGACAGAAGTATGCCTTCTAATTCCCCCATTATGAGATGAAATGCATTTCACACTTAGTTTTACCAATTTATAAATAAAATGTAATATGTCAGAACATAAAACACAGAAGAATGCATTAGATACCACTGTAATGAACAGTTTCTCATACCCCAGTGATCCACAGTTCATATCACAGCAGTGAGCAAGGCAATAGCACAGAAACAGCTTGGTTTCTATTGGCAAAAAGGTATCTAACATATGTATGTCTACTTTATGCATATGGCTTCCTTTTTTATATAGCTTATTATTTTAATTCTTCCCTCATGAACAAGCATGAGTATCACTATCAAATAAAAAAAACCTATCTTACTAAACTTCCTCTGCATATCTAAGAACTTAGGGAAGAATGGCCATACTGGTTCAAACCACAGGTTCTAACTAGCAGAACACATGCCTATCACCTCTAGCGACATAGGTAACTCACAGATTCACAAAAATGCGACAAGATTTGCAATATTTATCTCCCAGTTCCTGTTAATGCCTGACCAGGAAAGCACAACACAACTAGGGAGATGGGCACCAGCCCTGCCTTTGATGTCCTGCATTTGATGTTCCTACCATACCTGATTTTTCTGGGTTGAGCATGAATGTCTGAAGGGGCTTCTAAGCATGTTCAATTTAGTGCTTGGGCACTCTTATAATGCTTAGCATGGGAAGGTCTGTGGTGGACAGTTCTTTGGTAAACCAGATTGGGACCCTGGGATGGGATGGAGTGGCATGCATATCTCGACATACCCTACTGGTGTTGCAATTCCCTCTTCAGGGATAGAGAGTTACCTGTGAAAATATAAGTTGCATTATTCTATACAGCTTCTACATACTCTGTAACTAATGTGGATGGATTGTTTGAACTTTCTGCTTGCGACACACAGAGGCATTAATCTGTTTCATAGAAGTTTTCCTGAGAAAATACAGTAGGGTTTTATATTATTGTATGAGATTCGCTATTTAAATGGAGAATGAATTTTCTTTCTACAGAAATACCAGGTTGTTCTATGGATTCTTATTTCTGAATATTCCCAATGGGCAATAGTGTAATTTCCATTTGAAATGTTAGAATGAAAAACAAAGCCTATCATTTAGACTCCCCACTCCAATAGCAATATTCAGCTTAATGGCAGTACAAAAAGAAGTCATATATCTTGTAACAGCCGTAATATATGAAGTTCAGACTTCTAACTTTAAGGAATTTTGTGACATATTTATTGCTGATTCTTAACTAGATTTTGTTTCTCCTAGCTACAACTGAATACAACATGCAGCTTTTGCATGCATTACATTAAAATGCACTGGGAAATGCTCATTCTTAAATCCCATTTATTTATTTCAGTGGCAGAGCTTTATGCTGAAATTCCAAGGAGGTTTACTTAAACCAAACATGAGACCCACTGTGGTAATCGCTAGGGAGTGTATTTAGGAAATGGTGCAATCCAGTACCCATTTACCTAGCAGCCCAATTAAGAACATATGACGAGCCTGCTGTATCAAGCCCATTTAGTCCATCTGCCTGGTCTCACAGTGGACAACAAGATGCCCAAGGGAAACCAGCAAGTAGAACCTGAATAAATTCACTCACTGAGTGAACTGAATTCATTGACACTTCTAAATAGATAGTATGGTTAGAACAGACTTTCTTTACACATAGCCTTACTTATCCTATGCTACGTTATCCATCTGTTCTGACCAATCTGTTCTGTCAGTTGGAAAAGAGGGTGGGCTCCTACACCTTTCATAGTTGTGTAGAAGAGGTACTTTCAGCTGGAAGAGATTGCATGACAAGCTGCAACCTGCTGAGCTTCCGTCTTCCACACAATTGTTAGAAGGTGCAGAATCCCAGTCCTCTTTGCCATCTGCCCAGCCTACTGATAAGTTTCCTTTCATTACAAAGAGTGAGCTGCTGCTTATACAAAGTTTTCATTATGCTGTTCTGGATCTTTTTAGGTACAATGTGGAAACCTATTGTACTTCTTGTGAAGCTTCTGTCTACCAGCATTAAGACTTCATGGACTACCCTGGTAAGCATTCTGTTGTTCTTTATGGGTTAGACAGAGGTATCTTAGCAAATTAAGTACTTGACCTAAATCAAGTGTGAGGAACCTTTGGCCCTCCAGTTGTTGCTGACTGCAAATCCCATCATCCCTAGTCGTATGCCATACTTGCAGGAGCTGATGGGAGTTATAGTTCGGCAACAGGTAGAGGGCCAAACGTTCCCCACACCTGGTCTAGATAAACACAGGGAAAGGACAAATAACCCAGGTGTATTTTCTGATGTGAATTAGTAGTGTTTGGCCTTCTTTTGACCATGTGGCATTCTCTGGCATGTCTCCCTAGTCCTGGGTCTATAACCATATATTGCATGCAAATCCTGCTGACAGGGTGCAGAAATAATGGGAGAATACATATATACATACTTTCAGCATTTGTGTTCAGAATAAATTGTCCTTTATTTGATTCACTAGACATTTGGAATTCTGCCATGTTTAGCAACTGAAATGTATCACATTTGCTGATTCCTTTGTCAACAGAGCAAGTACAAGTTGCAGATACCCCCCGTCATTTTAACTCTCTGTGTCAGACTGGGAGAAGAGCAGCCCATACAAAAGATTCATTCTGTATTAATATAAATAGTCTGGACATGGGTCAAATGAGGGTGGAGAAATTAATCATTCTTATAAGTGCATTCATCTCGTGACCTCCATGAGTGAAACATATCCATTTATCAGGCAAGAATGTGACTGGATCAAGTTGTGCAGAAATAGTCAAGGAAATAATTTTATATATATTTAATGCTCTGAGGTTAAATCATTGAGAATGACTTCCATAGTTCCCAGGTGGTCTTTCATCAAGGTGAGTTAATAATGACAATTGAAAAATACTCTTTTATGATTCGGCAAATACTGTTGCTCTTGTTTCTGCAGAGTACTCTGTTCAAATTAACCTCAAAAACAGTTTAACATGTTCTGTTAATGGCTTTCCATGTTGCTGAAGTTCCAAAATGTCAGGAAATTAAAACTGTTAAGGGCCACACCCTTAACAGACACATTATTCAGGCCAGGAGTAGGGAACTTTTTTGGCCTAACGGGCCAGATCCCTGTTGGAAGATCTCTCTGTCCCCACCCCCATGGGCCAACTTTGACAGACAGGCAGAACAATTTGCCTCTCAATGACCTGGGCTCATTATGAAATCCGGTGATACAGAGGTGGGCTGTCCTGCTCACCTGTCAAAGTCCCTTGTGCAGCACTTCCTAATATAGTGCAACGGACTTTGCCCATGCTATGCTTGGTGTTTGGAAAGGGCTGGGTGCAAGGTTTACAAAGTACTTGGTACTGTGCTTCCCAAGTATTCAACAACTGTCTGATTGCCAGGTGCTTGTGAAGCCCTGTGCAATGGGGCTTTGCAAGCCTGCTGGTTGCCCCCTTTTGGCAAAGCCCCACCTTTACCTGCCCTGCACCTGACTTCATATGTACATCAAGTATAGGGCAGGTAGGTGTGGCTTGCAGGCTAAATGGGGAGGTCTGGTGGGGCAGATTAGGCCCATGGGCTAGAGTTTCACCACCCCGATTTAGGCAGTATGGATATCATAATGAATCATATCCTGCAGTCAGCACCAGTTTCACCACTACCCTGGAACTTGGAGCCTTGGAGCTGGGTGGAGAGAGGTGGATCCAAGCTGACATTCTGCTTCTACAGCAGACCCTTCTCTGTGTGATACTACTCTTATTCTCCATTTCCTACATCCCTCTGCATATACTCAGTATCAGCCCCAGAACTCTAGGGACCTCTCTGGAACAGATTTTGAAGAAGTGCAGGGTGATGAGATGAAATGGAAATCAAATTGTGCAAGCAGAACTTTGATTGCTCAGCAGTGCATACAACCCCTAACTCCCAGATTTTGTCCCAATATAGGATAGTGCATTTTAGGAAATAATGAAACCAAAGACACTTCAGTAGAAGGTAGGCATAGTTTAGTCCCAGTGAAAGCAATATATTGTGTACATAAGTATCCAGATCAAGCCACTGTGAGTGTTACAACTGAGTACTTACAAAGGTTCAAGGGTTTGGAAAGCCCTACAAATGTTCAAGGGTCAGTGCAAATCCATTCAGAAACTCAAAGCCACATTTAAAGCACTTACCCACACCTCTGTCATCTTTCCCTTTCTCTTCTCCAAGCCCCCCCCCCAAAAAAAAATCTGGGATAGAGGAAGGTGCTTCTACTCTCTTGATGGAACATATTTTAACTGTTATTTTGGGTGGTATTCAACTAATTCCTGCTCAGAGTAAGCTCACTGAAAAAACTAACCAAGCCTATTTGTTTCAATGGGTCTATTTTGAGTATGACCTAGTCCAGAGTTTGCCAACCTTTTGGGACTTGTGGGTGCATTTGCAAAGTAGAGAAACCACTAAGGACATCACACACAACACAGACCATTCCAACAGAATGCTTCCTTTAAGCCTCATTTTGGTTGGGTTGGGGGGAATGCTGTAGGTACTAAGAGGGCCACACTGATGCACTCTTGTTTAAGGGGATGGGATGATTTTGAATTCCCCATTTGCTGTTTAAGCCCAATAAGAAATTCAGCCCTAGACAAATTTGTTCTTCTTTGAGTTACATCATAGAGAACTCTTTCCACCACCACCCCCCAGAATGTACAAAGGGCAACTACTCATCAAACAAATGAAGTTTGTGTAATGTTCTGAATAATTAGTTACAATTAAAATCTTGGAGGGTTTTTGCTTATGCAAAGAGGGTAAGCTGCCTGGAAAAGCAAGGTAGACATTTATGGTGGGGAACAATAATCTTGTGTTTTAATATGGCCATTGTTTCTCTCGCTAATTACTGCTGACTACACCAGTAGGGAGTCCTGCTATAAATCAGCAGGAGCTGACACTTCTCATGTGAATGCTCTTTTTTTGGAATAGTTGAAGTCAAAAAGAGAGGGAGGGAGTCAGAATGAAAACAACAGTCTAATATTTTATTTTTCTGGGACTGGACTCAATATAGTCCATAATACACTCAGTATATATTTGTTGAAGCATATGCACCAACATGAGTTAGTAATCATGGCTCAAGGGTGTCAATGTGATAACCACTCTTGTGTTCCCAGTGCCATTCAAAATAGCCCTGTTAAACCTTGAACCCCTTCCAACCGGTTCAAGCAAATATGTTTTAACTTATGGCTGTTTTATTTCATATTTTTAAGGCATTGTTCCATTCTATAGTGGACCAAGCAACTGAGCCAAAAGCTTACAGATAGCTTATGTGTATTTTGGAAAGTGGAACAGAAAAGTGAGCAACACTTGATTATACAGCTATGAAAAAGTAACTACATTAAGAATAACGATGATCACACTGTTAAGCAGTTGAATGTTTCTTTTCAAGAGTTTAAGAACCATAACCACATCCTGATTTGAGCTGTATGTTTGAGCTGGGACTTGTACCTGCACTGCTCCCATAATACCTTTGCAGTCTTAGCATCATAGTGCCTTAGTGGACTGTAGCGTGTTATCTTGGTGCCGTGATGGCAGCCTCGTGTTGTTTGTGCTCTTCTTGAAGAAATCAAGAAATCTTGACGAAATCAATAGTGTTTAAAAACACAAAAATATTTACAGTGTTATCTGACACATTATAAACCTTTTTCACTAGTGAAATTGGAACTAGTATTGTGAAACATCTCTTAATGCCTTTAAAGACAGAGCCATAGTGATTTAGTGTCATGAAGCACAGCACATAGTCCTTTATTTTAGCCCAAGTTGTTTCATGGATGAGACTATAAGGATTCTATGAAGGAGGTCCTTTGAATTTGCAATTGTCCATGATTACCATTGAGCCAAATGCAAAATCTCTCTGTGTTATCATGATGGACAGATTAGTTGGCTCATGGGCCAAATACATGCTGCAGAAAAGAGGCTTATATATAAAGCAATCCTGTAGTTTAGTGTCTTCTTATCAATAATTGTCTGGTGCTGTAATGGTTCCCATTTAGAAAGCGTTCTCCATGCAAGGGAGAAAAGTTCCAGTTTCTGCATTTTAAAAGTTCTTATAATAGAATTTTCTAATGATTCACCTACAATCACAAATATTTAACAGAAAGCCAGCTTAACTGATTAAAAAGGATCTAGATTTTTTCTCTCCCATCCAACTGATCTGTCTAGTCCATACATTGAAACCCTTTGTCTCATTTCAGCAGTCTAAACTGTATTATTTATATACCCGCTTTTTGACACTCATAAAAAGTCTATGAAGAGCTTTCCTGGGTCAGACCAAAGGCCAGAATTCTATTCTCAGAGTGGGCAGCCAGATGTTTATGGGAAGCCCAGAAGCAGAAAACCAATGCAATAGTGTTCTCTCGCATGAGCTAAGCATCATTCAGTGTACTGTGAACTCCACCATGGTAGTCATCCAGTTTCCTGTGTCCACTGCCTTAGTTTGCATGCCATCTACCCAAAGCTCTGAGACCTGTGAGTTGGGAACACAGAGTAAACATGTCTGCATACCATTGTGTCAATGACCAGGGTAAACTTGCTAGTCCACTTTAAGACATCAGAACAGAGCAAACACTGGTATCAGTAGGCAAGGTATACTGATACAGAAGTTCATGTATTCATTAGGCCTTATGGCACTTTGCAGGTAGATAATACATATTCTCTCCATTTCAATGATAGACTGAAGGTTTTAAGGTGGTAAGGACCTGTCCAAGACAATCTTGTTTTCAGTGTGACCCAATAATTGCAATGCTATTTTCTGGCCAGATGAAAATTTCATGTCCAAGATGTGTTACCTCCAGGGTTGCATGAATTATGGTCTGAATTATACTCAGTAGAATATATTGTATAATCAGAGCAATGCACACCATTTTAATTTAGCAGTAAAGGGCTGGAAGTATCAGTGGGATACTGTTAATTAGGAACTGGGGCATTAAACTTGCATCTGATTTATCTCTGTAGTCGGATTAACACTGATGCCAAGACTAAAGGTAGGTTGTGAAGTCATGTTGTACATGATTTGGAATTGATTTAATTGTGCAACCTGTCCTGGGTCTTTCTTTTCCTTTTGTTTTTCAACACTGCCTTGGCATTACAGATACAGTATGTTTCTCTTATCCTGCAGCCTTTGATGTTCCAGTTCAGTTATAATGAAGTCAGTTCCCACTGTGTCTAATTTTTTAAACAAGAACAAAAGAACGACTGCTGATTTTCTTCATGTTAACTATGCCTTTGGGGAAATGCTATAACAGTTTCTGAAAGTTGGAGGGAAATAATCAGTCCCCTGCCAGGGGGATAAGCAATGCAAAGAACAATGTCCAACTTCAGACAAGCTGATTGAAACAGAACTGCAGCCAAGCTCAAGCTTTGGTCTCACCTGCTAGTGGTGTCACTCATACTTAGTCATGTATATATGTTAAGGGGGATGTAAGATGAGCAGTTAATGTCATGCACATTTGCCAGGCCTTATGGAGAATGTGCACATAATCCAATATACACATTTCCTGGTCAATATACATAAACTCAGAGGATAAAATTTGGGTTTTCATTCTCTTGAGTTACTGCTAAAAAACCTGTAGATTGGTTAAAGTACAAAAGTTGATTTGAGAAGATATTTGATATCCCTAATAAAACACAATGGTTTAATGGAAATATATATATATATATATATATATATATACACACACACACACACACACACACACACACTGTTGACTTGGATTATGATTTTTTCCTGCCATGATATGTTTAAAGTTATAATACAGTTCATTTTTTAAAAACCCTAATCACAAGAATCAGTGCATGGAAACAAGGCAGAGAAAAGTCAACACTCAAAATGTTTCACCTACCATTGAAGAGTCTAAACATTCACCCCTTAAAAGATATTACAAGCTTACTGTTCTATCTCCTGTATTGTAACATGCAAATCATCCCAGAATCTATCATTCTTCTTGTAAACACATATTATGTTCTTTGATGATCTTGGCAGAATTTCTTATATACATCCTTACTGTGCAGTGCAAAGAAGGATTACATCAGTGTGGTGCTGCCCTCAGTCCTATTTGATTTCTCCAGTGTTGTGGATGTAGTTTCCAGCTGTTTTACAGATGCAGACAAGCTGAGAAATGGTTTTCAGGATTCCGTCAAAAGATCATGTAACGGGGGAAATGCAGGCTGCTGCTCTGAAAGGAACCCCTCCTTGTGCCACCTTACAGGGTTTCCTCAAATAGTTGTAACTTAAACCAAAGGAATGGGCAAACCACAGAAGATTTAGAAGATATAGCATTCAAATAAATAATCCCCTGCTCAGGGGTTTCTGCATTTATTCTAACATTTGCGTAAAAAGCCATACTAGATCAGGTTGTGTCTTAAAAATCTCTTGTCAAGACATACTGGTCCACCACTGAAAAGTGAAACTTCCTTTCCCCCCAGTGCTGATATTCTCAGTATATTCACTTTCTTCATGATTAGACCCCAAACAATGGGTACATTTAGATAGGGGGTTTTTTTGGGGGGGAGCGTGCTTGTTTGTTTTTTAAAAAGAAATCCCAGCCTATTTCTTTAAAGCCCTAATGAGTTTGGGAAGAGGTTCCATGAAAAAGCATCTTCTCCAAGCCAGACCAGTCCTTCAATGATGTTGCAAACAAGTTCTTATATATAACGTGAAATGTGTAAAGATATCCCTGATGCATTCAAGTCAATCAACACTTTTCAAAAGTCTCTTGAATACCATGGGGACAAGGCTACTGCATTTCTGTCCTGTTGCTCAGCCTCCACTTCTTTTGAACTGAATATCAGAGTGAATATATACAGTATATTAAAAAAAAAATGATGAAAACTCATCAGTGGTGAGATGTACAGTGGAACCCCACATCAACTGAAGCTTTGGACTTTGATATATTATTATTTATTGAATCTATATTATAGAGGTTAGAGCAGTTTCTATGTAACTTTGTTATCACACCCCAATAATTGGGAAGCCGTATTTCAGTCAGCATTCATGTGAACTATGGCAGGAACCAGGGTGCCTTTTGTTACTCTCTGTGACCATGTTTGCATGTCATTCTAAGTCAGCCTACAATTTAGTGTGAACAACAGATTGGCTCCCAAGGAAGAGATCAAAGTTGCCATGCTTCTTCTTGGAATTTTTAGGTCTGTGCAGCTTCTAAGGTTCGTTGATTCAGAAAAGGGTTCCCATATTGTTTAGGACTAGGTTTGGGTATGGAAGAAAGTTCCCTGCAGGGAGTTCTCTTGTGCACTCAAACTGAGCAGGATTGACCTCCATGTGTACGAACTGATGCACAGGGGTCCAATCCTGCTTTGTGTAACACTTCAGAAGATCCTGACAACCAGCTGCTTGTTGGGTACTCTGGAAGAATTGAAAAATGTTGTGGGAAAACATCATCACACATTTACACTGAGTTGTAAAATGTTCTTGGTTGTGTAAATAATGATACCGTGTGGTATAGTTGTCCGGTTCTTATTTTGATTCAATGGGTAGTATTCAGAAAGAAAAGAGGAACACAAATCTCCCTCTCCCTGCTGAAAGGGAAAGTCTCAGATTGTGAAATATTTTGTATCGCTTCCACCTTCTGAACTATGTCTCATCAGGTTTAAATCCTTTGTATTTAATCTCTGAAGCTCAGCTTTCCCCATTAAATCTCAGCTTGCTTTCATCCTAAAACAAGAGAAAAGAATAGAAAAAGAAATACACATGCACAAAATCAAAGGACTCCGGCCATTCATCATCTGTGACTACGTTAGCAAACGGCTTTGTGTGTTGTGGACTTCCACATGATATGGTTAATGATGTGCAGCCATCAATGCTGTGTCCAAAACCTAGCTACACAAAAAAGGGCAGAAAAGAAAGAAAACAAAATAGCCTTTAGAGGGAGAGATTTCACATATATTCACACTGGGAAGCTACAAAAAGCTCTTTTATAAGGCATCAGCTTGTTTTTGGCAAATACCATAAATCAATAAATCTTATGTAAAAGCACCTCTCTTAAAATAACCTAAGTTATAATTACTACCACCAAAAGGCAAATCAGAGATTTGTTTCTCATGGAGAGAAAAGTGCCATTTTTTAAAAAAGTGCCATGTTTTGTTTTGGTTTAAGGAAACAAATATCTCCATGCTAAACTTCATTGGTAGAAGCCAATCAGACAAGAAAGCTAATTTCACACAGGCCCTGTTTAGTGAGAAAGAACAGATTGGCTGGGTAAAATGGATTTTACCCATACACCTCAGGATTTTCAAACCTTTAAGCTGCATGCAGTCACTTCAAATGGTGAACAAGCATAGAATACTAAAACCCTTTGATTTATTTCGAAGCAAACTTGGAACATGCAGCTTATAGGCAGCTTACTACCTCCTTTTATCCATAGAATGGATTACCTTCTAAACCAATGAGGAGTAGACTTCACATACTTAAGAGACAATAATTCAACATGCCTTGCAATGAAATGCAATTTCCAGAGGTTTTGCCTCTGGAAGAGACTCTTTTGAGATTGTCCGGAACCTTCATGCACATGGTTTTACTTTAGGAATGGTATGGACGAGATGAGTTAAAAGTCATTCCTTATCCCCTTCCTTGGGATGAAGAATTATAGGGGAACATGTGGCTGTCTTCTTCGGACAGAAAATACTTGAAAATAGAGAGCTGCAGCTTACAACTCCCCACCATTTTACAACAGTGGGCAGTTCAGTAACATGGTAATGTTTCTTTGGTGCCATTCGTTTTCCACATATGAATGGGATTTGGGGATCCAATCGTAAGAACAGAGATTCAGGCAAAAGTTGACTAAATCAGGCTTGTAAAAGCTATCCGGAAAAGAAAGGCAAGTACCCCAAATTCTTTAACTTGGATAAAAATCTGAACCAGAGAAGAATTTCTGGCTTCCTCCACCACCCGCCAGTCTCCAAACCACACTTCATTTATCTGTCAAGGGACAACAGTAAAGGAAGTGACAGTGTGTGGGAAGAAGGGAAGAGGTAAATTTTACCTTCCCACTTGAGCATTTGTGTTGCTCAAGTTTGTGAGATGGTGGGAGAAAGAGAGTTGTCCCAAATGCAGCAGCCCTTGGAACAACTACACCAGGGATGCCAACAGGCTCCCCTGGGCCTTGTGCACTATATGTGGATTGGGCCCCTTGCATCATGCCACCTCTGCTTGGCAATCTGTTGACAAGAATGGTAATTATGCACATATATTAACTTAACCTCACCTACCTCGCAGGGCTGTTGAAAATATAAAAGGGAGAAGGATAGTTAAACTGTGGAATACAGCAGAGCAGGCAGTGTTGGTCACCAACTTGGTTGGCTTTGAAAGAGGACCAGAGAAATAGATGGAGGATAAGGCTATATCAGTGGCAAAAAACAACAACAACCCGGTAACAAGAAGATTGGAAGACGATTGGTAAAGGATAACAACAAAGAGATGGAAAGATAGAACTTTGAACATCAAAGCAGCACAAATATGAGAGGATTGGACCCTTTCTGAGCTCGAAGCATGGGTACCCCCAACAAAAATTTAAAATTTGGCTAAATATTTGGAAATATTTGGAGTTTATTATGTATTGGTATAATTTGGAACTAATGTGATTTGATTGGTTTATTAATAAAAATTATTTTTTAAAAAGGCTATATCAGTGGCTATGCACTGCCTCGACAGTCATAAACATCCAAAGAATTCTAGCTGCTATCATCTACTGGACTACAGAGCAGCTGGATTCTTATGGGAGGAAGATCATCCCTATGTGCCACACTACAACTCTTCAAGTTTTCAGTGTCTCCTTACCCAAGTTCCTAAGAGAGTTAGTTCACTTCCTCAGTAACCTGGCTGAGATAAGGTTAGCCAGACTCCCCTTTCGCTGCAATCAGAGCACACCAGATTAATGTTAATAGTTACAGGTAGGTAGCTGTGTTGGTCTGCTGTAGTCAAAACAAAATAAAAATATTCCTTCTGGAATTTTTTTATTTTGTTAAAAAATGTTAAGTTTTTTAACAAAACACAAAATAGATCTGCAGTCAAGGAAATAAACAAATGCAAATATCAGTTCTCTCTCTTAATCTTGGCAGTAGTGGATCTAGTAAAGGTAAAGATAAAGGGACCCCTGACTGTTAGGTCCAGTTGCGAACGACTTGGGTTGTGGCGCTCATCTCACTTTACTGGCTGAGGGAGCCGGCGTACAGCTTCCGGGTCACATGGCCAGCATGACTAAGCTGCTTCTGGTGAACCAGAGCAGCGCACGGAAATGCCGTTTACCTTCCCGTTACCTTACCTTATCTATATATCTACTTGCACTTTGACGTGCTTTCGAACTGCTAGGTTGGCAGGAGCAGGTTCCCCCTTGAATGAAAGCTGAGTCCATCTAGCTTTGTGTAATTTCATATGATTTTCCATATCTAAGCAATATTCTTACAATTTGAGTTTTTCTTTTTTCTTTTCCTTTTTTTAAAAAATAGTTAATATGCATATGAACTGCACTTCTGACTATGAGCAGGAATGCCCAAACCAGCTGAGAATGCTTCTTCCTCACATAATTCTCCTATTCCTTTATTCCACTCTTAACATGATGCAGATTTAAAGATCGGCCTGAATGATTATTAGACTCATTTTACTTGGGTAGGGCTTTCGTAGATAATCTAAAGAGATGAATAAGGAGATCACAAATTCCTGACTGTAATCATTGGGCATTTGTTTCTTTTTAAAAAGGGATTTCTAACCTAACATCTGTTGTTTGAAGGGTCTGTTGGAATACCTACTTTTACTGGATAGTATTAGCAGGTGGGTTTATAATCAACTAAAATAAATGCTGTCGTTAATATTCCAAGTCCTTCTTCTTTTTGGAAAAGAAACCTTAATACAAATTCTATTTGTAGCAGCAACAGATTGCGTTTACATTTGGTAAACTAAGACTGAAATATATTGCAATTCTTCTTAAGACTCAGAAGCGAAATTAAGAGAAGGATGGAGGGAAGGAAGAAGGGAGATCTGTAGCAGGCACTTGATAAGCCATGATCTTAAATATTTTCCTCTGAGTGAGGGGTTGAAATCACACACTGCTCTTGTGGCAATGTCATATTTAGGCTCCTCACTCCACAGTCTTAAGCATCACATGATTTGACAGCAGATAATTGCTTCTGGAATGTTAGATAAGTTTGGCACAAGTAGAGCTCTACAAAATATTGCTACTTATTATATCTGACAGATGCAAATTGCAGTGGTTTTAAAGAGGTTTATTCCAGAACCTAACCTGTCACTCTAATTATTGTGTAGTCCCCCCACCCTGCCAGAGAATATCATGTTGATAATCTAAGTGGGTGCAGCACTGAAATAACTTAGATGATTTAAATGCCTTTAGCCTAAAGCATGGCAGAGGCAAATCAAACTAACGTTGAGTGCAAATATGAAACCTTAGAACGATCAGTTCAGAAACACATCTCAATGTGGCTGTAAAAGTTCTTCATGTGCAAAGGGAGGGTCAGGCCTACCTTAGGCTCTGTTGAACTGTAGCAGAGCTACGTGGTATCCTGTGCAACATTCCCAGGGCCAGTACAGCAAAACATGTGATCCCTTTGTCCCCACCTCTGGATCCAAGCCAGTCATGTTGCTGCAGCATCAACCACTTTGCACAATGACCTTCTGGGCAAGAAAGGGGATGGGAAGGGTCGAGCCAAATATGGCACCTTTTGCAGACTCCAAGGAAATAAGCCTAATTAAGTACCCACAAGGGAGAACATGGGGCTATTAAATGCTAGGGCTGTGAGCTAGATCTGGATGAATCCTGGCTCTTGAACCAAATTGGGTGGATTTAGGTTGACCTAGGCCAGATAAGTTAGAGACAGCCCTGGGTTGGATCAGGTCCACCAGGAGCAATATGGACAGTTTCGTACAGAGAAATTTCTCCTACAGAGAAGTTATGTCTCTATTACAAAATCAGTAGAGAATCTCGTGGCACTTGGAAAACATTTATTCTGTTATACATTTATTATATGCATAACATTTATTATGTTATACATTTTTGTGAACTATACCCCACTGAATCAGATGCGTGAAAGTGAGTTGCAGAGTGGTTGAGATTGAAGGCTTTTAAACAGTGAGCTCGGATGGAAATGAGATGCAGGAAAATACAGATTATGATGATGAAGTGGACTAGGACTATAATCCTTGAAAGTTCATATCATAAGAATTGTGTTAAGTCTTTAAAGCGTCACAAAAAAACTTCATGCTTTTTTGTTTTGTTTTCCAAATGCTAAGATGACTACCTCTCCAGAAAAATATATTTGTTGGATATTAAGCACATATGACTTTGGACTCGGCTACATTCGTAAAGTGCTTTATATGGCTTATAACACTGTAACACTATGCAGTCCTGTCTTTCACTAATGGGATTTCCCTGTGTGAAATTTACAACGTGTTTAACCAGACCACTTTTTTAAATGTGTCTAGATCTAGCCTTCGTGTACTGTACCCTCCGTAATTGAAATAAAATGAGATGTTGCATAACACATGCCACATATATTAATTCCAGTGGAGACCGGGCCATTAAGGCAAATGGGGCACTGCCGAACCAACCTGTCTGCCTTTCACCAGCCTTCACCTACCAGTAGGTTGTCAGCTTCCTCCTCCTTAGTGGCAGTGTTGCAAAACTATGCAGTAAAGAGGATGGGGTAAAATTAGAATTAGCTGGCTCTCCCTGTCCACTGGCTCTGTGCTTCATCTACTGTTGGGCCTCTTGCCTTTCACCCCACCCATCCCAATGGTCACCAATTAATTCTAAACAGCAGAGTGTTAGCACCTAGTGAAACCAATGTGATTGGTTGCATGATTCTTCAGTGATTCTCAGAAAGAGAACAAATCAGCAAGATTTAGTGCACAGATGTATAATATCATTCTTCTTGTAACTCATTTCTGGTAACTCTCCGAAGGAAAAAGGAATCCCTACAGCTTGCTTGGTGTATTACGTTCCATTTTTCACGTTAAGAACATTTCAGTCCAAGTTCTTTCTCCATAGCTTTGTGAGCTATGGAGATATCTGTGAAACTCTCTTCATTTGCCAAACAACAACCTTCGAACATTACACCCCATGTCTGGGCTATCTCAGCCCTATCAACAAGGCTACTCTGTTCATTCCGGGAGGAAAGATTATGGAAGGCGGCATGAAAAGGAGAATCTATCAAACCACAAAATGACTATCAAGGGATACACTTACTTTTATAAAAAGACCTACTTAGAATACAGAGTCATCAGGCTGTCTCTTTGTGAAGTGCAGAAGGAGGTGTGCAGCAAACAGCATTGCAAGCCATTGATTCTCTTTCCTGTTCAGAGGCCAATAGTCAGGGTCACTGGCACCAGGTGGCATCAAACTAATTTGTTTGTTTATTATTCCAATGTGCTCAATTTTACATTCTCTAGTAGTATCTTTCCTACTGCAGTTTGTAGAAGAATTACAATTCTTCTTCTTGCAAATGGTTGTAGCCAGGGCTTTTTTTTTAGCTGGAACTCACTGGAACTCAGTTCCGGCACTTCTCAGGTGGGCTCCATTGCCATTATAAGAGAACGAAGGGAGGCATTCATGGTCAGTTCAGGCACCTCTTTTTCTAGAAAAACAGCACTGGTTGCAGTTGAATTTGTTATTCCATTCCATTACTCTAACCTGTCTTGAAACTTACGGTGAAATGTGGCTAAATAAATACATAAACCGAGTTAGTATCTAGCGATGCTTCATTAGCCATCAAGCAAAATAACTCCTCTGAGTTACTCCAGTGCCCATTAACTACACACATTCAAGAAGATCATTAGTTCATTCATGTTTTGGAAGAAAAATTAAAAGTGGAACCGAGTAGGGAAAATGTACCAAACCACTTGGAAACTTTTGATTCAGTTCTACTCCTGAATTTTTAGAAAAAAGATTTACTCGTTCTTTTCATTGCTAGAAGTTGAATAATCCCAGACAGCCTAAAGATTTCCAGGTTTACTAGTGACCTCATAGGCATGGAATAGTGGCAAGATATCTGCTTCCACAGTGGAAAAAAAACAAACCCAACTGTGTATAGTTCTAATTATTGAATTGCATGAAGATAAATAGCAGCCTCAAAGGCGTCTTGCAATCAGCTAGCAGGAATAACTGAATAGGCACAAAGTTTTATTTATCATGAGAAGAATGATATAGTGCAAATATTTTTCAAGGGCTCCAAAAACACTGCCATGTCTCAATGGCTTGCAGAAAGGAAGAATTCGCAAAACAATCTATTCATTTTATGTTGAAACGTAAACACTTCTGTAATAAATACAGATAAGTCAGTGAGTTCATCACTTGGCAACTGCACAACTGTTCCAAGTCTACTGGAGGGAAAAGTTAAAATTTCAGCCCTGAAAATGAGCACAAGCACAATTTTGAGAAAGTCTCACACTTAAATCCCATTGACGCCAACAGTATTTAAATGCTTAACTGTACACTGAAGCCTAATTGAGTTCAATTAACATTCTTTGGATGGCAGCAGTGCTGCTATTCAAATTACAAGTGATGCATTGGAAACAATCCAGATTATTGCAAGCAGAATAAATAAAAATTCCATGGGTATACGAGTCACACACACTACTGGTTGTAGAACAAATTTTATGGCCGTTGCTTCATTTTTCTTACATAGAGCTGCTTTGCATATGGAAGAGAATTTCTGAATTGTGATTGCCTGAGACCCTCACCTTAAGATCCATGAAAAAAATGGTCAAGGGTGAAATGTCAGCAGTGCATTAAGGCATGGGGTTAAGATTCAGAGCAAGGTTGAACACTACAAGAAAGCTGTCCATCATTATTTTAGAGCATTTGTTGTGGTTCTATGTTAACCAAACATGCAGTGCTTCTGAGGCAGGGGCAGCCTACAAAGCACCCTCCAAATGTTTGGACTCCAACTCCCATGATCCCTAATGACTGACCATACTGGCTAGCGTGGGTATCTTACAGATGTTTTTGACTGCTACTCCCATCAGTCCCAAGAAGTCTGACCAAAGATCAGGGATGATGGGAGCTGGAGTCCAAAATATCTGGATGGCACTATGCTGACTATCCATATTGTAAGGAAGAATTACATACTGTATTGCACATGGTGTGGCGGCTCAGGTGGTCTTTATTGAGTGAAACAAATCTAGCATCAGCATCATCTAATCATCAGCATCAGCATCATCTAATCATCTTTAGGAGTTACAATGCAAGTGCCATTAATATAGGGACAATATATAGAGAGCAGTCACCTTAACCTGGTGCCCTCCAGATGTTTTGGACAACAACGCCCATCAGCCATGACATTTGGTCATGCTGGCTGGGCTGATGGGAGTTGTAATCTAAAGCATCTGCAGGACAATGGGTTAAGAAAGGCTAGTCTGGAGTATCCATACTAGAAATATAAATTATGGATCCTTTTGGGGGGCCCTTTCCCTTTCAAATAAACATGCAGAGACTTTGGTTCTTTAAAATAAAGTTTTATCCTTATCCTATTTTCATTGGGAAATGAACTGGCACTGAGTTGGCTTAGTCGGTAGAGCATGAGTTTCTTAATCTCAGGGTTTTTGCCCCACATTGGACAAAAAAATTTCTGCACTGCAGGGGGTGCAGATTTTGGACCAGATATTGGACCAGATAATCCTTGCGGTTCCTTCCAACTCTACAATTCTATGAAAACCTTTGGAACGACATGAATAATCATCCTGAAAATGAACACAGTTACCAACTGGAATAATAAAAACAGTAGTCACCCATTATTGAGATGAGCAAATATTTCAATCATAGGTGCTGCTGAATGGCTTTTGTTCTGAAACTGGTTGTGATTGAACACTAAAATAATGAGATTCTTTATCATTTAAAGGGCTCAATTACACCCACAGCTCTGAAGTCCAGACCTTAAATAAGTTTGATCATGAGCATCACTTGTCAGGCACTTAGCAAAAGGAGAGCCATCTTTTTGGAGTATATCAGTTTTTCTTGCCTTCAGCCTGATGCTGCAATCCAGTATACACTCATGAGTTAATTCCCTTGAAACTGATATGATTTATTCATTGATGAGTAAGTGTCATATTCATAGTACTAGGGGCTGTTATGGTTTTAGGGAGAAAGAGACAAAAGGACTATAGATTAGCAGGCCAGAACAAAATCCTCAGACAAGTAATTAGCAAGGGCAAAGAGATTCTCATTAGCAGTTCAAGCTACAACTCTGGCTTTTCTCTTCTCACTAAAAGCTCTTGAAAATGAATTGCCATATTCAAAAATAAAGAACAGAATGCTGGAACACACTTTCAACAAATGAGACACAAGTGTGAAAATATTAAAATATGGAAAAACAAGCTTCTATGGTGTACTTTATAGAGGGTGATAAATATATCTCCAAGCTAACAGAGCTAGAGGAAAATACACAAACATTTAAACTGCATATAATGCGATGTTATAAAAAGGTAAAGGTAAAGGTACCCCTGCCCGTACGGGCCAGTCTTGCCAGACTCTAGGGTTGTGCGCTCATCTCACTCTATAGGCCGGGAGCCAGCGCTGTCCGCAGACACTTCCGGGTCATATGGCCAGCATGACAAGCTGCATCTGGCGAGCCAGCGCAGCACACAGAACACCGTTTACCTTCCCGCTGGTAAGCGGTCCCTATTTATCTACTTGCACCCTGAGGTGCTTTCGAACTGCTAGGTTGGCAGGCGCTGGGACCGAACGACGGGAGCGCACCCCGCCGCCGGGATTCGAACCGCCAACCATGCGATCGGCAAGTCCTAGGCACTGAGGTTTTACCCACAGCGCCACCCGCGTCCCTAATGCTAAGTAGGAGACGTAAGTCATAGAGGGGAAGAAAAACATGCACTGATTATTGAAATGTGGTAGGTCCATGTTTCTTTTTAGCAAATCCCAGTGTTTAATAATGTGACATTTCTGGGATGTTTTTCAAGGATGCTAAAAATTGGGTTTAATATATAATAAAGTCTGCAGCAATTTTTCTTTCTTTCTGGAACAGGCATTGATCTGACTTGAGAAACAGCAGTTAACTAATGAGTCTTGGTCTGGTCTTGCTTTCTATTACTCTTGTCCTCATGCACAGGCCAATGGGTGTTTATATGCATGTGAGCTGTCCCAGCATCAGAAACGCCAAGGGATGCATACCCAGGACTATCATTTTCAGTGAAATAAATGGGACTGTTCTGACTACAGGAGTGGAGAACCTATGGTCTCCAAAGTTTGCTAGACTACAACTTCCCTCATCCCTGCCCATTGGCCATGCTGGCTGGGGCTGATGGGAGTTGGAATCCAACCATCTCTGAGCAGCCCACAGATTCCCCAGTCCAGCCTTACTTGTTGGGCAGCTGCAAACATGTGCACAAAAGGTTACTCTTGTTTGCAGCAAATTACAGGTCCAAGGGATGTTCTAACAGCACTATTTTAGAACTGTGCAAGCTCTAAATGACTTGGAACCCAAGTTCCTAAAATACTGCCTTAGCCATTTTGGGCTCTAATATGGGCAGGACTGCAAGAAGATCAAACCTATCAATTCTTAAGGAAATCAGCCCTGAGTGCTCACTGGAAGGACAGATCGTGAAGCTGAGACTCCAATACTTTGGCCACCTCATGAGAAGAGAAGACTCCCTGGAAAAGACCCTGATGTTGGGAAAGATGGAGGGCACAAGGAGAAGGGGATGACAGAGGATGAGATGGTTGGACAGTGTTCTTGAAGCTACCAGCATGAGTTTGACCAGACTATGGGAGGCAGTGGAAGACAGGAGTGCCTGGCGTGCTCTGGTCCATGGGATCATGAAGAGTCAGACATGACTAAATGACTAAACAACAACAACAACAAAAGGGGCAGGAAAGGTCCTGTTGATGCTGTCACCACTGGGGGCTGAATGTTTGGGAGTGCCTGATAACAAGGTCTTATTGTTAGGTCACCATCTGAATGCCTTCCCTGTTGAGGTGTGCCTGACTCTCTCTCAACAGTAACATTAACTTTTAGGTATAATCTAAAAACATTTGATTTACTGTATGTTCAAAGAAGTTTATGTTGCCTTCAACAAAAGTACTAATAGTGATGATGATTGCAATTTTGAACAAAAGGAAAAAGCAATGAAAAAGACTATGACCCGAAAACAAAATCTTAGGAAGTATCAAACCATCCAACAGAAGTAGTGATTAAAAACCTGTGAAAATATCTGACAGTTCTTTACCTGGTGTCTAAAAGATAACACTATGGGTACCCAGTGAGCATGTCTAGGAAGTGAATCCCATAAACAGAGTGCAACACTAAGAAGGCCCTTTCTCCACTCACCACTTGCCTCTTTTAATTCTGCTCAGAAATGGACCAGGAGATGGTAGAGGTCTTTAAATCCTAGCAGGATATGTTCCAAGCAACTGGTCCCAGTTAGGAACCTTGCCGCTGTTTTGATCATAGTTACCAAGCATATCTCAAAGGCAGTCCTTCATATAATCCATTGCAGTAGCCAACTCTGGAGGTAACTAGAGCACGATTAAGACCATATCCAGGCTACCATCCCATTTCATCCTATCCTATCTGGTCAGGAGTAATGACATGGGGAAATTCTCCATACCATTGCTACAGGTACTACAGGTGATCAGTTCCCCAGGCTTAATGTTCACTTACTGTTTGTTTAATGTTCACTTAAAGGTAAAAGTAAATGTTCACTTACTGCTTGGCAAATGTCCCTCAGGTGTTTGTCACAGCACATGACCTCAAGCCAATAACCAGGAAACAAGTCTTCATTCTAGTATCCATTAATCCCTAGATGTTGAGAAGCATGTATTAATTTATCACAAACTCGCTGTGCTTCACATTTAGGCTTCCACATTGCTGGGAGTATTGCTCCTCATAGATAAAAACAAAAGGCAAACTTAGTTAATAACACAGTGTAATTAAGAGACTTTATGTGTCCGAAAGCATGTCAAAGTGCTGGTAGATAAATAGGTACTGCTCCGGCGGGAAGGTAAATGGCGTTTCCATGCATTGCTCTGGTTTCGCCAGAAGTGGCTTAGTCATGCTGACCACATGACCCAGAAAAACTGTCTGCAGACAAACATCTGCTCCCTTGGCCAGTAAAGCGAGATGAGCGCCACAACCCCAGAGACTTAACTGTCAGGGGTCCTTTACCTTTTTATGTGTTTTGATATGGAACGCCAAGCTAAGAAAAGACCACAACCTCTGTATCTGTCGAAATTAAATGAGCCAAATGATCTTGAGTAGGTTATGCCCGAGACTCCAATTTTCAATCATTTCCAAATATGCTCAGGCTGGTGAGGAAATATATATTCTGCTTATCATAACAAAGTTATTTTAGTATTGTGGCTCTTGTGCTGAAAAAAAGAAAATGGCAGACTATCATTCCACAAAGGTAATGGGACATACAGTGCATGTACAGCTTTTTAGTTTTTCTGTTGTCATTTGTCTATTGCCTGACACAAGACCTTCAGTAAATCATATCTGTCCTAACACTTGAACTTGCCACACAAAACTGAATCCTAATCTAACCTATCTGTGAGCCAACTTGAAGGGCCATTTTTCACCCCTCCTGTTCTTTTCAGGATGAAAAAGTCTAATATGCCATGGAATGATCCAGATGTAATATAAATGGATTCTTAAATGGCACCTCCAGCACTCTCCTCCAACTTTGCAAACCACAAGTATTTGTAATGGGCTTCAGGAGCTTATTTCTTGAGTCAAGTTCTGCTATACACTTTATGTTTAGCATTACCCTTTCCACCCCTCCTAACTCTCCCCCTCCTCCACCCACAACAACATCATGGAAAAATAAGCTTCTAAGCTTATGCAGGAATGTAAATTGTTGCTGGGCCATGCAAAACACTGCCCTAGAAGGTAGTTGCAGATCTGGACTGGCCAAGATAGGAGATCTTGCACTACTGTGCCTTTTATGATTCCGTTTACATCGCAATCTCCACAGGGCGATTGGAGCTATGCAGAAGGGCCATAGCTCAGTGGTAGAGCATCTGCCCGGCATGCAGAAGGCCCCAGGTTCAATTCCCAGTATCTCCAGGTAGAGCTGGCATAGTACTGTCTGTCTGAAATAATGGAGAACGTTGTCAGTCAGCTTGAAGAACCAATGTTCTCACTCAGTATAAGGCAACTTCCTACGTTTCCTGTGTTTCTTCCTAGAAATGGCCTACAAATCCTAGCAGCTATGAGGCCATTGAGGTTAGGGTACAGCACAAATGTGCTGCTTCTGCCTCTCTCACAACTCTGCCCAGTTCTAGCAGGCAGTGCATTGTGGGTTGTGCAATGGGAGTGGGGGGTGGAGGCTTGGGACCCACGGGAACCCACAGCAAAAAAACTTGTGGGTGCCCAGGCCCTGGGAGCCCCCTGAAGATGGAACAGGTGCTTCAAACCACTGGTGGGGGGAGAGGAGGGAGGGGGAAGCACAGTGCCCCTGGCAGCGTGATCCCGGTGGGGTGCCATTGCGGCTGCCCCCCCCCCACGCTGGGCGCCACGCCCTTGCAGTCAGCGTGCCACACCACCAGGATGCATGTCACGCCCCTGCGGGAAGCACGTCACACCCCAGGACGTGCATCATGCCCCTGTGGGCAGTGCTCTCCGCCACTGCTTCAGACTCTCCCTAGCCCACGACTTCTTCCCACCCTTCTCACTGGCCCTGCTCCACACCTTCCTTGAGTACTTTTGCCTGAGTGGAATGTGTCTTTGAATAATGATAATGCCTATTCCCTGCCTGAAAGGATGACCAAACTTATGTACATGTGTAGAAACATCTGAGAGCCAGTGTGGTGTAGTGGTTAAGAGCGGTAGACTGGTAATCTGGTGAACCAGGTTCGCGTCCCCGCTCCTCCACATGCAGCTGCTGGGTGACCTTGGGCTAGTCACACTTCTCTGAAGTCTCTCAGCCTCACTCACCTCATAGAGTGTTTGTTGTGGGGGAGGAAGGGAAGGGAGATTGTTAGCCACTTTGAGACTCTTTAGGGTAGTGATAAAGCTATCCACCTAGTTTTGCCTGGGTTCCCCACTGAAAACGTTCCCCACCCATGATGCTGAGGGACTAGCATCTGCACTGAGGGTAGGGCCCACGGACCTCTTAAAAAGTGAAGAGGCTCTAAGCTTCCTGCTTTCCTTCAAGGAATATAGAGTCTATAGGCCTGTTGTTGTGAGAGATGAAGCAAGCCTGTGAAAAAAGACAATAAAGGAAGCATATATATGTGTGTGTGTGTTTTAGATGCTGTTAAAATACTTTTTAATAAAGTAGCATTGACATCAGCCTTATTCTTTCCAGAAGAACATGAACAGATCTAAGAACTTTTAGAAAGGTAAACACATATCGGAAGCCTCAGTTGAAGACTTCAAGGTTTCTATCTGGTTTCACAACACCCTAAACATCTATAGAAAGGGTCTCCTTTGAAGATTTCAGCCCGCTATTTCTTTCTCCCTTATCTGTGCAACCAACATCTTCATTCAGCTTTGGCTGGCTGTTTTGTGAATTTCTAATCACAGCCTTTCTTTGTGGGCAAAGCTTAATCTTTTGAACTTGAGGAATACCGGTAATTGTTATTCCAAGGAAAGTGTGTGTGGAGGTTATTGTGTGTGGCAGGGAGGGGAGAGAGTTGACCAAGGGGAAAGTAGCTACGGGGTCATTCACTGCTTCCAGTCTCTCTGGGTAGCAGAACAAGAACCTATTTGCTAGTGTTGGAATGTGGTCAATTTTACCAGAGATTGACACTCCATCTACCCAGGTTAACCATATTGCAGCGTATCATAAGAAGTGCATTAAAAAAAGATTTACATCCATCCACTGTTGCTGTTTTTAGGTGCAAGGAACCCATTTTTAAATCTTCAGTGGTTATAGTCACATCACACAATTTCCTGAAAGTGTAAGTGGCTTTTGCCTTTTTTAAAAAATGTGGACTTTCAAGGTTGCTAACTTGCATAGGGAGTTTGGAAGGGGGGGACACATCTGACCTTTTCCTGTTCTTTTCAAACAGAATTTTGATATGCAGAAAGCATCAGGTTTCACTTGTAATCCAATTCAGTGTTGAGTTACATGATCATGCACTAATTGCTTAAATCAAACTGCTGCTAAGAGGGCGCCACGGGGCCTAATTGCCAACCCTGTGGCTTATGTGTTTTATTATTCAGCGTTAACAGCCTTACTTATGGCAGATTGATATCAATGAAACTTCTAGGTCTTGATGAACTGAACTCCCATGGATTTCAATAGGACAAGGTCTGGATCCAACCCAATATTGTTCTGATCAAAAGCCATCATGAACTTCCTTTGGATTTGTCGTGGCAACTTATTTTATTTTAGTTATATTTATCTATATATTTATAGATATATTTTTATCTGTCTATCTATACTATATATATTTATATTTATCCATTGATAGTATTTCTAAGTTGCCTTTCAGACCAAAAACCTAAGGTGCCTTACATTTAGAACTGGTGCAAGTGGCCTCTCAAAATTCTTCACCCTCTTTGTGGGCAGAAAAACAGGGAGCCATGTCACCCAGTTTGCCTAGGCAGAAGAGATATTCTCCAGCAGTTTCTTGGGAGTGGCACTCACTGTTAGTTGTGGCAACAGCACGTCCTCTTTTTTCATAAGTTTTTATTTCTTTCTGTTGCTGTAGCTACTGCTGTATAGGAACATTTGGTGGAGTGGGGAAGTGGGAGATTGTGGCCTCCACCAAAAAATGGAGGGGGAGGTTGAGGAAAAAAATAAAGAAGTCTTTGGGGCTGAGATTTTTGGTGCTAGCCCTGGCAAAGCATACAAAGTGAAAACATAAAATACAAAATTAAAGCAGCAGGTTCTTTTTTTAAAAAAAAGAAAGAAAGAAAATAAAGCAAGAAAACTATAAAATAAAAGATCTGACACACCGCCTTTAACTAAATGCAGAGTGAAACAAGAGTTTTCAATGCCCTTGAAAATTTGATCAAGAAGAGGCAACATATATATATCCCTTGAGAGAGAGTTCTACAAGACTGAGGCCACCACTGAGAAGGCCCTGTTTTTAGTGTGATACAAAGCACAGTATGCAGTCTGAAGCATCATATCCTGTGCCTTTTTACAACTGGAATTGCATGTTTTTACATAAGGTAGCATTAAAAAATGTAATGCCCTCACCTGCAGTCTCAAGTGGTACATGCAATTTCAGCACAGCAGGACTCTAGCCTCTCATTACCACCACTGCTGTTGCCTATGTTGATCTAGCCTCAGGTGAGAATAGATGGGGATGCTTCATAAAATATTGGTTGAACTGATGGAGTTTAGTTAAACTGCTCAACAGGTTAGGCCTAATATTATCATATCATAGCTGTAAATAGCCAGCAGGGTGATAATTTGTCAGTGCACAGCAATGAAACCTAAAGAGTTTGGGGAAGTTAGAAGCTCACTGATAGGTGTAAAGCAAGATAACAGATCACGATCCTGGTAGCAAAATACCATTTTGACCATGAAGATGAACAAATCTCCACTGAGGTTCAACAAATCATGGGAACAGATAGAACTGGTGAAGCTGGGACTCCTGTATCTAAAGAACAAGAGGAGGACTTTGTTTCAGTGCTGCCTGGATTTTGAATATGTCTCTTAAAAACCATTTTTTACTGGAGCACAGTCACTAACATGACCGATGCCACATATGGCCTTGATTAAATTGTTTTGTTGCTGACTCACATTTTGGGCTATTATGGTGATGCATACAGATTTGCATGTCTGTAAACTTGTAAAAGTAGAACCCCAAGTCACAGGGGAGGTACGACCCAGTGTGTGCAAAAGATAACAGTTTCTTGGCATCCCCCCCTCCTTTATTCAATCATGTGCTCATGTGCATGATTGCATCAACATTCCTTTCAGTAAGAGTGATTCATTTTACTGAACTTAACTCATGGCTGTCTTGTATGCTTTAACAAACTTCAGTTAAAACAAAGGTTCCAGCTGATCTAACAAGAACCTGACAGCTGATTCACTCCACCCATAAAATTATCCTAGGTGGGTCCCAATTAAGAGATATTTGAAATAATATATTTTATGAAGATCTGTACGCTTGAGTCCCTGAGTTGAGGAATGCCTGTTATAAACGATAAAAGTCAGTTGTATAAGCTGGGAAGGTATTCAGAGTTCTCTGACTCTGGAGGAGCTATGGGAATAGCAGAGCAGCAGCCTCATTCCTGTAGGACCCAGAGTGCCTTCTGGAGACAATAGTAATGGCAATGCTAAATTTTAAAGTGCGGGAGCTCATCATGGCAGCTGCAACCCCCCCTCCCCGCAGGAGAGTCCAAAAATGCAACCAGTTATGTTGATCCATCTTGCACAAACCCCGTTGAAGGATTTGTAGTGCTGCATCACAGTCCTGAATTTTCATGAAGTTGGGGGTGGGGTGGGGGTGGGGATAGGGAAGCAAACGAGAAGGTAGTTTACGCAGCAGCAGCATCCATGGTAATGACAGTGAGAATGGAGGGACACCGACAAGGGGAAAGTGGTGGTTTAAAACAACAGCAGAAGGTTTAGGTAAAATTTAAGAGATGGAGAGAACTGAGAGGAAAATGGAGGCTTTAAACAACGACAGAGCTTTGAATAAAGCAGGGATGTAGGGACACAGAGGAAAATCATGGTTTTAAGCAACATGTAACTCGGGCGTTTCCATGTGCTGCTCTGGTTCGCCAGAAGTGGCTTAGTCATGCTGGCCACATGACTCGGAAGCTGTCTGTGGACAAACGCCGGCTCCCTCGGCCTATAGAGCAAGATGAGCGCCGCAACCCAGGAGTCGTCCTTGACTGGACCTAATGGTCAGGGGTACCTTTACCTGTTTAACTCAGGAAATTGCCACTCATATATTCACTGAATATGTGAGGGGCAAGTGGAGCCACCCACCCAACTCACTCTTCCTCCAGTGGTGACACCTTTTGACATCTTTATGTGCATCATTAGTATGCAAGGGCCCTAGTCATAGATAGATGTACAGACATAGAAACCTTTCAGACTAATGCTGTATGCACAGCTGGGGCGCATGCAGGCCTTGGTGGAGGGACATGCTTTGAGAACGTGGCTGAGCATGGTCACACCAAATGCATGGGGGAGATTTTGACTGAGGAGCCATATGCACATATCTGAAACAAGCTTGAAACACCTGCATGGGACAGTCACATCTTTGTGGACTCTTTTGTCTAGATCACGATGTTGCCCTTAAGATATTGTTCAGCTCTAATTCCCATTAGCCTTTGCCAGCATGGTTCTAAGAGAATCATAGATTTTTTAGGGGCCTTGTAGGGTCCATCTAGTCCAACCCATCATTGATACAAGCAATCTACAGCTACAGCATCAAGTGATGGCTGGCCTGCCTCTGCCTGAAGGCCCCCAGCAAGAGAGGGTCCACCATCCCACTAGTTTCAACAGATTACATAGTGGCTAGCCAAATTCAGTCTCTCCCCTACCTCCCAAGATTGATATGCAGTTTAGAATATGCCTTTGTCTTTGCACATTAAGATTTGTACTTATAATTAGGATCCGAGAAAATAAAAACCCCCAGGATAGTAGTGCCAGTGCTCGCTTTTATTGCTGTTTTCATTAGAAGAATCACTCCACAGAGAAGTCATCTGTGAGAGATTTCATTGGCTCAGAGCTTCCACTGGCAGCATAATATAGCTAATGACATAGTTATTCCCTAAGATTATTCATACTGGCACACCACTTCGGCACTATTGATCTCCACTAAATAATTTTTCTTTCTCTTCTTTCAATTTCTTCCTAAGTGGAAAGTAGAAAGCTACTGGTGTGCCCTCGAAAAGTTAACAGCAGTTTCATTTCCTAGTTAAACTATATTATAAATATATGACAGCATGGACCAGTCTTTGTCATTCATTCTAGAACGCTTGCTTTCAGTTTTTCAGTTTTTGGAGTATAATTAAATGTGAGTCATGGGAGCACATATGATCTAAAGAACGGAAAATAAAAATCACGCAAGCACAGGTGGCACGGGAGTAGAATTGCTGATACAGCTACAGCATCCAACTCAGTGCCAGCCAAGGTCCAAGGTTTACAAAATGTGCAGTGGCCAATTGAACAAACATTAAATGGCTAGATGAATGGTTTACTTAATGGTAGAATGCGGAAGGAACTAGTCATCATCAGATGACAAAAAAAGAAAAGTGAATATTTTCAAAGGCTGGAACCCTATTGGTGTGCTTTTTATCCAGCCAATGGAAGGGTTGAGGAGACCATTTTTAGCAGTTTGCCCTTCTTCTCCCATAAGCCACCACCACTTCGCACACTGTTGAGTCTTCCAACTCTTTGGAGCCAATTGGTGAGGGGGGCACTGAGGCTTCAGAGGTGAGAAAGAATCTGCAAATATCACTTCCTCTCTCCTTCCATTAGTGGAGGCATCTGGTGGATTAAAACCCCTTCTTTGAGCACAAGGGCACCCAACTAGACTCTACCCAAAGACTCCAAAACCTCCCAAATTTATTACTCCTAACCATGAAGGATTTATATAGCTTTTATGGTTTAGATCCATGTGGACCTGCATCCTCTGAGATATCCGGTATGGATCTAGCTCCTAGGCTGCCTGGCGATATAGCAAGTTCTCTCTTTTGTCTACCGTCTTCTTCCAAGACTCATCCTGCTGCCAAAGCAAATCATGACTTCTCACCCAGTCTCATTGTCACGCTGGAGTAAAGCAATCCTCTTCTCATAGAAAAAAAAACTAGTAAAATAGCATGATTGCTTCCTTCTTATAGCTGCTCCCATCCCGTTATATACTTTATCAAATGGGGATGTTTGGATTAAAACTGATAAGATGATGAAAATAGAGTAAAGAAAAGAAAAGGCAGCAACAAGAATTTTTGACTCAAGAGCAGACCATGCCTCAAATACATTTGGTTGATTTTATTGACAGCTATTCGCCCCACTCCAACCATCTGCTTTAGGGGCAGAACTTACCCTTATGTGTGAGCCAATGAAACCAGACATAAAAGGAAGAAAAACAGTTTGTAGTGCAGCTATTTTGATGCAACATTGTTTTTATTAAATTTCTATACTGCCCTTCATCCGAACATCTCAAAGCCGCTCACAGCATAAAAAGACAAGATAGAAACACAAAATACATAATAAAAACAAGAACAGAACAAAACAATATCCCTGACCTTCCACAAATATGTTTAAAATGCTGACCTCACACAGGGTGGCAAAGGTCCACTTATACTGAGCCTTTACAGTTAGAGGCTTCTGAAAACCAGCTGCTGGATGGGAGAGAGCTCTTGTGGTCAGATCCTGCTTGCCAGTTTCTCATAGGTATCTGGCTAGCCGCTGGGAGAACAGGATGCTAAAATAGATGGACCATTGGGCTGATCCAGCAAGCTCTTCTTGTGTTCTTTAACCTGTTCCTTCCTTCTATGCAAAGACAATACCACCCTATAATTCAGAGTGAGAAACAAAGCGATGACTGCGGATTAAGCCCAGTGAGCGAGGCACTGTGTTCCTGGCAGCAGTGCTGCTGGTCTGCCTCTGTAAATAATACACTGATTGTTCCTTTGTAGAAATAACTTTCTTTTCCTGTTAGCCTTGCCTGTTTAAAAATAACATATCCCAGAAATGAAGGAGGGGAAACTGCAAGCAACAGGACACATGAAAAATGCCAAAGGGACTGATACTTCCTGGCATTCAAGACAGGAAGGCACAACATCAGTGGGGCTTGTAGAATATGATATACACACATTGTTTTAAAGGGTCTAAAACATAGCTGAGCTGCCAAGTTTTATATCAGGCAAAACTCATTTGATGTACATAAAAAATCTAAAGCTGGACATTAGAAAAGGGTTTTGCCAAGTTACGTTGCAATTAACCTTTCTCCGGTTTTCAAAACAAAACCTCTGCAAAAATTAAATTTATTTTTTCCCCTTCTCAATAGTAAAGGTCTGCATGCATAGAGCAGTGTCCCTATTTCCCCTGATTTCGAGAAGTCATCCTGGTTTCTGATTTGATCCTGGAATGTCCCACTTTTCCTTAGGATGTCCCTATTTTCACTGGAGAAATGTGAGAGGGTATGGAGTTATCCGACCCCTGAGCCGTCTGAAGGCAATCCTGTATAGGGAAGGGGTTTTTTATGTTTATTGTTTTATTATTATTCTTATATATGTTGAAAGCTGCCCAGAGTGGCTGGGGCAACCCAGTAAGGTGTGTGGGGTATAAATAGTAAAATTATCATTATGGAATCAGAGTAATGTTGGTATGCAACCTTCTATAATCACTATAAGCAAGGGAGGAGAATTCTTCTCCCAGTCACAAACCCCAATGGTACATGGAGTAGCAATGGAGGAGAAAAATGCTCAGTCCGTATTTTAAAGCTAAATGTCCAGATTTGCAGCCATGAACTTGCAGTCATAGCAGCATGTAACAATTGGTTGTTTGTGACTATATCATGTTCAGATTACACGCATTGAGCCAGCAGTTCTGCTAGCAGTAGCCAGCACAAGGACTCCTAGTAGCGCAAAAGAATTTTCTCCCCCACCCTCCTTCCCCATGTTCCCCTGCACCTCCCCCAGATTTTTTCTGGAGGGTCAGGAGAACCCCCAGAACAGCACATGGGGGAGGAAAGGAGTGATTGTTTCATCAACTGAGCAGAAATGCAAGCACTGATTGCGTTCCACAGCATCTCCTTAGAGCTGTGTTGAACTCCACCCACTGAAATCAAGTAACACAACTTACTTAAGTCCATTAATTTCATTGGGTCTACTCTCAGTATGACTTAGTTCACAGGTGGCCAATCTCTGGCGCATAGGCCTAATTAGGAAGCACAACCCAACTCTGCAAACTGAATGTGGTCATAATGTGTCATTTGATATCACTGATGTCAGTAGGTTGCCCAGCATCAAACTTGGCCTGTAAATGTTTGTGGAAGTAAGGGTCCAGCCCAGCAGCTGGATCCATTTCCCCACTTCTGACTTAGTTGGATCAAGCCCATTATCTTGATTTAGAAGCTTCAGGCTGTAATCCTGTATGCACTTAGGCTATATACACTTACCTGGGAGTAAGGCCCGCTGAACTCAATAGCTATTAATTTTAAGTAGACATGGTCGAGATTCCGCTGTTACCTAGAAGTAAGCCCCATTAAATGCAGCATGCCTTACTTCTGAGGAATGAGCTTGCAGCGTCCGAGGTACAAACAAACTTGATGTTGGGATATTTAATTCAGATGGTGCTAATGAGATGTAGGAAACCCGCTTCTCATTTTGTGTAAACAAAATGGGGCTCGAACTGTATTTGTTTTGCCATTTCTTCAGATTCCTGCTGTCATTTTTAGGAAAATATTTAAACACAATATAGCATAGTAAACTCAGTTTTTCCAAGGTTATAGCTTGTTGACATTGAAACTCATGGAGTTTTACACTGTCTGCTCAGGCTGCCACAGCGCTCTTAGATCAACAGCGCCAGCTGCTCTCCTAATTCCTTTGGGAGCCAACATTTAAGTGCAGCTAAATATTAGGTCTAGGCCTAAATCTATTTTGTAAATATTGTCATTAATGGAGAGGAGATCCTTTTTAACATTTCTTGCTTTGTTGACAACTCCAGCTTTCCATATATATAACTTTTAAGGATCCCCATAAGAAGTGTTTATTTCAGCTAGTTATGTTCCGCAATCTATTTATTTTTTTGCAATGTGTCATTTCTTCCTTCCCAGTAATAAAAGCAGTTGGTCACTCCGCAAAGAATGTCATGATGACATGATGTCAGGTCATACAGTGTATGTGCATGGGGGGGGCAATTCAAAGGAAAACAACAATAAAAGACTGGGCCTTAAGTCTGGAACGCAGCATTTGCAACTGCATTGAATTGGACTCAAGATAAAGAAATGGTCATCAGTTCTGATGTGGAAGCTTTGACGAAGAAGGTCAAGCAATGCAACATGGCTGATAAGTGTGGTGCTATTTGCCTCTTTCCGCTGCCCTTCGGATGTTGCTGCTGACTTGAATTCCTTTTAATTATTACATTTCTATCCCTCCTTTCCTCAAATGAGCTCAAGAAGACATAAAATGGCCCCCATTTTACCCTCATAAGAACAGGGTGTGATAGGTTGAGCTGAGTGACAGTGACTGGCTCAAAGTCACCCAATGAGCTTCACAGCAGAGTGGGGACCAGAATCCCAGCCTCCCAGGTCTCGGTCCAGGTTTAATGATAATTCTGCAGAACTCTAAAGTTTCATTAAGTTTATATAGTGGTATCTCTGGATGCGAACGGGATCCGTTCCGGAGCCCCGTTCATATCTTGAAGCGAATGTAACACATGACTGCGCATCTGCACGTGCATGGGTCGCGTTTCGCCGCTTCCGCGCATGCGCGTGATGTCATTTTGAGCATCAAAATGTGTTCCGTTACTTTTGGGTCGCCGCGGAGTGCAACCCGAAAACGCTTATCCTGAAGCGTATTCATCCCAAGGTATGACTGTACAGTGGTACCTTGGGTTAAGTACTTAATTCATTCTGGAGGTCTGTACTTAACCTGAAACTGTTCTTAACCTGAAGCACCACTTTAGCTAATGGGGCCTCCCGCTGCTGCCACGCCGCCAGAGCATGATTTCTGTTCTCACCCTGAAGCAAAGTTCTTATCCCGAGGTAATATTTCTGGGTTAGTGGTGTCCGTAACCTGAAGCGTATGTAACCTGAAGCGTATGTAACCTGAAGCGTATGTAAAGCGAGGTACCACTGTATAGGAACAGCCATTTGGAGAACTAATTCCTTTGTACATTTGCTGGCATCTTCTCAATATATTTTCTTCTCTTATCATATTACACTGGAATCGTCCCATGCAACTGAGCAGAAAAAAGCTCCTGTTGCGTTGTCAACTGTTTGTCAGTCACTTGACAGTAGGCAGACTGCTTTAAGGGGTGGAGGTATTTAAACAGAGAAGGAAATCTATCTGGGAAGGTACAGTTTTCTCCTGCCCTACAGATCTTGCATTCTGCAGAAGGTTGAACTAGAGAATCTCTTCCAAATCTATGATTCTATGAATTTACAAAAGATAAAACCCATAATGACAACTATCCGTTTAAAACACAATAGGCTAACAACTCAACCTTTTTTTTAAAAAAAACCTACATTTTGCAACCCGCCTTTCCCCCAATGAGCTCATGGAGGCCCCTCTCTCCATATTATTTATATTATCAACCTTGTGATGTAGATTTGACTGAGAGTTGGTGACTGACCCATGGTTACCCAATGAGTTTCATAGCCAAGTAGGAATTTGAACCCCGGTCTGTCAGGTCTTAGTCTGACACTTTAACAGCTACACCACACTGGCTCTCATCTAAATTAAGAATAACATGTACATGAGAACCTCAACAACAAATGTTTCAGTAATACTGTATGGTGGCTGGCTACTGAGGACAGGGTCTTTTGTGTGTTGGTGACCCTGGCTTTGGAAATCGCTTCCCAGAGAGGCTTGCTTATTACTGGAAGGTTATCAGAGCAGGCACCACTCTCTTTTTGATCTGTTTTATTCTCGCTTGGGCATTAATTTGATGATACTTTATTTCCCCCTCTTTTAGAGCATGTGAATATATATATTTTACTATGTTTGACAGATTTTATATATTGGATAACTGGTCTGGCTGGTGGTTTCAGATCTTAATAATAAATAGGGGATTGATTGACAGTGTGTTTAGTTACAGCTAGCCCTAATGAAGCTAAAGTTACCTGATGCTGAAATTACACTTTTGTAATGTTCTCCTTTGATCATGTAGTCAGCAATTTCACGGTCCATTTTATGAAGTTTTATGGAGGAGGCTGAATGGCACAGCACTGAATTAAAATGCTTTTCATTACAACACTCGTAAGCACTGAAATCTAAATCTTGTAGTTTGTATTATGCTCTATGTTTAGCGAAAGGGTATTTGGCCTTAAGCAACGCTGTGCATTTTTGCCTATTGAAGATGAACTCACATTGAAACTGCTTCTGTTATTATGGTGAATTTGTTTTCAATGAAAAACAGGAAAAAAAGAACAGTACTTTCCAAGCCCACTTATGGTGAAGATCATTTTTATATTCTTGCATAGTTTTCTGCCCGTGGAAATAATTTCCAAGTGATTTAAAAAGCTGGTTGCTCTTCACGTTTTCATTCTTTGCATTTGAATGCATCTGGCTTATCAAACTTTTCAAGGAAATGTAAGCCTCGAAGCACAGGAGCCGTACATAATTTGTCTTGTGTAGTCCCGGAGGCAGCCTCTGCATTCTTGAAACCATTTTATAGTGTTAGGGCAGATGTTTCTTTGTAGGTCAGGTCAGTTAGTGTAATGGGGAATTGAGAAATCTAGGGGAGAAATTGTATTTAATGTCACAGTAAGTCTAAAAATAATTTCTTTTTCTCTTAAGATTGCATTGCCTCGAGCTCAAAACAGCTCACTCCATATCGTAAGTATTAAGTATCTGACTGACTCGTATTCAGAACTGTGGCAACTGGTTTGAAGATACTCAGAACTGACCTGAATTATTGGGTCATTCCATATAAGGTGGGTTTCCTGCCATTCCCCTGAAGGTTATCCAAAGCAAGTAGGTATGAATGGTAAATCTATTTGGAGAATACAGACTAAGATACTGCTGAGAAGGCATCCTGATGCATATAGCAGATGTTTGATTCAGCAAAGTGCTGCAAACCTTCCATCCTGAAAACTCTAGCGCTTAATGGGCTGAATCTCAGTGGAGGGCTGTATGCCTAACTGATGATCTTATGACACCTGTGGTGGCATTTCTTCTTGTTGTTGCTAATGGTTCAAGAAAGGAAAAGGCAGCATTTCTTGTTTCACAGTGGCTGCACATTTTGCAGCACTACAACTCTAGAAGACTCTGCGTTCAACCTAAATTATGATAGCACACATAGGTAAATGATGGCTTCTTTAAGATGTTAGAGAAGTTTCCATTCCAGAAGTAGCATTTGGGATGTTGGTTTTACCAGGAGGGGCAGATGGACTTCACAAAAACATTCTGGTCTGTCTGTCCCTACATTGTCTGTCACCTAGCAAAATGCTGTGGACAGTCGCCCAAATCCAAGGGAAGTCAGTCATTCTAAAGTCCAGTTGAAATTCACAGGGCATAAATTGGTTGCAAGAAACCTGTCCTACTGATTTCAGTGGGATGTTGGCCCTATTTCTCAGGATGCAACCAGCATTTTTATGCACTTATCTGATCAAAATGATACTTGAGTGCAGAGTTCTTCAACTTTGGGCTCCATATCCTGTTGGATTCCAACCGCCATAAACCTCAGCCAGTTTAACCAATGACCAGTAGTGGTGACAGTTGTAGTCCAACAACATCTAGACCCAAAGCTGAAGAAAGTTGCTTTAGTGTAAATGTGTACTGATAAGTAAGACCTACAGAGCTCAAAAGGCATCTGGGCATAGAATAATAATAATAATAATAATAATAATAATAATAATAATAATAATAATAAATTATTTATTTATTTATACATACATACATACATACATACATACCCTGCCCATCTGGCTGGGTTTCCCCAGCCACTCTGGGTGGCTTCCAACAAAATATTAAAAAACAATAGTCCTTCAGATATTAAAAGCTTCCCTAAACAGGGCTGCCTAAAAATGTCTTCTAAAAGTCTGGTAGTTGTTTTTTCCTTTGGCATCTGGCGGGAGGACGTTCCACAGGGTGGGCACCACTACCGAGAAGGCCCTCTAGCTTCACTTTTCACAGTGAGGAAACCTCCAGAAGGCCCTCGGAGCTGGAACTCAGTGTCTGGGCTGAACAATGGGGGTGGAGATGCTCCTTCTGATTTATTGGGTCAAGGCCATTTAGGGCTTTGAAGGTCAGCACCAAGACTTTGAATTGTGCTCGGAAACGTAATTCTAGGCAAGAATAATTTGGATAAGCAATTGGCAAATGTTCAAATTATTCTACAACCTTTGTCAAGGAATTGCAAGGAACAAGTTAATGATATGTCCTATTTAATCACGCTTATTCTCAAATTGTTTTAAAATCATCTAAAGTGGTGACTGCTTATTTTCATTACATGTGCGTCAGAGGCAGACTTGCTTCATACAGACATAACTCATGTTTTCTTTGCTACCTGCACATTCTGTTTCTGAACATCTGCTCTTGATCTTCTCTTATGAATACTTACACCTTGAATGTAAAATGATCCCTTCAGACATTTTGGTAGGCCACCCTTGCTCTTATTCTTGTTTCAGAAAATGGAAAACATTCAACAATTGAAGCTACCTCTTGCTTCAATTACATGGTCCCCCATAGGATCTTTGAGACTTGAAATTCTGGTGTTGTTTTGGAGATGTGGATAGCACAGCTTATTTATATTGAACCAGTATTACAGTGCACAAAACACAGCGTTATTTTTAACTGCATTTTTATTCCGATATCAAGTCGATTTTTATTTTATGTTACAATATTTACTAGTTACCTGATGATAAGCTCCACAAGGCATTTAAAAGAGCAGTGGCCTGCAGTCCCCAAACATTTGCTCATGAAGGGATGTGAAGGTTTTTCACCCGTAAAAGGTGCTCAAGTTCAGTTTAGCAGTGTTTCTGTAAGAAGGGAAGAATACTATAAACAATATGAACTGGTCTTCATATAAAATTGAAGGGGAGGCTTAATGATCTCCTTCTGTGATGCAGCAAAAAGAGGACCGTAAATGGCAAGGGGAGTGCATCTCATTTACAAAATTGGAAAATTACAGTTTCTTGCTAAGTTTCAACTAATATATGCGCTTTTTTATACTGTACAGCTGTTTTCATGATGGTGTTGATATCCCAGTCCAATTTCCAACCTAAAAATGTGCAGAACTAGGACTGAGTGAAACTATCAATTTTGTTTTCTCTCAGTTTCTTCTTTTTTCCATCTAAAATTCAGTTCTCCAAATTTCCACACCAGTTCGTTGTTTTTTAAAAGTTTTTTATGAAAATTAATCATAATTTGCACAGATTTCTCCAAATATAGTTGCTTTACCTCAGTACATGCATTTCTGTACACATCACTTAGCTGGAGAAATGTACTGCAAAATTAAGAGAATTTGGTTTACATATTGTTTCAGAAAGTGCATATTAGGTAGGCTCATCTTTAAATAACACAGTGGTATCTCAGGTTAAGTACTTAATTCGTTCCGGAGGTCCATTCTTAACCTGAAACTGTTCTTAACCTGAAGCACCACTTTAGCTAATGGGCCCTCCTGCTGCTGCTGCTGCGCTGCTGGAGCCCAATTTCTGTTCTTATTCTGAAGCAAATTTCTTAACCCGAAGCACTATTTCTGGGTTAGCAGAGTGTGTAACCTGAAGCATATGTAACCTGAAGCGTATGTAACCCAAGGTACCACTGTAACTGTATCAAATACCTCCCACAGCCGTGGTCAAAATGTATAGTCTGCTTATTTCATTTGGGCATTTTATACTGAACGTACTGAAGATATATTTTGCATATTTCGTGCATGAAAGACGACAATGCAGTTTTGTAAGGATGCCACAGGAAGCTCATATAAAAGAAAAAACTGTGGCATTTGCCATCCTGCTTCCTGAATTACAGAAATAAATGGAGGGTGCTGGTGACATGTCCTGAGGTTTAGTAGGACTTCTCTTTACAGTTTGCTGATTCTTTTGGCACTCACAAATCAGCATGACAGCTCCACAAAGCTCCGGGTCTTCAAACTAGACACGTCAAAAGAACTATAAAGAGTAAGTTAGTGAAATGTCCAGTTCAATATCTTTTTCTTTCAGCATTTGCTATCTCCATTGTTCTGTGACATTGGGCTAAGAAATGAGAATGGTTATTTCCGCCATAAATCCACAATCTTTACCCAATAAATTGTGAACAACAAATGAATTCTCCCCTACCAACTCAATTTACTTAGGAGGGATACATTTATTTATTTTTAATAAACAATAATTTAATACTGCCTTTTGGTCCTAACGAGAACAACCTAACAAGGTGGTATACAAGAAAGGGAAATGCCAGAAAACCATAAGAGAATTAAAACAAAGTCTTAGAAAACAAGAACAAAGTTTGAATCTAAACCACTCTATGATTGTAGCTCTGTTAGAGGGACAGGGGTTTCCCAACAAACTCTTAGAATACTTAACAAACCCCATCTCCCAGAATTCTGTGGGGGAAGTCATGACTGTGGCCATGGTGAACCAGGAGAGACAAAGTGGTAATCAAACCCTTCTCTCATTCCCAAAGCAGGATTCACACACAAACACATGCTACTTCTACTGAATTTAAACCATAATGTTTGAAAGTTTTGAAAATTATAGAAATCTTATTTTAATATATGCATATAGTTTAAACACAAATGTCTCAAGCACGCAAAAAAGCTAAATGAGTAATCTTCCAACATAAATGTCAAATCAGAGCATTTTCTCTGAATCTCGATGTTTTTTACAATGGAAGATAATGCATCCCCTCCCCCACTTCAGACAGACCATTAGTATATTTGCTATCAGAGCTGTTACATATTACATTCTCGATCCTGACAACAGGAAATAACTGGAAAGCAACAAGGGACAAGGTAAAATGGAGTTCAAGGACCCTTTCAACTTACTTTGAGTCTTTGAAGTTCATATGACTAACTGGGGTTGTAGACTATGCATCCACTGGATAGCAAATGACTCGCCATGGATTTATCACTATAGGAAAGCTTGTGCTTTGTTACATATTTCAAATCAAGAGACCACATTCGTTTTCATTTGTTATGTTTGTATCCCACCCTTACTCTAAGGAGTGGAGAGCATGTTTTTCAAAACCTTATCTTTATTGGACTTGATGAGAGACATATCACATATAAATTACTTTGCATACAGCAGTGGCTTCTATATATTTATGTCAAGAACATAAGAAGAGCCTGCTGGATCAGGCCAAAGTCCCATCTAGTCCAGTATCCTGTTCTCATAAAGGCCAACTGGATGCTTATGGGAAGCTGAAAAGCAGGACCTGAGTGCTGTTAGGATTCTTGCTCTGTGCTTGCAGTCATGGGATTGTTGTCTATCACATGGCAGTGTATGTTTTCATTCCACAGTGTGGGAAATGACGGAGACAGGATGTTTGCTATTACTGTGTTTCCATGATGTGGGACTATTGTCCTTTGTTCTTTCTCTTTGCTGTCTGATGAGAAAGAGGAAGGAGTTAAGTCAGAATGCTCTGAGTGTATTATATGTAAATAAAGTAGATTATCCAAAATGCTGTGCTACTGAGTTACGCAAACTGCTAGCACTCTGCAGCATCCTAAGAGTGCTAATGCCTTTTGGTATCAGTCGCTGTGATGTTTGGGCTGGAGAAAGCTTTTGAAGCTCCCGAACGACCAACCAGGAGGGAGAGAACATGCCAATCGGGCATGTGTCTCTGCCAGGGTTCTACATGCAAGTAGGACGATCCTAACAAGTGCAACAGAACTCTGCCCATTTGTAAATCTCAGCTACTGGCACTGGAACTAGAACATAGCCGTCCCGACTAGTAACCATGGTATTGTGTCATGTTAACTTGACCTGAAGCTCGTGCTTTAATTTGAGTAATGAATGGAACTCCCTCAAATCAGCCTTACGGAGTAGTTCAGTCTTGTTTAGAGTGACTCATGGAGTGTCCATGGTCAGTCAAATGGAATTTGGACAAGGGTTTCTTATACCCAGCCTCAAATATTAGGCACCACATCCCACAGGTTAAAGGTGTAATAACTATAATTTGAATATGTGATTGTGAGGGGCATCCCAATTTTATTTAATTCTTCAAAGCTACTTTGGTTTTTCACACAGGACTTAAAAATCTGCCTCTCACTGAGATATTTTCCAATATCCTCTACAGTTGGCTAGTGAACTTTAGCACATTGGCAGTTAGCAATTTATTGAAATTAATTGGAATCAGTTTCAAGAACATACACTCAGGCAATCTGGGAATACACTGGTACCTCGGGTTACAGATGCTTCAGGTTACAGACACTTCAGGTTACAGACTCCACTAACCCAGAAATAGTACCTTGGGTTAAGAACTTTGCTTCAGGATGAGAACAGAAACCGCAGGGCGGCGGCAGGGCGGCAGCGGGGGGCCCCATTAGCTAAAGTGGTACCTCAGGTTAAGAACATTTTCAGGTTATGAACAGACCTCCAGAATGAATTAAGTTCTTAACCTGAGGTACCACTGTAATGGAATTAGGGCAGGTTTCTTCCTCTCCCAGAACTGGCTGTCTCACTCAATCACATACCCTTTATTCAGTATAGTAAAACTGTACTATTGCTGCCACCCCTGTCTTATGGGTGTTTTTAATGTTTGAGGTTTTACTATGTTTTTATATGTGCTGCAGTATAATACTACTACTACTAATAGAAATCTCCATGATGAAACAAGGGTGATCTATTTATAGAGCTTTCTGTAAAGTCAAGTAGGTATTGTGTTTGAGCCATGGCCCCAGTCTCAAGTGCAGAGTTGGAGGAGTCCAGGGCTGCTGTACTACCAGATGGGGAACTGGACAGGGTTCCTGATGCTGAACTTGATGCTGCTGGTCAAGAACCTGTAGAACCCAAACTTTCATGGGTCCCTTTCCCTGGGCACTCACTTTCAGGCCAGGGAGTTGGCTTTTTGAGCTTTCATACTTTTCAGGCAACAGAAGTAGACTAGATGGAGGGACTCAAGCGGTTTCGGTTCAATTCTAGCCTTCATCAGTTCCAGTTGTCCTCTTGGAGCTGTCCATGGTGCTACAACTCCTGCCTTTCCTTGCTGCCTTGTCTCTAGGGTACTTACACTGCAGTGGACACAGTGCTTGTCTGTGACTGTTTTCCATTGCTCGAAGGGGAAGGCCAAGAGCATGTGCAGAAGGCCTCAGGTTCAATCCATGTCATCTCCATGTATGGCTTGGGAAAATGCCATGTCTGAACTCCTGAAGATCAGCTGCCAGTCAGTGTAGACAATACTGGGCTAGGTGGACCAATGTCCTGACTTGGGCAGCTTTCTATGCTCCTTTACACTATACCCATAGCATATGTGTGGCATAGCATATGAGAGAGAGAGCTGCTCTGCTAGCTTCCTGGCATGTGGCTCGCTGGGAGAGAGTGGGGAGGGGCAAAGAGCATCAAGGAAGTCAGCTCGGTGCAAATGCACGGGCAGAGCATATCCAGCACTCCTGGTGTGGGAGTTGGTATAAAAATGCCCAGTTGTTGTTGTTTAAGTTTGTTTACTGCCCTATATCCATAGATCTCAGGGCAGTTTACAATATAAAGCCCTCCCGCGGCTTGCACAGAGCTACCTGAAGCCCCAGCGAAACTGCTCAGCGCACGGGACTTCGGGATAAGAGGCAGCTCTGCGCAAGCCAGGGGAGCCCTCCCGCGGCTTGCGCAGAGCTACCCGAAGCCCCGGCGCGATGAGCAGTCACTTCGGGTAGCTTCGGGATAAGAGGTAGCGCTGCGCAAGCCGGGGCAGGGCTCCCGCGGCTTGCGCAGAGCTACCTGAAGCCCCGGCGAAACTGCTCAGCGCGCCAGGGCTTCGGGATAAGAGCCAGCACTGTGCAAGCCGGGGGAGGGCTCCCACGGCTTGCACAGAGCTACCCGAAGTCCCGGCGCGACTGCTCAGAGCGCCGGGGCTTCGGGGTGCAGGCATTGCTGCACAAGCCGTGGGAGCCCGGGGGGAACTCCCGCGGGCTCCCACGGCTTGTGGATAGCTTCCTGAAGCCTGGAGAGCGAGAGGGGTCGGTGCGCACCAACCCCTCTCACTCTCCAGGCTTCAGCGAAAGCCTGCATTCGCCCCATAGGACGCACACACATTTCCCCTTCATTTTTGGAGGGGGAAAAGTGTGTCCTATAGGGCAAAAAATACGGTAAATAAATATTCATATTGCCCTTGTTGCCCTTGTCGCACTGCATCTATCAGCATTGGGAAGTTCATTTAAACTTTTTTGTTTGTATGTTTGTTTGTTCTGTTTGTTTGTTTGTTTACCACTTAATCCCCAGATAGGATTCCAAGCAGTTTACACAGTATGTAAACCGATTGCACAAACAATAAAATATAAAACATTGATAATTACAATGTACAATAAGACAATCCCATTAAAACAACACAGCAATTTGAAACACAGATGTGGAACGAGTAGCAGTAGAAGCAATTAAGGCAATGTAAGACTTTTCAAGCTAAAAGTTTAGTGGGGTTTCACCTCTTTTGGAAACCTCATCAAAAATGACCTAGTTGTGGGTCTGACAACTTTTATTCCAGAAGAGAAGCATATCTGTTCCTAAGAAATGTACTTGGGCTGCAACTCTATACACCCTTACCTGGAAGTAAGCCCCACTGAAAACAATGAGCAGCCATACATAGAAATACACTGTTAGTATATTGCAGTACAAAGACAGCGTTCTCTCCAAATTAAAAAACCGTTTGATAAATGTCATCTCAGCAACTTCTATAAAGGTTTCTTGTGTTATCAAAACTGGCAGACATTAAACAGAACATTTTTCAGAATAATGGCTATGGATGAAAGAATAAGCATTTAGACTCCCAGTAGCCCAGCCACCTGTGCAAACAGCAATCCAGCTTCAGTCTGAATGGCTGGATTCTGAAAAGCAAATTATTGGAGGCTTTGTGGAGAACATACTGCAGAAAATATTATCCAGACACGTTTGGATATTCTTATTAAATGGGACTTTCACAGTGCACTTTCACAGTGCCCCAACCCCCACTCCCTGTAAAGTTACTTTTGCTTTGTTTTGGTTTTGTGAGATCAGTTCTGCTGTAACATTGGTGTATTTGCCATCACACCTTCTAACAGTCATGCCTTTTTACAATTGAAAATAAACTGAATTTTTAGTTTTCTGGCATCGTAAAAGATGGAAGCATTTTTAAAAGTGCGCCATTAATGGCCGTAGGAGCACAGGAAATGCCCTTGGTCCATCTAACTTGTTATTGTCACCACGGATTGGCAGTGGCTCTACTTAAGGCAGAAGTCTCTCACAGAACCACTAACATACAAGGCAGATGCTCGGCCACTGACCTATAAATTCCCTCCACATGCTGAGGCAGCATGCCTCTGAATAGCATTCCTGGGGAATAGCAGCAGGAGAGGGCTGTTGCCCTCCTGTCCTGCTCATGGACTTGCCTGGTGGCATGTTGATCAGAGTGAATGTCTTGGGGTGTTGTGGGTGAATATGATCTCCGTCTCCCCTGCCCTTCTCTACAGTTTGAGTACATGTGTTTTCTTAGAAAAGTAGATAAAAGAAAGGATATAGAGAAAAGGACCGAGAAATATTAATTGGGAGTGTAATGTCGATATCTGGCAACCATTCAGCAACAGCTGATCATTAAAAAGTTAGGCAGCTTTCAATCTACTTTGCTGAAAAAATCAATCTGAACGGGTTGCTGTCAGGTATCACTCCAAAAGCATCTCTGCTGTAGAAAGTACAGTATTCACTGATGCAGCCCAGTCAAAGTGTGTCCTTAGAATGTCAAAGCATGTGGAAGCACCATCTTGCAAATTGCCTGTGCACAGTATTTAGTTTCATTGCAAATTTGTCCTTCCCCTGTTTACTAATATCTCTGCTCATAAAATGAGGAATATTTATGTGGCTTCATGTCAGATAATGCTATCATGTTTTTTGGTGTGTGTCCCTGTTTCTTTCGCCTTCCCCCCCTTTTGAATTAGTAAACCAGGACCTCTGTTTCCCTTAGCCCCCCGGCAATGTGCTTAAGTGCTTTTTTATGTGTTGATATACATTGTAAACCAACCAGCGGCTGGCCAACTTTGGATTCCCATTTTCAAAACTGTATATATTTGGCTCGGAGGCTGCAAATGACATGAATGGCCTGTCACAAAATACAGCTCTAGGAAGGCTTTCATCTTGCCCCCTCCGTTCCTTTGCAGTTATGAACTGAGCAAGAAGAGTTGAAGGGGGAGGCGGGGAAACAAGACAAACAGAAACTCCAAAAAAATCCCATCCCTTTCCTTTCCAGCTGAAAGGCTCCAGGTTGCACACTCTTAACTGAAACAAATGCTCAAAAATGCATCATTCAATTTAGGCCTCAATTTCAGCCCCTATTTTGCTGAATGTGGGCAAATTGGCTTTTTCACCTTGAATAGCCATGCTCTCTGGGGTAGATGAGAAATGTAGTCCCAACCTTCTGGAAGGCACCAGGTTGAGGAAAACTGCTCTCGAAGGATTGAAAGCTGAGGCACCTCTGGGGGTCCATATGCCAGTGGTGTGTGTGGCCAAAAGTACTTCATTGTGTGTGCACCCTCTCATGTACACACAGAGGACATGGCTGCTAGTCATGATGGCTATGTTCTACCTCCCCTGTCAGAGGTACTGTGCCTCTGAATGTCAATTGATGGGAATCACAAGTGGGGAGATGTCAGGGACTAGACTAGACTTAAGAAGAATGGTGGGAGCTCCCCTTTTCTGAACCTTCCCAAGAGCAGGAGGACAATATTGATTTAGAACAGTGGTTTGCAGAGGGCCATAGTTCAGAGGGGGAAAGAAGGGAAATACTGGGCGAGGAACAGCTAGAAGAGGAAACACCAGGAGAGAGACAGCTGGCAGATTCACTGTCTTTAGAAAGCATTCCTGACCCCCTTCACCTAAGACTAGATGGACTATGAGAGTGATAGAACAGAAAGCGCAGTGGCAACAAACTCAGATTACCTGACATAGGAGATTAATGGGGACAGAGTGTGTGAACCTTCACTGGGAGCAATGCCATTTTTTAGAGAGATATACATTCCTTTGTCACTTGCTGTGATGAAAGAACTTATCTGGTAAGAACGCTCCTTTCGTTTGATCTGCTTATTTACTGCCACCAGGGGAGGGATCTGATTCCATGAAACCTGACAGGAGAGTAGTGCTGGTCCTGGCTTTGGTCTTCCCACAGGCATCTGGTTGGCCATGATGAAAACAAGAGGCTGGACCAGATGGGCCATTGGCCAGATCAGGTAAAGCTCTGTTATTTTTTATGTTCATAATGTAGCTTGTGTCTTCACTAATGAATCTGAAGAGCCCTGGAGAGTGGCACAAATACTTGTTTCTTTTTAAAGCTTTTAAAATGATTTTTTTAAAAGGAAAAAGCAGAGTTAAGAGGAAGAAAAGCAAAACATTTCTTAAAGTGAGCCACCAGTTTGTGCAAGATCCACCCTCCCCATTTTGTTACTCCGTTCAACTTTGTTTTTATAGAGCACATTTGTTTCATTATTCGTTCAGTAATGCAAATCACATTCATTTTGTTCTTCATTTGTTGCAGTCACATTAATTTTCATTGCTCACATTTGTGGTCTGTGTGCAGCTACTGTGTTTGTGTAACAGAAGCAGAAGTCTCCTTGCCTTCCTATGGCTTCCTAGTGGGCTGCATTTTAATTACCCACCATATTATGTACTCTTTTCTATTTCTATTTCTATTTTTAAAAACCACCCATGTCTACTGTTAGTGTTTTCTAGACTTTCTAGCTTGCATGTTAGCCCCCTACTACTTCATTCACACATTGTGTTTGCTTCCTTCCTCAAGGATGGGGCATAGCTCAGGGGTAGAGCCAATGGTGTAGCTAGCCGCTTGGGTGCCTGGGGTGGTCACACATCCTGCACCTGGGAGCAGAGTGAGTGCAAAGCCTCTCCGTCCCCTCCCCCTCAGCTGTAGGGCAGCTGAGGGAGAGGCGGTAGGCAGACACAAGCCCCACACTGCCATTTCAGGCACCCAAGCCACAATGTCATTGTTAGGATATAGTTCCATTCCACCTTTAGAACAGGCATGTGGAGTTGTTATATGTCACATGTCTGTTTACTTCCAGCACAGTCTGCTGGGAACTTCCGTTGTATATAGCTTTTGCCTCTGCTATTTGCTTGGACACGAAGGGAAGCAGACATACTTTTTCCTTTGTCCTGCTGCTGAATAAAAGCTTGTAAATGTGCTTACATATGCCTCTGTCCGCTACTTCCGGTGTGAAGAGTGATTTACTCTGCTGATTAGAGCGTGCCCAAGTTTCTGAAGGCTTTTGAAGCTTGAGTCGCAGTTTTTGATGCTGTTCCAAGAACCGGAGTTTGTTGGGCTGCCGGCCGGAGGGCTGGAGCCAGCTGGGGGCCTGCCAATTGCTCCCGTCTCCCCGGACACATCCCAACAGTCACTCCAAAGAGAGATGCGTGGCTCGGGCATGCTGCAGGCTCCACAGTAAGTGCCGGTCCCCACAGTGTAGCACCCATTCATTGTGTTTGTTGACTGAACTGAAAAGTTTTGTGAGCCCCCCCCCATGTTTTTTTTTTAAAAAAACCCTCATATTTTTGTCATTTTGTCAACCCCCTCAGTGATGACACCTGGGGTAGACCGTACCCACCACACACCCCTTCCTACGCCATGGGGTAGAGCATAAGAACACAAGAAGAGCCTGCTGAATCAGGCCAATTTCCCATGTAGTCCAGCATTCTATTCCCACAGTAGGTAACCACATGCCTGTGGGAAAGCTGCAAGCAGGATCCAAACACAAAATCATTCTCCGCTCCTTTGACTTCTAGCAACTGGTACTTACACTAGTAGCCAAAATTGTGGAAGCCTTTTGGGGAAAACTGTATTTCTGAGGTATGATGGCTCATAACACCACTTTTTTTGGAGCAATACCATAAAATTATATAATGATGGAAAGATAATTTAACGAAGTATGTAATGCAACAAAATTTGTTCAGTTATCTGTATTCTGTCAAAGGTTACAGTCAAATAACCAGAAAAAGCAAGCACAACTTACTTAGGTTGATATGCAGTAGCTTTGAATGTAGCCAATGAGCATGAGTGTTTAGAGAGCCAATCAGGTGTTATGAGCCATCAAACTTTGGAAATACAGTGGTACCTCGGGTTACAGATGCTTCAGGTTACAGACTCCGCTAACCCAGAAATAATACCTCAGGTTAAATACTTTGCTTCAGGATGAGAATAGAAATTGTGCGGTGGTGGTGTGGCGGCAGCAGCGGGAGGCCCCACTAGCTAAAGTGGTACCTCAAGAACAGTTTCAGGTTAAGAATGGACCTCTGGAACGAATTAAGTTCTTAACCTGAGGTACCACTGTACACTTTTTCATAAAGGTTTCCACAATTTTGGCCGCTAGCGCAGAAGGATTACTGCCCCCAACTCTGGAGCCACAGCATAGCCGTTATGGCTAGTAGCCATTGATAACCTTAAACTCAGTTCATCTGCCCAATCCTCCTTTAAAGCCATCCGAAGAAGAAGAAGAAGAAGAAGAAGAAGAAGAAGAAGAAGAAGAAGAAGAAGGGGAGGAGTTTGGATTTGATATCCCGCTTTATCACTACCCGAAGGAGTCTCAAAGCGGCTAACATTCTCCTTTCCCTTCCTCCCTTCACAACAAACACTCTGTGAGGTGAGTGGGGCTGAGAGACTTCAAAGAAGTATGACTAGCCCAAGGTCACCCAGCAGCTGCATGTGGAGGAGCGGAGACGCGAACCTGGTTCCCCAGATTACGAGACTACCGCTCTTAACCACTACACCACACTGGTTCGCCATCTGAGTTGATGGCTATCACTACTTCCTGTAGAAGTGAGTTCCACAGTTAAATATGCACTGCACAAAGAAGTACTTTCTTTTATCTGTCCTGAATCTTCCAACCTTCAGCTTCCTTGGATGTCTATGAGTTGTAGAGTCCCCCCCCCCCTCTCTCTCTCTGTGTGTGTGTGTGTGTGTGTGAGAGAGAGAGAGAGAGAGAGAGAGAGCTTTTCATCCACCTTCTCCACACCATAATGTTATCTGCTTTACATACACAGCATTTTGCTTTGCGTACAGAAGGTCCCAGTCCTCAGCATTTCCAGGAAGGGCTAGAAAATACTCCCTGCTTGAAACCCTAGAGAGCTGCTTCCAGTCAGTGCAGACAACATTGCGCTAGAAGGAGCAGGGGTCTGACTCAGTATGAAACAGCTTCCTGTGTTCCTACACTCCACAGTGCTGGCGTATTATTTTGTTATCCTGGCTGTTTTACTGCATATAAATAACATCCACTTATGACAATATTAATTCTAATAATTATACACTTATTCCCAGCTGTAATAGTGGCTTGAGACAGCTGCCTTCTGCAGACTCTACTGTGGAGTAGTGCGTAAGTGGGATAACAGCCAGGGGAAAGCCTAGTAATAAAGATTAGTTACCTATAATCTTATTTTCTCCCATGAGAGGAAATAAAAGGATAGAGCTTAACAAATGGAGAGATATTCTGGCAAGGAAACTGAAAAGTACAATAATATATAGAGAGGGGTTTTAAAAAATTAATTAACAACATTTCATCTTCTCTGTCAGAAGTTATGTCTTCCTATCTACTGTAATAAAGAATATGCCTAAGTGATATTTTTTTTAAAGGACTAACATTTGTTGATGGCTTTAAAAACAAAAAGAAACTCGCTTTGCAGAACTCTGTTGAAACAAAACAAAACAGACAATTACTTTCAACAAGTTTGGTGGAAGGTCATTAGCACATCAACTCAAATCTTTGTCAGCCACAGCTTCTGTGATATATAAGGATCACAAAGCAGTTTTGGAACCTCTGAGCATGGCCTCCATTTTCTCATGACTTCAAACCTATGGGCTTGTTTTCAGAATCAGTTATTCTGGGATAATGAGGAGATGGATCGATCTGTCCAATTTAAGTTTCTCACTTTTGCAACCTTAAGTTCAGCTTGATTTTTTTCTCATTGAAAATTCATTCAAATTTCTGCTAATGCGTGCATTTTTTGCAAACAGTTTCCCCAAATTTAGCTTTGCATGTTATTCTATCATGGGGTTCTCCAACCCCAAAAGTGTGCATACTATTGGGGTTGGAGAACAGCACCACAAAATTCGGAGAAGTGCAAATTTTGGAAGATAGCTGTGTTCTAGTTTACATATTTGCTAGGGAAGTTCAAATTAGGTAGGTACTTATTAAAATGTGAATATGACACTTTTCTCCCTCCTTAACACTCCAGCCCATGATTTCTTCATATATCCACACAGCTGCTAACAATTTGAAGTTAACTAAAGTGGAGGAAAGCAATTCCAGTTAAAACAGGGGCTCTTCTTCACATTGAGATAAGTGATGGTGTAAAACAAGAATAGAGCAGTTACCTTGGAAATGTACAGTTAGTTGGGATGTTGAACTTCCTGAACAGTCATAGGGATTTAGGAATAACCTCGGAAAGTAAATGAGTCGCAATCCTATGCAGTTTTACCTGCAGAAAAAAGAAAACCAAAACGATCAGAGAACTGAAATAACTCCCCTGCAGCAAAAAGGTACAACATTTGAGGCTATTTGGTTTAGAAACAAGGCAAATAAGAGTGAACATGATAGAGGGATATAAAATGATCAATGATGTGGAGAAGTCAATACAGAGATGTTTGTCTGCCCGTATTGTAATACTAAAAACCTGAGGTCATCCAATGAAACTAAATGTTAGAAAATTCAGGACAGGCAAAATTAAGCACATAGTTAAGCTACTGTATGTAATTTACTTCCATAAGAGGTAGTGATGACAACCAACTAAGGCAGTTTCAAAATGGGATTTGACTATTTTATTTTATTATTTTTTATTTTTTATTTTATAAGAGAAGGCTATCAAGGGCTACTATTTCTCCCTGGCCGTTGGCCTTGCTGATTAGGGCTGATGAAAGTCTGGAGGGCCACAAGTTTCCCATCCCTGAACCTCAGCAACCCACAGATGGAGCTCCAAGGAAGTCAGATGCCCCCTTGTCTCTTTCTGTGAATTAACCGAGGTTAACTTGTGTCTGTCATCTGAAACAGTGGTGAAGAAAATCTTTTACTATACTTATGCACCTGATCACCAAACCTGGGAAGGTGGGAATGGTACTGCTCTTTTCACCGGTTGACAGAACAGCAGTGGGCAAGTGTCCCTTGGCAAGTGTCAACATGCACATTGTGGCAAGTTACCACTGAGTAAGTTCTCATCTGTATTCATCCCATGCATTCCCATTGTGAAAGTATGATTTATATCCTTTTCCTCACTAACGTTGAGTTTCTACATTTGTTCTGTACAAATTAGTGCAGCGCAGTGTTGCCAGATGAGGTCATATTTGGCTATAGTATATTTTTGGTGACCGCTACTTGTAACCATAGCAGCTGTTTGCTCTGTTTCTTTCTCTCTAGTGCAGAGGGAGGGAACCTCTCTCTTTTTTTAAGGCCTCAGGCCTCATTCCCACATGGGCAACCTTCCAGGGTCTGCATGCCAGTGGTGGGTGGACCCTGAAGCAAAAGTGGCCAGAGTAACAGATATGACTCTTGCCTTTGTACAGTAGGCTTCATTCCAGCCATGTAAATATATATACTATGTTTGTATACAGCTCCACTTGCACATGTATTCCATTAAGGCAAGCAAGAGGCATCATCGTAGCATAAGAGCCTAAGAAGAACCCTGCTAGATCAGTCAATGGCACATTGTCTCCAGCAGACTATTCTCATGGTGGCTAACCAAATTGCTGTGGGAAAGCCACAAAAAGGAGCTGAGCACAAGAGGACTCTCCCTTCCTGTGATTTCCAGTTACTAGTATTCAACAACAGTACTGCCCTGAACCATGAAGGCAGAGCGTAGCCATCATGGCTAGTAGCTATTGGTATCTTTGTTCTCCATTAATTTGCTTAATTCTCTTTGAGAGCCATCCAAGTTGGTGCCCATCATGGCCTCCGGTGGAAGTGAGTTCATGCACTACATAAAGTATCTTGTCCTGGTCTTCCAATATTCAGCTTCATTGGATTTCCGTGTGCTCAAGTGCTATGAGAGAGGGAGAAAAATCTCTCTCTATTCACATTCTCCACGACTCACATCATTTTATAAACTTATATCCTGTCATAGGATGGAATGGACAGGTGGGCGGAGACACTGAGCACCTCTGGTGTGACATCCCCACTGGCCAAGAAGAAGAAAATCAAGGAGGCTGAGTGAGTAGGGGCAGCGAGACACTCGGAGCGGCTGTGCAAGCTCCCCCCACCCCACTCTCCAGCTCTCCCCTGCTCTTTTCGCACCGCTTTTGCGCCATTTCCTGCTTCAAACAATTTATTTATTTATTTGACACAAACACAGTCATGCGTAAGTGGAAGGCGCTTAAGGGGGGGCGTGTCTGTAATTTATTTATTTTAAAGCATTTTGTGCATTGGCTGCTTGGTTGGTTATAATATATGGATATGAAGTATTCAAAACGGAGGGTTTGGGAGTGATTTAAGTCCTGAGAAACGGGATCTAAGGGAGATCCTCGGAAGATATAACTGTTTGGTAGGGCCTTGGATAAACATCAAATTCTGAGGTTAGCCCACCAACCTGCTTTGAGATGTTATGACCACACTTTTGTTGTTTCTGAGACTGCAAATAATGTGAAAAGTAGGGAAAACCACCACTAATGAAGTTCACAGCCCTTCAGCTTGAATTCAGACAGCACTAGGTATTCAGTTTTAGAAGGATGGGGAAGCTTGTTCTCAGAAAACAGAACAGACTATTCTTTATATTCCTAAAAGGCATACAATGCATGTATTCTTTGCTTTTACAATAATTGCTGGTGATTTAATTGCATGGGAACTACCATATATTTACAAAGAAAATACATGGATATTTTTGTTCTCTAAATCACAGTGCAGATTATATCATACAATAATTATCCTTTGGACTCTCAATAAGCAGTCGTGAAGTTTGAGAGAACAAAAGTGCTCTAAAAAGACAAATCTTCAAGGCTGGCTGGGTGACTGAACATTTCTTCCATCCTTTCCATTAACCTGCTCAGCTAGCTATAAGACCTTTTTTTTTTTCTTTTTTTTTTTTGCTCTCCAGTCTTCAGTCTTCAGTCATGAACCACTGATATGGCATGTCAGTTGTATGAGGAAAAGGTGGAGGTGGGCAACCTGAATGAAGCACCCACTAACAGAGGTTATCCTACCAACTAGGACCTAACATTTAGTTTATCACGTGCCTTATGGCAGGGATGCTATGAAGCTGTCTATCTTCTACATATGGCATGCCTATTGGATAATGTTCAGTGGCAAGCTCTTATTTACTGTATTTGCTTGCATTTTTATCTTGCCTTTCTTCCATCATGGAGCCCAAAGTGTCATGCATGTGGTTCCTAGGCAGTCACCCATCCAGACACTGACTTGAACCTCCTTAATTTGCCAGGTGGTGGCCTCATGTGTCTTCAGATCATAGTCAGGGGTATGGAACCCCATAGCTCTTGTGAACAGAGCATAAGGTTGAGTACAGGAGAAACATACCAGGGAGTTATCTTTCCTTTGATAATGTGGGGTAATAGTGTAATTCCATATGCCATCTTTTCTCTTTCGTTTTCAGTTATTCAGCAGGAGGGAGTGTACTGTGGTTCTGTATAATTTTGGTAATGCAGATGGAATTTTATTTAAAGCAAAAACAATCAAACTTAAAAGCACTATTTCTTTTTTTAAGGTGTAAGATTTGGCAGCTTGGCACTATGGAAAATGTAGAAATAGTGAAGGGACCTGGAAGGAATAGAAGCTACGTTGGTGTTGTCAGTCAATCATTTAACACTTATGTCCATTCGTATTACTCATATATTATAAATGGCATAGCACTAAATAGACAGGTAGTATTATGGTGCCACTGGTACAGTTACTGCAGTTGGCTTTTGCCATCTACGAACATCATATAACTGCCAAAGTTGCTGTTGCATTAAAAAAAGGTGACTTGTAGGAAATTGAAGAATAACGAAAGAGCATCGTTCTAATTTATAAATAATAATATTTAGCTGATGCCACTCTAAGGACAAGATTTACAGTGTTTTATTTCTCAAATTGTCAAAGAAAATGATTTAAATACACATTTAATATGCAGAACAAATATTGTAAATATTAAACCCATTGTATTTTAAGGACCTTCAGATCTCAGAGAACAGAAAATGCTTTCATTGACCACCTACCTACGTTCTGTCTTTTAGTAGTTTTGCTACTTCAGGATGCATAACTATGAACTAAGGTATTTCATAGTTTATTTATGATGGTAATGACCATTTGTTTAAGGCAGTCTGAGATGGCTGGCTTTGAGGTTTTGACTCTAGGCTGGCCAAATCTCTATGTCTAGGAGGATTGTTGAAGTGAGCTGAGTTGTTAGATACTACTGCCATGTTTATGGTATTAACTTTATATTATAGAGTGCATATTTGAGCATGTAAAACTAGTTCACCGGGTGATTGTGCCATATGAAATGAACCCACTTGAGTATCCATTACCGGATTCTGGAAATTATATGTGTGCAAGAAAATGCAACTGTGAAAATATTTACACCTTATTGTTGACGATATTATGAACAAATTGCCTGGCTCCTCTGTTCAAGGTTTTGCTGTTGCTGGTCCTTCAGCAGCACAGATATTTGCCTCCTGTAAGATATATGAAATAATAACAGTGTTATGCAATATTCAAAGCCAAACCACCATTACCCAACCATTTTTTATCTTTTGAGAACCATTTCCTTTGAACTTTAGTCTCTACCCCCACTCCCACTTTGCTTTTTTATTATTGGACTGCTTTTTAATTTATTTTACTAGACTACATAGAGATGTATATTGTTATCAATAAAACATTTTGACACCATAAATAACAATACATAGATAGTTTTACAGATGAGAAACTAGTGTCAGGCTTTGGGGAAAATCAGCTCCCTCCCATGGGGCAGCCCAGAATCAGAGAAACAATAGAAGTTCTTACCAAGTTATTTATTCAATTATTCACAGAGAATGATAAAGGAATGCAGCCTTCCTAAAAATGGCGTTATCCCCAACTGAGCTCTTCCCCCCTCCCTTCCTAGCAACATCACTTCCCCTTAAGGTGGCCGCCAGGGGCTAATTGTCTCTGAGTCCTTTGCTCTTCCACTTTCAATGCACGCCAGGTTCTGGGGGAAGGGGGGTCAGAAATCCTCTCCAGTGATAACGTGTCAGCTGGCTGCTCTGTCTCTGTCTCCCCCTTCTCTTCTCCCAACACCTCCCAACTCGTCTGTCCTCCTGTCTCTGAGCTGTGACCTTCCTCAAACCACTGCTGTAATTCAATACTGCCTTTCTCTTCTCTGGTAAGTTGAGGAGGAGGTGGGATGGCCTCCACCATTCCTCAGTCTCTTCCCCCTCAGTCCAGTCCCTGACAACTAGACACAAAGGACCCCTTTGCATATTACACTGGCAGCAAGACATTGCAGTATGGCTTCCTGATAGCATGTGTGGCAGGAAAGCATGTATTTGATGATATTTGAAGTTCCACATCATTTCCCTGGCAGTGCAGGATGAAGCAGTGATGCTGAGAAGGGAATGAAGGGACTCTGTTGATCATCATACCCTTTCCTAGGATGTTTGCATTTGCAATGCCATTAATGAGCAATCTGCTTGGAAGGCTACAAACTGCACAGGTTCTCCAGTAATACTGCTCCTGGAGAAAATAGCTCTGATAAATCTAACCAAATGTAAACAAGGCACAGAATGTATGCAAAAAAGAAAAAAAAATTCGACCTGACTCTTTTAAGTAAACACACTGCAGACCACCAGGGTGACAGTCAACAGTGTGACCACAGGACACAGTATTAAGCAATGTAATGTGTTCTTCAGTAGCTTTTACTTTTTATATTTGAAGAAAGTAAGGTTTGGTAGGCCAGAGTTTGCTGTCCCTTAGATGTTTTTTTAAAAATCCACTCCATCTCTATGAGAAGTGACGCCCTTGAGTGTAAGTGTTCACAGAAGAAGATGCCTGGCATTGGATATTTTCTCTGCCTACTCTCAGACAATAAAAGATCATAAAGGGCTGAGTGTGTGGTAGCAATTCCAACACTTTATAGTACTTTATACATCACAAATGGAGCAGAAATGGTATGTTTAATTGTATAACACCTTGTTTATTTCTATTGATACCCTATTTGGGGTAGTGTGGTAGTGATTTAGGTCCTTTTATGGCAGGCTTCCTCAACCTCGACCCTCCAGATGTTTTGAGACTACAGTTCCCATCATCCCTGACCACCGGTCCTGCTAGCTAGGGATCATGGGAGTTGTAGGCCAAAAACATCTGGAGGGCTGAGGTTGAGGAAGCCTGTTTTATGGGCATATACATAGCAAATGGAGCAGAAAGAATATATTTAGTTGTAGAACAACTTATTTATCTCTGTTCAAACCTCAGCTCAGAACCAGCTAATAATCTATTACAATAAAATCATAAGAATACCTACAATAAAGACCTTGTAAAATCTATAATACATTCAAGGAGGCACCCAATTAGTCACAGTACATCAATAATCTGTTTCCACATCCTTTTGCTACTGGTGTCTTCTTAGGAAACCTTTGAAACTCCTAGTTCTTCCCTAGGTATAGGAACTCCTTCCCCAGGGGGCAAACCATTAAACAGGCAGAAGATCAGAGCTCATATCTCCTCTGACAGCAGTTGTGCAACATGATTGTATTTGAATGCTTCACTGGCAGATTAAAAGCACCGTGTGCTTCCATTAATGGTGCATTTTAGCGAGAATTTAGATACATATCCACAAATTAATGAAAGTAGGTTAATCCTTTCAGTTCAGATAAATCACTAGAATGCCCTGAAGTGCTAGTCATGTTCAGATACCAGTTAATATACAGGATTGGCATTTGTGTTCTCTAACCTAAAGTTGTCAGTCTTCATATCCAATCCTCTCTTAATCAACCAGGTTAACCTCAGTACAAGTTTATTTCAGTGTTCTTTATAATTGCAGTTGGGGTTGGACAAATCTTTCACTTTCTCACTTTTCCTGTCTTAAGTTCCAGTTACTCCATTCCTGCGTCAGTCTGAAATTTTGGAGGGGGAAGAAAAGTGTGCATGAAAGTTCACACACATTGGGCATCTCTCCTAATATACTCATTTTTTGCAAGCAATTTCTAATATAATGCATTTTATACACTTCACTAATATACATTTTGTGTGTGTGCATGTTTCCCTTGCAAATGCTTTCCTGTACACTTCTTTTAAAAAGTCTCACAAAATTAAAAAATTGTAAAATTCTGTAAAATTCTGCTGACATTCAGTGCAAACTGAGGAAGACTATGCTCTCCCTTTTATGCTATATACCAACAATGAACTATAATGAACTCATTCTCTGTGCCTATCCTTATGTTGCCAAAATGGCACCATCAATGCACAGCAGGAAATAACAGGAGGCGGGGGGAATCTCCAAGGTTTGTGGAAGTAACCTTGGGGGGGGGGGACCTTCATGGGAGAAAATCTCTATAAAGTGTACACTTCATGTTATAAATCAGTTGGAATGCTGAGAATGAAATCATGTTTTCCTTTAGTGATACATAACTTCTAGGAAAATACTCACACTCCATTAGAAAACCATATGTAATGTAATTAAGAGCTTACCCTATAACTTTCAAGTATATAGAAATAAAAATCTATTTAATTTTTATTTGCATTTTTATGCTTTTTTAAATAGTTTACAGTATTCATAATGACCTTTGCCTTTGACATTTCCTTAAAGTTAATGCCTTGTTAAATTAAGTATGAGAAGGTTTGCTTTCAACTTTCACCCAGTCAACCATCCAATACCAGGAAATGCCTTCTCTATTGGTTGTTACCTCTGACTTACATTTATTAAATCTACCTTTTAAAACATAATGAGAGCGAGTGTACCCCTCATATTTTGGCTTCTCTCGTTCCCCCCACACCCACTACTACGTACATAAATATGTCTATAGACTTTCCATTATATAATCAAATTCATTTCCAAGGTTTATAAGTATGAAATGAAAAAGTGATCCTCTTTGTCCTGCCATAAAGATTACCAGTGTTATGCACTGACACAACTGATCATTTATTTATTGTGTGGAGGGAAGATAGACCCCACAGGCTGGTAATTTATCCTTGCCCTGGGCAGGGGGCCAAGCACCACTATTGGTCAGTTGGCCCCAAGCCCAGGGGAATGCCCTCTGATTCTTGCTGTCAAATCTGGCGGCAGGAGGATGTTCCAGCCTGCAATAGGCCAGTTCACAGAGGAGGCCTGGGGCCTGCCCACAGAGCCATCCACCTGAGAACGGACTTCCTGGATGAGTTCTACCACAGACTCAAAGCCTTTTGCTTCACTCACAGTTTTGCGGAATGAGAAAGTATTGTGAACTAACATAAGAAGAGTTCTGGATCACACCAAGAGTTCATCTAGTCCACCATCCTGTTTCATACCGTGGCTAACCAGATGCCTTTGGAAAGCCCACAAATAACACAGTAGCCATGTCCCATGGTTGTTCCATAGCAACTGGCATTTAGTGGCATTGAATTTATTACTTCTCAGACATTAGGATTATGTGAAGTATGTTTAGAAGCTACTATTGAAAAAGCATTTCCACCAGAGACTATGGATCTGTTTTATTTCATACAATTACATCCCACCATTCTTCTATCATGGAACTCAATGTGGCGTATGTAGAGGCACTGACCAGAACCAGACCTCCTTTACTGCAGCACATTGGTTGTGCAAAGTGCCCTCAGGCCATGCCCTGATGTTTGGCAAAGAAAATTAACTTGGGAGATCAAACTCTAAAGAACCTGACACGATTCCAGTTGAAGTTGATTTACAAATCTCAGCTTGACTTAAGTACGTCAGAAATGGTTCAGTATGTGCTGGAAAGCAAGCCAGGAATGCTTCTGTCTCTTCTTAAAGTTAGGCAACTCAACATTCCAGTAATGTCAGAGACACTGCTGTTGAAATCATTTGCCTCTGGAATTCAATTCCCCCTTCCCCCCAAACCCAAGAAATTGGTTCAAATGTTATAGGTCTATAGCTTCTTAAACCTGATCTGAACATTTTGAGGCCCATCCACCATGATTTCAAATGGCTTATGAGTCATACTTGCAAGAACAAGGATTATGCATTCTCACAGTGTTTCAGTTTTGTTATGCCAAGCCATCTGTTCTAGGTTTTACATTTTATTTTTTAAAAAATATATCATTCCTATATATCCTTAACTCATGGAATAGTATAGGACAAAAACCTCAGTGAATGAATGGGAAGGGATTCTCCAGGATCTGTGGAAAAGGTCAGGGCTATACTCTTGTAGATCTCTCATTCACTTGAATGAGGCTCGAACATCAGAACTTCTTCATAGCTTGTCCCCCATCTCTGCATGTTATCACCATCAGTCTTGCCAGAATCCTGCTTCTCAACTAATCTATTGAAATTATAGAGTGTGTTTAAAATATTTCAAGTTTGAACTTGGCTCTCTTAGGACCTAATCATGAATGCAGTTTCTTGGAGGAAATGATCATGAAAGAAAAAGGGGGGGACCATTGTGTAAGCATGCAATCACAGTTTCCCAGAGTTACCTGTCAAGAACATGAATGAATGTATGTGTTGAAATTATGCAGGTTCTTCTTCAGCACTTGGAAACTTTTTTTTTTAATGAATGGCTGTTTCATATTATTCCTCCAGTGGCAAACACCACAATTTCTAAAAGGGAAGATGCCATGCTTGAAGCCTGACTGGATTCCACAATAACACTGCCAATCCCAAGTGTGAACCATGCTGTGAATACTTAGTGGTAAGAGAAACACACTTTGAACAGGCCTAGGTGCTTTTTTTTAATGCTGCACATGTTGCAAGATTAACAAGTTCCTGAGCTGAGCACTGGGTTATAATGAACCCCAACAATAGCTCCCCACCCCCACATCTTAGGAATGATTCCTGCTACCTCATTCAAAATATTCTACCAAATCCATACATATATTCTGTGTTTAACCTTCGGAAGAAAATCTGTTTATGTGTGAAATGACTATTCACAGGCTTTGGCTAACCTATACAGCCTATAAATAAAGGGGTAGGCAGGATCTAAATTTGCACCATTGAAAAAAAAGCCTTTCTTTTAGCCAATCTACACCTGGTGATCAGACAAATGCATGACATAGGAGAACAAGTCTCATCATACCAGAATTGCACATAGGTAGGGAACATGCAGAAATCCACCTCTATTTACATTCAAAGCTGAACGTACCAAATCCACATATTCCCTAATAATATACAAACTGAAATATAGTCATTCTTCTAATTTCACACCTCCAAATTTTGCAGTGTAGTTCTTTGGCAACGTGAAATGAAAGACAAGGGTAAAGTGTGCATATAAATGCTTATATTATTGGAAGCAGGAAACAAAAATGCACTATGCAGTCATATCTTGGAAGTCAAACAGCCTAGTTCTCGAACGTTTTGGCTTCCGAACAATCGAAACCCGGAAGTGACTGTTCTGGTTTTTGAACGTTCTTTTGGAAGCCAAACATCCGATTCTGCAGCTTCCGATTGGCTGCATGCACTTCCTGCAGCCAATCAGAATCCACGCTTTGGTTTCCGAACATTTTGGAAGTTGAATGGACTTCCGTTCGACTTCCAAGGTACAACTGTATAAGGGTAAATTGTATTGGAAAAATGTGTATATTGGACAAAACTGCAAACAAAAATGTGCATATTAGCACACTAAAATGTTGGTGAATTTCCATAAGGATGTTATTTTAAATCTCAAGCTGATGTGGAAATGTGGAGAACTGAACTAAAGGAAAGACACAATCGTGATGGAGCAACATGCACAGGGCCTGAATTCAGATCCCTGTGCAGCAGCTCTTCTGGAGTGGTTGAGAACTAGGCTGTTGGAACGCCTCATCACACTATATCTTCCCATTGGCCCAATGGATGCTTAAAAGGGCTGGAGATCAGTACAAAGCTATATACAAAGGGGAAAGGGAAGTAAATAAAGAGCACACAGGTCAGCTACCTTTCAACAGTTGCTAAGCTACATGGACCCCTGCACCCCTTGAGGGAAAAGAATGCTAAAGATTTCACACTTCCTATGAAAGCAGCAGAAAAATACACCTTGCTTTTGCAGGAGGTCAGATTTTTTTTTTAAGTGCTAAGAGGAGACCCAGCTAAGAGGGGACCAAGGAATTTGTGTGTGAACTAGATTCCATTTCTTTCCATTGGATTCTGAGCACGTTAAAATCTCTTGACTTTTGATGTGTGTTTTTCTGTTTTATGAACAGTTGCATAATTGGCGTAGCAAAACTCCCAGGATTCTTTGTGGCCCCTAAAATTTCATCCCACTATAACAAAGAAATGAACTTGTTAAACAGTTTCCCCCTCATCAGCTTTGGTATGTGATGGGTGAAAGTCCATTAAATTAATTGGAATCAGTTGGTTGAGTTCAGTGGGCTTTGGCTCAAGCCCAGTGTGAATTATATCATCAGAAAAATATTCTTGGATTTCTTGTCATGCAAAACAAATGAGCAATGAATTTATATATGGAATACTGAAGCAAGGGAAGCGTGGACTGAAGTAAGGACTACATTGGTATGAGATTTTCATCCTCAAATAATAAGCACCATCTCAGGTGAGTGATAATAAAGCCTTTTAGACTTTACTTCCTTACCTGGGAGTAAGCGCTATTGAATTTACTGTTGCTTACTTTTGAGTAGAAGTACATAGGTAAAGTACCTTTTAGGCCTTTCTAATATGCAACATCCACTGCATAGAAAACTATTGAGCAGTGGTACATGTTCTAGGTGAATTAAAACAAGCAATAAATAATCATCACAATTAACCTTTCTTGCTAATAACATAGAACAGATATAAGCACCAGTGCAAAGTATAATCTTACAGACATTTGAATCATACAAATTATAAGAGGAAAATGAAGAGGTTTTGTCTTTGCTTTTCCATGGGAGCAAAAACATGGTCTGGAAAAAGAACTTTATCCACAGTTATTCAAACAAATAATCATGATCTGATTATTTTGAAGAACTAATCATCTGTTAAAACATTTCTATTGCATACTGCCAGCTCATCAGTTTCATATGCACCTTGTATCTTCCTTTCTGATTTCTAGGAGAAATGTAAAACTCAAAAGTCATTCCTTCGACATCATTTTATGTTGACACTGCAATTTTGCCAGAAACAATCCTGCATTAAACCTACAGAGTATGAGCCTGTTTTCAATATGGCCTGTAGCTGTAGGGGAAACACTCTTCAATTACACAGGCCCGGTGGTGCTGGCAGAAATTCAGAGCAGCTGCAAAAATTACTAACATAAACTAGGACATCACTTGTGAGTTCTTCTTGTCTTAAATTTAGGGTTAAACAGCAAAATCTAGGAAATACATCACTTATGAGCTCTTTTCAAATGATTTTTTTTCCTACTGTGAAACTAATTTACTCTAATGGTGTTCTAGTCTATTGGTGGCTCTTTTCAGCAGAACAGTGACAGTGTCAGCTATCCATGTCCTCAATGTTGGCTCAGTCCTCCAGACCCCAATGCTTTCACATTCAGCTGAATGCATAAAAGTGGCCCTTATGTGCTGTCATTTGTTGAACTGAAAAAATGGACATCAGGGGTATGGTCAATGTGCTGTCATGGAGTTACAGGAGTGTGGTTAGCTGGTTTGGTTCCACTCTCTATACACATTCAGGCAACATGTGGACAGATCTTCTGAAAATGCTTTATGTTACCCTGTTATTTTGCCCGGGGGTCAACACAACCCAGTTAGCATGCTGAGAATGTGGATTTTATGAATTACACTTAAGAACATAGGTGGGAGACCTGTAAACAGGATTCAGGCACAAGATGGGGAGTGCAGGGTGGGGACAGGCCTAGTAAGGGGCACACTGCACAGGTTGATAGTGAATGTGCTTTGTTGAAGTCTTCCTTCCAACTTGGGGGATTGTGGTTGTCCTGTCACCCAGCCCTTGGGTCTGTGGCTGCTGCTGCTAACTGCCAGGTCAGCTTTGAATAAGACCTCCCTCATCCATGATCTGATTATGGATAAGGAGGCTGATCTGGTCTGTATTACCGAAACCTGGGTGGGTGAGCAGAGTGGAGCTGGTCTCACCAAGCTGTGCCCACCTGAGTACTCAGGGCAGCATCAGGGCAGACTTGAGGGTTCAGGAGGGGAGAGATTGATGTAGTCTATGAAGATTTCATCTCTCTCTCCAGGCTCTCTGTCCAGTTGAGTGGGGACCCAGAGTGTTTGTTCCTGGAATTGGGCAATTGGGAGAGAGTAGGGATCCACCTGGTTTACCATTCACCTCACTGCCATGCAGTTTCCCTGCCTAAGTTGACATAACTGGTTTTGGGGGTGGTGTTGAGGTCTTCCAGATTGCTGGTTTTGGGGGACTTCAGCATCCATGCTGAAGCAGTTAGCTCTGGAGTGGCTCAAGGCCTTTTACAACTCTGAAGGAAGTGGCAGAACTGACAGAAGCTCACTGTGATTTGTTTGCAAAACATTTTGAGGACAAAAATCACTTGCAACCACTGGGATCTTGACTCCACTATTACAGCAGATGAATCTCAAGGAGTGTCCAGAGCACCGTCTAGTCCTGTAGTGTTGGATGAGTTTCAGTTGGTAAGTCTTGAGGATGTGATCAAGGGGCTTGGATTTTTTAAAATTAGTTTTACATAAAGGTTATACACAACAAACATAACATTTCAAAAAAGAAAAGAAAAAGGTTCTCTTGAATCTTTGAACCTCCCTCCCTCCATCCATGGATTCCATTTCTACATTTTATTCTTGCATCTTTTACTGTAATCTATCTATTATAACCTAACAGTTCAAAAGCATGTCAAAGTGCAAGTAGATAAACAGGTACCACTCTGGCGGGAAGGTAAACGGTGTTTCCGTGCGCTGCTCTGGTTTCACCAGAAGTGGCTTAGTCATGCTGGCCACATGACCCGGAAAAATTGTCTGCGGACAAACGTCAGCTCCCTTGGCCAGTAAAGTGAGATGAGCGCTGCAACCCAAGAGTCATTTGCAACTGGACTTAACTGTCAGGGGTCCTTTACCTTTACCTTTTTATCTATTATATAACCATAGTATCCAAAATTCATGTCACTATACAAGTGTCATTGTATTTCTGCTAACAATTTCAACTGTTTACTGTGGTCTCTCAGATATGTTAAGAAATTGTTCCAGGCTTTCAAACATAATTGGTTTTCCTGGTTTCTGATTTTTCCTGTCAATCTTGGCATTTCCACACATTTCATCAGCTTGGTCTGCCACTCTTCTCTAGTCAGTACTTTTTCTTCTTACCGTCTCTGGGCTAAGAGCATCCTTGCTGCTGTCGTTGCAAACATAAACAGTTTTTGTTTTCTTTTGGTAGTTCTTGAGAAAGTCACAGAATCATAGAACTGTAGAGTTGGAAGGGACCCTGAGGATCATCTAGTCCAATCCCTGTAATGCAGGAACATGCAGCTGGTCCATATAGGGATCGAACCTGCAATCTTGGTGTTATCAGCACCATGGTCTAAGCAACTGAGCTATCCAGGCTCTTCATCTATAATTCCTAACAAAAAAGCCTCTGGTTTTTTGACAAAGGTTATCTTAAACATTTTTTTAAATCATTGTATATCATTTCCCAACATGCTTTTACCACCCCACCAAAGGGCTTGGATTGGTCAGGGTAACCACTTGCACACTGGACCCTTGCCCCTCTTGGCTGATAAAAACAAGCAACTGATATTCAGAACCATTACTGTTGCTACTTCTCTTGCCATCACCACCCACTCATCTGGTCCAGAGGGAGGCCACCAACAAGCAATGAGAAGGAGCAGCAGTTGCCATTGCCTGTTCAGTCATCTTTTTCTTTTTTTCTATTTTGGAAGAGGTAGAGAATGGGCCCAGAAGTAGTGGAAGAGCAAGTGGGTGATTGCAGGGTGAAGAAGAGGGTCCCCAAAAGGAGCTCTTGCCTATCACCCCCCCCCCGACACACACACATATGCACACGCCAAAAACTCCTAGAGCCAGCGTTAGTTGAAAGGGTGAGTCTAAGGGTTTTTCCAAATGGAAATTCTGAAGATGATGTACGCAGTAATGAAAACTATTTGGAAGGCACTGACCCACTTAATCTTACATTTTCAAAATGAGAAATTAAACAGTGAACTATAATCAAAGTGTATCTCAAAGAAACAGAATGGATATAATGGTTAAAAGAAGCAGAGAAAATTTAAAGGGATATGCTATACTTAATATAATTCCATTTAGATTAATGGGATGTTTCACCGTTTGGTCCTGAGAATGACTGTCATATATTTTATACAACTAATCAGTTTTGACTTGGTGAAAAAAGTTTTATTTGCAATAATGCTATTAAAGTCTTAACACTTACTGTGTTGTAATTAACGTGTGTATTTCTTTCCCTTTCACTCGGCTAGTTACAACTTCTCAATATATATATCTCTCTCTTCAGCAAGGGGCCTCTCTTGCCTTTTTTATTGCTTTATACAAGAGGGTTATTTATTTTAAAACCTAAACCAAACGTGGGATTGAAAAGCAGACATTCAGAATAAAAAAAAAGAACAAAAAGAAAACAAACCTTCACCTTTCATTATGCCTGTCATAAGAGTCTCCTTTATTAAATTTGCCTGATGTTTAAACCCTCTTATTTATTTATTTATTTTTAAAAAAGTCAGGTACATTTGGTTTTTACTATTTCGAACAGGCTGTGCTGAATGTAGTGATTATTCTAAGCTAAACAAAGAAGTAATTTGCTTTTTGAAAATTAAAGAAAAATGCTTCAAGACATCTGTATGCAAAACATGATTCATAACGTTCATATAATTTAACAGATGTCATGGCATACATTGAATTTGCAGAATAGAAAATCTAAATGGACTTGTCCCACATAGTGATATGGCCATGCATTAAAGTTGCACTTTGACTTATACTTTGAAATACTTGGAACGAATAAAACTCAGACCTCCTTAAGAGGCACTTTCCACATCAGAAGAGCAATTTCCTTATTTTGCAAATACACCTGCCATTGTATCACACTGCTCCTTGATTCCTCTCATCTTTGTAGCTCTCAAATGAAGACTTGCCCTTAAACCAGGGTAACACCAGCTTTGCTTTGCTTACTGTTTCATCTAAAGCTGTTCCCACATCCAAAGTCTTTTCTGCCATGGAATCTGCTTGTCCATAACCAAAAAAGTTCTAGGTGAATTCATGGCTGTCCCCTATGCATAGCACAGCTTTTGGATCCCAGCTTATATATTCTCACTGCTGAAGGGTGCTAGGGAAGTAAGGTTTTTCTTAAGGAGATGGTTTTTAAATGAAAGTTGGATCAGGGCACTACACAGGTTCTTTCCTTCAATTGTTTTTTAGACAAACAATATCACAAGCTAGTTAACGGGTGTAGCTAGGAACTAGTGCAACAAAAATATCGAAGAACAATGCTCCATTGGAAGGCAAAATCAACATAGATTTTACAGGGAAGATTCAGAACATAATCAGTCAACAATCCATCTGTTTTCAAGATGAACTTTGAACAGCAGTGTGACATTTATTCTTTCATATACTGGTCCATATACTGGTTCATTTATTCTTTCATATACTGGTAGGGGACGCGGGTGGCACTGTGGGTTAAACTGCAGAGCCTAGGCCGATCAGAAGGTTGGCGGTTTGAATCCCCGTGACAGGGTGAGCTCCCATTGCTCGGTCCCTGCTCCTGCCAACCTAGCATTTTGAAAGCACGTCAAAGTGGAAGTAGATAAATAGGTACCTCTCCGGTGGGAAGGTAAACGGCGTTTCCGTGCGCTGCTCTGGTTCGCCAGAAGCGGCTTAGTCATGCTGGCCACATGACCCGGAAGCTGTACGCCAGCTCCCTCGGCCAATAAAACGAGATGAGCGCCGCAACCCCAGAGTCAGTCACGACTGGACCTAATGGTCAGGGGTCCCTTTACCTTATACTGGTCCATAGATATTTCTCCAATGAAATCCATTGGAATTTGCCCCGAGTGATAACAGCACTAAACATTTGCATATCAAACTTGCATGTGTGAATAATCTAATTAGTGTCAACCTTAGACAGCTCCTTCATCAAAATGTGAAAATGACCAGACCCTGTTTTCTTAGTGGCCCAGAAGATCCCAAGCTTTGCATGGACCCAGGTTTAATACCTGGTGTCTCTAGTAAAAAATGATTAGCTACAGCTCTGCCTGAGACTCTGAAGAGTTTCTGCCTGCCGATGTGGACACATAGTCTGATTTGATGCATAGCAATATGGAGAATAGGACACGGGTGGCGCTGTGGGTTAAAGCCTCAGTGCCTAGGGCTTGCCGATCGAAAGGTCGGCGGTTCGAATCCCCGTGGTGGGGTGCGCTCCCGCTGTTCGGTCCCAGCGCCTGCCAACCTAGCAGTTCGAAAGCACCCCTGGGTGCAAGTAGATAAATAGGGACCGCTTACTAGCGGGAAGGTAAACGGCGTTTCTGTGTGCGGCTCTGGCTCGCCAGAGCAGCTTCGTCACGCTGGCCATGTGACCCGGAAGTGTCTTCGGACAGCGCTGGCCCCCGGCCTCTTTGAGTGAGATGGGCGCACAACCCTAGAGTCTGTCAAACTGGCCCGTACGGGCAGGGGTACCTTTACCTTTACCTAATATGGAGAATTCCTTTTTAATGGGGGAAGTTGGTAGGAAATTAAAAAAGAATCCCCCTTTACTTCACATTGCTTCATGATAAGAAGAGCCCTGAGTGTAATTATCATACAATTATTACCCCTCCATGCTGGGTTGCTCAACGATTGCTACTGTGTCCTTTCTTCTAGCAGATCAAGATAATCAGGTCACAGCAAAAACTGCAAAAACAAAAATAAATGCAGGGGCAATTAGAATAAGCTCTATTGCTTGATTATTGATGTAAACCTCCAAAATGTATTTTGTATAGTTAAGTTTTTACCTCTATCTTCAGTACATTTTATTTTATTGCTACGGCTAGTGGCTGATGCAAATAAAGATTCTTCCGATCTGATCTATCATACATTCATGATTCACAAATCTATCTAGGGATTTAGTATATAGGAAACATGAAACAGTGGGACTACGTTTGGGTTACATCTTGTGACCATCAAAAGTGCTTAGGTAATTTTGAAATATGAAGTTTCCTTAGCTTCTTTTACAACTTGTTTTCTTTTCTGCTTTCAGTCCACATAACTTTCCACTGTTCTCCTGAGGCCCACCTTCCATTTTCTTTATTTTCCATAGGCAGTTCATGTGTTGAAAAAGAACTGGAACCCGCTATTCTTGTGTCACCACATTCTTGTGATGAAGAGGCCTTAAACCAGTTTTGGCTGCTTGGAGGACCAAGACAATGCAGCTAAGGGTTGAATCGCAGAACAGAATAGATTTGGCCCCATGTATTTGGAGGAATGTCTTCGCTGTATCAGCCTACATCTTAGACCTTAGAACTTGGAGGAAGGTCCATCTTGTCTCACCATCAGGAAAGTACCTCAATTTGTGGCATGAGATAGGTGGCACAACCTATACCAGGGGTAGCACCCTGACTTTTAAATACCCTGCCCCAAGAGGCATACTGTACCTAACCCCACATTTATTGGCAATTGAATGCCAAGCTACCTGCTGATGCTCTTTACCCAGCAACTACAAATGGTTAGTTATTGGTGTAATGAGCTTCTAAATATTTTGACTGGGTCCATTGCTGCTATATAAGCCTTACTTATGAGTAGACATGTATCATGGCATTGTGCTGTTAGTAAAGTTTTTGGGATTGTGGTTTAAACCACCGAGCCTCTTGGGCTTGCCGATCGGAAGGTCGGCAGTTCAAATCCCCATGATGGGGTGAACTCCCATTGCTCTGTCTCAGCTCCTGCCAACCTAGCAGTTTTAAAGCACGCCAGTGCAAGTAGATAAATAGGTACCACTGCGGTGGGAAGGTAAATGCCGTTTCTATGCACTCTGGTTTCCATCACGGTGTACCATTGCGCCAGACGTCACACTGGCCACATGACCCAGAAAGCTATCTGTGGACAAATGCCGGCTTCTTGGCAGGGTCAGATTTAGGTTTGATGAGGCCCTAAGCTACTGAAGAAGAAGAGTTTGGATTTGATATCCTGCCTTTCACTCCCCTTCAGGAGTCTCAAAGCGGCTAACATTCTCCTTTCCCTTCCTCCCCCACAACAAACACTCTGTGAGGTGAGTGGGGCTGAGAAGGTAATGGGGCCCTTTATATGTCCAGCTGTCCTTTATATGTCCAGCTGTCAACAACAAATTGTTGCTGTTTTTTGTGTCGAAGATATGCTATATGGTAATTTATGCACCTAATAGGTATCTAAAGCCAATTGAGCATAACAAATAGGAGCCTACACAACACAAAACACTGTTGCTGTATGTAGGTTTTATTTTATTTGTTTTTTATCTTATATTTTGGAAATGTACATCTGGGTTTTTTCCTTTATTTTTTTTTGGGGGGGGCCCAAAAGAGTGGGACCCTCAGCTATAGCTTGTTTAGCTTATACATAAATCTTTTTAACCTACTAATGTGATGTAGGCCCAGTGTGGAGGACTGAGGGTGGATGTTAGATAAGGATAACAAACTATGGCTAACATTATTTGAAAAGTATTCTAATTCATTCACTGACAGGCTGTGGATGATCAGTCTCCACTGTTTACTTTTATGTTTCACATCTGACTCTAGAATATAGTGCTCTAAGTTTTCATTTTGGCACCAGTGTGTTTTTATTGTGTTTGCATTTTTCCTCACAGTTTCTTTTGATTTTATCCTATAGAGTCATATGAGGAATTGGCACTTGGCTGCCAGACTAAGAATAGGTGCTACCCATTTTAGGGAGACCAGGAAGGATTTTGTAAATTATCTTCATATTACATATAGATGTGCAATGTATGCATTTATTTTTTGATTTTTTTAAAGCATTTGCTAGAGTGGGGATCACTAAAAATACAAAAAACACTAAATAAGAATATTCAGTTTCACCCTCCAGTGCCAGATATAGGAATAAACATTATCAGATGTACCACAGAAAGCTTTTTATTGACTGCTTGTTGGGATAACACCATTTTGTTATCCCAACAAGTAGTCAATAAAAAGCTTTCTGTGGTACAGTCTTGCTCCCCTCACATTTCAGTTCCTGTGACTTTGGGCAGGAGAGTCTGATGGGTGTGAGGTTTTTTTTAATAGCCTGGCCACTTTAAAAGAAGGAAAAATACCACCATGTGGCATTATACCTACTTTGGTCTGTCCACTTCCAACATTTTGAAGTGCAACTAAGTTCATCACTGAACCAATTTATAAAAGCCAAAATATCTTTACATTTGTGCTTATTTCTCTGGCCTAAGAGAACTCCCAGATATAAAAAGCTAATATACTGATGCTGATATGAGTTCCATGTTTCTGACTGAGCAGGCCATTACATACTGTAAATTAAAATGCTATATCTAAGCATCTTTTCCTGACTATTTGCTTCCCTTTATTCTTTTTCATGATGTCAGAGAAAGTCTGTTTGCGGATTACATGAGCTTTGGGGAGTACAAGAAAGGAGAAGGGCCATTAAAACTGAGAACTACAAATTATATATGTCTAAAGAAAGAGAAAAAGAATAGAGAAAGACCATTCTCGGACCTCACACACACAGCTTTCAACAATAGGAAGAAAAACTCTCGGGAATTCATACCCAAAAGTAATGGAAGAATTCTAGAATAATGGCTGCTGGCTCAACCACCACCACCAGACCTTGTCTGCGTGCAACATAAACAGTCATTACATCAGCCTCTACAACTGAGAACAGACAATAAAAACTGTCAATTTCCATACTCCAGATTTCATAGCTACAGTGTTACTTTTGTGCGTGTGTAGCTAATAATTCATTTCCCTTTTTTATATGAATCATAATGTCATTAGGTTGCAATATTGGTTTTCTCTCTTCTCACGAGCTAATTCTTTCTTTATGGAAGGCCAGCAATTCATTCTGAAATATATATGTATCAGTGCTCTGTTTCCAATGAACTTACTCAAGGCATTATGCAGAAATGCGGTAAGTCCACAAAAATCCCTTTTAAAAATGATTTGATTGGCTACAGCTGAAGAGAAAATAAAGCCACAAATTATAATTTGTTTACTGGGAACCTTTCTGTTGAACTTTGGCTAGCACTGAATTGCTGGACCAATCTGTTCTTTGGAAAGTTACAAAGAAGACAATGTCCATTAGTGGACTTTAACAAGGAGCACATCAAATACAGCAGTTCTCAGCATGTTTTAACTGTATGTTTGTTTTTAAGCCACACGCTTCTTTTTGCTCAGCAAATTGTTTTCGAAGAAAATAAAGTCAACTAGCAACATAACTCCTAACTCAGTCTTGTTTACCAGTGATTGCTGGTGCCTATTGGGACTGGTAGGGCAGAAAGCACGGAGGCCAAACAGAAGGTGGAGCCAGAGCTAACGACAGACAAAACCAAGAAATTCCAGTTTTCTAACTCCCTGGTGAGTTCTACATGGAACAACACTGAGATTAAGGAAAAGGATGTGACTGCCCATGTGTTCCAATGGACCACCCTCCACTGAATTTCTGTTCTGAATTGCTTGTGTGGTACTTTCTTCTTGGACCGTCGGTGCTTTAATATGCCAACATTATAACGCCAGGCCTTGGGAGTGAAAACAGATCTCAAGACTAAGCTCTGGGTGTATTATTTATATCATTAATTTTGCATCATTGACATCATCCTTTGAAGGTATTGTGAGTCCACAAAGTGCTTCCAGATAGTTACTGTGCCTAACCAGCGAGTAAGACTTATGGAATAGTCATTAGCTCCATTGCCTTGAATCGTTGTAAACTACCTCAGTTAAAGCAAAGTGCTCCACACACGTTTTACTGGCCTCCTTTGGCAAGTAGCTAGTACTGGAAGTGTTCACCAGACCTGTCCCTTGCCCTGTCCCATGCCAGGGGAGTTCAGCCTCCTCTTAGATATTTTTTTCCTGGAGGCGAGAGATGCATCAGGATAGAGAATTATGCAACCATACATCTCATATAGTTTATCCTCCCAGGACTGCCCTTGTTTTGTTCTTCTCTGTTTGGGTGAGTAGAAAACTTCCTCCTTTCCTGTTCTGAAATGTGTGCAAGCTTACCCAAACTTTTTTTTTTCATTTGCCATGGTAAGCAAAATAGTATATACTGACAAACATTGAAACTATTAAATATTTTCCCTTATCTCTTCCTCATGCATATTGCATGCCCTGACTAATTGGGTTGTGGATTACAGTTACTAAGTCAGCAGTTTCACAGCTAAAAAGAGCCCCTCCAGAATATTTTCTTTCCCCTAAAATGCTTACAACACTCCATTAGGATGCAAATGAATTTGAAGGGGGAATCTATTGGCTTTTCTCTGGCATCCACTATCCCTGCACCCACAAAGGACAGGTTAAAATGTGGCTTTTGCCTGTCCAATGCAGCGCTGCACAGCCAACAGCAACCTGCCTGTGATAGCTGCCAATGAAAAGGACACTCCTTGAACTGAGGAGTCATGCTGCCTTGAAATCCTGAGGGTGCTGTACAAAACCATTTTTCAGAATCAGTGCTGCTCCACCTTTTCCAAGTTGTCAAAATTTGCTCCTTGCTGAAGAAGTGGTGCTTAAGCTGGAAAAACAAACAAACCCTAAAATAGCATTTAATAGTCAATCACACTAGGCCTGACATATTAACACACAGCCACCTGACACAGGAAAGTGTTCTCCTTTCCCTCAAGACAGTGACAAGAAGAGACAGTTGTTGTAATCAGCTTTCAGTGCTTCATCCAAAACCAGAATCGTTTCAGTCTAAAAGAGCTTTTCACTGAGAGAAGATGACAGGAGTGGGGCATTCTAACAGGAGCATGCTCATCTCTAAATCTACCAGTCGGGAGCTTAAGGTTCTGTTTTATGGCTTTTAATTTCTATTTGTAAGCTGCCCATAGAACCTTTGCTACTATGAGGTATGCAAATAAGTGGAGGGTTAAAAAAATAATTAATTTAGGGTAGTGTTTCAGTATTGGAACACCTGTGAGACAATCTTCTTCAGGTGTCAGGATGCTGTCAGCGGCTCCCAGCTGGTTGCCCAGGAAAGCATAAAGACAAAGAAAAGTTTCTTACAGTCCTTTTTTATTTCAAACTTTACAGAGAGAAGCCATCAAACCCTGCCTCTTGGATAATGCCATTGTCCAGAGTGAATCTCCACTCCCTCTTTCTCTTTTCTGTATGGGATAAAAGTTAAGATATAGTGTTGAGAGAGGATTCTGCAGTTTTCTATCTCTTTTTATGATTCTTTTAGATTAGTTCATTTTTAATTATATCATGAAAAACTTAAAACTTTTCAAAAGAGAGAGAGAGAAAAAGAAAATAAGTTAGCAAAACAACCCAAAACCCTGTGTTAAAGAAGCCAAGGTTCTAAGAACAATCGTTCCTCTAAAGAATGATAGTGATAAAGTTAAGAAGACCTTGGCTGTTTCAATATGGTTGAAGGGCCCAAGCCCTTGCAGTCTGCTTGAACCCTCTTACACTCTGGGTTGCTTTACATTTACACTTTGCCTTGCTCGCCTTAGCCCAATAACACCCAAACTCTCAATGTAGACTTTCTGGAGAACATTGGGCTGAGGGAATCTTTGCCTTGCCATGGGACATGAGTTTAATTTGAGCGGCGACACAGCAGAGTTCTTTTGAATGCCAGGGTTCACCCCCTGGGATGCACAAAGTAATAATAAAAAGGTAATGTCTATGACGTATGTTGTGCACTTTTACCACTGAATAACCACGGCCAGCTCCCAAACATCTGGGATTAGGGGAAGGGAGCCAGAAGGCAACGAGGGAAGCTTGAAATCATGACCATTTGAACACTTCCATCATGCAGTGGTTATGATAGCACTTGAACAGTACATTGTAGCTAACTGCTACTAAATAAATTGAATGAGCATAGACTTGGCTGTAAGAAGGGAATTAGCAAAAGCAAAGAATAAAGAAAAAGGACCTCATTGAGTTGGTGAGGGGGGTGACTTGAAGCAATTTGGGGGCTGCTGACATAGTATATGGACAAACGAATTCCCAGTTTCAGATGCATTGCTCTCTGGAGACAGTAGTGTGGAATGAGAAAAAGAAACGATACAATTGTTCAGAAGCCCATGAAGTTTGCGCACTTTTCCAAGAGAAAGTCTACTTCACATTGAATGAATAATGTGCTTGAGACGATGGATGCCAAACGATGATGTCAAGTAGTAGTTGGTAATACCCTTGGGCACGGGTCTCATGTCATATACTGTACTCATTCAAACATTATAGCCAATGATGTAATGAGTGTAAAAGATGCTTTGCCATGTTATTTCCTGCTGCACAGCTCTATCAAACAGACGTGGCTATGTACTCCCAAGTTAGTTTGCTGATATTCTCACTTTTCTGTATGCTGCATGATGACAATGCTCTTTCAGTCTCAGGGAATAGATTGGAAGATATCCACAACAGAACATGCTACTCCCATTGAATGCAATAGGACTTACTCCCAGGCAACTCGTTATAGGATTGCAACCTTTATTGACTTAAATCTGAGTTCTAGCTCAGATGGCTTTTAAAAGGGGATAGATCTGTTAATGATTATTGGCCATTAGGGCCACAGAGAAATATTTTTGGTCACTGTCCTTGATGCTGCAGCATGGCACTACATATATAGAGAGAGGCTCTTAAAGACATGATGTTCTTGAATGGTGTTTTCTGAGTGCTTCTGAGATACCAGCATGTGCACACATGAAATCCCACTTTAAAACATATTGCTCTTAGGATACATTAAAATAGCAGATTAAAAATATAGAATATATTAAAATAGATATATCTTATCCATGCCCCCCAACTGCCACATGGTGATAATAAAATCCAGGAAATTAGGAAAGACATAACTTGAAAGAGTTTTTAAAAATAATTATTTGTGGTTTTTTTAATTCTTTCTCCCTCTAGCCAGTTCTCTTTCTGCATGCACTGAATGCTAGAACAAATATAAGTGCAACAAAATTTAAAAAAAAAAAATTTAAGGGTCTCAATAAGTACATTTAAATCTTATCCCCACCCCAAGACAATAAATCATTCAAAGCATTAAATCAAGGCTAACATCACCCAGTCATGATGATGGGAGTTGTAGTCTTGGAACATCTGGAGACACACAGGTTAGCCACGCCTGCATTAGATGATCAGTGGCTTATATAGGTAGGAGTGCTATAATTCTAATTTATAGTAAAGTTTGGCTGTGTGGGCTATTTGTCATTTGTAGCCAGAAAACCAGCTCTTTGAAGAAGAGGGAGGGATCAGCTAGTTTGGACAAGTTTGCAAAAATGGGGGGGGGGCACCTAGAGGTTCCCTCTCCTGCAAAAATGTGTGTGGTTGCATGGAGGAAGGATGAGTTTGAGGAAATGACCAAAATTCCAGGCTGTTCAGCGAAGCCCCCCGAGTGGATTCAACCTGTAGAGAGAAAGTATGTCTGGCTAATGGAGGGGAAAGAAGGAGAAAAGGAAGGACATAAAAGAGGGCAGAAGACACCAAGGAAGTGAGGGGCTTGTGGGTGGCAGAAAAATCTTGTGGAAAAGTTTTGACAATCCGCTGGGGAAAATATTGAAAACTGAGTGGCAGGAGAGGGATGGCATATCCAGCTGGAGGGCAGTGATGCTAAGCAATCCCTCCTTCATACTGGGTATTCCAAATATGCACAGCACAGATTTGGATTTGATATCCCACTTTATCACTGCCCTAAGGAGTCTCAAAGCGGCTAACTGTCTCCTTTGCCTTCCTCCCCCACAACAAACACTCTGTGAGGTGAGTGGGGCTGAGAGACTTCAAAGAAATGTAACTAGACCAAGGTCATCCAGCAGCTGCATGTGGCGGAGCAGAGATGCGAACCTGGTTCACCAGATTACGAGTCCACCACTCTTAACCACTACACCACACTGGCTCTCAATATTCAGAAAACTCAGAATATTCTCTTAAGTGTATATGCTGCACTTGAACTCAAAATAAGGCCAATACAACTTGTGACTCATCGAGCTGAAGACAGCCTACCTGCCATGTATATAGAATCACAGAATTGTAGAGTTGGAAGGGATGCCAAGGGTTTCCTAGTCCAACCTGTGGCCTACCAGGTTCTTTGCCCAACTATCCCCTTCCAGTTATTCTATGCAGGCAGCAAAAATAAGCGGCTTATTGCCATATATGCTAAGCGGATGGTGTTTGGTTTGGTGGGTTACTTTCACAAGTTACTCAAACTTTCCTTAAATTAGTTTTTTTCCTCTTCAAATTATGCATTGAGCATTCTTCATCTTTAATATCATTCGCTTATATGACTGATTTTTTTCTCTGTCTCAAGGCACTTTTAGAGTGTTGCTATTTTGCATGAGGGATTCAATCTCAAACTGGCAAATTTGGGTTGCCCAATTAAAGTGATTTTGTAACCCTTGTGCAAGAAACCTTTGGGGGGGGGCTTTTTGAAATAAGGAAAATGATGGGGAAATGCACTGGGAAGTGTCGGATAACATTCATTGTGTGTAATATATGATAGTGGTATATTCATGTTTTAAATGTTTGGTGTGGATGTGGCCCAACTGACCTTCTGCAAGGAGTTAAAGGGCCCTTGGGACAGAGTTGTGCCTATCTCCACCACACCAATATCAAGTCTGAAGTGCCTGAAGTGGCGGAATCTAGGAAGTCTCATGGTGACACAACACAGCGCAATAAGCATTACATGTTGGTGATAGTCAAAATTCTATTTGCAGCTAAAGGACTACCCCTGTAGCCTCACAACTTATTGTCCCTGTTCCAGCAAAATGTTACTAGCTGACATGTAAATCAGTGATGTTTTGAAAACATCACTGAAGGACAGGCTTAAACTAGATGACCCAGTGTTGGTTATACTGTAAAATACTTATAAATGAATTATTGTGCAGAGCCCCAAGCTGAAGTTTTTATGTAAATACTGTGATCTTAATTTATGGTCTTCTTATTTGTGTAACATTCTAGCTATTGGCATTTGTCCTATGAATATATGGTTTTGGAAATTGTGCACCAAGGTTATAAAACACTCTTGTCCCAATTCACAGCTGTAACAGAGAAAGAAGAAAGAATCACTTCTTTCAAAAGATTTGCCTGGTAAACTGTTTTACATTGAAGAACAGCATCACAGACATACGTTTGAGGGAAGTAAAAGCCTAGCCATTGGCAGGTTTAAAGTCAACAAAGGGATTCTTTTATTTTATTTTTTACATGCTGAACAATTGACCTGTGGAAATCATTGTCAAGGAATCAGCTGCCAGGATTTTTTTTTGTTTTGTTTTGTTTTTTTAAATTAGGGCCATGAAAATCAGGAAAACGTTTAGGGAGCTGTCTTATGCCATGAGACCATAGCATGCTATGAATATCTCTCTCCATTGCAGGCCTCCTCAGTGCAGTGATGGAAAGCTTCTCTGTTGTTGGGCTGCCGCTGTTGCTGTGCTGCTGGTGGGGCCAGAAACAGGACAGTGTGTGTGTGTGTGTGTGTGTGGTCCTTCTGACAACAAGCATCCTTACACAACTGTTACACAAATTTCTGTTACACAACCAGCAGCCAGGAAACTAGGTGCTGTTTACTTCTTGTGTACACTCCCCCCCCTAACCACGGTATCTTAAAACCATGCATCACTATATTATTTGTGTGCCTGAATACACATGTGAAGGTGTGTGCAATTCTACTAATTGTGTCTTTATTGGAAGTCACGTGAATTTCAGCTGGGCTTGAACCAGGGATTACAGCACAGTTGAGAAAGATGCAATATTAGCATCTCTTTCTGAAACAGTGACTTCAGCACTTTCCCACTCCTCTTATTCCCACTGGCTGCTCTTGTAAATGCAGCACCTTTGGATAGAGCACGTACAATCCTGAGATGCCAAAACTCCTTCCCCGCTTCTGAATCAGTTGAGAATAGGCGTGCCACTCAGTTCAGCCATGACAGCCTGGGAAAGAAAGGGGGGGAAGTGCTTTATTTGCCTGGTCTGCAGAATCTGGCTGATTAGAAAAGAGAAAGGGGAGATGACACGGTGTCAGCCATCAGGCACAGTTGGGTTTGGTTTAATTGCTCTGCCGAGCAAACTGAAGTCTGAGCAATTTCAGAGCAAAAACTTTGTGACTTTCTCAGCACTCTTATGGAAATGTGTGGTATTAATGTGCAGTGAAAGTTCATTCCTGCTGGTGTTATGAAGAAAGCTCTGCTTTTTAAAAAAAACAAAATTGTTATAGACAATGGGCTGTAATAGATGAAGGATTCTCTTGAATTGGTATGCAAAAACAACGAAGCCTACCCCATAACTATATCTCTGTTTCACCTAAAAAGCCTTTGCCCTGGCATCTTCTTCCTTTTCTTCGGTTGGAAGGACCATAGCTTGGTGGTAGAATATATTGTTCACATACAAAAGATCGTAGGTTCAATCCCAGTTAAATGATAGGAAAGAGTTCTGCCAGATTCCATGGAGAGCAGCAACCAGCCTGAGTAGACAGTAAATTTATAAATTGTCTGGCCTGGTATATAAAGGATGTTGCTTTGTTCATCTCTTCCTTTCCTGATTTCTAAGAGTTTGAACAACTGGTAAACAGGGAGCCAGCAAGCTTTTATAATCCCTATCACATGATTTTTTTTAAAAAAAAATGCTCTTACCATAGATATGAAACGCACAGGGGCTTTCATCTAGATCAGGAGTAGGAAAGCTCAGACTTGATGGTGGAGATGAATACTGTCCTCTAGCCTCTATCTGGCTGTTTCCAGGCATGTCAAACCTGAGGGACATTTAAGGGAGTAATCGGTCGATGGGAAGAACCTAATGGAAGAAGCAAACCTAGATGTGGCTGGTCAGGATCAGGAATTGTTAGGTCTTCAGATCTCACTTTTGAGAAGCTGCTGTAAAGGTGGGCAAGGGACGAAAGAAGATGTTATTCCTTAGGATTGCTTTTGCTTGCTTGGAATAGGAACAGAGAATAATGTTGTTTGCTGAGGTGTAACTTGTTACTGCGGTGTATGTATGTTGCATGTGCATTGTGCGCGATCTCTGTGCATGTGAGAAGAGGAATGTGAGTTATAGCAATGGAGTGTGAATCTACATATCCAATGAGAGTAAGAGCTGCTTTCTGGTCAGTTTAAAATTTGAGTCCCCTGGTGAGAATACTTAAAAGCAGAGGCCTCTGCTTTCTGTATCCCAGGTTCCATTTATTCTTGATGATAGATGAAAAAGAGACTACTGTTAGGGTAAGATACTAGACAGCCAGATAGTATGTAGAAAAGGAATATTGTACGTGGCAATACTGTACAAGGTCAGCAGTAGCTAAAGTATCTGTTGATTACACACAAAAGGAGAAAGAAACCATGGCAGGGACCCACTGTGATTCAAGTGAAGAATGAGTCAAAAATTCATCCTCAGTCATCACAGGAAAATGTGCTGAATCATCTGGTCAGCTCTGGGGGTTCTTTTGCTGGAGACAAAGGAGCATCTGTGCAGGTGGGGGAATGTCTGGCTTGGGTTACTTGTGGAATTACAGACAGCTATGGATCTTAGAGTTCTCACAAAGCATAAATGACATCATACACTTGTGTCTATAGTGCATCGCTTAAGAGTGCAAGCGGGAACTTACATGATGGAAAAACACCTAGAAAACAACCTTCTCAAAGAAAGTTCAGACTTGATTGGTTATAGGGGTGAGAAGGAATGACCCGTTCTCCTTGAGCCCTCAACAACTCAACTGTACCTCCCTAGCTGATTGTGGGATCAAGGATGCCCTCTCCAGAGATTTGACAATGTGTGGTTCTGAGTGGAATATTTAATAAGGAATAAACTGCTAAAACCCATCCCACTATGGACATTTGTTTATTTCATGTATTTATACATTGCTTAATATCTAGAATTTCTAATTTAACATCACACAAGAACCTCTTTGAAAATTCCCTTAATAAACCCCAGCAAACACTTCCATTTGGAAGAAGATTGGGAGCTAACAAGAGACTCTAGCATTCCAGCTGGATGACAGCACCCAAGGACAGCACAGAGCAGGGCTGGTGAGAGGTGAAGCCGGGAGACAAGGTGACCCAGAGAAGAGAAATGGCAACCGGAGAATTCTGAGGACCAGATAGAGAAGCTATTCCTGCACTAAGGCAATGACAGCCTTTGTCATTATCCTAACCAGTCTACCTCCCCTTGATCAAGATGTTAATTTTCAGTTTCTCCCTCTCTCCTCCACATGGCTTAATCACTGTCCACCTGCCAACTTGTGACAACAAAGAAATCCAATCAATCCAAGTCAGAAAACACAATTCCACCCCACCTCCAATAAGGGCATTGGCCACAAAAACACACCAACCTGGAGGGGTCCTTGTACCAGCCCTGAAGTGGAATAGATTTATTATATTGTTACAAACGTTGGGCACGCTCTCTGCCAAGTAGTAGCAAAATTCCAGGCGGGTTCAAGGCACTCACCTGGGATCTGTGTTCCTTTGAGAATCAAGTTGCAGTGGAGGCTGCTGTTCCTTTAAGAAATATGATTTATTCTCATATTTACACATGAGTTTGGATGGAGGGGGTCCAAATCGTACAGCATGGTCATCTCAAGAGGGTCTTGTTCCATACAGCAGTGTAATGCTGAAGTCCAAGGCATCTCTTCCAACCTTCAGCCAGCTTGCCCAAGATGGATCTCTGTCTTTTTGTTCTCCCTTCTTCCCAGCACACCTTGCTAAAAACACTCTTTTCCTGTCACCTCACACCCAGTCACCCTGACAACCTTCCATACCATTTTTTTGGTCTAAAACTGTTTCTGTGGAATTTAGGTAGATGATGCCTATTCAGCCCTCAGGATGCTGTTATGGAGAAGGTCTTCTTCTTTTGTCATGCAGCAAAGGATGGCATAGCTTATCTCACATCACCTTCAAATGAATGCATTGGGAATGTGAAAAGAATGAGCAAAGTTTTAATATTTGACCCATTGCTTTAGGAGGATTTTTAAAAAAGTATTTTGAGTAAGGTTAAAAAACAAACAAAAAACTTTACAACTTTTTGGACGTTGCCAAATAGTTCTCTCTGGAAACTGTTCCAATCTATAAATGCTAAAGGTTTTACTTTACAGTAATGTTATATATGGTTCTTTTTTTACAAAAGAAAAAAGTCTCAAAAGCCAAATTCTAAATTGAAAGAAAAATCCCTTTAAGGCCTTATCCATCCCTTAAATCCCAGGGAATTGGTGATCAGTGTAAAGTACAGTTTTCATTCTTTACCAGCTACTTATTAGTTCCCTCTGTTACATAAAAACAGTATCTCTCAAAATCTCTGACACCTTTTTTTTCATTGTTTCACATTTTCTGGCAAAAGAAATCAGTGGAGATTATCTAGTTCACTTTCTCGAATCCATGCAATTTAATCAAAGTCAGTCTGTTTGATTTAACAGACCTCCTGACCTAGTTCTATGGGCTCCTTACTGTACATATAGTAATAATGCACCAGTTGCTGTATATTGCTTATTACTGCTGTGCAAAAAACTTTTTCTGGTAGACTGGGATGGATAAGGGAGAAGGCCTACCAAGGTCAACCTAAGCTCACTCACTGAGAGTAGATAATAGCAACTGTGCTACAATGACCCCACCGTTTTCCTGGATTCAGATAGAATATGGTAAATGGAAAGAAGGATAATGTTTCTACCATACTTGTCAGAAATTAGATGTTGCTTCAGGAGCTGACAGTGTAAGAAACTTTGTAATGAGGAGAATGAAAACAAACTTTCCATCTAACCTACTACTATATTCATGTTTAACCTTGAAAGTGGCCCTGTCCCATATTACATGTTAGATATTGCTTACCAGCTCTGATATAGTGTAAAATGAGCAGTTTACTGAGTGATGACTGTGGAAGCAGACCCGTAGGCCTCAGCCAAGATCTCTGAACTCTTAGGTTGCATCTTACAGAAGACTAATAACAAAGAAGCAGCAAACAGACAAAGTTTGGGGCTTGGGCTTACATCCCTGCCTCCCACAAAAATTGTCAGTGGCCTTAGATAAGCTAGTCTTATCATCATTGTCTGGGTTTTACAGTAGGACAAGTGCATCAGACATGCATCATGCTGCTTTTGGGCCAAGCAGTGAGGTGATAGACCAAATTCTCTCTTTCACTGGAAAAATGAGAAATGGAGGACCCTTTCAGGTGTACAATTTGTAACAGTATAGCTGCTATTTTGCTTCTGCATAATGTTGTTACCATTTCATCTATATTCCGGAATATTGCAGAAATCAAACCACTTTCTTCTAGTGCAATTTTTGTTGACATTTGTGAAAGATTTGGAACAGTTACTATTTCCTGCACTTTGCATGGCATTTGGGGTGTGTGGTTTGGCCAACTTCCGTTACATGCTTTTAAAAACTGGAACAACAAGTGTTAAATACCACCCCCCCTCCAAGCGAAAGAGCTTTAGAAACCAGTGTGCATGCTCATAACTCCAACATTTACTGGCTGGAGGAGCAAGGGAACAGAAGGGGAGTGCTTACAGCTTTTTGCAATTTGTCAGAATCTAAACTAATCCGTTGTTAGTGCAGATGGGGAAAACACTCTTCCCAAAATGATACATGATCGGTGGTGTGGATGGTCTACTTGTTGTTGTTGTTTAGTCGTTTAGTCGTGTCCGACTCTTCGTGACCCCATGGACCAGAGCACGCCAGGCACTCCTGTCTTCCACTGCCTCCCGCAGTTTGGTCAGACTCATGTTGGTAGCTTCGAGAACACTGTCCAACCATCTCGTCCTCTGTCGTCCCCTTCTCCTTGTGGATGGTCTACTACAGTTCACTAAAAGAAAACATTGGAACTAATGTCTGTAAAACAATACATCTGGAGTGGGCCAGAGAGCACCAGAAATGGACAGATTCAGCCATCCCTAGATAGGCCTATTGCTCAATCCCTTGGACAGACCCATTTATCTATGATCCACAATTCGTACAAGCTGTAACCCATGCAGATTGAATCCATAATGTGTTTTTGAATCACAACCTTTAATTTTTAGTTTGAAGAGATCTGGGAGCTCTAGAGTGCCTGCTGCTTTTGTTGAACAGTAGCCTAAAATGTCATGCATCTGGTCTTTTAGCTGTTAAAAATATTTAAAAGCCTGCCCTAGGTACATTAGCCAGGCATCTGATTGCCAGTTGAAACATTTCTTGTTTGTTTTGTATGCAACTTGCTACCGCCAAATGTTCCCAAAATGAGATTAGATTAAGGTACATGCTTTCAAAGAAACATCATAGAAATTAGCCTCCAGTATATCCTTCTCATATATCCTCCCAGCCATTACGTTGCTTTCTTTACTCTCTCTCTCTCTCTCTCTCAGCTTTTTCTTTCTTTCTTTTTTAAAAAGAATAGTGTCTGGCATATGTGAAGAATTACTGCACACTCCAAACCCTCTCCTTTAGCAGCACTGAGCATACCAGAGAGTACTGACAGGACAGGCAATATTAGAAGGGCTGTGTGTTTCACTTTGCCTCTGAACCCAGATGAAAACCTTTCTTTATGTGAAGTTTAGATGTTCGGCTAAACCATTGCACATGTACTTTACATTACCTATTACATAGGGCAGAAAATATTTGCCTGATTTTAATTAGAGAAGCATTTCTCAAACATCGCTGGGAAACCAGGATTAGCTCAGTCTACCAAAAAGAGAAAGAAGGAGAGAGACATTTAAAGTAGCAGTGAAATGTTGCTGGGATTTTTTGTGTGTTTTGGGGGGCGGGGTGGAGAGGGGCAACGAAACTGCTTTGTGAAGTTTTAGGATTCAGCACACACAGAAAAACGCCCAATTTCACCTAAGAATGACTTCTGCCAACTGGTGGCCTTGCTAGAAGAGGACAGATGTGACATTCCCCTTGCTGTCTCCTAATGCTGAGCACTTAGGGGAAGTCAAGTATAGCATTAGATGGGTGAGCAAAGGATTGCCTTCGCTTAACTAGCGGCAGATGGGGTGGTGAAGCTGTGCTGCTCACCTGCTGACCTCCATCTGTCTGGGTTGCTGCAGCATCCCAGAAGGAGACAGGGACGAATGCAGTGGTGGTGAAGTTGCTGCGGAGCAAACACGCGGTTAGGTAAAGGTAAAGGGACCCCTGACCATTAGGTCCAGTCATGGCCGACTCTGGGGTTGCGGCGCTCATCTCGTTTTATTGGCCAAGGGAGCCGGTGTACAGCTTCCAGGTCATGTGGCCAGCATGACTAAGCCGCTTCTGGTGAACCAGAGCAGCTCACGGAAACGCCGTTTACCTTCCTGCCAGAGCGGTACCTATTTATCTACTTGCTATTTGATGTACTTTCGAATTGCTAGGTTGGCAGGAGCAGGGACCGAGCAATGGGAGCTCACCCCGACGCGGGGATTCGAACCACCGGCCTTCTGATCGGCAGTTCCTAGGCTCTGTGGTTCAACCCACAGCACCACCCACGTACCAAACATGTAATTAGGGACCTCCTAACTATCCTCACCACCCTTCACAACCTGCAGCTCCCAGAATTCTTTGGGGGAACCTATGACTGTAAAAAAATAAATACATACGTGGTGTGAATGTAGCCATAGGTTGGCTGCCTTGTTCTCAGGTTGTACGATAGGCTGAGGATGGAAGAGAAAGGAAATGCAATAAAGATAAATGAGGACAGAATTAAATGAAGGCAGAGTTAAAGGTATGTAATACTCTCTCTCTGTGTGTCTCTGTCTCTCTCCCTCTATCTGAAAGCATAGTGTGGTAAAATGACTGCAGAAACCAGGCTCAACAAGGCCTTCACATGGTGCAAAAGCCACTTTCAGAAAACTAATGGAATAGAAATCCATTTGTAGTTTCCTTAACCTGGAAAATCATGGGAGTAAAATGACAAAATTTAAGGTGGTTTACTTTCATATTTCCTGCTGTTTTCACGAAGAATCATGGGGGGAAGGAGAAAAGCATGCATGTGTGGAAAAGGTGGGTGAGTAATTACATTCTCCAGTGGCACTGGTTGTTGTGTCACATTGGTCTGAGTTAAATTTAGCATGATATGCCGATATATTGGTCAAAAAGCAACAATTCCATAAAGCAACAAATACTGCAGTTTGAAAAGAACATGAGAAAATATAATGAAAGTTCTAGCATTTGTATGTGGGTTATTTGTTTGGTGTTAGCCAAGACTCGACTACAGCAGAAAAGTGATAAATTGCAATGACTCTTTGACTATGTAGGACGGGAGTGGGAACCCTCAGGCCTAGAGGCCAAATGCGGCCGTCCAGACCCTCCAGACTCTGCCGAGACCATACCTCTCACCATCACTGTTCACTGCTTGTTTTGGATACTTTTGCCTGGCAGGAGTGTCTCTTTCAGCTATGATAATGCCTCTTCCTTGCCTGGATGGAGAATGTGTGTCCTCCCCCCATGTATAAACCTCTGGATTTTGTGTGGTTGTAATGTAGCCTACTACACAAAATTAAGAGCCCACTGGGAACTAGGCAGAGGGCCTTCTCAGTAGTGGCACCTGCTCTCTGGAATGCCTACCCATTGTCAGACAGATGAACAATGATACGACTTTTAGAAGACGTTTTCAATGTTTGAGGTTTTATTGTGTTTTTAATATTTTGTTGGGAGCTGTCCAGAGTGGCTGGGGCAGCTCAGTCAGATGGACAGATAATGATGATGATGATGATGATGATGATGATGATGATGATAATAATAATATCTGTGAGTAAATGCAGTCCTTAGCTTGAGAGATGGAACGATTTATGACCCCTCATCTGGGGGCAGATGCAGATATTCAGACATGGAAAAGAAAATGCGAGTCCAGTGGTCTCCACTTCTTAGTGGTGTTTTGTTATTGTTTCTGTGTAATGTCTGAAGTGGAGGCTCACACAATACGTCAGTGTTCCTAAACTGGGAACACATGGGTCCATTTTGGAAGTTACAAATATATACAGAATACAGGAAGTCCAAGCGATGCATACTTCCTGTTCCCTGCCACCATTTAGAATTTCTGAAGCCACTCAGACTCCGTAGACTTCAATGTGTACAGATCCAAGCTCCTAATTCATGAATGGCTGAAATGTAATAGGTGTTAATAAAACATTCTCCCTGTTCATGCTTACCTCACAAAACATTTCTTGATTGGCTGTTCTTGGGTGGATGCCTGTGACATGTTTTTGTAAAGGGAGATGAGAGTGCTGATATTAAAGCAGCAGATTGCATGTGTGTGAATGTGTATCCTACTCCAACATACATAACTACTTGTAGATCATAAGTGTATCCAATTATGAGCTATTAGAATAAAAGGAAAATGTAAAATGAAACAAAAAATACCTTGGAAGCACCATCAATTTGATCACTAAATCTAGAATAACAACCAGGAACCTTTGGAGTTTCCTCTTTATTTCTTCACTTTCTTTTTTTGCTCCTTAAAAATAAAAAGATCAAAGCCACCCTTGCTGAATGGATGTTAATGGTCCATGTGCTCATTTGCGAAAGCTCCGGGCCCCTGAAATTTGCACATCGATTGCCCCCCTCCCAGTCCATTTACAAAGAGCCCAATAGAAAGTGTATCTGACACTATTAGCAGGAATTATGCCTTCCTAACTAAACAAGCCCAATTTACCATGTGTGAAGCAGCAGCTAAACTGTGAGCCATGCAAGCTTTCATCTTCTGTAATAGAATAGGGACACTGAAAGCCTGAGCTGCTGTGGGAGGGTTAATGAGTCTCTTCCTCATGCATATGTACCTTCCTCGCATTGTTTTCACAGAGATATATGGGTGTTCAAGCGAAGGCTAACAGGCTTGGGAAAATGACTGAGGCCACTTTATTGAAATGAAGATGGTAGTACAGTTTTAATCTCCTAGATCAGCCATTACTGTTCAAATGCAATGTGTTTCTATTTTTATGTCACTGGACATGCTGCTACTCCCCCCACCATTTTCACACATGCACACTTCTGCTGCCCCATGAAAGCAGAAGGAAAGAACGACATGTTGGTCTACTACCTAAATTTTGTCACTTAATCCCCCCGATATTCTGGGTTAAGAGGGGACTCAGCTACATTGGCAAAGAAAAGGTGCTTCATATGTGCTGTTTATGCATTCTAACACTTTGACACCAGGTGGCGCTGTGGAGTTTCGTTTTTGCCAACCTGATTTCTCATGCAAAGTTTGCAACACGTTTAACCGAAACGCTTCTTTGATGTGTCTAGAGGGTTGCCAACAGATTGTTTCTGGAAGCAATTAACACAGAAATGAGAGCTAGACTTCCACTATATCTAGAAGTGGCTTTCATGTCACGTGAAAGATCAAATAAAATGCAAAAATGATCAGGTAAGGAAATGGCAAGAGAACAGAATGAACTGCCATCGGAATGCATCCAGTGTGCTGCCGATGACAGCAACCTACCTGCAAGGGGTGCAGGGCAGGTTGTCTGAACCACCTACCTCTTTCCTCTGACATTTTGCTGCCGCTACATGACCCCCACCCCCTCTCAGTATCAGCTACTAGAGATGAAAGGGGCAGGCCCTGCTGCCAAGTAAGCCCAATGGGGGCACTGAGGCAGAGTCAGATGTTGAGGGCCCTCAACCCCTCTTTGTTAGATAATGATTTGGTTTATGATTTGGTGCAAGTAACTCTGGACGGAAAGGAAACTCGAAACCTGCTTTTGTGCACACTGCCTCTTGGCTGTGTAGAGCCTGTCTCTGGGTTGTGATCGATGGCTGGGATCCTCTGAAAGGAAATGGATTCTAAAGTATCAGTGGGGGGGAAATAGGTGCAATCTGAACAGTTGGAAAAGGATGTTGATTGGCATCCCATGAAAGAAAATGCACCACTAAAGAGAAGTGTTGCTGAACCAATAGGTAGTTCTGAAACGTGGCAGAAGAAATATCAAAGCTTCCTCATGTTCCATGTTAATACCTCATTAGCAAAATGAGCTTGGAAATAAGCCTGTAAATGCCTGAGAGGCGTTTTGTCCATAGAAGGTATATTGTATTGCTGTATAAATAATAGTGGCAATGCGGGATTTCATCACCGTCATAAACAATTGATCAGCAAGCTGTACTTAAGAGAGACCACATCTTTGTGCCAGCAGAGCTGCTCCTCCTAAACACAGATTAGGTCAGCTAATGAATTTTCCTTCTGTTTCTGAAAAAGACATTTTATATATCTGCTTCTGGCTGAGATGCACTCTGGCTCTCGAGTTTCATACGATATTGGCCACCAGATAGTGGTAATTTTATTTTGCTGGATAAGATTATGCCAGCCTTCTTAACTATTAGCTAAGGGCTTTTGAGTCCCGTAAAGATTTTTTCGGATAAGAAATGAGAGCCAATTCGCACAGCCTCACATTTGGCTTCTTTCACTCTTTCTCTCTCTCCTTAAAAATTAAAATCCTCATTATTAAATATGCACGTGGTGGCAAACTAGTAATGTGAATAAGCCATGGGGTCACCATGGACCTGATGTGGTGGATGCAATAATTCATGAAACTCATCTTAGGTCCTGAGCACATTGGGCCACACCTGCGCCAGGCCTTTAAAGCACTGTTATGCTGCTTCCTCCAAAAAAACCTGGGAACTCTAGTTGTTAAGGTTGCTAAAAGTTGCCAGGAGACTTGCTATTCCCATCACAAGAGCTACAACTCCGAAAGGTTCCTGGGAATAAGGATTGTTAAACCACACTGGAAAGTCTACCTGTATGAAAGGAGAGGTTTCCTAACAATCCTCAGTACCCATGATTCTTTGGGGCAATCAATGATTCTTAAAGCGGTATAGCAGTGCTTTCAAGGCATGGTGTGGATGTGGCTTTTGTGTTGTATTGCATCACATGAGCCCCTCCCTTCAGAAAGGAATCAGCAGAGTCTGCACTGACTGAAGAAAGAACACACGTCACGTCACATGTGGGCCCATTCTCATGACAGTTTAATACCCCTGTTTCCAATCGGCAGGTAGTACAGCTCTTTACTATGGGAAAATGGTATACAAATAAACTGGTGGTGTTGGCGATGATTACATCTTTCACTCTTCTACTTTTTAACAGAAAGCTAACTAGAAATAGACGCATGGGTGTCCATGGCTGCATTCAGACAGCACTTTATTCCCTATTCTGATGTTTCTTTACCCAATAATTTCCACTTTGTGTGTGATATTTCACATGATGTAAAAGCCACTTCTAGTGGAATCTAACAGAAGTTTGGCATTCATTTCCATGTTATTTGCTTCGGGGGGGGGGGGAATGTTTGCAGCTCCGTTAAGGCAGAACATTGCTGGAGTTTTGCTTTGAAATTTGGGGTGGTGTTTTGGCATAGAATCCTTTCCCACCATTTAAAATTTAGCATTACGTGGCAGTATATCAAGCAAAAAGCCACAATGCCATAACACGACAGGTAATGCAGTATAAAATCTTGGACAGAAGCATGAGCATTATTATCAAGAAAACACTGAAAGTGGAAGGCAACGATAAATAGGCTTGTTTATTGGGGCAGGGGTTATAAAAATAGTGCCTGTACATTTAGCCTTATGTCTTTGGTTCTACAAATGCTAAAAACTTGCTCTTTTTTGAAAGAAAGAGAGAAAGAGAGAAAGAGAGAGAAAGAAAGAAAGAAAGAAAGAAAGAAAGAAAGAAAGAAAGAAAGAAAGAAAGAAGGAAAGAGGTATCTAGGGATTATGGTTCATCTGCGGGGAAGCAACTGCCCCCTTTATTGATGCCCATGGTGAAGTATATCCCATCAGATTTTATGCTTACCTTCCATGATGCTTCTATAGCGGGGGTGGTGTGGGAGTGTCAGTGAGAAGGGAGTTTGTAAGAGGAGACAAAATAGTCATGAAACAAGCATTCGGCCACATGTAGTTTAATGGTTTGATTTACTGAGACTTCACTCTGGAATCTGTGTGTGTGGTTTCCCCCCCTCCCCTCTCGCTGACTGAGTTTGCCATATCAGTTTGCAAGCCTGGCAAAGACTGAGGACATTTCTCCTCTAATATAAAAGTAAATTTGCTCAGTAGGCAATTTGCATCTTGCCTCTGTCTAGTCATGAGATCATTATAATCAAAAAACAGAGTCCCTAGAAATCTAGGTCACTCAGAGGCAGGGTTTTTCTTTCTTCCCCTAGCAAAAAAGAAGAAGAAAAGAATGGCACAGCATCTTTTATTGGAGGCTGCAGCTGTGGAAACGTGGAGCTAGCTAGCTATTCTTTCACACCCTCCGTAGCCCGCTGCCGCTGCGAAAGCCCCATCCACTCTGCCTCAAAGTGATCTTATGATCACAGCATTACTCAGATTAATTGCCTTGGATGTGAACACACTTAGCCGTAAACTTGATGAGGGAATCAGGGTCTTTTCTGAAAAAGAAATTGTGTACCAATGTCAATCGCAAGCAACCTAAAGTGGCCTGTTTGATGCTCCATTTAAATCAAAGGAAGCAGTTAGTTAATCTGCACAAACTCCGATACCATCGATTGTAATGCATGGTTTTTATTCAACTATGTTAAAAACAAAAAACAACCCCACTAAGTTTTACTCAGATTAGACCCACTGAAATGAACAGATCATGGGCCATTAATTGAAATGGGTCTTCTCTGAGTCAAATTTAAATACTATATTTTCTGTTTTTGTCATGGCAAAGGACAAAACTAAATTATGGCAAAACATACCACTTTTATTTTAAAGAAACGCAGCTGTGGGGTCCTGATCCAGAATGTGCTCCAGATTGAGATTAGGGCCCTGATTCAATTTTCATGCTGACCACACACACCTGAAGCTGTAATTTCCCATTGAAGGTGCTATATGTAATAAATGTCAGGGCCAAATAGCAGCTGGAAGGAAACTTGGGCCCTGATCTGAATTGAGAGCACATTCCAGAGTGTGGCTCTGAAGCTGCTTTTTGTTCCAGAGTTAAAATGCCCAGTTCACTCTTTCTTGGTTTTTCAAAAGCTTGTTTAGCATAACCATCACATTCAGCATAAGATGTAGTTTGGCCCAAACACATGCTGCAAACCTGTATCTATTTACCAGGGAATAAGTACTCATACATTTTTATGAGTAGAGATGTAGGAGAAATTCAACTCAGTTCACATTTAAAGGTGAACCTACCTAATTCATACTTTCAAAAGTAGCACACAACCCCCAACCCCCAAACAACAACAAAATCACACTTCTCCAAATTTTGCAGTACTGTCTTCCAGCCAAGGAAAGTTTACAAGCATGGATATACTGAAGTGTGCATCATAATGCATATATTAGTAAATATAAATATAGAAAAATGCATTATATTAGGAGAAACTGCTTTGCAAAAATGTGTATATTAGGCTGACTTGCGAACAAATATATATATTAGGATATAGCTGCACTAAAATGCTGATGAATTTTAATTAAAATATATATCTCAAAGTGATGTGGAAATGTGGAGAACTGAATTTAAAATGACCAAGATTGTGAGTAAACATATGCACTGATAAACTGTATTGGCTCTGGAATATATCAATATAAATGCAGTATGTGTGTTACCCTTTTGATATGAAGTGTGGGGAATGTGTGTGTTTTAAATCTTATGCTTTATTAACATCATTAGAAAGCTGCCTGGTCTTGTATCACAAGATTCTGCTTCAAAGAATTTGAGGAAGGATAATGTTCAAGCTCCATCTCATGTGCATGAGAAACAGCCTTTAGAAAGAGAGAGAAGGCAAGGAGTTTTTCGGTGGGGGAGGATCTGTGCTTAAAATGGTGTGTTTTCAAAAGGGGGACAATGGATTCCCTCTTCTGTGTGTGTGTTGCATGGCATTCAGGACTGTGCTGGAGCAGTGTGAAGCTCATCAAACAACTTTTTAAACTCGAGTAAGCAGGAACAAGCAAAACAGAAAGAGGAGGCAACATGAGAATTAGAACTCTGTGAGGGGATCTCTAAACAATTTCTCATTCATAAGAGTCTTTGAATCTATTACAACATTTATTTCTAAAGCCTTTGGAAGCGTCAATCTCCCTGCTGCTGCTGCTGCTTTCTGCATGTAGCGTTCAGCCGGCAGGTCATCGAAAGAACTATACACATCTCCCTGAATATAATAACCCTGTAACATTTCTCCTTTGGGAGAGCATCTGTAGTACTGAGGACTGGCTTTCCAGGCAGGTGATCCAAGCAGTCACCTAGAGTGCTGGGCTTGTGGGGTGTTTTGACTCAACTCTTCACTCAACAGCTGAAACAAATAGTACAAATAGTTCATCACCGCTGAGAAAACAGGCGACGCTAACCGGTGAGGCCAGCACGGTGTTAGCATTTGAGGTTGTTGTTGTTTACTTGCAACAGCACATTTCAACAATTAGTGTTCACTGTTTTGAATATTGTATTTTAAAATGGTTGTAATAGGGCCTCACTGTGAAGGGAGGGTAAGAAATATAAAGAATAGTAACAACCACAGTGGCCTTCAACAAATGGGGTGTGTGTGAATTATTGGGCACGGCTGTCATCAGATCCTTGTGTGTAAACATACTGTCTTTTACCACAGGGATAAAGTGTGTGTGTGTGTGTGTGTGTGTGTGTGTATTCTAGAGTGCCTCTTCAGGCACCCCCAAAGCACTTTTTACAACACATTTCAAACCAGCAACGTCAGGCCGTATATACACTATAGCTTAAAAGCACATTTGAAGTACATTCTTTTCCGCAAAGAATTATGAGCACTGTAGTTTACCCCTCACAGAGCTAGAGTTTGCAGCAATGTTTAACAAACTACAGTGCACAGAATTCTTTGAGGGAAAGAATGCATTTCAAAGTTGCTCTAAAAGTATAGCGCATGCACAGCCTAAAAATTGTGAAATGGGATGGAAATACAATTAAAAACACACACAAGGTATTCAATAGTTAAATAGTGGAATGGATGCCAAAAAACGTTCTACGCCCAGCGTAGGGTGAACATTTTTCACCCCGAGAGCCACATTCCCTCCAGTAAAACTTTATGAGGGCCACATGCCACGGGTGAGCAGACCTAGAAGCAAAAGTAGAAGGAGCAAAAGATAGGATTCTTTGTATAGTAGCTTACATTCTAGCGGTGTATAAGTTAGAGATTTACACCCCCTCACACCCTTCCATCCTCAGGCAAACAAGTTGGGACAATTACCATGTTTAGGAACCGGCAAAAGCACTGAAGGGCTGATTAATGGCCCAGCGCCACACAGCAAGGCCTTGATGCTTGCATTTGGCCCTCAGACCCTTGCCCCTGATCAAGTTGATCTAAGGCTGGCCCTGGTACAATTCTGTGCAGCTGTATATGATTGGAGCATGGTTTCTCTCTGCAATGCAGTCGAGGAGGTGAAGCCACCAACCTTTCCTGAGAGCAAAGTTAATTAGATGAGAAAACGTGAAGGCGGCCACCTTAAGCTGCTTAAGCTAATGATGGGTGAGTTTCATTGGAAGAAAAAGGGAACATGCTGTACTAAACCTTTGAAACCCGTAGATAAATGCATGTCCCATTATGTCATGCTTGGAAATAGAAAAGACCCCGCTCTCTGATGCGCCTACCCTCCTCTTGCTGTTTTTCTTTTGCGTATTGGATGTCACTTGAAACACAACAAATTGCCTGGTTTGTATCCTGTTACAGCTATCCTGGGAAATCACAAAGTCAAAACAGAAGCCGCTAAAATCATGAGGCAAAGGAAACGTCGATGGGGATGCAGGGGAAAAAAGAAACCCTGTCAGACTCAATTTTTCAGGGCCTCGGCCACTGTTGGGAAGGGCTCATTTCACGACAGTCTTGGCACTGCACACGAGGGGAGGAGGATGAGAGGAACAAGGCTTTTTGCCGTACAATGCAAAGGCATTCAAATGGGTCTTGCATATAACACAGAGTACAAAGAGACACCCAAAGGTTTTTCATATATAACCCTGACTACAAAGGGTGGAGGATTACAATTCACACAGGGTCAAAGTAGAGGTGAAATTCAATGCAACTTTGCATGTGTTGTATTAAAAAATAAAAAAATTAAACCTAGCTTTTCTCCCAGTGTAGACAGTAGCTTCAGAGCAGCTGTTTTCCTCAAGACTGCATCAGAGTTAGAAAATAGTTAGGGGCATAGGAAGTCCTTATATACTGAGTCAGATCCATTGGTTCATCTTGTTTAGTATTCCCAATGCTGACTGGCAGCAGCTTTCCAATGTTTCAGGCAGAAGTCTAAATGGAGACATCAGGGATTGAACCTAGGGCCTTCTGAATGCAATGCAGATGCTGTATCACTTAGCTACGCCCTGTCCTCAAAATGAGGCAAGACAGCAAAAAGCAAGAGGATAGTGAGAGGGACTAATATATGCTTCTGCCGTGGAAGGAGGGTCTTCTATCAGTTCTTCAAAATATTAGTGTTTGCAACATTTTTCATCCCAACGGCCACATTCCCTCATGAGCAACTTCCTATTAAATATCAGACAGGTGTCAATGTTGCCTTCTCAGCACCAACTGAAGACCTGCCTCTTCTTTTAAGTAGAGCTCATTTCCAGTCTGACGTTGTTTTCAGTTGTTTCAGATGCTTTCATGCTTGTGTGTTTGCCACCCTGGGCTCCATTGGGAGAGCAGGCTATAAATTAAATAAAATAGCAACAGTAACAACCTTTTAAGGGAGCCACATGCCAATGGGGCCAGAGGCTGATGTGTGTGGAGCAACAGATATGATTCTTACCTACGTACAGTTGGCTACAATCCAGCCAACCAAAAGTCTGGCGGGCTCTAAAAATGTGCATCTTTCCATTAGCCATCTAGGCAAGCAGGAGGCATGACCACAGTTGAAGGGCACACTCTAGACAGGACAAAGCACTCAAGAGTAGATGGAGCAAGGCCAGTGAGGGACATGGTCTGAGTAGAAGCTGCATGTCCTGCAGTGGAACCAGGGGAGTTGTGAAGGCCAGACACAGGGGCTGGAGGGCAGCATCTGCTCCTGGGCCTGAAGTTCTTCAACCTTGTTGTAGTCTTCTGAAATAAGCCAAGAACTATTCCTGGGAATAAGCTGTCTTTTGCCCCTGGAGCCAGCTTCTGCTAATGGCAAATCAGGAAAAAGAGGACTTGAATGGTCAAATAGGAAGTCTGAAATGCATAGGTCATATTAGGCCCCAAAAGAGGAATACAAACATGTATTCAGAAAGTCCTTGGTACAGGATGCTATATATGTTTTGACTGAGCAAAGAGAAAGAGAAAAATGAGTGTGCTATATAAATGTGAAGGCTTAAAGGAATGTTATCAATTCAGTTTAAGCCAACACAAGGTATAATTTTCCTGTAACAATATAAACCGATAATCTTAAAACAACTTCTTTTTTTAAAACAGGCATATTGCAAGCCATAAGAAGCCTGGTGTTAATTTCAAAAGATTTTCATCATTCAAGCCTCTAACTGGAGTTCAAATCAGAGTTTGGCTTGGGTACAATCAGTATTAAGAGGATAATATCTGACCCAAACAGACAGCTTTTTAACAGATGCTTAATTAGAGCAAGCCCTGAACCCACAGATCAGTTGTAGATAGCCTGTTATTTCAGATGCAACTACTTAGTTGTAAATGAATACTGTTCTGGCCCACTGTCTTCTGCTCAGCACACTGACAATGGGCAACAACTTGACAACAACAGAAACTTTGCCAGAAAAGATTGGTTCAACTTCCTTGTGCAAATGCAGAAGCAGAAATTTCCAAATTTTGCTCCCTGTGAATAGCTAGGGAGTCTTGCTAAGCATTGCTGCACTCATAACTCCCATTCATTTTGAAAATTTGACTTAGCATAGTTTATTATGTAGTTTATTACCATAAGCTGAGGTCATTGTAGTATAATAGAAACCACAATACTCACTTAAATCATTCACAGTTGAAGGAATGAGATGGAGAGAGAGGTGTGCCTGGGAGGGGTCTTGAGGACCATGTAGAGAGTTCTGGAAGGCCACATGGGGCCCACAGGATGGAGTCTATTCACTCCAGCTCTAGATGAACCTGTCCAGCTGGTTTGCATCTGTCTGTAGAATCACAAAGTTGGAAGGACCCAAGAGCCATCTAGTCCAATTCGCTGTAATACATGGTCTCCCATCCAATTTGAATATACTTGTGTGAGCCTGCCTGAACACAAAGCTTAACTCTGGAGCCTCTGCTGTATATCCTTCCACCACTAAAAAGTCATGGCCTTTTTTGTTTCTTCAAGGTCCAGCACATCTCTGGGGCTGGCATGCCTGTTACATATCCAGAGTGACAATGATGGCCAGTTGCATTAGCCCATGGCATGGTGGGTGTGAGCTTGAGTTAAATCCACCACTGTTTCCCCAACATAACAGCTGGGTGACTGTATTAGCCCAAAGTCTGGATCCTTGCCCTTTGCTCCACCATTCTCTGTGTAAGCTGTAACCAATAAACCTGTGGCCATTTTTAACCCATTCCCAGTTACAGGATCATTCATGTTCTTTCCCTCTATCCGTGCTCCAAGCTGCAGACCCAACTAAGAATATATTTTCCCTGGTGGGGGAAAACAGCAACAACCTGGCAAGATGAAGAGTGGCAGATCAAGCAGTAGTTGAGGCGTAACTCCTTGTTCCCATCACTGCACACAAGACAGTTTAAATAAATATTTTAATTCTATTATTGGCATTTACACGTAGAAAGCATACGGTATGTTACAATTTTTATCAAAATGTGAAAAATATGGGTGTTACATAAGTAACAAATGTAAAAAAAGGGGGGGGGGAGAAAAGAAGAAAAGCATTTTTCTTACTTTCCCTGAAAGTAAGAAAAGTATTCAGTATAGGAAAATATTGATACCAAAAACATAGTTTAGCTAAAACAAAAACGGGTGAGAAAGGGAGAGAAACAGCAACACCTCCCCACGCACACAGAAAACATTTATTTTTAAAATTTCAAACAGTACTATAGGAGCTGCATGGAAACACAGGGTTTGTTTACACAAAGCAAATTCAAAATGAGGGGGATTTAGAACAGTCACCTACCATGACTTGGAGTTTTTAGGCATTTCTCAGGGTCCCTTCTTATGATACAGTTTGTACTTGGATATGGGTAGTTGAGCACAGAACACACACGCATTGTATCAGCAATGCATAGAGCCTGTATGCAGTGGCGTTGCGTGGGTTGTCAGCACCCGGGGCAAGGCAAGTAATTTGCGCCCCCTAACCCGGGGCAAGGCAAGTAATTTGCGCCCCCCCCCCCCGCTGCACTGTCCCTCCCCCAGATAGTCCCTCGCGCTCTCTCCGCACCGCACCGCATGCCTGGCACCCCCCCTCCACAGTGGGCGGCGACCCAGCGGCTCGGATCGGATTTGCACAGCCAGCACTGCAGTGAGAGTGAGTGAGTGAGCCAGGTAGGGGCAGAGAGCTGCGAGTGTGAGCGCGCCCCCCAGATGTTGCGCCCGGTGCGGCCGGCCCCCCTGCACCCCCTGCGCTACGCCACTGCCTGTATGTATGTTTCCTACTTTCCCCTTTAAAGTATATGCGCTTGGACCAGCAGAACCCCCTCTTTGCATGCATTTTCAAAAAGAAAAGCAGACTGGTGCCATGTATAACTGATACAATGTGTACTTCTTTCCTAAGGACCTGTTAAATGCATGTTCCTCTGATCCAAGAGTACAACGATTTCCCCCCAATAAATATTTTGATGTCAAACACTTCAGTCATAGTAAACGTTGTGATGTAGGAAAAGGTCACTCCAGGATCTGGTAGGGAAGGCAGTGCTTACAATAATAGTTAGTGCTTTATGGCTTTTAAACAACGTTTTATAGGCAAGTAGTCCTCACAATGGCCCCCTGTGAGGTAGGTTTGTAATTTTTGAAAGAGCCCCCTCCCATTTTCATAGATGGCAAAACTGAAACGCTGATATTGAATAGTTGCCAAGACCATACAGAGCTGAGATTCATTTGAAACCAGTGGCGTTCCGTCTACTAACCTCACTTTGCACTGTTCCCACTCCCTGTTCTACAGATTCTATTATTTGTTCAATTTGATAATGTCAACTTGGTTTCCATACTAGCTAGAAATACTGTTGCTTGGAGGAAATAAGGACAGAAGATTCAGAAGTTCTCACACAACTTTGTCAAATATAATAATAAAAAACCCTAAAGTGCTGATGAGCTCGAGCTGGTTCTAGCACCCTTTGTATTGAGAAAGATAATATAGCCATCGCTCAAGCTTATCGTTCCTTAAAGTATCCAGATCTGAGCAACTGCGGTATACAGGAAACAGGTTTTCTGAGAGAACCTGATAGCATTGTTCCTTCACCCAGCCTTTGCAGAATTGCTTCAAATATCTCCCAACAAAAACAACATACTTGATATTCTTGCATTTCAGAACAACTTATTAAAATCGGATACAAACACGCTTTCCACAATAAACAGTCTTGGGTCCATATTTAGAACCAATCACTATTAATTTAAAAAATCACAAACCAAACATGGAATACAGAAAATTCTTTCCAAATGCTGCATGCCAAATACCTTGTTTGGAAATATAATGCATGCAGAGAAAAACAAATTCAACTGATCTCAATTAAATTAAACAAAAAAGATGTATTTGTCCTTTTCAGCAGCATAATAATGATTATTTTTTTAAAAAAATGTGTCCTAACTACTGGCCCTGGGTAAAAAAAAAATGTTGTTTTTATAAAAAAAATCTGCCCTTCTCTTATCTACAACGATAGAATGGCTTGAAAGTTTCGTGCTTTTGCATTTTGACAATGTCAGTATGGAGTTCTATACATACTGTTCGGCTTCCCCATCTTTGGGTTGTGTTGTACCATTTTTGCTCTCTTCACTTACATTTGTGGTTGCCTTTTCTGGAAGAGATGCCAGATCTTTAAAAACATCCACATAATGCCCAAATCCTGGGCCCCAGTTCAAAAGGTTGTCCCAATTGAAATTCCCTCCTTGCTGCCCAAGTCTTAAAGGCGACGTACTCTCATGAACACTGGGTGCAGTTGCTTGTGCACCCACAGGCCCACCACCCTCTCCTCTTCGGCCTGGGTATCTCCTGGGCTTCAACCTAGCCCCATAATTGTCTTCATCATCTGCATCTGACTCATTAACTTGAGATAATTTGGGCATTCTGGAGGTGTACACCATGGGCTTTTCCCTGTCATACTCCATCTCAGAACATGTAAAAGAGTCGTGGGAATCACTGTCAGATGATGATTCTGGTGCTGGAATGCCATCAGCTGGATTCCTTGTTCTGGACAGTGGCCTTCTGCAGTCCTCCTCAGAAGAAGACCTTCCATGGTCAGCGCTGCAGATGCTTGGATTTCTAGGACGCGGGGTGTTAAGCCTCTCCACCTCTTCAATGGAAAGGCCCACCGGAGGACCACTCTCCAGCGGAATCTGTCCTATGGGTTGCTTTAAGCGGCTTCCGGGCCTGGAACTATGAGTTACCATCATCTGAGGGCTCTTGCTTCTTCTCCCTAGTCGAGTGGGGTAGTTAAAAATGCCTGTCTGGCAGACATCGTTGTGCATTTCCAAAGAGCTCCCTTCTCTTATGGAAAGATGCATGTCCCTTGCAGGGCTGTTTCTGTAGAAAGTCGACGATTTGGAAAACGGAGCAGGGCTGTGACGAGAAAGGTGGTTGGGTGTCGCGCATGCAGAGTGACTTAAGGAACTGGTCCTTAGGCCTTGACCGTACGAAGGCTGGTATGTTAAGCTGCTTGCCCCCAGGGGCATAGGCGACTGCCTTGCAAACCCCAAAGGACTGTGCCTTTGGATGGAGAATTTCGGCGTGTGACTCCGGAACTGTTTATAGTGCTGAATGATGTCTGCGTCCGAAGGAGCTATGCTGCTTGCGTTGTCAATGTCATAGTGCTCTATCTCAGGCTCAGGAGAAGCTAGAGGAGCACTGGGGATAGTCTCTGTGTTGTGCGGGATATCCGTCTCATCAAAGATGAGGTAAGGGTTTTCCCTCTCAATTATATCAGGCTTCGGGTTTCCTTCAGGCTGCTTCCTGATCGTCATATCATCGCCGTAGGGTGGGATGTTATCGGGGTCATCAAAAGCATCGTTCTCACTCCCCTTCTTTTTCTTCTCCTTTGCTTTCTTCTCCTCTTTGGGCGCCTTGGCCTTCTTTCCCTTGCACTGATTGCACAGGATCAAGCTCAGCACCAGCAAGGCCAGCACAGTAGCACAGCTACCAACAATGGCAGGAACAGCCCAGAGGGGCAAGGAGAGCTCAGCTGGGTAAGTCTGTGGGACACAGACATAGGCTCCATTCGCCTCTCCCTTGCACACTTTCCCATGGGCACACATGATGCCAAGGCAAGCCACCACTGTGTCACACGTTCTCCCAGTGTAAGATTCTGGGCAGATGCAGGTAAATCCAGACCTTTCTCCAGGTTCACAGCTGCCACCATTCTGGCAGGGGTTGGAGGCGCAGGCTCCAGGCAGCACACACTTGTATGTATACCACTGGTTAATGCACATCAATTCGCCCCCGCAGGGACTGCTGGCACAGATGTTGGGCCCTCGGCAGCCAATCTTCACAGAGGGGTCCGTTTTAGAGATGGTGGCGAGACTGTGCTTTCCGGTGAAGGGAAGACTTTCGTCCCCATACTTAAAGTAGGCAATGCAGCCATCAAAATCTAGGAAAACAGAAAGAAATAATAATAAGGATTTGGAAACTGAAGGAGCTTAGCTTGTTTAATTGTTTAACTTCCCCCTTCTCCTTCCCATTTTCTTTTCTTTTCTTTGCGTGACATGGCCTTTTAGACTGTGACCATCTTAGTACTGATTTTCGAAAGCTGCTGAAGGGGAGGGTATAAATACTGTAAGCAAATAAATACTTTAATTAGAGGGAGCAAGGGAGCAATATAAACCAGGTATGAATGAATGAGTGAATACCACTTGGAGTTCTCTACAACATAGCACCAACAAAAGTACATGGACAGTCCACCAAACATGCCTACTTTAAAGCTTTATTCATGTCAGTGGTAGTTGGGAATAGAACCCAGTGCAATAAATCAGCAACATGGCTTTTGTAAGAAATGGGTTCATATTTTCAGGGGTTGTATTATTATTTATATTATATTATATTAATTATATTATATTATATTATATTATATTATATTATATTATATTATAATTTATTTATTTATTTTCAATGCTTTGCATCTGCATGCACTTGGAGTGTCACCATCATGTTCAAAGCAGCAGTATTCACTACTGAAATATAAGGCCAGTCTTTGCTTCCCTTTGAGGTTTAAAAAATGTCTTCTCATTTGGATATGTTGGAATGGAAAGAGGAGGGGAGACTCAAGTGTTTACATGTTGCCTATTGAGTATCTGAGTCACGGCCCACTTGCTTAGACATTGCTGATAAAATCCACAATTGCTGATAAGTTCACTTATGAAACCATTATTGGACAAAATATCACGGAGTGAGAACAGTTTTAAATAAATAACAATTTAATTACTCTAAGCAACTCTAAGCACTTTGGAAAGTCACATTAATTTCAAATGCAGAGGTAGGCACACACATGGCTACTTGAATATAGGTTCTGTTGAGTTCAATGTGGCATATTAGGTATAGGACTGCAGCCTCCATCTCTCCCACTGAAGAATCTCCTGTTGGACTTCATCTCTCCCATTCGACTTGAAACTGATACATTTGAATGGCTCACCTCTTTACTTTTGCTTTGTTGTACAGTTACACCACAATTCCCCCTTTTGCCCTCTAAAATTCCAGATAAGTTTATTTAGGATTGCATTACTGCCCAGAGTTTCTAAAACTTTTGCAACATTTTGCAACAGATCACCGAGTCTCTTCATGTACATTTTCTGTTTGATGGTTGACTGCCTTCAGAAGCCAGGAAATAAAACTGATGAAAAGAAACCCCCATGGGCTAAAAAAGGGCACGTGCAAATGGGCACATTTCTGTCAGCCAGTGACCAGATTACATCTGAACTTTGAAATTCAACTGGAGATTTTCGTGACAGTAGCCGGAGAACATGAAAATGTATTGTGACCTACCGACCATCCGATGAAATGTATTACTTCCACAACTCACTCTCTCCCCCACCCCCCATATCACTGTTTCTGTGCATAACTGGAAAACAAAGCATCAGGACTACAGTTCTTAAACCACAAACAATTATGGTGCTGGAGGAGACTCTTGAGAGTCTCATGGACTGCAAGAAGATCAAACCTCTCCATTCTTAAGGAAATCAACCCTGAGTGCTCACTGGAAGGACAGATCCTGAAGCTGAGGCTCCAATACTTTGGCCACCTCGTGAGAAGAGAAGACTCCCTGGAAAAGACCCTGGTGTTGGGAAAGATTGAGGGCACAAGGAGAGGGGGACGATGGAGGACAAGATGGTTGCACAGTGTTCTCGAAGCTACCAGCTTGAGTTTGACCAAACTGTGGGAGGTAATGGAAGACAGGAGTGCCTGGCATGCTGTGGTCCATGGGGTCATGAAGAGTTGGACATGACTAAACGACTAAACAAAAACAAGGAGAAACAGTGCAATGCACTTTAATGAAACTGCGGTGGGGTTAATTTTGTGGCCGATGTCATCCTCCCATTGTTTTTTGATTGTCAAGGGGGTTTGTGCAGCTTTGGAGCAGTGTTTTGTATATTGTGGATACTAGCTGAAGATTCTGGCACAGACTTTGTTGAATGAATTTATGTTAGAACTGACACCTTCTGCAGACATATAAAAGGGGGAGAAATCTTTCATTTGGAGTACTTTCTTTGAAGTTGAAAAATCAAATGTCAGTTGAATTACAAACCATTCTTTCTTTCCTTTCTATGAATAAAATGAAATATTGCATCTCTGCATTTCAGAAGGTATTTCAAATAGCTCCAGGGAGCAGCAGCTTGATATAAAAAGGTGGCTACTATAGTATTACGGAGCAGGAAAAATGCCCAGGATATATTTTCATTGGATTGTGTGTTTTGCTCCATTAGTTGTACATCTCTAAAATTTGTTACATATTTATTTTTGCTTTCCTGATTCTTCAGATATCCTGAACATAGGAGTTCACACAGAGTTTTATACCTCCCTTCATAAATCTTTGGCATGTCGCATGCAGTGTAATCCAATATTAAGAAAACACTGTATGAAAAAATGGTTTTGGAGCATGCATCTCTAGTTCAGGCCAGACTCCTGTAACTTGTCAACGTCCACATCAGTCATTTTAGTTAAATGCTCCATTTCCTCCTCTCTTCCCATCACCTTTGGTCCTAGCAGACTTCCTGTCAATACACATACTATGGTTTTGACTTCATAATCAATATGCAGCAATAGGTCAGGAGCAGTGAATGCCCTAACTGTGATTTCATTCACACCACATCTCATACCAAACGAGGCAATTTGGATCTCGTTGTTTTCGTTGGATACGGTGAAAAATGTGAAGTGTGAATTTACAACAGGCAAGGTTATTCTATCTGGTGATAATCCTTTAAGTTAGATTCTTTTTTTTTATAAAGAGCTTTCTCTGAAGCATCACTCCTTACTGCTGAACTAGTCTGGGTGTCTGTATTTAAAAATCACTTCCATTAAAAAAAGAATAAAAAAGGAATTCCAAGCATGAACACTAACACCCAAACTGCTGATTTAATCTGTAAATGTGAATCATGTGTGGTTCTGATTTAGTTGATCTGAACAACAAGAGATTGCAATCCCTGCAGCAGAGGCCATGACAAGACAAGCAAACAGCAAGTTGAGTGGAGAATTCTGCTACTAGGATTTTAAGTAGGCAGCAATGCCATTACAAGAGGAGTGCCAAGACTAGTGCTGTAGCAAGATGCTACCATTGCTCAGAGATTATGTGGGCACTGGGACTGATGCAACTGACCCTATGTGCTCTGAAACTACAGTTGTGCCATATGCATTGTAGAGAACAATGAAAAACTGGATCAATGTTCCTGATCTAACCCTTAAATAGCCTAATCAATCCTGCAATCCTTCTGTGTTGCTAAACTCTGAAGCTTGCCCTACTGGCTGTTTATTACAAAATGATGCCTACCTAATGATATCCAGCTATTTGTGATACTGCTCATATGTATGGCTTTCCTTCTTACCTGGATTGCTGCTTCTAGGGGCATGGTTAGGTGGGATTCCGCCAAGTGAAATCATAAGGACATTTAGTCCTCCAAAATCTTGTGTAACATGCAGGACGTCTCTACTGTAGGTCTTGTCAACTGTTAATATTGTGGAGCTCCCATTTTTCTCAACAAAGAAGGTATGCCAGTGGCCATCAGAAACATAAGCTTCAGGAATGCTGCGTTCCACCTTTCCACCAACTCCAGCATCAGAGATATACTGTACTTTGCCACCTTTGATCTACAAGGAAATATATATACATATGTATTTAAAAATCACAGAATTATAGAACTATAGTGTTTGAAGGGACCTCAAGGGTCATCTAGTCCAACCCCCTGCAATGTAGGAATTTCAGCAAAGAAAATGCCTAAGTTGCATGTCACACTAAGTCAAAGGCTTGTGTGGCTCATAGTTTGTATGGAAAGAGCTAAACCACAAGGCCAGATTTGGTCAACATACTAAGCAAGTGATGGCTTAGCTTGACATGGTACATCAGCAAAATGCCCAAAGAGGAGTGAGGGGGCTATGATCTCCTTCTTTGGAGGCCACGGGCTTGTGCTTTTGCACCAAGCCATAGTTGGGCTTCCCGTGATGTGCAAACCAGGTCATAAAGAAATTGCATGTTTTGTGCAGCCTGATAGAAGTACAACAGAAACTGCAGTGATACAAGCTTAAAAGGCCCCTCCGTATTTCCTTTTATGTTACACATTAATCAGCTAAGAAGCCCTGGCGAGAACATGCAAGATTTGATGGGATGCAGCTACTCCAACCTTCATAAAGTTTATACATATATAGGTGACAGATAAGAAGCACCCATCTCTTGGGCCGAAAGTGTGATTTCACAGCTTTCACATCCATGCTAGCAGTTTACACAGAGTCACTCCTTACAGACAGCATATGACTCTCAGAAAACTAAACCACACATTTTAAAATTGCCTTCTGTACACAAGGCAACACAAACAAAAATGGCTGAGGATGCAGGACTGTAGCCACATAGACTTTGGGGCTCTCTTGTTACAAACAGCCTGCACAAAAGCCTGTGTTGGTCAAAGGCTGTGGCTTCTTGATGTTTGGCTGAGAGGTGCTAGGGTCCTTGTCTTGCCACTTGACTGAGTGGAAATGCATTCTGCACAGCTGTGGAATAGCAGAGCATAACTTCATATGTGAACTGTTCCAGGTCTCCAGATAAAGGCCACTGGTGCCTGAGCTTATTCAGTTGGCTCCTTATCCACTTGTGATGTCTCCATTTTTTGCCTCCCATGCCACACTGTGGGAAAAGGTGTGACCTCTGCCCTTGCAGGCTTTCTATAGTGATGGTATCCACTGACCAAGAAAATGCAAATAAAAGCCCATGTTGCTATTGTCTGCTTAAAGAAAAAAGCAGAAGTAATTGCAAATTATGTGATAATATCCTGATAACTTGCTAGTGCAAGCTTTTGCATTGGAAAATATGGGTACCGAGAAGCCAGATACAACTGATAAATTAATGCTGGCTGAAGCACAGAATTGTGGTCTTACACTGGAGAGACTTATAGGCTAGGGAGAAAATGGAAATAATTAAAGGAGTCATGAAAACTTGGATCTTGTAACCATCCAAGAGGTTTGCCAGCACTACGGTTTCACTCATTTAGCATTAGGGCTAAATTGACAGAGTCAGCCCTAAGAATTGACTCCACTGCTTTCTCTTGCGCAAAAGATAGAGCAGAATACTCTGAAATCCATTTCCCTATATCGTAATAGTGACGTTCACATGCTACATTAAGAGAATATGCAATCTGTGTACCTATCTACACAAATACTTGAGCTGTATAATTCATTCACATGCACCACTCAATGTGTGCACAGCCTCTAGGCCAATGTACACAACAGTTGCACAAGCGTACACCATTTCACACAAACACTTGCAAGCGTGTAGAAATATCTTGTACCAGTTCAGTGCAATGTGGGAACAAGCCAATGATCCTTCAGCATCCTTGTGGGAGCCAGCTGTAACTGTGGCTTTAATGAAGCCAAAGAAATGTACAGTGCAACCGTATATATGTCTGGTACAAGTAAATGCCTCTCAGTTCAATGACTTCCTTTCATCTAAGCGTATCTGTCAGGAGTGGGGAACCACTGGCCCTTCAAATGGTATTAGACTCCATTTTCCAATACCTCTGACTATTGGTCATGTTGGTTATGGCTGATGGACACTGGAGTCTATAACATCTGGGAGGCCACAGGTTCCTCACCTGTGATCAATAGGATTGTAGTGGGTTAAAACCAAGGATTTTGCCTTAATTGATCTGAGGACTGGGTTGTGTGTGCTACTATGCCTTTAAAAAATCTAAGGGTTCTAAATCTGAGCTTGGTGGTCACATTTTATAGGAGGTCTGAATGAGGAGGGAAAAGTTAATCGGAGAAAAGATTTCACTCTAGCGTGCAATGTTTCATTAAGAACATATGCAACAAACATTCTTCCGGCTGCCATTCAAATAGTCAGTACTTGGAGTCTAGACAAAGCTGATTAGAAGCAAAATCATTCAGCCCTTTTGATAGCTGGAGTTGTGCCCAGCACTAGTCAACACTCTGGTATTTCTAAAGTAAAAGACTGGGGCAAATTCAGGAGAAATGAAGACCACTTCATAGCAAGCTGCCCAATCAAATCCACTCCGCCTTACCTTCACAGTAGTATAATTGCTGCTTTCCTGGATGTGAATTAAAACTCCGCTTTTACTCCTTGTCCTGAATTTGACTTCTATACTCTCCATGCTACTCTGAGGCTCCAAAATGGTGTTGTCAATGCTATGTCTCATCATGTATTCCCATTTCCTTTTCTGGCTTATGTGGTAGTCAAGGCGACCTTTGCCTTCTAATGACAAGGCAGTATCAGCCGTAACATCTAGAATAAAGAAGTAAAGTGTGAAAAAATATAATAATTCATCATTCACAATTCTATCTCTTTGTACCACCCACCCACCATAGATAAAGAATGAAGAGATCATAAATAAAAGACTAGCTGGTAATGAAGGAAAAATCTGTCAATTTTGGTTTCTCAGTTTCTAACTTTTCCAATCTTAAGTTCAGTTATCCAACATTTTTAAAGCCCTCATGAAAACCAATTAGCAATTTTCTTCTAATTCTGCACATTTTTGTATTCAAGTTACACTATTGTCCATGTTTTTTCAAAGCCCACCCCCCTGATATAATGCATTTTGATGCTATTTTCATGAATATATGCATTTGTATGTACACTTTTATATGCATTTTTGCACACCTTATTTGGTTCGAGAATTGCACTGCAAAATGAAGAGTAATGTAAGTTGAATTTTATTGTATTGTATTGTATTGTATTGTATTGTATTGTATTGTATTGTAAAGTATGAATTGGGAATGAGAACTGAATTGACCAGCAGACCATGTTGAGAAAATGTGTCTGGTTTTTAATTAGTTATAAAAACTAGCTTCCTTTCCAACAATTTCCCCAATTCCATTCTATTTCATACCCAACAGCCTTCAAGTGAAAACAAAAACAACCCTAGTTGCAATTAAGAATTGAAAATATATATTAAGGCAATAGAAAGTGGCTGGCTGGATTTAATCAATGGATTCCTACTCTATAAATGTGTTTCTGTTGCAATTTGCTGGTCCCTTGTGGAGTTGGCCAGCATGATATTTTGCTTCATAATTACTGTTATAATGAATTCAATCATTACATATTTCTTCCATGTGCAAAGCAGAAAACACAAAGATGTTTATGGGAGATGTAAATGTAGGTTAAAAGCAGAAGGGGTGGGGGCAAAGAAACACTCTGTTTACATTTTTCACAGTGTTTTCCAGTCAGTCCTTCTTTGCAGTGACACTGCTGCCAAGACCACTGATCCACACAAGTGCCACCATGTTGGCAAGGGTTAATAGCACAAGTTCCTTCCAGCCTAGGACACCTGAACAAGCAAAAATAAAATAAAATAAATAACGATAGTTTCATTGCTTGCTTATTTCTTAAATTCTTCCCACCCCAGAGACCAAGACACCACACAGGACCTCCCCTTTCTCCATAACAGCCCTGTGAGACAGTGGGTCGCTCAAGCTGACCCATTGAGCTTCCTTGCTGAGAAGGAGTTAGAACCAAAAATGATAAACACTTATTTTTTTCATTTCATGTGCCTAGCAGCATCAAACGTGATGAGGTAGAGCCATCCTCTCAATACTAATATCTCTGCTCCTTACCTGGACTGAGCTTGGGTGGGGCAATGGCAAGGAGCTACACAGTTGCACTGTCAGGGATGCCAAATTGGCAATGGTCCTCCTGTTGGTGAAGTCCAGCTCCATTGTCACCCCACCCCATTCAGGCGAGCAGCAGAAACACTGCTGTCAGTAGAGCAGCTCCACTGCTCTATCCAACAGGTAAAGGTAAGGTGAAGGACCCCTGGATGGTTAAGTCCTGTCAAAGGCGAGGGAGCTTCCAGGCCAAGGGAGCCGGTGTTTGTCCACAGACAGCTTTCTGGGTCAAGTGACCAGCATGACTAAACAGCTTCTGGTGCAACAAAACACCATGATGGAAAGCAGAATGCACAGAAACTCCATTTACCTTCCTGCCGCAGTGGTACCTATTTATCTACTTGCACTGGTGTGCTTTCAAACTGCTAGGTTGGCAGAAGTTGGGACAGAGCAACGGGAGCTCATTCCGTCGCAGGGATTTGAACCCCCAACCTTCTGATTGGCAAGCCCAAGAGGCTCAGTGGTTTAGACCACAGAGCCACTCGCGTCCCACCTTTACCAGCAGTTTTATTCCATTGACACCCAGGATGCTTCATTGATATGCCACATATCTTTTGGGCTAACCTGCTGTCCCTGAGAGCAAGCTGTGCCAAGGGGAGAGGATAACTCAGTGATGATATCCTGGAAACCGCATTAGGGGAGGAGTCTCTTGTGTTCGGATCCTGCTTGTAAACTTCGCACAGGCAGCTGGTTGGCTGCTGTGAGAACCTGGATGCTAGATTAGAGGGGTCATTGGCCTGATCTGACAGGCTCTTCTTACATTTTCACACAGAGGGAGGGAGGAAGGAAGGGTAACAAAACACCAGGGGCCAAGCACTGGGGCTGAGCAACAATGCCAGGATGTCGAGAGAGGCTGTGCCCTCTGAGCTGTCATGCAGTCTATTTCTGTCTTATGACAAGACTGCATGCTCTGTTTCCTTCATGGAGATTGTGGTGGACAGTGGCTTGTCACCTTAATGTAGGGCAAGAAAGAATGACTTCCTATTGGCCATTCTTGGCTGTGTCTTCGTCAAATCCTTACTACTTCATTTTCTCTCTCTCTTCCAAACAAGGTGGTTAGGAATATAAGCTAGCAGGGGACGTATTTGGATTGATGCCTATTTTTTATTTGAAATTTAATTTCAGGATAAATTCGTGCATTTATAAAATGCAACCCTGCTTCAAAAACCAACTTCCCCCACCTCACATTGCTCACACCCTCAAGCAGGAATGGGCACAGCTACTTGAAGAAACATAAACCCTTTAACTCAAGTCACACCATCTCAACCATACATCATCCCAACACCTTTCTCTGAAGTGTGAAGTTAAAATGCTGCAAAATGTTCGCTGCTTCCTGCCTTTAATATTCCAAGTATGGGGAAGGTGCTTTCCGTTGAGGGATTGTTGACTTACACCCATGAGACTGGTCATTTACAGCCTAAGAGGAAGTAAGTCCCACTGTATATTCAATGAAGTGTGCGCCCAAGTGAAAGGTGCACAGAATGGTAACCTTAAATGTTATCCCTGAACAAGAGGCACTCACAGTAAAACAGTTTCCAAGTAACTACCGTAATGCATAAAGGAAACCAGGCTAAAACTTTTCAAAATGAAAAATGTAGCCCTGTTTTTTCCTTTTTCTTAAAAAAAGATGAACTCCACTCCCGACATAACTTGATTTTAAAATAGTACTTCTTCAGTTTAACTTTTAATGATGAAATACACATTTCATCATAGATATTACTATATTCTACCTATGTTTTAGTGTGTAGCAGGGTGGCCACGCTAGGGCTCATCCCATTGTTCTGTATTTTGATTATATTGTGTCTTCTCATTGTTCCGCAGCTATGCCTTGTGAAACCCTGATCTTACCAGCTGAATTGGATCTTATCAGATGCTCAGAAAATCTCAACAGAGGTTTTACTTACCGAGCTTCCAATTCAGTGGGTAAGAAGATCAGATGATCCCAAGGCACAGCCGGGGGGGGGGGGACAAGAAAAGCTCTAGAGACTCATTGGGGGAATGAATCAGTACACAATCCAATGTAAACAGATAGCAAGCGAAAGTGCGAAGAAGCCCTTAGTGTGTTTCAGCCAAAGACTCTGATGGCACCTTATGTCATGATAAATCTGCCAGTCTTTAAGGTGCCATGAAACTCTGTTGTTTTTAAACCAGCTTTTAGTTATTCATTAAATATCACATTTACCAACATCCACCAACAGGATGTGACTGTTTCTCTTATGCTGCTTAAAATCAAGTAAAATTGCTTCATGAGAATATTATGCTTGATTATCCAGATAGAAATCACACACACCTCCCACCATAATCTTCAGTTTTATAGCTTTATACTAGACACTGGCCACTTGTGAACCTCTGGGCCCCAGCAGCACATGTTAACACTGAGACACAAAAGAGATTCCAGAGCCATTTAGTTGCAATAACCGCATTTCACACAGCCTGAAAATATAATGCAGAAAGTAACCAGTGGAATAAACTTGAACTGTCCATTGAATTTAGAGCAGTATGATTTTTACTTTACTGTCTGCCAAGTCAATCTGAAAGGAAGCCTGAAACCACTTTTCTCTGTGCAACTGTCCAAGACATTAAATAAAGAATCCTGGTGGACAAGAGATAAAAAACAACAACAATATACACATCTATCCTTCACTAGTGAAGGTCCAATGTTTGGCTGTCTGTGAAATTGTAATTGATGTTGATCTCTGTGCTACAGAGCTTCAGGAAATCTTATGCCACAAGCTGAGACCATGAAAAGCAGAGGGATGAGCTAACCACTCAGGACATCCTCTTATTCCAGCCCTAAGTTCAAACAGTGGGATGGAAGAAACAACAGGTTCAGTTAATCAATCATTTTGAAGCAGTGTTCACAGGGGGAGATGGTACAGGGAACTGCCTTGACATCTGAGAGGAAAAGTGAGATAACAGACACTTGGACCATACGGAGGGCGTTTAATGCACTGGATATAACAATGCAGACAAATGTTAAAGAATGGTGCTTTTCTGGATCTAGAACATCTGCTGGTGGCCTTTATAGCATACTGTTGCTGATCTGTATGTATGTTCATAGGAAAGGTGCCTTCTTATGAGTGATGAGAACATTAAGAAGAGTCCTGCTGGATCAGACCAAAGGCCTATCCAGTCCAGCATTTTCACAGTGACCAACTGGAGGTCTATGGGAAGTGCACAAGCATAACATGAACATGATAGCCCTCTCCCCAGCAAGCAGTATACAGAAGCACACCACCCCCGATGCTGGGGGAAGTGTAGCCACCATCATGACTACCCATTAATGGCCTTTTGTTCAGCCCATTGGTCCATGTAGCTCAGGATTATCTGCACTGATTGGCAGTGGCTCTTCAAGTTTTCATGTGGGGGCCATTCTCAGCTCTACCTAGAGGTATCAAGAATAGAACCTGGGACCTTCTGCATGCAAACATGTGCTCTGCTGCTGTGCACACACCCTTCAACTCTTTCACCATCTTTGTGTATGTCAGACTTCATTGACTTCTCTTCCTAGTGGTGCTTAAGAACAAGCAACAATATGATGGGCCCCTTACATCACGCATAACAATACATATACAATCTTGGAGAGTGGCATTTGCATAAACTTTGTAATATTGGTGGAGAACTATCCATGCAGTGTGGTGCAAATAAAGAGAACCCTCAGGTTCCTCTAGTCAAATGCACATTTCAACAGAGAAGGAGCATTTGGTCTACGACACAATTTGCAACCCAGCAAGAGAATCATGCACGTTTCCCTTGCTGTATCAGAGCATTCATGGGTAACATACGTGAATTTTCAGACACATGAGGATCACAAAACAGAGTTAGTCAATTGTTATTCTGATATTACGTAAAACACATACTGATCCAAGATTCCTTCAGCTGCCAAAGCCTGGCTGGGTTCTAAGGGACGTCCATTGACTGCAAATTCCATTATGCAACCCACAAAATCGTGACTTTCCAGCTGTCCCTTCCTTTGAAGTATTGGCTCCAGGGCTCTGATACCTCCAATGGTGACTCTGTTTGGCTGCACGTCTAAAGTCCTGAGGGTGGGGGAGACAAAGAACAAACAATGAACTCAGAGGGGCTTACTTAACAATAGGATCCTAGTATAAAGTTGCAATCCTTTAACTAAGCATAAATTCTCCTTAACTTAGTGGAACTTACTTCTGAGTAGGCAAGTTTTAGATAGCACAATTGCTTTGTTACAATCAGAAGTCTCATTTTGACAACTCTGCATGTTGTACTGCTGCAAAGCCCTTCACATGCCTTGTACAGAAAGCACCATATATGATGCACATGGAGGCTCCCGGATTGATGGAGAACCCTGTTCTGAAATCATGTGTGGCGCCTTCATGGACAGAGCAGGCTTCCCGCTGCATAAGTCATGGGGGAAATGATGGGGAGGGTTCCATGTAATTTAGAATTGGGATAAATACATTGCCCGAAAGCTCTTGTCAACACAAGTGTAGTTTCGTGAGGCTTTGTTTTTGAATGAAACCGTGAACTTTTTTTCTTTTCTTTTTTACCATTTTTGGATCAGAGTCTAGTAGGACACTGGAGGGACAGACTAGTTTGACTTGATTATTTCTCATATAGGCCATTTTTGAAAATTGACAAAACCTCCGTCACCAAAAGCATGAATCTCTCTTTGTTCTTAGATCAAAGTGTTCACCTGAAAGTTAGTGAGTCATGCATCCATTTCATCTCTTTAATATACTGGGGGGGCTGGGGTTTGCTAGTAAACCTCGTTACGGCTTACTGAAATTTGATAGCTTGTTTACATTGTCAGTAGCTGCATAACATTGTTGCTGATGTCATCACAGCCAATTTCTCACTGAATGCTTCTTCTAATTATTCTCTTTTATATTCAGAAACTAGGGAGGTAGAAAAGATCGCAGTGATATCTCTTCAGTAGCTTAATTGACTCAGCTGAGACCCAGTCTGTGAACTAAAGATACATTAAATCCCATAGAATCAATAGGCCTCCTTCTGCAGAAAGGCTTCTTTTATTCTTTGCGGGCCAGGCGGTGTCTATTGAGCATAATCACCAAAGGATAAAATGAAAGGTTCTTTACCAGTCGCTAGATGAAGCCACATTGCTAACAGTGCAGTAGCCAGGTTCCTGTTCCTCTGAGCAGGAGTCCACGGTCAAGGACGCTGCCTGAAAAAATCATACTAAGATGATCATTTACGCACACCAACCCATCAAATTTAGATTACATGGAGTACTAAATATATTTAGGGGGTGAAACAATTATATTGTGGCTTAGGTTTCCATGTATATCTTTATGCACTGGAGGGGGGCAGATACTTATAGGTAAATGAACTCTAATTGTCAGTTGCAACTTACATATTACAGACATAAGCACAGCTTTGCTCCTAGAAAACTAAGGCAGAATTTGGAAGAAGGGGAAAACCATGGCACTTAAATCTGTGTATGTTGGCAGCATAGATACCAGGGTGTTGTCAGATAAAGTTGTGCTCCTGGAGCACTGAACTGAGTTTTGGAGGTTTGTAAGTTTTGACTCAGAAGAGGTGAAAATGATGCCCATATCTTGCCCCCTCTGTGCCTAATAGTAGCTTGCTGTGGGGAGGGTGGGATTTATGTCAGGGACTTGGATTAGGGCCAGTGGTTGCATGCTCTTCGCCCACTCCATGACTGAAATGCAAAATGGATGGTTCCAGACTCTAGTATTTTGAGAGAATGAAAAGAAACATTTCTCTCACCACTCTCTCCACAGTATGGATAATTTTACACACCTCTATCCTGTAGGCACCTTTTTCAAAATGGAAAAGCCACAGAAGCAAGGGAGGTCCGTACAGGAATTTCTATCAATTTATAGATTGCTATATATTCTGAGATGGCAGAGCCATCTGAAGGAAGAGTTATTTCAAACAGTATTTTACTTGGATCTGATTTCATACAATTCAACTTTCTAATGATAGTCAAATGTTCCTGCCTGGTGACTTTAGCAGTTAATTTGCTACTGTTACCTCTTTAGTTATGAGACTTTCTACTGTGTCACTTTGCTATATCTCAAACCTGACAAGTTAATGCTTTTACCAGCTTTCCATAAAAATTCTGAAGTCCTGTAGGAAATGACAGATTTTAAATCCAGTAGAGTTATTTTATACCCTTTTGACATGCAGAATGCTCCCCCACCCCCCTCCAGCAGAAATACTTCAATAAAGGTAGTTCCTCCTTCACATTTTAGGTTTGTAAACACAGGGAGAAGGAAAAGTCTAGAGATTGAATTATTGTAGAGGCCTATCAAATAGTTCATCACGTCTTTTATGAAGTCTCCTTTGCTGATTTAAAGACATTTCAACTTGAATATTATTGCAACTTTGCTTAATTGAAAAACGGATTCAATGGGTGGCGCCCAGCTGAATAGTTACATTAGTGCAATGACGTTTTGCTGCAGTATGTTAACCCTCCCCCATACCTTCGCCTTCCCCCACGGCCTAAATCTCCTCCAGAGGTACCAGAAGCCTCTGCAGCAGATTCAGCGGGTACATGTGTGTGTATATGTGGTTAGTAGAAAGGAAAGGGCAGGGAAATTTCATTGCACAGCTAGACGTTGCCGTGCTGGCCAATGAATTCACATTTAATTAATTCCAACTGTGTGACTGTGGGAAAAGCAATTTCATTAATATTTGCCTTGATTTCCCCACCAGTAAAATAGGATAGATAGTTTCTAGAAAATACTAAAAAAACAAAAACATAAATTGTAGGCTTGTTGAGGTCTGCTTTGAATTTTCCAGATAAGTTCAACGGTTATTGGCAGGTACTAACACTGCAACATTGCAGCTGACACAGCATCCTGTACTGGAAATCATGGAGTCCTCAAAGAATCTGTCGCTGGAGAAAAATATTTCCTCCTTAGAGAACTGTTTTTCTTATGCTGCTTGACATTTAATCTCTCTACTCCTCAATCAGACCATTTGGGAGATGCTACAAATCTTTGGCGGTATGAATCACTATGCAGCATGGGGAATATATTTCAATGGGTTAAAAATAAAACAAAAAATGTGTCTCAGTCACTGAACAGGGCATTTTTGTTGAAGATAAAAAGTACTCAGTGATTTGAAAACAGAAATGATGGTCGCTTCTTTCTAGATAACTAAATTACCAAAGGTGTTTTGTGGGAATTATGCTGTATCAGCATATATAAGGTAGCATGGAGTCGTTCCATTTCACAGTTCCTTTAGTGTTGTTCATACTTGCTTTACTCTCCATCTGTCTCCTGTATTTTATATTGAAAATGTTGCTACTTAATTTAGGAAATAATACTTGTGTCGTTTGCTCTTGCCATGTGTATGAATGATGGTGCACATTGACAAACAGGCAATCTTTTTAATTTGTTCCACCATTCATGTGTTACGGAGTGAGAAATTGCACTAACATATTTGATGGAGAGATCCCGACTTGGCTGTTTGCATTTAGCAAATCTAAGTTTTCATTTGCTCCCATTCCTTCCAGTTAATGGAAAACTCTGGAATGCTTAGTTTCAAAATCACAGTGACCATTGCTTCCCCTTAATTTAAAATCAGAGATCTTTCTTTCTTTCTTTTTAAAGTGAATGCATCTGCTCACAATCTTTCCCTTAATAATACATAGTGGCCCGTTAAAACACAAACCTGTCCACTGGTGCTTAGCAATGGAGAGGGTAAGGTGGTGGCAGCAAAGGATTTAGAAGGAGGTACACTGTCTAATATAAGGCAATTTTCTATATAGCAGTACTGGGTAGTTATCATCCACAAAGAAAACTCTGTTTCACATTTTTCAATGATTTCAGAACTTTTGCAGAATGAACAAAATTTTATCATCTCTGTTCAAAAATAACATGCATGGCAATTACATAGCCTTCAGTTACAAAGGGTTTTGTTCTTGCATCATTCCAAACATTAAATCTGCCTCTTAATTAGTCTTCAGTGCTTATTCTTCCTATAGTCTGCACCAATTAATTAGATCTGGATAGTCATTAATTCCCTTCATTAATCAACCTCACATTTAGAGAGCGTCCTTTGAAGAAGCCATTTAAAATGCTTCAGGGTAATTTTTATGGAACAAAAAAGCTTTTGTGTTTTTGTTAAAAAAGTTTTTGCAAACCCCCCCCCCCAAAACCCAAGCCCCAACAACCATCCATTTGTACTTTCTTAAAAGCTGATGTGACTTGGAACTGAGTGAAGCTTTATTATTATTATTATTATTATCATCATCATCATCATCATCATCATTATTTCTGTAAAGCAACACTTACCATTCCAGCCCTCCGGGCAATAACAGTGTGAAACTGTCCATCAGACACCTTCTTTGCTGTGGTGAGTTTGTAAGTGCCACTGCCAAGATTGTATGAGAATCTTAGCCTCTCTTCTGTTATTTCCAGGGCCAGGAATTCTGCCCGATCTCCAGTCTGGTTGTCATAATTATATAATAGAAGAGCATTGCTTTGGATGGTGGCAAACTTGATGTATATATAATTGTTGTTCGGATCCATACTGGGGAATTCCATGTAAGACAATTCTTCAAATCCGTAGCTATTTACTTCACAATGCTTTCCGAAAACTCCTGCGGAAATAAAAATGTAACAATGATCAAGAACTGCAGAAGCACTCTAAAATATAATTCTTTTAGGGGGGTGGCAATCCTGTTGCAAGATCTGTTAGGATGAGAAGCTCAGGGTGCAGTAGATCTTCGGTTCAACCAGCTGATTCGTGGCTCAGCCAGTGCTAAGTACCCAACACCGGTTTAGCCAAAGATGTGATCACTGCAGATGGTGAGAGCAGCCACGAAATTAAAAGATGCCTGCTTCTTGGGAGAAAAGCAATGACAAACCTAGACAGCATCTTAAAAAGCAGAGACATCACCTTGCCAACAAAGGTCCGTATAGTTAAAGCCATGGTTTTCCCAGTAGTGATGTATGGAAGTGAAAGCTGGACCATAAAGAAGGCTGATCGCCGAAGAATTGATGCTTTTGAATTATGGTGCTGGAGAAGACTCTTGAGAGTCCCATGGACTGCAAGAAGACCAAACCTCTCCATTCTTAAGGAAATCAGCCCTGAGTACTCACTGGAAGGAGAGATCCTGAAGCTAAGGCTCCAATACTTTGGCCACCTCATGAGAAGAGAAGACTCCCTGGAAAAGACCCTGACATTGGGAAAGATGGATGGCACAAGGAGAAGGGGACGACAGAGGACGAGATGGTTGGATAGTGTTCTCGAAGCTACAAGCATGAGTTTGACCAAACTGCGGGAGGCAGTGGAAGACAGAAGTGCCTGGCGTGCTCTGGTCCATGGGGTCACAAAGAGTCGGACACGACTAAACAACAACAACATGTTCAGACTGGCTTAGCCAGGGCTCAGCCAGCTGAACTGAGGCTAGTGTAAATTCACCCAAAGGCGTAGGACAGGATGTGGCCAGAGAAGGGGAACTTAGACTGGCTACTGTGACCAGGCAACCTGGCATAAAACATTATTTTAAAGGCTTGCTTTCCCTCTGCCTGGCTTAGGCCAAGCAGCAGAAGCAACCCCACTGCTGAGCAGGGATTAGATCTGGTATAACTTTATGCCATCTTAATTGACACCGGCTTGCTTTTTGCCAACTTCTTGTATGACTGCTCTCTTGTTGAAGAAGCTGTCAAAAATGAAGATACTGGGTGCGAGCCAGCCAAGTTAGCACATTTAGATGCCATCTATTTCAATGGATAAATCATGCATTTATATATATTCTAATAGGACTAAAAGTGGCAAATTTTTGCATCATCACTATCATTTTTAAGAGAACCACTATTTGTGTGGTATAAATATACATTCGGAGTGATCATTTATGCGTTAAAGACATGTGGTCTACATATTTTTTAACCTCCATCAATTTGATTAAGACCTGTTTACACAGACTCTTTATTAGCACTCTGGTTCATGTTATCACTTACTGTTTTAATGTATGTGTCACTTTTCCTGCTTTCTTTTTTTAAAAAGTATTGATATTTTATGGCATTTTTTTTTAAAGGCTTCTATTGTTAGTAGCCTTGGGTGCTATATCTTTAGCACAGGATACAATTATTCAAATATAATGTAAAAAATAAAATTCTAAAGCAAAATATTTGCAGTAGCTTCTATTGTTTTAAGCACCAATAAAATATTTTGGATTGTAGCCAATGAAGTTGTCTAGTGAGTTCAAGGATTTCTATTTGAGCAATTGAACTTCCCATGCCAGATCTGCTGAAGAATGTTGGGGTAACCCCCAGAACAGATTTTTGGGGAAAGCAGGTGGATGAGAGGCAAATAGGAATCCTTGTGATCACGGGGTGACTTTGATGGACATAACACTTCCCTTCCAAATGTGTTAAAATATCTCTTCATGTGTTACAAAAGTGGAAATGGTCTTTGTGACCTGTACTAACACATACATAATATCATTTAGATAAACAGTACCATATTATCTTGCCCTTTGGCATTCCATACGCCTATGAATTTTGCATACTACGTGTTCCCTGTTATATATTATTTACTTTCAAAACCAAATTTAGTCAATCAGTCAATACATCTGAATGCATTTCCCTCCTTCTGCCTACTTTTGCTTCCTTTTTTTATTTGTGCTGCTTCTGTTTCCCTTGTTTTAAATCATATTTCATTTCAAAACTAGCCAATAAATCCACCCCCTTTGCTATCAGCATTTTCTAGCTATGCCAAATAATATGGAATAAAAATAAAATCCAATATGGAACCAATGACAGATGCATTCCTCCTTGATTTTGGCAGAACACCATCTAGTATTCTTTAGATCAAGTCAACATACAATGCATTTTGAAGAGTACATACAGTATGTTTCTTTGTTGTTAACTGCTTTCAAACATGCAGGCGCTACATTCCATCCATATTGTATTTCTTTTATAATAATATTTTTATAAAATACTTGCCTGCGGTCTTTAAAGAGTTTTAAAATGTTATGATGTTAACTATATTTTTGTAAAATGGCAAATACCTTTTTTGCATCCTGCTTCTGACTGGCTCATTAATTTCTGAAGTTAGAAAAGAATGTGGCGAGTAGGAAACAAAGAGAAAGGGAAAGAACTAGATTGCAGGACAGGATGGGATTGGGTGGGATCTGAGATGGAGGGGGAGGCAGAAAGAGCAGAATGAGGATCAGGAAGAAATCAGATCTGAAGTAAGTGTTGGGAGATGTAGAATTGGAATATAGGAATGGGTTGGATTACGGATGGTCAAATATGTCAATTTTGGTTCCTCATTTTTCCAGTCTTGAATTCAGTTCTCCACATTAGTTTGCAAAATTCAACATCACTATAGTGACCCCCCCCCCCAATATGCACATTTTTCTTTGCAATTTTGCCTAATATACACATTTTGCAAGGTATTTTCCCTAATATAATGAATGCATTTGTGCATGTTGTTTTCACCAATGTATGCATTTATGGATGTTTTTCACCTAACATATGCATTTTTGCTCATATTACTTGCAATAGTGGTGTTCATGCTCCCACTGCTGCTTCTCCTCTTCAGTACCCACTGCCTTGGCCCTCTTGGTAACTGGCAGTGGTGCTTGGCACTGGGAAGCCAGATGAGGAAAAATGCTTCATCCATGGCACATTGTTAAATGTTAGTGATTGTTAGGACAACATTGCAAAATTTGCAAGAGTGTGAATTTTGAAGGATTACTACATTTCAGTCCACATATTGTTTCTGGAAGTGCGAATTAGATCTATCTTGAAGGATGAACTGAACCACATTTCTCCTCCATTGCTAGCTTGGGAGTTGGGAGAATTGGAATTGGACATTAGAATGGAATAGGACTGAGGAGCATCAGGGAAGAAGAATGAGCTCCTTCATTGCCCCAGCTCCTTCCTGTAAAGAAGTATCACCTCTTTCTTTCCTTGCTAGAATGCTTCCTTTAGCAATGATGAATGGAATCCTTTGGAAGACATCATCTGTGATAATAGAATAGGTGAGTTGAACCTAATTTCCCCTTCTCCCCATAATGATTATTTGGGAGAAATGTGATGGGAAGCTGCGCCAGCCGAAACTTACAAACAGATATAGATGCAACAGCTCTATTTTATATGATCAGTGGTAATTTAACATGGATTTTAAGTTCATGCAAGACTTGTATGTGATTGTAGCCAGATGCTGTATCTCCTCTTACATTTTCTATACACAGCAGGCTCACGGTCTAAGCTAGTGATTTCCAAGTTCTTCTATAATTGCTACCATATATTGGTCCTTCAAAAAAAAAAGAGAAGTCTTTCTGGCTTCATCCATAAATTTCTTGAGAATACTGCTTGGCAATGATTGCAGGAATAAGGCACAATTGCTGCAAATATAATGTAGTTTGATTTTGACGTACCTTTACATATGTTTAAGAGAAGCTTTAATAATTATAACATTCTAAGTAATTGTGTTATACGGGGATGTCTGGTACCTCTGAGGCACTGGGGCATGATCTTTCCCAGCTCTTTAATGTTTTGTGGTTCAAATGCCCTCACTTATCCTGTGCTTTTACAGCTGTTCCTTGTCACAGGGTTTTCAAAGTACCAAAGCCCCATTCAGGAATTACATGTGATCTGCCATGGACCAGGTGCAGATGTCAAACAAAAACACAGTGTGGAGATTTGGAGTGGGATGCAAGATTTCCCATCCAGTGTGTGGATTTCCTTTGCCTACCTTTAATCAATTTCTGTGTTACATATGTGACCATTGCTGAATAAAGCTGAAATGGAACTGTGTATGCTACTAACTTTGAGAACTCCAGTTTAACTGAGGCTCCCAAGGCGTATGGAAATTAAGAGTTTCTTCAAACCACATCAAGATGTCTTCAGCAGATGCCCTGCTTTGATGTCTCCACCTTCAGAGGCAGGGTAGCTAATCTTATTTGTGGAACTTCTTTGGCTGTGTATCTCCCTCACCACATCTCTTCAACTGGTATCTACTCTACTGATGTTCTGTCTCCAGGTAAATACTATACTTTTTGCCCAGGCTTTTAATGGTCTTCTTTGAAGACAATATTGTAGAATGGAGAAAGGTAAGGAAAAGTGCCATCTTTCTCCTTCTAGAATATTATCTTCAAACTAGGGACTGGTGGAGGAAGGCAAGAAATGGGAGAGATGATAGAGTTTTATAAAATTATGCATGGTGTGGAGGAAGTAAGGAGAGTGTAGATTAACTTTCACATTATGCAGAACCTGAGGTAACAGCCAAATAAATTAAATGGTGGGAAATTCAGCACAGACCAATGATGTACTTCTTCACTCACTAGCGGTGTGTAGGGTTTACAATGCAGGAGGCTCTATGGAAGGCCACCAAGCCCAGCAGAAGGGAGAGAACCAATGGTCCTCATGTCCTATTGTAGACTTCCCATAGGTATCTGGTTGGTTACCATGAGCAACACAACATGGAACAAGATAGGTTTTTCAGTATGATTCGGTAGGCATTCTTCTTATCTTTGTAATGGCAATTGACAGAAAAAGGAGGAAAAGAAACTCTAGGTCCTGCAAAATATCATTTATTGTGAGTCCAAAGGGTTTTAGATTTTTATTTTGTTATTTTTTTTAAGCAACAGTTCTGACACACTAATCTACAGATACTGTAATTGTTTCCTGTGAATACTGCAACACCCCTGGTGTGTCAGGATTGTTGCTAAGATGCCATTAATAAAAAATTTCTTGCAAAACATGTTGGGCTCACAACAGATGAAATTTTGTAGCATTTGGAGATCCTGCCTCACCTTTTTTTGACTACTCCACTTCTTTGTTTGGTTTCCTGCCAGATGGTAACTGACCAACCAAGTCACATTGCTTTGCTTTATTCTGATTAAAACAATATTATCATATAAAAAATAATAAGTAAGCTATAAAATCCATAGGTGGTTGTATTTGGGGGCTAGGGTCAAAAGGATTAGGGTTCTGCAAGAAAATCTGAATAAAGTACCAAATTTCTACTCACCAAATGGACAATGACAGTAATATCCCTCCACTCCATTTTGACAGGATCCTCCATGGAAACAGGGGTTGCATTCACAGTAATTGACGGTGGAGTCACACATTTTTCCTGCAATAGTAGAAGACAGTACCATATGGAAACTGAGTTGCACTTAGGCAATTTGCATTATGAACAAAGTGGGATAATTTGCATTAGTTGTAACTGGGGCCCAGGAATAATTTGTTTAATTTAAAAGCGAGTTTCATTCTCTATATTCTAGAGTGAGTTTTTATTATTATATTTTTAATGTAGAAACACTGAATATCATACTGATGTGGAATTAACTTGTAATACTTTCATGGAGAGTAATTGCCATGACTAGGGATGGTGCAGAAATTCGATTCAGTTTGCATTTGAAGTAAACCTGTGTTTTCTGAAACAGGACCTGAACTGAGAAACAGCCATTCCTCAAAAATCACAATGCAGTTCTCCAGCCAAGTAATGTGTATAAAAATGCTTGTGCTGGGGTATATGCATATCTTTCTGATATGTATTGTATTATGGGGAGATGCTTTGCAAATGTGTCTAATAGGAGAAATGTGAATTAAAATGCTGACAATTTTCATGAGGATAATATATAAATATATATATATATAAACTCATACTGATGTAGAAATATGGAGAACTGAATTTAAGATTGGGAAAAATGAGAAACTGGGACAAACTGAAACTGACAAACTTGTCCAGCCCTAGTCATAACTTCCTAAAATTGACGTGCAACAATAAGTTATTCCAATAAGAACTGGCCACTGCTCAGAGCATGGAAGTTCTCTACATGCTAACATGAACAGAGTTGAGCCTCAAACTGCATTCTAAAATGCTGCCACTTCTATTTTGAAAGAAAAGCCAACCGAGATCTTGAGCTGAATCCTGCACAGATTTGCCTCTGAAAATTTCCTATGGCTGCTATTCTCCCCTGAAGGTGATGTTTTCAAAAGAAGAAGAAGAAGAAGAAGAAGAAGAAGAAGAAGAAGAAGAAGCTGGTAGACTGTTATTTTGTAGAGAAACCTGCTTGGGACGGTATTCCAGAGCAGGGCCTCGCACAGCTGCTTCAAACTGTTTTAAAAATGTGACTAGCGTAATGTGTAGCTTTGCCCTAACCTTCAATTGTTGCATTCTCATTTTTTGTCACTTCATGATAGAACTTACTTGGACGCCGTTCATCACTGCAAGGGTTCGCTGCATGGTGCAAGCTGCACAGTTTTATTGCCTTTTGTAAAGATTTCTCCACTGAATTTAATTAAATTTGCAAGCCTGAAGATGGGTTGGTTTTTTAAAATACATTCCTCAGGCTATTTTTCCCCCTCCAAAACATTTCACAGCTCTATAATTAATTGCATATGGTTCAAATAATAATGTTTTGATGAGAGAAACTAGTGATTTGCTTGGGTAAATTATGCCCTGAAGTTAAACAAATCACCAAATGACTGGATTCATGAACTCTGAAGGTCTACAAGAGGCTCATCTACAAGTTTCAATTTCACGGATTTTGAGCACTTTGCCCATTTTCAACCAAACTGGGCAATGACTAATTTTGATAGGTTACTAGCTATTCTGTACATGCATGCCCAAAGATAAACTGTGAGGATCTGGAATAGGAGCCACATAATGTTTATCATTTTTAACAGAAAAACTCAGAAAGAATAGCCCAAAGCTGTACAAGTCTCCTCAGATATAAGCCCCACTGAGTTATATCCAACTTACCCACAGGTGTTACTATATATAGATTGAAGGCTGGGGGGAATTCAACATCATGATAATATGATTGTTCTATGGGTAGGAGTGCCATATTTTGAAGAGCAAAAAAGAGGACACATTTGCCGACTTCTACTTTTAACTATGGATCGCTATGACAACTCTAACCTGGGAAAAGAGGACATATGGCAACCCTACCCAGGCTCATGGGTAGCTCGCCACAGGCTGTAAACTGGAGGGGGGGGGACTTGTTTACAGCTCATGGTTAGTCTGGAAAAAGCTAAGCCATGACCCTGGGTTTGGACAACACGCTAAGCCAAGCCATGGCACAGCTCAGGATAGCAGCAACAGAATGACAGGGAGGGGCAAATGGGATATGATCCTCTCTTTGGAAGCCTACATACTCTAAGCCATGGTTTGGTTTAGCATGAAGAGAGAACCAGTTCTCTGCATTCCTGGTATGACAGTTGGATAATATGCAACTGAATCTCCAGTCAGCCAGCATGTCCCAGCAAGGATGGGGAGAAATGAGCAGTTAAGTTTCTGCTTTGTTGATTCACTGGCAACCATATGAAAAGCCTTTCAGTTATCATTGCTTTATATGGAGTATTTGCATATAGTTGTTGGGAAGAACTGATTTAAGATAACGTTAGACTTTTTCTAAGATGGCAGTCTCTTTCAGATCAACTTCTTGCTTAAAAAACTGAATTGATTCCACAAAACTCATCCTAAAAAGGTCCAGAAAAGAGGAACTGAGGGGTTCATGGAAAGGGCAGACAACACACTACTGTATGTCATCTGATATATCCCATCTTGCAACTGATTCGTTCCAAAACAAAATATGATCGTCATTAATAGACATAATTATAACAGATTGCTTAAACCTCAGTGTTACACTGATGTAATCTTTCATTATGGTTGCGCTCACTGCAATGAGCCTAATTGCTTCTATAGAGTGATGAAGTGAAATGCAGCTGGCCAAACATAATAAATCAGTGAAAAAACCTGTGCACCCCCTCAGCAAGGTAAGGGAAGCCATTCTAGTGGTCTATAATTGATGAACTCAGACTTAGAGTGAAAAGAAGGAAAGCTTGCTTTAGAAAACAACAGAAGCTACAGAGAAGAGCAGCTGCCTTGATCCAGACAGGGGTCATGCATACATACATATAGGATGGTATTCTACTAAGTCACTCAGAATAGACCCACTGAAATTAATGAACAGGACTAAGTGTATTTCATTAATTTCAGTGGGTCTACTCTTTTGGTTCCTAAGGATTCCCAAGCAATACTGGGAACGAGGCTGCTAGTAACATATATTTTAGGTTTTTGTTATGAACAGGATGAAAAGGTCTCTGCCTTCAGTGTTCCTTTTGTATTGTTTTCAAACCTACTTTGGGCTGTTTTGTGATATATTTGTAAATCGTCAATTCAATCAATGAGTTACACTGATTTTCCTCTTTTACAATTATTCTTTCCTAGGAGAAAACACTGCTGCTTTACATTTCTAACATGGGTGTATTGTGTAGGCTACCATATTGCCTTTTTATTTTTGGAGAGGGAATGCAAGAGCATAACCCACACTATGGGAACACTTAATTCTCCCTCCCTCCCTATGTCTCTCTCTCTCTCTCTCTCTCTCACACACACACATTACTTTTCAAATTTCTTCCATGACATATTTCTGCTTTCAGCAGATGGGGGAAAAATTAATGTGTTACAATGTGGGGAAATACTGTATGTGACAAGCGTCAGGCATGACAGTCACCTCAGCAAATCACTGTAGTTTCATTAACCCCAATTACAAGCTACAGGACTGATGTGACTGCATTGTGTGCTATTGTTAAAATGAGTGTTCTGCTGAGGTGTCCCAGTGAGCTGGCAAGTACATGCCTATTTAACCTCTGATGCTAATGACTTAAAAGGTTACCCGCAATTGTGGCATGGAATTGTTCTGCTACGCTGCTGGCCAAATAATTTGATGTGATGATTCACTGCGAAACACAATCTCAGATCATTAGGTTAATTAGAACAGCCATTCAATTACGAATAATTACTTGTGACCTGAGGCTCAGCAGGCTACACTGATGGGAGCATACATAGAAAGATCCCATCAGTGTCTTTTATGTCAAGGCAGCTCTAACAGTGAACATGTGTCAGTTGCCACATATGCTATTTAAATGGAGATGCATTTGATGGCTCTCGATACTTTCCTGGCAGAAAGCTAAGAGGCATCACTCTATATCAAACTGATATGTTTAATAGAAAGGCTGAAAATCCTGATTATGATTTTTACACAAGGCTGTCTGGCAGATAAGTAGGATGGAACCATGCACGCTTAGCTAATTTCTGGCAAAAAGCATTAAAAAAAAATCCACTGTTTAATTTTAGACCTAGGCTACTTCCACATGTACATTTAAAGCACTATTATACCAATTTAATGACTTCCCCCCAAAAAATTCTGGGAATACAGTTTCCATGATTCTTTGGTGGAGGGTGCCATGACTGTTTAAAGTGGTATAATAATGCTTTGAATGTATGGTGCAAGTGGGATCCTTGTTTTCACAAACAGCAGATGATGGGATGATAAACTTGGGGCGTGAGCTAACTGAAGACACACAGTGTAATCACCATATGGAAGCAAAGCAGGTCCAGATCTGATCAGTTCCTGCGGGGATGGGGGGGCAACTGGAAGCCCCACATAAGCCACCTTGAGTTCCATTATGGAAAAATGCAGAATACACATGCGCTAAATAAATAATACATCTAGGTTTGAATTGCTTGTAGGAGTGCCTATGATTAGATGCTCCTTCATAGGTAATACCACTAGTTCATCTCTGTGTTGCATTCAAAACAATCACGCACATAGAAGAAAAAAATACCTGTATATCCAGTTTTGCAGACACAGTTGAAGCTTCCTGGGAAGTTCTGGCAGAGAGCACCATTTTTACAAGGGCCCGAGAGGCACTCGTTGAGATCTCTCTCACAGGCCATTCCAGTAAAACCACTGGGACAACTGCAAGAAAATCCGCCCACCAGGTTGTGGCAAGTCCCTCCATTGTGGCAAGGTGATGGGAGACATTCATCTATGTCTGTTTCACACAGTGTGCCATCATATCCTGGCATACACCTACATGTAAAAGGCCGGAGAGGTTCATTTGCCACAACAATGACTGGGATACTCTCGTGGCTCTGTAGCTTAGGGCTCACACCCAGTTTTTTCAAGCAGCTGCCGCCATTTTGACAAGGATTTTGTAAACACGAGTCATGATCCACAGACTCTATTCGAACTCCGCTTTGACGGAAAAGGATTTCTTTGATGCTTTCAAAGAAGGTAGTCACACCACCTGGATTCACATACTGATAGCTGTTCCGTTTCACAGCTGCCATCAAGAAAGTCTGGTTGCTCTCCTGATAAGCCCCATAGAGTTGCACAGCAGTCCCTAATCCAGTTAACTGTGAATTGGCAATTCGCAGAAAATGAAGGTAGTGGTTGGTCAAAAATTCTCTCACGGATTGCACACTGAGACGAAGGAGAATGCTGTTATCAAGTGTGGCATTACTGAATCCTGAAAAGAAAACTCGGATACTGCTAGTGACTGAGTTGTGTAGCCCATCATTGCTCAGGACTGTGAGATCAAATGTCCCATCGGTAGATCTTGCCAGGGAATTTAAATCACAAGTGCCTGCTGGAATATGGAAGAGGCTTGTAACTCCTGATGTAAGAGAGCACTGGAAACTGTCTAAAATATCTGGATCCTGAGGTTTTACATTGCCTAATGTTCCACCAGGGAACAGATTGCCAAAATAATGGACAAAGATCTCTACTGTTCTGGGTTGTGACGGGTTATCATTTTGATCTATTACCTTTACGTGCACAGTTCCTGTGGAAGACATCTGAGGAATGCCCGAGTCTCTTGTAATCACTGACAAGTAGAAATCACAAATTTGTTCTCTGTCAATCTCTCTAGTTGTGGTCAGAACTCCAGCAGTGCTGAGACTGAAATAACTGGTTCCTGTGCCAGTGCTAAGCAAGTAATAAGAAAAGGGGCCCTGATTTGGAGGAAGATCAGGATCGGATGACTGAAGATTCAACACAAGTGTCCCTGCCCGGCTATTTTCCATTATTTCTCCTTCTGTGGTGGAGAGGGTGGGTCCATTGTCGTTGATATCTTCCAAAGCCACCAATAAAGAGGCACTACCTGTTGCTGACGGTGATCCTGAGTCAATGGCTAACACAGATAGGTTGTACACTGGTAAAGTTTCTCTATCCAGTTCTGCAGTCACTGTAACCTGTCCTGTCTGCGGGTTAATAGAAAAGGCACCGTTGTTGTTTCCATTGCCAATAAAATAGGAAAACCTGTTCCAGCTTGGGAGAGAGTCAGAGTCGAAGGCACTTACAAAGGTCACGTGGGTCCCAACAGGAACGCCTTCACTGATTTGTACGTTGTATACCATGAAGCTGAAAACAGGGGGGTCATTGGCATCTAATATCGTGATATTCACAACCACTTCATCAATATCTGCACCACGAATGCTCCCGGCATTTTTTGCAAGCACTTTCAGAGAGATCCGTTCTTCCTTTTCCCTGTCGAGAGGTCCTGTGACATAAATCTGCCCGCTGCTGTCATCTATCTGGAAACCCTTTTTTCTGCTATTGCCGAAGATCAGATAGTGGACTTCTCCGTCAGCTCCCATATCGCGGTCGCTTGCAAAGACTTCTCCCACAATGGTGCCTTTAGAAGCTGCTTCGGAAACCTCAAAATAGTAAAGCTTGGACACGAATCGTGGCACATACTCGTTTGCTCCTTTTAAATGGATGTTGACATTTGCAAAGCTGCACCTTTCTTCATCGGGAACGTTAAAGGCCTTTATGGTGAGATGATAGCTCTGCTTTGTTTCATAATCTAAAAAGCCTTGGGTGGTGATGATTCCAGTATTAGGATCAATAACAAACAGATCACTGTCTGAAGACTGAACCGCATATGCAATTACAGCATTAGATCCGGAATCAGCATCAGTTGCAGAGAGACGAATGACAGTTGTTCCACTAGGGGCATTTTCTAAAACACTTGGGAAGTAGTCTTCTGGGCTAAAAGCTGGAGAATTATCATTCACATCAATAACATCTATGGTAATGCTACAGTAGCCTGTTCTAGCAACCCATCCGCCATCTGCAGCACTCACAGTAATCTCATGTTTTTGGCAAAGCTCATAATCAAGGGGTTTGGCAAGCCTTAATGCACCAGTAGATGCGTTAATTGCAAAGTTCCCAGCCTCATTTCCAGAAGAAATGTTGTATTTGACAAGTCCATTCATAGCTGTATCTTTGTCCCTTGCCGACACAGTCCTGAGAATAGTTCCAACAGCATTACTCTCGGGGACAGTTATACTTATATGACTTTGAGAGAACTCTGGCGTGTGATAGTTTTCCTCTGTTACAACTATTTGCACAGGCACTTCTGATGAGAGAGGAGGGTTACCTTTGTCCTTTGCTTTTACTTTGATTAGAAAGTTTTTATTCATATCATTCCTCAGTGGCGATGCTACTGAAATCCAGCCTGTGTTACTGTCCAGTTCAAATTTACCTGTTAGGTTGTCATTTGAGAGAATGTATTGCACTTCTGAATTTAGACCAAAGTCTTTCGCATCAATGGCAGTTACCTTAATTAGCTTGGTACCAACAGCTACATTTTTAGTAACAGGTGTAAAATATTGACTAAAGAGAAACTGGGGAGCGTTGTCATTGCTATCCACGATGTTGATTGTGACTGTTGTCTCGCTCAGCAAGGGAGGGCTGCCTCGATCTGATGAGGTAACAATGAAACTGTGCCTGTTTAGATTGACATTACTGGGGCCGCTGGAGTTTTGGAACTTTAAAGGTTGCTTATTGAAAATCTCTCCCGTAGAAGCATTAATTCGGAAAAACTCCGACTGGGATTTGATGAAGTAGAAGACTTGCCCGTTGGATCCTTCATCTGGATCTGTTGCAGATATCTGGATCACTCGTGATCCAACTTCATTATGCTCAGGGCAATCCAAGTAATAGGACGGTTTTGTAAATCGTGGGGAATTGTCATTGATGTCTGTTACAAATATGGTCACATCTGTGCTTACCGTCCACCCAGAGTCATGTGCTGAAACTCGGATTCTGTAGCGATCTGTATCTTCCCTGTTCAGAAGTCTGCTGATTGTTATATCTCCTGTATTGGGGTTTATGACAAAAGGTATACTTGTATCCCTTATTGAATATTTACTGACAGCATTTGCTCCAATATCTTCATCTGATGTTGTGACTCGTGTTACAGTGTAACCCAAAGGTGCATTTTCAGGTACAAGAGCGCTGAATATCTGAGAAAATTTGGGTGCATTATCATTTTCATCCAACACATTAATAAGCACCCGGACGGTGGTACTCTGAACAGGTACACCTCTGTCTGAAGCTTTGATAGTAAGTGTATAATGGGCCACATTCTCCCTATCTAAAGGTCGGACACTTCTGACTTCCCCATTGGTATGATGGATACTGAAGCTGTTCTCCTTATTGCCGCTGACAATTTCATAATTTAACTGTCCATTAGAGCCACTGTCCTTGTCCACAGCAGTTACAGTAATTATTTTAGAAGGTGAGAGGTTTTCTAGTACTTCAGAAATTAAAGGATCTTGTTCAAATAGTGGTGCATTATCATTTATGTCTATCACTGTCATTTCCAATTTTACGTAAGAAGAAAATGGCGGAAAGCCCATATCTCTTGCCTCAATCCAGACGACATATTTCTGTATTGCTTCATAGTCTAAGGGTTGGCTGATGGTGACCTGTCCTGTTAGTTGGTCGATCTGAAAGGTGTTGCCAAGATTACCGCTAGCAATATAGTAAGACAAAGAGTCGCCTCTCGATGACAATCCAGAAACTGAAGTGACAAAAGTGCCAACGGCTTGATTTTCAGGAAATGTGAAAGTGTGCTGTTCAGCCTGAACTCGAGGAAAATCTGCTCTATTTACAAATCTTACAGTCACAGTTGTAGAATCTGTCTTTGGCAACGAGCCACCATCTTTCACATTAACAGAAAATGTCATTTCAGAAGTGCCAGACAGTCGTTCGGCAGCCATAATCGCTCCTCGTGATGGATCAATGTGGAATTTTTCAGAATTCTTCCCCGACAGGGAATAGTGAAGCTCAGCATTAGGCCCTGCATCAGCATCTGTAACTGTCACCGCAAATACAAATGTACCTGCATAGCAAGACAAAAATAAGGTAATTAATCCTGTGAAATGGAACATTAATACTCATGCAACTGTTCAAAAACAGAGAATGTTAAGTTATTGGATAATATACAAAGACTGCAAATAAAACTTAAAAATAAATAAATTACAACCACTAGCAGATGTATTGTTCATACTTAGGAGGTATTTAGGATGTTACAGGCATCCTTGACCAATAGCATATTTATGCATATTTAAATCTCACTGAAAGCAATGCAGCATGGAAGGCAACATTTTGAAATTTACATAGTTCACACAACAGGTTCTGATACCAAAACTTGCTACTGTGCTGGGATCTCATGAGTGGTAATGGGTGCTTGTCTTGTCATAATGCACTGGTCATGTCTAGCAATAGGGTGCTAGACCAGTTGCCTTCACAGTGGGCTGTTGTGTTCGTTCTTTCTCTGTTAATTCAGACTGAGGACAATGCAAGGGATGCATTTTCCTTTGGTCAGATTTCCACATACCCAACTGTGATGGTTCCTATGACACCATGACCATAGGATGATTGACGCCATGTCTCTAGGATCACATGGAGTTCAGGATCCTCAGCTGGCCAGTAGGAAAGATAATAATTGACCAAAAAAAAAAATTGAAGCAATTGTTGAGCCAGGCAGCAGGTGAAGCAGGTGAACAGATACAGTGATACCTCGGTTTACAAACTTAATCCGTTCCGGAAGTCCATTCTTAAACCAAAGCCATTCTTAAACTGAGGCATGCTTTCCCTAATGAGGCCTCCCGCCACTGGTGCCCTTCCACTGTTTGGCTTCTGTTCATAAACCAAGGTAAAGTTCGCAAACCGAGACACTACTTCTGGTTTTGCGGAGTTCGTATACCGAATAGTTCGTAAACAGGGCTGTTCTTAAACCGAGGTACCACTGTATTTAGGACAGGATTTAGTTAACATATTTTGTATGAAAAGTGTATTCCTCCCAAAAATTAGTGCAGCGCTAGTGAAAACCCTAATAAGCTATAGATAACAATAACAAAACCTCAGGGGTCAGTAAGATTTAAAAGTCTCTTCCCATCTTGCTATCTTGGATTCTTTCTGTGCTATAAAAACTGTAAGGTTAGTATCATGTTGCTGTTATCAGCTTACCTGAACTTGTTGGTGAGGGAATATGAGTGACATAAGGGTGGTGCTGAAATTTGGGAGGATTGTCATTGACATCTGCAACAGTGACAAGGACACTTGTAGAACTGGAAAGAGCCTTTGGGAAACCACCATCCTTGGCCACGACGATCAAAGTGTAGTTCTCCTTAGCCTCTCTATCCAACAGAGCACTTGTGATGATCTGCCCGGTTGAAGGGTTGATTGTGAACTGTGAGTTTCCACCACTGAGACTATAGCTGCAAAAAGTACAAGGAGGGAGAGACGCTTTTCATACCCATTTTAGTATGAAATATGCTGCTTTAAATGTTGACAAACTGTAAATTCTACAGGCAGGGAATCAAAGTATTTATATTTATTTAAAATATTTATATCATTCTCTTTCATCCAAAAGGATTTACAAGGCATGTTAACATCAATATAAAACAAACGTACAAAAGCAAAGTCAAAACAACATAACCACAGCTCCAGCAGTGATAAAATGACAGAGCTAAATATGGACATAAAAACAACAAATAGTTGCTGCTGAATGGTCTTGATTTACCATATGAAACCCTGTTAGTGCCGTGATCAGATAAGCCTCCGTAAGAAAAAGCTCCGTAATCTAGGGTGCCACCACTGACAAAAGCCCTGCCTTATACAGACCTGCTTCAAGTGGCAAAGATGGGTCTGGGAGCACCTCTAGACTGTTCATCTTTTCCTTCTGAGGTAAGGAACCCCATCCAGAACAGATAAATTGTCCTGTCTCCTGGACATGGAAACCACCCACCCACAGGGTTTAAAAAGCTTCACACAGAAGTTAAATAGTGCCTTGGGCCACCCCATAGTGTGTTTTACCCCTTTGCATAAGTAACACAAAAAGGACACTAATGTTGCACATATACAAAATGAGTTCTTCCACAACTGGAAGCAGCAACAACACCATTTTGAATTATTCAGAAGCTTGACGTTATGATAAATACTTAGAAATATTTTATTTGCGGTTTTCAATCAAATGCCTGAGATACTGCCAATAGACAGCTGGAGTGAATATAGCAATTGGTCATAACCAGCTATTTATCCTAGGAAAATGCCCTAGGTAGCAAAATAATTGCTCAGTTATTATTTAATAGAAAAGTCATGACCGCATAATGAAGTGCTATTTGTTTATAGAGAGAGGAGGAGGAAGAAAGACAGACAGAAACTTTCCACATCACTGAGTCCCAAGAGGCAATTTTCAGATGAGTGTCACATCTGGGACTGACAGAAGTATTCTGCTATCAAACTATTCCCTGGCTTTCAAAATGTGGGGATTCTGATTTAGGATGAGGATAGGGCTACCTGCTGCTGCATTACATTTTAAGCCTTGCTGCAGCTCCTAAGGTGATCTTGATTGTGATAACTTCCAGGGTGAATAACATCCCATGTGTTTTGACATAGAAAGACAGTTGTACATTGGGTCAATTTCATGCCCACTTGACAGAGTCCTTCGAAGTAGATAATCTGTCACACAGAACTGAATCAATTGCAACTGGATTGCAACAGTAATAACTGCTTCACCCATTTAAAACTATCAAGGCTCTTATTCTCTCCTTCCTTATGGCCCTTTCTCTTTAAAAGGAGCTATCCTCTGTAAAATAGGACACTTCTGTAAAGTACTACTATGAACTACTTAATCGTCTTTCTGTGACTACTTGGTAAAAGGTAGTCTGCAGTGCTAAAGTGTCAAAATCCCCTCAGCCTCTAAAATGTGGTCACTGCACATTCATTGAATGACTTTCCCTTAGGTTTGCCTGCTTTGAAGCTGAAGAACAGTCATCTATCATTAACTACCCCGTGGTGATAGGAGATACGGCAGCTGTGGCTTCTGATGCCTGTTCCCTCCTTGGTCCTCTTGCCCGCTGTCTTCCCAACCTGATTCAACTGGCCAGGGCTTGAAGTTTATAATGCAATACACAAAAAAGAAGATGGACTATAGAACAACTACCTCTTCTCCTGCTGCATTGGGAGTATATCTGGCTGAATACTACTGAAAATAATATAAAGTCACCACTCCAGTCAGTGCACAATGGGCGCCGCCTAAATCAGATAAATCAATAGAAATACTTAACTAACTGAGGTTCTTCCTCCCTCAACATGAAGCCTGCTCCTCCCCAACATAAATTCTGGCTGCACCCATGCTGTTCACTATCTTCATAAGCTTCCTGCTTAAATCCCCTATTGATGGGTTTGGCTTTTTTAATGACCTGTGCAAACTTTTCTGGGTTGTGTATCTTATGGTTTATAATTCATTTAATCCATGTATAGTTTCATTCTGAATTGGAGCATATTTTCAAAAGCTAATGGGAGGTTGTTTGTTTGTTGTTGTTGTTTTTTAAAAAAGCTTATGCACCAAGGCTGCAATCTTGATTCCATTTCCCCCATAGTAATATATCAACTCCTTTTAAGTTTCCATATATTTTCCATATGTATTTTAATTTTATTTTGACAAGTGATATACCACTCAATTACAACTGGACTAAGTGGTGTACAAAAATCAATTAAAACTATCAAATCTGAATTCAATTGAAATGCCTGCTGAAATTTTGTAAAAGGCCTTCAGAAGGCAGCAGAATTTCAACAGGGAGGGGGCGTGTCTGACCTCAGCTGGAAGTTCCATAAAATTGGACCAAAAATACTGAATGCACAGTCTCTGGTGTATATGTACTGTGCATCTGGGCCTTTTAAAAAAGTTTTGTTGCACAGAATTATAAAACTACATTACTACAAATCAGCATAAAAGTTGATATCTGCCCTCTGTGTTTTTAGGGCCACGGGGTAAGAACAATAAAATAGGATTGTACAGCGAATCCCTTTAGATATATATATATAATCCTAGGAAGTGAAAGTAACAGCCACCTCTATTTTGCGATGCCATTTCCACATGGTTATAAGACTTCTCAAAAAATGTAAATTTTCATGGGGAAAAATGACATGTAATAAAAAGCATTATTATGTCATATTTTATTTATTTTATTGGATGCTTATCAGGCACACCTGGCAGATGGCAAGGGTAGCAGAGCTCAAAAAAATGGAAGAAAATTACAGTGTTTTGATATTTTAAAGTTCTTATTTCTCTTGTACTTTAATATCTACAAACAATTATGATTTATATTTTGCTTATTGAAAAAAAATAATTTGAATTTCCAAAGAAAAGAAAAAGTGTAGTGAGTCGTTTAGCTCAGTTTGTGCCTTTTATGCAACAATAAACCAATATTTATACTCATTGAAACCACTTGAGAAAGGGTCTATTCTGGTTTCTTGAGTGGCAGGTAGTGATAATTGGCAACAAACATGAATCTCTCTGCATTCCATTAGGAACACATCACTCCTCTGAGCAAATTGCTCAGGCTGTCACTGCCACTTAACCTCTCAATTTTTTCTTTCATAAAGTCAGCAATTGGATTTACTGGTAAAACTTGGAGGTGTCAGTAGAAATGTGCAAGCCATTTTGCCATAAAGCCAATCCAGCGAATGATGACTTTTCAGAAGCTGAGTGGCGCAAAGAAATCAGTTCAATTGCCATACACAGATTCTTCCTTTTTATGCTGAACTTTGTCGGAACTTGCTCAGTAAGAGCAAGAGAAATAGATTGGCCAGCAATGCTAAAGCTTTTTACTGCATGAAAAGTTAGGGAGCAGCTTCTAAACACTCTTGTGGCAAAGTCATTATTGGATACAACCCAGTGTTTTTTCAGCCCACCTAAGTCAAATGGCTTAAATACAGAGCTATTTCATCTCGTTCATCCCCCCTTATGGTTTTGATCCATGGGCTATTATTAAAATGAGGATGCATTTTAAATTGTATTTTTAACCTGTATTTTAAATTGTTTTGTTGTCCCCCCCCCCCATTATGTTTTTATTGTAATTTTACTGGTGTTAGCCGCCCTGAGCCTGGCTCTGGCCGGGGAGGGCGGGGTATAAATAATTTATTATTATTATTATTACTGTCACAAACCAATCCAGGGTGGCCATAAAATGACGGCCTCAGGCAACATATTTTTGGTGTCATGAAGCAGCTGACTTAATTTATTATAATTTTATTGACATTTTTGCCTCAGATACTAAAGTAGGTTAACTGACTTTGGGTACTTTGCACCCTTAAAGGAAGGGCAATATTTTTTGTTTCATCTCAAGCAGCTAAAAATCTTGGGCCAACCCTGAACCATGTTGTATTTGTGAACAATGCAAGACAAAACCCAACATGCTCATTTCTCCTTTGTTCCCAAAGCATGAAAAGGAAACAGGACCTAAATTAAACAGCATCGGAAGCACCACAAGAGAAACATACCTGATGATAGCATTCACTGATGCATCGGAATCAGAGGCATTTACAAGCAAAACGTCTGTCCCTGTGGGTGCGTCCTCCGGAATGGTTTTGGAATACATATTGAAGGCAAATTTGGGAACGTTATCATTGACATCATCTACTTTGACAGCAATAGTTCCAGTACCAGTAAGGGCAGGACTTCCTAGGGGGGAAAAGATATTTGAAATGCTAGAGGTTACCCAAGTTACAATACTAATACTGGATATGCCACTCTTCATTTATTATCTCACACATGAACATGTCACAGTTCACAGAGCTAGAAAGTCAAATCCATGCAAAGAGCAAGGTCACTTTTGTTTTTAAAGAAGGTCCTCTGGAACTCTCAGAGTATGAAGTCACACAGGAAAAGCTTTGAATCTTGTATTATCAAGTAAAGGGTTTGCTGCTTGCAAAGAGAAATGAGAACAATACACAAACACTGACCTGCAAGTGAACCGGATGAATTTGATGACTGAAATTGGTCATCCAGTGAGTGCCACTAAAGTGAACAAGAGCATGCCAATAGGTGTGACAAAATCTTGCCTGCCACTTTTTGTTAGAGAAAAGCTAAATACGGCTATGACTATTCGGGGAAGAGAAGCAACAGGGGGCAAGAGGGAAGGCTTAACTCCTTCCATGCCTGCTGCACAAAGGATCTGCTGTCCAGATGCATGTCTGCCAGCTGACAGAGGACTCCTGCTCTCAGACAACCTCTGCGCAGACTAGTTCATCACCCTGGAACATACATAACAATATAGCCAGTGCATTTAAGTATATGTAGAATGCTTCCCTGAATGGTGATAGCTCACCCTGCACATATACCTCAATGCCACTGAGTTTTAGCATATTCTGAAAATTGCTGAAAAACCCCGCTTAAAATTTCAGTGGACAGAAAAACGAAGTTTCAAGGTTCAGGTAAGCATGTCTCTTGCCTCCTTTGTTTTCTGGAAATATTTTAGAAAACCAGCACTTACAAAAACAACAGTCAATATATAAGCCAAAAGGGTGGCTAGCCCATTGCCCACGGGCCACATTTGACCCCCAAAGAGGTTTTTTTTTGTCACCCTGAAATTTGTCAATTAAAAAAATACTGCTCCTGTGGTGCCATGATGTCAAAAGTGTTTTCTGCCCCTAAGCAGAAAATTGTCCATTAAAAAACCCATCTTTAAATTACAAACATGGAAGTTTGGAATCTGTGAAAACTGGCAACACTGTACAGCAGGTCCTCCAGCCCAGCAGAATAATAAAAAAGTAGCTTTCTAGTGCTCAAAGCTCACTCACTCTTAGTCTGATCAAAAGTGGTAGGCAACCTGGTGTCCTTGGACTATATCTCCTGACCATCGATGAGTCTGGCAGGGGATGATGGGAACTGTCGTCCAATAACGAGGGACAAAGGCTATATTAGTAGCTACGATGGCTATGCTCTGCCTGCACAACTGAATGCTTCTGAATGCCAGTTGCCAGAAACCAAAGGAAGAGAGAGGGCTCTAGAGCTTGGGCTTCCCTCAGGCATCTGGATGGCCATTATGAGAACAGTATGGCAAACTAGTGGGGCTCCTCTTAATCTTCTTATCTGGAAGGTACCAGGATCACACAGATCTTGCTGACATGCCCTGATGATCCTTAATGCTCATGCAAAAATAAGTTACACAGAATTTAATGGGGTTCGCTGTCGAGTAAGTGTGCCTATGATTGCAGTCGTTGTTTTCAGGCCAGCAATATTAATGGTGAAGCCTACATACAGATTTCTTCCTCAACCATAAAAACTTTTACTTGGACTTGCATCTTTTTTTGTTTCAGTGAAGCTTACATCCATGTAAATGTATTTAGATTGATGGGTGGTTTGTGTGGTTTTTTTGGAAATAATGAAGATATTACTCCCTTCAGAATCAAAGTGACAGTTCTAAAGATTAAAATGAAACCCCAGAAAACTAATGACAAACTGTGCAGGCATCTGCTACTCCAAAAATGCACAAATAAAATAAAATAAAATAGATAGAGAATTATGATTGCATTTTTTTGTTGGACATCATTTAAGCTGCAGATGAATAGAACTGTATGAAGCCCCGTGTAAATTAATTATATCATTATCCTGATATACAGAAGCAAGTTGACAGGCTTGGAATTCCTTTTCCACTGAAACCTGTTGCTTTGCAGCAAAGCTGGAATCAAATGCTCACTGAATGGGGCGTCTGAGCAGATGTCATGTGCTATTAGAAAGTTTGAACTATTCCATGGAATAAACCAGGTTCACTCTCAGCAGGAAAGCCAATCTTTCAAAATGTATTACATTCCAGGCAAAGTCCTGTATACTGTACATTGTTATGATTTTAAATTGGTAATAAAATAGCAAATGATTTCTTCGTTGTTTAGAATTCATCCTATTTTAACCGCAACACGTTGAAATGGCAAATCAGCAAATCAGTCTATGCTCTTCTAAAACAAATACTAAAACAGGAGAGTGATGGGGACAGAACATGGAGAATTAAATGCAACAATTGGATTGACATCCTAAAACAATTAAATAAACAAAAGTGTGATGAACAACACCAGAACGGCATAGACCGTAATTTCCTAAGTTCCTATGAAAGGAATTTCACTAACAGGATACTTTTCCTGGCAAAGGGGAAGGGGATGGATTTTTCTCCCTCAGTCTTCCTGCTCTTGTGCTGCTATGATTTGTCTTACTGTGGGTTATGATCTGTCTTGCTTGAGACAAACCATGAGATGTAACCAAGGTAAACAAAGGTTTGCTCTTACCCTTTGTGATTTATCTGGAGGAGACAAACCACAAACCCAGGTTTGAACAACGTGCTAAGTCAAACCATGGCTTAGCAGTGGATATCATGACAGAAGGAGAACTAGGGAAAAAGTCAGCAGCCATGCCCTCCTCTTCAGAAAGTTGTACCTTGGCTTGTTCATGCTAAGCAATGGTTTTCCTTAGTGACATGTGCAAACTATGGGTGGGTATTATTGCATTGTTTTCCTGGCTACAATGTTAATCATCCTGTCCTGATTTCAAACATTCTTTTCACACTGCATCACCTGTTTTGTTATGGAACTGTGGCTTTTTCATCAATATACTGCCTTGTTGTGCTAAGTTTTCCTCACACCGGTGAACATGATGTGACACAGCAGCAGACATCTTTGGACATTTTACCACCCCCTGTGTGCATGCATGCTTCTGTTTCGTGTTCAGTTCTGAAAATTGTGGGAAAGGACTATATGCACGAATGCCATCTCCAATTTTAGCACATGGTGTGATCCATGAAAAGAGCGGGAAAATTACAGTGCAAAACTCCTGTGATGTTCCATGTTATAATGGGGTTACAGACTTTTTTTCCCCTGGAAGCAACTGACATGGAAATGAACACTGAACTTCCACAATATTCTGCTAAATTCCCAGAGGTGACTTTTACACTGTGTGAAAGATCACATAAAATGCAGAAATGATCAAGTAAGGAAAAGTCAGCAAAACAGAATAAAGTGCCGTCTGAATACAGCCTGAGCCACTATATGCTAAGGACTGTAATGATCTGAATGTTGTGAAACAAAGTGCCTTGAACAGTTTGTAACTATGATACTGACTGCCAGATCCATGTGGCTATTCTGTACATGAATTGCCTGACATGTTTCACATCATATACTTGACTTTCAAGTGGCCCACATGTAACTGCAGAGTTATGTGTAAATCACACTTTAGCATAATGAAAACAGTAGCTGTTTTACAATTCTGCAGATCAGAATTCAAAACAGACTATTATCCAAAAAGTAAACAGTGAGGGCTTTGATCAGGCTCCTAATTATCTATGTCCGTAATCTGGAAAGCAAAACAATATTGGGCAATACAAATCCCTGGAAAGTTGGGAGCTTGAAATTCTTGCTTGGAATGGACAGGCTAGCAGATCATCTGTCTATGCAGCAAAGCTGCCATCCAAATCTATGAAGTGATAACTATGTGAAAATTATTGTTGATATGACCCATATTGCACAGTATCTGATCGTAGCCAGATGATTTTACTTTGGATGTTATATCTCCTTTCAAAATATCAAGTCAAGACAATGTGCACTTTGAAGTGATACTAAAAATATGTGTAGTGCATTTAGAAGGTCAAGTATAGACTATAATTCATATTTGTAGTCAAAGTGGAATGTGAAACCTACATGGATTGTTTCAGCTTGGTGCAGATTTTTGATTCACCATGCTTTTCTATATTCTTTCCTATGATCCGTGGGCACAAAAAGAATACACATAAATTCTGTGAAGCATGACATCCTCTTGTTAAGTATAGGGCTTCAGGAATGTGGGTTTTGCATTGCAATTTAAATAACAAAAACGAAAAGAAAACCCAAACTTTAAATATATATAAAAATCATTTAACTCTTTGGAAAAGTTATTGCTGTTGGAAGACTAGGAAATCGGGTTATTAAAGAAACCACTGACTAAGTCAGTCTTGCCCCTTAATGACTTCTGCATAACCCACAGTAAGCCTGCCTTTTCTTTGTTATTGAATTATGCTTTAAAAACACCCTGTTTGACTCTTGAAGATTAACCAACAGGATAAGTATTCCTTGCCATATGTTTAGGTTTTACTGGTCTTATCCTAGCAATTAAGTTTTCTGTAGCCTTGGAGCTGAAGAATTAACTCTCAGACTTTCAATTTATAAGTTGTAGCATTCTGTTTCATCAGCAGTCCGAGACCACTGTTGCTAGGAAATTTTTGAGAAAATGTGTAAGTTGGGAAATTTGCTTTGCACATCACCAAGCTACTCAACCAACATCTGCTATTAGAGTTAAATAAAACAGCACTGAGAATGCACAATCAAGGTTCCACATTATTGAGAACCTGCATGTATAGAACAGACCCCCATCTACAGATGTCCCCCAACCAAGTGGCAGGAGGCGGGGGTAGGTTGACATAATAAAAAGAACAATGGTTAGAGTGTCAGACTAGGACTTGGCAGTAAAGGTAAAGGTACCCCTGACTGTTAGGTCCAGTCGCAGACGACTCTGGGGTTGTGGTGCTCATCTTGCTCTATAGGCCGAGGGAGCCGGCGTTTGTCCACAGACAGCTTCTGGGTCATGTGGCCAGCATGACTAAGCCGCTTCTGGCGAACCAGAGCAGTGCACGGAAACGCCGTATACCTTCCCACCAGAGTGGTACCTATTTATCTACTTGCACTTTGATGTGCTTTTGAACTGCTAGGTTGGCAGGAGCAGGGACCGAGCAACGAGCTCACCCCGTCGCGGGGATTCGAACCGCTGACCTTCTGATCAGCAAGCCCTAGGCTCTGTGGTTTAGACCACAGTGCCACCCGCATCCCTAGGACTTGGCAGACTAGGGTTCAAATCTCCATTCAGCCATGAAGCTCATTGGGTGACCTTTGGCTAGTTGATGCCTCTTAGCCTAACCGACCTCATGGGGTTGTTGTGAGGATAACATGGACAGGGGGGAACCATATATGCCACCCTGAGCTCCTTAGAGGAATAATAATAATAATACATGTTAGATATCTGCAAGGAATATATCTTACACAGAGAGAGAAGGCCATAGTTGAGTGACATGCAGAAGGCCCTGGGTTCAGTCCTTGGTATTTCCAGGTATGGCTGGGAAAGTACCCTGCCTGGAATCCTGAGAGCTGCTGCCAGTCAGTTTAGACAATACTGAGCTCAATGGACCAAAGGCCTGACTTAATCTAAGGCAAGTTCCTATGTTGCTTTTATCTGCTGGAAACAAAGGTCATGGATGTTCCTATAGTGACTCTGTTAGCGATGCTAGAAGGAGATACAAAGTAGAAACAGGACTATGATGTAGAGCAAAATAATTCTGTAGGAATATGTAAACATTAGAATTTACACAGAACGCTTTAAAAGGCAATAAGTGGCTTGAAGACCATAGCACGGAATGCAATGGGGGTGGAGTGGGGCAAAGAAAAATAGAATAGCTTTCTTGAAATATGTAATTTGCCAAACCACTTAAGGGAACAGAGCTAACTATGAGGAAAGAAGCGTAACAAATCAAGATTGTGAAGCTGCATGGTTTGGATTTATTTTAAGCCTGAAAAAAAGCATGCCAGTGAGGCAGCTACAAATGTAACCCTTCTCTAGGCATAGAAGGAAGCATGAAAGAAAGAAAGAAAAATCTTGCTAGGTTTTGCAGAGGCAAAGAGAAATACCAAACAATATGTCTGCAAAGGTGGCAGGCTTGAAACAAAGAAAGTAAGGAACAACTAATCTGGCAAGTGCAGGCTTTTAAGGTTCGAATCAGAGCAAGTTGGTTGAAGGAGTTCTTCAGGTAACAGGCCGTTCTGCCTCATAAATGTGCAGGGTGGCAGAAGGGGGGGGGGAGAGAAGAAGGAAAAACCATAGTTCACTCAGATGGCAAGCCAAGGCTTCTAGTAAGGATCCAGATGTGCTACTCTATAGTCAGGCAATTAATAACAGCAAGGATGGAAGCCAACATTTCTCCAGAAAAATGTTCAAAGATGAAAAAGTGAGGATAAAAGCTGCCGCTTTCTGGGGTGGCACACTGCCATTTCGCTCATCTCTGACTTTCAACATATGGCGTTATTTATTTGTTTTATTTCAAGAAAAGCTTCTCCCTCCCCCCCCCCATCATTTTCTCTCTCACACACACAAAGGTAGAGGTACTCAAATCTGAATACAATAAAACTGACTTATTTCACTTTGTGCAAAGACAGTAATACCTTTATAGAAGGAAAATGTGCTCTTTTTCGATGGTAAGGCAAATCCATTAATTATATGTTCATCAAATCTTTCTCTTCCCTTGACTTCAAATAGTTGCATGCCATGTTACTAGACACTCACATCTAATAACTGCATCTTCCCTTTGTAGACTATGATAGAGAACACTCTAGCAATGGGAAACTGCTTCTTCATCATGTTTTATGGACTGACATAAGAGTTGTGGCTGAGTTTCCAACTTCATAGGATTTCACAGTATATTTGTGCTGCTAAGGACCTCAGATGAAAGGCCCATATGAACCACTATCTCAACAGCCTGCCTGTTCTGGTGGTGGCTCATTATCATTCCCAAACATATTAGCATGGTGTGGGCTGACTTTTTTGTGCAGCTACCCTGAGCTGACCATGCCATGGGAACAAATAATGTTACACAAAGGGCAGATTTACACCAGGCCGTTAAAGCACATCCAGCACACATTTAAAACATATGGCGTCCCCCCAAAAATTCTGGGTGCTGTAGTTTATTAAAGATGCTAGGGATTTGTAGCACTGAGAGGGAAAACTACAGTTCCAAAGATTATTTGTGGGAAGTCCTATGCCTTAAATTATGGTGTGGATATGCCTTTAGTAATATAGATAGCTAGAAATAAAAACTGAAGGTTGGTGAGAGAAGGGGAGGAGCACAAGAAAAAACACCCATTACCTCATTTTGATTGATGTTTTGCATAGCTTGCAAATGGTAAGATATATCACCCAGGCTCCAAAATGAACATACTATAGTGGTCACTATGTGATTGACTTCTTCAGTTTTCCTATTAATTGAATTGTGGGGAGGATGCTATCTCTGAAAGCAAGGCATGCAGCCATTACCTAGGGATACCTTTGCAAAGCAGAACAGCTGGAATGCTTGAGGAACACCTGAAGGCAGTGCCTTGTCTAGCTTACAAATGAGTGAGATAAAGAGAATGGAGGAAGAGAAAGGAACTCAATAAAGCATATCTCATAGTTAACACCAAAAAGAATTCTGCCATCAGCCAGCAGTTGTGGCTATGTGTGCAGCTGATCTGCAAGGGCCCTTTTACACAAGCCACACTGGAATGGCAGCTGCTCCTAGAAATCATTGAAGGATAAGAATGCAGGAAAAACTCTCTATGTATTGATATGGTTTGTGATTCGTGGGTTTGAAGAAGTTTGCTAAAAGTCAGTTCCTACAAAGTTCCATGTAAGCTCTCCCCACTTCACACACAGCTATCTAACCTCTTTGTAACTGAAGTCCACCATCAATGTGAGCGAGTGACCTCCATACCCAGGAGCCTGGTGCACAGAGGTCCTCAGTTTTTCTAGACCAAAGAAGTATGATGTAACAAGCCAACCCCAGGAGCATCATATCTGCAAGTCTACCATAACAGTAGCAGAATGTGTGGTTAGATAGAGCTACGGAGCCACTGTCCACATAAACCTACAGTGATGGCAAACATGAAGACAAATAAGATTCTTGTGTGTGTGTAGACAGACATTTGGATGATATAGATTTTGTTAAGTAACATGTTTGGTGGGACATTTGTGTTACTATTGCTGCTTATTTATTGAGTCAGGATGGTAGAGAGTTTGAGACTTCACGGATTTCTACCTGTCCTTTTCTATCACTCATCTGTCTACCTAGAGACACAAAATGCATTTGCTTCCATGTCTGCCATCACACCAAGTTTCCAGTACTTGTGTGGAGTATGTGTATACTACTACACTACGGGTGCAATTAGAGAAAGAAAATAATGAGGCAACTAAGACTTTGCCCTTCTCTTCATATGGTGCTCTATTTTTGAAAAGCACACACACAACTTATAAATCTGGGTTCTATGTAAGAAGTACATTTCTGAAAATAACCGACCAGCATTCACCCCCACCCCCCTGGTAATAAAAACCAAACCAAGGTCCGTGAGGTAATATCTGTTGCATGATTTATTTTCAGAGATTGTATGGATGAGTGTTAGTTTTTGACAAGCTGCCCTTTTTCATGGTTTTGGCACACTCGGCTTTGCTTGCTGCAAAGGAATTCTGCCGTGTTATCTTGGCTGAAAACTGTGTGAATTACACAAGCTTAAAAATAGAAGTGACACATAGAAGGCATTAAATAAATATTTTTAAGGGCTACTATGTACAATAAATGTGGATCCTCACTGTAGCTTAAACAGTTGCTTACTCAAGGGTAGTCCCTTTGTCTGTTTTGTCCCCATGAGTCTGAAAGTCAAAAACTTGGCAAAAAAAACTCCTCAAACAATTCCAGATACGAGGTTTATAGCTTCTTCTTTTTTATTTCAGTAAGATTCGGTTCACTGGAGTATTATGTATTTTTGTGTGTGAACTGGAAACAATGTCAACCAAACCAACAATCACTGGGAAATGTCCATGAACACCTTCCAGTATCAGCTCATATTAGCTCACTCTACCCATTGGGATGTCTGCTCCAAACACAACCACATATATGGAGATCCATGTGGAGATTTTGAAAATGAAGACAGGGCTTTTGCACTTTTAACAGTAGAAGAGAACATTTAAGTGGATGTATCTTGTTATGTAAACTTCAGTGCCCTCTTCTACACAACTATTAAAGTTCTAAGAACCCTGTCCTGGGGTACCTTAGATTTTTACCATGCCAGTACATTTCATTTGGGACACAGGAGGAGGTTTCTATTAACACAGTTAAATGCCACAAAAGGCTTGAGGAACCATTTGGAAACTTGGCTTCTTAGATGCAGCTCTGTTTACACAGTATGCTGCTGCTGCTACATATATTTCTATTCCAGAAAGAGGCTAAATTCATTTGGCCACTGTAAAATAGTAAATATTTTTTATATCTGTGTGGAATGGCCACAAGATGGAATAGACCAGTTATCAACACAGCCAGATCTTTGTGTTTGTAATGATTCACCCTAGCGCAGTTCAGTGGTAGAGCATATGTTTTTCATGTAGAAGGTTCTAGGTTTAATTCCTGGCATTTCCAGGTAAGACTAGGAAGGACTCCTGCCTTAAATCCTGGAGAGTCAGTAGACAATACTGAGCAAGAAGGACCAATGGACTTACTCAGTATAACACAGATTCCTATGTTCCAATTCTGCGGCTCATTTGGTGCTACTCCTCTTTCCCTTTCTTTATGTGCCAGAAGCAAAAAGCATCAGTTTTTATTCTTGTACACACTCCAGAAAACTACAGCTACCGCACCACTGACAACCACATCTTTTATCTCCTGGGCTCCCCAGTGCAAAAGCTAGAAAGAAAAATCCTCCAACAGAGAGGACATAAAACGTGTAACTGATAGCAGTTGCCAGTAAAATACAGGATAACTTTCACGGTGCTTACAGGAATGCAGCATTCTATACTTAGCTTTTCTCTATCTTATTTCAACTTGCATTATTTCTGTTGTTTGGCAAATAGATCCAGCCTTGGAAAAAAACAAAAACAAATGACCAGTTCCTGCACAGGCAGAGAAGCTACTAAGTGATAGTGACAGAGGTAGCAAATCAATAAAAAAGCACCATGGAAGTTAAAACTAGATATTAAATCCAGATTTTGAGAGCATAGATCTTTTACAGTGCAATCTAATACATGTCTACTCAGACGTAAGTACCATTAAGTTCACTGGGGCTTAGTCCCAGGTAAGGGTATAGCATTGCAGCCTTAATGTTTGTAGCTGGCTTTAGTGGAATCAGGATTCCATCACAAGGGTGTTATCAATTTATGTAATTCACCATCCCCCTGAACAGTAAGGAATGTTTAGTTTTACGTTTCATCATTTCTTTATATATAAGACTATGTCTCTTGGTACTTAAATAGGGCTGTGCAACCTGGATAAATAATTGACTTGGCTTACCTGAATCTGCCGCTGTGATCAGCATGTTATATTGCCCCTTTTTTTCTCGGTCCAAGCTCTGTACAAGGTGGAGCTCCCCATTGGCTGAGAGAGTAAAGGCCCCATCTTCATTTCCACCAATAAGAAGATAGGTCAATTTGCTGTTTGGGCCCTGATCATCATCCCTTGCTACAACCTATAGAAGTAATGAAGCACAATATAACTGCAAATCCCTACCCAACATGCCTTTGTTGGCCATACAATTATTTTTCATGTATCGAAGGAAAAGTGGCCTTGTGCTTGATGGAGCAGATACATCTATTAAAACTGATTAATACAACGAAAAGATCGGGCATACCTTTAACTATTCCTTTAAAGATGCCAATTATATTCCCACCCCCAGCCAGCTGCTGCTGTCAACAAAAGGTTGAACGTAGCTATTTAGAAAACAAATGGTAGACATGCATCTATATTAAAAAAAAGAAAGATTTAGTAACACTTCAGTAACTACACCAAAAAATTACTGCAAAGCAAAAAAATTGAGAGAATAAAGGAAAGTGGGAGAAAATGAGAAGCTTTTTTTTTAAAAGAAATGAGGTCAAGATAAAAAAAAAAGCTATTTAGTTTCTGTTTAATGCACTGTCCAGGGCTAAAACTATCTTAGAATTATGGAAACAAAACCAAGCATTTATATAGTTAACTGTATATGGTGGTATCAAACCAAATACTTTTGCAAATGAGACAACTTCCACTTGCGCAATAGGACTTCCCCACCTTGTCCTCCTACCTGCGTTGACCCCAAATATGCTCCCAAGGTTTGGGGGAACAGAATAGTTGGAGGTGCAAGGAAGAAAGCGGGGGGGGGGATCCCATTGTGCAAGTGGAAGTCATTCTCCTCATGAAAGGAGCTACTTAAAACTTGCAGCGCATGTTCAGCATAATACAAAATTGACGGCTGACATCCAACAACAGGTTACTCTGATTATGAAGGTGTTGCCTATTATGCACTATTTATTACTTTCTCACACATACTAACCTGGAGAATGACCTTTGGTAACGTTTCCAAGTTTTCTGGGACATTTACAGAATAGGGAGAGAGTTCAAATGTAGGAATACAATCATTTACATCCCTCAGAATAATGCTGACTGTAGTGGTATCAATCCGCGGGCTACTTCCACGATCAGCTGACTGAACTGTTAATGCATAAGAAGGCGTCTTCTCTCGGTTCAAAGGTTTAGCTACTGTTATTACCCCTGTGACGGAGTCAATCCGAAACACATTGTTAGTATTTCCACTGATGATGGAATAGCGAACTTGCCCATTGGAGCCCTTGTCTCCGTCTGCAGCAACCACCTGAACCACGTCTGTCCCAGTTAGAATATTTTCCGCAATCTCAACTTTGTATAATTGTTGAGCAAAGACGGGATTGTTATCATTGATGTCAAGGACTATCACAACTACATCAGTAGATGAAGAAAGAGGTGGCTGACCTTTGTCCATGGCAACTACAGTCAAGGTGTAATTAGAAACTGTCTCTCTGTCCAGTTCTCCAGTGAGCCTTACTTCTCCATCAATTGTACCAATACTGAATTTGTTTCTCAAAGGATTTAGTAGATTGTACTCAATGTAGCTGTTTGGACCACTGTCTGGGTCAGTTGCTTGGGCTTTGAAAACAATGGTGTCAATAGGGGTATTTTCTGGGATGTAGGTCAGCTTAGGAGAGATAAAACTCGGAGGGTTGTCATTCACATCTAGCAGAATGATAGATACTTGTGCTGTGCTTGTGTATCTGGAGGCTGGAAGAGGAGCCATATCATGGACTTGAACAATAAGACTGTAGAAAGATTGGCTTTCACGGTCCAAAGGCTTCCTGATGCTTAGAATCCCATTTTTGTCAATGTTAAATTGGCTTTGGCTATCTCCAGAAGTAATGCTGTAGGACAATTGTGAGTTAGAACCTGAAAACCGAAAGAAACAGAAAGAAGAGAGATTTAACCACTTTTAGTCATTAAGGACATAAAGCATGTTAGTTATCCTGAACGTTGCATAAGCAATAGCATCCTTCAACTGCTACCACCACTTACATGGAGAAATGGGGTTGTGTTTGCTGCACCATGTGAACATCAGTGTGCTTAGTGCAATGTTTGAAAGCAGAGACAACATGCATACAGCTAGAAGATGATCCCTGCACTTGTCATTGGTATATTACCAGGACCATTTGGAATATGCACGCAATTGCTTTAAAAGATGAGAAGTCATTGATTTATCACTGTGACAGTGCCTTTGCACAAGATCTTGTATGCTGAAAGTCAGTATCATACCACCAAACCTGATTTTGCTCTGGAGCAGCTGGGGCTTACCAGTTCCTATTAAAGAAGAGATGGTTAAAATTCAGCTGAAGATCAGCAAACATTGCTTTATATGGGATATATAAACTTTCCTACTTGTTAACAAATACTGATTTAGATGTAGGATTGTTGTTCAGCAGACAATAAAGAGTTTCCACAATGATAACTGATTAATCCGATGAGGTGCTGTGTTGCAATTCTCAGTCACAAGGCTGAAATATTCTAACTTAATCTTCTGTATAAAATATTAGGTTCTGTTAACATTCACTGTCCATGGTGTGACACAACATGCTACACTGGCAGCTGAATTGGTAATCCTTTTCCTGGCACTAGCAAGTTTAAGTCTATAGCTCATGAGGGAGTGATCTATTGAGAACTGCTTCTTGATTCATTGAATAGAGAGGTACAATTTGAATAGAAAGCTGAATAAAAAAAAATACAATATACATTGGGGAGAGGGGTACCAGTTCCTTTTAAAAAGTTCCCATTTAGAGGAAGAACAGTTATTAGGCAGACAAGATTAGAATGGTGAGCAGAGTTTTGGTTAATGGCAACTGAGAGCAGGAAAAACTATAACTCGGTGGCAGAGCTCATGCATTACAAGCAAAACAATTCTCAGGCTAAGAAAGACTCCTGTCAGAAGCCATGGAGAATCATTGCCAGTCAGTGCAGACCAAGGGTTGGGTACCATTTTGCCCAGATATTTTTCACCCACACAGGCAAACTGTCAGGTGTGTGGTCTTCTCCAGCTGTTGAAGTTTCCTAGTGGGGGAGAGGCAGTGCCCAACAGGATTTATCTCACTGCCCATCAGCTGGCAGGGACAGGGGTTAAATACTCTCATCTTCAGGGACTAACCATGCCCAGTGAACCACCTGACATCAAGGGAGTCATCTGATTGACAGACAGGTGTAGTTTCACTAAAATAGTTCATGGACAAAATTAGAATCCTGGTGGGACAAGGCTAGCCCAGAATCCAGAGTTCCCTTACCACTGGTACAGCTAATAAGGAGTTTTATGAACCAGCCACCTAACTCAGTATGAGACAAGTTTCCTGTGTTTCTTAGGTTTCTATATATTTCATGCACTGACAAAAATACCATGCATCCTTACTTCATTGGAATTTAAGGAGCCTAACTCAGCAAAACATTGCACCAAAAGCTGGTAAGCAGCTCTAAGCGTGCTATACGCTGGGAAATATATGGTGACAGTTTAAAAACCCAAAACCCGTTCTGTTTGTATTATTCATTATAAAGTCAAACCAACATCTATCACTTTCTCATGTCTCTCCATTAATGGCTGAGACCTTACAGCGCTAAATAAATAATGTGGAAATTTTATCTGACTAATTGGTCATAAAGATTGAGGTTTGCATTTAATGGCTTTCATTTTCCATCAAGCCCTTCCTCAACAGTCTTTTTTCCACTTTTTGTAAAACTTGATATTAGTTATTGATACAGTCAATTGCTTTATTCTTTATGCTAACACTTCTCAGTAGCAATCTGAGGTTCTTAGGGGATAAATTAAGCCCTGTAATATTCAGTGAATCAATCATGGCTATTTATTATTCTAAAACTGAAAAGATGCTATTTCATTTTAGTGTATATATATAGATGATGTATTAAATAACATTCTGCATACATTTTATGCCAGACCTAAAAGAAAACTTGATCCTATATTTACCTTACACTTTAGCAGAGCTCTCTACAGAAAAAAATGCATTGATACAGGGGGGGGGGGTATATAAGCCAGAAATTGAAGGGGGAATACCATATTTAATAACTGGTAATTTATTAGCTGGTAGCAATTTTTCAACTGATTTAAATAGGAAAAAATAAGACTACAGAAGCAAGACAACAATTTTGGAATCAATACTGAATTGGAGTCATGACACTGAAGTCTTTCACATTTATCAACTGAGCTCGTGTGATATCTTGAAATGTTTAGTTGCTCAGGGAACTTATAACAGTTTTCAGTCCAGTTACTGTGAGGAAAAGGAAAGTTGTCAATTTAACTGGGATTAAAATCTTACAGGCAGAATATTAGGAAGAGGGCAAAGCAGAGAGGAACCTGAAAAAGGGTGTAGATAGAAAAGGAGACTTGAATAACATAAAATATGATACTGTGGCCAGCTTCTGGCTACCATTATGAGGAGCTCTGCTGCCACCATAGAACATAAATTTTTCTTCTACTTTTAATGTTTCTAGCCACCAATGGTAAATGCAGGTCATCAATATTGGTTCCAAAAACACCCTGAATAAACAAAACATCTCCATTTTCATCACCACCAATGAATTATTGGGGAATGGATTTCACCACAGCCCTGGCTGAAAGTACGGATGGGGAAGGCATTCAATTTTGTTTGCACTCTATTAGAAAACAGCTAATTGACATTACTCAATCTAATACAAGAACAGAAATACAGCTACCCTCAGAAATTCTCAGGCACCCAAATTCTAAACAAGAACCTGCCAATCACAGCACAAAAGAATGAACTAGATGGACTGATGGTCTCAGTATAAAACATTCATATATTTACATCAGATTATGTTTGAAATTGGTTTGAATTTTACAATCCAAGACAATAAGCAGCCTTCTTTCAATTATTGTCAAATTACATCTCGTAGGTTAACTGATATTATTTTCACAATAAGCATTTCCCCATATTTTGGCATCAGCTCCTGGCCATACAATAAAAGTTTGCAATGCTGGGTTTTAAAGCTGCTTTGCAATTAAACTTTAAAGTGGATCAAACAATAAGAAATATCATTTATTTGTTCAGGATTTGAAAGTTATAGTTAATTTTCTTTGATGTTCATTTTGTTCATAGAATGCCAAAAAAAATCCAAAACTTAAGTTAATAACTATTGTTTTCAGAGGGTGTGTTAAACAGGAAATGACACTGGATATTTAGCATCTGAACTCTCCTTCCATCTTCATCATTGTTTATACTGTGGAAAAACAGGAAATTTGCCAGAATCCTGCCAATCTGTTGTTTCTAGATTCATTCTTGGAACATGCAGAAACAGACAATGTCTTAAGGAGAATGAAGTTTCAAAGTACAGCTGGATTATGTTTTCTGGGGTATTTGTTGAGACATGGGTAAGCTTTTGATCCATTTACAGGAAAACATTGGCATTATATTGACAAAATTAGCCATGCTTGTTCCATTGAAATCAGTGGAAGAAGGCAATCCTTGCCTAAATTAAGTCTCAACAATTTCCATAATATATCTTCAAAATAATTATACCGATAAGATACTTTATATGAATTCTTATCAGTGTAAATACAGTGGTACCTCGGGTTACAAACACCTTGGGTTACAAACACTTCGGGTTACAGACTCCACTAACCTGGAAGTAGTACCTCAGGTTAAGAACTTTACCTCAGGATGAGAACAGAAATCATGTGGCAGCGGGAGGCCCCATTAGCTAAAGTGGTACCTCAGGTTAAGAACAGTTTCAGGTTAAGAATGGACCTCCGGAACGAATTAAGTTCGTAAACAAAGGTACCACTGTATATTGAATACTGAAATTAGAGGGCATTTACAGTCTTTACCCAATACAGTGGTACGTCTGGTTGTGAACGGGATCCATTCCAGAGGCCTGTTCACTGTATTGGGTAAAGACTATAAATGCCCGCAGAGGTGCGTCTGCGCATGCGTGGGTTGCGATTCGCTGCTTCTGTGCATGCGCGTGACATAATTTTGAGCTTCTACACATGCATGAGTGGCAAAACCCGGAAGTAACCCTTCCTGGTACTTCCAGGTCGCCGTGGGACGTAACCTGAAAGAACATAACATGAAGCAGACGTAACATGAGGTATGACTGTAACCTGAAGAAAGTTGGTCACACTCAGGGCTTCTTTTCAGCAGGAATACACCTTCCAGCACCTCTTCCCACACCATGCCTTTGGCTCATGAGAAGACTATCCCTGGAGCATGAAGAGGACATCCTTTATGGGCACTGGAGAGGGTCTTTTCACGAGCCAGAGGTGCAGCGGGGATTTAATGAGGCTCTTCAGCCTCCTGGTCTAACAGGGAAGAAGCCTCCCTGTGTGTCAGCTCTGCAACCTGCCCTGTCTCTCAGGCTTGCGTGTGCAAACAGAAGGGACAGGGCAGATTGCAGAGCTGACGCACAGGGAGCTCACAGAGTTCACAGAGCAGCCCTGCGTCTTTGGCTGGCGCAGAAGCAGGAGGGACAGGGCAGCATTCCTGCACCTTTTTTCCTAGAAAAAAACACTGCTCACGCTGAATATCGCATGGTCTATGCTCTGTAGCAACACCATGTATCTCCTACATGTTCCAATGGCCCACTTTAATAATATCATGCAATAATAACACATTTGAGCTGACAAAGTAAGTCTCAAATCCAATTGTCAGAGAGAGTTATAAGGTAATTTCCACTGTCATGCTTCTGAATGCCAGTTGCTACAAACAGCAGGAGAGGAGAATGCTGCTATGCTCAGGTCCTGCTTGCAGAATTTCTCTACACAGGTGGGTGGCCACTGTGAGAACAGCATGCTGGACCCGATGGGCAAGAAGGCTCTTCTTATGTTCTTCTTTGAAATGGAAAGTGATCAGGCTAGCATTTTTAAATGAATGCTCTGATTGACATAATGGTCTAGGTAAAGTAAAGGTAAAGGTACCCCTGCCCGTACGGGCCAGTCGTGTCCGACTCTGGGGTTGCGCGCCCATCTTGCTTAAGAGGCCGGGGGCCAGCGCTGTCCGAAGACACTTCCGGGTCATGTGGCCAGCATGATAAAGCCGCATCTGGCAAGCCAGCGCAGCACACGGAAATGCCGTTTACCTTCCCGCTAGTAAGCGGTCCCTATTTATCTACTTGCACCCGGGGGTGCTTTCGAACCGCTAGGTTGGCAGGCACTGGGACCGAGCAACGGGAGCTCACCCCACCGTGGGGATTCGAACCGCCGAACCTGACGATCGGCAAGTCCTAGGCACTGAGGTTTTACCCACAGCGCCACCCGCGTCCCAATGGTCTAGGTACATCTACTCAAATATAATGAGTTCAGCGGATTTAATCCTAGTTAAGTATGTATAGGGACGCGGGTGGCGCTGTGGGTGAAACCACAGAGCCTAGGACTTGCTGATCAGAAGGTCAGTGGTTTGAATTCACACAACAGGGTGAGCTCCCGTTGCTTGGTCCCTGCTCCTGCCAACCTAGCAGTTCGAAAGCATGTCAAAGTGCAGGTAGATAAATAGGTACCGCTCCGGCGGGAAGGTAACCGGCGTTTCCGTGCACTGCTCTGGTTCGCCAGAAGCGGCTTAGTCATGCTGGCCACATGCTGGCCATAAAGCGAGATGAGTGCCGCAACCCCAGAGTTGGTCACGATTGGACCTAATGGTCAGGGGTCTCTTTGCCTACCTTTACCTATGTATAGGATTGCAGACTGAATCCTCAAAAAGTTTCATCTACCCTCCCTTACCATTTACTTAGTGAGTGAAACAAAACTATTTGATATTTATTTCAGATGCTACTTAGGGTGATGTTGATTATAAGGTTTGTAATATATTTATTTATATCTTTATAATAATTGCTGTTCTTTAACCCCTTATGAGAGATAATACTCATATGGTAGTAAGGTACAAAATTAAATGTGCAAATTAAGGGATCAAGAAAGAAAGACAAAGGGCAAATGTGACTTTAAAATAATAATAATAAAAAATACGTTACGAAAATTAATCTACAAGTAGGGGCGATCCTATGAACAACAGTTAAATACAATGGGGGATAAAAAGGGGAAAAGTAGGGTGGATTATTAAACTAATATGCAGCATCGTTAGGACTACCAAGAAGGCCATGGGAGGCTAGGTTGGGAGGTCGGTATAGAAGCTATGTTTGATGGTGAATTATGATGTGTAAACAGGGCAAATGGAAAATGCATAAAAACTAATTAATAATAAAAAAGAATAAATGTGCAAATATACTCCCAAATGCACACATTTAAAAAATGGGAAAATACATACCATCATCTGCATCAGTAACATTGAAAATAAGGATAGTAGATCCTGGAGGTTGGTTCTCCATCAAAGATGTGCTATATGATGCCATGCTGAATACTGGTGAATTATCATTTACATCGAGTATGTTGAAATAAGCCCTCACAGTGGAGGATTGCCCACCACCATCTTCTGCACGAACAGAAAGAATGTAATATTGCTGCACTTCATAGTCCAACATACAAGTTAAGTTAAAAACTCCAGTGACTGGGTTGAGGAAAAATGTTCCATCTCCATCGTCTTCACTCACAGTGTACGTGATTTCTCCATTCACACCTGAATCTTCATCTGTCGCTAAGATGGCTGCCACTAAAGAACCTAGAGATGAATTAGGAGGGTGGAAAAACCAAAATGGTTCATGTCAGAGAAAATACGTGTCCTGCTATCCATTATTATAAGTGTGTGCCAACATATCCATGAACAGTATTTAAATGATAGTTTATTTAAGAGCATTTGTATCCTACTCATCAGTTTAACAGGATTTGTAAAGAATCAAATCCATAAAGTTGGACACATGATCACCTTATTTTTTAAAAAAAGCCGGGGGGGGGGGAGAAAATATACACTCAGAATATACCCAGGCCTGGTTCACACATAACACTGAGCCATGGTTTCTTCAACAAATGGCGAGTTTGCTACAAGTGATCAAACAAGCCACAGTTTGTTTTTCCATAAATTTCTTTCTTTTCCAGCTGCTCCTGCCTCATAGCTTTTTATAGTTTGGTGAGCTTCTGGGCTTGGGTGGTCAAACAAACCATGGTTAAGGAACAGTGCTGATATCACACATAATGCCAAACCACAGTTAAAACAAACCATGGTTTGTAGTCAACAACTAACCATTGTTTCAGTTTGTGGTTTGCTGGTAGGAAACAAATCCTTGTTAAACCACTAGGCAAGGTTCACACAGCACATTAAGCCTTGGTGTGATTTGTGAACTCTGCACAGCAGCTTAACTATAGTTTGTTCATTGCCAGCAACCCATACTATGTCAAAGAATCATAGAACTGTAGAGTTGGAAGGGTAATGCTTTAATAATCCATAGTTTAGTGTTATGCGAGAACAAAACCATTGAATATATATTCAAACCAAAATTTCTGCCCAGCAAAATTTTAACTGAAGTTGAACTTTTCTTTCCTCCTTGGAAAAAAGCATGATACAGTTATGTTCTTAATGGGAAAATGGAGTTCCAGATAAGTCCAGTAAAACTCTTTTAAGGAACGACCATGTTTCAATATGGTGTACTACCCTATTTCCTCATAGACCTCTGAGAGTATAATTTCACATTTATAACTTTTTCAAAGAGATAACGTAACCTCCTTTTGCAGCCTCTTATGCATAGGTGTGTCAAGAGCTCCTAATACATAGTGAGATGTTTTAAATGGTCAGCAGCTAATCACTATACTTGCTGGTTTTGAATTTCTCTTCATACTTGAAACAGAATATTATATAGTGCTTCAGATATCGAATGTGTTTTCACTCATTCTAAATTCTGTTATGCCAGTCAAATAATATTTTTTTTTTAAATAAAAAGAAACAGAGGGAATCTAGTGAACTTATTCTCGCTCCTCCCCCTGTACAAGCTTGGAAAAGAGAAATCTGGGCTAGTTCAAGCTAACTTTTGGATAATAATGTGCATATATTTACCTATCTCTTCTGAGAGTGACAACCTCAAATTGTAGTAATTGTAGTAGCAATTTAAGAGTTTTATGGGACAAGGGCAGCGAGTCCATAGTGTGCAGTAAACAAAAACATAAGCATAGAATTGATGCACAAATCAGTGAAGCCTAGATACCTGGCCCTTTTAATGTCGTTCGTTATTTAACTGGTATTAAATTTGCTGAACCCGCACAAGAACATAATATTTCCAAAGAAGTCTGAGTTATTACAGCTGTTAAAAGCACAAGGAAGCAGGAATGATAAGGACAGTAATGACATCTACTATTCACCTGGAGTGGTATCTTCTGGTATGTCAAAGGAATAGCAAGGTTTGGAGAACTTGGGTATATGATCATTAACATCACTAATAGTAATGTTTATTCTCATATCTGAAGACTGCAGGCCATCATCAGCACGAACTAGCAGAGAATATTTAGAACGGCGTTCTCGGTCCAAACGCTTGGTGGCTATCAACTCTCCCGATTCTGGATCGATATGGAAGCTGTCGTCTGCACCACTGATGATGGTGTAAGTTACCAGAGCATTTGCACCCTAAACAGTGACAAGAAAAGGTTAAAGGGCATTATATTTTCATCCAGATTAACAGTAAGCTTTTGCGCTGATTCTAAGAATTTGATTACAAATTTTAAAGAAATTTTCAAGTAAGTCAGTCAGTAAGTAAACCATGCATTTGGAATGATGAGCTGATCATATCACTTTTATATTAAAAAGTAAACAGAAAAGTTAGAATACAAAGAGCTAAGATTGGAATCTCCCTATAATGTCCCTCGAGGCTCCCCCACTGAAAAGATTCCCTTGCCAAATAAACATTTTTTGCAGCAATCTGTCATTCCTGATGTATTTACTTGCACTGGTGCTGATCATATAAAAGAGAAATATACTGCTGTGCCCCTTCTGTACCCAGCACTCTGCAAAAATGGGCCATGTGATGTTGTGTTGTCAGGTGACTGACCGGTGGGCAGCCCTTCTTACCCATCCTATGGGAGTGGGGGAACCAGTTCTTCACCCCACTCCACTATAGCACCTGGTTAAGAGATGATAGTTAAGGAAAAACTGTGAGGGGAGAGACTTCACCAGGCAAGGCTTTCTTCCACTTGCATTTCCCCACCCAGTCTCTGCTTCTCCATTTGCATTGTATTATTTTATGCACTGTGACTTGCCTTTGTTTTATTGATCATAGTTTAGAATATTTTTTTAAATAATCGTTAAGAGTGGATTTCTGTTTAATTTTTATATGCTGGTATTTAATATTAGTCTATACTATTCTAATGGATTGTTGAATATTATTTTATTTGATATAAGTTACCTATTTTAAAGTTATGTTTTATTATCACATTTTTGTATTGGATTACATTGTTATATGGTGCAAATTCTTTGTTTCTTCAGCTTGTAAACCATCTTGGGTATTGTAAATTAGAAAGACGGTATACAAATTAAAAGTGATGATGATGATGATGATGATGATGCTATAGCTGCAGCTTGCTTTTGGCGGAACTTGGAGCCTAGCTGGGGTAGGACAGGTCAGAGCTGAGCTAAGTCTTGAGGAAATCGTATACCCATATGAACTTTTCTGGATAGCAGAGGGTTGTGTTTAATACCAAATATTGTCTTGTAAAACATACCTCCTCATTCTGGTGATTCACAAGACTATGAAAAAAACAAAATGTTCATCTGTTCAATGGTATAGCAGGGAGCACTGCTCTCACTCTGAATGGACTTCAAAGCCATGTAGTCAAGCAAATTTGTCAATGTGATGATATCATCAAGCCTTATCAGAGTGAGATAGTGCATCTAGTTTTTACTGTGATTGACTGTGTTATGTTGACCAATGCAACTGGATGTGTGGCTAAGTAACATTTTCTACATGATCCTTGATAGGCTGCAATTCTCTCAGGAAGAAATTCGTTTTTTTAAAAAAAAATGCACTGTGCAGTAGTTGTGAAAAGGCAGGAGATGACACATAAAAAGAGAAGCAAGGGGTTTGAGAAATTTTTGACTCGGAAAACCCTTCTTTTGCCTCCACATTTCTGTGAACAAAAATTCACTGTAGTCTTACTTCCTTGCCTACTCAGGGGATATATTCCACAGTATTACTTTCATACTCAATGTCTGTGCAGTGTGTAGAACACTTACTCGTAACAGTATAATTAAAATGTTTGAACAGATTCTTTCAATAATAATCTTATATTACTCAAGTGTTACATTCTTTATCATCCAAGTGTGAGACTTCATTTTTACAACAATGTGACTCAGCTATAGACTCTTCTACCATAACTGCTGCTGTGGGTAAGGAGCAAATACTATAAATTAGGCAAGTAAGAAGAAAATCTAGAAACTTCCTGTCAACACATTTGAAGTACAGTAGTACTGTGCTGTGAGATATCATAGCTATCATTAATATTCATCCCATGGCACTAGAGAAAATGTTACACCTTCTGTGCAGATTGCAAAATAGTGACCACCTTGATCCCATTAAGTTGAAGATTAGCCAAATGCAGCAATCAAATTCTGTCATATGAAACAGTCTTTTACACGTTTAGGCAATGGGTTTCAAAGAAGCCTTAACCTAGTCTCGTCATTTGGCATGCACACTTTTTAAAACATGTCACTACAGATTTCAAGTAGAGGTTTTTGTATGTCACAGATTTCTAACACTCTACTGAAGCTTAGAGGCTTTCTTGGAGATAGACACAGTGACAGAAACTTCCTTCAGGCATTAATAACTGTCAAATTACTCGACTTTGGACATGCTGGATAGCCCTGCCACTGGTGACTATGCAATTAGCATAAATGACTGCTGTGACATAGCTTTCACAGATACAGCTGGATGCATGAAGATTTCCATACGATTTGGAACTCTGGGACATGTGGAAACCTTATTGCAAACGAATGTATGTGCACTATAGGTGGTCAAGCTACTTGTATGAACATCAAGATGCAGCACTCAGATCCTGTGTCAAAAAAGAACATGAGGGGACAATGTCTGAAGAGGGCAAGAGATATAAATAAATAAAATCATGCCATGCAAGGCAGACACAGAGAAAAGGAAGAAATCTGTACAGAGGTGGATGGTTCCTTAAACCTCCAATGTGGCTCTCCAATGTTTAGGAATCTGCCACCTCACACATTTCTGCAAAATGTCATGAATCTATCTGAGGGGGCTGTAGCAGGTGGGGTTGGTCTCTGTGTGGCCCCCAGTATGTAGAAGAAGAGTTTGGATTTGATATTCCGCTTTATCCCTAAGGAGTCTCAAAGCTAACATTCTCCTTTCCCTTCCTCCCCCACGACAAACTCAGTGAGGTGAGTGGGACTGAGAGACTTCAAAGAAACGTGACTAGCCCAAGGTCACCCAGCAGCTGCATGTGGAGGAGCGGAGACGCGAACCTGGTTCCCCAGATTACGAGACTACCGCTCTTAACCACTACACCACACTGGCTCTCTTGAGACCAGAAGAGGAGCTGTTCAGGTGTACCACATGTTGAGAAGAGAGAGGGGGCATCCGGCAACTGTTAAAAGGCTGTCATGTGGGAGAGTTTGAACCATCTCCCAGCAGAAAGAAGGAGCAGGAAAACAGGAACAGAAACTCTACTAAAGGAAGAGAGGGGGTGGATGAAAGATAGGCAAGACGAGAGACTAGAAAATAGAAAGTAGAGGACAGACACACAGGAGAGAAAACATTGTATGTTAAATAATGCAAAGCAAGTGATGCCCTGTGATGGATGAGGGCAATCAAACTAATTTAAGTAAGGTCCCCACTAGGGGAGTCTCTGAGAACAAGAGACCACATGGGGTTCTGAAAAGTCCTGGAATCAGGCGCGCAGAGATAGAATGGGCAGTCTCAACTCACATAAAAAAATTAAACGCTTGCATTTTTCCACTCCAGGCCACCATCTTCCAGGCAAAAATCAGTGGGTGGAGTAGAAACAAGGCTGGAAATCTATGCCTAACAACATTGTTGTGACAGAAGTGTCCTGCTACCCTTCAAAGAAGCAATAATATCCTACCTCGTCAGCATCCATAGCTGTCAGCTGCATTATTTTAGAACCATCTCCAATATTTTCTTCTACAGTCAGATCAAGCATATCTGTAGGGAACACTGGTGGGTTGTCATTGACATCTTGAAGAGTTATTTCCACCTAGGAAGGAAAGGGGGAAAGCTCGTGATTCATTTATTAAATATAAGTAGTGCGAGTTGTTTAACTTTACATTGAATCAGGTAAGCAGTGCGATATCTGATGTTTCAGGAACTTTTCTGAAAACACAAACGAGAGAAAAAGTCCCGTGATGGTTAAAATTCCACATTGTTTTGAAATCTTCCGAGAAAAAGCCTGTAACCTACATAAAGCTAATTTGACTTGTTGATAGTAACTGATTTTAAATGGTCCTAGTCTAGTTTATGTTGGACATGGTCCACTGACTGACTGTCAATGTAATCCCTAAAATTTGGACCCCAGAGGATAGCTGCCAAGACTCGGGGCACGGGATCATTCAACCATTAAATGCTGCTTGACATAAAGATGAGGTGGTGTAAAATTCTCCCTGAAATGTTTACTTATTGGCATGTCCAACAGCCAGAAAGAAAGAGTGCAACTTTTAGCATTAAAAAAGAGTTCTGATTTGCCCTTCTTTGTATGAGAGAGTTAGCGCTTTTTAATATAAAAAAGTCAATATTGGAAGCAAGTTGTTGTAACATCTCTTTCAATCTCCCCCTCTCCCTTTCCATGCTGCTTAAACCCAAACACATTTTATTTTTCACAAGTTCTGTTTATATCTTTTACAAACACTAATGGCAGCGTCTGAAATTATTTGCCAAAGCTGTTTACTCCTTCTCCTGTGTAAGCAAGATTGTTTAGTTCTCATGGGCTTGCCGATGCTGCGTTTAAAAAGCCAAGAGCTTAGAGTTCCACTGCTAGGTAGACACATACTAATAATCTCCCAATAAAGAAAAGACAGGCAACAGATGGTTTCTATCTATAGTGAAAGCAAAGGATTCCCAGAAGGCCTGGACCAATAAGTGGTCACCAAAACGTGAAGACCACCAAGGAGATAATGGCATACTTGGGGGGCAGAGCTGCCTTCAGCAAACATTAGATAGCTGATTGTTTAGCAGGGCTGGAAAAGGGGGGGGGGCGGGAAGAGCGAGGGGCAACTTAAAAGTCAAAAGAGATAAGCGGATTGACAGACAGAAACGTCATTGTCTTCAGCAACCCACTTCATCACTATTGACAAGAGATTTCTGGTTTCAGAAAGATGGATGGAAATAATCCAAGTATAAAAACCAGCACAAATATCTTTTTGAAACTTGTGTTGTTCATCCAACAAATTTGCATATCTCCCACTCTTTGGGGGATATGACAATGCATTACAATACCCAGCTTCTTTGATCAGGAAAGCCAAAATCCAACACATTTTGGCATATATATTTTTTGAAATGGAGAATTAAATCAAATCTCAACCGAATGAGGGTAGTAAGAATTTAATGAATAGAAAGAAGCTCAGTGGGAAAATAAATTATGTGATGCTTGCCCGAACTCTAATACAATGCAAACTATACAATTAAAATATACAAACTATACAATTAAAGCACTATTATGCAACTTTGAAATTTATGGCTCATAGTTTCCACAAAGAATCCTGGGAAGTTTCTTAAGGGTGCTGAGAGTTGTTAAGTGTATTCCCCTCATACACTTGACAGAGTAGTTTAATAATCAATATCTCTCCTGCCATCTAGTCACTCTATGGTGGGAATAGGGGTCTCCGAATAAATCTCAGCACCCTTAACAAACTACAGTCTCCATGGTTCTTTGGGAGAGGCCAAAACTGTTTAAAGTCATATGACGATGCTTTAAATGTATGGCATGGATGTGCTATATATCAAAATATATGAAGGCAGGAAGTAGGATTTTATAAATCCCCCACCTGTTTATGTTTTGGTTGTTTAGCTTGAATGCTTATAACCTGCTTTATAGCCCTGAGAAGCTTTCAAAGTGGCTTACAAAAGATTCACATAATAAAAATCAATAACAGAAATCATGGTGTTCCTCTGGTGCCAGGATAATTCAGGTGGCATTTCCTTTTTTCATCCTTGGTCTTTTCTGGTGTCACCCTTCAGCCTGTGCCTACAAGGCAGCAGAGTCCACTGGATCACTTCTCTGAACAGGGCCAAGCAACTTCAACTCACTCAGCTTGTGATGGAGGTAGACCTTCTCTGGTTGGCAGTTGCCAACAGCTCCCACGAAGGGCCTCAGAGGTACGTGTGTGGAGCTGAGCTGCTGGAACTAACTTGGCCCATGTTGTATCTCACTCAGGTTGTACCTTCCCATGATAGAAGCTATGATACCAAATATGTATGGCCTAGATACACATAGGATGTGGGTGGCGCTGTGGGTTAAACCACAGAGCCTAGGACTTGCCTATCAGAAGGTCGGCGGTTCGAATCCCCGCGACGGGATGAGCTCCCAGTGTTCAGTCCCTGCTCCTGCCAACCTAGCAGTTCGAAAGCACGTCCAAGTGCAAGTAGATAAATAGGTACCGCTCTGGCAGGAAGGTAAACGGCGTTTCCGTGTGCTGCTCTGGTTCACCAGAAGCGGCTTAGTCGTGCTGGCCACATGACCTGGAAGCTGTACGCTGGCTCCCTCGGCCAATAAAGAGAGATGAGCGCCGCAACCCCAGAGTCCGTCACGACTGGACCTAATGGTCAGGGGTCCCTTTACCTTTACCTTTGCATACACATGTAGGGTGATGCCACTGGGCATCAACTCAATTTTGAGGTACATATTAATAGACACTCCCTTATTTGTGTTATGCATATACACATTTCCTTGCACCTCTACCAACTGCTCAATAGCAGCACTTCCTACTGGCTGTTCACATTTCTAGTTCACCTGCAGCTCAACCCTCTCCCTCTCTACCCAACCCCATCACAAAACAAAGCCTTCTAGATGCCAATTCCACGAAGGACCTTTTAATGGTATCTTCTGGGACTAATCCGTTTTAGAAGAAGGCATGGAAAATCCCTTTCTCTGAGAGTAAATGAACTGAGCACGAACTAATTACAAAGATGTAAATCATGGTCTCCTCAAGCCTGTCCCTCCTATGCCAAATTTGCACCTGGAGTTTTCTGTAGCTGCATTTTAAAGCTTCTCAACATAAGAATTAGCATACACATTGCTGATACAGCATCCCAAGCACAAACTCTAGAATTAAACAGCTTAAGAGTTTAATTTTCAAAGAATTAAACCGCCCAAGAGGTTTCCTGAGGGGGGGGGGAGGGCGGGCAGGGAGAGAAGAAAAACGCTGCAGCGTTGTAATAATTAATTTTAACACATCGACAACAACCATTCTAAGGTCATTAGAAAAGCAAAGATGAATGACTGCTATATGCCAGAGCTGCCAATCAAGTCTTGGCCCTTAAACGAGCACAGCTAGAGCAAGCAGTCGTGCTACCAAAACTATTACATTTCACCAGATCCCGTTTCAAGGTACTGCAGCTGCGAAGCTCTGCAGTTTATTTATTAATACCATATATATCACACACAGCTTGTGTTTCAGCTACAAGCTGACATTTTACCACCAGAACCCAAATTCACAATGTGCAACTGGCAGCTGTCCTTTGTAAACATCTATCTAGCTATTGTTTTAAGGTAGCTGTGCAACCTGCATAAGATGCTATGTTACCAGGGAGAACAAATGCTGAAAATTCATGAAGCTCACAGAGGATTAATGGAAAGAGAGGCTCTGTAACTAGCATTTGGAATGATGAAAAGGAAGGGAAGGAAGAAATAGCAAGATGGGTGTGTAAGTTATTCTGAAAACTCTGTGCACTCCATAAAATACAACAGTAAAATTACATGCTGAAGTCCCAACTTAAACTCAGGAACATGGCAAGTTTATTTGAAAACTAAACGAAACAAAATTGAAAGATGTGAATGGCTTCGTTTTTTGGATGTTTGTTGCAGATATTTTAGCACTTGGAATCTAACACTAAAACACTGCATAATATTAATGTGAGAGTTGTGTTACCTTCTCAGACAACACAAAGAAGCCTAAGACCCCTGAATTACAAACATACAAAATAGTCATTAAATTTTGACGACACTAATGTAATTCATCTTTCGAGAATATAAATTGCATCCCTCAGTTTTTCCAGAAAACACACATTATTGTTTTCTTTTCCACAATGACACAACCTTTTTTCCTCCTAGGATTTACACTCCTGCATGTGCCTGTTTTAGCTGTCAATTCTGGGGGCCTGTTGGCAACCAACAAAACTGTGTTGTGGTGTTTGTGGCCCTAGAAAACACACAGCAACCACACAGTGGGGAATTTAAAAGTGTGCACAGTGCGTGCAGAAGTAGGGCTTCCTGCAGCTAAGGACCCCCCCCCCCCATTTATTAGTATGTATTGTTAATTGAGAGAATATCTTTGGAACGGGACTTCAAATAATGAATTGCTATTATTCTAGTATTTTAGTGTGTTGAATTGCAATTGCTCTAGCATTTTAGTTTACTGGGGGGGGGGGGGAAGGGGGAGACCAGCAAGGCCAGGCTTGTACTCAATAATAGTCTGCTACAGGAGAGATGTGAAAGAGGAAAAATGACAGAGCCCTTGTCACATACAGCTGAAACAACTGACACCTATATCATCAACGATCAACAGCTCAGTCTGAATAATGACACTTTCCTATCCCAGGTTTTAGGTGGGAGGACTGTTCTTGCTTATTGACATCCTCCCAACCCAAAACAGCTATTGGCTAGCAACACATTGCCAAATAACAGAGATACAGACACAAAGACTAGACGCTGCAGCAAAGGCAGATGTCAGCTCTGTCCTCATGCCTACCCTGGCAACACTATTCCAGGACCTAATAATGTCATATACAACATATGGGGTTCGTGCATTTGCCCATCTTCCAATGAGATATAAGACATTATCTGCCAGCAATGCCTTTCTACATAGGGCAAACCAGCCAATCTCCATGCAAAAGAATAAATGGACATCAATCAGACATCAGAAATGGCAATATTCAAAAAGCAGTGAGGGAACATTTCTGTCTCCCTGGCCACTCTGTGGCTGACCTTAAGGTGGCTATACTGGAACACAGGAACCTCAAAAGGAGCCTGAAATATGTTGAATTACATCAAGAAGTTCAATGCTATCACTTACAGAACAAATCAAGACAAAGGGTTTTATCTCACTCTGTATTTGTTTATTGACTTACCAGTGCCAGGATGTCTGTGTTATCAGCAACTCTATTGTGAATGACCACAGTTATCACTGCCTGTACTTTTGCTGCATTTTGTTTGCCTCTGACCTTACTGTTAGTAATTTCAACCATGTGTCTGCAATATATAAGCCTGCAATTCAGGAGAACGCTTCATGCCTCTCATGAGATGGTCTGCAGTCTACAAAAGGTTCTGCTGTTGTTCTTTAACATGACACAAGACTCTTTGTTGTTTATGCTGGAATAGAAGAACAGGGCTACAAGAAGGCTGATCGCCGAAGAATGGATGTTTTTGAATTATGGTGCTGGAGGAGACTCTTGAGAGTCCCATGGACTGCAAGAAGATCAAACCTATCCATTCTGAAGGAAATCAGCCCTGAGTGCTCACTGGAAGGACAGATCCTGAAGCTGAGGCTCCAATACTTGGGCCACCTCATGAGAAGAGAAGACTCCCTGGAAAAGACCCTGCTGCTGGGAAAGATGGAGGGCACAAGTAAAAGGGAAAACAGAGGATGAGATGGTTGGACAGTGTTCTCGAAGCTACCAGCATGAGTTTGACCAAACTGCGGGAGGCAGTAGAAGACAGGAGTGACTGGCATGCTCTGGTTCATGGGATCATGAAGAGTCGGACACGACTAAATGACTAAACGCCTAAACAACAACAATTTAAAAATGATTTATTTCTTTTATAATTGGCAAGTATTTTAGGGTGAAAAGATCCTCTCCTTAGGAAAAAAGCATTGTTTCTACTCTTTTCCTCCAACATCTTTTTAACTGCCTAGCAAAAGAAAGGAAACAGGCAGGCCACAAAAATGCTGAGCCAGCTTATATGTGGCAATTATAGTTTGCATTGGCAAGGCAAGCATCTATTTGATAATCCTTTCTACTAACCACTGTGTCCTTGTGCATATATCCCATCAGAGAGCTACGGAAGGAATATGATCTAAGAAGAAAGAGGCCACCAGATGCCTTATTCCATATTTATATTTATTTGCACACTACCATTTCGTTAAAAATAAAACATAGAGGAAACTAGTGTGATGGTGGGCAACTGATTTTTAGAATTCTTTTTGCTCTCTTCCTCACCACGTACATTAATCTGTCATATCCCATAAGATATTCAAATAAGCTTCTCTTTTGCCCTAAAGAAACTAAGCACATCTCAAGTCATTCTTTTCCCCAGCACAAACAACATCTCAACAAAGAGTATCGTGACATCTTTCAAAACTAACAAATTAGTCAACGAAACCTGAGTCCAGCTCAATAGCTGAATGAAATGACATCCTTAGTTTACAAGTATATGTGCATGGTTTGTTGGAAGTGGATTATAAACTGTGATCAACAAACAAACACACACACACACACACACAATAACAACATGCCTCTGATGAAGTGGACTCTAGTCCACAGAAGCAAATGCCATAATTAATTTACAAAAAGGTGCCACAATATTCTTCATTGTTGTTTTTCCTGCAACAAATTAACACTCTGGGAATGTCTATCTTCATAGTGGGGCTGCCTTTGAAAAATTTCAGTTAGTCTAAATACAGCAGGGACCAGTCAAAGGGAATATATCTGCCATTTCTGAAACAACTGCATTGGCTGCTGGCCCATTTCCAAATTCAATACTTGTGCTTATCTTAGCTCTCAATGGCTTCATGTCAAAGGACCTAGAGGGGCACCTTCGCCTACATTAGAGGTGACAAATCTTCATAAGCTTGAGGGCCATATTCCCTTCTGGGCCACCTTTTGAGGGCCGTGTGCCAGCAGCAGGCAGGGCTAGAGGCAAAGGCGGGCCAAGCAATGGATATAACTTTTATCATTGTACAGTAGGCTATTTTCTGCACACACCCACAGTCTGTCTTTCATCCAGGAAAGCAAGAGGCCTAATGGGAGTTCAGTGGCACATTTCTGCCAGTCAAAAACACTCACGGTAATTGGTTCTCCAGTTCTGATGTAAAACCTTAGAGCACACTTGGCCAAACTGTGACTTGTCATATCCGACTACAGTGAAAGAGCAGGAAAAAGGAGTTGAAAGCAAATTCTTACAAAGTGTGCTTAGGAAGGGGCATACTAACAGTTCCACTGTTATTTGTACATGGGAATGGATGGCAGGCAAGTGCTATTTTTAGTAAAGACTGTAGTGTTTTATCTCTTTGCATGAAAATCCATCACACCAAAAAAACATTCATTAACTGTTGTGGCATGGGAAACAAAATTATTAGTGGGTGAAGAAATGCATGTGCCTGATAAATTTTATCCCTTTCAAACTGCACGGAAACAGATGAATAAACATTACTGTATACATAGTCAGTCACTTAGATACCACTATTTGTACCACTTAATCCTAACACACCCTCTGTACATTTTCAGGCGCGCTAAAGAGAATTCTGATACATTGTCTAATGAAATAAACACTAGAGCCATGGATTGATCTAAGGCCCTCTGTCCCAATGTATACTTCCTGCCTCGAATTCCCAAACAAAGATGCACTTTGTGTTTCCCAGCCTGGCTCCCCTGATTGAAACAAACTCATTTATAAGTCTAAATATTCTGTCAAATCAGTTTGTGCAAAGATTTATTGGGGTGTCGAGTTAAGCCACTCCAGGGCAAGCCTGGAAGGGGAAGGCAAAACATAAATCTTGAGCGCTGTCCCAGTTTCATAAGAACCAGCAATGCAGACAAGTTTTTCGCGTACATCTTGTCTGGGGCTTCTGCATGTATAGGGCAATTGATTTTCTTTCACAAATTAAGATGATTATTTCTATTAATCACTACGTATCACCTAGCAGTCAGAGGCATGTGTTCCTGGGGCCTGAGAGTACTCCTTGTCAAGGGTGAAGAAACGCAGGATGAATGACAGACAAACTGGGCAGTCGGCCAAGAATTGCAAGAACAGCCCAGTAGTGTGGACAAGAAGTGGTTAGCTCTCCTCTTGACACAGAAATGCCTTCGAAAGCCCACTGAGTGTGTGGTGACATAATAAAGAGTCGTGCTTTGTGCGCTTGCCATGCTGCTTGAAAAGCTGGAACTGAATAAGTCATTCCCCCTTTTCACTCACCCAAATTCAAAGGAAATCATATTGCCCTGTTTAGCTTTCCTTGAAACTATTACAGCTTAAGTAATTGTTAAACTCATTTGCTGACCTTTTAAGATAGGGATAGCAACTTTTTTGATGAAGGAGAACTGAGGGCTGCAGTGACAGGCACCCCTCCATGAGCCAAATACAGAGGTACCTCGGGTTAAGAACTTAATTCGTTCTGGAGGTCCATTCTTAACCTGAAACTGTTCTTAATCTGAAGCACCACTTTAGCTAATGGGGCTTCCCGCTGCTGCTGCTGCTGCACGATTTCTGTTCTCACCCTGAAGCAAAGTTCTTAATCCGAGGTACTATTTCTGGGTTAGCGGAGTCTGTAACCTGAAGCGTCTGTAACCTGAGGTACCTCTGTACCAATGTGGGTGTGACTATTTACACAAATCCCCCTCCCCAAATTTACACACATGCAACCACATATGCAGGCAAACAACATCCCTATCTGTACTATACATTTGAAGCAGTATCATACCACTTGAAACAGTCATGGCTTGCTCCCCCCGCAAAGCATCCTGGGAACTGTACTTTAAGTGTGCTGAGAGTTGTTGGGATACCCTTATTCTACCTGCAGAGCTACAGTTTCCAGAGTTCCCTTGGAAGAGGGATTGACTGTAAAACCGCTTAGAGAATCAGCAGCCTTAACAAACTACAGTTCCCAGGATTCTCTGCGGGAAGCCATGACAGTTTTATGATGCTGCTTTAAACAAATAGTGCAGATGAGGCCTGATTCTCTCATTCTCACAGTTGTACAAACGCACAACACACTTACTCACACTCTCAAGACATGATGAGAGCAGCTACACCCAGGAATGGAAATACAGGATGAAAGAGGAGGAAGAATCCTAGCCTGTCAAAACCTTAGGGGTGTGGAGAAAGAGAAACTGATCTCATAGTTACAGTTCAGGTGACTTTCTTCAGCCTTCAATCCATAGTGGAGATATGCGTTTGTAAAAGCTAGTACAAAACCAGGAAATGATAGTGATTCTAGACTGATTTCAGAGTGATCTTATGTCAAGTCAATTTTCCCATTCTTTCAGTGATGATTAAGGTAGGAGTAGGGATCTATAGAAGTAAATCAACTCAGACACTCCAAGCAAGTACCAGGGGTCAGCAAACTTTTTCAGCAGGAGGCCGGTCCATTGTCCCTCAGTCCTTGTGGGGGGCCAGACTATATTTTTGGGGGAAAATGAACAAATTCCTATGCCCCACAAATAACCCCAGGACTTAGTTTGCCTACCCATGAAGTAGACACTTCACATTTTACAGCATACTAGCAAATGTGGATTCTGAAGGCAATTTTCATCTTCTAGACCTCCTAGGTCGGTGGCCTCAGTTTTTGACTTGTTCTAATCTTGAGTGGTGACCCAGTCCCAGCTGACAGTGGTCTGTATTTCTCTTGTAAGTCTACATTTGACGTGGTTTGCGGTGCTACACAAAAAATAAAATAAAAATGGTTTTGTGTGCGGTGATGTCTGAGTATGACCAACTCACCCAGGGCAGAGAGCCAACATACACATCCATTTCAAGTGGCTTTCCAGTGGTCACCATTCACAGGATGTCCTTGTGAACTTGGTCTGAGTAGCTTGCAGCTTCTTCCTAAGGGTAATTTTACCAAGTCGTGAAATTGGTGCTGCATGGGATCTGCATGCCTCAATGTGCCTCAGGGTGTTATATATGAATGGTTTCTGCTTCCCTACCAACTGAACACAGGACAGAATAGGGAGAAGGATCCCCATGTGAATTTTACACTTTACACCTGAATAACCCAGGCCTCAGAACTTTAGTCTTACAGACAGTGTGTCATTCCCTTCGGAAAAGTCTGGTGATTTTTCTTTAAGCCTGCATTAAACTTTCTGCAGCTAGCATTACCTTCAGTCATTAAAATCTGTTTTAGCCATCTGCCAGGCTGATACAAACGCTTGGCAAGCACCTTTTCATAGGATACGTTAAGAACAAAATACTGGAATTTTATACATTTGGGAATCATATAGTTTACAACTTTATGTTTAACTAAATGAGATGTATCACTGTTTAATAATATATGGATTTCAGAGGCATGCATATTACCATTCTAGGTGGGGGAGAAGCCAGGTTGCAGTTTAAGGGCAGAAATGTCACCAACAGTAAATTTATAAATGAGCAATTAGGTTTATAGATGTCACTTCATGCTATTGGTGCATTCAGTGGTGCCTGTTAGATGAAGACCAGAAAGGAATTTATTTTAGATTAATCTTATCAAGCTAGGTAGCTGTCAAAACCATTGGAAATGTTCCTTTTGTGTATGTATATCACTTGACTAAGTTGATAGACTATAGAGTCCACATTACACAAGATGTGAATCATCAGAACCTCTCTCTGTGTCCCTACCCCTCATCTTCTTACTGTAACACCTCTATAAAGAACCTTTCTCCTCTGTTATTTCCATTACACACTTCTGAAGTGCTTCCTAAAGATTTACAATAATGGATGTGAAAAGAAACAGATGAAACAGATTGACCAGGATGACCTTTCTAGTGTTTAACAGAGATACTTTTTCAAAATGGTTTCTTGCATATTTACAGGCTTTTCCTTTTAAAGAAGCCTTCTCTTTCCATGCAGTTTTTGACTCTGCTTTCCATAGTCTGGGATATCAACAAAAAGTCGACCGAGTGACATGGATATTCCTGATTTTCCAAAACACCTTCTGTGCATGTGGGGTTCTTGTTACACCCCTTGCCTCCCCCCAAAAGACCAATTTCACAAAATGATGTGCATTATAGCAAGAGGCTGGGGTGGTGTGTACTGCAAAATCTGATCTGCAAGCACACATACACAGATTGGTGTCCAGAATTCATTTGAGCCGATTCTATCTCCACTCACAAGCACTCACACTGGAGAAAGGATGCAGACTATTTTCACTGATTCCTTCTTTCATTTGCACAACTCTGTAGCTTCTGAAAATCTGTTCCAGAAAATTGAGGAACCTTCTAGAACAATTAAAGAGATGATGCAGGGATCTGCAGGTAGAAGGAGGAATTGGCCAAAATCAGCTCTCCTTTCCAACTGTCCCTTCCACAAATGGAAGAAGCCCTTTCCTTTGCAGAAGGGACACTCTGAATCCAATTCAGTGCCCCCCCCCTAAAGTTGAACATCAGACTTTGCTCACAAACATCTTGATCTAGCTCTAGATGTATGCAGTGTTGCATGATTACTTGCGCTGTTTTATTTTATTTATGGAAAATACTGCTAACTCACAACAACAAAATACCAAAGTGGTTCACAACTATACAAAGAACCGTACAATAAAAACCATATAAAAAGGTTACAATAAAAACCATATATTAAAAAGTTTAAATAAGAAATCAGGTAATCGTTGTGGAACGAGGTATTATGAACTGCTCACATAAACCTGACAGAACAGAAAGGTTTTCAGCAGTTGAAACAGAAGAAGCCTACTGAATTTCTATTGGCAGAGTATTATTCCACAGGGCTGGACTGATGACATTAAAGCTCTATTACTTGCTGCTGTCAAATGAGCCTCAAGCAATAGCCAGTGAGTGACATTTCTACAGATGATCTCAGTGACTGAGGATTTTGGCAGTTCCTGAGATACCCTGGACCTAAGCTATTCAGGGCTTTACAAATTAATGCAAGGGCCTTGAACCTGGCCCAGCTGTAGCAGCCAGTGCAGATGCTTTAACAACGGGGTCACATGTTGTTATTCAGATGCCCCCATCAGCAATTGCAGGGGCATTCCATGGAGTGCTGATAGACCCAGGCACTTCAATGTACCATACCTTTTATACATCCTGAAATGTCTTCAACCTGTGTTCTTCACCACTACTTTCCTTGTGTGAAATCTGTACACCCAGTAGTCAATTGTTGTTGTCTTCTCTAAAGAAGCAAAGCCAAAAGAACTGGAAATAAGAAAAGGGTGTGACAAGTGCCACAGCCAATACAGTGATACCTCGAGTTACATACGCATCAGGTTACAGACGCTTCAGGTTACAGACTCCACTAACCCAGAAATAGTACGTCGGGTTAAGAACTTTGCTTCAGGATGAGAACAGAAATCGTGCGGCAGCGGCGGCGCGGCGGCGGCAGCAGGAGGCCCCATTAGCTAAAGTGGTGCTTCAGGTTAAGAACAGTTTCAGGTTAAGAACGGACCTCCAGAGCGAATTAAGTTCTTAACCCAAGGTACCACTGTATAAACAATAGCCACATCAGAAATCAAGAAAAGCCATTTACAGATTATTCACATTTTCAACTGCATTTTGAAAAAGAATAGGGGAAAAATATATATTTGTTCTGTTTTCCAGATACTGGAAGTAGCCTGGTTTGTCATTAACACCCCCCCCACCCCCATACCTACCAAATGAACAGAGTGACCAGCAATTATCCCAGGTAGCAACTGGTAGCAATGGGGTGCAGCACAAATTAACATCATATTTCAACACCTCTCCTACTAAGAATGACACTATCAAATACAGAGGGGAAGCCTTTTGGCAAAATGCTTGCAAATAGTCACTGAGTTACATTAGAATTCTAATGTAAACATTTAGGGGGAACATGTATTGGGTTGCATTTCCTCTGCAAGCACTGGGTTTCTAAACAGATGTAAAAATAGCCCCAACAAAGAAAATTCAGTGTTTCCCCCCCCAAACCCAGTAATAATCAGAATCCCTAGCAAAGGCCAGGTATCACTGCAAGATGCAGCATGAGGCGGCTGAGTTTGCAGGATAAGACTTACTGGTTACTTTGTTATTGTCTTCATAACTGAAACACTATCTGCAAAATGCCAATACTTCTCTTCTCTACACTTCTTTTACAGTAGAGGCAGAGGGTAGCTAGAGTGGCTTAGGCCTGTATTTTCAACCTTGGAATAAAAGGAAGACTGCTTCCTTGTTCAATGCTATCTCTGGGAAAGGCATCCAGACTTCCAAAGCAGTTTTGGACTTTGCCGATGAATCATTTTGGGGGCTAACAGAAGGAAGAGAGAGATGAAAAGAGGTTTCGAAAGTAGCCTAACCTCAGAGGACTGAAAAGCTCCTGTCAAAGACCATACAAGGACAGTGAGGAGTAAATACCTAAACCAGGTTTCTTCAACCTCTTCAAACCAAGGAGCACCTGTTATAATAATAATATTTATTATTATTATTTATACCCCACCCATCCGGCTGGGTTTCCCCAGACACTATGGGTGGCTCCTAACAGATTAAAAACAGAATAAAACAGGCACAGGCAAACTCTGGCCCTCCAGATGTTTGGGACTACAATTCTCATCATCCCTGACCACTGGTCCTGTTAGCTAGGGATGATGGGAATTGTAGTCCCAAACATCTGGAGGGCCAGAGTTTGCCTATGCTTGGAATAAAATATCAAACATTAAAAACTTCCCTAAAGAGGGCTGCCTTCAGATGTCTTCTAAAAGTCAGATAGTTGTTTATTTCCTTGACATCTGGTAGAAGGGTGTTCCACAGGACAGGTGCCACCACCAAGAAGGCCCTCTGCCTGGTTCCCTGTAACTTCACTTCTCACAGTGAGGGAACCCCCCGAAGGTCCTTGGAGCTGGACCTGAGTGTCCAGGCAGAAGCACACATGCATTTGAGCACCCATTTATTATTTTGTTTTACCACATATATGCCTAGTACTAGCACTCCTGTTGTGATCCAGCTTGAATCTGATTACAACCCATTGGTGGATCTCAAACCACCAATGATCTTAAGCACTAAACCACCAATACGTGGGGGCAGGGATAGGGAGAAGGAGGGAAGGGAGGGAGAGAAGGGAAGGGATACCCAGCTCCTTTACTACCTTAGGAGGATTTTCTTCCACACTAACCTGTGACAACACATGCTAAGAACTTTGTAACTTTGTATGGTACCTATTAATGGCAAGAAGAATGTGCCGAAAGTTCACTTACTAAGGTAGAGGCTATAAAATTGTCCATAATAGAGCAATTAAATCCTAAAGAGATATGGCTAGCATCTGAGTTAATTTATAGATTTTTATTTTTATTTTAGATTCCCATCAAAATCTCCAAATCTTCAACATTACTTAATCACTCTGGAGACCGTGGCAAAACAGTGAAACTGCTTAGTTCTCCTTTTTTGCATACCATTCATTTCCAGAGCAAACTTATTATGTAAAAATGACATCCTAACAGTGAAATATAATATCCACTAATGATTTTTGCAGATATCGTCGTAGAGCAGTAACAAATTTCATCAGTGTCAACCTCTGAAGGAAAACAAGGATTGTAACCAAAGAAGAATGATGAAAAATTAATTGGTTGGATGAAGCATTTGAAGGCTGAAACAATGAAATGAGAACTAGTGAGCATGTTAAGGAAAGCATCATTCTCCGTTTCAAGTATAAACCTAGTTCAACTTCCATATCCTTTTTATTATTATTTAAAAAGACAATGCAATAGATGCCTGCCTTAGAGACTGAGATACTGTAAGTTTTCTGGACACCACCTGCATTTCAAGAATGAACTCCAGGAATATCTCCACAATCCATGCCAGGCTGTGATAGGCAAAGAGGGGGGAGAGGAGGATGAAATTGGGAAAGAGTTGAGACCAGGAAATATAGACTAGAAGAGGCAGGTACTCCCCTCTCCCAGAAACCAGGAGCTCTGGATTGGGAGGCAGGAATCTGGCCTTTTCTCTTCCTTCCCAAGAACAGGAGAACATCAGTGGAGTCAAGAGTGGGCTTCAACCAACTGCTGGGGGTGGGGGAACTAGAGTCAGAAGGGGGGATAACAGATGAGCCGCTCAGGACCAGATGGTGTTTCCACCACTGAAACAGACCCATCCTCCTCAATCTGCATACTTAACATTCCCACAAGGCACAGCAGCCTTGCAAGTAAGCTCGCCTCACCTCACCTTTTCAAGCTTGGTGGATGGGTGTGTCAACTCATTGGGAAAACTCTGTTGCTGTTCTATGCTGTTCTGAACTCCTTGCCTTGTTTCTTGGACTCCTTAAACTTGGACTTTTGCTTATGGCCCAGCTAGTCCCACTGTTCCTATTATTCGTTCTGAACTCTGAGGCTGCTGTGACTCTACGTTGTTGAGCCTGTACCGTAAATCTGCCTCAGTAAATATGAATAAACTATTAAGAAGATAAATTTGGGGGAAAGAAAAAGGATTTTTAAATGTTATATATAATCATGATTCTATCAACAACTGTATGGAAATGTTTTCAAATACTACATTAAAAAAGTAGGATTTTTAATTTAATCAAAATAAATACTTGCATTTATTTCCCGTTCTTAGGAAGCTAATAGCCATGCAATCAGGAAATCCTCTTCCTCATTAAGTCAATTAGAGTTTGAATAAAACTGCAGGTAAGTGACAAATGACAAGTGCATTTGTCATCTTCATAAGATGACTGAAAAGCAAAGATTGGGTTGATTTAAATTCAGTTAGCACGTACCAATTATTACGGATTGGTAACATTTTATTTTAACTGCTGCTAAACTAATCTTGTTTACTCTAAACTGAAATGGTTATTATAAATACATATAATATTCTTTAAGCGGGAAAAACAACCTACAAAACTCTCCCGTTTAGTGCTTAGAAATTCTTTATAAAGTTGGCTGTGACTGATGCTAACACCTTTACTACATAGCTTCACAGTAGGAGTTCTTTGCCTTGTTAGCAAAACCAGACAAAAGCCATAGAGCGAGGAAAAAAAATGAATGAAGCCATTTGTATCTTCAAAAGACTTCAGGGTAAAAAACAGCACAGCACCTGCTGGTTTTTCTATCCTGAAGCATGCTTGACTGAAGCCTAAACCCATAATAATTTCTGATCTATAAAGTTCACAGTGGCAATTAAGAATGTTGCAAACTACTTGTGCTCCTGGGAGAATCCCTCTGAATTCAACAGCGTTTCTAAGTTAACATCTTTTGAACCACATCCTAGGTGCTCTAAGAAGCAGAACGGATTGACTGGGAAACCAAGGAGAATAAGGAGTGATGATCTAGCAGGAAGGGGGAGGGGGACTCAACTGATCCCAATAAGCAGTTTTATTCTGTTTTTAGTGATCTGTTGGGAGTCGCCCAGAGTGGCTGGGGAAACCCAGCCAGGTGGGTGGGGTACAAATAATAAAATTATTATTATTATTATTGTTGTTGTTGTTGTTGTTGTTGTTGTTGTTGTTGTTATTATATCCTGTTGTATATGGGGCAGGCTATGTATCAGTAAGTGAGATAACCAGGAAATCTTCCTCTAATTAAATTGGCACAGTTTGCCAATATCTAGCCATCTGAAACTGCAAGTAACCAAACATTTTATTAGGCTACCAAGGAAAGCTTTAAGTGTCCAGAATTAAAGTGAAAGAATACCAGAAACGAGACCACAGCATCCCAGGACTATTTTTTGATTCAACCAGAGAAGCTCCACTGAGTCTTCATGAGACATCTAATGAGCTTGCACAAATTCTACATAGATGATAAAGGAAGTAAGACTTGTGCAGTACATGAACTGGAAATGTTGAACAGGGTATGAATGTTGGCAGTGCCAAAAGAACTGAAATGAATAGCTTTGTCCATCTCAGCAGTTCTTTGTGTGATGAGATACATACCTATATTTGTGCAAGCAGTGGTTGTTATCCATACCACATTGCATGAACTGACACCACTTCTACTTCATTTCCCTATTTTTTCTCCATGCATGTCAATGAAGAGGCATGAGCATTTGCATGAAGATTGAGACTGAAGTTGTGTATCATACCGTCAATTGCCTAAAACCTTCCATTGCTACTTTTGGGAAGTGGGACTGAAACTAAACCACTGCATTAATGGCTCTTAATTGGTTCTGTAGCAAACAGTGTTTTAAAAACACACAGCCAGTACAGTGGTACCTCAGGTTAAGTACTTAATTCGTTCTGGAGGTCCATTCTTAACCTGAAACTGTTCTTAACCTGAAGCACCACTTTAGCCTATGGGGCCTCCTGCTGCTGCCGTGCCGCCGGAGCACGATTTCTGTTCTCATCCTGAGAGGTACCACGATATCTTAGAACCTCCCTGACACTAAAAACTAAGCTATTTCATAATACCTCTCAAGGCCTCCATCTTCTTTTGTTGTCTACAATATACTAACTGGGAAGTGTGCAGAACTGTGCAACTGGACAAATTCAGCATCTATTTAAAAACAAAACACCACAACCATGAGCATGTAGTTCTGGCATGAGAGACTTGCAAATCTGTGGAAAATACACAAAAGAATATTTCAGAACAGTGAGAGGCTAAAAAACCTGAAATGAAATATGACTAGGATGAAACAGGAAGGAGAACGAGAAGCATGCCCACAGGGGCATCAAAGAGGGGCCAAATGAAGATGTTTGTGAGCTGGAACTGCTTGAGATGCAAAGAACTGAGGGCAGGAGTCTGATGAGATTAAAATAAGAAAACAAACCCTGGAAATGCGGTTGAAGTGTAACTAGAAGCAGGGTGCCGCCATTCGAAGGAAGGTCAGTATGTTTGCTGTTAGTGGCAGCTGAGAAATGTGAGCTGGGAGTGCAATATTGGGTTTTTTGAATAGGGTTTATGGCAATGCATATCCTATGTGCAAAGCTGAGAAACAATGCTAAGTGAAACATCATTAGAAAAATGAGGATTAGAGAGTAAGCGAACAGAAATAAGTCAAGTTGTCAAGATCACTGCTGTATTGATCATTCATTGGATTATTTCTAACTGAGATGTTTGTGTTGTTTTAAGTTGCAGTTATGTCAATCAGTGCAAGAATTTCAATGTTTAATCCATTGGTGGTGTTTGGTAAAATATTCCCCTGAATTCCATCTATGAGACAAAATGAGTATCACTGTTGCATTAATCAGTGTGCTATTTCAGACTGTGGTACAGCTCATAACCCTACATACTTAACAGTGAACTATTTTATTTTATTTTATAACCCACTCTTCCTTCCAGGACCTCAAGGTGGCATACATGGTTCTTCCCCCTCCCTCACAACAACCTCATAACTTTTTGGCTACATGTAGTGGTCAGGTTGTCGGACCCCAGAGACCAGGCTCAAATCGTTACTCAGCCACGAAGTTCACTGGATGACCTTGGGTCAGTCACTCTATCTCAGCCTAACCTACCCCACAGACATTTTGTGAGAATAGAATTAGGAGGACAGAGGCAGATTTAAGGCAGCATGACCGGTCCACCGCACTGGGCATCAAGCCTAAGAGATGCTACAGGGTGTTGCAATTATGATGCAATGAATTGAGGAGAACGAAAGGAGGGGGGTGCCAAATTTTGGGCTCACACAGGGCACTGCTGAAATTTGAATATCCAAAGTCTACTCCTGAGGGGGAGAACCAAGCACACTACTTTGACTTCCCTTGAGGAAACATGGGATACAAACGTAAATAACAATTCAGCTTGCCAAAATGTCCAACCACTGACTATTCCTAGAAACTAACCTGTAAAATAGTGTGCTTAGCATTCTAGTTCTGCATGAAGTGCTTACAGATAGCAAGTGACTTTGGTAACTTGAGCAAAAGCTGCAAAGAAAAGAAAAATCTGTACATTATATTAATACGGAAATATATTGTGTTAGACCATTGTAAATTCTAAATGAATCCAATTGCATCAATGGCCTTCTTCTCACATTACACAAAGTGTCTTATAAGCTCACTTTTGCTGAGCAAGACCTCCAAAGCAAAGAGGGGGAAAAAGGTTAATCAAAACATGCGAGTGCAAAAATGCAAACTACTCAGATCTGTCAAAATTAATGATGGTGGCAAGAAGGAAACAATACAGTTCTCCTTTCTAGACTGCCAGAACCTGCATGGTCTGCATCATGTTAATAAATGTTGTAGAAAAAAACTATGCTGTTCCTCTAGTTGTGGTATTTATGTATTTTATAGTCTATGATTTTAAATGCAAGAGGGAATACTTTATTAAACAATGGAATCTCCTGCAATCTGAATGGCCTCTTCAGGGCACAGAAAATTCTAAACATTCCCTTAGCATTCCACAGAAAATATATATGCTAAAGGCCAATTTATAAGGGAAAATTCGTACACAAAAAAAGGTAGACTGGGCATACCATTCAAAACAGGTTTACATCCGGATATCCCAAACACAGAACCAAACCACACATTATGCTAAATGCCTAGTTTGCACTTGTATTGTTAAATCTAAAAGGTAGCGTAATCCAGAATGGAACTTGAGCAGAGTGGGATTAACCTTTCACAACACACCATACGGCCACAAGTGGCACAGAGTACTTTAAAAAAAAAAACAACCAAGGAGGAAAATGAAAACAGTAACAATCCCCTCCTAAAGATTTTGGTGAAATTTCTTCTTTGGCTCCACTCTCCATCAATCTTCCTTGTTTTTTTTTACCCACCCAATAAATTAATGTTGGCGGGGGCGGGGGGTTGAAATCTTCAGCACAGCTCTAGTTAAAAACAACAAATCTTCATCTGAATCTATGGCCAAATGATTTTGTTTCTACAGCATCAATTCCTAGTGCTGCATTTATAGTTACATTATCTCTGTTGAATTCAGACCTTACTTATTAGCTTACATTCCTAAGATTGTTCCTGCCTGTCTGCATCTCATATACAGCTTTACGTATCTCCAAAGATGATATTCAATATTCACGGCGTTATACAGCCAGATCTGAAACCTACTGCCAACTATAAAGATATGATACATTCAATTCTTATTTAATGAGAGTGTAGCTCATAAATTATATCAGCTTTTTTTTTTAGAGAGAGAGAGAGAGAGAGAGAAATGGAGTGGTATCAAAATGATGTGTCACCAAGTGCATATTTCGTTGGAAAAATGCAAGGTCAAAGGCCCAATTAGGCCACAGCCTAAGCACATGCAGACTTGAATGCAGAGTTCTACTGAAATAAGAGACTTATTTTCAAGAACTGGCTGGAATCCAAAAAGCTACTTTAGGTGAGTACAAGACCTAGCGGGTACCCAGTGGGATTTTCAAATGTTGTTCTTTCAACAAGAGACCCCCATATCACAAGATGTTTTGAAAATTCTTCCAGTTTCAAAATTACTTTGCAATTTGGTATACGGAACCGTATCCAAAGGTCCCTTTGGCACACACAGCTAGTCGCAACCTGAGGAGAGACTCCAAAGACGACCTCAGTATGCAGGCAGGCCGGTATGGGAAAAAGCATTCATTCAAGTACAGTGGTACCTTGGGTTACAAACACTTCAGGTTACAGACGCTTCAGGTTACAGACTCTGCTAACCCAGAAATAGTACCTTAGGTTAAGAACTTTGCTTCAGAATGAGAACAGAAATCATGCAGCGGCGGTGCAGTGGCAGCGGCAGGCCCCATTAGCTAAAGTGGTACCTCAGGTTAAGAACAGTTTCAGGTTAAGAACGTACCTACAGAACAAATTAAGTTCTTAAACCGAGGTACCACTATATCTTGGTTCTAACCTTTTAATGAAATTTAACACCAGCACTTTGAATTGTGCTTGGAAATAGACCAGAAGGCAGTGCTGTTCTTGCAGTGCCTTTAAGATACGCTAGGCCCAAGCTGTGTACACACCATACATTTAGTGCACATTTAAAACACATTCCCCCGAAACCCGAGAACTACAGTTTATCCCTACCATTCCCAGCATCCTAAACAAACTAAAGTTTCCAGGATTCTTGGGGGGGAATGGGCTTGAAATGTATACTGTGTTCACTGCCTCAACCTAGTAGATGCACTTAACTATCTGCAATTTCTTAATAGTCTTTGAAGCAGGTCCAACTGTGAGACATTGTAGTAGACTCTCCTAAATGCTACCATAGCATGGATAGCTAACTCGCTTCATTACTTTAAACTGGATTAATGTTCTTTGGATCAGGTCCACACTGTTTTGGCAACGATTCTGAATCAATGGTTACAGCAATTAAATTTAGCTGTAGCAATAATAACACAGCCACTTATAGTGAAATGAGACACTGAAAATCATCATCACTCCAAATCATTTTGCTTTTATTGAAAGGGCCAAAGCTTTTAGGATGATAAAAATGAGTTCCTCTTAGTATTTACCCATAATTCTAAATCATGAGTCATTACGGCTTCAAAAATATTGAAATAATTGAAGCAAAGGAAATAAAAGGATATGCATCTTTTCTGGAACTCGAATTGTTCCCACCAAAGAAGGAAAACCATGCACAGAATTCTCCTGCTAGTCTGGAAAAGATTTAAAACTGACCACTACAATGTAGTAGCTTGTATTTCCATCCACTGTTTAATTAAAAAATGAACCTTTCCCCCATCTGTAGTTGGATGCATATAATAATTCATTTAAGACAGTAGCACTCTGTCAAAATTCACTGCTTTCTTTGTGAAGTTTGTCAGTTTACAAGACTTTCCAGACACAGCCATGAGCAAATTATGTTCATACAAATTATGCTGTGTTTCAGTATTATTTCCACGAAACAAAGCAAGTAATTAATGCACATGATTCAGAATTACATCTGAAACAAAACAGTCACAATTCTTCAGGGTACAAAAGTTCAATTCAGCCATTCAAGCATGAACCCAAGTAACCAAATTCAGTTAAAACAGCAATTATTTAAATGTTAATTATTCAAAGTCTCATTTTGTGCAAATTCAAATAGTAGCAGTGTCATGATGTATCAACTCTCTTAAGCATCACACTTATATTAACTTCTGCTTAAAATGTGAATGTTCACCAATTCCTTCAGTGATGTAGTTCCTATATTCAAACTGGATTGTTAACTGAGTACTTACTTGAAAAGCAGAAAGGCAAAAGCAGTCTTTCCTATCATCAAGAGGTAGATACTTCAGATACCTGATTTGAGTGGTCATGAAAAGGCAGCAAGTTGTTGTTATTTATATATTTTACTCCCAAGGAGTGGTGTTTGATGGATTTTCTAACCCAGGTGCCAAAATAACTGGATCATGGGTAATATGACCTTAACTTGCATCAGAGCATCTAGCACGGCCTTTCTCAACCTGTGGGTCCCCAGATGTTGTTGAACTACAACTCCCATCACCCCTAGCTATCAAGGATGATGGGAGTTGCAGTCCAACAACATCTGGGGACCCACAGGTTGAGAACCGCTGATAGCAGTTCCAACAGAGGCCCTTGCATTACAGAGATCTCTCCCTGAATTTAAAGGTGTTTTTTTGTGTGAGAGAGGATGGTACACTCCACTGTTTGTTGAGCTGCCCTCTTTACACACACACAAAAATTAAGACACATCTTTAAAAATGCCTTGCCAACCATTTGGGGGGGGGGGAATTAATCAATGGAAAGGCAACACTTGAACCAAGCCAATGTCACCAGATTAAGATTGCAATCCTCGACACCTGGCTAATAGCCACTGGACACAGGAGTACAACTTAATTCCAAGTGCACACACATGAGATCATGCTTTAAGAACACTACTCTCTGCAAATGTTTACCTTGCTGATTTTATAAATTCATGAATACTTGGAAAAAACCACAGGGGCTAAAGTCTAAATTAATATCTTAGTCAAATTGGTTTGGAGTAAATTATGTGAGATAGCTGCAGTGAGAAATATATCAATGTCCTCTGCCTAATCTTCATCATTAAAAGTTAGATAGAGACACTTTTGAAATCCCTGGTACTATATGCTGTTGGCGGGGCAGTCAGGAACTGCTGAGAACATCGAAAAGCATATGATTTCTATTACACTTTGTGGTTAAGCCATTTTGACCTTTCCTAGTTTATTCTCGCAACACAGATTTCACGGTATTCACCGTAGTCAGTCCAATCCCCAAAGGACGTTTTTAATGCACACGTTCCAAATTGCAAACTCTTAGCAGGGAACCCTCCATTTACCAATAAATTCCTTAACAGTGAGTTCTGTATAATTGCATTATGCTGGAAAGTGTTGAAGAACTGTTAGTACTTTGACCCAGCAAATCTATATGTATTCCAGTAGGGCGATGCAAGTTAGAAACTGCTCGTGTGGGGAGCGCACTTGCATATTAATAATTCACATCCGATTTGCATCTGAGATTTGATTTTCTCTTTACAACGGGCATCTGTTCCTGTATCGGTGTTTGACAAGTGATCAGATAGAGAAGAAAAGGCACACTTGGCCGACATCAGAAGATAAACACAAAAAAGTTTGGTTCCTGGTTTTGCTCTGTGCAAAAGGCTGCATAATACTGAGTGAAACATATCCTCACCCCCTTCATTAGGCATATTGCATTGTGCAGAATATACAGTGGTACCTCGGGTTACATACACTTCAGGTTACATACGCTTCAGGTTACAGACTCTGCTAACCCAGAAATAGTGCTTCAGGTTAAGCACTTTGCTTCAGGATGAGAACAGAAATCGTGCTCCAGCGGCACGGCAGCAGCAGGAGGCCCTATTAGCTAAAGTGGTGCTTCAGGTTAAGAACAGTTTCAGGTTAAGTACGGACCTCCGGAACAAATTAAGTACTTAACACGAGGTACCACTGTACAGGGATGCAATTGTGAGCCTCCAAGCCTCTCTATCAGGCCCTTGGGACTTTGGCCATGTCCTTTCCCTAGACCACACCTTTCACTGGCCCTGCTCCTCTCCTGTCCTTGAACTGAGGCAATGTCTATTGGTTGTCTGGACAGTGAGAAGTAGGTGTGAATGGATGGCTGTGCCTAAAAACTCCTAATAGAATAATAGAATTGTAGACTTGGAAGGGATCCTGAGGGTCATCTAGTCCACCTCCCTGCAATGCAGGAATCTCAACTAAAGCATCCATGACAGATGGCCGTCCCACCACTGCTTAAAAAACTCAAAGGAAGGAGAGCCCATAACCTCCCTAGGAAGTCCATTCCACTGTTGAACAACTCTTACTGTCAGAAAGTTCTTCCTGATGTTTAGTCAGAATCTCCTGTCTTGTAACTTGAAGCTATTAGTTTGGGTCCTACCCTCCCAGAGCAGGAGAAAACAAGCTTTCTCCATCTTCCATGTGACATACCTTTAAATATTTGAATATGGCTATCGTATCTCCTCTTAGTTTCCTCTTTTCCAGGCTAAACATACACAGTTTCCTCAACTGTTTGTCATAAGGCTGGTTTCCAGACCCTTGATTATCTTGGTTGTCCTATGCACACATTCCACTTGTCAATATCCTTCTTAAATTGTAGCACACAGAACTAGACACAGCATTCCAGGTATGGTCTGACCAAGGCAGAATAGAATGGTACTATTACTTCCCTTGACCTGGACACTATACTTCTGTTGATGCAGCCTTGAATAGCCTCAGCTTTCTCTCTCAATCTCTCTCTCTGCTGCATCACACTGTTGACTCACGTTAACCTTGTGGTCTACAAAGACTCCTGGATCCTTTTATACTGGCAAGCCTGTGGACCCCCATCTTATATTTGTGCAGCTGCTTTTCCTAAGTGGAGAACTGAATGTAGCCTACTGTACAAAGGTAAGAGTTGGTCTGGGCCTACCCACAAGGGAATATGTTCCTTGGGTTGAAAAAGATTCCCCACTCCTGATTTAAACTAGCTGCAAGTTTCACCTGAATGGAAGGAGATCTGTCAGTAGGCCTAGCCTAGCTGTCACCCGTGACAGAATTATGCACAATATTTTCTGCACTGGCACACACTGTAGTCACTGTGTGGCAGTGTGTCCCATTTCACAACTTGAGGAGAAACAAGAAGTGCCGCCCCCCTCTGTTGTTATTGGGCTGCCCCTGCCAAAGCATCCCTTACCTAGGTTGCAAGGTGGTAGTACAAAGTGGTGGTGGTGAGGTTCTGGCAAGATCTCACCAAAATCCAACAAGATCTCACGCTCTCCACAAGATGTCACAGGAAATGTGGCAGCAGAGGTGACAGGATGGGTAGAGCATTCTTGGGGGTGCTGCTTTGGGGGGCTACCACTGCCTGCAGTGACTGTTTCATCTTGCTTTAGGGTAGGGTTGGCCCTACTATGTGGGAAGCTCACAGGCTACAGTGCTAATTTTCAGAGGACTGGGAAGCAGAGGTTAGCAAATTCCCCTGGTAACCTGTCCATATGCTACAAGGTAGTTTCTCATGTAGTGACAGATGTATCATGACGACTATGCGGGGAACTGGCAATTGTGCAGTCACTCAGCTACTGCCATCATCTCCTCAAATAACTTTTCACAAGATTAAGTCGAGTTGCTTCTGAGCGTTGCTCAGTCTAAAGTGTGGAGCTTGGAATCTCTGATGCTTAAGATATTTGGAGGCAACATGCTTCCTGAGTAATTTATTTTGAAAATAGGTAATTAAATATCCCACCCATCCACTGTCAAAACAGTGCTCAGGGTAGCTCACATCATTCTGGAATGAATAAGAATAAGAATATTCTGTACAAAAGTTTAGCAACAATAAAAGCTGAGGCAACAAAACCAGCTGAAAAGCAACAGGGTGAAAAATGAAACAATGAAGCCAAGGTATGTTTTATATCAAGACAGGTCAACTTGAAACTTCTTACAGTAAATTCCAAAAAATGTAGTAGGTGTTCTATAGCAGGCTTCCTCAACCTCAGCCCTCCAGATGTTTTTGGCCTACAACTCCCATGATCCCTAGCTAGCAGGACCAGTGGTCAGGGATAAGGGGAATTGTAGTCTCAAAACATCTGGAGGGCCGAGGAAGCCTGTTCTATAGGCAGCATACCTTGAAGGAGAAATAGAAATAACACTTAAGCATTATTCAGGCAGTTTTTATGTACTCTAGTGCTTTGATCCTATACAATAAAGGAACCTAAGTGAGAAGAGGAATATTATGAATTTGTTAAGTGGCATGACAAATGCCAAGCATTTATCTAAAAAAGCTTATGTTGGATAAACTTGTTACAAACAAAGTGGCTAAAATTGCAAACCTTGCAGAGAGACAAAGAAGCAAATTTATTGACACAAATGTAATTCACTCTTAAAAGCATTGGCTCAAACAGAAACTGTATCACTGTAAATGGTAAGTGTGGAAAGGCCTCTGTCCCAATACTCTAGCCATTTTTACTGATTGTTAAAACAAAACAAAAATTGTTGTTGTTTTTTTGCAGTTACTATTTTAGTTAAACAAGTTTGCTATGTTAGTCTGTAGTGGCAGGGGCAGGAGGGTGGGGTGGACTCAGCAAGTCTTGAGGCACTTTAAACCAGTGGCAATTTTAGGGAATAAATGTTTGTGGTCTAGAATCCACTGCATCATATTGATGCATCTGATGAAGCAGACTAACACATGTGCCATAATGAATGCATTCATCTGTAAAGTGCCAGAAAAGTCACTGACAATGATGATGTGCTGGCTTTTTAAAATAATTTTTACCAATTTTTAAAAAATAAAAAGCTGGGAAAATGTTCAAAATAGACAGACAGACAGACAGATATATATAGATCAAAGATTAATCATAAGAATCCTTTCCTTTTCCTTTTTCTTTTTACAAGGCTCAGGAAATGCAGTGGGAAATACTTGGAAGGTCTATTCCTGCTATGAAGAATTCCATATACAGTGGACCCTTGGGTTAAGTACTTAGTTCGCTCCGGAGGTCCGTACTTAACCTGAAACTGTTCTTAACCTGAAGCACCACTTTAGCTAATAGGGCCTCCTGCTGCTGCCGCGCAGCTGGAGCCCGATTTCTGTTCTTATCCTGAAGCAAAGTTCTTAACCTGAAGCACTATTTCTGGGTTAGCGGAGTCTGTAACCTGAAGCGTATGTAACCTGAAGCGTATGTAACCCGAGGTACCACTGTACAGTGGTACCTTGTTTTACGAACTTAATCCATTCCTGGGGTCTGTTCTTAAACCGAATCTGTTCTTAAACCGAAGCACACTTTCCCTAATGAGGCCTCCCGCCACCAGTGCCCTTCCACCATTTGGTTCCCATTTGTAGACCGAGGTAAAGTTCGCAAACTGGAGCACTATGTCCAGTTTTGTGGAGTTCATAAACTGAATCATTCGTAAACAGGACTGTTCTTAAACCGAGGTACCACTGTACCTGCAAACCAAGCTGGGGTTACCAGAGCTTCAATGCCTCCAGATACAAATCAAATAAAATGGTGCAGATAATACATTTTTCAATTATTGTTCCTTTATATAAATGTACCTTTGAAATTACCTTTTCAGATGGAGGGGGCGGGGACAAACCAGACCCTACGGTGCAATATTCTAAAGTGGCATTTCCCACAATAAATACATTGAAATATTCAATTAATTTGTTTATTTCCAATATACGTTGTGTCCTTTTCAGGGCTGCTTGAGGCAAAATCAGAATGTTCTGCTTCCCCCACCTACTGCTACCCTGCTGCTGGGGGCGGACCTCTCTTACCTGCGTTGTACACCTGCAAAGCACTGGCAGCGGCGCTGACTATCTGTGAAATCTCATGCGCTCCATGAGATCTAATGAGATCTTTCTACAACAGGTGCTGCTACCAGTGCCACTTCTCTGCTGACGATGGAGGTGGCAGGACAGGAAGAGGAGGAGGAGGCAAGGTGGGTGCCGCCTCTTGGGCTTCTGCCACTCAAGATGGACGCCTCATCCTGCCTAATCAGTGGCATGGGCCTGGTCTTGCAGATGTACAGACACTGACATATTAGAAGTAGTAATGGATAATATCCATTGTTAGTTGTACTTAGAGTAGAGCCATGGAAATCTTAAACTTAATTGATAATGGTTCTGTTATGAGTATATCTCATTGGGTATCACCCAATAATTCTTTCATTGTCAAGCCACCATTTGCAACTTGCTGAACATTCAGATTCTGACTTGTACACCCGTCCTGTGGAACCAACTTCATATTTGGTTCAGCCAGGAAAATATTGTGCTTCTTGCTAACACACCTGCCAGTAAAATGGCCGTTCTCTGGAAGCCACTAAGATCCAGCTGTGGAGCCACTGAAGAAAGATTTAAATTGAATTAGGCTATCAGAGACAACGTATTATTTCAGCTACCCTGTCAAAGCTGTTATTGATAGTGATAATAATGCAGCCATCCATCTGACCTCTCCGTGTCTTGACCATTAAACATTTACCAATTTACATCATACACATTTCCTGCTGCAGCATCCTGTCATTGCTCCCTTCAGTCCACACCTGCAGCCATGAACAACCTCTTTCCTTCATTTAGTTTGTTTGGTTAAATATTATTTATAGGCTGTGAATAAGAACTGGCTGAATCTCCTCTCCTCTGGCCTATGAAAAGTCACTCCTTCCTATCCCCCCCCCCAATGTTTTCATCTTTGGCCTGATCTGGGTTTAATTTCTTCTACTTGGAATTTCCCCCCACCCTTCATATCCTTCCTGAACCAGAAGAGTGACATTACAGGTGGATGCTGATGCATAAGGGCTGCACAGAGAGCTGTGTACTGTCACTGCATTATTACAACTTCCTATATTTTATAACTGATGCTGCCCCATTACATGCATCCAGAGTGATGAGGGACCTGGCTCTATGATGTGACCCAAAGGCTAACAGCTGCTGCAGCTGTCACAGCTGCCTTTACTTCCCTATTTTTATTTTTAGAAAAGAAATTAATATAGAGGTCCTCAGCCATTGCAAGACCATCTGAGAGAATGTCTTCACTATTACTGTGGTACCTCAGGTTACATACGCTTCAGGTTACATACGCTTCAGGTTACAGACTCCGCTAACCCAGAAATAGTGCTTCAGGTTAAGAACTTTGCTTCAGGATGAGAACAGAAATCATGCTTTGGCAATGTGGCGGCAGAAGGCCCCTTTAGCTAAAGTGGTGCTTCAGGTCAAGAACAGTTTCAGGTTAAGTACGGACCTCCGGAACAAATTAAGTACTTAACCCGAGGTACCACTCTACACAAAAAAACTTTTGATGGCTTTAAGAAGCAGCAGCTGAGTGTCTAAGTCATCACCTGCAGAAAAAGTAACGTCGGTCCTGGTGCTCAGCTCAGCCTTCTGTAGAGATTTAAAAGTTAGCAAAAACATTTCCCAGCACAAAGGGCACTCTCAAGGGTGTTGACCTCTCAGGTCAAGAGACTTCAGTATAACAAATAACACAGCACCAAAGAGAGAGAGAGAGAGAGAGAGAGAGAGAGAGAGAGAGAGAGCGCCACAAAGTGGTACACAACAACATAAGACAAGATGTATTTCCATTCTCACTGTGGGGTAGAATGGAAATGTGTGTCTTCAGTGGTCTGCAATCAGATCAATCTACAGAATGTACCCATATGTATGCACAAGAAGTGAATCTCTGTATCCCACACTTTCCAAATGCAGCAGAAGTCTGCACACACAGAACAGCTGCTCCATGCACAGATGTCCAAAGCAATTCCTAGGTCGGGGAGACCAAGGACAGTCCATATATACAATGCACATACAGACACAGTTTATAGCGCACAACATTCTTTATCCCCTTTTCACACTCTCAACGTCACCTTGAGGACCATATCCCTAATAAACGTCGAAGTCTTCATGCAAAAAACATCTGCATCTGATTTGTTCTTCCTGCTGTTGAGCTTACCACCACCACAATCACAACCAGACGGGTTTGGCTGGACACACTGCCCTTTTATTACTTTATTACGCTTCACTGCCAATCCTTATGACAACATAATATGCAAAGTCATGGACTCATATTAAAAAAATATATAGCACACAGCTCTGTTCAGGAAGATCCCATCTGCTTGTAGATATTGTAGACGTTTCCTGGAATTGTTTTTATTCTAATTTCCTTTCATACTCAATATAATCACCAGAAATGCGGTCCTGCAATAACAGTATGCTTAAAACGAATACACTGATGGATAAATAAAGAAATAACCTTAGTTATTTCCTTCTTTGGGTTCCCAAGTATATTTTGCGATTTTATTTAGACAGCAGTCTAATCATGCAAAACTTGGAAATGTTGAATCCTGTGACATTTTGCAAGTCTGGTAAATTCCAAGCCTGTGCAAAACTGAACTTCTGGTGTGTAAATGCAAATGTATACAAAGCCTCACTTGAGCTTTCTTCAAAAGTTACCCTCCACAGGCTCCACAAACATGTGCATGTAGAACTCTTGTTCTGCCTCCAATGCCACCATGTACACTGGCTCCAGATCTTTGTGCATTGGTTTGATGGAGAAATCTATGTGCAATCGCATTCTTTTGGCATTACATGAAATTCATAAACTAGCCTTTTATTTTAGTCTTGCTTTCCTAAGGGTATCTCAGCCTGATTTGTATACAAGCAAATAATGAATAGACTGTAGCTACATGCCAGCTATTTTGCCCAATCTGTCAGAATATCAAATATCTTTTAAGAGAAATCCAGAACTCAGAACCAATCTATGAAAATAACTCAAGCATTCTTGGAATCGTTTCAGTTTAAACTTATAAAGGGTTCCAAGACACAACCAGCTAACAAAGAATTAAAGGGGTGGGGGAGAGAAGCAACTCTCTTCAACTAATTCTATTACATGTATAAATCACAAAGGTTTCTCATGAAATTACTGTACGTACTGCTTTTCTTAGCAGCTTGTGCTAATCCTGCCTCTGGGGGGCATCGGTCTCCATTGTGACAGATTAAATAAGGACGGCAGAAGAGGGCAGGTCCCTAAACAAAGCTTCTTACCGGGAGAGGAGAACACTCAACAGAGACCCTTTTTCAGCCTTAAGAGCAGAATCACTCTAAGTTCGTTTCATACGGGGATAATTTCCACAGCAGGAGAAAAAGAAAGGCCGAAGAATGTGAGTCAATTTATGCTAAGCCTCATTCTTTGCTGGGGTCTTAACAATCAAATGGCACCTTCAAATAGATGTAAATTTTAAAAATTAGATGCACCCCCCCTTACAACACTTGTTTCTTCTAGTTATATGAGTTTAGCATCCTAATCCCAAGATTTTATTACTATGAGTGGGGGCATATCAACAGTTGGGCTCGTGAAGTATCACAATATAAACTGATGCCACCCTAGGCTCTTTTGGAAGGAAGCACAAGGTATAAATTTAATTAATTACTTAATAAAGGTGTAATGCTGGCATTGCAGGAAATGTCTGGACCCTAGTGTTGCAGGCGGTGATTTCAGTGCGAAAGTGTTACGTGTACGTGCCCATAACAGCAAAGAAACAGCAGACATGTGAGATGGGAACTATGAAGGAGGAAAAGCTCATTAACCTTATCTGCATCCATCTGAAGCTGGCTTGATATCGCCAACCATGAATGATACTTGCAATAACTAAAGGAAGTGTTAATATTTTCTTCCCTAGAGTTGGGCTATAACCAATCATCTCTGCACAGCTGTATATAGAATATGGCTTTAATGTCTCATCCGGTACCAATTTCTTACATTCCCCTATAGTTGTTTAATTGTAAGTCACAGTAGGTAACTGCTACCCTCCATAGGTAGCCTTAGGTAGCCATGCCATTTGCCACAGTTATGAGAACTGATAGTGATCCTCTCCAGCAAGAAAACATGCATGCACACACAAACAACTTATTATTCATTAAATGTAAAAAAAAAAAACACCCCTTAGATATGTTCCTATATATACACACACACACACACACACACACACACACACATATATATATATATATATAATTGGACACAACATAAATCTGTTACTCTGAGTTCTTCAATAGAGCTCCACAAAGACTTTTAAAACTAATAGCTGCATTTAGAGGGGAAAGTTTTTGTACTGCATCCAAAGCAAGAGTATCTGTAATCTCCAAGCTATTTACTTTGGAGTAGGTCTATTAGTGTCATTTGTGTGGCTGCAGCGAATGGTTTTTGGACTGCAGCCAATTTTTCTCACTTTTATTAGGATGAAGATCATCCTAGATCCTCATTCTGCTTCTTTATTGTCTTCTGCTAGAGAGAGATTATTAGTCAAAAATCGTGAATAACGTATTAAATAGCTATCTATTCTGATGCAAATCCCTGTATAATGGGTTTAGATTTTAAAAAGCAACTGTCAAGCTCTGTAGTTTACAACAACCTTTATTACTTCCATGAGATCATTCCAGAGAAAACCGTGAGATTTTCAATATAGGTTTCCTGAACCACAGATCTAAAAATAGAATTAATAAATGCTTAAGTATGATGATATTCTGCATTGCTAGATGGTTATTTTGACAAGCTGATGAAGCTAATTGGGACTGGACTGGGCAATCTAGGGCCTTTATATATGACTTGTAGTCTGACTACACATTATTAATCATATTTAAGACATCATTTGAGGAGGCAAAATTCCAGAAGGGCAACTACATTAATCTATTACACACAGGGCGAAAAAGTCTTGCGACATTTTAAAGACTAAAGCTGCAATTCTAGCCTCACTTACCTGGGAGTAAGCCCCATTGTATTCAAGAAGACTTGCTTCTAAATAGACATGGTTAAACTTATTGGTTCAGTCCTCATACATGAATGAGCTGGTTTGAGCTCTGCCAATACCTCCCCTCCCCTTCTCTTTGATCTCAGGAACTATCATGCACAATTTAGTTACAATATCTTCAGAGGAGTCCAAATGCATAGCAAACATACCACTTTCCAAACTATATAATATAGGTGTATGGGCCTCAAACAATATGACACATATGCTAGACATGGAACTTCCTAAGGACGGAAGGAACCTCCTCAGAATCCATAGTGTGATATTAAAAAGGTAAAGGTAAAGGACCCCTGACAGTTAAGTCCAGTCACAAACATTCTGGGGTTGCGGTGCTCATCTCACTTTACTGGCCAAGGGAGCCGACGTTTGTCCACAGACAGTTTTCTGGGTCATGTGGCCAGCATGACTCAGTTGCTTCTGGTGAAACCAGAGCAGCACACGGAAATGCCGATTACCTTCCCGCTGGAGTGGTACCTATTTATCTACTTGCACTTTGACATGCTATCAAACTGCTAGGTTGGCAGGATCTGGGACCGAACAATGGGAGCTCACCCCGTTGTGGGGATTCGAACCGCCGACCTTCCGATCAGTAAGCCGATCAGTGGTTTAGACCACAACGCCACCAGCATCCCATTGTGTGACATTACACAACATCTAAGAGAGGAAATGCTTACTCTAGCCACTGACTGAACTATGGTGTGATGGAATGCTTACTAACATTCTGACTACTAAGTGAAGTATAAAGAGCCAATTAGGCCAATTCTAGATATAGAACAAATGAACAGATTGGAATAAGGTGGTAGAATCTAATAATAAAATAACAGAATGCACTGAACCATTTTAGACCACATGCAGGAAATCCACAATGCTGCTCTGCATTATAACAAACAAACCAAAAACTCCTTGCAATTTGATAACCAGTACACCAGGGTGAAAACTAAACTACAATATCAGTGAGCTAGCTTCCAACTATCATTGAAGGAATGCAAGATGGGAAGAAACTGTGATAGAACAGTAGTGACTGACTACTAGGTTGAGCACATTAAGATCCAACCATTACCTACCATATTCCGTCATAATTTGTTTCCATTTCAAATACAGATGGATATAATTTCTCTCTCTCTCTCTCTCTCTAGCACCCTTCTCCCGCACTGCCAACACACACATTTGTGAATATTTCTAAACCAAAGAAAGGAATAAAATCAGCAATGGGTTTCCTAATTTATTTATTTAATTAAATGTAGTGCTTTTGATAAAAGACCCCTCTCTTCAGGGGTACAGAGTTCTTGGTAAAATGAATCTTAAAAATAGACTTAGAAGCTGCCAACATTATTTATTTACACACCCCGTGGCCCTTGTAAATGATATGACTTCTTTCCCTTGGGTTACATGCTGTGCTGCATGAATATTTTAGCGGCCTCTGGTGTGTCAGGTACATGTCTTGAGAGGCTCTGATATAAGCTGTGACAAGACTTTAACTGCAGTTCTGTAGAGACGTACATCTTCGAAATCAGTAGGATTTGGGGATGCACAGCTAAGAACCGTACAGAAAAAACTGAAACACTAACAAAAAAATACTAAAAATATAATGACTTGCCATTATATATCAAATGATTGATGCTTGGTTGTTGGAAGTCTTGCTTTGTGGCAATCATAAAACAAAGGCTACTACTCAGAAAATTTACTTTGCTTGTCTGCATCAATGAACAGACAGAACCAGTGGGCCTCTATGACCAACCAATAGCACCCAGTGGGGAAAGGCACAGCTGTGGATATGGTCTTCTGGCAGCATCAGTCTTGCCATATACCAGGATGGTGAAAGGACAGGGCAGAGTGGAGAGCTTTTGGCACACCTGAGAGAGCACTGGATTGGCTCTGACCATGGCCCTGAAGTCCTCACTGCTACCCTGACACAACGCAGTAATGCTGCTTCCAGGTGACCAGATTCAGTTTTGTTCCTACCCGCTGGCTGCTCCTGGACCCAAAAATATTTTATTGTTTTGTGGTATTTGTTCATGTAAACTGCCGGGGTGGAAGTGGGTGTTGTTTGGGCTCAATGGCAGTATAGAATTGTGTGCATAACTCCAATCCTAAAGGGATAATAATATTTAGCAGTGTTCTTTTAATCACAGAATTTACACAGAAGTAGCCTTACAAGGTCATCCTTCTAGGACATTGTCACTGGCACAAGAGTAACAATGCCCCCAAATTTCAGTCACTTGTCTTTTAGAGGTTTCTCTCTGTACACACACAAATACCCCCCCCCAATCCCTCAACTTTCCGTAAGAGGTACTTTTTGTGCCCTAGCTGATGACACCTGTTGGAGGTTCCTCCTCCCCATTAATGACTGAATCGGTGGTGCAAGTTTAAGTACATAGATAGTTTTCCTTTTGAAAACAAAAAAGAGTCCGGGGAAAAGAGATATATCCAGAAATCTATTTATTTTTGCCATTATGGTGCTTTTATTTTTTTGTCCCAGACAACATTAATACATTGGAATTTTATAAAAATCCCATGGCTTTTTCACAGAAAAACTGATCCAGGAAAGTAGATTTATGTATCTTCTTCTGACCCAACACACATGGCTTTGTTTTGGGATATTTTACTATGCCAAGATACATTGAAGTTCAGTCTGAGGTGGGGAAATATCCCCAAAAATCCATTCATGTTGTGTTTTTCAGAAGTCTAGGACAATATAAATAAATAAATAGTACACAACCATTACAAAGCAAAATTGGGGGGCAGGGGGGCAGAATTTTGTAGGCTTAGCACCTTTGTGGCTTTCTCTCTATGCAGACATGCACCACAATATGTGATGTTCAATGCGGTTAGACAACACGTAGGACACAATGGCTGAAAGTGAGCCAAGTTTGAGAGCCAACTTCTTCATTATTTACACTGTGTGTGAGAGACGGGAGGCGAGAGGTTTTGGGTGCTACATTTAAGAAGAATGTAAGCCAGCACCATTGCGGGCACCATTTTGTTTCACTTGGACCAGTTTCAATCTTTTACTACCTCGGTTATTGACAGACTGCTGAAACAAGTGTGAGTGACAACATATGAACCGTTTCTGATCATTGTGGCTGGCCAGTCCCCGCAAGAAGAGTTCTGTTTTCAGTCAGCACCACATGTTTGAGGAAGGGTAGCTGTGATGTCAGCTGCCTTGCAGGAGGTGGGGGCTATGTCTCTCCTTATCATGGTTAGGCTGTGAGGATATTAACAACTACAAAACCATTTCTTAGACTTTCTTTTTAGTGTATAGCTGCAACACATACACAAACACTGAACACCACGATAAAAAAGACCTGGTAAGGGAACATCTACCTACTTTAAATGAATTCAAATTTCCAACACATGGTAAGCTGTATCCAAGGGTACTAAAGGAGCTTGTGAATGTAATCTCAGAGCCTCTATCTATAATCTTTGATCCCCAGATGGGACAGCTGCATATTCCTGCATTGCAAGAAGAGGTTGGACCCTTCCAACAATTCTGCATTCTATATTTTGAGTGGTGCAGTATTTTTTATTGTAGTTTTGTATGATTTGGTGATGGCCATTAGCTAAGCTAATTTGCTTTCTGCTGTTTACAAAGAGTTGTTTTGGATATTTTTTTCACCTGTAGAAATGTGGATAGTAATATCTGCCACCAGAATCTATTGGAGAAACACCTATTCACATTTATTTTTGTAGACTTCAAGCCACTCTGGACAAGTGGGCATAGGAGACATACGTGGTGCCTTCTGTTTCAGTAAAACTTTAGCAAGCTCTTCAGTACAAACAATGGGTAGTAGCGGGTTTCCTTGCAAGCCCCTTGGGAGCTATATGTTATGATAAATCAAGAAATAATTGAAATAATGGAAACTTAAACTCATACTATGATCTCTGTGTAGTTCCTTCATCTATGACAACATGTTAGATAATAGCCAAACTATTCACGCAATAGTAGAGACATCACCTTGCCAACAAAGGTCCGTATAGTAAAAGCTATGGTTTTCCCAGTAGTGGTGTATGGAAGTGAGAGCTGGACCATAAAGAAGGCTGATCGCCGAAGAATTGACGCCTTTGAATCATGATGCTGGAGGAGACTCTTGAGAGTCCCATGGACTGCAAGAAGATCAAATGCATCCATTCTTAAGGAAATCAGCCCTGAGTGCTCACTGGAAGGACAGATCGTGAAGCTGAGGCTCCAATACTTTGGCCACCTCATGAGAAGAGAAGACTCACTGGAAAAGACCCTGATGTTGGGAAAGATGGAGGACACAAGGAGAAGGGGACAACAGAGGACAAGATGGTTAGACAGTGTTCTCAAAGCTACAAACATGAATCTGATCAAACTGCGGGTGGCAGTGGAAGACAGGAGTGCCTGGCGTGCTCTGGTCCATGGGGTCACGAAGAGTCGGACACGACTGAACAACTAAACAACAACAACAACAATTCACGCAATATATGCCTTTTATCGAGTCAGACTACGTTGGACTACAAAAACCCTCAACCACTGGCTGTGCTTGCTGAGGCTGATGGGACTTGTAGTTTGGAGGGCACCAGGTTAGGGACAGCTGTTCTTCAACTGATAAGCTACAGCTCTCCAGGGTTTCAGAGATTTGACAGGTTAAACCTAAGCTATGGCCCTTCCCCATGAAGATACAACCTGCTTCACAAACCTGGCAGCTTCCAGATGTGTTTGACTATTTGTGAACCAAAACATTTTTTTTTCCTTTTTCTTTGTATTGTTGTTGGAAGTCACCCAGAGTGACTGGGACAATGCAGAGTGACTGGGACAGGGTATAAGAAGTTGTTTGTTCTTATTCTTTTTCTTATTCTTAGTCATAAAAGCACAAGGTTGGCAAAGGCTGACATATAATGTCTGGTCAAGCTGCCATATCTTTAATATGTCATAAAGAAACTAGTATTCCAAGATAAAATTAAAATCACTTAAATAGGCAGAATCCAGGGTTGTTGTTGAGAAAATGAAGGGCAAAGAGGCACTCAGAAATAAAACTGTACTGTAGGCTTATTGTTTCCTATGAAAAAGTCTTCCTTCCTCTGGTGATTATTTTAACACTAAAAGAGTTTGTGCCTATGGGTGACTCTCTGTGTTTTTAAAAAGAGATTCAGAACCCCAGGCTTGTAGCAACAGAACTGTGTGTTTCAATAACCTTCAGTTCATACAATGACCACTCAGCAATGAGAAGATATGCTATTGGCATTTAGGTAAATTCCTAAAGCTTTCATTTTGGCATCTGGCAAGCCTTTTGCAAACACATCTGCGACCCATTTGGGGCTGTGCTTCAGGAACCATAAGCTAACCCTTGAACACTAATGCCCCCCCCCCCAAACTATGAAACACAAACTCGCTGCCTTGGGCTTAATACCCAAACATCCCCGATTACAGTTATATCTTCATTTCACTGTACTTCTTGCCATCATTCTTACTGCACATTTACAGCCACTGGTCACAACTACACATTAGATGCTAGGCTGGCAGAAGGGGGAGAGAGGCAGAGAACTAGTGTACACACGATCCCTTTAAAACACATCCCCCCCCCCACCTCAAAGAATTCTAGGACCATAGTTTGTTAAGAGTTCCTAGGGATTGAACCTCTGTGATGTATAAATTGCAGTGCCCAGAATTCTTTGAGGGAAAGAATGTGATTTAAAGGTATAGTGTGTGTATAGTGTCAAAGGCTACACCAGGCATAGGCAAACTCGGCCCTCCAGATGTTTTGAGACTACAATTCCCATCATCCCTGACCACTGGTCCTGTTAGATAGGGATGATGGGAGTTGTAGTCCCAAAACATCTGGAGGGCCGAGTTTGCCTTTGCCTGGGTTACACTTTGCTTCTGATGATTTAGCAATAAACTGTGAGGATAAGAGGTAAGCAGCATGGGCCTAGCCATGCCTACTCAGAAGCAAGCCCTATTGAGTTGCATATTTATATTTATTCAATTTGTACCCTGCCCTTCCTCCTAAAGGAGCCCAGGATGGCAAACACATCAATTATAATCCAAGACTCCTGCTACTGTGGCCTGCACTGTGCTGAGCTCCCTGTGCCTTCCCCACCCCCAGGAACTGGCAGCAACGCTCAGTGTGCAAAAGTCTGGTGTGTAATGCTCCTCTGCCTGCTCTGCCCCACAGACTAAAATAATGAACTCAATGCAATAACCACAGTTTATTTCCTCTCCAATCCCTATTTTCTTTCTCTTGCATACCTTAATGCAAGAGACATCTGGGCTTTATTAAAGCACAGTTTCCCATTACATCTGAACCAACAAACTGTGGTTTAAACCCTTACAATCCAGGCTTGCAACCCAGGATCAAACAACTACAGTGGTACCTCGGGTTACATATGCTTCAGGTTACATACGCTTCAGGTTACAGATTCAGCTAACCCAGAAATATTACCTCGGGTTAAGAACTTTGCTTCAGGGTGAGAACAGAAATCGTGCTCCGGTGGCGTGGCAGCAGCAGGAGGCCCCATTAGCAGCAGCAGGAGGCCCCATTAGTGGTGCTTCAAGTTAAGAACAGACCTCCAGAACGAATTAACCTGAGGTACCACTGCATAGCTTAAGAAAGCATTGAAGTATTGCATTAAATAACATGGAAAAAAGGGAGGAGGAAAGGAGGAAGCATGGTTTATCATAGAATTGTAGAGTTGGAAGGAATCGTGAGGGTCATCTAGACCAGGCTTCCTCAACCTCAGCCCTCCAGATGTTTTTGGCCTACAACTCCCATGATCCCTAGCTAGCAGGACCAGTGGTCAGGGATGATGGGAATTGTAGTCTCAAAACATCTGGAGGGCTGAGGTTGAGGAAGCCTGGTCTAGACCTGCAGTGCATGAATCTTTTGCCCAATGTGGGGCTCGAAACCAAAACCCTGAGATTAAGAGTCTTGTGCTCTAGTGACTGAGCTATAAACCTGGTTCAAGATTGAGATCATTACATCTGAACGAGCTCTGAATCTCAGTAGGTAATGAAACCTCTATGTACAAGCATGTATTCACAAATGTGGTTTCTAACGTATTATTTCACAGAGAATGTGTTTGTCTCTCACATAGTAATTTTAATTAGCCCTGTGAATAAATGTGTGACAACAGCAATTTAGGGCTGCAGTTTTATACATTCCTTTTGTTTGCTTTCTGAGAAATGTGCAGCTTCTCCAAGAAGCAGTTAGTGAACGAATTCTCAAACACTCAAGAGTCTCAGAGTAAGTGGATTTAAAACCAGACATGCCACAGCTGTGGGTGGATTACCTTCCCTTACGGCTTTCTCATGAGAACAGGTGAAAAGCAGACACAGCTCTCATTGGCACTAAATGAACCTAATTTCCCAGTCACTAATCTATAGCTTCCTGGAACTCATTAATTAAGTGAGCATTCCTTCATCATCCATAGCTGTTGGTTCCTATTGTTTAATGTTCAGACCTTCCACATGGCGCATAATTTCTAAGAAAATGTGTGCACTTGTAAATATGATGTAAAAATAATATTGTCAAAGTTACATGAGTGCTTAAATAGTTATCAGTGATGTGTTTAACTGAGAACTGATAAAAAGATTCTCAATGATAATTTCTAACTTCCCCTGAGAATCTGAACTACAGTGCTACCATTAATAGCTTTTAGCCATTATTTTTTTTTAAAAAAAAAATAATGGTAGAAGAGAAAGCTATATTGTGAAGCGTCAGAGTGACATTTCCGAAAACCACACTTATGGCTCCCCTAACTAGATTCTAATACATGTAATTCTATAATTTAAATAACAATTATTTATATTAGTATTGATTGATTTTTAATCATTTTTTACATGGGTCTCAAGGAGATTTACAAACATGCCCTTTGCACAGCTACAGATACTTTTAAAAGCAGTATAAAGAACCTACTCTAAGTTTTCTTTTTGTATTGCTCTTAAACCTTTTACATCTGGATGGAAATATTTGTTGAAGAATCCACCTGCCCATCTCTGAATCTCCACATATTTACTTATATGGTACTATGGTAAAAATATTATTATTAATAATATTGCACCATCGGTGCATTAGAGCAATTTTACAGAGAATAAGATGGAAGTTAGCTAAGTTAGTTAGCCTACTTATGTAGTTCACACCATAATGGACTCTTCTGTCCTCCAAGACTCTTAGAATTATTTGTTAGGTCTCACAGGACGAACCTGCAACAAAATGTTGCACTGTATCCCCAGCTCCTGTTCAGGGCTTGTCAGTTATGCTCTTTTCCACAACGATAAATCATCCAATTCCCTGTTTCATTTCCTAACTGATGTGCAACATTCAGTGGCTACTGAACATGCTTGGTCCTCATTTGGCTATTGTTTTCTTTTTGGATAAATGGAATTTTGTATGGTTTCATACAGGTTTTTAGACTAACATGCTTAGTTGGACAGATGGTTTTTACTGTACTGTATTATTATCTTCTCTGATTTTATGTTAACTATGTAAAATTCTGTCACATTAAGATAGCTTTTGTTCGAAGCCAAACTTCATTGGAATAGAAACAGCACTACACCTGAAGAACACAGGTCGGAATGGAAATTGATGCTTTCTTACATCTGTAGTAGTGTTAGTAGTAATACTTCTGCAGACCTCAGGATTCCCCAAACATGTAGATATCTCCCTCCTGTTCCTCAGTGGCCTTGTTTTGGCTCCGTTTCTGTCAGGACTCTCCATCTGAGTTTGCTATTAAAGGGAGTGCTGAGTAGATCATAATAACGATATCCAACCTTAAAATATCAAGCATAAATGAATCCTTCTCCAGGTGGTTATAGCCCTTTGAACTCACATTAAGTTTATTTTCCCCCTGCTGTTAATATGGTAAAATTCAATCAAAATGAAAAACTTTGTAGAATAGAAATGGTGATTTAGAAAAAGAATAGCCTTTAAAGATTAATCTGTGAAATAATGCATTTTAAATAGACTGTAGGCCAATGTTATTAATACTCACAGAAGACCCTTTGAAATTAATAGGCATTACTGAGGCTGAAATCCTGCCTCTACATACCAAGGAGTAAGCTCCAATAGGTTTAACAGAAGTTACTTCAGAGTAGTCATAGTTAGGAATGAGCCGTAACTTAGGTCCATTAATTTCAGGGGGTCTACCCTAAATGGAATCAAGTTAGATGCGGCCCACAATTATTTTATGTAGCCTGGCCCTGAAATTCAAAGTAATTTATTTATGTAAGGCAAAGATGATGAACTACTCTAATCTTACAGAAGACGAAACCTCATCTATCTACTAAGGATTCATGGTGTCAGGTATATGCCAGAACAGGAAATGTGCCTTTTTGAACCCAGAGACTTGGGTAGTTACATATCATACTAAAATAAATACTGGTAACGTTACCAATAACATTATCTTGAGATATTTATCAGCACCTTACAAACAATCTCTTGGTAACATACTATCCCTGACTATATTTTTAAAAGCAGCCTAATTCTCACAGCAGCTTTCCAGTAGGCTACAACAGTTGGAGATGCATAAATATGGCTTGCGTTACAGACAGACAGACATCAACATTGCCAAAGCGGGGATATTGACTGGCACATGCTAAATTTGGGCATCGTAAATACAATTTAAAGAGAAACACACATCTCACCACAGTGGACAAAACTGTGATTAGCTGAATGTGAGCAGCTCAGTCTGTTGTTCAGGTGTGAACTTTCAACGAGCGATTTCAAGGCCCCTGTTTTTTATTCTTATGGGTTTTTTAATCTTAAAACCAGACTTGGACTAGTCAGCCCTTCAAATACAGAACTACGTACCCTCTGACAGCTCTTTACACCAAAGGCTGTCCTCTGCAAAGCAGAAAGCATGGCCCCCTACCCAAATCAACACTATTCTTTTGCCTACATCAAAGAACAGAATACAGTGGTGCCTCACAAGACGAAAAGAATCCGTTCCGCGAGTCTCTTCGTCTTGCGAAGCAAGCCCATTAGCGGATTAGCGCTATTAGCGGTTTAGCGGCTATTAGCAGCTATTAAAGGCTTAAGGGATTAGCGGATTAGCTGCTAAAAGGCTATTAGCGGCTATTAAAGGTTTAAGGGATTAGTGGATTAGCTGCTAAAAGGCTATTAGCAGCTTAGATCAGCTGATAAGCGGCTTAGATCAGCTGTTCAGCGGCTTAGCGAACAGCTGTTAAGCGGCTTAGGGGCTTGGGAAAAAGGCTGGGGGGGGGGGAACCCCCAGGAATCGCAAGACATTTTCGTCTTGCGAAGCAAGCCCATAGAAAATTCGTTTTGCGAAGCACCTCCAAAACAGAAAACCCTTTCGTCTAGCGGGTTTTCCGTCTTGCGAGGCATTCGTCTTGCGGGGCACCACTGTACAGTGGTACCTCGGGTTAAGAACTTAATTCGTTCTGGAGGTCTGTTCTTAACCTGAGGTACCACTTTAGCTAATGGGGCCTCCCGCTGCCGCTGCACAATTTCTGTTCTCATCCTGAAGTAAAGTTTTTACCCAAGGTACTATTTCTGGGTTAGCAGAGTCTGTAACCTGAAGTGTCTGTAACCCGAGGTACCACTGTACATTCCTGTTTGCTGAAAGTAATGGGTGCCTTTCATTACTTAAGAGCAGAATTCTTGCCAAATTTTGAACGCTCTACACCTGAAATTTACTGCCCAGTTGTTAATTCACTGTAGGTATTTCAAAGAATTATATAGTAGGAAGGGATCCCAAAGATCATTTAGTCCAACCCTCTGAAATGCAAGAATCACAGCTAAAGAACCCCGGCTTTAAAACTTCTCATGAAGGAGAGTCCACCACATCCCGAGGAAGTCTGTCCCAACATCAGAAAACTCTTACCATTACAAAATTCCTCCTAATGCCTGGTCAGGATCTCGTTTCCTAATCCCTTAGTTCGGATCCTAGCCACTGGAGGGTTTTTAACCTAACTAATTTTTATCATTTTAATCAACGTCCAAGCGCTTTAATATAAAGCAATATAAATGATTCATTTAAAACGGCAGTAAGATCAAATATTAAAAACATTTTTTTTATTTAAGTACTGTTAGGAATAGCAGGACTAGATTAACCATTGTTCACGGAGCATTACAGACGACAGCCTCAATAAAAATGGGGCCCTGCTGTTCTCCATTGACAGCACCTCTCTGTGACCTCAGAGCATCTCTTGGGCTGGATTCATTTGACACACCTCTCCCTTCCCCTTCCCAACCCAAACAAGATGAGCAAAAGCAGCCTTCCTCCAATTTGTGAGAAATTTAATATGTGATAGCAATAACCTTGCTGCACAAGAATCTGAAAGATAAAGATCAATGTATCACGGCGGGTTTCAAATTGGGGAATATGAGCTAGGCCCATTTGCGTGAGAGGTCCAGAGCTGCAGGCCATATTTGATGCCATTTAATTTAGCCCCTCTGGTTGCAGTTGGGGATTTTGAGGAAAGGAGGAAATATTGTTTTCCAATTGAAAGAAATGGCTTCTCCTAAGGGGAAAGGGAAGATTAAGGCTAATCTTTGACTTCAATTTTTCATTGGCCTTCTAAAGTTCTACAGAAACATAATACTCTCTCTCTCTCTCTCTCTCTCTGTAAAATAGCTTTAGAAAACCTTCTAAAGCTCAATGGGAGGAAGGAAGTCTATCATTTGGTATAGTAACAAGAACATCAGAAAAGTGGGTGTGGGGACTCTTTCTTTCTTCATAACGTTTCCTCATATGTAGGCAATTTTTCCTGTTTTCTCCCTAATAATAGAAATTCAGTAGTTTAGTAAATAATATTTTACTTTCTCCAGGGGTGAAACCCAACAAATATTGAATCATTTGGGAATATATATATAGAGAGAGGTGTTTTAATTAAGTCACTCTATGATCAATGGATGCGGGTGGCGCTGTGGGTTAAAGCCTCAGCACCTAGGGCTTGCCGATCGAAAGGTCGGTGGTTCGAATCCCCGCGGCGGGGTGCGCTCCCGTTGTTTGGTCCCAGCGTCTGCCAACCTAGCAGTTCGAAAGCACTCTTGGGTGCAAGTAGATAAATAGGGACCGCTTACTAGCGGGAAGGTAAACAGCGTTTCCGTGTGCGGCTCTGGCTCGCCAGAGCAGCGTTGTCACGCTGGCCACGTGACCCGGAAGTGTCTTCGGACAGCGCTGGCCCCCGGCCTCTTTGAGTGAAATGGGCGCACAACCCTAGAGTCTGTCAAGACTGGCCCGTACGGGCAGGGGTACCTTTACCTTTTACTATGATCAATGTCTGTAGAAATAGATAGATAGATAGATAGATAGATATTTAATGCAAAGCATAGTGACTGTTACAAGGATTCTGTGACAAAAAAGTGGACCTTTGCATCACTGTTGAGTTTTTCCCCATAGAAGCTTGCCTGGTGCCAGTATTGCAAGCTTTCTGTGCCAGGCAAATATTTATTTTCTGAAGCATTTAGTCAACAATAATGGTTCTATTTTTAGTGGCTATATTTTGGTGTTCATCCAGCTGGGGGTGGGTATCTCTGTTTAAGTGATTTTGTGGATGAAGCCTTTTACATCACAGAGCCCTCCAGATCACTGAATCCAAGAAGGATTCAGTGCCATACCAGCAAATTTGGGTTTCTGCAGTTAAAGTGGATTCAAGTGCTCCAGCATAATAAACTGCTTTTGCAGCAAGGAATGCAACGGGAAACCGCATTAGAAAGTGTGGGATAACATGTGATGGACAAGAAGTTGTATGTAACCTTTGTGCAAACAAATCAGGATGAATGCTGAAAAAGGAGATGGTCTGGAGGTGTCCATTCGGGCTGTTTTAATGAGTATATCCTATAGATTGTATTTTGATATATATATATATATATATTGTATATCACTTTGGGATTTCCTTTGGCTGTGGGAAGCGATGAATAAATCTAATAAGCTAAACTTAATAAATGAAACTGTACTGTGGAGATTGAACACAGATGGGAATACAGAAGACTAAACTGCTTAACAGGAAAAATCTTATGATATGTAGTATTATCATTTTTATGCTTAGACTTTGAATTAGAGTTTCTGGCGAGTTCTGCAACATGCCAAGCAGAACAGAATGAGATGGAGACTCCAGTAAAAATCTCCTGATAAAAGTGATACAACAGACACTACAGGATTTCCATTGTGCACACACACATATGATTAAGAAGCAAGAACTACAGAAGATGAGCATTTACACAGCAGCCTCTGCAAGCAGAACCAGTTCCTTCACTCACTTACATACAATAGTTTGGTAAAACCACAGATGGGAACTGAATATTTTCCTCTGACTTACCTTGCTTAACATATGCTTTTTTCCAACTTATCAAGTTTGACTATTGTTTTTATTGGCTGCTCATACAAAGGATTGAACTGCAAAGATAAGGAATCAAAATGAAAATAAAGCATGTTAAAAACAAGGATGTCAGACATCCGACATTACTTTTTTCCAGCCCAGCTCAAGGGAATTTCACAGCTGGTCTCCGTGCCATTTCCCAGTGCTTTCACTTTCATCTGCTTCCCCTCTTCCATGCAGCATAACACACCTGCAGCCCAAGAAAACCCATGCAAAACTATTGGGGAAGCCTAGCGAAGTTCCCCTTCAAAAGCTTTCTGCAGTGACTCAAAAAAAGGTTTGAGGAATGCCAAAAATCACAAGCTAAACAAACAGTTCAAATGTATGAAAGCATAACAGGAGACATTACAAGGTAAGCAATAAGGACCTATTCAGTTGAAACCAACTCACTGAGAATTCTTACAACTTACTGTGGATTTTTCCTTTGTTGTAGTCTACTTTTTCTAATCTCTTCCAGGGTCTGCTTTGATGACCTACAATGCTTTGAGATCTTGCCTAGTGCAAAATCTCTTATTATTTGGACATCAGTACTTGTGCTCAGAGGTCTGTATGCACAATCCTGGTTAATGGAAGAGCTAAATCTCCCACTGCTCAATGGGGCTTACTCCCAGGAAAGTGTGCTTAGGAGCATCTTCCACCACACTCCAAAATGTTTGTGCCTATGCAACCTGCAGCAAACTCAAGCTTAATCATGGCCACTTGATATCACAATCCAGGTTATGTTCATATCAGCATTCAAAATTCACCAGGCAGCAGGCACATTTTGCACCTATCAGCCACTCGCAAGCAAGTGAATTTGCCGGCCTGATGTCTCCACCATCTGGAGGTGCATGCCTGGGGATCCTTGGATCTTGACTGTTTTCACACACTAGCAACACATCCTGTGGAATTCTATCTGTTATAATTTACCTGCACAATCAGAATGAATTTCAGGAACCAAAAAGTCGTTTTGAAATATATGACTCTCAAACCGTCTGACCCCAAAATAGCAACTAGGCATTGTGTTTGGGCAACTGCAACCCTGGTTTAAGAAGCCATTTGAGTTTCTAACACTGGTTTATATAAGACTGATAGGTACTCAAACTAAACAAGATGGATGGTATCTAACTAAGTCTCACACAAGACCCATTGAAGTCCATAAGGCTACCTAAATCCATTGATTGCAGCAAGTCTGCTCTGAGTCTGACTCATGTCATATTATCCTAAGGATGCTATCCAGTTAAGTCTCAAAACACACCTAATGAAATCAATGGATTTTAAGTTGCCGTTATTTTCAATAAATTTTGATTGAAGTTTTAAGTGGTTTTGCAGTTTTCTCAATCTGAATCTTATTGGGACCCCTGTACTTTGCTATTGTTTTAATATTCATCCAGCTGCATCACTTCTTTCCCTTTTTTTAAGGCTTGGTATGAAGAGTGGAGTAGCTGTGAAGTTTGCAATGGGATACAAACCCTTTCAGCTTGAGGTCAACATTTCACATCCAGCTCAGGTCATCACTCACATAAGGCTGTTACAGCCTGACAACAGAGGGCATGTGGAACTGACAACTGGAAGTATCCCCCACGTTGTTTGTAAAAATGCTCGGTTCAGCTGAATAAAGTATCTCACAAAGCAACACAGCAAAAAATCAATGACTGAAGCAAGCAACTTCTACTTCTTAAAAAAGAAGCATTTCATTAAAGATAGGAATGCCACCAAAGCAAAAGAAGTATTTTGAACAAACCTTAAGATTGCTTTCGGTCACAAGAAAAATGCAACATGAGGTTCTATAATCAATAAGAGATAGCACAGACACTCTACAGCCAGCAACAATAGTGACAGTAATGTATTGTCTTTAAGATAACTGGTACATAGACAAAGAGTAATGATTACGGAGCAGTGACCTTTCATTTCAAACCTCTCTCTTAATTTGGCATTAGAAGGCAGGGTTGTTTTCTCCAGCTGCAGTACTGATATTTTGGTTTAAAAAAAATTGCTAGATGTTATTAATGGGGAAAAACAGTTTCGTTCTTACTTTGAAATGTAACTTGACTACACGCTTAAAGTTTAATTCTTCAAATACCATCACAACTGCAAACACACGGCTGAAAAGAAAACATTTTTATTTCAATGAAACAAAATTTCATGTACATCAAACTTTCTGAGTGCTGTTTCACCAGTGCGTTCCCTTGAAAGGAAAACACTGGCAAAGCTGACCCCTCCCACCCCATCCCTGTGGGTCAACTTTGACAGATAGGACCAGTCACCTGACATCACCAGGATATCAGATGACTGATAGGTGTGTGGTCCTGCCCAACTCTGAGAGTTGGCCTGTGGGGCAGGAAGAGTGAATGATTTTGACTGCCAAGCCAATAAGGTTCCCCACCCCATCAGTGGAATCTTAGGCTGATTCGGACAAGACTTTATTCCATCTTCCCAACATTTCCTTACCTGTTAATTTTTGTATTTTAAATGATCTTTCACACAATATGAAATCCACTTCTGGAAATCCTGGGGAAGTTTCCATGTTAATTGTTTCCATAAATAATGGAAACCCACCTGCAACCCTATTAACTTGGGAAATTGCAGCTTTGCAATGTAATTCATTCATGTAGTGAACGTTGAAGTTTAGTATAATGCGGTGATATAGTGATGAAAAAACCATCGTCTCACAATGCGATGGGTGCAAAAGGAACATTAGAAACCAGGAGAGGAGTACTAACGTTGTAACCACAACAATAAACCTCACATCTGAACGCAGCCTCAAGTACACTGGTGGTACACACTTTTGGAAAGAATAAGGATCTCTTCATCTTCTCTGGTATGATTTTAAATAGTGCACGTGTTCCCTTCTGTGAAGCGGCAGGAAGATGGGACGAGGAAAACCATGGTCCTTTTGCCCTGGTTTTTAAGAAGTGAGCGTCAGTGGATTTATACAGTCCAGAGAGCACAAAAGGGTGGAATTGTGCTCACTCAGCTTCATTATCTTTGTCATTAATACCACAAAAAAAACAACGTCACTGTTGAGAATACCTTTAAATATGATGCCTCCATTGCCACCCTGGTAAATGCTCTCCAAACCCTTCAAAGGGGTTATATAAAGAGCCATTAAAACATCCAGCAGTTCATTATTTGCAGCCGCTGCTGGATAAAAGGAATTGGTGGTTGAACTAAATAATGACATGCACCACTTTGCTGGGAACAAATTATTAGGTTGCACAAAAATGAGGCCACCCTGGCTGTCCATGTGAGCAATAAGGCAGCTGCCACCTTGTCCTCTGAAATAATTCAAAGAGAGTTACAATGACAAGGCAGCTTTTATCAGCTCTGTGCTTGTGCCCACCAAAGAAAATACTGCTGATATACCGCTGACAAATGCACACACACACACACGGTCAAAACAGCAGGACCTCTACTTTGAGGGAATTACGGTGTCAATCAGGGGATGCAGCTGTGGTGCAGACAGCTTTGCAGCATGTCTTAGGTATGCCAGTCTTTGTCAGGTTCACCTTTTAGCCACCGTGCTGAAGTGACAGGAAGCCAGGAAGCCTTTTTGGCTTCCAAGAAATATTTCAATTCACTCAAGATTCATCAGTCTGCAAATGAACAGACAGGTCAAATTTTCAAGGAAGGATAAGCCAGACCTCCCTGCTTCTTGGGGTTTGTTGTCAATCAGCAGCATGCTGGTGCACACTGCATGACTGCTCTGCTTCTTCCCCAGTGCGAGGGGCATAAACAAAGGGGCAAGCCTTGGCTTCTCATTACACTGGAACCAGGGACTGTGGTTTGTTGTATCTGAACAAGCCATGACTGCTAGTCAACTTTAAGCCATTGTGTATTGACGTCTTGCTTCTTAAGGAGCAGCAAACCATGAACTTGCGCACTCCAGGGAGCCAAGTGGGAAGAAGAAGAAGAAGAAGAGTTTGGATTTGATATCCCACCTTTCACTCCCTTTAAGGAGTCTCAAAGCGGCTAACATTCTCCTTTCCCTTCCTCCCCCACAACAAACACTCTGTGAGGTGAGTGGGGCTGAGAGACTTCAGAGAAGTGTGACTGGCCCAAGGTCACCCAGCAGCTGCATGTGGAGGAGCGGAGACACGAACCCGGTTCCCCAGATTAGGCGACTACCGCTCTTAACCACTACACCACACTGGCTCTCCCACTGGGCAGTGGGCTCTAGGATGCTGCTCATTCACACTAAGCCAGAATGTTTGACTTATTGTTATGCACAAACACATCCACCAAGGGTTGTAGTCAATGTAGCACCAAGGAGAACTTCCATCAGCATGAGGATTCATCCCTGCACAGCAAGATTTTCTCGCTCTTTCCTCCCCCACTGACCCTAAATCTGTTCTGGGTTCTCCCTCCAACCCTCCAGAGCAGATTTGGGGTGCACAGGCAGAAGGGGAAAGTCCCTTTGTGCCAGTGCTAACCCTTGCACCAGTGTAACTATTTAGTTGAATGCAGACCATAACAGCTGCTTGTTTGTAAAGAATTTATATAAATACTGCACATGGCTTTGTGTTTCTCCTTGATTCTATCATGCAGTTATCACTTGTGAAATTATCTCTTGTGAACCATCAGCACCATTTAGCACATAAAGACACACAATGGCCCAGTCCATGTTATGGGACTGAGCTGTGGCTGGCCATGCTCAAAGAGTACAGCACCTCACATGCTACCTTCTGCATTGGCTTCCGACCAAAAGCGTTATGTGTCAAGTACATTTTCAGTCATGGATTTTAACTAAGTGATCTTAATTAGTTAATATGATTAGGGGAGGCAATCTTGCACCCACCTTAACATACGGAAATCACACTGGTTGCAATTGTATCCTTGTGTTTCTAGCAGAGAGCAGGAACTGCGGCCTTTAGTTAATATTTCAGTCATGAAAAAGCAAAAGCAAAAAAAGCAGGCTAGTATCAATGTACATCTATCAACAAACCTGGTGATGGTTATAAAAGAACATGATTTTTGTGCTATGAGACATATGCGTAAATCTTTGCTTTCTTGCAGTCTACATGCAACTGTGAATTTCATGACAGGTTATTAGACCACCTGGAAGTTCAGCTCCGGTTAAACATTACATGGCACCCAAAGCAACCAGCAAATGATTATATTTTATACCAATAAGGAACGATTGGCCATCTTTGGACAGTGCTGGCCTTTTGTTTTGTGGTTCTATTTGGGCCTTGGAATGTTGTGTCATGTTCATTTGGCTGCTAGAAGGAAGAGAAGGCACACAAAAAATGTTCATTGGAAATGGAATCAGAATTGTAGATGACATTTTTCCTTCTCAGGATTAACAAATTGTCACCCTGCAAATCAGATAAAGACAGATAATCTCTTAGGCAGAGTGTCAAGATTACTGATCAAACCAATTCCGTTTTGCAGTGCTTTCTTGTGACAAATTGACTCAGACATTTCAGAGCAGAGACAAGCACACGGGCTAATCTCCTATGCACTTCACAGGCTGATGAGTTATATGCTTTGCAATTGTTACACAGAGGATATCTGTATTCAGAACTTTGTATAAACTAGATAGGAAGATGTGGCATCAAATAGGAGCAAGAAAAAAGACTTTATACTGATAGGACTATTGACACTCATGGGAATTTACCCACACGTCATAGGCATGACCAATATAATAATCTGGTAGGGCAAATATATTGATGAGTATTCACCAGTCAGATAGAAATACAGACTCACTTCCAGCATCCCTTACACTTGCAGATCTGAACTGTGAAAAGTCAAAAGGGTATAAGATCCATTAATGTTCTTTGAATGCGCAGGCAGGTGCATTCTCTAAGAGAAATGATAAATATCTAAAGTGGCACATAAGTGCTGAAAGATGAAAATTTAGTTAAGAATGAAGATCAGGGGAGGCAACTTTGGCCTATAAATATCACATTTTCAGGCATGAGGAAGGAAATAAACAACATAAGAGTGTTAGAGGTGTGTGAGAGAAAACCCAGATATGTTTATGGGTGAATGAAAGGCACACAGAGAGAATAACAAGGCTGTAACCAGAAAATGCGTTCACTAATATTTAACAGTACAATTATAACTTTGTTTACTCATAAGTAAGCCCTATGGAACTTAGTGGGGCTTGTCCCCAGGTAAGTATTTTTAAAATAGAAAGTGTTTGCTCAAATCCTTTTTCATTCACCATACATTCAGCACTTATTTTGTTAAAAAACAACAACCCCAAAAAACACCTAATTACGGTTTCTGCCCTGTGCACAGGAAAAAAGAGTAACTCCTCCTTGATTTTGTTTCCAAATAGAGTATACGGAGAGCACTTTGTATTTTCTCCCCTTCCATTTAATTAAGTGGCATTTGTCACTTTAATGATAAATATTTCTCCTGTCACAATGCTAAATGACATTTTCAATAGGAAAGCCTCTAATAAGAAGCAGCCAGTCGGCGGCTCCCGGACACTAGAACTACTGTTCTCTTTCAGTGCTTTCTTTTAAATCTTGCCTTGTTTTGCCTCAACAACCCAATGTACAAAGCTGTTGCAGGCTGCCCTCCCCAAAGCCACAGCTGTCAATATCAGGTTGTTTAGCCCCGGAGTCTGCGAGCAGGCGAGAGTCAGTCTTCCCATGAAAATCGAGTCAATGACCTGCATCCCTTGCTCCTGTGAACCAAGAGATGGCTATAATTTTTCTTCCCCCTCAGTTTTCACATGTTGTAAATGTTCACTCAAGTCATTAGCCAATACAAAAATGCATCAGTTCCTGCAAAGTTAAGGTCTCCTTGAATGGTCGTATTGTGGCTGATTAGGCACAGTTTTCTTCTTTGTCAATTTTCAGGGTGTGGGGAGGAAATAGAGAGAAAATAAAAGGAGGGAAAATCAGGGGGTGTTAAGGTATTTTTTTACTCGCAGGCTGTGTTCGCCTTACTACCTAATCAAGTGGAAAGAGCCTTTCTCTGCCATGTTCCATTGTAGAAAATTGCGGCAATAAAAAAAGCCTAAAGATTTCCCCAAACTTTGGTCACTTAAAAGGCACACGTTTAGTCAATTGCTGTCACATCAAAATGGAAAAAGTGAACCAAAGAGGAATAATTGTAAGGGGGGTGGGGGGAGAGAACCTGCTTCTGTAGCCATTTGAAACTGCAGCCAATGAAGAACTATCATATACACCCAGGAATCCTTTTACTTTTCAAAGGCGTGCACTTGAAAAAAGTTAGTACAGAGGCTTGAATGGGGAGTTGCTTCTTGGTGACCATAGAAACATTAGAAATGGTCGAAGATGCAGTCCACTGAACTTCAAATGACTTTATTAAAGTGTCACTAATCAGAATCCAGAGTTTCAGGAATGAGGACAAAAGTCTGAATAGCCTTCGAAAGTCAAATGGCCGTCTAAGAGCATCATTTTGACGGTGACAATTTTTTAAAAAATCTTTTGTCGAAACGTTTACAAGAATTAATCTCCACAAGATCACATACACCCAAATGAAGCATGACGCTTACCATAGACCATGCTGTGGCTCAAGATGGGGTCAGAGCAGATAATGGTGAGCGAGGGGAGAGGAGAGTGAGCGATCAGCATTTCTGTCTATTAAATAAATTAACCATCTTGTAATCTCTGGTGCAGTAACGTCTGAAAACAATGCAAGCGTGATCCAATCGAAGCGAGGTCTTCTTTTCGTTTCTTGTTTTTGGCCCCATTGATTTGATCCCATAGGTTTCAATGGACAAGAGAGAAGCATGTGCTTAATTCTCTCAAAATTACATAAATCTACTTATCACTGGGCTGTATGGTAGCCTATCAACTAAAAACTTTCAGTTGAGCATCAGTGGTGAATCGCTTGCAGGTCTTCGCACGGCAGTTATTATAAGGGCATACCTGAACATCGCACAAATGGAAAGAGAAATATTTACGTACTGCAAATTAAATGGTCTGCTCCCAATTTATCAAAACAAGTCAGGGAGCTTGTAAAGGTAGGAGTAATTTATGGAAATAAACACTCTTATCAGATCCATGTGTTGACCTAGCACAGTATGAATGCTCCTGCAAGGGCTTGATCCTCCTTCTAGTTTTTTAAATGGAATACCTCAGAGAGGTATTCTCTTTCCTTCAATACTGCAAAGCATCTTACTTATTTCTCTACAATTCAGCAGATCAGTCTTCATAAAATATTAACAAAATGCTATTGTTATCTTCGTATTATCCATCTGTATAAACATCCATAAGCCATACCAGTGTTTTCTAGTGCTAGACCTACAAGCTGCAGCCATTTTATAAAGATATAAAGAGTCTCACTTCATATACTGAAATTCCACATCTCTTTTTGCTCTCTTATAAACTCCATCGTGCACACTGGAGCCTAAAATCAGAGGGAAATGGTGCATCCTCCTTTCTGGATTTTGCCAGATAAATAACATCACTTTTTAAATATATTTTACAGATAAAAACAGTAAACAAAAAACAAAGCCCAGCATACAAACACGGAAAGTCAATATTGAGATGTCCATAGTATAAGGGCCTGCTCATTTTTTACTCTTTACACTTATATCAACCATTTCTAATATGAAAATACAAACTCGTTTACCCAAGTTTGTTACATGCTATGATAAGTATTATTTTTTTAAGAAAAAAAATAATTGCTTTCAAAGTTTAGGTGGCCAATCTGCAGCATGGGTGTGACAGACTGTATTTGTATTATATGGACACTATTTGTTATGGATAAATCACTGTGTGTTAGTTTCTGACCTGTTTAAAAAAACAAAAACATGTAGGGACTCTTAAGTGACGAATACAGGAGGCCAAAGTTAAATACATTAAATGGGAGAGGTTCACAGCTCAATGGTAGAGCATCTTCTTTGCAGGCTAAAGGTTCAGTCCCAGATATCACCTGGTACGGCTGGGAAAGAATCCTATCTGACACATAGGAGACCTGCTACCAATCAGTGCAGATAATACTGAGCTAGATGGGCCAATGGGCTGACTCGGTATAAGGCAGCTTTGAATGTTCCTAACATTTAGCATCATGCATGACAACAATTCCTTTACTTCAGTTGTCCAAATTGTTGGACACTTGTTGCTCTGATATATTTTGTATTTTTATTTCAGCCTATTTTCTGAAATGTGTTCAGTGGCACTACTTTTGGACTCAGGGTAATAGGACTCGAATAGTTCTGACAAATGTTATCATTTGCTGCCTTAATAATAATAATAATTTAAAGTTAGAAGGGAATGCAATGAAGCACAGCTATTTACAAAACAGAATCATGCTATAGTTTATCCTTTTATATTTTATTTTTTAAATTGCTTAAGGCAAAATGCACAGGACTGGGAAAGTGGGTCTGAAGGTCTTTTGAGCAGCCAAGTACATTCCTTTTTCCTTTTGTTTTAAGGGTTCTTTATCTCAGCTGGACTACATAGAGTTCTGTCCCAGTCGCTTCAAAACCTGAACCAAATAGTTATAAATGGACCATATAATGGGATAACAGCTAACGCACATAATCCACTAGTAACAAAACAGGCGGAGTAAAGAAGAGATTTCTGTTAGGAACCCCGGGGATGCCTCACACTGATTGCCTACTAAGAGTATCTCTGAGCATTCAATGAAGAGACTCCAGCTATAATCTTTTTTCTTGCTGTTAGAAAACTTCTTTGTTTCTTGAAAGGTTGTACTACTTCAGTAGTAAACTCACAATGAAAAGAGAGCACTAATTTGCATTGGCTTTAAGTATGTGCTTTTCTAATGCCACAAAGCTGATGCCTAATAAAGCCCAGCTATACATAATGGTGGTGCAAATGCAAAGTGCTGGCAGCAAGATATGTGCATCTGAATTACTCTCTGATGGCCATGGAGAATTTGGAATATGCCCTACTGTACTACGGGGGAAATAAAGAAAGTTCCAGCTTTGGCGGTAGCTGTGGAATGTGCCCTCAGTGGATGGCCCTTCCTGTGGGGTGTCCTCTTCCTCCACACCACCAACACTGTTGCCCATTGGCTTTTCTCCTAGGTCCAATCTGCACAATCACACAGTATTAAGCAAACAGAGACTGCTGTTCCTCCTTTCCTTTGCCCTATCACTCAGTGAGGGCAGGTAAACAGGTGTCAGCAGCAATAAAAATCAGGTAGAATCATAGAATTGTAGAGTTGAAAGGGACCCTGTGTGATGCAGAAATCTTTCACCCAACGTGGGGCTCAAACCTACAACCCTGAGATTAAGAATCTCATGTTCTGCTAACTGAGCTATCCGTCAGGTCGCTTGGGCTCAGCAATGTGTGCTCCGCTGGATTGCAGATCTGGGCAAGTGCCCGATGATGCTGACCATTGGGGCAAGCTTGGGACCCTGCCAGTAAGTCTGCACTTACTGTTAAGAGTTTTTTCTTACAGTGTCTCATGGGATGAATTGCATGCAAGGGGCTGGTGCAGGAGGAAAACTGTGCCATCTCTAAGCCTTGCTTAAGAGATCAGAATCACCCCATGTGTTTGTGTGCTTCCCTATGCTCCCTCCTATTTCCTGGAGAGTTTCTTGGCAGTTCACGTGAGTTTGGAAGTGTTCTGTTAACTGCTACGAAGGAGGACACTATTGCTTCACTTAAATTACTTGCATAAAATGCGCTTTCCAGTAGGAAGTCACACACAATCTGCTATTGTGAAGAATGTATCGCGATGTTGCTGTTTTAGCCGTTCTGGGCACACGATGCCCAAAAAGGCGGCCTATAATGTTGTAAATAAATGAAATCTGGAAATTGTTGCTAGGGAATGTACACACAGCATCCCAACAATGACTTTGCAGCATATGTAACCACTCACGAACAACTGAAAGGGGGAAAAAAGCAAACTAAAGCCAAGTCACCACACTCCAGGCTATGCTGCAACTTTCGCACTACACTATGTAAACAAAATATCTGTCAGCATTTCTACAAGTTTTTCAATGGAGCAGATAAAAAAGTACGGAGAAGACAGAATTCCCCGGTACTAGTCTGAATCGCTAATTAGAGTTGATGGGAAAGGAAATTACTCTTTCACAGTATGTAACTGAGAATCGTCTGTAGATGGCAGATCTATCTGATAAGAGATCAGGTTCTTAAATTTGTTAATACTTAAGGCTAGACCAGGGATGGGGAACCTGCCGCCCTCCAGATGCTGCTGGAATGCAACTCCCATTAGCCCCAACCAGCATGGCTGATGGTGAGGGATGCTGAGAGATGTAGTTCAGCCACATCTGGAGAGTCAGAGGTTCCCCATCTCTGGGCTGGATCACACATGTGGAAAAGCATTTCCTGTCTGCACCACTTCAGGCTGGGGACCTTCACAGAGGAACTCTGCACCTCCTAGCAAATATTTGGCTAATCCGATCTCTGTAACTCTATTATTTTTGATGTAGGGAAGCAGTGGTACCAGGTGGTACTGTATAAGAAAAGTTTCAGCACATGATTCTGCTGGTTGTATAACATGACCCTCTGTTTCCCTAAAACCAGCAGAGGAGACCCCACTGTTCCCAGAGTCCTTGAGCTTCCATGACGGTAGGTCCCCTTGCCCAAACCCCTTATTCTATCAGAATCGGCCCATTCAGTAGGCCAGGAACCAAGGCCCATCCAGGCTCTCCTATGCGCATAAAGAAAGGGGTTTTAATCAGTTGTTCACCCATTTCTCACCAGTTCGGAAGAAGTTAGAAAATATTTGAAAATGAAAAAACTTAATAATTTCAATAGTTAATAATGCCATCTTAACACTTTCAAGTCTATACATGAACTGACAGCCAGCTGAAGAGTTTTAAAGGCATACAAACACACAAACTCTCTCTCACACCCACCCACACCCACCCACTGCTAGCTCCTCAGTATATGCCTCCTTATTAGAGCACCCTTTTTTCATTTGCCACGGTTCTTGGCTGCGTAAGCAAAACCCGATTCCTTTGTATTCTCTCAAAGGAAAATGGGCAGCCTTTCTTTAGTCTTCTTAAAATTATATTCCCCAAAGAAGCAAAAAAATAACAAACTTCTTCAAAAATGCCTGCTTATTAAGAGACATATACAATAAACACTGCTTTGGATGGAGTCTAATTGACTCCCTGACAGAGGTTTCTATAGAAGGGTTCTCTATTAAGTTGCACTGTTGTCCTCCTAGTACTTGAATTTATCGCTAACCCCATTCAAGTGGGTACTGTGTTAACAATATTGCCTCACAACTCTCATTAATGAATTCTGCCCATGCAGACTGTTTTATTATAGGGTAAAGAATACCTTGATTGCCAAACGATTAATGCCGATAACACAAACTGTGTTTCTCCTTTGACAATTTCACCATAAAAGATTTGTCACTGAGGCTGGGTTTTTTTTTTCCCATCCCACAGTGAACTTAGGCATTTGCAGATATTCTGTGTGTGAACCGATAACATGCGGGAGGGGAGGAGGGGAACTTGGGGTCGCAATTAATGGTCCCAATCTTTCATGCACCCAACCCGTGCTTATGAAGTTCTGTCAGAAGAAGGTTTTATATACATACACCCTCAACACTTCTAGGCTCCAGACTCATAATTTACACTCTTGACAAAATAGGAGCTACATATGGTACATGTAGGGTCCTTTAACGGCAGAAGTTCAAATACAAAGAAGTTAGATGTATTCACAGAATGTTTACATAGGATTCTTTTCTTGGAATCCAGACAGAATTTGGCAGAATCCCACATTAAATATATTGCCTCAATAAGACGATTTTAACAGCTTGAGATGTGCACATATAATGCCCAGTCCTATTCAGGATCCTAACCCAACTCCCTTTTTTAGATTTATCACACCATGGAATTAGACCAAGGTGATAGGACTTGCTGGCAATTAACACTTAACATTCCTATAATACTGTAAAGCATTCATAGTATTTTATATACATTATTTGAATAATCCTTACAATCACAATTTTAGTTTTCTCATGTTTTGTTTCCGCTATCCTGTCAAGTACGTTATTCATTTATTTATCTATTTATAGGTTAGACTAGACATTTCAAACACTACAAACTGTTATGAAAGCCACCATGAGCTAGCGCGGCCATACTAAAAACAAAAACAAAAAACAATTAATTAATTGTTTAATGTAAAAAATTACTAGAAGCAGAAAAACCTATAGGAAGATCAATACTATTAGAAATTATCAGCTGTTCGTCAGGGACAGTGTTATCAGAGAAATGAAAGACACCGTGAATTACTGCTCTGCAAACAAACGTTGAAAATTGGTTTAAGAGAGCAATAACTCCTGCTGGAGAAAGTCTGTTTAACTGCCTCTAAAAAGAAAAAGAAAAAGCTTCTCAGGGGGCAGGCCTGAGCCTCAGCAGGCTCACCTTCCTTTGGCTATTAAGAAAAACAAAGAATGGATTTTTCATGAGTTATTTATTGCTCATTTGTAACACCCACTACGGGAGCTTTCGGAAAACGACTGTTTCTTGCTGCAGTGCTGATGACCTAATATAATGGACATCATCTCAATCCTACTGAAGTAAATGGTGAGGATACAATTCAATGTTCCAGATCAAAACACAACTTACCCTTTCCCGCTGTGATTTTGGGCCTCCCCCGCCCCCCAGCTTCAAATGCATCAAACTTCTTTTGAAACTCCTCACATGTGATTTGTTATGCCACACAGAGAGTTGCAGCAGGGAACATCGTAGCATTGTTCCCTGTGACCAGGAACACAACTGGAATGAGGAGAATTATATGGCTCATTCACCCTGTTTGGTATGGATCCTTTTGGAGTTCTTCACAATCCCTTTTACGCACAGTGGTAGCTCGGGTTAAGAATTAAAATCGTTCTGGAGGTCCATTCTTAACCTGAAACTGTTCTTAACCTGAGGTACCACTTTAGCTAATAGGGCCTCCTGCTGCAGCCGCGCCGCTGCCACGCGATTTCTGTTCTCATCCAGAAGCAAAGTTCTTAACACGAGGTACTATTTCTGGGTTAGCAGAGTCTGTAACCTGAAGCATCTGTAACCTGAAGTGTCTGTAACCTGAGGTACTACTGTATTTTAACCACGCTGAACAATAGCAAACCTGACCACCTCACACTCGCCCCTAACTCTAGCCTACCTGCATCCATGCTGAGACGTTTTCCTCAGGCTGCCTTCATAGGGCCCCTTGCATCTGTCCAAGGTCCTGGATGCCCTCTGCTTCGCCTGACCTTTAACTCTGACTTATGAATCGATATTGCCAGCTTTCCCTGAAAGCCACAGACCTAGACACAAAGTGTCATTCAGAAGCCTTTCCCAGCTCAGCCTGGAGATACCAGGAGTGAAACCCATAACCTTCTACATGAAAGACATGTGCTCTATCATCCAGAGATAGCTTTCCCTTCTATGGTCCATACAGAATAAATAGACCATTCGCTGATCACTAACAATACCAGCACACCAACCACTGATGCCCCAACAGACCATAGCCCCACTTGTGGGGCAAAAATATCCTGAAGGTGTTACAACTCCAATGTTTTCTTAGCACACATGGACTGGTTTATACAACAAGGAGACAGACTGGTTGGCATCCATCTGTCTCGAGAGACAATGGAGGGTGCCTCCGGGGATGAAGTTAAACTGCTGCGTTAGCAGCACTGAAGGGACCTCCCCAAAGCACAAGGCCCAGATGACAAGACTCCCTCTCGGCCTTGTTTATGAGGGCCAAAGGAAAGCAGAGCAATACATTTGGCACCAGCTTGGATCCAGGAGTTGCCGGAAGGAGGCATACAAGGGACCATCCAACCATCTTAGGGACTCCAGATTTGGGTTTACTCCTTAGTCTTTTCTTCTCCCAAAGATATTCCACAAGGCAGTGGAGGTTTAGGATCAGAGTCTTCCTTCCCCTAGATGGGCTACCATCCCAGGTTGAGGATGTCCCTAATTTCCTTCTACATCACATGCAGAAACTGCCTTTTTGACTTATTGGTCTTGTCCGCTCCAACCCCCAGAGCCTGTCTTCACACGCAGGGGACAACAGTCCTAGACTACCAATTATTATCTTTCCTGCAGTATAAATATCAAATAAACAGTCTTGGTTCTGTGCTGTTCCTTACATTCGACTTACATTGCCCCACCACTGAAGAAAGTTGCAGCAGAACAACAAACTCTCAACATTTATTTCAGCCTTTTAAATTGCTGCTCTTACTATCTTGCACTCCTATATTTCATACACAAAGCGCTGATCAGAAAAAATAACAATAGACATATTTATCAGTCACAGCCATCTGTGTCCCTTTTGCTTGAGCCAAGTATTTTGGCAGGCATGTGTATTTCTGTTTCTTACCCAATAGGATCTCGCCTTGCAAGGAAGGTATTTACTCCCAATTCCGTCTTTCTCTATCAGTGCAAAGGTCATGTAGTGCTTTAAATCTGTCAAGAATTGGATTTAAAATAATATGGTACCGTTCCCTGTGATTAATTAAGCACGAGCTCAATTTGATGGCTGAAACTGAGTCTCCCCACCACTGAGAGAGAACATGCCACCAAACTACATGTTACATGCCGGTTGTGTGTTTTCATGCCCAACTTTTTTTAAAAAAGAAAAGCAATATTGGAGGCTGTAATTGAAAGCTCCTTTTTGAATGATGAAAATTGCCCTCCCCAAACTGCTTTTATACTTATGTGAGGAGGTGGGGTGGGTAGGTTAGGGAGTAAGATGCTGTTATATTTTTCCTGCTCCCTGACCAGCACAAGGAAGCTAGGTTAATGTATCCCTGTAAGTTCACAGAAGTAATTATCCTGGCCATAAATATCAGCTTCAAGTTATACAGCTATCTTTCTACTCTTAAAAGCTTTCATTCTGGCCATCACAAATTTGATTTTCTTTTTTAAAAAATAAATAAATCACAGGTCAGATTTTATACATTCCTCATTTTCTTCTTCTCCATTTTCATTAAGAAAGCAGGTGTGACCCCTAGGCAAATATACTATGAAAAATATCAATGTCCTGTCATCCACCAGGCTTTTCTCTGCAATCAAATAAATGCTGGATTAAGACATGCTTTTCTGTCTCGTGTTGTGCACATTGTCTCCCAAGACTAACAAAATGGCATTTGCAAAGGGACATGTCCCTATCATTTGCTTTGCCATCTGTTGAATAAGAGGCATTTTTTCCTAGTAACTTCACATCTTGCTATGTGGATCAACATGGCAGCAACACCCTAAGTCATGATAGTTATATCTATACATATAGTCCAGAGATAAAGTGAGTCAAACTAAGTTAGTCAAACAGTCAGTCAAGCTGTTGATCGGGTGAATTTGGAGTTAGGGCAATTCAGAATGCAAACTCCCCCCATTCAGAACCCAAGGCAAACCTATTCCCCTCCAAACGCAGGACTGGGCTTGTATTGGTTGGTACAGTGGTACCTTGGGTTACATACGCTTCAGGTTACATACGCTTCAGGTTACAGACTCCGCTAACCCAGAAATAGTACCTTGGGTTAAGAACTTTGCTTCAGGATGAGAACAGAAATCGCACGATGGCGGCGCAGCAGCAGTGGGAGGCCCCATTAGCTAAAGTGGTGCTTCAGGTTACGAACAGTTTCAGGTTAAGAACGGACCTCCGGAATGAATTAAGTACTTAACCTGAGGTACCACTGTATTAGGGTATGTCTAGCTTCCCTGTTGCTAGCTCAACCTTTCTCTCCTCCCTTTCTTTTCACATGGGTGAGGAACAGAAGCAGCAATGCTTCCCTTACCTCCTTCCATCTGCCACAGAACCTAGAACACCCCAACAGCAGCATCCCAGGTGCAAGGGGCTCTGGGAAACATAATTCACCATGTCTCCTAAGTCTAAACTGTAAGGACAAGCTCTAGAGAACTATCTTTTCCTAAGCACTTTGTTTCTGGGACACTGCTTTCTCAGAACTCCAGGTGCCACACCAGAGAGAAGAAAGCTTACCATTCCCCATTCAGGAGCATGGCAAGGTTCCCAACTCAGAATTGGCTGGAGGAGGCATAATTCAAGGTTCCTAAATTTGGAGAAACAGCTGAGGCTACAGAGCCCAAACCCAGAACAAATCCAGGAGATTACACCCCTCTCTAGAAATGAATGGAACAAGTTTGTCCAAACTGATGGTTCAATCAGGAACTGTATTTGTACAATGTACTATATTTAGGCTGCAATCCTGTAAACACACTTAGTTGAGAATAAGTGACTGAACTTAACAGGCCTTAAATTTGTGTAGATATATATTGGACTGCACTGTTATTAGTACTTAGTCAGTATACTAATCATGTGTATATTGTGTTTTTGCCACTAATCAAAGATCAGTCGGAAAGGGGGAAATCTACATTTAATTGCTAGATCCTTGAAATGCTGCAAAATAGCAACCATGCTCCTGCTGCATTCTTATGCAGAAGACTTCAGACCTGATTTAAAAAACCTATTTACAACAAACAAAGCAAAGAAGCTCAAACAATTAAAAAGCTGAAGCAATCCCTGCCTCTTTTAGTGGCAATATTTCTTTATCGTTCGGACAGCATGAGGCTTCATGATGGATTACAAAAACAACAGTGGCGGAAGGGGAGATTGGGGAGGGGAGGAGAAACACCAGGGAGCCTAAATAGTTATATGAAAACTCCAAGGAAAACATCAATCTTTAGTTGTGCAGAGGTATTATATATTTTAAAAAATCTAGGCATCTTAATCATGCTTCCATCAAATTCCTTTAGAAATTGCCTGACTTCTCACACAGAACCAAATGAAAGCAACAAGCTCTATGAATGTAAGTTTCAAATACATTTGTAAGAGTAAGTCATCCCCCAAAAGTTGCATTACACAGCATGATTGCCCCAAGTTTAGGTCTCTTCCCCTCTCTGAATCAGAGCAGCCTTTGGTGCTCCAGATGTGGCACATGATTGCAATCCTGTGCACAGTTACTGATGCTAAAATCCCTTTGAAATCAATGATACTTCATATTTCACACAAGTGAACAGGACTGCAGGCTGAATGTGTATAGGCTAGAAATGTATGAGGTTCACTGCACTGCGATAAAAGGCAGGATATATCCCCCAACATGGCATGTTTAGCACAACCAATACCACTCTGGTTAGAAGCACTCAAAGTTAACAGTTGAAACCTGGTATATTCAAGTAAAAGTACACCCCACCCCACAATATTCCTCCTCAACTTCAACAACACCTGGATTCCATAAGAAAGCAACATCTCAAATAATTTATAATTCAACAGACTGTCATATGAGCAATACAATACAGGTAGGTGTGGTTATGCAAATTATTTTGAAGCAGCCCCCCCCCCCACTTCCACGCCAGTGAGGTACCAGTGACTGGAGTGTCTTGGATTACCGGTATTTTACTTCCAATGTTTTTATTTGTTTGAACACATGGGGGATTGCTTACACCTTTGCCATACATAGTGCAAGTCCTATTAAATCACATTAAAAACAGTCCTTGATCATAAAGGAACAAAATTCCACTCAGTCCGAGGATGCAGCTATACAGCTGCAAATAAAACGTTCTAAGTGTGTTTTGACGTGGGTGGCGCTGTGGTCTAAACCACAGAGCCTAGGGCTTGCTGATCAGAAGGTCGGTGGTTCAAATCCCCGCGAAGGGGTGAGCTCCCGTTGTTTGGTCCCAGCTCCTGCCCACCTAGCAGTTTGAAGTACAAGTAGATAAATAGGTACTGCTCTGGCAGGACGGTAAACAGTGTTTCTGTGCACTGCTCTGGTTCACCAGAAGCAGCTTAGTCTGTCTGCGGACAAACACCAGCTTCCTTGGCCTATAGAACGAGATGAGCGCGCAACCCCAGACTCATCCACGACTGGACCTAACGTTTAGGGGTACCTTTATCTTTGTGTTTTAAGTGCAATATACAATGTTATGGAAAATTCAATGTATTTTTTTAAAAAACGCTTTAAAGAAAAGCATTTTCAGAACATATATACATATGTAGATTCCACCTGAATTGTCACTGTGTGTAAATTGTAGCATGTCATTATACAATATGAAAAGGAGCACATGCCAATCAAGCAGTTATTCAGAATCTTGTCTCCTGTTCAAAATACTTGCTTAGCACAGGGCAGGAAAGCCCTGACATAGAACTTAAATAAGCAGCGTACAGAGCATGAAGTTATGTCTATCTTGTCCTTCCTCCCCAAAAATAATAAAATCATGAAGTTGGAGGGGACCCTGAGGGTCATCTAGTCCAACCCCCTGCAATGCAGGAATTCTGCCCAGAGCCATCCCTGGGTTGGCACAAGCCACCAACCTTCTGGCTAAGAGTCAGACACCATGACCCATTGCACCACCCAGGGCAGCAATAAGTTGTTACTTTTAAAGGATGCTGCTATTTTAAAGGGGGACGTGGATTATTATTCTGCTTCTTTGGGGAAATTATAACATTGGGGTTTTAATCCTATGCAGACTTCCCACCACCTACGTAATTGGTTTCAGTAACAGACCGTGTGGTGCAAACGGAGGCACTTGCCTAACCTCCCGGCAGGTGAGTCGCTGCTCTTTACCAAGAGGAAGAGGGGAGAAGAGAGGAGTTGCAAACACACCACCAGGAATGGTGTATTGGCTCTGCCAGCGCCTTTGCACCAAGCTGAACTTGCCACCACCTTCCCCGTCCCCTCCTCCCGATAAGCTTCTGTTACTCACCTGCCATTAGGTCAGGTAAGCATCTCTGCCCCACTATGCTGTCCACTACTGAATGGTGTTATCAAGCTGCTGTTTAACCAATATAAAGCCTCCTGAAAGCTCCTGGTGGAACATTTACTTGAAAATCAGCTGTCTTGGCATGGTGACGCCATGGATCCAGCCTCCCAGTAGCAGCGTCCTACTTACTGGGACAGGGCGGAGGTAGCTCAGGGCAGTGTAGGCCTTCTAAGTAGTCACCTGTTCCTTCCTTAGACACCCAATTATTTGCATGAATAGGTCTTGAACCTTCAATTAAGTGCATGCAAGTAAGAGATTGCAAGCTTAGACTTAACTTTCCCATAATCGGATACTATATATTAACACCCCAATTCATAACATCTTTAAATTCAAATGTGAACCTTGTTTGGCTTAGCTCCTTTGGTTTAACTGAGTTGAACTCATAGTTGGAGCTGAAAACCTGTTGATAACATTATTTCTTCCGTAATAAAGCACTTTAAGATTCCTTCTAGTAATACGAATCATTCATTATAACATAGCAACAGCTGAAATCTCTAGTATGGTCAAATTCCTTATTGATCTTTCTCATGAAGCCTTAATAGATCATGTAACAACAAATTATGCTCTTTTACACGTTTTCAGCCACTTTCTGCCTTTAAAACTTATTGTGAAAAACAAATGCAAATGGCGTTTTTGCAATCCCTGCTGTCCACAAACTCAGTTCATCTCAAAGGCATAATTCCAGAGTAAACTGATGCAAGTACAGTATACTGGCGAAACAAGAAAATTTGGAGTTTTACAGTGCAATCTTATGCAAGTTTACTCGGAAGTATGTCCCAGTGAATTAAATAGGGCTTATTTCCAGGTAAGTGGATGGAGGATTAAACTTGCAATCTTTTCCAACTCCCAAGTAAACCTGCAGAGGGTTGCAGTGTGGATTAGAATATTGATGTCAGTCTTTGGAATATGCAATTGTGTTCAGTTTCAGAACTAAAAGGCTTAAGACCATGAGGGAAATGTTTGATTCATTCTACACTTCCGGCATCCCCTGCTGGTTGAGTATAGAAGAGGTTCTGCTCCGAATTGCCAGTGCACAAAAATGCAATGACTTATGCAGAAGTCAGAGGAGCCTGAACAATGTCAAAATGGGGGGAAAAATAAAAGCCCCGCCTTGTTGACTGAGGAGTTTCCAAATTTATCTCTCTGGAAGACAATACCCATTCTAGCCACATGAAAGATTATACAAATATGCTTGCTTAACAGCAAAACACCTTCAGCAGAAACAGACACTTGGCAGAACATTAAGATATCATAACTAATGTTTTGGAATCCGTTCACTCTAAATCACCAATCAGGTTACTAACAGAGTCTTTTTAACATTCACCATTTGGCTTCTGTAACAACCTAAGGGTATCAGCAAGTCTTTAGACACAATCCTGAATATTGGCAAGACCAGAGGAATAGAAGCTGTGTTCAGAGGTGAAGGGAAACTCATTTGGAAGGGAAGTCAAAATTTTCCTGGGCCTTGTCCAAATGCTCTAGCATTGAACAATGATCAGTAAGAAAACAGTCCACTCTCTCGTAGAAGCAGCTAAAAACTCAAAAGTCTACTTAGCAAGTTAAGATAAACTGAAGTGATCAGCAAGAGGCCTAAGAGAAAGCCCCATATCATACAGCATTTTTCATACATGGGGAAAATGTCACAGCCTACAGTTAAAGCCAAATAGTTAATACCGAGTGTTGGCTTGTGCAGTCAGAACGAAAAGTCACTTATGTAGAATGCTAATCAGCTCACGGATGTCAAAGAAAAAACAACTCTGCTTTGCTCCAACACAATCTGTTGAGTGGTTATTAATGCTGAAGAAAACAACATGCAATTTCAAAGGTTTCTTTTATACAGCGAAGAAAAAAAATCCAACAATGAAAAACCTTGGTACCTGTAAAACAGCTGACTTCTGTAAGACAAAGACTGCAAATCTATACATGTTTTCCTGGGAGTAAGTCCCTCTGAACTCAGTGGGACTTACTTCTGAGAAATCCATGCAAGTCTACTCTGAAGTAAATTCCTCTGGAAGCAAGGGGACTGGATACAAAAATATGTATAGGAGAACAGCATAAATGAACTGAGCTGACAGGACCAAAAACAAAAACATCTATTTACTTTTCAAAGAAATAAATAAAATAGATGTTACCTCTGCTCTCTGAGTTCGTGGCAAAGCAGCAGATTTTTCGATGGCATAAACGTCCACCAGATACAGGCGAGCTCCTTGTTCCCGGTCCAAAATGGCCGCAGTCTGGATCACTCCGGTGTGGCGCCCAATGGTAAAGAGTCGGCCAAACATTTTGTCTTCACAACGCACCGAAACTATGAAATACTCCACTAGAGCTTCAGTGCCCCTAGGACTAGCTGCCTCAATGGATATCACATCTGTCCCAATAGGCTCACCTTCTTTTAAAATGGTGATGTATTTTGGCTGAGTGAAAACAGGCCCATCAAGTCCTTGCAGAATTACAGTCATCTCAGTGGTGGATTTCCTTCTCTCTGGGCCAAGATCTGTGGCTGCAACGATGAAGCTGTACATAAGCTGAGATGGCACTAAGGTTGTTGACACTCTCAGGTCCCCGCTGTATCGATCCACGATAAAGGTGTCTGTGTCCCCGTTAATTATTTCATACTCCACCTCCCCATTTGCTCCTTCATCAGGATCCGCGGCAACAATCGTGGTCAGAACTGTGCCAATCACAACAGAGGGGTCTGCAGCAAGGGCATTTTGTGATACAAAAGTAGGAATGTTGTCATTCTGGTCAGTTACCAAAATGGTCACATTCTTCAAAGCAAACTTTCTAGATTCTACAGGGACAGCCTGGTCAGTTGCTTTCACCGTTAGCTCAAAGAGATTAGCAAACTCACGATCTATTTCGGCACTGGTATATATTGTTCCTTTGACTTCGTCGATACGGAAGTGGTTCCCTCTTGGCATCTGCTGAATGATTGTATAGGTCAGCTGCCCATTTATATCTGCATCTGGGTCATGAGCAGTTACAGCAATGACTGAGGTGCCAATGGCAATGTTCTCAACAACAGACTTAAATATATCTCCAGGTGGGAATTTGGGTGGGTTGTCATTATAATCCCTGACATATATTACAACAGACATGGTAGAGGATTGAGGAGGCCTTCCTTTGTCTTTTGCAGTGATGTTTAGTTTATACATGGACTGGGTTTCAAAATCCAACTTTTTGGCCAGGAAAATGCTGCCAGTGTTGGGACTGATGCTAAACGTCCCGTGGTTATTTGTTCCTGTAATGCTATAATGAAGGTCAGCATTGTCCCCTGAGTCAGAATCAGTGGCAGTAACAGAAGACACAAGTTCCCCAATCCTCATGTTTTCCAAGACATCAACAAACAAAGTTGACTTGGGAAAGGAAGGACTGTTGTCATTTTCATCCAGTATGTCAATGTTCAATGTACAAACAGAGCTTAGGGGAACCACCCCAGAATCTACTGCTTGGATGGTAAGTGAGTAAGCTGCAGTAGCTTCGTGGTCCAGTTTGCCAATTAAAGTCACCTGACCAGTGCCACTGTCTATTGTAAACTGGTTTTCTTCATTGCCCTTAATGACAGAATAGTGGATCAGTCCATTATTGCTTTCATCAACATCGGAGGCAGACACCCTTAAAACGTGTGTCAGGTTTGCAGCTAGTTCTGATATTGTAGCTTGGTAAAGTTCTTTTAAAAACTTGGGTGCATTATCATTGATATCCTTCAAGTAAACCTGCACAGTTGCCTGGTCCCTTAAAGGCTTTGGCAACCCCTGATCCATCGCAATGACTGTAAGCGTAAACACAGCTGCTCCCCTCTGCCTCATAAGGGATTCCCTGTCCAACTGATGAGTGCTTGTAATTTCCCCACTCATGGCATTCAACTCAAAATCAGGCTGCATGTGTTCAAATGAGTATCTGACTTCACCGTTCGACCCAGAGTCTTTGTCAACAGCACTGATTTTACCTACAAAGGACCCACCATTCTGCTCCTCCTCATAATAAAAAACATAATTGGTACTGTTAAACAATGGCCTGTTATCATTGACATCTTCTAGAATGACAGTGACATTTACAGTGGCACTGAGCGGTTCCACAGCTCTATCAGAAGCCTCCACCAGTAGCGTGTATCTTTCCTGAAGTTCGCGATCCAGCTCACACTTTATATACAGCTGCCCATCTGGAAATATGCCAAAGGCATCTCCAGTATTTCCTTCTATTATGGCGTAAGCTATTTCTCCATTTGCGCCTGAATCTCGGTCAGAAGCATGCACGCTAAAGAACCTGGAGTTCACAGGCTCCAGCTCAGAGATGGTGACTTCGTAGGAGAGCTGATCAAACACTGGTGGGTTGTCATTTACATCATGGACAGAGACTGTTAAAATGAAACTAGAGGAATGCTGAGGGACCCCCAAATCTGTGGCCATAATCTCCACTTGATAAGACCCAGCATTTATGTCCAGTGGCCCTGTCAAGCTTACAGCACCACTCTGCTCATCGACATTAAATAGGTCCTTGGGATTTTGCTTAAGGCTATAGAGGACCTTGCCGTTCACCCCTTCATCAGGGTCAACCGCTTTGGCTTGGAAGATGGTATGCCCAGTACTCCAGTTCTCAACCACATTCACACTTTCCACTGCATGCAGGAAGTGGGGGGAATTGTCATTTAAATCTCTGACAGTTATATTGACCAAAGCATCCCCCGTTATTGTTCCACCACTCGCCACCACTTTGAGCTGGTAAAACGCCTGCTCTTCCCTGTCTATGACGCTGGCAGTGGTGATCAGGCCTGTCATCTTGTGAATCTCAAAGATACCCCTCTGGTCGCCTGTGGTGATCAGGTAAGTGATGTTGGTGCTCAGGTCCATAGAGGAAGCGGAAACACGGCCTACGTGGTAACCCAAGGCCACATTTTCAAACACCACAAAGCTGTAGATATCCTGGCCAAACACCGGGGGATTATCCTGGGTATCTAAGACAGTGACAGTAACGATTGCCTGGTTCTGGGACTGGAGGTTGCCGCCATCGCTGGCCACTACCTGCAGCTGGTAAGCAGTCTTTTCCTCTCTATCCAGGACTGTTTTGGTGGTGATAACCCCTGTTAGGCTATGAATCTGAAACCTGGAGGTGTCTCCTGCTGAGATGCTGTACCTGATGGTCCCATTCAGCCCAAGGTCGGGGTCACTGGCAGACACAGTGGCTACATAACTGCCTGCGGGCTCATTTTCTTGGATGTGGGCAAAGTACTGGACAGGGTAGAACAGGGGGCTGTTATCATTCACATCAAGCAAGCTGACGTTAACCTGAGCCACTGAGGAGAGGGGAGGAGAGCCCAGGTCAGTGGCTAGGACCTGCAGGGTGTATTGCCCCTGTTCTTCCCGATCTAGCTGTGAGATTGTGCTGAGCCTGCCTGATATAGGATCCAAGCGGAAAAATCCCCATGGAGCAACCGACAGACCACCTGCCACCCCTCCTGGCTCAGACTCTTGCAAGGAGAAGCGCACTGTGCCATTATCTCCCAAGTCGCCATCGGCAGCCGTGAGAACTAGCAGCTCAGTTCCTGAAGGGGAATTCTCTGCCACAGACACATGATAGCCATCTGGCTGGCCAAACCGGGGCCTCTCATCATTAACATCCAGGATATTCACAACCAGCTGGGCATAGGAAACTTTGGGCTGCACACCTTGGTCACGAGCGCTGACATTTAGCACGACCTGGGAAGCTATCTCCCGGTCTAGCCCCCCAGAAGCTGCTGTGCTTGGGCCCGAAACCCCCAGGAGAGGCCTAGCCATGATGGTGTCAAGGCTTTTGGTGGTGACTAGGCCACTGTGCTCACTAATACAGAACCAGCCGAGCTCATTGCCAGAAACAATACTATACTTGAGGTTGGCGTTAAGACCAGAGTCACGATCCGTAGCACTCAGGCCTTGCACATAGCTCCCGGGTGGCACCTCTTCGCTGATATTCACTTGGTACACCGACTGCCCAAAGACAGGCGGGTGGTCGTTGATGTCGTTCACAAAGATCACCAGGCTAGCCACGGAGGAACGGCTCACCGGGGCAGGAGCAGCTCCTTCGGGGCTCAAGGCAGAGGGGAGGGCACTGGGGGATGGCGGGGGAGCCCCAAAGTTGTCCATCACAGCCACGGTGAGGTTATAAGTGGGTATGCGCTCCCGGTCGAGAGCAGCGGCCACTTTTATAAGGCTCAGGTTGGGGACTTTGCTGCTCTGCACCTCAAAGTGGCGCTGCTCATTCCCACCCAAGATGGACACTGAGATATTCCCATTGGCCGCCGGCGAGTCGGCATCACTCACAGTCAACAGCGCCACCACTGTGCCGGGCGCCGCATTCTCATCCACAGAGGCAAAGCGGGAGGTGGCCGGGAAATAGCGGAATTTGACCCGTGGCTCATTATCGTTCACATCGAGCAGGCGGATCAGAGCCTCAGCGCGGCCACTTAAAGCCGGCACCCCGCGGTCTGTAGCCTGGACAGTGAGGGAGTACTGACGCCGGGACTCGTAGTCCAGCGCCTCCCGGATCCGGATGACCCCGCTTTCTGGGTCCACCTCAAAAGGAAGTGCCCCTGTTCCATCTACAGCAGCACTTTCTGTCCCCTCCAGGCGGTAGCGGATGTCAGCATTGGTGCCCTCATCAGCATCCGCCGCCGTCACCTGGAGGACACTGGCCCCAACAGGTGCATCCTCAGGCACACGAGCTTGGTAGAGGGTCTGGCTAAAGACTGGCGGGTTGTCATTTATATCCTGCACCGTGACGTTGACTTGTAAATATCCACGCCTCCGGGGCTCCCCTTTGTCCTCCACCTGCACCAGCAGTTGGTAGGCTGGGGTGGCCTCTCGATCCAGCCCGCCACGAGAGACCAAGTGCAGGAAGGCCCCTTCCCCACTGGGGTTGAGAGTGATGTTGAGCCGGAAGCGGCCCTCTTCGTTGCCACCCACGATGCGGTAAGAGCTGTGGTCCACGCCATTGGTCCCGCTGTCTGCATCGGTAGCCGTGTCCAGGATAAGCTGCCGGCCGCTCCCCGTGTCCTCCTTGAAGGTCACCACAATGGAAGGGTCCGGGAAGACGGGAGCATTGTCATTCAGGTCCAGCACCACCACACGCACCTCGCTGGGGTAGGTTGGTTGGCTGGAGAGCACCACAAGATCCATCACATCGCTGGCCAGGCTCTCGCGGTCGATGGTGGCACGGGTGTGGAGGTCTCCTGAAGTGGCATTGATGGAGAACAGGGCGTGGTGCTCACTCAGGCGATAGGTGAAGCCCGGTCGGGTGGCAATGGTGCCCACCCAGGTGCCTGGAGGTTGCTCCTCCAGCACCTGGAACAGCTGCCGGGGCTCAGCTGAGGCGTGGAGCGGAGGCAGCAGCAGGAAGGAGGCGAAGTAGGGGAGAAGAGGCCAGGTGGAAGAGCCCATGGTGCAAGCCAGGATGTCGAGCGGGGAGGGGCAAAGATCTTCCCTCACAGCCAAGGGCCAACCGAGCAGCCAAGCCAAGACAACCCAGAGATGCCCAAAGTCCGTGGAGAGTCGGGCGGGCAGCGCCAATCCACATCACCAGCGGAGCCCAGGTGGGGAAGCGCGGGTTGTCACGGCCTCCGCAGCCGCGGGCATCTCTTCTCGCGTGCGGGGCAGGCGCCAGGCGAAACAAGCCGTCGGTCCGAGAGCCGTCGCTGCCTCCCACCAAGGCTCAGCCTTCTCTTGTTCTGTTGCCCCTTCCACCCCCTTCAAGCGACTTGTGCGGGCTGGGGGACCAGCGTTTGCCTGGCCAAAATGAACCCCCCGCGGTTCCGGGCTGGATGGTTACTCACAGAGAGCGAGAAAAGTCCGTCCAGTCCTTTCAGCAAAACTCGCGCCGAGAGCCGACGGGACGCGCGACGGAGCAACTTGGCGTGAAAAGTGCCAGCGCTCCCCTCTCGCCAGCGCTCTTTGCTCGCTATAACCCAGCGTCCTTTCTTTGCAGGGAAAAGATGCAGCCGATTCCTCCTCCTCCACCTCCTTCTCAGATTCTTCGGAGCGTCTTTTCTCCGCCGTCTTGTCCCACCTTTAGCCGTCGCCGCCGCTGCTTGGAGCCTTTCTGGACGTGCGCGCAGCTCGGAGCGCTCCTGGGCATTGTGCGAAAAAGTTCTCTTCGGCTAAGAGCGGCCGCTCCGGCTCGCCTCTCTTTTGTACATCCCTGCGAGCATCAGCTCCGCCGCGGGCTGGGCATCCGGCTGCGCGCACAGGACCCACAAGGCGCGCAGAGACACCTCGCCGGAGATCAGGGGTGCAAAACGAAAAGGGGAGATGCGGGGCGAGGAGGCTCCTTTTTTTTTTTACTCTGCCGAGACGAGCAGGAACTTTTTGGGTTGCAGCGTCTCCCCTGCAAGGCTCGGAGCGCCCGGCAGCCGCTCAGCTGGGCGCGAGTTCGGGTCCCCGCTTCGCCTCCATCAGCTGCTCGGCTCGCCCAGCCGGACGGCAGAGAGGAGAGCGCGCTCGCGCGAAGGAGCCTCCTGCCCGCACCCACCGCGCAGCAGCGAGCCCGGCAGAAACTTTGCACGCCCCTCCTGGCGCTCTCGGCTCTTCACTCGCCGGCGCGACGCCCTCCTGCTCGGCCCCTCCCGCCCGGGCTCGGCGAGCCCGCCCCGTCCCCGCCTCCCATTGGCCAGCCGCCTCCCGGCCCGCCCACGCACCTCCCCGTCGAGTCCCAGCTCGGCGGCCGGCTCCGCCCCCAGCCCCTCGTCCTCCTCCTCCCGCGGAGAGCCGGGGTCGCTTCGGCCCGCGCGCCACTGGCTCCTCGGCGCGTCAGTCAACAGGAGCAAGAGGAGCCGCCGCTCGTCGGAGGGGTCGGCCAGAGCAGCTCCGTCGGGCGGCCGCTAAGGAGCGTGGAGAGAGACGCTGCTGGTTACTCCGCAGAGAGCGGGCGGCGGGGGGGGGGAGGCGATGGGCGACTCGCCGCCGTCAACAATAAGTCCGAAAGGGGATTAAGCAAAGCATGTCTGGGAAGGCGCGACGCGGATTTGGCTTTAACCGCTTCGCCGCCGTCGGAAGCGGGCGATTCGCTTTCCGTCCCCCGCTGCGGGACTCGGGAGCGTCGGCGCAGTTGGCTGCCGGGCTTAGCGCAGGCAAGAGGTCCGCTTTGCCTCTAGATAAGGGACGAGGCTTTAGACAAGGGGGGAGGGAAGACCTCGACATTCTATTCTCGGGGACCCCCATTGGGGACCCCCACCACCTTTCCTCGCCCGCCCCGAAAGGTAGCGGTTCTTATGGGATTTCCGCATCCCCAGCAGCAAACGGGCAGTTCTCCCTCGCTCTGTGTGCGCGCGCGTTCCCAGGCGCTTACTTAATTTTCAAACGGGTCACAAAGGTCTTTTTATTTTATTTTAGTGATAATAAATCTTTTTTTTTTACCCACCCAAAGGGGTAAATTGACAAGTATGGGAGGGCAGCCGGTGGCTGCTGCAGGAAACTTGGGTGCTTCTCATGCATGCTTCTCACAATAAGCATGTCTCTTGCACGCCAGTCTGGCCAGTCCCTTTGGGTGATTCTAGGCTGCCACTATTTCCAGGGGGAATTGAATCACAATCCAGGTTGCACAATTAATGGTGATTTGATAAAGTCATGGGGAAATACACCAGAAAGTGTGGGGTAACACTTGCCTGATACAATATATGTGCCGGTATAACCTCCCCACAAATCAGAATGACCACAACCATGTGACTCAGACACTGCTGCCATTTCTCAACCGAACCTCCCTCACAGAGTTGTTGTGGAGGTAAAATGGATTGGTGGAGAACCATGCATGTCTTTTTGAGCTCCTTGGAAGAAAAGTAGTAGGATATACTTATGTAATAATACATAAAATACATCTTGTCCTTTGTCTTACCTAGCAGAGTGACTAGAGCTGGCCTGACCCTGAGTCCAGCAAGCAACCAATGAGCAGAAAGAGTGGTACCTCGGGTTAAGTACTTAATTTGTTCCGGAGGTCCATTCTTAACCTGAAACTGTTCTTAACCTGAAGCACCACTTTAGCTAATGGAGCCTCCTGCTGCTACCGCGCCGCCAGAGCACGGTTTCTGTTCTCATCCTGAAGCAAAGTTCTTAACCCGAGGTACTATTTCTGGGTTAGCGGCGTCTGTAACCTGAAGCGTATGTAACCCAAGGTACCACTGTACTAGAAATCAACACCGCCATTGCCTCTGTCTCTCTGGAGCTGACTGGATGAAACCACCCCACTTTTCCCTACCATGCTGCTTGGCGAAAGAGTGACCAATTTCCTTATTGCAGTAGGAAATTTATAGGCAGGAATTGCTTCAGGGTCAAAGCCATTGCACTGCCTTCTCTCTCTGGGCAGTGTGGTGGACGGAACTGGATCCATTGCACCACCCAAAGGGCAAGGTGGCAACTGCTGATTGCTGTCATTACTTGTTTTCCCACCTAAAGAGCATTTTTGTGCCCTTCACCTGCTTACTTCTGGGCAGCAGCCTGATCTCCGTCAGCATCCACAGGCAGGCAGAAGTTGCATGAATTGGCCTGCTTGGGGGAAAGGAAGTGGGGAAGGGTGCTGCTGAAGGCTGCTTCTTAAAGGCAGCTAGTCAAGGATACGGCATTTAATTCCACTGATTTCTACAAGAGACATTTAAGCCAATGCTCTTTCTTTGCTATTACATCTAGTTATAAATCCAAACCTGAGCCCAGTCAAAAACAGGTGCCCCAGCTGAGCCCCAGGGATTCCTAGTTCAAATAAAACTCCTTTGATCACATTGATTTCTTGCAAGGGCATCAGTTAGTGCATTCAAGGTGTTGTGTTCAGAAAAAGCAGGGGGGAGAGTTAAGGAGTTGGTGTTTCTATAAAGTGGATTGCTTCTTAAGTGGGACTTCAAAATCTCTTACACATCATATATCATTTCCCAATTTTCCAGATTGTTAGTTTTGTAATCATTCAAACAAGTACCCTGATAAGATGTTCCTGACAGTAAATATAATTTTATTTAAAAGCAAAGCACACAAGCTGTCACTCGTGGTTCTATAAGAAAGTAGTTTGCTTTGGGAGGGAAAGGGGAAGAGATGAATACAGACTAAATAAAATGTCTATTTTGCTTTATATGCAGAAAAGGAAGGGGAACTTATGGACCTTCAGTTGCTGATGAGCTAAAACTTCTGTTAGCATAGCCAGTGATCAGAGATGGTGGAGACTGTAGTCACACAAGATTTCGTGGGCACCAAATTCCCCAACCCTGATTTGAAGGAAACCTTTATTTAAACACAAGAAGAACCATGTTGCAGAGAAGATACCGTTAGGAGAATAAGCTTTGCACTGAAGAATCGCACATTTGGCCTTTCCAGAAATGCAACCAGTGTTGCACTTTAAAAAAAATAAAAAAAAAATCGCAATCATTCTGCAAGTGAACAAGTGTTACGGCTATATCTCACAGTGGAGCCATGATGCCACTTGTAATGATGAGTGACATAAAGGACTTGCACTAATTTGGGAAGGTTTCCTTTAAGCAGCACTCATGGGTTATGTATATATATAGGGTGTGAAATATATAAATATGTATAAACAGCAGCCGTGCAATGCCCATTTCAAGATGATGCTTTTTTTCTTCTGGGTGCATGCAAGAGAGCTATTTGTAAGGCACGCAGTGATTTCTGGCTTTTTCAGACACATTGCAAAGGTACAGTGCCCCAGTGCTGGTATTATGCTCTATATGAGGTTAAGGCGAGAATTTCAGCTCTCTTCTCCTGACCTTTCTCCAAGTGCCAGAATCAACCTCAGTCAGACATGCAGCTCAATTTTATTCTCAGAACAAGTAAATCCCATTGTGTCCAAACGGACTTGCTCTCTTATTAAATGGACTTAGGATTGCAACCTAACTCTGCTGCTACTTTCAAGCAATGGAAGGGGTGCTATTTTCCTAAACACTTCCTACGAGTAAGCCCCATTCAAGCAGAGGACTTCTTCCAGCGAAACAAGCATCCTGTTCTATGCCATGGATAGGAATGGAAGCTTTTTTCACTCACACATATGGTAGTTTTTCTGAGTCCCTTCTGGGACTAGTGGCAGAATCCACTTAAAAGAAACAAAAACTGAACCCAGTGTGCGCACACTCTATATATACATAACTACACCTGTTCCCACTCAGGAAAGCTGAGAAAGGCTATATTCCTTCCATACATCACAGGGAGAAGGGATATTTTGTTGCTGGCTCCCATAGGAATGAGCATAAGTGTGACGCTAAAAAGAAAACCTTTTAGAAAAAATGTCTGGGCAGACCCTTTGTTTATGAAAGCACACTGTGAATTTGCCATTGTAAGCCTGGTGTAAATACTTAAATGTCAATCTCCTAATGTGTTTCCAGTCTCATCTGCGGATTACTGTCTGCTTTGCCAGTGCAGTGCAATTCAACGGCAGGTCAAGAGTGCCCCCTGGTGTTCTTATGCTATTAAACGTTGCTGGTTGTGTGTGTGTTTTTATTCGACTGTCCCATTTAATTTTATTAGTAGACTAGAGGTCTCTGATTACAGCGCTATTTCCTCTTTGTCACCTTGGGACAGTAGCAGGGGGGACAGAAAGATTTGTCGGAATCTCTGAATAGCACCTTTGGGGGAGAAGGTATAATTTCTGCTCAACAATAACTTCAAATTGCATCCAACCACCAGTTGTTTCCGGACGAAGAAACTTCCTGGCAATTCCAGATTCTCCAACTGCCAAAAACTAAATAGCATATTATGGAAATCAGGGGATGGCAGAGTACCAAACCTTTCAATAAACGCATATCTGGATGCAAGCGAAAGAGCTATTCGTAAGACGTTTGGTGCTTTATGGCTTTTTCTCACACGCTGCAAAGGGACAGTGCCCCAGAGCCAGTATATGCTGCATGAGAGATCAGGGAAGGAACTTCAACCCATTTCCCACAAATTCCAGGACCAGCCCCAGCCAAACTTCGACATAAATCCCACTGAGTCCCATAGGATTTAACCACCTTAGGAAACCGACATAGGATTACAGCCGTACTCTGCTGCCACTTTCAAGCCTTGCAGGGGAAGCTGAAAAATTAAACTTAAATAAATAAATAAATTTCAGTTTCCAGTTTTTAAAAAAATATTTCAACAGCAATACAACTCCAATATTACAATAAACAATTTTTTAAACTTTCCCCACCCCTTTTGCAATTTCTAATTTTATTTTAAATTATAACTGCATTTTCTTCATTAATCCAATTATTAATTACTGAATTGTTTCCTTTTAAGTTATATTTTAACTGTTTGGTTTCAGTTAGTCCTGCTAATGAACTAATATGTGTACAATAACATTTCAAAGAATCTACAAATGTTCTTCAGTCTCCCTAATAAAGTTTTTTCTCTTCTTGGTTCCTTATTGCTCCTGTTAATTTTGCCGTTTCGGCATAGTGCATAAGTTTGTTTTGCCACTCCTCTTTGGTTGGTACAGAATCTTCTTTCCATCTCTGAGCATAAAGCATCCGGGCCCGAAAAATTAAACTTTGAGGCTATGTTCCTAAGCACACTGGGAGTAAGGCCCACTGAACGCAGTACTATTTACTTCTTGCGTGGAAACAGGCATCAGATGCACTGCACATCTCTATGAAACAGAAATGGCAGGCTACAGGGACCACATGTCAATGTTGGTTGGGACCAGAAGCAACATAACAGAGGACCTCAGCTTCCATTGCTTGGTCCACTTTTGCTTCTGGTCACAACTTCCCCTTCCATCCATTACAGATTGTCTGGTGGTTAAAGAATTTGATCTGCCTATTCATTCAAGGAAAATGTATGCATGTATCTACTTGCTTCATTTATATCCCACCTTTCTGCCAAGCTAGCATAAATGTCCCCCCCTCCCCGCCAGCCCATTTTTATCATCACAACGATCCTGTGAGGTAGGTTTGGTTAGGAGAGATTGCCTGCCTCAAAGTCATTTATTGCCCAAAACGGCATTACATGTTATCTCTGCAGACCAGTTCAAGGAGATGGTACAAAACCTAATTTTACCATCTGCTTGTGACTAAAAAGGAAATATCCAAGAACCTATTTTGCCTTTTGTTTCAAGCAACAAGACTCAGGAAAAGTAACAAGAAAAGGCAGAATAATTGAAAATCAGCAGACATAGACAAAGCAAAGATCAAGGAATCCTCAGTGACAATGAGGTGCCACCATGCTAGAGGTTTACCCCCTCCCTCTCCTGTTGTGATGCTTTCTTGTGGCTGAAATGAAAGAAGAGGATCAAATCTAAACATTACTAGGAGCCTTGGCTGGAGTTCATTACTAAAGAGATGTTTGGGCTGATTCCTGGATGACTTTGCTCTCTAAAACAAAGAGATATCACAGGTCATTAATTCTTGCAAGTCTCCTTTCTTTTATATGAGTAATTTGGCATCTGGCATAAATATGGGAGAGCAGCAGCGATTTGGTTATGGTCTTTACAGATTAAAATCTTTCAGAATAAGAGAGAAATAAATACAGATGGCGATGCAGAAAGGCTTTGATGTGCATCTGATTATCACATTTAGTTGCATCCTGTTGTCTGGCTACTACTGATTCCTTGGCTACTTTTGCCTGTAACTGCCTGAACAAATAAGCAGCACTCTTTACTGCCTCTGTTCCTCGCAAGCGGACGGCTCTTCCAGACTCCGGTGCGGGACTCCCCCAGATGACCAGTTCATTCATCCGTCATCCTGATTTGTTTGCACAAAGTTTATCTGGTGGTTGGACTATGCCTAGTCTCCATTCTGCCTTGTTTTGTTTATGGAGCAGTGATTCACCAATAAGCATTTGTCCTGCATCCATTCTGATTTGCTTGAAGAGAGTTTCCACTTCCTCCTATTAACCGTTCCTTCATTCCACACTTTTCAGTGCATTTCCCTGACACTTTTCAAACCACAAAACTTTATTGATTTGTTTTTATTTAAAGTGAATTTCTTGTGCTAGGGCAACAGAGCAACTTAATGCACGTCAGTTGTGCAAACCTTGAATCCTCCCCACAAAATAAAGGAAGTCAGGTAAATGTTGGCTGCAGACCTTTGTACTCAGTGGGACTTACATTTGAGTAAATGTATGCAGGATTGAGCTGAATGCCATAAATGCAAATAGTTTCCATTTCACTTGGTGTGTGTGGGCGAAATAGGGTAACATTGTCCATTTCTACACATAATGGAAGAACTACCAACTATTTTCAGAAAATTCTAGTGAGCTAAAGGTAAAGGTAACCCTGACCATTAGGACCAGTCATGGATGACTCTGGGGTTGCATGCTCATCTTGCTCTATAGGACGAGGGAGCCGGCGTACAGCTTCCAGGTCTAAGCTGCTTCTGGTGAACCAGAGCAGCACACAGAAACGCCTTCCCGCCAGAGCCTATTTATCTACTTGCACTTGACATGCTTTTGAACTGCTAGGTGGGCAGGAGCTGGGATTCGAACCACTGACCTTCCGATCAGCAAGCCCTAGGCTCTGTGGTTTAGACCACAGCACCACCCGCATCTGTAATGAGCTAAAACCACCCCCAATAAAAAACATCAGTGTTGTTGTACACCAAAGGAAAGGTTAGGCCTCATTTGCATATTTGGATATAGTGCATATTTGGAGTTTGTGGGTACCAGATTCCCCTAAATTCCTGGGTCTAGTAGGGGTTATAATTTAATCAATGCAAATGTTAAAATATAAGCCAGATCAGTTTCCTGATCAAGTAATTGCTTGGGAGACAAGCCATTTAGAGAATATAGGGAAGGCGATAAGCCATTAGGAAAGCCAAAGAGGGGTGCCCTGTGCGATACAGGAAAGGGGAAGGGCCCCTCCCTCAACTCAGAGTTAGTTAGTAGACAAAGGCAGAGTTTTAAGTAGAGTTCAGAGCTGAGGGTTGGCCATGGTGTGACCTAGAGGAGAAAAAAAAAAACAATTGCAGGCTGTTAAAAGCAGCTAAAGCTACAGAGGGAGTCAGGCTGATTTCTGTTTGACTTTACAGCTCAGGTTGAATCCATCATAGACTCAGGTTGTATATATGTGTAAATAAACCATACATCATAAAGACACCACAGTCTCTGCTATGCCTCATTTCCAAAAGGAAACATGGTCCCTGGGTAAGCCGCCTGGAACCCCTGGCATCCCACACGGCTCGGAGATTGGGGTCATATGCAACAATATTTCACCATTTGGCGTTTGCATTAACCATGGTTGCACATGGTTCTTATTTTTTGCAAAGGTTAGGGAACATCCCTTTTCTCTTCCCCCACCCTCTTTTCCTCTCCCTTTCTGGGTCAGTTGATATGGTCCTTGGGGTATTGCGCTCCTGAGCCATTTAAGGCTTTTTACGTCAAAGCCAGCACTTTGAATTGGGCCTGGAAACTAATTGGCAGGCAGTGCAGTCAGGCCAGGATCAGTATAATATGCGCAGATAGTCTTGCCCCCATGAGCACCCTGGCTGCCCAATTCTACACCAGCTGAAGTTTCTGAACCATCTTCAGAGGCAGCCATATGTATAACATGTTGCTGGGTCAGAATGAGATCCAGTCTTTTCCAGCTTGCTGGCCTAGCCAGGATGACACTCATAGCCTAAAGGCACGAGGTCTTCCCTGTTGTATGTCACCTGGTATTTAGAAGTATGCTGTTGGCAGGCTCACAAAACTGGCCAGCCTGTTGAAAATGAATTTGCCTGCTGGGGAAAGGGTTGGCAAAGGAGGAATGGAGAGCCAAAGCTGGCAACAGCACTTAGCATGTTTGGGCAACTGCCAGAGCCCCAGAGCCATGGCAGTGTTCACCACCAATACCTTCCCTGACCCTGTTTTATTTACTCATTTGGCCTGGTTCTCCATGCTGGGTGCCTGGATCTAACTGTCATTTCAATTTCCCACAGTGCCCCACTTAGTGTTGTTGTTGGGCCTTGTGAAAAATTAATATGGTGACCCCATATGTACCTGAGCCGGATGCCAAGCAAATCTGCCAGGACCCACTGACAAAGAGCACTTACCTGACAATATTGAGCACCTTGAAGCAGGTGTGCTCAAAGAGATCTAATGTACATTTTAAAAATCACAATCAGGATTAGAATCTGTTGTTACAAATCTAGAGTAGGTGTAAACTCCAGAGATTTTTTTAAAAAAACAAACCAACATTAAAACTGATATTCCGGCATCAACAACTCATTTCTAAAGAAGAACATGTAGGTTAGTTCATTAATTATATTTGGTTACTATTTCTTTGGGGCATGGGTGGCGCTGTGGTCTAAACCACAGAGCCTAGGACTTGCCGATCAGAAAGTCGGCGGTTTGAATCCCCGCAACGGGGTGGGCTCCCATTGCTCGGTCCCTGCTCCTGCCAACCCAGCAGTTCGAAAGCACGTCAAAGTGATAAATAGGTACCGCTCCAGCAGGAAGGTAAACGGCATTTCCGTGCGCTGCTCTGGTTCGCCAGAAGCAGCTTAGTCATGCTGGCCACATGGCCCGGAAGCTGTACGCCAGCTCCCTCGGCCAATAAAGCGAGATGAGCGCCGCAACCCCAGAGTCCGTCACTTTACTTACTAAAGTCATACCTTGGGTTGAATGTGCTTTGGGATGAGCACGTTCGAGTTGCGCTCCACAGCAACCCAGAAGTAACGGAGCGTGTTACTTCAGGGGTTTCGCTGTTTGCGCATGCGCAGACGCTCAAAATAACATCACACGCATGCGCAGAAGTGCTGAAATGTGACCCGCGCACACACAGACGTGCGGACATGGGTTACGTTTGCTTCTAGATGCGAATGGGGCTCCAGAATGGATCCCGTTAGCATCTAGAGGTACCACTGTACTTCTTTAATAGGGATATATTTTCCTGTGGTTTTCATTTTTTAATTGTGTTTTGTTTATTTTTTTAAAGAAAACTTACACCCAGATTATCCACTGTCAGGGGCTGGACTGAGAAGGAATGGTGGGAGCCGCTGCCATCTCTCTCTGTACCTTCCTGGGAAAAGGAGGACAATGGTTTAGAACAGTGGTTTGCTGAAGGGCATAGTTCAGAGGCTGATGGGGGGGGGGAGCTGGGTTATATTGGAGCAGGAGGGTGGAGAAGCATGGGGGGAGAGCCAGTTAACAGACTCAGTGTCTCTTGAAAGCATTCCTGACCCTTTTTCTGTCAAAACTAGGCAAGCTGTGCGTGTAGCAGAACAGAAATCTCAAAGGCACTGACCAACCTGCGCAGGAGTGACATAGATTAAGGGGGACTGAAGGGGTGGGACTTTACTTGGAGCAATGCCATCGTTAGAGAGACAGAGTTCTTTGTCACTCTCTGTGAATACTGAATAAATTCCATGGTAAGAACTCATTTCATTTATCCGCCTTTTAATTGCCACCAGGGAAGGGGTCGTAATTCCCTGAAGCCTTGCCAGAGCCCTGACATCCACTCCCCCCCCGCCCCAGGAACTCAGAGTGGAGAACAAAGCAAATCATCATCATCATCATCATCATCATCCGGGGTGATATCTAATGGTGGCTTCCCACAGACAAGTAGGACTTACCCTAACTCCACCCTGCAGTCACTATGCTCTCCCAAACTTGCTATGGAGGGTTGGAGACCCCCTGATGCAGTTTGCAGGAAGGGCAGTAGGGAGAATGGATTGAAGGGACACTGGATATTCCCAACAGTATTTAAAAGTGATATATCATATCCAGTGGTGGACCTGCATTTTTTGGCCCTTGAAGCTTGCACTGCTATGGAGGCCTCTTTGCAATCAGCAACAAGGTGGGGTTCTGCGACAGAGCACCACAAATATTGAAAAAGAGTTAACTACTACATTTCAGATTTTGATTAAAATTGCTGTACTGGGTTGTCCTATGTTACAGGAAGCACATTTTACAAACTACTCTTTTTTCTGGTTTTTCTAGCAACATATTCATGTACAGTTTTGTCATATCAGAGCTTCCATGCAAAGTCATTTTCTAGAGACAACATGTATACAGACTTTAAGTGCTCTTCAGCAGAACAGCCAATTTACGGTGACACTCCACCGTTACAACTTCTGTGCTACTCATTCTCAAACTTTGGGATTGCTGAAACATATGCAACAAAAAATTAATCAAAACGAGTTGTGTGCTACTGTGGCACTACTGTGCAACAAAATCACTTGCCAAAAAGGGGGGGGGGGGGGCTTTCTGCAGCAAGGAAAGTGATGGGGAAATGCCCTGGAAAGTGTGGGATAACAATTGCTTGACATGGCACTATATAACCTCCCGCAAACAATTCAAAATCAACAGCCACCTTGCAAATTTTGTGCAAACGAATCAGTTTACGAGAACAGCAGTCAAAACAGGAACAGCATTAAGAAAAATACACCTTGAAAAGGAAACATTCTGTCCATAGCTGTCAACTTTCCCCTTTTTTTGCGAGGAATACTATTCAGAATAAGGGTATTTCCCTTAAAAAAAGGGAAACGTTGACAGCTATGATGCCCAAAAGCCTTTCTGAAGAGCCACATTTTTGTCCATAACAGAATAAATGCAGGGCCCTGGTGGATATAAATTACAGGTGTTTAAACACTCCCACACACTCACAAACATACATACATACATGCATACATATTAATCCAAGTACTTTGAAACTAAAATCCTGAAATTGCTATCTGCAAAAAAGACCACAAGGTGGCAGAATACACTTTGACACGTTATTCCACTGAATGTGTATTGTGAAAACATTATGAATTGTTGTTTTTGAAATTTATAATTTGATGTATTAGATTAGACCATAAAAAAATGAATTGCCAATGTATCATCTGCAGATCATCAACTATTGACTGGATAAATTGATTGGTGACTGTAAGCAAGAACCAAAAGTGAACTATTTTGTAATTAACATCCAAGCTCATTATTCAGACCTGAAAATTAGAATAACCATCCAGCACTCATGATGCCCCATGCTTCCCATTGTGTTGCAGATTTTTGTGCAAAGCTGTTTTAAGAGAAAGCTCAACTTTGCATTGTGATCCAGTATAGCTGGGGGAAGGCTCAAAAAGCTGAAAAGTGACATAGGAGCAGGGGGTGGATGATCCTTAGGATCGCTTCCAACTCTACAATTCTATGATTCTAGTGAGCACATTGATGCCCTGCACAATCACACACATTTCTACACCACTCCACAAATGCAAGCTCCAGGAATTCTTTCAATATCCTCTCTACAAGCTTTGTTCCGATTATAGGTCTCCAGCCATTTAAGTTTTATGCTCCAACATAAATATGAACAAATATATTTAATAACAACTTTTAGCTCACTGTGACAACAACTTGTTTGTTGTTTGCCAAAAGCAGAGGTAGCCAATGTGGTTCCCTCCAGATTTGGCTGGACTACAAATTGTAGTCCACAATATACAGAGGGCACCACATTGGCTGCTGCTGGTTTCAAGCATATAAGCATTTTCCTGCACTTTTTCTTAACTGTTATCTAAAAGTACAGACTAGGCCCAGAGTTTTCTACACAGTACAAAAGAAGCCAAAGGCAATAGCTTCTGTAAATGTGGTTTTTACAGATGACTAGCACAAAAATAACTAATAGAAATCTAGGAGTAAAAGTATTGCAAGCGCTGCTTCTACCTCCTGAAACACTTCTATTCATAACATTCGCCAGCTCAGTGGTCCCACACCAAGGGCACAACCAATTACACTGTGGCCAACACTATTTAACATTTTTATTACTGCAATTACATACTTGCACAGAAAGTGTCAGAATGGCTTCCACTTACTTCCTAAGGAAAGTTCACCACCTGCCCATTTAAACTGCAAGCAGCCCTTTGGGGAACTAGAATGATTTAATTCCTAAAGCTTTCATTGCTATAGAAGGCATACCACAGTTGTGTTGCTCTATCAAGTTCCTGCACTGAACTACCATAATGCTATGGCTGCAATCTCACTTACCTGGAAACAAGTCCCATTGAATATTGTTGTTAATCATTCACATTTATATCGCCTTTCCTCCAAGGAGTCCAAGCTGGCTCTCCCCCTCTCCGCTTTCACAATAGCCCTGTGAGGAAGGTTAGGCTGAGAGACAGTGGCTGGCCTAAAGTTACATCGTGAGCTTCATGGTTTAGTAGGGATTTGAAGCCTGCAATTCCAGGTCCTTTCTCAGCACTCAGAACCACTATACCGCACTGACTCTGCCATGATTCTTACCTCTTAAGTGAGCACACACAGGATTGCATTGTAAGCAGTGGCGTAGCGTGGGGGGTGCAGGGGGGCCGGCCGCACCGGGCGCAACATCTTGGGGGGGGGGCGCGCTTGCACTCGCAGCTCTCTTCCCCTACCTGGCTCACTCACTCTCTCTCACTGCAGTGCTGGCTGTGCGAATCCGATCCGAGCCGCCGGGTCGCCGCCCACTGTGTGTGGGGGGGTGCCAGGCGTGTGGTGCGGTGCGGAGAGAGAGCGAGGGACTATCTGGGGGAGGGACAGGGCAGCGGGGGGCGCAAATTACTTGCCTTGCCCCGGGTGCTGACAACCCACGCTACACCACTGATTGTAAGGCTGAAATTCTACGCATATTTGCCAAGGAATTATACTCATTGATCACAGGGCTGCCTATAGCATATGCACCACCAGGGAGCAAAGATCTGTCCAGCACCCCCCAATTTAGTTTAGCCACCCCCAAATTTTTTAGGGGGGGCAAACTAGCTTTTTTGTGGCAGGAAATCACTCACCTGTAACAGCGGAAATAACTGCTTTTGTTTCCTGACTCGTCAGGAATATTTGAGGCTACGGAGTAACAGAGCGACGGATGAGGGGGGCGGGGACTTTTGCTCCATTGCTTTTCACTGCTGCCGATTGAGAGGGTCCAGTATACAGTAGGTATGCATTTGGCGCCCCCCCCCCCGAATTTGGTGCCTGGGTGCCCCGCACCTCTTGCACTCCCAGGGAAAGAAGGCCCTGATTGATCATAATAGGCCTTCCTCCTGACTAAACATTAGCACTGTGCACTACATACAGGGCAATTACGATTTTCCAGGACAGTTGATGGGTATGGGCTGTCTAGGCCTGGTTGTGTATTCCCCAGGTCAGCATGGATCAGGTCAGGAAAACTGCTTTGCAAAAAATGTGCAACAATTAGACAAGATTGCATACAAACGTCTATACGAGGAGATTTTTGCACTAAAACACTGAGCAATTTTCACGAGGACTTTAAAAAGGAAAACAAACAAGCAAACATGTGGAAATGTGGAGAACTGAACCAAAATTGGAGAAATGAGAAAGAGAGAGAAACCAAAATTGCCAGATTCCCCAATTCCTACTTATAAGGTGCCTGGGGTGTATCCTTGTTTCCTGCATCTCACAGGGGGGAAATGGTCTCAATGTGGTTTCCTGCCAGTTGCACTGCCTGGAATGCCTTGGGACTGGTGCCATGTCATAGCAACAGTCCCAAGGCATTCTGGGAAGTGCAGCCACTGAAAAGCTTTCCACTGCCTTGGGCACAGGCACAGATCATGCCATGTAGCATCAAATCATTCCATGAAGTGTGGCCAGTGGGAAGCTGTGGAGAGAGCCTTGTACCTCTTTGAACAATGTGGGATTTCTTAGGATAAAAAAAGCAAGGAAAAATGGAAATCCTCTGGTCACCTCCAAAATTAAGCTAAGCTAAGTTGTTACCACACGCAGAGAGAGAGTAGAAAGCTTTCTTCTTGTTTTCACAGGCACATTATTGGTAAATTGCAGGATGGTGAGGAAATTTCAGTCCAGTCCTAGTAAGGACAACTGAAGCAGTCCCTGTGTGCAGGAAGCCTCTAGTTATAGGTAAAAAGGTAAAAGATAAAGGATCCCTGGACGGTTAAGTCCAGTCAAAGGAGACTATGGGGTTGCGGGGTTCATCTCACTTCAGGCCAAGGGAGCCAGAGTTTGCCCACAGACAGCTTTCTGGATCATGTGGCCAGCATGACTCAACCACTTCTGGTGCAACAGAACACGGTGACGGAAACTAGAGCACACGGAAACACCATTTACCTTCCCACCACAATGGTACCTATTTATCTACTTGCACTGGCGTGGTTTCGAACTGCTAGGTTGGCGGAGCTGGGACAGAGCAATGGGAGCTCACCCCGTCGCAGGGATTCAAACTGCCAACTTTCTGATCAGCAAGTCCTAGACTCAGTGGTTTAGACCACAGTACCACCCGCATCCTAGCCTCTAGTTATACAGCTGGGCCTTCAGGAAAACTCTGGTCTTTCCCTCTACTTTCTTGTAGCTTCTGCAGAGCACACATTAATTCTTCTTAATTAACCTTTAATTTGCCTTTGGTAAATCATATGGAAAGCTGATCTGAGCACAATATTTGATTCATCTACATGTTGATGTGAAAATGCAATGTCTTTAATTGCTTCTTTTTGTCCCTCAGGGCTTTGCATCATATTTCTGGAGCATCGATGAAGAGACATGTAACACTAGAGGCCGCTAGTGTCATTTAGGTTTTCCACAGTGTAGCTAATGCAAACAACCATTTGATCTGAAAACGTGGGTGGTTTTTTTTTTATTATTTAAGGGGAGAAATGATTTGCATATTCATCACTATGTTCTGTAGTGCTTTAAATATATATTCTTTGAAAAAAAGAAAACAATCTTTTGAAGCCTTACCCCTGGCATGCCTGCAGTTGCTTTTAAATTTAAATAATGGTACGGTTCTAATGAATAACTTCAATTACAAAAACTTCAAGGAATCACCACAAAAAAAGATCATCTCTCTTTGTTGGAAGTAAATGATATACTGTTAATTACAGCAGCAATTTCAATAAGCCACATGTCCTAGACATTTGTCTGAAAGATTATAAAAATTTATATCACACACATACACACATATGAATGAGGCTAAATTTTTCAAACAAGACTGAAAAATTAGTGAAGACGGTTCTAAAGGAAATAAAATCTATTTTTAAAAATATTATTTATTATTATTATTATTATCCAGTACGCTGTATTTCATCCATATCATGTTTACGATTTTTATATTCTTTGTCTCACACGCCTCCCCTTTCAGAATAGAGTCATCTTTAGAGGCTCTTAGGGTAGAAACTGCTTCCATTATCCAATCTTCCATTATGCAGGTTGGTTCTGGAGCTCTCATACTACTGGGCTAATCAAGGTTGCTCTGTGTAGACAGTAGCTGCATAACTATCTTTTCTTGCTCGATGCTGAGCAGCCTTTGCCCATCTGCTGCCCATCCCTAAAGACAGACACACAAAAGCCTAACACTAACCCAGTTTTGCCAAGTAAAGTCCTTTAATATGTATGAAACCAGCAGCATGGGCATTACCTCTCGGGTTGAAAAGCAGCCTCATGAAATACACATTGTGTGCACTTGAAGGAAGTTTCTTAAAACAAAATTAGGAGAATGATACAGAGAATGCTTAAAACAGTACATTTTAAAAAACACAATTGTGCCATATTCAGCCATCCGGGTGCATTGTATTAGCACGTGTATCAGTTTGCCCCTGAGGGAATGTCTCCCTCGAGAGAAAAGCATTGTGCACCCTTAACAAAAGTCTTATAAACAGAAGTGAGTAACCCATAGACCAGGTGTTGGACTCCATGATGGGAATTGTAGTACATCAACCAGAGAGAGCCAGTGTGGTGTAGTGGTTAAGAGCAGTGGACTCGTAATCTGGTGAACTGGGTTCGCATCTCCGTTCCTCCACATGCAGCTGCTGGGTGACCTTGGGCTGGTCACACTTCTCTGAAGTCTCTCAGCCCCACTCACCTCACAGAGTGTTTGTTGTGGGGGAGGAAGTGAAAGAAGATTGTTAGCCACTTTGAGACTCCTTACGGTAGTGATAAAGCGGGATATCAGATCCAAACTCTTCTTCTTTCCCCACCTCTGGTTTAGATATTATAGAGCATGTAGAGTATGAACCAACCCATTTCCATGTAATTGATTAGTAATTGATTTATATACATCAAATATAGAAGCTGACTGAGTTTATTTTCTCGGGTTAGTTTATTCTTGGTTTCAGGTGGTGACATTTTTAATCAGCGTCCAAATACGAAGCTCACACTGAAGACCATGGTGAGTTTAGCTTTGGAAGTAGCAACACACAACCATTCCTTGGTGCACTTCATTCCGAGCACACAATGGTTTTTGCCAAGCAGCAGCTACGTCTTTTATGTACATACAGTACAGCTAATCTTTTCCTAAGAAAATAAAATGGTTGCCAAAAGCAGTCCTGTCTTTAATAAAAACTAATGAAGTCTGGGGCTGTATAAATGCCTCTTCTGCGTGCTCTGCCATGCTTACGTTCACAGATGTCAGGCTAAATCATTGCTGATGGCCAATCAGAACAGAGCTCCTTTTATGTGCGCAAGTTATATTTCTTATTTTACAGAATATTTAAGGGGATTACAAACTCAACTTTTGCCCGTTTCCTTCGCTGAGATCAGTGGAACGTATGTTGTGAATAGGGCCTAATGGATCTACTCCTACACCTAATGGGAAATGACCCCACCCAATACAAGAAGCAAGGCTTTCAAGCAAAATAAGTTTAGCATTCAACTGCCAGGCTTCAACAGAATGATTCTTCATGTCTACCAGTGTCAAATCTGGCGCAATATAATCAAGGGCAGAAAGGTTTATGAATAGAAATTCATTCTTGTGGTTATTATGATCTCTAAAGTTAATCATCTAGGAGTCCTACGGCGTTGCTTGTACATTGTTAGCAGCAATATGAGGTTACTGTTGATCAGGTACTACACGCATATAAGGAAGGGTACCCTGTTGTATCCACATCTGTTTTGTAATTGGTCTCTGTGTGGAAACAACAACAGCAACCAAAGTCTCTAATTAGGGATCAATATTGACCAGTACTGAATTGTAACCTGTGACCCAGAGGTCAGGCAGGCTATATCCCACCATCACATCAATGTGGCATTTGTCATTATAGATTAAGTCAGCAGTTCATCATATTTTCTGGCTAATATAATTTCAGTCCATAATAGCCTTTCCATTTCTAAGCCATGGGGAAGTGAAAAGGGGAGGAGGGGAGAGAGAGAGAACATACACTTTATTTAGGTCAATGAAATTTGTTCTGTATATAAGGAAGATATTAATGAAGGCTAAGATGGCAATATCCCTGCCCCCCACAATGCCCTTGTGATAACACAGCTGTGTCCCAGGGGACATTGATCTAGATAAACTTAATTATGAGTCCAGTTCCCCTGAAACCAAGAGGACAAATTAGCCACAAATAACTTCAGATTTATTGCAATGGAGGCTTCAATCTGAAACCCAGTTACCTCGGTGTAAGCCCCATTGAATTTAATAGGCCTTTCTTCTGAGTGACATGATTAAGGTTTTGAAGTTAGTCACAACTATCTTGAGCTGGCTTAGAGGTTTTAATTTGCACAAAAGGGCCTCAGACCCTGTACTATTTTCTAAACTATTCTGCCACTGGTCAGCACATACCAGGGATAGGTAGCCTGAAGCTTTCCAGATGGACTACAGCCCTCACCACCCCTGACTACTGGCCATTCTCAATGGGGCTGATGTGTATTTGCGTCCAACACCATTCAAAGAGCCACAGGTTCCCAATCTCTAGTATACACAGGCCATTTGTGAAAAATAAAACCTATAACCTGGCTAAAGTGTTGGGCCACCTTCAGGGTTAGTGAAGAGATGGCATTTTGGGTGTCTCTATAACCTTTGTTTCAGAAGGATATGTTTTTGACAAAAAATATTATAGAACAGTCAAGTTCTTCACAGTCACTCAACATTTAGCTGCATTGCCTAAAATAAATGCTTTCAGATTAAACCCAAAACGTATATAAGAATGAACCTATTTTAGGAGCCACGGGGCTTCTGTTTTCATTCCCACACACCAAGCAAGTACATATCACACTAACATTAACTGTAAAATCCATCCTTATTTCATCTAAACAGAAGGTAGCCTTCCCTGATTTATATCTTCCCTCACAGTTAAGGAAGAAGCGCTAACAGACTCCAAAGGGATTAAAAAACACACAAACTAAGTGGTGTTTGAGATGTGCTTATCATTATGCCATGTTTCTAAGAAGTTCGCTTATTAAATAACTTAATGCTAACATTTTTTCCTCTCTTGCTCTCTCCCTCCCCCCCCCCCGCACCCCCCCCCCGCTCTCTGTCTCACATACACGCCAAACAAAGGTCTTCTTGTGTGTGTCGGCTGTGAATTCCTGCCCCATAGGGTATTTTACCTTTATAGGAAACTGCTTTCAGTCATCTTTCACGTTAATGAAAAACCTTTATTTCACAGCCACTGTAATCGGGCTGTTGGGCTTTAAGAGCTATACAATGATGGCAGTGTAACGGTGTATTGATGTCGAGCTTTTAGGCTCTTTATCAGTTGTCAACTTTAGGATATTCAGCCAAGTACAAGCATTTTCAAAGGGCCTGGCTTACAAGCAAGCCTGCCCAGCATTGCTCAGAACAGAGGTGGGCAGAATGCAGATCAAGATCTATTGGCAGATTCTGTGTGATTTGCAATAGATCCTGGAGCGTTTCCGACTCCCAGTCATTTAACTCCAAGAATCCCATTTTCTTTCCTTCTAAGTTAGGCTACTGAAATGAATAACGTTTTTGTTGGAACCAGGAGTGAGTTTTTGTGTGACAGGTCTGTAAGCTCACCTGGGGGACTGAAAACAAAATGGCCAGTGGCACCCGGTTCCTTAATCCCTTCATGTTCTTCACATACAGAGACTAAGCCACTATTTTACACTTAACTCTGATTGGTGGGCCTAGGAATTCTAACAAAAAACAAAGCATATTCAGTAATCCGGAAGTCTGCCCACTCCTGGCTTAGAATGTCAGGCATTATAAAGACAATGGCTGTGTTCAATTCGGCTGAGCAGGGAAATGTCCAGGATACCTCCCAGATGCCTGAGTCCTTATATGCCAGCTTGATGACTGACATCAACACCCTGCCAATAGAGATTCAGTGATAGCCTTCTGTGCCAACTTTAAAATTCCTGCTGAGAGCTTTTCTATTCCACCAGACCTTTGCAGGCACTTAAGAGGACATAATGGCCTAGAGATGTTCGTTATTGCTTTGTTTTTGCTTTTAACTGGTTTTATCTACTTACGATTTTATTGTTTGGTTTTATGGTTTTATATTGTTGTAAACTGCTGTGTTGCTGTTGTTTTTAATGATGCAGCGGTGTATAAATATTTTTATAACTAACTAACTAACTAACTAACTAACTAAAGGATATATTCCAAGATCCCTTACTATCTCACATTAAGATGAGGCTTAAGGAAGCATTCACTAAGATGTCATAAAAGTTCACGAGGCACACCTCTCTATCTCATGCTCTTTTTTTGGCACCCAAAAAACATTTAAGCACAAAACAAATCAGGCTGGCCTTGGGCCCATTCTATAAACACACATATTCGCATTACAATCATCTCTTTTTCAGTGTTCAGTTATAAGATAACAGTAAGGAGTAATGGGCATTCATTCAAATATTTCCTGCTTGTCCTTATCAGATCAGTCTTATTCAAATTGTCAATCATAATGAAGATTAGAGGCTATTTTATAATTTTGCAGGCTGTAATCCTCACCGTACCTGCTAACGAATTAGTCCCATTTGACTAAGAAAACATACTTTCTAAATAAGCAGTGCTAGAATTACTGTATCAGTTTTGCTCTTAATATTGAAAAGTGTTTGGTATATCACTGAAGAGTGGCTGGGGAAACCCAGCCAGAGGGGTGGGGTATAAATAAATTATTATTATTATTAGTTATATTACTAAAAAAAAAATCCAGTCCCTTCTCTCAATCAATGGAAACTTCTAGCCTCATGATATGTTATTTTAAATTAAAACATACATGAGGTAAATGAGGGAGGCTAAACACCTCATTTTTCATTCATTTTTAAAAAGATACATACAGAATAGATCCACCCTTTAGGTACTGCGCGGGTGGCGCTGTGGGTAAAAGCCTCAGCACCTAGGGCTTGCCGATCGAAAGGTCGGCGGTTCGAATCCCCGCGGCGGGGTGCGCTCCCGCTGTTCGGTCCCAGCGCCTGCCAACCTAGCAGTTCGAAAGCACTCTCAGGTGCAAGTAGATAAATAGGGACCGCTTACTAGCGGGAAGGTAAACGGCGTTTCTGTGTGCGGCTCTGGCTCGCCAGAGCAGCGATGTCACGCTGGCCACGTGACCCGGAAGTGTCTCCAGACAGCGCTGGCCCCCGGCCTATAGAGTGAGATGGGCGCACAACTCTAGAGTCTGTCAAGACTGGCCTGTATGGGCAGGGGTACCTTTACCTTTACCTTTATTCCAGGCAGTATCCATTCCCCTCAGTTCAATTTGGAGTCATATAACTATTCATAAAACAGAGGAGTTAAGTTGAACTGGTTGCCATTTCCTGTGCTAGGTGACAAAGTCCACCAATGACAGGACCCCCAAAATGTTAACAGTGGGCTCTACTCCTTATAAGGTTTAGGGAAGCGATCCTGATTGAATTCTGTACAAGACTGTAGTCCTCACCTACTTAAACAGGTTGCCTATGGAGGAAATGGTCTGAGGAATGCTCCTGTAAGATGCCGATATGCTATGTCTGTCACCCAGTTGACACAGGCATTTGCTGGCATTGCATGTGGTGTGTGTGCATGCAAACACATGCCCTATTGGAAGCTCAACTGCTGTGGGCTTTTAAACATTACTCTAGTCCCAGTTCCCCCGCCCCACCCCAGTTGTGAACAATAATGCCTTATACAGGGTCCTGACACATGACACTCTGAGCTGAGCCATCAGAGGAGAGCAGCTGCTTTGCAAGCTATGCATCTGAATTTCCTCCTTTCTCCACATCGTCACAGCAGAGCCAAGCAATTCCTTTCAGGAAAGGCAACCACCATCCCTGGAGTCTTCTGCAAATGTGGCTGGAGAGGAAATAGGCCACTTGGTTTGTGCTAACGCCCTAGGATGAAACAAAAGGCAGCTTCTATCTTCCAGCAAACAGCCTTGTGAGGACTTTGTTCATCACCCTCTCTAAAACCATTAGGAGAAGAATGCATTCTATCAAGTTTTGTTTTTAGGATCCTTCATGCATATTATTATTATTATTATTATTATTATTATTATTATTAGCATATTTGCTATAAGAATCAAGAACTCCAGATGGTGTATTTTTACTTCCACCCTTCCACCTACTCGTGTTAATATAATCTCAATAATCTGCAACTGAAACAATGACTAAATGCATACTATAAATGGATACTAAAATGGAAACTAAAATATGGAAATTAAAAATCCATCAGTAGATTTTTCTTCAAAACAAATATTTTACAAGAAGTTGTTACAGGAACTGAAGCTCTTCTGAACTGCCCATTGAACCACACACGATTTCACAAGACCCATTAATGGTAGAACAGTCTCATCAATTAGATAAATTTGTCTTGATACCTAACTGTTAATTAAAAGCATAATCCTATCCACGTCTACTAAAAAGTTGAGTTCAGTAGGGCACTTTGAGAGAACTAGGTATAGGATTGCAATCTAAGTTTGCCACCTGGTCCTTGCATACCTTTGTCTTTTGCTGCTTCGGCCAGGGGCACACCTGTCAGGCTTTGGACAGGTAGGGAAGAAAAACGGTCACAGTTAGTGGTAGAACACATGTTTTGCATGCAAAAGGTTTCAGGTTAAATTCGTGGCATTTCTAGGTAGGGTTGGGGAAAACTCTTCCATGAGACCCAGAAAACTACTGCCAGTCACTGCTGACAAAGCTAGATGGACCAATGGACTGATTTTACTATAAATTAGCTTTCTATGGAGAAGAAACTTTACTGTATCAGCTAGGGGTGAACAGATCAGCCTATTTCCTTTCCATGTCAGCTTTGCATGTGTTTCATGCTGTCTTGTGGATTAAAGAAAAAGGCAGAGCAAATCCAGTGCTTTTGCCACTGTGTGTATGCCACCCTGAGCTTGCCACTGTCCTGCCTCATCCCAATAAGTGGCAGCAATGCCACTGCCTGGAGGCTGGCCCCAGCACCCTAGCTGGTCCCTCCTGCCAGAAAAGAGGGTGCAGGCCTAGAATAAAATCCTTCCAGAAGTGGCCTGAGGCTAATGCTGGCCCTGACTGAAGGATGTAGGTGAGCATGCATAAGGGCAACCTAGGACGATTCTGAGGATCTAGTCCACATCAGCATACAGGTACGTGTAATGACACAGAGGCAAGCTTTGTACTGATATGTATCACAGCACAGACAGTTCTGGCTGAATTGAGAGCTGGCCAGAAATGCAGGTGCTGAGGAATGGAAACCTATGGCTATGTATCTGCAGGAGGACTATGCTTGGAAAGCATTGGCCCTCAGACACTTCTGTGCCAAAGAGTGATGGTAAAAGCAATCTGCTTGTATCGGAGTGATAGTCACTTCCAGCCTTCCTTTAGCCACAATATTTATGTAGGTACAATAATTTCACATTTGCTGTAACCTGAAGTTCTTTGTGGTTGTTGCCAAAAAGACTTGAGTGCAATCTTTTCCTTGTGCACTGACTGATAGTTCTATAGACCAGTACAATGACCCATGCATCTCTTTGGGGATATATGCATAGTTTATTTCTTTAAATATCTAAGAGATTATTATCTCAAATCATGAACACCAATATACAGCTTGCTCTGGATTCTTCAGCCTAATCTGTTGCATCTGTGTTTATGTCACACAGTGCCAATAAGCCTGCACTGACAATTAACAAATCGTTTTGGAAGCTCTGAGCTTTGGCTGGTTTATAGTTTTTTTCTACTGTATGCATAAATCAGTAGCCGAATTTTCTATGTATACAAGCAATTCATAAACTGTTTTGATGGTTCTTTATGCTTATTTTTATGGATGGTTACCAATGTAATTTATTGTTACTATTAAACCACTCCGACTAAGAAACATGTTTCAACCTCGCCAAGTAGAAGTCTTCTAGCAAAAGGCAATCCACCCTCAGTCTTATTCGGCAGAAAACATCTATATAGTAGAAGTAAAAGCATTAGGAGGGGGTTTTAGAGATGGTACAGAGGTGCCTGTGTTTATCAGAGTCAGATGAATCACAAGGTGAAGTGGGAAGTCTCAGGGGTATTTAGGGCTTGTCAAAGCAGGACCTCTAGGAGGTGGTACAAATCAAAGCAGGGACTTGTTAATCATTCTGTGACATCTCCGTGATTCAGACAACAGCATCATGTGGCAGACAATTATTTGTGAGAATGAAAGTAATGTCTTAAGTATACTTTAATGCCTTAAAACCAGGGTGGGATAATGCAGGAAAGCGAATGGGATGAGGACACAGAGAAGGAGCTCAATTGTGATTAGCAGCTTGTAACCAGAGGGAATGATTTTACTAGCACTCTCAAATTCAGTGCTCTCAAATCCAGGTGTTTCTTCCCACACCCAAATCAACTTTAAAGGTACCTGGTACAGAAGGCCCTGGATTTATTTGCCTGCAGTTTGGTATGTTTCTTCCTAGGGGCACCTCTCTGATTTTTACAACTTTCAGTCATATTGGCCACAAAACATTAGGGGCAACTGATTCCCTTTTCACCCGGCCCAAAACTGTAATAGCTGTCTTTGCACTTATTCTTCTTGGAATGTGTAGGGAAGAAACCAGAAATTATTATCTGGCTTGGATTTAAGGGGCTTGGAAAACACACCTCCAGTTTGTGGTGGGTTTCTGTGAACTTCTGAAATTCATTTCCAATCCTGGCATGAGATAACTTTCCCCGCACCTCTTCCAGGCACTTTGCTGTGAACTATTAGGCTTCACTTTCTGACAGAGACAAAAAATGAGAATCCAATCTCTTTTAGTTTTACCACTAAAACTTTAAAGACTGCCATCAAACATATATTTTGCACCTGCAGATCTGTTTGAGGCTTGAATAGGGGTTTGCCATTTCAAATCGATTTACAGTTTCTCTGTGAATGATATCTTAGGGGAAAGATTAGATAAGCTTGCTTATATATAGGAGAGAAATTGTATTGAAATCTATGCTGGAACAGAAGATTCTTGTCAGTGTGGAATGTTTGGCTGGCTTCTAATTTTTGTTCTTTATTACAGTGAATGTGCATTGATGATGGTATGAAATAATCTGCCATATGTTGGGATGCAATACAATGAGGCATTATTGCTTTTGTGTATGACATCTGGGGTTACAGTAAACAATGCTGACGGTGAAGTTAATGGCTTGATTAATTTACTTTGCAACAATAAATGTAACAAGATTGTTGCAGCTGCCTATGAACAATCATTTTATGAGTTAAGCTCCTTAGTTTAAATTGTTAGTCCTGCTCCCCTTTGTGGAGCAGAATCTTGCTTCATCTTCCATGTGACAGCTCTGTGGATAGTTGAAAATGGCTACCATATCTCCCCTCAGTCTCCATTTCTCCAGGCTAAATATATCCAGCTCCCTAAACAATTTCTCATAAGGCTTGGTTTCCACACCATTTATCATCCTGGTCACTCTCCTTTGCACATTTCCCAGCTTGTAAAAGTCAGGCATTTGTTTGGTCCTAGGGAGATCCTCTTTAGCATCATGTATCGCCAAAATGCTGTTTTTATTTGGGGTGCGGGGTTGGGGTGGGTGGTACTTGGACCTTAGTAAAGTTTTAGCCACCTCCAAGAGCATCTCTTTCTCCATAGCAATCCTACTCCAATATTTCGGGGGGGGGGGGACATTTTGAGGTTCGTGGACTTTCTTTCCAGAAACAATAAGAGGCTAAATTCCTTGAGCTGACATATGCTGTTTTTCATTGAGAATCTTGTCATTTGTAATCCATACCAAAGAATATGTTTTTCCTCCCCTTCTGTGCATTTGTTTCTGTTTCAGAGCCAAACACATACACTGGAATTTTGCCAGTCTAAGAATAGGAAGACAGCATCTTTTGGAAGACATGGAGAAAAGGGGAGGGGAGCCTGTGGGATGAGAACCTCTCATGGATACAGTGTTAAACTCTCCTACTGCTCTCACATGCCTATTTAAGCAGAAATGAAATGGTCTAATTTTAGTTCATAACTGACCTATTTAATTTAACAAATAAATCAAAAAATCCTTACATCCCCCCACTAACCCCCCACCCACTCTTTCAATTTTGGTGTGTGGGCTTATGCACAACTCTAAACTGAATGCTTTTCCTTTCCCTTTTCTATACAGTTTACTTAATAAATCCCAGTGTGTTGTAATTTGCAGCCTTGTTAAATGTGTTTTCCACTGTTTGGAACACTGTGCAGTGTTCCTTTCAGTAGAAGAAGCAGATGGAAATCTGGAAATCAAATATATATTCTAACAAAAGCAGTTCAAGCTTCTAAAGATGAATAAATAAGGTGCTCGTGTTATGTGTGTGTGTGTGTGTGGCTAAAGCATAAAACAAATGTGCTGATTATATAAATATGCAGAGTGCTTGATTCTCAAAATAAAAAGAACAAACAATCATCTCTTTCAGAAAAAGGAGCCAAAACTGAGGTGAAAGAGTTCATTTTTCAGATTACCAGCCTAACAACATCCCCAATGGGTTTAGTGTGCTAGGAAGACTTTTTAAAGCTAAATAGTGACCGAAAATGAGCAGCCCTTTCTGATATCCTTAAATAAATGGAGGAACAATTTTATGTCCCTGGTTTTGGTGCATTTTGGTCCTCAATGAAGAAGTATGAGCAAAATGCACAAACCATTTAAAAATTATTCCTTTCAAGAGATGAGACAATTCTGATTACCTGGGAATGATGTTTAAATAATTAAATAATCATTTGATGAGGGAAGTGAAAAGTTGTGTACGAAACTAAAATATGCTCTTTTCTCTGTAAGTAATAAGCACACTTATTGGACTTAAGTACATTTGAAAATGGTGAGGATTGCAGCTAAGTAAATGTGCTTAGCACAAAAGTAACTCGGTACAGTTCAATAGATTTCTTTTGGTTTATATCTATGCATTTTTCCTTTCCTTTTTTGACGTATGAATTAGGACAGCTTTTCATATACTTCAAAGTATGATGGGCAGAAGATAATTCGGAAGAGGAAAAATGGGAGATATTTGATGCATCCAGAAAGCTCATGTCAGGGCACAGAGGAAATAGATTCCCTCTGCCGTCTTCCCACAACAACTGATTTTCTGAAGATGGGGAGCAGGATCACCATTGACAGAGCTGCCCTCTATGAATTTGTCAAATCCATTTTAGTAAAGAATTGAGTCTGAGGTTTGGATGTCTGATAACATCTGAAGACTCCGTAAGTCAAAACTAGCTTAACTAATAACATTCAATACTGTGAAAGAGAAATTCATTCTTTTCTTTCTTTCTTTCTATTTTGTTCAGTGAAATCCAGCAGGCACACAAATATCTATCATGCATAAGTTCCCTTGATCTTCTCTGTGCTGGGGAGAAGGAGGAGGAGGAGGTGGTGGTGGAGGAAGAGAAGAAGAAGATGAAGAAGGCAGGAGAGATTTTATGTTAGCTCAGGGATTAAAGGTAAAGACCAAGAAGATTCTAAAGCTCTTTAAAGACAGCCACTAGTTATTTTATGCTACCTGACAATAATGAAGAAAGAAAGTTTGACATAAAATAAATTAGGAAAAAATGGGCTGTGCTGAAAAGCTAATTATTAACAATGTAAACTGACAGACTGAAGAGCGTCACAGTTTCACAGTTAATGAACAATACTGCAGAGCTTGAATTAAAATCCTTTTCTAAAGATGCAAAGACAATTTGACATATTCAGGAGCCCCCCTGGTATCCACATTTACTCTATTTTATTTCCTTTGGTGACTAATCCACCACCACCTCCACAACAATGATTAGTTCATTAATTACATCTCTTGTTTTGTTTTCCTTATTTAAATAATACTGGCAGTTCTTTCGGGGCTGAACTAAGCATGACAGTGGAGGTGAGTAAATGCATCTCTGCTCCCTTTAAATCAGGGACCCAATGGCTGCATTAATCTTTGGCCAACCCTACAGTGGCCACATGCTGCCAGTGGGTATGGTCAACACACCCCTTTTTCACACTCCCTCACCTACACATGTACAGTGGTACCTCGGGTTACATACACTTCAGGTTACATACGCTTCAGGTTACAGACTCTGCTGAGCCAGAAATAGTACCTCAGGTTAAGAACTTTGCTTCAGGATGAGAATAGAAATTGTGCTCCGGCGGCGCAGCAGCGGCAGGAGGCCCCATTAGCTAAAGTGGTGCTTCAGGTTAAGAACAGTTTCAGGTTAAGAACGGACCTCCGGAACGAATTAAGTACTTAACCTGAGGTACCACTGTACACACAAACCACACAGGCACAGACTCTGCCTTCCTCAGCTGACTCATGCAGATCAGCTGAGGAAAAAGGCTATTGCTCCCTTCCGCTCATCAAATGATTCAACTGATGAGTTGAGAGGGCATGATTTGCATCTCCATCAGGACTCCAGGCTCTGCCCACCCCCAGCACTGTGCCTACTTTGTTTTGTTTTCTACAGTCACTGCCAAAATTGGTGGGATCTTGCATGGCCTGATTAGGCCTTTGAACTAGGTTTAGCCACCCCTGTTTTAAATGTTTGCAAATAGCAATCAGGGGATAGGGAAGATCCACAACAGGATCATAAGAAGGAGGAGGTTAACTCTTTCAGACTGTGCCATTTTCTCATGGAAAATTCCTCCCTCCCAAAGCTGCTATTTGCCTTAATTATAGTCTTCCCCTTCAGAGGATTAAGCTTGGGATTCAACATGGGAGAGGGAATTTCCCTCAGAGCCAGCCCCACGTATATATATTCAATTAGAAGCACTTGCACTAGAGGAAATCACTGTGCCATTGCCTGGTCTGAGGAAACTGCATTGTCTTCGTCTGATTCAGATGACTCCAGCTCAGAAACCCTAATGGAACCACAGTTTCCTCACTCCATCGGAGTCAATGACAGATAAAACAGGCTGGGTCCCTTTAAATTATGAGACTCCTCTCACTGAAGATGGAGCTAATAACTGAGAAAGAGCTGCAACTCACATTTAAGACTCAGTTCTGAGGATAATTGCTGCTGAAGCAACATCTGAATTCTGATCTTATACATTCTCCAGCCTGAGCGCTGAGTGGAGCTGTCCAAGGTACCACTGAAACCCCACCTCTGTACTGCTGAGACCATAGAATCATAGAATCATAGAATCATAGAGTTGGAAGAGACCACAAGGGTCATCGAGTCCAACCCCCTGCCAAGCAGGAAACACCATCAGAGCACTCCTGACATATGGCTGTCAAGCCTCTGCTTAAAGACCTCCAAAGAAGGAGACTCCACCACACTCCTTGGCAGCAAATTCCACTGTCGAACAGCTCTTACTGTCAGGAAGTTCTTCCTAAGGTTTAGGTGGAATCTTCTTTCTTGTAGTTTGGATCCATTGCTCCGTGTCCGCTTCTCTGGAGCAGCAGAAAACAACCTTTCTCCCTCCTCTATGTGACATCCTTTTATATATTTGAACATGGCTATCATATCACCCCTTAACCTCCTCTTCTCCAGGCTAAACATGCCCAGCTCCCTTAGCCGTTCCTCATAAGGCATCGTTTCCAGGCCTTTGACCATTTTGGTTGCCCTCCTCTGGACACGTTCCAGTTTGTCAGTGTCCTTCTTGTACTGTGGTGCCCAGAACTGGACACAGTACTCCAGGTGAGGTCTGACCAGAGCAGAATACAGTGGCACTATTACTTCCCTTGATCTAGATGCTATACTCCTATTGATGCAGCCCAGAATTGCATTGGCTTTTTTAGCTGCCGCGTCACACTGTTGGCTCATGTCAAGTTTGTGGTCAACCAAGACTCCTAGATCCTTTTCACATGTACTGCTCTCAAGCCAGGTGTCACCCATCTTGTATTTGTGCCTCTCATTTTTTTTGCCCAAGTGCAATACTTTACATTTCTCCCTGTTAAAATTCATCTTGTTTGTTTTGGCCCAGTTCTCTAATCTGTCAAGGTCGTTTTGAAGTGTGATCCTGTCCTCTGGGGTGTTAGCCACCCCTCCCAGTTTGGTGTCATCTGCAAATTTGATCAGGATGCCCTTGAGTCCATCCTCCAAGTCGTTGATAAAGATGTTGAATAAGACCGGGCCCAAGACAGAACCCTGTGGCACCCCACTAGTCACTCTTCTCCAGGATGAAGAGGAACCATTGATGAGCACCCTTTGGGTCCGGTCAGTCAGCCAGTTACAAATCCACTGAGTGGTAGCATAGTCAAGACCGCATTTTACCAGCTTCTTTACAAGAAGATCATGGGGCACCTTGTCAAATGCCTTGCTGAAATCAAGGTAGACTACATCCACTGCGTTCCCTTCATCTACCAGGCTTGTAATTCTGTCAAAAAATGAGATCAGGTTAGTCTGACATGACTTATTTTTCAGAAATCCATGCTGACTATTGGTGATCACAGCATTCCTTTCTAGGTGCTCACAGATTGTTTGCTTAATGATCTGCTCCAGAATCTTCCCTGGTATTGATGTCAGACTGACTGGGCGGTAATTATTTGGGTCCTCTCTTTTCCCCTTTTTGAAAATAGGGACAACATTTGCCCTCCTCCAGTCTGCCGGGACTTCGCCTGTTCTCCAGGAATTCTCAAAGATGATTGCCAGTGGTTCTGAGATCACATCTGCCAGTTCTTTTAATACTCTTGGATGCAGTTCATCTGGCCCTGGAGACTTGAATACATCTAAACTAGCCAAGTATTCTTGTACTATCTCCTTAGTTATTCTGGGCTGTGTTTTCTCTGCTGAATCATTTGCTCCAAATTCTTCAGGTCGGGCATTGTTTTCTTTATCGGAGAAGACTGAGGCAAAGAAGGCATTGAGGAGTTCAGCCCTTTCTGTGTCCCCTGTTTGCATTTCACCATCTTCTCCTCTGAGTGACCCCACTGTTTCTTTGTTCTTCCTTTTGCTACAAACATACCCATAAAAGCCTTTTTTGTTGCTTTTAACCTCTCTAGCAAGCCTGAGTTCATTCTGTGCTTTAGCTTTTCTGACTTTGTGTCTACACGTGCTGGCTATTTGTTTGAATTCCTCTTTGGTGGTTTCCTCCCTTTTCCATTTTTTGTACACATCCTTTTTTAATCTTAACTCAGTTAAAAGTTCTTTAGATAGCCACCCTGGCTTCTTTAGGTACCTTCCATGTTTCCGTCTCATTGGTATTGCCTGAAGTTGTGCTTTTACTATCTCCCTCTTAACAAACTCCCAGCCATCATGAACTCCCTTTCCTTTTAGTATTACTGTCCATGGGATCTCACCCAGCACTTCCCTAAGTTTTATGAAGTCGGCTTTCTTAAAGTCAAGAAATTGAGTCCTAGTATGCTTGGCTGCTCCTTTCCGCTGTATAGTAAACTTCAGAAGAGCATGATCACTTGCGCCTAATGATCCTTCCACTTCTACCCCATTAACCAGGTCATCAACATTGGTTAGGACCAGATCTAAAATGGCTGTTCCTCTTGTTGCTTCTCCCACTTTCTGGACAATGAAGTTGTCTGCAAGGCCAGTGAGGAATCTGTTTGACCTTATGCTCTTGGCTGAGTTTGACATCCAACAAATATCCGGGTAATTGAAGTCCCCCATTACTACTATCTCCCTTCCTTTTGCATGTTTGGCCATGTGTTCCAGGAAGGCATCATCTATGTCCTCCGTTTGGCTTGGGGATCTATAGTAAACTCCCACAATGAGGTCACTGTTATTCTTCTCTCCCTTAATTTTGACCCAAATGCTCTCACTTTGGCTTTGAGGTTCTAAATCTTGGATCTCTTCACAGGTATACACATCCCTGACATATAACGCCACTCCTCCTCCTTTCTTGTCTGGTCTGTTTCTCTGAAATAGATTGTATCCCTCCATTTTTACATTCCAATCGTGGGACTTATCCCACCAGGTTTCAGTGATGCCTATTATGTCATATTTAGTTTGCTGTACCAAGAGCTCAAGCTCATCTTGTTTATTTCCCATGCTTTGTGCATTAGTGTACAGACATTGAAGTCCATTAGTCATTCCCCCGTGTCTCTTATTTAAGGATTTTTTCCTCCCACCACTAGGTCTGCTTGCTGTTTGCTCCATTTGGTCTATGACATTTGGATGATCATCTTCATCAATTGATAGACTCCTACCTTCAGGAGCACTGTCTCCCTCCCCCACATTAGTCAGTTTAAAGCCCTCCTGATGAGGTTTCTGAGGTTTTTGGCAAAAACATTCCTCCCAACCATTGTGAGGTGCAGCCCATCGCTTGCCAGAAGTCCATCTTCAAGAAACTGCAGTCCGTGATCTAAGAATCCAAACCGTTCCTGTTTACACCATTTGCGAAGCCAGCTGTTTACTTCCACTATTTTTCCCTCTCTCCCTGGGCCACGTCGTTCAACTGGGAGGACAGATGAGATGACGATTGCTCAAAACACAGCAGTCTCATTTGAAAAAATATATCTGCATGCATAATGATGTGCATGAAGAAAATAGCAGCTTGGGGGGGGGCAGGGAGTTATCAAGATAGAGACAGGGAGGGGAAAAATTGGCATCCCCTTCTTTCCAATCCTTTCCAGTCTGAATAATCATATTTCTCTTCAGATCTTAAAGCAAGTTTCAATAATATTGAGATGTACCCATCATCACATTTAGTTGGGCTTTCAATCTTGGGTTGCTTTTGGTCCTGATTGCGAGACGGGCGGGACATTAAATCTATCTATCTATCAATCAATCAAATATAAAATAAATGACTACTCAAATCAGGAGATTAAGAATAAGAAACTCAAATCCCACTCAGTTATTGTGACAATAGCAAGATGTTCTGTCTTACACAATATGAGGTGACAACTGAAGACTGAAATCATTGATACAGCATGCCTGCTCCAACAGGTAATTTGCTTTGCAAAATCTGTCATAAGATGTGCGTGTTTTGAAGAAACTAAAAAGCATTATTCCTAAAAGAGGTAAAGTGGGATTCTGTGTTGATATTTTCACCTCCAAATCTATTTGTACCAGACAAAGTAATAAGGGGTGTCCCCTCTGCTGTCTTAAAGCAATACTCTTGACAACATAATGAAACTGATACCTGGAAACATTTCAAAAGAGTGTTCATTACTGTGTCTCTAGAGATCAATTCGTCTTCCATGCTTTGCAGGCTACGGTTTCAAAGAGAGAGAGCTGCAATTCTTGGGCCACCACCTCTAGACTAATTAGGTTGCCCATACACACACACACACACACACACACACACACTTTTCAAAAGGTGATTAGATAAATCCATGGAGAATTTGGGAGCTGCCTATCATGACAGCTATATTACCTCCAGTATCAGAGGCAGCAGACCTTTGAACACCATTTACTGCAGATCACAATTGGGGAGAATGCTGTTACACTCATGTCCTGCCTGTAGGTTTCCATATGCAGCTGCTCAGCCACAGGACACTGGAATATACGGGCCTTTATTATTTTATTATTTATTCATTGCATTTATATCCCACCTTTTTCTCTAAAGAACTCAGTATGGTGTACATTTTTCTCCTCCTCAATCCACACAACAACCCTGTGAGGTAAATTAGACTGAGAGGCAGCGACTGGTCCAAGGTCACTCAGTGGCCAAGTAAGGATTTCAACCCTGGTCTCCCATCCCAACTGCCAACTCAGTCTGCCTGGTGATAAGAGTGGCCCTGCCTTGATTGCTGTAACACCAATGGATGAACTGCATGTGAAAATCAGCCATCACAGCACGAACGCCATAGACATGTAGCTTTAATCACCACCTGGAATCCAGTGCTTCAGTGGAGGAAATATGTGGAGTCATCTTCCAGTCATTAACTAAGCTCTGAGAAGCCCAATTATGTGCACACATGTATGCACCTAGTTAAATTGTAGTTTATTTTTATACTTCTTTTCAGCTGAAACAGCCCTTGAAATGGCTCACAAAGTTAAAATACAACACCAAAAAGTAAACCAAGAAAATATAAATTGCAAATGAACTGAATCCAAAACAGTAGCATCAGATAAAATAAGATATGCAAAATCGCAGGGCCAGAACAATGATTCAATTTCCATTTAAAATATTGTTGAAAGAGAACAATAACTCCTTATTCAACAGAAGAGGAGAAAATCCTTAGCATGATTTCCAAGAGTCCCAAAGACAGGGTACTATTGTAGAGAAAGCCTACTCCTGCATATCTACCAGCCTAACCTCAAACTATGATGGGATGTACAGATCAGAGACCCTTAGGAAGATTTCAACTGGTGTCAATATTGTATGGAAACAGAGACCTGGGGCCTAAGATAAGGCATTCTTAGTGGAGGCACCCCAGCTGCAAAACTCCCTCCCAAGGGAAACCAGGTGGTCCTCATCTTTTCCTTTACTCAAGAAACACATAAAGACTTTTTATTTTATTCAGAGTTTTGGCCAGTGGTTTTATGGCGTGTTTGTAGTCCTAGTTTTAACTGTTGCCTTCAATATGTTGTTTTAATGTAATCTTTATTACTGTGAACCAATCTGGGTCATGTTGGGGAGGCAGGACAGGTTATAAAAATTTGTAAAAATTAATAAACATCACCATGTGTACAGCCAAGCTTTGCACAGGATATCACAGATGTGAATCACCAACCTGAGCCCTAGACTCTTGCATTTTATGCCTTTTGTACTCAAGTGTTCATTATTTATCTCTCTATAGGCCCATGTTATATCTTTATTCATACATCTGCCAACTAGATATAGCCCATGCTTCCTCAACTTTGGCCCCCCAGATGTTTTGAGACTACAATTTCCACCATCCCTGTCCACTGGTCCTGCTACCTAGGGATCATGGGAGTTGTAGGCCAAAAACATCTGGAGGGCTGAGGTTGAGGAAGCCTGATATAGCTCATCATGCATCTGATGGAAAAGGACTATAGTCCGCACATTTTTATATCTTGATAAATCTGTTAAATCTCAGGGCAGCCTTCCCAAACCTGCTATCCTCCTGATGTTTTAGACTACAACTCTCCTCAACTTGGATCATTGGCTGTGCTGCCTAGGGTTGATGGGAACTGTAGTCTAAAACATCTGGAAGGCACAAGGATAGGGAAAAAATGCTTTAAGATATCACAAGACTCTTCTTTGTAAGCTTGCTGTTCTTTCCTTAGACTGCACTCCTAAACACACATCATAAAGGCTAAGCCCAACTGGAACTCTCTTCTAAGTAAAGATACCTAGGAGGATGCTATCAGTTACATTACTTAGTGTCTCAGGGACTTATCTAGAGCCTCAGCAGAAGGAGGCTCATCCCTTTTAAACAGTGTCAAAGCCTTCATTGGGACTGCCAAACTAACACCCTCCATCAGTGAAGGGTGATTAGTTGGTAGAGAGCAGCTGCCATATTACTTAAATGATGGAAGTATCATCATTTATGATGGAAGTAGTGCTGGAGGAAATTAGTGTGATCTTGGATTCTTCTGACAGTTTGGGATTCAGTATTAATATCTGTCATTTGAAATTGTATTTTTGAAAATCGATCCCAGAACTAGACACAATTCCAAATGAGGCGTCAGTCGTATCTTGCATAATGTTATTAATTCTGTCTCATTGCTACTGAAAATGCCAAGCTTAATACATCTAAAAATTGCATTTGGCAATCTGGTGGTGTGACTCGTTGTATATATCATTTAAGATATCTGCCCTGTTTGGGCATGGGGTTATTTTCAGTGCAGACTCATAGTCACACCATACATTTAAAGCACAAAGGTATCACATTAGGAAGTCACAGCTCCCATCCAATATATGAAGCCTCCCATACCCATTTTTTTACCCTGATTTTCCATGGTTCTGAAATACATGTAAAGGAGGCTCCTCTTCATGGATTCTTCCTATAATACATGGAGGCAATTGGAACAATGATGGCTGGAGGAAAGAGGTACAGTAACTGTTTGCTTGTTGCTCACATATTGACCTAAACCTAGTGCAGAATTCCTGAAGAGGGCTACCATTACACAAACACACTTCATCAGCACATCACTCTCTGTGTGTGGTTTTTTAAACATTTTAAAATACATGGATTAAGGGCAGACTTTAACTAGACAGCATCTGCACTACACATTTAAAGCAGTATCATCTGACTCCAAACAGGCATGGCTTCCCCCAAAGCATCCTGGGAACTGTAGTGCTGAGAGTTGTTAGGAGACCACTATTCCCTTCACCTCTCCATCCTTAAGGAAATCAGCCCTGAGTGCTCACTGGAAGGACAGATCATGAAGCTGAGGCTCCAATACTTTGGCCACCTCATGAGAAGAGAAGACTCCCTGGAAAAGACCCTGATGCTGGGAAAGATGGAGGGCACAGGTAGAAGGGGACGGCAGAGGATGAGATGGTTGGATAGTGTTCTCGAAGCTACCAGCATGAGTTTGACCAAACTGTGTGGGCAGTGGAAGACAGGAGTGCCTGGGGTCACGAAGAGTCGGACACGACTAAACAACTAAACAACAACAACAATTCCCTTCACAGAGCTACAATTCTCAGAGTGGTTTAATGATCAAATCCATCTTCACAGGGAACTCTCAAGTTTTATTCAATTTCTATTGGGTCCAATTTGGACTCGCAAAGGACTCATGGGATGACACTTATCATGGCCTATACTATACTATATCAATTCAGGCTGTGTTGTGGAAAAGAGGATGTTTCATGTCTGAATGGGCCCTGAAGGAAGAAAGATCCTTGCTTGTAGAAAAATTGCAGGCTATGAGACTAGGCTAGCTTGCCCTTGAGGTGCTGGTAGTCGCTGAGAATTTCATTTTTCATGGGGAAACATTCAGTCTTGTCACCTGCCCATGCTTGCAGCTTGAAGTTTTGTAGCCTAGAAAACATTTTGCCACTTCATGATACCAATTCAATAAACTGTTCCTTAGTGCCCATTATGGAAGGTATTATAAGAGGTATTAAATTTTAGTGTAATAGCAAAGCAGACTGAAGCACCCTTTTATCTGTTACAGTTTGTGCCTGTTGTACATAGTTATATCCTCAATAAATATATGACAGGACAATCTATTTAAATGAGAAGGAACAAGGGGCATAGAGATTCAAATCTCAGATTCATTCTGGAGAATCTTTATGTTGCTCCATTACAAAAACAGAGACTGGAGTTTAAAAACAGGATGTTGGTTAATCTCAGCTCTGGGAAACCAGGCAGCTGATTTTCTCAGTTTCAACAAGCAGGTGTTGACTTTGCAGCAGGAATACACAGAACAATATGCAGTCTAGGAATTCAGGGGGATATAGTCTGATGAGTTCAATATGCCTCAGGAACAGCAAAAGGCACAGCGCAAAATGCAAACGTGACAAAAATATGCACTTGTGTATAGCATATGCAAATAGCCAAGTCCTCTCCCACACATCTATTTGCATTCCAAGAGGCTTTTTACACATGCAAATATCCGTGAAGTCATACAGCTTGTCTGCTGATATAAGATAAGAGTTTGATTTAAACTCTGTTAAGTGTGGACCTTCCTGTAAAAATCTACTAAATCTACACACAGTATCTGGAAAACACAATCACTCTGGGATTAATTCAGGCTAGATTTCTTGCACAAAGGAATATATTCATTGAAAGTGACAAGAACATAATGAGACACCCCTCCCCCTTAAACATGTGCACAGGGGGCTGATCGCCTTTCAGGGCTTTTGTTTTTAGTGAAAATACCCACATTCCTCTCAGCCTGGTGCTGCTATTGGTGAAATAGCCACCCCCCCCTTTCTTTTTCTGAGAAATAAAATTCAGGGAATTGTTTATTTATTTAAATGCTGACACACCACACTTTGATGAAAAAGACAACACAGTGGTATGCCTAAGAACGCAACACCAAAATAAGATCAGTAGAAGCATAAATTAAATGTTGCCTGGGAATAGAAATTCACAACTCAAATGCCTTTCTGAATACAAGAAGGCAGGGATGATTCTGGCTGAACCTCTACTGGTTCCACAGGGCAGGGTCATTCATGCTAAGTAGAGGCCAACCAAATTTCAGGGGTGTGCAGAACCACAAGCAAACCTCCATCAGAGGACCTCAGTGATAGTGGTGTAACATAAGATCAATGTATTAACTGATCAAAGTGAGATCAACTACAAGCATTGCCCCACTTTAATAAGGAGGGCATGTGAGGGGGGAGGGAAAGAGAGAGACTCACATGCACTGCTGGGACTGCTGCCTGGCAGTAGCTCATGGCTTTATCACTCATAACTTGATATTCTCCCAAATATGGAATGATGACCTCCCCTTGCAAATAGGCCAAGTCTATACTGCTATAATTTATTACTAATACAGTTAATGATGATGAAAGGGGCTAGAGACAACCATTTACTAATTGGAAACCACCCCAGTGTGCATGTAACTACTAGATAAACTGGTTGAGTCCGCACAGATGACCAAACCAGGGTAGCTCGGTAATCTATATCATCCTGTGAAATGTAAAAAAGAATTAACAAGGTGCAGATGTACAGTAAAATGCTTGGTTAAAAAGCCATCTGTGTGCATCTGAAATATTCTGGGATCCTAGCTTAGTACATAACAGCATCCTTAATTTTAAAAGAGGAAATTTTTATTTCATTACCAGAACACCAAACCTCCTGTTACTAATTGTAGCAAGCCATGAAGTTCCATAGGAATGTATAGGGGTGGGAGGAATTTCTCAATGTGTATCTATTGTGGTCTCCTCCTGCTTTCAGTTTGAGGTCCCATCTGTGTCAGACATTTAAAGCACCATCATAGCACTTTAAACAGCCACAGCTTCCCCCAAAGAATCCTGGGAACTGTAGTTTGTTAATTGAAAATTGTGAGGATGCTCATATTCCCCTCTCATCATGACCCCTGGTGCCCATTCCTTTTACATCGTTTGTGAAGACAGGCTACAAATGCATGGGTCAATGTGTATAAAACTCATCTATGTACAGCAGGTCCCTTTCACACTAACATTAAATGAACAAACATTTGGGATGTGAACTGTACGCACTAACCCAGTCCTCTGTGTATACAATGTGTGTGTGTGTGTGTGTGTGTGTGTGTGTGTGAACATACCTGCAAACTAACAAGTAAATACAGAGCAATCCAAGGCAGGAAAAATCTAGGCTCATGCTGCATTGCAGTTGAAGTGCCAAGAACATCATTTCTAATGAGAAGAGTTTGTGAAGTGCATTCATTTGAAACAATATTAGCAATGGATTATATTACCCAGCCTTTAATTATTGCCCGTGTGCAAAATATTTCAGGGCTTATGAATGTCACCCGTTTTTATTATTATTTTCATCCCCAGGACAACTCAGCTCAGCTCTCTTATCTACAAACACACACACATACCTACCTACATACATGCACATGCATGAACACAAAGAGGGAAGAAAGGGGGGAAGGGAAGGAAATGCTATCATTTGCTGCATCTTCCAACTTTGGCTTGATTAAATGCTTTCAAAGCATAATTGCCATATTCTGGGTTTGGCAGGAAAATAGCTCTGGGCAGGTGTAAAGGAAGCTTGGAAAGGGTCACGAGGACTAAGGCCAGGAAAGGAAATGAGTTCAGTCTGGGAAGGAGATTAGAAAAAGGCAGCAAGAGCAGCAGGGACCAAAGCAGAGCTGAGTGACCTAGAAAACAAACAACCCTGGAAATGTACAAAGGATGCAGCAAAGGGGTTGTTAAGGACGGGGAAGTGGGAGGAGGATGCAGAGACACACAGATGGGGAATCCATAGGAAATATTAGCTGGGGTAACAAATACGAGCCAAAACTGAGCTTGTACAATATGGGTTCAATCCACTGGGAAGTTATTGCTGCGTAAGCCCCGCCAAAGTGGAGATGTGTTGTGCAACCGCTTCCATTCCTCTTCATGGGACCTGAAATGAACAAGGGGGCTTGTAAGAGATTCTCAGAAGGCTGTGCCCTGCCTGTCATCCTCATTGCAAGATGTTAGGAATCTGCCTAACACCAAATCAGATCGCTGGTCCATCTAGCCTACCACTGTCTACACTGACTGGCAGTGACAGGAAACATTCCCAGCCCAGTCTTGAGAAGCTGGGCAGGGGCGGGGATTTAATCTGGAGTCTTCTGATTGCAAAACTTATGCTCTACCACTGAGCGATGGCCCTCTCTGCAAAGCTGTTCACTGAGAGTTTCTAGAAAATAATGTGTTCGCGCTATGAATTGCACATAATTTTAGAAACAGAAACCCACTGCAATAATAGTACCCCCCATTTTAACCTAGTGTTCATAAAGGGTGGTTAGATTTAGCCTGCTACTTTCCCAACATTGGCATGACATCAATCAAATAGTTATATAAATATAAAGGTCGTTCTACCTATGGGAATCACAAGTGCGAGTTTCTTCCCCAGAATTTTCCTGCACCAGAGCTGTGGTATCTCCAACCCACTGGTCCTTCCTGGACCATAGTAAATAATAAGGACTGTAGCTTAGTTGGGAGGAGTGCTAGGTCAGCGGTACAGCAGTTGATGCTTTGCACACCAGTTAAATCCCTAACATTTGCAATTGAGGAAATCTCTGTTTGGAACTAGACGTTAGGGGGAAATGGGACTCCCACTGAATACTGATGCCAGTACAACATTCTCCACTCTTGTTACTACTATCCCCTTAGAAGTTCAGTATTGCTTATCCTACATCCTGAATCCATAACCTTCTGCATGGAAGCTGCCCAGAGTGGCTGGGGAAACCCAGCCAGATGGGCGGGGTACAAATAATAAATTATTATTATTATTATTATTATTATTATTATTATTATTATTTCCTTGTCCCACTCCAACATCACTGGCTGCTACAAACCCAGACATAAATTGCATTGAAGGTGCTATTCATGCAAATAGCAGCCACAGGGAATCCAGAGCCACCTTGGGATGCAATAAAATAATAATAATAATAATAATAATAATAATAATAATAATAATAATAGAACTCTCTGAAGAAGCTATATGGATGGCAAGTGGGCTTCTTCCAGTTGCATGGGATCTCATAGGTGTCATAGAATTGGAAGGGACTCCTGAGGATCATGAGACAAGAAACCCTGCAATGCAGAAATATGCAGCTGTTCTATGCAGGGATCACACCTGTGACCTTGGCATTATCAGTACCACGCTATAACCAACTGAGCTATCAGGCCCATCTTCCCTTGAAATGTAAACAGCAGCTTTGAAAGGGAATAGTTGTAGAATGTGGCAAATAAATAATAATACTATGAAATCAGAAGATGGGGTAAGCATTACTGTACTGTGGATAGGTTAAGCTCCATTCTCCAACCTTGCATGCTGATGATGGCTCCTCCACATTTCTGCTTGTCCTGCGTCTAGAAAGCACGGGTCCAAGCAGTTTCCATGTGTCCTGCCCTTTCTAGCCATGGGAGCACGTGGTTTTGTCTTTGCCCTACTGCTTTCCCCTGGAAAACCTGCTCTTTATTGCTAAATTGGAGCAAACATCAGTCTGGAGAAAACCTGACTGATGTTTGCTCAGATTCATCAGTAAACAGTGGGTTTTCTTGAGGGCAAGCAGCATGGAAGGCAGAAATGTGGATGAGCCCTAAGAGGACTGCTCTGTCTTCCCCTCAACTGCTATTTACATAACAAAGACTGTGCACATTAGCTGCATTTTCACACCATCACTTCCTATCTGAGTAGACTGCTTTGCTAGATGGACCCATGACCTGTGAGGCAGCTTCATATATTCATGAGCAATGCAATCCAGAGAGCAGCTTTCCCACAGCTTAGGGATCTTGCTTATTAAGTGGTATATACATATTAATAAAGAATCAATAAATATGGAAATGTTTTGGGGGAAAGGTTACCTGTTTTTTTCTGTGTGCAAAAATGGTCCACTGAGAGCCTTACATTGCTATTGCCCTGTTTAAGTAGGTTGTGACAGCCCTTTCTTATGAACGGAGTCACCACAATTTCAAGAGCGCTATAGGAAAAATAATAATCAGGGAAACATTTTTTTCGAGTACAAAGTTGCATTGATGATGGAAAGCTACAGATGTTGATTTTCAGCCTCTCATACAAAGCTCCTTTGTATAAAAAAGATGGTAATCCTAGATATGCAAAAGTCCTTCTGAAAAATGCTGCTGATCACAATGAAAAATACACATCCTTCAAAATGTCTAATGTTATTTTTCCAGGCAAGACTGCAGATTCACCTCAAAATCCTCTTTAGATGAAATCTGGTATCAGCTCTAATTCAAATGTACTATTCCTTTCTCTCCTTTATATAATACGACATGCCTTCATTTGTATGTGGCTGACAAACAATGGACATTTCAAATCTCCTGATTACTGTACGATCCAGTCATTTTATAGAACATTAATTCTACAATTGTAGAAGTGATTTTATTGCTTTTATTTATTCTTATTGTGTGCTGCTTTGGTAGTTTTTGGTTGTGAAGCTGTTTATAAATATGCAAATGAATATATACCCATAAATAATAACCGGTGAGGTAAGTCAACTTTCTCGGATGAAAGCTAAATTATTTCTAATGGAAGCTTATATAACCACAGCACCGGTAAAGTTGAGATTGCAATGTATGTATTCAGCTATGAAAATGTCTGTTAATACACATCCATGTTACAATGTGTTTACATATTTTTGTCTATCTACAGAGAAGTTAACCTACAATTATGACCAGACAACCAGTTGTATGAGAGACTTACACACACATGACAAGCCTAGCTCATCAGATATTTCTTTTGACTTCTGGGTCCCTTGCAGTTTTTGCCATTGCATTTTGCCACATATATTTTTCAAGCATTTGTATCTATAGCCATAAGACTGAGGATTCTTCCTACATTAAAACTGGAAAATTGAAACACATTATTTCATAATGCTAAATATATATATGTGTGCCCACACAAGGACTACAGGGAGCTCATGTAAACTCGTCCTTTCCTGACTCATTGGGATAGTTGGTCTTTGGAGTAATTTTTGAATTGGCTTCTGTTATGATAAATACCTGAAAAATATATACCACTGGAAATGTCTCAGTATAAATGTGTGCCATTATAAACTGTGAAAATTAACCAAACTATAGAGCAGAGTAATAATCATGATCACCTACTTGCTCATTTACTAATTGATATATCTTCATAGCCAGTTGCAATTTATGACATCATTGAAGAATGTCAAAGAGGTCCTCAAATGACTGAACCTACATCTATAGAGAACTAATAACAGTGATCTCTGTGGTCCCTCAGTCATAGAGTACAATAGGCATTCTGTGTGAGCAATACCGCAGTGTTATTTTAGGAATAAAATTATAGCATGGCTTCTTCCTTTTTGATTACAGAGGAAATACAGATATTTGAAGTCAGAATATGATTTGGCAGTTTGGAATCTGGCCAAGCCACAGGGGTTACCAACCACTCGCCATGCAGAAAGCTTGTTCAGCTCCCAATAGCACAACTTCTACAGCTTTGATGATAGCAAGTCATAAGTACTGCTGTCTGAAAACAAAAGGCATTCATGCCTATGTCCTTTAAGGCACAAATAACATCACGGTTTGCTTATCTATTTTTCTGCATAAATTATGCGGTATATTTCTCAGGTTTTTAACATTAAGCGTCTTTGGACTGTGGGGGGTGACTTCTGCACATGAATAAAGAAAATAAGGAGTACATCTGAGAACATTAGAAGAACCTGCTGTATCAGGCTAATGTCCTATCTAGCCCAGCATCTTGTTCTCACAATGGCCACCCTGTGGGAAACCTTTAAGCATGACCTGAGGAGAAGAAGAAGAAGAAGAGGAGGAGGAGGAGGAGTTTGGATTTGATATCCCGCTTTATCACTACCCTAAGGAGTCTCAAAGCAGCTAACAATCTCCTTTCCCTTCCTCCCCCACAACAAACACTCTGTGAGCTGAGTGAGGCTGAGAGACTTCAGAGAAGTGTGACTAGCCCAAGGTCACCCAGCAGCTGCATGTGGAGGAGCAGAGACGCGAACCCGGTTCCCCAGATTACGAGTCTACCGCTCTTAACCACTACACCACACTGGGCACAAGAACCCTCTCTCCTCCTGTGATTTTCAGCAAAACCACTCCCCTTCCCCAGGGGATGGAGTTGCAGGAGGGCATCCGGAACCTCCCAGTGACCTGGCAGTGGGCAGAGATATGCTGTCCGCCTTATTGGGACTCCCAGCCACATCACTCCCCCAGCTGACCAATCTGGTTAGTTGGGGGCGTGGCCTCTCCCTTTAAATCACGGCACGGCTGGAGGGGGGGGCAATGGTCTCCTTTTTGCTTCCTCATCGCATCAGGACAGAGCTGGTGTTCAGAAGCATTGCTTCCTCTGACTAAGTAACCATGCTTTCTTTAACTGCATGAACAAGGGCATCTTAATGTAGAAGTTATGTGAGTTATTGGTGGTGCACACTTGCGAAAAGACTAGGGCCAATATGAGTGGAGTGTGATGAGATAAGCATGTTGATAAATTAAGTCATTAACTGCAGCTTTTAAAGGGATTTAAATGAGATTGTTCATGGTGGAACAGTGCTCAGTGTCAACCGCATTATTCAAATAGCCCCATGTATATCTCTTGAATCTAGCAAGGTATTTATGATGACTCTCCTCCCTTGTCCCAGGCTTATTTTTAATGCCAGATAAATGATTACCTTCATTAAATATTATCAAAATATATTCAGTGTCGTAACTCAGCGGTATTTATTTTGCGGCACAATAGTGCATATGTCTGCAATGAAGTAAGTTCCATTGAGTTGCATAGAACTGACTCCTAGGTATATGTGAGAAAGCACCATGCAACTCTCTGACACTTCCTCATAAGTAAATGTATAGAGGATGTGCACTCTTAATTATTTAATTCCTTAGTTTCCAAAGGAAGGAAGTGAAAGCACACACACACACACACAAAATATTTCAGGAGTACACAAACAGGACAGTTTTGACAAAATTTACCCAATACAAAAATGTGACACCCTGTAATAATTTTATGGAGGGGGGTTCTTTACACCTCCTTCACAAAGAAAGGTGGCTCCTTGCCAGAATTTAGCAGCTGGGTATGAGGAGGAGGAAATCCAGTGTCATGCAGATTTAGTGCCTGGGAAAGCGGCTGTGGTGCTGCAGAGGTAACAGCTGCTGTGCCAGCCCAAAGGATGAAAGAACACAGGCAAAGTGGCTTTGCTGAGCCCTACAGCCACCCTCAATAGCTTTGTATCCACCCACATTGAGCCAATTATTCTGCATAATATACAATGTATTTTTAAGGTAGTGCAAAGCATGTGCTGTTCCTTGTTTTGTGTGGGAGCAATGATAGAGTAATAGGCACGGGGCCATGAAAAGAAGACAGAAGCATTTGTAGCCATTAGGACTTAATTTGAGCGTTGGCTAAACTGGGATTAGCCCAAATTAGATTCCCAAATTGCACGCCGCCATACAACAGTATGCTTTGAAAAACTTAAGGCACCTTGTTGAATGCATCCATCGCAATACGTCGATCAGATTTTGCAGGTCCTGTGCAGCACTGATAGCTGCTCTGTTGGTCAACACGAGTAGTAACAACGGGGGGGGGGGGATTGAAATAATGTGTGAGGGGGTCACAGGGGTCATGTGATCAGCCCTGCCTCCATGGCTGTCATGCGCAGTGCCCCACCACATACTAAATTAGAGTGTGAAGGGGCTCTGCATGAAGGGATGCTTTCAATACATTGGTTGAATGTTTTGAGTCCCATTGACATCGTTTAAAGGAAGGGACTCAGGGTGCACTGGTATCTATTGATACACCATGTGCTTCAGCTGACACAGGGCAAGGTTCAAAGCTTCATTGGCACTCCCCACCTCATCCCCCAGTACAGAGCCCTGTTTTGGAATCTGTGTTTCAGATTTTAATTCCCCTGGAATCAGCAAGCATCTCAACTAGCACGGTGTCACAAGGCTACAGACCACGATTTGCTCAACCCTGTCATCAGGGGTGCCAACTTGAATAAAATATTGTGGGGGCCCAGGTAAACCCCACTCCGCATAATCAGTCACATGATGCAGTGCACACACACCAATTGAATGGGGATGCCAATCAACTCTGTGAGGTCCTGGATCCCTCAAATATTTCATTGTGGGCTCCTAGGAGTTAGCTCCTATGCCCACCATTCTATCTATGCTCCCACTATGACCAATCCCCACTCCACAAGTGTATGCAGTTTCAAAATGAAAGAATGAGATTCAACTAAAAAAACCCCAGCAGCCATTGTGCAACAGAGCGTTCCCCCCACTCCTTCCTCCATGTCCCCTAAAATTGGCTCTGTGGGGGAACAGGAGAATCTCCAAACCAGTGTTCAGGGAGAATCGTTCTGTCTGGCAAGCTGATATGCTCGGGCAGATGGAACGTCTGTGATAGACTGATGTTGAATTATACCCAATGTCAATAGTAACGACAGCGTGAGGTTTTCTTTTTATTTATAGTCATGGAAATCTGTGTAGCAAAACCCTTGCTCCAGCAAATGGAATTTCTGTTTCTTTCATTCTTCTAGTCTACAGCAACAACCAAAAACTGAATTTCCATTTGAAAACAAAAGACGTTTGCTTTATAGTACATAGACATACCACAGTGAGGCTTTGTGGAGGGTTTTGTCCTTATATAGTTCATAATTGGAACTGGTTGTTTCAAAAACCCATTGAAAATCATTAACAGGAATACCAAGGGAGCAGGCCATTTCTTGTAATTGAAATGGATTGGTGATTAACATTTGAAAAACAGCAACTGAATATGTGGAATCATTTCTGACATCTTTTAAAAATACATTAAGTTGTGCTGTCTCTCCCCTTGGGGGTGGGGAGGCATAGTAATTTAAAGAACTGCAACTCCCAGGTGTACATCCAAGCTAATAGAGACTGATGAGGGAGTGTCATCTTCCAAACATTCACCACTGATTTGTCTTTCCTTGAAGATTATTAAAAATGAAGTGACACATTACTTTTTAAAGAGGTTTTAGTAATGCTAATATAAAGGACTTTTAATTATTTCAAGCTGCAGCATATCCACTACTTCATTTGAAAGAATATGACATTACAACTAAGGACATAAGAACATTAGAAGATGCCCGTCTTGTTCAGCATCCTGTTGTCACAGTGACAAACCTGATGCCTATGGGATGTCTGCAAACAGGAGTGAAGTAGACCAGCAGCTGTTATTAAGAGGCACAGCACTTCTGAAGCTGGATGTAGTACACAGCTGTCATGGTTGGTAACCACTAATTGGTCTAATCTGAAATTTGTCTAAACCAGTGGTTCCCAATGGGCAGTCCACAGACACCAAGAAGAAGAGTTTGGATTTGATATCCCGCTTCATCACTACCCGAAGGAGTCTCAAAGCGGCTAACGTTCTCCTTTCCCTTCCTCCCCCACAATAAACACTCTGTGAGGTGAGTGGGGCTGAGAGACTTCAGAGAAGTGTGACTAGCCCAAGGTCACCCAGCAGCTGCATGTGGAGGAGCAGAGACATAAACCTGGTTCCCCAGATTATGAGTCTACCACCCTTAACCACTACACCACACTGGCTCTCCAGGGGGTCAGTGGCACCATTCACATACCATAGAGATATCTACATTTTCAAAAGTAGGGGGTCCATGGCTTGGCTTTTGAAAAAAATGGGGTCTGCAGTTGGGAAGGACTGGTCTAAAGCATGAATTTGTTTCAACCATGGCTTTGAAATAATTCCTCTGGTTATCTGTTGAGGGATAACTTGGCGAATAGCTGGCTGAAGAGATGCAAACATGTGGGGAGTAAGGAACCAAGGGAAGGTCGGTATGTTTCAGGAACTCCTTGTGTACATTATAAAAATTAACTCCCAGATATCTTTCTTATTCAGACTTTTAAAATGCATATCAAAGGTGACCCAGATCAAAGGTTTAAAACCTCTTTATCGCTGCACCAGGATTCAAATTTTGCATCGAAGGTTTCAAACTATGCCTTGTGCTTGGTATTCACTTTTTAAAAAGCTGTTTGATCAATTGCTAATTCTGTAAATGACACCTTAAGGCTCCTTTACATTTTTACATTTCTAAGAAAGCTGTGCTACCCTCATACTACCAGTGAATCTTGACAGCAGGGGAAAGAATGCAGGCAGGAGGCAACTGCCTGGTCAACAAAGAGAAGCAAGTGGCTAGTCACTTCTCTTAATTTATGTGCTGCTTCTCTGAAACATGGGACATTATGGGTATACCGCATGAACATCAGAGGGTGTGCAGCCTTGTGTGTGTCCTCTAAACCCAACTGTTCTTTCCAAATAACACTTTAGGGTGCAAGCAGGACCCACCAACCACAGTTTAAAGGACAGTGGGGTTGTCACATTCATGTGCTCCAGGGACTCAACTGCTACCTAGCTCTTCATACTGACCTGCTTCACAAGAACTTCTGAGCAAGAGAAAAGAGGTGACCCTAAACCCTTCCCAACTGAAAATACCATGTTACTAGGGGATCTTGGTTACATCACACATTCTCCAAGTCCAAATCTTCCAGGACAATTAGAAACTGTGCATCTCAGTGCAGATTGTCTATCCATCTTGCATTACTTTCAATGGAATGTGGACTCAGACGTACATTCAAGTGCTCTGAGTCCACCGAAAGTAATGCAGATAAACCATCCTCACACAGGTGCTTATTGGCATCTGCATCTAACTGCATATTCAGTACTACTATCTATCTGAATTACTTGAATTGACTTGAATCTATAGTCCACTCACAGCAACACTATGTGACTGTATTACATACAACAGGATATATATTTAAATGGATGCAAGCAGATATTTTAGTCCTACATACGTCTTCTTACTAACCTGCATGCTATCCAAAGGATACCAAGGAATTAAGGGCTGCTGAATTTTATACTATGTTCCATGTGGATTCTAACTCCTCATGCAGAGTAGTCAAGAAGTTAAGATCACTTACAGAAGCTTTGGCATCCATTTTCTGTGGCTTCTTTTTGAAGCAATTCCTGGACTCTGAGGACAAAAGGTTCAAGAGAGACTTCATCACTTTCATATTAATGACAGTTTTTGCTACCCTATGCACTTAATATTGTAATTAATTTGAGGAGAAAGTTTTTCCTCTGCATACGTCAGGAAGATTTGACTCTCAGTGCTCATCTTTTGGCTGTTCACCTTGGTTGGCAGCCAACTGTTGATAAATGGGTGCAATTCACCTGCTGTAGATTCCATTTCAATATGTCAGGAATTATGGATAGATTTTTTTTTTTAAAAAAAAAATCTAATAGTCTGGACACATCAGAAATAATGGCTTTAACCTCTCTCCTCCAATTGCAAAAAAGGTGCCATGTCACATTTCTCTGAGTAGTAATTTGAAAGAGATTTAAAACTAATCCCCACTTCTTGACTCATTTTAGATGATTTAAATTTTTATTTTTCTAGGTAAGATCTGTAAAATCTTACAGCTTCTTTTCCAGCAGCAGCACTGGATATCTTGCTAGAGGGATGCTGAAGCTGTCTATTGCTTTTCAGTATATTAGCGAAATCATTCCACCTCCATCACCAGCAATAAAATGGCAGGTTAGTCACATTTAATCTATGAAGCATTACTCTCTAATAAGTATCCCTATATAATACAGGCCCATGATCAAATCAATTACAATGCAGTGATTTCCATCATTGCAAATGAGGTGTTTTAAATCTACTTAATACTGACATACAAAATGTCACATTCCATATCTGAATGGAAAAGATCTCATATGATCTATTTCAGGCAATTTTGGTTTCCATTCAGAATGTAACCATTTAAACAGAGATAGCAACCACTTGCTGGAAGCAGCTAAGACATCAGTTCTGTGAGCCCTTAACCAGAATTCTCTCTTTTTATCTGTAACTATAGGGTCAACCAGATTCAGGAATGAGAATCAGATAGAGCGTCTTGCAAAACACTATTCTGAATATCACTTTGCAAGGGGCTGGGTAAAATGGAACAATTCGCTGATTGTTGGGTCTTTCTGAGATCCTTGCAAAGTGGTCCTCAAGGTAATGCTTTGCAAGGGCCTATTGGGAGATGTGGGTTTGGCTTGGCCAAAATGGGATTGCAGGCCGAATGGGAATCCTTCATGGGTGCAATTAGGCTCTTGGGATGGAAGTTCCCCACCCCTGGTAAATAACATACAGTCTTGAGTTATTTGTATTGAATTGCACATACCCAAGTGCACTGTGATGATAACTAAACTTGTGACTCCAATCTTACAGCTTTTAACTCTTGGAAGATAAAATTTTGGAACTTGAGTGAGCCAGGCAAAGCTGGCAGGACTGGGCTGAAACCCTGAGGATCTGGGATTAGGAACACAGCACAGCAGAGGCAGTGGTGCAACCCGTGGGAATTGGTAGACCCCAAACACCTAACAGCAGAGTCTTGCAGGCAGTGGCGGAGCATATGCCCACGCTGCCCAGGGCAAGCAGGCTCCCGAGGGGGGGGGGTGTGATACAGAGGGTGCCCTCCCAGGCACAGGATAGCCACTTGGGTGCCTGGAGCGGTGTGTGTGCCCTGCAGCCGGGACAGAGCGAGCCACCCAGGGGGGCGGAGTAAGCCGCCCATGGTGGACATTCAGCGCACCATCCACCCACAACCCCCAAGCCTCCCCCAAGCTGTCAAAATGAAGGGGGGAGGGAATGCCGCTGGCAAAGCGGTGCAGCTCTTCCCTTACCCCAATGGCTTTGTGTAGGCTTGGGAGTCGTGGGCAGGCGGTGCGTCGAATGTCACCACCCTCAGTGAGGGCACCTGGGGTGGACTGCCCCCAACGCCCCCCTTCCTACGTCTCTGCTTGCAGGATCAGGAGATGATCAGCAATGAAGGAGTGCAGTAGCGGGGTTGCCCAGCACCCTGTTGTGGCAGTGGCCAACCTGATATCCACGAAAAAAGCATGTGCTCTCCTACTGAACTGTGGCCCTTGCCCCTATGGCTAGCATTGTCATATGATGAATAGAGATATTATTGGAGATAAAGAAAGGGACAACATTGCTCTTGTTCCTAAAGAGGACACAGATCCATCAGTTTATACCCTTGAATTAAGTCCTGTATATTTCAGTGGCTTTAGCTTGTCATTGAAGTGTCGAGGGTTGCAGTTTCAGACACAACCTCAAAACCTACATCAAATAAAATGACAGAGTCTTTAGCAAGGTCCATTAATAGCTAAAGTCCATGAATTAGTGTTCAGTCTTCTTCATGTATTTCTTTTGATGTCTTGGTCAAGGCAAGAAGGTGCAATGTACAAAGTGGCAACATGATATAAAATTACTCATAATGCAATCTAATATTCTGGAGGAAGAGTGTTTCCATTCAGGTCAGGATTATGAGGATTTATGCCCCCCGAGGCCTCCCATCCTCTCGTAATAAATGTTCTAGGACTTTCACAGGTGGTCATACATCGAACCCTGTCAGGTTCTTTTTCCATTTCTTAGTGTAAGATTAAGTTCCATAGGCCAAGGGGTAGTGGAGGAGAAAAGCATCTGACTGGAATATAAATCAGGAGCTCAAATAGAATTTTCCCTCCGCTTTTCCTCTACCCGCTCCCTTGAAGCAATTCCATGCTGGTGCAAACTAATCTGTATACTGAGAATTATGCCACTGGTGTGCAGGAGGGTGTCTTTCAAGAGAAAGGGGTGCTCTAATTTATTTGGAAGGCTTGGAAGGTCTAAGTTTTGATTCAGGTGAAAACCTAAAGGAGTCCATCTTTTAGCAGCATGGCCAGCCCAATATGTTTTGCTACCTGGAGAGAAAGACAAGATGGCACCTCTCCTCACAGCCACCACCATTCCAGGTACAAAAGGCAACCAGATTGGCAGTTGTATTTTACCTCAGTAATGACAATGGAATGTGACTTCCACCATACCTGAAGGCAGCAGACTAGCTTAGGGTGCACAGGACAGGCTACATAGCACTATATAGACTATATTTCTATTTTGTAGTTTCTTGAGAAAGCGTGTTCTCCTTCATGGAGAGCACGTGTTGGAGTGGAGGCCGAAAGGACACTCCAAAGTTGTGGGGCGAGCTAATTGATCATTGGCCACTGATGTGATTGGGCTTCCCTGTTGTTGGGAATAAATTCATGTTGCCATTTGTTGAAATACTAAAACTCCCTGCACAAGGCGTAGAGCTTCCTCTTTTCGCCCGTGCATCGGATTGCCCGTCCCACCCTCCCTATATTTAGGGTTGTTCGCGTGACCTTGCTATGCCTGTCATGGGGTCGTCTGCTCTTGGGGCAGGGGCCCAGTAGGAATTTTGCCCATCTGGCTGATTGGCTGGGGCCATTTGGTTTTTGCCTACTGCGTAGCAAATCGTCACAACTTGTAAGGTTGCTGTTAGGCATTGGTTTATGGTTTGGTTGGTTGAGGGGCATGGATTGGCTGTGCCTGCCCCTCCAAAGCTGCTGCTGCAAGGGATTCCGTTAAAGGAATACAGGGGCTCACTGTTGCTTTTGTCCACCCTGTCAAGGGGTTCGGGCCATGCAAAAGCCCCTGGTTGCATTTGGGGAGGGCTGAGGGCAGGTTCCCTGCTCTGTCGCTACCCCCAAGTGTATTCCCCTTCTGACTTTCGCAGGCGTGCGGACTGTCAGTCTGTCCCCCATGGAGGGGCAGATAGTCGCAACCAATGCCTAAGCAATCACTCACATTTTTGTATTTTAATAAAGCTGTGGCCAAAATTATGCCAAAAACCTTAAACAAAATTTCTGTGTGATGCGTGAGTTATTGGAGTGGCCCTGGGGACCTTGACATGCAAACACTGCTGTTTGATACGTTTCCCCTCAAACCGGTTTCCATCTGATTTGAAAACATAAGCTACATTCACTTTGCAGTTGAGCTGAGGTGTGTACATTTGAGACAGCCATTGCACATCAGAGTTCCAAGGTTTGCAGGGGTGAGGAAACCAAAAATATAACACATACTGAAGACGTTCCTGCTCCCTTTCTGGTGTGTACAGCAAATGCACATGTGACTTGAAACACAATAGAGGAAATGTCCTTGCTGTGTTTTAAGCCGCTAATGTGAACATAACCCTAATTAACTACCTACCAGGCCTAATTCTAATCAATGGCACTTCAGAAGCTCTTGCCATGGTCTATGTTTTATCTCCTCCTCCTCCGAAGCCCAGCAAAGCCACTTTAGGGAGGCTGATAGATTTCTTAAGCTAGGATTATCTAGCTTTATGCATTATTTATTTCCATCTGAATCATATATGACAATCTGACTGAAGTATATCAGAGATATTTGTATAAAGCAATGGGAAATTTTCTGTTTGTCAGATTAAGGGGAAAGCAGCCACCATGCTGAAGAGTTTCTGCGTATTTCACACTGATAATTGCTTCACCCTCCATCTCTTTAAATTCTTTATGATTGGCACCAAAGAGATTTGCTCTGTATTAATGCTGACTAATTTTATGCATTGGGAGGGGAGAATCAATTTTATTTTTCAATATATATGTGGATTTAGAATTTCAATATCACAGACACAATAGAGTATCAATAATATGGATAGGCTCGGTGAATTATTCATGTAGCTATATCTGAAATATGTGATTCATAAAACATTTACAATGGTGTTCTTACACTTAAAATGGCCCAATGTCTGACAAATCAGTGGTATGTGTATTTTAGTCAAGCTATGTACTACTATTAATAGTAATAGTCTCTCTACTGAAGTCAGAGGAGCTATTTATATTCCTATGTGTAATTACGAGAGATATTGTACTTGGTTGTATAACAATAGGCTGGGATCCAGAAATATCTTAAGACACGTACAACCAAGTCAGGCATAGCTTCTTCTTTTCTGGGCCATTTAAATGAAACTGCCTCATTTTTTTCATGCATTCTTCTCCCTTAATAGTTCTCTTTAGAGATGGTCCTCCTTTCCATTTCGGCTTTCTCTCCCAGCACCACTGATTCTGACAGTTCATATACCTCCCCCATGCCTCCTTGTAGAGAGTTTTAAATCACACAGTTCCCTGAGACTGAAAGCCATCAGCTGTGCAAATTACAACAGGATCAAGTGGTAGCAGGAGGCTACAGCATGAAGTTGCTTAGCAACATGGTTATTTCTCCCCTCCCCTCCATTATCTAGGATTATACTTTTCCCTCACATAAGCAGCCAAGCAAAGATAGAGGCACGGTTTTAAGTGACAATTCTGCAAATAAATGAATGGGCAAGTCCTCCCTTTCAGGGCTAGAAATCTCTTAAAATATACCAGAATCCTCCCTTTCCTCTAGGTACTCTTCTAGGGTTATTTAGAACAGAATAGAAAAAGACTCATACATTATTATTATTATTATACCTTCAGATGAAAATAGTCCAAGAGTCTTTACCCCCACTGCTTAAATTTTGGAATGAAACAGATAAATTCATCCACAACTTGTATATCCACTTGCTGTTATTAAACAGATGCTATCGGACTCTGTTGGGTACAATTGTCAATAAGTTCAGGAAACTGAATGAGGGCACATTCATGACCATGATAAAGTGGGCTTGTGAAAGGACTTCTCTATATTGCTAATTGCCTTCCCTTGAAATCTGCTAGACAACAAGCATTTTCCAGGGCATGGTAACTCAGGATCTTAAGTCATGACTGACCTTTCAGAAGATCATTTCTCTCACTCAATAATGAAGCAAAATTTGATCTGCCAGCAAATTGTTAAAAGCCGGGATTTTAGACTGAGTGCTGCAATTTCCTCACTTTTGAATCCTAATTAGGGACAGAGGGAAAATTGGTTTGGTTGTCATTTTAATGTGCACTTCCTGAACCAATACACAAACCAAAACACAGCTTAGCTATCAAAATTTATTTCACAAAACTCGTGTACAAAAATGTATTGATGGTGATGATGTATTTATTCATTTATACCCCACCCTTTCCCCAGAACTGGGACTCAAGGCAGCTTACAAAAATTAAAACAAACACGCCTAAAACACAGAAAACTAAAGACGTATAAAAGATAATAGTTAAAAGGGAATTAAGTTACAATGAAATTAAAACAATCAAAATATGCATATAGTAAAAACACTAAACACAGCACAACACTGTGTAAAAGTCCTTTCCTTCAAAGCTGTCAGTTCCCAAAGGCCTGCCAGAATAAAACAGTCTTCACCTGCCAGCAGAAGATGGGAGTTCCAAAGTCTTGGAGCAGCCACAGAGAAGGCCCTCTCCTGGCAGAGGAATCTCCCTTGAAGATCTCAGAGCCCAGGCAGCTTCATATGAGAGCATACAATGTTGTTGTTGCTTAGTCGTTGAGTCGTGTCCGACTCTTCGAGACCCCATGGACTAGAGCACGCCAGGCACTCCTGTCTTCCACTGCCTCCCACAGTTTGGTCAGACTCACGTTTGTAGCTTCGAGAACACTGTCCAACCATCTCATCCTCTGTCGTCCCCTTCTTCTTGTGCCCTCCATCTTTCCCAACATCAGGGTCTTTTCCAGGGAGTCTTCTCTTCTCATGAGGTGGCCAAAGTATTGGAGCCTCAGCTTCACGATCTGTCCTTCCAGTGAGCACTCAGGGCTGATTTCCTTCAGAATGGATACGTTTGATCTTCTTGCAGTCCATGGGACTCTCAGGAGTCTCTCCAGCACCATAATTCAAAAGCATCAATTCTTCGGCGATCAGCCTTCTTTATGGTCCAGCTCTCACTTCCATTTATCACTACCCGGAAAACCATGGCTTTAACTATACGGACCTTTGTTGGCAAGGTGATGTCTCTGCTTTTTAAGATGCTGTCTAGGTTTGCCATTGCCTTTCTCCCAAGCAGCAGGCATCTTTTAATTTTGTGACTGCTGTCACCATCAGAATTGCAGAGTTAGAAGGGACCCCAAGGTCCATCTAGTCCAATTCTCTGCAATGCAGGAATCTCGACTAAAGCGTAATAATAATAATAAATTGCACCCTGGTGCAGAAATTGGGCAGACTTAGTTTAAGATGGAAAAAGAAAACTGAGAGACTGAAGACAGATTCACCCATCCCTAGTTCTGATATGAAAACGTTGGCAACCATTGGGAAATCTGCAATGCTTTTGATGACTCTGCTATGACTCATGCTTGCTACACATTATATAGAATCATAGAGTTGGAAGAGACCACAAGGGCCATCGAGTCCAACCCCCTGCCAAGCAGGAAACACCATCAGAACACTCCTGACATATGGTTGTCAAGCCTCTGCTTAAAGACCTCCAAAGAAGGAGACTCCACCACACTCCTTGGCAGCAAATTCCACTGTCAAACAGCTCTTACTGTCAGGAAGTTCTTCCTAATGTTTAGGTGGAATCTTCTTTCTTGTAGTTTGGATCCATTGCTCCGTGTCCGCTTCTCTGGAACAGCAGAAAACAACATTTCTCCCTCCTCTATGTGACATCCTTTTATATATTTGAACATGGCTATCATATCACCCCTTAACTTCCTCTTCTCCAGGCTAAACATGCCCAGCTCCCTTAGCCGTTCCTCATAAGGCATCTTTTCCAGGCCTTTGACCATTTTGGTTGCCCTCCTCTGGACACGTTCCTGTATGTCAATGTCCTTCTTGCCCAGAAAGCAAAATATCCTCTCATGATATTTGCAGTCTGTGTTGTTGCTATGCCAGCATCATCCATCTATTATTGAGAAATTGCTAGTTAGCCTCCATTTCACATGAGCTGCTGACATCACTTTAAAGATGGAACAAAGCAGAGCAGATTCTTTTTTCTATAGTCTATATTTTTTGGCAGGTTTCCGCTTCACTTTGCCCCCAACCCCAGTTGTTTTTGATGCTTTTGTTTTGCATTATAGGTTTCCAGACAGCATGCATTAGATTAAGAACATTCTGAATCCTCCTTTGTGATTTTCTTCTGCAGTTACAGCCACAGAGGAACTGTAGTTCTCAGAAATCAGATAAGGCCAGAATGGGTGTTCAGCTAACAGAATGCCAGGAAGAGAGTGAAAACAAATATAAGTGCCAGGGGGAAAACATTTTCCTGTCTCTTTCAAAACTCATGGTCAATATTTCCAACGTTATCCTGCATTTACATGACACTGCAGATGGTTCACATGTTTTAAATTTAATTACTGCATTCATGATGCAGAACTACCAGAACTTCAGTGAGGTCTTGGCATGTTTGTGATCATGATTATTCTAGTACAAATGTGGCTTTAATACAAGGGCACTCATTCATAATCAAAAGCCTTTTAAATTATCTGAATATTTGGGGTCAGAAGAGGACTTGCCTTTTATGCATGGTCAAGTATTTCTTTTGTACAACAAACTAGCATTATTTCCGCTTCAACATTTAGCTATGACAGAAGCCATTCCTTTGCTCAGTATTCTAAGGACATTTTCTCAAGTGAGGCTAAGTACAGTTTTGAGTCTGGAATGTCATTTGTGGGTTTTGTTAATGTGATACAGAAGGAAAGCAGTGCATTAAAAACAAAATTCACGATTCTCTTCAATGCCATTCCTGATCTCAGTTTGCAGGCACCGGAAATGTAGGGCACAATACCTGCAGATACCATTTTCATACCCTCCAAGTGTCCCAATTTTCCAGATACACTCCAGAAATTATGAAAGCCATCCCAGCTTCTGATTGGATCCCGGAATGTCCCTATGTCCCCCACCACTGCTGCTGCTGATCTCAGGGTGGAAGATGAGCCAGTGTTTACCCCAAGTGACAATTGTGGCTACAGTTACAGCTTGCCTCTCCATGGCCACCACTGCCATCCCCACTCCCCTGCCCTGGCCAACTAGCAGTGGCTGCTGGAGAGAGGGTGAGCAGGAGAGGCTGCTGCCACTGAGGCCTGGAACAGTTGAATCCAACTCTAAGCATTCAGCAGTGATGGAGTGTACAGTGGTACCTCAGGTTACAGATGCTTCAAGTTAGAGACGCTTCAGGTTACAGACTCCGCTAACCCAGAAATAGTACCCCGAGTTAAGAACTTTGCTTCAGGATGAGAACAGAAATCGCACGGTGGTGGAGTGGTGGCAGCGGGAGGCCCTATTAGCTAAAGTGGTACCTCAGGTTAAGAACAATTTCAGGTTAAGAACAGACCTCTAGAACAAACTAAATTCTTAACCCGGGGTACCACTGTAGCTCACATTGTTTTCATCGGAAAACTACTGAATTCCAATGAATCCTATGAAAATTGTAGCAACCCTCAGTGTAAGAAATGTAAGAAGTTGACAGTCTTCTATGTTGATGGATTAAAAGAAGACAGAGCTCAATATGAAGAAAACCTTCCATTTCTAATACTATTATTGTTTTAGTTGGCCAATTAGATTATGTTGTTTAGTTGTATAGTCCTGTCTGACTCTTCGTGACCCCATGGACCAGAGCACTCCAGGCACACCTGTCTTAGATTTTATGTATTGTTTATAAAGCCAAGGAACAGGGTCCCTGTGGTGTGGTCCCTGTGAACCCTTGGGGAGGTGTTTCTTTTAGGGCTGCATGCCCCAGAGGTCCACTCTATAGATATAGGGGGCAAGACTTTGAGTGTACCAACCCCATTAGGAGATGACTATGATGACATGGGAATGACTATGTTAAGGCATGTTTCCCTCTTGGTGTGTGCATCACAAATTGGCTGTGGGGGATCAGCTTCCTGGAGCAAAAATTAACTGGCTTCTCCATTATCATCATGATACAAAAAACATTACTGTTCACAAGTTGGGACCTTTGTGTGAAAATGTGGGAGTTGAGCCTTGCTAAATTAAGGATGAGAACCAGCCTCCTTCCAGCCCAAGATTACATGAAGCACATCCTTGCACCTCAGAACAAAATTGTGCAGTACAAAGTCTCAAACTTGCATGAAACCATTAGCTGCAGTCTTGTGACCACTTAAACATTTTAACCACGCGGGCATAGTGTTCATTTGCAGCTGTCAGCCACATAGTGAAGTAAACACTTCTATACCCCTCTTCGCCCCTGAATTTCCAAGTAATTTCAGAAGCAAGAGGCTAGGCATAACCAGGTCTCTGGGCAGTTACAACCACCACAAGGTGAGATTTTAATTGGCTGCCATGTTGCAAATGAATCACTCGATACAACATCAATGAGGTGCTTCTGTGGCTGGGAAGCCTGCTACACAAGGTATGCAACAGCTGTGTGCTGAGCAATTGCAATAAAGAATTTAGCTGTGCTTCTTAAAGAGTGATAACAACATATCTGTTGTATGACGGCTGCCACAGTGTGCGTGCGTGTTTGTGTGGATGTGTATCAGTCCTGGGACCAATATGCAGGAAATAGGAAAGAGGGGGCTAAAGGTTAATGAGGATAGAGTAAAGGGGCTGTTTTTAGTCATGAATGCATTTGCTGTCTGGAATTATGCTGGAACTCAAATCCAACCATTTGGAATCTCTTCAGAGAAAAGGAAGCATTATAATAGTATTAGAGCAGTCTCTGATAATGTTCAAAGGAAGGGAAATCAAATAATTATTTCCTAAATATAGATTACATTTTTCAGACCAGAGAAAGGGATTCCAAGATCTGCATTCCGTATCTGCATTCTAAATATAAATCCAAACAGCGAAAAGAATATTTAGTTAAAGAACTACAATTTGTGAATGCTGAAGAAGACTCTTAGTGTTGTTCTTCCTTCTAATTTATATGACATTGAGTTTCACAGTGATTTCAGTGTTTGCTAGAAAGGAGCTTAATTGCATGCACATACCCACACCCATTTTTTACCTTTTTCTCAATTATACCATAGTCTATAATTGTAATACCAGTCTATTACTTGTGAATTTCCATATGAGCACTGTTTTAGGACCACCCCTAAAAAAGGTAGCAGATTCTAAATGATCAGGGGGACACCCTATATAAGCAGAAACACATAATTTGTGAATTGAAAGAAAATGGCATTTTAAAACAACCCTTCACTGCATGTCAGGAACCTGTGAGCTTACAGAATGTTGGTTGAAATTCAGCCCCAGAGAGAGAGGAGAAGGGTCCAAAAGAGGGATGTAACGTCTTGTGGGATCTACTTTGTTTTTCTGCGCTTACTAGAACATGAGAAAAGTCTTCAATTTGATGAAGGCCCATCAAGTCCACCATTCTGTTCTGGTATTCAGAGACATACTGCTTCTGATACCCATATGCAGGCATCATGGCTAGCAGACATTGGCAACCTTATTCTCTATGAATTCACCCCTTTTAAAGGTGGCAGCTCTTACGAGATGTTGTGGCAGTGAATTCCATAGCATGAATAAGTATTTCCTTTTCTCCATCCTGAATTCTCCAATATCTAGCTTCATTTGATGACCCCGGGTTTGTATTATGAGAGAACACTCCCCTCTCTTTTTCGACTTTATCTAAAAAATGCATAATTTTATACACCTTTATCATGTCTCCTCTTTTGAGCCCTTTTCTAAACTAACTTCTCCCCCAAATCTTTTTTTTAAAAAATCATAGGGCAATTGTTCCATTCCCTTGATCATTTTGATTTTCCTTTTCTGAATCTTTTCCAATTCTACAATATCCTTTTTGAGGTGAGGCAAGCACAGTATTCCAAGTGCGGTCACACCATAATTTGTATAACAGCATTATGATACTGGCAGTTTTATTCTCAATCCCTTTCCTCATTATCCCTAGCATGGAATTTGGCATTTTCACAGCTGCTGTACACTGGGTTGACATTTTCATTGAATTATCCAGCATGACTCCAAGATTTCTTTCCTGGTCAGTTGTTGCCAGTTCCAACCCCATTAGTGTATATGCACATTTAAGATTTTCTGCTGCAGCAAAAAGAGTTTTTTTGCCACTGGCACGTTAAAACAAGAAGTCAAAAGTATGTCACTTACTGTAGAAACTTTGTGGTGAATGTCAACACCTTTTTTCCTAAAAAAAAAAAAAAAAGCTGGTTAAACCTCTCTCAGAATTGCAGCTCTGTGAGGGGAATAGTAGTCTTCTAACTCTCAGCACTCTTAACAAACTACAGTTCCCAGAATGCTTTGAAGGAAGCAGGATAATACTGCTTTCAATGTATAGTTCAGATGGGGTCTAAGTTGTTAATGTCTGCACTTACACAATGCATTTAAACACACACACACACCACTCACAAGGCGATGTCCTGATGAAGTGTGTTTGTGTAACAATAGCCCTCTTCAGAGGAATATGGTTAGGAAAATACATGAACGGCGATCTAACAGTCTGCCCCCTGTCCCACCCGCATCGTTGTTCCAATCACCTCCATGTATTTAAGGAAGAATCCATGAAGGATAGCCTCTTATACAAGTGTTTCAGAACCATGAAAAATCAGGGGTTTAAAATGAGTAAGAGTCCCGGCTTCATGCATGTTCCCCTAACCCATGGAGTTTCATTGGAATGATAGTGGGAGGCAAAGCTAGTGTCTTTGCTGCCCTTCCTGTATGTTTACTAAACCTTCAGAATGCAGTCTCAAAAAAAATAAGAACTGATGTGTGAATATGACTAATCCGTGTTCAATAAATAACAGTCTTGTGGGATATGGATTATTTCCTGGACAGTTCTTAGCCTTCTCTGAGATCACAAAATAGGGAGTGGCAAGCACAGGGGTAGCCAACATGGTGCCCTCCAAATACTGTTGGGCTCCCATCTGCCCCAGCCAGCAGACAGAGATGATGCGAGTCACTGGCACCATATCCAGGTGGTTGAGGGAGCTGAAGCTCCCAAAGTCAATGAGAAAAGTTTAAGCCTCTTTCTCTGGCCCTGCCTTCTGGTGGCTGACTGGGTCTTTCTATCTCTCTCTTCTCTATCACAGAGGAGAGCGAGATAGAGAGGCAGTTCGGCTTCCCAGAAGGTAAGGCCAGTGAGAGAGAGAGATGCAACCAGTAGACAGCTGTACTGAATGCTTCAGCATTCGTTGACTTATCACAGTCCTTTCAGGCCACACCAGTTAGCTTTCTTCATTTCAGCTTGCACTGGCTGGGAAAAGCCATTGGAATGACCGAATGTGTCAAATGAGCCCTTTGATATGTGTGTGTGTGTGTGTGTGTGTGTCAGTGTGTGTGTTTTATTAAAAAAATATAATTCGTATTATATATTTTCTTGGGCTACAAAAATATGTGCATTGTCTCTATTTTCAGGTCGCCAAGTCTTTACTGCAAACCAGTCATGTTTGATGTGAGATATTCATGCTGTACGTGGTATAAGGTTGGGGGAGAAGAGGGGAGGGACAGTAAACTTACATTCTTTTACTTAGTGTATGTTGAGGTGTTTGTGTCAGCATCACTTGGGTAGGAAGAAAAGGAAGGAAGGAAACGGGGGAGAAAAGGAGGAGGGAGGATTGAGAGAGGGGAGCACGGTCGCGGCAGAGGCAGATCGCTGCTGCGGGGTTGGAACAGCTGGAGAAGCGCCACACCGGGAAGGAGGGCAAGGAAGGACAATTGAGAGAGAGGGGATCATGGTACTCTGGTGCCACAGCAGCGACCGGACCAGGTCATGTGCCTTCACCGCAAGGCCCCACGGCAGAGGCGTAGGTCCTTGCCCCACCCCACGCTACACCATCATGATGTTACATCATGACATTGCGGCGCTGGGTGGAGCATGCTGGGCACCCACAGGGTGGGGCGCAAGTCAGTGGCCGAGTTGTAATCCATAAACCTCTTGAGGGCACCATGTTGAGGGCCCTCTAAGATGGAGTGAAAGTTGAAGAGCAGCTTTGTGGCATTGCAAGTAATCTGCTTACTTGTTCCAAAGGGAAGTTCTCTTTAATGAAATAATATGTATAGGTATACAGTGGTACCTCAGGTTAAGTACTTAATTCGTTCCAGAGGTCTGTTCTTAACCTGAAACTGTTCTTAACCTGAAGCACCACTTTAGCTAATGGGGCCTCCTGCTGCTGCCGCGCCGCAGGTGCACAATTTCTGTTCCCATCCTGAAGCAAAGTTCTTAACCTGAGGTAATATTTCTGGGTTAGCAGAGTCTGTAACCTGAAGCGTATGTAACCTGAAGCATATGTAATCTGAGGTACCACTGTAATCTGCTTACTTGTTCCAAAGGGAAGTTCTCTTTAATGAAATAATATGTATAGGTATACTATTACTTTTAAAATTGCATCTATATCCCACCAATCTTCCAAGAAAGACCAAAAAGGCATACATGGTATTTATCTCCCTTAGTCTTACAACAAGTGTGTGAGATAGGCCAGGCTGAGAGACAGCAACCAGCTAAGATAATGTGTAGGGTAAAACTGAAGAAATATACTTAACGAGGCTTACTACTTAATAAGTGTGTTTAGGATTACATCACCAGTTAACTTCAAGGCCAATCAGAAACCACCAAATCCCATTTTTAATACTACCAAATAGGAAAAAAATAAAAGCAAATATTTGGGTATCAAATTCCTGCACGTGTCTAGTGTTTTTGCTAGACTTGAAAGTAACATTCGTTCTTTGTCTCTAAAAGGGAGAAATGTGTGTAATTTGTTGTTCATCATATTAATTTTCCAATTTTTCTTTGCAACATTCTTACATTACTCTTTTTGATTGTATGATAGCTGTAGTCAAAGTCATTATAGCCTCTCATTTATTTAAAATAATTTTTTGGCTGCAAGAGATCGTTAACACAATGAGCATGCATTACTGCTGCTTGGCAGAATCAATTTCTAAGAAGATGAGGAAAATTAGCAGTGTAGTATTCTAAACAAATTTTTTTCTGCTTGCTAGGGAAGTGTGTAATTTGTGATTGGATGGAGGGTGGCATTCTTCTTTATGAGCTTCATGCAAATAGATTTAGCAGTTATATGAAAGTTTTTGGTGAATCTATTCAGTGAAAGATTTACTAAACAATTTGAAACAGATCATTGCTGATATTCAACATTATTGTATGTCAAGGAAAATGACCCCATCTTTTTAGGTGTTGTTTTTGAGTTTTTGCTGTTGCATATTTACCGTTCATTGTAGTGATTTATTGCAGATTGGTGTGCTAAATTATGTTTCCATATTAACTGGTTTAAATCAGTACCCTGTCTATATTAAATTTCATGTGTTAAGCATGAAATGTGCCTTGTGTTATTTCCATGCTTGATAGTTGGCTTAGATGTTGAAATTTGGAAAAAGAAGTCAGAATTTATTCTGCCTTTCATGCTCACAAGTTTTTGATATTTTCTGGAAACAAATATATAATTATATGGATATTTATGACTTTTATTCTTTTAAGCACACATAGGAACTTAAGAAAATTGCCTTACAGCAAGTGAGATTGCTGGTCCATCTAACTCAGTATTGTTGACATTGACCTGCAGTGACCCTCGAGGGTTTAAGCTCACACACTTTCTTAGCCGTACCTGGAGATGTTAGGGAATGAACCTGGGATCTTCTGCTCAGAAAGCATGTGCTCTTCCACCAAGTTATGGACCATTACTACAAACTTTGTACTATATTATATAGTGCTGCAGACTGAATATGGATTCTAACAGCTTGAATTAAAACAACAGCCACAAAATTTCTGTTGCAAGCTCACAGCATGTGTTTTCTCTCTCATAATTTCATATCCATGCAGTCCTAATGAGGTGAGTTTAGCCAAAATGTTCTTATGCTCCAGTATTTTAATGCCACTGGCCGGGGAACCTGATTTCTTTAGTGTGTAGAATAAAGATTTAAATCTGTTTTGGTCCTCTGCTGCAAGATCCAAACATCTACCCCATCCCATTTGGAGATTATAAATTTCTAGCTCTTTGAGAAAATAGCCAATAGAAGGCAGCTGGTTCTTTCAACATGCTGCTAAGGAAGCAATGGCAAAAGCAATCTGTCACCAGAGCATAGCTGTCAACGTTTCCCTTTTTTAAGGGAAATTCCCTTATTCTGAATAGGATTCCTCGCAAGAAAAGGGGAAAGTTGACAACTATGCACCAGAGACCGCTATAAATGTGGGGCATGTGTAACAGAGGCTCTACGCCAACATTACTATTACAGTGGTACCTCGGGTTACATACGCTTCAGGTTACAGACTCCACTAACCCAGAAATAGTACCTCGGGTTAAGAACTTTGCTTCAGGATGAGAACAGAAATCGTGCTCGGGCGGCAGCAGGAGGCCCCATTAGCTAAAGTGGTACCTCAGGTTAAGAACAGTTTCAGGTTAAGAATGGACCTCCGGAACAAATTAAGTACTTAACCCGAGGGACCACTGTATTATACAAAGTCTTGCACCCCAAATTTAAGAGGCACAATTTAGAAGACAAACTTGTATCAGTAACAAATTAAGTGGTGAAAGGGACTCTAGTACTTGTAACAATGAATGTGGGTGATATATGCCGAAAAGCTATACTTGTCTGTGTCTCATCACTAAATAAAATTCAACTCGTCCCTGAAGTGCTAGGGGAAAGCATCCAGAATGTAATGAAAAGCTTAGGTGCAAACACAATCTCCATGTCATTTGCTATCTAATCAGTGCAGCTTAGTTTTCAAGTAGTCTAGGCCAGATGGCTTGGACTGAAGTGATATAGTAGGACTTTCATGGATGAAGGGAGAGACACTGCAATTATGAAAAGAAATGCCCTCTTCAATCAGACTGCAAGGGACTAGAACATGAATGACCATAGGCATGCAAGAGGGAATAAGGAAATCAGATCAGTTCAGAGCAAATGGAAAACAGGTTTGCGAAAAGTTATTCTGGCTAGGCTAAGCCGATTGGCTTCAAAAGAGCTCAACTTAAGAAAAATATGGAACTAAAAATGCTATTAAAAAGGATGCTATATAGAAGCAAAATCCCTCTTCTTAGAGCTGTCCAAGATACTATTCCAAGTTCTTGTCTCCATTGCTCCAAGTTAAATATGTTCAGAATAATCTGCCAGCCTTTTAGATTCCTTGGAAAAATATGGAATATATAGGGATGCTTCCAAAATTTTCACCTGGATTTCTCTAGATTTTGAAGTTTCTTAGGTGGAACCTGTGCTTTAAAAATTACTCTCTTGTTCTATTAATCTTTTTGATAAATCTGCATTATGTATGAGCACTTTGCTGCAGTTTTCGAAGCCTTGCAAAACAATCCAATACACATCTGTTCTGATGTCATCCTCACTGTAATGGGACTTACTCCCATGGGATTTACTCCCCAAAGAGTGTTATCATTTGAAATTTAAGTTCATATGTGTGCTTTACACCTTTTGTCCATTTGCAACTTACATTGACAAAACACTGCAAAAACAATCTTGATGTAATTGTAACAGGGCTATAGCAAGATTCTTTGTGCTGATGCGCATTTGATTTTAAAAAATGAAATCATGCTTACAGCTCTCAATAATCTTTTTGCCTGGTGTTTGACACAATCTAGGATTTAAATGGCACACTAAACCGTGGTACAACAAAATCGGAAGCAAAAGCTTCCAAACTACGCCTTGCACCTGCATAAGGGATGTGGAGACGTGCAGAGCCTGAGGGTCACTGCTACTCATTCTTGTCAAACTAAACCGCCCTTTCGTATGGGCCAATGGCCCCATTCTGACAGACTGTGTTGATAGCAACCAGGGCCTGAGATATAGTTAATGAAAGCTTGTTTTGTAGGAGGAAGGGCCAGTGGAGGCCACGAGGAAAGAGCCAGAGGTGTTGGAAAATCCAGACCTTCTTCTTGAACAGATCAACATTGGGATTCCATCGGGCTAGTTGCCCACAGGTGCCTAGATTGGACAGATGAATCACATTTACATCTTGCATTTATGCCAATGGTTATCCAGAGAAATTAACGAAAGTAGATTGTGGGCAGGAGATGGGTGGCACAAGGAAGGAATTATGCATTCTTTATCAATATGAATTTTGAGAGAAATCTGTTGGAAATACATGCCGTATTTTTCGCCCCATAGGATGCACTGGCCCATAGGACGCACCTAGTTTTTTGGGGGGGAAATAGAGGGAAAAATTTTTATTCCCCCCCCCCCCAGGTGCGCTGCGCTAATCCCGAAGCTTGGGGCATGCGGAGCTCAGCGCGCCCCAAGCTTCCGGGTGCCGGCAAGGTCTCCGCTAGCCATGGGAGAGCACTCGGCTCTCCCACGGCTAGCGGAGCGCTGAGCCAATCCTGAAGCATGCGGCATGCGGAGCTCAGCGCGCCCCAGGCTTCTGGGTGCCAGCAAGGTCTCTGCTAGCCGTGGGAGAGCCGTGCGGCTTCGCGCGGCTCTCCCACGGCTAGCGGAGCTCTGCGCCAATCCCGAAGCTTGCAGCGTGTGGAGCTCAGCACGCCCCAAGTTTCTGGGTGCCGGCAAGGTCTCCGCTAGCCGTGGGAGAGCTGGGTCTCCCACGGCTAGCGGATAGCTTCCTGAAGCCTGGAGAGCGAGAGGGGTCGGTGCGCACCGACCCCCCTCGCTCTCCAGGCTTCAGCGAAAGCCTGCATTCGCCCCATAGGACACACACACATTTCCCCTTCATTTTTGGAGGGGAAAAAGTGTGTCCTATAGGGTGAAAAATACGGTATTTACCTAAAATATAAATGCATATTTTCATAGATTTATTTTTTTAAAATGCGCATTCATGTCAAAATGGGATGGAATGAGTGCTAGGCAAATGTATGCAAAAGTAACGTAGTCCAGAAATAGATTCATGCATTGATCCCCAGAGAGTAACTCCACTTCTCTCCCATTTCCTGATTCCTTCCGCCATTTGCTGTTCTGAAATACTATCTCTCCAGTAGTGGGTTTCTGGAGTTGCTACAGCCTTAAGTCCAAAAATGAGGCGAAACCATCAATTTCACTTGTTTCTGCCTTGAAACAATAGCATGACCACAGAGACAGAGTTGGAAAAAGTCAAGAAAGTGTCAATTTCACTTTCAAAAATGAAACTATGCAGCATTGTTCCATTAAGCATGTTTACATTGATCAAAATAGCAACAAATTAAAAGAAGAATTCAAGACAGCACCGTGATGTAACACAACGCCAATGCCAGTGCTAAAAAGACACTAGTGAGAGACACAATTTACAACTTCTAAATGAGAACACACTAGCAACAGAAAACTGATCCATGCCAATGATAGCTCCAGCTGCCAGGAGTCTCAATCATGACACCGCCAGTTCTCCCAGCTATGCAATGCATCTTTCCTTTGAAGGCTTGGTTTCTTTATTAATATATAATATTACAGTTTATTGGGTTATTACCACTGTGTTGCAGCTGAGGCTGTGTTCTAAAAACAATCAAGGTTTTATTGGTTTCTTATTGGAGCGGGGAGGGGGGGATCATCACAAACCTAGACAAGTTTTTAATACCACTTTAACAGCCATGGCTTTCCCCAAAGAACCTGGCAACTGCAGTTTGGTGAGAGTGCTAAGCAGAGGCACCAACTTGCACAGAACATTGAGGGGCTGATGATGTGAGTGGGACATCGGGAGGAGCCAGGGCAGAGCCAAATGCAGCAAATGTGGCTTCAATAGCCGGTGGCTCCTCCTCTCTCACGCTTGGCCTCCTTCTCCTCCTGCCTCCACTGGCTAGGAGCTGCTTCCCCAATCCTTCCCTTACGCGGCAGGAGGAGGGGAAGCTGCTGACCATTGAAGCTCCTCTGTGCTTGGCTCCATGACTGGCCTCCTCCTCCTCCTGCAACTAACACCAGCTGGGGGCTGCTTCTCCCCTTCTTTCCCTCCAGGAGAAGGGGGCAGGAAGAGGAGGAGCTGCTCAGTGGTCACAGCTGATGGGAATTGTAGTCCAACAACTTCTGGAGGACCACAACTTCCCCATCCCCATCAAAAAGCTTCCTCCATTAGATGAGGTTAAAGACTGCTGAAATAGCATTCCCCCCCCCCCACTTTGTCCTGCATGTCAAACCAGTGCGCTCAGTTAGAAAGGGACAGCACTTTTAAGCAACACTAATTTTGCTGCTTTGGGGGATAGCAGAAAAATCCTTTGGGCCTGTAGCCAAGCAGTGGTGGATTTGCATTCTGCAGATTTGTTTTTCTTAGTGTGCCTCTGAAGCTTTCACTGTGATCATTCGCAGAGACAAAGGAAGCACACTTCAGAGCCCCAGAAGGACACATTAACCTCCCCTGCTCATCTTAAAAAGACCCTTTCTATGTTCTGCTAATAGACACATTCGAGTGCAATGTGAACAAAAGAGGAAAAATGGGGAAAATGGCCTTTTTTAGCCACTTCCCTGACATGTTTTAGAAACGCAGCTTTGTGTGCCTGTCAGTCATGCACAAAGACGATGAAACATAGATATTGTAAATCAAGCACCATTAACGCTACAGTTCCAAGTGAGTTTTTAGCATGGGAGTTGGTATTCCTTGGGAGGCATTTTTACCACTGCCCATCCCAATTTTTACCACTGCTCATCCCCATAATTAACCACGGCTAATTATCCAGAGTTGCCTCAATACTATAGGCAGCTGCCTTGGGCAGCCTAATTAAAGGGGCACCTGCTTGCCTATTCCTTCCAGGTGCTTGGCTTCCCTGTGAGGGAAACCACTGCTCCTTTAAAAAGGACTTGTCTTTGAGAGTAGCCTGATCACATACTGTGCTTTTCTCACCCTCAACTCCAAAGGGTAGCAGATCTTACTTTAAAGACTGTACAGTGGTACCTCGGGTTACATACGCTTCAGGTTGCACACTCCGCTAACCCAGAAATAGTGCTTCAGGTTAAGAACTTTGCTTCAGGATAGGAACAGAAATTGGGCTCCAGCAGCACGGCGGCAGCAGGAGGCCCAATTAGCTAAAGTGGTGCCTCAGGTTAAAAACAGTTTCAGGTTAAGAACGGACCTCCAGAACAAATTAAGTACTTAACCCAACGTACCACTGTATTTAAACAGCCTCACTTCTTGCAAAGCCATGGATCTAGGGTAGAGAAACAGAGACACAGAAAAATATAGAGATATAATTTCAGAAAAGTAGAGAGTACAGAACAACAAGACAACAGAGGCTTTTGGGGGTCAGGGGACCTGATCAAATTTTTAAAAGTTTGTTGACATTGTGGTTTGACTTGGGAGGGGTAAAATCACCTGCTGGCTATTTGGCCTCAGCACAGAGCTGTTGTACTCTCCTAATAATTTTACCAGTGAGTACCTACAGGCTTCAAACCTACCTTGAAATTATATCCTCTTACCAGAAAGCTCTATAGTTTGTGCATGTGTAAAGTGCAGAGGCACTTCATTCATGCTGAGGATTAGTTAAGTTTCAGAACTGAGACCTGCCATTTATAATGTTTGTGGTAGATGTGGATCCAGGGGATATTTTTTCAGAATACCTTGGGCTAAGCAGACAGAGCCAACTGTAGGATTTGCACTTGACTGGCAGCGGAAGTGAAATTCAAGGATTGTCCTGTATGCAGAGACAGAACTATAAAATAAGACTCTGCATCTATTAAACTTAGAATGGGTCCAGATTCTTATTTCCCAGCCAATTAAACCCAACACCATGCAAATAGCTTTTAGCGATGAACTGCATCATGAGCCCTGATGCAGAACATGTCTTTCTACTTGTCTATGTCTAATTAAGCTGATGGGCAGTTGCATCAGTCTGTCTAGCAGAGAGTTTTGTTGCATCTTGATGACTAGAAGGTTTATTGTAGCATAAGATCTAGGAGTGCCCCCTAATCTAAGAACAGCTGCTCCTAAGGGGAAAAAACAATACAGGAGCAGCCTACCAGAGACATGAACCAACAGATTAGGCTCTACAAGAAACTCAGACATCAAATATTGCTATAAATATTCACATAGGCAACATTAGTACAGGACCTAATAACATAAGGAGATCGTTCAATTCCTCTTTTGCCAGTGTGGCGTATGACACAATCTGCCAACAATGCCCTTCAACTGTTCCTTCCAGTTTTCTTTTAAAAAAGAAAAGCAATATCACATAGATCATTAATAAGTATTCAGTACTTGTGCTGTTTATTCACATTCATGTTTCATGCATGGTACATTACAAATGCCTGTGATTAATGTGGCTTTCAGCGGTTGAAAACAATCCCAGACCACGCATATTGCTCTTTATCAACCATTTTAATTACCTGCAACTTTTCAAGGAATACAAATCAAGAAGTGCTAAAAGACTCTATCTCAAATAGTCTCCATAGGTGGGGAATTAAATTATTAGTTCAGAACCTCACAACTTTATACATAGCTTTAATCACACCTGCATTTAATCACCCAATTGTACACCCACTGGCTGTGGTGATTCAGCTGGTGCAGCAGAGCTAGAAAACTAACCATCAGCTAGAGTCCAACAACATCTAGGAGGTCACAAGTCCCCCATCCCTGAATTAGAAGATGGGCCTTGCACATGGATCAAGCAGTGCCCCAAAAAATTCCTTCTCTATGAACCTGTCTGGGTATTGAGAATTTGTCCTGGGTGAATCTGTCCATTTCAGTCCCCCAGTTTCTCCTTTTTCCAATCTTCATTTCTCCACATTTCCACATCAGAAATGTGTTTTTTATTTTAAAGTTCCCATGGAAATTTATTCACATTTCAGTGCAAATTTCACATTGGTTGGTTGGTTGGTTGATGGGCTGCCATCCATCTGTCTCAGGAGACAATGGAGGAGTATAACTTTGGGGGTCAAGTCAAACTATTGGAATGTTACAGCGTCTGCATATATACATCCTTCTGTGAAATTTCGCCTAAGATGCACATTTTGGCAAAGCAGGTTTGTACGTCCAGCCAATGTTTTAATATGAAAGCAGTGCAATGCTAGGCCTTGGGAATGAAAGCAGTCTCCAAGGTTGAGCTCCCGTAAGCCCCTTCTCTTGTTAAGCCCTGGCAGCATCTTGCCCTAGATGAGAACCAGAGGATGAATCTATAAAGATGGTTAAGGGATGCATGCTTAGATAAGTGGTTCATGGCAAGAAAAATGCCAAGACGATAGTCGTGTCCTGGCCAAAGCGATTTATGACACACAGGAGTGGCAAGGGATACATATATGACACTCGATAGGAGGGGAAATCACACTGAAGGGCAATATTTAAACAGCCATGAAAAGTGAGCCACTGGGGAATAGAGATTAGAATTAAATCATGGTCAGGAGATTTATTTGCAAAGGCCAAAAGTCTCGTACATCAGGGAATGTGAGTGCTTGTGATTTAATTAGGCAAACATCGTTGGGTGTTGAAGGAGCAGCAAAGCTGTTTCAAGATAGATTTGGATGCGACTGAGCAAGAGTTTCAAGTATCCTTCTTTCATTTTGCCAAAAAAACGGAAAGAGAAAGGGGGTTTATAGTGGGTGTGGATGCCTGTGAAGGGCCATTCATATTATTTCACTACACTGGCTAGAGGTTTTGCAGCTGCAGTGACAACATTCTTTTTACTTTTTGTTTTACTACTGTGTGAAAACACCAACTATCTGCAGAATTCTTCACAGCAGGAAACTCTTTTAAGTGGTGCTTCTTTTTGGTTTCTTAATTATAGGGCAGGGTAAGAACATTACCATTCCATTAACTGAGCATATGCTTGTTTTTCATGCAAAGGCAGAGAAAATATTTGCCACATTCTGTTAAGAATGTGCGTAGACAGGACAGTATGGGTTGAGCATCTGCAAAATGTTGTATGAGAGTAATTCATTCACTGGAATCTTTTTGGACTATTGGTTTTTTAAAAGATATCTCAGCATTAGGTTTCTTGTTTAAAGTAAACAGCTGATGATCTCCAGAAGTGGGGCAAATGCTAAGGCCTACCAGGGCCACTAGCCTTGCTGCCTTCTTACAAAAGAAAGGAATTCTTTTAAAAAAGAAAGACTGAGGGATGTCTGTCTTCACTTCTGTCCATGCCCTGATAAGATGGGAGAATATCATGGAAGCATAGCCAAAGCATAGGACACATTGCCCAGCACCGGTGTCAACTACAGGGTGCCCTGGAGGCTCAGGCACCCACAAAAAATTTGTTGTGGGTGCTCGGCACTTGTACCACGGGGCCTCCGATGTGACTTCTGGGTCCTCACAAAGCATTGGAAGTCATGTCCAAGGCCTCACAGGGCCTTGGAGGTGGCATCTGTGGCCTTGCAAGGCCTTGGAGGTGGTGTCTGAAGTCTCACAGAGCCTCTGACACAACTTCTGGCAGTCCCAGGTGCCACTGTGGCACATGTGACATAATGTGATGTCATGACATCATGCTGTGCGGCTGGGCACCCATAATCTGGGCCCCAAGTCAGCACCCCTGTCGCCCAGGAACCTCTGGAAACAGGCAGCCCTGACAACCTCCCATGTAGTTGATGTAGTTTTGCAATGTGATAGGACTGATTCGCCTTTTTGTGATATTGATACCAGGAATAAATGATTTCAAGCCTATTTTAAAAATTTAATCAAATGTTAAAAGGTGGGCGGTGTCTCATGATCATTGCCATTTTCATGTCACAAGCACTAGCCAATAGGTGCCCATGCACTGTTGTAACCATATTCAGTGTACCATTCCAAACAGTATTCATTGGGTGGCAAAACAATTCCCATCAGTGAAACATTAAAGTTTGAGTTTAATGGAAAATATATTTTTCCTCGCAGCAGATGTGCTAGCTTAGCAAATATATTTGGATTCTTTGTGACAACTGATAACTGCGTATTTATTGTGAAATAACATGATCTTCTGCAAAGACCCTTACCAGTTTTCTTATTTCATCATATGACAAATTGAGAAGGCTTTAATTTTAATTTAAACTCATTGAAATAAAAAATAAATGAGTAATCCTTTGGGCTGATAATGAACGATTCTCTCATAACAAGAGGTGATTTGTCAAAGCTGGAATTTGATTGTACAGCCATTTAAGTCTCCCAAATGATGAAGTCATTTTCCTATTTCTGGCAAAATTGCATGTTTAAAATATTACACATACTAGATATCAAGTGACAGAGGAGATTAAGAGAACTTGCTATAATATAATTGTGCAGCTATTAACCTTGAGCTTGATGCAACATGTGTCATATAGTGCTCCTTCCAATGCCCAAGCCTTTTCTTCATCTTTTAAGCCTGATGGCTCCAGGAGACTCAGGTACTCCTATGTTCTTCTCTGTGGCCTATAGAAGGCCTTGATGAATGCCCAAACCGATGATGTGGAAGATCTGGCCCCTCCAGGGGGTATATGAAATCTTAAAGAGTTTCTAAGATTTATTCTCAGCACCCTTAATAAGCTACAGTTTCCAGGATACTTTGGGGGAGCCATGACTGTGGTATAATGCAACTTTAAATGTATAGTGCAGGTGTGTAGTGAATAGCCTATTTACAAAGAAATTGGACAAAAACAGGGAAAAGAATCATGACTCAGAATCTCCCCACCACTACAGAAACTGCAGATTGTGTGCTGCTAGAAAACATGGCCTGCTTGACCTGTTTAAGCAACAGTGCACGAAACATTCTGTTTACGATATTCCTAAACAAGTTCGGAGTCTCTGTCAGTGTGGAGCTGGGTAAGGTATTTTATCAAAAGTGCAGGGAAGGTATCACTTAGTAGGGAGACTTTGTTCAGTCATCCATTGAGTCAGAAAATAATCACTCTGTCGATAGATCAGCAATGTGCAGTCTTGCATATACACCAAACTGAAATCATCAATGATTTCCTTTAAGTGATTTCTCTGTACTCAACATTCCAGCTCTTCTTTTCTGCTTTTCATAGGGGGGTGGGGGTGGGGGGGTGGAGTCTGCGTTTACCAAAAAGTCCTGGCGGATGACATTGCAAAGATGGGAGATGAGAAACATACATACACTCCTGTCCTGGAAATGAATTTCTCGAAGCAAAGTTTGCCTGATTATTGTGAGTCACATCTCTCACAAAAGGCTCTGAAAATGTATCCAGTCATTGAATGGCAGGAAAAGGGTGCAGGGAAGCAGCTGAGGTGCAGTGCATTAAGAACCATTATCCAGTTCCTGGCGCAAATTGGAGAGCACAAAACATAAGAGCAGACATGAAAGGTGTATGTGTAAAAAGAAAAAGAAAGAAAAAAGCAGCTCAGGGTCAACCTAGTGCAAAAACAAAGGTGTTGCAATGTTTCATGATTCAAGGGATATTTGGACACACACAAATACATACACACACATCAGAGTATGCACAATGCATAGAATACTTTGTGTGGGCTTCCTAGTAGCATCTGGTTGGCCACTCTTTGAACAAAAGAGATGAGCCATTGGTTGGTCCAGCAGGAATGGTTAGCTTCATTTCTGCAGCCTAATTGAGGTGCGTAATCTGCTTTGCTGTTGCTATTGTTAAACAACTGGCATTCAGAAAGCCTTGCCAATCTACTACAGATCACCTAAAGATCTACTAGTAGAACTCAGCCTGTTTCTGACCATTTTTGGTCTAGCTCAGTTAAGTAAAATAAATAATATACATTGATTCACAACACAACCATTTCTTGAAATGTATGTACAATTTAGGGTTTTCTTACATCTGCTCAATCTAACATTGTATGTTCTTTAAAGCCATCTTAAAACCATAAATGAAGTTCATGTGAATCAACCTGTACAAATTCTGTATAAATTCTAAAGGAAGTGATGGTTTGCTAGCTGGCCTCGACTGCTTCCAAGTAAGCTTATGGCCCACAGTGGGCACCCGTGTGCAAGAGCCAGCTCCGCAGTCAACCATAGTTTGCATAAAGAAAAGGGATGTGAACTTCTTCAAACATGAGTCTTTCCTACGTTCAGGGACTGCACAAGGCTCTCTTTCCAAGACCTGAGGGGTATATGTATCTTGGTGCGGGACTTTGTGTGTTCAGACCCAGAAACCTCCCCCCTAAATAAATTCACACATGACTCAAATTTTGGTTTTGGTTTTTGGCAGAATTTAGGCCACAACTTTATTGATTACAAAAAGTGACTTGTTGCATAGGCTCTGGTTCAACTATCTCCCCGCCATGCAGGTAGCGCTGACCCAGGGTTCCAGCATAGGTCAGCCAAGGGTGAACACCTGGATAAGCGGAAACCTGGGAACGGGCTATCTCCACCACCCAAATGTCCCCCTGGACTCAGGAACGGGCACAACCCCCTCTCAGGGGTTGACCAAACCATTGAGTCCCTGGATTCCTTTAATGGAATACCCTTCACATAGGGATGGTGAGAGCGCTCTCCTATCCCTATCACCTGAACCAGAGCATATCCGCAACCTTACAAGTTGTGACAATTTGCTATGTGGCAGGCAAAACCCAAATGGCAACAGCCTATCAGCCAAGTGGAGCAAATTCCTGCCGTGCTCCTGTCCCAATGACAGACACACGACAGCATAGCAAGGTCAAGCACAAGCCCTAAAAGTAGGGAGAGGTGGGCAGGTGTTCCAAATGCACGCGCCGAAAGAGGACACTCTGGGTCATGTGCATGGGCATAAATAGGTCCCTCGAACTGTTTAGACTACGTCCCATTGCCCAGATTGCACCCAGCTTCGAGGGACCTACCAGTTGGGTATTGTGGCTACCCAAATGTACCCACCCACAACACAGGGTGTCGGTTGCCCAGGTCTCACCGCAATACATGCCCTCTTTAAAGGAGGACCCGATATACAACTTACTTAGTAAAGGCTACATTCCTCTCTTGCACTGCCAAAGAGATGGCAAAAAGAAGGGTTGCATTTGTCAGGCATCAACACAAAACAGAAACTGTGAGTGTGGTTTTGGCTCAGTCCCAGTTACAGAGATGAAAAGGTTTGGAATTTGCTGTGCAAAACTAATAATTATACTCGAAATGAATGCCCCCTTAACACACACACATTTCTTCCATCCACAGCAAATAATATACTGCTGCTTTGTAACAGAGAAATAGTCTTAACTGATCAGGTTTTTTATTTAAACAACCCCCCACAAAACCACTTCAGAATGCAAGAGAAAAGAAAGCCACAACATTTGTGCTGACTACGATCTCCTAATGAAACCCATGTATCCTGTAAATCCTGGCTGAAGCCTGTGACTCAGAAAGGCCTGCAGATACAGATATAATACAATGGGTTTTAAGAGAGAAGCATCATCAGCACCTGTTCCATAAAAGACTTCTGATAATATCATCATGTTTCTTTAAAGAAAAAAAGGTTATTAAAGAAAGGAGTTTTGTTGAGTTGAAGATTTTCATGCATACCCTCCAACATTTTCCAATGAAAGTAGGAACATCCCATTCCATAATGATAATTTTACTATTTATACTACACACATGTTACTGGGTTCCCCTGGCACTCTGGGCAGCTTTCAACATACAGTGGTACCTCAGGTACAGACGCTTCAGGTTACAGACTCCGCTAACCCAGAAATAGTACCTCGGGTTAAGAACTTCGCTTCAGAATGATAATAGAAATTGTGCGGCAGCGGGAGGCCCCATTAGCTAAAGTGGTACCTCAGGTTAAGAACAGTTTCAGGTTAAGAACGGACCTCCAGAATGAATTAAGTTCTTAACCCGAGGTACTACTATATATAGAAACATAATAAAACATTAAACATTAAAAAAGCTTCCTTATACAGGATTGCCTTCAGATGGCTTGGGGGTCGAATAACTCCATACCCTCTAACATTTCTCCAATGAAAATAGGGACATTCTAAGGAAAAGTGGGGCATTCTGGGATTAAATCAGAAACCGGGATGGGTTCTCTAAATCAGGGACGTCCCTGGAAAATAGAGACACTTGGAGGGTCTGTGGCTGCTATAAACCCCTCATTGCCTCAACAGTTCTTTCTAGACACCCTATTTTATTAACAATTCAAGCCTATAAGTGTCTACAGAGAAGTAAGTCCCATTCTTTTGTCTCTGTGTGTGTGGGTAAGTTTGTATAGGATTGCAGTCTTACAGGGCAATCTAAATTCCCTTGGACAGCTGTCTTGGGTGGGTGGGTAGGGTTAGGTGAAGACTGTTATGTACTGAGGTTGGATCCTAGAACAATAGGCAGGTAGGATCCTAGAATGCAACAGCCTGATTGGCCTGCAGGAACAGCCAACCAGGCCCCAGGAGGGAAGCAGAATCAGCCAATCACACGGGACCTATTGTGTAAATAATGTATATAAAGCCAGAGGTTTGGGGGGAATTTCAATCACTGATTTTAGGAGCTGCAATAAAGAGCATGAAATCACTATGCGACTCAGAGTATATTTCAAGACCATGGATGTGGAACTCTGCCTGCTCCCCACCTCATACTGTGACTGGTGCAAACAGGTATTGCTTTGGAAGTGGTGGTGAATCTGCCACTTAGCCCCTACCCCTCTTATGGCATTATACATACCATTCCTTGAAATTATTAAAACAAGTGTGTGCAAGCCAATACACATAAACTCATAGGTTATCTCCACCGTGTAAAATAAATAAATATTTATTCCAGCTATTTATATACCATTTAATCACCAGTGTTTCTAAGTGGTGCACATAAACACTGCAAAAATAGCATATAATTAATAAAATCTATTAGAATTAATTTTGAACCAGAAATTTACCTGCAAAGAGTTGCATCCAGAGTGAGACCCCCTGGAATTGATGGCCATAGGTTACTTAACTCTGAATGTGACTAATTTTGGCTATCACCAAGTCTATTTATTTATTAACAGTATTTCTACTCTGCGCCAAAGCAAAAATCACTGGGAGGCTTATACTGGTAATAATAAAAACCTAATAAAACACAAAGCAAAAACAAACAAACAAAACACAGCATTGTATCTTCAGCAGTAAAGAACAAAATCAGTATAACAAAACTCTAAAACAACAGCAAAAACATATCTTACACAGATTTTAACATTAAAATTTTGGTTTTGAGGCACGGGATAATAAAAAGATCTTCACTGGGCACTGAAAAGGCTAGAAAGTAGGCCTAATTTAGCAAATTTAACAAGGCCCATCTGTTCAAACAACAGGAAAACATGTTTTTGGTTTTGGGCCCTGAAATCCAAGTCATCATACAACAAAAGCAGCTGAGAGATGCCCTTATTTAATGTATTCCTCTCCCAACTCATTTAACAAGGTTGCTCACCTCCATATGGAAGGAAGTGCACTGAATGCTATTGACTGGTTTGCGAACCCTAAATTGTTACAAAATGACCTGATACAAATGATTATTAAAAGGCCACAAACCCACATCCTGCTCATTTCACCGGAGAGAGCACTTCATTTGTATTCAGATGCAGTGAAGGAATTAGTCAAGGTCACTGGGAAAATATTGGCTCCTTGAAAAAGCAGGACTGAAAAACATAATAGCTGTTTTCTTTCTGCTTTGATTTCCTCCTCTCGCATAACCAAGGCGTTATGCTCTAATTTCTCTTTCCATCCTCCATTTGGATTTTGTGGGATAATGTTGCTAAGTGTTCTGCCAGTTCCCTCCTAACTTTGTTGTGGTGTTTCATGGTCTGTTGGCAACAGGGCTGTAAGCTACAGGCTGGCTTCTCTATGCAACCACTGCTGACACAAGAAAGCGGGACTTGTGTGCATCATCCCTACTCAGACTGAGAATTTGAAGGAGGAAACCATTGCTCTGATTCTCAAATGTCAGGTTTGTGAGAGGCTCCCTTAAAAAGTGGCATGAGCTATTTGACTTTTATTCATCTGGAGTGAATTCTCAATGGCGGCATAAAGGTAGAGGTAAAGGTAAAGGGACCCCTAACCATTAGGTCCAGTCGTGACCAACTGGGTTTGCAGCGCTCATCTCGCTTTATTGGCCGAGGGAGCTGGCGTACAGCTTCCGGGTCATGTGGCCAGCATGACTAAGCCACTTCTGGCGAACCACAGCAGCGCACGGAAACGCCATTTACCCTCCCACCGGAGTGGTACCTATTTATCTACTTGCATTTTGATGTACTTTTGAACTGCTAGGTTGGCAGGAGCAGAGACTGAGCAACAGGAGCTCATCCCGTGGCGGGGATTTCAACCACCAACCTTCTGATTGGCAAGTCCTAGGCTCTGTGGTTTAACCCACAGCGCCACCCTTGTCCCCAACGGCGGCATACACAACAATTAAAGCACATTACTTTCCCCAGAGAATGCTGGTATATATAGTTTGTGAAGGGTGTTGGGAATAAACCACAGTTCCCAGTACTCTTTGGGGAAAGGCATGTACTTTAGACATATGGTGTGCACACAACCTAAACTGGAGTATCATTGAAGGCCAGCTATCTAGTGCAATCCAGCCCTAGGTAGCATGACTAGCGGCTAGGTAAAACAAGACTCAACATCCCACACCTCCAGGGAGTGGAAAAGGCATTTTTCTTTGTGACAAGTCTCTTCCTTTTGAGGAGCTGCATATCTACAGAATCATAAAATGATCCCACCTACCAAAAGAAGACAACCAGCTTCTTGTCTTTTTCAGCCATCTCCAGTAGGTTCCTTTATCAGGGGTGAAACTACGCTTTATTTCACCTGGGTCAAAGACCCAGTTTGGTACCTCCCATGCACATTTGCGTACATACACACACAGGCTGGGAGCCTCTGGAGGCTTCACCTGGGACAGGAAGCCTGGCTAGCCCCCCTCCCCACCCAGCTGCAGCTCTGCCTTTACAATTTAATCAATTTGGGCAGACAAGCTTTTCAAAAAGACCGACTCCTTCTGTTGTAATGCACAGTGAAAGGAGCGTTCTAAGGAACATTTTCAGATCTTCTAGAACCATAGCGAACCCCCCAAAGGCCCGATCACTGTCTGGATAAGGCATATGATGCTAGGGATGTACAAACATGTCACAATCTGTTCCAACATTCATCTACATGTCCACCTGGTATTTTTTCCTTTCCCCTGCAATTGGTTTATTTTGTGCATGCTTTTCTTCCATTTCATTGTCCGCTGATGCAGAAATATACATTTCCCCATGTCTTCTAGCATGGTAGGCATTCACACCTCAGCTATCAACAGATATTTATAAATAAGTTACTTTCCTGGTGAGTTTGCTTTCAAAATTAATGAATTTCCAGAGGGGTAGCCCTGGGAGGCTTTTGAAGCAAAACCAACAAAGAGTCCTGTGCCACCTTAAAGATGAAGTTAATGAAGTGGCTAATGGCACAGCACAAAGCTCTCGTTTTGTGATAGCTAACCATATCTACTCAGAAATAGGTCCTACTGAATTCAATCGGCCTTATTCCCTGGGCTAGGATTTAAGCCTCACAATTTTTGATTTTATACTTCAGTGTACTGGTTTCGGTGCTTGGATACCAATAAAGACATATATTGTTTGATGCAGTATGTACCTCAAGTATACACAGTGTCTGATCTTAGTGTGCTTGAGTGCATATTTCATAAGTTGTATATGTTTTATTAACAAAGGCACATTCTATGCAGGCAGTGACATGACTGAGGGTTTTCCTTTCTAGAAGAACAGGAAGCTCAGCTGGTCAGTCCTGTAGCATGCAGAGCTTGTCTACCTATGACTCACTTATGCTGTACCAATCTTCGGTAAGGAATAATTGTTTAATAATACTGACTTCACAAACTGCATTTTCATAGCTATCCAAACACAATAATCACTTGCTTGAGTAACCTCAGACGAGAAAAATGAAACATGTGAATTGACCCAACTGTGTTAAAGTGATGATCAATGCACTTTAAATTAATCCCACTGAAATCAATGGACCATGCAGAGAGAACAGATTCAAGAATTGCCTTTTGTATGTATAAGCCAGATCTTGGGCAATGGAGGCAAAGCTATTTGTTTCTTGAAGACAGGTGCCAAGGATACAGGCTGGGCTCTAAAATGGTGCTCAGCAGAAAAGAAGGAGGAGGAGAAGGAGGAGAAGAAGAAGAAGAAGAAGAAGAAGAAGAAGAAGAAGAAGAAGGAGTTGCCCATCTGACTGGGGCATGTTTTCTGTCAGAGATCAGCGACTGACAGAGTAATGAGTGAATTATAACAACTGAATGTTTTATTTTAGTGGGTCCTAAAGAATCAGTAGCTATTGGCAGCAGAAACAAGGCTGAAAAGATACTTTCAGGGTGTCCTTGAAACAGAATCTGCATCCTACTAATCTATAGTCAGCTAACTACACGAGAAGCTAATGAAGGCTGACTATGATTGTAATGTCATTTATGTTTCTCATGCAGGAGGCATTGCTCAGTTGAGAAATTATGCTGTGTGTTCACTTGCAGGGATTAAAAAAAAACCAACCACGGTGAAATTGGCTGGCTTCCCAAGCCGCAGCTGATCTTTTCCACGCTGCATATGTTGGAGCGTTGTCCCTTCCCCCACTTCACTTTTCATTTTAAAGGGTGGGTAAGATCAGATGTGATTCTACAGAGCAGGGGTCCCCCCTCCCGACTCCAAGCAACTTAATGAGGTGGGGTGGGACTGGATCAAAAAGCTGGTAGAAATGGGGTCACGGAGAGGTTAAACTTCATGAATTTATTCATTGGGATGCAGCTCGTGAACTCCTGAAATGAGATGTCATCATTAACATTGTAGATAGCACTGTTGCACTAGGGTGGTTCATGGAAAGTGGTTGAGGGGAAGGGAGGGAAAGAAAAAACAACAGCAACACAGAAATGGTCCTCATAGTGGTTTTTATGTGCTCTTAGGGCAGAAGACAAATCCACTGTGGAGGAGTGCGGAAACATCCAGTGCTTGCATTCAGTGCTTTAAGAAGTGAGATCCTTTCTGGCCTTTAAATAATATGCCTTTCTTCCCGAGAGATTACTAGACAGCTGAATACAAAAGGAGTGGTCTTCAATCTTTAGTAAAGGGCTGAGGAACTCGTGGTCCTCCAGATTTTGGACTACAAATCCTATCACTCCTTTGGCTGTGATGGCTGAAGCTGATGGGAGTTGGAGTCCAACAACATCAGAGAGGCCATAGCTTCCCCATTCCTGCTTTAGTGTAAAACTGGGTCAGTGAATAATGCAGGATGCTTAGGAGATAAATATATATGGTTTCCCTTTATTTTCATTTCTCATTCCTCCTTGCTGTATTCCTTTTGAAATTCCTTTAAAGAAACAAGTCTCGATTCAAGTATATTTTGGTACACCTAGCTGGCGGAAGCAGAATGTAAATAACGAACCTGTTATCTGAAATGACATTTATCTATGACATACCAGTAACTTGTGATAACTACATACCCTCCAACATTTCTCCAATAAAAATAGGGACGTTCCAGTCCACAATGATAAGTTTACTATTTATGCCACACATAACTTACTGGGTTGCCCCAGCTACCCTGGGCAGCTTCCAACATATGTAAAAATATAATAAAATATTAAACTTTCCTATATAGGATTGCCTTCAGATCGCTCAGGGGTCAGTTAACTCCAGAGTCTATACTCTCCAACATTTCTCCAATGAAAATAGGGATATCCTACGGAAAACTGGGACATGCCGGGATAAAATCAGAACCTGGGACCGCTTCTCTAAATCAGGGACATCCCTGGAAAATAGGGACACTTGGAGGGTCTGTAACTACACTTATTTTTATTCTATATTTTGTGTTTTTTATATTGTAATTTTATGTTGTGAACTGCCCTGAAATCTATGGATGAAAGGGGTATACAAATTTAATAAATAATAATAATAAATTTCTAGATCACATCACACACACACACACACCATCCTTGAAAGCAAGGGATTTGAAAGATTTGCAGGAATCTGAAAACAAATCCTGGCTGTGTTTTGAGTTGTGGGAATTTTAAATGTCAATGACCTATTCTAACCCAAGGATCAGTAGGTGGGAGAAGTTCCTTTTCACTATGGTGTCATCAGATGTCTGGTTTCTGTATTGGTCTGAATGACGATTTTGCACAAACTTTCTGACAGAGTCTGTCTAGTTTTTCATTGCTCTGTAAGCTGCTCTAGGAGCCCTTTTGACTGAAGAGCAGGCTAGCAATACTTTAAATAATAGAAAACACAGAACAGTATAATGCTAGAACAGAAATCCTAGAATGTTAGATGAGCATGAAACAAATGAAACCCACCATGTACCTTGCTGTTTCTTTCTTATTTCTTTTCTCTGGAATAGCCTTGACGCTGCTTGGGCGGGGGGGGGGCGCATCACTCTTGCGGGGGTGGGGGAACTGGTAGATGTATGAAATTAGATCACATAATATGTGGATTTGGATGGAGGGACAAAGAGATATGCAGTAAGAGCAGCAGATAAAACTGGCTCATAAATTCAGGCTAATGGAAGTGGGGTTTTCTCTGCAAAATCCTTAACAGCAGGGTTTATTAAATCCACTCCTGTTTTGCATTCTTTAGTTCTCAGCTTTCACTGCCATGCTGGTTTGGAATGGATTAGCCGTCCAGATAGTCCTAATCATTGTGCTTCCTTGTGCCACTAAATATTTGTAAGGTTATACTTTCGGCGAAACCACCATCTATTGGCTTCTGGGATTAATTTAAACATCTTTTGGACTCCCCCACCTTTCAGCCTTCCTGGACAGTTAAATGTTGAAAGAAGGGAAGGGGTGCATATCTACTATCATACACTATTGGTATGATTTAATGGAGAATTTTTTAATTTTTTTAAGTTTCAATTTAACACCACTGGATAATTTCTAAATTGCAGTCCCCAAGGAGGATGTTTTCAATGCACCAAGAAAGGAAGAACAACTCACAACTCACCGTTCCATGGCGCTGTGGGTTAAACCACAGAGCCTAAGACTTGTCAATCAGAAGGTCGGCGGTTCAAATCCCCATGACAGGGTGAGCTCCCGTTGCTCGGTCCCTGCTCCTGCCAACCTAGCAGTTCGAAAGCACATCAAAGTGCAAGTAGATAAATAGGTACTGCTCCGGCGGGAAGGTAAACGGCGTTTCCGTGCGCTGCTCTGGTTCGCCAGAAGCGGCTTGGTCATGCTGGCCACATGACACAGAAGCTGTACACTGCCTCCCTCGGCCAATAAAGCAACATGAGCACCGCAACCCCAGAGTCGGTCATGACTGGACCTAATGGTCAGGGGTCCCTTTACCTTTACCTTAATTAATGGACAGCTTTAATTATTCCTGTATAAGAGACTCTTGTCACCTTCTTGAGCCCAAGCAATTAGAATTGATGTTAGACTGGGCTATTTTATGCCTTTCCCTTTATGCATAGACTAACTGCATGGGGATAATAAGACAGGGGTGGTGCCTACTACCTCACACTGCACACCTTGCTAGCCCCACTTTCAACACCTCAACATTTCTTGGGAGATCTGTAAAGGGGACGTGAACAAATGCAATGCTAGCATGAGGTTCTCTGTGCAACCAGAACTCTAGGTAATTGGGGATCCTTATCTCCCAGGGCTCCTTCAGCAGAAAGGGTAGGATATAAATTGAATAAATAAATGTATAATCCTGAATAAATCTTCGTTGTGTTGACAACCTATGACTATGCAGGGGAATGCACATAGGCTTCCATTTACAGAGAGAATATTGAATTCATGGATGCTGGGGGCATGGTGAGTGAGTGTGATCCCATTCTCTCTTCTACATGCTTAGTGTATTTCTGTAGGGAACGAATGAAAAAGGACTACCTTATCCCCAAGTACATTGATTAGATGCTGCTAACAGTAACACATTCATAAAGGATCGTGTTATTTTGTTTAATGAATTTCCTTTGAAAAACCAAGTACATCCTTGTTCTAAATGTACTGCTATCAACTACAATGGATTTTTAATAAAGATATAGCTGGCTGGCTGCCATAATATGTCCAACATAGGATATGAGCTAGTAATATACACAATTATTGGAAATGGATAGAGGTTCCCCTCCCCAGCAGCTTCCAGTATCCATGGAAATAGAAATCTTAGAAAACAAAGAAATTTTGAGGACGGCAGCACTGGCTGATTGTGATTGAGTTCAGGTGAAAATGTGTCCCCTTGGGACAGACCCAGTGTTTACAGAGTGACTTTGTGTGTGGACGGTGAGTGAATTTGAATGCTAGTCAAGGGGAATCACTGTATTTCTTATGCTGATATCCTGTTGTTCCCCCAAGAAGCAGATTTTTGATCACTGAAAGGCAGCAGCTCTCTCTTCTGTCATTTGAAGTTATTCACACAGAGCTCAAAGCATGAAAGAGGAAGGTGCAACATAGGAACAGGTAGAAAAGAGCAAGGTTTCACTTGAACCAGAATGGAACCAAGCTGTTGCTGCTAAATATAAATTTTCAAGGGTGTCAGGGTAGCTTTTAAACTGATTTCTGGGCAGAAGTCAGCAGAGGATATCAATAATAAAAAAGAGGAAATACATCACCAGAAAAGGAGGACAAAATGGTGACGCAACTATAAACAGCATTTACAAATACTAGTTTGTGTGTATTAATGCAAATCTACCAATATTTACTGCATTAAATAGCTGTTTCGGGTCATGGGCATAGTCGGCGGGGGGGGGCAGGGGGCAGCTTTCTATCCTAAATCAAGTAAAGCAATAAAAATAACTGAGGTTCTGCCTCCCCAACATGGAGCCTGCCCTCCCCTAACATAAATCCTGGCTATGCCCATGTATGGGGGGTTAGGGGAAGGGTAGTACCTCTGGTAGGGACACATCATGCTCCTTCTGGGGTACTTTGTCCACCTTTGGTCTCCACCCTGCACTCAGCTCATCTGTGGCTCCTGGAAGCTGTCAGATGTGACAGCAACCACATCTCAGGAAACAGCTTTGACTGGTCAGCTAAACCAGATGAGGGTAGCTGATGGGATTCAAACCCTTGGTGAGTTAGGAATTTCCCCTGCATGCAACGACAGGCTCTGGTGGAACAAGCGGATGAGACCAATGGCTGGTCCAATGGTCAAGAAGGTGGCTTCTGCACAAGCTGTAGAGGAAAGTAAGGGACAGGTAGGCTTGTCATTCTGGGTAGGTAGACCATCTAAGAGAAGGAAAACTCTGATCCTAAACCTTCATTGCCTTGCAGGATATCTTTGGGAGAAGAAAAGACTAAGGAGTAAACCCTACACAAATCTGGAGTGAAGTCCCTAAGACAGTTGCATGGAGCCCTGTATGCCTCCTTCTAGCAACTCCTGTTGCCAAGTTCGTGCCAAATGTATTGTTCTGCTCTCCTTTGGACCACATCAAGAAGGCCGAGAGGTGGGTCTTGTTGTCTGGTCAGCCCAGTACCTCCATACACACTGCCCAGGCTTGCACCCTGAAGAGGTCACTTTGGTGTTGCTAATGCAGCTGTTTGACTTCACCCCTAGAGGTGCACTCCATTGTCTCTCAAGTCATGTGAATGCCAACATAGAAAGTATATCTCATGATAGTGGATGGAGAAGACCACTAAGGTGACCCATGGCCTGATCAGTTTGCTGACCATACATGAACTGTTGATGGGCACCTTCAATTTGCTGGCCATAGATGAACTGTTAATTGGCATCTTCAATGCCCCTGCTCTCCTTTCTTATGGTTCTTTGGCTTTGAACTGTACTTGGGACAAACAGCCCTGAAGCACAGCAGTCTGTTCTCTACAATTTGGACAGATGGCCACCTGACTCTGAAATGGTTCTAGGCAATCAAAACAGAATTGCTGCAGAAAAGGAAAGGAGAAGGGAAAGGCTTTGTCCCTTTCCCTGCACAACTAGAAATGCCTTCTGCTTTCATAACAGAAACTCGTAAGTCACTGATTGCTATAAACCCTTCAATTGACATATTTATTTATTATTTTAATGATCAATACTCTATTTCTTTCACCATAAAGAGGACCCTCAGAAACAAGCCTTACAATCACATCTTTTTGTGTGTGTTAAATAAATACATAAATGAATGACGTTATTTTGTGTTTCGAAAAATAAATCATTAAACACAAACACACACAATTAACTGTACAATCCTCTGCATATTTAAGCACAAGTGAGTCCCACATTCAAAGCCAAATAAGAAGAGTAGTGCTTTCCTTTTTTTTTTTTTTCATTATTGAAATGTATGATGATGCAGACCCTCCCTTGACGGTTACAATGTATGCAGGATCAATTCTCTGGCTGTCAAACAGCAACCCCAACGCTTTCCCCATAAATAGCAGGGTCATCCAGCCCAAGGTTATATTGATTGTAATACAAGCAAACACATCTGTGAATAGAAAGAAGTTTGGAACCTCTGGAAGAACGAGTGAAATTCTTAGCAAAGAACAACCTTCTTCTTCTTTGCCCCCATCACTTAAGGCAAATGACAGCAAGTGAGAGTGATGGCGATTAAAATGAAGATCTGAACATTTTTGTGCAATGTGAAATCATGAAGCTCATCTGGTGCTGACTGCTATCTTCTCAGCACCAGGTGAAAACTCCCACCCTCCTCCACTCCAATTGTTGACTCATGGGTTTATCTAGCTTCAAAATGCTCTTCGGCTCCATATCTCTGTAAATTTTTGATGATACCGCATCATTTTCAGCATTCGCTAAAGAGTTTTGGGGGGAGCTGTTTTACCCCCAAAGACATCTATATATCTAAAGTCTTAAAATGGATAAAATAAAAACTAAGACACCACTGGGAAGGAGAGATGCTCTATTGCACCACAAAATTTATATATATAAAGTAAGTGGTGTTGGCACAGATCTCTGTTATTCATTATTTTTGCAGCAGCATTTGTTTGAAATCATTTTTTAAAAATAAGATGTTATTTATTATTTCTAGTTTATCTCAACCTTGACTAGGGAAAGAAAACTGATTTCAGATCATATAGCATTTTTGTGATAATAAGAAATGTGTGCTTTAAAATTACTTGTTTGTGTGTTGGAATCCAAACGAATGAAATGCTTTATTTGAAAACTTGTCAGTACCAACTTATACACATCTACATTCAAGTAGGTTCCATTGAGGTGAGTGGAACTGACTCTTGGGTAAGCGGGTACAAGATTGCAGCCTAAGTAAAGCCAGCTCTGAGCACAAGGACATAATTCATTATGGGGTGTGTATATCCAAAGACATGTGAGAGAAGCAGATTTCCTTTCATACAACCCAAGCCATGATTCCCATTAGTATGCGGAAGGAAATATATTTGAGGATGCCAAAGCAAATGAAGAAAAATGAAGGGAGGACTTATGTCTTGCAAGGAAATGGGAATCTGAAGTTCTGCATAAACTATAAGCAATGATAATGCCTCCGCAGTACAGCAAAGCTACATCAGATCATGTTGGGATGATAAATGGACTATATATAGCTAGGCTGGTGTGAGCTGCTGGGGAGAGTAATGAATCACCAAATACAGATAGCAGTGAAGCTTACCCTGCAGGGGCTAGTCTAAACAAATGAGATGTTGCTGTAAAGCAAAGTATCAGGAGCAAAATTACATGCTTATTTGCACCCTGGGGAAATCCCCACTGATGCCTATTGCTTTGTGGGGAAGGGGCACTGCATATATCACAACTGAAAGACTGGAGACAAGGGACACAATTCACAGGGAAGTTCTCCTGCACAACCCTTCATTCTTCAGCTTCCATTTATTTTGGTAGGGCTCATGCACATCACTTTGGCACTCCTTTCAGTGATTGGAAGTGAAAAAATAAATTGAATAAACTAAGCCAGTGAATGAAATGATGGGACAGGTTTTTAGTTGGGTGGCCACTTATGCATCCAACGAAAGAAGGATACACACCACCCAAAAAGATGACCGAAGACGACACAGATATGAATAAAATCATCTTCTTCTTCTTTGGTGATCACTCATAGCCGAGTAAAATTGTCTTCCATTAACACTCATTTAACAATGAGTCCGTAAGTGACTGTGGGGGCCATTTCTGGATTCACACTTCCTTCCACAGTGGGGACATTGGTTTCTGGGAGGAAGTTGATCACAGTGTGGATTTGCCAAGTGTGCCTTCCTCCTAGCATGTTCCTCCCTTGAGTCCCGAGTCTGAGTGTCTTCAAAGCCCATGACACCTTTGGTAAAGGCTGTTCTCCAACTGGAGCACTCGCGCAGGCCAGTGTTTCCCAGTTGTCAGTGTTTATACTACATTTTTTAAGATTTGCCTTGAGACAGTCTTTAAACCTCTTTTGTTGACCACCAGCATTATGCTTTCCATTTTTAAGTTCGGAATAGAGTAGTTGCTTTGGAAGAAGATCATCAGGCATCCGTACAACATGACCAGTCCAACAAAGTTGATGTTGAAGAATCATTGCTTCAACACTGGTGATCCTTGCTTCTTCCAGTACACTGATATTAGTTCATCTTTCTTCCCAAGTGATGTGTAAAATTTTTCGGAGACACCGTTGCTGGAATCTTTTGAGGAGTTGGAGATGGCGCTTATATGTGGTCCATGTTTCACAAGCATATAGTAAGGTTGGTAGTACAATAGCTTTGTAAACAAGCATTTTGGTTTCCCTGCAAATGTCCCGGTCCTCAAACACTTTGCACTTCAGTCGGGAGAAAGCCGCACTCGCAGAGCTCAGGCGATGCTGGATTTCGGCATCAGTGTTGGCCCTTGTGGAAAGGTAACTGGGCATATGTTAATTTGCTTATTTTATCATTTGTACCTATTTCCACTTATTTGTACCATATGGTCCAATGGTGAGGACCATTCCAGATTTACTAAAAGGTACAATCTTAGGCACACAGCATTAGGCATCGTATGCCAGGCGCTTCATTCTGGCTTGCTTGGTGTTCCCAGCTGCACACACTTTGATTCCATTGCCATCTGTGGGACTGTAGAATTACTAGCATAAAAAAGCTGTGAGAGCTTGAAGTTGCTTTTGAAAATGCATTAGCCGAAGGAGACCTTAGTGGGAATAAAACTTGTAGCTGCACTTATATTGTTATGAAGGTTGCGTGTCACCTCCTGAGCGGTAGCAAGTTTCCAGGCGGTTCCAGGTGCTCAACTAGGGTTGTGTTTCTGTTGGGAATTCAGGCATGTCCAAAACTGTACTGTTTATGGTTTAATTTACATTTATGTACAGCTGGGTCTATATACACCTGTATATTACATCTATATACAGCATTACATCTCAAGATGGGCTTGTTCCCCACAGCAGTGCAACACTGGAGTCCGAGGCATCCTGCACACCTTTCCAGAGCCTCTCTTCCAGACTGCCAATATGGTTCTTCTCTGCATGGTCTCTGCCTCTTCCTTTCTCGTTCCCAATAATCTAAGCAGCTAGTCCTCTTCTCTAAACCTCTCTGTTTTAAAAGAGACACCATGTAGGACACCATGCCCCTCTGTCAACTGGACAACCCCCCCAAATCTCCTGTCTCTGTCCACTCCTGTGGGGGAGGGAGATAGCTTTTTGCATTGCAAATTGTCCTTAATGGCCCAGTATTTGACTGTTCATTGTTTCTTAATGGCTCTGTAGTTAGCCCGCCCAGCCAGGCTGGTTTGTACAAGCTTACTCAGGAATTTCTTGTCTGGAAGAGTTCTGCAGCTTGTATTTTTCTCTCCATATCCCAAATATTTCCTAAATACTACCATTTATTCATTTCTACCATACACTAACAGACTCTGGTCGCACTGATCTATGACAATATATTCACCTGCATTGCCTTTATAGTCTTCTGAAAACTGAATACCCACTGGCTGGCTCAGGGAATTTATTACAAACCATTCTTCTCTGTAGGGTCATAATTCAAATCTTCCCAATACTGTCTGAAAATATCATTCTGATTAGACAGCTGTAGGGAGTGAAAAGGGAGAGAACCATAAAAATGCATGGTATAAATAGAAACGAAGATTAAAAGCTATGGATCTGCTTCAGGCTATTTCCCACTTACAGCTTTCCACTACTTCTAGGGCCCAGAGTACGACAGCAGAAATATGGCCTTATCTAATTTTATTTCATTTTTGAAGTATGCATTTCAGCAACCTTCTGCTTTGTGCTTCTTCTTGCGCACTCAGAAATCGGTACAATGTGATTCCAAGAGTTTAACAGAATCTCGGTGTTCTGTGGTGCAGTTACAGTATTACCATTTCCCCCAATACAGGCCAACCCCCAATTTGCATGGGGGTTGCATTCTGGGTTGTTGTGTGTGATGATGGAGCACTTACAGTATAAGCCCGCCCCACCCTGTCATGCCCCCACCTCTTGTCCGCCCCCATTCCTTCCATTTCAGGGTTTGTGGCGATGAACATGTGCATGGTCATGCGTGCTTTGAATGTGTGCAGAATATTATTAGCCTGCACTACTAATGCACAAAGACAAAAGGTGTGAAATGATCCATTTGGCAAAGTGACTTTTGCAGAAATGGCACAGCATTGGTTCCTGTTTGCTTTTTGTCATGAATTTAAATATATACATAAGTGAAAAATGTTTAATAAAAATGAACTTGCTAGCATGTTCATCTTCCAAGACCTAATTTAACATGGTTTTTGAAAACAATAAAACGTGTGTTTACGGGGATTAGGTTCACCTACTGGTCAGACACACAGACACACTCTCTCCTCCTCCCCCACGCCCCCAAAAATCTGGCCTTCTTTTTAACAGAAACTTGATTTGCAGAAATCAGCAGGTGAAGGTGTTACAGCCTAGAGATAAGAATTTAAGAAGAGCCCCTGCTGGTTCAGGCCAGTGGTCCATCTAAATCTAGCATCTTGTTCTGACAGTGGCCAGCCAGATGTTTATAGGAAGCCTGAAATCAGGAGCTGAACACCACAGCTTCCCCCACTCCTGTGGTTTGCAGTAAATAGTATGCAGAAGCATACTGCATCATACAGGGAGGGAGTAAGGTAATAAGGATTATCAACTGCTAATATCTACTTCTAAAAGCACAGGAGCAGAAGACACTATGCTGACAAGTTCGGATACTTCCAGTTTGGTGACTCTTAGCACTACCCAGTCATTGCTCCTTTGATGTAAGCTGAATGCAGAATTTCAACTGATTTTCCACACTTTGGTGGGTAAATAACATTTTCCAGTGTGTGATTCCCAGTATATTTCATCCTTTAGTGGGCACGACATAGCCATGCAGGTGGGGGAACATTCACCAGAGCACATCATTTTCTTATATCAATATTTTGCACCTATTAGGCTCTAAAGTCCAGCTTTATTCAGAAACCACTGCATTAAAATGCTTCAGTCATTTAAAATTTACATGCTTGAAAGAATTTTAGTACAAACTGAAGTTCAACAACATCTGAACACACCACCTTGGCTACTCCTGTTTCAATGTTTTTAAAAATCCACATGCCTCCTTATATTCTCCCCTTCCTTTTCATGCTCTCTCTCTTTTTCTTTCTTAAATTTTCCTGCAAAAAGTATAAAAATAGCAATTTTTAAAATCCAAGCAAGCTTCCACAAGTGCTTCCTTTAAAAAAAATCACTTTGAAGGCATTTCAGAAAAGATGCCCAGGAAACCGTAATCTGAGTTCTCATTAATAATAATGGCATTACTTTCCCAGTGCTCACAATTGGCTGCACCTGGCTGGCAGACAGCTAAGGATACTGGAGATGACCGGACAGGACCAATGTTCTGAACCTGACAGGATGAATGAAATGGTCATTCCAAGGGTAGCTGCTGAGGGAACCATACAAAATGAGTAATTTTTTAAAAATATATATTTTTGGTCTCAAAATAATATGGAAACTTTTGAGAAAGGGTGAAGTTGAAAGGAAACATTAAACACCCTCTCTGGTTCGTTTCAGTCCAAGTACAGTATCCTGTTTGTTTAGAGGGTTTGAAAAAGCCAAAATCTGAGGCTGTAAAATTTATTTCGATGAATGTATTGTGTGTACAGGACTGCAGCTTACCCATGGCAATGTTAGGCATCTCCACTCAGAAGCAAGTCCTATTGAATTCAGTGGGGCTTACTCCTGAGAAAGTGGGTTAGAACTGCATCCTAAATGCATCCTAAACTAAAAACCTTGATCATAGAGAGGTTGTTTTTGCTTTTGTTTTTTAAGAAAAGCTTTCGCACATGACTATCCTGCAGCTATACGGAGAGTGAGTCACAGAACGTACATTACAGCTGCTGAGGTTTTCAACATAAACAAGTCACATTCACGCAGCAAGTCCAGCTATGTTAGTTGCCAAAACCTTGTGTGTGTATCCTGTCCGGCACTGCAGCCAAAACCTGAACAAGGAGACTCAGGGTTCACAGTCTGCAACTCATTTCCAGGTCAGCCACAAGCTTTTCCTATCTCTGCTGACAGAAGCCGTGCTAAATTTATCCCAGCATGAAGAATGCTTTTTGCATCTTTTAGCTCTGTTGGAGTCTGAAAGTCCAAATATGTGGTCAGCAAATGCACAGGACTGTGTTCCCTCAGTGGAAATTAGGATGGGGCTGTGTTAACTTTTAATATCAGTCATATTTTTTTTTTTAAAAAAGGATGTGGTAAATATCAGCTAATATGAAGCTCTATCATTCATTCTTTTTCCACCACTGTGGAAGATGGCTGAATTGCCAGGATATGAAATTTGTGTGCCTTGCTTGCATGTTAGGATGCTTGCAGTCTACTTATGGGATTGCCATAAGCCAGCTGCTTTCAGATTATTGTTCTGCCCAACTTTCCTAAGGGACAGTGCTTCCCCAGGTTGGGCTTCCTTTGGAAGAAGGTCACAGAAGGCTAAGAGCATTGTGTAGTATTTGAATCTATTTACAAATGTACAAGTTGGGCATGGTTGGAGGCACAGATTAACACGTCAAGAGACAGCCCAACCCATTGCCCCATATAAATAAATGCGAGTCCTTGATGAGACCAAAGTTGTCCAGCATCCCATTGATGCCCAATGGCCAACCAGGTGCAACAGGACATGAGAACAATAGCTCCCACTATTGGGTCACAGCAATTCATATTTGGCACCATGATGTCTCCAATCCTGGAAAGCTGAGCTTCTGGGTTTGGGCTGTATTTGGGCTGTTCTCATGGTTGACCTTCCTATTTAGTTACTGTTAATTTTCCAAAGCTCAGGCAAACCTTTATGGCTTTCTGTTGTCAAACTATGCCATTGACCATGATTGATGTTTGATAATTTCAGGCTCCTTTGGCTCAGCAGAATCTGAGATAGGATCTTGCACCTTACATTTGATTTTCTCCTTTGTACTTGGAACCCTGTTTTAAATTTCTAAATACTATTTTAATGGGATTACACTAAAAAACAACAAGCACCACCACCCCAGAAAAGATATGTTATCTATTGTCAGATATTGATTTTTATGTGTAAGTGACTTACAGGGTGATTCCATTTGCACTGACTCCTGAAAGGGCTCATGCAAAGAACTTTCCAAGACCACTATTAATTTTCCTGACAATGTCCTCATTTGATGTTAATTTTATTAATGTTAATTTTATTGCTTTTTATCCTTTGCTTTATTGCTTGGAGTTTTTGTTTTATCCTTGGGACTGGGTTGCTTGGGTTTTATGCTGCATGTGTAAATGTTATTTGTTGTTTAATAAATGAGTGTGTTTGAATTTTTGCATGGGCTTTTGACCACGAGCAATAAAAGGCCACCTCATGAGAAGAGAAGACTCACTGGAAAAGACCCTGATGTTGGGAAAGATGGAGGGCACAAGGAGAAGGGGACGACAGAGGACGAGATGGTTAGACAGTCTTCTTGAAGCTACAAACATGAATCTGACCAAACTGCGGGTGGCAGTGGAACACAGGAGTGCCTGGCGTGCTCTGGTCCATGGGGTCACGAAGAGTCGGACACGACTGAACGACTAAACAACAACAAAGAGTTTAACTATGCATTTTGTGAAGAAATACTTCCTTTGGCCTGTACTGCATTTCCCAACATCCAGCATCACTTGTCAGGAGCTGCAGTCAGGTGGAGGTCAGCAATAAAACAATAAAGAGCCAGATGTCAGCGAAGTTAACTCTTTATCCAAAGAAGCACAGCAACCCTTTCCAGTAGATCTTGCCCCAATGAAGCAGTTGTGAGGACTGCGCTCTAAGGGTCCTCCAGTTCATTCCCCAGCAGCCTAAGGCTCTGTCATCTTGTGCCTCATTGCTCCACCCTCTTCACTTTTTTGCATGTCCTGGGAGACCAGGGCGACGGGACGCTGTCTGCAGCAAGAGGGAGGAGACTCCATGGATTCTTCTGCAGCCTGCCTCAACTCACTGGTGGAGGAAGGCTGGTGTGCACCAGGTGTCAGCCATGAGGGCAGGTGACACCGCTGCGCCACCCCCACCCCATGCTTGCTGCGCAGGTGGCACTCCCTGATGCTCGCCATGCGGGCAGTGCCCCCAGATGCTTGCAGCATAGGCAGCGCCACTGGACGCTTGCTGTGCGGGCTGCGTGCAACTAGGGATGATGTTGCTGCAGGCAGCTAGTGGTGCCCCCCATGCTCGCCATGCAGGCAGCTAGCAGCACCCCTCCCGATGCTCGATGCACAGGCGGCTAGTGGTGCCCCCCATGTTCACCATGTGGGCAGCTAGCGGTGCCCCTCCTGATGCTCAACGCGTGGGCGGCAGGTGGCTAGGGATGCTTGCCGTGTGGCTGGCTAGCCCCGCCCTGTGGGCCGGCTAGCCCCACCCCCATGCCGCTCCGGGTGCTGCAGCAGGTAGTTCTGCTCCTGCTTCATCTCTGTCTCCTGGAACTCCTCCTCTGAGTCTCAACTGCCCTCTGCCACAGCCTCTTTCTGCTCACTAAACCCTATTGCCTCTTCAGTTTCCATCACCTTCTCCTTCTGACCAATGTTGTTGCTTCATCACCAGACCCCTGGCTCTGAGCCTTCTTCCCTTGGGGGTTCCCCAGCTAGTGCCCCTCCTCACTCCACTGCGTCCAGCTAGTCCATGGCATCAGTGGATCACCCAAATTTCTAGTATTATGAAGGAGAGGCAGACCTCTTTAACCACACCCTCCACACCATAATATATGTTTTCCCTGGTCAGTGGCAGATGGAGGAACCTCTTTATTCAGAGACAACAAATGCCCATACTAAAACCTAGCAGCTTGAACTCTGGTTTTGTAGGCTTCTAAAATGTGCACACTATATATGCCTAGTCTGATCACTCATTGAGCTTTGCCTTGCTCCCCTTCCATGTTTGTTGTGACCCATCCTCACTGTCATAGCAACCAGCCCTGACAAGGCTGTAATGGATTTCTTGGTGACAAATGTTGAATAAGTACAGGCAGGACTTAGGAGCCACAGTTTACAGAAGTCAATTCTGTCAATAAAAATGTCCATTCTTTGCCCTGTGCAGCCGCTTCTTGAATACAAAATTGTATTTTGTATTGCTTCACAGTCACTGATTCAGGGTAAACAGCCAGGCTCCAGTACATCTGCAAGAACACCGCTCCTCCCTTCACACCGCTATAATTGCCATAGCTCCCTGGGAAGAGAGACTGACTGCAGACCACTTTGAGAATTGTAGCTCTGTGAGTGGAACTGGGGTCTCCTAATGACTCTCAGCACCCTTAACAAACTATACTTCCCAGGATTCTTTGGGGGGAAAGCCTCAATTATTTAAAATGGTATATACTGCTTTAGATTTATAGTGCAGAATGGACCACCTTCCCTGACCATTGGCAATGATGGCTGTAATCCAAAACACCTGAAGGGCACCAAGTTGGGGAATGCTGCCTTATAGAAGTGAGAAAGATTGGGCCATTTTCCATAGTGGGGCTGATGCTGTGAGCAGCCCTGGTCAGATAACCCCATTCTGTGCTCCCCCCCCCCTCTGTATGTATATATATATATGTGTGTGTGTGTGCAAACATTTTGCTTCACATGATTTGTACATTATCAATATACCAAATGCATGCATTTATTTGAACAACCTGTTTGTGAATTTTATTATTAAAAAAGAACAACCATGGGGGCAAAGAAGGAACAACTTTAGACCTGGTTGCACTTTGATGATATGTTTTTGAATGCTCACAAGTCACTATATTAACATATCCAACCGCAACTCCTCTCCTTCCCCTTCCACAATAATTATCCTTAGTCTAGGAATTTCACTGATGGGCACATAATGGCTTTGCAGAATTCATTATATAAAGATCAAGCCGTTTCTTCCTGGTGTCAGAGCGGCGTGTGCTTTTCAAAGACATAAAAACGTGGCAATGACTAGCAATTGGTGGCGAGAGACAAAAACAAATTTCCCAAAGCAAATATTAAACTCAAGACATTTTTCTTTTGCTGAAAATGGAACAGAGAATAGTGGATGTGTCCTGGGGCTTTTATAGGAGTCTGGAGTGCTTTCAAATGCAGAATGGAAAAACAGGCAATATTTCTCGTTTAAGATATTTATTGTTCCCTAACAACGCAGAGTCAGTTTAATCAAGTGACAGGCTAAGCCTCTGATCCAAAGATTGGCGAGTGTTTCAGTGCTCACACAATGCTCCTCTGTGAGTCAGTTTCCCTTTTAGCTTCCAAGTCAAAGGGAACCCCCTTTCATAAACCCAATAAAGATGCATGGCTGAAGCTGTCAATTTCAAATTAACGGGAAGCCCCTGCACACATTAGTAAGTGTGTTCTGCATATTAGAGATTCTGTTTATACTTCTAAGGCAGGGCTGGGCAACTTGTAACTCTTGTTCTAATTTCAAAAGGCCTCTGCAAGCAATCCGTTCCATCCTCTGGCAAGAGTGATCTGTCTCTTTCCCTCAGGTCGGTGGGAAGGAGGAGGAGGAGGGAGAAATAAGTAAGTGGCAGAAAGTGTGGAAGTGAAGTGGGTGGCAGAAAATGAAAGAGAAGGATTGGCCCTTCACAAATTTGGCTATGTCCCACCCACTGCTGTTTTCAGCCCTGCCCACTGTCTGTAGGAAGTGACCCTACAGAAGGAATGTAGTTCTCAGTGCAAAAAAGGAAAAGGAAAAGGGGGAGGAGTGTCCAATCCTGGCCTAAGGGTTGACTGGGCAGCAGTGTTGGGCTCTAGCATCTTTCTGGTCATTGCCTGTTTTCATTAATGACACGTTATTATTATTAGTAGTAGTAGCAGCAGCAGCAGCAACAGCAGCAGCAGTAGTAGTAGTATACTCTTTATACCTTACCCATCTGACTTGGTTGCCCCAGCCCCTCTGGGCTAAAACTAATCTGGAGGAAGATTTCAGGGCAGAATTAACTGAAATATTCTTGAGGGTGGCTCATCATTGTGGTAACAATGCTGGTGCCTGTCCTTTTGTTTTGCACTTAGTTTTAAAGCCCTCAGCCGTGGGGCTCCTCATAGCTGCTGGCAGCCACCATATTCTCCTGCAGAATGCACCAGATACAGCATTACCCCAAGGCAATCTGAGATAGCACGGCAGCTGTCCCTGGCAGCATCAGGGTTGTTGTGTCTTTGGTGGTGTGTGCTGCCTTCCATCCCCCTCATACCCAAATGCTGCACTTTGGGAATAAAAGAAATATCAGCTCTACCATAGCAGCTCAAAAACTAAATACAGACAAGGGCTGCAGGAAAATCGATGCTACTGGCACCACGATGGAAACACCTTTCCTAACAAAATTGTCAAATGATTTCACTTCCAGAACCATAATTATATCCGTCTCCCCTGCAATTCTGTAAAACTTGGACAGGGGGAGGGTAGATTTTTATTGCAGCCCTACGACATGCTTCAAAAGTATTGGAGATAATGGTGTAAACTAAATGCTACTTTGCACTATACAATATAATATCCTGTTCCCAGAGGGTGAAATTGTCAGTGTTAGAGCTGGAGGTACCAGTCCCTGTGGAACCTGGCTGGAGCTCAGAGGTTAATGGTGTGGCAAATCCAAGGCAGGGATGGGAAGAGAGCCAAAGTCACAAAGTGCTGTGTTGGTCCCAGGGTATGGTTTGAAGGCACATGCGGCCACCACACTGATGAAGCTAAGCAGAAGAAGGGCCACAGGTAATGATCACAGGTTAGTTCATATGGGGAAAGGCATAACACAAAATAAATACATTAGCAAGGTCCTTTTTCACATAAAACATGAGAACATGCACAGACATTTTCATAAAGCAGCAACTGCTTTACAATAATAGCAGAAACACAATTGGCTTGAAATATTGAGAGAGGTGATATAGCATTAAAAATAAAAGCCATCTCTCATACCAAGTTATCTCCTTCAAACAAAAATGTCCATTTAAGTGAGTGAATTGTGCTTGTCATGTAGTAAGAGCATAATATGCTTTCATAGAATAATGGAATAGTTTGTTTACAGATTTCTACAGTGATCCACCATCTCCTATAATGTGATACTTATTTGTTTTAAATAAACACTGCCTTGCCTTTCTACTACACTGTGCCATCAAGCGCTATCCCAAATTACAAATAATGTAGAATGCCACAAACTATAAACGACAGAACCTTCAAAACCTAAGCACATAAACAGCACATTAAAAAAAAGCTTGGGGTGGGGGAGGGGAAGCAGAGAGAGAAATGTGAAGACAGCAGTCTCAGGTAGCAACCAGCACACTGTCTCAGAGGGAAAGAGACCAGAAAGCCATGTGTGGTCTGGGATGCTGGTGTAGTCTGCAGATGGAATCCAGAGCAGGTCCTCCTGACACTCATGAAGAACCCAGTAAACCAAGAATCCCCTGGGCTTGAATTCCCTGACCAAACCCTCATCCTGTGAAAACAGTACTCTGACCTGGACTCCCCAAGGAGCCATCAAGGGTACTATGTTGCCTAACACTAGAATTCAAAGCTACAAATTAGGGGCCTGCCCCTTTATGACTGGCTGTCCACACTTAATAGAGGAGAAAATGACTTGGGTAGGCCGCCAAGCTCAGCTTAACCTGGGAACATGTTGGAGCAAGTTATCTGCTCTTTGAGAACTGTCCGGGGTGCTGGAGCACCTGTGTCTGGCTTCTCATTTCCTTCTTCACAACCTGTCCTGATTTCCTGACTTATGTCTGAACTCAGCTCTTGCCTTCTGAGTGGACTGCTCCTGCCAGCATTATTGCTGGTTAACCTTCCCACAGGACAGCAGTTCCACAGCACAAGCGTGTTTCAGTCATGCCACCACCACAGAGAATGCCAGTGTCCAGTAACCATCTGTATCACTTTGGAAAGGGCATCCAAAGCAGGGCCTCAGATTTTTGTTTTATTTGATAAGCTGTGTAACATTATAGAAGCTAGGCTACTACTACGTGTGTGTTGATGATAGAGATAGATAGATGATAGATAGATGATAGATAGATAGATAGATAGATAGATGATAGATAGATAAAAAGGTAAAGGGACCCCTGACCATTAGGTCCAGTTGTGGCTGACTCTGGGGTTGCGGCGCTCATCTCGCTTTATTGGCCGAGGGAGCCGGTGTACAGCTTCCAGGTCATGTAGCCAGCATGACTAAGCCGCTTCTGGCGAACCAGAGCAGCACATGGAAATGCCATTTACCTTCCCACCGGAGCGGTACCTATTTATCTACTTGCACTTTGACGTGCTTTCAAACTGCTAGGTTGGCAGGAGCAGGGACCGAGCAACAGGAGCTCACCCCATTGCACGGATTCGAACCGCCGACCTTCTGATCGGCAAGTCCTAGGCTCTGTGGTTTAACCCACAACGCCACCTGCGTCCCAGTAGATAATAGATAGATGATAGATAAATGATAGATATTGACAGACAGACATACACGCACCCATCCCTATCTCTGTTTAGTGGAATGTGGATGAATAATCTGAATCTGATTAATACAGAGTAGAACCAAGTGGTTCTACAACTTCTACCTGGGATTATAGAGAGACCTGTCATGCTGTATTAATGTAAGCCCATTTTCCACAATGTGAAATTGTGTGTAAATAATACTATGGAATGGGAGCTGGATCACTCCTACTGTTCTCATCCCTGATTTTTATGGACCCATCTGCTCCATGTAAACAAAAAATATAAGTGTACAAGCTGGAGGATGTGAAGGTGGGGACAATAAACACCATTTTGTTTACCCCTCTGTGAATTCATTGGTCAGGAACTGAGAGCTTATAAAAAGGGTTTCTATCTGCTATCAATACGTTTACACACATTCAAGGCACACATGACCACACACACATGCATCGCCGCAAACCCGGAAGTTGTATGAAAAGGGGCAAAAACGACCCCCAAAGAGAGCAAAAATGGCACAGAACAGTGTACAGCATTCTCACGAGCCTTTTCAAGTGCAATCCCATATGCCCTTGCACTGACCCTTCAGGCCTGTGGTGTTTGTAGGCTTTTTCAATGGTGTTCCTATTATACACAATTTCACGTAAACACATGGTGCCTCAGAATGTAACCCCCATTATGGGGAGTTGCCTGTGTGAGGTTTCACTCTGCATTTTCTCTTTCGTGTTTTGTGTCACACTTAATTCCAGATAAAAATATTTTGATGAGATAAAAGTCTTTTCAGTCAAGGGAAAGGGGCAAGAAGAGTATTTTAGTCAGTTTATATGGACAACTGAGTTTCTGTTCCCTTTGTGAAGAACATAATTTTCCAAAACACATTGAAATGCAGGCAAAACACTAATTTGTCTAACAGTCTCAACTCTGTTGATTGCTGAGAATAATGTGTGTCTGTCCAAGCTATTGTGATCATATATAATGTCACTCAAACTAATGCAGAATCTCACTACATGATTTTCTAAATCTAAACATAGGAATCATAATCATGCCAAAAATGCCCCCCTCAAACAATGCACAAAATTGTTTGCATACTTTTTGCTAAGACAAAAAGTATGCAAACCTTTTGCTAAGGTAAAAATAACTTACCTTTTGTTCTGTTTTAATTTAAAACAATCACAAAACAAATGTTCTCTTCTTGAAAGCTCACTGTTTTAAACAATGAACTTTTCTGGGGGCAATAACAAGGGAAAGAAAAGCACTCATCTTTCAAACAAAGGCCTATACCTCTGTTAAGGAGAGAAAATAAGATGGGTTGCTTTGTCTTGACTTTATAAAAAACAACTATCTCCCCTAACAACATATTTCCTGTCAGTTCCTAAGAGTGAAGGGGATGCTGACTAAATAATCACTACCTAATGCTCTTGCCTCCATTCTGAGAATTATTTAACAATCATTGCTCCAATCTTGCTGTTGGGAGACTGAATGGGCAATTAATCTAAGTCCAAACTTCCCATACAAATCAATAGCTCAATGGTAATGAGAACAAAAGTTTGCCTGAAATGCTTCAGCACAGAACAACTTGAAACCCAATTGTATGAAGAATTGAACATCTCTTTGTTAGTTACCCGTGTGCACCCAGTAGAATTAAGTCCACGACATCCAGTATACCAAGTAAAGATAAACGGAACACAAAACCAATATGGGATGTTATTGGGATGACAGGGCAGTGTGAAAAATACTTTGGCAAGCCTGTGGAGCTCCAGATGTTTGTTGGACTACAGAGCACATCATCCCTAGCTAACAGGACCAGTGGTCAGGGATGATGGGAATTGTAGTCCCAAAACAGCTGGAGGGCCAAGTTTGGCTATCACTGTTCTAGGCCATATAGGCCAATCCCTGCTCTGTGCAGGAAATCCAGAGCTAGAGCATCCTCAGAAGATGACTCTCCAGACTCTGACTGAAAACCTCCAGTGAGGGAGAGCCAACCACCCTTCTAGGAATTGATTCCATTGTTAAACTGCTCTTACCATCAAGTTCCTGGTGGTAACTGAAATCCTATGATTGAACATTAGGAGGAACACACATACTTCCTCCACTGCACTTGTTATTCTTAGGATGGAGCACTTCCTATCAGCTTGCCCAGCACTGTCTTCTTGCAGAACCTGGGAGATAGGAATATTATCTGGAACAGCTTAAGTCTGCCAGTGTGTCTGGTGGTGGAAATGGAAACTAAGTACATTTGCTACACTGAACAGTGGGGGTGGTTTCTTCTCTAACCCACCCCCTTTGGCGTGCTGGCAGAATGTCTGAAATGACAAGCCATGACAATTTCCCAATGGGAAAACACTGGGGAGATGCTTAAACCTTTCCACTCTTTGCATTGTGGTTGTGATTCACAATTTGTGCTGAACTAACAAATCACAGATACGTCCATTGTTCTCCTTTGGAAAGTCCAAAGAGATTTAAAATGAAAGCAAAGTAGCCGCTCTAAACCATGGTTTGGTTCCTAAATACTAGTCAGTGCAAATCTTTTTGTTGTATGCACTATTTCCAAATGTAGTTAGAATAAGTGGGGAGTAAATTGGCACACAGACAGACAGTTCTAGCCTTGAGCAGCAAATTGAGATGGAATGTAAGAAGTTAGGAAGCTGGTCCAAATACACTCCTAAGTCTATGACTCTGTGTATCATTCAAAGCAAGGATTCATGACTGCAAGCACTGCATGGTTAAGCCCAAATACAAATCAAAACCATCTTCAAATTTATCTTCTTCTCCTGATTTACTTGGCTGTTTTTGTTCTTGCTCTGACATGATAAAGTATCACCTTCCTCATAGATTATTACATTGCAGCCTGATAAGTTATTGATTATACTCTGAGCTTGCTGCTCTTGATTTACTTCCTTTGCTAACTGTTTGTCTTCTGCTGGAGCATTCAACTTAGACTACAGCTGTCTCCATGTCTACCATTTTAGTGATTTCTCTAACCACAGCAAGTCCCTTGTGAACCTTCCATTTAAACTGGGCATCTAATGGTTTACACTTTAGCACATTCTGTAAAGCTGTGTATTAAAATACAAATTTCAAAATAAGATTCTTTCTCTACTTCAAGCAGATTTACTACCTCAGCTCATTGCTCTACATAGCTACCAATGAGCTCCTAGAACTCCTGTGGCATATGCTAATTTATATGTATGGATACAAATTTAGAAATAATTATTAACTACTGAAATACAATATATATCACCCTAGTGGGGGAAGATGATGGCTAGGTTACCTGTGTACCTGCTTAATCCAGGTGCTAATGGTTGATGGGCAGTTTCAAATATCCTCCTCTCCCTTCTTATGGGTCTTTATTTTTAAACCAGACATGAACCAGGCGATCCTTCAAACAGAGGACTGTCCTCAGATAGCCTTTCAAATAGAAGACTTTCCTTTGTAAAGTAGCACACATGGCTAACATACTCTTTGATGGAGAACTTAGTACAACTGGGAGCTTGACTCTTCCCTATTCTAATGTTCTTTCAATGTTTTGGACTCCAGCTCCCATTAGTTCCAGCCAGCATGGGCAAAGGACAGGATGGCAGGGGTTGTATTCCAAAACATCTGGAGAGCACCAGGTTTGGGTAGGTGGAGTCTCCTTCTTTGGAGGTCTTTAAGCAGAGGCTTGACAACCATATGTCAGGAGTGCTCTGATGGTGTTTCCTGCTTGGCAGGGGGTTGGACTCGATGGCCCTTGTGGTCTCTTCCAACTCTATGATTCTATGAATCTCTGAGTGTGAAGGATAATGATGCAAGGATGTGGCTATGTGTACATATAAAAGAAAAAGATGACACAGCTGCAATGAATATGTTTTGCAGGATAGCGACTGAAACTGTTGATCTCTTTGTTTACTCTTTTATTCAAAGCACAGCCCAAATTTGTTGGAAGCATCTAGCAAACAAGGAGGCAAATCCAGCTTTTTAAAAGCTGGGGAGAATGCAAAAAGCCACGTCAGCTAAAGCTACAAAGCATGTTTTTGCCTCAACAATACAGCGCTAAATCATCAGTGAATAAAAACCACAGGCCCTTGTGGGATTTTAGTGTTGTGCGATTCTCTCTCAGCTGTAAATGTCACTCATTAGCTGGGGAAACAAGAGGAGGAAGGGGGAAGGTCATGTGTCAGCCTAGAACATCTCTCCCTCTCGCTTCTTTCTCTCCCTCTTTTGTTCTGGCCTTTTGTCATCCATAATTCATGTCTCTATGGACTCAGGGTACCTTTGGAGTAAGCAAAATGGAGTCAATTATATTCTAATTGCAGTTCTCAGTAAAGCATTACTCCCGGTACCTGCTTCCTATGACAAATATCAAGCAAACACCATCATTTATTAATTACTGTTTACCCCACAACCCCTTCAAATAAAATATCTCTGGCCTTTGCCTGAAACTGTCCCTATGGAATATGTGTCCATTTCTTTGAAAACAAACCAAAAATTGTAACAGCATTCTTAAAAACCAGCCTTCGTCAAGCTGACACTTTCTGGACATTGTTGAGTACAACTCCCATTATGCCCACCCATCCCAGCAGAATTGGAAAATGAAACAGGCCAAAGGCAAGCATACATAATGACAAATGGTTATTTTCAGCCCTCCCTGAAATGTCCTCCTCTACCCTTTGGAAGAAGGAGTTGGTAAAGCAAAGTCACCACTATTGTACTGCTCTGAGAGCCAATGCGGTGTAGTGGTTAAGAGCGGTAGACTCGTAATCTGGTGAACCAGGTTCGCGTCTCTGCTCCTCCACATGCAGCTGCTGGGTGACCTTGGGCTAGTCACACTTCTTTGAAGTCTCTCAGCCCCACTCACCTCACAGAGTGTTTGTTGTGGGGGAGGAAGGGAAAGGAGAATGTTAGCCGCTTTGAGACTTTTTCAGGTGGTGATAAAGCGGGATATCAAATCCAAACTACTCCTCCACCTCCTCCTCCTCCTCCTCCTCCTCTTCTTCTTCTTCAATGAAATCTTGTTTCTACAGCCATCGTATACTCCATCTTGTTCTTTCACCATTAATAGCTACCAGTTTCAGGATAATTTTTAAAAAATGCTTATTTATGAACATGGGAAGCTGCCTTATGCCTCAGGCCACTGGTCTGCCTAGTTTAATATTGCCTGCATTGGCCAGCAGCGACTCTCCACTATTCCAGAGGCAATGATCTCTCCTAGCTGTACCCGAACCTGGGACCTTTTTACATGTAAAGCTCTACCTTCTACAAATGTATAGACCTTCCTGATTGTTGGCCTGTCTAGTCCAGTGTTGTCTCCTCTAGTCAGCAGCCATTCTCCAGGGTATCAGAGGAGACCTTTTACAACACAACTGCAGATGCTGGGACATTGTGTTTGCAATACTATATGCTTAGCCATGGACCCTCCTTCATGTGTTTATTTTATAACAGCTGGGTTATAAAGGAGGCACTTGATGAAAAATCACAGCCTGTGAGACCATATACATGCCAGACTATGAGCCGTACAGTATGATGTCTACATGGGTATGCCAAGTTCTTGCAAAGTATACATACCATTAATAGAGCCTGCAAGTAGAACAGCTAGATTGAGGTGCCATAAAATCAAATTAAACAAGCAATCCTATTCCTATGCACCCATAGAAATCAATGGGACCAAATAAATAGACAGCTATAGACCAGTGCAATGAAAGTGTATTGATAAATTCATTCCCAGACATAAGTATAAATACTACTAAGGGATTGTGGGTGAAAAATGATATAACTTGCTTCATAAAAAGAAGTTAAATAGTTTTGTGGCCTTTAGATGATAGGATAGCAATGGCTCAATTGTCTGTGTATTTTCCTGAAGTGCTGAAATAGCAAGAACTTTTTAAAAAAGTCACGATGCTGGTATGAATTAATGGGATTTTTGTTTGTTCTTGATCCACTGAAAATCCCATTCCTCTTGCTGTTGATATTGAACTCTATTCTGAATCAGTAGCACAGGGAAAAGAAGCAATTATTCACACAGCACATAGTTAAACTACTGAATTTGCTACCCTAAGAGCTAGTGATAGCTGATAACTCAGACAGCCTTAAAAGAAATTTAGACATCATCATGGATTTTAAGGCTATCAATGGCTATTAGCTACGATGGATATGTTCCTCCTCCATTGTTGGAAGCCATATACCTCTAAATACCAGTTGCTGGGAATTGCAAATTGGCAAAGTGCTGTTGCACTCAGGTTATGCTTGTGGGCTTCCCATGAGCATCTGGTTGGCTGCTGTGAGATGACGATGCTGGACTAGACTGAACTTGGAGTCGTCTAGAATGGGTTTATGATTGTCTTACATTTGAAGAAACTTTTCAAAGTTACTGCTTATTCTTTTCTCTCTCACATTTCCCAAAAGTGATGCATCTGGATATTGTAAAACTCCTTCCGTTTCATTTCTAGATTTTTAAACCAATAGTTTCGGACAGCAAATGGATTATTTGCTTCACTGCTAGGTTTCATTTAGCAATTGGGGTATCCAGTTCAGTATAGGTAGCTGGTGATATGAAGGCATCATAAAATACCAAAGCAATTTTCTTTTTTAAAAAATACACCAAAGACATAGTTTAAGATCCTAGCTGTAGCAATAACCGTGCTCTAATAAAAGAGAACCTATTATGTTTCCTTTCATTGCAATCATCATAAACTTCTATTCAGGATGTTCTGGAACAATGAGATTGTTTTCACCCTAAGCATGTTGCAAATAAAAACAGTAAAAGACTAGTGAGGCCTGCAACAAAATGTTGCAGTGTGAAGTGATGCTGCTCAGGACTCTAGTCCGTCCATTCTATTCTTGCATCCCCCATTTTGTGCCTTGCTGCCCAACAGTCAGACAACATTACGTGGCCACTGAGCAGCTATGGATGAAAAAAATCTGTCAGTTTTCAGTTTCTCTTTCCAGTCTTATGTTCAGTTCACATTTCAACATTACTTTGCGACGTATTTATTTAAATGCTCATGATTTTCTCCTGATATTTACACATTTTAATACAATTTCCCTTATAATACACATTTATGCAAAGCAATTTTACCTAATATAATATAGGTTTGTATGTTATTTTCACCAATAGATGCATTTTCTTTTACATTTTACCCTGGTAAATGCATTTTCGTATATACTACCTGGCTGGAAAACCACCCTGCAAATTTAGAAGTGTGGTTTTTGAAGGATGGCTGTGTTTCAGTTTGCATATCACTTCAGGAAGTATGAGTTATGCAAGGGCACCTTTAAATGGGAAGTGAGCTAAATTACTCCCTGTCCCTACACATGGCTCCCTTTGAACTCCCTCTCCGCTAAAGTTTTTCACTTCTGCAAACCCTGAGGTTGCTCCAAGCCTGCTTATCCCTTCCTCTTGTGCATGGGTTGTGCCTTTTGGGCTACATAAGCAATGATACAAGCTGAGCTTCCAAAATAGAAGGAATGATGGGAATGTTAAGTAAGTTTCCTGAGTGAGTAGAATATTGGCACTGTCTTACAGAATTAATATTCTCTCCTCTTGGATAGCTGCATGGAATTTCTTCCGTGGGTAGCCTGTGAAACAGAGAGTGCAGTAAAAATGAGGAAAAGGGTTTTTGAAATTCTCTTGTAGCAATTCTGAATCTTTAAAAGAAACAAAAAGCACCAGACAAATCAAGCTTAGTAGGAATTCTCCGAGTATTGCTATATTTCTCTGTTTTAAGTGGTGGCTGCCATTTCATCCCTCCCTGCCCTCTACCCTAGTACCCTCAACTAGAGCCAGGGCTTTTTCGGCTGTGGCTCCGATCTGGTGGAACACTCTGTCACAAGAGACTAGGGCCCTGCAGGACTTGACATCTTTCCGCAGGGCCTGTAAGTCAGAGCTGTTCCACCAGGCCTTTGGCCAGGGCACAGTCTGACTCCCTCCCTCGGCAATCTTGGCGGAGCTCTGGCCCAATGGTTGCCAGTGGCTTGATTTGAATTAATTTTATACTGAATGATTTTAGAGTGTTGTTTGTGTTGTACTTTTGTACTGTTTTATTGTTGTTAGCCGCCCTGAGCCTGGCTTCGGCTGGGCAGGGCGGGATATATATATATATATATATATATATATATATATATATATATAATTATTATTATTATTATTACCCTGGAATGGTCCACAGAATTGGGAGGACTGCAAAATGGTGGTGTCATGAATACACCAGCTCCGAGCAAAGGTTCGCAGCCAACTGCAAACAGCAGCCAGGAACAGAGAGGTTTGAATTTTACTCTGGCAGAGGAGAGCCCACAGCTGCAGATTTCACCTCCTCCTGACCTTGGAGAGCAGGCTGATAAGGCTGTAGCTGGAAGCAGGCTGGAACAGAGCCAAAGCTCTCAGGAAGCACAAACAGGCACAAAAAGTGAGACAGACAGCCTTTCGTCACAGGAAGGGGCTGGAGATGACCCAAGGAGCCTGAGACGTAGACGTATAGGATGGATGCAAGACAGGAAACAAGAGACGTAAGGGTCACAGGTTCAGTATCTTCTGTCAACGCAAGATGGACTCCTTAGAAGGGTCAATATTTAATGATTATCTCAAAACCTATATAGAAAACACAAATCTCCTGACAGAAGTAAAAATAAATCTAATGAATAGAGAGGTTAGATGAGAGAAAGATAAAAGATGAAAGAAAGGAAGTAATTATCATAAAGGATAAACATAATAAGCAATATGAAATGTGCATAGATTAAAGATTGACAAAATTGCACAATGAGACTGGTTGGAAGTCAATAACCACAGTATGTCAGTGTCTGTGTTGGTAGGTAGGTGGAAGGGGTGGTGAAGGTGAGATATGTGATGTATGTTTTGTATGTAATATATGTAATGTGATGTCAAGCATGTATAGTTTTTGTAATGTATTGATATTTATAATAAAAGTTAAAAATAAAATAAAAAAGAAGGGTCAACTGAGTGATGATGCCGGATGCTTGGCTAGAGCAGTCAGGAGCTACTTGCAATAAATCCTCCTTTTTAATTACATACGTTTACTGTGTTATCAAGCCGGGAACATGGACTCCTAACAGGTAGGTGAGTAGCCAGAGCAACACAAAATGAGACATTGAGGCAAAGGGAGAAGAAAGCTGTGCTAATACCACTGCTAATGGCGAGTCCCATCCCCTGAGGCTTTCTTCTCACCTGGAGAGATTCAGCGAATTGGTTCCCTTCCACCACACCACATACAAACCATTTCTCTACCCACAAAGGAGGGTGGATAATTTCAGAAGGTTGTTTGTGGACAGCACAACCTAAGGGAAGGGAGGCGCTGGGTTCAGCCCAAATTCCCCTATCCCTATTCTCGCCATCCGAACAGGTGAACGTCACTGTCAGAGCAAGCGGTATTCTTGGCCTGGATTGTTCTCAAAGGAATTTGCTGTCGATAAATGTGCCAAAGGTCACACATTGATTAATTAGTTCACCTCAGCCTGATAATTTTGCTTAGAAATAATTTCCATCAATGCTGATAGAATAAATTCTTGGTTGCCTTTAAACTGTGCATAATATAGTTTCTATCTTACATGCAGTGTACTATGAATTGTTTTCCCTTTTAAACAAAAGGAAGCAAGATGTTCACAAGTCATTAAACATTCATTGGTGAAATATATTCTTGTCGGCACAGCAAATATAGGACAGAATAACAATGATCAAGCAAGCTGAGCCTTCTTCCTTTTTTTGACACCACACATAACATGGTCTAGTTCACTACATTTGTAAACTTGTGTTTTGTGGCAATAGAATCTATTAGCTGAGGGTGGGTGTTTTAATTTGGTTAAGATGTCTTTGATGTTCTATTATCTATGCTTATATATAAAAAAATTCTGATGAAAATATGATGGCTAAATACAGTCTCCTTTAAGTGATGGATTGGGAAATACTGCCAGATTTGGTTTTATGTGACAGTGCAGTCTGGAGTCGTTCCTTCAAAATTCGTTACGCCACAAAACTTAATAATTCATCATTTTGTTCCAATCTGCAGTTTGGCAGCTCTCTGTAAAAGTATTCCCAACAGCAATATGACTCCATATGGAAATCTCATCCATCTTAAAAATAAAAATTCCATACGCTAATTGATCTAAAGTCATTATTATCAGTGCAGTTCTGATAAGTGAAAGCTGTTTTCTGAATGTTTTTGTTGGTCGGGAATATATTTTAAAAATGGGCTGTGGAGGCATTATGTTGAACAAGACATTACGCTTCCCAAACATGTGATAGATGGAGCAAAGTTTTTACTAAATCTTAAACAGAGGCACAGTCAAGTTTCGCAATCAAAAAAGAGATATGTGTAGTTTAATCATATTATTTTATTAAGTTCAACTTTTTAAAAAAATACATTGAAATAAGGAAGAATTATAACTGTTCAGCAACAACCACTTCCCCCATTAAAAAAATATTCACAGTGCCTGTACGTCTGGCTGTGCCTGTTACATCTGTATGAATGTTTAACTCTTGTTTGTAAAATAACAGCAAATTAGGCATTGATCTCACCTTCTAGCAATCATCTATAAGGCAGCAGCAGAGGAGGAAAGAGAAGGGAAGCTGAGAAACCAGCAATTTATGGTGCCTCCTGCCCTGGCTATTAGAACAACTTGCAATTAAGAACTTCAACCTGAGTTTGCTTATTTCCTCCTCCCTGCCAATATCTTTTCCCTTTGTGTTGCGTCTTTTCAGATGCTTTTGGGACATGTATTTTTAGCCTGAGGGCAGAGACTGACTCTTTTTTTAGTGATTTGTAAGCAGCTTTGGGAGCTTTGTTGGCCGAAGACCAGTTAAATTAAAGAAATATATTGCCTTTTTACAACTTCACCACTACACAAGTACTTCCTTTACCGTCTTAGAAGTAAAGACAGATTTAAAACTTAGTTCCAGCAAGCTGTCTTGTACAATGCCAGCTGAGTCTTCTATCACACAGCCCCGAATCTCTATATAGCCTTTTCCTTTATAGAGAAGAATGGAAAACATTTCCATTAAATGCAGATGTCCTTGCATTAGTTAGTCAGTTCATCTCCATTTACTCTTCATGGGCACAATACACTCGGACTTAAATAATATTATGCCACATTGATTTCAAACTGCCAAGCTGAGATCAGTGCAAATCTAAAGGTGCTTATTGTCTTTAGATTATATTTTAGATTAGATTTATTATTTTTTAATCCCACTTTTCTGTCTGAAGGCAGCAGTAGATAGCAGCAGAAAAAAGCACATCCAAAAGAGCCAGAAAAAAATGAAGAAAAACAAACCCAAAGCATGTTAAACAAAGAAAAGTTTTCAATGGGTGTTTAAGTGCTAAAGGAGGAAAAAAAGAGGCAGATCTCAATTTGAAAGAAATTCCATAATTTTGTGCCACCACTGAGAAGAGTCTGTCATTGATGCCCTACAAGCAGATCTTAAATGAGGCCACAAGCAGTGCTTGTGAAAACATCATCCTCATATGATAGATTGTACTGGTAGCTTGTATGGATGATTTGTAGCCAAATACAGTGGTACCTCAGGTTACATACGCTTCAGGTTACATACGCTTCAGGTTACAGACTTCGCTAACCCAGAAATAGTGCTTCAGGTTAAGAACTTTGCTTCAGGATGAGAACAGAAATCGTGCTCCGGCGGCGCAGCAGCAGCAGGAGGTCCGTTTAGCTAAAGTGGTGCTTCAGGTTAAGAACAGTTTCAGGTTAAGTACGGACCTCCGGAACGAATTAAGTACTTAACCTGAGGTACCACTGTATCTAGTTTTCCTCAGCCCCTATTTATTATGTGGCATGTCTGAGGGTTGTAGAGTGGACGTTGTTTTTGTCAACAGCACTCTATAAATATACCGGTTGCAACTAGCCATCACATCATTCCTAAGGTAACTCCAAGACAAATGATTCAATGGTGGAACTGAAATGCATAGTTACTATTAGTGATCCATGCAGAATAAAGCTCAATTTGAGCCCTACAAGACATGTCCAGGGCCAGTCAAGTACAGTTTATTTCTATGCCATATACAAAAACCGAGCAGGCTGACAGCTGAAACCTCTTTCAGCACTGAGAATGAGACAGAGATGTTTGCTAGACTTCTGGCATCATGGTAGCTTGGGGGTGCAAGGCAGGCTGAGTGATGGTACACACAACTCTGCCCTCCAACATCTTGCCACTGTCGTTCATCACTTAACATTTGCTGCCAGATGCAGCCATCTCATTCTGCCTAATGGGAGGGCTGGCTCTGGATGTATCTGGATATTATTGGACTGGACTCCTCAATACTGCAGGCAAGGGATCAGAAATAAAAAAATAAATAAAACAATTTATTTATACACCACCCATCTGGCTGGGTTTTCCCAGCCACTCTGGGTGGCTTCCAACAGAATATTAAAAACACAATAAAAAAATTCAGACATTATAAACTTCCCTAAACAGGGCTGCCTTCAGATGTCTTCTAAAAGTCTGGTAGTTGCTTTTCTCTTTGACATCTGGTGGGAGGGCTTCCACAGGGCAGGCACTACTACCGAGAAGGCCCTCTGCCTGGTCCCCTGTGACTTCACTTCTCACAGTGAGGGAACCGCTAGAAGGCCCTCGGAGTTGGGCCTCAGTGTGGGGCTAAATGATGGGGGTGGAGACACTCTTCAGGTATACTGGGCTGAGGCCGTTTAAAGCTTTAAAGGTCAGCACCAACACTTTGAATTGTGCTCGGAAACGTACTGGGAGCCAATATAGGTCTTTCAGGACTGGTGTTATGTGGTCTCGGCGGCCGCTTCCAGTCACCAGTCTCGCTGCCGCATTTTGGATTAGTTGTAGTTTCCGGATCACCTTCAAATGTAGCCCCACATAAAGTGCATTGCAGTAGTCCAAGCGAGAGATAGTCCACAACATTAAAAACAAAAAACTTCATACAAAACTAGCTTTAGAGAAAGAATGTTTTGCCCTTGTCTCCAAGATTGCGATGTTTACATTTTCATGAGATGAAAGTAGAGGAAAATATTTTGCATGGGCTGTGTATGCATTGTATGACAATGCAAGCTTGATTAATTTTGAAGAATCTTTTGACGCTTTTTTCCAGTCTCAGATCAATATGCTGAAATTTATTTCACTTGGCAACATGATACTTTGGCAGAAAAATACAGAGCAACTGGTCAAAGGGTATCTATAACTCTTATTAATGTTCAAAGTTTTAAACATTTCTAATGCTGTGGATCATAAGGAATCGTATTTGTATAAGTTGATGTCAGTGAGGGATCTCTTCTATAAAAGATAACCAGTTTCCTAAAGCTGCTTAAGTTCATTATTTGCTATTCTTTTCTTTTCAAAGTGATTCTCTTAAGACAGTATTTTTAATATACTGAATCTGGAGTGCAGCTTTTCTAACGTGGCATAAAACTTTGGCCCTAAAAATTGTGGCAGTCTATCAACATTTCTGCCGAGCAACTGTTCTGCACATTGAAGCTTTGGAGAAAGAGATGAGCCAAATTCGACAGATAGTTAAAAAGAAGCATAAATCTGCAGTCTCTCTCTCTGTGCTCCAGTTTCTGAGAGACTCGAAGCCCCGCTGCTTGTTGTGGGAGGGCAAATCAGCAGCAGATGTCAAGGGCACGGAGCCCTAACTTAAATAATGGAAAATAAATACAATGAACATGTTGAAGTCAAGCAATTGTCAGAAAGTTCAGCTGCTGAAATGTTGCAGACTGTTAAATGCTAGAGACCTGTGTGGTTGTTTTCAACTCAGTGTGCAGCAGTCAAGCAGCCTCCTTCACCTTCTCAGTGCTCCTCACAAGCGGTCCTGGATTTCTCATCAGAGTAAGCAAACAGTAGTATTCTTATCAACTGTCTGGCAGTGTGAAAGAACACACTTATTATTTTTTAAAGCTGCTCAGTGTTGTTTCACTTGCTTTGCAAGGCCTTCTTGCAACCAAGACTTTAGACACTTCCGGTTGTGCACCTGTGGTGAGCAGGCAAGCCTTTGCCAAACGTAAGAGTGTCTCCTGCAATGAGAACCACTTGCAAAAGCATTGCTTATCATCAGAATACAAAAGGAGCAACGTAGCCAGAAACACATGGTGTGGGTGATAGCAGGAAGACCATCAGAAGAGAAGATCCCTAATCTTATAGCTGCCTTTGATGGTCTGCTATGATGCAATTATTTGCAAGTTTCCTCACATGGGGGAATAAACTTATGTGGGCCTCTGTCACGGTCCGGTTCACGGGCGATCGAAGTCCTGGCTGGGGACATTGGGACCGGGGGCAAGATGGCAGGGTGGGAGCAGGAACGGGAGTCCAGAAGCCAGGAGTCAGAAAGCCAAGAGTCTGAGGGTCAGAGAGCCGGGAGTCAAGAAGCCAAGGGTCTGAGGGTCAGGAAGCAAGGAGTCACAAAGTCAAGGGTCTGAGGATCAAGAAGCAAGGAGTCACGAAGTCAGGGGTCTGAGGGTCAGGAAGCAAGGAGTCATGAAGTCAGGGGTCTGAGGGTCAGGAAGCAAGGAGTCAAGAAGCCAAGGGTCCAAGGGTCAAGAAGCAAGAAGTCACAAAGTCAGGGGTCCAAGGATCAAGAAGCAAGGAGTCAAACGCAGCAAGGGAGGGAACATGTTGCTGTGGCAAAGAGCCGAAGGGAAAATGCTGACCTTATATCCCTTTCCGACTCTTGCCATCAGGTGCTGTGAGTTACCAATTGGCCTCACCTGTGTGGCCACACCTTGCCTCTTCAGAACAAACTTAGGAAGGCCCCGGTCCTGCAGAGTCCTACTGGTCACAGGGCCTGGCTCCTGCACGCACTCTTGACAGCCTCCCTGCACTAGGCTTAGCTGGTATGATTGTTTGAAATAGGATGGAATGCCTTTCCATTTCTTTTTCAAGTGGCCCTCCAACCATCCCACTTATTTTCAATGGTTAAAAAACCATTCTGAGATGCTACACAGAAAAAGTTACAGCATTATTGTCAAAAGTCACTAGATCCACACCAGGGCTGTTTGTGGAACAGGCATCTGGATAGACAGCTTCTTCCAGCAACCAAAGCCCCAAGCCCAAAAGATGCTCTTCTGAGCTTAGGTCTTGGAAGAAGAGGAGACTCTTTATCCAAGTGCTCATATGCCTCTTCAGTCCCTACCTGCTGGTTCCTCTCACCACAAACAGCTCTAGCCTAGGCAAGGTTTAAAGATGGAAATGGACCCTAACATTTTAATTTAACAATAGTTGGAAAAAGAACATCATGCCAATTGCACAATGATAATATCTGGAACCTCTTTTTGAACATATGCTCTGCCCAGTATTCTTCGACGTTTATTTTTTAATAAAATCAAGCTGCTCAAACAAGCAGCCACACCCTTCCCCTAGCTAGCTGCAAAGGATGTGCTTTGAAGGAAACAGCTCTGAGCATACTCAGACTATCCCTCAGGACAGCCCTGCTAGATGGATACTGGTGCTGCCAGTTAGTCTTGTAACAACATATTAGAAGGAGCAAGAGATTAGAGGTCTGCATAGTAGAGCTGACTTTCAGGCAACCTGATCAGTCATATGGTTCCTTATGTTTCGAGACACATGGGAGGAACCTCTTTGCCACAACTATACTTTTGGATTAGGAATGGCTTGGTGCTGCAGAGTCCTGGTTGGCTAGAGAACTCTAGATCGACAGAAAAGTCTGCAGAGTTTGTCTGGATTCAAACAGAAGTATAAAATGTGTACGGGGCAGGAAAGAGTATGTAGCTTTGAGATTGGGGTGGGTTGGTTAAGCATTTGTTTGACATTTTCCTTGGGAGGGCTGTGCCCTATTAGCTGTAATGGACCATCCTACACTGGTCATTTGGTGCATCTAGCTCAATACTGTATGCACTGGCTGGCAGAGGCAAAGGGAACATTCCCAGCCCTGCCTACCTGGAGATACTGAAGATGGAACCCAGAACCTTCTTCATGCAAAGCAGATGCTCTACTGCTGCTATACAGCCTTTCCCTGATGCACAATTCACAGCAGCCAACATAACAGGCCAATGTGAGCAAGGCTGGGGAGAAATCAAATCACCAAATCGGCATTCCTAGCACAAGGAGAGCTTGGAAAAACGAGGAACCAGGTGCTAGCAGAAACCTCGTCCCTCCAGCTGAGCCTTTCACTCTGATTAGACCCTGCTGACATCCTCTTCCTCCGACAGGGAGTAACGAAGAAACAATTTCCCGTGTCTCCAAACAACTACAAATTCCAATACCAGCAAGATCACGCAGTCAAAGTTCAATGAGAGTGTTTCCTTTCCATTTTCTCTTTGTTGAGCTCTGCAGTCCTTTTTCTTTCACCGTCTGATTCTATTTACTTTTTCCCTTCCAGTTTTCTATTTACATTCAGAATATTTATGGCATTTTAAGAATTGGAACTGTATATATACATTCACCAGCTGGATAAAGAGGATACATGATTTCAGTATTATGGAAACCTGGTAACCAATACATAAATTTTCATGGGCAATAAGCTTATAAAGGAGCAAAGCAGAATGTGGGCACATGTATCTAGTGGGTAGAAAAGAGGAATGCAGGAGATTTGCATGGGAGTGGGTATTTTTGTTCCAGTAGTTAAAAAAAATGAAATCAAAATTATATTTTAAAAATCCACACAGTAAACATGGGGATTCATACCCTTGAAGAAACTTCTCTCCCTCCATCCAGTAATTCAGGTAAGACTAAAATATAGTTTGCAACTAAACTTTCAGGCACAATGTTATAATGGTGCCTTATTGTTACCTTCAGGCTAATTATGAACCTGCACTGGTGGCCTTAAAGCTAAAGGTAAAGGGACCCCTGACCGTTAGGTCCAGTCGTGGTCGACTCTGGGGTTGTGGCGCTCATCTCACTTTATTGGCCGAGGGAGCCAGGGTACAGCTTCCGGGTAACGTGGCCAGCATGACTAAGCCGCTTCTGGCGAACCAGAGCAGCGCACGGAAATGCCGTTTACCTTCCCGCCGGAGTGGTACCTTTTCATCTACTTGAACTTTGACGTTCTTTTGAACTGTAAGGTGGGCAGGAGCAGGGACCGAGCAACGGGAGCTCACCCCATCACACAGATTCAAACCGCTGACCTTCTGATCAGCAAGCCCTAGGCTCTGTGGTTTAACCCACAGCACCACCCATGCCTCTCTACACTGGTGGCCTTAAGGCTGTTCAAATATAAGGAATAAAGATGCTTGCTAGAGTTTGGCTGGCCTTGAAGAGAAGGGTGATAATTCAGCAGAGATGGTACCTATCCATTTCAAAAGGGTTTAAGTATTCTCGCCAGTAAGTGCACATTTTTCAATGTTTGTAGGTGCAGATTTTATAACGGATGCTGTAATTTAGTGGGGAGAGTGTGGACATGTGACCTATGTGCCTCCTCAGTTTGCTGTTGCTTATTGCAGATGGGCAACTTCGAGACTCCACTCTCCCATCCTAGAGCACTGTATCTTTCAGACTTGGACCAGAAAGCACTTAAGGCAGAGGAGGGTGGTCTTCAAACAGAGGATTGTAGGACAAAAACTACCATAGACAGAGGTGAGTGACTTTTATCAGAAACAATTTTGTGGGCATTGTCCAGTACATCTAGGTGAAACATGCAACCAATATTATGAAATTTCATACATTTGATAATTTAATGAATTAGTGTCAGCTTACTTAGTAGCAACATTGTATTAGTGACAATATTGTGGCACATTTTTACCTGGAGTGGAGGTATTGCTAATAGTATTATTATGTTTATGATTACAAAACCCACTATTTTTTTAACAATAATTACTATTCCTAGGGGTAGGCACAGAACCACCAAGTTTGCTGATACATGGAACAATTTGCCATTTTGCATGTCAGTAGGTAGATAGATAGAACTGCTTTAATTTAAACTCTACTAAAGAGCACTAATTATTCATTAAAGTTATTAAATACCGCTAAAGAGAATGAACAGAAAATACCATAGGAATCAGTTCACTGTGTTCCCTCAAGGAAAGCCTTAAAACGAAATTTTGCCAAGTATGTTCCTTTGATATTTATCAAGTAATTCAGCTCCTAAATAGAAACACATTTTTTGGCTACACAAAGCACAGAGCTGTAGGGGATGGAGCAAATACATGAGTGCAAGTTGGAATGGCTGATAATTTGTTAATGTTTCATAGAGTTGGTACAGTATTTGTGAATTCTTGATTTGTGATTGTAGAATGTGTCCTTTTATAGGCATCTGTGTGCCTGAACATATGTTTTTCGTTCCTGAATATTGCTCTGTTTTTCAGATTCTTCTACCATCTTCTCTTCTTGTTTTGCCCAATGAACGAAAAGAAGACATGAACAGTCATTTGACAAACCTCTTTCTCATCACACAAACAACACATTAAAAAAACAAAGTGTACTGGTTTATTGTATGTAAAGATAAGTTCAACAAGCCTGTCTCACAATTAGCCAAGCTTGAACCCAAATGCTTACGCTTAATTTGCTAACTACTCTGCTAGTCTCTAAATTATGAAAGTCTGAAGGCCAAACTAGACATGACTTTAATCGTGTTAATGCAATTAAAGCACACATTTCTGTTATATAAATAACAGCTGCCTGGAAGCCTGAGCAACCTCTGGACCATGGTGAGGGGCGGTGAAGTGGAAGTTTAACTCTTTCTCTTCCTGACACATCTGAAGGCAGCCCTGTTTAGGGAAGCTTTTAATGTTTGATGCATTGTGGTATTTTAATATTTTGTTGGAAGCTGCCCAGAGTGGCTGGGGAAGCCCAGCCAGATGGGCGGGGCATAAATAATAAATTCTTCTTCTTCTTCTTCTTCTTCTTCTTCTTCTTCTTCTTCTTCTTCTTCTTCTTCCTCCTCCCATGGTCACTGCCAAGAAACCACCTTTAAAAATGTGTTTACTAAGAGAGGGTTTGCTTTATGTACACTATATAACATTTTGCTGTAAAGGTTACATTTAAAATACTAAATATCTATTGGCTGTTAGGTTAGGGTTGTCTATAGAAAGCTGGGGGGTTTTATGTTGAGGAAGAGGGCTGTAGAATTTCTCTTCTGATTGGCTTGCTGGGTAGAAATTCTTGGTCATTCACTGGGCATGGAAAAGTGGTCTGACGAAGGGGGACGAATTCTATGCTACTCAAATCAGATTGGTTGAAGTGTATGCTGGCTGAAACATTAATCGGCCATAACTACCACTGTGTAGAGAGACTGTGACTGTGGGAGGCTGGGGGGTTGAGCATGAAGAAGGCAGGCAAGAGACTACTAAGGATAAGGAAAGTCTGGAAGGATAGTGTCCCCCAAAAGAAGGGTGAAGATTGGCAGAGAGGCTGTCAAGGGGCAGTGAGGAGATTCTGAAGCTGGCCAGAGAGAGAACTGCCTGCACGCCTGGCTCATAAGTAAACTAGCAGAAGCCTTTCAGTACCTGGTGCAGGTGCAAATTGATTGACTGGGGAAAAGGGTCTAAGGGTAATTGGCATATATGTCTGTTAGGGATAGAAACTATGCTTCACAAATCAGCCTTATGTAAATAATCTGTATTTGAAAGCAACTGCCGACTATAATAACCACAGCCATATAAAAGCAATTATGAGTCTTAAAGAAAAAGTGAACAATGTAAGTGTAGTTTTTATATTACCTTGCCCTCATAGGTAATTATAATGTTTTATTTTTTGTTTACTTATAAAGTGTGTCTGGCTGGTTTTGTATCATGTCCAAAGTCCCACAGCTCTGGGTTATAGTGAAAGATGTTAGTAGACCACATAATATAGCGGGAGTAAAAAAATGGAATCCCTCTACATACTTGATAAATTGGCAGTAGTAAATAGAAGCTCATTGTCTACATATAACCTAGGGTAATTCTCCACAGTCTCAACAAACAACTCTCTGAAGCTTCTATGTCGTTTGCTATTTCAAAGGAAGTTTGAATAGGCACCCATTGAGGCTTTTCTTAAATGTAAGGAGAAGCTTCAGAGATGTGGTTTTTGTTAATGAGTGAATGAATTTTTGTTATATTAATTACACTACTTATTGCTATTAAAAACACTACTTATTGCTAAGATATGCTTCTGATCAATTTCCAGAGTATAAAAACCAGCTACACAAACATTAGAATGCAAGCATCCATAATTAAAATATAAAGTATCAGTATCCCATTGGAGCAGCACAGCATGAAAAACAAATTATCTGGACCATGGTACAAAGCGAAAGAGGTAAACTCCACTCCACCTCAAATATCACCCAGGATGCTCAGGCTTCTCCTTGGCTGATTGTTACATTACCAAAAGCATTTGTTTTAATAGCATTCACTGTTGCTTACTGAGAAGCATAGAGGCAAGACAGTGCAGAGGTTGGCTGGTGCAAAAGCCCTGGCAGGAGACTGGATTGGCTCTGCCAGTGCAATTACACAATTCTGACTAGCCCATCATCTTGCCTTTCCCCTCTCCCTCCCAGAAAGAAACAGCAAGCCACCCTGCGAGAAGCTAGTATAGTGGCTCCAGCCCACCTGCTGAGCTGCTTCTGGCATTCACATAATTAACATCACTTATAATTTGACCTCAGTTATGCTGGAAGACCTAACCATATGGAAGCAAGCTTAGATAAAGCTGCTATCAGCAGCTGGAACCCAATTGCTATCAAGGTTGCTATGGTATTTTTACATAATAAAAGGTAAAGGTACCCCTGCCCGTTCGGGCCAGTCTTGCCAGACTCTAGGGTTGTGCACTCATCTCGCTCTATAGGCCGGGAGCCAGCGCTGTCTGCAGACACTTCCGGGACATGTGGCCAGCGTGACAAGCTGCATCTGGCGAGCCAGCGCAGCACACGGAACGCCGTTTACCTTCCTGCTGGTAAGCGGTCCCTATTTATCTACTTGCACCCGGAGGTGCTTTCGAACTGCTAGGTTGGCAGGCGCTGGGACCGAACGATAGGAGCGCACCCCGCCGTGGGGATTTGAACCACCGACCATGTGATAGGCAAGTCCTAGGCGCTGAAGTTTTACCCACAGCGCCACCCGTGTCCCTGTTATTTTTACATAATAAGGTAAAGGTACCCCTGCCCCTACGGGCCAGTCTTGACAGACTCTAGGGTTGTGTGCCCATCTCACTCAAGAGGCCGGGGGCCAGTGCTGTCCGGAGACACTTCCGGGTCACGTGGCCAGCATGACATCGCTGCTCTGGCGAGCCAGAGCCGCACACAGAAACGCCGTTTACCTTCCCGCTAGTAAGCGGTCCCTATTTATCTACTTGCACCCGGGAGTGCTTTCGAACTGCTAGGTTGGCAGGCGCTGGGACCGAAAGACTGGAGCGCACCCCGCCGCAGGGATTCGAACCGCCGACCTTTCGATTGGCAAGCCCTAGGTGCTGAGGCTTTTACCCACAGCGCCACCCGCGTTCCTTGTATTCCAAGGTACAGAAATAGAAAAGACACCGTTTCCAACATATACTTTTTCATCTCATGTCGAAACACAATAAACAAGAGCGGCTCCTACCCTGGGTCTCGTTACTATTGTGGGGATGAGGATTTCTCTAGCAGATCCACTCTTCATTATTTCCCTGTAGCCAAAGACTCAGCTCATTTTCTTCTGACATCCAGATTATTTATTACACTTGTAGTTTTCTTCTCCATCCCCCTGCCACCTGGAAAGGCACCTCTAAGCCTTATTACTTTTTGTGGCAGACTTTTGTATTTTTAACAAGTGTATGACAGGGAGAAATTGAATAGAGATACAGTGATGGGGGAACGCCTCAGTTGTTGGATATCTTCCTGTCGGTGGGAAGCATATAAACCCTGCAGGGGAGAATGTAATCCTAAACACTTCAGGAGTGGCACACTTTTCCTGAATAACAATTTGTTCTACAAGCTGTGAACAAATTTGTTGGGGAAGGTACATGCTCTGGGATGGGTTTGCCTATGCAGTAGGGGGTGAGGTGACCCCAGCTTTAGGTTACAGTGTGAAGTTTCTAGAAAGAAGTTGTGGCAGTACTGCTACATTTCTTGGTTGGGGAGACATATTACAAAGAACACAGATTTAGAGGTAAGCTTCCTTCTTCCAGTGTCTCAATGTGAGACTATCAGTCTTTCCATCCAGACTGTCAGTATTTTGCAGGACAGATTGAACTTCATACCAGGACTTCAAGTTTGCACATTTCAAGTGAATTGAAAAGTGCTCCATTGCCTTTCCACAACAAATGAACTTTGTTGTTGTTGTTGTTTGGATATTTTGCAGTTTGGAAAGTGATGGGGAAATGCATTGGAAAATGTGGGATGAACAAATGACCAACGGGATGACCTGTAAACACACCAAAAGCAAATCAAGGTGAATATTCATTGTCATATAACCACTCTGTTAAACAAATACCAATGACCATTCAACATGCAGATGACCTGGTAGCAACCAAGTTGCCCTAAACTGTATCCAGTGGTTTGACAAAAGTTTCCCTCCCCTTCTCATAATACTAAACACCTAGAGTCACCAATGAAGCTGTATGGTGGTGGAAGATTCAGGACAGGAAAAAACCAAAACACTTCTTCAGTCAGCACATGTTACTCAGCAAACTATGGATCTACCACTCACTAATTTAAGCAATGGCTGATGGTCATGACTGCTATCATTGATGTGGAGCAACTGTGTAAATAGGCCTTTGGTTTTCTACAGAAGTTCATTTTTATGTTCTTTCTAATGCTGGTTTGATGATCACTTAAAGAGCATGAGATTTTTACTCTCATGGTTGTGGGTTCAAGCCCCACATTGGGCAAAAGATTCCTGCATTTCAGGGGGTTGGGCTAGATGATCCTCATGGTGCCTTCCAGCTCGATGATTCTATGATCTATGACAATTTCCCCTGGGCATTTGACGGTGCAAAGGTTGCTATATTAGTCAAAGGAAAATATTTGCACTTGACACCAGTTTACAGTGCATACAGTGACATGCTTAGATGGTTAGTTGCTTGTCATTTTATGCTTGAGCGCATTTGTCTATTATACTGATAGAACAGTTTCAAAAAGGTGTGCCTATTTCAAAACAGCTGTATAAGGCTGAAAGCTTATACACACTTACCTGGGATTAATCTGCATTGAATTCACTGGGGCTTACTTCTGCATAGGCATTATACTGTCAAATATACTTCATTAGTTGTTGCTGTTTTTTTTTTTTTTTTAAAAAAAAGGCATGTTGGCATAAGGTGATCTCTAGACAAAGGCACATTAAGAAGTTCTCCCCATTAAGAAGTAACTTAATTTCATTGATTTCAGTATGTCTACTCTGATCTACTCTTAGCTGAATACAAGCTGTAGGTTTGCAAAACAGAATTTAATTTATGTCACACTGAAACTGGTAATGCTTGGAAAGCAGTAAGAAATATGTGTCAGGAGTCTCACTTTTCACTTCTAGAGTTTGTTTGGGAATAAATACAAGATTACTATCACTTAGCAACTAGAACTCTAGGTTTTCTCTCTGTGAAAGATCACTTTCAGAGAGCTTCCTCTGCTGGCTACAAAGTTCTCACCATGGCATTCATTTATAGGAAGGGCATGGATCAAGGGCTGGGGTTATGTTTATATGATAAATAGTGAGAGAAAGCTTAAGGCTTGTAAATTCAAAATCTACAAGGCGTACAGTGCTCTGCAGCATTCTCTTTTAACCTAAAACCCCCAAACACTTAAAAAATAAACTCCTACGTTGTTACACTGCAGTGTTAAAGCCATGTGTTTAATCTTCAGATAGCTACAAATGCACCATCTACGAATGCTAAATGTAACAGAGTTCAACAGACTAGGGCACTTGAAACTTAAAAAAAATGTTGATTTTCAGTTAATATCAGTTGGAAAAACTGACCTCCATTGATGCAGGGCTTCTTCATTCAGGCCTATGCTAAGCTGAATCAAATATTCCTCCTAGAGGATGTTTTAATGAATTTTTATTCAAGAAGTGCTCTTTTCCTTACATATACAGTAAGGATTGAGCTGTACACTACACTAAACATGCTTTAGCAAAAAAAAAAAAAAAAAGTACTTAAACCGGTTACTTATATTTTGAAAGACAAGCAGCTACAGAATCTCAATCTGGACATGTTTTAGATCCAGATTAGGGCTCAGTGCTTGTTTCCTGCCAAACAAATTCCCCCCACCCATCTGACAGAAAGAGTTGAAACTAATAAGGGAATAAAATCTCCTGACAACTGTCTCTCATTACATTCCAGAGCCCGTAGTGACTGAGTGTGCTCTTATAGGCAGCACACATGCAAATTGCTGTGTGTCAGATGCTGTGTGTCAACAGTTGATGTGTGTCAGTATGATACATGGCAGACATATGCAAAGAGGAACAATCCCAATGATATACAGGACATATTGAGTTGCAGTACAGAAACAGCACCCTGAGGATCATGGTATGTATTTGCAGTAAGGAGGAGAAACAGAAGTAACAAAGCTTGCCATCATTTCTGAAAGCCCCAGGAAATTTAATTGCAGTGGAATTTACCATCAACAGCAGCTCTATAGACTGCATGAACAAGTGACTGCCATTTTTGCTCAGTTCCTGTGCAAACTGGCTTGGCCTCTCCTATGCTGAGCACATTCATTCATTCATGCCCACATTCATTACATGCCTAGGTTGGATACTCACCCTCTATTTCATTCTGAACACAGGAGGGGTGCTAAAAGATTTCACTCTATAACTGAGCACGCTGGTGGCTTTTTTCCATTGATGGCTGTTGCATGATGGAGAACATGTCTACACCTTTTTGTGGCTCTGCTATTTTTTCTTCTCTTTTTGATGTGGCAGCCATTTTGTGTTATACCACACACACAGCATCGCAGCCATTTTGTGACATAACCCACTGCCCTTTCTTAAAATTCCTAATGTGCCCATTGACCCTGGTCTGATTGAGAAGGATTTTTCTGAAGTTCTTATACATGATTCTGCATCACATAGACAGAATAAATGCAACCGGTATATAAAAATGTAATCTGTCTTGATTCCAGTTTTCATTCTTGGCTACATGCAGAGACCTGACTTCAGCCAATGTTCAACCAGAAGTTAAATGTAAAGGTACCCCTGACCGTTAGGTCCTGTCGTGGATGACTCTGGGGTTGCGGCGCTCATCTCGCTCTATAGGCCGAGGAGCCGGCATTTGTCTGCAGGCAGCTTCCGGGTCATGTGGCCAGCATGACTAAACCACTTCTGGTGAACCAGAGCAGTGCACAGAAACGCCGTTTACCTTCCCACCGGAGAGGTACCTACTTGCACTTTGACATGCTTTCGAACTGCTAGTTGGGCAGGATCTGGGACCGAGCAACAGGAGCTCACCCCATTGCGGGGATTCGAACCGCCAACCTTCTGATAAGCAAGCCCTAGGCTCTGTGGTTTAGACCACAGCGCCACCCGCGCACACATAATTAAACTTGATATGCTGAGAAAATCAGTTTTCTTCCATGATAGTGCACACATCCTTTATGAGAGGCCCTGAATCTTCAGCTCATTTACATAGAAGCGATGGACTAAACAAGAGCTGGTCTTTTCTAAAATTATTTGGTAGAAAAGGTAAAAGCCATTTCATCTTTTTTAAGATCTGTGGATTAACAACCTTTTCATTCTGCAAGATAAAGCTATATTTGGGACTTACAACACAATCCTATACCTGTCTACTCAGAAATAAATACTAATCAGTTCAATGGGGATAACTCCTAGGTAATTCACAGCCATAAAAGGTTACATACCCTAATATGTATGACGGATTAGCAAAGTGAATCTGTGAATTCTTTTTAGCATCCCCTGTAGATGCTTAGCAAACATTTCCATAAGGCGGGGGGTGGGGGGAGTAATTCTCACAAAGCTACAAAGCAACTTTTAAAAAATCCTTGCAAATCTTTAGGGATTATCTGAAGACTTATTGAAGAAGTTTCCTCTTTATCGGGATTCAGTACATTTTCTGTGGGATGTGACTTGCACCGATTACTGAACTCCTGCTCTGTCCTTTTCCACTATTGAAAATTGGTCCTTTCTTCTTTGCTGGATGCGTGTTGGCATATGTATGACACATGTTTGTTAACTCTGTATCATATAAAAGATACCTACTTCCAGAGACAATTTGTTTCACAGAAACTGAGACTAGCTTGTTCAGTTCCAGTTCTGCACTATCTAGTGCTTTGAAGGCACATGCCTGTGTTTACTGCTGCCATAAGGAACACACATATAGAGGACGAAAGAGACCGAATGAGTAGGGTGTGGGATATCTTAAAGTGTGTGTTAGGATGGTGAGATTCAATAATCTGTTTCTCAGACACTAATGGTTCACAGAATTATGATAAAATGTTTAGGCCAGATGTTGCTGGACTGCAACTCCCATCATCCCTGACCACTGGGTTATGCTGGCTGGGGCTGATGGGATTTGGAGTTCAACAATATTTGGAAGGCCACAGGTTCCCCTCTCTTGATTTAGAGAGGAGCTGTGTTTGCATATGATATATTTGACATTGACAGAGCACCATCTTGCAATACAGAGATTGGTTGTCTAAAAAGGTGAGGACTTAGTGAAGTCATGTTTGTTTATTTGTTTGTCCATTACAATTTGTATCCTGCATCTCCAGCAAGCTGTTCAGTGCAGTGTGCATAGGGGTGCCTGCTTTATTGTCACACCAGCCCATTGTGGTAAATTTGGCTCAGAGCCTTGTCCAATGTGAGCATTATGGCTAAGAAGAGATTTGAGCCTATTCCTTCCTGACCCAGGTCCAAAACTATGCACTACAATAGGGGTAGCCAACATGGTGACCTCCAGATGCTAATAGACTACAACTCCCATAATCTCTAACCAGTAACCATGCTAACTAGGGCTGATAGGGACTATAGTCCTACAGTGACTGGAGGCCATCTCATTGGCTAGCTCTGCACTACACCATCAATCACTTTGGGTTACTTCACACTCTGTAGTGAAGCTAGGTTGTGCTGTTGTTGGCCTTGGTGAATATGTAAGCTAGGAATCCTGCAACACATTATGGAGATAGATGTTCCTAAACATATAGTGGGCATACCCGTTGCAGCTCTCAGATATGTGTTTGTTCCAGTTGTGGCTCAAATGCAAACAAAGTAAAATAAGTTAAAAGCCAAATGTTAAGAAGAAAATAATGTACAATACAACATTCCTGAAATGTGCATCCATCCAGATACAATAAAAAGGACATATCCTACTCCATCTCACTAAAAGATGAGCAGCAGAGTTGAGGTTAACTTCGCTGCCGAAAGCCTGACTAAATAAATATTTCTTAACCTGGTGCACAATGGAAGTATCAGATGCATTTCTCTGGGGAGAGTATTTCACAAACTGGAGAGATCATTATACTGGCGGCATTGGAACAAACACATTGTTTCCCATAGAACATCACTGCTAGACAGTCTCCTTTATTGCCCTCCAGGATGCATATTTAATGTTTTTGTCTATGAAAACAGCCAGCATGGAAGGCAAGTGCCAATCTTTCTCTTCTCTTCTCTTCTCTTCTCTTCTCTTCTCATTTCTTTCTTTCTTTTGCATTCTTGGCTTAACCTCTTTCTTCCTGAATCAAAGCAGGAAAAGTCAAAAGCAGCAAAAGGTTGAAATCCAATTCCCAGTGGCAGCTGATAATTGGTGTTAGTGCAGTGGCCAAGACTGGTGAAGCAGTATGCAATCATTTCTCTGCTGTTCTCATGACTACAAGCACCATAACTCTGGCAAAGGAGTAATTGACAAGATGAGAGAATATTTTTTATTTTTTTACCTCAGGTTTTGCTAACAGGGATGAGAATACAATAGGGAGGAAATAGTTACCCAACCTTCTAAAAAATATCCAAAACTAGTCTGAAAGTCTCTTGGAAAAATAGTTGTAATTAAAAGCACTGTCCCATTTAAGATCAATTGGATTTATTCGCTTAAAGGTATATATAATCTAAACTTGGTGGATAATTCAACAATGCATTTATTGAAGAACTGAGTTTTTAATGTATTGTTACATACTATTTGGAACTTGATAATACGTTGGGCATAATAATTATACATTGGATATTCAAAAGTGGCAGATGAGTAGATGTACCTTCATATTATGTGTATGGTTCTGTTTATGTGTATAGTCAGAGCCGTCTTACCCATAGGGGCTAGGGGTGCAGGGCAACCGGGCGCTGGGCTCTCAGGGGTGCCAGGCCAAGAATCCAGGGCCCAAGAGTCTGGGGAAGAGTCTGCCTGTTGGTCGAAGTGCCGCGGCGAGCTCTTCTGCGGCTCTGCGCTGCGAGTTTGGGGGCAACCGAGCCAGCGAGACACTGAAGCGGCTTACTGGCTCCACCCTCCTGTGTGTCTAGGACTGGGCAACCTGGGGGGGGGGGCGGGTGGATCTTTGCACCCCGGCGCCACATATGCTTAAGACAGCCCTGTGTATAGTTCCAAGCAAGCATCTATGAGTAAAGGTGGGTCTCTGCATATCACCTCCAAGGGAAATCTGGAAGGTGGCAGCTAATGATGGGCCTTTTCCATTGTAGCTCTGTGTTTGTGGAATACTCTCTCTACAGGGTGGCTTGCCTGTGCCAACTTTATCATCTTTTCAGTACCAAGCAATGGTGTTCTTGTTTTCCTGGACATTTGGATAGCACCAATTATTTGACGTTTTAGCCTGATTATGTTTTAAATATGTTTATGTATTTTCTATTGTATTGTTGCATTTTATTCTTGTAAATCACTTCAGAAATGTATGTTGTGGGGAGTGATTAATAAATTCAGAAAATAATTCACATGATTAATTCAAAAACTATTTGTTTCTTTACTGCTGTTTTATCATTTATTCTTATTTTTGTTTTATTTTGATAATGGTGATGATGATAAGCATATAGGTGATTGCACTTTACATTAACAGTATTTCTGTCTGGGATAACAACAATCACAAGGCTAACTTTGCTCATGATGATTTTCCATTTTTGGCTGTATATAATTAATTAAAGCAATGAAAACAAATATATGGATAGTGAGCATTCAAAGTAGGCCTGGGTAGATTACTTCTCACTTTTCCAAACTATGAAAATCCCCTCCTATACATTTATTCATCCATCTTCCATTTTGTTTACTTCTCCATTTATCCATTTTGTGCAAAACATTTGCCATGTGCCCTTTCATCTTACTGATTTAAATACAAATATCCCGGTTACTGGTATTAGCATTTATGTATGATTAATATACAGATGATGATGATCTATTCAGCTCTTTTAAAAATTGTGCATTTTTTGTTTTTCGGTTTAAATAAACCTGCATTTAAGAAGAAATTATAGCTGGCAAAGCATGAGACCACCTGCATTTTCCAAAGAAATATATAATGAGTGGCTTAGGTCATGAAGAAAGTTATGGAAAAAATACAAATTAAAAGGAGATGATTTTGTTTGATGGAATTCCCATCTTCATGGAAGAAATCTGGAAGCAATGTTGAATAAAGTCGAAGACTCCATTTAAATCAAACTCTTATTATCCTGAGTGAGCTGATTTGTATATTGATTTTTGGAGTGAAAGTCACACCCATCTTATTCCTACTTCTGTGTTTTACAGCTGATTGTGTAGCACTCTAAATTAGCAATCTAAATTACACGGGGATCCCCCACAAATGCTGGAGGACCCCAGCTTCAGGTGTTTACTCTCTAACTCATGGCGGGTCAGCAGAGGGTGGAGGTAGAAATGTGGGGTGTGTTGGAAGGCAGCTTCTCCAATCTCTCCCTTGACACATATGGTTATTCAGACCAGTATTACAGTCATTCCAATGTCATTATAGCTGTTTATGCTGTTTTGGAAAATCAGTACAGCGATATTGTACGAGCAACCGGATGGAACCATCACAGAAGATTCTGGCAAACAGATACTTTAGAATGGGAGTAGCCAATGTAGTCCCTTCTAGATGCCGCTGGAGTACTGACCACTGGTCATGGTGGGTGAGGATAATAATAATAATAATAATAATAATAATAATAATTTATTATTTATACCCCGCCAATCTGGCTGGGCTTCCCCAGCCACTCTGGGCGGCTTCCCAAAAAATATTAAAATACTGTAATACATCAAACATTAAAAGCTTCCCTAAACAGGGCTGCCTTCAGATGTCTTCTAAAAGTCTGGTAGTTGTTCTCTTTGACATCTGGTGGGAGGGTGTTCCACAGGGAGGGTGCCACTACCGAGAAGGCCCTCTGCCTGGTTCCCTGTAACTTGACTTCTCGCAGCGAGGGCACCGCAAGAAGGCCCTCAGTGCTCGACCTCAGTGTCCGGGTAGAATGATGGGGGTGGAGACGCTCCTTCAGGATGATGAGAACTTTAGTCCAACAACATCTGGAAGGCACTACTTTGGCTACCCATGCCTTAGAGGACAGGACCTGCATGCTATGTTGGCAAACTAGTTGAATTATTTAAAGTTGAAGAACATAATAGCCATATGCCTAATGTGTTCACCAGCCCAAGTTCTTTTTGAGAAATGAAACCATATACTCTCCTTGCAATATCAGCTATTCAAAGCATTGCTAGCCAATTTTTGCTTCACAAGTGATAAAAGTGTCTGTAAGATTTACTGCAATTATTTGACACAAAATACAGAATTAATTATATAAAAAAGTAATTGTTAGGTTGAAGGGGGGCTGGGAAATGGCTATATGAGCTTGGCTTCATTTTTGTAATGGTTCTATTTTTTTCCAATTCTAAAGATAGCCTACAAAAGAAATGAAAGCTGAATTTCCACTGAACTGAACTTGACATTTCTGTTATTAATGGTTTATGAAAGTATTCCTGATGTTCATAAATAAAATGTGAAGATCCAAGTCCTAGCAACCACCAGACATCATTCTGAAAAAGATTCTCATTGGAAAATCTTTTCGCTGTGGTTGCTTGTAAATGCTGGCTGATTGCAGGTTCATTTTTATAAAAATAAATAAATAAAACTATACTTTGGAGAACGTGTGAGAGAAAGATCATTCCATCAATGAGGGTGCAAGATTCAGATTTGAGTCTTAGTCCACAATGAGTTCATCACAAAGCCTGAACTTAATTTATCACAGTATACCAAGAGATTATTGGGCATTGTCTAAGGAGCCATCCAAACAGGACGAGGGTGGCAGATCCATTTAGATGCCCTGGAATGCAATGACTCATAACAGAATGCAAATGAGGACAGTTAGACTGGCCCAGAAAATGGATAGGGGGACCACAATATTTTCACATTCTAAGAAACAGCTGTGAATTTGTGTGTACAGGTTGGAGAATTTGCCTAGCAAGTTGTTGTTATTATTATTATTAGTAGTAGTAGTAGTAGTAGTAGTACCCCACCCATCTGACTGGGTTGCCCCAGCCACTCTGGGTAGCTTCCAACAAAATATAACAGAACACAGCAAAAATCAGACATTAAAAGCTTCTCAATACAGGGCTGCTTTCAGATGTCTACCTACAGTTGTATAATTGTTTATCTCTTTGACGTATGGTGGGGTAGTGGTGTTCTATTTATTTATTTCATAAAATTTTACACCACACAATTGTAAAAAACCTCAAAGTGGTTTACAGAAAGAAAAAAAAAATAAAATGGAAGGGGGATATCACAATCATATTTCAAAACATACAAAAGTTAAAATATCAAAACAGATTAAAATTACCTCCTGTAGGCCTTATATTCAGCTACTGAGTCAATTGAGAACATTTACACCAGTTGGTGACCCAGCTATAATAAATGGCCTATTGGTCAGCATGCGGCTACAATATGTAGGGATATTAATGGTGTTTCACGATTCTTCATTTGTAAAGTGCCCTCCTTGTTGACATTTGAGTAGAAGTGGCTGGAAAAGAAACCCTCTTCATATCCCTTCAATGTAATGCCACATGTTTTTGAACCTATATCAGATTTCCTGACCTGTCTTAAAATGAGCTAGCCTCTGTGATTTTGAAGGGAGTAAGTGCTAGACCTAACTGTCTGGCTCTAGCCATGGGGGTATTATAGAAACAAAGGGGGGAAAGCAGCAAAACCATCATGACTAAATCACCCAGCTTCAGGAGAGGGTCTGCCTCCTTAATGAACCTACCAGCATGCGAGGCCATTGCTCCTCATATGCAGGGCTAATCCACTTGCCCTCCCTGGCAGACGGTGTTTACATTTGCAAATCAATCCCTCTAGTTGGCCATATTGCTTGCATTCAGAAAGGGGAAAGATGGTGACCAGACAAAGATTTTCCAGGCATCCTCATCCCCTCCCTAGGCCAAGAAGAGCAGCCTGGTCCCAGGGCAAAATCGGCTTCGAGTTGTTAAGATGTCAGTCATTCTGAGGTGGGGAGAGAAAGACATGTGCAAGTGACAGGAATACAAATGGGGCCTTTATTGGAGCAATGCTGCTGAAAGATGGACAAATGGATATACAGGCATGTGTACAAAGAGAGAGCTTATAGGATCCACATTCTTTGAACAGTCTGAATTCACATTATGGTCAACTGGAGCGTGGAGAGCGTTTGAAATAAAGAGAGCCCACAACAAATTTAGCTGGGCTTTCTTGCAGGCTTGCTCCCAGAAATACACAAGGAGGAGGAGGGGAAGGATTGCTAATAGGATCCACACAGACGCTTGGCAAAATCCCACCCTGCTCTTATTGGTGGAAAGGCTTCTTTGGAGGGCCAAGATGCAAGAAGAATGGGAGGGTGTCTAGACCTAGCCAGGCCTCCTGCCAATTGAATTATTTTGCTGTGGAGGCAAGACTAAAGTAACATCTCAAGAAGAGGAATTGCTGTTCACTTCTAGGTACTTCTTCAGAGTACGATGGGGGAGAAAGTTGACTTAGTTTGCATTTAAAGGCAAATGTATTTAATACGCACTTACTGAAACAATATGGAAACTGAAAAATATCCATGCTTTGAAATTCACAATTCTCTGAATTTTGCAATGCAGTTCTCCAGTCAAGTAATGTGTCCATAAATGCAGAAGGGCAAACAACATGTACATAAAAATATACATTTTAGCATAGAGAAATGCAATATATCAAGGGAACTTGCATACAAAAATGTGTACATTAGGAGAAATTCACACAGAAATGTGATAGATACATACATACAAAATTTTGTTTAAATGCCACCTTCCCACAGTTCAAAGCATTCTTAAGGCAGCTTAAAGCATGAAAAACACAACTGCAACATAGCAAAAGTAGTCATAAACAATAAATAAAACATCAGAAATTACACAGTGAATTTTCATGACTTTGAAAAAGTCACAAATTGGTGAGGAAATGTGGAGAACTGAAGTTAGGAGTGTGAAAATGAGAAACTGGGAGAAACTTAAAATGGCAGATTCACTCATCCCTAGTCCAGAACATCCTAGAACAGAGAGGCCCAATGCACATGTGGCCCTGAAGGTCTTTTTTGTGGCCCTCAGCAACGTGGCCAATATAAAACACTTGAAATAAAACATTTTCCCAATGTATTTCCTGCTGATGCTGATGATTGCCAACCCAAATGTGAACTGAATGGAAGAGGATTTCTCCTGTTTGGACTTGTGTCACAGTAGCCTGCAATCCTTCATGGCTTCAGGAGAACTTCAAAATCACATTTTTGATATCACATGGATCTTCTTAAAAAAGAGAGACAGTATTCCTTTAGATATACTTACTTACTGGCTTACTTTTAGATGGCACATTAACTACAGGCAGTAATAAAACAAAATGGTAGCAACCAATTCACATACAGAACTGGGCTACACAAACAAAAAGGCCATGACTGATGTAGAAAATGCTATTATGCATACTAATTAATTATGTTGTTGGTACTATGAACATAGGTCAAATTACTGTATTTTTCGCCCTATAGGACACACTTTTTCCCCTCCAAAAATGAAGGGAAAATGTGTGTGCGTCCTTTGGGGCGAATGCAGGCTTTCGCAGGCTTCAGGATGCTATCCGCTAGCCGTAGGAGATGCAGCTCTCCCACGGCTAGCGGAGAGCTTGCCGGCACCCAGAAGCTTGGGGCGCGCTGAGCTCAGCACGCCCCAAGCTTTGAGCTTTGCGCAGCGCTCCGTTAGCCGTGGGACAGCCGTGATAGCAGCCTGTTCTGGGGGCTGGGATCGAGGGAAGCTCGGGCTTCCCCCGCCCCGCACCTGGGGGTGGGGGGAAATATTTTTTTTCTTTATTTTCCCCCCAAAAAACTATGGGCTGGTGCATCCTATGGGGCAAAAAATATGGTAATATGAATTCATTAATCAATATAAATTTTGGAGTTAACAGATACTGCCGAGATTAGATCTACTTTACCTCACCATTGAACCATAATAAACTCCTGGTCCAGATTAATACCTTCTTATATAGAAGCTTGTTCCACTTTGTAAGTTGCCAGATTCCCAGGAATTGCTGGAAAGAAAGAAAAAATGTTTGGAAAGCTTGCTTAATATATATAGATTAGACATACATGAAAAAGCTGGAATTCTTCTAGGATTGAGCAATCAACATCCATGATATGTCTGTGGCACTTTTTTACTTTTGCTGAAATAGCAATCATTATGAAGCTATAAATAGCATATCAATAACATATTACTTGAAGGCACTGCAGTGAGTGTTGGGTTATAGCACATGTTTGTTTTCATTTTAGTCTCCAGGCAGCAGGGAGCTATTCCCTTTTGTTCTTTAAGTCAAACTAGGAGTGATGGGAAGCAGTTAAACACCAGGCTGTAGAGGTCATTTTCATGTGTTTCTTGTTAGGAGCAACTGTTACTCAGTTTATTTTTCAGTGCTTTCCTGCCCTTTGGTTATTCCCCTCTGACGACTACAATACAAGGAGGTAGCTGGAAAGATAGGGGAAATGTTGTGGAAGTTTATGGCTCAGGGACTGAAATTGCATGTTCAGGATGGTCTCATTCTCTCAGAATGATGGATAATAATTGAAATCTGATTTGTGTGTGTGTGTGTGTGTGTGCGTGAGAGAGAGAGAGAGAGAGAGAGATTTTTAGCAAGCAATTCAGAAATCACCTAAACTAGCTTGCTCTGTTTAATTAGACTGAGGTAGGTATCTTGAGCAAAAGAAGCTGGTGTAAAGCAAGCCAGCAAAAAGTTACACCAGATCCAAACCCCATTCAGCAGCGGGGTGGTGGTGGCTGCTCTGACTAAGCTTGGCAGAGGGAAAACAAGCCTTTAAACAAAGGTGCCTGGGCTTGTGACTGAACTAAATGGGCCTAGGATCCAGCCTAAGTCCCAACCTCTGTAATGTTCCTCTCTGCCCATTTGGGGGGACTTACACCAATCTCACCTCAGGCAGCCTGGGCAGGTGGCGCTGTAGTCTAAACCACTGAGCCTCTTGGGCTTGCCAGTCAGAAGGCCAGCAGTTTGAGTCCATGCAACAAGGTGAGCTCCCGTTGCTCTGTCCCAGCTTCTGCCAACCTAGCAGTTCAAAAGCATACCAGTGCAAGTAGATAAATAGGTACCTCTGAGGTGGGAAGGTAAATGGTGTTTCTGTGTGCTCTGGTTTCCATCACAGTATTCGGTTGCACCAGAAGCAATTTAGTCATGCTGACCACATGACCCGGAAAGCTGTCTGCGGAGAAACGCTGGCTCCCTTGGCCTGAAGCAAGATGAGCACCGCACTCCATAGTCACCTTTAACTGGACCTAACTATCCAGAGGTCCTTTACTTTTACCTTTTTACGCCAGCCTCACATCAGGCAGCCTCAACTCATCTGGCTGAGCCAGGATGAGCAAGTGGCTTCAGCATATTCAACTGAGCTGGAATTGGACAGTGAATGCCATCTGAGCCTGGCTGAGTCAGTAATCAGCTGGCAGAGTTGGAGATGTGATGTATCCTAAGCTGTTCATCTTGGTGGATCAGAAAGATTCTTTAGTCATTTTGAAGCAGTGCTAAGCTGCATTAAACTCAGGCTTATTGTCTTAAGTGGTTTGTGGCTGCACATAGAACAAATAGCATTCACTGAAGTTGGTAGCTTCAGGAAAAGGCTGCAACATAAGCAAAGATTATACTGGGAAGGTTGTGTGGCCTTCACTCAGAATTAATCTATGTCTTACTCTTTGAAAATAAGTTGCAATATATTCAGGTAGGTAACTGTGTTGGTCTGGCACAGTCAAAATAAATAAAAATAATAATAAATTGCCCAGTAGCACATTAGAGACCAACTAAGTTTGTTCTGGGTACAGTGGTACCTCGGGTTAAGTACTTAATTCGTTCTGGAGGTCTGTTCTTAACTTGAAACTGTGCTTAACCTGAAGCACCACTTTAGCTAATGGGGCCTCCTGCTGCCGCCGCGCTGCCGGAGCATGATTTCTGTTCTCATCCTGAAGCAAAGTTCTTAACCCGAAGTAATATTTCTGGCTTAGCGGAGTCTGTAACCTGAAGCATATGTAACCTGAGGTATCACTGTATAAGCTTTAGTGTGCACGCACACTTCTTCAGATACACTGAAACAGAAGTCACCAGACCCTTATATATAATGGGAAGATGGGGTGGGGCTTTTCTCAGAAGGGTAGTAGGAGATGGGTGATTGACTCAATGGGTATGATAAACCTGTTGATGACTGTTAACAACTGCAATTAGTCCTACAGGAAAAAGCAAGGGATAGTATGCAGATGACCAAAAATAGCTTTAACATGTGTAATGAGACAAGAATCCAGTATCTCTATTCAGACCAGGTCTCTCCATACTTTTCAGTTTAGTAATAAGTTGTAATTCAGCAACTTCTCTTTCAAGTTTATTTCTGAAATTCTTTTGTAATAAGACAGCTGCTTTGAGATCCTGTATTGATTGTCCTGGGAGACTGAAGTGTTCTCCTACTGGCTTCTCTGTCTTGTGATTCCTGGTCTCAGATTTATGCCCATTTATCCTTTGGCGTAGGCTTTGGCCTGTTTGTCCAATATAGAGAGCTGAAGAGCAGCGCTGGCATTTGATGGAACACACAATGTTAGAAGATGAGCAATTAAATAGGCAATATATTGTAGGAGCTGTACCTATCTCCTTGGTGTAGGAAATGTGCATGGTCTAATTGCAGTAACGGGTTTTGCTATTTTGAGTGCTGTACAACTTAACAGGCTGGTGTCCATCAAGCACTTGACCTTTTCTCTTTGGCATATTGTTACCCTAGCTTTGCCTTTGCTCTGAAAGGGGTTGGGGCACCCAGCTGTGGTTTGACAGTGCTTGCAGTCTTTGTTTCTGCCGTTTTCTTCACCTACCTGAAGGTCACTTTCTTTTCTTTCAGAGTGAAAGTAGTTTGCAGTATCAAGTACATTCCTATTTACAGCAGGATTCCCAAACATCCGTCCAGAGGTGTTTATGTTTGCAAGTGCCTTGAATCAAATGTTCAAGATATCCCTAGTATTAGCTAACTCTGTTTGATTCTATTGTGGCTCCCAAGCCCATAACCAGTTTTCAAGTGAGCTCTGCCTGCTCAAAATATGGCATCAGGATGTATTTCAGGTATATCCAAGTTCATATATGGGTTCACATATGATCCCTTCTTATCCTATAATTCATCCAAATCAATTCACACAAGAAGTTCAGTGAAATTCTTTGTTTTTCTTTCGAAGAAGGCTACATATGGTGACCACAAGGCTCATTTTAGTTTCAGAATATAATTGGCATTGAATGCATTGTTTTTTGAAAAGCTTGAGTGCTTGAAGAAAAACAAACACTCTTGTATCGACTGTCATAACTATAGAAAACAAGAATGCCCATCAGCTAAGAAAGACATTTACATCATTTTGTTGGTGTTTTATGGAAATAAATATAGCTCAAGCTCACTTAAGTCAAAGCAAGAGCAGTGGGTATAAGAACATTTAAAGAACAGTGATTTAGTGTAATAAATCATGGTAAACTTCTATTAAAGATAAACTATTTATACGCAGGAACTCTAATGCATTACAATCCATCTGCTGGTGTTTCACCAAATAGACAGCTAAGCAGAGTTTTGAAAATGATATTTTCACATTGCAGAACAGGGAAGCATGATAAACTTTCGCTCCAAAAGGTCAGTTATCCTCCATCTGCAATCAGTACCTACAGGCATCTTTCTAATGTCAAAACAGATCTGGTTCAGCATCATCTGTTTCCACTGATGCTTCTCATGTTCTTCATTTGTGGACCCAACAAAATCCTGCCTCAACAGCTGCTGCAGTTGCTGGTATTAGATGCTCATTGTCAATAGGAAGGGGGGCACACGTGCTGACCCTTTGCATACCATTTAAACAGTATTCATTTCATCTTTCTGACAGTTTGTTACTCTGCATTGCAGCAAAGTGCATGCCTAGATTAGGAGCAAAGTTTCTTGCAAATCCATATCTGCCGTTCGGCTTGGCTGCTTACTGTAGGAACTTGTGCAAGAGATTATAGAGAAAAATTGCTTTGGAGCTCATCTCCAAAGAAAACTAGATCTACCAACATTTAAAATAATAATGAGAACTCACACTTTACACTGTGGGTGCCCTTTGCAGGATCGCGTGCGGCGCTTTGGACCCCAGGAAACTAACCGGTTGTGTGGGCTGGCTTGCCTCTCAGTGTTATTCTTTGGAGGTTCACGCCCAGTCTCAGTTAGTCAATTTACACTGCTGGGATGTGGGGCCAGTCACATAAATAGGGGGTGGAGCCAGCAGCCAGGCAGTCCGCTCAGGAGCTTCACCCACCCACCCAACCCTCCCTTTGTTTAATGTTTCTTGTTTGCAGGTTAACCTTTTTTCTTCCTGTTTAGCAGGCACTGCTATGGTCTTTTGACTGGTTGCTGTTGTAGAACCGGGAAGAAATTTTCCTGCATTGGCAGGTTTTGTCTTCCCCATAGCAATTCGTCATAACTTGGGCGGTTTAAGGCCTTGGGCAGAATCCTTTAGTCTTTTCTTCCCCAAATGATGGGGGGGGGAGTGAAGTGATGACTCACCCCTACCCCCATGGTGGTGATTTCAGGGTACGCCTCTTAAAGGGTTACATAAATGGGTGTCACTGCCCATACACTGAAAGGTTGTTAGTGAACTACCCTGCGTGCAGGGATATGTGCTTAGCTGCCTGCTACACTTACGTCTTGCAGGGCACCCCCATATCCCATTTACCCTAATGTGCCCCAGTTCCCCCCAGCTGGGGGTCTGGGAGGGATACATGCCCAATGCCTAAGCCAAGGTCTTCCTACATTTGGAAGTTTAATAAAGTTGTGGCCAAATTTTAATTCCATAACACATTGTCACGAGTCATTATTCCTTTCTCCTTCATATGCTGATAAATGCCTAGGTTTTCATGACACAGAAAAGTGCAAAACAGACCAAAAACAGACCTCTGGTATAGGAAAAATTGGCTATGGTAACTATAAATAAAATTGCTATATAAAAGCATCTATGGGAACAGGAACAACAGAGATATAATGATATTGAACAAAATTACTAGATATAAAACAGCAGGGAAGGACACAATCAGAAGAAAGGTTTTTTTAAAAAAAGAAGAAGATTGTCATTGTTTTACTGTATTAGGATCAACATAAAACAAAAAAGCTGTAATTATGGATATCAGGTATGATTTAACTGTATACTTACTTAGGGTACTGTAAAAACTATATATAGGAACCAATTTGTCTGACTTTGGAGAGTCTTCTGTGAAATAACTCTAGACTGCTACAGAGAATACATTTTCTAAATTTCCATAAACCCCACACAGAATGGATAGCAACTTCCCTCTTCTGCCAGTTTTTGGGGGCTCTCCAGTTGCTTGAATGCCAGGTGAACGCCTCTTCTTTCTATTTTCCTTTTTTAACTTGGCACTTCATTTACTACTACTGCTCATATGTTGGCAAAGCTGGGAGTAAAGTGGCAATTAAACACTTTTGGAAAGCAGAACTGGCACTCAAACAGTTGGAAGGCTCCCAGCGCCACAACATCCTTACTGTCACCAATTAATTGGGGGCACTTGGGGAAGTTACGAAACACTCCCTCCGTGTTCTCTCATACCTTTTGCCTTTGTATTGTCATTGCATTTTCTAAACACATTAAGGCAATCCAAAGAAATGTCAGCAGGCAGATTTTTAAATGACACATACTTGATAATTGCTAGCACAGCAGTGATGTCATGAAAGAGAAGAGGTAGGTGAAGTCAAAGGGAAAATGTGGAAAGAGAAAACAAAATAGGCAAGAGCGAGGAAACTGTCTTCCTGTGCTAAATTCATATTCATCTACATAAACTCCCATCTCTTATCTCAAATTCATCCCTTTTCAGAATTCACAGAAAGAATGCTCTCCCAATAGAAAATTCTGGGCATGGAAGCGTATTTGTATTTTTATAATAATTCCTATTGACTGATACATAATGAGTAGAAATGCTTGCAAGATTCACTGTCAACAAAGTTGCCCTTCCCCGATAAATTGGAGAGTTCCCAAACAACTTAGGACAGCCTGCCTGTCAGCTGAATACAGCTGAGTACAGCATTGCTAGTGGTTGAAAATGACAGGAGTTGGGATAAAGAAAAAAAGGAGGATAAGAAACTGAGGAGGGCAGGATGGGAAGAAAAGGGCAAGACACGTCTCCCACCAAGAAACAACATCCCCAAAAAGAAAAGCAGAGCAAGACACGCTTGTCATCTCTAGGGGTACCAGTAGCAACCCTTCCACATTGGGCAAAGTGAGCCAGCTGCCTGCTGATGGTATGGATGAGGCAGGCTACACAAATAATTATTCATCATAAATACCTTCAAAACAAGGGGAGGCAGACTATGCATAAATCCATTTACAATGTCCTAAAGCAGCATTTATCTTTGCCCCCACCTTGAGCTCATTGGGTTTGGGAAAGTCATAGGTTTGGCCCTATGTGAGTAGAAGGCAGGATTAAGGTTGCTCTACCTACTGACCTCAGATGAAATATTGATTTAAAAGCAAATCTGTGCAGCTTGACTGGGGAAGGGTGCATTTTTTAAAAAAATTGAAAGGGCTGTTAGTACCCTTTCCGTATGCTCATACCCCTGACATTTACAGGTTGGAGTAATAAGGGGATGAAAAGGGGTATGACTATTACAGTGACAGAACTTTTCTCAATCGAAAAGCACTATCACCACCCAAAAAACAGTGACATGTGGCCAATGATGTGAACTGTCCACTACAAAAAGAAAGAAATTGAACAGCAGCTATAGCATTATAAATGGTATGTCTGGAAGACCCATAGAACATTATATAGAGTAAAGGGAAGCTTTTAATGTTTAATAGACTACTGTATTTTAATATTCTGTTGGAAGCTGCCCAGAGTGGCTGGGGAAACCCAGCCAGATGGGCGGGGTATAAATAAATTATTATTATTATTATTATTATTATTATTATTATTATTATTCAAAATGAGCATTGTTATGACCTTGCCACTTCTCCAAGTGGTGAGAAGTTTATTTATTTTGCTTATTTATTAAATGCATATCCCTCCTATCCGAAGGAACACGGGTTCCAGGGGCAAATGGCTTAGTCAGTTTCAGTTTCCTTTTGAAGCAGGCTTATTAGTATTTGACTTATTTGATATTTGACTTATTTAAAGATGTACAGATTGAGCATGGAGGAAACACTCCAACAGAATGCCAACGTTCGTTGCTCCCACGTCAGATTTTGGGATACAGTATACAGCTCACATAGTTCAAAAACTCAGATCTCTGTGCAGTGTCTTTCTCTAAAACCTGCAGATGTCTCCTTTTTATTCTCCTTTACACATACACCTGGTCCTCTCCCCCTGGCTAAGGAGTGGAGGCTATAAATCCTCATAAGGCTGATTTTTATCACCCCCATTTCATGTGTGGTGAGCCATGGGTATGAAATAGGCTCTCAGTCTGATTCGGAACATTCCCCCAAAGTGCCTGTATCAAGAAGTAATTGGCTCCCTATGTATTTCCCATGGCAATATGTTGTCAGTCTGTTAACAAGTTCAAGTTCTCGTGAGATATGCCTTAGGCAACCTACACTGATAACCCTAGTCACAGAAATGTGATCTTACTGACACCCTCAAAGGCCATGGCAAATACAATTCATCACGCGAATACATCCAGAAATGGTGATCAGAATTGGATGGCTATGCTGACCCAAAATTCACAGGGTCTGGGCAAGTGTGTGTGTGTGTGTTAGGAGCAGCCAATGCTCACCATGAGCAACCAAGCTTCTGATTTATACAAAACTCTTCCTTGGGATGGATGTTCAAAAAGCATTAAGGGAAAATAGATTTTTCAGACTGAGGCCATGATGTTATGCCCTTGTCTGGAGATTGTTCCCATTTTAACATGGTAATGGCGGAAGTTCTTAATTAGGTTAAAACTTTGCCATGTGTTAAAATTCCCCATTATAGAGAAGCATGCTGAGATAAAGAAGGAATGGCGAAAACCAATCGTAAGCTAGTCACATCTGTTCACCCACTAATCAAGATTTGATGTGCACCCCATGCTAATTCAGCAATGGTGATGCCTCTCTATATTCCGTTCTCTTCCATCCTTGTTGCCTTAACATCAATTCCACATAGCTAATGTGACAATGGATTCTCATTATAATATGGAAAATCTATGCCCCATTATGCTGGCCCACACTTCTGGCTGCTATTAGTGTAATTGGTTTTTGCAAAGTGGTTTTCTGCTTCTTCTTTTCTTTGCCATTACATTGGTACACAGTTGCTCTGCTCAGAAGGATGGCTTGAAAGGCTAATCTAGATCCATTTCCAGATGTGACTATTCATTCATTATTTTGAAAGATGAGGTTTTGGTAGCAGTGTTACAATAGTCCTGTGTGACGCTAATCAATCAAGGCAATAATACATCAAATCTTAATCGGCCAAATTCCTTAGCTACTCACTACTCAGGCATTCACACACAGTTATTTTCAATGAGGTGGTAAAATGGAGGCTTCTAGAGATAGTTTCTGAGGTAACTTTGAAGTCAATTCAGAACCACCTCCCTTGTCACAGTTGTTTGCACTCCTGTGCGGCCATTTCCCATTATCTGTAGTGCATAGGTTCCCAATGAATAATTTCCCAGTAGCATTTACACTTGAGAGATGATCTTGTGGAAGGGTTTGATACTGCACCTATATTATTAGCCCCTCTCATGTTATCTCGCCAGGTTAAACAGGACTGAAGAGGTGTGAAATGCCATCTTGTAATAGAAGTGGTCCTCAGATATTTATTCTGAGGTGATACATCACCATAAGGCCTATTTTTACCACTTCCATTTTGTATATCATGGATGAGCCATAAATATGAAATAGTTACCACCAGAAAATAAAATAAAATAAAATAAAGTTACCATATCAGAGACTGCTTTTCAGACCCTGCTATTGACATGGCAACTTTTTATTATGGGGCTATTTCCCACAAATATTTCCTGACATAAAACTGCTGTGGGAAGTCATATTGATAATATTATGGTCTCAGAATAAATGCCTGAACCAATTCCATCTTACCTAAAACAACAACAGAAAACACATGAGAAAACAACAAACAAAACCAGGGATAAGAAAAGAACGTGCAAAATAAGACTCCTTACAAAACCACATTCAGTACCTTATTTTGTACTGTCATTGTTTTCCCTCCTACAGTTTTGAATTATTAAATGAAACACTTCTATCTATATTTAATGTAAAAGGTTGGCATCTATATAAATAGGCCATAAAGTAGTACAGGGACTAGACTGAAGAGATTTAGCCCCTCTCAGCTACTGAATAGATTCTACCACCTCAGATTGCAAAAACCACTCAAAAATACCTACTCAGATCCCACAGCTCATAGGGGGATTGGAGGTATGAACACCAATAAACTTTGACAATATAATAAGCAATTTGAGGGATGGAGGGGTACACATTTTAGAACACTGTCCACGGAGATATGTGTTGTTTGTTGCTGTTATTCGTTTCTTGGGAAAGAACTTGTTTTAACCAAGCCCATTCCAAAGTGAGTGGAGTTCACCCACCACGAAAAAATTGCAAACACTTCAACATGTTAAGTAAGATGTTGCCTATAGTTACTTTTGATACATACTTGCTCCCTTCTGGACATGGTTTAGAAAATATAGCTACCTAGAGGCAAATATGCAGCAGAGAATAATGTGTGGACATAGTTACTATTTTTCAAACTGTGTTAGAAAATATGTTGGGTTTCCTCAGATGTTCATCAGTGAGATGATCAGAGTCCACCATTACCAGTCTTCCACTGCTAAGTACAGCCACTGGAAGTGACTAGTTGAGTGTTTTCTTGAGCAATTCTATCTCAGTTCATGCAGGGTGGACCATGAACAGTGAAGCTAAAGATGCCTCACAAATACAGCATTGGACCTCTATGTGTACCCTGAAATACTTCCAATAATCTTCTACAGTGCACAATGTTGTGTAGCAAAGAAGTTTCTTATCAGACGGGTTGATGTGAAAAGGGTTGCCCTTGGGGGGTAAATAACTGAAAGCCACTGGTCTAAAGTTTCTAGGTTCCTGTCCTTGGGGAGGAAACCTCCTACATACTTCAATGTATAGGAAATTCCATCTACCTAGAGTGGAATTTGAAATAAAATACTCACACTGGTCTACATTTGGATATGACCTAGTTTGGGCAATATAGTAAGCTCCTAGAGTAGTAGTCACCAGCAAATGTAGCCAAATATAGTTATTTTTAATTAGGATAATGGGAATGTTGCCATTATCTCATATAGGAAAACACTTGAGTGCTGTGGAACTTAGAGCTGATACATATAACAAATTAACACTGGTCCAAGTAGGCTGTCATGTAATGATTGCTTTATTTTATTTTTTAAAAAAAGCTTTATGCCATCATACTTCACAAATATTGCAAAGCTGAAAAGAAGCAGATGATGTCAAAAATTCATTTGACTTTCTCCATCTTTCTTTGGCGTACATCTTAAAAATTAACTTGTTCTTGTCTCACTTTGGAACTGGAGAAAGAAACTTGTTTTTGACTTCTATATTACTTTTGTTGTTGTGTTTTGTTTCCCCCTTGCAGATCTAAGGACAAAGAGCAAAATTAGCATGAGCTTTAAATTTATGAATGACTTGTTCTTGCAACCATATAGCTAAAGGGATTTTATTTTACTTTAACAACTGGAAGTTAAAAGTGCTTCTGTAAACTGCTCAGTGCAATAAATAAGTCCAGGGTGACTTATGCCTTTAGGGGTGCATTACAGCTTCTTCCCACCAAGCTTATTGGAGAGGAAAAAACATGCAAAGCCTGTTGTCCTCCAGCTCTCCTGCCTAGGAGGGAGTCATCATGACAGTGCTGTCTCTTCTCTGAACACACATAGTATATGACACCTCAGGGCAAGATGAATTAATTCAGGACCAAAATATGGTTCCTGTTTTTCATATGACAGCAAATCTCAGTGGAAAGCATGAACCTACCTGCAGGCTGCACACTCTCAGTTTCAGAGAAGAATGTTTCCCCATATCTAACTTAGCACTGACATGGGTTAATTCCATTTCCCCCCTCAAAAGTCTGATACCAGAAAGAAATTAGTTTTCTGAATCAAAACTGAACACTACAGTCTTACATTCAGTAAGGTTTACTTAGTGCGTGTCCAAGTGTAAAAATTAACTGTTCTCAGAGACGTCCCCCAGTCCCCACTGCATTTCTGCATGTTTAGAACTGGAGATGTTTACTCATTGAATGAAGGCACGTTTGAAGCAACCTATTTCATGCAGAAGGGAAGTGGCTCAGTAACCCTAATTATTTGAAGTTATTGGTTTGGGAATTAGCAGTGTAGTATATGGAGCTGATCAAATGTAGTATGGTTGCAAAATATATAGAATGTTTACCACATAAGAGAGGATTACACTTTCTCATTTCAGCTTGCCACACTCTACAAAATTATCTGTCCATTTCTGTACTCTTCTTTTTCCTCATTTCTCTTGGCTCAAAAGCTGAGATTTAGCATGGATAGAAAATGCAACTGTCTAAAAGTTGGAGTACACTCTGCATGTTGCGAGCCACATCTTCCATCAGACCCAACCAGCATGGTCAATGGTTAGGAAAAATGGGAGTTGTGGTCCACAACTTTTCTAAACCATCATATTAGCTGCCTTCAGTCTAAAGGTTAATTGACCCTAAATTTCACACCACACAGCTTTAACTGATTTCAATACCTTTTTTAGTGTCTACCAATTTATGAAATTCTCAAAACATTATGGCACAGTTGTTTGCAATACACATCCAGCTGTGCATGCACAGATAAGTCACCACAACACCCCAGAAGCCCTAATCTCTTCCCATCCACTGTGAATGGATATCACAGTATGCCAGCCAGTACCCAGAAAGAGATGCCTGCTTACTGCCAGTTTCCTACCCAGCCCTATTGAGGCATTAGAATTTACTTTGAGTCGTGGTTTGAAGAAGAAAGACTGGATGGAGAAAAGCTAATCATCTTAGGTTAATGGCAAGTATACTATGATCCTTGCACAGGGAGGGGAAGGGTGAGAAGAGGCCTCCACTTGGCTTTGTTACCATCGTTCCATATTACTCAACTGTACGCATGCCAGGAGGGATTCTGCTCTTAGTGTTTGGGGAGTGTGATGTTGTGTAACAACAAATATATACAGATGACCAAATGCGCTATCTGGGCTGCAAGGCCATGTCAGTTTTGCAGTGAGTATTTCCAAAGGTATTTGCTGAGTCATACCACTAGACCTCACGGGGGGAATCTCATCACAGTATGAATATTCAGTTTATTTAACACAGGTCATAAGCACATTTTCCTCTGCCCATTGTTGGTCATTATGCAGCACATACACCCCAAACAGAACCGCATTTGCCTGAAATACATTTGGGTCCTTCTTTATTCCAGGTCCAGAGACATGCTGACCACTTTTCTATTAGTAAAGGTGTTTCAAAAACAACTCCCCATGCAATTATACTCTGTTGGTAACTGCACCCATGGTTAAAGTGGAGGTGTTTTTTGTAGGGGAGGGAGTCAAAGAAGAGATACTCATGGTGCTGACTACAGCTCACAACCTTTTTAAAAAGATCACTTGCGGCACCCATTAAAAATCCATAAGCTTGTGCTTTTCTTATTGGTGTTTTTACATGTATGTACATGAATGTATGACTTTTGCTGTCCCTGGAAGCTTTTCGTCTGTGGATAGAAAAGAGAAATAAGAGTGTTGACAGGTAATTATTTGCCTTACAGGATAGTATATGGTAATGAGTACGGTACAGAATTCTTTGTTCTTTCTTATACATTTAAAATTTACCAGTTTTCCTTCCTGAATTTAAAAAGTTGAACATTTATCTGTTGAGCTTTTCAGAAACAGTCATTTGGTGCTTGTTATCTTGGTGTTCTTAAGTCTGATAGGTGATTAGTCATTCATTTCCTTGTTAATAAATTATTCATTCAGTTCATTAGATATTCACTTCATTTAGCTATCTTGTGGTTTTCTTTCCTTTTTTTAAAGTTTGCAGTTGTTTGATATATTAAGCTGCGTCATAAGATACCAAAGAGCTGAAATCTACGGTAGCACAGTATTAAAGATTTTTCTGTTAATGGGTTTCCTCTCCTCTTTCTTCACTGGATAGCTCTGCCCAGAACAATTTGAGCACTATGCATTTTTGTTATTGATCTTAGAGACATGGGCTGCATACACACCATATATTTAAAGCATATGGCTTTCTCCAAAGGATCTTGGAAAATATAATTTTCAAGGGTGTTGGGGATTGTAGTTCTGGGACGGTAAACTACAGTTCCCGGGATTCTTTGGTAGAAGACATGTGCTTTAAATGTATGCTATGTACACAGCCATTGACTCTGCATAAAATGTGGTATCTGTATGGTATAAGTAAAGGTAAAGGGACCCCTGACCATTAGGTCCAGTCGTGACCGACTCTGGGGTTGCGGCGCTCATCTCGCTTTATTGGCCGAGGGACCCGGCGTACAGCTTCCGGGGCATGTGGCTGGCCAGCATGACTAAGCCACTTCTGGTGAACCAGAGCAGCGCACAGTAATGCTGTTTACCTTCCCACCGGAGGCGTACCTATTTATCTACAGTGGTGCCTCGCAAGACGAAATTAATTTGTTCCGCGAGTTTTTTCGTTGTGCGAGTTTTTTCGTCTTGCGAAGCACCACTGCATTTTAACACTAAACAATGGCGGGGAGGGGCGGGGAGAAGCAGGACAGCTGCCGCAGCCGGTACCTCGGACTCACCCGCACGTTGTGGCCACCGCGCAACACGGCTGCTGGAGGGCGGCGGGGCTCAGGAGCGCGACTCTGGCTGCAACGCTGGCTGCTGGCGGCAGCGGCTCTCTGAGGGGAGCGCGCGAGGGGGGTGGCCAGCAGCGCGAGGCAGCCGGAAGGTCAGCCGGAAGGTCGGAGGGAGCCGGAGGAGCCGTCAGCCAGAAGGTGGGAGGGAGCCGGAGGAGCGGGGAAGCGAGTGTGCGTGTGTGCAGTGACCGTCGCCATGACAGGAGAGGCAGGGCCATTTCGTCTAGCGAAGCAAGCCCTTAGGAAAATCCGTCTTGCGAAGCACCTCAGAAAACGAAAAACACTTTCGTCTAGCGAGTTTTTCGTCTTCCAAGGCATTCGTCTTGCGGGGTACCACTGTACTTGCAATTTGATGTGCTTTCAAACTGCTAGGTTGGCAGGAGCAGAGACCGAGCAACAGGAGCTCACCCCGTTGCGGGGATTTGAACTGCCGACCTATTGATCGGCAAATCCTAGGCTCTGTGGTTTAACACACAGTGCCTGTTAAAATAGCAAGTTATTACTACATAGCAGTCATGGGGTTCCATGAGGATCTAAGACAATGACATCATTTTTTCTGAAATCCATTATGCCAACCCTCATGAGCAGTTGAAATAATTATTTCTGTAATGACTCTCTTATTTTTAAAAAATATTTATTTGTTCTGTTTTGCTGGTTGCTTGTCTTGCCTCCTGTGAGAGGAAGTATGGGATTGAAAAACAAAAATGTTAATGCATCCCCTAGTGGGAGGGAGGGTGTGTGCCTATGTGTGCTGAGACAGGCCCTGAAAGCCAAAGAGAGTTCTGGAAGCCTGAAGGCATGTGTTTGTTTCCATGCATGTGTATAGTTTTTCCTGAGGAGGATGCCTGTGAGAAGACTCATAAAGAAAGAGGCCCAGCATTGTTTGATTAGTAATAGACAAATAAAACATCTGTTGTTTTGGAAAATCAGATTATTCTGCCTGGGTGAGCCACTGGACTAGGCCACTATGCTACATAATAATTCATTCAAATGCTATCAGACAGGACCGGCCCACACATGAGGCAAGATGAGGTGATCGCCTCAGGTAGCCAAATCCATGGGGCAGCAGATCCCAGTCTAGATCTTTATTTCCCCGTTGTTCCTGATGTAGATCTTCACTCTCCCCTTCTTCTCTGGCGGACACAGAGGAACCATTTTGTGGCTTGCCTCAGGTGCCAAAATGTATTGGGACAGCCCTGTTATCAAAGTATGTGCACAAAGAAGCATGAGAAGCAGTAGCCATGTTGTTTCATCAATGTATGAAGGAGCCATGCGTAATCATCAAAGCAAGTTGTGAGGAGCTTCACCATGTAACTGTAGCTGTCCAAAAGCAAGGGAGGATTAAAATCCTCCTCATTGCTGGGCACAATGTTGCAGTCTACAGTACAAGCTTACCACGGGGTGAGAAAGATACTGTGGTAAGAGCAGGTGTGGCTAAGAGACTAAGCTCTTGTTTAAGAAGTCCTGGGTTTGAATTCCAGCCCTGACATAAACTCACTAGGGAAGCAACTCAGCCTCAATCGCAGTCCATCCATCTATAGCAGAGGTGGGGAACCTCAGACTTTATGTACATATAGCAAAAGGCCCACATGCTGAGCATGTGAACGGCAAGATTAGCAGGCTGAGTCCTGTCATGCACCCTGCTTGAGTACTTTTGCCTGGCTGGAATGTATCCCTGTACTCTGATAATGCTTTTTGCTTGTTTGGATGGTGTATAGAGAGGCATGTGTGTAGAAAGAAGCCTAATGTACAGAAGTAAAATTTATATCTGTTGCTCCACTGACTTTTGCCTCAGGTCCTACCCATCACTGGCATGTGGCTTTCAGAAGGTTGACCAGAAGCAAATACAGCCCTTGACCTGGAAATGCTTCATCACCCCGATCTAACATCTGGATATAATTCTGACCTACCCTACCTTACATGGTTGTTGTAAGGATTACAATAAGATAATATGCATGAAATGTTTGGGCATTTGAAAGCACAAAAGGACCTAAATTAGGATCAAGTCAGCATTTGGTAACTGGTTATTTGTAATTACTAAAGATACTTATGGAATCTACCTCAGCTGGATTCCAACTGGGTTTTTGAAGTTCCGCCTTATTGGGTTTTTAAAGTTCTGGAATAATTCATAATGTCAGATTCCATTATTTTTCCAAACAAAACATTTATGGAATTTTGCAACCTGGGTGAGAGAGGATTCCCTTTTCTGTTTGTTTGTTTGTTTGTTTGTTTGTTTGTAGTTAGGAATGACAAAGCCAAAACCAAAAATAAATTAAAACAAGCTCATTTTTACGCAATAGCACAATTTCACATAGTAACATTTTGTAATGATACCAATGCACTACTACTGCTGCTACTAACAACAACAACCGTTCTTGTTATTTTAGGGCACATATACAAAATCCATTCTGACATTCCAAAAGTCAGAGTTCAGCTGGAGCAGAACCAAAGGGGTATAGGAATCCTGAACTAAATGTTACAAATGGGTCTGCTCATCTCCTTGTAATCATCAAAAGTGTGCTTTGCTCATGCAACAGATATCTGGAATTAGTACTTGTGAGCCTTACTAAAATTACTCTGGCACATCAGTGATACTTATCCTGACCACTTCTTTCCTAGCACATAAACTCCAAAGGATCTAGCTGTATAAGACTTCTTATGGTACAGGGACCTCCTCACATTGTCTAAAACATACAAAAGCAAGCATCTACTTTGGAAAACAACAACAAAATAAGGAGCTGTCTTAAATCTAAGACAGCAACACTTCTTGAGAACAAGCAGTAAATCCTGCTCCCACTGGAACTGAGCAGAAGTCTGGCTTTGAAGCTTTGAGTTTACCTTAGATCTTTTCAAGGGTTTAATCTTATAAAAGTTCTCCCCACTCCAGGCCGGAACATACTTTCTTCAGCCCAGTACTGTTCATCTGGTTTACCAAACACCGAAATATCCATGGTAAATACCACCAATGAAGGATTGCAATATTCATGTGCTCAGTTTCCCCAAGAGTGTTTACCCTGTTAATGAGAATAGTTGTTCAAATTTCTCTCTAGAGAGCCACTGGCATGAGGCCACAGTTCTATCTGAGTCTGTGAAGTACAGCACTTTCAGGAGCCATGCTATAGTTCAGTTCATAAACATTTTTTCTCCTTTAAAAGCTCAGGGGAATGTGATTTTTAAAATGGCTATGATTTGTCTAGAGAGACTTATCAGGAATTCAACAGCAATGCACTTGTATCTCCTTGGAAAATGTGTCTCATCATACAGGGAAATGAAGTGTTTCAGAAATGATACGGTTATCCTTAAAAGATCATCCAGGAATGTTTAGGATGGGACCAAGCCAGGTTCCTAGTGCCGTGCCAGAGCCTCCATCCCACTGACATCTGCACTGCCTCCCCACAAAATTTGGCAGCTCCCCAAAGGAAGAGCTGCCAATGGCCTCCTCAAACCCAGAGATGATCCTAGAAGGGAATCAAAACCGGATATCTGTGTTATCATTCATTTATTAATTTTGTAATTTTTGACAATTTCTTAGCTGCTTGATAATAAGAAAGAAGTTCAAAGCAACACATGAAGCAGAAAGAAATGCAACAATATTAAACACCTATGAAAACCAGGTAAAAACATATTAAAATTATGTTATACTGTTCCAAAATATAGCAATTGCCAGGCTAGGATTATTCTTCTACAAAGTAACGATGGACTATAATTGTCTTTGATAGGCACCGAATTCTCCAAAAGGGTCAGTGTCTGTCTGATTTCCACTGGAAGGGAGTTCTATAATACTCAGACTGTTGCACCATGGATCACACTTCAGGGATAAACAATAGTAGAAGCAGTATCTCCCCTGATTACCACAGTGACATACCGGTATGTGGTATGGCCATGTCCCATCTACTTGGGTCTCTAGTTGTTGAGGGATAGATCAATACCAAGATATTATACTAGGTCCAGTGCATTGACAGTCAGAGTGATTTCATAACAATATTGGAGGGAAATATATGTTTTCCCTTGGATTGTACTATGTGTGTATGTGTATTCCACTTGTTTCATCCACTTAGAATTTAAAAGCAAACATAAAAGCTACAATGGTTCATTCATCAAAACACAAATTATCAAACTAAGAGCAGCAGCAACCCCCCTCAAGAAAAAAAACCCACAGAAATCTTATAAACTTATTATTTGTTTAACAAAATTATGTTTTAAATGAAACTGAGGTGTGGCTACTCATTGCTATCCATTCATCAGGGAGAAATCGGACACATTCATCATTCTAAAACAATTTCTCTGTAGGTTTTACTGAATCATAAGCATCAACTAGCTCTTCAGATGTTACAATTTGGCATCATTCTGGCAAAATCAATGGAGTAGCAACTCTTCTCACCGGTTTATATCATCAGGCCTGCTGAGTCTTTGATTACTCTTCAGCTAATCCCCTCAGCTAATCAGAGAAATTTGTAAGAAAAGTTTGGAGGGAGAAGTCATCATTCTGTACATTGAACACATGTACTTTTGTTGTATTTGGTGGTGGTGGCCACTGGCGGAGGAAGAGGAGTGGGGGGGAGTGCACCGTCCCGCTCCCAGTGGGGTGTCATCGTGGCTGCCCCCCTGCCTGCACTGGGTGCCACGCCCGCAGGACGTGCACGGCACCCCTACGGGCGGCCGTGCACATCCTGCGGGCGTGGCACCCAGTGCAGGCCCCCGGGACGCACACCAGCCCCGCCCTGCCTGCTCTCCACCCCTTCCCCCGGTGCTGGAGCATGAAGCTCCACCACTGGCAGTGGCTAATGAAATAAGCAGGATAAGAGCTCAGAAAATGAGCAGGTAAACAAGAGTACAATACAGTGTAACCTCAGGTTACAGACAGGATCCGTTCCGGAGACCCGTCAGTAAGACGGAACTGATGCAAGCTGAAGTGCCATGTCTGCACATGCGAGCAGTGTGATTTAGCACTTATGCGCATGTGCGAGCGGCGAAACCTGGAAGTAACTGGTTGCCACGGGATGCAACACGAAAACACGTAACCTGAAGAGGACGCAACATGAGATATGACTGTAGATTGGTCAAAAACCTACCAAAGAAATGTTTGTGGGAACAATAGCAGCTGGGGAAGTAAAGTGGGCCTGCTTCCCTGACCTCCTGCCACAATATTACTGGGGTGTACCAGGAGGGGTGTTGTGTAGCAGTAAAGTCGGTGCAGTGCAAACACACTGGCAGGACCACTGAATTGGTTTTGTTAGTGCATTGCATTGTGCCAAACATGCCCCTGCCTTTCTCCTCCACCACACCTTCCTGTGTTGATGATGGGAGTTCATTTAAGCAGGGCCACCCTGCCAACCACTGCTTTGTGTAAGGCAGAGGTAAGAGTCATATCCATTGTGTCACCCATGTTCGCCTCGGGCCCCATCCACTTTGAAAATGTTCCTGATGAGGGAATGTGGCCTTCAGGATAAAAAAAGTTTCCCTATTCCTAATATAAGCAATTTCACTTTTGCTGCAAAATCCTTTACATTCTGCTTTAAGTTTTGCGGCACCAACCACCCCACTGATAACCAGGCAATATATAGTAACTTCTCTGGGGGGTTATTTTGCCTCTGAAGGTCTTCATTTTTAACAAAATACAAGAAAACATTTCGAATTCAAATGGTGGACTGGACCTTTTAAAACTGGATGATTTATTTTGGTTTCTAGAATACCCAGGCAACTCCAGGTACGAGGCTGCTATTAATGCATAAAGTTAAAAAAGACAGCCAAACATCACTCTTGAAAAGTTTGTGGTAACTCTGGAGGGAGCTCTGAACTTTATTCTAATAATGGGACTCAAAACAAAGCCAAGGTAAAAGACTTTGTTGCATTTTAAGCCACTGATGTGTACATATCCTTATTCTAATAAGCCACTGAAGAGGGCCGTGATTCCATTTGCTTTGTATTCCCTTACTGGCTGAAATTGCCTTTGTGAGTAATTCAGAAGAAAAACAAAGCAATACTTCAAGGGGGGGGGGGGATGGCATGCAGCAGTGTAAAGGGTGCACAAGAATGAAAGATGAGATTCTAGTAAAGCATTTGGGGAAAAACATTTCTATCCTCCCGTTGTTATTTTTGTCCTTAAAATCAACATGAGTGAATATTCATTGCAGCCCTAATTCACAGGAATAATTTGAAATAACATCAAGATAAATTGTCAGCTTTATGAGAGTCAGGATGTCACATAGCTGCTGTTGCTGTTTTCCATATATTATTATTCTTAATCAGATATTCCATTTCAAGATTGCTGCAAGAGTATGAAAATCAGATTTTGTACCACTTGAGACCTGGGGTGATATTTGATTTGATTTGCTATCTAACTTGATAGTCACATTTGTCTTAGCTTAACTTTCTGAAAAGCGGCAGCTGGAAAAGAGAAGCCATTGTTATTGTTCCCACTTATTTTTGGGCAGTAACAGAAGCTCTGCGCAAGGAAGAACAGAGGTGTTTTATAGGGTGTTGAAGAGATGCAGCAATATTAATTGTTTTTTATTATTTATTTATGTATTTTCTATACTGCCCACCATCCGAGGATCACAGAGCTGTTTACCATGTAAAACACACAAAACACATAGCATAGTAATAAACAAAACAATACCCTCCACCGCTGTACACTCGTATTTGTTTTGTCCCTCTGTCATCTTTAACCAAGCAGGTCCTGCAGGTTTTCAAAATGCAAAAAGCCTGAAAAACCTGTTTACAAGAGGTAGTAGTGGTTATATGTAAGTAGCATGGACAAAAATAATTTGCCGTGCCATTTTGATACAAAAAAAGTCTCTGACCAATCTAGGGTAGTTGGTAATATTTATCAATAAGAACATAGACGCGGGTGGCGCTGTGGGTTAAACCACAAAGCCTAGGACTTGTCGATCAGAAGGTTGGCGGTTCAAATCCCTGTGATGGGTTAAGCTCCCGTTGCTCGGTCCCTGCTCCTGCCAACCTAGCAGTTCAAAAGCACGTCACAGTGCAAGTAGATAAATAGGTACCGCTCCAGTGGGAAGGTAAACGGAGTTTCCATGCGCTGCTCTGGTTCGCCAGAAGGCGGCTTAGTCATGCTGGCCACATGACCCGGAAGCTGTACACCGGCTCCCTTGGCCAATAAAGCGAGATGAGCACCGCAACCCCAGAGTCGGTCACGACTGGACCTAATGGTCAGGGGTCCCTTTACCTTTACTAAGAACATAGAAGCAAAAGATTCTCATCCAGCCTATCTAGTCCAGCATCCTAGGTCTGGCAGTGGCTAACCAGAGGCCTCTTAGAAAGACCACAGGCTAGATAGGAAGGCAATAGATCTTACTTACAGTTGTACTGTTGCAAATGATGCTTAGAGGAATATGGCAGAATATACTGACTTGCTGGCCATTTTCCCAGAATCAGAGGTGCTAGATCTAAATCCATCATAAACACACATGATGTATTCTGTACTTGCCTTATGAATGCAGTTATATTATTTATTTTATGTTATTCACCACCGTGATATTTTTTTGTTAATGTTAGTGGTACAGACATTTTTGCAAATAAATAAAATAATGATAGTAAATCCATCCAGATCCAAATTCATGTAGAATAATAGGGCCTAGATCTAAATCCCTCACAAGAAGTTCTACTTTTGGGCACAAAGAGTGCATGAGGCTTAAATCACTGCACAGAAAGGAAATGTTGAGCTGGTAGTGCTTCTCTTATCACCTCACGACTGGAAAAGCCATGATGTATGCAAACAGTTTTGTCTTTCTGCTGTTAGGAGGGTCAGTATCATCACTTGGCACCAATGTTCACCATCAATGTCAAAGTTAGTTTATTAAATTTGTTTCTTGAGAACCCGTTCCCTGTGTTAACAATTTCCCATGTCTCCACTGCAAAAAGTCTGCAGCATGATAGACCCCAATGATACAATGAGAATGTCTGCTACATAGTACAGTGGTACCTCGCAAGACGAATGCCTCGCAAGATGAAAAACTCACAAGACGAAAGAGTTTTTCGTTTTCTGAGTTGCTTCGCAAGACGGATTTCCCTATGGGCTTGCTTCGCAAGACGAAAACGTCTTGCGCCTTTTTTTTAAAACCGCCAATGCATTCCTATGGGAAACCGTCAATGCACAGTGGTGCTTCACAAGACGAAAAAATTCACAAGACGAAAAAACTCGCAGAACGAATTAATTTCGTCTTGCGAGGCACCACTGTAGCTACTTTGCTTGTGAGCATCACAGAGAAAGTCCTTTCAGCTAGGAGACTGGTTTTCTTGCTCCTAATCTGAAATTCTTAAAACCACAACATAAAGGCCTAACTCACAGCATATCTACATCCTGTTTCTCTTGTGAATAATTATCTAGACGAAAATTGTTAAATTTTTGCTCCTGTATGGTCCCTTTTTATGGTGAACACAGTGTTAATCTCAAAGCAGCCAAATACACCAAACAAGTTTGGATATAAATTGAAAACCAAACAAAGCACTACAGTGACTATTTCATCCTGCTCACTCACCTTGGATAAACTTCAGCTTAATGTCACAACATACTTTAGTTTTATTCTGTTAATCAAAGAGTAGCTTGATTTGGGACTATTTTTTTTTTAAGATTTATAAGCATTTTATGCAGATTTCTAATTTACATTGTAAATGTCTGCTGTCTTTCACGCCCTCTAAAAATGGAAATGACCTCACCATATCAGGAACATTCAAAGCTCAAATCAAGTTTATTGATACCACAAAAGCTTCAATGTCCTAAATATGAATTATTATATTCTGGCCTATCCCCAATTCTCAAATCCGATGTGCTTTCTTAAAAATGAATATTGGCCGTGCATGGAATGAGATCATCTTCCGAATAATAAAGTTTTATCACTAACAATCCCATGTCAGCTCAGACTGCTTCTTGGGAATCTGTGATAATTAATCTTTCTGGAGTCAATGCATCATTTCTTCAGAAGTAAATCGCCTAGAATTGGGTATTTGTTTCAGGCATCAATGTAACAAGCCTTTTGATGGAAACTGAGTTGAATACTGCCTGAAAACTGTACCAGCTACTTAATTTGACTTTGTTTTGACTCCAAATACTCCAAATACACAAGTTAGCTAATTTGCAGCACAATCCCATGCACATCTATTCAGAGGTAAGCTCCATTGAGTTCAATGGCACTTCAAGTTAGTGGATACATGATTGTAAGGCAGCAATCCTAAGCCCGCCTATCAGGGAACAACTAAGACATGAGCCCAACAGCACATGCTTTTGATTCCCAACAACTGGTATTCAGAGGAATAGCATCTCCAATAGTATTCACCATCACTTTACACATACTTCCATTGCCATTTTATTGCCCTTTCACACAGTTTGGAAATATCTTTTTGTAATTCTTTGCAATCCCCTTTTGTTTTAACCTTCAACTATTTTTTTGCAGCAAACTTGGCTGCCTCACTACTCATGCCTAACTTTAAGTAATTTATGAACAAGTTAGAAATCACAGGCCTCAGTACTGATCCTTGGGTGATTCCACTTTCTTTATCCCTTTGTTGGGAGAATTGCCCATTTATTTCTTTATTGGATTTTAATTGGAAATGCAAATAATGGTGCAAAACAGTGTGGGGTTGCTTCTTCAGGATCCTGCAAAGAAACAGCAAAGCCCTTCATGGTCTATTCTGGGCCCTACTTGCAAGACATTTTCTAGACAACATTGCTGGCATCCTCTGGCGTGAGTCCATCACACATTCAGGTGAAGGGGGAGGGAATGGCAGTGGGAACATACAAGTGGGACCTAAAACAAAATGTATTGAAATAATGCGCATTGTTTCCTGGGAGAAAGCGGCATGGAATCAGTGCTGCTTAAAGGTAAAGGTAAAGGGACCCCTGACCATTGGGTCCAGTCGTGGCTGACTCTGGGGTTGTGGCACTCATCTCGCTTTATTGGCCAAGGGAGCTGGCATACAGCTTCCGGGTGATGTGGCCAGCATGACTAAGCTGCTTCTGGTGAAACCAGAGCAGCGCACGGAAACACTGTTTACCTTCCCGCCGGAGCAGTACCTATTTATCTACTTGCTTTGGAACTGCTAGGTTTGCAGGAGCAGGGACCAAGCAACGGGAGTTCACCCCGTCACAGGGATTCAAACAGCTGACCTTCTGATTGGCAAGTCCTGGGCTCTGTGGTTTAACCCACAGCACCACCCTTCAGTGGTGCTTACTTCTGGCTAAAAAGGTTCAACTTGCAAAACACATTGAGCTTTAATAAACAAACTTCAGCTAACCTTATGATTTTATATAGAAGTGCAAATGATAGTGCAAAGTGTTACCATTTAAACTGCTACTGTGAAATAGGAACCTGGTCTCAGGACAGTAAAGAATTTTCAATCCTCTGCTTCTTTATTTTCCTTATTTGCTGATGTCTTCTGTGCTAATTTGTCACAAACAACCCTGAAAGCCTCCTCATCACCCCATTCACTTTCCAGAGCAAGGTGTTTCCTTCAATTACCCTGGCATTTCAGCAAATGAAAGCATAGCTCCTGCCCTGAAAAATGTTCACAAGCTGCACTTGCCTGTGTCTCCACTGCAGCGCTGAGCAGGAGTGCTCCTGTTCAGGGTTCCCACTAGCCATTTTCTCCAAGCAGAGCATTGGCTTTTAACCCCCGCATCCTAGTTTTCCATTTTCTTCTTCAGTTGATGCTCAGCATTCTGTGACCACTGTGGATGGTCTGTGTGGGGAATTTTTTGTCCCCTTAGTGGTTTTTAAAAGTTGTTTTTTTAAAAAAATAATTCTTATGAAAATCTCAGATTCCTTACCAGCATGCTGATGCCTTCCACTTCTTTCTCAGTGCCCTTTTTGGGCCCAGTTTCTGTCAGCAGTCAGCGCCTGTTAGAGGAAGTGATATGCTATCAAATCACTCCATTGCAGGACCACATGCAGACTGTCAAATTGCTTCTTCTGCCAGAACACAAAATGAGCAATGTGGTGGCACAGATAAAAACTTGCAAATTGAGAAGCAGGGGTTTGCTGGATGTGAATTGTGTCATGTTTCTCTCTTCTGAGAACACCATCTCTTTTTATAAATGCGCTGGCTAGGAATGAGAAGACTCTTTCTCCCTTGAAGCCAAAGAGGGCATCATTTCAAGAAACATCACTACAGAAAACAACAATTTTCAATTAAAGACAATCTAGTAGTTTAGAAACAATTTCATGGTATGTGTTTAGTAGAACTATGTCTTTATTTTTTCTAACACACTTCCATAAAACCTACCAGCTACATCTACTTCTTAGTTCTTTCTCGTCCAAAGAAAGCCATTGTAAGATAACACCATATTCTATTCCCAGCTCATAGACTTTGAATAATTGTACATTACATGCTAATATTTTCCACATCCTTATTGTGGATCCATTCTCCAGCCATAGCTGACAGTGATTATACAGCACACTTCCTATTCCAAGCTGCCTGATTTCCTTTGAGGATTTAAACACAGAGACTTTCTTCCCATTCTAGTTTGATAATGCTTGGTGTGAAACTGTATAAATCTGTCTTCCCTATCACAACATCACGTTTCATTGTGATCCACTGGTGTGTAAATAAATATTGGTCTGCTGAACATCAGATTATTCCATTTACATTGCGATGCTTAACCTAGCCAGGGAATATTTAAATTTGAAGGAAAAGAATAGTGCATCAACAGGAGTTGGATATTTAAGACGTGTCTGTGATGAGGAACAGCCACCCGAGAAATACAAGAAGAGCTGCTAACAGGGTCTGTCTTTCTTAATAACCCTAACCACACACTATCGTTCCACAAGTTACTGTATCTCATGTGCCCTAAGTAGCTATAACCTCTGGCAGCATCTTAAAATGCTATAGCTTTTAGTTACAAAGTTAACATATAAAATCAGTGTAATTCTATGCATGCTTAGTGTAAGTCAGGGGTAGGCAACCTAAGGCCCAGGAGCCGGACGCTGCCCAATTGCCCTCTAAATCCGGCCCACAGACAGTCCAGGAATCAGCATGTTTTTGCATGAGTAGAATGTGTCCTTTTATTTAAAATGCATCTCTGGGTTATTTGTGGGGCATAGGAATTCATTAATCCCCCCCCCAAAATAAATATAGTTTGGCCCTCCACATGGTCTGAGGGATGGTGGACCAGCCCACGGCTGAAAAAGGTTGCTGACCCCTGGTGTAAGTCATATCCACTGAGTAAAATGAGATGTGCTTCTCACCTAAATAAGAGTGCTTTTAGACTTGGACTTAATATTGCAAATCGGTCATTGCAATGTACTTACAAAACAAACAACTTATTGCCTTTGCCATGGAAAGGGTAAATCTGCATAAATACTGGGGTGGGAGAATACAGAAAGGCATTTTGATGATGCTACCCAAGACTCCTTAGGATTGTAGCCTTAGTCAATTATACGTAACCAAATATATGTTTGCAATCTAAATTACACAGACGGAACTGTGCCCCTTCCATTTTTGAAGGCCTTGCAGAACTACCGTTAAATATAAGTTCCAAAGTGCTGAGATAAACAAAAGTGCAGCCAAGTATTGCCATAACACTGCACAGATGTATACCTGAATGTTTGCTGAAATAATGATTACTTCTTTGCTGTCGCACTGATCACCGTCCCTCTAATTTGCTTGTGGTGAATTGCAAGAAAACAGCATTTTCCTCAGAAGTGTACTTTCTAAAATGTCATGCATTTCCTGTTACGAGGATCCTTCTGTTTCTGGTCTCTTTTGCATGAGTTTACTCATAACAAGTCTATGGAGATGGACAAATCTGTCAGTGTTGGTTTCTCTCCGTTTCTCATTTTCCTGTTCTTAGGTTTAGTTCTCCACAGTGAGATCTCGCGTGGGGGCAGGAGGCATGGTGGGCAATTTTCACCCTCTATGCTCCCCACTGCGATTGCCAGAGTGCCTTCTGGCAATCCTCAAAGGGATGCCTGTGCGTCCCAGCAGGCCTGGCCAGACTGGGCGGAGGCATTGCATGTGTGATGTCATGCACGTGTGATGGGCCTCCCCAATGTTGGGCCCAACTCAGTGCGCCTGGTGGGTGGACAGGTATTCTGTCGCCCTTTCCAATATGCTGCCTGAGCCCAGCGGTTCATTGAGACTCATGTTATGCTATGCCCAGCTCTGTCAATGTACTTGGGGACACTGGTCTTTCAAATTCTCTCTCTCTTTTTTTTAAGGACAAACATTTCAGTTTTTAATACTGTTTGGTGTTCAAAATGCAGTTCATATGTCAGAAATAAATGGAAAGTTTCTAACTACGTTCTTGGTTACTCACTGTCTAAATGTTTCAGCAGTTAATTTCACAGGATGGAACTAAACTGTGAGTAGAAAACAGGGGACCAACAGTGGGATATCTAGTTACTGAACTAAATGGTTTCCCAGAAAAGGCATGTCATCAATGTGGTTGAAGGTGATTCTGTTTGCTTTATCTGTCTCTCAGTGTTAAAATGTAGCCATTGTGATGAGCCAATATGTTGTAAAAGGAATTGTCTTTGGTTGTCACAAGTACTTTGGATGCAGTTATGAAAATAGGTCTTGCAAAGTAGCCAGATTTTATTATAATGGAATTCCTTCATTTGTAGTGCTAAAACAGTACTGAGCATGTTTCATTAGATGTGAAATGCAGAACCACAGAGACAGAAAAGTACACACAAAATATTCATTTTAATAGCAATTGTGCCAGGCTACATCTCAGTATAATGCAAAAGAAGACCGAGTATTATTTTACTGAGTCAGTAAGTGAGGTGGCTCAGTGAGATGACTAATCCTGATGATAAAATAATGTGTGAAGGGGGATCGCTGGGCACTGCTGGCACACACAACAGCCATGCCTCCTATCTTTAATCAGTGTGTGAAGGAAGTCTAAGTGCCTACTGATATATGTGCATAGGGTAATGCTGTTCACCAGTCAAATGATGTATACAAAAATGCATATATTAAGAGACTGTGTGCATACAAATGCCTAAATTAAACAGAAATGCATTATAGTATATTGGAAATAATTGCTTGCAAAACAATGCATATTAGTCAAAACCTCATACAAAAATATGTATTTTAGGCACTTTCACTGAAAAGCTGGTGAATTTTCACGAGGATTTAAAAAAAAAAAGAAATTCTCTGATCACTGATGAATTGTGGAGAACTGGAAAAATTGAGAAACTGGGAGAATTAAAATGGACCGATTCATTCATCCCTAGTTGAAAACCTGTCTCTGTTCCTGTCTCCCAGAGATGCACTAGAATTTTTCATAGGTTCCAGTTCACATTCGTTACAGCGTTCACAGCTACAATAATTGAGGGATATCAGTTATGCTTGGGGAGATCACCTAATTGTACAGCACTTCTTTTATTTTGCTCTCCAGGATGCCTGTTTACTGCATGCTAGTATTCAAACCTGTTCTTTCCAATTGCCAACACCCACAGTCACTCTGAGTACGTCACCCTATGCTGGTTTCCCCTCACTCATCCACAGAGTTGATAGGATTGATTTTGAGCATTACATTATCTTATGTCCCTTCCTTGGATGGCTGGCAATCCTGTCAAGCAATGGATCTTATTCCTGAAACCCAGTACGCAGCACTTTCCAGCTAAGGTTCTGACTAGCAGAGGTGTTTGGGGGACTTATACCCTATTGGAGTCACATAAATCACACCTGGTATTGGGGTTATACATCAGTGTTCTTGACAATGTTTGTACATCATTGCAAGGTGAAGGACTACTTACTATTTGGCAGGGAGCCAGTGTAGATAACTTTTGAGGCTAGCCAATACTCCCTACCCCAGGTGCCACCCTGAGACCCAGCAGAAGCTTATCTTGAAGATTAAGATTCCAATACGGTACTCATCTCAGGAAATAACTAGCTGTGAGAGCATATTATTTTATGGAATAATAAAAGAGAAACAGAATTAGTCACTTAAAGATCCCAGGCCCTAAAGGATAGCTAGGCATTATTTATTAAATTTGTATTTTGCTCTTCATCCAACAATCCCAGGAAAACATATTTTCATAGAATGTTAGTCAGCTGAATGCCTAGATGAAGAGAAACATTTTCACCAGCTGCCTAAAGAAAACTCCTTGAGATAACTATGGCCCTCCATGATATTCTAATACACCTGTTCAACATATTTCTTATCCCAAATGATACCTGCCTTGAGATAGATGCTTCATGCATTTTCACTTCTACCCTAAAAAGCAATCCAAAATAGCATAGGAAGGTATCAGGTAGATGTGCCTCATATCTATGTCTCAATTCCTATAATTTCCTTTGTTTTAAGTTTTATAGTACAGTCTTGTGCATATCTACTTAAAAGTGCACTCCACCAACCTCAAAAAGGTTTTATTTCAGAAGGATTTATTTCAACAAACTGGACATATGATTGGAGCCTGCAACTAAACATACTAGGGCATATCACTGGACACAATAAGATTTATTTCTGTGGAAACATGCATAGAATTACTCCATTAACTGCAGAGTTTCGATCATGTAACAACTTTATTAGGTAGAAACTCATTAATGAATAATTTTCCAAATTTTAAAAAAATAAGGCTCCTGTTTGCATTTATATTTTTATATTTTTTGCTGCCATGTGATTAGAGTTTTACCAATACTCAGTGAATTTCCATAACACTGTGAGGTCAATTCATCTTTAGGGAACATTTTTTCATAAGGATGAATAAAGAAACTCGGGAAACTAGGGAATAACTACTAATTTAGAGCCCAGGTGTTAACTATTTATTTTTATTGTTTTTGTTTGTGCACTGTTAGCTTCTTTCCCTGCCTTGAATTAAGGGTACTCTTAGTGGAAAGGCAGCTTAAAATGTTTGCAAACATATATATGGATCTTTTCGTCATTTGGAAGAGTGCTTGTCATATCTTGGCTTGTGATCTTTATTGAGCCAACCAAATCCGTTTTTTAAAAAAACCCTTAAAATAAAAATTCCTAATCTTTTTAGATACGATTTTAATCTCAGTGATTGCTCTTGTGTTGATTTTGAGATCTTGATATCTTTTTGGCCTATTATTCAGTTTGTATTTATATTTTAATTGTTTACTTTCCCTTTTTTGTCAACCCTCCAGGGAACATGATTTAATGGCAAGATTAAAATTTCTATCCTAAATAAGACCACAATCCTATATATGTGAGCAACTTTCATGGAACTCAATAGGACTCAGTTTTGAGTAGGCATGTACAAGACCGTATGGTAAATAAAGGTATTTTTCAAGTTATGCTTGTTTATCATCTAATCAGTAGCTCCTTCTATATTCCCATTGACATCAGCTCCTATGCTTTCTCCTCATTCCAGTCTTTGGGAGGAAAATGTGTCTTTCCCAATGTTCTTCTTAAAATAAGCAAATAGAAATATATATTCACTGACTCTTTTCAGAGCGGAAAGTGAAATGTAGGCCAGTCTTTCCATTTCCCCCAAGCCTTAGTAGCTGAGACATCATTGCATGATCCAACCTGAAAGAGATGAAAACAAGAGCCTACTGTTTGGGGGTGGTTTTTTGTTTAAAAAAATGCTCTTTGTATTGATTAGCCTCGAAGGGGAAATTGCTCCTTGAAGCAGCTTTAGGTTAAGAATCCCCTGTGTAGCTCACATTTCTTCAGATAATTAAAAGAAATAAGAGGACAAGAGCTTTGACCGGACTGTATGTTAGAACTTGAGGCTTACGATGTTCATGTTTCACTGCATCTCTAGCAAAGAGTTTATCTTAGCTTGGATAACAACACATGGGCTGAAACTGGAGAAGATAATCACATGAACCACAATGAAGCAAAACCTGTGAATTTATTGCAGCTTTAGAGACTGATCGTGGGAGGTGGTGAGCACCATCAGTTCACATTGGTTTCAATGAGAAGCCAGGCAGCTGAGCTTCCCATAGGGATTAAGTCTCTGCACTGCTAAAAGAGCAACAAAGTGTTGTGTTGGGGCCCTTTAAGAAGAAGAAGAAGAAGAAGAAGAAGAAGAAGAAGAAGAAGAAGAATTTCAGCATAACATTTCTGAAGCTGGCTTCATGCCATTTCACACTCTTAACTTTCAAAAACAAAGCACTGCAATGAGCACTGCAGGCTCCTTATTTACTTGGAAGATGTGGTTCTTTTGATTCATATTACAGATTAATGTTTACAGTATTTCTAGCCTGCCCTTTTCCCAAAACACCTGGCTGAGAATATACTAGTTAATGAAAAAAGAAAAGGGACAAATCACAATGTAAAACTGTACATCTTTTCCAATGCATACAAGATCCAGGCAGTGTACAGTGCAAAAATTATGGCACTATAATATTATGGGGAGCAAATATGGAGGGAATTTCATGGCTCTTTCACATACCCTTTTTGTGCTTATGATGGTATTGGGGCAGCTATACACAATCTTGTTTTCAACGCAGCTTGCACCTGTGAAAGGTTCAGGGCAGACAAACTGTTTCATTTCAAATCAATGCATATAATCCAATTGCAGATCCTCTTTTTCTGGTGATGCAGATGAGGCCATCCTGTCTAAATGAGAGCAACAGGAATGACTCCGAATGTTGTGTGTATGTGTGTGTGTGTGTATAACGGTTTCTACAAAAAATAGTATTAGCATATTCCAGTTCATCCTAGTCCCAGAGGGTCCTCCTCACTTTAAAATGTCACTGGGTATGGCCAGGAGTGCTACAGTCATGTGAAATGCAAGAATTTTTTGTTGAGCTCCATTGAACTTTTATGATGGTTTTTTTACTGCAACCTCATATAGATATATATCAAGCTTATATATTGATTAGGTAAAAACATCATTAGTTTAGCTCTAAAAAATACCAACTGATCCATTTTCCTTGCTGATAATTTTAAAGCATGGTGTCTAAAATGCTACAGATTGTATTGTAATGTAGCACTTACTTTGGACCCATTGAACTATGGGTCAATGGGGAACGATTTTATGACAAGGGCTTAGAGGATGATCAAGATCTATTTGACAACTTCTTCCTCCAACCATCCTCCATCGCCAATAAACAGCAGAATGGAGTGTACCACTCAGGATGTCTTAAAATGCATTATTTCTCCCCGACTTCACTTGGTTGGTGTTTTATTTCATACAGAATCCAGACTTCCCTTCTTTTATATACTGAGTTGCAGTAGGAGTCCTCATCTAAATGCTTGACTTTGTAAATTAAGGTTAGCATGTGGGGTCAGCTATGTTATTCCTAGACTCCACTCATACCAGAGCACAGTAGGTGGTTCCCATCAATAAAGTTATGTTTATTTATGAAACAGAACATCTAGCACAAGCAGTTGTTTGATAAGAAACCAGAAATGATGGTTTTATCTAGCAACCAAATTCAACACATCTGACATCTTTTCAACTTCTATCCTGCCCGCCAGCCTCTCATCTGTTCCCTCTCTCCTCCTGATCCTTCCTAACACCCGTCTATCACCATCCCCTCTTCTTTCTGAGTCTTCCTCTCATGTTCTATATCAATGATTCACTCTAGAATGCCCACCAATCCATCTCAATTTCTTGAAGTCACAATTCCACCCATTCTTCTGCTGTCGCCCTAAATGCAGATATCAAGAATCTGTGATGAAAATCCAGAGTTCAACAAATTGCTAAGATTACAGTTGACTAATACTCTATAAAATGCATAAAAAGCAGGACTACTATTTAGATAACTCCAAAGGGCTCATCACACCCACCATGTTTCAGATCACATAACATTTTCAGCTTGTAAATGCTGTTTTATCTGGCCTTATATTTGGGAGGCCATGGATTCCATGATCTGTGGCACCATTTCATTGGCTTCATTTGGTGTGCTATGTTACGGAGTAGCTCACTCTTCAGTATTTCTGGCTCAATTTTATCTGGGAAAGTAAACTAAACTGCAGTTTAGGGAACCAATTCAAGATCACTCTTAGTGGAGTGACTCTCACTTAGATATGCAAGCAGGCATAAGAACTCTTTGCAGGATGGCTGTAGCTCTGCTTTGTGTGCTGAAATGTATAGGTAGGGATGTCCCCTGTCTGAAAACATGGAGAGCTGTTGCCAGTATGGACAATACTGAGCTAGTATAAGGCAGCAGTTTATGTTCCTGTGTGTCTAAGTAAAAAAAGAAAAATGAAGATGCCTCTCCCTCTGCTTGGTCCCTAATACAGCCCAAAACATGGATACTAATTGGCCATTTGAGTGCTCTGCTGAAGAAAAACACTCTGTTGGTACTTAGCATCTATCAAGCACCTTCTTTTGTAGCTCACACTTTTGTAATCATAATCTATGGCAAGGATGCTTAGGTTCAGCAATACTCTGGATACCTTTCCCCTCTTTATTCCAGAGAAACCCCTCCCTTTGTTGTTGTTTAGTCATTTAGTCGTGTCCGACTCTTCGTGACCCCATGGACCAGAGCACGCCAGGCACTTCTGTCTTTCACTACCTCCCGCAGTTTGGTCAGACTCATGTTTGTAGCTTCGAGAACACTGTCCAACCATCTTGTCCTCTGTCGTCCCCTTCTCCTTGTGCCCTCAATATTTCCCAACATCAGGGTCTTTTCCAGGGAGTCTTCTCTTCTCATGAGGTGGCCAAAGTATTGGAGCCTCAGCTTCACTACTTGGAGCCTCTGTCCTTCCAGTGAGCACTCAGGGCTAATTTCCTTAAGAATGGATGTGTTTGATCTTCTTGCAGTCCATGGGACTCTCAAGAGTCTCCTCCAGCACCATAATTCAAAAGCATCAATTCTTCGGCGATGAGCCTTCTTGAAGGTCCAGCTCTCACTTCCATACATCACTACTGGGAAAACCATAGCTTTAACTATACGGACCTTAAACCCCTCCCACTCATAACCAAACCTATAAGACTCAGTAACGAACTCAGAGTTCAGGCACAATTCAAGGTGTTGGTTCTTGCCTTTAAAGTCCAAAAAGGCTTAGAACTCTGGTACCTGAATATCCAACTTTCCCCACATTAGTATGCCCAAGTTTGAACAGTATCCTAGAAAAGTCTTCTCCAATGCCCCCATTTTCTGAAGTAAGGCCATTTACTCGTTCATGTTTAGGTCAGGTTTATTGCCAAAGTTTTGTTTGTTTTGCTGCTGTTTTGAAATTATTATTGATATTATTTTTAAGTTTAAAGTGCAAGCACCTCTGAAAGTATTTGGGGATCAGAGTATAAATGTCTGTGATGAAACGATTTAAACACTGATTTTACATGCTTAGTGGCTATAATGATTAAATGTTCCTGTGTAAGACATGCCAATGACACTAATTCCATTTTCCAAGTAAAGGATGCTTGAACAATGTTGATAATAATGCTATAGTTATTATGAGATATTTCAGAAATCAAATGCTTTTAACATGTGTGTGTGTGGATGTTTGAACCATGCAGAGAATCTCCCTGCTACTGAAATGGTGCCTCAGATCCTGAAAAATCAAGGAAGCATGTGTAATCAGTTCACACAACGTAAGTATATTGATATTCTTTCAGAACATATAGTTCTAGAGGCTGTGCAGAATGTAAATGACTCCCGGATGTTCTCTGAACTCCATGGGGCTTTCATGCAAAATATTATCCAGCTCACAGGAGATAGAAAACCCCAAGTCCTCCCTGGAGTTATGCGAAGAAACGTTACTTCAATTTCATGTCCCATGGCAATTTGGTATTGTGCACAAATCAGAGTAAACTGAAACCCACCGACACATTTTCCCTTTAACCTATGCCATTTCCACCCATGCATCCAGAGCTCAAAACTTGGGAGTTAATCTGTCATGTCACTCAGTCATGCCACTTACCATTATTTTTGTACACTGTTTTACTGCTGGGCATTAGAAACCAAAATACGTATAGAATTACACAACTTAAAACGAACCACATGATACATACCATAACCCGCCAGAGAGACTATGGAAGGCAAACAACTCAATTGTTTTTAGCCCAGTCAAAACATTTCTTATGCAAAGTTTCCCACTTGTCTGTTGGAGTCAGCTGGAATGAGACTTTGGGGAGATAGTGAGAAAGGCCCTACACAAGCAAGTCATATGATTTCAACAGTGAAGAGAGTCCATTGAAATGGCCCACTATGCCCTAGTCCAACTGAGTTGGCAGAGGCCTTGGGAGCATGCAGCGAGAGACCAACTGGCAACATGTGTTGCAGATAGACATCCAAGTGGATTCAATTGGTGAGGAGGCAGCCAGAATCTGGATTTTCAGTTGGTGTTGCCCAATGAAATGGACCATAATCTTGATGATTCCATCTCTTGCTCCCTTAACCTTTGGCTACCCTGCCTATTTTAAAAGCTAATATAACACTTTTAAGTCAAATGGCTACTGTCAAGAGAAATGTCTCCCTAAGGCCTTGAAGGAAGCAATCATTTGGTCATGCAATGAAGGATCCGGCCAGTTCCAAAGCTTCATTTCAAACTTGTTAACGGGGCATTGGGTGTCTATGTGCCTATGTTTGTAAGTGTGTAATCAAACAGAAACAGCCTTGGGAGGTTGCAAGATTGAACATAAGAATTAGGAGGGGTGTCCTGAAATTCTTACCCCTTCTTACCCCCAAAAGGTTTTTTTTTTTCTCTCTTAAGGGGGAAAAGATGCAGATGTCCTCAAATAATCACGGGAAAGGTACATACAAATGCATGTCACATCTGGTCTAGTTTGGCGCACACTCAAATTACATGTAGTCACATTTGTTTAAACCTGGGTCCTACCCCAATGATGTATAAAATAGGGGTGGGCTTCCACTATTTTAATGCAAAAGGACCACTGAGGAGACCTGAACCATCCTCAACCCTTCCCTGTTGATTTTCTGAAGAATTTGCTAGGCACTCTTCTCCCACCCAGGCTCACTTCTGAAGAGGGGTGCAAGTTCTAGGAGGCTGAGCCCTCCCCCGTCCCCCTACCAAAAGGGGAAGAGGGGGTCAAAGCAGCCACCTGCTGGTGGCAGTGCCTGGAGGAGGAGGAGGAGCCACTGGCCATTGAGGCTGCATGGTTGCTGTGTTCAGCTCTGCCCCTGGCTCCTCCCAATGTCCTGACACCACACCATGATGTCGGGACATTGGGACATCATGCACACAACGTCAGAATGTCCTGAAGTCACATATGCAACATTGAGCCCCCAATTGCCATCGTAAGCTGGCGCCTCTGCTTCCGATATTGAGTCTAGCTATGGAGAAGGTAAGATTGGGAAATTGGCCATGGAGTGGAAAACCATCCTATGCAGCAAGGTATTAGTACAGAGTTGAAGCTTACTAGCTTAGACTGAAAGCTCAATATCTTTGCCAATGGCTCTAGAACTCTAAATATAAATACAATAAATATATAAATGTGAAACTTCAGCATTGTGTTGGGAAGCACATTTGCAAACCAGGCATTTTAGCAGTAGACAGATTAAAATTAATGGGAAGCTAGGGCTTTGGTGAACTTTAATTGAACTTAATGAATGCATAGCAGAGGTCCTATATTGACATTAAATGTTATGATAGTGGCCACTATTTAGATTCTCTCGTATTGAATTCTTAGAGCATCTCACTGGGGCAATCTATTGATTTAGCAGCTTCTAAGGACTCAATATCTCCTCTGAAATTATACCATAAGATATATTCCTCTTCTTCCTTCTGCAGTCAATTCTGAACCTCACTCAACAATGGGGATAGAGTAGAATTATATACTAATTAAAGGATTGGTTCTACCTTGTAACATAGGAAGCTGCCAAATACCAAGTTTAACTGTTGGTCCATCTAGCTGAGGAATGTTGAGACCAATTGGCAACACCAATCCAGGATTACAGACAATAGTATTTTACAATACAGTTTGGAGATACCATGAACAGAACCTGGAGCCATCTACATGCAGAGCATGTATGTTAGGATAATTAGTCCGGTGCTGCCAGTAAATCTTCCCAGATTGATTTATGGCTACTCAGTCCGGCACGCTTCCGTTGCGTGAACTCTGCTTCACTCCTACAGCAGTAAAACACCTTAGCAGAATAAGCGCAGCATACGTGTGATAAAGGCTTAAATTAAACGAAGGCAGATTCTTTCCTTAAAGTCTTTTATTGCTCCGATAACATTGGCAAAAATCCATCAGAGTTCAGCTGCATCTCTGCCAGCTCCTCTCACCGAGCTGACTGCTTACACACTGACACTTTCGCTTTCTCTGCACACAAAGAACATTCCAGTCTGCTCACGTCATTTCCTGGCAGACGTCCCAGGAAATCCCTCCCCTTTAGAGCCGAGGCACAGCAGTCTAACTCATTACTGCTCCCAACACCCCCTCTTGCCTCGGATCGGAGGGTAGAATCGACCCTTGGTCGTTCCAAACCTAAACCTACGCAAAACTCTCCATGTCTCTGGAAGGAGAGTGGCTTCGTTAAGCCATCAGCTAGGTTCTTCGCAGAGGGACAATACTTGAGTGCTACTAATCCCTCTTGAACGCTTTGACACACATTCCGAACTCTCAGTGCTTCACAAGCTACAAGCGTTCTCTGAGTCTCTGCTCTACACTGTGGTTGCCCAGTCTCTGTGGATTTCAAACGGTAAACCCACCTGCAACCTACTGCCTGTTTGCCTGGTGGCAGTTCAGTGAGTGAAAACACACCTAGATCCTTCATGGACTTCAACTCTTTGTCCATTGCCTTGTGCCACTCAGCTGCTTCTTCCTCAGGTAAACTCTGAATTTCCTCAAAGGACTCAGGTTCACATCTAGCTGAACCTACCCAGACACCTGAAGCCTCATACCGATCAGGAGGTCTCCTTGTCCTCGCTGATCTCCTCAGTGTGACCCTTGGTGACACTGCTTCTTCTTCCTCAACCTCAGCATCTTCCCCCTCTGACCTGCTGCGCCTTTTGGGCTTCACAGCTGGCTCAACGGGTGAAGAAGGCTCACTCTTTGGTTCAAGCTTGACTCTTGTCAGAGGAGGTGTTCTAGGTTCCCCTCCCTGAGGGAGTCTAAGTTGTCCCTGTCTTGGACTTTGTTGCTCTGGACCTTGGTCCCTTGCAACCACTTCATCATCCTCCTCTTCAACGTCTGAGTCATAGGACTGTTGCATAACCACCTCTGGGTTTGCGTGCAGACGCTCCCAGCCTGCTTGCTCACAAAACTCTGCACTATTACTCACAACCAGTCTTGACTGATCACCACTGGGGTACGCAAACCTCCAGGCCTTTGAGCCAGGTTCATACCCTACAAAGATCATTTTCTTTGCTCTTGGCTCACCTTTTCTGCGTAGAGCCTTTGGAATAAGCACCCAGGCTTCACAACCAAACACACGGAAGTAATTAACCTTGGGCTTTTTTCCATGCAGCAAGAAATACGGTGTATTTCCCACACTAGAGTTGTACACTCTGTTCCACATACTTCCAAGCTTCAGACCAGAACTTTTGGGGTAGCTTTGCATCCCAAAGGATTGCAGAAACTGCCTCTTGCACTGTCCTGTTTTTCCTCTCTGCCACACCATTCTGTTGCGGAGAGTAAGGAGCAGTGAGTCTGTGGCTAATCCCCTGTTCCCTGAAAAAGTCTTGCAGAGCGGATCCAGTGAATTCCGAACCTCTATCACTCTGAAAGGCCTTAACTTTGGCGGAATATGTCACTTCTACAGCTATGATCCAATCTCTAATCACTTTAGCTGCCTCTGCTTTCGATTTCAAAGCAAAAGTCCAAGAATTTCTCGAAAAATCATCAACCAGAATGAAAGAAAACTTTGACTTCCCCAAAGATTCCACCGCCATTGGCCCACACAAATCTGCATGAATTAACTCAAAAGGTTGTGTGGTGCGTCTCTCTGATTTCGGATAGGAGCAAGTTACAATCTTAGATTGCTTACATGCATTGCAATCTAAAAACTTGTCACAACTCTTAAAGTCACACCCTTCAGTTAAACTTGGGGCTTTCCTAAGAAATGACCAGCCCAAATGAGCAAAGCGACGATGCCAAACATGGGCACAACCATCGTGGGGCGCTACATTCACACATTGCCCCTTGGCGTCCTCTGCGTCTTCTTCTCCTGTGGACAAAGACAGGTTAACAGTAAACAAATTGTCTTTGGCATGCACTGTATAGACATGTTTGCCATCCTTGTAGAATTCGCACTTGTCACCTGCAAAAGAAACTTGAAAGCCCTCTGTTAGCAAATCATGTACACTTAACAGACAATTGGTCAAACCAGGCACTGCAAAAGCCTTAACTTCATGCTTAAGAAAAGGACAGTAAAACAATCCAGTCTCAGTCAATTTTGTTCTCGAACCATCCGCCACTACGCAGAACTTGTCAGTCTCTACCCTCTTGCGATCCCGCAAGAGATTAGGCGACGGTACGAGAGTGTGGGTGGCGCCACTGTCAATGACGATGTCTAGAGGATTGTTGTGTTCACACTTCTGCGTCGCCATAGCAACAACCCCCCTCTCACTGCCCCCTTGACTGAGGCCTGTGTTGACTTTCTTCACTGTAGCCTTTGTTGCAACTCTCTCAGTTGCCATGGAGACTGGACTTCTCTCACGCAAGTCCAGGGCCCTTATCTGTCCTTTCGCCAGATGTCCGACCTTGAAGGCTTCCACTGTAGACGGCTTCCCACGGGAAGATTTCTGTGCTCCTTCACGTAAACAGCTAGTAGTAGCCTTTGGAGAAAGAGGCTTCTCTGCGCTGTTGCTTTCCTCTGCTCCCCCACTCTCCCCACTCTCAGCACCGGGGCTCCCAGGTCGATAACCTGCACCCCCTCTGGTGGGTCTGGTGGGTCTGGGGTTCTCCAAGCTTGGCCCCTCTCCAGGCTTCTCAGACAGACACATCTCAGCATCAAAGCAGCTCTCTGCAGCAACCACAGCAGCTCTACTGCCCCCCTCTCTTGGGAGCTTCTCCCAGCTGCTCTCAGCTGGGCTCTCGGCGCCATCTTGGCTCTCTGCCCCTTCTGGCGTCGCAGCGGCCACGTCTCGGCCCACTCCTGCTTCACAAGCTTCTTGGAGTGCTCGCCACGCTGCACTAGGCCTTCTAGCCTCTTGTACCAGGGGTAACAGGTGTACGTCGACGTTTTCTGCTAGAAACGCTAGCACACGCTGCTCTTCTTCTTTCTGCACCTCTGTGCTCTCTGCTGCCTTCTGGGGTTTCTGGACAACACCCCACAAACCTGCCCCCACTAGGGAAAGCTCCACATGAAAGCTCCACGCCAGCCACGTGCTGGGGGTGAGCTTCTGACATGGCAAAGGCTCACAGCCAAAACTGTGCTTCAGAGCCATCTTCTGCCCTTCTCAGCCCCTTTCTACTCACTCAGTCTCTCAAAGGGGATATTAAAGTTTTCTGAAGCTGCCTGAGCCATGGCCCTTCCCTTCTGTAGGCTTATACTCACTCAGCCAAAACCGGGAGTCTGTGGGGCTGTTGGCTCCTTGTGTCTGAGTCTCTCCGCTGTGCCTTTGAAGATCTGACACGCGATCTCAGCCCTCCGCAGCTTCAAAGCCTTTTTCCACACGTGCTGAAGTCCATAACCTTGTTAGGATAATTAGTCCGGTGCTGCCAGTAAATCTTCCCAGATTGATTTATGGCTACTCAGTCCGACACGCTTCCGTTGCGTGAACTCTGCTTCACTCCTACAGCAGTAAAACACCTTAGCAGAATAAGCGCAGCATACGTGTGATAAAGGCTTAAATTAAACGAAGGCAGATTCTTTCCTTAAAGTCTTTTATTGCTTCGATAACATTGGCAAAAATCCATCAGAGTTCAGCTGCATCTCTGCCAGCTCCTCTCACCGAGCTGACTGCTTACACACTGACACTTTCGCTTTCTCTGCACACAAAGAACATTCCAGTCTGCTCACGTCATTTCCTGGCAGACGTCCCAGGAAATCCCTCCCCTTTAGAGCCGAGGCACAGCAGTCTAACTCATTACTGCTCCCAACAATGTAGTCTGTGACTGAGTCCCTATGCCTTGGAGGCACCTATATGGTTCTGATGTCACTCCATGTGTACCTTGAAATTACATGCCAGGATCTAGGGTCCATATGTGATGTACACATGATAAAAAGGAATATGTTGCCATTGTACATGTTATAGGGTAAAAGTGACTCCATGTCACTATCATTAATGTCTGCATACTTCTGTGATATGTCAAGTGCTCTGTGGATATAGGCTTGTGCGTCCTGGGCATGCAAATAAAGCTTGCTGCTTATGAAATGGCCCCATGCACTTGTGAAGCTCCATTTTCCACATTTGGCAATATACGGAACCTATGAACATAAGAGCGCTGCTGGATCAGACCAAGTGCCCTCTAGCCTAGAATCCTGTTTTCAGAGTAGCACAGTCAGATGCCCATGGAAAGCCCCAAAGCAAGGCCTAAGTGCAATAGTACTGGGTCTGGATCACTCGGTGTTCTCCCATTCATTTCAAAAACATTCACATTTGGGTCTACAACATAGCTGTCAACATTTCCCTTTTTTTAAGGGAAATTCCCTTATTCCAAATAGGATTCCTTGCAAGAAAAGGGAAAAGTTGACAGCTATGGTCTACACTCTTCTCTGAAATTAATGGAGCAGATTGTGCAAGCAAAGGCGCTCAGTTTGTGCATCGCATGCCTTGGCCCCTTTAAAACAATAGTTAAATTCCCCCTTTTGAATGCCACCCTTTTTATAGCCCCAGATCATGCCAAGCTGGGCTGCCTCCGGTCACCTCAGCTGAATCCAGGGCTTGAGATCTGAAATTCAGCTGGAACACGGCCCTATTTTATATCTCTATTTCTCTGTATATCTATCTCTGCACTGAACTTCACCGAATCCGGGAATGGAAGGGAAGTCTTGCCTTCCCTCAAGGCAGAATCAAGGATCAATATGAGTCCATTTGGCAAGAAGACTGTGATAGATGATAGATAGAGATAGAGATAGAGATAGATGATATAGATATAGATATAGATGATATAGATATAGATGATATAGATATAGATATAGATATATAGATATATCAGTCAAATCATTATCTGATCTCCCTGAACCACTCCAGACTGGCCAAGCATAACTGAAATGGTTTCTTTATTTACAACACTTAACAAGGTGCTGGCTTTTAAGTCATCCTAACAGAACATTTTCTAAAGTGTAGAATGCAATATGGTTCATTTGGCATGGAAGCACCACCTGCACCAGAAATCTTGACAAGATTGTGTCCTGACCTTTCTGTAGATAAGCAGGCTTAAGAAAGTTGACAAGATGTTTCTCACTCAGCCCACCCCCCTTGAAAAAGCAGCATGGGTGGGGCAGGGGGAATGACTGACAGGCTCGGTGCCATGCAAAATTAATCCACAATAGATTACGGGCTGTCTCGGTATATTTTTCTGCCTGAGGTAAAAGGCAAGATGGAACACCCACCCACACCATTTCTTTTAAATCATTATATATATTTCTGTTGCTGATGTTTTTATTCAGAAACGGCCCAGAGTGGCTGTGGTAACCCAGTCAGACGGGTGGGATACAAATAATAAAATTATTATTATAAATAATAATTATTAATTATTATTGTGAAATCACTGTGAGATGTTTCATGGGAAGTGACTCATAAACTGAATTAAATATATAAATAAAGGCCTTGTACAGAAATGGACTTGACTTGCAGTTGACTCTTACTTTCAGTACTGGTGGCAGCATCCTGCACCACACCTGAGAGCACAGTCTAGCTTTGGGGTTGGAGTGGGAAAGGGGGGACAGGGCAGGCTATGTGGGACACACAGCTCAGTCCTTCAACAGTATACTGCCCCGCCCTGCCCCTATTTTATGCCACCTGAGGCAGACACCTCATTCTGCCTAATGTCAACCATGTGGGCTGTCCTCAAGTGTGGGCCATCAAACAGAAACCATTGCAAATTGTACACATAGGGTTTGTCCAAATGAGCTGCTTCTAGAGTATTCATCCTCATTTGCCAGCACAAAGCTTACATGAAGGTTAGTCTATGGGTACTTCCAGCCTGTTGCTATGTTCCAATTCACATTCAATCACATACTGTAATTTTTGTGTTGTTATATTTAAAACCATCCTGTGATCCTTGGAGGAAGTATAGAAAATCTGATAAATAAATAAGCATATTGCACAGTTATAGTTGCGTGGGATGCCTTGCACAACAAATCCGCTTTTTCCAAATATGTCAGATGGTGTCAGGTGATTGACAGGTGGGCAGCCGCACCTGCCTGTCAAAGCCGGTCCAAGGGTTGCAGGGACATAATGATCAACCTGGCTGGATCAACCCTCGATTTAACCCTTGATTATACCTCAATAACCATTGATATATACCATTGATGTACTGTGTATTTGGGGTCTATGGACTGCAGTAAAGCTGTGTGTGATTTAAAGGAAATTCCCGATAGCATGAAGCATAGTTTACAATGGGCTCTTCCACCTCCATCTAGGGCAACACCATATCATGTAAACATAAACCACTCCCTTCTCATCTCCCACTCAGGTAGGGTCTTACTCTGTGCCAGTTCGGTCTCTCACAATAAATGGGATTAAGCAGCTTTAGAACCCTCAAAAAATTACAAGCCAAACTCTCACTCTGGGCAATCAAACAACAAAACAAGCACACACACAATTCCAGTTCCCATCCATATACATGGCGTAAATCTGTACACAATGTGCTGTATCTGTGCTCCAGGTGAAAGAAATATTATTCTCTCTGTGTTAGCTGGGTCCAAACAAAAAGCAGCCAACTTGTCATTTTGTAGCATAGGTCCAGGTAGAAAGGATTCAGCTGTGCGGAGGATGCCATTTGCCACTGCCAAACCCATTGGATTTTCCCCTAGACAGTCCTAGCTGCCCTTTGTTCCATGCTATCTCATGCACTCAGGAGGCTTGCAAAAACATAATGGGCTCTAAATAAATCTATTGGCAGAAATCGGAGTCAGAATCTTCAGGCCAGCACGGACCAAAATTTGGCGACTTGTCACTGGGCACTCCTCAAAGCCTTGACGAACACCAGGCGCAAGTCTCCAGGCACGTCTTCAAGAAGCATTAACTGAAGGTCAAAGGTCATTGGCTGCCAGCCACACAGTCAAAGCTGTACAATATTAAGTGCACCTGTGGCTCTTTGTGAGAAGAATGTCTTTTTTATGGCAGTAATTGTCAAGGGAGCTGAACTACAAAGTTCCCTACTGCTACTCTACTAAAGTTACTTAATAAAACTGGAGTGATTAGATTCTTCTAGCAGAGGACTGAAATGTGGGGCATATTGGGGCTTGCTGGAAGCAGAGCTTAGGTTGACCCAACAGACTAAGCCTTGGAACCCATAAGTTTGGCCCTTTATCATTCTGTGAAATAAGAATAAAGGAAAGAGGACCTTTGAGCACATCTAAAGTGTATTTCCATCACAAACAAGCTAGCACAGTCTAGAACATGTGACATTATGCTAAGGTTTATATTGATGCTGCTTTAGTCTTTGCAAACACTTGAGTGAATAGGTTTTTTCCCATCCAAAGGAAACTTGACTACAGTAGTCAGATCTGAAAGAAAACCAAATGTGAAGGAAGGCTCTTGTATCTGTAACAGTTATACAGAAGAGGAAATTGCAAAGGTGTTACTTTTCATTGAGGTGTTCAGAACGGCATCTGCCCAAATGTCTTCTTCTGTGACACTACAGGAGCCCAGTGCTTTGCTTTTGGTTACCTTTAAAAGACCAAAAGCAATAATCATAAATTCAGGATCACAGCTGTGAGACAACTTTCAGCTGGATAGCTGCAGGTTTTGTTGGTTGTGTGACAGGTATCCACTGCTGACTAACATTTACAGAACTGGCTGTAATAATAATATGCTAAATGAAATAATGAGGCCCATTTCAGTATGTGGCACAGAGCAGTGGCTTGCTCAGCACTCGCTACGCCAGTATTTTTTTTAATGGTTCATTGTGTTTTTTTAATCTTCCTGCCATAGGAGCCCAGGGCACCTAACCAGAAAATACAAAAATAATTTTGAAAAATGGTTAAAATAGCTAAATAGCTAAATCTGTAAGAACCCTTAAAATGCAACACAATATCATCTGTTATGAAAAAAAATCACACTAAAATACTGCTGGATTTTCATGAGGTGTTGGTTTTTTTGGTTTTTTTTTTTTTTTTTTTTTTTTTTGTAAAGTGTACAAATTGCTATAGAAATGTGGACTGAGTTTAAGACTGAGAAAATGAAAAACTGAAATTGACAAATTGGCCCATTCCTACTCAAGAGTATGATTCTGCTTGCCCTCCACATGTCGACTCTACACGCAGTTGTTGCATGAAAAGGGTTTTATTCTCTGCACAATGGTGAATTGGGCATTTTTCTATTCTGCTCGATAAAGAGTTCTTTGTAACCTCTTTTTTTTTGCATCCACTAGCTTACTTGAATGCTCAGTGCAAGAGAAAAAGAAATGCACCAAATGATCTAGAGACTACCATGAAGATTTATCGGTGGATAAGCAGTATTCCAGCACAATATTATTAATCACATAAGCCATGCTGGTCAGCATTACAGTTTCAACTGAACTCCATTTAGCAGCAGCAATGTTCGTGGAAACCCAGATAGAATAGAATAGATAGCAGCTCCACATGCCACAATACTGACGCTGGTGGTTTGAAAAGAACAGAGCTTACACAGAGGAGATTATGTATGGGAGGCAAACAGAAGGTTTATTTGTAAGTTGATGCACTGTTAATAAAAAGAGTGCTATGTAATGTAGTTTTTTGTTTAGGATACTACAATTGGAGAGTTGGCTTACTGCAGTTTAGTAATTCACTGAAATTTCCAGCTGAGAGGTGGTCAGCATAACAAAGTCAGCCTTCGGAGCAAGTACAGTGGTACCTTGGAAGTTGAACAGAATCCATTCCGGAAGTCTGTTCGACTTCCAAAATGTTCAGAAACCAAGGTGCAGCTTCCGATTAGCTGCAGGAAGCTCCTGCAGCCAATTGGAAGCCACAGAAGTTGCAGTGGACGTTCAGGTTCCAAAGAAGGTTCACAAACTGGAACACTCACTTCCAGGTTTGCGGTGTTTGGGAGCCAAATGTTCAAGTCGCAAGGTGTTTGGGATCCAAGGTACAACTGTACATGAAACCCTCCAACCTGCACCCACATGGTCCTCAGAGCTCGGACAACATCTGTCGGCTCCAACAGCCCTGGAGGGTCTCTGTGTTCTACCAGCGGCCGGGTCCTCATGGGCTCCCCTCCTGGTATTTACATGGGCTCCTCTCCCCCCGGAGCAGAGGCGGCTCCATGCCTGAAGTACGTGCCTTATGGCACTTCACCTCCAAGCTTAGAGGGTTTTATCACCTTTAAGGCCCCAGAACTGCTGGAAGAGACTTTGATAGAGAGGGAGCACACAGATACCCTGCACCACCTGAACTTGATGCTGGCTTTCACAGAGTGTTTCCTGGACCTGACTGCTGTCCGAAGCGGAAACCCTGAGCTCTGCTCCTCAGCGGTGTCTGTCTATCAGATCCAGGAGAGTGTGGTAGTGGATCAGATCAGCCAGCTGAGCAAAGACTGGGGGGCAAGTTGAGCAGCTGGTCCTATGAAAGCAAATAGCTGAAGCCTAGACTGCTACAATGCACAGTATGTAGGACTACCCTTGGAACCTACTCAGAAGTTTCATCTGATTCAATGTGCAGCAGCCTGTGTTTTAACTCCATAGATCTCCACTGATGGTACAGAATATGATTTACCTGTTTATTAAAAGACCAGAGAACCAGTGGTGTACAAGGCAAGGCACTGCAGACTGGCTGCTGAGCATGTTCTATATAGTTGTAAAACCATAGTTCTGTTCACTCATTGCTCTCATGTAAGGTTTGAAGCAGGAGTGCGACAGTGAGCTATGCAAAATTCAATGTATTTTTCAAAAAAAATTTAAAAAGCATTTTTTAAATATGTGTGTAGATTCCACCTAGGTGTCTGATAAATACCAGGAATAGCTGTGGAAGATTTTTAGTCAAATTCCCAGTGTCTTGAGACTAATAACTATAATGTCCAATATTATCCCATATTTTCTGGCCAATATTTGTGTGTGTGTGTGTGTGTGTGTGTGTGCGCGCGCGAGCGCGCATGTGTATAGGGAAGGGGAATCTGCCTGGTCATTTAGTTATTAAGTCTTCATCATTGCTCAATATTTTTGGAGGGCAGTGAAACCTAAATGTTCTTATGAGTTGGAATCTTCCTGTCTTCCTTGAGCTTGTGCCCTTTCATAAAGGAGAAGCCTTTAAGGAAAAGGCAGCCTGCCAGTCACAGTTTCTTCTCGGATGAGGAGACCAGATGTGCCTCTGTCAGAAGCCTATTAAAAATTGAAGTGTGCATATCTGCCAGGCAGCCGAAAGCAACATATTGATTGACACACTCTTTTTCTCTGAGCAGAAAGGTTGTGTGATATGACATGGAAAAGCCGTCTGTTCCTTTCCTCTTTTGTCTGTTAGAAAGCAGACTTGCAGAAAAGGTCTCTAATGCAAGTGCAAAGTCATGAGGCCCATTACATCAGTATTGATCCCTGAGCTAAGAATGGGCCTTCTAGCGCTTGGTGTCGGTGATGGTCTAAGCTTCTTACAGATTGTGCTTGGCAGCTGCTGTGGTATCAAGTGTTCAGCGCATGCAAACAAAGGCTTTTACATTCACTTGGGGCTTGTAAATGGCCTGTTGTTAATACCTTAACATCTGCATGGTAAACATAGGCAATTTTATAGCTTTCGGCATAAGATGCAGCCGGGGTCATGTAGCTTCAAACATACAAACACGGTGATTGGGTTCCATGAGGATTTATTAGTTCAGTGGGTGTCTAGGTAACTTGCAACACTTGGGAAAGTTCATGACCTGCTCAGATTTAGATGTGCTGCTCTGAATCAATATTGGTGAATTCATTTACTTTTAAATGCCATCTTTAATAGACATACCGTACAGTAACATGCTAGACATTGTATGAAATATATACATAATTGGTTAGGTGATTGAAAAAACAACAACCCCAAACTATGCCATGAACATAGTCCCATCAACCTCTGGATTTTCACACTAATGAGTCTATTCAAACGTTTTACTGAACTGCAATAAATGATGTATTTTAGTGTAATTTTCTTTGATCTCCCCATATGTGCCACCTTTCCCTTCTCTCAAAACTATTCCTATCCTGCAGTAAAAGTAGCAGTGGAAGCAAGGAGTAAGGTATTTTTCCTTTCCTTTTCTCCTTCCCATTACTCTGACATGCCAGGTAACAGCATGCCAAGATATGGGGAAAGTTTGGGAGATGTAGTTCTTGAGAGTTTTGCACCCCAAACACAATGCAAGTGCTAGCTTCGGGGGAAAGATTTTCCTCAGTAACACAAGCAACAGGGAAGAACAGGTTACGTCGACCATCAGCACCTACTCTGATTCTATTAATTTTCAGCCACCCAGATTATGCCATATGCATTTCTTTTTTTAAAAAAATGTGCATGTTAGGTGCAAAGACACATTGAACATCACATGTACTTTGCTATTATTATTAAAGATGGTGGATTTAGAAATAACAGATACCCCCTTTTGCTGTTGCATTTTGTTCCTCCATTTTCTACCACTTAAAATATTTTAGTCTTTGAATCATTTAGCAGAATGATTTCCCATCTACTTCCTTGAGGACAAGTTGGATAACCTATCTGAACTGTGTAATTCAATGATGTATAGGTTGTACGACTTGTACTGACTCATGTCCAGTTATTATCTACTGTTTAGAATTGTTTATCTCTCTGGAAGGTGATGGGTCAAGAGAAGGTAAAGTCCCAGAAGGTCACCAGCTTGTTAGTTTTTACAAGAACTTACTTAAATTATCTTTCAAATTCCATTGTTATCTGCCTTGTTGTCCTTTTGGCTTTCACTTGATTTATGGTACTACCATAAAACCAGAAGGAATTGTCTCTCTAACGGTATGTAAATGACAAGCACCAGTAGCTACATAGTTTACGTGTATGGTAATAATAAATCAACAAAAGCCCTTAGAAAGCTAGTCTCATTAACTCTGAAGTTAACAAGCCTCACTCCCTCGGTTTGCGCTCTTAAATAGTTTGAAAGAATAGAGAGCCATTAGTGATTATGTGCTGCCTCTAAGCCATGCTTCAAAATGTTCTTTATTCACTTCTAGGGGGAAAAATGATTCTAACGAAACCCTGATAAATTATCAGGCTGACATCCTATGCACATTTCATTGGAATAGACCCATTGAGCTTAATTGAATGCTTGATGAAAAAGTGATAGGACAGCAGGAAGCTGCATTATAACAAGTCAGACTAAGTCCACCTGGCTTGGTGTTTTCTATACTAGAGGTGGGAAACCTGTGGCTCTTAGAGGATGTTGAATGTCAGCTCCCATTAGCCCATGCTAGAATGGCCAATGGTCAAGAATGAAATGTAGTCTAGCAACATCAGGAGGACCACAGGTGACCTACAGTGACTGACCTACAGTGACTGGTAGCAGTTCTCCAGGGTTACAGCTCTCAAATGAAACCATTTTCTCAAGAAGCGCTTTTCATTGATTCTAGAATAAAATGTTTGAATGCAGCATGGGATTCATTGGAACCACCAGTGGTAATGTCACGGACTGGCTGGATGCCAAGGAGGGATGGGAGGCACCAGCGGGGAAACCCCCAAGGGAACCCCCGGGAGAAGAAGACTCAGAGCCAGGGGACTGGTGGTGGGACAATGATGAATGGTCAGAGGGAGCAGACTGGGAGGAGCAGGTGTCAGAAAATGAAGAAGCAACAGAGTTTCGTGAGCAGAGAGCAGTCCAGATTCAGTGACAAGAGAGGAGAGGGGCCAGGAGACAGAGATGAGGCAGGCAGCTCTCCCCCCCCCCCCCCCCAGTCTCCCAGAACACAGAGAGAAATGAACAGGGCAGAGCAATGACAGACAAGACAATGGAGTCTCAGGTTGCTGAAGAAGGAACTGGGGAAGGACCCTTAGAGAGTGATGACAAGGCAGAGCCCTTCAGTCCTTGCAACTGCCTTGCAAGACCTACTGGGAAGAGCTGCTGTGATCAGTAGGCCTGTGCTGTTTTGCTTTCTTTGAATAAAGAGTTAACTTCACTGACACTGGGGTTTTTATTGCTGAACTACTCCTGACGCCGACTCCTGACATTAAGACTGCAATACAACGATGAGAAAACTTTTATAGCCTAAGAATTGTGTTCCCTTCTTGGCAAGATTTTCCCACGTCCTGCAATTAAAAATCCAATTCTTATTTCTTATGATGGTAAGCTGATAATGTTTTTGATTGTCAACCATGAAGACAGGGACTTACCGCTGATCTTTGTAAACTGCTCTGGGAGTCCTTTCAGCTAAGGAGTAGGCTAAAGGCACTTCAAATAAATAAATAATTCCAGATTACTGGGGAGCAGGATTATTTTTGCAATATGGCTTGAATGCAGTAAGCTTCTTTTCAAAATACAGGAAAAGAAAAGGAGGGATGGCTGCTCGTGTATTACTCTGCATATGGTTGGAGCCTTTCTAAACAATTTTCGTACACCAACTTTCGGGTGTGTGGTGAGATTTTTTGAGCCCTTCGGCTCAAATCTAACAGCATAATCCTGTGCATGTTTACGCAGAAATAAATTCTATTGTCTTCAATGATAAATACTCCCAGGTAAGTGTGAGAAAATCCCATTGAACTGAACTGATTAGACAGGCATAGGCTTTCATAGTACATCATTATGTGTGCACATATAACTTAAAAAACACACATAAGAAACCTACAAAATCTACTCATGTTGCACTTACACATGTGATCTATCACTGAGGGAACATTGTGCAATGCAACATGCCCTCCACACTTCATGTTGTTTCTTCCCACTGGTAAAACCAGCACTAGTGTGATCTTCCAAGAGATGTTGCTTGTTCTACATTGTGGCTGAAACTTGAATGAGCTGAACTGAGTCAACTACTGGGCAAAAAGATAGCAGTTTGAGAAGGAAGTTCTAATCCACTGAGCTCTGTTCATCATGAGCTTGAATGTTTGGCTACATAAGAATTGATACTCCAAAGAAGGAGAGAAGTACAGATACTGCCCCAGACTCCAACACATGAGCCCATTTGCCAGCGTGGCTGAATTTCTTCATCATTTGAGACAGTTTCCTTACAACTCCTTGTGCCCCTGGGGACACATAGCCCATTATTTCCTGCTTGGTGAAAGATTAATTGCATGTTTTAACCACCGTTGCTTAGTAGTCTCAGTGGAACACTGCCATTTTAAATATTTCCTAATGGCAAACAAGATGACTATTTAGAATGACACTGCCTAATCGACCTAAAATCATTTCCCCTTACAGTGTTCTCTAAGAGCAACCATCAGATGTACAATTCCTCCAGCGCCGTTGGCTCACTTGCTATAGAAGATCAAGGAAAGGCCATAGCTCCCTGGTAGAGCACATGAGGTCCATCTCAATCTTGGAAATCTCTACCTAGAAGGACTTCATTTAGCAGGCCTACAAAAAACCCCAGCCAGAGATGTGGGAGAACAGTTACCAATCATGATAGACCTTCACCCCTTTGGCAGAACACTTGTAAAACCGCAATTGCTGTTTTATCTGTTCAATGAACTGATTGGAAGAGAAAACACTTTTCTTGTTGTGGGTCCCATACATGGGCAAAATTGTTCTTGGAGGAAACGATAATTCTTATGAAGGGTAGACTCTTAATAATAATTGGAAGTTTCTTATTATCATTCCTTTGATATAAGGTGTTTTCAATTATATTTAGAGCCTCACATTGGACAATGCTGTAATATTTAATGATATATATATATATATATATGCCTAACACCATTTACCAGGGAGTAAGCATGATTGAATTCCATTGGACTTACTTGTGAGTTAGGATTGTGTTGTAAAATACATTCTTGACTAATGTCATAGAATCATAGAATTGTAGAGTTGGAAGGGTTCCTGAGGGTCATCTAGTCCAACGCCCTGCAATGCAGGAATCTCAACACATGGTCTTTCCATCCAATTTGAAACCATACTGGACCCTGCTTAGCTTTGCAAATGTGCTAGCAGTTTTATTGCTGCACTGCCAAATGTCTATTTTAGTAAGGAGATCCATGGAGTCTCTTAAACATGTTAAGTTTAGGAATGAAGTTTAGGAATAAAAAGTTTTGTTCTTTTAAAAAATGTTTGTAGAAATTCTTGGTAGTTCAAGAGACCAGATTTTGATAACAAGTGAATATTCTTTTTCACTCTGCATTGCTACAGTTCTCATTGTATTAGAAATAATTGTAATGAAGGTTTTTGTTTTTTGTTTTTTAAAAGTTCCAATGAAAAGGGGTTGAATAGCCCAAAACACCTTGAGATTGCATATATGTTTATGATTCTGTACATTTTCTGTGCATCTTCTTGACTCAATATATGACAGCCTCCATATGCTCACAGAGGAAAGCAATTCATGTATTTGAAGATCCCTTAAGTCTCTTTTGATATTATTTTCATCCTTTTAGTAAATCCCTCTGCAGGTTAAATCCCTTTGAATCAAAAAGCTTATTCAGCATTTTCCCATACATTCCAGGAAAATGTGCGAAAATGGACATTTGCTAAGGTTCTTTTTGCCTTTTTCATCAATCAGCTTTGTATACAAAACTGGCAGCAGAAAAAGAAATCACCGTAAGGTCTTTCCCCCAGACTGGAATAAAAAGGATCACAACAACCTACAATAGAATCGATCAGCATCCTTGTAGGTTCCTTGTTGGGCCTCATACCCTTTGGGATGAATTTTGTGATTGGCTTTAAGGAGACTGTGATTGTCAAGTGATGGTCCACGGAGGGTGAAGCAACCTGAAATACATGAAAGGAAGGTGAATGGTGGAACACACCTTTATAAAGTCAAGGAAGCTCCTTTATACATAGTCAGACCATGGGTCCCTCTAGTTCAGTGACTAGCTGTGGGTCTCCAACTTGGTTCCTTTCAAATGTTTTAGTCTACAACTCCCACCAACGCTAGCCAGCAAAAGCCTATGCTATTGAATTTCTACCCCAAGCTTGGTTTTGCTAGCTTGATGTGGTTTTTATAGTAATAAAATCTCACAGAGCAGCAGAAGGGTTTTTTTTTTTCACACCTGCTCAAGCTTCGTTCTTTCTCTTTGATTCCTAGTATCAACTTTCAAAGGCATTTTCACATTAAAGTTGGTGTTTGAAGAAATCACCAACCGAAAATGGAGGGGAAAGTGAGCATTTGAAATGTTAAAAAAACATTTTTAAAAAATTCAATACTTGTGTTTGTGTCGACTTAGATTGTTGCATCCCTGCTGGACCTGCATCCCTGCATTGGAGGGAAATGCACTTGGCCAAAAAAGTTGAATGAAAGCAAGGCTGGTTTCTTTTAAATAAAATGAGGAAGAATAACAGCAAGCTTATGACAGGTGTTTAAGGGCTGTTTTATTTTGATTTTGGTCTCAGCTAACGGAATGGATAACTGATGTTTTGTTTCCTATATAAAAACTGTATGACAGACCATAAGTTGTAGTAATGAAAGAACCATTCGATAAACAACTAGCATTGTTATTATTGCCTATGATTCTGGTTATGAGGTAATAAGCATATATATAATGCACACTAAAAAGCATTCAAAGCACTTCACATATATCAGTTATTTACAATAAAAATCACTGACTGTGACTGTCTTCAGACCTCTTTTCTCTCCTTTTTCACCCTTCAACTTTACTCTCACACTTTTCCTTGACTTCCAACTTCTCAGCCTGCCATACCTCTGGCCTGGTTTACATGTGCAAATGCACCTAAAATGTAATAAAACACCCCAAGCTAATGTGTAAAAAATATCCCCCAAATGCTCTTTGTTAAACAACATCTACTTATTGTATATTTCTGGATCACTTTCATTTAAAATATAATTACAATGGTAGAATAAGAGAATAGCAAAGTAATAAAACATATCCACAAGACAAGAATAAAACATTAGCAGTACTATATTGGGCTCATTAAAAACTGGCACCATCAGTCAGGGAAATGCTAAGCAAAGAGGTATATTTTTAAAAGTAATGGAAGTGCATTGCTAAATTGCAGAGGGGAGCTCATCCCATAATGAAAGCCCAACTACAGAGAAGGCTCACTTCTGTTTTGTCACCTGTATGTATTGGATTTATATCTCTTATTAATTTATTTTAGTCCACCCTCTGTTGTCTGTCCGTCCCCAACTTTGAGTTTCCAGTCTGGTCCACACATACAGCAGATATCCTTTGCAGAATTCATTAAGTCAGAATGAAAATGTGCATGAAAACAACTTCCTTGTGCCAACTCTACCCTAACATATATGCTTTAATTTCAACATCTGAAGCAAATGTACAGGCGTAGGCTCACTCTGGAAACTGAAACAGATGTGTGCAAGTTAGGGCACAGCCCACCACCGCAATGTGGCTCTCATACCTATCCCATTGTCTGCTTTCCTTCTACCCAAATCAATTTCTGTCCAGGGCTAGAATGAGATGGGAATAACTTGGTAGAGCCCTGAGGTGGTATCATGGGAAGCATCCCTTCATGGCAAAGAGTGGACATCACATGTTTAATGTCCTTTTATGGGACATTATGCCAAGGGTAGACTGGAAGAATAGAGGATAGACTGAGCTAGATCTGCCTTTGCTATAGTTTTTTTTTTTATTAAAAAAAACCCTCACAGGAAGGTGTTTTTTAATGCCACCATGTACGGTAGCACTGCTGCTGGAAAAAATGCACTTCCTGCCAATTAGCTGACAAGCCAAATTCAAGGTGCTGGTTTTGTGCATAAAGTCTTATAAAGCTTGGGACCAGGATATGTGAAAGATCATTTCACCTCTTATATACCCTGTTGATCACTGTACTATACAGATGAAGTCTTCCTGCAGACACCATCTTATCAAGAAGGCCATTCCACACAGTACAGAAACTAGGCCTCTAGAGTTGTTGCTCCTGCCTTTTGAAGAAGCAGAAGAGCTTGGATTTGATATCCCACTTTATCACTACCCGAAGGAGTCTCAAAGCAGCTAACATTCTCCTTTCCCTTCCTCCCCCACAACAAACACTCTGTGAGGTGAGTGGGGCTGAGAGACTTCAAAGAAGTGTGACTAGCCCAAGGTCACCCAGCAGCTGCATGTTGAGGAGCGGAGATGCAAACCCAGTTCCCCAGATTACGAGACTACCACTCTTAACCACTACACCACACTGGCTCTCAAACAAAGACAGCATCATTTTGGAATTCCCTCCTATTATGCACTAGATCGGCACCATTTATGTTGACTTTTCGGTTCCTACTGAAGACCTTCTTCTTCCAACAAGCCTTTTAAGCCTCTTCCCCAGTCTGCAGCTGTACTGGAATTGTTTTTAGATGTTTGAATTCTTTTTATCCCTTGTGCCTTTGCTGCCCTGGGCTCCTCTGTGAGGAAGAACAGGATACTAGTGATAATAATTATAAGCATCCAAAAATGGCATTCTCTGTTTGGGACTCCAAAGTGGGGCTATCCGCTGCAGTAGCTCTCGGGTCCATCACCTGTGGACCAGATCTGTTTTGATCCATTCACTGCTCCACTCTGGTGTCATGCCTTTGAAGGCCCTTCTAGAAGAAAATCCTCCTGCCTGATGGTAGTGTGGAAACTCTGTTATGACTGCTGGGCTAGATAGTCAGATTGAAGCCAGATAGCCACATGCTTCAGGGGCCAATGATCTTGGATTCTAACTCTGAATCGCTTTTAGCAAATGAAATGCCTCCATCTATGGCAGCAGCCCATGGGTTTCCTAATGACATCTTGTTGGTGCCAATCAGCTTATAGGCTTTCCCTGGAAAAGAGCAGATAATGCTTGCCGCTTATGTGATTATGGCATGTTTATATACTTTTATAATTATTTGCTGAGTAGGTAACGGTGACAGTTTATGCTCTGGCGGTATTTAATATGATTGTGCCATTTGCATGCCACAGTGAAAAATCAGTTTTAAAATGTAAAGTTGCGGTGAGGGGAAGGATTAGAAATTAGCTGATGCCGGTACAGAGGCACAGCCAGTACTCACGGCTCTTAGATTTCCCACAGAGTGCAGAGGAGATAAAATGAAACCCTTGAATAAAGAGCTTGTCTTGGCACTGCAGAACTGCATGCTTCACCTTTTTGAAGGCAAAGCAACTGAAGCTCTGACCTTTGCCCTACTTAACAATGAAATAACAGATTCTTGTAGTGTGCTTAAAAATGAACTGGGACCATTAAAACCATGTAGCTGCTTTGATTTCGTCCACCTTCTGCTGCATGAATGCCCTTCTCTGTACTGTTAGAGACTTGCTCTATGTCTATGAACATTTATTTCCTTCTTTCCATTCCGTATGCTGTTTGATCTCAGCTTGGCCTGTGATGCAACTATCGCATCAGAAGCTAAAAGTAACATCTCCCCCAGCACACTCTCCTCACTGATCTGAATTCTAATTCATTTCTCCACCTGCCTAAAGAATCAGCTAGATGTGTTGTTTAGGCAGTTTCCCTTATTTCATTTCCCTGAAATCACATGCAGTGAGCATATAAGCAACACCACCAATCACTAGGTGGTGCCGTTCCATTCCCTTAATGCTTAGCTCCCATAGGCTTGTTCACACATTACAAGCTGTTTCTACACACACAAGTATTTGCATGAAAGGGTGTACTCTTGTTGATTTGCAAAATTCAACTATTGTGCATGCAGTCACACAGACTATAGAAACTCATTTAAAAATTACATTATAAGAATTTTCTGAAGTAAAAAAAGATGATCTCTGGCTCCTTCAGAAGTAGCAGCAACTTCTCTAGCTGAGGTCCAACTGGGCCCCAGTGTCCAACGCCAAATGGAAAAACAGGTCAGCAAAGCAGGGAGTAGGTCTTGCATTACTCACAGGTAAGATGGTTTCTGGCCCCAACAAGGCTACTGGGGTCATCCCTTCCTCTCACACTTATTGTGAGGCTGGACCCAAGTCTCTCTCTTTTTCCATTTCCTGATAGTCAGGCTACATAAATGTATAATACATCATACACTCCTTAGACAAATAATGCAACCTTCATTTCCCTCCAATTGACCTGATTTTATTATACCTGCTGCTTGGGATCATCCTGCTTGCAGGATATTTCTAAGTTTAATTTGACTCCATATGTTCCTGCAAACTATCTCTGTTACACAATATTAAAATAATCTAAAGTAGGGCAACAATCTGAATTTAAAACACACAATCAAAAATTTTTATATTAACAAGTTCATGTTAGCTTTTCAAGAGAATTAATTATGGTGAATAGGCATCTGGCTAATATCAAGAGTATCATTTACATTTGGTGAAATTCAAACCCACCCACCCCCCATTTATGCCAATCTAGCTATTGTAACCCATTTGTAAGAAACTCACAAATGGGTTAAAAGGTAAAGGTAAAGGACCCCTGGCAGTTAAGTCCAGTTGCGAACGACTCTGGGGTTGCAGCGCTCATCTCGCTTTACAGGCCAAGGGAGCTGACGTTTGTCCGCAGACAGTTTTTCTGGGTCATGTGGCCAGCATGACTAAGCCGCTTCTGACGAAACCAGAGCAGTGCACGGAAACGCCGTTTACCTTCCCGCCGGAGCAGTACCTATTTATCTACTTGCACTTTGACGTGCTTTTGAACTGCTAGGTTGGCAGGAGCACATATGGGTTACTGTGAAACAAATTAGTCTAGTGCCCCCTACCCAATTAATCAAGTCAATGGTTTATCCAAGCAGTGGTGAAATTTAAACCCCCATACAATTTTTAGTGGGAATGGGTTTGCAGAGAAATCTACCAAACTGTTATTAACAGATTAGAATAGCCAGATGTCCCTCATTTTTAGCATCATCCTTCAACAAGCTGTATTTTCAATGAGTTCTGTATTTTCCCAGAGGACAGCTGAGGAGCCTTAGGAAGCGGTGTAACTGCTTCCCCACTGGTAGTGAGGGAAATCCACCCACAGATTGATATTTATGCCCCCCAAAGGCCTCTTAGGGCACACAAAGAAAACTATACCAGGGCAGAAGTTCCATAGTAAAGTGGAGAAAAGGGGGCCCATTGTGGGTGTGTGTTTTGGGGTCAAGCATGAATATTCCTCCTCCAAAAATCTATCATTTCCCTGACACACTCATTGAACCAGCAAGACTCTATGCCAACCCTGCTGCCAGTGGCATGGCGTGGGGGGTGCAGGGGGGGCCGGCCACACCGGGCGCAACATCTGGGGGGGCGCGCTCGCACTCGCAGCTCTCTGCCCCTACCTGGCTCACTCACTCTCTCTCACTGCAGGGCTGGCTGTGTGAATCCGATCCGAGCCGCCGGGTCGCCACCCACTGTGGAGGGGAGGGTGCCAGGCGTGCGGTGCGGTGCGGAGAGAGAGCGAGGGACTATCTGGGGGAGGGACAGTGCAGTGGGGGGGCGCAAATTACTTGCCTTGCCCCGGGTTAGGGGGCGCAAATTACTTGCCTTGCCCCGGGTGCTGACAACCCACGCTACGCCACTGCCTGCTGCTGATCTTTCCTCCTTCCTTGGGCACAGCAAACCAGGAGGGTTGTAGATGTGGTGGTAGCTGCACCAATGGATCTCCCCTCCAGTCATAAGACACCATAAGTGAAAGATTGGCTAGTATTTTGTAAGAGAGAGAGAGAGAGAGAGAGACCCAATGTTTCTTTCACTTCAGCACTTCTTTATTTAAGTCAGTTTCAAATACTTGTGGTGAAAGTGGTGGGGATTTTACATTTTAAAATCATAATGAATTGTAAGCCATCATTCAACGAAGATTATTAGCTCTCACTGAATAAATAAGATATGCAAATCAGAGGCTGGTAGTTTTGTGGGAAAGATGCCCTCCTTATTCCTGAAAGTTGTAGAGGACATTTCCTTGGAGTTATGAATTATGAAATCATTTATTAATAAAATCCCAATATTTTATTGGGATTAGAATGTGTTGCCACAAGTACTAGGTTTGGGTTTCTCTAACCAAATGGCTAGGAAACAACCATATCTTGCTTTAGGCCTGTTTGTCTATTTCCCCAGAGAATAATAATTATTTAATAATGGGTAGTATTAACAAAGATTATGCAATGAATAAAGGCATATGATGTGTTAGAAATATCTGAATCATAAACACTTGTCACATTAATTCGTTAGGTAGAGGGATTTTACATAGCTAGAAAAAACCCCATAAAATTCACAGCAAAACAGGTTTTGGTTTTCCTCAAAATAATCAATTCCAGTCTTGGAAAGGATACAGACACTAATTTCCAGTTTTCAGATCAATAAGATTGTTTGACTCACCTCAAATGCCTTTTAGACAAGAATCCAATATGCAGTTACCTGAGTGTAAGCTTCATTTAACTCCATCCCTGAGTAGACACGACTAGCACAGGTGGCTAATCTCTGAATCACCAGATGAAGTTGGATAACAGCTCCCATAACCATTGGCTATGCTGACCATTGGCTATGCTGGCTGGGCCTGGTGAAAACTGTGATCCAACAACATGTGGAGGACACCATGTTGGCTATCCCTGATGGATAGGAATCCACATATATAACTACTACTTTGCTGAAACCTGTCCTCCAATTTCCTGAAAGTTCTCTTCCATTCCATTGATTCTCAAGGCACTTTAGCATTTCAACGGATGTGGGGCTAAACGTACCTCATTGCAAGGTGGCATGTATGTTTCTCTAGTGTTCCACTATCTTCCTGGCTGTCTGATCTGAAAAAGCCCTATTGGAGAAGTCATCTCATGAGATCTTTCCCTGAGATTTAATTGAAGCACAGTAAATCAGATCGGTTGGCTTCTGAGCAGACATCATGGAGTTTTCAGAAAATATTCAGAAAGATTGCAGAGTGCAGACCTATGAGGAGATGATTTGAAGAATGAATGAATGAATGAATGAATGTGTACCTTGAAAATCAAGTAAATGAAGAATCCTGAATATTTCACTGAAATATTATCTCTATTTTGGTAACTTTCAGATGTGATCCATTTGTGCATGAATTGATGGTGGGTGGTTAAAAAAATGGGGGAGACATTTTCATCATAACCCTAGATATAATTCTTTCACACCTAATCACCAAAGACAAATATTTATTGTTTTAATATTCTCCAAGGGAGGGGGGTTGGCAGAGACAAGCCATGAAGGAATGCCATCCTGGAGAAAGATGTGTGTCCTTTGGGGGCAGAGCACTAAATGCATCTCTTTTCTTTGGTGGCTACCTTTGAGAACCCTGGAACAGTATTTCTGTGCTAGGCCCAAGTAAACATGTGCAACATCCCTATTTGTTCTTCTGTAGCTGTTGGGCACCATAGTTTCTGTTCCAATGGGCATTTCATGTTTATCAATGTTCTTCCCTTATTGAACCAACTGAAGGATGAGATTAGCAAGAAGAGATACTTGGAAGTATGGCTCTAAGGAAGACAGAGAATGAACTGCAGAGTGGACACTACAGCTATGGTGGTAAATCCAATATACCTTGTGAATAATATGGTTGCTGCAAACACCTCCTAAGTCATTTGGAAGTCTCCCATCCTTCTTTTTTATTGCCTAATTACACCTGAGAAAGCATTTTCATCACCATTTTACTTCACAGTGTTAACCAAAAGTTAAACAAAAAACAGTTCTGTCTTCAGGCTTATGCTTAAACGAAGTCCAGAATTTGCCTCACAATGTTTCATTTCATTATATGTGGCCCTTTTCCTTATCTTCAGCTTTTCAATGGGCAAGTCTCAGGCCTTTTTGTCGTTCACTTCCTTTCTTTTGCATTCTTTTCTTTACTTCGCATATCCTTCCTTTGGTTCTTTTATTACTTCATATTTGCCTCCTCGGAACAATCCACAAATTTAGTTCTAATGCAAGTGGCACTGAATATCCGTTAGCTTCCTCTGGTTTCATATCCAGTGAAAGAGCTCCTCTATTTAATTCAGCCCTGTCAAAAAGCAACAACAGTTATGATGGCAATAGCAACCGAATCCATATTAATCAGCAGGCCTGTAAACTTGGCTGTGAACATTTCCTGAAGCAAATCTATCACAACCTCTAAGCCTTTCTAACTGAATAAACTTTGTCGTTCACTCCCCTTTGTGTGCAAGCTGTTGTTACCATACACCTGCTACATTGAGTCAGCAGGAATCAATCAACATTTGCCTTCAAGGCTTCAACACCTGTTAACTGGGAGGGTCAATGCTGACAACATTCTTCTCTTAATACAGTAACGCAGAAGGCTCACCACGTTAAAAGACTTTCAGTAATACTGAGCCGGAAGGTATAAGGAAATAGCTTGCTGGTCTAACGACACTGAATGCACAGCGGCAGTTGAAAAGTTCATAAAGAAATGTAAGATCTTTGCTAGATGTCAGTACTATTCATAAATGGGCAGAGCTATCTAAACCCCCTTTGCAATGGTTTGGGCAGGTGGTCCTGGACTGAGTAGAGGTAGCCACCTGTGGGCTGACACTAGTGTCACGCTGTTACCATGGTTTCTCCTCTCCCACCCAGTAAGCATGTAGCCTTTATTGTTGTTGTTGTTTAATCATTTAGTCGTGTCCGACTCTTCGTGACCCCATGGACCAGAGCATGCCAGGCACTCCTGTCTTCCACTGCCTTCCGCAGTTTGGTCAAACTCATGTTGGTAGCTTCAAGAACACTCTCTTCTCATGAGGTAGGACCAACCAAAAGGTTGCAGAAATAATCAGCCAGCTTTTGAGTTCTCCAGAACTTTTCATCATGCTGGATCTTAAGCAAAACATACATAAAGGCATTTTGTGACATTTTGATTGGACCTAATAAGGATATTTTTCTTATGGGGTAACATGCCTTTTCATGCTTATGTGACCAAATTTATTCAACGTCTTTCTGCTGTGGGAAGATCTTCACAACCTAAATATTGAATATTGAATATTGAAGCTCTTTTTCTTTGGCGATCACTCATAGCCAAGTAAGATGGTCTTCCATGAAAACAGTCTTAACAGTGAGTCCATAAGTGACTGTGGAGGCCAATTCTGGATCCACACATCCGTCCACAGTGAGAACATATGTTTCCAGGTGGGAGCTGATCACGGTGAGGGTCTGCCAAACATGCCTTCCTCTTAGCTCATTTCTCCTTTTCCCCCTGAGTTCATCCTTCTTCAAAGCCCACAACACCTTTGGTAAAGGCTGTTCTCCAGTTGGAGTGCTCAAAGCAGCACGGTTGTGAGAAGAATGCCACGGCTCCACTCCACATGTTCATATGCATCTTGTTTGGCACATTGATCCCTTGTCCTTCAATCAGTCAACTTGATGACTTGCAACTGAAAACAGGAATTAGCTCCCCAGAAAACCATTGTGTATAGGATGTGATATGAAAGTTCTCTCTGCTGTATTTGATCTGTGGTGGTTGGTTCATACCTGTAAGTCATTGAGTGATGGACATGCATGTGTGAACCAACCTTCTCTAATCCAGAGTGAAGCTGGAATTCATGGAACCATGTGTGGCAGAAGAAAGATACTTTATGGCATGCTGTGATATATTGCTCCTATCTCACCATCACTGTTCAATGCCAGCCTGTTTCATACAACTCTGACATACACAGTGATTCTCGGTGTAAAATATGGGTATTTTAAGAATGGATCTGTCACACGTTTCTTTCAGCTAATGACAATGAGTATCTCTTCAGAACTTCCTGTGCCCTTTGCTGTAAAACCTGCTTCTGAAACCAGAATGAATAGCATTACGCCAAATTAATACATTCGAAAATGGTCTGAGCAGAAGAGCTGTTAAGTAAAGGCACTGCGGTACAATAATAGACCACACAATAGCAGCCTTCCAGTATTTCAGTAACATTACCAGCAAGGTAATTGCCTGTCCTCTTCCCTAGGAGAGAAATAATAGAGTTTGGCATTAATCCTCCTTGTCTCACTGTGTAGCCTGCTCCACTCAGCCTGTCCTCAAATCAGTCCTGCCAGCAGTTTTCCCCTTCAAGCCTCTTCTCCATTGTAAGGTATTGTTTTGCAATAGCCCATCAAAGCTGAACTATGGATTAGAGGGTCAGGATTTATTTTTCTCTCTCTCCCCCATCCAATATCACTACCAGTCGAAAGAGAGATGGTCAGAGAAAAAGGCTTTCAGGAGAGCTCGAGAGATGTTGCCTGCAATGCTAATTTCATTTCTCGGCCTTGAGCCTTAGATGTTCTGTGGCTTTAGAATGTATATTTATAGTTAACTTTCAAAACAGATTTTTTGTATTATAGGGAGCGCAGAATGTCTGGGGACTATATATGGAAATGCTGCAGCAACAAGAGTCTAAACGTGCAATTGCTTTTCTTCTGGAAAATGTTGGAAATTCTCCCTCTAATTAAAATTACCAATATAAACCAACTCTTCTGCATTGTGCTGCATTTCCCGGTATCGCCTATTGCTATGAATTTCGTTGCTACAACTGTGCATTTATTTTAAAGATGAGGTTGTGAGATCTTTCCTAAGTGTTGCAGAAATATCATTTTTAAAACACTGATCCTGCCACTCAGAATGTGCCCACAAACATACTTTCCTGCGTGGAAAGCTGCAGAGCAGTGCTCAAATCTGAGCATCTGGCACCCAGTGACAGATTCATGCAACACCCCCTCCCACACTTGATTTGCATTATAGGCCCTGAATTCTGACCCACCAGCAAAATCTGTTAGATTGGAGGGTACTAGGGACAGGTCTTTTCAGTGGCAGCCCCACTGAAAGTTATACACTGTTGGGTTTTTTGCGGAGTGGGGGGTAGGGGGGGCTGTTACATTTTAAAGGTTCCTAGTGCACTCATATTTATTTTTTATTTTAAAAAACAAACCACCTTAGATATATTTACCTGTAATCTGGCAGTCTTTATCAATTCTGGGGAATCAACTGTGCCTGCAAATTTCACCCACTTCTGTCAAAAGGAATAAAATGTACAGTCATTTTGATTTCCCTGTACTAGGGAATTGAGGGTGGGGTGGCAGGAATTAAAGACTTGAACCCTGAGCCAAATCAGGGTTTGGACCAAAGTGGGCTGTTTTCTGAAATGCTTAATCAAGGTTTGAACCAAATATTGTAGCCAGTGAACATCCCTAGTATCATCTTATGGAAGGCCGTGGAACTCATATGCTGTTTTAACTGATAGCTTTGCTAATATAAATGTGGTATAAAAATAATCAGCACCATTCAGAGGAACTCTTTAGGGAAGCTGTTAAGCTATCTTTATATCCCTGAACTGGCAAGTCAGCATGAAGCTTTCACCGCAAAGGTGTCTGACAGACTGCACTTGATTCTCAGTGGTGCATACTGTCATTACCTGTAGATGTAGCTTAGTATGCATGGCACTTTGCTCTTTCCGTGGGACTCATCTGACACCCTTCACTCTACAGAGATGCTGGAAGGCAAATCATGCTTTAACGATCAGATCATCTGCCTGGGCTATGCAACTGAATGATTGTCTTAATCTTTAAATCTGTGAACCATGACAGAAATGTAGGAGGAGGCACTGCTTAATTCCTCATTAAAAATACCTTGGAGGATTCTGTCTCACAGACAAAAATACATTGTGACCTAGAAAAGGACTTAGCAGGTGAGAGCTAGGAATGGCATTCCCCCCCCCCACTACAAGTGGGACCACAACAAAATGTTGCAGTGTGGGTACTCCTTGTTCAGGATTCCAGCCATTCCATTCTCTCTCCCTTCCCTGATTTTCTGTTTTCCTCACAACAGTCAGTCAATATTCCATGACCACCATTGGGCTGTTTTGGGCATCTCCTCCCTTTTAGGCGTGGTATTCAACTATGTTTTACTCACTGAAAGGAATGAACATTAAGTCCATTTATTTCAATAGGTCTTAGTAAAACGTAGTTGAATACCAGACTAGAGGAGTTTCCTTTTTTTAAAAAAGAAGTACTTCTGCAAATATTGGGGCTGACTTGAGCCTCCTTATACTTTTCTGTGGTATGTGGCTAGCGACATTTTAGCTCCTAAACAATAACACCCACGGTCTGAATGTTGGAAATACAGTCATACCTCATGTTACGTTTGCTTCATGTTACGTTTTTTCAGGTTGCGTCCCACGGTGACCCAGAAGTACCGGAAAGGGTTACTTCCGGGTTTCGCTGCTCACGCATGCGCAGAAATGCTAAATTGTGCTTCGCGCATGTGCATAAGCGCCAAATCATGCTGCGCACCTGCGCAGATACGCCGCTTCAGGTTGTGGGCTTTTCATGTTGCGAACGGGCCTCTGGAACGGATCCCGGTCGCGACCAGAGGTACCACTGTAGAGGGACTGATTCACTTGACTATCCCAGAGGGGCTAAGTGTAGTTACCCAAATTGTTCTTCACGACAACTCTGTGAGGCACACGATCACCCAGTGAGCTTCTTGTCTAAGCAGGGATTTGAACTGGTGTCCTTCAGGTTCAATGCTGACACCTTGTCCGCTATATCAGATTTGTTTGCTGTCAGAATATTAAAGGGGGAAAGTGGCATTATTTTGCAGTGGGTGGCACTGGGAAGAACATTGAACTTTGCTTCCTGTTTCTGGGTTTGTCAGAGTAAATTGAACTCAAACAAGGAACGCTGAGATATTCCTATTATGCACACCACATCACCAGCCATTCAGATGCTGCATCTCACTGTGGCAATTCCTCCATGCCACTGCAATTGGCAAGAAAATATCATTCCAAGTATGGGGGATGCTAAAACTCTTAAGACGCGACTGAAATATAAATGCAGTCCAACATTTGTATGTTGATGTTTTGACAAAGAGTACAAACCAAACCAAATTGAGCTGACTTGAAACACCATATATTTCCGCAGAATGTACACTTTGAAGTTGCTGCATAAGGTAATATTGTTCAGTTATTGTGTTATTTTCATAAAATAAGCAAGGATATGAAACAGACCTGTTTCATGGAAGAGGGAGAGGAACAGAAACCACAAAGGTTAGAAAATACATTTCTATTATGTCTTACAAGACCACAGTATATATCCCAGTGAAGCAGGGCTGCATACGCAATAGCTGCTGGACTCCATATCTCAGCATCCCCACCCAGCATTGCCATTGGTCAGGGATGATGGGAGTTGTAGTCCAGCTGGAAAGACACTGGTTACCCACACCTGCAGTAAACAATAAAATTCACCAATTTTTCTACTACATTCTTTTTTGAAGAACGTACAGTGGTACCTCTGGTTAAGAACTTAATTCGCTCCCTCCTCTGTGTGACTGACAGCCCTTAAGATATTTGAAGATGGCTATCATATCTCCTCTCAGTCTCCTCTTTTTCAGGCTAAATATACCCAGCTCCTTCAAGCCTTCCTCAAAAGACTTAGTTTCCAGACCCTTGATCATCTTAGCTGCCCTCCTCTGCACACATTCCAGCTTGTCAACATCCTTCTTAAATTGTGGTGCCCAGAACTGGACACAGTATTCCAAGTGTGGTTTGACTAAGGCAGAATAAAGGTAAAGGGACCCCTGAACATTAGGTCTAGTCGTGGCCAACTCTGGAGTTGTGGTACTCATCTTGCTTTATTGGCCAAGGGAGCCAGTGTACAGCTTCCGGGTCATGTGGCCAGCATGACTAAGCCGCTTCTGGCGAACCAGAGCAGCGCACGGAAATGCCGTTTACCTTCCCGCCGGAGTGGTACCTGTTTATCTACTTGCACTTTGACATGCCTTTGAACTGCTAGGTTGGCAGGAGCAGGGACCGAGCAACGGGAGCTCACCCCGTCATGGGGATTCGAACCACCAACCTTCTGATCGGCAAGCCCTAGGCTCTGTGGTTTAACCCACAGCGCCACCTTCTTCCCTTGATCTGGACACTATATTTCTTTTGATGCAGCCTAGAATAGTGTGAGGTTTTTTTGCTGCTGCATCACACTGTTGACTCACATTAAGCTTGGGGTCCACCAAGACACAACGATGTTGTTGTGATATCAATAAAGGAGCCCACCAAAAGAATGGCATACTAATGATGAAATAATATGTAATATTTGCTGCCAGTAATTCTGTGCATAGTAGATAGCATACTTCATGCTGTTCTATTTTATTATGGTCTTGTGTACTGCTCGTAAGATAATCTTACAAGACAGGGTTAAGGACAGTGAGATTGTCATATTCTCACTTTTTATAACAAACATTCAAATTACCGTCATTATTATTTTGAAAATTCGGTCTTGCCTTGTATTATGATTTATGAATGGCGGTCATCTATTGCCCAGTTAACTGTAACATCTACTTTTATTTAATTTCCATTTTATACATAGGTGAACTGTGCTTGTCATTTAGGGTAAAGAACCTTGGAAGAAACAGTGCTGGGGAGGTGGTAATACAATAGGTAAGTGCATGTGTTCCCTGCAAGCTACAGCAAAAAAGGGGACTGCTTTCCTCAGAAGCAAATGAAATTACGCTAAATGTGAACTTAAAAAAGAAGAAGAAGCCATAGGTTTACAAGTTTCCTGTGACTTCACATTACAAACATAGAGACTTGCCTTCTGTTGAGCCAGACCATTGGTCTACTGAGGGATGTGAATTCTTCCTTTGCCATCCTGTGTGCAGCTTGAGTCCTTCTGCTGCCATGTCCCATCGTACACATGAAAGCAGAATTCTTCCTGTTCTTTTCCATCCCCCACAGAGTGAATTATACATTGTTTTTGCACTGTTCAAAATGCTTATATTTAGCTGCCCTCATTTTGCTCTCACTATATAAAGAATTACTTCAGAATCCAGTTTCTTTTGTTAAAGAGTTAACAAGGCACATACTGTTTTGTTAGGAAAATGGACCTTTGCATAACTAAAGAGTTGGCCATGTATAGATTATTTGTCACCACCATAATAGCTGATGGTTAGAGATGTTGTCTGGAAGCAAAAATACCGATATAATTTACAAGCAGGGTAATTCTGTTGAGACTCTAGACACCCCCCCTTAAATATATACTGTATATATATTGCCACATGTGTATTGTGGGTACCTAGAGAAAGAATGATTACAGAGATGCTCAAATGATGTTGAGCCTACTGAGACTCATGAACCTCTTTTAAAAGATCTACCAACTCCCTCCACTCCAGAGGTTTTATAGCTATAAGATTTGAGTCCACAGAACAAGAGGATTGCAAAGCATGATCAAACCAGCTTATTTTGTTATGAAGATAGCCTGGCACATTCTGTTTTGCTGGGATAAAAACAAAAGAGTAGCTAATGTTCAGAGATGTAATGACAACATATCAATATCATTTTTTTATGTTAAAAATATTTTCCCCTTTTTTGTGGAAGCAAAAGCCACTCATTAAGTGATGGAACATATAAAATAAGGAGTCATTCTGGGATGGACTTTGGGGTGCCAGAATAGCCCCCCATACATGCATAAATACAAATTTGGATAATTTCTTTATCATCTCTACACTGAGTCAAATCTTTTCTTCTCTGACTGACAGCAGCTCTTCAAGATTTTCCCAGAATCTGCTACCTGAGACCCTTTCACCTGGAGATTCCATGGATTCAACCTGCATGCAACAGTAGGTGGTACCAGAGTCGAGGATAGGCAGAGCCAGAGTCAAAGAAAAGCAGAAGCAACTAAATCTACTTTTGTCATCATCCTCCTTCCTGCTGAATTCCATATTCTCCAACATTTCTCTGATGAAAATAGGGACATCATGTTTAATAATAATAATAATAATAATAATAATAATAATTTTATTAATTATAACCCATCCATCAGCTTGGGTTTCCCCTGCCACTCTGGGCAGCTTCCAACATATATAAAATCATAATAAAATGTTAAACATTAAAAACCTTCCCTATACAGGGATGCCTACAGATGTCTTCTATTCTATTTATTTATTTATTTATTTATTTATTTTTATTAAAGATTTTGTTGATTTACAAAAGTGTGCAATGTCTCTCTCTTGTGTGTGTTTTTTCCCATGTAAGATTTTTACAAATCATTTTCATTTGTTGAGACATTAGGAAGAAAAGGGGGAAAGAGGTGGAGAGGGGGAGAGATGGGTGAGAGTGGGCTGGGGGGGTCGATGTTTCTATTTCACTTACTATATATAGGGTTTGGTGTCAGCGTTGCTTGTGCAGGTTCTTTGCTGTTTGCTTGTGTTCCTTTGGTGGTGAGAGAGGTTGGGGTTGGCCTAGGGTGTGGTTATTCATTTGTGGTTGGCTGTGGTAGTCTTTGTTTTCATGTGTGAGTGGATGGGTGGGTGTTTTGGAACAGGTTAGCCATATTGATTTGTATGCTGTTGGTGGGTTTTTTCATTGTCTTGTTGGGCTGTGTATGTGATAAAGGGGAGCCATAGCGGGGTGTAGGTGTCTTCTTCTATTTGTCCCCATGTTCAGATGTCTTCTAGAGGTTGTATAGTTACTTATCTCCTTGGTTATTGGGTTGCATAACTCATACCCGTTCAACATTTCTCCAATGAAAATAAGGGCATCCTAAGGAAAAACAGGACATTCCTGGATCAAATCTGAAACTGGGATGACTTCTGTAAATCTGGGACTCTCCTTGGAAAATCAGAACACTTGGGGGGTCTGGGATTCTTTAAGGGCAACACTGAGACTAAAGAGGAGAGAGCAAGGGCTACCCTCCAGAGTGGTTGTAATTAAGGAGGCAGGCTTGGAGGAATCGAGAGTGAGGCAGTGCCCCCATTTGCCCTGAGCGGACAAGACTCCACCGGAAGCATTCAACATTTGGATAAATAATATGCTGTTTTCAGCAATAGTCTCACATTACCTATCCCTTATTCTGAAGAACACAATAGATGGCAGTCATTTCTTGCAGCAAATACTTCCTCCATCACAATCTCCACTGCAGAGATTGTGGGCATGATTCAGCTGGGGTGTCCTTCGAGGCCTTCCTGCTGAGTTTTGTCTATTCGTCAGAGCAAAGAGTTGTGTTCTCAGACGCTTTCTTCCTATTGATCAAATGATTAAGGAGACATGAAAGATTATAGGCAAAGTTGGAAATTCATCACAAATACATTTTAATTAAAAAGAGACAGCATTACTCAACAAAGTCATACATAATACCCAAATAAATCAATATGAGAAGTCAACAACATCTTCGTAACAAATTGCCTCTTTATCTCTGCATTCTGTTATGTTTTCTCTATGGATATTTAACAGCAATAGATTTTAAGATGCATTATCATTTTTTGTTAAGAAAAGTGTGTGGCTCAATATAATGCTCTGTGAAAGAGAATAAAACAGTCATCCATGGAGTTGAAATGAATAAGTTTTGAACTGATAAGCTGAGGAAGTTAGGCTGATATAGAAGTCAGCTAATTCCCAGTTGTCATTTAGATGAGAAGCAGACTTTTTAATAACCTCCATACTAAGGTTTCTGCAAGCCGGATCACAAAAAAGTGTAGCTGAACAGCTGCCACCAAAGGCATCTGGTGGAAACAAACCTAGATACAGCCACTGCCAACTGGTGACCAAAATCAGTGTGAAATGCAGTAGCAACAGCAACAACAAGGCAACACAGATCAGTTCTTAGCACTGACAAATTGTGGCCAATATTCCCAATACAGTGGTACCTCAGGTTACAAACACTTCAGGTTACAGACTCTGCTAACCCAGAAATATTACCTCAGGTTAAGAACTTTGCTTCAGGATGAGAACAGAAATCGTGTTCTGGCAGCATGGCAGCAGCAGGAGGCCCCATTAGCTAAAGTGGTGCTTCAGGTTAAGAACAGTTTCAGGTTAAGTATGGACCTCCGGAATGAATTAAGTACTTAACCTGAGGTACCACTGTATACTTCTTTCTGCCTTTTGTGTATTGCAATACGTACATGAGTTTTAAATAACTAACTAATGACCAATGTTTTGTGTTCCACTGCATTATTGAGGGATTCCCCATTCCCCACCCAAAACATTAGGCTATTAGAATCCTGGCAGCCAGACGCTAAATCAGCTGAGTATTTGTCTCAAACCCAGTGCCATTTTTCTAGAAAAAGAGGTGGCGGAAGTCACCATGAATGCCTCCCTTATTCTCTTATAACAGCAATGGTGCCCGCCAGAGAGGTGCTGGAACTGAGTTCCATCGAGTTCCATCTGAAAAAAAGCCCTGCTCATACCTACCGGTAATTCATTCAAATATCCCCAAATCATGTCTACAACTTCAATGGGCTCTTAGCCACCAATATAATCTTCAGGTATATGGAACTTCACAGAGTCACCAAATCTTGGACACAAAATGTCTACCTTACTTTTTAATGAGACAGCATTTTCTCCCTGATTCCATCAACGAGGAAGAGGAATTCTACCTTGCCTAGCTAGGGACTATTCCATCACAATCATAATAATAGCCAGCAAAATAGTTGTGGCTCGTTCTTCCCAAGGTGGACTATGGTCACATTTCTGAGGGTCAGAACTTGGAGAAGACTTAGACTTAATCTCCACGAAGGCCACAGAAATCACTTATAACTCATAGCTAAATTGATTTTGATGGAGATATTGTACATTGCATTTTTTTTTTTAGCATAGGAATCTTTTAGTTGTCTGTAATTTCTCTGTTCCTGGGTATTGCCTCATTCTGTGCAATCTCAGTTCATGGAAAATAACATGTTATGAGTGTTAACTAAGGTGCTATATGACTCTATTTATTTTCATTTGTTGCATTTCCTAGCAACATGGTTAACAGACATTCTATAGTGGTGGGAATGGGGTGAGGTTGAAGGGAATTGAGTATAGACTTGTTGGATCATCACCAGAAGCTGTCCCTCTTTCCTAAAAAGATCTGTACTTCAGAGAAATATTGTAGGCCAACCTTTTCCCAGAGGCCCACAGGCCATCAAAATGTTTTTGCAATCCATCCAGTCTCTGTCTTTCAGTGGATTATCATTATAATTTCATTTCATGACACAGAATGTATGGAAGAAGGGATGTTATATGAACCACAGCTAAGATTATCTTATTGTGGATGTTTTCTGATGGGATAATCCATTCTTGCAGTCAAGGCTCACAAGGGCTTAGCTGGAAGATCCAAAGTAGTAATGAGTGTTTCTGAGAATAAGTAGAGTATCATTCATTTTTGCAATGTCAGCCACAAAATATTACGGTTGCTCGTAACTGTAACTGTAGCTATGCCTATGGCTATGTGCTACAGTATGTCTGTATGTACCTGTGTACCTACAGTATGTCTGTATGTACCTGTGGCTTGGAATCACAAGTGGAGAGAGTGCTGTGATGTTCAGGTCCTGGCTGAGAGCTTCCCAAAGGGATCTGCTTGGTCACTGGAAGAAAAGGATGCTGGGGTAGATTGCCTTTGGTCCTATCCTGCAGGAATCTTCTCACGTTCTTGGCATTTGAGATATGATTCAATTCCCTGGCAAGTTTCAATTCTAAAACTTGTTGTTGTTTTTTAACTGTTTATCCCAGCTATCCCAGTGAGCAGGGCCTTTTTTCAGCCAGAACTCACTGGAACTCAATTCCGGCAACTCTCTACTGGGTGCCATTGCCATTGCAAGTGAGCAAGGGAGGTGTCCATGGTGTTTTTTTTCCTGCATATAATGTTTATTGATTTATTGATTTAGTATTTTTTTTGTATACACCACAATTGTCATTTTCCATCAGAAATATACATAAATAAAATTATTTCAATGTTGGAAATAAAGTAAATTTATATAATAAAGTAAATTGTTAAGACTTCCCTCCACCTGAACGTGGTTCCTCCTGCAAGGTGACATAACATGGATTTATTAGATAAATATAATCTAGATATTACTTAATATGCAGTAAATATAGAATTGTTGAGGAGTCTGTGGTGTGTTCTGGCACATCTTTTTCTAAAAAAAAAAAAAAAATAGCACTGTCTCAGTGAGCATTTCTTGAATCCCAGATAGGAAGCTATTCTACACTACACCAAATACTTGAAAGTAACTGGTAAAAAATGAATTAGATACCAGTGAAGATCAGTTCAAACAATCCACTTTTAAATCCAGCCTTCTTGACTGATTTGAAATTACTCCCCCCCCCCAAAAAAAAGTTCAGAAATCCAACAACATTGAACTTACTGCAGTATGATTTTTTTGGCCACTTAGCTCCAACTCAAGAAGATGATCTGATTTAATTACTTCAACCTCTTGACCTACAGTGATAATTTAAACATAGCTAGAAGTTCTGAGAGTGGTGAGCTCATTTTCCCCCCTGAGAGAATGAAATGAGTGCTACAGCCCTCAGGTTCATTGAAATGCTAGTTGAGCTCATGATCAGACCTACTGAACTGTAATAAATCACAGAGACACTGCAACATGCAGATTTTATATTGCATGTCATACATAATAAAGGGTGCCTGATATTATGATTGTAGCCTGGTGGTGCATTCAGTGAAAGGTGTTGTGGGTTTTTTCAATTATCACTCTTTCGCTAAAAATACAAAATGTGACTAAGGGGCGCCAACAAAGTAGCATGCAATCTGAGAAACACGCCAGTGGGTTGTAGTGGTTAGAGTACTGGACTGGGGCCTGGTTTGAATCCCCAGTCCGCAATGAGCCAGTTACTGCCTCTCAGCCTAATGTACCTCACAGTACCTTTGTGTGGATAAAATGGGGAAGAGGAAAAGTATGTACACCACCTTGAGCTCCTTGGAGGAAAGGCAGGATATAAAGGTAATAAATAAATAATAAACTTTTTAAAAGGATTACTGAGGCATAGCTCTTGGCTGGATCCAGATTTAGAGTATTCTTCTTGGATAGCGTGCTATCAGGGGTTCAGGAGCAGAGTCACAGGAGAGGGAGGAAGTGGAGAGCGAGGGGGAGGAGTCCGAAGGAAATGTCAGCGAAGACAGCAGTCCGAGGTCTCTGAGTCTCTCCAGTGACTCGGAAGATTCACAGAAAGGGGCCCCCATAGTCAGGGCAAGGGGAGTGCCCAGGGGGGCACCTCGGGAAGAAGGGGCCAGAGGGGACTCAGAGAGTAGCAGCTGGAAATCCGGACCAGCGTCCCCCCCAGAGCGCAGTAGGGGGGAGGAGTCCCAGGCATCGGGATCAGGGGGCGCGCGGGCAGCGGGAGAACGTGAGGCAGGAGGGACCACACCCTCGTCAGGGAGCGAGGAAACGGTCATCAGGAAAGTTAAACGCGCGCGCGCGCCAAGTTCAAATGTACAGGAGGGCGGCAAGGTGGGCAGCCCGGGTAGGGAGCCAGGTCCTAAAGCCCGCCGAAGAGAGGGGGAGGAGTCAGAGGGGTCAACGTCTGCCTCAGAAGAGTCCCGGAGGGAGGAGACCCCGGGGGGTAGTAGGACCCAGAGGAAGAGAGAGAGAAGGAAGAGGTGGAGTAAGATTAGAGTCTTAAACTGGTGCGCAGGGGGCGGAGACTCAGACGGAGCTTCGTCGGTCTAGAGTCCAGATGTAGGGCTGGGACGCTGAGGCTTTGAAATGGAATCTATTCTTCAATAAAGACTTTGATACTTTACTACCGGCTAGCGTTGGTCCTTGGTGAGCTGGGACCCGGAGCCAGCCCTGACACGTGCGTAATTATCCTTGGAGTAACAAAGGAGTTTGCTCTGGCCCTATGTAAGAGGCAGTTTTTGATTTCCATAGGTTTACTTTTGTGTAGGGATTTCCTCTGTACAGCTATTATTAAATGAATTTTATAATTTCGGTCACAGACCAGGTGCAGCCCACATACAATATCAAGGAAGTCATAAAACACACATAAAACATTTGAATTTGCAATTAGGTATAACAGGGACAATACAGATATAGCAACAGTTTAAAAATATATAAATTAAAACTTAAGGTAAAGTTAAACGGACCCCTGACCATTAGGTCCAGTCGTGACCGACTCTGGGGTTGCAGCGCTCATCTCGCTTTATTGGCCGAGGGAGCCGGCGTACAGCTTCCGGGTCATGTGGCCAGCATGACTAAACCGCTTCTGGCGAACCAGAGCACCGCACAGAAACGCCCTTTACCTTCCCGCCAGAACGGTACCTATTTATCTACTTGCACTTTGATGTGCTTTCGAACTGCTAGGTTGGCAGGAGCAGGGACCGAGCAACGGGAGGTCACCCCATCGCGGGGATTCGAACCGCCGACCTTCTGATCGGCAAGTCCTAGGCTCTGTGGTTTAACCCACAGCACCACCCACGTCCCTAAATTAAAACTTAGTCACTAACATATAACCTAAAATTATCATTTAAGGCCTTAATCATTATGATAGTACAGCTATTATTATTATTTGTAATAATAAAGAAAACCTTGAGATGTATTTCTGGACACCTCATGGGAGATTAGAGACAGTAGAATATCTCATTGGTAGAGTACCTGCCTTGTAGAACAGAAGGTCCCAGATTCTGGCATCTCTAGTACGGTTAGGAAAGGGATTGAAAATAAAACTGCGAAATCATAATGCCATTATACAAATCCATGATGTGATGGTGCTTGGAATACTGAATAAAATTCAGTGCTAGTTCTGTATTCAGATGACTGGTTGTTGCTGCTAAAGTACCCCTAAGCGAATGGTTTGAATCTTTGGCATAAATTAATGAGAACCAACATATACTTTTTAAGGCTACACCCTCCTACAGTAAGAAAAGTTTTCTTCGTATCTGAATGTATCCATCTCATTAAAGACACTACTGTGGCAAAGAATGATGATATAGTTTCAGTTCTTTTGCTTGTAATGGAAAATTCCACATGGTTTCTAAGACATGTTATTAAAAGGGATGGGTAACAAACAAACAGATATCTGTCATATTGTAACTGACATTTTCTGATGTTAGTCTTCCTCTTGGTGAAAGATTAGACTTGCGGACAGTCCAGCGCACAATTTGGGCAGCACCTTCTTCAACACCACAGCTAAAAGATAGTTCCTAGAACTCCCATTGGTTTTCAGAAAATTTGACGAGCATCCCCCCCCCCCACCAAAAAAAGTACCCCAATAACAACAACTAGGCAACAAGTTCCCTGTGACAAAATTGAATTTGGACATATGTTTGAAGCTGATAGGATTTTCAAATGCAGGTTGTGATGTGGGAGTCCACCATTCATTTGAGAAAAGACAAAACATGTCACAAAACCAGGCCCTCAGGAATAAGCAAAGCAGTTCTATGGATGCCAACCATTATATATAATATGCAATCAATTCACTTGCAAGTCAAATCTTTTGTGACTTATTTCCTCATGGCTTTTACCTCATATAAATGAGAAGTTTAAGTGATTTCACGCCATTTATCTTTATTTTGCAAGAGGCAGAAAAACAGTACTGTGGCAAAGTACCAAGACAATGGAGCTCAGATTTCTTATTCAAGTTGAACTGCTGAGAGGCATTCACAAAATAAATACCCAGCTTTCTCTTTATACAGCTAATTCTATTGTGCATTTTTCACACCTCATAAGATTCTCAATGGGAGGGAAAGTGTTAGTCACTGAAACTAGAATTCATATAGTTTGGGGTTGTTTCCCCACACTTTCAAGAGAGCCTGACATATCCTTGATGAGGGTAAACCATTCAAATAAGCAGTGGGACATTCCCCAATGTGTTTTGCTAGTAGCTCAGTCAGAGAAGTTATAATAAGGATGTATGAACAAGCTGTAGCATATTTCAATTCTGTTGATTTCACTGAGAGAGATCTAGGACAAGGGCATTGCTAGATACATAAATGACAGGCCCATAATATGTATAGAATTTGCACCCGCTGATTTATGCATACAGGCCAATTTTCAGAAGAGATAAAAACAAACCTTGACTAGAGCTTACTCTGAGCTATAGAGTGCCAGTGGGGGTTTTTAGGGTCAGTACACCAAAAAGATCTGCACCAAAACCATAATACAAGTTGTCTGGCCCATGAAAATCAAACCAATTTCTAACCCTTAGACTTTTAATGGGATGCACTATACAAAACAATTCTTAATCACAGAACCATAAGAGCAAAATATCTTATTATTCAGTTACAAAAAAAAAAAAAAATGTTTGCTGGCATTGTCCACCCCACATTCTGTCACAGGGGCCTAACAATTCCCATTTAGAAATTTTATACAAGATACAATATAGAACATAATGTGGCAGATCTTCAATAGTCTCTGTACCACATGAGCAAATTCTGTGTCACATAGCCACAACCACCATTGACAGAAATGAATATTTTAATTGATAATTTACTTGGTTCAGGGATTGCTTCAAAAAGGAAAATCAAAGAAAATCTGGAAGCTTGAATTCCTGCTAGAGCCTCTTGAAGCTTGATATGTAGAAACCTCATTGTTTGAAGCAAGGCCATTGCATATAAAAGGTCTTCCTCTAAAAGGAAGCTCTCTGAAAATCCACATATCCTCAATAGTTTATAAATCTGAGCCAGTTATTATAAAAAGTTACACAAGAGGCCTACTCATTTAAAACTAATTTGGGGGAACCTAGAATTGTACATGAACTTCATTTTTAGCTGGTAATTTAACATAATGAACTCTAATTTCAGTTGACATAGAAAGTATATTGGCTTCTAGTTGGTGGGGGAAAAGCCAAGTGTGTTGTCTGCCACAAAAAGGAATTTATTTTTAACTGTTTTGGTTCCTGGAATATTTTAACTACCTCATGCCTGGGCATGATATGACAACTGTGTGCATAGGTAGGAAAACTTTAAGCACAGTCATCTTTGAAGAAGACCCTATTTTGCCCCTTTCTTGCTCCCCCACCCCACCCAGGGTAATTGTAAAAATGTTCACCTCCCACTGGGGGGAGGGGATAGTTTCTCAGTTCTACCTTTAGAAAAATACTATAATAATCTGATTTTGGAAATATTTAATAAGATGATCTGTTTTGCATTACAGAAGTTTTTTTTTAAGTGTGACTCTGACAGTTCTATTAGTAATTTTCATTTTGCTGCTATGTCCCTGATTTTGACAGAAATTATCCTTGCTGAATTTCAACACCTTGTCTTTACCAAACCTCCATTCGTAGCACATGGGAAATGCTATTTTAGTTTTATTCTGCTTTTCACAGCCTGCCTGAATAGATATGTCATATGGACTCAAACAGAAGTTGATTAAAAATGGAAGGCGAGCCAAAGTTTTGGCTTAATGAACTCATTCCATGTCTGCAAAATACTAATCGCATTTGTAATTTCAAGCCTACACAGGCTGTTTTTTTAACAGGGTCAACATTTTGCAGATTTGTTGAATTTTTATGGCCTTACTGTAATTGTAACTGGTATGAATACTTGCATATATTTATGCCCATTGAACACCGCACTGGGAATACGGCCATGAAGGGGAAAGGCTGGCTTAACAAATTTTTTAAAATGTTCCCCTCAAAAGAATTACAGAACTAGACTGCACACACAGCACACATTTAAAGAACCCCCACCAAAGAATTCTGGGAATTGGAGTTTGTTAAGGGTGCTTGGATCTGCAGCTCCATGAGGGGTAAACTGCAGTTCCCAGGATGCTTTGTGAGGGGAGGAATGTGCTTTGAATGCACCAGAAAAAGCCTGGTGTTCATGCTTTTGGACCATAAGGAATTGTGGCCAGTATCTGCACAATGTTACTACTGTCTGTGATTTTGACATGGAGCCAGGGAAACACCTATCTGCTTTCACTGAACTGCCAAGTTAATTTATCAAATGATTTGGCATCCTGCAGTAGCCTGATGTTCACAGCAGGCTTTTATATCTCCTTGAAACAGCAGAGTAGGATCCTTCCACCAAGACCCGTTTATATTTTGCAAGGCTGTGCAGGTGCAGTCTTTGGTACCCCTGCAGAATGCTTATCTGCTAGCACTGCAACTCTTCGAATCACTCAAGATGTCTTTTAAGGAAACTGAACACAAGCTCCTAAATCACGTGGACTCTGTTATACATACCAAATATAATCACATCCATCACTGTCAGGGGTAATTATTTTTTCCGCGCTGTATTTTAAGCTGCTTTGCACATATTTTGAATTGCTAAAACTGAGAAGATGATGCATAATGAGTCATCATTGCTATTCTAACCACTTGCTATGAAACCTGATGTGTTAGAACTAATGTAGACCTAAAAAAAAACATGCACAGAAAACACACACACGTATTAATGTTCATTTATATCATAAAGCCATTTTGCATTTGATCTCTTAAATACAGTAATAAGATACGTTTTCCATATGATGAAATACACACACACTCGCTTAAGCAATACTGATTACAGCTTGCTTTGCATTTTACATTACCCTCCATTGTGTACCAAATGCTCTGCTCATTGGAGTTGGCATTCACCAAGCAGCCAGAAAATTGCTGCAATCATTTGAAACGACTGAAATTTGAATGTAAATGCACAACCCTTCCTACAAACCCTTCCCACACTGTTGTTTCAGTGCTGTGGTTTTGTCCATTATGAAAGGAACAATGATAATTCCAGCTAATATTACAATATCACTGTCAAAAGCACAGTCAATTCTCAACACTGTTTCATCATTCTTGAGTTAAGAGTAGGAGAACCCTGGCAGATTTTGGATTCAAAAGGCTGGATTTATGCATATTAGACCTGTCAGTCTTTTGAACATTTTTTATTAACTGTCTTACGTGTAACTAATCTACCAGTTAAAACAAATATTAGCATATTATTCAATTGAAGCCATTGAGTGAGTCATTCTTGGGGGATTCTCCACAGTAGTGAAACACTTTTCCTGCGGAACAATCCAAAAGTTTGAACATGCTGAGGAAGCATTATAGCATCTTCCTAATTCATGTTTTTTCTTTTTTTCTTTTTTGCACCAGGAATTAAATTGGGTAGGTGTGTATGTTTGTATATATGGCTATTATTTATCCCAAACTCATATGATCCCTAGTGGCAAGAGGCAGCATTTCCAAGTTCTCCTGTCTCCTTTTGAGGAAGCATGGTGGTAACTAGGAATGAATGAATCTGACAATTCCAGTTTCCCTGGGTTCTCATTTATACAATCTTAATTTCTGTTCTCTGCGTTTCCACACCAGTTTCTGAATTATTATGTTTAAAGCCCTTGTAGATTTTCACCTGCATTTTAATGCAAATTTCACCTAGTATGTTCAAGTTTCTCTTATATACAATTTTGTGCAAAACATTGTTTCCCTAAGATGATGCAGTTTTGTACCTTCCTTTTACTAATATATGGCTTTTTAATGCAACTTTACTGCAGTATATATACTTTTGTACACATTACTTGGCTGGGGAATTATTGAAGGATGGCTGTGTTTCAACTTGAGTATTGTTTCAGAAAGCATACATTTGGTGGGTTTGCCTTAAATGTGAAGTGATTCAAATTTCTCCCACATCCCACTGTGTAACCATTGTAATATATTTTATATATTATGGTAAGGCAATTTAAATGGGCAGAGTAGTGGAATTAGAAAGTAAAAAAGGAATGGAGACAAGGAGAACAGGTGAGGTCCCTGCAAACAGGAGATGCACAAATCTTGTCCCCATCTGTTAAAGATAGGAGAAAGAGGACCCAGGCAACTACCTTCAGCTTGTTGTTGTTGATACCAGGAAGAAGAAGAAGAAGAGTTTGGATTTGATATCCCGCCTTTCACTTCCTTTAAGGAGTCTCAAAGTGGCTAACATTCTCCTTTCCCTTCCTCCCCCACAACAAACACTCTGTGAGGTGAGTGGGGCTGAGAGACTTCAAAGAAGTGTGACTAGCTCAAGGTCACCCAGCAGCTGCATGTGGAGGAGCGGGGACATGAACACGGTTCCCCAGATTACGAGACTACTGCTCTTAACCACTACACCACACTGGCTGTCATGGAAAGGTCCTGGAACTGATAATTAAACAGTCTGTGAGAACTTAGAAAAGGATGTTGTGATTACTAAGACCCATCATGGATTTCTCAAAAGCAAGTCATGCCAAACGAATCTCACTTCTTTTTTTGATAGTGTTACAAGCTTGGTAGATCACAGGAATACTGTAGATGTAATGTATCTTGATTTCAGTAAGGCTTTTGACAAAGTGCCCCATGATATTCCTGCAAAGAAGCTGGTAGAATGCGGGCTGGACAAGATTACTGTTAGATGGATCTGCAGCTGGTAGACTGACTGAACCCAAAGAGTGATCGCTAAGGTTTCTTCAACATCCTGGGGAAAAGTGACAGCTGGGGTGCCACAGGGTTTGATCCTAGGCCCTTTGTTGTTCAACGCCTTTATCATAGAATCATAGAGTTGGAAGAGACCACAAGGGCCATCGAGTCCAATCCCCTGCCAAGCAGGAAGCACCATCAGAGAACTCCTGACATATGGTTGTCAAGCCTCTGCTTAAAGACCTCCAAAGAAGGAGACTCCACCACACTCCTTGGCAGCAAATTCCACTGTCGAACAGCTCTTACTGTCAGGATGACTTGGACAAAGGAACTGAGATGATGTTCGTCAAATTTGTCAATGACACCAGACTGGGAGGGGTAGCCAATGATGCTGAAGGCAAAATCAGGATTCAAGATGACCTTAACAGATTAGAGAACTGGGCTAAAACTAACAAAATGACTTTCAGTAGAGCCAAATGTTGGATTCTGCACTTAGGTAAGAAGAACCAGCTGTGCAAATATAAGGTGGGGGACACCTGGCTTGCCAGTAGTACATGTGAAAAGTTGAAGAAAGATATGGATATGAAGAAAGATATGGAACTTGGGCTGAGGAGGGAGACAAGGTAATAAAGTGAAGACTGCAAGGTGATATGATAATCATCTTCAACTATCTAAAATGTTGTCATATGGAAGGTGGAGCAAGCTTGTTTTCTGCTGCTTCAGAGGGTAGGACCTGAACTAATGTGGTGGTGGATGCTCCTTCATTGAAGGTTTTTAAACAGAAGTTTGATGGCCATTTTTCAGGGATACTTTAGTTGTGATTCCTGCTTTGTCTAGATGGGCCTTGGGGTCCCTTCCATCTTTACAATTCTGTGATCTGCTGACTGAGGCAGTTTCCTTATTCAGGTAGAGCCAGCCCTGGTGGCAAACGTTGCATCACACATTGTGGAATGAGGGAGAACATTTCTGAAATAGTTGCGTGTCTTTTCACCCTTAGGCTATTACGATGAAACTTTAATTCATTGCTGTTTTTGTTGATCAAGGCCTTGGAAATTAGAGCAAAAAAATAGCAACAGAGAGAAAACAACAATAGAAAAAAATATTATTAGTCTTGACTCTAACTGCATCAATGACTGCCTGTAACTGTGTCTGACATCAGAGAATCGTCTCTGCTCTTAGACATGTTTCTGTGGAATAACCAAATTAAAGACTTAACTTGCACGTTCCTCTTTCATGGTTTTGCGTGGGGCATATAATAAAATTAATGCAACATAGTTTTTCAGTTTCAGTTTGTTGTGTTTGCTTTACTCAAATGGACAGCATATCTTGCTGTCACACAGAATATCTCACAAGTGAATGCATGATTGAAATTTAGGCTTATGAAGCAGGATAGGACACCAAAGTTCATCTGTTAGTTCGTGCTCAGAATTGTTATTTGTTGCTTACTTGGAATCAAAATCATGGATATTTTCAAAAGCATTTTCTGCTAAACTGGTTACACATGGAATAAGAAGGAATGAAGAATGGCTTGACCTAATTCCTTTTTAACAAATCCAGGTTCACATCTTATTTTCAATCCAAAGTTGTCTAACAGGTATATATAATTGGTATAAGATTCCTTGGGGGCCTCAACCACCATCGTTCAACAGAAAGACATGATTCATTCCTCTGGAGAATTACTGATTTCCATGACTTTTAAAAAAATATTATTGTTAATCACTCCAGGTTTGTTTTTCAATCCCCTCCTTTGGCACCATGGTGCACTTTTCATTAGGGGCAGCTCACATGCACCTGATCCAATGCATGTTTATTCAGAAGAAAATCCCTAAGGTAGTCACTTACGCTTTGGCAAAAAAGAAGAAAGGCATCACCCCCAAAATGGCACAGATTTGCAGAAACTTTGCATATGATAATTTATATGCATGGATGCAAATTTAGAACTTACTGCTATCATTTAAATCTGGAATGAGGAATGCATTAACAACAACAAAAAGAGGACAAAAAAGGAGAGTGGTTTGCATAAAGTGTGCAGATGCTAATTTATACGTATAGATGTAACTTTATAAATAATTGCTGTCATTAAATATCTATTTAAATCAGGTGTGGAAAACTGCGTTCAGCTGGAGGGCTGGATCCAGAACTGGTGCACTATATGAGAGCCATTTTTGACATATGGGCACAGCCACCCATTGGCCAGTCACTTGATGTCATATGACTGTCAAGATAGCCTATTCAGATGCTCAGTCTATTGATAAATTACTACTCTTCATTATATTACTTATTTTCCTTATTATATTTACTTAACACTCCCATTTGTTACATTTGCATTTTTTTTAGTTTAAAAAGGACATGTTCAGATGATGTGTTTAATCTACTGTTCCAGGTACTATTATTTATTTTTAGTTATCCATTCAAAATATGTTTATTCTGCCCTTCGACACACATGATCAGGGCTGGCCCTGTTGCAGGATGGAGCTAATATGTGTGACTTCATGTAACTTGTCCTGCTGCCCACAGGTGTAGTGGATGCCACAATCCCATCACTGGTATTAAAATGAGATTCTGCTGCCAGGCCAGTCAGCTGTTGTACATGGAAAAGTGGGGAAGCATTTTGTCCTTTGCCTCAGGAAGCAAAATGTCTAGGGCCAGACCCATACATACTACCAGGCCACGGTACAATCATAACATGGTAGATTTCACTTCAGAGTCTGAGCCTGAAGAGAACTTTGGAGGGCAACGCCTACTGATTCATGAGACAACCAAGCCCTGTGAATGTTCTGGTATGAGATGAGATCCCACCTGCAAAGAGGCTGTGGTCTGAAAGTGACCAGTGAGGAAATGATGGAGTGTAGAAGCAACTGCTCCTTATGCTGCTATAGCAGCATATAGTTAAGAGAATCTGAAGACTCACAAGGGGTCAGAATCTTGTGAAAAGATTGGGAGGAGGGACTCAAAATCCTATTGCGTTTCTGATCATGGCACCAATACAATTGAATTTTCCTGTTTTTGTTTCTGAATCCCTGTGCTAAATAGGGCAGATGTGAAGGAATGGGTGTCACCCAATAGTAGATAACAGCTTTCTGAATCATCCAGTTTTGGTATATAGATATGAGGCAGTATAATGGTGTGGGGAATGCTATTGTATTCATGTCCTCCCGGATGCAACGGACTGACCATGGTGGGAAGCAAGACACTTGACCAGGCAATATGATCCAATAGAGCTCTTTTCAAGGCAGATAGTTATGAATTCTGGCTAGATGGGAAGATAAAAAGGAAACAGATATTTGACAAGTGATTACCAGTATTCAAGTGTCTGACAAGTGATTACAAGTGATTACCATTGTCTCCTGTGTTGCTAGCAGATCTAATAATTTTACTAGGGCATACTGTTTTAAAATGTTACATCCCATAGGGATTTCACAGTGTTGCTAGGGATGAAATATTCAAAATGTAGCAAAGTACCTGATTACTGGAGCAAGCATAGCACGTCGCCACATTCACACACACGCACCCCCCAAGAAAACCATACACTTATTCCTTCCCCTGTCCTTAACACATCATAAATTTTGGTTGAGGCCAAGTCTGCTTGCTGTTTTGAAAACTATTTAGAAGTAAGATGTTTTATTATGAACAAATGCACATTTTGGGGTTATTTAAATGGACACATAAAAGGTTTTGTGTGTTGGTTTTTTTTGTGTGTTTTTTTTGCATCTTGGGGAAAGAATGTTCTATTTGGCATGCTAGCCACCTCAACATGATGCTCCTCATGCTCCTACCATTTACCCTCTTTCACACTACAAAGAACTAACCTTTGAGTGCACATAATTTCATCTGACTGATATTGGAAGCTATGCATCTAATTCATGCCTGCAGGACCTGTATTTTCTTCCATTCATATTGGCAACACTTGTGTCATTAGATATGCCAATAAAGTCTCATTTTAATAAAATGATTTGAAATTATAAGCATTAGATGCACAGATGAAGCAAAAGGCTAACCTGAAGCAAACTGATTCTTAACTGCCCAAACACACGCTTTCAGTTTTCAGTTCATGGCATATAAAACAGTCCCCTTCACCCAAGAAAACAATTTACTTCCTTAGAACTGTAATTTCACCTAAGGATGGGTCAATATGTCCATTTTGGTTTCTCCTTCTTCACACTTTAAGTTTAGTTCTTCACATTTCCAGGTCAGTTTGCAATTTTTTTTTAAAAAAAGCTCCTCATGAAAATTCATCAGGATTTTAGTACAAGCTTCTCGTAATATATATATCTTACGTTGTTTTCATGCATATATGTATCTTTATTCACACTTGGTATATGTATTTTTGTACACATTACTTGGTTGGAGCACTGCCTTGCAAAATTCAGAAGTGTGAATTTTAAACAGCTGTGTTTCTGTGAACTGCTTCAGGGCGCATGAGTTGGGTAGGCTCTCCTTTAAATGTGAACTACCGGTAAATTGAATTTCTCCTCCAATCCCTATATTGCTTTGCTGTCAGAAGTAAGCCAGCAGGAAACCACACTGAGCAAGTTGAAGTTAACTCTTTATTAGCAAAAACAGGATCTGCACAGGAGTGGCAGACCTAATGAGCACAGCAACTTTTCTCTTGCAGGTCTTGCTCCCATGAAGCAGTTGTGGAGATTGAAGGTCCCCACCTCCTCACAACTGCCTAAGTCCCCTCCTCTTCAGGGTTTTCCTCAAGCAATCTGAAACTGTTCCTGCATGAAGCTAACTTCTCTTCTGCTCTCGTCATGCCTCTCCTGGTACGGGGAAACCAAGAGGGAGGGGAGCTTGTTGAAGCAAGAGGGGGAAACACCTGTGCTTCATCACCAGCTAGACTCATCTGCCTCTTGGCCTCCCTCTTCTGCTTCACCATCTGAGTCTGATTTGCTCTCTGTCAAAGATTCCGCCCTCTCACTAAAGCCCTGTTACCTCTTCAGCTTCTGACACCTCTCCTCCCACCGTCTTCTCCCTCTGACCACTGATCATCATCCTACCACCAATCCCCTGGCTCTGGGTCTTCTTCCCTTGGGGGTTCCCCAGCTGGTTCTTTCCACCATTCCTCTGCGCCCAAACAGTCTGTGACGTTTGCTTTCCTGGGAAATATGGCGTTTCAGCTGATCCCTGGCCATTATTTTACCAGCTTTCCCTTCCACCTCCTTTCTCTTTAGAAAGCAGGGAAAGAAATCTCTCACCTGGATATTATTTTGATAGATCACCACGGAAGGCAATATTAATGGAGTTCACTCAACTACCAACCACAAAAAACAGACAAAGCAAGATTCCTCTGTTACACAGTTTACGCAATGAGAATACAAGTTGTGGGTCTCTAATCCCAAACGTCTTTCACCATATTGGCAGTTCTCTAATATGCTCCAGGCCACATCATGGGGCCAGATGAATGTCCCATTGTCTGTTCAAATTCTGCAGTTGTGCCAAGAAAACAAAACTGATTCCATTTGTTCAGTTTTGCAACTCAAGAGAAACAGAGGTAATACTTTATGGCATTCCAAATATTGCTTCAACTATCCTAAAATTAAAGTATAATATGAAAACTCTGACATTCAGCACTGAATTTGATCACCCAGGGAGCCACCAGAAGGAGTGCTGATTCAGCGTAGCAATATATATTCACTCTGTATTTGCTTCCCTCAATGAAACTCAATCTGGTTTCTTTTCCTTTCCTTATTCACCTTATGTTATGTGAACTCAGACATGCTACAAATTTACTTTAGAAATAAAATACCATTCCTTAGAAACAAGTAATATAGAAAAAGGAGTGAAATGAAAAGTGTGCAATAAAATAATTTTTATGATTGGTGACAAGAAGAAAAACCTCTTTGTATAGCTACATTTCTGCCTCTTAAGATGTATGTAAATTGTTTCTACTTTGGCCTTTGCCCCACCATTTCCCCCAGGAAAACACACTCTTTAATGCTAAATTGGAACAACCCACAGAAAACCCAATTGCTGTTTGTTCCAGTTCATCGCTAAAGATCAGGTTTCCCCCAGGGAAAGGGGAGGAGCGAATGAAAGTGTGAATAAGTCCTCACTCTCTAAGAACAGGACATGTGACCAAGATTGCAGACCATCCACTTCAAATTCCCTCTTAAAGATATCAGATCAAATATCAACTATAGTTGGTAAGTGCAGAAAAGTGCTAACTCCTTTTCTTCCTTGGTGCCCACGAATGTTTCCCTTGAAAGGCAAAAAACAGATTCCCAGAAGTCCCCCCCCCCATCCAAGCATCTCTTAATATCTGCATAATGTTTTCATCTGCACTTTATGGTTTTTTGGTTGGTTTTTAAATGTGCCCTTTAGATTGGGAAGGAATAAAATTTCCAGCTGCCATGTATGTATTTCACTTTTGTAGTGTGAGTTGGTTTCCCTCAGGGCACTGTGGCCTACAAACATAAATAGATGCTATTCAGTGTGAGCTGATAAGAAACACTTCTGGTCATGAGATTATTTGGTGTCTGACAATTAGACATGGTTTCTTAATCTAGCAGGGCTAATAGCAAGCAGTCTGTTGCTTTCCCATGCAGTGTTCTAGATCAATGTTTCTGGGCATATGCTTCTAACGTCTCTTTTTCTAACATACCATTATTGTGAGCAAAATGAAGTTTGCTGAATCACACCATTGTGGGAGATTAAGGAGGTGAATGCGTTTTGGGAGAATAATGGAATTTATGACAAATAAGGAGTTGAAAATAATGAATTGTTCAGCTTCTGGTTTATCATTCAAAGCATTCTCCCCATTCAAGCAAAACCCAGCACAGGATGTGACTTCAAATTGTTTTCAATTCCCTGTTAGGTTGTGTTATACTCTGACATCACAAACAGGGTCTTCTTCTTTTTCGGCGATCACTCGTAGCCATGTAAGATTGTCTTCCATAAGCACGGTTTTAAAGTTTGGGTTGAGTTTTTGGAGGATGCCTGTGATTGAATTTGTTTTATGTGTGTAGATCAGTGCTGCTGACCAATGCACAGTCTTCGCAGGAAGGGCTCTCTTCCAATGGCATAGGTATCACAACGACCAGTAGATTCTTATCTGATGCAGACTTTATCTGCCTTCACAGCCATTGTAACACACTGCTTGTTATTGTCCACCTGTTCTGCCGCTGAGGACTTCTTGAATTATTCTTTGTCTAGCTCCTCCCCTTTGACCTTACCACTTTGGGTGACCCTGCTGGGAGTACGAGACTCCCGACAGCTTTGCTCACAAGGGACATAGGAACGTGCAAGCCTGCTCACCACAAACAGGTGATAATTTTGGGTAAAATTGGGGTTGCTGTTGTTTTCCCTGCTTCTTTCTGTGTTTCAGGAACATACAACAACAGTATTTTATTTCATTGTAACTATTGATGTACACTGCAATGCTATTTCATCTCCTGCCTACAGCGCTCTTCTGGGTAACATTAGTAACATAAATAAACATGAGCAGAATGTTCCAGGTTCAGTCCCTGGCATCTCCTATAAACATCCCTGAAACATCCCTTCTCAAAGTCTAAATAACTCTTGCCAACCCAAAATTGGCAAGATAACCAAGACAACCAAGAGTAGACAAAACGCAGTGGCCTGGTTCACATCCCATACTAAGTCAACCCCATCTTAGTAGATGATTGTGTTAAGGGTGCAGGTTTCAATGCAATGCCACACTGAGCTAAGCCACAGTTTGGCTTAGCCTGTTATCACAGCTCAGGTTCATAGTTTTACTCTGTCAAGAGCTGTAACCAAGGTTTGTCTTATGGTGCTAAAAATGGGGAAGCTAAACCATGAGCATGGATTCAGACAACACACTATGACAAAGCATAGTTTACCACAGCATGGCACAGCAGCAAAATGACCAGGGCAAAGCAAAGCAGCTGTGATCTTTTTCAATTTAAATGTGTTTTACTTAAATTTGATGCACACCCCTTCTTAGGCAGAGTTTGGGTTTTAGTCACTTTCAAATTGTTTCATTTGTACCTGGTCTTCTTCATCATCATCATTCAATGAATCATATGGGATATACTTGGGGTAATTTTCTTGAATTTTCTTCATGGCCATAATCTCTGTGAAGGAAAATGCCATGTCTATGATAAAGTCAGAAATATAACACAAGTTTATTCCCTGCTGTGGACATAATTACACCCAGGCAGTGGATACACACTGCTTCCCTTCTGAAGACTTCTGAACATGAGTTGGTCCACGCGGAAAATGTGTTGATAATTCAGGCATCCTGTACAAGTGTTTATCTGATATGGACTGAGTGAAAAACATAAATACATTCTGGGGGGAAAATATCGCTCTATGAATAAGAGAGATACAGTTTCACATCATTGATTATTCTCAAATGAGAGCCATCATACAGGAACATTCAAAGTGCTAGACTAACACTGAGGAAACTCAGCTCTGAAAGTTCCCTGGTGATTTTGGGTCAGTCACTAACTTCCAACCTAATCTATCTCACAGGATTTTTGTGAGATAAAGCCAGGTGGGTGACTTTCTTTGCAGCTCTGAGTTTCCTGGGGCGGGGGGAAATGGACTAGAATGATAATGATTATTACTGTTATAATGCCCATTTACCTTACCAGACCCTCCAAGTGTCCCTATCCCTGATTTAGAGAAGCCATCCTGGTTTGTTTGGGGTTTTTTTGATCCTAGAATGTCCCACTTTTCCTTAGGATGTCCCTATTTTCATGGGATAAATCTTGGAGGGTATGGAGTTATTCAACCCCTGAGCAGTCGGAAATCAATCCTGTAAAGGGAAGTTTTTTAATGTTTAATGTTTTATTGTGGGGTTTTTTATAAGTTGGAAACTGCCCAGGGTGCTGGGGCAACCCAATAAGATTTGTAGGGTATAAATAGTAAAATTATCATAATGGAATGGGACGTCCCTATTTTCATTGGAGAAATGTTGGAGGGTATGTCTTACAAACATACCAGAATGCCAATTTGTAATTGCCAATTTCTAGAGAAAACTGCCAACATTATATGCGGAGAGATGGTGATGCAAATGACTGACAGATCTAGAACTGCTTTGGAAGAAAGCACAGGATCTAAATTTAATAATAAATAAATAAATAAATAAATAAATAAATAAATAAATAAATTCGTCCGAGATTCTTGAGCTTTCCCATTTTCTAATTCACACAACAGAGACCATTTTAGAAATGCGCCATATTTCAAGAATGGTTTGTGGAAACATTTACAGTAGGTTTTCTTAAGTCTTCAGCCACTATATGTTCTCTGCAATTTCAAGCACTTAAGGTATGTCCACGTTCCTTTTTCAAGGAAATGAAATCAAGGTGGGATGTTGACTTTTTGGACCATCCTGATAGATTATTCGCTGTGCTGATAATAACTAGCTGACAGCAAACAGAATTCTGTAAATTTTCTCTAAGCCTCTATTTTAACACGCACAGCAAATTTAACCTCTATTCATGCATAAATGAAATTATCCACAAAGGACACAGTTTTTAAAGTCTTATCAGATGAGAGACCACACATCGATTATCAATCAGTACACTCATATGTATGATCCTTGGGAGAATCTTCAATAACAGTAGCCTGCAGTCCTTACATATTTTTTTTTTTTAAAAAAATGAAATAGCAAGCTACAAAAGAGATTTGTTTTTGTGACCTACATGCACAGCAGCCCACATGCTCAATCTTGGTTGGTCATATAATTTTAGATAGAAATATATGACATTCCCCTGTGGCATTCAACCCAGAAAGAATTTCTCTATTAATCCTTTCATCTCCAAATGACTAGGAGGATGGCACTGTTTTCTATAACATATTTCCAATGTACGCAGACCCTTACCACTTTAGGATATCACCTAGACAGGTTTACTTGACAGCAGAGTCATGTGGATATACCAATCTACTCTCCTTCCCTTAATTTCAATGAGAGGGCTTTAAAAAACAGGACTTCAAAAGCTATATTGGGAAAGAATTTTTCTCCATTGATAGCATATATTATCAAGAATTTCCCGGAACGTCGCAAAATATGGCTTCCTTCTTCTATTTTTAGCTCCTAAAGATGTGCAACATTCTACAGAAGTAAAGGCATTTCCCTGAAGCTACAACTAACATTTGTCTCCTGAAATGATGCATTTGAAATGTGGGGGTAATCAATCCTCTAGGCAAAATAATCAGCCCTCTGTCTGCCTGCCTTTCTGTGTGTCTGTAGGGCCATGGAGGAGACAAATGGCTACACAGTTACAGTATGCTGCATGATGTATGTGACTGCAAATACTTAGCATAAGGCCATGAGCCTTTGAAAATCACATGACATCTTGCCTGATGATGTCTTGGGTCTAATTATTTCCGTTTTTAAGCAGGCAGTAAATAAATAAATAAATAAAGACACAATTGCATTGCTTTGAAATGCATTTGTAGCCATAATTATAATTTCAGCCTGCTGTCAAGAATACAATTAGGCAAGGGTCATGGAGCTCAATTAGAAATTACTGACTGACTGGCCGGCTCCTTCGAGTTAACAATGGCGCTGATGTCCTCAAATCATAGTTATTGCGGGAGGCTACATAGAAACGAATGATTGATGCTTTTTGGTTCAGAAAAATATCCCAACACCTTGTTCACTTTGTATAAAATTAGGCGGGGAATTTCCTTCAGAAAAGAGCCCGGGCCAGCAACCGTGAAGATAATTAAATGTTTGATTTAAGAGTTGTGTCCTCTGTGTTCTAATAGGGTTTATTAATTAAAGATAAAGCTGTTCGAGAGGCAGGGAGGGGCATGGCGAGTTGATTTAGTAGATTGCTTGGAGCAGCTCCAGGAGCACAAATTAATTGGCCTGTGTCAAATTTTCACCCATGAAACTGTTGGGAGCAAAATGACTGTTTGGGGCAGAGGCAAAAAATTTCACATCTCCCTCACTTGTCTTTTTCTCCCACTGCTTTCCCCTTATTCACCATTGTCTCTTTCCTTGAGCTGCAGTTTTGGTGGTGCTGCTGGAAGCAAAAACTGTGAGTTTATTTCTGAGGTTTTCCTAGCAAAACAAGGATCACTTAGTAACCAGGCAGAGGGCCTTGTTGGTAGTGGTGCCCACCCTGTGGAACACCCTTCCATCAGATGTCAAAGAAATAAACAACTATATGACATTTAGAAGACATCTGAAGGCAGCCCTGTTTAGGGAAGTTTTTAATGACTGATGTTTTAATGTATTTTTAATCTTTTGTTGGAAGCCATCCTGAGTGGCTGGGGAAACCCAATCAGATGGGTGGGGAAGAAACTACTACTACTACTACTAATAATAATAATAATAATAATGTACTGATATCACAATGGCCTGGTCTGAAAGAGATGCTTAGCCAACCCATGGCTTAACTTAGTGAAGCACAGCAGGAAAAAGGACCATGGAGAAGCAAAGTGGCTGCAGATTCTTCTCTGGAAGTCGGCATGTTTGCACAGTATCACTAAACCAAGGTTTGACTTCAGCATGAACCAGGGCTTTATCCCACAGCCCATTAGAGTTGACTACAGAATGATACCATGAAACCAAACCACAGAGATGGTGGGGGGAGCATTGTCTTCTAGCAGAACAGGCTTCCTAAAGGTGCTTTTTAAAGGAATGGATATGACTACATAATGCTGCTAGAAGTTCTGAGCCTCTGCCACCAAGCAGTGCGTTTTGTGGGGAGCAAAGGTTTTCGCTAAACAACCCTCTCATGCTCAACCCTCCCAAATGAATGGCATCCAGTTTGTTAAGTTGTGTATAGTTTCATTTTTTGCTTTCCTTTACGAAATCTAAGTTTGTAAGCAACTTGAAGAGTGTAGACATTGAGTTGGGTCACTACATTTACTTTTTGAAAATGTCTTAAAAGCAGGACTTCATTTGAACAAAGGCTTGCTGGGGTTTGTACCAGGCCTTGGTCATAGTTAAATAAGTCCAGCCCTACCATGAGACAGAGTGAAGCAACTACCTCAGGTGGCAGATGCTGGATTTATAGTGGTTCCTTCTAACTTCCCTGACCATGTCCTTGTGTTGGAGCAGGCATAGGCAAACTCGGCCCTCCAGATGCTTTGGGACTACAACTCCCATCATCCCTAGCTAACAGGGCTAGTGGTGGGGGATGATGGGAGTTGTAGTCCCAAAACATCTGGATGGCCGAGTTTGCCTATGCCTGTGTTGGTGGATAGAATTTTGCATGCCTTGTGGCTTGTCCTACACCCTCATAACTAACCTGCTGCCCTCAGAGAATGACACTGTCCCGTTGCTAGTACTAGAATAAGATTAATCTGCCAGTTAAGATGGCAGAATGTGAGGCGGGTACCATCTTGCAACAAAACGTCTTGGGCTGGCTCTGTAAATAAGACCGGAGGCCAATATAAATGAGAAAATGTCTCTGAGTATGAGCAGAATGTCTTCTTTTATCTGTTGGATGAGGAATGACAACCAATCCCTTCATATCACAAACTGAAAATCAGAAGGCATGGTTTCCAGACAGAGTTCATTTTACAAATTAACCACTGTTTACATGAATATGCTCGTCTTAGGACCATGTGATATATTACCGAGCATTTTGTGAGTAGATTGCAGCAATTAAATATCAGAAATCTCTTGGCAGTTTCTTGCTTGTATTCCTTTGAACTTAAGTCAGAAGTGCATGCAACCACACATTTTTCATTTGGCTGAAGTTGAATTTTCCAGACAGAGACTCATATTTCATGAGTACAATTCAAAGCATGATATATCTTTGATCACTTTCATTATGAAGGGCTGAACACCAGAGCTATGAAACTCAAATTAATTTTAATGAACTTAATCTGCAAGTTCTTTTTTAAAAAATCCAGACTATAAGTATGCAATTGCAATCAAGATAGAGCGAATATGTCTTTTCTTTAAAGCAATTAAATGCTAACAGTGCGACCCTATACATTTTTACTTAGAAGTAAACTCCAGTGAATTCAGTGAAACTTACTCTCAGATAAATATGTATAGGATTTCTGCCTAAGTATTTTAATTATTTTTTGAGAACCACTGCTCTAGATGATTAACCCTCTAAGGCCAGCTAATTCTTCTCTGCAAATACTCCCTAGGCTTGCTTCTAACTTTAATCTATATGAAGAAATAGGCAATGTGATGTCACATGAAGCCAAAAATATTTACTTGGAGAGAGAGAGAGGATCCCATTTTCTTTAAACCGTCTCAGTGGAAGTCCAGCAAAACTACTATCTGGGAGCACTACCAGACACAGGCTGTATGGTCTAGACCTAGCAAGGACCTTCTCAAATATGGAATAATATAATCTTATCTGACAGTCTCACCTCTTCCTAATCTCACCTCCCCATTCCACACCCCAGTGGTATGTCATGAGTGGAGTGGGTGCAGTGCGTGATTCTGCAGAAAAATAAATAGATCAGGACCTCATTGGGCTAAATCCCTTACAATTGTATTTTAAAAAATAAAAACAAAAATGCCTTCTTGTCTACAAGAGCCAAAGGAATGATCTAAACCCTGTTAAATAATCTGAAAGATTCCAAAGGACTGCAGAAAGCATTGGCAAAGGATCTAACAATATGCAGAGAACAGTGTATAAAGCAGTTGTGTTAATTTGAAACAAGGCAATAATGAATAAATAAGGAAGAAAATAGACCCCAGGATTCTTCTCTTTAGGTTGTCTACACAGTTCGGCAGCAAATTAAATTCTTATTTCCAGCTAATAAATTATTGTCACGTTTGGTGCAACACATGTATTTTTTACTGCCATAAGATCACAATAAGGGTGTTTATTGGCTGAGGTTTGTGTAGAGGCAATGGAAGCATTTGCCAAAAAGAAAAAAAACAACTAAAATACTGGTTTATCTAAACAAAGCAGATGCATTTACTCCAAGGACTAATTACTTGACCATAATGAAAACAGATGTGTTTAATGCAATCTGTGGGCTGTTTGAATTTCTAGCATCTTAAAGAATTTTTGAAAATGTCTTTTAAAGGCATTTTTAAAATAAAAAAGGACAACATTTTTCAAAAGAATGAATACAAAGAACAATTTCCTTTTTGGCTTGCATTATATTTGTTGCCTACACACTGCTCAAAACAGACTTTGTAAACAAGAACAGTGTAAACAATGAAGTAAATGTTTGCAATGAAAATGTATAGTTCCCTCAAAAACTACAGATCTGAAACACTTCTAAAAATACAATCCACTGGATATTTGTGAACACAGCTGTTGGTGTTCTGGGTGGGACTGAAGCCTCCGTTTCAGGTCCATCTCATGCATGAATTATTCTCTCTCTGTGTCAGAGGAAGAGTCATACAATCAAATTGGTGTGTTGAATGAAAGTGTCACAGTCCAGTTCGCGGGCGATCAAAGTCCCGGCTGGGGATGTCAGGACTGAGGACAAGATGGCAGGGTGGGAGCAGGAACGGGAGTCCAGAAGCTAGGAGTCAGGAAGCCAAGAGTCCAAGGGTCAAAGAGCCGAGAGTCAAGAAGCCAAGGGTCCAAGGTTCAGGAAGCAAGAAGTTACAAAGTCAAGGGTCTGAGCAGTGGCGTAGCATGGATTGTCAGCACCCGGGGCAAGGCAAGTAATTTGCGCCCCCTAACCCGTGGATTTGCGCCCCCTAACCCTAACCCCCAGATGTTGCGCCCGGTGCGGCCGGCCCCCCCTGCACCCCCCACGCTACGCCACTGGGTCTGAGGATCAAGAAGCAAGGTGTCATGAAGTCAGGGGTCCGAGGATCAAGAGGAAGGAGTCAGGGAACCAAATGTGGCAAGGCAGGGAACGTGTTGCTGTGGCAAAAAGCCAAAGGGAAATGCTGACCTTATATCCCTTCCCAGCTCTTGCCACCAGATGCTGTGAGTTACCAACTGGCATCACCTGTGTGGCCCCGCCTTGCCTCTTCAGAACAAACTTAGGAAGGCCCCAGTCCTGCAGAATCCTATTGGTCACAGGGCCTGGCTCCCGCACGCACACCTGACAGAGAGCTTCCTTGCAGAATTCATCATGCAATGGAACGCCTAAGAATATTTCAGTTCACATCCACTTCACAACTGAATATCACAGTGATATTTATATGCTGATGATACTAAATTAATGAAGGGAACGTCTGGCACTTATCCCTGCCTATTGGCCTCGCTGCATGGGGCAAGTTGGGAGCCCAACAACATCTGAAGAAAACAGCATCAAAGCCTCCATACTCTCCACCATTTCTCCAATGAAAATAGAGACGTCCCATTCCATAATGATTTATACCCCACACATCTTACTGGCTTGCCCCAGCCACTCTCAGCAGCTTCCAACATATATAAAACATTTTAAAAACTTTCCCATACAGGATTGCCTTCAGACAGCTCAGGGGTCAGATAACTCCAGACCATACAAGATTTCTCCAATGAAAATAGGGGCATCCTAAGGAAAAGTGGGACATTCCATGATCAAATCAGAAACCGGGGACGGCTTCTCTAAATCAGAGACGTCCCTGGAAAATAGGGAGACTTGGAGAGTCTGAATCTTCTAGCCATGTACTAGATGGAGCATTGTGATATTATTTTGTGATTATGGCTTGGGTCCAAACTTACTCATGCTTAAGGTCAACCCATTAAAATTATAGTGACTTAAATTAGTCATGATTAACGTAACACCCACTGGTTTTAACATCTCTGCTTTAAGCACGACTAAGCCTGAATTCAATCCTATGAGTTATCTACAAGATTACACAATTTGGGAGTTCTGGCACCTCAAACTTGCTAAGAATGGACAAGTTTACCAACTAAATTGTCCGTCTTAAATTATGTTCATAGAAAAACCAGAATTAGTACCAAGTGGGAAGGGAAGTTGCAGATCCTTGCACATGGTTTCCCAATTGTGTGTAAAATCAATATTGTGTGATCTTCAAATCAGGGCCAGCAGGGCATAGCTGTCTTCCCATGGTAGGTATATTGTTATCTGGAGTGGCCGTCTTTTTAATTTTGTGTTATGCCATGCTCCCCATGGCAGCCACTTTGTGTTATGACATGAACCTCCTTGCAGCAACTGTTTTGTGACTTGCACCTACAGCACTCTCAATCTTTCAAAATGTTACCATTGGTCCACAATGGTTTGGGGCATCCTTGCCATACATAGTGCTTTAAATCTATGGTGTGCATAGGTGTCGCCAGGGGGAGCAGGGGGGGCACCTGCCCTCCCAATCAATCAATCAAAATCAATGCAAATCAATGCAAATGTGAGGGGGGCTCCCCTCAAGAAAAGCCTGCCCCCCTAACAAAAATCCTGGCTATGTCCATGCATCTATGACTATTTTAATTATCATAACAATTTGAAAAGCAAATAATTCCGTTAAAACCTACAGGCATCTATTTTGGAAACTCACCTCAATCAGTAGAGAAAAAGAAAGCACTATACAACATTTGCCTGACTTAAGGACCCCTAAATATATATTAAATCACACCTTCAAAGCAGCCAGTTATCAGCTAGGTGGAAAACACATTTTAAACAAGAAAGACAGTTTGGTCATCTTCCTTCAATATGAGTAAACTGATTTTTTTTTTTCCTGCTGAAAACTGTCCAAAAAAGATTTGCTTTAGGCTTGCCTCTAGCATGGAAAATTTACAGAATAACCATATGCAAAGTTTTAATTTATTTATTAAGCAGGGGACAGGGAAGTACCCTAAAGTGGGCCAAGTTCTTATATGCCACTAGGTTTACTATCCTTTTCTCTGGCAAAGGTCTAGCATCTTTAATAGCTACTGACAGGCAGAGGTTCAACAGGTGAAACTTTTCCCAACATAAAGAAACATAAACCAACGTGGTGTAATAAGTGTTGGATGAGTTCCTAGCAGATCAGGGTTCAAAAGTGTTTGGTAGCGTGGAACTGAGGCTATTATTGGCGTTGCTGACATATTCACAGAAGCATGTGGAAACACTCTCATTTTTAACCAAATTAAAATAAGTATTGCATGTGAAAGGCAACAAAGAAAGCAATAACATTTTGGCAAATAAAACATGTGCATTTGATTTTGGAAGGAATAAAATGTGAAAGGTTTAGCAGCACATAGAGGGAGCCATTTCATCCTTCCTTGCCAAAGCAATTGTGAAGAGCTAATGAATAATCTGATCAGTTATAATGGCCATTTTCTTGTATGCTAAATCCTAGCCCTTAGCAAGGTTTTATGCGTAGGATATAAATTATATAAAAGCTCGGCATTAAGAACTGAGAAACTGACAGATCTGTTAAGCACAATGGTATGAATAGGGATTTACCTTTTTATGCTTCAACTTATGAATTCACCAACATGAAGAAAGCGTATCTGGAATTCTTGAAGTGTTTACATTCCACAGTTCATTAAAAGGGGGCTAATGGAAATTGTTCACTGAATCAGCTCTATTGACCAAGTCAGCCACTTGCAGGCAAATACTAATAGAGAGGGTTATTGTCACCATCAGCATCAGCAGCATCAACATCAATGCCGCCGCCATCTTTATTTTGCTAACCTCAGTGTCTTAGCAAAAAGAAAAAGAAAAAAGAGGAATTTAAAACACCACAAAAAAAGGAATTTAAAACACCACAATGACTAATAAAGAGTGAAAGAGGTGGGGAGAACCTATATGCCATTTCATTTATATAGAATCCAAGTTTTTGAACCCTCATATTTCTTTCCAAGGTTAAGAGGAATGTTCCATTAAAAATACTAAGAAAATTGGCTCAGGCTTAGTCACTTAGATGAAATTTTAAAACTACTAGCGTCTCCAATTTTGTGTGTGGAATACGTGGAGAAATTAGCCATTCTGAAATTCTTTCTACACCCACAGGGATGTTCTCCTGTGCATTACCCTACGAAATGAATTGGTGCTCAAAAGGAGCAATGGGGAATTTCTCACTCACTCACTCACTCTCTCTCTCTCTCTCTCTCTCTCTCACACACACACACACACCATCATTCATTTAATGGCAAACAAAAATTTACGCAGTGTCTATGTGCTATGCATGAACAATTGCACTGCATTGACTCAGGTGTCCTTAAAAGTCATGGTTGGATCACTAATCCATCCAGCTCAGCATTGGCCACAGTGAGTGGCAGCTGCTCCCCAAGAATTGAACCTGGGAACTTCTGCATGCAAAACAGATGTGCTACCACTGAGCTATGATTCTTCCCATTAATGCAATGATGATATGGGTAAAGGTAAAGGTACCCCTGCCCATACGGGTCAGTCTTGACAGACTCTAGGGTTGTGTGCCCATCTCACTCAAAGAGGCCGAGGGCCAGTGCTGTCCAGAGACATTTCCGGGACACGTGGCCAGCGTGACATCGCTGCTCTGGCGAGCCAGAGCCGCACACGGAAACGCCGTTTACCTTCCCGCTAGTAAGCGGTCCCTATTTATCTACTTGCACCCGGGAGTGCTTTCGAACTGCTAGGTTGGCAGGCGCTGGGACCGAACAACGGGAGCGCACCCCGCCGCGGGGATTCGAACCGCCGACCTTTCAATCGGCAAGCCCTAGGCGCTGAGTCTTTTACCCACAGCGCCACCCGCGTCCCATAATGGGTAGTGATATGGGTAGTGCTGCAAAAAAATTCCAGCAAGTCTGCATTTATTATAGATATTAAATAATAGTGCTATGACATAGGAGGGATGCGGGTGGCGTTGTGGGTGAGCCTCTTGGGCTTGCCGATCAGAAGGTTGGTGGTTTGAATCCCTGTGACGGGGTGAGCTCCCGTTGCTTGGTCCCTGCTCCTGCCTACCTAGCAGTTCGAAAGCACGTCAAAGTGCAAGTAGATAAATAGGTACCGCTCCGGTGGGAAGGTAAATGGCGTTTCCATGTGCTGCTCTGGTTTCACCAGAAGTGTGGTTTCACCACAATTAATTCCAGTCACGAATGATTGGGGTTGCGGCACGAGATGAGTGCCACAACACCAGTCATTCACGACTGGACTTAATTGTCAGGGGTTCTTTACCTTTATGACATAGGAACACAGTTACACTGTGAATATTATGCAGTCTCTAGCCAAGCCTTTCCGACCTGGTGTCCTGAAGATGTTTGGTGTTACATCCACACCATGCATTTATTTTAATTTTTACATATTTATTTGCATTTCTACTACATTTCAATGCAAACAGAAATAAGACAAAAACCCCACTATTTCTTCCAGTACTGCTGGTATGCTTTCTAGTGGGTTTTCCAAAGTTAGAACCATGTCGTTGGCATATGCCTTTAGCTTATAATTTTGCCGACCCACTCACACTATGCATTTAAATAATATTTAAAGTGTGTGAATTCCCCAAATAATCATGGGAACTACAGTTTAGCCCTCATAGTGCTACAATTCGCAGCACCCTTAACAAACTACTGCTTTCTATACTTTAAATAAATGGTGTGGATATGACCTTGGACTGCAGCCTTCATCAGCCTCATCTAGCTAATAGTCAAGGATGCTGGGACTTGAAGCCTGAAGCATCTGGAGGGCAACAGGTTGTGGAAATCTGCACTAGGTTTTCATTAAAAAAACCTCTCACTCATATGCTGCAATCCCCTACAGCTGCAAAATGCATGCAAATGTGGTAAGATTCTGTTTATACAGACCATTAACCTATCCTAGAGTGAGAGAGCTCTTTTCAGAGTCATCTGAATGTATTCCAACTATTGATCCTGTTTGTCAGGTTAATGTCTCTAAATGTCATATAACTTTCAGTGTATTTTATATAGCTTGGTAGTGGCACCCGCCCTGTGGAACGCCCTGCCACCAGATGTCAAAGTGAAAAACAACTACTAGACATCTGAAGGCAGCCCTGTTTAGGGAAGCTTTTAATGTTTAATAGGATATTGTATTTTAGTGTTTTGTTGGAAACCGCCCAGAGTGGCTGGGGAAACCCAGCCAGATGGGTGGGGTATAAATAATAAATTATTAGTAGTATTAGCTACATACTGTCATCAAGTGAGATCTCTTTTCAAGTGTGATCTCATTAGTTTTGCACATGTATTTCATGTGGGGACTAGATCAGGAATAGTTGACGTGGTGCTCTCCATGGGACTGTCTGGGGCTGATGGCAACAGTAGAGTACAATGCTGGATACCCTTAGACTAATACATGCATAGGGACAAACTTTAAAAAATAAATAAATAAATCCTTCCATTAAAATCACTGGAGCTGAGGAAGTTTCATGTACACATTTGAGCTCCCTCAAACAAAAGAATTCCCTTGATGGGGATGTATATATTCTTCCTATTCTCAAATTAGGAAGGCAATTTTAACTAAATCTCATAAGGGAAATGGTTGCCTCTCCTTTCAGCAATCTGGAATGCCTGATAATTTTCATCTCAAATGGGACAAAAACTCCAGTTTCAGAGTCACTTTCGTACTAGCTCTGTATCTCTCTTTCTCTCTCAAACTTTAGGATTGAAACAGGATGAGCTTTGAGTCTGGAACTCATTAGCCTCCACTGCTTCAGGCTGACCTCATGTAACTCCTGCAGAATAAGTTGCTGAAGAAGTTTTATGTCCACGCAAAAGTGAATTGTGGAAGTTGTGAAACACACACACACACTATGGGATTTAACTAGTGTTCATTGTTTATGTTTATAGAATAGAATAGAATAGAATAGAATAGAATAGAATAGAATAGAATAGAATAGAATTTATTGTCATTGTCCGTATATACACAGTATACACAACAACGAAAATCAAACACCCACCCAAAGACCGGCTTCACATACACATTTGCACGTACCTCCAACACTCTCATCCCATTCAGACATAATCTATAAAACATACATAATCCAGAATATAACATGACCTATTAAAAGCATAACATAACCTAAACCCTATCTCATTCCTTCCTACTCCCTGCTTGCTATTTCTTACAACTGGCCCTGAGATCATTATTTAGTGCAATCAGAGCTCTTGGATAGAAACTATTCAGAAGGCGTGTGGTTCGTGTTTTCATTGTCCTATATCTTCTGCCCGAAGGCAACAGTTCAAAAAAGTTGTGAGCAGGATGGGTGGGATCTCTCAGGATATTGTGTGACTTCTTCAAAGTGCGAGACGTGAAGATCTCATCCAGGGTTGGTAGCTGGAGCCCTATAACATTCTGGGCGATTTTTGTTATTCTCAGTAAAGCTTTTTTATCCGTTTCAGAGCTGCTTCCATACCACGATAATATACTATAGGTTAAGACACTCTCGATGGTACTGTGATAATAGGACAGGAGTAGGTGCTGAGATAGATTCAGTCCCCTGAGCATTCTCAGGAAATACAACCTCCCCTGCACCTTCCTCACAACCATGTTAATATTTGCAGTCCATGAGAGGTCCTCAGAAATATAAGTGCCCAGGTATTTAAAACTACCAACCCTCTCCACCTCCTCGCCATTTATGTGCAATGGTAAAAATACACTTTTCTTTCTCCTAAAATCAACTATGAGTTCTTTGGTTTTTTTGGTGTTAAGCATAAGATTGTTTTCTTTACACCATTGAATTAACCCCTGTACTTCTTTCCTATAAGCAGTCTCATCGTTCTCACTAATGAGCCCCACCACTGTTGTATCATCCGCAAATTTGATGATTGTGTTGGACTTATACAGTGGGGTACAATCAGATGTGTACAGGGAATAGAGAAAGGGACTTAGCACACATCCCTGAGGAGCTCCTGTGCCTAATACTAGAGTAGAAGAATAGTAAGGTCCCATTCTCACTGTCTGCGGCCTGTCAGTCAGGAAATTCCTTACCCACAGACAGATCTTCTGATGTATACCCAAATTGATCATTTTAAGAAATAACCTGTCTGGCAAAATTGTATTGAAGGCAGAACTGTAGTCCACAAACAACAGCCTTGCGTAGGTTCCCTGTCGTTCTAAGTGACTCAGTACAGTGTGGACAACGATGGAAATAGCATCATCAGTAGATCTATTTCTTCTGTATGCAAACTGGAACGGGTCTAGAGTGGATGGAAGACCAGCCTTAATATGATCTAGCACCAATCTCTCGAAACATTTCATAACGACAGATGTTAGGGCTATTGGTCTATAGTCATTGAGAGATACCACCACTGACTGCTTGGGGACTGGCACTATAATCGATGTCTTCAGACAGGTAGGGACAGAACCCTGCGACAGGGATAGATTAAAAATGTCCGTAAATACACCAGCTAATTCTGCAGCGCAGTCCCTAATTACCCGTCCCGTGATTCCATCCGGTCCAGCTGCCTTCCTAATGTTAATGCACCGAAAGGCACGTTGTACATCAGAGGTCTGTAGTAAAAATGGTTGTCTATCAGTAGTAGCTTCTGATGATGTGCTGGTAGCCAATGCTGTAGTGTCAGTAGTTCCAGTTCCCACCTCCAAGCGACTAAAAAATTGATTCAGTCGATCAGCTAAGTGCGCACTGCTGCTAGCCAGTTCGTTTTTAATATTTTGCCCTGTAATTTGTCGCAGCCCTTGCCATACTCGACGAGGGTCGGAGCTCTCAAAATGTTTTTCGATCCTCCGGCAGTACATAGCTTTGGCGTTCTTAATGCCCTTTTTCAATTTGGCTCTGGCTTCTCTATACTGTTGCGCATCACCAGAGTGAAAAGCAGCATTTCTTGCCTTTAACAGCAAATACACATCCCTGTTTAGCCAGGGCTTGTTGTTAGGGAACACCCGTATTTGTTTGGTGGTAGTGACGACATCGATGCAGCTTTTAACGTAGAACAGTACTGTTGAAGCGTATGTGTCCACATTATTCCCCACAAAAAGCGACCACTCGGTGCTCCGAAAACAATCTTGAAGTTGTTCAGATGCACCTACTGGCCACACTCGTATCTCTCTAATTGATGGTCTAATTCTACGTACGAGAGGTCTATATGATGGTATCATAAGTAGGGATATGTGGTCTGACTGCCCCAAATTGGGCAAGGGCTTGGTCTTGTATCCATGCATGATGTTACTATATACTCGGTCCAGGTTATTTCCCCCCCTGGTGGGACAATCAACATACTGGTGGAACTTAGGAAGCACAGTCTTTAAATCGGCTCGGTTAAAATCACCAGCAACCACAAATGCTCCATCCGGGTGGGCCCGCTGCTGTTTGCTAATAGCAGTTAGCAGGTGGCCCATAGCTGTAGTAGTGTTTGCATCGGGAGGTATATACACCGCTGTTATTATAACAACATTAAACTCACGTGGCAAATAGAAAGGGCGGCACTTCACCACTAGGTACTCCAAGTCAGGAGAGCAATGCGTGTCCATTTGTTTAATGTCCAAACTCCAGTTGTTATTTATATAAACGCAAATTCCTCCTCCTCTGCTCTTCCCGGATTCGGCGGTTCTATCCGCTCTAATCACTGAGCGTCCTTCTAGCTGCAGAAGCCCCTGTGGAAAGGAGGGATCCAGCCATGTCTCTAAAAGGACCATGACACAGCAGTCCCGGATACTTTTCTGCCGAGAGGTAATAAGTTCCAACTCCTCTACCTTGTTGGGTAAGGATCTCACATTTGATACAAGGAGACTTGGCAATGCAGGCTTGTGGGGATTTTTACCTAGCCTCACTCGTAGTCCAGCCCTGCAACCCCTCTTCTGTTTACGCCCTCTCCGTTTTCTTTTCTTTCTGGCAAGGAGAGCAAAGGGAGTATCCCAAGAATGTGCAAGATATGGAGGCTCCCTGATAAGCTCAGCTGGTATGTTATAAATTGAGACCTCCTGGCTGCAACCTTCTCCTCTGCCGATACTTAAGAGCTCTTGACGACTATAAATTACTTGTGCCTGAGTGTTCACAGTCCATAGCAGCAATGATAAAAATAAAAATAAAACACAAATCACTAAAAACCGGTCTCCGGAGTGCCGAGCCGCTGCAAGTGCTTGCGCCGCCATCTTAACTTGTTCCTGTGTGTAAATTTATGCAATAGCCCAATCCTATGACAGCTCAACATCAAAAAAATGAGGATCATGGCCACTTGGCCCATCACCTCCTGGAAAATAGAAGGGCAAGAAATGGAGGCAGTGAGAGATTTTACTTTCTTGGGCTCCATGATCACTGCAGATGGCGACAGCAGTCACGAAATTAAAAGACGCCTGGCTTCTAGGGAGAAAAGCAATGACAAACCTAGACAGCATCTTAAAAAGCAGAGACATCACCTTGCCAACAAAGGTCCGTATAGTTAAAGCCATGGTTTTCCCAGTAGTGATGTATGGAAGTGAGAGCTGGACCATAAAGAAGGCTAATCGCCAAAGAATTGATGCTTTTGAATTATGGTGCTGGAGGAGACTCTTGAGAGTCCCATGGACTGCAAGAAGATCAAACCTATCCATTCTTAAGGAAATCAGCCCTGAGTGCTCACTGGAAGAACAGATCCTGAAGCTGAGGCTCCAATACTTTGGCCACCTCATGAGAAGAGAAGACTCCCTGGAAAAGACCCTGATGTTGAGAAAGATGGAGGGCACAAGGAGAAGGGGACAACAGAGGACGAGATGGTAGGACAGCATGACCAAACGGTGGGAGGCAGTGGAAGACAGGAGTGCCTGGCATGCTCTGGTCCATGGGGTCACGAAGAGTCGGACATGACTAAACGACTAAACAACAACATGACATGCTTAAACAGTGGCGCCAGCTGGAGCCCGTGACTGCAGGTGCCCGGTGCCGTGCGCCATCACTGGGATGTGCGCGCATGCCAGGAGCTTGTACAAGCCATGTTAGCACCCCCTAACGGGGGGGGGGGGTGCTACACCTTCATGCCCACCAGCATGCACACACTACATCTGCACACCAATGGGCATCACTCATGCATGTAGTGGTGACATGATGACGCAGTGAGCAAAACCCCCACAGAGTACATGTGGCCACTGCCACACTTTGTGTGTGCCCCTCATCTCCCCCATTTAAAATTTTGTGGGGGCTAAGCACTCACAGCCCCAGAGAGTTGGTGTACCTATGTTTAAAAGTGCCAGCAGATGGTAACTGTGTGGTCTGCGGACATCTCAGTCCCATGTGCAAGATCATCGCCCAGTTATAATCATTGAACATGACCACAATGCTCTTTTTCAGATTTAAAATATCACTGCTGTTCATCATGCCTAAGAGCTTTTACTGGAGCAAAGTAAATGCAGATTGTTGTGAGCGAATTAATAATCCCCTTCTCATGCTCCCCATCAGAATACGAATTTCAATCATTTATCAGCTTCGTTACTCTAGCACTTTTGTCACAGCACTGTTATATGCTGGACTAATTTAAATCAAATTTTGGACACTATATCACAAAGAGCAGGCATGTCTAATGATAAGTGTTAGAACTGAGGGCAATTATAATGGAGACAGTTCTCATGCTGTGTAATAATAAATGGATCACATGCTTCAGGGACAGTAATGAAAATGTTATGCATGATAGTCAAACACACAGGGATCTAAAAATCCTAAAATACCATGTGAGGTGGTTTCCCCACTTAAAAACAGTTCAGTACAAAGAAGTGGTCCCTAAAACTTGGGTATAAGGAAGATCAGGGATGAGGAGTCAAAGGAGAAGGAGAAATCAACAAAGAAATAACAGCCAAACAGCCAGATTGTATGGAGGTTGTGCAATGTAAAACTCTGAGTTAAGAAATCACACAATAAACAGTCAATGGGGCTTACTCTCAGGAAGTGAGTATAGGATTGGACCTTCAATAACAAAATAACCCCAAAATGATTAGGTATTGTGTAGATGTCGTTTGTCAGTGTGGATAAAATGATTGTGGGTAGAATGATTAAAAACATTTATTTTTCCAGACAGTAGAAAATGTTGCATTTCAGTTATATTCAGTGCTTTAAAAATTTTTTTAGGGATACTCTCATTTTCCTACTCATATTGAAATACTGCCCCTCAATGAGGACAAACTTAGATTCACAAAATGTTTAGGGGTATGCATACCCCTGCGTACCCCCAGAAAAAAGCACTGGTTATATGCATTTGTACATACAGCTGTTTCCAACAATGTATCATTTAGGACCCTACATGTCTAATATTTATGTCTGTGTATTTTATTTGGCCATGCATATGATATTTGTTAGCATGGTCAAATACCCTCCAACATTTCTCCGATGAGAATAGGGACGTCCCATTCCATAATGATAATTTTACCATTTATACTCCACACATCTTACTGGGTTGTCGCAGCCACTCTGGGCAGCTTCCAACATATATAAAAACATAATAAAACATTAAGCATTAAAAAAAAACTTCCCTATACAGGATTGCCTTCAGATGGCTTGGGGGGGTCGGATAACTCCATAGCATCCAACATTTCTCCAATGAACCTCTTCAATCAGAGGTTTTGACATTTTTTGTGAGCAAACAGGAACAAATTATGGAATTTGTGAGTGTATTTATTTTCAAAGCAGTCATTAATTTGCAAAAGAAAACAGTTTGTAACACTGAGATGTTCTGATAAAACATTTAAAAAGAGTTCCCATTGCAATTATTTTTTGTTCTTGTATGAGAGCTCTGGAAGGACGTAACTTTCCTTAAATTTCCATTAAAAACTTTGCCAAAAATCCGATGCATTGTCAGAAGCAACATGTAACTCATGTTGGTTTAGTACAGCTGTTGAAAAAAAGGTAACAATATTAAAAGGAGATTTCCTGTGCCATTTTTCTATGGATATGTTTACCAAAGGTTTGGGGAAAATACTAATTATGCAATGAAAATAATCACAATTTAGCATTTAATTGTGAGTTGTGATGATAATGCCTAGTTCCGACCCCTGTATGGGGCAGCTGCATATTCGGATTGTGCTAAATGATCCTCAGGATCCCTTCCAACTCTATGATTCTATGAAAATCCTAATACATATAAAGCCTCTTCTGCAAAATCACCACCATTTTGTCCCTATTCCATGTTTCAGTTTCCATCTTGTCTGGCCAAGATTGGCAACATAGGACAATGAAGAAGGATAGTCAGAACCAGCTCCCTTCTTCCACTGTTGGAATAGGGACCTTTTATGCAACCTGGGGGCTGTTTTTCTTCATAGGCGACTTCCAGGTGCAAAATTGCAGGGATGGATGGGGGCAGAAGTCAAAGTGAGTGAAGCAATGGACACAATTCTTCAACTCTTACCTTTCTGCAGTAGGCTGTGGGTGGCGCTGTGGGTTAAACCACAGAGCCTAGGACTTGCTTATCAGAAGGTCGGCGGTTCGAATCCCCACGATGGGGTGAGCTCCCGTTGCTCGGTCCCTGCTCCTGCCCACCTAGCAGTTCGAAAGCACCTCAAAGTGCAAGTAGATAAATAGGTACCGCTCCGTCGGAAAGGTAAACGGCGTTTCCGTGCGCTACTCTGGTTTGCCAGAAGCGGCTTAGTCATGCTGGCCACATAACCCAGAAGCTGTACGCCAGCTCCCTCGGCCAGTAAGGCGAGATGAGCGCCGCAACCCCAGAGTCGGTCACGACTGGACCTAATGGTCAGGGGTCCCTTTACCTTTATGTTGCAGCACACATAAGTCTCTTAATCCTTCAGAAAAAATGGGATGGAGTGAGAAGATGGAAAGGAGGATTAAATTATAGCAGAAGTGTGTGTGGGGGGTGTGTGGACACATTATAATCCATTAAACTTGCTCTTCGGTGGCCACGATCTCTGCTCAGAAACCATGCTTTTGTGCTACAAGATCCGAGCAAATTGTCCCAAGAAAATCCAATAAACTTGTCATAGCACTTGCCCGTCTCCAGAATGCATGGCTGAGAGAGACCTGTTATTGCCATTGACTGATTTAAGCTGTTCTGGCCTAAGAGCCATTAACTGATGCATCCAGTGACATGGACTGTAAAAGGTTAAACTCCTCTCAATCTTGGCTTTGAAGCCCCCTGTGACATGCAGTCAATATGTATTGAGTGTGTAATTGAATGCAGTTATGGGACTGGTACTGAAATCTGAGAGTTAGAGGAAATCTCTCTAGGAGTGTTAATTCGTTCTTGTCTGTCTGTGGCGTGGTTCCTGAGTGCCTGAAGGACAGCCGTCTTCCATACAACTGTGTCAGGGGATTAAGATATTTATCAGAGGTCCTTGTCCAAGCACCGTCCACTTCAGAAATCAGGCAGGATATTTTTGGTGGTGGCACTGAACTTGGGAAAACCTCTACTTGGGAAAACCTCTACTGTCAAAGATCCGCCTTGTGCCTTCACTGTTAAAGTTTATGTACTAGGGTAATTCCTTAATTTGCTTTGGCTTTTAATTCCTAGAGATTCACAAACCTCTCATGAGAATAAAATGGTGGAAGCCTAAAATGCACTTGTCAGAGCTCCTTGAAGAAATACAGGCAAGAAATGTCATGAAGAAGACCTGAAAGAATACAGTGGTACCTCAGGTTAAGTACTTAATTCATTCTGGAGTAACCTGAAACTGTTCTTAACCTGAGACACCACTTTAGCTAATGGGGCCTGCTGCTGCCGCTGCGCCACCACTGCATGATTTCTGTTCTCATCCTGAAGCAAAGTTCTTAACCTGAAGCACTATTTCTGGGTTAGCAAAGTCTGTAACCTCAAGCGTATGTAACCCGAGGTACCACTGTACTACCCTTTTAGGCAATATAGCTTAGAATTCATAAGTGAAATGGTACTTAAATGAAAAGGCTGTCTTTTAAAGCTGTCACTGGAAAACAAAAGTGTTATGCTTCCTGTTGTAAGGATGAGGGAAATGAATGCAAGCAGGCTCCTGAGTCGGTTGTCAGTGCGGCAGTAACCAGCTGTACAAATAACTGTAATGTTAGGAGCAAGTTTGTTGGCCAAAAAGGCCATTGAAACTAGTCTGACTGCTAAGCTTCATGTAAGAATTGGCTTATCGCCTCGCAGTGGAACGGACACACACTATCTGTGTTCCAGTAGAGTATCAGTAAACTATCGTTTTGAGGTCACTGGCTACAGATGTTCCACATACGCTGGGAATACTGCTCCTTTGCCAGAAGCTATTTAGAATGAGATAATGTAGGGTAATTTAATTGCTTGTGGAGTTTTGACTTGGAACAAAAACTTTGAAGGTTATCTCTGCAGTTCCATCTGCACTAATTTGCTTCTCTGCCTTTAGTCGTTGCTTATGCTGCAGCAGAAATTGTTTGATTTCTAGATGGAGCATCCTTTGGGGTTGATCCCAATGGCAAAAGCATCTTCTGGCATCAGGTTTGGTCCACTTGAGAAGACTTTCAACTAGTGGGAAAAGACTTGATAAAAGCACCAGTGCCCAAAGAGCTTAAGAAAAAACATGGAGTAGTTTAGCTTCTAAGTAACTCAAAGCAAGGGCAAAACATGTCACTTTCTATGTTTTATTGTGCCTTTTGCCACTTTCAGAATGTGGAATGTACATCGAAAATAAATACGTACGTGTGAATAAATCAAAAATATAATGAGATTTGCTACACACTGCCAATGTGGCGTTAATTTGAATTTCCATCCTGTTGCATGACAAATTGCTTTTGATTCTGAGAAGAAGAAGAGAAGAAGAAGAAGAAGAAGAGTTTGGATTTGATATCCCGCCTTTCACGCCCTTTAAGGAGTCTCAAAGCGGCTAACATTCTCCTTTCCCTTCCTCCCCCACAACAAACACTCTGTGAGGTGAGTGGGGCTGAGAGACTTCAAGGAAGTGTGACTGGCCCAAGGTCACCCAGCAGCTGCATGTGGAGGAGCGGAGACTCGAACCCGGTTTCCCAGATTACGAGACTACCGCTCTTAACCACTACACCACACTGGCTCTCAGAAGGCTCATGATGTGATGGAAGAGTCCTCTATGCAAGAGGAGGAAAGTTAACAGTTTCACTGGATCTACCATATAAATCTCTGAGCTTGATTTAAAATGTGGATTTCAGCCTACATGTGAATGCATCAGTTGCAAAATGAATGGTCGTATGTTAGGGCATCATAACACTACTTCATTTAGGAGGTGTTTTCAAACCCCTTTTTTGTGGAAGAGGGGCATGTCCCATTCATTTTTACAGAACTCACTTTTAAGCAAACGAGTTAGGAATGTGGTCTTAGAGATACTGCATGAGACAGCTGCAAAAAGAGGAGAATGTTTTACAAAAGCAATGAGGCGGCGGAAAGAAAGTACAAAGGAGTCACTGAAGAATAGATAAGGCCACATTGACTTTGCTCAGTGCTGCATTCTCAGACATTAAAAGCACTACTGTAATGTCATCCGGTATAAAGGGTATATATACATCAATGTTGGTGTTTTTAAGAGGGCATTGGGTGCTTAATTTTGAAAAATAGTGGTTTCACTCCCTACTAACCTTCAGATAACTTTTCAGACTTGCATTTCTGCAGCCTTTCCGCCAAAGGAGTACAAATTCACTCTTGAACAGGCTTAAACGTTTGTCTACATGTTTGTATTCAGGGCTCAAAGGTCCAGCCCTGTGTGTGTTCACAAATGGGCATTTGTGTATCGAATGCTTGATGAAACAGTAAAGGGTGCTTGGGAACAAATTGCTGCATGTGCATATACTTACAAACCTAGCCTGCATAAAGACAATGTTCTTTGATTAGTGAGAAGTTCTGTTTTGTACTGAGGACATTTTTGGAAACGATGAACGTTCAGAGTCAGGGCCAGTAGTGCTGTTAGGCAATTTTAGACTTTGACCTTAACTCATCACCTCCTTTTTATATGGTGATGTGTATTGTTTCACCTGTTTTATAGTTAAGACAGACCTGCTGTGTTTGGGTGCCCTCCTCCTCCTTTTGAGAGTGCTGAGGATTTCTCACTCAGAGGCTTGCCACCATTGGCCTGGGCTTGTGTGGAACTCACTATGTGTACATGCTACAGGCTTTCTGTGTCTCAAAATGTATTCCTTCAGGATTACACCTTCCGTGAGCTTGAATAAAGCAGGAAAACAACAAAATTGTCACTTTAAAATGGAATAAAATATTAAATGCCACTTGAGAGTGCTAAGAATACACTGCATTCAGGCAGCAGTACCCGTGTCAAGGAAAGGAATGTAATAGTGTAGATACTTATTCATTTTTTAAAATAAATAAATAAATAAATCTGTACCTGGGTATAATTTATTTCATGACACCTCAGGGCATGGAGTATTTCTTTGATCTTTTGGAGAGGCATCATTCACACCCATGGGACCACATTTAAATCTTTATTTATGGTTAGCTATTACTACCTGCCTGCCTAATTCTAATTTGCCATGCCAAACAACTAATAAAAACTCCTACCACTAGAAACTAAGATCAGAATGTTGCAGAGGCATTGGGCTCTGCAATATTGGGCTGGAAATGCCTGTTCAGCAGGTATCCTGGGAAAATGTTGCTTGCTAATACTTTCAGCTGCGTTCTGGTCCACAGGGACTTGGGATACATAGAATGTTCTTGGTGTCTTAAAGATTGGGACACATTTGTTATGACCAGGACTCTTCAGAATCCTCTGGCAATCACAGCTCTAAATAGGAGATGAATCATCATCATCATCATTTTTAATTTCTATACCGTCTTTCAATCTTACTATACTCAAGGCGGTTTACAAGCTGAAGAAACAAAAAATGTACATCTTATAACAATCTAATGCAATACAAAAATGTGATAATAAAACATAACTTTAAAATAGGCATCCTACATCAAAAAAGTAACATTCAACAATCATTAGAATAGTAATAAATAATAATAATAGCATATAAAAATGAAACAGAAATCCACTCAACAGTTATAATAAATAATTTCTAAACTATAATCAATAAAACAACGGCAAGCCACAGTACATAAAATAATACAATACAAATTGAGAAGCCACTTCCTGGACCATTCCCATGTGGGGTTATGGACACCAGAGCTTCCATTTAGCCCTGAGGTGACATCTCTGCCACTCTACTCAGATGGCTGGCCTGTAGCCTCCTCAAGTAATCAAAAGAACCCTGAGCAGGTATCCCCACAGCTAGAAGCCCCATTACCCCAAAGAAACTAATGGCTTCAGCAGAAGACACTAGGCTTTTAACTAGCCAAAGGAAGCATGAAATAGTTGGGGTATCAATTATTACCTATCTCTGCTATAAAAATTAAGCCAGTTGCTACAGATCCCCACCACCACTGATTTTTGTGCTATAGTTTTTGGCCTACATGTTACATGTATAGATCAGGGAGTGTCACCAACATCAAGGGCTGTTCTTCAAATAATATTTAGATATGGCTAATATGAAAAAATGTTATTATTCCAACCATATAAGATATAGAAATAGCAATGCTAATTTCCCACCCATTATTCCTCCTCCTGTGAATATCACACTTCTATAAGAAGCAATACAAGGTCACATCACCCATAAAGCCTTCCTTAGATGTAGATTGGGTGTGGATGAAAACAGATAAAAAGCCACACTATAAATATTGAATAACAATACCCATCAAATGGTGACCATGTCTATTATACTACATGTGCAGGCTGCTTTTGAGTATGTCTGCATATGGTAAAATCAATGTATGTTTTAATGTTCTGAACAACTTTGAGATTTTGTTAGATTAGAAAGCAGTTTAGAAATGATAATAGGGCTACAACTTTGACTGACTGACTTGATTAATTATTTCAAAAGTCTGCCTTAATTAATTAATCTAAAATGCTAGATTAAAAATTGATCCTAATTAACTGGAGCTAAGCTCTCTTTAGGAACCCTTAACCGCAAGACCAACCTGGATTAATTAGAGGTTTGTGGTGCACTCCCTCTCTCTACCCTAGCGAAAACGTTCAGGAGAATGCTGCTAAGTAGTCCTGGATACAGTTCTAAAGGGACAAAGCTAGCTCTCCTTGTCATGAACCCAACTGATGATCACTAAGCAGGATGGCATTTTAGGGGGAAGGGGATGTTGCAGTTGACTGGCCATTGTTGAGAATAGGCGCCATAGGGAAAGGAAGATTATATATTCCAGACATAGTCAACATGATGCCCTCCAGATGTTATTGGACTACAACTTTCATAATGGCTGACCATTGGTTATGCTGGCTGCAGTAGATGGGAGTAGGAGTCCCAGAAAAACCACAACCACATTGGCTACATATACATTTTAAGCAGTATCCTACCACTTTAGGGGGCAGAGACAAAAAAGTGAGCCACTGATTAGAATAGATTTCTTCTTTGGTCTGACCTAGGAAGATTGCTTTTGTTTTAATGTGAGGAATTCTCCCCCCTCCCCCCCGCCAAAAAAAGCTTATATTGTTTTCACCCACTTGAAACCTGTATCCCTCCTCTCATAGGCAAGTATATGCAAAACAAAGCAGTGAATGACAGCACATTCTAACCATATTTATTCACAAAGAAGTCCTACTGAACAATTCTGTGAAGTAGCCTGAGATCTTATGGTGAAGGACAGTGTATAAATCTAACAAGTAAATAAATACTGAATTCAGCAGGGCTTACTTCCAAGTAAGTGAGGTTAGGATTGCAGCCTTAATCGGTTCACTAAAATATCGTGGGTATTCAACTACCTTTTTCCTCAGAGAAGACCCATGGAAATTAAGGAACAAGGGCTCCTCCACACTTCCACTTGTCCTGCTTCTTTCCCTCAGGGAAACCCGTGCATTACCACTGATTCGGAGCAAGCATCAATTGGGTTTTCTGCAGATTGATGGTTGCCCCAATTCAGTGGTAAGGAGTGGGGTTTTTTCCTAGAGAAAGTGTTGGGGGAATGGAAAACCAAGTAGACCCATGACTAGAAAGTATGGGACAATTGAACACCACTCAGACCCATGTTTCCTAGGCCCGGGCAAGCAGAAGTGTGGGTAAGCCTTAAATTGGGTCTATTAATTTCAATGAGTCTACTCTGTGTAAAATTTAGCTGACTATCCCCATCCCCCCATGATTAATGGACAGGTTAAAAAATACCTTTCATTTCTAAGACAATCATATTTTTTACATGTCTATTCTCTTTTCAGAGTTACAGGAAATCAAATTCATTTAAGTAGAAAACACAATATAACTCAAATTTGTATCAGCCTTTCCATATTTGTATTCAGCTTAGGGTTTAAAAAAAATAGGCAGAGAATTTGGATTAGATTTCACAGTTCTCTAACAATTAGAGCATTCTGAGCCTGTAACCCTGACAGATGCAAATTTTATTCTTCTCTAGTTTTAAAAAATATTTACAATCCTTTTCTCTAAAATCTACATTCAGAATAGGCTTCTAAGTTCCAGTCCCTTTATCATAGAGATACCAGCTTTTGCAAATTTAATTATATCTATTCAATCATGGATTCAGATTGCCAACCAAGGCTGAAGAATAATGCATTCGTTTTCCCATTAGTACCTGCTCCTTTCTATATGCTTTTCACTCTCTTATTTACATGTCATTCTCTGCTCTTATTAGGATATTGCTTTCAACACCGGATGTGAATGCTGTAGTTTCAGGTCTCTTAGCCCCAGAGAGTCTGCTGAAGACATCTTCACAGTATTCATAAGGTGCCTGTCATTATGTGTAATTGTACAATTAAATATAATTTCATTTTAAAATTAGCTGTGTGTATGATCTCAAGTGGTAAGGAACAGGTATTTCAAAAGTACATGACTGGTAATCTAGGAACAAAGTGTAAAATGCAGAAATTTCTGTGGATTGTGGAGATTTGTGGTCGGTAGCGCCATCTAGACCGGTGGTAGCCAAAGTAGTGCCCTCCAGAGATTTTGGAGCCCCAGGCACCATGGCAAATGGTCAGGTATGATGGACTTCTGGTCCACAACATCTGGAAGTCGGCATGTTGGCTACCCTTGCCCCAAGATGCTAAAGATGTATAAGGAAAGACATACCATACATGGGCTTAGCACAGGCATAGGCAAACTTGGCCCTCCAGATGTTTTGAGACTACAACTCCCATCATCCCTGACCACTGGTCCTGTTAGCTAGGGATGAGGGAGTTGTATTCCTAAAACAGCTGGAGGGCCAAGTTTGCCTATGCCTGGCTTAGCGTGTAAACCTGCAAGGTTTCTTATATCAGAAGGTTCAGGGAATGAACAGCTTAGACCACTACTTCACAAACACAAACACCCCACCCTGGATCACTTGAAAATAGCTGAAAGTCTTGGTGGACACCTTGATGGTTTTTCTGCCAGTTGTAGCATTTGTACTGTGCTGTACTAGATTCTGTGTGTTTCTTAATGGGTTTTTTATTGCTTCTTCAATTTCTTATATTATCTTTTGTTGTATTACATGGGTTTTTATTGCGTTGCACAGAATTTATTGCATCCATCGAATTCAATAAAGCACAGAATAAGGAATAAAAGCAGCAATAAAAATATAATTAAAAATAAATATGAATTAAAATGCAATTAAAAATCGACCTGAAAGAAGCATGTGCACTACTGAAGTCCTGCAGGCTACAGTTGGGGGGATCCTGGGTTAGTCCTCTGATCCAAATCGGCTCTATGAATGATTTTCAGGAAGAAAAACACACTGGAACTAAAACTCTCACATCATCATGTCTGTTCATTTTTATTCCCCCTTCATTCGCCCCAGACCAGGATTGTTTCCTAGTGACAGAGATACTTCTTACACGTTGACTACTTTGTAATTCAACATGGCAAAAATCATGTTAAGGGAGACAGATATCTCCCCATTTTGAAATTGGAAAGACTCAGTGTCTCTTTTAGTTATTCTTTGCCTGAAACAAGCATGACATCTCTTATGAAACAAATGCCTTTAAGCAGGTTCAATGTCCTGTTTAACACAGTTTAGCCACAACAGAGCTGGGCCAAAAGGGGAAGGAACCTGCCTGCCCCCATAAATCTAGCTGTACTATAAATAGTTAAGAGTACCTTGGAAGGCTATCCCATGCATGTCTACTGGGGGGTGGGGAGGTTCCCAATTTCAGACTATTCTAACACTTTGTCAAGAAAGCTGCTCACATGTTCCAGTAACATGTTGGTAGGGACATCATTCTGATTAGTGCTATCCCCTGGCATGCACATAGACAGCATGCCTGACCAGGGCTCCAGATCATGTGAAAACTTTCATTTTTGCTGCTCTACCCACCTGGCTACGCCCATAATTTAAACCCAGTTTCAGAGCACAAGTTAAGGGTGTGGGGTGAGGTATTAGCCTGAATGTATGGTTTATTAACTGTAATTGTACACAGCAGGGATGCAGTGCTTGTAGCAAGTCAAAGAAGCTGTGACAGCTCATTTTAGAAGTTGAGGGCTAAACACATCCACTGATCCAGCCCTTCTTTCTGAAGCAGAGTCCTATGCACAATGACACCCAGACTAATCCCCTGTCATCTGCTATTTTTTCCAAGCCTCTCAAATGACCTGATATGAATGGAGCTGCTCCATATTTTCCCTGTCCCCCTGCCTTGTGTTACGATAAAGTGCTCTCTTGTTTCCAGAACTGTGAGCTGGCCTGACTCTTGAAGCTGGACAACATAAAGGAAAAGGATGGGAGAAGAACATCTCTCACACCCCTGGCAACCTGCTGTAACAAATTTGCAAGGCATGTTGTAGACAAAGTAGTTCAGATTCATAGAGTCGGATGCCAAAGTTAGACCAAGTCCAATGGTCTATCAGTACTGGATCTTGATTATTGTGGCCTGAGGATATAGACAAGCTGTTTGAGGAAAGGTGGTCCCTGAGTTTTCGCGGACCCAAGTTGTTAAGGGCCTTGTCAATTAATATAAGAATCTTGAACCTGGCCTGGTAGCATATGGGTAGCCAATGCAAGCTTTTGGGCATTATGTTCTGTCTCCATCCACCACCTTGCTGTCCTAAGATCATTGCCAGTGTTGAAGTAAGATTTCAGCTGCCCGTCTGATCAGCTTTTGTATGAGGAATTGGGGACATATTGTTTTTCGCCTCAGGCAGCCAATTGTCTTGATTCCACCTTGAACTGTAGGAAGTAGTGTAGAGGCAAATGAGGCCTGTCAAGATAAATGACTATTCCCCTGCCAGATTGGGGAGGTAGGCAAGCTCTACTAATGTTAAGATTGTCAGCATCCCAGGTTATGGACTCAAGACTGATATTTAGCAGCTTCATAAAGGGATTAGAACCTGGGCTAGATCTAGGGAGGCAGGCGATTCAGGTGATTACCTGGTTACTGGGGGTTCACAGCTGAAACGTATAGTACAAGCACACTGACTTGTGTAGCTAGCACTTCCTTATGCATCTGAGTTTCTTCTTTTTAAAAAATATATGGGAAAATGTATAGCATAATTGACAGGGACAAATCATGCATGCAGATCATGCACCAGAGTCATGAAATGGGCTACAAGCCCAGTAACAAATGCTAGATTCAGAAGGTCGAACAAATACAAGAAATGCTGAGGATGCTCCTTGCCTGGGGCTGTCCTTGTCCAGAGAACTTCAAAAGAAAAGTTCCAGATAAGTACCATATATTCATTGTATAATTGATCATAAAGTTGTACAATTAATCATAGTCTTGAAAACAGAAGACACTTTGGGGTTATTTTAATCCAGTGCTCACCAACACCAGCAGAAATCTGTAGGTGCAACCAATTCAGTTCAGACCATCCTACCCCTAAAATTCAGAAGCCCAAACTTGTTGATCAGTAATGACTTCATGGAATTGTATCACCATATACTGGTCAAAGGTTGATACCCCATATTTTTTTTGGTTAAGTATTACTTTAGCATGAAACATTCCCCGTTTTCAAGATTTTGGGACTGAGGATTATGATAAAGCTCCAAAAGCAGAACAGGAGCAAGCAAGATGATATCAGAAGAGCCTATTATCCAGGACACTAAATATAACACAGTTGTCCAGACTGAGACAAGGAGAAACAGAAAACTCCCAAGAGTCTCCAGCCAATGCAACCCATTCTGCTCATATATGTATAAAAATTGTGATTCTTCATATATACAGAGCCTAGGGTTTAGCGAGGCAAAAAGTATTTCTAATACAGGTATGGACAACTAGTTGAGCATTGTATACCAAAAAGACACCATGATGAATTCAAAAGTAAGAATCAAATTTGTCTCTGCAACAGCAAATGTACAGAAAATATACATATTTTAATCTTTACCACTAGAACGAGTGGGACTTAAAAGAACTTACATTTTGGGAGTGTGCTCTTAAACTTTGGAGTACTCGTGAAGAAAGGAGCAGGGGTGACATTTAGGGCCTACCAAAACATTTCAATAGATTTTTGCTGACTCCCACCCCTGATCTAATCACTTGTGGCAGGATCATCCACAGCTGTGAACCAGCTGCCAAAAAGTCTTCATCTCCACTCTTGAGTCTCAACCCTGTTGACATTCCCATTGTTCCTAAAGATAGAAATTGCCATGGTATTTCATGATCAGAGAGAAGGCTGTCCTTGAGATATCATTAAGCCCACCTCCTTTACAGCTTTGAAGATCGTGGCGAGGATTTTTTCACTTTTATCAGTCACTTATCAATGCAGCGTTGGGACTAATCAACTCGCATGTTGTGCATGGGACACGTCATCACATTCCCCTCCATCTGGAGATGCCTGACAACAAATATGTCTTTATTGCTGACAAGCAACATTGAGGTTTACAAATATATCTTGGCTCAGCCTATTTGTGTCAGTGTAGCGCGTCTTCTGGCTAAGTGTAGGTGGGAGAAGGCACTGTGAAATATTTTAAGTGCTAATTGTAGGTCCTAACCACATAATCCATTGAATAGAAAGCTAACGAGAATGAAAAAATACAGTTCACCCCCTCTGTTTATATTTAGGAGTTATGCTGAACTCCTCATCAGATAGAGTGGAAAAGTAGTTAATTTGTACCAGCTCAAAGAACCTAGCAGCAACCTGGTCCAAACTTAAAGTTGCTTTAAAATGCAGAGATTTTTAATATAGTAGGTCTGTGCAATAATGTATAGCCTATTCCAGTGTATGGGTTGTTAGAGGAGGGGTGGGAGTGGGGACATGTGGTGCCCCTTCTGGGTAGTTTGTCCACCTTTGTTCCCATCCCTGCACTCAGCTCTCACCTTTGTCAGCATGCGACAGCAGCCACACCCCAGGAAATTGTCTCAAACCCTTGATGAGTTAGGGACTTCCCCTGTATATGAAGACAGGCTCCAACGGATTGAGTGGACAAGACCAATAGTGGGTCCAATGGTCAAGAAGGTGATTTCTGTGGAGGAAAGCGAGAGGCAGATGGGGCTTGTCAACCTGGGAAGGTAGTTCATTAAGGTGAAGGAAAACTCTGATCCTAAACCTCTGCTAGCTTGTGGGATATCTTCGGGCGAAGAAAAGGCTAAGGATCTGGAGTGGAATCACTAAGATGCTTGGATGGTGCCTTGTATGCCTCCTTCCAGCAACTCTCTCAGCCAAGCTGGTGCCAGATATATTGTTCTATTTTCCTTTGAACTACATCAACGAGGCAGAGAGGAGGGCCTTGTTGTCTGGGCAGCCCAGGACCTCCATACACACTGCCCAGGCTTGCGCCCTGGGGCAGTCACTAATGCAGCAGTTTGACTTCAACCCCAGTCAATGGCACAATCCATTCTGTCTGCCATACTGTTTTTATTTATTTTCATGGTACAAATAGATGCCAACAACAGACTAATAAAACATATTCCGCTTCTGAAAATGCTTGAACAAGTAAGGTGGGGGGAGATGTTTTAGTACCTGACTACAGAGTTTCCCAGAACACCCTGTACAGCTCACTACTTGTGCCATAACACCTTGTACAGCTCCATAGGATTGACATGATTCATAGGTTTTTACTGCAAGCTTCTGTAATTATTAGCCACAGTGGCTGGGTACGGCCTCCCCTGATGGAAGCTGCTTGCCCCAGAATACCAGGACCTGAGAATCACATGTGAGGTGTGTGCTGCTGCACTCAAATCTTGCTTTTAGCATCTGGTTCACTGCTGTGAGAACAGGTTGCTAGACTGAATGGACTTTTGACTTGATCCAACAGACTTGTTATAAGTTTGTGCTGTAGAAAAGCATCTGTTTTAGGACCCACCTCATTTTTATGGTTGCTGTTTTAAATTGTTTTTAGTATTGTTTTTAATGCTGTAATCCACCCTGGGACTTTACAGTGAAGGAGGGGTACTAAATAAATTAATAGTAACAACAATAGAATTATATGCACTTGTAACCCAGTTTCCTCCTTACAGAGCTGTGAATTTGCTATCTTCCCATTAAAACCCCCAGTTCAAACTTGTAAACAATAGTTTTACATTCCTTGGAAACATTGCAAACATAGAGGAAAGCCTAATGTAGAACCTGAACTGCTGCTCAAACTATGTGCCATATCCTATCCTAATTGAAAATTACTGAACTGTAACATATGGAATTCTACTGCAGCGCATGCATTATCAATATTAATTTTATAGACTGGCATAGCATCTTTGCAGATAAATTGTTCTGTAAAACACCAGTTCCTGCAGATACCTGTGGTGGGGAAACGCTAAGTATCTTCGCTTGTCGTCATCCTTCTCCTCCTCCTCTTCCTCCTCTTCATTTCACCCAGGAAGATGGTCACCATGCAGGCTTTGACATTATTGTTATTTTTTGCTAGATGTGACAAAAAGTTTGTAGTTCATTACTCAAACCAGAGAACTAGAAGATGCAAAACACATAATTTTTAAAATCCAGATCATCTGAAGAAGCACTGTTAGTCATTCCTCAGGCCACAGAAGCTTGACTAGCTTCAAGCTGGGAATTTAGAAATTCCGGATCCATGTTGTAGAATTCTCTTCCCAGCAGAGATGCAGCAGGCAGCCTCACTACTGGCTCTCAGGAGATTTTTCTTGGAGGCTGTTTTTTTTATGCTTGCAGGCCATTCATTTCTTAATGGTTATTCTGTATGTGCTTGTTTTATCATAATTTGTGTCTTATTGTGCCTGCCCATATTGTTGTACAATGCACTGGGGCTTTATATGAGTTGGCAGTGTAGGCATATTTTTATAAGGTACGGCACATGCTTATCAAAAGTATGCAGATTATCCCATGAAGTGGAATTCTATAACTGGTAGCATTTAGTTAACGAGTAAAAAGCAGCAAGTAGAACATGTCATTTGTCTAGAAGTGTCGCTTTATAATTTACCCACTTTCCAATAAATGCAGCGGTAATTTAGCGCTCTCCTAATTTCTTCTTAATGGCTAAAATCCTATTTGTGGAGTTCACCATCCATTCTATGAATCTATCCCTGCTGCTCACTTGACATCTCAAAGATTGGATGTTCTTTTTAAAACACATTTGTTAAAACCAGCCAAACCTCCCCTATGATTTATCGTTCATTCGCCTTGCATTCTGTTTTGAAAGTTATGGAAGATAAACACACACATATATAATGTCAAATGCCTGCTTTTGTTGTTACTATACTTTGACGTGAATAATTATATCTTGTAACATCAAAGCTTCATAATGTGGATATTGACTGGTTAGAATAATGCAGTAAATTGCAATTTGGTGCCTTGAAAGCAAATAGCTCTGTGACAATTTTGAATTACACTGAATAACTGGGTGGTAGTGAGGTTTTTTAAAAGGCCCAAGCCTATGAGCCTCAAAACTGCCCTAAATGCATTTCAGCCACCATGGTCCTAGCTTTGCCGGTGTAATCATGCATGCGTTTGTAGGTTTTAGTTCAAATGGCACAACAATGTTTAAAAGAACTCTGCCATGTAGCCCACTTCAGACATTATTTGCACAAAGGGAGCAAGTATGGCTGTAGGGTTGCATGTTTACCACCACCCAAAAGTCATGTGGCTTCTCCTTCTGTTCCCACACTGTTTCTGTGTTGGGGCACAACTTGGATTCACCCCATGTCCTGCTTTATGTGGGTCTGGGAGGCTCCATACATATATCTGGGACCCCACTTCAGTAGCTATGCCTCAATATGACAATTGCAAGAGCAACCATGCAATCTGTGGGGGCAGCCTCTTGCCACCATATTTGTTTACTTCACACAAATGAGCCTGAATGCGTTTATTGTTTATCATACATACATATATATATATATATATATATATATATATATAATAGGTGTCACCAAAGCCAGCTGGTGGTTTGAGGAGATACTTGGCAAAGTGTCCTCTGGTAGGCCCTCTTCTATATTAGTGACCTTCCCAGTTGCACCAGCAGCCCAGGCTGAGGCACCAATTAAGCAGTGTGGGATCCAAATGGTGTGGCCACAAGATCGCTTGCAATGCCCCAAGACATATTCTCTGATACTCCTCAGATCGAGTGCTGCGGCTTGTGCTTTGAAACTGATGCTGAACATCTTATTGTGATGCATCAAGGGATATTGAAAAGCATATTTTAGATCATGTGGTCCAGCTGCTTAGGGCAGTGGCACATCTTTGTCAGGTCCATCCCTTTCCTCAGCCTCATTTGCTCAGTCCTGGTCAGGCAACAGTTAGTTATGAAGGGGCCATTCAATTGGTCCTGTGTCTAAATGCTTACCAGGTGATTCCTGCATTCCAATGTTTAACAGCCTGGTGTGGAAAGATGGAGCAATTTCTATGCTAATAGCAGTAAATGTGTCTGGTGCCTTAATTTATCTATAGCAGTCAGAGGCAGACTATCTCTGAACATATTATTGTGATATTGAACCTATGAACTTTCAAGATTCCAGAAGCTTCTCTGAATTTCCTGAATCTTGGTTCAAAACTGATAATGTGCATAGGATTGACCTATGGGAATACTGCCACCTCTGAAAGTCATAATTTAATAACTTATATAGTCCATTTTATCAATCATAAATGCATTTACCCTCAGACTTCAGCACTTAACTATATTTTTGCGGTCAACGAGTTATAATGGATATATTTATTGCCAAAATCATGTGAAAGGTCAGTTTTGGAATTTAATTTCTATAATGGGTTGTTGGTGACTGACTTTATTTTCCAGCCTATATTATGTTTCATAATATTATTTAATGGAATGTGAAGTCATGTGTTCCCTAAAAAAAAAAACAAAAAAAAATCTTACTCAGCTAGTTATCAGCTCTGACACCTGTTTTCCAGAGTATTAGCCTTTATTATCAACTTTGGCTTACCTCCGTATAACCAACTGCGATTACACGCAGCTCTAATTGTGCTCTTGTCACTCAAGCTGAATAAATACTGGCTTTAAACCTGCTTAATGGTAGGACTCTGATCTGAAGTAAGGCAAGCCGGTGCAATAGGAACAAAGGAATAGAGGTCTCTGTGTGACCTTTATTGTGAAAAGGCATTATCTGACAGAGAAATTAAATCCTAACCTGACTTACTTGAAAGGAAATCCCATTGAATTTAATAGGATTCACATCTGAGTAGACAGCAGTGTAGGACTGCGCTCCTATGTGCACTTACTTGAAAGTAAGCCCTATTTAACCTAGAGCTTATCCACACTTCCTCTTCTGCTGCTTTTCCCCCCTGCGGAAAACTGCTCTTTTGCACTCAATTGGAGCAAACAATTGTTTTCCTCAGTTTTCCTCATTTTCTCCACATTGCCCTTTGTTTGGATCTATAACTCAAGAGTGAGTCTTCCCTTGGAAAGGAGTGGGGCAACTGCTTGTACCCATGCTTTCTAGACACGGCACAAGGGGAATGTGGATGAACCCTCAGTGGAGCTATCTTCAGGCACAAATAGGCTTCTGCTGTAAGAAGTTATAAACCCAGGGTCTGTGCTCCTGAAATATCCACAGAGAATGAATGCACACTGAGTGGAGAACTGGATCTCCTGAGATAGCTATGCCTGCTGTTAAATGGCTGCATACAATCTACTTGTGTACAGGCTGGGGTGCCAAGTTGAATAAAATATTGTGGGGGCCCAGGAAAGTCCTGTCCTACATAATCAATCACATGACACAGTGCACACACACCATTTGAATGGGAATGCCCATCAACTTTGTGAGGGCCTGGCCTCCTCAAATATTTTATTGTGGGGGCTGAAGCCCCATGGCCCTTAGGAGTTGGCTCCTATGCATACAGGGCTTCCTCTGTGCCAGAACACACAACCTTTGTTCCAGAAGAGAAGCTATTGTGACTGCAGAGACCCCCTTCTGAAAGCAAGACAGTTTAAGTCCTAAGTACTTGTACAATGGTACAGCTTATGTCTCCGCTATTTCTTTTTTGAGAGGGGAGGAGTGAGACCTTTTAGGTGCTGGCCCTGTGACCTCCTAGGTCTAGATTCCACCAACCTCTTCTGTGTTTAGATTCCATGCAGATGTTCAGCTGATCATACATACTTAGCACGCCACCCCAATCTCCAAGCGGTGTGAAATTCAGGGGTTCGAGGCTAGGGTTCGTGTTTCCTTTTAGGAATGAGGCACAGTAGAGACTGTGGTGTCTTTAGGATATATGGTTTACTTACACATCTATGCAACCTGAGCCTACAATGGAGGGGTTCGTAGCATTAACACTCCAAAAGGGTCCTGTTTCTCCCATAACCACAGCTTTGGATTCAAACAGACATCAGGTACCATGCTCTGCCTCTCTGGCTTGCTGCCTTACAGCTAAGTCACATTATTGCTGTAACCTCTCTACACTAAACTCTGGATTTATATGTTGAAGGAGGGGGACTCCACCCATTTGTCTTCTCGCACTGAGCCCCCTTGATCCTTTGTTCTCTTGATGGCCTGTTACCTAGACACTCACCTCAACACAGTTGAGCCTGGCTTAATTAGATGTTAGCACTTGCTGGATCTGAGGATTAGAGGTCTGACAACCTTCTTAACACCCCAAGTCTTGATTAATTTCTACCACTTACTGGATCTGGGGATTATAGGAGTCTGGCGCCCACAAACTCATAACAATACATTTAAGAATGGAGGAGATGAACTATTTTGGACAGAATAATTATAGTCTCGTTTAGGGAAAAAACAACAACTGAGTAAGCTTCTAAGTCTGTACAACTCAAGAAGCACAGCTGTGTATCTGGAGAGAAATACTCAGAAAAAGAGGAGACAAAGCTACAGAATAAAAAAAGATGACTCCTCTCACAAAGTGGCTCAGAGAATGGATAATAAGAAACTGTGCGGGAAAGCCAGGGTGAAATGAAACTCCTCCACCCACTCTCTGGCTTCTCTTTGCAGCTTATTGGAATTCAGAGCATAACCATTTTAATTATTTGAAGGAGCTTTCTTTTAATTGCTTATGCTTGTGGAGATTGATTTCAAAATGAGAACAGGAATGAAGAAGGCATGGGCTTTAATATCCCCTATGTTCTTAGTCACCCCACTAGATTTTTCTCAAGTCTGAGCCAAGGTTTTGCATTTGTATCACCTACAGAAAAGAAAGATTACCAGCTACCGTTTGCCTTCCACCAGGTTCATAAAAATAATATACAGATGGTGTTAAACGCAGACTATTTCAATAAGAAATTTATTGTGCCATCCTCCATCACTATGATTACAGTCCTCAATGTTGAACGAGTTGCCTATCCAAGCTATAGAAGGGGAGAGGAGCCAGCCAAAGATAATGCCTTTCCATTAATTGTGCGGAAACCCAATTATAACTTTTATTACTTGCACAATATTATATTTGCAATATATTATACTTGCAAATATAATCATAAAAAAACATTTGGACCACTTTATATCATTGAATGTTCACTAATAACTCCCTCCACACACAGAGAGACTGACAGACAGACTGTACAGATCCAGAAAATAAAAATTAACTCATAACCAATGTCAGTTAGAATTATGAAAATATTAAAATTCATTGAATTGAAATCAGGACTGACTATATATTCAAGAACTATGAAGTTGGCTCACCAACTGATCAATTTTGAGTTTCAGCAGGGGGCATCGTTGATATTAACCAGTCCTGGAATGCTTCAAGAGCCATCCCTTTGATACCTGGGCATGCAAATAAGGCTAATGCACAGGACCACCCTGCTTTTATAGTAATTGTATTTATAGTGGCTGTATTTGCAGTAAATTAGTCAGATAGGTTTGTCAGAAGTCCAGTCAAGGGGAGAAGGTAAAGGGACCCCTGACCATTAGGTCCAGTCGTGGCCGACTCTGGGGTTGTGGCGCTCATCTTGCTTTATTGGCTGAGGGAGCCGGCGTACAGCTTCCGGGTCATGTGGCCAGCATGACTAAGCCGCTTCTGGCAAACCAGAGCAGCGCACGGAAACGCCGGTAACCTTCCCACCGGAGCGGTACCTATTTATCCACTTGCACTTTGACGTGTTTTCGAACTGCTAGGTTGGCAGGAGCTGGGACCGAGCAACAGGAGCTCACCCTGTCGCCAGGATTCAAACCACCAACCTTCTTATCAGCAAGCCCTAGGCTCTGTGGTTTAACCCACAGCGCCACCCGCGGCCCCAAGGGGAGAAGAGCGGGGAGCAATTACAGGCAGGGATCTTGTGGCAATGGGACCCATAAAAATCTGCCTTATAACAGTTAAGGCAACTGGTCCATCCTTCCCTAACTGGGCAAGTACAACTCCTATCAGCAGTAGCTCTATAGCATCTACCGTACTTTTCGCACCATAGGACGCACCGGAAAATAGGACGCACCTTGTTTTAGAGGGGGGGAGAACAAGAAAAAAAATATCTCCCCCTCTCTGCCCAGCACCCCTTCAGCGAAGTGGCAGGAGGCGCTATGCAGAGAGGGGGAGAATTTTTCCCCTCTTGTTTCCCCCCTCTAAAACAAGGTGCCGTTTAAGGTGCATTCAGTTGCCTTCAGGCAGCTACTTTGGAAGCCTGGAGAGCGAGAGGGGTCGGTACGCACCGACCCCTCTCGCTCTCCAGGCTTCAGGTTCCTTTCGACCTGCTCTTTGGGGCTGGCGGGGGGAAGCCCACCACCAGCCCCAAAGAGCAGGTCGGGGAGCAGCAGAAAGCTTCTATGGCTTCTTTAGCCCCGCATGCGCTCTCCCAGCTGGAGAGGTGGCGCGCAGCTAAAGGGGCTCCTGCCATAGCCGCACGTCACCTCTCCAGCAGGGAGAGGGTAAGCGGGGCTATGGCGTCTTCGCTCCATAGGACGCACACACATTTCCCCTTCATTTTTGAAGGGGGAAAAGTGCGTCCTATAGAGCGAAAAATACGGTAATTCACAAGAACTTTCTGCATAAAATGCATGCACTCCACCAATGAGCTATGAGTCCTCCCACTCTCTTTCCCTCATTCAGCTGCCTCCTTATCAGCTTAGCTACTGTTCAATGTCAAGGTTCAGATGAATCTCAAATACAGCATACCAAAATATAAGGAGATTTCCCTGTCAAAATGGAATTCTCTGTGGTTTCTGATGTGTATGGCAAAGCCTTCCCAAGGAAGCACCAGTTTCCATATTATAAAATTCAATTAGCCACAATCCAATTGAAACACAGCTTTTCTGTAATTGACTCAAGTCAGCAGGCTCCTTGCCCTTTAAAATGAAATTTAATATACGTTCAATGCTCCTGTTAACATTCCCAGCAATGTTTCTTTGCTTTATTAATATCAGTGTGTGCTGTAGACCAGTCTTCCCTAAGCTAGAACCCTTGCAACATTCCTGATCGTTTGCTATGCTGGCTGGGAATGATAGGATTTGTAGTTCACAATCCGGAGGGCACCAACTGGGTAAAGCTAACAGAGGCAATCCATTAGAACAAAGGTGGTTTTGTTGTTGTTGTTGTTAAAGCAAATGATAAATAAGTGATCACGCTTCCTCAAGTTTAACAGGTGAAAAATAGCGAGGTTAAAGGGTTTGGCCCAATTTGCATGAAATGAAATTTGAAGGTGGGGAAATCCAAATGTGCATTTTCTCTAATTGTATGTGGACCTTTGCATATTTCGAGGTAGGAGAGGATTCAAACATGCAAACCTCCACTTGCACCCTGGGCAAGTCAAATAAGATTCTGTTGATTGTATCTGAGAAACCTGACATTAAACAATTCACTTTTTAATCTGTACGAGAAATCTACACCTCACAGTGGTTTACGGGAAGATTATAATAAATTAGGCATGCCAATTAATGAATTAAACTTGAGTCAGGTAATTAAGATTTCTCTGCTGAGAATGTAATCATGTGAATACAGATCTACAACTCATGACAGACCAAGTGAGCGCTCACTTTAAGCACCTCCCCATACTTATTTGTTCCTGCAAGCTGTCAGGTACAGAGACATGTAAAATGGGATTTTCTCAGATTTTCCTTATTATTTAAACATGCAAAACAATGTACACTTGCTCCCTCATCATGGAAAATGGGAAAGAGGTATGAACTCGCTCAAAAGTGTGCTCAGCATTTGGCAGGCGCAGAAGCGGTCTCTATAGCATTGGAGTGCCTTGCTGACAGAGCCTAGGAAAAGGGACATCTCTGCTGAATCCTACTGCCCACAAGCAGTCCAGATCAGGGGTTCAGATTGTCATCTTACTTTGGGATTTATCCCCCTATGTGTGTTAAAGTGGGACAGGAAATGAAAGATAGGCATTTTCAAATTGAATGCATGTTTTACACAGGATTTGCCTTCAAATCTCAGGGGGAAAAGATGCAAAAAGGCATAAGCCGTCAATTGTGAAAATTGTGTCCAGCAGAAAAGTGTGGCTAACCAGCCGGAATACTGAACACCAGCACTCCACGCTGCAACATTTTGTTGCAGATCATATTTGGGCATTATTCTTTATCTTGTGGCATTCATGTCAGAGTATAAGTTAGCATGCTTTAAGTCCATTGCAAAACACTTAATAACTAAAGCAGCTTCCTTTCTTGCTTTTCAAGTTTCATTCCCACTGTGAAACTCTGTAGCAGCATTGCTTAGGACTCAACCCTCACCTGATGCAGCCTGATTCAAATTTCTGTGGCTGACTATTGTAAGCTCTTCAAATAGTCACTGTAAATATCATGTTATGTTGCGTCATCATCGTAAGCAAGAATACAGAGTACAGTCACCTTAAATGCATGTGTTTTGAAGTTATACTGCATTCCTAAACTCAGTCACTTGTGAATTGTATTGAAAGCTCTTGATTTACTTTGGGAAAAGTGCACTCAGAACAGCAATGATTTATTTTTTTTAAGTTCTTGACAATTTAGAGTAGAAAATTGCAAAGATATGAGTGGCTGCTAAGAAAAGGTAAGTTATCATTATAAAACAAAATACAGTTTCTCTGTATCAAAATCCCTCTGAACAGCCTTAAATTACACAAGTTAAGCTACCCAGGGATGCCTATAAAGGCAGAGTAACCGATTACTCACTTCCCCAAAAGCGTAAGTTTAGAAACAGGATATGAACTGATGAAGGAATCACTGCAAAAGCAGAGTTACTCACACTTAAAGACTTTGGTACATGATTTTATTTTAAAGGTGGTTTGATAGCATAGGCCAGCAAGGAACCCACTTTTTCTCAAGGGGATTTGGCTGCGTGAAGCAAAAAGTCAAAATGATACAGGCCCAAAGCTCACAACTTACATTTAAACTTCACATGTGGTCAAAGAATGCTATGCAATCTGCAGCTCAAAGCACCTGCAAGACTAACACAGACAGCCACAGAACCTCCCCTCCTTCTTCCTGAGTGTAACTGATGCACCCAAAAGAGGTCAGGATGGCACCCTACATATTAACTCTATATCTAAAGTTTCATTGGCAGCATTAGCCAAAGTGTGGAGCTCAAACCACACAAGTTAATTCCCACACCGGTCCCAATCGTTTCAGTGGACACCACAGGTCTACTTTAGGCTGCACCAATGCTGATGGACATAAGTCTTGGGACAAGAGTAAGGAACCTAGGGGGAAAACAGCTGGGGGAACAGCTGGGGGAGAAATGGGAAGTGCTGCCTTGCCCAGCTCCTGCTGCAACTCCTGCCACTACCACTGCCATACCTGTTGACGCTGCCTGCCACAACATGCCCCAGGCGTGCAGAATTGGGCCCAACACTGGGGTGGCCCATTGCTCGTGCATGATGTCACACACCTGACCCCCCCCCCCACCATCCGGCCAGGCCTGCGGGGACACTCAGGCATCCCTTTGAAGATCACCAGAGTGCCTTCCTGGAAGGGGCTCCAATGATTATGGCAGGGAGTGTGGAGGGTGAAAATTGCACTCCATACCTCCTGCCTGGCAGGCCGGCGCTTGCTGGAGGCAGCGGGAGATGGCAGCCCCATCAATATTGGGGGAGGGGGCTCAGCTCCTTGCCTAGAAATATTGAGGGGGATGAAGCCCCTTCTGCCCCCTATAGCTGGCACCGCAGCATGCCCTGCCACACATCCACCACTGGGAGAGAAGTGGTGCCACCATCGGTGCTGATTTCAGGTGACTTGTCACCCCAAATGGATGCCATCTTGCCTTAAATTGGTGTTGATGCTTGCATTGCTTTGCCACTGGAAGAGATGACGGGGGGGGGCATGGGAGTACTGCCTCTAGGGTTTTTGCTGTCTGAGGCAGCAGCCTGCCCTGTCACCTCCATCAGTGGTGAAGCAGTACCTCACCTGAAGCACACCAGATCTCATCCAAATTCGGTGATGATGATGGAAGTGCTTCTCTGCCAGTGGCGGATGTGGCAGGGTGCTGGTGGCAGCAGCAGGAGCAGCAGCAGGGGCTGGGCACTTCCTATTTTGCCTCAAAACAGGGCAGTGTGGTGTACTGGTTAAGAGCAGTAGTCTCGTAATCTGGGGAACCGGGTTTGCGTCTCCACTCCTCCACATGCAGCTGCTGGGTGACCTTGGGCCAGTCACACTTCTTTGAAGTCTCTCAGCCCCACTCACCTCACAGAGTGTTTGTTGTGGGGGACAAAGGGAAAGGAGAATGTTAGCCGCTTTGAGACTCCTTAAAGGGAGTGAAAGGCGGGATATCAAATCCAAACTCTTCTTCTTCTTCTTCTTCTGCTCACACTGAATGATTGCTGTGCCAGCCCTGTACAATTCCACACCCACTTTCCTGGAGTTAAGGGCCATGGATAACATGCAAAACATGAGGAAACGTGCAAAAGCCTTGCCCTTATTCAGGCTAACAATCAGACCTCTATTCTCAGAGGAAAAGCTCTACCCTGAGGATGCTGTTGTAGGGAGGGGGCAGAGCCATTACCATAAGGCAGCACACTGAGGTGACTGCCTCAGGTGGCGGGTTCCTGCAGGGATCCTGCAGGGATTCAGAGGCAACAGATCCCACTGTTGTGCCTGAGTGCTGTAGAGCCCACCCACTGCTGCCACTGCCATCGAAGAAGCGAGAAGAGATGGTGGCAACAGTTTCCCAGTTTTGGTTGATGAGCAGCATAGAAGCCAACTCCTTGGGAATAAAGGACCCTTTGCCCTCCCCCCATAAAATATTTGAGGGGGCCATCCCCCCCCCAAGTTGATGGACATTGCCATTCAAATAGTGTGTGTGTGTCTGTGTCTTGTGATCGATTATGCAGGGTGGGTCTTATTCCCCCTCCCTATTTTATTCCAAGTTGGCACCATTGGCCTCAGGAAGTGAAACTGGATGGGCTTCTCCGTGGGAAGTAGTATTATTTTGTTAGGGGTGTGTGTGTCTCTTTTAAAGCGTCTCGATTGAGCTTGAGGTTCTAAATCACTGCTGGTAGGTCATGAGACTTAATCCAGGGTCGTGGATTCAAGTCCTATGTTGGGCAAAAGATTCCTACATCTCAGCAGGTTGGACCCTCGCGATCCCTTCCAACCTTAGGTAAAGGTAAAGGTACCCCTGCCCGTACGAGCCAGTCTTGACAGACTCTAGGGTTGTGCGCCCATCTCACTCAAAGAGGCCAAGGGCCAGCGCTTTCCGAAGACACTTCCGGGTCACGTGGCCAGTGTGACATCGCTGCTCTGGCGAGCCAGAGCCGCACACGGAAACGCCGTTTACCTTCCCGCTAGTAAGCGGTCCCTATTTATCTACTTGCACCCGGGAGTGCTTTCGAACTGCTAGGTTGGCAGGCGCTGGGACCGAACAACGGGAGCGCACCCCGCCGCGGGGATTCGAACTGCCGAGATCGGCAAGCCCTAGGCGCTGAGGCTTTTACCCACAGCGCCACCCGCGTCCGTTCCAACCTTACAATTCTATTAAATATAGCAAGTGACCAGGGCTGAGATCCTATATCCTGCCTTATCCGAGGTGCCAATTTGAATAAAATATTGGGGAGTTGGGGGTTAAGGTAAAGGGACCCCTGACCATTAAGCTACTATATTTGAATGACAATGCCCATTAACTTTGGGATATTTATGAAGGGACCACGGCAACAAGGAGCTGGCTCTCCTATGAGCCTCATAGAAACCAGCACAGTAAACCTACCCGAGAGGCAGGTGTAGGGCAAAGCCTGTTGCTCCTGAAAACAAAGGAGCGACTCAAGAGTCCTCGGCCAGCTGCGAGGATCGAGCGCAGCACACCGAGCCTTCCCTCCGCTTCGGGCGATGCCGAGCGGCGTCTGGCCACGCCCCTTCCACGCCCACGGCCGAAGCACCGAACCAGCGGGCGGCGGCGGGCGGGGCCTAAGGAGGCGAGCGCCGAGGAGGAGCCGGAGCGAAGCCACCCAATCAGGCCGGGGAGAGGGGGAAAGGGGCGGGGGCAGCTGTGGTGGTGGCGGCGGCCGCGCTTCGGCTGCGCCGGACAGGGAGAGCGAGGCCGGAAGGCCGGCCTTGCGGGGAGTGAAGAGGGACGAGGCGAAGGGAAGCTCCGCGGACACGCCTGTCTGGGCTTTCGCCCGCCTTGGGGAAAGCGGCTTCGGCGGCGGCGGGAGGGGAACGAGCCAACCAGCAGCAGCAGCAGCTGCCGCCTCCTTGTCCACAGGAGAGGCAGCAGGGGAGGTAACTGAGCAGCAGCAGCAGCAGCCGGGGAAGGGAGGTTTTCTCTCTCGCCGAGTGAGAGGCTGGGTGGAGGAGGGCTGGGGAAGGGGCTGCAGCAACTCACGCGTCCACCTCCCTCCCTTGGGGTGGTGTCAACCCCAGCTAAGAAGACCCTCTTTTCTGCCAGGGGCTAGGCAGTCTCCGCGGCGGGGCAGCTGTCTCAGCTTTGCTGGGGCTGCGCCCGGGTCTACACGGCTCTCTTGCCCGGCCAATCGCCGCCTCGTCCCGTGTGGATGAGCGCCTGCCTTGTGCAAAAAGCTCCGTGTGCAGCGGGTGGGCTCGCGCGAGGGTCTGCTCTGCACGCTTGCCGCGCCCCGTGCAAAGGTCTTTGTTTTGTGTGTGTGTGTGTGTGTGTGTGTGAATTGGGGGGGGGGGATCCCCGTCTCAATCCGCCACAAATCCTTGCCTGCCGCCTTGCGATCGCGATTGCCAAGCTCCCCGGACTTGTGCGAGGCGCTGGTGCGGCTTTGGGAACGTGGGAGCGCTCTCTCTCGGGGTTTCTGTTTGTTTTGGTCGGGGCGCGCGCGTCTGCCTGTCTGCCTGCCCCCTCCCCAACTTTCCCCTCCCGATCCGTGGAAGGCTGTATGAGTGGCAAAGGTGAAGAAGGGGCCAGCGCGCAGCGTCGTCGGAAACCCAGGCGGGGATTGCCCGAACTCACTCACTCTCTCTTTGGGTCTGCGAGTGTTTGAAATCTGAACCCCGCGAACGTGGGAGTGGGGGTGGGGAGAAGGAGGCGTGCGATCCGAGTTGGGAGCCCGACCGGCGGGCGGAGAGGTGCGAGGCCGCGGCGGGACGCCCTCCTCCCGGAGTATGCAACTCCCGTGCAGCGATGGAGGGTGGGGGCTGAAGCGATCGGAGTGGCGGGCGGGGATCTTTGTGCCGTGGGGCGCTGCTGCGTGCGTGTCCCCTCCGTTGCGGTGGGAGGGAGGGAGGGCGTGTGTCTCTCCGGAGCGGAGGATCTGGGAAGCGAGCAGACGGGCCAAGCGCTCGCTGGCTCGAGTGAGTCCGCTTTTCCTTGTTTCCCATTCTTTCCCCCTAAGCTTAAAGACTTCAAGGCTCTGCAACCGGGGAGGCTTCCCTAGGAAAGCGATCGTTGCATCCTGCTGAATCTTCTCCTCTCTTTCGGCTATCGGCTGAAACGGGAAGCCCAGCCGTGCGGGACGCCCGGGGGGGGGGTCGGGGAAAGAGACAAAGCCGAGGACAAATGCAACGAGCGCGTCGCTGGCTGCTGGATCCAACCGCGGGGAGCCGAGCCGATGACAGCGACAGCACGCTGCCCAGCAACAATGCCGGGGGACTTTTGGGGTGGAGGGGGGCGGGGAGAGAGAGAGAGAGAGAGAAGACGGTAAGTGGAAACGTGGCTCCTGTCTTGCTCCTGATGCTCCAGAGCCCCGAACAAAGGCGGCTGTGAAAAAGCTGGAGGGCGGCAGGACCAGTAGGCATAATAGGAAGCAGGTACAAGGGAGGTTCAGATGACCAAGTTTTTTTTTTGGGGGGGGGGGAGAGAAGGAGATAGGAGGGTCCTTGGATGAATATCAGTTTTCAGAATTGGATAGGGGGCTCTTTTGTGGCTTCAAGGTCACCTATCTTGCTCAAAAAGGGCACAAATGTGAATCTAGCCAGTGCTAGTAGGGCTTGGTTGGGGTTTTTGTCCTTTTTTTGCTCCTCCGATACTAAAAAAAGCCGGACGTAGTGTGCATAAAGTGAATTCTTTCCTAGGTTCTTCCTTATTTTTTTGCCCTAATAAGCAACTGGCTTCAGTTGATTTACCTAAGAGTGGAATACCCTGGTACATGTCAGCTAACAAGTGTTTGTGGTGCTTAATTTCAGGTCTGGGGCAGAAATGGGAGTGTTTTGACACCTGCAGTTGAGACACCTGGAGTGTGAGAGTAGACCATGAGACTGCAAAGAGAGCACTTGCTGAATGTCTCCTGCGCAAGAAGTTTGAGTGTTTCCATCTCATTGGAGACACGGTGCGTCATAATTTGAAGGGCTTCCTTGGACCACAGAAGCTTGCACAGGCTCCAGTGAACCACTTCTCGATAAACAAGGCAGATCCATACATTTTCAGTAAACATTCACGGAACAGAAAAGAAGCCTTTTTTTGACAAGAGTCGCATCTTGATGTGGGCGGCGTTTTGAAGGGGGTTATAAAAGCCGCATATTTTGGAATGACTTGGAAACCTAAAGAGGCACAGAGAACACGCAGGAACCGTGCGTGTCAGCAACTCAGCTTTTTTAGATGTATCATCTGTATTAGAGGGAAATGCATCACTATAAGCTGCAGCTGTAGCCATGGCATTGCATGACCTTTTAAGCCATATGAGAAGTATTTCTGAGCCTTGGTATCAAACGTAGCTTTATTTCTAAATCGGATGATCGGCAATACACCATGTGCTAATCAGGAGAGCGTTTGGATGGAAAGATGCCTCTTCGGCTTTGCAAAGATGCTACTGACCATTATGTGAGGGGATGAAAGGTTCGCGGATTGCATTGCCCAGTGACCAAGCTCCATGCTGCGCACGTGTCGTCTTGGATTTAAGGACCTGCCTTGAGTGCAACTTTTAAAGATGTGCTGTCGTTTCTGACCTGTCCCAGAGAAGAAAGTCTGTAAAATGGCTCAGACCAGCTTGCTGCAGGGGAAACAGTTTTATTGTAGAGAGTGGGTTTTTCACAAGCTTCAGCACTGCCTGCAGGAAAAGACGAGCTGCAGCAACAGCACTGCCAACAAACCATCCGTTGTGCTGAACTCTGGGACTAATACTTGCGTCGTCCCTGGCAAGGGAGCTGCCTGGGGTGTGTTGCTGGTAGGAGGGCCGGGTAGTGGCAAAACAGCCCTCTGTACTGAATTACTGTGGCCGAGCTCACCTGCCAGTCTGCAAAGGGGTTTACATCACCAAGCCCTGGCTTTCCACTTCTGCAGGGCTCAGGACTCGGACACACTCTGTGTGGGAGGCTTTATCAGAGGGTTAGTGGCCCAAATCTGTCGCAGTGGACTGATTCAGGGATTCGAGGACAAACTGAGAGATCCTGCTGTTCAAAGTCTCTTGCAGCCTGGGGAGTGCGAGAGAAACCCAGCCGAAGCATTTAAAAGGTAAATCAAACCAAAAAACACCCACCCTGTATCTGCTTCCTTCATATCTCCTGATCAGATAAAAACACAGCCCGCCATAAAAACAGGTAAAACCTATCTCTCACATGGTATTGTCTCCCTGCATGAATTGTTCCAATGGCCCGTATGGAAAATACCCGTTTATAGCAGATGCTGCCAGACAAGATACACTTGGAAACACATTCCAGGTTGGCATCTTCCAAAGATTGCATAGTAATTGGCTTTAGAAGGGGCAGGAGGAGGGGAATAAAGTGGAAGAGGTTTTTTTCTTTTTCATATAACAAAAAGGAAACTGATTCCATGGTTGTATTGACAAGAGACCCTGATTTTAAAGACACAGGTTTTCTTACTAGTGTTGTGAACTACTTCTGACTTGGAACTTTTGGGGAAGTCTAGAAACAAGAGTATCAAAACAAAATGTGTGAGGCAGTGGTTATTGAGGGATTTAATCAATTTAGTTTCATCTTGGTGATGCCATGAATTACTTCCAACTGTAACTTGATTCCTCTAAAAAGATTAGGCTTTATGCAACATGGGAAATCCCATATTGGTCAACATAAAAAAAGATTGAGCTCACTTTTTTTTTTGTCCTTTACTGTGATACCTTCCAGGCCTTATACCTGGGAAACAATAATTGAACTAGGATTTTGAAGGAGGTTGAAGAGCTGACATGAGGGTTTAACAAGGGTCTCATTTTCCCACGTGTGAAGCCTTACCTTGTGTCTAAAACCTGAAATCATTCCTTTGGGAATATAGGAACAGAGAAACCTGCAGGGGGAGAAAAGACACGAGAAGCAATGCCTTGGGTATGTGTGAAAAGAATAAATGCTGCTCATGAACTTGCCAAGCTCATCTAATTAGAGTTAATTTAGTATGCTGTCTGTTAAATAAGCAAGACTGACCTAATAGGGTTTTTTTTAGGGGTTAGTTTCTCAAGAGTATTTTATGAAAGCTGAAAGTTTCAATGATTTTTTTAAAAAAAGTTCCAGCAGTTGTCCAGTTACACTTATTTCGTTAAACTGTTTCTGTGAAATAGGTGGCTGTGTAAATAACCACACAAAGAAATGCATTCTTGATTTGAGGCCCAGCACTCATAATTTCATAAAAGCTGTTTTAATAGTGGGTGAATGCAAGTCATTATTCACCAAGTGGCACCTTAGCATGGTATGTATCGAATGTCTAAAATGTCACTGATGAAAGAGAACTTTACTTTGCATCAACACCTGGTCAGAAATCCAGGAAAAGTAGTATCCTCCTTACTGCAGGTAGTGTTACTGATGGCTGGTTTACCAAGGTGGTATAGGCCAAGGGTCACAAACATGGTACTCTCCAGATGTTTTCTATTATAGCTGCCATCAGCTCCAGCCAGCATGACCAGTGTTGAGAGATGATGGGAGATGTGTGCCAGCAGCATTGGAGAGCACCATGTTGGCTGGTATTGCTGTCACTGAGTTATTGTGGTAAGATAAGATGTTCCCTTCTGTGGCTTCTGGGTAATCATCTAACTCAGGGTGGTCCAACTTTTCATACCAACTGGGTCACTTTGGACTACAATTCCCACCACTCCTGACTATTGGTCATGCTGCCTGGAGTTGATGGGAGTTGTCATCCAAAACATCTGTTTGGCAAAAGCTGGTATAAACAAATGTGGTGGTACTCTACTGCTGGCTTGTAATTTTCCAGTGTTCATATCCTGCATTGGAAGTTACTAATGGTGTTAAAAGCCTGTTACCTTTGTCTGCATTTTCAGGCTTCTTGAGGGATCCTAATTTAGTGCTATAAAAAAGAACACTTCACTTGAATAGGAAAGGCCAAGGGGGATACTAGCATCCACTGTTAAAATGGAGGCAAAAGGGTATATTACCATAGTTAGTATTTTAAGACACTGCTAGGAGGTAGTTCAGTAGGCTGAGTGGGTGGAATATAAAGGTAAATCAAACTCTTCCTCCATCTCTCCCATTTTATACTATTCTCAGTAATTGTTTATATTGGTTCTATGTCATATCCAGCCTCAGCCTTACACTTAGAAATCTCTTATGTGGCTGATTCCAGTGGGTTCATGTGAGTTGCTCAGATTGGGCTATTAATGGATTCCCACCTGTAATTCTTCACCTGTAGTCTCCAGAAAACTGGTTCAGTTTTGGATGGGGCAGTATCACTTTTGGGTGGAAACATCTGCCAAGTTGTTGGGAGCTATACCACAGAAATAGAGAGAACCGCTGTGCGGAGTCGCCAGGGAGCAGCTGGCTCCAACACTCCTGTTTACCTTCTTAGTCCTCCTCCTAGTTCCTCCTGTTCAAGTGCCTGCTATCTCGCATTCCTGTGTCTAGAAGTATCTTCCACTCCTCATTTGCTAGGCATTTTCCGTCTGTAACCCTTTTCTGAACCATTGTAGAATCACATTGCTGTTCTTCAACAGTTCTTTTGGAAAGTGACTTGCTACTTATGTTTATGCAGCACCTAGCACACTGGTGCTAAATGAATGTCAAACGACAGTACTACATTCTTCTGTTCTGTTGCTTTGGTTAAATTGAATTGGAAGTGGAACCTTGTCCATTCTGCAAAGGAATTATGCAGGTTTTCAACTCTTCTCTTTAATATTTGGATAAAACAGCTGCAAGCCACGGTGGGATGAAAGTAGCAGTCATTGCAGCAGCTTAATAGCATTGGTAAGTAATGATGAGGAAGCTAATTTGAGAGCATCTATGCCTAATAAAACATGAGATGGAGGTTATCATTGTTTGAAACCCTGGAATTTCAAGGGCTACAGTCTCTCTAAAAGCTAAGAGAAGTATCTGTTGGCTGCAGCTATTACTCAAGTATAAGTGCTATAACTTCATTTTTAAATACCTGTAAACAAAGCTGCAGCTTGAAGCTCTGTTGTTGGAATGCCTGTAAAAGTTCTTTCAGGGTGGAGGGCGGGGGGGGGGGGGAGCACATACTAAAAATGAAGATTTGAATCTGGTTACATTGAAAACAAGAATAGTATGTGTTTTGCACAGACTTGTTAGAAACCTGAAACTCGTGTGCTTTAAAGTCTAAATATGAATAATGTCACAAACAGCATTTGTTAGGAGATCTCAAAGTATGGAAGTATATGAAGGAGGCAATGGATGTCTGCACCATAATGGGGACTGACTGTCAAATGTTTTACAATAGTTGACTTTGATAGCCCAACTCTCCGGGCTGGTTTTCAGCCATGTGGAAAGACAGGATTTACTGCAGCTTTCTTGATAAGAGGCATAACTTTGGACTCGGCCCTTTTGAGAGAAAGTTCTAGGGGTTTTGTTGTGGCTCTTAACAGTACTTGTGCATGACAGTGCTAATGTTTGTAAGCATCTCTTAATCATATGGAGAGACTTCATACCTGAATGTTTGGAGATCCTGTTTGATAGGTCTAATTCACCTAGCGTAAGACTTCCAGCTGTTTTGTGTGTGGAGGACCACCACATGATGTTCATGTTTCAAAAGCAGGCCTTGTACTGTGGAGAATAAACTGTGTTTACATGAGTTCAGTGTCTTTTCTCACTTTTTTTTTAAAAAATGGTGGAAGTCATTGAAAGCCATTCTGCCTTTTGAGAAAATATTGTAGCCTCAACTCTTAACTTGTAGTTCTCTCTCTCTCTTTTAAAAGAAACTGCTATTAAACTAGGATGTAAAGAGGTTTCTTTTGAAATGGACACCAGTGTTAGGCCCACAGGCAGAATGAATAAGGCTACATGCAGATGCAGGATTGAGCCTGTGTATTGCTAATTGAAGTTATTTGACTCTGAAAGGATACACACCACTTTAAATACTGTATGTGCTTAGGACATTTGGAGAGACCGTATGCATAATAATACTGTAACACCTTAGGTTCTGAACCTGTTTAGGGCCAGCCGGAAAAGGTGGGTAGTTAAGTATCATGACTGTTGTGGAACAACTGAGATGCAATTTGCCTGGGAAAAACCAAGCACTCTTGGAAGGAACCCGAAAGACTTGTGCTGTTCTCAAGAGATGTATGTGCATTATAAATGAATTTACCCACAGCTGTGACAGGATGCTTCATTTGCACACCTAATACCTCCATAAGTATACTTCTGAAATGTGTTTTGTGTTCTCAGTGGTCTTTAACATATAGACAGCATATGCCAATTATATGATATGGGTCTTAAGGTGAGCAAATAGTCTACGCTTTGCTTTTCTGGTCATCAGCTGCAGAGGTGCTTTTGAGCCTGAAAAGCAATGAACCTGGGGACAAGAAGAGCACCTTTTGCCTCGACATTGCACACAAACAGCATCTTCTATCTCCTGTGCACATAAAGAAAGCAAAGTATTTTTATTTTATTTATTTCTTTTTACCTGCAATATTTGCCTCAAGCTGCTGCTGGTGGTTGTGGGATTAGAAAATGAGTGCCCCAACTCCTGTTATGGTACATTACTTTTCAGCAATTCACCTTTCCTGCAGATCTACTTCTGCAGTCCAGATTGCAATATATATCCTGAGGATGGGAGTGTGTATATTTTATGTATACCACATAGGTATTATTATTAAGGGGTTTATAGATTTTTCTAAACAGTGTTGAAGAAACGTGCTGATAGGGTAGACCTCCAGATTTGTACAGGTGAGCTAATCCACCTGCTGCATGCGAAGAGGGAAACACAAGCTCCCTTGGACAATCTTGACTCAAGAAAAATATTTTTGTGTGTCTTAGAACATTTAAGGACTGTACTCCCGAAGTTTGAGTAAAAGCTGTCCCTGGACTCATGCCAAAGAAAAATATGGCTTGGTGCATCTCTGTGCTCTAAAACACATCAAGCTTGGTGGCACAAGCCATGGAATGCTATAGCTCAAAGGTAGCAAACGTGGTACTCTGCACATGTTTTGAACTACAATTCCCATGATCGATGTCTACTGGGGCTGAGGGGAGTTGGGAGCCCAGAAACATGTGGACGGTGAATCGCAGAATTCTGCCACATGTCTACAAGTTAGGCATCTAGCTTGTAATTGTGCCTATGCGTTATAACTCTTCAAATGTTATAATATCGAAAGCCTTATACGGATTCACCTTTGGTGTAAAGCAGGCAAATCCTTTGGTAATCGTACTGCCTTTGTTCATGGTACAAAAGAGAAATGTCTGTTACATTCTGCCTGAGGTATATGCAAGGAGAGAGGTAACAGAAAGGGGAGGAAATGCTGTCTGCAACTTCTTGCCTATTATCTGCTCCCTCTCCATCTGTAGCAGAGAAGGGAGCTACCTCTCTAGCAAAGGTATCTGATGAAAGTCCAGGCAAATAATTGCCTGTTTGCAGTGCACAGAGGTTTTATTTGCATGAAACATCTCATGTTGTCCTTTCCCAGTCTTTGTTTTGTGTGTTTCCCTTTGCCTCCCTTTCAAGCCTCTAAGCTTCAAAGGCCATGAAAATTAAATTTTAATAGACTTGAACACAGCTGCAAAAGTGCATCAGATTGTACCATCCCTAACAGCTGTTCATATGAGTCTCCAGAAAATGCAAGCCTCTTCAAGCAGGTACACATCAGAGAAAATTAGGCATGGCATGCACCCTACTCCTATGCATGTTTCCTTGGGACCATTTTAGTGGCGGTTGCTCTCAAGATTGTAATTCAAGATGGTTGGAGCAGGTGTTTATAACTAGCAGTTTAGCCATAAGGTGAATCCTATTGATTGAATGGAACTTGCAAGTAAATGTTTTTTAGGATTGCAAATATAAGTTCTTAAGGGCAATAAGAAGAGTCCGCTGGTTCAGATCAAAGGACCATATACTGCAGCATCCTGTTCTCACAGTGGCCAACGAGATGACCATAGGAAACCTGCAAACAGGACCTGAGCACAAGAACATTCCTCCACCCTGCCTCTGACTGTGGAAGCAAATCATAGTCATCATGGCTAGTATGTTGTTGCAACAGAATCCATGATCTGGACCTTGCGCAGAACAGAAGCAAATAAGCTCTCCACCACAAGAATGAATTTCAGAGCTTTATTGGAAGCATTCCTAAAATAGTGACAAACAAATGTTACAAGATACAAAGTAACACGCTGCTCTTAAACAATCAAGGAATTTTGTCCCTTTTTCTTTTTAGTCCTTAATTTAGTCCAAGAACTTTATTATCTGCTCCCAGAGAGAGATCCTAAGCAACTTGCTTTATCGCCCTTAGGTGTGCAGTACATATCTTCCATTTCTGTACTGGTGTCTTCCTGTCTCTCACGCCTTCCAACTTCTATCCTTATCATTAGTTGGTACTTGAGTCCCGCAATCTTCCTTTCTTTTCAAGAGCAGCTTGATGTGGAGTACTCTTGGACTAAGCCTTGAGATAAAAGACAACCTTGAAGCCAGCACAATATCTGTTGAAAACAAGGGGTTAAATAGTTGGACTATATGCCTTATAGTATGGATTTAAATATATATGGTAGAGAATTTGTGTGGCCATTGGTCTCTTTGGGCTTTATACAATTTTTTCATCACTGAAAAAACCTGGAGCTCCTTCTGCCTGTGGTATGTTTGTGGGTAACCTGCTCAGATATCAGACCAGCATTTGCTTGGTAGGAATAGAGTTGAATAGGAAACTTTTGATATGGACAAATTGATCAAAATACATCCGCACACTGTGGTCCAGATTAAAACATAAAAGTTGATTTGCCATAACAGCAGGTGCTGTTAATGTCTTTACAGTCCTCTATGTACCTGTGCGATTTTTTATTATCCCTTGACCTGCTGATCCCAATATATATGTTGCTGACAGTTTTGGATTGTCTTGTGATTTAAGCATTGTGGCCAAAGTTCTAGGTAAATGGTTATTGCAAAGGTTTTCCCTTGCATAGGTGATGGAAGGGACTGAGTGTTAGTTTGTTATAACTATTAGTTCTGAACTGCATTAAAAAAGGTAAAGGACCCCTGACAGTTAAGTCCAGTTGCAGACGACTCTGGGGTTGCGGTGCTCATCTCACTTTACTGGCTGAGGGAGCCGGCGTTTGTCTGCAGACAGCTTCCAGGTCATGTGGCCAGCATGACTAAGCCGCTTCTGGCAAACCAGAGCAGGGCACGGAAACGCCATTTACCTTCCCACTGGAGCGGTACCTATTTATCTACTTGCACTTTGACATGCTTTTGAACTGCTAGGTTGGCAGGAGCAGGGACTGAGCAATGGGAGCTGACCCCGTCATGGGGATTCAAACCGCCAACCTTCTGATCGGCAAACCCTAGATGGCTAATTTCATGACTCACTTTACCAATGCTTATGTGACTCATACCATTATGCTACCTGGTTGAGGGTGGGACTGCAGCTAAATCCCCTATGGCAGTGCTAATGTATCTCACGTTTCTAGCAGGAAGAAGCATTATGATGATGATACATTGGAGCAAGTTTAAATTGGTGAAGCGGCAGTAGCTATGATGATGGGGAAAGAAGAGAGAAACAATGGAGTTGTGGGCGCGGAGAGGAAGAATCAGAAGTGGCCAGCTCAGTCTAGATCCCCTTCTCCTTTGCCATAGTTGCACCTCTCCTCTCCATGATAACAGTGCTAAAGAATTTATCTGCGGTATATAGTCCTAGAAGTCAGAGGTAACTAGGGATTTCTATTCCAATCCATCTCCGTCACAATCAGTGCTGTTTCTGTTCTCTCGCAATTTGATTTCTGCCAAAGACAAAGTTTCATTGTCTGCTATGTAATTTTCAAATTTAAGACAATTAATGATGTGATTATTTCCACACCGCTCATTTCATTGCAACCTGCCACACAATGGCCGTCATAGAGGACATTAGGTGTAGGGTGATTGTGTTTGGCTTGTGAGGATTTGCCTCATGGGCCAAATTAGGATTCCTGTTGGGTCTAGTTTGGTCTGGAGGTTCTCAAGTCTTGATAAAACAGGCTTGTAAGGATAACTCAGAAAATATACGTTGGCACTGAACACTTGAATGTGCTATAGAGGTGCTAAATATTAATGCTCTCTGTATATTATCTGGTTAGAGCTGGTTAGAGAGACCAGTATGACAGAAAGCAATATAACCTTAGAGAGAGGTTTACTGTCTTAATTGGAAATGGCTTGCAAATATATTGGCTCCAGAAAACACAAGTACCGCCATCCTGGTATATACCTGGACCATATAGAAAATCAGTGATGTGGGAAGCAGAAGGAAGCTTGTACTGACAAAGCAGGCCTTGTCTGTCACAAAGCAGTTACTTGGCTTTCGCAAAGAATTCAAGTGTTCTTTTTTAAGAGATCAAGCATTGCAATGCTAATCTTGTAGTAGCCTGACATTCAATCAGTGAATGACTTTGTGCTTTCAGGTATGGGCAGTTTATGGCATGGACAGTTTATGACAGTAACAGTCACTTAAGTTTCCATCCTGCTGTGTGTGTGTGTGTGTGTGAGAGAGAGAGAGAGAGAGAGAATTATAAGTGGGTACACGCACAAGTATTTTGCCATAGTCCATTCCAGAGCTAGGTATGGTATGACAGGATTGGAGGTAGGGGATTTTGAGAGGGTGGGAAAGAAGAAAATGTTATGCTTGCCTGCTGGCTAAATCATGTGGTAATAGAGTTAGTACTGAGGTTCCCCTTGCAGCATTCATGAGTGATACAGTGTTGGGCAGAGTAGTTTTATGTCTCTCTGCTGGTGCTGTAATGGGAGAGTGCGGAGAGTGAATTCCCAATTTTTGTTCTGCTCCACATTTGAGAATCTTCCCCCTAGAGTTTAAATTGTTCTATTGAACCAATGCATTTGGGTTGGAGAAAGTGCTTTCTCCTCTATCCTCCCCTTCTTATTAATCGCTCCCAAAGGACCATTTATGTTGCAAAGAGGGCACACCCATATTGGGATTGAACTTGAAGGCCGGAGAACAGTGGGTCAGCAAATAGGCTCCAGCCGGTGTGCAGGCCTCAACCCTAATTCTCTCCCCTCCCATCAGGCCTCAGGTTGAAGGGAAGAGAGTGTCATTGGTTGAATGGTCATTTAACCCACCGAGGGCTTGTATTTCCTATTTCATCTTATGTCTACCCACCCGCCTCCTGTCTTTGTTGATGGAGGTGACTGTTTTTGTCACTCTCAGACTTCCTAACTGTTCCTTACGTCATTCTTTTCCTGTAGGAGGACTTGGTTGTTGTTTTTGCTTTTCTAAGAAAAACAAAAAACAAAACACCCAGAACCAGAAAGGAAATGCATACTTGGCAAAGCTCCAAAGTATACAGAGCCCTCTCTGCCTTGTCTCTGTCCCAGTTTGACTTCGGCTCCGCTTCTGATCAACACGAAGTTTACTATTAGAGGGAATGAATATGATTAAAATAAAGTTTGGAAATTATTTGTCGAGAATGTAACAAGGATGTTGGCCAGTTGCTTGTTTTATTCTTGCCCATGCTTTAATGGTTGGGGCACATGTGATTTGTTTTTGTTTTTGTTTGAAATTTATAGTATCTCCTTTGCATAAGCGATAGCATTCTTACTCACGGCTAGATTTCCCTCCTTTAAATATGCTGCTCTAGATCTGAGGCAATAGCCTAATTCCTTAAGGATGACTTTTGCTATTTCAGAATAATTGAAAGCTGGTGGGGTGGGGATAACTCACTGGAAGAAATCCCAGTAGAGAAGCCTGAGGCGTAAGAGGAGTGGGAGGATGTTGGCTTTCCTACCAGGATACGCTTTCTGTCTTGTTGAACAATCGTTCTAGAGAAATGAGATGCTATTACTCTGTCACTGGGTTTCTGAAGCATTACCAGCATGCTCACACGAAAAGGCTGTTTTTAAGCAAATGTTTCCCTTGTTTCAAGTCTTTGTGCTTCATATTTGCTGGATATTCATGGGAATAAGCAGAGAATAGTCCACTCCGTTTGATTGGGAGAGCAGTTCAGGAGATGAGTGGGACTTAGATTAATGCAAAATCTACGTATTTTACCAGAGAAATGTGCTGCACAGACTCCCTCTTGGCCCACAGGAAGCTGGTATTTCAGAGCATACTACCCCAACCAGTGGAGGGAAAATATAGCCATTCTGGCTAGTAGCCTTTGAGAGTCTTATCCTTCTTGAATTTGCTAAATTCTTTTAAAGCCATCCTGGTTTCTTGTGGAAACAAATTCCATAGTTTAACTATGCGCTGTTCAGAACCAGCTTTGGTTCTGATAAACTTACATGAGCCAGCCAGGATTAAGCGACAGTTTTCTGAGTGCTAGGAATTGGGCTTACTCTATTTTCCCTGACTGAGAAAAGCCGTCTTTCTTAATGGAAGTAGACTGTAGACAGAGGAACATGAAGCAACGCAATCTCTGCAGGTTTGTCTGGGCGATTTGTATCCAGGTTAAAGTTAATCCCAACCTTGCCTGACTAGACATGTCCCGTTCTCAGGGATCTCCGTTATAGGTGCCCATTAGAGACCAAGATTAAGCAGGTGGTAGCCTTGGGGTATTGTTACCTAACATCACCAGGAAATATATCCCTGCGCCAAACAAGGTGTGCAAACTGTACAGAGTCCATACCTAATGCTTTTTCCCTTTGTTCATGCCAATGCAGATGTGAACACAGAATAGGATGAGTATGTCATCAAACTGTGCACCAGCTGTTCTAAATCCTGGAAGAACTAACCTTTCACTAGCCATTGAACAATGAATGAAGAGCTGCAGACTCCACGCCAGCCCCCCTCCAAACCAGTGCCCCAGTTGCCCTGGGATTGCAGAAGCAAGGGGTTGGGGATCTTTTGTCCTCTGCCACCAGCCAGACAAACCAGGTCTCCTTCGGACAGCTGAAAATAATGCCAATGTATTTTGTGTCTGGCAACGTAGTGTATTCTGACCAAACTAAGCCTCCTGGTGTATATTGTGCTCTAGGAGACTTAGTTTGGTCAGAATCTAGTACACACTTCCAGAATTAACACAAAACACATAACGTCTTGTAAATGAGCCACCATAGCTGCTAGGGGGCCCGTGAAAATTTGTGTCCCGGTCTTTGTAGACTTGGCTACCCTTGTGCTATCTGAAACCAATAGGGCACATTGATTGCCAGATGTGATTTTTTTTTTTCAGTTTTCCTGCCCCACTACCTAGGTTGTAAGCCACCTTGCAGATCATTTGATCAAAATGCATGGGTGTATAAATAAAATCATTATTATCAACCTCTTTCTGATCAGTTTGCCATTCCTGCTACTGTGCTTTTCATCCTTGCCTTTCAATTCAGCTACACATTTCTGTTCCTAATTCATCAGTGCATTTATTGGCTTTTGAAAATGAGCCAGCCTCACCCTTTGGAAATTCTAGTTGTACCAAGTGACAGTTTTCTTTCATTTTTCTAGGTTGCAACATTTCCCCACTAACTACATGGTCTGTACATTTGGCACAAGGAATACTGTATATACTCGAGTATAAACTGACCCAAATATAAACCGAGGGACCTAATTTTACCACAAAAAACTGGGAAAACTTATTGACTCGAGTATAAGCTGGTTCACTACACCACAAACCTGGCGGTGGCAGCAGCGGTGGAGGAAGAACAAGCAGCCCAAAAGGGCTGCTTTCGGGCTGCTCGTTCCTCCGCCGCCGCCAGCGGCAAAGGCAGCAGAGGAGGAAGGAGCAGCCTGAAAGGACCCTCACTCAAGTATAAGCCAAGGGGGGCTTTTTCAGCATAAAAAATGAACAAATAGTCAACTAGATTACTTCATAATCCACACTTTAACAAGAATTCTGTTGTTTTGAAGCAACAAAGTAAATAACTAAGTCATAAGCATTCACAACTTACATATGTTTTAGATTGCAGTTTTTTGTTGACTCCTATGTCAATAGGGCTTTTTTGTCCCTATTGTGTTTATTCATGAGCAACTCTGTGTTGGTTGCCAGTAGTCACTTACCCCAGACCTCAAGTGACCCATTGCTGAGTTGGGATTTGAGCCCTTGCCATCCACGGCCAGCACTGTATCCAGCTGGACACAACTGCTTTCAGTATGACTTAATGTCATGAGAATTCGCCCCTCCCCAACATCCATTGCTTGGATAGATATAAACAGCTTAAAACACAGTGCAGAGAAAATTGAACAATTTTTCTTTCAATTCATTTTGGTGTTCTTAACTTGCTTTGTCTGTCATTTTTACTAAATCTCCAAACCCAGACTTCTGGGACTTCCGAGAACTTTTTGCATTAAATCACTAGTAGGACTTTTGGGGGAAATTGCCATATAAAATATGCGGTGGTGGCAGCACAGGTGGAACAGTGCTATTTAAAAGTCTTCCCTTTCCTCTTGCAATCATGGTATATCTAAGAGGCTGAAGACATAAATTGTGGAATAGATTTTGTTAACAGCGTTAGTGTGATTTATGCCTCAGCTTTTGGTGCTGAGGTGAGTCACTTTGTGACAACCCACTACTTCAAAGGAGATGGGAAAGAAATCGGAGGAGAAAGGATGAATGGCAGAAAGAAGCAACTTGTCCAGGGGCAAAGTTGGAAGGCTAAATTGTACTTGCACATAATTTTTGAAACCTGCAGAACGTTAAGAAATTAACTTTAGAAAAGCAAAAATGACTACAGCAAGATACAGTTATGGCAAACATACAGTGAACATAGGTTAATTTTGCTGTGTTCCAGTTGTTGTTGTTGACAAATAGGCAACGCATACTACAAGAAGTTAAGGGAAAGAGGTAGAAAATTGATTTTCAGGGTATAGAAGGGATTGTGAGAATATAGTTGTTTTCTTTGAAATGACTGAGTGTCCTTAAAAACTGACACCAAGGGTGGTGAACCTGTGGTTCTTCAAATGTTGCTGGACTCTTAATTCCCCTCAGCTCTGCTGGTTGCAGAGTTTCACTGTAAGTTTTTGTTACTGGTTCTATTATGTATGAGTCAGTTCAAAAAGTGAATCTTTTTTACATAGTGCTCTCTCTCTCTCCTTTCTAACGGACTCGTTAGGAGAGATGGAACAAACCACCATACATGGTTGTGCTACAAACTGCTTTAGTTATAAATCAAGATGGTGTAGAGAAGGAATTCTGCTTGATTTAGCATATGTTATGACCTAGAGAACCAGCTTGTGAGTAGAAGAGAACAAATAAGGGGGAAAGCTTGATTTTACAGAGCATGTTACCAAAAATAGAGAGGCACTACCTTTGCTGTAATTTTACCATTTTAAGTATATGTCAAAATAGTCTGTTTCTGTATTAGTACTGACTGTTAGAGTATAGATTGCAGCCATTTAATAAACCTGGAGGACATGAGCTTAACATATTAATGATCTGTAAAATGATGAAACAAAGATATCTATGTCTAAAGCAGACTGTGGCTAAAGCAGATTTATATAAGGATTCAGTGACAGCGAAAGAGGAGACACTGAAATTTCATAATTATGATTGCTGTGTTGGTGTCCAAGTGTAAGCTATAAGATGATACAGTGATCCATTTGAACTCATTGCTTGGCTGGATTAACTAAGGGAATTGAAAAAGGAAGATGAAAGTCAGTACAGATAAATGCGGGGTATTACATGGTGGTGTGTGTGAGACCTTCCCTTTGCAACCTTTAAAGTGTTAAATTCATCATTACCATTCAGAGTACTGCTGCTGTCAAAAAGACTATGAAGAAGGTCAGCGGTTATGGAAAGATGAACTACCATGCACTCCGCTTGCCTGCTCATAAATTATAATGCAACTAGAAAAGGCAGGCTAACAGTGCAATCCTGTGCACATCTACTCAGGAGTAAGTCCTGCTGAATTCATTGGGACTTGCTCCCAGATAATAATGTTTTCAATTTCACCCCCAAAAGGCCAAGCATGTGACCATAGGATATCAGACCCTGATCTTATTTGATTCACTTGGGGAAACCCAGCCAGATAATTATAATAATATTTGGTGTGTTTTTGGCAGAAAGATTTCCACCTAGAATATTAACACCTGCCACACAGGTTTATGATTACTTATTTTGAGCAAAGTTGCATTTTCTTGAACAGATAGGTAGAGTAATCCATTTGGAGTTTAGCAATGCAGTGTAGTGCAAGGCGAATGAAGAACTAAACAAAGCGAAGATGGGGAAATACTACATGGTAAAATCTCTTTGTAAACCACTTTGAGGTTTGTCGGTTTGTTAGTTGCAATCAAGAAGTGTATGAAACCGAAAAGGAGATAAATAAATGATCAAGTAGGAATTAGTGTCCTTCGTTCAAGTATTAGAGAATAAGTCCCACTGGATTCAACAGAACTTCAGCAGACAAAGTTAGTGTTGCAGCCATAGTCCTTAAACCTGTTTTATTCATTCTTTTCGCTGGTAACTTCAGGAGGGAAAGTGGGGGGTTGCCTATGAAGTAGCTAACTTAAATGGACATTGAGGAATTATGCAGGATGTACGGAATGATGTCCTGAAGATGAATAAAAGAAATGGAATGCAAAATAATAAAATGAATAAAAGAAATGGAATGCAATCTAGTAGCACCCAGTGTTGTGTCATATGCTTTGGGGGCTAAAGCATATTTTGTATCAGTGGAAAAATGAGAAAGGATCTAGGGATCCCGGTGTATTTCAGGGTTACTGAACCAGCAGTTTTGTGTGGCTGTAAAGCAGATGAGGGAAATTCTTGAATGTTAGGTAGGGGTGTGTTTTTTTTCCAGGGATAAGGAAGTTCTGATAGCATCGTAGATGGCACTGGTTCCTTTTGAAAGCTACAACCAGTTCTTGTCATCTGTGTTAAAAAGGATGCATTCACAGTCTGCTAATTCCGAAGAATGACTACAAAGTCTTGCACTGAACTATCCAGACATTGTGCAGTTCCTCTGTGGTTTTACACTTCCCCTCAAGTACTTAGATCAATGAAAGTTATGTTAAATTTATTAAGGTGAAAGTTGAAATATATGGAGGAAGTGGGGAGAGGTACCAGTGGCTTTACTGGAGCAAAAATAAAATAAAATGCAGTATTGTTACTTTAAACGTCGTATAAAGAATTATTGTGTCCTTTGAGGAAGCCTTTGTGAGGAGAAGTCTCTACTCTTCCATTGTCTGTAGCTTCCTTTTCATATCTATCCAGGGAAATCCTTTGATTGCTGCAGAAGTGCATCCTCTTTTTATCACATTAAATTCTTTTCAGATTTGTCAAGCCTCTTGTTTGTATGATATAGATTCAGGAAAGGAAATGAGAAATCCAGAGGCAACTGTAAATCTTGTAAGTCCAAACATTCAGCGGATAACTCTGGCAAGATACTTCTCTCAGCGTTGAAATGAATTGGCAATTCAGGTGAGTTCAGAAGCTGTATAGAATTGGTGCAGTTGAGCAGTTCGAAAATGGCACCAAATGTCACAAAAGGAGAGGTGCTGCTGGAAAAGTGTATTGAGATTTCCTGTGGGTGATCTTCATTTATTTCTTAATTTATATCATTATTGATATCCTGCCTTTCCCCCTGATAGGAACCCAAAGCAACTTACAGCTAAAACAGAAACAGGTGAAACCTAGGGGGAGAAAGCTTTCATTTAAAAAACAACATTTAAACGTACACACACACAAACATATAGATCATTACAATAAAAACAGGACAGCAATAGCCCTTTCAAGTCAACAAGGAGGGAGCCAATCGTAATTCTCTAGGAAGGGAGCAGCCAAAGTCTGGGAGCAGCCACTGAGAAGGCCCTGTCCTGCGTATCTACCAAACATGCCTTTGAGGGTGGTGGGACCAAGATAAAGAGGCTCCCCTGAATATTTCAGAGCCCAGACAGGTTCATATGAGGGAATATGGCCTTCCGGATTTATAGACCTATTCTGGTGAGATGAAGCTGAATTTATATCCAAATGATCAATGAACACATAAACCAATTTGTGCTGTTTCTTAGGAACTGAGTGTGTTGTCCAATTTTGATGCCTGCATGGCTAACCCGATTTACATAAGATACAGAAAATCATGTGTAAAATATGTAGTGCAGAGACCTTTGGGTGTTGCTGGACCCCACTGCCATCACCTCTCACTGTTTGCCATACCGACTAGGGCAGCCAAAATTCAGAAGGCCACAGATTCCCATTTCTTGGTGTAGCAGTGCAGGTTTTTACCACTTGCAGGAGTGTTGGCAAAGGTTGCAGGAGGTTGCACTCTCTTGGAAGAGTTGGCACTGATCATCCCAAAACGAGCCATTCTAGGGAAATGTGTTTAGTGTGAGCTTCCAAGATGAAAGGCATTTGCTGCTGCTGCAGCCATGAACATTTTATCACAAATTACTACATAAGCGTGAATGTAGTGGGAGGGAGGGGAGAGTAAAATAAAAGGCATGGCTTGGTTGCATCTCCCAACCAAAGCCACATGACTGGCTGGTGTTTGATGGTGTTCTGTGGAGACCTTTTTCCTACATGGCATGGATGGCTGATTCCCACAGATGCAAAAGTTGGAAAAGTTTAGTGCTGTGGATTTGAATGGAAGGTTCTTTGTGACATATTTTTAAAGCGCATCTGATTAACATGAAGAGCCTTTCTCATAAAGGTGTTTTTGCTATTGAAGGGAGGAGTGAAGGGTAGGAGTGATTACCTATGGTAAATATCTAGGGAAATGGTAGAAACAAGCGAATAAAGAGGGGCTAACAGTGCAGCTGCACATCTGAATTTGGAAGTAAAGCCAGTGTTATGTGGAGATGCAGAAGTTTCAGATGCTCCCAGCCCTTTGTTCCACTTGTTGTCACTCTGAAGATCGATTTCTCACTCATAACATATAATTAGGTTTGATGGCATATTGTTTACATCTTATTTTACAGAGCTCATGATTATTTTCAAACGGTCTCCAAGATGACTGCTAACCTTCTCTAGAGATAACGAAACATTTGGCTGGCACGAGAAGGGGGCGAAGAGCCGCAGTTCATTCTGCTCTGAAACCAAGATGGCATTTTTGAAAATAAAGGGATTATTTTCTAGTCAAGACTATTTCATGGCAGGAACAGTTGCCTTATTGAAGAATCTGCTGAATAGGCCTGAGGTCAGGATGCAGTTGGAAGTTAGAAAATTCTGGATGCGCTGAAGCAGACACTTAAAAGAGTCTGCTTTTTTGTGTGATATCTCCTGTTGTAATGATGCTCTAGCCTTGGGAAGTTACTGGTAGCTGTAATGCGTTGTAATGCATTCTTTTCCCCCCCTGCTAGAATTAAATTTGTGTTTAAAAATCTTAGTCAGAATGCACTGGTGGAAATGGGGAATAGCCAAACTGTTCTAAATGTGAACTGTGGCGAGTTTGCATGGAATGTGTTTTACCTTACATATGGAATGCCTAGCTCTTTACAATTATTAGAAAGTAATGGATATCTATTCCATTTAAATATGCACCAATGATTGTTTTTAACCATTTCAAATAAATTAGGAATCACCTCTGTGATAAAATTGGTCTTAAATAGGGACATAAAGAACTGCACTCAGAAAAAGTATGATGGAAATTATGGATTCTTGGAGGTGATGGGGGAATTCCAGTCCAAAAACACAACAAAAAGGCAAATGGTTAGTAATACAAAATGACACTTTGGAAGTGTGTCAGGCCTTTCACTCATCTGGTCAAGTCAGTGGGGCTACATTACTGGAAGCGGTTGGTGAATCACTTCCTTGGTATGGCAAAAATGCAAGTTGCGTTGAAGGCTCTACCCACCCCCATCCCTGCCAGTTGATAAAATAGTACTACAGCCTTATTCATCCCAATAGCTGCGTTGAGTAATCAGAAGTTTGGATAATTGAGCATGCCTTTTTCACTGGTTAACCAAGACTTTCATGGTGGCAGAAAGTGCAATTAGATGAGTAGGGTTTTTGTACAATGAAGGAAACATGTGTTTCATAGGTTTTCTGTGCAGTCCTAGGCTTATTCAATCAGAAGCAAGCCCCACTGAGTTCAGTGAGACTGACTAGAATGCAAATGTATCAGGATTGCAACTCTAATATCTAGTTATTCATTGGCTGTAAGTGGTACCTCTGGTTACGAACTTAATTCATTCCAAAGGTCCATTCTTAACCTGAAACCGTTCTTAACCTGAGGTACCACTTTAGCTAATAGGGCCTTCCGCTGCCGCTGCACCGCCAGGGCAAGATTTCTGTTCTCATCCTGAGGTAAAGTTCTTAACTCGAGGTACTACTTCTGGGTTAGCAGCGTCTGTAACCTGAGGTGTTTGTAACCCGAGGTACCGCTGTACAGACTTTGAGCTATTTGTATATTTTTTTTCTTATCTGGCATGTACTTTTTTTACTTCACACTTTACTTAAATCCCATTTATTGGAGATTTATAATTATAATTATATTCCAAGGGGATTATCCAGGTTGTTATCATGACACATCTTTTGATAAAATGCTGTCATAAAGAATTCCGGAGCACAAACACATCCTTGAGTTATTTAAGTGATTCTGGGTTTTGCCTGTTCCTTCCCACCCCCACCCTAAGAATTGCAAATCTTGTGATCAGAGAGAAGCATGCTGTTGGGGGCAGCTGCCTTTCCTTGAAGGGCTATTTCTTTATTTCTGAAGCTTTCATAGCTCTGATGCTGTACTTACTGTTAGTATATGCTCTCACCCCACAACCGGTTTTGGTGGGGAGGTTATGGCCTGCTTCCTAGCAGTGATGCAAGGACTCAGACATCTACCACCATGACGTTTTGTGTGGGGGCAAAGGAGGTAGACAGTCTGGTTTGGTTTGGGTAGATGGTCCTGCAATATCTTGTATTCATACAGTGAAGAATCATGTAGCCTCCAAGGAATGAGGGGTGAGCAAGCACCTCTGATCTTGCCAAGAGTTGCTGGTTCAATTTCAGTTCACTTTAGCTTTGGACTTAGCTGCTTGCTAGAGTAAACAAACTGGATACTGACTTGAATTCAGGAATGTTATTTCAGAGATCATGCAAAGAGGCTCTTACTGGGTGGTTTTGTGATTGTGTACCGTCTCATAATGAGAGCATCCACTTGTTGCGCACTCAGCCATGGAAATGAATGGCATTCGCACAAGAGAGTAATGGTGGCCTGTGTATCTGCAGTACCTTCCAATAGGGCTTGTACAGACCAGGAGCATTGCTGCGAATAGTTGTTACTAGAACTTTAGCTGGGATTGCGCTTGGTACTAATAAAACCTCTATTCAGATTTCACAGATATTCTGCTGGGCGTATCCAACTCCTGTTAAACTTGAAATTCCCTGTTTATGGCCATGTTGGGTAGCTGCACAAGCATAATCCAGACGTGCTTGTGGTTGGCCTCAGCACTTGAACTGCTGCATTTGTTTACATGTTTAAAAGGCTTAATCAAATATTAAAGTGGCTGCAAGTGAGTCTGCATTCCCTGACAACACTGGAAAAAGAATTCCCTAGCGACCTCGTTTTAGTACATACTGTGAACACTTCTTTGTGTACACGCAAACACACATACACACAAACACACCCAAGTTCCTTTGCTGAAAAACAAAACTACCCATATAGAATATATTTCTGGATTTTATGTGTGTTTATTATAAGTCTCCTTTCTTCTTCTCCTTGCAGGTGCATTTTGCTGCCTCTTCTCGGAGCCAAGCCCCCTCAACAAAGTCTCTTCCTCCTTGTAGATTCTGTGGATGAGGGATGTAACATTGCAGAAGGCGACCAGACATCTACGGGCTTATCTGGAACTATAGCTGAGCTTCTAGCTAGTCACTATGAGTTTTTCCCTCCATGGTTGCTGCTCCTGTGCTCTGCCCGGAAGCAGAGCAAAGCTGTTACAAAAATGTTTACCGGTGAGTACAAATACTAATGAAAACTTAGCTTTTGGAGCCTCGTGTGTCAAATCCTTTTCTGAAATGTTTTACTCATCACTAAATTTCAGCAATTAACTTTCTGGAATCTCCATTTTCTTGGAGCCTTTACCCAGTTGACAATGGTTATTGCACATAGTGGGTATATCTACATGGATGCTGATATATTATATGGGGGTTTTTGTGCTGTTCTTCCCCAGTAAAAGAGTGCATGAAACATGACAGCATTGAAGACTTGAATCCACTAGTCTGGTGTGTGCAGCAATATTTTTTTTTCTGTCTAAAAATCTAGATTTGTCATCTTTTTTTCTGGGAGTTGAGGATTACCTTTTGCAAGCTCACTGCATGGGTGTAGCTGTATTTGATCCTGGGAGTATGCTGTTGGCAGACTATTGGGAATCTTCTACAACTTGTTGTTCCAGTCTTTGCTGAATTGTGAGCTCATTTCATCACTCCGCTGCTATTGTTCGTGGGATTTTTCTTAAATGTAGAGAAGCATAAACACTGGATTCCCAGCCTTCATGTGAAACCAGCTTGAAACCAGGCAATGAGTGGAATAAAACTGCAGTTATAATAAAGCCTTAACAGTAAGAATAAATAGATTAAAAACCTCTGGTCTCTTCACCCTTACAGCAAAACTAGATGATGCATTTGGTTATGATAATTTGATTTCAGAAATTGATAAAGATTACTACAGTGGTACCTCGGGTTAAGAACTTAATTCATTCTGTAGGTCCGTTCTTAACCTGAAACTGTTCTTAACCTGAAGCACCACTTTAGCTAATGAGGCCTCCTGCTGCCACTTGACCGCCAGAGCACGATTTCCGTTCTCATCCTGAAGCAAAGTTCTTAACCTGAGGTACTATTTCTGGGTTAGCGGAGTCTGTAACCTAAAGCATCTGTAACCTGAGGTACCACTGTATTATTAATTTCTTAAAGGCATTAGTAATGTCACTGGCAACTTTTCTCCTGGGGCAAGCAGGAACTTCAGTGGTGCTGTGTCTAAAGTGGGAGAGAGGAGAAGGGTTGAGACAGTCTGAATGTACCATAGTCAAAATCAAGAATGCCTCCCTATGTCTCTTTAGAGGAGATTTAAAAACTGAGGTGCATTTCATTGTGCAATCGCACAGTTAACATATGGTGTTAGACAGTGTTATTTTTGTAGAAAAACAGGTGCTGGAACTCACCACAAATGCCATTCTTGTTCTCTTATAATGGCAATGGTGCCCACCTGAGTTCCAGGGAGTGCTGGCTGAAAAAAACCTTGGCGTTAGATAGGGTGAAGTCTAATGTTGTGTGAGTGAACTTCTCCTTTCTCCCCTCCCAACCTGCAGTGCCTGTGGTGAAAGTAAGTTCATTGTGTTAGGAGAAATTGGTTCTGTTCTTGTAGTGGCGTCATTGGTTTGAGCCATATTGTCTAGTTCGACCCTTTAATCTCCTCTTTGGCCTCTGTGTGCCATGCCAACCTGTCCTCCATGGCTGATTTGTTCTGTCACCACGGGACGTTCCAGGAAAGAGGGGGCAATGGTGCTTTGACTATCCATGATTTAAGTTGATTTGCTATCATAAAGAGTCCTGGGCAGTCTGTTATTATTATCATCATTTGTTATATGCCACCCTTCCTCCCATGGGAGCCCAGCAAAATATTTAAACGGTGCAATTTCAAATCAAATCAAAACATTTAAACACAATCACATACCCTGACAGTTATTTATTTCACGGTTGCCATAAACAGTATATCTCAGCCATCTCATACCTGCATAAATGGGAATATTTTCACGTATTTCCTAAAAAATCAGTCATGAGAGAGACAGGGACACCTCACCAGGGAGAGCAATTCTGCAAACAAGGAACCACCACACGGAAGGCCCTGTCCCGGATTAATGCCACCTTGGTTGGGAGCAATGCAGGAGTCTTGGGCAAGGCGTCTGAGTGGTGAGTTGGACTTGACCTACCATAACAGGAGTTCTGGATCTATGAACGACTTTTGTCAAACTTAACCTGAGCTATCATTTCCTGTATGGCAAGAGCTTTTGAACGGCACCGTGTTTGACTGAATTTCTTGAGCAGTTTCAGATCCTTTCAGTGAAAAGTGACAGGTTCCCTTTGCTGTTTAGGCATACAATTGTACCTTGTTGATAAGCATAGTAGCTTCTGCAGGGCCCGCAATCCATCTGATAACAACTTCCTTGAATGGAATATTTTATTAGCCCATATGGATGTTTGAAAAGAAGGTGTGAACTTGAAAGCATACAGCTACTGCATTTTTGCTTTGCATCTCATTTCACTTTTTCATCTTTGAAGTATTCTTTTCCCTCCAACTCCCCCTGCCCCCAAAGTTATGAAAGGTTACAGGAAAAAATGAATGGATTATGCTTCAGGGGCGCATCTTTCATTTCTTCAACCTTTGTATAACAGCCTCACCCATTGAATCTGGTTGCTCCTGATACTTGCTATAGGCACATCATTCCGGGTTGCAGCTGATCTTTCAGTCTCTGATAAAAAGAACTTGTTTCATAATTGATTTAAATCCTTTTCCCCTTCACTATTTCATATATTTCTTTAAAAATGAGGCATTCAAATTTGGTTGATTCACTTAATTTAATTCACAAGTTAATGGAGTGTGTGTAGTGTCTTGTATATACCGTATTTTTGCTCTATAAGACTCACTTTTTCCCTCCTAAAAAGTAGGGGGAAATGTGTGTGCATCTTATGGAGCGAATGCAGGCTGCGCAGCTATCCCAGAAGCCAGAACAACAAGAGGGATCGCTGCTTTTGCTGCGCAGTTATCCCTCTTGCTGTTCTGGCTTTTGGGATTCAGAATATTTTTTTTCTTGTTTTCCTCCTCCAAAAACTAGGTGCATCTTATGGTCTGGTGCGTCTTATAGAGCGAAAAATACGGTAATTTTATACATGCACAATAGGCTTTTTCTTATAAGTAGCTGCAGCAGCCATGATTGCTTTCCTCTGTAGCCTGAGAATAAATACGTGCATTTGCACTGTGAACAGCATTGTCCTCTCCTCTTTCCAGTGTTTTCTTTTTTGTTCCTCCTGCTGCTCCTCCCGTATTGCATAATTCTCCTGCCTTCCCTGGATCCATCCCCTTCCTAGATACAAAAAAAGTAGGCAGCATTTCAGATATGTTGCTTCTTCCATCCAATGTGTACACATGTGTCTTTGTTTAAGACAACTGAAGGTTGAGAACTTTCCAGAAGTATGTTAGTATGTAGTTGGTTACAGGGTGGAGCAGTTTATTTTCAGAAGATGAAAAGGGAAGGTTCCCCTTCTTTATAGGCAAACACACTCATAATTTTGAGTAGTGAGCAAATTGCAGAGTGAAGGCAATTTGAAATATAACTTTTGCATAGTTTTCATAGCATGTATTTCACAGCATGCATGCATTTTTGTCCCTTGCAAGAGGAAAGGATCATAGCTCAGCAACAGAGGAGGAGGAGGAGGGAGGAATTTATTTGGTCTGTTTTTCTCGGAAGACCAGTCTGATGTGATGATGCTGAATTTGCTTGTGGGTCGGAATGCAACTCCAATTCACATTGCTCTCTTCTTTCTCTCCTTTTTGCAATGCAGTTTTAGAGTGCAAAAAGTGCATGCAAGTAGATGCATTTTATTTATTTTCAAAGCATTGAAAGGAGCATATTTTCTGTAAGGGAAAAAAAGTGCTTTCCAAATGCATGCCATTTAAATGTTTTGTGGATTCTGAAAAAGAAATGCACACAAAACAGAACGCAATGAAGCTACAACTGAGTGCCAGTGAGACCAAATGGAACAGAGTGGCCTGTATAGCCCCACTTACTTTATCTCTAGATTTTCCAGATTCTTTTCACCACCATAAAACATAAAAATTTGGAAATGTACAGACAAACAAAAATCAAAATCAAAACAACCTGTGGGCTGAAAAGTCACCTACAAATAAGAAGATAGCTGTGTACAAGAAGTGACAGTTTTAGACAACAAATTCTCAATATTTGGGATGTAAACCCAAGTACCTATGATGTGAACATATAAAAAGCTGTCATATCAAATTGGAACATCCGCCCACTGAGCATAGTATCATCTGCTCTGACTGACAAGTGTTATTCAGTGTCTCAAGTACAGAAAGCACATGAACTACCACTATGGATGGACTGAGAAGCACAATTCCCCCCTGAGTTTTATGACAATGCATGGGATTCTGAGTGAAGACACTTCCTACATTAAAATTATTATGGAAGTTATTAATAACATTAGCTGTAGCCAATGTCAAAACATTTTAGAAGTCATATTGATGGATTTGCACTGTCCAGTTGATATCAGTGAAGCTTAAGTGTTTAATCTTTCCTTGATTTTGCCTTCTTATTGAAAAATTACTTACTGTACTATGAATGCAGTAAATTAAGTTTGAGATTGTGCAATTAACGTCTGTAACCCTTGGTAACAATTTTGTTCCAATTTGTGATCGTTATGAATAAAAAATGATTAAGTTCAAAATATGTCCATTGAAATGAATGCTAGAAAAAGCATTTTGTACTTGACTGTAAGTGTTTATAAACAGTTACATTTTAAAAAAGAAGGCATTAAAATACCACCTGTGCCTCAAAGCCAAGTAGCTTCAATAAGCGTCTGATTCTAAAATACCTGAAGCTATTAATTTATCATGGTATACTTGCTTGCTTGCCAAGTGTCAAGTTTCTCAAAGGAAGTTATTTTTAGATGTTCATCCAACACATTTTTAGCAGGCAAATTCATTTTTACAATATTTCTGTTATTAGCTTGCCTTTTATTTTGGAAAAATAATCAAAGTTGCATCTAGACTATTTCTAAGCTGTCCGGATGCATTTTTTTAAACTATTGTTATTTTCACATTTCAGCCCTACTAATAGGGACATCATAAAATATGCTGCATGTTAGCAACTTAAAATAAAGCAGTAGCAACAAATGATGTTTAACAACTTTCCTGATAAGTAAAAATATTTAACAGTTGAAACTAGCTAGCACTGTATTGGGAAGCAAAACAAAACTTTTTATTAAAGCATTGGTACAGTTCCACCATGTTGGTAACTGCTAATTAAATTCCAGAATGGGGAGAAGAGACAGCAATACAGGTATTTTTCAGCGGCTTGTTCAGTATGATGCCCTGTGTAATTTCTTCAGCTGATCTAAAGGAGCTTCATGGGACCAAATTAGCCAACCTACAAAACCATCATATGGGTCTTCTTCTTCTTCTTCTTCTTCTTCTTCTTCTTCTTCTTCAATCACTCGTAGCCGATTAAGATTCTCTTCCATAAACACGGTTTTAACAATGAGTCCGTAGGTGACTGTGGAGGCCAATTCTGGATCCACACGTCTTTCCACAGTGGGGACATTGGTTTCCAGGCAGCAGTTGATCACGGTGTGGTTTTGCCAAGCTTGCCTTCCTCTTAGCACGTTTCTCCCTTGCATCCAGAGTTTAAGTGGGTAGGGTGTTTGTCAAAGCTGTGTAGAAGAGAGGAATTTTCTCATTTGAAGTGAGCATTTTCTTATGTGTACATGTATCAAAGGGTTCCACTTTACATGACTCATAAGACATTTTTCATTTCTTTGCCTATATACCAGAAATCCTGGTTGTTTTGATGGGGCACTTACTTCAGGGTTGACTGTTTTTAGAATGGTGGTGTGGTAGAAGTTTCTAGTATATTGGGAGAACTTCAGGTATGAACTGTTTGGTCTTCATATGTAGCTGTCCTCTGGGTGCCCCACCTGAGGGCAAGAGAGCGGGGTGAGAGACTTTTTCTGTTGTGGCTCCCCATTTGTGAAATATTCACAATTTAGTGCCAGGCTAAAACACAAAAAGTTTCCCAGGCATTTGACTTATTATATGAGAAATATTATTTTCTGTCCATTGTTTTTGCTCAGTATGTTTATGGGCCATGATCATGGGTTTTCTTTATTTTATACTATGCCTGTGGCTCTTAATCATTAGTAAGTTACTTTTTTCTTTGTAAGTGACAAATGATGATCTGCCAACACTGGTGTAAAAACTGTCTTGAGCCAGGAAGGCGTTCCATCCTTCACATACAACTGCCCTTTGCTACACAATTGCACTTAGGATGGAGGTAAGATTTGTGAGCAAGTCTCCAGGGCAAGCATGGCACACAGTACAGAATTTAAGGCTGTTATGCAAACAAAACATTACTGTGTGCTGTTTGCAGACTCTCTTGGGTCATTCACAGATCCCTGTGGAAATGTGGGCTCCCTCCACCAGAGATAAACTCTGCTGTTGTTTACATACTCACTTATCTTGAGATGAACAGCAAGGCCAATCAAGACTCTTTGATTATTTCCAAGTTGATCTTTTTGCTTTGAATTCTTGCTTTCAGGATGGTGTCTGCATCTCCTAATCAAGTTAGGCTGACTTGAAGCAAGGTCAGAGGCTGTTATCCCAAGATAAGATCTCATGTAAACAAAGCAGGAAGGACAAAGAATGTTGCTAAGAGGCAAACATTCACATTTGAGAGAAGTTATTAATAGGGTCCCACAGGCTCTTCGAAACTCTTTCGCTCAAAATTTTCATTACTATTTTGGGAGGGAGGCAGGGAGGAATACGTTATCCATCAAAGTTGCATTGCAGTATCAGTGCAGAAGGATCAGGCCAGCTACATGCAACAAACAGGATGATCTCATGAAATTATGTTAATAGAGTCCCTTAGCGATAGGAAATATTGATGCCAGCACCATGCATTTGCATGGTCATTTTTAAGACGACTGTGTTCAGATTTTGATCAGTTGCATTCGAAACAGATGGATTTCAAAAAGGATAAGTGCAAAGCACAAATGTGGAATTATTGCAGGAACTAGGACTATGCCTTGGCTCACTGCAGCCAAATTATATGAGATAAACTTAAATCTCAGATGCATAGGATTGCTGCTGTGGTTGACTTTCTGGCACCTTTGTGGGGAAACGGTGTGGTGCTGCATATTTTTCTCCTGTAGAGCCAGACTAGATGATACATTAAATATGCTGTTGTGTTTAATGTCAAAGTTTTTTAATTATTTGAAAATAATTATTTAGATCTGTTATTATCTGGGTTCAGACCTGGCCATGGGACTGAGTCAGCTTTGGTTGCCCTGGTGGGTGAACTTTACAGATAATAGAACCATGCTCCCCCATGTGATTCCCCTCCCTCCCCAGAGTTCTTGTAAAATGTCCAGCCTTTGCTTTCTTCAAAGGGAAGGCCACACACAATTGGATACAACCCCAATGCTGTTTCTGTAGGAAGGGGAAAGATTTGTCATTGGAGTATACATAATAAAGCACATATGTTCAAGCACTACATATATGCTTCTCTTTACATCCTAATTACAGAGAGCAATAGTAGACGTGGGTAGCTGATCACCAGTTAAATGTGATTTGTCTACACAAAAGTCATAACATAGAAATCTGTTCCAGCCAGCTTCATTGTTTGTTTCAGACAATGGCAGGAGATAAGTAGATAAACTGGAAGATGAAAACAAAGACATAAGAAAGCATGGTAGCAACATTGCTTGAAGAGCAATCTGTCTAATCTACCCAGAAAAGAACACAAATGAAAATTGCAAATGTACACAGATAGTTCTTAGAGGTTTTGTGATGCATTAAACAGAATGGTAACGGTAGCCAAGAGGAGATTTTCCAAGTTAAAGCTTACTGTAGGAGAAGGCTAAAATTTTGCAATTCAATTATGACAATGACAAACTTTGAAAACAGCACCATTGCCTGAAGTGTTTAATATTATTCTGGCTGTAACATTAAAACGGCAGCAATTTCCTCACTAATGTGTATCTAATCTAACTGGCACATCTCCAGGGCTGAAGGGCAAATCTAGTTTCTCACCAGTGGAATGTTTTAAGACGGTGCAAATCCTTCCACACATCCCTTTTCTTTTCATTGGAAAGATTAACTATTGATAGGTGAATCAAGTACTACCATTAATAAGGATCGTAGAAACAACATCCTGCATTATATCATATTGGCTCACTTTCTTTCAAAAGCACAAAGCAAAAGGGCCTTACATCAACCCAGACTGTTTGTTCAAACTGTTGGTCTGCTCCGATTGACCGTGGCTCTCCAAGCTTGTAGGCTGAAACTTTTCACATTACCTGGAAGTGCCAGACATGGATCCTGGGACGTTTTACACAAAGCACACGTGCTCCGCCATTGAACGATGGCACCGCACTCTGTTCTCCTTGCATAGTATCTATTTTAGAGGTATATTAGTTGTGGGTCACTGATATCTTCAACTGTGTGGCCTTAAGTTGCACTGAGCACTTGTGTACTGGAGTAGCCTTCATTCTTTTTGCAGATGTTTTGATTAGAATGCCACTAAATGTACATATAGAGAACCCACAGAGGATCAGGCTATCAATGGCTACTAGCCATAACAGCTATGTATTACCTGCTGTGTCAGTTGATATCCTTTTAAATACCAGCTTATGGGAATCACAAGTGGGGGGAGTGCTGTTGCACTCATGTCCTGCTTGCAGGAATCTGGCTGACCACTGTGAGAACAGGTTGCTGGTTTGATGGGCTTTTAGTCTGCTCCACCTAGTCTGTGTACTTAGGTTGGTGGAAGGAAAAGAGTTCCCGAAACTTACTTCCATAGGCTTGTGCATTCTACCTCTAGAATGGAAGTATTGATGTGCAGAGGAAGAGGTTTATGCTCTTTGCATTTGCTCTGCCCCTGGAACTTTTTTTTCAGAGTAGGCATGTATTGTAAATATATAGATAGAGATACTTGGATTTACAATGTTTTGCTGAAATGCAAGCTCCAGTTGGATAAACTCTGTTTCACATGACGAACACATGAAGATTTTAGTAACAAGGGCTTTAAAACGGGATGCTTGCTTTTGAAAGTGGCAGCCTGGCTGCTTTGAGTTGTGAAGCTCACTCATAATACCTTAAATGACAAATTCTCCAACCAGTATATATAAAATATAACACTGGGCTATGATAAGTCCCTTTAGCACCCTCAAAACAGAACGTCAGCCTTCTCCTTTGGTGAACAAGCTGCATGGATGCCTCACTCAATGAAATGTTGCCTCCAATGAAACTTTACAAACAAATGCATTCCAAACGGCCATTTTCTATACAGTCATACCTTGTGTTGAATGCGCTTTGGGTTGAGCACATTTGTTGCGCTCCACGGCAACCCATGCTCCGTTACGTCTGGGTTTCGCCGCTTGGGCATGCGCAGACGCGCTGAAAAGTGATGCGCGCATGTGCGCGCAGACGTGCCGTTGCTAGTTACGTTTGCTTCTGGATGCGAAGGGGGCTCCAGAATGGATCCCGTTCATATCCAGAAGTACCACTATATTCAAAAAATTGCATTTGAATGGGTTTTTAGAAGTTATAGCAGGCTGGGAAGTTCACTATATTTCAAAGGAATTGCATTCTAATTGTTTTGTGCCGGGTATAAATGTCAGCCTCTGTACACAATTCAAAAACTCAGTTAACCCTGTTCTGGCAAATTCTCTCGTGTCCTGCTTCTGTGAATGTCCTCTGTGCACAGACTGTTTTAACTTCAGTCCTCACTCAAATGGCCTTGTGTAAGGAGGGGCTTTGGTTTTCTGATTAATATTTCACTGCCGAGAGATTAGTTCCTTATGAGTAGGTATGCATAAAATGTTATTATAAATGTCTAATTCTACTTAGATCAGCTTAGCTTGGCAATGTAAATTATTCATACTTAAGGCGCTGGAATATTGCCTCATCATTTAGATTACATATTTAAGATGCATTGAGTGAAGGAGAAATATGAACAAGGGTTGTTTTGGAATTTTCCATAATGCATAGGATTAAGAGGCAAACAGATCCAAGATAATAAAATTCAGCATTGTAGTTCCTAAAAGTAGCCTTGTTAGTCTGTTGTAAAAAGGAAAAGAGCTTTGTGGCGCATTGAAGACCCACAGATTTATCATGTCCTCAAAAGCTTATGCTGCTATAAATTTGTGTGCCTTCAAGGTGCCACAAGGCTCCTGTTTTGTTTTCACTGGTAAAGCATTTTTGTTAGATTAAAGACCAAAGGAGGTATTTTGTTCTTCATAGAATGCATACTGCCCATATACTTCTTAAAATGACCCAAGACCCCTGTGAGATGCCAGCAGCTAAATTTGGTATGGATTTGTTTACAGAGCTGGAAGCAAATTTAATAAATCAAGGAAATGGATTTTTGAGCGCCTGTTGGGGAAAATGATGTGCTGTAGGAAAAATCTAAACAATGCAGAAGTTGGGTCGTGAGATTGTAAGTTGTCTCTGCTGTTCCTGACTTGCTGAGTTCAAGAATTCGTGAGACAGGCTTTGCAACATAATGAATTTTCCCATAATATTTTATCTTTATTGTCCATGCAAGCCTAATATAAGTGTGTGTGTGTGTTTTGTGTGTGTTTTATGAGTTAGTCAGAAGTAGTTGGCAAGGAATCTTACATAATTTTGTTTAGACTTGTTTAGCGTCTAGATACATTCAACAAAATGTAAGATTGATTCAGAGTTCAAATCTGCCTGGCTATCAACTGGGTTGAGTGACATGAGAACAGCTAGGTGTGGCTGGGCGTAGTAGAGAGACTGTGAGCCTTTGCATGTGTATACCAAGCAATTTTATTTCAATATGTTAAGATAAACATTTTCAGGATGCTTCCAGGTGGACACATTTTCCGTCTTCCAGGTATATTAGATCTGAGTGCCAAACCATACAGGGATAATGCCAGTGCTGAATCACAGTGGCAAACTGGTGGCTAGCTGGTTTAGCGTGGGTGGTGAAGTTCAACTCAGGGATTGGAATATATACATACACACACATCCAGCAACTCCTGCTTGTTACCTTATTGTCTTCTGGTTTTGCTGTCCGTTAGCTGTCATAAACAAAGTGACATGTATGTACAGTTGTACCTTGAAAGTCGAACAGCTTAGTTCCTGAACGTTTTGGCTCCCGAACGTTGCAAACCCAGAAGTGACTGATCTGGTCTGCAAATTATTTTTGGAAGCTGAACATTCGACAGGGCTTCCGCAGCTTCTGATCAGCTGCAGGAAGCCGCACTTTGGTTTTTGAATGTTTTGGAAGTCCAATAGACTTCTGGAACGGATTCTGTTCAACTTCCAAGGTATGACTGTATTACTGAAAAGAAAAAGAAACAAAAGCTGTGGCTCTTAACTTTGTACAATAAACTACATTCCTGCCAAGCAAGAAGTGTTTTCACAGTTCAATGACATTTTCCAGACAGGTAGAAACTCTGGAGGAGAGTGTGGAGAAGGCTGGTTAGGGGTGTGCAGCCTAGATGAGGGAGGGGGTGTGGCCTCAGGAGTATCCCAGGAGTCTGAGACCTGCATCTCCATCCCTGCTGTATACAGATTAGGCCTTGGCAAACAGTTGGTGAATATTTATCAGTTAGAGAGTTCTCATGCTTCCCCAGAAGTATTTAGTGACAGAGCGGCTGTTTGCTATTCCATGCCGTGAAAAATGTCTTATGAATCGTACGTGCCCATTCTGTCACTTTGCTTGTCCACACATTGTTAAGGGTTTCCAGTAGCCACAACATGAAGTAGGTTAGCAAATTATCTTGTCTTTAGATGATTAATGTAAGGTATTAGATTTATGATCTTGTCCTTGGAGTATTGAACACTAAAGGGCTTGGGAGAAATGATAAATCTTCAGAGGACCCCCTTTCAACTCCTGGATTCGGTGACTTCTCCTGGAATGTTGTCGTGATAGCATGCTTCTGCTATGCCGAAGTGCTACTTTAGTTCCATTAAAATTGCATAAGTAGCCTGTGTTGTGCATCTTCATTTTCAAAATCAAATGCTTAATTGCATTTCACTTCTGGCATGATCACGGTTAACAGAATAAAAGCTGGAGTCTATTTCTGTTGCACAGTCAGGGGAAGATGAGGCTACAGATTTAGGCTTTGGGCAAGCCCCTCTCTTACTTGTGTGAAGTCACATGTAGGGTAGATGGTCATGGCTTACCCAAACTGGGGAGGCTGCCAGGTCCATATTGGCCTGTGCTCCAGACATTCCCCAACCTTTGACCCAAATGCACAAACCGTGGTTATCAGGTAGCAAGTGCTTATCAGAAAGCAGCTGACAGTGGACACATGTGGCTGATAATCTCTCTCAAAATTTTGGAGTGATTGCCTGTTTCTATCCAGAATCAAATTGTCCCTTCATAACTTGTTTGCTGCATGTTTGTGAATCCACCCAGTCTTGGACCTCTGCTGTGTTTGGACACTGTAAATTCCAGCAGTCAGCACAACAGCTGTAAAAATCTCTCGTGTCCCTTAGTATTACTGCAGCACTCTTGCCCATTGGACTTGAGCATTCCAGCTGGATTCCTTCATCCCATTATACCACAAAAGAAGGTTTATTGGAAAGTGGAGCACTTTGATCCCAGAGTGCTGTAAACACAATAAACATGACTCAAAACAATTGCAACCTAACTATTATAGCCCCCTGGATACATGGTTTAAACTGGGGTGCACTGTTGATCATTTAACAGCTTTCACCCACAATATAATTTGGCCTTAAAGACCATTGTAAGTTGGAACCCACAGATCGTTAGCGATTAGGTGACTCTCAGGAACAGTATGCAAATTACTAACCAGAACAGCTGAAGTTAGTTGATTGCAAAAAGAGAGCTGAGATTGCAATAGCTATATAAAAGCAGTCTTAAATTCATCCACTTGAAATTTTGCTGTTACTTTCATTCTGGAACTGGTTCCAGAAAAGTACGTGCAGACTGTGTAATGTTTTCTAAGTCTGAAAAAAAAAAGTTCTGGGAGGAATGCCAAAACCAGACACTATTTCCAAGGGCAAACAGCAACACTGAGCTCATATCTTCAAATCAAACACCATATTCTGTCCTTCTGCTACATCAGATATGAGAAATCTTTGGCCCTCCAGATATTGGTGAACTACAATTCACATCATTCCTGGTCATTGTCCATGCTTGTAGAGGCTGATGGGAGCGGTGGTTCAGCAACATGTAGGTGGCACATATGCACTACATTCTTGTGACTAGGTAGACCTTTTCAGTGGCATCTCCCTTTCACTTTTTTAGGAGAATAATGTTTCTACGATCTTAAGAACAGCAAAAATACAATGAGCGATTATAAGCTTGTTTGCAGCTAAATTTCAGAAAAACTTACTCTTCTCCCCTCTTTCCATTTTTTTTATAGGCTTTCGAAAGATAAGCCTTGATGATCTCCGAAAGGCTTACATCGTGAAAGATGTCCAACAGTATATTCTTCATCGCTTAGATCAAGAAGAAGCACTGAGACAACATCTCACAAAAGAAACTGCAGAAATGTTGAATCAGCTTCACATTAAAAGCAGTGGATGTTTTCTGTATCTCGAGCGTGTCCTAGATGGAGTAGTGGAAAACTTTATCATGTTACGAGAAATCCGCGATATCCCTGGGACACTCAACGGCCTCTATCTTTGGCTTTGTCAAAGACTTTTTGTGAGAAAACAGTTTGCAAAGGTGCAACCTATTCTGAATGTAATCCTTGCTGCTTGCAGGCCACTAACTACAGTTGAATTGTTCCATGCAGTATGGACCAAAAACATGGCATTATCTATGGAGGACTTCCAACGCAAGCTAGATGTTCTGTCGAAAGTTCTTGTCGATGGTCTCGGAAACACAAAGATCCTTTTTCACTACAGCTTTGCAGAATGGCTGTTGGATGTAAAGCACTGTACACAAAAATATTTGTGCAATGCAGCAGAAGGCCACAGAATGCTTGCAATGAGTTACACCTGTCGAGCCAAGGATTTATCGCCTCTGGAGGCTCAAGAATTTGCTTTGCACCTAATTGATTCCAACTTGCAACTGGAAACCTCTGAACTGGCTTTGTGGATGATCTGGAATGGTACGCCTGTCAAAGACTCTTTGTCAACGTTGATCCCCAAAGAACAAGAAGTTTTACAGTTGCTGGTAAAAGCCGGTGCTCATGTCAACAGTGAGGACGATCGGACATCTTGCATTGTACGGCAGGCTTTGGAAAGAGAAGATTCTATTCGGACTCTATTGGATAATGGTGCTTCGGTAAACCAGTGTGACTCGAATGGTAGAACACTCTTGGCTAACGCTGCATATAGTGGCAATCTTGATGTAGTCAATCTGCTAGTTTCCAGAGGAGCAGATTTAGAGATTGAAGACACGCATGGGCAGACCGCACTTACTCTAGCTGCTCGGCAGGGCCACACCAAAGTTGTCAACTGTTTGATTGGGTGTGGTGCTAACATAAATCACACAGACCATGATGGGTGGACAGCCCTGCGATCGGCAGCTTGGGGTGGGCATACTGAGGTGGTTTCTGCACTCCTCTATGCTGGAGTAAAAGTAGACTGTGCAGACGCTGACAGTCGGACAGCCTTGAGAGCAGCAGCTTGGGGAGGCCATGAAGATATTGTGCTGAATCTGTTGCAACATGGGGCTGAGGTCAACAAAGCGGATAATGAAGGTAGAACTGCTTTAATTGCAGCAGCATACATGGGGCATAAAGAGATTGTGGAGCATCTTTTGGACCACGGAGCAGAAGTAAACCATGAGGATGTGGATGGAAGGACTGCCCTCTCCGTTGCTGCTCTTTGTGTACCTGCCAGTAAAGGACATGCTTCAGTTGTGAGCCTTTTAATTGACCGGGGCGCCGAGGTGGACCATTGTGACAAAGATGGCATGACCCCACTGCTAGTGGCAGCCTACGAAGGACATGTAGATGTTGTTGATTTGCTTCTGGAAGGCGGAGCAGATGTAGACCATACGGACAACAATGGCCGCACTCCTCTTCTTGCTGCAGCTTCCATGGGCCATGCATCAGTTGTAAATACTCTTTTGTTTTGGGGGGCAGCTGTGGATAGCATTGATAGTGAAGGACGGACGGTTCTTAGTATAGCCTCTGCACAAGGCAATGTTGAAGTAGTACGGACTCTGCTGGATAGAGGGCTGGATGAGAATCATAGGGACGATGCAGGATGGACACCTTTGCACATGGCAGCTTTTGAAGGACACAGGTTGATATGTGAAGCACTTATAGAACAAGGTGCTCGAACAAATGAAATTGATAATGACGGGCGCATAGCCTTCATATTGGCTGCCCAGGAAGGTCACTATGATTGTGTGCAGACCTTGCTGGAAAACAAATCTAACATTGATCACAGGGGCTATGATGGGAGAAATGCTCTCCGTGTTGCTGCTTTAGAAGGCCATAGAGACATTGTCGAGCTACTTTTCAGTCATGGAGCTGATGTGAATTACAAAGATGCTGATGGCAGGCCAACACTGTATATCTTGGCTCTAGAAAACCAGCTAACGATGGCTGAGTATTTTTTAGAAAATGGTGCAAATGTCGAAGCCAGTGATGCTGAAGGAAGGACAGCGCTCCATGTTTCCTGCTGGCAGGGCCATGTGGAGATGGTACAGATGCTGATCACATACCATGCTGATGTGAATGCCGCAGACAATGAGAAACGCTCAGCTTTGCAGTCTGCCGCGTGGCAGGGCCATGTCAAAGTAGTTCAGCTTTTGATAGAGCGTGGGGCCCTAGTGGACCATACGTGCAATCAGGGTGCTACTGCACTCTGCATTGCAGCCCAAGAAGGGCACATCGATGTTGTGCAGATATTACTGGAGCACGGTGCCGATCCAAATCATGCGGATCAATTTGGGCGCACAGCTATGCGCGTAGCTGCAAAAAATGGACACACGCAGATAATTAAATTACTGGAAAAATATGGTGCTTCTACTCTAAATGGCTGCACTCCTTCTCCGGTCCATACAATGGAACAAAAACCTTTGCAGTCGGCATCTTCAAAGATGCAATCCTTAACCATAAAATCCAATAGTTCGGGGAGCACTGGTGGGGGAGATACGCAGCCTGCTTTGCGTGGCTTGTCTAATGGGCCAGCTCATGCCTTTAGTTCTCCTTCTGAATCTCCCGATTCGACAGTTGATCGGCAGAAGTCCTCCTTATCCAATAATTCATTAAAAAGCTCAAAAAACTCTTCTCTGCGCACAACTTCATCTACAGCAACTGCCCAGACAGTACCGATCGACAGCTTCCACAGTATGTCCTTTACGGAACAAATACAGCAGCATTCGTTACCCCGCAGTAGAAGTAGGCAGTCTATCGTTTCTCCTTCCTCCACAACTCATTCCTTAAGTCAGAATCATAGTTCGCCAAACAGCGAATTTGAATGGAGCCAGGTGAAGCCCAGCTTGAAATCCACAAAAGCCAGCAAAACGGGGAAAACGGAGAATTCCAACAAATCCGGGTCTGCTGGGAAAAAGGTGAAACAGAGCACCTCCTCTCAACCAAAAGTCCTTGAATATGAAATGACTCAGTTTGATAAAAGGATACCTGTTGCCAAATGTGGGGCCGGCGTGCCCCTTAAATCAATGCCTAGTGACACTCAGTGTAAAATTTTAGTCCCTCCAGCCCATCAGGAAGTTTGCCGGTCTCAACAGCAGTTCCTGATCCACCAACAAAGTGGGGAGCAGAAAAAGAGAAATGGAATAATGACTAATCCAAACTACCACCTTCAGAGCAATCAGGTTTTTCTTGGCAGAGTTTCTGTCCCACGAACAGTACAGGATCGAGGGCATCAGGAGGTTTTGGAAGGCTATCCTTCTGCAGAGACGGAGCTGAGCCTTAAGCAAGCCTTAAAACTTCAAATTGAGGGGAATGACCCAAGCTTCAACTATAAGAAGGAAACACCATTGTAAGAGGTGAGGCACTTTCAGTAGGGTGGCAATGCAGCAGGGTGGCATCAAAAGCCATTGGGGAGAAGACCTCATGTCCTTACCAATCAACAGTGTTCAATAGGATTGGAGGCAGGGGGCAGCCAGATCAGTACCTTACATGCTCATGGTGTTAATTGACCAGAGGCATCCTATGTAAGTCTCATCATATTGCATCCACAATGATAACAATAGTCTTCTCTCCAATGCCTCTGCAAAACTCCCACCAATAAGAGTGTGGGGTCCTGTAGCTCAGCTTCCGCTCAAAAGCACTGACTGATAACTGTCTGGCACACCAATCTGTCAGCCACCTCTGACCAATTTCTGGATGCTATGTGTGCATTTAAATTATTATTATTATTATTATTATTATTATTATTATTATTAACATGAGTTATTTGATGCATATGCTTCACATATATTTTTAAGAAAATGAATTTTATCTCATATTGAATGGCCAAGCTACCATTGTTATTGAAGCTGTACTGCTTGGCATGGTGCTGTTTATGGAAGCAGCATAATAACATGCTATCTGACCCTGTGTGTGTTATCATTTCAAACTTGGTCCCTGCAAAAGAAAATGCATAAGCAAATTTAAAGTACAAGATTTTCAGTGATCACGACTGCATCAGATAGATTGCCACAGACAGCAGCTTATTCATAGTTTTGAGATGATCTACTTAGAATGTAACAATTTTATGTTTTCTTTTCTTTTTGTTTTCAAGGCAGCTCCATGACACCATGAATAAAATGAAGAGTTTCTGCCTGGAATGTTTTGTCACCCGGGCTGGAATCAAAGCATGTCTTGCTTGTCGAACCACATTGAAAATTACGAATGTGATCACTGCAGTACAGTTACCTTGATTACTGTAATGTGCCTAAAGAAAAAAAAATAAGGCTGCCTTCTTAAATGTAACCTTCTGTGCTTCAGAAAAAAAATTATTTTGTGTACTTTGTACTTACTACACAGAATAAGCACTTTCTTTTCTTCCTCAGTAGCAGAACAAGATACGTTGTATTTCCACTCACACAGCTGAAAAGTTGTTAAGAGCTAGAAATTTGAGTTCTCTGTTCCAGAAGGCTTTATCAGTGTAAATGTGCCACAGTGGACTTTGTGACAAACAGCAATGCTTTCTGTATTTATTTTACATTCATGTGCAAAAGAAACTCTGCACACAGTCAACCAGACAATGAACGTTCAATGTCACCTCAAAGACTAAGGGAACCCCTCCTCCATTGACCCAAGCTAGAGTTCCCGTTAATTATTTGAACCCACTTCTAGAAGTGTTGCGGCGTACTTTTGGTGTAGGACTTTAGGTGCCATTAGACTTTTTGTTGTTTTGCTGCAGGGTCCACCATGATCAAAATCCACATAAAAGACCTCAGAGAGTACTCTTTGCATGGAGACTAGGTAATGTGAATTGGCCCATCCCCAGATAACAGCCACAGCAGCAGGCGACACCACCTGTGGTAGCTGAGAAATCACAACTGCAGTCTCAGACATCAGTGTCTGAGGCTGTAGAGAATCTGGTTTATGCATTTCATTCTGTATCTGCTCGTGGGAGGGTAAAGTAACAGAAGCCACAGCAAACATGTAACGCGGGGCAGATTTTGAATATGTAAACTGGCTCAAAACACAAGCTACTCTTCTGTACACGTAAAATCACATTTGCATTGCTGTAATGTACAGTTGGTTTTCTGTGTTGTTCAGATGTTTCTCATAAGGAAAGCAACTCTTGTGACGGCGTTGGCTAACTTCAGTACTTACCTTCAGCCTGGGGCGGAGTACGACAGTGCAATTTATTGGGTCCTTTCTCTGCTACTTGTTTTGAAGGTGGTTTATGAAGGAACAGTTCTTCAGCATCGAGGCCAGTTTTCATACTACCCACTTAAATGATGGTAACTATTTAAATTCGTTAGCTGCTTTCTCTTGCCCAGGGCAACCCAAAGTGACTTATCTGGTTTTGCTTATGAGCATATGAAATAGCTCCAGGTGGAGTCAGGTCTTAGGTCCCTTAAGTCCAGCACTGTATGTTCCCAGCCCTGTAACAGAGATCCTTTAACTTCAGGGGTGAGGAGCCTCTGGTCCTTCAGACATCCCGTTCCCATCATTCCCAGTCAGCATTGTCAATGGTGTGGTAGTCCAAGAACACAGGGAAGCCCAGTTTCTCTATCCCTGCGTTATCTAAAAGTGCAAGGGATTCGATATGGACCCTTCTACATGTAAAACAGGAGTGGGGAATCGTTAGCGTCTGGCAGGCCAGATTTTTTATCTCCCCCACTCCATCAGGCCTATCTTGATCAGGAATGATGGGAGCGGCAGTCTTAATATCTGGAGAGCCAAAGAATGGGTTCCCCATTCTTGACCTAAGTACGGAGGTAAAAATGTTGCTGGGTAAGAGTGTCAAATCATTACTCCCAACTTGCTCTGAACTTAAGTACTGGATGTTTTCAACACTGCACAAGAATATAGCTCTTCTTTCATGTTAGATGTATTGATCTGTAGAAAGACATCCCTAAAGGCTGCCTTTCTCTCTGGATCTCGGCTGTCGCTGAGATTATATTTATTTGTTTATTTGTGTGTTTTTAAATTACAGTATGTACCTTGTGACTAGATGGTGATATTTCTGGCCATTTTCACAAGAAGGCTACGCATTGCAGAAGTCTTCATGATTTTCAGCAGACTATAATCTTAATGTCTCTAAAAGAGCTGGTGGTGGTAACATGCCCAAAAGCAGACACCAGCTATAGGAAGGTCAGCTGAAAAGTGCTACCTTTCAGATAATTAAAATAAAAGTTCCTGCACATTTTCAGAAACGCTTAGGAATGCAGCATGTGTTTCTCTGTTTAAAAATATCCATTTGACAAGAGTGTGAGATTGTTCCGCATTGCTTTAATGTATGGTTTTTAAAAAATATATTGGCTTTTGTGGCCTCTCTCTCTCAAAAAAAGGTAAAATTAATCACCCTGAATTATTGGCAGGTCTGTCTTCTTTGCAATTGTGAATTGATGTGTGTGGCTCAGTTCTGCTAAGCCATGACTTGGCAGGGCTGATCAGCTATAATGCAGCAGAATTCAAGACTTCTTACTTTTTTCCTCGTTTCACAAATCTCTGTATCTCTGGTTCTGCTTTCACCTTTCTTTTCCCTATATTATCCAAAATCATCCCTAGAGGAAACTAAAGAAAGTGTCACAATTCATAATTGGAGACTAGGGAAAAGACTGATGAGCATTAATATCTGAACCATATGCGTGCCAGGGAAGTCACCTGAAAAGGGAATTGAATGGCAAATCTACCTGTCGAAACCTTAGCATCTTACACTATAGTGATACCCTTGTCATGATCAGTATTGGGAAAAGGCTTTGTTTTTACTTAAAGCATCATTTTCTCTTGTCAACTATGCTGCTATGCAAATGTCTGTTCATGCTCGTTATCCTCCATTGAAACTCTTCAAATAACATGGTGCACAGTTAAGACTTTTTTCTGGATTGGATTGTAAATAGCCTATAATGTACATTGAATTTCACATTGTAAAATTTTTATTTTATTTCTTGTATTATATTAAGCAAAAATCCTTATGTATATGAAAGTGCATAATAAATATATTTGCTTTTCAAGCAGACATTTGTTTTCAATTTGCTTGCTCCTTTTTCATCCTCTGCAAAACGGTATTAGGTACAAAGGTACCAACATGCTTGGAAATGGGATTCTGTTAGGGATGTGGACACACAATGTGGTATCTTGTTACGATTTATTAGATTTATATACAGCCCTTCATCACAAGATCTCAGGGTGGTTCACAGAACAAAATACAGAATAAAAGTAAAGAATTAAAACAGTACAGTGGTACCTCGCAAGATGAATGCCTCGCAAGACGAAAAACTCACAAGACGAAAGAGTTTTTCGTTTTTTGAGTTGCTTTGCAAGACGAATTTCCCTATGGGCTTGCTTCACAAGACGAAAACATCTTGCGCCTTTTTTAAAAAACCGTCAATGCATTCCTATGGGAAACCGTCAATGCACAGTGGTGCTTCACAAGACGAAAAAACTCGCAGAACGAATTAATTTCGTCTTTCGAGGCACCACTGTAAAACAATAACTCCCCCTTTCTGCAGACACATTTAAAAAGCTGTATATTCTATATTTATTCTATTCTATAATATTAATAGAATATTAATCGAAGGAATGCGGGTGGTGCTGTGGGTTAAATCACAGAGCCTAGGACTTGCCAATCAGAAGGTCGGCGGTTCGAATCCCCGCGACGGGGTGGGCTCCCGTTGCTCGGTCCCTGCTCCTGCCAACCTAGCAGTTCGAAAACACGTCAAAGTGCAAGTAGATAAATAGATACCGCTCCAGCGGGAAGGTAAACGGCGTTTCCATGCGCTGCTCTGGTTTCCAGAAGCGGCATAGTCATGCTGGCCACATGGCCCGGAAGCTGAATGCCGGCTCCCTCGGCCAATAAAGCGAGATGAGCGGTGCAACCCTAGAGTTGGTCACGACTGGACCTAATGGTCAGGGGTCCCCTTTACCTGGAATATTAATCAGCCCAAGATCTGGTTGAAGGGGACTGTTTTTGCTTGGTGCCTAAAAATATATATTGAAGGCCCCAGGCCAACCTCCCTGAGGAGAGCATTCCACAAATGGAAAGCCACTACAGGCAAGGCCCGTCGTTGTGTTGCCACCCTCAGGGACCTCAAGTGAAGGAGGCACATGGAGAAGGGCCTTGGGTGGTGATCACAAGGTCTGGGTTTGATCATATGGAGAGAGGCAGTTCTTGAGGTATTGCAGTCCTGAGCCATTTAAGGCTTTATAGGTCAAAACCAGCACTTTGAATTGGGCCCACAAGCTAATTGGCAGCCAGTGCAGTCGGGCCCATATTGGTGTAGTATGCTCAAACCTTGTAAATATCTCTTTGTCTCTTATAAGCATCTTTTATTATGCGTATTAGGACAGCTTGACTTGTGAATTGCATTTGGGACTAGTTGGGAGAGTGAATTATGTGAAGCTTTTCAAAGTCCTTATGAACAACAGTAGTGAAAGCTTGAAATGGTTACAGATTCCAACTTTGCAATGCTGGAGAGAGTTCCAATGCCAGAAACTGGATACACAGTAGAAAAATCCTACACGTGTGCCAATGTTTTTATTATCTTCTGAAAAGTTTTATAGAAATTCTGTGAAGATTTTATCTGTCATTATAAACATGTTATAATGATCTGCATTGCACTGGTTCAAATCAAAGCTGGTGCCCATTGATAGCATATTTATATATCTATTGTCATCTGAGATGATAATAGGTTTTTGGGTATATATGTGATAGAGATTGTATAGTGTAATATTGTATAGTTATTTTCAGGACTTGCATTGAATTATTTTGCATGTTTCAAGAGAAATTCCATAGTTTATTTTGCATGATTGTTGTGTTATGGAGATTCCTCTAACGACCCAAGGGCCTGTCAGTATCCAAAATGAGTTATAAGACCAAAAGTGATTATTAAAAATTACTGAACTAACTCTGTGCTGGATTCATAGAGAACTTGCCTTAAGGCAGAGATTTCAGCACATTTACCAAACACAAGTCCCAATATGTTTACAAGTGTGCTCCAAAACTGAAGTAAAATTGTATTGAGTTAATATGTGTCAGATGCATGATACAAAATCTGGGGGTTTTTATTCCAAATATGGCTTTCATCCTCAGTTCCCCCTGCCCAGAGTTAACAAAACAAAAAACAAAAACCTGAAAATGAGTTATTGATAGGAGCCCAATCTAAGCAAAGGCAAATGGCATCCAAGGAGGAAAGTGTTGATGGGTTTGAAAATGGAGCTGATTTCAAATGGAATGTTTAAGCAAATATGCCAAACAACCCACAGTTGTTCATACAGATGTTTTGAGTATCAGTAGTTTCTGATTTTGAATCACAAGAAAGCAGAGTCAGACATCTACAGTCGTATCTTGGAGGTCGAACGGAATCCATTCCAGAAGTCCATTCGACTTCCAAATGTTTGGAAACCAAAGCTCAGCTTCTGATTGGCTGCAGGAAGCTCCTGCAGCCAATTGGAAACCTCGTCGGATGTTCAGCTTCCAAAAATAGTTCACCAATCGAAACAGTCACTTATGGGTTTGCAGCATTCGGGAGCCAAAACGTTTCAAAACTAAGCTGTTCGAAAACCAAGGTACGACTGTATATCCTAAATGGCAGAGGGTAACGTAACTAGCCTGTTGTCCAAGGTGCTACACAAATCCTTTTGAGTAACTAGCTAGCCCTAGCTACATGATTTTTGTTGTACCATGACACATTTAAATGTGCAGTTCGGTGAGCTACCATATTTGCTCTTACCTGTGAAGGGTTATGTCATTCTATGAAATGCACATTGGTTGATGTGTGATGTGTGATGTTCTGGGACAAGGAGCCAAATTAGATTGGCTTGGATTTCCTTCCAGCTCTGATTAATTTTTAAACTTCACTTGTGTGCTGTGCCTTATTTACATAATTAAATAATCAATATATATATGGTAGACTCTAGAGGTGTGCTAATAATTTTCCTTGATGAGGTAGTTTTGCTTGTGGGGACTTGAGTACTCTGCACTTAATTTTTTTATATTGATTGAGGTGACTTGTAAATTATTCATCTAAATGCATACTCAATCTTGCAGAGACTTGGCAGAACAGAACAATTTGCTGGGAAATGGTGTGTGCCCTTAAAATGTTTTGCTTATATATGGAGAGAAGAAAATTAAATAGCTAATCCAGTGATCTGTTGTGAGGGTTATTGAAAACTACCACCACCAAGAAATCCAGGCTAATCCAGGTAGCCTGGAAGGTTCACTCCTTGTCATAGTCACAATATTTTAAAATTCAGTTCACTATCTGCCCTTTCCAGAAGTGGTACTCATTAAAAATGGAAATTGCTGTAGATGACAAATACATAATGTGATAGCAAAAGGTGAAAAGTGGTGGAGAAATGGTTGCATTAACCTGCCTTGCATAGTTATGAATTCCTCTGGAAGACATATTACAGCAGAACTGTAGTTGGGAAATGTTCAAAGTCAATGTTACTAAAGTTTGGGGGGAATGCAAAGATTCCCCATCGTTCTGCCGGGACACTGAGGTCCAATGCCAAGGGCCTTTTGGCGGTTCCCTCACTGCGAGAAGCAAAGTTACAGGGAACCAGGCAGACAGCCTTCTCAGTAGTGGCGCCCGCTCTGTGGAACACCCTCCCATCAGATGTCAAAGAGATAAACAACTACCTGACGTTTAGAAGACAGATGAAGGCAGCCCTGTTCAGGGAAGTTTTTAATGTGTGATATTTTGATGTATTTTTAATCCTTTAATCTGGAAGCCAGCCAGATGGGCGGGTTAAAAAATAATTTATTATTATTATTATTATTATTATTATTATTATTATTATTATTATCAGATATCTTTTTTATCAAGGCCAAAAAACTAAATAATAACACAGAGCAGAAAGAGGGGAGCAGATGAAGACAAAAGAAGGAGGAGAACATCCCATTCTTCATCTGTCAGCCATATGTAAAAATTTATTCAACACATCCACTCCAGGATAACACCCACAAATCCACTTTCTATAAACCAATATTATCTTCAGTCCTCAAACCCAAATATTATGTTCATTTTCTTTTTCACACAAAAGGTCTCTAAGCAGCCTCCAATCTTTAGTAAAAGTTGACAATGATTTTTCTCTGATTAAACACATCAACTTCACCATCTCAGCTAAGTCAAATAATTTTAACAACCATCCATGGTAGGTAATGATGAATCTTTTCATCTTTGTGCTGTAATGATATATTGAAAAAGTCCCATAATCTTTTAAACTGTATATCTCAGCAGGAACAGTTCTGGTTTCAGTTGAACATTAACTTACAAAATCCTCTGTATCCGAGGATGTATTTGTATCCAATCTTTTAGCTTTTTTACACATCCACCAGGCATGATAAAATGTTCCTTCATGCTCTTGACACTTCCAACAAAGCATTTGGAACATTTTTGTACATTCTAAATATCTGCTCAGGAGTTAGGTATCAAAGATAAATCATTTCGTAAAAAATTTATTTTTAATCATAGTACAATGTGTATTTTAACCCTTTTCTTATAAATGTTCCCACTGTTCCATCCACATATTATAACCAGTTGGGGTTGTCCCCCCCCCCCATTTGTTCATTCTTGTTCTTTTTGTGTTTCAAATGTCAAGAAGGACTGTTTTCCAAGGAAAATTTTCACCTCGCAAATAGGCACTTGATCAGAACTTCTCATTTGGAAGCTGGCAGATTTGGGCTGAAGTCAGGTTTGTAAATAGTCTGTGTGGACCTTGCAGTTCCAGAAACGATAACCTACAATATATAAGTTTCCAGAGGCTTAGAAGATCCAGAACTTTTTTGCAATGTGTGGTGGGAATTTAGTTGTATTAGTATAAATCATAATCTCCAGAACTCTTTGGAGCTACCAGCGAGGGAAACAGGACCTCTTAATGTTTCTACTAACAGATGTCTCCTCACTCACATTTTCCGATTTTTCTGACAATTTAAGAGAATATATATGAGCAGTCACTCCACTCATGCTTCTCAGAAACATACAACTTCAGAGCCATACAACTTCTGATACTGGAGATAGTTCACAGCCATTTTGACCTGCATTGGAGAAGGTATTTTTGCAGTCTTGTGTTTTAAAATGGATATAAATTTATCCGTTCAAGAACCATATCCCATAAGTCCAAGTGGGAAATGACCCAACTATTGACATATGCCTGTAAACTGTTCTGTGATTTTAAATAAAGGGTGATCTATACTTGAAATACATCATTCTTAATAGCAGTAGTAATAGTACCTGATTTCAGTGGGGCTAATGAGGCAGTGTGTGGTTAAATCATAGTTCTGATATACAAATGAAAAGTAGAAACCACAGATTGAGGCTAAAACTTGGACACCAAGAGTCAGTGTGATGGAATGACTCATGTGATGGACCTGGCTGGGGAAATCAGAGCTCAGATCTCAACTCAGCCATGAAGCCTGTTGGGTGATATTCTGTCAGTCACACACTCTCAGCCTTAACTGTCTTAATGAAGCTAAAATGGGATAATGCATGTCAGTGTTCACCAATATTTGAAAGATGAGGAGGATACGAATTGTATCGATAAATAAACATGTGGAACATATCATTGTAGTGCCGTAAAAAGGAGTGACAAACTCTTGAATTCCATATGTAAAATTCTTTTGTAAGTATAGGTAAAAGGCAGGTAACGGATGCATATGTCTCAGATGTATGCGAGATCCAAGTTTGTCAATGGATTTTAATATCTCGCAATATGTTCTGCAATTTGCTAGTATTTCACACTTTATTACCACTTAGGCTTGACCTTTCTTTTTCTTTGTGTACTTCAGCTGCAACAGCATCTAAAGGTAAATAATTCCCTCACATGTTCAAGAAATGGCTGGTCAGGCTGCTTTCAGAGCAGAACACTCTTCCAGGTAAGTACTTGCCCGAGTAAAACCAGTAAAAATGTTTTGTTTTCTGCTTTTCTTCCCCAACTGAAGCCAAGCTCTGCAGGATGACTTCAGCAAAACAAAATCAATAAAAAGTGCATCCAAATCCAATTTACTTTTCTTTCTTTCTTTCTTTTTTACTATGCAGCCTTTTAGATCTTTAATGACTGGATCACATTGCTTCTTCTCTACTGCCTCTTTATTCCTGCAGTAATTGGATTTTTTTTAACCTTTGCACTGCACTTACACTGCTTTCTTCTTCTCCTCCTCACTTGTCCACCTTCTTTAGAAGTGCAGTTTATTAGGTTCCTAAGAGAACAGGATTATTTTAGTTGTAATGGTTGCACCAGATAATATTTCCATGAAACTGCATTGATAGCCCAACTTTTCCTCCAAGGAGAGGTGGCAAACATGGTTCTCCCCCTTCTTGTTTAATTCCCACACCAACCCTATGAGGTAGATCAGACAGTGACTGTCCCAAGGTCACCTAGTGAGTTTTATAGATGGCTGAGGCTATCTCTAGGCCCTAGTCTAAAGCTCTAACAACTACACCGCACTGGCTTTCTACCTTATTAACTTGCAGCAAAGATATTCCCCAACTAAAGGGGGAAAAATTCTATACACTACTCATCAAGTAGAGATGGAAGGCATTGCTGCAAAGAGTTACAATACACATTATTGAGGTTCATCCCCACACTCAAATACTATTTCCTTCTTGGTGTAATTTACTACTTTTGCTGCATGGGGCTAGTGGGGGATACCACACTTTACTGTGTTTAGGCTCCCCATTTTCATTGTCATGTGTGCATGCAGGAGCCAGGCCCTGTGACCAGGAATGGGGGCTTCCTAAGTTTGTTCTGAAGAGGCAAGGCGGGGCCTCACAGGTGAAGCGAATTGGTAACTCACAGCACCTGGTGGCAAGAGCTGGGAAGGGATATAAGGTCAGCATTTCCCTTCAGCTCTTTGCCACAGCAACACGTTCCCTGCCTTGCTCCTTGGACCCTTGACTTTGTGACTCCTTGCTTCCTGACCCTCGGACCCTTGGCTTCTGACTCCCAGCTCTCTGACCCTCGGACTCTTAGCTTCCCGACTCCCGGCTTCTGGACTCCCATTCCTGCTCCCACCCTGCCATCTTGTCCCTGGTCCTGACGTCCCTTGCTGGGACTTCGATCACCCATGAACCAGACAGTGACATTCATCATGCGCTTAGAAATACCAACGGCAAGGGCCCAGCAGAAACTGACAGGGTAGAAGGAAGGATGGCCAACAGGAATTGGAGCCAGAGACAATGACAGGCAGAACCCACTTGGTCTGCTGCTCCCTGCTGAGTTTGACAAAGGCAACACTGAGACTAAAGAGGAAGCAGCTGTCAGTAAGTGCCATCCACTGAACTGGTAGCATGTAAGAAGGCAGGCAGATCAGCTGACTGAAGTTAGTGGGGCAGTGTTCCATTCACCCTAACCAATCACCCTCCGTGGTGTGGGCCACCCAGATGATGTGTTTTACATTTCATCACAGTGACTTCAGTGCCAGTGCAGTGCTGGCATGAAAACTAACCATACAATCTGAGTACCACTTGCAATCAATGCTTGTATCATTGCAACAAGGAAGCTTGATAATGGGAAGGGTTCAGGCAGCTAATGGCTGTTGAAGGTTGAAGCATATATTGGGCCTTTCCCCATAAATAACCTGAAGTATGCATAATATTCCATCTGTGAGTAGGATGGTCAATGGGTTCTACAAGGGCTGTGCAGCAGATCCAGCCAAATCTGAATATGGTGAATTTGCATTGACCCAGGATTCGGCCAGATTGGGTTGAGCCATTCCTGAGTCAAAACAGGGCTACCTACCCCAAGGGCAGTTTGGTGGCAGGGAGAGAGGGGAGAAGATGTGCCTGTGTGTGCCCGCTCATTTCCCCTTTCCTGCTTTAAACATGCAGCCAGAAGGGCGAAGAAAAAGATGCATGTCTCCCCCCACCCTACAATTGCATCATGATACAAGGCCACCAAATCGGATCAGAGGCAGCATGCACTGCCGTATTTTTCATCCTCAATTTGAAGAGCTGTCTGCTCCAAGTCTGGCTTAAATAATCCTTAAAAGAGAGAGCAGGAGTCTTGATGCTACTCATCCAAAGCTCACATCTGGAGAGGAGACTGATTAGCCTTCCTTATGATGGCAATACAAATTAATTGATTAATTACCACTATTTCATTAAAATATTGATGTACTGCTTTTCATGTACAAAAATGAATACCAAAGTGGTGCCCACAATATTAAAACTTAACAACAACCAATAAAACAATACAGTATAATTTATATTTCAATGGTGCCCATTCCTTCCCCTTAAATCTGCAGCTATACTCACCATATAGGTAAAGATAAAGGGACCCCTGACCATTAGGTTCAGTCGTGGCCGACTCTGGGGTTGTGGTGCTCATCTCGCTTTAGTGGCCGAGGGAGCCGGCGTACAGCTTCTGGGTCATGTGGCCAGCATGACTAAGCCGCTTCTGGCGAACCAGAGCAGCGCATGGAAACGCCGTTTACCTTCCCGCCAGAGCGGTACCTATTTATCTACTTGCACTTTGACATGCTTTTGAACTGCTAGGTTGGCAGGAGCAGGGACCGAGCAACGGGAGCTCACCCCGTAGCGGGGATTCAAACCGCCAACCTTCTGATTGGCAAGTCCTAGGCTCTGTGGTTTAACCCACAGTGCCACCCGCATCCCATACTCATCATATAGGATCTTCTACAGATATGTGCCCTTTTTGTCCCTTTTGGGGTGATGCCTCTCTTCCTTTTTGGTGCTGCACAAGTGGCCCCCCTAGCTGTGGCTGCATCAGGGTGTTTTCTGCTTTGTTTCATATACTGTTTCTAAACATTCCTTAGCTGTTATTTGCTGCTTGCATGTTCCATAGCTATCATTCCCTTTCAACGGAGCCAAGCAATGATAGCATGGAGGGACAAATTGGGGTAAATGTAAGTTCTGCTTCATTCACTTCATGTTTATTTTCAATTACCTGATATGCAACACCAGCCTTCACAGTGTGGGAAATTGACTTCTAGGTACAATTCTAAATGGAAACCGGTGTGCAGATGCAAATGGAACAAGGGAGTTCTTTCCACCATACACACAGGATGGGGGGGGGGGATTGTCTGCAAGATTTATGATATTCTTCATTTTCTGAGCTCCCATTTTGCCACGAAAGCTCTCTCTAGTCCACATAATCTCCTTTGATCGCTTTTAATGTTTCCATTTTATTCCAAGCTGCCTGAGCCTTGGAAATGATTATGGGGCACAGAACTTGCCAGATGATGTGAGCCCCTTGATGTTCTCGTGACACAATTTAGTTCTTTCATATAAGAAATCATCCACCAACTCAGAAATGGAAAAGATTTAGGCTGCAATCATATACTCACTTTCCTATGAGGAAGTCAGTGGGCCTTATTTCCTGAATAGGGTAGCCCTGTAAAGTAGGGTGCATTGAAGGTTTATGAAAGGTATCATAAGGGCAAGACTGGATAAGAGGCCATGATTTTGAACTACAGGGTGATAGGGCCAAACTACATGTTACAACGGAAGCACTGAACTTTTCCCCCACACCATTTTCCTGATAATAGTCATGGAGTTTCCCTGACAAAGTTGCCGTTAGCTCCATGAGGGAAACAAACCAGTGCAACAGGTCTTTCTATTTTCTTTCATATTCCTGCCCCCCCAACAAAAAAAAATCTAATCGGATGGGGGAATTTGATCCATGAAATAGCAGAAAAAGAAAGCTCTGATTACCTTCACCCTGTCTAGTCTATCATGTTGCACTTGTGCTGTAATTGGAATAGTCTAGAACAGGGGTCAACAAGGCTTACCCGGCATGGGCTGGATCACTCCCACGGAGATCCTCCGTGAGCCAGACTGGTGCAGTGCGATACCGGAAATCGCATCTGTGTATGTCTGCAGCGCCGAAAATCACTTCTGTGCACGCCAGATGCTGAAAATAGCGCCTGTGCAAAAGCAATTTCCGGAGCCTCAGAAGAGAGTCCCTGCGCCACTCTGTGCCGGTTTAGTGCAGCGCGTGGGGACTCGCTGAATGGGCGGCTTGGTTTGGGGGCAGCTTGTGGGCTGGTTAAGCGGCCTCGGTGGGCCGCTTCTGGCCCTTGGGCCACAGGTTGGGTGCCCCGGGTCTAGAACAAGGGCAGGGAACCTGTGGCCTTTCCAGATACTGATGTCCTACAACTCTCATAGTTTCTGGCCCTTGGCCATGCTAGCTTAGGCTGATAAGAGTTGACGTCCAACAACAAAAAGAGGGCCACAGGTTCCCCAATACCTGGTTGGGTACATCTGAAGAGCACCAAGCTGACAAAACAACATACTTCTACCTTTACCTTTAGTTATTGCATTCATAGCCCAGCTTTCAAGGAGCTCAAGGTGGCATACATGGTTTTTGCTGTCCCCCCCCCTCCCTATTTCATCCTCACAACAACCTCAGGAAGAATCCCAGAAAAGCAACAGCTCATTAGCACAGCTGCACGTGTTTTTCATGTAGTATGTCTTGGATTGAACCCGTAGCATTTCCAGTTAAAAATCACAAGTAGCAGGTGATGGGAAAGAGCCCTGCTTGTAGGTTTGGGGAGTTGTTGCCAGTAAGAGTTAATGTTCCCATGTTCTGACTCGGGGTAAAGTAACTTCATACATTTGTGTTCATTCTTTGCATCTATTTTTCTGCTGCGTAAGACAGATCCCTGCACCTGAATTAAGTTTCTCAGGAAGAGAGTCTGAAGAATTGGAGGAAACAGTGGTTGCAAGAGATGAAGTTCTAGGCCTTAGTGACAAATGAAAAATGAACTAATTACTGGGTCCAGGTGTGAGATGAGTGTTCTTGTGCTTAGGAGATTTTCATAGGCATGTCATCGACCAGTAATAATAATAATCGTAATCATTTATTATTTGTACCCCGCCCATCTCGCTGGGTTTCCCCAGCCACTCTGGGCGGCTTCCAACAAAGATGAAAAATACACTAAAATGTCACATATTAAAAACTTCCCTGAACAGGGCTGCCTTCAGATGTCTTCTGAATGTCAGGTAGTTGTTTATTGCTTTGACATCTGATGGGAGGGCGTTCCACAGGGCGGGCGCCACTACCGAGAAGGCCCTCTGCCTGGTTCCCTGTAACTTGGCCTCTCGCAGTGAGGGAACCGCCAGAAGGCCCTTGGAGCTGGACCTCAGTGTCCGGGCAGAACGATGGGGGTGGAGACGCTCTTTCAGATATACTGGACCAAGGCCGTTTAGGGCTTTAAAGGTCAGCACCAACACTTTGAATTGTGCTCGGAAACGTACCAGGGTTTCCGACCAGGGTGAAAACAGGATGCCAGACTAGCTGGGCTTTTGCTATGATCCAGCAGGGTTCAATCATGCACTTGGCCTTGGGCAAAAATACTTAGTCACATGATCAAATAACACAGCAAGCACTGAGAAACAGTGACTTTGAACTAGCTCTTCTTTACTGTATCTCTGAAGACAGGTGTGTACTATGGTTCTCTCTGTGTTCTTTGGAGGATAGCTAGTTATCAACATTTGGCAACTTTTCCCCTGTGATTATGTTGTTTTGGAGGAGCCAAACCAATGCATGCACACCTTTCAAAATGCCAGTTTAATCCCGAGAGATCTGCTCAAAGTCATGTTTGCAGTAAAGGCAGAGATTATTTTTCTTGAAAACAAACCCCGGGTAATACTATTGATTGCTGCTTAGAATAGTAAGCAGCTGTTACAGTCTGTGTGTAGGGGGGGGGGGAGTTCTCAGAAAAGGAAAGCTTTTCATGCACTTTGTACGGCTACTTTGGTTCAGCACTAAATGAGAGTTGTAGTTTAGTTTACTTGTTAGGTAAACCTTCAATCATCTTTGCTGGTTGTAGTTTTATTTAGGTGTGTTCGTCAGGAAAGAGATGGGACAGTGTGAAGCAGTACAAGGTTGGTGAGGTCTGTCTGAGGAGTTCTAGGTTGGTCACCACTGCCATCCCAAAGCTACTCTGACCTTGCTATCATTGCCTGATCTCATCCTGATAATTCTGATCACTTCCAGGAGGATGCCACTGTTCCTACTCTTCCATCCCCATCACAAGCCACGGCTAGTTGACATGCAATGGCATTAACATGGTTGTTGGAATGCAATAGTATCTAGTGTTTCACTGTACAGTGGTACCTCGGGTTACAGATGCTTTAGGTTACATACGCTTCAGGTTACAGACTCTGCTAACCCAGACATAGTACCTTGGGTTAAGAACTTTGCTTCAGGATGAGAACAGAAATGGTGCTCCGGTGGCACGGTGGCAGTGGGAGGCCCCATTAGCTAAAGTGGTACCTCAGGTTAAGAACAGTTTCAGGTTAAGAACGAACCTCCAGAATGAATGAAGTTCTTAACCCGAGGTACCACTATATTTGATAACTAGCATGCACAGAACTCCGTTATTTGGAGGCATTTCACATTCAGAATGTAAATTTAAGTTTGAAATTCAAAGCGTCACATTCGCAATTTGAGTGGTGAGATGGCTGGTGAAATTTGAATCTTTGTTTCAGTCCCAGTGGTTTGCTGTGATTCATCAAATCAGCTGGGTGAAATACTGTTGAGTCATCAAAGCAGGAGACATTGGATGGCAACCACATGGAATAGACCCTTAAATTCTAAGGGATCAGTCCAGTTCTACCTCAACCTCAAGCACAGCACCCATGTGTGGTTTCCTTCTATTTCCTCATCTCCCCTTCCCATGCACAGGTTTGGACACACAGGCAGGCAGTTTGCAAAACACTTAGTGGAAGGCTCTGCATTGTCCCTGAAGTTTTAGCAGATTATGTCGACTATATTTCAGCCTTGTGACCCTGAATTACAGTTATGATCTAGTATAGAGATTAAAGTTAGGTTTTTCTACATTTCCTGCTCCGGATCTGTGTTTCCCGCACTGCAGCTGTGTGTTCTTTGGGTCATGTTCAGTGGAGGGAATGACTTTTGCATCTAAATGTAAAAATGAGATGCTACCACATTTCTCTCTACTGTCTCCACATGGGCTGAAGGGTGCCATAAGGGGAGAAAAACTCAACAGCTTAATGTAGCCTGCAGCCAACCAGAAGCTTTTCTGAAAACAGACCATACTAACCAGTTTCTGTCGTCTGTTCCCTTCATCTTTTTCTTGATAAAGAGTCTTGGTGATAGCAATAGAATTATATGAGTGTCTGCAGAGATAAGAGGGCACAAGATAAACAATGTCTCCCCCCATCCCAGTACTGCTTAGATGGAAACCTTTATAGCATTCTCAAACATATTTCTCAACCGAGAGCTCTGGAATTAAGAGCAAGTCTCCCTGTTTCCCCTTCTCACATGTGCCATTGCATGCTCAGGAAGGTTTTGGGTGCTCAGTTGTTGTTTTTTAAAAAAAGATTCTTTATTACAAAGCAATTTACATAGAATGTAAATAAAACAAAAAACAGCATAAACACTGACTAACAACACCTCATTTGACATTACATACTCTTTAACTTCCATTTCACCTCATTGTGTTTTTTGTACCTTACTAGTCTAAATGCACTTCATTTTTATTATTCTTTTCAGTTAATTATGGGGAGGCAGATTCTTTATAATTTCCTTAAACTTCAATATTCAATCCAAATCTGTCAGGAGATTTGTTAGTACAGTACTTTTTAAGATATTCTTTGAACGTTGTCCAATCTTTACTAAATTTCTGGTTAGTATTTCCTCTTATTCTCCCAGTTACCCTTGCAAGTTCTGAATATTCTATCATCTTTGCTTGCCAATCAGTTTTTGTGGGGATTACATCACCTTTCCAATTTTTTTGCTATTAAAATCCTTGCCACTGTGGTTGCGCACATAAAGAGGGTTCTGTCTTTTTTTATATATCAATTTGATACAGTATTCCCATGCTCAGTTACTATGCTGAAGGTCTGTGCATTTTTGGCACTCAAAATCTTGAAAATATCTTCACTCTTCAACCCCCATGGCCATTGAATGCTTTTGGAGGTAGAGAGGGGAAGCAATGAGACCAAGGAACACACCTCCTCTGCTCATGCCATCTTGCCTTTGTAGCAGCCCCGGTGCTCCAGATACATTGCATCTTACTCTGCTCTTTCTATTTTAGCATCCTGGCTGTGATTTCAGATGCAGACATCAGCTGTTAAGACAGAGACAGAGCAAATAAAACAAGTGCCTCTAATGACTCTCCAAGCAATAAACTTCAGAGGTGCTGCTTCATGTATAAAACAATCTGAAAGACTCATGGGATCAGTGTTGGGGTTTGGATTGGGGGTGGGGTTTCCTAAGTTTGAATTCAATGTTGATTTTCTGTTTGCAAAATGAAAACTGTACTGAATCTCATCATTAATCATTATAATCATTGGAGAATGGACACATGGTGTTTATACATGATGTGCACAACGATTAACCCCCAATTTGTGACAAGTGGTTTTCTAGAGAGCAGTAGAGATGGATTCAGGAAACGAACGTCCTGTAGAAATTAGTTTTTTGCTGCCAAAGAAGTGATTATGGGAAGTTAATACGGAAAACATGCAGCTTTTAGAAATTGTACTTTTTTTTACAACTGGGAGAGCCAGGGGAGCCAGTCAAAGAGTGAAGTAGAAACCTATTTGATGATGCTACTTATAAATGTATTATTGTATAATTATCCTTTAAGGCTTTTCTGCAATGTCTTACCTGTACTAGCTATCAGGAATGTGCAAAAAAAAATTAAAGCTCACACAGGTGAGGGTAAGGTTAATTCTTGCTCAGGGGTTGGGATTGCTTTGGATTTTCTGCCCTTCCACCATCTGCAGGATTTTAACTATGGTATATGTCTCTGAAGACTCTTGTTATCCTGTAGCTTTTATAAGGGTGCCATGTTAATGATTAAGATAGAATCCCAGCGGCAGGAATTGGTTTCCTGTGCTAAATTACTTTTAATGGGTTGGGGTTGGGGGTTGTGTGTGTGTTGTTTTTACAAAAGGTTTTTTAAAAAAACTGCAGTTCATCCAACTGTCTTTAATTAACTCCTTTAACAGTTCACACAAGTCACCCCATAATCCTTAGGGAAAAGAAGAAATATCTGTAGGAGAGGGAACAGAGGAAGGGCATAGGATTCTCTTGTTTTATCAAATGTCCTGGATTTAAAATGTCACTCCTAGAGAAAATTCTCCAGGCTTGCAGTCACTGTGAGATAAGCCACTGCTATAATTAATTTCCTTTCACCTTTCACTGAACAGTTTTTAATGGTGTCTTTTAAATAAGCACTGCTTCCCGACAGCGATTACTTTCTTTTCTTGCTGCAAATGTTTTGAAAGTCTGCGATAAACAGACTAGGCTCAGCATTTGGCAAGGCTTTTGGTTTAAGGATTCAGAACATCTTTCCAAATCTTATTCTGCTGTATAAACAAGACATACTTGACACAGATGGTTCCTGTGCCAGCTAGAATAATTATCAAGGTAATTTAAACCCTATTTTGGTATAACAAGCAGTGACTCATGTGTGGTAAGGTGGGTTGAGCGGTGACGTGTACAGAGCTCTTTCTTGTTGGGTCACACGACAGCCACGGGTGTGAAGGAAATTTAGTGCGACATGGTAGCATATTGATCAAAAAGCCACCATTGTGGAACACTGCTGTGTAAAAAGAACGCTAGAAATTGGGGCAGAACTGCTAGTATTATGACCAGCAAAAGGAACACAATAAACCCTACATCTGAATGCAGCCTAGGTTACTGAAATTCATTCTTAACTTTTCCTTCCTCATTGCATCCCTTCCTGCATTTTTCAGCAAAAACCTTATCTTTTGTCTGTGATACTCGGTAAAGTACTGATGGCGCTGAATAAAGCGTCATCCTCATGATGGGAATATTGAATAGCTAGAAGTTGGCCTGTATGCAGTAAACAAAGCTCTGGAGACAGCTGCTAATGTTGTGAGCTTTTAAATAACTTTTTTTGTTAAAAATATTTTTCCTATACTGTATATAATGCACGGACCCAGATACTGCAAGTATGTGTATAATCCTAATTATAGGCTTATATGTACTCATTTGTACATTTGGTTAGCCATGGCGAATATTCCACAATAAGTATAGTGAAAGACTTCATTGAATCTACATTTCTTATTCCACCAGGTAGTCACAGACTATTTCACATGTATAGGGTTAATACACAGGACTTTTCTGGCCTGAGGATGTAGCTTTCATCCAGATTTGTTGAGCTCTGATAATAATGCTTTTCAAAAGTTCAAATGTTCTGCCATGAAAAGTCATACGCACATACATACAGGCTGATGAACACACAAGCAAATGAGAAAGGCTTCTCTATATTCGCTTCTGTATTCGATATCCATCGTTTTGTGTTTTTGTATTGTAAACCATCTGATCTTCAGATGAAGGGCAATATAGAAATAGGATTTAAATACTGTAGCAATATGATGTGCTTCACCTTTATAGAGGAGACTGCGACCAGGTGATCTGTCTGCCTGCTCTATCTGTTGTCCATGGACTAACTTTTGATAGGCAACCATCAAAGCCTCCAATCTCCCATTCCTATGGTCCTATCTCAAAACTATGCTTATATTAGAGAGCCCTTCAAAGAGAGGACTCTTTCAAAGAGGGGACTGCCATCTGTAAAATAGGACACCCTAAGATCAGGGCAGATCTTGCCTTGCCAAAGACGAAAGCAACACCTAACCTAGTAAAATATATAAGGTTGTCATAACCTTAGGTGGCAGTGCAGGGGGAAATAAAATGCTCAGATTATCATAAATTACACCACTTTTACTGCACCGCAAGTAACTCAGCAAAAATGTTGCATTTCAGCTGCTCTTGGGATGTGAGGCATTCTTATATTGTTATTTATAAAGGCTCCTTAGCATCTCCCCACTTCCTGGATAAACCATTCTGAGACTTAGATTTGACACAGAGCAGTAATTTATGCTCTACATTCCCATTCCTAGAATGGCTGTTAGAAGGTGATGCGACCCTTTATGGCCATAACTCAAATAAGAGAATTTACCAACATGCACCGCTGATGTATTTATGTATCAGCTGAAATGGAGCTTGATCTCCTCAAGAGCTCATCCGTGCTGAACTTTTCCAAAACGATTGCGTTACGATAAAGGTAAAGGTAAAGGTACCCCTGCCCGTACGGGCCAGTCTTGACAGACTCTAGGGTTGTGCGCCCATCTCACTCAAGAGGCCAGGGGCCAGCGCTGTCCGGAGACACTTCCGGGTCACGTGGCCAGCGTGACATCACTGCTCTGGCGAGCCAGAGCCGCACACGGAAACGCCGTTTACCTTCCCGCTAGTAAGCGGTCCCTATTTATCTACTTGCACCCGGGAGTGCTTTCGAACTGCTAGGTTGGCAGGCGCTGGGACCGAACAACGGGAGCGCACCCCGCCGCGGGGATTCGAACCGCCGACCTTTCGATCGGCAAGTCCTAGGCACTGAGGCTTTTACCCACAGCGCCACCCACGTTACGATACCACCTCCTAATAAATTTATTAGGTACTCGGCACTGTTCATATCTCAGACCTGATCAGCTACCCAAATGGAAACTTAAGTTGGAAGTCTTATCTTTTGAGTGAGAAAAGAAAGCTAGGGGTTCTGAGCCACTGGGTACCTGACGGGTACCTGTTTGGTATATGCTGGAGTGTGCAATCCCAAGGCAGATGCTAGTACACAGCAAATGAGTCCAAAGTCCAGTCAGGCCAGGTTCCCACCTCTACAGCCAATCCAGGGGTCAGGACACCTAGAGGTCAGCCCTGCACGAGTTTAATCCTGAAGCACAGTCCCTGGAACATCCAACAGACCCAGCACCTCAGCTCTGCTTCCCTTGTATCCCTTGTCTGCTGATTGCAGCATCTGGACTTGATGAGGCAGGTGACCCTCACCTGTTCTGAGCTTACTCTAGCTGAGGAATCGCACACCTCCTTGCAGAGCCAGCAAGCCCCACCTGGCCAGCTAGGGAGCTGGGCAGTGTGCCCTTGCCTGTCTCAGCCTCCTAGAGCACCCACCCACTGCTCCCTACATCTCAGAGCCTGCCATGTTCGTGGTGATGAGTCCTGCAGCTCTGATTCTCATGCACTAACCCCTATCCTCTCACCATTCTCCATCATTCCACAAGTACTTCCTGAACCATTATCTCCTTCCCCATCCACAGCCTAGCCCAGTAGCACTAGAATCCTCTTCCTCCTAGTTCATGACACTAGGCCCAATTCTAAACAACATATGGTGCTATAGTTAAAATAACATGTCCCACCCCCCCTCCCATTTTGTTTTTTCCATATGATGTGCAAGAGATAAAATAAAATGACCTCGTGCTTAAAAAGTCTTGAATGACACAGCCACTGAACTGGTTTACCCATTGGGTTAAATAATGGTTCCAATAAATCTTGGTTAATAAACCATGGTTTAGTGTTAGGTATGACCCCCAACCTAGTGCCTTGGCTTTGTTCTTTTAACTATGGCTTGTTAGTGAAAATAAGCTGTTGTTGGCTTAATGCTCTTAGCCTATGCCTCAGTCAGATGCTGTGCAAACACAGGCACTTCCCTAGCCATGGCTTAAGAGTGATTTGTTTATTTGCCCTAACCAAATTGCCCACAAAGCAACAGAGGCACAAGCCAAGAGCTGCCCTATAATGAAATGGCTCTAGCGCTTAGCTGTTTTCACTGGCACTTTCCTCTAACAGGATTCCTTCCCTGTCCAGCCTTCGATTCACAGCTACAGCACATACGGGAGATTAAAATTTAAAGGGACCTTTTTGGTTTCATCTCTTAGTAGACTTTTGTACTGTTGAAATATTGAACTTATTACAGGTGTGGTGGTGGACTGAATAATATTTTGGTGTGTGCCTCTTTTATCCTCCAGGGAGCTATTTACAAGAAAAACTAAGACAGCAATTCATGCTTGCTAACATGCTGAATTGCTGGCACCTCTTTCTTCGCTCCATAGCAGTGGTGTAGTGCAGGTTTCCTCAAACTCAGCCCTCCAGATAATAATAATATAAAAACATTGGCAACTGGAGGCATCACCAGTGGACTGCAGCATTATCAGAAGATGTAATTCTGTTTTCCTTCATGCCTTCAGTGTTTGAATGCCTCTAATATTTTCATTAGGTCCAACCAAAACAACTTAAAGTAGTAAGAAATCTTTTGAGTTCATCAAAACATTAGGCTAACTTAAGTAATAATACTAACAATAATAATAATAATAATAATAATAATAATAATAATAATAATTTTTATTTATACCCTGCCCTCCCCAGCCAAGGCTGGGCTCAGAGCGGCTTACAAGCAATAATAAAAACAAATTGAATGATTACAACTTAAAAACAAAATTAAAATACAACATTAAAATATGGAAACATTGAAATATTAAAATGTAGCCTCATTGCAGGAGGAGAAGGAAAGGAAAAAAGAAAGAAAGGGAGGGAGGGAATCAAATTGGCTCCAAGCCAAAGGCCAGGCGGAACAACTCTGTCTTACAGGCCCTACAGAAAGAAATCAGATCCTGCAGGGCCCTGGTCTCATGAGGCAGAGCATTCCACCAGGCTGGAGCCAGAGTTGAAAAGGCCCTGGCTCTGGTTGAAGCCAATCTAATTTCCTTAGGGCCCGGGACCACTAGGGTGTTGCTATTTATGGACCTTGAGGCTCTCCGTGGGGCATACGGGAGAGGCGGTCCCATAGGTACGAGGGTCCTAGGCTGTGAAGGGCTTTAAAGGTCAAAAGCAGCACCAAGGAATGGCGCGACGACATTTCCCTTCCTAGTGCCACCCTCTGTCCCCGACCAGAGATAAAAGAGCACAGCCAGTTACGGGCTATGCCCTGTATCCCCATGTCTGCGAGGCGGTGGTCCAGAAGATCATGATCGACCATGTCAAAGGCTGCTGACAAATCTAAAAGGATCAGCAGTCCTGACCCGTCTCGATCCAGTTGTCTACGGAGAACATCTGTGAGGGCAACCAGAGCTGTCTCAGTCCCAAAACCAGGACGGAAACCGGACTGAAATGGATCTAAAGCCGATGTTTCCTCCAGAAACCTACCAAACTGTTCAGCAACCACTCTCTCAGTTGCCTTACCCAGATATGGAAGATTTGAAACTGGGCGGTAATTGGATACGTCTAAGGGATCTAATGAAGTTTTCTTTAAGATTGGACACACTACTGCTTCCTTCAGTTCCCCTGGGAATGTCCCCGTGTCAAGGGACAAATTGATAACTTCAACAGGGGGGTCCGCGCAACATCTGGACACTCCCTAATCAGCCAAGATGGGCACGGATCAAGGAGGCAGGTGGTGGGCCTACTAACTTGGAGGAATCTATCCACATCAGCAGGGAGTATCTGATCGAAATGGTCCAGCACTGGACCTGAATTATTCTAAAAAGTTGTGCCGGGCGAGAGCTAGCGGATGCAATGGAAGCTGCAAAGTAAGATTTCTTAGCAGCTTTCATAGCCATCTCATAGGCTTTCATAAGCGTCCTATAAGATGTTCTTGAGGCTCCGTCACGGGTCCGTCGCCATACTCACTCTAGCCGTCTGAGATCCCGCTTCATTTTCCAGAGCTCCTCAGTAAACCAAGGGGCTCGGTTTCGACGGGGTCACAGAGGACGCTTAGGCGCGATCTCATCAATGGCTGCCAAGAGCCGGTTATTCCAGTCCTCAACAAGGTCATCTAATGAGTCGCCAGGAGGAGCAGGGTCCCGCAAGGCTTGTCGGAATCTATCAGGGTCCATCTGTTTTCGCGGACGAGCCCAAGTAGGGTTAACCTTACTAGGTTACCCAAGTAAGAAGGCAGAGAGGGGAAAGAGAAAAAGATTTTGCTGCAAGTGCTGGGGAAAAAAGCCCAGTCTGCAGCTTGTAATAATCCAGTAGATTAGATGTGTTGTTATGCAGTCTTAGGTTAGATCATGCTAGGTTTGTGCGCGCGCACACACACACACACACACACTCATTCAGACATACGTGGTTTCAATTTCTATTTTAGGTAAGTTCAAAATTAATCAACCACTTATCAAGAAGCTTGTATGTCAGCAATGACTTAGAGTTTGGAGTCAGATTAATAACAACAGAATTTGTATTGGCTTAAAGAATAGATTCCAGCTATGAACTCATATCTGAACCCAGTAGAAAGACACCAAAATATAGCTGTTTTTTCTGGCGTAACATCACGAAATGTTAGTAATACATCTTACAGGATTAATTAATTGCCAGATCCAGGAGAAATACACAGAGAAAGAGAGTTATGAGTTGGGCGGAGAAGGAAGTAGGCTGTATGTGAGATCCTTTTAACCCCTGGATTCAGTAAGTGTTAACATATAAGTCAGGTTAGCTTCCTGTGTTGAGGTGATAGCTTGGGTGATGGGCCATTAAGGAAAACAAAGGAAAGGGGCTTTGTGTGAGATGGCAAGTGCGTAGGGCTGCTGACCAGCTTATAGTTAGTTAGAAGACAAAGCCAGAGTTGGGAGCTTGAGACTACAGTGATATGACCTAGAAATAAAGGAGCAAGCTTTAGAGAGAGTCAGAGCAATGTTTGAGAGCCATGTTTAATTTCTGTTTGAATCCAAGGCTGAGGCTATGGGAGAAACAAGACATTTTTGAGGTGCTGACACTGTGAACCCCTCCATTGTTGGCTCAGGTTGTATATATGTATAAATAAACCATATATCATTAAGACACTACAGTCTCCACTGTGCCTCATTTCCAAAAGGAATCACAAACCCTGGATAAGCTCCAGGAACCCCTGGAATCTTCTTGCACCACTCAGACATTGGGGGGGGGGCATGCAACACTATCTATCTATCATCTACCATCTATCATCTATCTATCTATCTATCTAATTTTTGTTTGAAGCAAAAAATATTTCCAAGTCAAGCTGAATTGCCAAGATCAGGCATGCAAGATGGGAAGAGAGGGAGGAACAATGGATCTGACCATTGATTTTACAGACCACATTTAGAACTGAAACCAGTCAGTATATCAGAAACTAGGAGGTGCCACAAAGAAAGGCATGGAAATCTGATTTGCAAGGGGAGATTGTTTAGTTATGAAAGAAGGTAACTTTTTCTAGTCTCCCAGTCCCATGCACTGCAGATATGCAGAGATCCAGGATCCAACTAGGCGGAATGAGCTGCTTTTTCTCATTTTGAAGCAAGAAAAGCAATACACACTTTGCCTTCTAAAGATGGCCCTCTCTAAAACCATTAATCCCAGCATCTAAAATTACCCAACTGCACCACTGTTCTCGGGAGCAAAATGACTTTAGCTCCAACTTTACGGGGCTAACAAATCAAGGAAAAGTTCATTGTCATTTATTTTGAAAAGTGTCGATGGTCATTAAAGGCCAGCTAGATGATATATACACAAAGAATTCCAAAGCAACTTCAGAACAGCAGAAGTATCGGTGTGGCATATAACCAGTGATTTGTACAATCCGGAAATCATTACACAGACACTATTTGCAACTTAACAAGTTGCTGTGCAATCCCCAAATCCAATTCTATAGGTCAAGCTGATCATTCAGATGGGAATCAAATTGATACAAGCTCCTTTACTGTTCTGACCTTTCAGTTTCTCAGCTGTGCTCTGTTGACCTATTTAGGGCTTGAGTGACTCCATGGGGAAAAAGTGCATTGGGACATTTTGACACTAGAAGTGCTAACATTTTCCTTTCCACCATACACCATTTATCACACAATTCCAATTACTGGTCACTTCTGCAGTTTTGTATTTAAAGATGGAGAGTCAAATTACATTTGCAGCTTGAGTCACAGGGTGCTTATTACATTTTCACCCGATTTTATGATTGATCACATTTCCTCAGACCACCCACTTGCACCCGAGAATGTTTGATCAATTATGGCTTTGCTGTCTGAAGCCATAAATTTGAACCACACTGGTTTTGTCCAAATGTCGCAGAAGAGCTAGTGTGGTTTTTGTGTCAAGAAGAATCAATGTTTGAACTACAACCTGATTTGATGGTACATTTACGAAAGTAGATTAAAGTCGTAAATGCAGGTTCTCTGATTCTCAAATCCTATTGCATTGGGCACTTGAAAATTTATTATTTCCATTTTCAGGTCCAGTACAAATCTAGCAACCTCTGGACCAGAAACCAATAATGGCCCTTGGCCCTTCATCAAATCAACTGTGTTAGGAAGCAAATGCTGTGCAGGTAAGTTAAATGCCCTGTGTCTAAATCATGGGTAGGCAAACTAAGGCCTGGGGGCTGGATCAGGCCCAATCACCTTCTAAATCTGACCTGCAGACAGTCTGAGAATCAGCGTGTTTTTACAGGAGTATAATGTGTCCTTTTATTTAAAATGCATCTCTGGGTTATTTGTGGGGCCTGACTGGTGTTTTCACATGAGTAGAATGTGTGCTTTTATTTAAAATGCATCTCTTGGTTATTTGTGGGGCATAGGAATTTGTTCATCATTTCCCCCAAAATATAGTCCGGCCCCCCACAAGGTCTGAAGGACAGTGGATCAGCCCTCTGCTGAAATAGTTTTCTGATCCCTGGTCTAAGTACTCTAGAATAAGCATATGACAATGTGAAGGTCTGGGCATGGCTGAGGCTTGCATAATCTTTGTGTTCCAGGAAAGTTAACCAGAAAGGTGGGCCCAGACATCTTGGAAAGTTGAATCCCCACCATCTCAAGGCAGGGATAAGAGAACTGGAGAACTCGTATTAGGAAATGATGACAATACTGAACTCTTTATGGAGAAACTTCCTCCATTCCTATGTTCTTATGCATTGTGTGGTAGGGTGTTATGTTCCTTCTGAACCAGAATGTAAGCCTCAGAGCAGAGGTCATCAATGCAGCACCTGTGGGCACCATGTGCTTGCCCGTATTTCCTATGGTGCTCTCAAATGTTCTCAATAAATATCCCCTCAAAAATGCACCAACACTTCAGAGACGGTTAGTTGTTCTGCTCAGTTCCTGTTTTCACTGGCTTGGCCTCTCCTGCATTGAACTGCACTCCCTTAAACATGCCCACTGCTTCTATGGCTCCTGCCTCAGAGGCTGGGGAGGCAGAAGATGTGGAGAGATGTTGTTGCTATTGCTCTTGAGGCTGAAGGGGCAGAAAGGGGGAACCAGTGGCGAGCCACATCAACACACTTCTGCCTGATTTGCATTATCCTCAGCGCCATACATAAAATGCAGACATCCTTCAAAATTCACATTTCTCCAAATCTGCAACCCAGCCACGGTAATGGGTATAGACATTCATATGCTAGATTAAAGGGTGCATTAAAATGTATTTATTGGTGGAAATATCATACAATGTTAGGATTTTTTAAAAAGTATACTAGGCATAATTATATACAATAATATGCATATTAGGAGAGAATGGCACTAAAATATTTTCTCTAGGACTTTTTTTAATGTTAAAAATGCATACTTATGTGGCAATGTGGAGAACTGAAGTTAAGACTGGAAAAATAAGAAACTGAGAGGAAACAAATATTTTCAGACTTACCCCTCCGTAAGTAGGAATAGGCATTTATACACATAGATGTACAGCTTAACGTAGCTGCAGCAAGCCAAGTCATCTGATCTAAACACCCCAGAGCATCTTTCGCTGGGGAAAAACTGAACAATCTCATTAGGTGGGAAGGCTGAGGTCAGAGGTTGAATTATGTTTACTTCACACTTTGACATAGCTGTGAGCATATCGCAGTGGCAAGAGTGCAGTGTCTAAGCCAGAAAACCTGAGAATAGTAACTCGGTCCAACATGCTGTAACTGAAGCTGCAAATAAAACATCTTACTCTAGAACTGGGTAGAAAATGAAATGCAAACCACATTTGACAGTGTGAAATTTCTCAGTTATATTTCAGTACAAAGGTAAGACTGTTTTGCTGCTGAGTTTCACACAACTGGCTTGCCTAAAGCCCTCCGCCGCAAAATCCATTTTCAAAGGCTTTGAGATTTCAAAACGATTTTTTCTTTAAAAAAAAATATATGCACACATTTAAGATGAAACGTTACAGTTGTGTTACACACAAGCCACAGCAGGAAATGCACACTCTACAATCAGTCACAAGGGATAGGAACTGCTGATCCAGCAGTCCTGTGATAAAACTCATCTCCAAAGAGATAAAAAAAAGTATATAACTGGCGCTGTTCCTTAAGAAGGCAAAATTCCAGCAAATAACAGGGGGAAAGGAAAGTTGAAAAGAGACACATTTTATTTGAACCAATTCAAGAAAGAGAAGAGTGTGAAAATGAACACAAAGCTGAGCTTGCCTCAGTTCTTCCTGAGACATCTTGTCACACGATGACATTTAGGCTGAATCAAGACACATCAAGAAAAGTGTTTCAGGAAAGCACATTTCAAACCTCAGAGTGGGAAATCCCGTTGGCGAAAGATGGAACTCCACGGCGCCATCTGGTGTCACGGTGTTATAATGCATATAAAATGCTTTTTCTTTACAAATGTAGCTGAGTCAATAAATAGCAGTAGGAAGTATGGTGGGGCGGGAGTGCCTGCCTGATCTCCCAACAGCTGAGTCGCCGCTGCAGACCAGGAAGATGAAGGCAGGGTGGAGAGAGATTGGCTCTGCATTGCTCCTTGCCCTCTCATTCTTGGTATGCAACAGCAATTCATTTATCAGGCAGTAGGGAGACGCATGGGATGCAGGTGGCGCTGTGGGTCAAACCACAGAGCCTAGGACTTGCCGATCAGAAGATCGGCGGTTCGAATCCCCACGACGGGGTGAGCTCCTGTTGCTCGTCCCTGCTCCTGCCCACCTAGCAGTTCGAAAGCACGTCGAAGTGCAAGTGGATAAATAGGTACCGCTCCAGCGGGAAGGTAAGCGGTGTTTCTGTGCGCTGCTCTGGTTCGCTAGAAGCGGCTTAGTCATGCTGGCCACATGACCCGGAAGCTGTACGCCGGCTCCCTCAGCCATCAAGTTAGATGAGCGCCGCAACCCCAGAGTCGGCCACGACTGGACCTAATGGTCAGGGGTCCCTTTACCTTTACCTTTTTAGGTTCCACCACACCACCTCAGCATTAGCTGTTGCAGATTAAATAAAGTTAGGAAAGAATGTCAAGTACTATAGTTGCACCTGGCAGATTCTTGTCCTGATCACAACTCTTTGGTGCATCAAAATCCTTACAATTCTATCTTTAAAATCAGAGTTTTTTCTCTTCAGAATACTATGGGTTCATTGCTCCTCGGCGCACTCAGCACAGTTATGAGTTATCCTTAAAGAGATGTTGGACTATTTTAATGGATGTTTCACAGCTGTGGTCCCTCATCTATGGAATGCCTTCCCCAGGGAAGCCTGCTTGGCATCAAATTTAATGATTTTTTGCCACCCACTCAAATTCTTTTTGTTCACCTTTAAATTGTTGCTTTAAAACTTTGCTATTTTAAATTACCTGCCACTGCTGCTTTTTAAAGTGCTTTTATTCTCTGCTATTGTAACAGGTTATTTCGCTGCTTATATCTTGGTTTTCAATACCCTTTTATACATTTTTATTTCTGCCTGTGCACACTGTCATTGCTTTCTGGTTTTGTCTTAGTTTATTATCTTCATTATTTATCTTCAGAAAATAATAACTAAATTATATGGAGAGCTGGGATGGGGAGGGAGAGCTTCGTTGAATACTCTCCAGTTTCAAATTTGGGGTTAGAAGTAAATAATTAAATGTTGATATTAGTAGATAAATATCCCCCCCCCCAAAAAAAAACCCTTACCTTAGACTTTAATCCAACACACAGTCCTGGTTTGCACATCATGGTAAGCTAAAGTGTGCCATACCAGGACCAGGCAAACATTCTGGCATTTAAAAAGGAGCTCACACCCACTTTGCTCCTTGTGAGGCCTGGTAGTTCAGTATGGAAGAATAAAGCTAGACAGAGTACCTAAGCACAAGGTACTGATGTTTGCAGAGAAACTGAGCAGCATTTAAGCCTTACCCATCTGAAGTGTTGGCCACTGGCTTCTCCCACTGACAGTGGGTGAAATGCTGTCAGTGCTTTTTAAACTTTGAATCTCATTGCAGCTGATTCTGAGGCAGAAAAGGCATTTCCGATCTGTCTCCGCTTGAAGGTGTTAATGTGATGTAATTCCTCTTGACCTGTCTGAAGCAGAGGTTTCAGCAGACGGACTATTCTTTCCATGGATTGCTTCCAGATTGAAATGACATGAAACTTGGATTCCATTTGGATGGCAGAGCTTCCCATGAATCTCCTTCATTAACAGAAAATTGAAGCTGGCTGCAGAATGAAGCTTGCCTGCATTACTTCTGTATTGGAAACCAACAAAGAGCACCGTCTACCAGCAAATGCATTGCACCATCATCCTCTTACATAGATCCCATTTCTGGAAGCAGAGGTGGGTGGAGGGAATTCCTCCACTCATGTGGGCCATTTTGACAGGTGGGTGGGGCTTCTCACCTATCAGTCATGAAGTGTAGGTGGGTTCCCACGAGGCAAGACACAGCGATAACAACAAGAACCTTGATTGAACTAACAGAACTGGGCAACAGGGCCAAAGCAACTGCTTATGTACATTTCTGAAGGCCTGGGCCACTCCAACTCCCAAAGTGATTGGCTGTCTAAACTTCCAAGCTGCGAATCATGACTCAGAGTTTAAGGGCCAATGGCTGAGGCCCAAATCCTGATATGTTCTGTGATTGGATATCATGTATCAAATCACAGGGGCTCAGAATCCTTAGTCCAGACTTAAGCTCAGGAAAACACAGACCACTGAATACATAACAAGTCACCCAATGCCACTGCCATGACAGGTGACCCAAATGAATGTTGCCATGTGACTAGATGCAAGGGAGGATGTGTTTATTAGATATTATCCCTACTTCCTCATGTTTGTGAGTTCAGCAGAATGCCAGATTTAGGCAGCTGTGGGGAGCAGGGATCTTCAGCCTCCACAACTGCCTCACGGGGGCAAGACCTACTGTGCTCAGTAAGCCTGGCTCCTCTGAGCAGGACTAATTTCTTCTAACAAAGAGTTAGGTTCATGTACTCCATGTAATTTATTGCTGGCTGGCTCCCTGACACCTACCAATCCCAATGGGTGCCAGCCACGACTGCAATGAACCATCAGGAACATTGTAAATTCCCTATTGTTCCTGACATCCAATGTCAGGCAGGTGGGTGTCATTTGGGGGAGATTTAGACCCACGCAGGGCCTAGTTTGGCCAACAAACTAGAGGTTTGTGCTCACAGCTTTGAAAGCATATCTGCAACACTGGCAATCTGTGAGCAGAGACTGGTAACAGGCAGTTTACAGGCAAGTGGCTCTGGCAGCTAGCTGTCCGAGGGTTCTGGTGCTGACGGTGGGCCAACACAGGATGATAATGGGCAATACGCAGCATTTATGCATGATGACATTGTTGACGCTTGTAATTACTATTAACTCCTGGTTTGGTACGCAATTTGTCCAGCTTTTAATAATTTACTATATTAGGAGTCAAGCACCATTTCCCAAAGAGCTCTTTCTCTGGTTTGATATGTGAAATGGGATTCTATGCATGCACAGTCAGCGTTTGGCAGATCACACATCCAAAGCTGCTTTTTAGTTGCCTTTAAGCTTGCTCTTGTTAAAGCACTTGTAGATTGCTGCAAAATTACATGAAAGGCAAAGCCAGCTCTTTTCAGGCACATGTGCACAAATTATTTAATGTTAGTCCTGTACTCTGATTGACATTCCCACGGATTGCTGTGAACTATTCAGCTAAGGCTGCTTCCAGAATATCACAGTTTTCAGGTGAGATTCAGTCATATTCCAGGAAATTCAGGTTGCATAATTAATTCAGAGTTCTTGTGAAACAAACAAATCAGACTTTTTGTATTAGACCAGGCCAACAGCGAATTAACAGTGGGGTCAGGGCCAGTGGGTGTGACCTTTCCTCTCCCTCACATGAATATGTAAAGGACAATGCCTACACAGTTCTCATGTGCAATCCTGAGTATTTTTCAGGGCTTCCAATTCCACACTTCACTCTCAGCCGTAGAAATTGCTTTTGAATGAAAACTGGCCTGTTAGAATGTCTCTCTTTTATAATTTGAAACAGGAAACATCCTCAGAAACCAGCTGGCTCACAGCACAGTCTGGGGAAACACCACACCCATCTTTGTGGTTGGCAGTAGTGCAGGCCAGCATCCAATGAAATGCAGGAAGGCAAAATCTGGGCCATCGTGGGCAGAAAAGTCTCATATGCCAGGCCAGTCAGCCTGTAGGAAGGCAGGAGGGAGCGTGTTGGTGGTGGTGGTTTTTTGTTTTTGTTTTACCAGAAAGTCGCCAGTTTTCTGTGCTTGGTTTAAACTACTGTAAAAATAATGGGATATCCAGAAAACCACGCTTTTGAAAAATCATTCCGTTATAAGTAAGCATGGTTATCCTAAAATTTTAATGTAGCATATACCAGTCAGATAAATGCTGCCCAGTTCATCATGGAGGGAGGGTTGTGCTTCAAAGGCTAGGTGATTTTTACAAATTAGTTTATTTAGGCAAATTGTCATTACTGCTAATGAGATAGTCATAACATTATAATTTAAATGTCTTGAGACAGTTAATCTACCCGACTGTGTAAATCAGGGGAAGTAAGTTATTTACACTATAAATGTGCAATAGCTTGTTGAAGACAGCTGGTGTGTACACAGGGGCTGTAGCTCAGTGGGAGAACATCTGCTTGGAATGCAGAATGTCCAGGTTCAATCCCTGGGAGCTACAGTATGGTGAGGAATGTCTTTGCCTGAAACCTGGAGAACCACTGTAGACAATACTCAGTACAGTGGTACCTCAGGTTACATACGCTTACAGACTCTGCTAACCCAGAAATAGTGCTTCAGGTTAAGAACTTTGCTTCAGGATGAGAACAGAAATCGTGCTCTGGCGGCGCGGCAGCAGCAGGAGGCCCCATTAGCTAAAGTGGTGCTTCAGGTTAAGAACAGTTTCAGGTACCAATTAAGTACTTAACCTGAGGTACCACTGTACTACTTTTCTTGAAAAAGTGGTGCTGGACCTCGCTATGAATTTCTTCCTTGTTCTCTTAGAATAGCAATGGTGCCCACCTGAGAGGTGCTGGAACTGAGCTCTGGTGAGCTCCAGATGGGGAAGAAAGCCCTGTCAGTACTGATCTAGATGAAGCAATGGTCAGACTCAGTATAAAGTACCTTCCTAGGGTCCTATGATTGAAGGTGCAATATGATGAGTTCTGAACCGGTGTCTCTGGCAACAGTACCCTGCCTGCATTGTGTGGTGAGTGCATATGATGTAACTCGGATCAATCGTTGTCTTCCTACACGGGCATCCAGGGTGGGTTTACACACAGCATGAACAGCCACCCCACATTTGCAAAGCCTTTACTTATAGCATGTGCACAACACAACTGCTGCAGAAGGCGACATGTACTGGAAACACGATAATGAGAGAAGAAAGAACAAAATGAACTGTCAGTTTGAGGAGGACAAAGAAAATATTTTATTACTGCAATTAATTCCTCCAGACAGAGATAAGCGCAGTAGTCTCCTATAATACTATTTAACACAAAAGCTATAATTATTAGGGTGTTCAGTTGTTAGCAAGAAATCGTTTCTGCTTAAAGAAATATGTGCATTCTATTTACTGTTGTACTAACGTTTGCCCACAAACGTTTTGGCAATGAAAACTGTATTTTTAAGGGAGTCAAAACAGTTCCTGGAAAACTCCTTGGATTTTCATTTCTTTAGCTGTTCACAGGTGTCCTTGTGTCCTTCAGGTTGCTGCTGCTTCAAGTACAATTTCAGTGCTTCTCCATCTTCCTAGATTTAACCCAGCCAATCAAGGGGCACCTAGTCATTGTGATGATGTCACAACTGCTAATCAGTTCAGAGCAAATTCAGTTCAGAGGGAAGGCAATGCTTTCGGCAACTGCTTTGATCTTTCTCTGAAAGGGTGTTGGGGAGGGACTATAGAAGTATAACTGCTGTCTGAATGGGGAACATATAGAAAAAAATTGTCTAAGACAGCATGCTGTTGGAAATGTAATAAGGATAACGCTTCTTTGAAACACATGTTTTTTACAATGTCCTACACTTACTAAGTTTGGGGAGAAAGTATTGGATTGTATAACTATGGCTGTGCAGAACAAGTTAAAAATTTCAGAGTTAAACAGTCTTCTGAATTATGTACCCAATCTTCTTCTTTGGTGATCACTCATAGCCGAGTAAGGCTGTTTTCCATGAACATGGTCTTAACAGTGAGTCCGTAAGTGACTGTGGAGGCCAATTCTGGATCCACTCGTCCTTCCACAGTGGGGACATAGGTTTATGGGTGGGAGTTGATCATGGTGAGGGTTTGCCAAACATGCCTTCCTCTCAGCACATTTCTCCCTTTCATCCTGAGTTTGAGCGCCTTCAAAGTCCATGACGCCTTTGGTAAAGGCTAGTCTCCAGTTGGAGCGCTCACAGGCCGGTGTTTCCCAGTTGGCGGTGTTTATACTACTTTTTTTTTAATATATGGAATTTGACTACTGGACAATGTATATGGATTCCTTGTGCCCTCACTATGGCTAAAAATCTGATAGTGATGCAATGGAAAGATAAATCTATGCTCCCTTTTTAGTCAATGGGTTGAAGATATGACAACACTTGCAACTTATGGATTGCTTACAGACGTACACCATGCATGGACAAGTACAATTATACCTGGAATGTTTGTAAAAAGATGGTAGTGTTTATTAAAACATATAGTAGGTTATAAATAATGATATATGCAGTGCTTTAAAAAAAAGAAGTTTAGGGGTATTCTCATTTTCCTACTCATATTGACATACTGCCCCTCAATAAGGCCAAACTTAGATTCACAAAATGTTTAGGGGTATGTGTACCCCTCCATCCCCCCAGAAAAAATCACTGGATATATGTATTTTGTTAATAATAACACTTATATGCCTATATACCACACAAGCATACATGGAACTGTAATTGTTTGCATACAAAGTGATATAATTTACCTTTTTTCTCTTAATACACTTTTTATTTTTACTTTATTTTGTTCAATTAAAATACTCTCAATAAAAAAGATACAATAAAAAATATGGGTGTGAAAGTGCAAACATAAATCAGTCCTTAATTCAGCTTAGCAGTAGCTCTATTTTATATTATTACTTAGCTACATTTTTATACAGTATATAAATGTTTTGATGGTAGCCAAACAACTTCCCCCTTCGTCTGTATGCTGATATTTCCATATCCAATTTACTGTTCACTGCCTTTAGAATAGAGCCCAACAACCTCTTAAATCTATGAGGCAGCTGCTGTTGCCTGTATGATAAACTTGCTACAGCGGCTCATGCTTTCATTAATAATAGGCTGGGACTTGGGTGGCAGGGATGGGTTACGGAGGTGAGGCTGTCTTTCAGAAGCATATTGGCCATCCTCCTGAACATGAAAAGATCCTATTAAATGAGTAAACTGTATGCGACAGGGACTCGTTTCCTTTTCCAAACCTTTAAGCATTTCTGCTGACCTTATTGTCTCTGTCAAAATACTTCTGCCATCAAAACCAAACACCTTCAGAAGCTTTGAGGTGGAACATCTTAAACATCATACTGAGATGGTGATATGCATTCGAGAATCTACTCACTCGACCTGCTGATGAAAAAAGCCTGCAATCCTTATTCTGTTGGGTATGAACAACCTTGCATGCCTCCAGTAGGCAGGGGGCTTGTGGTTGCCCACTAAACTCCCAAGTGGCTTCTTGCCACCACCTCTCTTTTGCATGAAGCAGCCATAGGAATCTAGCTCCCAACCATGTAAGCTTAGAGTCCAAAGTCATCCTTGTAAATAGAAGGAACCTTTTCCTGTAGCAATGGAAACTCTGTGTTATTTACTCTTTTGAAGCAATGCTGCTGATGTGTAAATGAGCTTACTGCTATAAATTAACCAATTTTTTAAAAAGCCATCATATTTAGCTGTTTTTCTAGTGCCTCAGGCAGCTCAGGACCACAATACCTCAAGAAGCGCCTATCTCCATATGAACCTATCTGGACCCTGAGATTATCTTCTAAGGCCCTTCTTCGTGTGCCTCTTCCATGAGAAGTCCAGAGCAGGGGTTGGCAACCTGAGGCCCATGGACCGTAAGCAGCCCACGGGGGTCGTTTAAACAGCCCAGGAGCTGCCCCCGAACTGAGCTGCCTGCTCAGCGAGTCCCCGTGTGCTGTGCTAAACCGGCGCAGCGCGGAGTGGGGTCTCGCTTCCACGGCACCGGAAATCGCATCTGCGCAGAAGTGTTCCGGCCCATGTAGTGATATTCCTGGGAGTGAACTGGCCCAGGCAAGGAAAACCTTGCCGACCCCTGGTCCAGAGAGTGGCAACACAAAAATGGGCCTTTTCTACAGTGGCTCCACTTTGTGGAATGCTCTCACCAGAGAGGCTTGCCTGGTACCTTCATTACATATTCATCACTTTTCACCAGACAAAAACATTTATCTTTAATCAGCCCTTTGGCTAATTTGACATCTGGTGCCCGTTTAAAATGTGTTTGGGGGAGGAGCAGTTATTGGGTTGTTGTTTTTTATTTTGATTGTGCAATTTGTGTTTTTATATTACGATTTTATTGTGTGAACTGCCCTGAGATGTGCAGGTATAGGGAGGTACACTAATAATAATAATAATAATAATAATAATAATAATAATAATAGTTGTGTCATCCTCTACCAAAGGCTGGTGCTGAAAAGATTAGCTTTATAGTTTTCTTTGATGACTACATGACGATGACACTACTCAGTATTGAAAAAATGTTGTGAATGTCCATCATTGTATTTCAATTCCTTTAAGATAATTTGTAAGCCACCTTTTAGAGCCATGCCCTCCCAAGGTGACGTCCAATACACACAACCCCCCCCCCATGCATTATGAAAGCTAAAGTCAAAACCACACATTATGGCTAATAAAAAATCACTGCAACTCAGCATATTAGACTGACAGTAATAGAATTCTCTATGAATATTGTAGAACAGTCTTAAACTAGTTAAAAACCTATTTTAAGCCAATGTAAAACTAACAGTACTGTAAAACTAATTTAATATAGCAGCACCGAAGATATTTTGAGAAGTATGACTGTATATTTTATAGTTCTATGGGTGAACACAAAGCTATAAAGTAACATTCTTCAACCTGCTGCCTCCTGAATAAGCCTTAGCCCTCATGGCTAATGGTCAAGGATGATGGCCCAGTAGTCCAAAACATCTGGCAGGCATCAGATTGGAGAAGACTTCGAGAGAATAATCAGAAAACTGGAGAGGAATCTGAAGTCCCCTTGAGAATGAGACAGGATATCTGAGGAGTCTGACATCAAGGGATGAACAATCACTAGGCAGAATTATTCTTTCAATCATGCAAGGCTTCACGGCTTTCCATTTTTCAACTGGATGATTGCTGTGTGATGCATATGGATGGTATCTATTAAATCTATTTTATATCTAGGTATTTATAATTCCCCACAAGCTGTAATAAGCACATTCGGTGCATCTAAAAATAGAAATAATGATAACAATCTCCCTTCCCTCCAGGTTGGTACTAAAATAGTTTTGATTATAGGAGTCGCTGTGTGAGAATGAAAAATGACTTGTGTGAAAATAGCTTTAGATTTAGATTTAGAAGTGACTAGAGCAAGGGGTCAATAGTAATTTTGTTGAAGGTTTTAAGCTATGGAGAGAATAGAAGATCCTGTTCCTTTGGAGATTATATATATATATATATATATTTGCTTTCGTAGATTTTCACGGGTACAGGAATGCAGGTTTTGGTGTCCTCGGGTGTCTTCCCGTGTAAAAGTTGGGGTGTCTAGGCGACGTTTCGACGAGCCTGAAGATGACGAGTGAGACCTCGTCGAAACGTCGCCTAGACACCCCAACTTTTACACGGGAAGACACCCGAGGACACCAAAACCTGCATATATATATATATATATATAATCTGTATTTGATATTTATTTTAAAAATGAGTGTAGCATAATTTTTTTAGAAGGAAGCAGTTCCTTAAAAAAATTTAAAATCCCATTGCTACTGGCTACCTAAACACTGATGATCTCAAGTCCTACTTGCAATGATCACTGAGGGTGTCTGAAACATTGCTACGTTCCAATCACAGATCTTAAAATGAAATGATCCTTCATATATGTACAAACCCTGAAATGCTACCATTGTAATGTTGACATCACACTGAGTCACTACCTATGGGTGTGGTGCCACCCTTTAGGATTCCCCTGTTGTCCACAAGTCCCTGAGCCCCCACTTCCTCCTACATTGCGAAGTGATGAGAGTATTTACCTTTTCTACCTCTTGAGAAGTGCATAGGGTAGAGGAAGGGAATCAGAAAAGCGGCATTTGCCCTCTTTCTTTCAGCTCTCTTTGCTTTTCAAGGCTCAAATCAGCATCCTTTACATACCAGGAAAGTAGAAAAGAAAGTGGAGGGAAGGCTAGGTGGGAAAGGAAAGTGATCTGGGAGCCTAGCAGGAGGAAGGCAGCAGCCAGGGGACAGAAACAGGGGTTCAATAGTAGGCAGAGAGAGGAAGTATAGGGAGAAACAGAAGGGAGAAAGAGGCAAAATGGGGAGAGAGAGAGAAGGAGGGAGGGAGGGAGGGAGAGAGGGGGGGGCAGGCAGCGAGTACAGCTACAAGTCCATAGCTGTCAACCTTCCCTTTTTTTGTGGGAAATTCCCTTATTCTAGCGCCATTTCCCGCTGCTATCCCAGATTGTTAGATGTCCCGTAGACTGTCCCCGGGACAGGTGAGGCTGCTAATCCCTTATTTTTGAGGCTGCTGATCCCTTATTTTCAAATCTGAAAGTTGACAGCTATGTACAAGTCAGATCCAGTAAAGTGAATCATGCTGAAATTGCATAATTTTAATGCCCTCCATAATCAAATCAAAGGTTACATCTAGGACTATAAAAATTGTGGATATAGTGCTTTCCAGGGCTGCCACTGTGCAAAATCATAGCTCTGATGTCTCAGTAATTTTACAAGGGGTCTCCTTTAAACCACTGTCAAATCATAGGCCACCAATATCCATCAGTGCCTTCTGTGATTTGTTGGTGGTTTTTCAGTGTCCAAATCAAGAAAAGACCAGATGTGTGCAGTCTGCTACTGTGAGCTTTAATTTAATGGTGAGTTTGGGAGACCCTGTGTAAAACCATGCAAATCTAGGACAATCTGTTATAATTTTAGTGGATCTGAGTTTTAGTCAGACTGCCTGGAAAAGCAAAGTGTGGCCTTTGCCGATGATCTGGTAATAACAATTGAAGAACCAATAGAAAGTGTAAAAGAAGTATTGGAGGAGATTGAACAATTTGGAATGATGGCCAGATTTAGATTGAATAAGAAAAAGACTAAAATAATTGCTAAAAATATGGAGCAAAGTAGGACTGAAATAATGCAGCAAATGTTAGGTACTAGGAAAGATCGCGAGCCATTTTTGTTCATTGTTTCCTCATCCTGTGATGCAGCAGGACAGGCCTACTTATTACATTTGGGTACCAAGCAATTGAAAGTTAGCATGCCTTTAAGACAAGGGTTGTAATGTCTCTGACAGCTTAAAGATGCCAATGTCTAACCACATCCCTTTCTCTGCCAGATCTCTTATAAGACTTCTGCACATAGAATTTCCTCTCATCAGTGACCTTATTTTCCTACTCAGCACTGCCATGGCACAGGTCCCTGTAAACTTCAGTGGTATTCTCAAAATCATCATCCATCTGCAATGTTTCCAAGGTTTCATGTAAGAAAGAATATTTAAACTTTTCCATAGACATGAAGTCATCAATGGCACAGATCCATGGTGATGGAAATAACCTGTCATTGCTTTCACTAGTTAGTATTTGCTATTCAGCTTAAAGTTTTTGATGCTTTTAAATCTTACTATTGAATACAATAGGAACGTGGGTGGCGCTGTGGGTTAAACCACAGAGCCTAGGACTTGTCGATCAGAAGGTTGGCAGTTCGAATCCCCACGACAGGGTGAGCTCCCGTTGCTCGGTCCCTGCTCCTGCCCACCTAGCAGTTCAAAAGCACATCAAAGTGCAAGTAGATAAATAGGTACCGCTCTAGCAGGAAGGTAAACGGCGTTTCCGTGCGCTGCTCTGGTTCGCCAGAAGCGGCTTAGTCATGCTGGCCACATGACCCGGAAGCTGTACGCCGGCTCCCTCGGCCAATAAAGCGAGATGAGCACCGCAACCCCAGAGTCAGCCATGACTGGACTTAATGGTCAGAGGTCCCTTTACCTATTGGATACAATACAATTTTCAGAGAGTTCTGAACAGGTAAGAGATGCATGCTTGGGTTTGAACAAGGTTTGAACTTTCATATAATGTTCTTAGAACTGCAGCTTGCAAACTGTTCCTTGGAAGTTTATCAAATGAGTCTTGGTGAGAAGATCAACGATGGTGGATTTTTTTCCCCAAATGACAGCTTGCACTGCCCCATCTACCAATGAATTTCCCCAATAGTATGTCGTCTGAATCGAGCATGTGGCAATTAAATGGTATTAGAGGTAGGAATGTAAGAAGTCAGGTTTCTGTTCCAAACTGTCTTACTAACAGTAAGGTCGCACCTTCACTTTTGTACCACCACCTCCCTGCTGAAATAAGGCAGATACCAAAACTGATGGCATGTTGGAATCTGCCCCAAACTTCTTTATTCTCTTAGGTCTTTGCTGCTGATCAATACTACTTGAACATAATAACTCAGGGACCTCCAGATTGGGTTTTTGTTTTTTGTGTATTCTGCAACATGTTATTGATGTAACAATCATACAGTACATTAATGATGTATTTTGACTGGACCATCCACACACCACCATTCTGCTTTAATAGTTGTTTGGCAATGCACCCCCAATGTCATCACATTATTGGTGTCTGGATGGGCTACAACACAACCAAAGTGGGACAAACAATGAACTGGAATATTTGCAGTACAAAAAGTTGCAGGATTCCAGCCGGACATTATGGGACATGCCCCAATGGGAAAGGAAACAGTACGTCTAACCCCAAAACTTCAGTGGGTACAAACAGTATTAAAATCGAGATTGTGTGTAACCACCCAATACTACCATGAGCCCAAATAATCAGGAATGTACAATGTTGTTCGCTCTTTTATTTGTTCTGTAAGGTTTAATGACATTTTAATGTATTTTTGTAAACCGCCTTGTGATGTTTACATGAAAGATGGCATAGAAATAATTAAAATAAATAAAGTAAATAATAATAATGCATGCTGTAGGGCAAGGGTCACTAACATTTTGGGGGCCATGGGCACATCTGCACACAGTAGAAATCGTTGTGGGCATCACCCCCCACCCCACTTTCAGGTCCCTTCCAGCTCTAAAAGTCTATGTTTAGCCTCTGAAGAATCTCTAAGGGTCCCTTTATTTTATAGCTTTCAAAGTTAACAATAGAGGTCAGTTACCTATTAGAAGTAGCAATGTACAGAGTGCAACCTTCTCTTCTCTTCTCTTCTTCATGGAACAGCTAGAAGGAAACGAGGATCTTTTATTGATTTGTACGAGGTTCAGAGTACAGAAACATCCTCAGCTAAAAGCTACTGACCTATGTCGTTTGGGTTTCCTCTACACGCTCAGTAGTCTTTAAGTATTGCCTTTTGGTCCCATTGTTTCCTCAGTCCAGCGGAGCCAAAGGAACAGGCACAGATTTTAATACCTAGAAATAAATGGTAAAGCTAAGCAACTGTGAAATCAGAAAGAAAGAGGTTTTTAACATTTTTATTTAACTTGGGAAGCTCAGCCAATATGGAATGTGCAGAGAGTTACTTATCATTCCACGCACAATTTCCCATTTCATCCCCAAAGGGTACCAAAATGAAAAAGGAAGAGAGCTTTGTTCCGATACGCATTGGATGACTGGCATATGAACCCAAATGGGAACTTTGCAAGGACTGGAATCCATAAGTTGCGAGTTATCTTTGTTCTTGCTTCTCCTTGTAAATCTTCTTGTGCTTCCAGTGCATTGCCCCCTCCTGCAGAGTGCTTCCATACATCTTTTTTATCGAGCCGTCATCATGATGTGTGCTCATGGTGTTAGCATGGCAGTTAAATAGGATCCCACTTTCAAGATCACTTGTGCTTAGTAACAGTTTTGGAGTGGTCATACTGCTTTGTTTACAGTAAGTACAGACCCCGTAGGACATGGAGGGAGGGGTTGATTTCCATCATGAATACAAATCACCCCATGTATGAGATAAGCCAACCGGTGCAAGGTCAGCCAAGCCAGTTGCTATGACAATGGCCCAGTGCCGTCTATATAAGTGATTAAGGCATGTCAGCTCATTTGGTCTGGGGTCTGCTCCTCTCTTTGTCGGGGTCAGTTTTGAGAAGTGAGTCAGAGTCTCCATTACAACTTGAACTGCTGGAGCAACAGAAATGCTTAGTACTTGCATGTACATATCTGCCAAAGTCAAAAGCCTTCAAGCTGCATGCATATATCAACACCCAGAACTGTATTACTGAAGCCTTATCTTCTACAGCAGTAAACTATTTTGGACCTTAAGCTGCCTCTGTAGGTGACTGGAACTGGGGGCAAACTTTGCTATCTTACTTCAGATTCCCAACAAATCCTCTAACTTTTCATACCATGAATGTTCTGAGTTTAGTTGGTGTGATGGGTATATTGCCTCCAGTATCCAGTATCCCTCTGAATATCAGTTTGTGGGGATCATGAGAACTACTGAGTTCATGTCCTGTTTATGGGCTTCCCATGAGATGCTGGACTAGATAGGGCTCTTATTATACTCTTATATATAGACAGGGGTGGGTCCAGGGTCACACTGCTGTTCCCATCCCTATGTGCACTGTCCTTTGGTCTTGGCCCCCATCGTTAAGCATGAACATCTGCAGGGGAAAGTTTATGCACCCAGAACGCTATATGTGTGTGTGCTTTCCACATGGGTTGTAGCTCACATACAGATCTCTACAGGTAGGCTTTTCCCTGCAGGTGGACATCGAGGGTGGTGCTAGAAAAAGCCACCTTATCCCAGCAGGGGCCAACAGCACTTGACATATGAATGTGTTTATAGATTCAGAGCTGTTCCATATTCTTTTTCTCTTTGGCTACTCCCTCCCTACATAGATAAAAAAACCCAGGGGGGATGGTTGGTTTCTGCAACTTTAGATCAACCAGAAGCATTTCTGCTATTTAAATCTCTTTGGAAGCATGGCTGAAAGGCAATGAATTATTATAAGTTATTTAAACAAATGCACACTGTTGGGTCAGGCATCTGTTTTCCATGGAAAATGCGTACCCAATTAGCAGACAAAAATATGCCCATCCCTTCTCAGGCTGTTGTTTCCCTATTGTTGGTTTTGTTGCCATGTGTACAAATATACACCCCTCATGCATTAAAATGAGATTTTTATGCTCAGTTTTTGTGGGCTTCCCATAGACCTCTGGCTGGCCACTGTGAGAAGAGACTGCTTGGCTAGCTGGGTCTTTGGACTGATCCTGCAGGGCTTTTTGTCTTCTTAATGTTTTGCACGTTCCCTCAGGATCATTTGATTTCATTCATGAGCCAATCTGCTAACTAACTTCCGTATTGTTCATTGAGCAACTTATGAATGAGCATCTGCCAGATTATCTTGGTACTTTTACAGCACAAGCCTATATGCATTTACTCGGAAATAAGCCCCATTGAATTCAGTGGCCATGCTCCCAAGCAAGCAGGACCGCCTGCAGCTTTGATATGATAATTTAATTCACTTTGGTTCCTGTGTTTTTAATTTTTTTCCATAAATGAAACTATGAATTGCCTGAACTCCAGTGCTGGCACACTTGTTCAAAACAAGGCTAAAGGACAGGACAAAAGTACTGAAACCTCGAGAGAAGCTTTCCCTGGTGGAAATACTGCATTTCCTTTGTTCCTTATGTGTTCTATAAATACTTCATATGCTAGTTAAAGCCCTGTTATTGCTGGCCGGTTGCCTACTACTCTCTTGTTTAATTCTACCCCCCCCCTTTGTGGGTTGCAGATAACTTGAAATATACAGAGATTTTACATTCTATATTTAGGCTCTCTTAATAGGCACCACATGAAGATTAGGAATGTGAGCTAGTTGTGGGGGGAACAGAATGGGAAAAGTTTGAAGAGGGTTTCGAAATTGCCCAAGCTAAGAGATTCAGCTGGGAGAGCCTACATTAATTGGAACATTTTTGTGATAAGTCACAGGGACAGCTTGAAATGAATGGCAGAAACATCGATCATACCTGCTGTTTACTCTGAAAGGAAGGGAGCCACGGAGGTCCAAGAAAATCACCACAGGGCTGATCAGAGGCTGTCGCTGGGAAACATTTGTCGCCGTCATTTCAGCAATTCTGAGGATCAATAACCAACTGGAAGAGGCGAGTCTTTTTCATCTTCATTTGAGCAGGGCAAGCAATTACACATCTATAGGCTGCCATCCATCTCCACAGCACAAATGTGCACGGTCCTGTCGGTTCCCATGCAGCTTTCTTTGCTTCAACAGGGGCTGCTTAGGAGAGGCAGTCGGCTGATGGTGGCACTCGCTGTCAGTCACCCACCAACTCCTTCTACAAACAAAAATGTGACTTCATAAGGTGACATTTAGAAAAGCACTGTAAAAAAACCACATATTTGGAAGGTAGGAAAGATGAATAGCAGCTGACAGCCAACTTGCAGGAAGAGACTGGGGCAGCAAACAAATCTGGGAATCTAAGCAGCCAATAGTTATTTACTTATTTTTATTGTCACTCTTACATTTCATCTTTTCTTTTCCACTTGGAAAATGAAACCCACAAATGTTTCCTTATGACTCTTTCCTTTGTTTTCCCAATGACTCCAGTGGTGGTGGTGGGGGCAGAGTTTTCATTCAGTGTGGCAAATCAAAATAAGGATCAAACTAGATGTTTACTAGGTTCCATCCCAGCCGCTCTCAAGATGGCGGAGCCTCCTTCGTCCAGCTTCAAGTACAAGCCCGCACCCCTGTTCCCGCTGCCACCCGGCCACTTATGATGTGTCACTGGAGAAGCGCACTACCAAGGCCAAGCTCATGGCCATCGGCTCCCGCCTTAAGCGCCACTACCTGCTGGAGCTCAGCAATCCCCAGCAAACCAGCATCGATGACCCTGCTGTCACTCATTGGGTTTATGCCAGAATGTACAATGCCTATCCTAATTTCTGTGTCACCCCCAAAACTTCACTACTGGGAGCTGCTTTTAGACTAGAGCCCATTTTTTCTGGTGGTGTATCTTCAAAACAGACAGGGATAGAAAAGAAAAGCTCATACAGGAAGGCAAGTATGAGCGATCGTTCCCTATGTTCTATTACCTATGTGTCTTGTACCTGCTGCTGAAGGGTACTCCATCTCTAACCTATTTCAAAATAAAGCTCAGTTGGGAGAACGGGACGGACTAGGTTTTTACTAGTTACATAGCATATATTAGTTTTTTAAAAAATAAAAAAATACCGTATTTTTCGCTCTATAAGACGCACCAGACCACAAGAGGAGGTTATTTAGTTTTGGGAGGAGGAAAACAAGAAAAAAAATATTCTGAATCTCAGAAGCCAGAACAGCAAGAGGGATCGCTGTGCAGTGAAAGCAGCAATCCCTCTTGCTGTTCTGGCTTCTGGGTTAGCTGTGCAGCCTGCATTCGCACCATAAGACGCACACACATTTCCCCTTACTTTTTAGGAGGGAAAAAGTGAGTCTTATAGAGCAAAAAATACAGTAGTTACAGGCATGGGGTTGGTGATCCTTATCAGTGCTGCAGAAGCAAGGCTTGTCTCTTGATTCTCCCAGTGTGACTGGAAAGGGGATTTACACACACACACACACACACACACACACACTTTCAGCTAGGACCTGGGGGGAAGCCCCCATTGTCACTGGCATATAAATTGTAGCTATTAAAACAAAGCCTCTTTGCAGCAGCTGCCACCCATCCAGAAACAGAATACTCCAGACTCTTGCAAGAGAAGCATATATAGGATCCTGGGCTAAATTATACATCCACAGTTTAGTCTTTTAAGAATCAAACCTCTTCTTTCTGAGGTTCGTGAGAGATCAAGAAACAAAAGGAATATTTTCCCAAGGCCCCAGAGATGACTGAATGCAGACAACCAAAACAGTAATTTCCCCAGCAACATGCCTCAGAAAGGGAGGAGACACTGGGCTTCAAACCTGAGCATGATTTATTTCCAGTAAGTTACATTAAAACCTATGGGCCATTCTTCAAGTAAATGTATTCAGTATTTCAGAATGCATTGAGCAGTCCACTAGCCAAACCAAGGCTATGAGGGAATGCACAAGTTTGCAGGTAGTCACAGTAAAAATTGCAACCACCAGCCAGCTGTTGGTCACTTGGGAGCCCTGCACAGGTGGGACAACCAACCTGCCAATCCTGTTGAGTCATGATGATGTAATGCACTTGAAAGGTGAGTTTTCCCACCTACCTGTCAAAGTTGGCCTACAGGGCGAAGCCAAAAAAGTTCCCCAATCCCGTGCTAACACATCCTAAAAAGATGTTGCAATTGGACAGTTCTACCAAGTAGTTTTTGTAAAAAGAAACTAGAATCCTGAGATCCACAGGCAGAACCAGGTACAAAACCATGGAATACATATACAGAAATACACAAAGAAGTAATGAGCAGTGTACCTCTGAGCAGACGGTCAGCACAGGAATTTGATATCAGTACCAGAACCAGGCTCACAAGTCCTTTTGCACTCAAGCCTTCTTTTTCAGCAAACTTTTTTTTTTAAGGGGAAAACAGAATCTTCCAATATTGTCAAACAAATGGAAGCCAGATATCAACCAGTAGATCCCAGTCTACTTTCAGCCCAGTCCTGATCTACAATGTTTAAAAATACTGCTATTGAAAGAGACAATTTTGGAACTCTGTTCCAAACTGGATGCTTTTCAAAAATACTCGCTACAAAGTTATCTGCATGTGTTTGTGTACTTCCTTCTTCTATATGAGGCCTGATACCAGAATCCCTGGTGGATATTTCCTAAACGGTTTCTCTAATCCAGTTCTAGACATATTCTGTAGACTGAGAGAATGGGATTTTCCAAGATCAGCAGAATTTTTTTTAAAAAGTGAGGGGGATTTAACTGAAAGATTCAATCCTCTTTAAAACATGAAACCCTACACCAGATAGACACTAATTCCAATTTGTAACAAAACCAGGAGAAAAGAAGGGAAACTCCAGTGGTTATGTATAAGACTCAGTGTGAGCCAGACAACTTAATAACACCACTTATTAGAACAGCCTTAAAGGTAATCCCATTAAAGCTATCCAGCAGAACACGAATACGTCTCTGAAATCTGTCTTAGAAGCAGACGGGATTACTAAAATGGAATGTGAGTGGCTTCATAATAAACCTCATCCCCAGATTTACTCCTGAAATTTGTATCTTGTGAGAACGCTTGATAGATGAAACAGAATTATCATCTGGGCACAAAGTGGGGTGTGGGAGTCATTAAACAATTGTTTTCATTTTGAGTAAAGCTCAACAAGAAGCCCATTCACGTTGGCACAAGCTCCTTTCCCAGACTGTGCAACAATCATTGAGTCAAGCAACTTTTTTGGATTTCCTGGTCAACCTGTTCAATTCTCTCAGGAGTTAGCACTGGGGTCGATTGCTCTTTTAGGAATGGGAATATAGGCTTACATTAATGTAATGAAATTCTGCAACGTACAGAAAAAGAGCCCCGCCGGGTCAGGTCCGTCTAGTTCAGCATCCTGTTTGTTTTTGTTTTTCTGTTAATATCTATATTTATTTATACTTGCCCAAAGATATACAAACGTTCATAGCCAATACAAAGTATATTTTAAAAATACACCAAAGTAAAAGAAATAGTTCTAAATTCGAATCTAAAAAGGAATGGGGGAGGAGAGAGAGAAAAGGGAAAAGCAGAAAGAAAGGAAAGAAGGGGGGAAGAAAGGAGAGGGGGGGAGAAAATGAAAAAGATTAAAAGACTTCTGGTTCTCTGTCCTGCATCTAAATGTAGTATTCATCCATTAACATTCAGCTATTCTATTTTCTATTAGCCAATATTTTTTCAGTCTTCAAATTTTGACCATTACATGTTCATTTTCTCCTTGCCCATAGGAAGTCCACAAGTTGACTTGGGCTCCACAACATGCCCTTTGTCATTCGTTCATGATTATTTGTGCTCATAATGGCATTGGGGCAGTTATATGCAGCACTGCTTAAATTCCTGCTTGCGCCTGCAAGGGTTTTGGGGCGGCCATACGGCTTCATTTCCAGTTGGTGCATGTCCTGTGGTTCCCTGCTGAAATCCTATAAATTTTCCTGCCACACATTTTCCAGCGGAAGACGGCTTGCCCTGCTTTTAGTGCAATATAGCACAAAAGTGACCCTCCATGTGGCAAAAATAGGATAGCACTGGGGAAGCAGCACAGAGCTAATAAAGCAGAATGGTATGTGGGCAGCCCAGTATATAATCTCCACCAATGCATTATTATAATGATATGTTGCAGAAAACACCTGCAAGAAAACCACCAGTCTGAAAAGGCTCAAAGAGACATGTTGACTCTGAACCTGAAAGTATGATATGCTAATGTTTTAATGAATCCATTCCAAAGCCCATTCTATCCCATGTCCTTCTGAATCTGCATTTTAAAAAGAATGTGTCTGAAAATTTGCACTTAAATATTATTTTATCATGAAATATGTATAAAAACAACACAACAATAATTTTATTAATTATATGCTGCCAACCTGACTGGTATCTTAGTTGATTAATTTCTAACTTTATCTTAAAATACCAAGACGATCTTAATATACACATTTTATGACACATTTTGGAATTCTTTTTGAGCCAAGTACTGGGTGGCAAAATGCAGGAAAGTGCAATATCCGGCAGATAATTACATTCTGATCAGTGTAGTAGTAGCCTGGGAGGTGCAAATTAGTTGAGTTTTCTTAAAAATGCAGACTGAATGAAATTCTCCTCCATCTCTCATATATATATATATAAAGCCTTCATGACTAGTAGTCTTTGATAGCCTAATTCTCCATGAATATCTCTAATCCCCTATAACCTCCAACAGCTTGAGACTGGCATCTGGATTCACTCAGGGATGAATCATATGACCTTTGTAGTACAGCAGTGTCCTAAAGCTACTTCCACATTATAAATATAACCTGGTTTGAAACTGTTTTCATTGCCATGCCCTGCGGTAAGGAACCCTGCTGCTAACCACGATTTTTGCTGGGTCAGGAAAATTCTCTATTGGGGCTCTTTCCACAAGCAGCACCAAACCAAATCCAAGGTCACAGGGGAATAGTCCCTGCCATGAATCCTTTCCATACTTTGGTTTTCCTGGAACGGAAGAGAGGACAGTTTCTGTCGTCAGCCGAGGGACCAAGGTCCATTGGGAAGCTGCAGGCAGGAGAAACCAACTGCAAGGGGGAGACCACCTTGGCCCTGTCAATCAGCCAAAGAAGAAACAGCTGGCTGTGGGCATGGGGAGGCTTTCTTCCCCCTGTCCAGCTACAAATAAGACTCAGCTTTTTTGTTGTTGTTTAGTCGTGTCCGACTCTTCGTGACCCCATGGACCAGAGCACGCCAGGCACTCCTGTCTTCAGCTACAAATGACAATTGCCCTGGGGCTAATGAGGACCACCTCTGGCCGCTCTTATTGGCCAGAGGTCTAACGGGGGTGGGGAGAGAAGAAATGTTGGTTTGATGTGAATGATTTTTGGACTGGGGGAGGTTGAGGTTTTGTTTATTTGTTAATTAATGGGTCTGATTATTGCTTTGTTTACCATTTGAGTATTTTTAATGGCTATTATGTTATATGAAGTATTATAAGATCCCCCCACTATTTTCTCTCAGGTATTATGAGGTATATATCTTTTTTGCTCTTTGAGTTCCCAAGATTCTTTGGGAGAAACCATGTATTTGAACTTGAAGGGTGGGAAGGCTGAGGCTGCTTCCAGACAACCAATTTATTGAGCATTCATATAGATTGGTTTGCACAAAGTTTGCAGGGAGAGCTTAGAGGATGTATTATTTATTATATTTCGTAATGATTTGTCTGCAGGGAGGTTGTATGACGTTGCATCAAACTATTGTTATCCCACATTTTCCAGTGCAAATTCATCGCCCCCCAAAAATCACAATCTGTAGAGCATGCAGGTCTATCCGCATCTTCTCAGGACGCATCTCACACACCAACTGTTTACCCTCATCCAAGATCCCATCGCTGGGCACAGGCTTTAGATACAGTACAGTGGTACCTCAGGTTAAGAACTTAATTCGTTCTGGAGGTCCGTTCTTAACCTGAAACTGTTCTGAACCTGAGGTGCCAGTTTAGTTAATGGGGCCTCCCGCTGCCGCCATGCGATTTCTGTTCTCATCCTGAAGCAAAGTTCTTAACCCAAGGTACTATTTCTGGGTTACTGGAGTCTGTAACCTGAAGCGTCTGTAACCTGAGGTACCACTCTAATTGAGGAGGTTGTGGGGGGAAAGCCATCTCAGTCTCAAGTTAGGTGAATCTCAAATGAGCAGCCACCTTCTATGAAAGGCTCTTTGATCCAATGGAATGTTCCATCAGCTAAACAGGGAGGCGGGGGGGGTGCCGATTCCCCCTCCCCTCTTTAATCCTCTGAGCCACCTCCCATACTATTCTGGAGGGTCTTAGACTCTCTGCAACAGGTTTTGGAGATTGAGGTTTGGGGGGGGGGGCATAGCTGCTAACAAAAACTGCTTCCTTCCCCCATCTCACTGATAAAAGCCTTTGCTGCATCAAAGAACTTCCTGTCAGTGGCTAGGACACCGTTGGATACAGCCCTGTGAACAGATTCTCCCTCTCTGGGTACTTGTGTGCGATTTTAAGATCAACTGCAGAAGGACTTTTTAGGATTTGGAAGCGCTGTGTGTGTGTGTGTGTGTGTGTGTGTGTGTGTGTGTGTACATCACAGGCAGAGCAGCATTGAGTGTAGATTTAGATTTAATAATAAAGCTGGGTATGGCAACAGCTTCAGACTTACCTAAGGATATAACTCCAATCACACTCAAAAGATTGCTATCCCATAAACATGTCAGAAACAAAATACAGTACTGCAGTGCGCCGTATAATTTCACACGGAGACAGTAAATTCGGTAGTTCAATAGCCCCTGGCTGAACCAGGCAAGGCTTTGTAAGCTACGGATCATAAAAGGACAGAGCAGAGAATCTGGCCCAAGCCTGTAGCCACTGCACACACTATTGCGAGGTCAATAAGAGTTCATGGTACAGCACATCTGTCATCATAGATCCTAAATTACCTTTCAGTGCTAACCAATGACTGCATGGCTTAACAGGCAGAATGTTTACTTTTGTTTCAGGAGAGGACTTCATTAACAGTAATGGGATTTTTGCCTATTTTTATCCTAATAGGTAAACATACAACAGTTAAATCAAACCAAGCCGTTAAATTATATTGTAGCTGACTTGGAGAAGACAGATTTTAACAATGAGAAGTAAAGTGAGAGAAAATGCCTCCTAAAATGGAAAATATGAAAAGAAGTTTGGCAGTTTAAATGTGATTATATTAATTGTGATGTTTGCCTGAGGCAATGGGGGGGAGGCAGTAAAAAATAATGATTGCATGTGTTTATTTTATTATTTATTTCATTATTTCAATTTCTAGCCAATCCTTCATTGGATATGGAACATTGTGATTATGGAGAGGTGGGGACCATGAATAGCATAATCTGAAATTCAGGCAGGGATAATCAACACCAGACTCTGGTTTTGTATGGTTGGTACTCTTTTATGTCTTATATGGGAGTAAAGCTTTCCCTTAACAACCACCTGCTCAAGCCTGGAATATTAGGAACTACACCTGTCATATGTTTCACTTCTTTCTTGTGCGGAATCAAATTTCTCCCCCATCCCTAACAGTGAGGAAGCCCAAACACTGTTTCCTGGAGTCTACACCAGTGATAGGAAGCCCATGATGCTCGAAGAATTTCTGTCTGGCCCTCAAAACTCTTCAAATTTCCTTCAGATTTCCTGGAAACAACCAAGGCTGGAGAGGGCAAGTATGATCCTCATTCAACCATTGGTTCCTATGGTTGCTGACCCAAATTGTTTCTCCACATGGTGTGAGATATTTCTTAAGAAGGTTCATTGGGAGTGTGTGCTGCTGTTGCCCCTGTTTTCTGAGTTCCACACCCACCAACATATATGAAACTAAATATTTCAAAATGTGCCAACCTCTTGCCAACCAACCTTGATTAAATTGGGCCTAAAAATCCGAGAAGTATGTTGCATTTTCATAGCTGCAGAGGCTTCTGGTTTCAGGGATTCCTGTTTCTACTGTGACTGCTATTTGTGAAATAGTTATCATGTCCCCTTTATTATAAGCATTGTTGTTGTTTAGTTGTTTAGTCGTGTCTAACTCTTCGTGACCCCATGGACCAGAGCACGCCAGGCACTCCTGTCTTCCACTGCCTCCCGTAGTTTGGTCAAACTCATGTTAGTAGCTTCGAGAACACTGTCCAACCATCTCGTCCTCTGTCGCCTTTCTCCTTGTGCCCTCCATCTTTCCGAACAGGGAGTCTTCCTTTTCCAGGGAGTCTTCTCTTCTCATTAGGTGGCCAAAGTACTGGAGCCTCAGCTTCAGGATCTGTCCTTCCAGTGAGCACTCAGGGCTGATTTCCTTCAGAATGGATAGGTTTGATCTTCTTGCAGTCCATGGGACTCTCAAGAGTCTCCTCCAGCACCATAATTCAAAAGCGCCAATTCTTCGGCGATCAGCCTTCTTTATGGTCCAGCTCTCACTTCCATACATCACTACTGGGAAAACTATAGCTTTAACTATACGGGCCTTATTATAAGCATTAGATTACTCATTTATTTATTTTCAGATAATTATCAGTGATCCCTTTTGTCCCCAAATTCTAGTCACAGAAGAAGGAACCCAGCATTTTCATCAGTGTAACATTTGTTTGGCTACTCTTTGATTTGCTCTTCACAGCTCAGGCATTTACAATGAGGATGGATACACTTGAAAAATCACTAAGTATACATTCTGTGTTTTCCAGTTGTGCCCCATTAAAATTCCCCCTGTCCTCTGTCCCTGTAGTCATTGAATTGTTTCTCCAATGATTCATGCATGGATTTCTAAAAAGGCTTCGACATGACTGAAATTCCCATCTCTCCCATTCATTTGTCACTACAGGCAATTCAGATGCAAGACTAAATCAAGATGTGGTCCTGACCACTCTTGATGGAGAATAAACCCCATTGAACACAGCTGGGATTTACTACTGACTAAGCAGATTTAGGATTCTGCTGCCCATCAGGACTATCAACACAAGGTGAGTCATTTGACAACACAAAATCTAAACAATTTGTGAATTGACTTAGCTCAAAGAAACAAAGAAAATGTCCATTTTCATCAGCCCCCAATCATGCTCTGAAATCCATATTTGAATTGGGAATACTATCAAATCCATATTTAAATTGGGGCTACAGTAGCACCTCAGCTTACGTTATCCTCAGGTAACGTAAACTTCGGGTTGCAAAAGTGGCAAACCTGGAAGTGTTTCACTGTGTGCGCATGCGCAGAAGCGCTCTTCCGTGCCACACGCATGCGCAGAAGCAGTCCCTACAGTTGCGGAAACCTCGGGATCTGACCGGAGCTCCTGAATGGATAATGTCAGCAACGGGAGGTACCATTGTACTATTGGGAAATAAACAACTATCCAACTATTGGAAGACATCTGAAGGAAGCCCTATTTAGGGAAGTTTTTAATGTCTGAAGTTTTGTTCTGTTGAAAGCTGCCCGGAGTGGCTGGGGAAACCCAGCCAGATGGGTGGGGTTGTTGTTGTTTAGTCATTTAGTTGTGTCCGACTCCTCATGACCCCATGGACCAGAGCATGCCAGGCACTCCTGTCTTCCACTGCCTCCCACAGCTTGGTCAAACTCATGTTTGTAGCTTCGAGAACACTGTCCAACCATCTCGTCCTCTGTCGTCCCCTTCTCCTTGTGCCCTCCATCTTTCCCAACATCAGGGTCTTTTCCAAGGAGTCTTCTCTTCTCATGAGGTGGCCAAAGTATTGGTGCATCAGCTTCAGGACCTGTCCTTCCAGTGGATGGGCGTGGTATGAATGAATGAATGAATGAATAAGTAAATTGTTGTTATCTCTTTCAAGACTTTCTTTCTTTCTAAATACCCAGTATAAGGAAATTTATTTATTTATTACATTTGTATCCAGTGGTGGAGCAAGGGACGAAGAACAAATGGAGCCCACCATACCCGCTGAGCCCCCCCCCCCCTGCTGCGGGAGCTACACCAGTCCCAAGTGGCATGGCTGTTGCACCCTCCTCATGCACATATAAACATGTTACATAAAACAGCTGCCATATGAAAGGTGATGCCAGCACACAGCAGAGCCAACTTAAATAAAATATGGAGGGGCAGGTAAGCCTTGCCCTGCATAATCAATCACAATAAATGGTAATGTCCCAACAACTTTAGGGGAACCTGGCCCCCACAATTATTTGAAGGGGGAGTGAAGTGCCCTCGGCCTTGTCATGGACCAGGAGCCAGCTTTGCCTGCTGAACAGCAGCCTGAAAGGAGAGAAGGCAGAGTGTCTCCAGCTGCAGCTGATCAGCCTTCAAGGACTCAGAGGAGAAGGTGCTGATGAGAACCAGCTGGCTTCAGCCTTCTTAAGCAGAGCTTCCAGCAGCAGGCAGATACTTGCTGCTTCCTGCTTCTCTTGGCCCCCTGATCATTGGATTCCCTGCCCCCCGGACGGTCTGCCCACATGGATTGCTGTTTGCCTGACCCTAGGACTGGACCTGATTTTGGATGCTGACTCTGCTTCCAGGCAAGTACACCTCAGAGACTCTTCTGGCTGGCTGGCCTCCTACTCCACTGAACCCTGCATGTTGTTCAGCAATGAGACTACGATAGGCCCCTAGGAGTTGGCTCATATACCAGCATATATAGGGGGCAGTCTTAAAAAATACATGCTATTTGGTTTGACTTGGTTTATTATATAGCAAAATTGGAAAATCCCAACAGAAAATCAGCACCATATGCACTTATAAGAAATCAATAAGTCAAGTAGGTTTTTTGTCTTCAGAGTACAGCTATATTCTTCAGAATCTAGCTTTTCTGGATATTCTTTATAAAATGTTTTTATGATGCAATAGACACATAATTTCTATTATTATTATGAAACCAGTATTCATTGTTGGGGTTAATGTGCATGTTGTGAAAAGTGGTCCCGGGGGGAGGATCTGTCCTAGTTGTCTGTACTCGTATATAACTTGCTTTATTCAATAATGCTTTATTTGGAAGCGGGGAAAGGGTAATACCATATTTATTTAGCTGTGCCAGATTTACATAGGTGACAGGTGCACATCTCCACAGGGAAGTGGTAATAGAGGTGTTAGCCAAGCCAGCAGTGTTGGCAGAGGGCCTGGCCACTGGTACAGGCAGAGTAGCAGGCGATACTGAAACAATGCCTAGAGTAGACAGCAAAGGCATAATTAGAAAATTCATGAGGAGGTAGGTAAGACACAAGACCAACTCCCTTGAAACCTCCCACCCAAGCTCAACCTTAATTAAAAATCCCTGTGTAGAGGCTAGCATTGGTGTGTGTGTGTGTGTGTTGTGTGGGGTGTTTTTGTGTGTGAAACAGATCAGCTTCTGACATCAAAGTTCAGTCTTGGCCAACAAGGAGTGGAAATCTCTTGTTGGTTAAATTGCAGATGCTTTTTTTACGAGTCGGTTTTACAAGCCAAAAGCAATTTGCTAAAAAGCGCCTGAGCTTCAGACTTGTAACATTCACGCCTTTCGACAAAGCAGAAGAAGTAACAACTGGAAATGTCAAATCCCTGGCAGGGTGGAAAGAATCTACACTGCAAATGCACTCCTAGCACTGATGCATGAAGAAACAGAATCTTCTCACAGCTTCACACTCAATGAAATTGGGTTTGAAACATCGCCATTCCTTTTACACCACGTATTTTTAAAGCTACCTTTCCCCATATTAGGCATCCAAGTTTTAGAATAATCATTTCCACCGGAGTAAGAGAATGTTGTGGTACTTGGCCTAAAGCTGATCCAGGGGCACGATCTCAGTATGTGTCTAATACTTGCTTCACATGAGTAGGTGCTAATTGTTCCCATCTACACGGTTTCAATAGTAACACACATTTAGACAGCTAGCTACAATTCTTCGCACTGCCACCAGAAAGTTTTGGGACTGGGTGCATACATGGTGTTGATTTTGCTATTGATTATTAGAAGGAATGTGCGCTCGGATACAGAGGACTGTTTTCTTAAAAAGCTTCACAAAACTGATGGCACAAATGTGGAGAGCCAAATTTAGGGCTGGAAAAATGAGAAATGGAGACAAACCAGAATTGTCAGATTTACTCGTCCCTACCTGCCAATCACCTTTAGATCTCCAAAGAGTAGGCAGAGAGGTCTTTACAGCCAGCCACCCCCCCCCCCCCCAGTGCTGGAATAAAGAGGGCTGGGAATACTGATAACTTGCTCTTCCCCGGAAGGTCCCATGGTAGGTCACAACAGTGTAAAATGCAACATTAAAGCACGTTATGTCCATTTTTGTACACATTATTTTGGTTGGAGACCTGCATAGCACAATTTAGAAAAGTGGAATTTCAAAAGATAGCTGTGGTTCAGTTTCTGTATTATTTCAGGAAGTGTGAATTAACTAGGTTTGCATTAAAATGTAAATTGAATTTCTCCCCTTCCCTGTTAGCACATGGGGAGTTGGCAAATTTCCTTCCTCGAAATGATATAAACTGAACATATTTAAAGGGCAGAACTTGGTTTCATTTATTACAGTGGTACCTCGGGTTACAGACGCTTCAGGTTACAGACATTTCATGTTACAGACTCCGCTAACCCAGAAATTGTACCTCGGGTTATAAACTTTGTTTCAGGATGAGAACAGAACTCGCACTGCAGCGGCAGCAGGAGGCCCCAATAGCTAAAGTGGTACCTCGGGTTAAGAACAGTTTCAGGTTAAGAATGGACCTCCGGAACAAATTAAGTTCTTAACCCAAGGTACCACTGTATTCAACTTTTGAAGCACACGATCACTCAGTGTCGCTCAGTATATGCAAATGTCTGGCTCATCTAAGACTTTATAGAACGTTTATTTTCAATAGTTATGGAACTCACAGATGAAGAATACTTTCATTTTTGCATATCTTTGTTATTTGTAGTGGAAACGCTTGTATGAGTCAATATTTTACTATTCCTTTGGAGCTGTGCTGTACTTTTGTCCTTCAGGCATTTTAAAGTTTCCATTTTTTTTATTTTATTTTTTGGTTATGTTTGCACTTCAATTCCTTTTATTGATTTGTTATGAATTTTAAGAAACCAACAACTATGGTCTTGCTGGTCATATGGAGAGACTTGGCCTACAGGCTAGAGGATTTCTCACCACCACAGTGAATTTAGGCCACCATTATATGCTTGGACCTGGGAGAGATTACCTTTTGATTCTTAATATACTTACATAGAATTGCATACTATCGGGGCCAAGTCTCAAAGCTGGGAATGGCAAGTCCTAGAAAGGATTTAGACCTGCTAGACCCAGTCCTGTTTCTAGAACCTTTTCCAGTCACTCCCACAGAGTTCCTCCATTTCTCCACTGTTCTTTATATAATTTCATAATTTCTTTTCCATTTTGTCTGTTTCAAGTGTTACGCACAGTTGGATAAAAGCTCACTTGTTTTGAAACTGAAAGCCTGACCAGATGTATGGCTCTTTGGTAGCTTGTCTCGCTGACTTCAATGAGACTTACTCCACAGCAACTGTGCCTGTTGTTGTTGTTGTTTAGTCGTTTAGTCGTGTCTGACTCTTCATGACCCCATGGGCAGAGCATGCCAGGCACTCCTGTCTTCCATTGCCTCCCACAGTTTGGTCAAACTCATCCTGGTAGCTTCAACAACACTATCCAACCATCTCGTCCTCTGTCGTCCCCTTCTCCTTGTTCCCTCCATCTTTCCCAACATCAGGGTCTTTTCCAGGGAGTCTTCTCTTCTCATGAGGTGGCCAAAGTATAGAAGTGCATTATTAGTCTTAATACCTGCTATTTCCCCAACCACCAGAACCTGTGGTGTAGTGGTTAAGAGCGGTAGTCTCGTAATCTGGGGAACCGGGTTCGATTCCCTGCTCCTCCACATGCAGCTGCTGGGTGACCTTGGGCCAGTCACACTTCTCTGAAGTCTCTCAGCCCCACTCACCTCACAGAGTGTTTGTTGTGGGGGAGGAAGGGAAAAGAGAATGTTAGCCGCTTTGAGACTCCTGAAGAGAAGTGAAAGGCGGGATATCAAATCCAAACTCCTCTTCTTCATTGAAGCACAATGGCAATAACATTGATGGAAACTCCAGTGACTACTGGCATGATGATGGGCATATTGACAACCTGGCAATGGCAGGTGTTGTTTACTGTGAAAGGGGTGCAATAATGTGTACTCTGTGTCTCTGGCTATTCTGATATAATACAGCTGAAAGAATATGTACATTATTGATGCGCAGGGTGTACTTTCCAAAGTCTCTAGGCACAGATCTTACTATGGTCTTACTATGATACTTAAGGAAGATTAATGGGGACTAGTCACCACCTCATTTGTTTGTAAAAGGAGAGCTGGTTTCATCAAAGGAATTGGCACCATGCTGCATTCTACAGATAATCTGTAACAGCTGCACTTTCAGATAGCTGATATCTTATCCTTCATTTTCAAGATTGTATCTATTTGTCTTCTCATTTTTGTGGTTTCTTTAGATCTCGAGGATCCTAGGTAATTTCTGCCTATAAACCATTTTGTTAATTTCCTTTTTCTGAACATCAGAGATTGTTTATTTCCCTCCCAACGATTACATTCCGTTTTCCTTATGTATGCGCTCTCCACCTTCTCCCCACCCCCTTACGGCAATTTTCTGAGAGATCTTTAAGAGAAAAGAAGAAAAGGCTGCAGCTTTCTAACCTGATCATGATTTTGCAGGTTAACTCCAAATGTGCGAAATGTACATGGCATTCCTTTCATGTTGAGGCATGCCTTCAGGGACTTCCATCAAGGTTTTTTTGCTCAAATGGTCATACAATGTAAACTAACCAGATTACACCTGTTGTTTCATGATAGATTAAGTTTCTTTTATTGTTTAAACATATTTTATTTTTCATGTTCTATAGTTAGCTATATTGCTTGCATTGTTTCCCCTCAAGCATAAGAGTGATCAACAAACTTGCCAAAAATAATCTCTTCTGGGGAGGGACTTTGAATGCCTTTGTTAATACCTTCGGCATGTGTATATATGACCAAACAAACAGAATTGTGTACATTTTTTTTAAAAAAAAGTATTTTCCAAGTTCACTCAAGTTCTTCATAAGAAAAGGATAAATTATGCAACTTGTATAAATTAGGTAAATTAAGCACACCTAAAATCTCTCTCTCCGTGTGTAAATGTTCCATTGTACATACAGTGGTACCTCGGGTTACAGACGCTTCAGGTTACAGACTCTGCTAATCCAAAAATAGTACCTCTGGTTAAGAACTTTGCTTCAGGATGAGAACAGAAATCGCGCGGTGGCGGCAGGAGGCCCCATTAGCTAAAGTGGTGCTTCAGGTTAAGAACGGACCTCCAGAACGAATTAAGTTCTTAACCCGAGGTACGGCTGTATATGTTCATGCTATATGTATATGCATACAAGTGATCATACGAATGTGCGTGTACAACCTGTGTTCTTCCATATATTGCTCCAACTCCCATCAGACACCAACATGGCCAATGGTCAGGCCTGATGTAGCTCAGTTGCATACCCTCCAACATTTCTCCAATGAAAATAGGGACATCCCATTCCATATGATAGTTTTACTGTTTATACCCCACACATCTTACTAGGTTGCCTACCACTCTGGGCAGCTTCCAGTATATATAAAAACATAATAGAACAGTAAACATTAAAACTTCGCTGTACAGGATTGCCTTCAGACAGCTTGGGGGTCAGATAACTCCATACCCTCCAGCGAAAATGGGGACATCCTAAGGAAAAGTGGGACATTCCAGGATCAAATAAGAAACCAGGACAGCTTCTATAAATCAAAGATGTCCCTGGAAAATGGGGACACTTGGAGGGTCTGCAGCCAAGTCCAGTGGCATCCTGAAATTCCTCATTCCAAAGTGGAAGATTCCTGAGGTGCCCAAATTCTAGTTATTTCATGCTGATTTCCACATTTCTTTTCCTTGTGTTTCAAAAGTGCAGTATCAAATCAACTCTGGTCATCCCTGCAATAGTTGTAGTAGGTATAGCTTCTTCAGGGCTGCGCTTTCATTAAGGTTGCACACACAGAACAAAAGGCCTACCCTCACTCTCTTGTGCCATTTATGTTATTTATTTTGATTTCTATCGCATCCTGACACAAAGACTCCGGGTAGAATTCAGGCATTGTACATCCAAAAGAGAATGATTCACTTCCCTTAAAGGGGGTCATTGACAGAGCACAATAGATCAATGAACCCAGGGACAAAAGGCGAATGAAGGATACACATGGCTTTTAAAAAGCTTAATCTAAAAAATATATCCCAGGTGAAAGAAGGAGAATAAATCCCATATGTTTCTGCAGCAAGGATCAGGAAGCTGTTTCTCTCTGGCTGTGTCTTTTTCGCCAGCCTGCCATTGTGCACCATAAATGTCAATCTACCTACTTAACTGTCCTGCTTTTCCAACAGGGCAGCTGGCATAACATGGACTCCATGGTTGGCTAGGGCTGGGATGAGGACCTTTCTTCAGCTCAAGGGTCACACAGCCACGTGAGCAGCCTTCCAGAGTTGGCCTGCCAATGGGGGACAGGGCCAGAGGCAAAAAATAATAGGTGGAGCAACAGACAGGGGTCCACTCTTTGGACAGTAGGCTACATTCCAGCCATGCAAAAGTCAGAGCTTTCTGCACACACATTTCTCCATCCAGACAAGCAAAAGGCATTATCATAGTCCAGCATCCTGGTGCCATGTGTTGCTTTGTTTTATTTAAGATTGTGGGACTTCCGATTCCAAACAAAGCATTTTATTATTCGTTGTAAAAAGGCAGAACACTGCTAGGCGTAATACTACAAACTTGAGAGCTTTCCTTCTACTCAGTCACAATGATCTGCTCAGAAGTGTTGCCTGGCCAGATGAGGGTCAGGTGGACATCTATAGAGGGCCACATTCAGCCCCCAGCCTGAGTACCCCTAACCCTAGCCGCTAGGGGTCCAGTTGATTTGGTAGGAGGCTCACTGATAATATCTTTCCTTTTTCTCTGGTTTATTTGACAGATTTATTTGACACAATTTCTAGATTGTTTTATAAAATTTAAAAACACAACAAAGATACCAGTTAAACTTAAAATGTTGGTCAGATTATTTCCTATCCAACCTTCAGACACCACAATTGGTATTCAATTATGTTACAAGTCATGATATGCAAAATAGCAGCTCATTGTACACATAGCCAAATGGCACTGATACAAGATAATTACTGTTACTAACTATTGTTAGGGGTTCAGTTTGGCCCATGGACTGCAGGTTCTACACTTACTGACGGCAGCTTTCTGGGGTTTCAGGCCAGAGTAAATTGCAGCCATTGCTCGGGATGCCAGGAATTGAATCTGGACTTTTTGTATATAAAGCTTTCCATGGATATCTGTTTGGCCACTCTGAGAACTAGATGCTGGGCATGTTGGGCCACTGGCCTGATGTAGTAGGGCTGCTCTTATGAGCTGTGTCCCTTCATTAATCATACAACTGTGTGTTAGTAGAAGTATAATTATTTCCAGTTGACTGCTGTAGCACAATCTGCTCAACCAATGAAAGGAGTGAAGTGCCAGTAGGGGAATCCCTTTGCTACTGAAGATCCTTGGTTGAATATTTGGGGCAATAAGCTAATTACTTTCCTGTCACCTCAGTTGTTCAAAGTACCTATTTGACCCAGTGACAACTTCTAATATTACATCCTAACTGGGTCTTAACTGGGGACCTGGAATCCCTTTTGACTATTCAGTTGTCTTATCTTTAGTTTCATCATCTTGCTTCTTGTTTGTCAACTGGATTTATTTTATAAATATAACTGATACTTCCACGTGAATAATCCCTAGAAGTTAGTAAACTGAAATGTTTTCCAGAAGGCACACAGTACCCAACTGTCCCACTTGGCCACAGTCTGTTCATTCTCATGCTCTAAATTTCACTCAAAAGATATCTTTTTGGCTGATGTACTCAAAGCACCTGGAAAATGTCAGCCTGAGGTTTGCCAGAAAGACATGTCCAGCATAACAACACAGCTTCAGCATGTGTCCAGATAAAGCAGAACAAACAAAAAACAATTGGAGCTTATTGTAAAAAGTTAGAGTAACTTAAAGGCACATCTATACAACACCCTTTCTCAATCATACAGTGACCCCCCTGAGAATTTCATGATCCTCAGCACAGGAAGTGTGGTGAAAGCCTGCTGACAGCTTTCTGACAATCCCATGAACTTTAATCCTATTTTTCAAGAGTTTAACTGCACATGATCATTACTGCAAAATGTAGAGGAGACACGTGACTTTCATTCAATTCTTCTCCCAGTGTGTTTCAGGATAATCAAGGGAAGGCTCTTAATATACAGTAAGAACTGTTGCATGCTTTTGTGATACCTCCAAAAAATTCAGTGACCAGATGTATGGCAGGCATAGCCAAGGTTAGCTGAGGCTGATGGGAGTTGTAGGCCAACAACTGGAGGGTACCAGGTTGCCCAACCCTGATGTATGGTTAACAATGGCAATGATGTTGTGTGAGATGTCATTGCTAATCATTACCACCTTTGGAATCCAACAACTGTTCCAGAGACCTTGGTGAGCCATTTGCTTCTGTAAGCCCGCTGGAGCCAAACGCTTCATGAACCTGGACTCTACCATTTCAAAGGTGTATTTCATGCGGAAATGCTTCATCGCAATAACAAAGCCCTATACATATAAAATTACCAAAGCAGAGAGAAGTCAAGGCTGAAACTTTACATCCTGAAATGTAACTTCCTATGCATACAGGGGCTTTCTTTGACCTGGGTTGAGATTCATACAATCCCCAGCCTATAATATCAGGTGGTGGCACTTTTGTTGCGATAATTGAAAACAACAGTAGAATCTCTGAAATAGATAAAAAGAGGGGAAAGTCAACTGCATCTAGAGATTCAGTCAGAAATAATCTGGTGCTATGGAAGAAGCAGAAAGAAAACTCATGCCCATAAATCATTCCCATGCAACCTGCTTTGGGTATTTATATTTATTTTCACATTGTTTCTGGTGTTTGCTATTTACTTAATGGGTTCCTGCCATCTTCTATTCCCCGGTGGCATGTTTTGTTATTTCTGTTTATAATGGGTTTTGTTCCCCCTTTTAAATTAGAGAATGTGGAGATTTGCTTGGTCCTGTATGAAATGTTGATGCTTCTTACGAGAACTGAAATTCCCCAGAGATTTCTCTCTGCGTCTCTCTCTTTTCCTTACACACACACACACACACACACACAGGAAGTTGAGCTTTTGCAAAGATACGGGAGGATATGGGAATACCAAGCTAATCAAAGAATGAAACTATTCATGATTGTTAGACACTTACCAGTTCCTTGCTCCTTAGCTGTTATCTGCAAAGTGAAAAGATTTTGGCTAGCTGCTTGTTTGGTAACTGCTTTTCAGAGCACCAGGACCAGATAAGAGGAAATGAGAGACAAAACAGTGCAATTAAAAGCAGTAACAGGCAGAAAGAAACAAATTAAAGATAATTATTGCAACAGAAGAATGCCATAACATGTGTGAAGCAGATGCATTATTGCAGTTAGGGAAACTGAACATATATCCCTGTTCTGTTCTTTTTATACATAATGTACATGATAGAAATACATTTAGATCTAAATGTAAAAAATGTAGAGGTTAAATGCCTAACTTGGAGGCCCTTCAAGAAGTCATGAGGATTTGTACACATGATGGCAATGCTGTTTGCATGTTCAGACCCAGAAACCTCCCCCCTAATTAAATTCACACTTGACTCAAATTTTAGTTTGGTTTTTGGCAGAATTTAGGCCACAACTTTGATTACAGAAAGTGAGTGGTTGCATAGACTCTGGTTCGACTAGCTCCCTGCACTCTTGCAGGCAGCGTTGACCCAGGGTTCCAGCACAGGTCAGCCAAGGGTGAACACCTGGATAGGCGGAAAGTTAGGAACAGACTATGTCCACCACCCAGACATCCCCCTGGACTCAGGCATAGGCACAAGGTTTGACTAAACCATCTGAGTCCCTGGATTCCTTTAACGGAATACCCTTCACATAGGGATGGTGAGAGAGTTCTCCCATCCCTATCACCTGAACCAGAGCCTAACCACAACCTTCCAAGTTGTGACAAATTGCTACGCGGCAGGTGAAACCCAAATGGCAACAGCCAAGTGGGGGAAATTCCTGCCATGCCCCTGTCCCAATGACAGATGACACACGACTGCATAGCAAGGTCGAGCGCAACAAGCCCTAAAAGTAGGGAGAGGTGGGCAGGTGTTCCGAATATATGTGCCGAAAGAGAGAGCTCTGGGTCACGTTCATGGGCATAAATAGGTCCCTCAACCCATTTGGACTGCGTCCCATTGGCCAGATTGTACCCAGCTTCGAGGGACCTACCAAACGGATGTTGTGGCTGACCAATCATACCCACCCACAACACAGGGTGTTGGTTTCCTGGGACTCCCCGCAATATGTGCCCTCTTTAAGGGAGGACCCGATATATCCCTGTTCTGTTCTTTTTATGAGTAATGTACACGATAAATACATTTAGATCTAAATGTAAAAAATGTAGAGGTTAAATGCCTAACTTGGAAGCCCTTCCAAAAGTCTTGTTTGTTCTGCATTCATGAGGATTTGTGCTCATGATGGCAATTCTGTTGGTGCCAGCAAAGGTTTCAAGGCAGCCATACTACTTTGCTTCCAATCAATGCTTCCTCCCCAAACCCTATTTGTTCTAGTTTATTTATTTTTTTGTCCCACGTTTGATGAGCCCCATTTGCCCCCCACTTTCCGTCACTTTTACAGCACATGCAGAAACTGCCTTCTTGACAGATTGAGCAGTCGAGACCAACAGTGGGTGCAATGGCCTTCTTGACCATTGGGCCCATTATTGGTCTTGTCCACTTAACTGCATGAGCCTTTCTTCATTTGCTGCATCCCTTTAGCAGAAGGCCCCTTAGCTCTGGTAAATTTTGATAGAGAAAACCCCAAGCAAAAGTGTTTTGGTTTTCAGGTTAGCAGCAGCTACAAGACCAATCCCCTACTTTTGATTGCTTTTCAGTACATGGCATGACACAAATGCCTAACTGTGGCTGGCAAGCTAAGTGGTATTTTTTTGCCTGGTGACCAAGTAAACTTTGCCTCACACTGAGGCCCAACCAGTTATCATACTAGCAGCATGGTGTGGTCAGCGATGCCATGTGGGCCAGGTGACTGATGTTGTTGCTTCCATGCCAACATCACTGTGTTGGCATGGTCTTTGCTTTTTCAAACTTCCCACTGTTTCCCATTCATCTAGTGGGCCCATGCCTCAACTAAACATGCACTCATAAAATTACAGCTAAGTTGTATTCACATGTTCCCAAAGAACACAAGTTTAGCAGCTACCAATATGAGGGAAGGTATTTGTTCAGAATTGAATTTCTACTCTACAGATGTGACAGTGCTTTTTTCTGGGGGTACTCAAGGATAGGGAGTACTGGTACCTTTTTTTCAAATATTAAAAGTCTGGCACTTACTGTAACAAATTCATAGTGAATACTGACACTTCTCTCTCTCTCTCTCTCTCTCTCTCTCTAAAAAAAAAGGCACTGGATGTACCTACTTTCAATAGCACAGAAGGCTCCTCTATCGAGGAATCAAGCAAAAGAAGCACTTTGTTTTTTCCCTGGCTGCTGATTTGAGGCTATTGATTTTGCTTAATGCTCTCTGTAATATGTTCATGCTCAGCTAGATATCTGGTACAGGAAATCACAGAAAGTTGTCTTCCAATGCCCCATCTCATTCATATGGGTGTCATACATTACTAGTGATGCATGGCCATCCCTATGCTCACTACAAAGAGGCTGGATCCCTTGCGCATGCACACTCACAAAGGTGTTACTTTGCACATGATCCGAGTGCAAAATAAGTATGTTCCAAACACTCGGTTGATTGAAAGAGCTGCTGCCACTTCCTTGCCTCCAAAGAACCCACTCCTTTGTGGGTCAGAGGAAGGAGTAGCAGGTACTTCAGGTCCTCAACCCAGCATTCTTCTCCCCACATCTTGCTAGGATTGCCATCCTTTTTGCTGGCCTGCTTCCATGCCTTTAACAGCAGCCTGATATGCTCAAATTAAATAGATGAAAGCTTGCCTATTAGGGGGACAGAAGAATAAATAGGAAAGGAATGGAAAACAGAATTCCCAATATAATACTGCCCTTACGGAAATGTATGGTGAGGCTACACCTGGAATACCATTTGTAGCTCTGGCAACTTCGCCTCAAAAAAGTTATTGTAGAGCTGGAAAAAAGGTTCAGGAAAGGACAACCAAAATGATCGAGGGGATGGAGCAAGTCCCCTATGAAGAAAGGTTGCAACATTTGGGCTTTTTAGTTCTGAGGGAAAGGCAAGCAAGAAGAGACATGATAGAGGTAGATAAAACTATGCATGGTGTGGGAAACATGGACAGAGGAGTTTTTCTCCCTCTCTCATAATTCTAGAATCGGAAACATCCAATGGAGCTGAATCTTGGAATATTCAGGACAGACAAAAGGAAACATTTTATAGAAAATAAATACTATGTGTTATAATATTATATTTTCTATGCATTCATTGCATAGTTAAACTGTGGAATATGCCACCACAATATGTAGTGATGGGCACCGATTTGGAGAGCCTTAAAAGGAAATTAGACAATTTCACGGAGAATAAGACAATGGTTCTTAGCCATTTTACATTGGAGGTGGTATGCCTCTGAATTTCAAGTCTCCATTCTTTTGTGTTTCACACAGTGCTTTTTCTGATGTGTATAAAATGCAAAACAAATAACAGCACAAAACAAAGTACCACAAATCCTAAGCTTGGGACATTTTCTTGCTCAGGTAGATTCACAAGAACCAGGGCAGCCTCCTCTGATAGGCCGTAAAGCCAATTCTTTCCTTAAATTTGCTTTCGACTCTCACATGAGCCCATATTTCAGCTGAGATACCCACCCTCCAATTAAAAGGCTGTTGTTGGAAACTTAGAACCCTATGCAACTGTGGTATTTATTGAGGGTGGTTTGCAATTCCTCTTAGTTATGGTCTCGCTGGGATTATTTTAGTTCATATGGAAAATAACTCTGCATTCTTAAACATAGATAATGGCCACACTTTATGGGTGGCGGAGATATGCGTGGTCCAATATTTTGTAGTGATGTTTTTACTAAGATTTTAAAAGGTCCAAGTTGGTGATGCTGAAAGCATTTTTGTTTTGGGGCACCTCCAGATGAGTGTTTATTATGGCATCAGTGGTCTGCATATCATCTCAGAATATATTTTGCAGCATTCACATGGTATTGTTGGCATCAAAATGCTGGGGAAATCTGATAGGTGAAAATATGAACCCCTTTTGCTAATGTCCCACTTGCAATATCCAAATAACCCTTTTCCAAATTAAGCCCCTCACTCCCCAATCTGGGAGTACCTTTTGTGTGTGTGAAGGGGACTTTATTAGAAACTAACCCCAGTAACAATTTGAAGTGAGTCCGCATATTGCACTATTTGCATGAGAACCGCAATTATCTCTTGACAGCCTGAATGTGTGAAACTGCTAAACTGCTCTCCCCACCGCTGGCAAGATCAGTCATCATTAATCAGCATTGCCACTTATCATATCAGGTAATTAACCAACTTATGGGGCCAAACGGGAAGCTAATGAGATTATCATGTTGGTCGACACCTGTCATGTTACATTCATCACTTTTAAATCTCACCTGAAGACCACGCTTGCAAAATAATGTGTCACAGTTAAATGAATAGGATAAACCTTCAGGCGAGCAGCTGGCAATCACAGAACTAAGGTTTCCCATTCCTCACAAGGAAGCATGAGAATCAGAAATGGGTGGAGCAATGAGTACAAATGTTTACCTTTGTGCAGTAAGCTAATTTCTACACACAAGTGCTGTATGTCTTTGAAGTAAAACTCCCCTCTTCCCCGACCATTGGCTGTTGTGGCTGGGGTTGATGGGAACAGGAGTCAAGCAAGGTCTGGAGAGCCACAGGTTCCCCATCCATGGTGGTGGAGGAGAGGAGTACCTACTCCAGCTCCCTGCCTGCTTAACCCCTGACATTCCCACACAAAGGTCTGGGAAAGGCTTAGAAGTGCATTCAGAAGAACATGTTTAGAAGACACGCTGTGATCAGGACCCCAGCATTATTGGGTTTGTGATCATGTGGAGGCTTCTAAGCATGCTCAGCTTATATTTGGATTGAACATAATGCAAAATCACAAAATGACAGCCGACAGCAAGGTGGTAATAATAATAATAATAATAATAATAATAATAATAATAATAATTGTCAGTTGATATGGCAGAAGCAGAATGGTAGTACAGTTGGACCTCGGTTGCTGAATATAATCCATTCCAGAAGACGATTTAACTTCTGAAACATCTGAAAACTGAGGCTCAATGGCCGGTCGGCAAAATCCATTGGAAAAATGGACAAATGCCCCTCAGAAGCCGTTCAACTTCCGAGGCATGTTCGAAAATGGAAGCATTCACTTCTGGGTTGTCGGCGTTCGGAAGCTGAAATGTTTGACTTCCAAAGCATTCAGCAACCGAGGTTCCACTGTAATAGGTTCACCCAGTTAAACACACACACACACACACACACAGTGGCATCTTTCTGTCGGCTATCTACTTTGCTCACAGTGGGCTGCTCCCTTAAAATCAGATCAGGCTAAAAATCCCAATTTATACACAGTAGACTGCTTCTCCATCCAGAATTTTGGGGGTGGGGTGGAGCACATTCACTTTTTTAAAAAATGGACATAAGGTTACATGGTTCATTGTGCTCCAGTTTGGAGATGTCAGCCACTTTCTAGTTTTGACGTGGAATACTCCTCTGTCCCCTTGCTTTGATGTGATTGTTGAAAGAGATGACTATGCTTTGATGCTGCAATCACACAGTGTGGACAAGCAACATGCTCTTGTCAAGCTCCTAGTGGTACAGCAATGAAACTGCTAGCACATCTGCAAAGCAAAGCAGGGTCCAGTATGGTTTCAAATTGGTTGAGAGACTATGTGTTGAGGTCCCTGCATTGCAGGAGGTTGGACTAGATCACCCTCAGGATCCCTTCCAACTCTATAATTCTGGGATGCCTCAACTGATGAACATAGGCTAAGGAATTTTGGCATCCTAAATGGGGTATTTGTGAATGATGTACATCTTCCAGAGCAGACATAAGTAACTCTGAAGTTTGATATTTGAATATGATATCCTTTTGGTTTAAAAACAAAAACAAACTTTTGGTCACTTCATGGATTTACAATATTAACATTCCTATTTATTTTTTAAAGCTGCTCTGCCTACTTTTGACATTATTAACTATTTTAATTTGAAACAAACTTGGAGGCAGTGTGGCCTAGTGGTTAGAGTGTTGGACTAGAGAGATCAGGGTTCAGTTCCTTAATTAGCCATAGGTGGACTTGGGCAAGTCAGTGTCTTTTAACCAAAACTATTTTTCAGGAGAGAACCATACCTCATGTATGTCATACAGTCATACCTCATGTTACATCTGCTTCATGTTATGTTCTTTCAGGTTATGTCCCGCGGCGACCCGGAAGTACCGGAAAGGGTTATTTCCGGGTTTCGCTGCTCGCGCATGCGCAGAAGCGCAAAATGATGTCACGTGCATGCGCAGAAGTGGCGAATCGCAACCCATGCATGCGCAGATGTGACACTGCGGGTTGCGATCTTTTCATGTTGCGAACGGGCCTCCGGAACAGATCCCGTTCGCAACCAGAGGTACCACTGTACACCAGATTCAGCTCCTTACAGGAAATATGAGATATAATTAATCTAAATAAATAAATAAAGCTTATTAATGACTTTTCAACTATTAAAAAAGTTTTTACACTTTATCTACTTTCTAGTGTGTTTCAACTTTCCTGGATTTTATTTCCTGTGAAAGCCTGATCTTAAAAATCAAATAAAACAGAATCTATTTCTGTGCATCCGAATTGACATTCATAAATATGTATGCATTTTCTATTATGTATTTATTGTAATGTATTTTCTGATGTAGCACACCACTTGTTTTCTCAAGTAAATTTCACTACATTCTGGAGGGATTGCTTCCAAGTAATTATGCATAGTCTTGCAGCCTTAGGAAATACATTGATTGTACAAGTTCAAGAGCATCACATCCCTGCAGATTATAGCCTTAGATAGCAAGCAGATAGCCATGAAGAATTAAAAGAAAATTATAGCCTGTCACGATAATGGTTCGTATTTGTTGCTTATAATATTTTAGCATTTCTGATTAAAATAAAATAAAAACAAATTTGTTTTGATTGAAAGGAGGTGAACTGAGCAAAGGAACTGTATGTTATTTGAATCCCCAAATCTTCTTAGCAAATCAGTAGCAAAGAAATGTGTGAATGGCTGCATTTCCCCACTGCTGTTTTTGATTGCAGTGACGTAGAGTGGGGGGTGCAGGGGGGGCCGGCCGCACCGGGCGCAACATCTGGGGGGGGGGCACTCGCACTCGCAGCTCTCTGCCCCTACCTGGCTCACTCACTCTCTCTCACTGCAGTGCTGGCTGTGCGAATCCGATCCGAGCCGCCGGGTCGCCGCCCACTGTGGAGGGGAGGGTGCCAGGCGTGCGGTGCGGAGAGAGAGCAAGGGACTATCTGGGGGAGGGACAGTGCAGCGGGGGGAGGAGCAAATTACTTGCCTTGCCCCGGGTTAGGGGGCGCAAAATACTTGCCTTGCCCCGGGTGCTGACAACCCACGCTACGCCACTGTTTGATTGCATTATTTTTGTCACTTTTAATCTTTGCAACGTGCACCCTGCATCTCTTGTACACTGAAGACAGCTGGTCTTGTTTTGCTTTTCTGATTTCTATGCATTCTCTGGCAAGGCTAAGCTACTTAACAATGTTAGAACACAGAAGTCCAGACAAATAAGCAGTCACCAAATGGTATTTTTTATTTCCACTTTACTTTAGCCATGACCCATGATAGATTCAGATGTCAGCACTGAAAGAAAACATCTCTCCGTATTAACACAAACTGTGCTACTTTTTCATATAACATTTCTCTGCTTTCCCTACACACATTTTTTTTTTCATTCTTAAAAAAACATAGCCAGTATTTATTCAGACAGTGTATATCCAGTGGGCATTGATTTCCATAATCATTTCAGCCGTTTTACTTGTACAGAGAAACAATCCTTTTCCAGAGGCAAAACTAGATGCTTGGTGACACAGACCTGTGTTTGGGAATCTGTTTTGCCACTTAAACACCTGCCAAGCTGGGCAAGAGCTATTTATAGTGGGAGATTAGAGGGCAATTTGTAGTGTGGGATAGAGAAGGAAAGGATACTTTAAAAATTATTATTACATTTATATACCACCTTTTTCTCCCAAGGAGCTCAAAGTGGCATATATGGTTCTCCTCTTCCCTCTTTCATCCTCACAACAACCTGTTGCACATCATTTAAATGTATAACATACACATATGCACTCCAGGTTTCCTAAAGTACCCAACACATAAAAAGCTACATACCACAATGACTATAAAAGTATAAAAATAATTACTATCTTCCTGCAGCATAATTTTGTAATTATTAATAGTATCACGGGAGGCTTTTACATGTAATATATACATGCATTTTGCCTATATTTAATCTGCTTTATTAAAACACACACACACACACACACACACAGTGCATGAGTGGCTCAGACTTAAGTGTGCACCCCACTCAAGATGCTTTGGTTTGATGTGGCCCAAACCCAGTCAGGTTAGAACCACCCATTTCTGTGCATAAAAAGGTAAAGGTAAAGGGTCATGTGGCCAGCATGACTAAGCTGCTTCTGGTGAACCAGAGCAGCGCATGGAAACGCCGTTTACCTTCCTGCCAGAGCGGTACCTATTTATCTACTTGCACTTTGATGTGCTTTCGAAATGCTAGGTTGGCAGGAGCTGGGACCAAGCAATGGGAGCTCACCCCGTCGCGGGGATTCGAACCGCCGACCTTCTGATTGGCAAGTGCTAGGCTCTGTTGTTTAACCCACAACGTCACCCGCATCCCTTTTCTGTGCATAGGTTCATTTAAAAGAGGGCATTTCCTCCATCCCTCCATCCAACGACCAATCTTTTAGACTTCCAAGTACATTAAACAAACAATGAATATTTAGACCCTAAATTCTGTTCAATTAATTTACAAAGCTCGAGCAATTTCTCCATTAGCTGTGCCAAAGTTAACTTTAATTTCTGACTACGGGCGCTTTGCTGCTTTGAAGCTCAGTGGAATAGTCACCCAAATGGTATCACATCTGGCTTTTATTTTAGCATACATGGAGATGGCAATTATCTAATCTAACCATCAGTGTCCGTGGGGGGGGGGGGGCTGATACCTTTAGCTGGAGATGTTCCAGAAATGCAAACACTCCTTATTAGCAATAGAGAAAGATAGCCACTTCTTGTGTGTTTTTTTAAGGGAGAGGACAATTTCCATTTGGCCTGAATACTGAAGACAGAGAAGAATCATTGTTCTGCCTCCATTGACTCACATTCTTTCCTCCAACTCTTTGTAAGATTAGTGTGTGTAGAACTTAGAGCCCCCCCCCAATTAATCAATTTGCCCCTTTGTCTTGCAGAGTTTCACTCCTATTCAGTTTCTGAACGGCACCCTGCTTTGCAGTCTTGTAATTCCTTTTCTCTCAGGCTTGCGCCCTAAAAGGAGGGAGTGCAGGATACAGGGAGAAGAAGCCAGCCATCAACCTGTAGTAGCGACAGATAGCTTAAGGTCCCCCTGCCCCCCACTTTCTTTTCAGCGAGGTGCTGAATGGAGGAAGGTTAGCCGACAAATAAAGGGATGGGTTTTTCAGCTCCTGCCTGGGATTTCAAGGGGACCCCATGACAATGACTCACAGATTAGAGTTTATTTTAGCCATTAGTTGCCACTGGCAGCTTAGACATAATGACCCGGACAAAAGAAAGCCCTTCTGAGACCCACAGACTTATTATCTCCCCCTAAATCTTCTCTCCTTGTCACATGTTTACCAACACTCCACACTGCCATTGTGGCTGCTGAATTCAATGCTTTCTCTTGGGTGCAAAATGTTAAATAGGGGAGAAATTACCATTTTAGAGCTGCCTCCTGTCACACATCCTGTATGAAGCAGGAACGGTTAGTTTATAGCCCTTCTATAACACCTTTGGAAGGAAGGAAGTTTAACCCTGTCGACATTGCTAGTCCTGCCTTGCAAAAAGTACAAAGAAATAGCAGTTCCCAGGCTGTTAGTCTGTTGCAGCAAAATTGACAAGCTTCCCGTGGCACCTTAAATGGAGACTAACAAGTTTTATGGTGGCCTATGGTTTTGTAGACTAAAGTCCACTTAATCGGATGCAACAAATAAGTAGTGTTCTCTTCTGTCAAACTACTGCCTTGCTTTGCCTTCAGGGTTTAGTGAGAAAACTCTTCAGTTTTCTGTGAAAGACTAAAGAGGAAGCCTGAGATTTGCCACTGAAAGACTTCTGGTAGATTTTCCTGTGAGAAATAGAAGACCATTCATTCTGAAGTGATCATATGTGAACCTCCATTCTGAGGCTCTGTTGCTCCTCTCAGTGACACCATGGCACTGTTTTGTACTGATGTTACAATCTTCTAGGGTTTGCAAAATTTTGGGGCCTAGTGGTCATATTTGGAATGTTTAAAAAGTGCCATGGAGGTGTGGCATAACACTAAATGGCAGAAAAAATAAGACTACAAAAGGGCATGGGCATTCTCCCATTTCAGTGGGTGGAAAGGTGCCTACATGAGCCATTGTCACAATCCTCAGACAGATAAGCTTTTTCCACCACTCTTCTGTTCAAAACAAAAAGGAGGGAAGGTCTCAAGTCTTAGTATCCAAGGAAATGTGTGCATATTCAAAGGGGCGTGTTCAATGTAGGAAAGGCCAAGCCAGTGCACGCATGAACTGAGATCAGGAAGAGCAAATAGTCTCTCATGAACTGTGGATTTTTTAGAGGATATTTACTGAGAAATTTCATGGTCACCATTGGAAACACTGGCAGACACCTGGCCTCATCAAACCATGGAATATTTTAAAGAGCTGTTCCAGGGCTCACTGGGAGATGAGGTTCTCATGATGTTCTCTGTGACATAGTCAGGTGTAAACTTCGCTTCATAAATATAGCTTTACATTTAAGTAGTTCATGTCCTTTTAAAATGACGCTGTTTAAAGTGCTTTTTGAATGCTGTATGAATGTACCCAAAATATCTTTGAGGAGAGTCCTTCAGCTGTGGCAAGAGTATAGGCCATCTGTTGCAAGATTAAACTAGTCAATCTCCCACCAACATTTCACAGACGGATGGATTTGCTTTCACTGGGTTTTACAGAAAGTCATTAGCAGACTCAAGGACAGAATTAGTAACTCTTCAGTTGCTCTGGTCCCTGATGTATTTCTTGGAAGCGGCTGTATTTGCAGATAACTTTTCAAAAAACAAACTCTAAAGCTATTCTCACAGCGACATTAACTTTTTTAATGCATTGCATTTATAACCGTTTTAATTCTTGACATTCCACTGAGGTTTGGCAACTGTTCCCACCAATGTTTACCCCACATGTACATTTCATGCTTGGAATGATTTTTTTATATAAAAAACCCTTTGGCTATCCCATACACTCTTGAAAGATGTCTTGGAGGAATCAGTTGAAAATGAATGTCTATCCACTTAGTTGTGTTTGGGTTAAACTGTTCTAAAACCAATAATCCATAGTTTCTTGCTTTCTCCAACATGGGAAACTATGGTTATTGGCTTTGGAACAAGCAAGGATCTTGAAGTAGGCTAAAGATCCTGGTTTGTTCCAAAGCTGGTAACCATAGTTTTCTAGTCCAGATGAAATGGGGAACTGTGTGTAACTAATAAGAATTACAGGCTTAATTGCATGCATGTTGGGAAAGATTGAGAGCACAAGGAGAAGAGGATGACAGAGGACGAGATGGTTGGACAGTGTTTTCAAAGCTACTAACATGAGTTTGACCAGACTGCGGGAGGCAGTGGAAAACAGGAGTGCTCTGGTCCATGGGGTCCATGGGGTCAGACACGACTAAATGACTGAACAACAACAAGAGGAAGAGTAAAAGGGCAAAAGGCTTTCTCATATCTTGGCCTGTTAAGCCTGAATCAGCTAACTGTCTCTGCTAATTCTGTTTCCTGCTGGATGATGACACTTACAGTAGCTCTGTACCTTCCAGAGATAAACTAACCACACCTTACTCCACTTAATCTAGAATAATTACTCTTTAGAAGAAGAAAAAATGAAAAATGTTGCAAACCTTATTGAAATTATTTTTACTTCCCTTGAAATTCCTGTGAATGCTGTGCCAGAACTGAAGCATGCAAATTCACCTCACTAAGCAGCATCATATTTCATTTGCCCATGAAAAGTTTTGATGTCATGTGTTCCAATAAGTCTTTTTAGAACCTATTTTCTTAGAGGACTGGACTAATGACCCTTGAGGTCCCTTTCAGCTCTACAATTCTATGTGTAATAATGGACTGGAAGATTGAACGAAAGCCTGCAATTTAACCATTCGTATCATGAATATGAAAAGATACTGAAATAGTGTTAAGTGACAAACAATTTATAATAAGTGGGTTTTTTAAAAAAAATAATTACCCTAAATCTGATGTGCACATCTGCTTAGAAGTCAGTCCCAGCTCTGTTGAGTGGTTTCTGCTTTAGCTTTTGTGTACAAAGCAACACCCATACTCAACTTACAAATATGATACCTATAATACTTGGGCAACTGTAGTGCTATTTTGGACAGTAAACTGAATATGCAAAGGGAGCCAGTGCTAGTGTTAGTGGACAGAGAAGTGGCACTACAAAATATTCCTTGTCTTATTATTTATTGTAATCTGTGTGGGGCTGTCCCAAGACTGACCTGTAACCTGCAACTAATGCAAATACAGCAGCTTGACTGTAATAGGGCAGCCTTCCATGATCATGCTACACCACTGCTGAAATTATTGTACTGCCTAGCAACTGGCCACCAGCCTAAGCCTTAGCTGCAAAGAATATTACATGCTACATGTTCATAAAATAAAGAAAGGTAAAGGACCCCTGACAGTTAAGTCCAGTCACGAATGACTCTGGGGTTGCGGCGCTCATTTTGCTTTACTGGCCGAAGAAGCAGACATTTGCCCACAGACAGTTTATCTGGGTCATGTGGCCAGCATGACTAAGCTGCTTCTGGTGAAACCAGAGCAGCGCACAGAAATGCCGTTGACCTTCCTGCTGGAGTGATACCTATTTCTCTACTTGCACTTTGATGTGCTTTCAAACTGCTAGGTTGACAGGAGTTGGGATTGAGCAACGGGAGCTCACCCTGTCACAGGGATTCGAAACGCCAACCTTCTGATAGGCAAGCCCTAAGCTCAGTGGTTTAGACCACAGCACCACCTGTGTCCCATAAAATAGCTGCATTTTAAATCTGATGCTTTTTTAAAAATAGAAGCTGTGCCACCCTTGCTATGAAAATAGAATGAAATCATTTTTATGTACAGTATTATTCTATTCAGACCTTCCTAATGATCTTTAACTGCAACACCATCACCAGACACCATTTTAGAACCCAAAGTAATTATTGAAGCTACAATCAAATGTAGTCTGTGTTATTTCAAATGACAGAACATAGAATAGCTTCAGGTAAAATCATTAAGGGGAAAAATGTAAGGTAAAAAGGACACTGGCAGGTTAACGTAAAACAGCATTGACAGGGCAACCTAAATAAAAATATGAAACAGAAAATTTATCCAATATTAGGAGGGTTTTCTACAGCCGTTCTTTTGCAGAATCCCCATTAAAACAGTTCCAGACAGCCCATCTAAAGCTGCATTTTTGAGTGAGGCCTCTGCAGTTCTTAGCATCCATCATACAAAGCCTTGTCTGAAATCTATGCATGGGATATTTCTGATAACACACCCAAAGTTTCCAAATGTATGCATTCCTGAAAGAGGAACCATGGAAGTGACCCAAAAGGAGATGTCAGACATGGTATAAAGCCACATCTAACTTTAGCCCAGGTCCAGATAACATGATGCTGTTACATGCTATAGAAATGAGTGGAAAGGAGCCAATCAAAAATCACTTGGGACATGCTCCTTAAAGATGACTATACCCCTCTGTTGTGCCACCATCTTCTGATGTTAGCAACAAAGCAACGGCAGAACCTGCTGTTTTAGCTGCCCCTAAGGCAACATTCAATCCAACTGAATCGAATGGTTATGGTGCTTCACTAATGTGCTTTTGCCATTTAATGGTCTGGAGTCATCTTCCTATCAAGTTAAGGTGGATTAAATAGAATCCAAAAGACTTATCACTTCTTCCACTAATTAGTTGCTCAAAGATGAAATGATGAAAGGCATCCTGCTGTGTTGGTTCTGGGCATTTCACACTTGAAACATAAATTGGACTGATTATCCTTAAAGACACTGATTACTATTGCCTCATGTCTTTCCTTTCCTTTTTTTTAAGTGCCAGGATATGCTAAGGGTGATTGAAGCTGTGTTTGGCTTTTGGCAGTCACAAAGGAAGGGGCAGATAAATCCTCCTTTGCATTTCAACACCTTTTTTTCTGCCACTGCAAAATTGCAATTCAGATTTTTCAAATGTACCTTGAATTTATTTATTTATTTATTTTTTTAAAAGATGCTATGAGAAAAAGCCTGCAAAGAGCATGCTTAAGCTTTCTTTTTGTTTTTAAGGTGGATGAGGCAATCAGTCTCTCTCCATTAAAAACATTGAGCAAAACATGAAATGTAAATACAAACAATGTCAGGAATACATTTGCTTGTAAGCTTGAGGATGTTAGAAACTGTCTAGGATATTGTTTTTATCAAAAATAGAATGAATCCCTGCAAAAATGAGAGGCTAATACATTGTAGCCTTAATAACTTCAGGCAACCGACAGATGCTTCAAGCTCCATTCGGTGCAATCAGATTCCAAGAAAAGTGGAATCCAGGAGCCATTATATTTATATCACGATTGTTGCTTTCAAAACAAAATATGGAAATTTGGTCAGCTTAAGGAGAACAGGCAAAAAATTAAAGCCAAAACTTGGCATGTGGGGAGGCTCATGATAAATTAGGGAAAAAATAAGAAACTACCATAGATTGTGTAAATGAAATTGGCATGCTTATTTTTGCTATGTACATAACAGTTGTGGGAAACCTGAGCTGCCATGGGGTCTGGGAGAGGAAGTTCAACTCTTTCCCACCCTGCCCCTCTTCCCACATAAATCTGAGGTGTTGTTTGCATTTCAAGAGACATTCCTGTTGGTTTTAATTACTTATCTCCTCTGAGTTTCATTTTCTTTATGAATAGCCCTGCAGGGCTTTCACCACCACATGCTCTCCTCTCCTCTTTTAGTACCTCTCCATGCTCCCAAAGGTGTGAGTAGGTGAGTGATTCTGGCAAAGAGCAACTTCTACCTCTGCTCAAACATTTGCTGTGCCTGACTGGCACTGGAGGCTTCTCAATGCGGTGAGTGGGGCTCTACCCTCTTTTTGCTGTCACCTATCACCTGTCTCCTTGCTTGCTTACGATCAGTCCAAAAGGTGGCACTTGGCTCCCTGCTTCCTCCTCTGACTTAGTCTTGTACTTGTAGAAGTCAGCAGGAAGGAAGATAGGGATGGTCTATAATTAATTTTCCCTGTCTGTTATTGGCTCTGACTCCATCCACTGTTGGCCTCTTGCCTTACACCCTACAATCTCAAATTGACACCAGCCACCATTTCTGGGTGGACCAACTCTTTGGCACAAAGAGTTTCTGGGGCCTCAGCAGCTGCCCAACCCCTGGTCAGCCCTGAGTGCTGGTCAGCCGTGCTCCCTTCTTCTGGATGTGATGGAATGGATAAAGATAGGGAGGTCTTTCCCCAACTTCAACAAACCTCTAATGCTTCTCTAGCTGTGAGCCAAGTAGACATCATACTCAGGGTTTGGATGGGATGGAGGTAGGCAGGGAGCAGATGACAGTGGGGTAAGATCGGTCTCTGTTTATTTTCCTGCAGGTGTGGTACAGTCCAGTAGCACTTCAAATTAATGTGCATATTTTTCAGATTTTTGATAATTACTTCGGTTTTCCAAACCCCAGTGTGAACCTGACCAAAAGTGTCCACCTTATCATTAACCCCACCATAATTACTGCAAAATCCTTCTTTCATCAAGGCCTCAAATAAAATCTCAAGGAAAAGCTGTCCTTGAGAAACAAAACAGAAATGAGTGTTTCCATGAGGTAAATTGTCATCAGTGAACCTTTGTGCTGGCATGCCCACTTAAAGCAATCCTGGAATAAGAACAATGCTAGCATAGGCATTTGAGTTCATTTCTGAGTCAAACTACCTTGGAAGCTCGGGAATTACATCACAAAATAGATGGTGTTAATGAAGGAGATGCACCAAGTACAAAACTTAACAAATCAGAAATTATTCATTGTGATTTATGGTTTTTTATGCACATGCGAAATAAGCTTGTAACATTGACATCAGGCATCTTATCCGTCATATATTGCCATGGAGCAGCCTTCCCCAACATGGTGCCTTCCGGAGCACCATGAGGCTACAGTTCTCATCAACTCAGCCATGCTGGCAGGGCATGATGGGAAATTGTAGTCCGAAACATTTGGAGGGCACCAAGATGGGGGAGGCTGTCATAGAGCACAAAAGCTAAAATATGAAACCCTTCTAGCATCATATGTCTACTAAACTCAAATAAAGGGGATAATTCCAAAGTATCAGTAGTAAAGTGTTGGCATATGTATCATATTTCTTCTTGAGTTGGGGGGGGGTGGAATCCTAACAGGAATACATCAAAATTGCCAAATCTGATAGTTATCAAGAACTATTGATCTTCCATAGTACAAAGCAGGCATTTTTACTAGTGTCCAGTCTTCACGCAACCAAAACCCAGGGATACTGAACTCTGGGGGATGACCCTGGTGGTAGGCCCCATTCCCAATGTCCATGAGTCCATCACCTCTAATGCACAGAGCCATAATTCATACATGCAGGACAGGGATGGCGAACCTGTGTGGCTTTCCAGATCTGTGGAATTACAGCTCCAAGAAGTTCAGCATATTTGACACCAATTGGTAGCAGCTTTCCATGAATTTCAGGCAGGAGTCCTTCCTACTTGTTGCTGAAGATGTGAGGTATTGAAAAGCAGGTGCTCTACCACCAATCTTTTGAATAAAATAACTTTATAGCATGATAGGGTTGAAAGACTAAGCTCAGTTGGGATGACAAGGGGACATGGGACTCTTAATCTCAGGGTTGTGCATTTGAGCCCCACGTTGGGCAAAAAAATTCATTTATAGCGGGGAGTGCCAAGAGAGTGAGAAATCTTTTGCTTTGCACAATCCTCTTTATGGAAGATAATGCATATCAATGTTATCTACCAATCTGTTTGCCAGCTTGTACTTGGACCTCTAGAGAGCAAGATACCCAGTCGCACACACTTCCCCTCCTCACAATTTTCATTTGTCCCACAGTTAGTAGAAAATAAAATATAGTAGGAGCCAGCTTAATGATTGTGGACCCTGTTTCGACTTTAAAAGGTCAAATTAGAAGAGACTATGCAAAGGGATGCAGGTGGCGCTGTGGTCTAAACCACTGAGCCTTGGACTTGCTGATCGGAAGGTTGGCAGTTCAAATCCCCGTGATGGGGTGAGCTCCCGTTGCTCGGTCCCTGCTCCTGCCCACCCAGCACTTCGAAAGCACGTCAAGTGCAAGTAAATAAATAGGTACCGCTCCGGCAGGAAGGTAAACGGCGTTTCTGTGCGCTGCTTTGGTTCGCCAGAAGCGGCTTAGTCATGCTGGCCACATGACCCGGAAGCTGTCTGTGGACAAATGCTGGCTCCCTTGGCCTATAGAGCGAGATGAGCACACAACCCCAGAGTCGTACGCAACTGGATCTAACAGTCAGGGGTACCTTTACCTTTCTGCAAAGGAAGCCTGTACCTGTATTTATGGGTCACATGATCACTTCCCACTGCTGTAGCTTTCCCCTCTGTTGTGAGACCAGCAGCAACACCCCAAATCCCCTTTTCTTTCCTCCTTTGCATCTAGTCACCATTAGAACGGAAAACTCCCCTATGTGCCCTATGATATAGCCATTTCTGCAGCATAATCTAACAGAAAGAAAGGATTACACGTAAGAGATTAGATACGAGGGCACATCAGGGAACACACAATTCAAAGCAACCCCCAAGTGAAACTCGTATCTATTTGGAGGGTGGAGAAACACAATCTAAGAGGTACGCAATTCTGCTTCTCACAAAGGAAGCAAAGCCACAGCGTTCCACATTGATGATCAAGTGTTGTAAATGAAGACAGCCTAAAGAAGCGTTGAACTCGCTCATCCTTTATTAGTTTCTGTCCTATAAAACCACAAAATCCAGCCACTCGTCGGCAGAATGCGAAGTAAACTGGTTAACTGAGGATGTGTGTATGTGTGTGATATAGTATATATTCTGTTTGCGGTGTCTGCCTCAAGCCTTTTGAAATGCCATACAGGAGTGTTGGTTTAGTTAATTTCATTTACTGTCCAAGACAGCTTCTGCAAACAGCCATTGTTCAGAGAAACAATTCACTTGGTGCCGCCTTTGCTGTCATCCTTTACCACCCTCAGCGCACATCTATATCACCCACAGCTGGATTTTCATGGCAGATGTTTCTGTTCCCTCTGGTATTTCCTCGCACAGCCTCTTTCAAATCCCCCATTAGCCTCTAATTCTCCATTCTCTCTGGCATTCCCAGGATTTCAGAAGTGAGAATATGTGAAAGAATTACTACACAGATTTCCCCAGGGTCAGAGCAGCTGCCCTTTATCCCAAAACTTGGAGGATCTGGCCAGATTCTATGATTCCAGCTGCTTTGATTTTGTGTTGCTCCACTAAGTTCCCAGTGCTCTTTACATAGCGTTTCCAGGGGATTTTTTTACTAGCTCTTCATAATTTACATATCTTGGCAAGCACTACCAGTGGTTTGTGAAATCCCTTATATGTCAAACATGCACGTAAACACAAAAGTATATTTTATGTATAGAAACTAGCATTCTTCAATGGAGTGTACAGGCAAGAAAATCAGAGTTGGATTAACATAATTTCTTATGTATGCCACAAATTAGGAGAATTGCATCCACACACTACAGGTACTCCTGTAGTGGTTATTCGAGACCATCTTTTTACAAAAAGTGCACAAGGTAGCATGCCTTGTGAGTTCAGTGTGTGCCACAGGATGTGCTAAGAGTTAGATCATTGGTACCCCTCCTGCGATTTCTGTTCATTCTGTGTGTGTTTTTAGGGCTGATGGTGAGTTGAAGTATCACACTGTTATTGCTCTACTCGGGGGTGGGGGTAGAGGGGTGTTAAATTTGAAATAAAAATGTGTCTTCGCATTTTCTGCCCCACCATCATTTTAATCTTTGGCTAGTATGAGTAGTTATCTGGATAGGAAATTCCTATTCACAATTCTCATTCCTGACTGCTCCATTTTCCCAGCCGCTGATACCTAGTGGGAAAAGCAAAAGGTTCTTTTTTTTAAGCAGTCAACTTGAGTTCTCTTTTTAATCTAACTTGTGCCAAATAAAGGTATTGTTTCACTTCACCTGAGTTTCTGGGCTTGTTGGAGGATTTTTAAGGAATTGCAAAACAAAAATGAGATGTGTAAGATGCATACACACAGTTCTAGTTAGAGGTAGGTAGCCGTGTTGGTCTGCCATAGCAGAAACAAAATAAAAAAATTCCTTCCTGTAGCACCTTAGGGACCAACTAAGTTTGTTATTGGTATGAGCTTTCATACGCATGCACACTGAAAGAATCTGAAGAAGTGTGCATGCACACGAAAGCTCATACCAATAACAAACTTAGTTGGTCTCTAAGGTGCTACTGGAAGGAAATTTTTTTTTAATTTTTTTTTGCATACACACACAGTAAGCAATATGTTCAAAACAATGTAGAATAATTTGTTCAAAACAGGAATAAGATGGATTTCTTTCTCTGCACTTGTCTGCAGAACACAGACAAACCCTGTAAAGCTGCCTAAGGGAAAGGAGAGTCCCAAACAATATAAGCACAGCCAACCTGCCCCCCTCCAGATATTGTGGGACTTCAACTTCCATCAGCACCAGTCAGCATCACCAGTGGTTAGAGCTGATGGGAGTTGGAGACCCAAACGTCTGGAGGGCACCATGTTGGCTGTCCTACAGCTTGGACATATCTTTGTTTTCAAAGCATGACAAGTTGTTTGAAAAGAGGGAGGGAGGCGGGGATCATTTTAGGTTTCCTGAGAGCAGCAGCCCACAATATTGTAGCAGAGTGAGAATATCCCTGCAAGGAAGGCATGGCATGTTATGGAAAACATAAACATTCCTTATCTTTCTTTCTCCAGTCGCTAAGATTTCCTGGAAGCTGCCATTTCCTCTCTTTGACTGAGGAAACAATGCAAAGCATGTGCCTGACTCCCTTTGAATGGGTTGCTGCTGGATGTGAAATTGTTCCGTGATCAATTAGAGCTATATACTATCTCTGGGAGACAAAGACCTTGACTGCTACTGTGGCGATGAAGGAGAAAGACTTTGCAGTCCATGCAAGACTGCAAGCATATAGATAAGCAGCTAGAAGGGGGGAGGGTGATGTTGTCTTTTCAATTATTGACCATTTGATGTGTTCTGAGGGCACCCAGCAATTGTAGGCCATTTAAGATGCTCTTGATGCTCTCACACTCAGCAGGCAGCACATCCGCACTTCCGAGACGCAAATACCCTTTATCCCTCTTTGACTGGTTGCTTCCTACAGGGCAAAAGGAATATAAAGTCTCACGCTATTAACCCGCCTGAGGAAATATGACTGAATGCATCCCTATCGTTATTAAGGCCACTCAGCAGCTGCTTCTGTAAATCACTTTTATATTTGTGCTCTCGGGGAACTAGAGGACAACCTTGTGAATAGGGTCCCCGGGTTATTCTACAAGCTCAGGCAAATGCATCTCATAAAACTCTGGCTTTCAAGGTTCTGACCTTGGGTTTCAAAACACTGTAGATCTGGAGTGTCAGGGAGCACATCTTCTGCTCCCCAGTGCGGGGGCAAAGAAAGGCCAATGTGTATATTGTTAAGCTTTTGTAACAGCCAAAACCCTGCATGACATAATTTGCATGTGTGTATTTGTATTTGTATTTGAAGCTCCACAAACTGATGGCATAGTGGTATTTGAAAGAAAGTCAGGAGGCCTGAAAATTATCTAGCAATAAGGTTTCCAGGCCTCAGCCAAGCTCTAAAACAAAAGGGTCCGAGAGTGTGGTGTGGGTGGAAGATGGAGGGGGTGGTCTGTTGCAAGCAAACAAAGAACCTGAAGACCTGAAGCAGTTAACAACAACAACAACAACAACAACAACAACAACAACAACAACAATATTTCTATCCCACCCACCCCAGCCAAAGCCGGGCTCAGAGCAGCAGGTCTTTATAAAGGCTTCCCATCCCAGTCAGATTTTCCATCCTGCTTCATTGTGTAGCCACACCAACTCCTGTGTGTTAGAGTTGTTCACATTTTGTCATGTCAGTTGTCCTTTCTGGATTCTTACCACCAGCCTGCCTTTGATCATGACCCCATCCACACCTTACATACCAGTCATGGCTTCCCCCAAAGAATCATGGGAACTGTCATTTGTTAAAGTGCCAAGAGTTCTTACGAAGCTCCTAACGGAGCTACAATCCCCAGCATCCTTAACAAAAAGTACTTCCTCATGCAGTGCATAGTTAAACCAGGGAACACACTCCCACAGGAGGCAGTGAGGACCACTAGCCTAGATGGCTTTAAAAGACGACTGGACAAATTCATGGAAAGAGATACCGGTGGCTCGATAGTCATCTAGAGTTTCTAAATACCAGTTGCTGGAAACCACAGGAGGGAGAGTGCTCTTATGTTTGTGGGTTTCCCACAGGAATCTGGTTGGACCCTTTGAGAACAGGATCCTTGACTAGATGGTTCATTGGCCAGATCCAGCAGGACTTTTCTTACGTTCTTGAGTGTTCTAGATCATTGCGGCCCTCCCCTGGACCTTAGGATGAAGGATGGGTAAGAAATCTAACAACAAAAAATCACAACAAAATCACATCAATAATTTTGTGTGTGATGCTTTATCAATATGTATAGATATGTATGTTTTGGGGAAATATTGCATAAAAAGAATCTTGATGCAGTTGTAGGCATGATTGCTCGTCATCATCATCATAATCATCATCATTATTAGTTTTCACCAACGTGCATGTGGTTTATTTTAAGTTAACATCTGGGTGAAAGATTAGGAAACTTGCTTGAGCCTTCATGAAGCAGCTGGAGGAGAGGACAGAGGGTGAAGAAAGAGCTGTGAGTGGAGGGGGACGCTCTTTCAGTCCTTTGGACCCCCTGGGAAATTCAACAAAGCTGCTGTACCTAGAACTGGGTGTGGAGAGTGCTGATGAATGGGACACAGCTGTGAGCAGCCTAAGGAAGTGCCATACACCTTGGGCCTGCCCATAAAGAGCAAGTCTAGATTAAGAGACTAAGATTATATCTACTGTTTCCAGGAAGTCTTCTTGTTTTGAGACCTTTGGGGGTGAATGGAGAGTTTGTTGGACCCTGGGTAAGATCCCAGAGGCTAAGAGGGAGGGAGCATCAGAAGGAAAATATATTGATGTTGATTTATATCTATTGGTAACCTTGTATTAATGTAATATTTTTGTATGTATCTACTTATTTTTTATATTTTGTTTGTCTGTTGTTGCTTCAGTATACTGTATATTAAGCGGTATATAAATTAAATAATCAAATCTTATCAGAAATAGATTTTACAATTGTTTCCTGTTAAAGCTAACACAAAGTGTTAAACCCTTTCCTCTTTTGAAAATATGCATCCAAACTACTTCCATTAGAACGTGGAATTATAAATTAAGGAACTAGATCTCTAAAGCATTAGTCTCAGAGAATTCTGTATGAAAGGTTAATTCGGAGCTAAATCCTTGCGGAATCTAAAGCTGAGGCAGAATCTGTCAGGAACAAACTGAAGTAAACCTGTTATCAGCTGCTACTTATAACAAGGTCAGGTTGGGACATAAATAGAAAACAATCTGGCAGATGTTTGGGGAACTCTGAGCTTAAAAACAGAGCAAAAATATTTGCCAGCAAGCTCTGTGTCAGAATTAGAAAATCAAATGTAATATTGAGAAACTGAGCATAGCAAGCACAAATTGCAGTAACTCGTGGCGGTATTAAGAATTCTGTCAGGGGAAAAAATCCAGAGGTCTTAGTCCAAAATATACATGCATAAAACTGGGGAGAATGGAGGTAGCTCAGATTCTGGCCTGCTTCACCCACTGTGCCAGGCCTAGTCAGGCATTTCAGGCCCATTCCCAATGTGACTCCATTCATGTAGGAGTCAGGAGTCTAAATCACCATGGGGACGGGCACTAGACAAAGCTTACTTGCTGCCAAATTTCAGACCCCAGTAACAGTGACACAACAAAAGAGATAGGGCTAAGAAGCATATTCCTGTTCTCACACACTTGCCTGCCATAACTAGAATCACAGGTGGGGAATGCCTGAATAGGACTTCCACCTTCACTGAATCTCTGCCTTCTGTCTGGTTCCAGCAAGGATCTAGAAGATTTCTTCCTGAGTCTGACTGTGGCCACAGGTGCTACCTTGCTCTGCCTGTGACCAACCAGCTCAAACCCACACCCATATTTAAACCACATGGCTTACCCTAACAGATCCTTGAGACTGAAGAAAGATCAAGGTCAGAGCCAAGTGGTGAGCTAAAAGATGAGGAAGGGAAGTCAATTAGTAGCAGACCATCTATTTTTCATCCAGGCAGTAGCTGATTCAATCCCTGGTATCTTCAGGTACAACTGGGAATGTCCCCTGCCTTAAACTCTGTCTGAGACCTATCCATAGCTGTCAACTTTTCTTGTGAGGAATCCTATTCGGAATAAGGGAATTTCCCTTAAAAAAGGGGGAAAGTTGACAGCTGTAGACCTATCAATGATCCTACTTAAAAACAAACCGTTTGTTAGCAAGAAACCAGAACTTCGGGGCAAACAAACTTTCTGGAAAATAACTTCCCCATGGACTGGAAGGTACCACTGCTGATTGTGTTAAAATGAAGCCGCATCAATGTAAATGCGCGATCAGGGATGCATATTGTTTTGAAAGTGAGAACTAAAAAAAGTGCTACCTACCCCAGGAGTTTGGACTTCCAAAAGAAAAAAAAAGTGTGTGAAAATGATCCACCACAAACTTCCTTTCCTCAGTATCACAAGACAAGAGTTTAACAAGTGAGACAAATATAGCATGGACTGTGCATACCATTCCCTTATATTTGTCTCCTCATTCTCAGGGGTCTTTCATGAGAACCTTGCCCAGGCCCCGTGGGAATGAGTGGAGGTTGCCAAGAAGCCGAGCTTGGTGGGCTGGGCTCATTTAGAACTGAGTTTTATGCTGCAGAGAACTCTAGTATAAAGCAGCCTTTCTTTGTCCTTCCTTTTCATGAGATTTTTTCAAAGGTCACCACTGCACAAGTGTCAGTGATAATTTAAGCACCCAAGTTAACTTACGCTGAATGCTGCCTTTTGTTTTCAGGAAAGCTTGTCAGAATGGTTACAGGCATGTGCGTGCTCCAGGTTATTTCTGAAGCTCCAGTCATACATAACCCAGGAATGCTTCCAATTTTATGTAAAGAAAAACGAAATGTCATTTTTTTTTAAAAAGGGAATGTGTTGTAAAATGATGCACAATTATATGGGCCACAGTTAAGGGCAGACCTTTCAAAGATCAGACAGGCAGCTGCAGTGAGCGTGAAGTGCTATTTCTAGCCCAGATGTAATACAGTGCAGAATTGTTTTCCAGGCTGGAAAAAAGTATTGCATAGTTAACCAGCTTTAATAAAGATAGCACTGTGACACTTCCCCACCCCCACTTCTCATGTCAGAAAAGTATTCCAATGGCTAGGATGGAAAAGGCAGTATGTGGTTGCTGCCACACATCTACTCAGTCAGGGTCTCTTAATACTTGCCTTAGATAAGCAACTCCTCCAAATGAGGTCAAAATGGGTTCAGTCAGGCTTGCAACTAGTTTCTCGCCTGACAACCTGGGTGGGGAAAGTAAGGATAGCGTCAGGATGCTCAAAAAAGATGCTTTTGTAAAAGATAGCCGCCGCTTTCCTTTCAGCCTATTGATACATCACAAATCCCCAGTGTCCCTGTCTGTCAAGGACATATTTCATCTTTGCTTTGGGTTTTGAAGGAACTATTTGTTAACATTTTGTTAGTGTGGATTGCTGAACTGGTGCCTCTCACAGCTACAGCGCCCTTCCCGAGTTCTTGAGAAGTGAATTCTGTGAGGAAGGGTGGTAGCGTGAGGTGGATTTTGCATGTCTGGAGTGTGGCACAAAGTTAAGAGTCACATCTGTTGTTCCTTCTGCTTTTACCTGTGGCCCAACCCATTTTTGCCTCTGAGCACCCCTACCACTGGTACATGGCCCATGAGGAAATATCGCCCCTGGACTGGAAAACGTTCCCCACCAAATGGAGAGCAATAGTAGTCCTCTTCAGATGTTATGACTCTTCTCCATGCACAGACAGTAGGTGGCATCAGCCTCTGTCCCTACTACCTTCAAGTCAGAAAGAGAACTTCTGAAGAAAGCTTATGTACTGATTGAATTTCATTGCCATCTCCAGGTGTGAGGGGGCCCTGAGTGGTGTGTCCTCTGCTCAGGCCCCTCCTCTGTCAGTGGGACCATGGCAGGTTCGCCTAGCTGTGGCAGAAGTGTTCTGAGGAGAGCTTGGGTAGCTGTATCTAAGGTAAAAGTAAAGGGACCCCTGACCATTAGGTCCAGTCGTGACCGACTCTGGGGTTGCTGCGCTCATCTCGCTTTATTGGCCGAGGGAGCCGGCATACAGCTTCCAGGTCATGTGGCCAGCATGACTAAGCCGCTTCTGGCAAACCAGAGCAGCGCACGGAAACGCCGTTTACCTTCCCACTGGAGCAGTACCTATTTATCTACTTGCACTTCGATGTGTTTTCGAACTGCTAGGTTGGCAGGAGCAGGGACCGAGCAACAGTAGCTTACCCCATCGCGGGGATTCGAACCGCTGACCTTCTGATCGGCAAGTCCTAGGCTCTGTGGTTTAACCCACAGCGCCACCCGCGTCCCATAGCTGTATCTAGCTACCCCTTAAATTCCTCAAAGCAAGGTTAGTCGGGGCATTGTAGGCAATGAAAACGGCAGCTGTCGCCAGCCTCCTGGTGCTACTCAGAGTACCAGGAGAGAGAGAATATATAAAGAGGGGTCCAAGATAGGCATGAGCCATGGGTCTTGCCAGGACATCTGGACCCTGGCAGCTGTCTAAGGATTCCAGGAGCTGACTCTCTTGTATACCTTCAACCAACAAAGCAGACTTCTTCCTAGCTTTTAAGAAAGGGCAGGACAGGCTATTTCAAGGTTTATGAATATTGCAGGGAGCAGAAGACACAGAGAAGAGCCTGTAGCAATATGTAATGGGGGAGAGGCCCTCCTCAAGCAGTGACCCTTGGTAGGAGGTGTACAGATGCATCTCTCTCTTTATCCAATGAAATACTGGGTGGTATGCAAACAAGGACCGTACTTATGTTTGGACACACTGGCATGTTAAATTGTTTGTGGCCTAATGACTTTTGGAGCCTGATTTGCTAGGCTGGCTTACATAAAAATAGCATTATGCTTCCCAAGGAACGTTACTGAAGTATTTTTATTTCTGTCGGTTACCTGGCAACTTAAGCACAGTATATACAGCCAGACTGCCAGCCAGTTTAACACGATCATGATCCTGAGGGGATTTCAACCCAAATAAAGCAACGTAGCAATGACTTTGCTGAAAGGCATATCCCGTCTTTCCCCCGCATCTCCTGTGTCTGCGCTCTGAAGGTGTGTCTGAAACAAGGCAGCATCTTGTGAGCACAGCAGCCTGCTCCTGGTCTCAAGGCAACCCTTAAACCCTAAGGAAATAGGTCTGTGAATATAAGAGCTGCGAATTGTTTAATGCGTATATACAGCCAATTTTTGTTGTTGTGGGCTGTAGAGTTTTATGCCTAATGAGCTTATTAGCTCCAGACGTCGGTGCATTTGTAGGACACGAACCCAGGATGTACAATTTGGCACCGCCAGCCGGTCCTGAAGCCACTTACTTTCAGGAGGGGATGCTGTGCTTCATAAATGAATGCCACAGTGAGCCAGTAAAGAGATGAAATTAAGTCTGCCGTTCCACTCGTCTTGTAAATTGAATTAGTCCATATGTTTTCACAAGCCACGTGGAGACGCATTGTGTGTGTTTTCTGCTGTTCTCAGTGGCTGTTTAATAGCTCAGAAAAGATAAGTTAATTATGATACTTGGGCGCACATGACATTCCTATGCATTTTGTCAGCTTTTTGCAAGAAATGGCAAAATGTCCGGGAAGGCACAGTCAACAAGGTAAAACCTGCCTTATCTATTGTCATTTTGTCAGAACAAACAAATGGCCAATACCACAGTCTTACGCATGCTTACTCACAAGTAGGGATGGGGCAGAAATTCAATTCAGATCCGATTTAAAGCCGAATTTATCAAGGTTGTATTTTCCTCAAACATAGCAAAGATGCGTTATACTGGGAGGAATTGCTTGCATAAATGTGTACATTTATCTAAACTGCAGACAAAAATGGGTTTATTGAAGGGGGGGGGGAGATCACATTAAAATGCTGAAGAATTTTCAGTTGTTTTTTTTAATTGTTAATCACTACAGAAACATATAGAGCTGAACTTTTAAGATTGGAAAATGGGAAAATAAGCTCCAGTGTGTCCAACAGTACTTACTCCCAGGAAAGTGTTCTTAAGAACTTTAGGCTAGGAGTAAGCCCTACTGATCATAGTTGGACTTACTACTGAGTAAATAGGCATAGGATGGTATTGTAAAAGCCTCTCATTCATTCTTGTAACCTTAAAAGCATACTTTGATAACTGTGTTCAAGAAAGATCAGGTCTATTTTAGGATAAAAAGGAATTCTTCTTTGTCTGCCTGGGATGATTTGCCTCTTCGCTGAGGGGGAGAAAGCTAGCTAAGAAAATGACAGCTCCATTGATGTAATGTGCATCTAAAAATATAAATGCCAGGTTGAAAATATTTTGTATTTCTTTCAAAGCATAGTAGAAAACCTTGTACTTCAATAGACGTAATACTATGTTAGCAGAGCTGACCTGAACACATTTGAGTTGGTATTTTATTTATTTTTTTAACAATCTTGAAAAAGGGCTCTGCTATAGTGTTCACTCACTGAAACTAAGGATAATGGTTCCTAAAAGCTACTTCATTGTCCCTCAGTGACACATCAGCACATAGCTAAGTCTGATTGGATATAAATGCTTCTGATGCTATGATTGGCCAGGATTGCCCAGCTAACTAGTCCCAGGAAGAAAACTCAGTAAAACTGGGGAGAAACTACACAAAGCAGCAGCGGTAGGGAAATAATTCCAGTAAAGTGATTTGAAAAATGTGGACATTCTTCTCAGTAGTACAATAATAATAATAATAATAATAATAATAATAATAATAATAATATCATACTAAAAATCAAAATGGGCAAATGTTCAGCACAGACATTGTGTTCCCACGAGTCCTCTTCAGTTATATACTCAACCAGAATGTTTGTTCTTTTGTTTTGCAAATATTTTCTAGTTCACCATGACTTTAGTTAAATCTGTCTATCTATTCTATTGCTGCACTTCCACCTAGATATCTGATATTTCTTAAGGTACAAATAAATTGCATCCAATCCTATTCAGAAGCTAGCCTTTCTATTCCCCAGAAAGAAAATGAGCTCACCATAAGGCAATCACCATGGAATATACATATTGTTGAATAGTACAGATTTTTTTTTTAGTTTAAAATCAGCTCAGAACAACATTTACTTTTCCTAGGTGAACAGATCGTCTACTTCCTGCACGGCAGAGTGCAGCACTCACTGACTGGCCTTTAAATTTAGCAGCTGAAGGGTGAGTGTTTGTGAACATTCCATGAAAATGCATCATCAAGTACAGTGGTACCTTGGTTCTCAAACTTAATCCGTTCCGGAAGTCCATTCCAAAACCAAGTGCGATTTCCCATAGAAAGTAATGCAAAATGGATTAACCCACTCCAGACATTTATCTAACAAGACCACTGATCAATAAAATGAAAGCAATCAATGTACTGTACTATAAAATAAATAAGACAGTATTGTAGATAATAAAAATAAAAATTAATTTTTTTTCTTACCCGCACTGAGATAGTCATTGTTTGGATGGGGGCCTTTTATCCATTTCCGCAGTCACACAATCAATCAGTCAGTCAATCAATCAATCAATCAATCAATCAGTAGCTGAACTGTGAACCACACAATCACAAAAACAAATTAACCGAAAAAGCTTCAAAAACAAAAATGCAACATAAATAGTAAAAACAAAAGGGGCAAACGTAATCCATTCCGGAAGTCCATTTGGCTTCCGAAATGTTCGAAAACCAAGGCACAGCTTCTGATTAGTGCAGGCGCCCTGGAAACAATAGCCGACAGTGGCATCGGATATTCGGCTTCTGAAAAACATTAGAAAACCGGAACACTTACTTCCAGGTTTTCAGTGTTTGGGAACCAAGGCGTTTGAGTACCAAGGTACCACTGTAATAGTATGGGTGGAGACTCAGATGCAGTGGGTCCCATGGAGATAAAAGATTTAAACCCAATCTTCATGTTAGATGCCGCAACATCAGGATGAATTTTCCACAGTATTTTTCTCAGTGAAACATTTGATGGGGGTGGGGAGATGGATCCCAAAGCAGCCATTTAGAAGACTTAACAAAATGAATGCAGGGTCTGTCTCCACGATGAACAGATAACCAACATCCTTCTGATAGTGATGCTCTGGATTCAGTTTTCCTGCATGGAACAGGAGGATGAACTAAATGGCCTTCAGGAGTCCTTCAGGTGCTATGATTCTAATACCTGTAAATAAAAATGCTCTGCACATTAAAGGAAGGAGGCTATACAAAGACATAAAGGACAACTGCAACCTGCAATTGTTCTCTTTTTTAAAAAAAACAACAAACCAAGCAGTTTTTTTAGAGGATAAACTTGTTAAATAAATAAAAGGTCACCTGAAAGAATCTTGACTAAACCTCCAGCCAGTGCTTTGACGGGGGAGTGAACAACAAATGACATCTATGACTGGAGAGACACTTCTGGAATTTTGCCAGTCCCAAAAATATCGAGATGATTGGTTGACTGCCAGAATATTGTTATGCATGAAATGCCTGCTGTATGCAGGATTGCAGAGCTAATACAGCTCTTAATGAATGGCAATGAAGACCTTTCCATGGCAGAAAACAGAAGTCTTGCCCCTCTGGTGCTGTCCTTTCTGTTACTGCTGAATTATACAAATTTAATCAAGGGAACAAAAGGGGTGGATCCCCCCCCCCCCGACTGCCAGGTTAACAGTGTGCACTCACACCAAAATGCACTGTTGCCGGCATGTACAAAATCACCAACAGGGATTCTGCTTTCAAGTCCACGGAATGAGTGGGCAGAAAGATGTCCTAGGCTGCTGCCTTGTCGGTATTCAGACTGATGGATTGTTTTGTGGGGGTATTCCGCAATATGTCTTTTGAAGCAATAACTGTGCATCAGCGATTGATTTAGACTGGACTATCCACACGTTAGGGGATGCGGGTGGCACTGTGGGTTAATCCACAGAGCCTAGGACTTGCTGATCAGAAGGTCAGTGGTTCGAATCCCCATGACAGGGTGAGCTCCCATTCTTCTGTCCCAGCTCTTGCCAACCTAGCAGTTCGAAAGCACCTCAAAGTTCAAGGAGATCAATAGATACCGCTCCGGCAGGAAGGTAAACGGCCTTTCTGTGCGCTGCGCTGGTTCGCCAGAAGTGGCTTAGTCATGCTGGCCACATGACCTGGAAGCTGTACGCCGGCTCCCTCAGCCAATAAAGCGAGATGAGCGCCGCAACCCCAGAGTCGGCCACGACTGAACCTAATGGTCAGGGGCTCCTTTACCTTTACCTATCCACACGTTATTCTGCTTCATTAGGTGTTTTGTGATGCTCCCCCAATGTGGTTGCATTATTGGTGTCCAGAGGGGCACACTAGTGCGGCAGATGCAGGACAAAAAAATAAAATGGAACATTAAAAGTTATAAAAAGTTATAGGATTATAGCAGGAAGCTACAAGATATGCACCAAGTGGAAATGAAGCAGCATATCTACCCTGAAACTTGTGCAGGCAGGCACAAAAAATATTGAAAACAATTTCACATGTGCCACCCTGATGCCATCAGTGAGCAGGAATCATCATGAACATACAGTAAAAAGGGCATCAGGAGGCACTCTTACTTAACTGTTGTAGTGCCTGCCCATTCTCTTCCAGTACAGAAGCCAAGGCTTTGCAATCTAAAAGCTTACTTAGCTGGTATTTGTCAATGCTTTTCTCAATTTCACATACCAAATGGTTGTGATTTTTCTACCATTTCCTGACCTAGTTTTGTTTTCAGTGAAGAATCCTAGCAGGTCAGACATCCCAGCAGACTACAGCTGCTAGCATAGCATATCCATAGTACCCCTTTCTTCTTTCTTCTCCTCTGCACGCCCCCCCCCCCCTCTGGAATCCTGCAGGTTCAAACTGCCCCCTGGTGGCTGCGCTTGGACTATGACTAAATATTTCTACAGATACGAGTTTTCTTGTCATCCCTCCAGCTATCAAGGTAGTTTCCTAAGCTTCCTATTCTTTCCCATACCATCTTTCTACTGCCACAGGGCAAGCAGATTGGGGGGAACAAAAGAATTGCCATGTTTCTATGTGCTGGAATGTTCTATGTGCAGTTGTTAAGCTGGGCAGGTTGCATCCATATGCTTGCAGCTGCTGAGCAGCATCTTGGCTTCTTCTTGCCATGTGATTATCTGCCCAAATACAGAATTTAATTTACCATTATCTCTTATGTAGAGGTGAAAGGGAAGTTCTGAACAGTTACAGAATCATAGAGGTTGAAGCTGCTGATTCAGGAAATCTACTACTAACCGTAGGAACCTGACGACTGACCGTAGGAACCCAGGAAGCTGGCCTATACTGAGTCAGACTACTACTAGTGGTGGCTGGACTGGTGATTGGGAGTGGCCGCCGAGACCACATAACACCAGTCCTGAAAGGCCTTCATTGGCTCCCAGTATGTTTCTGAGCACAATTCAAAGGGTTGGTGCTGACCTTTAAAGCCCTAAACAGCCTCGGTCCAGTATACCTGAAGGAGCGTCTCTACCCCCATCGTTCTGCCCAGACATTGAGGTCCAGCTCCAAGGGCCTTCTGGCAGTTCCCTCGCTGCGAGAAGCCAAGTTACAGGGAACCAGGCAGAGGGCCTTCTCGGTAGTGGCACCCGCCCTGTGGAAAACTATCCCACCAGATGTCAAAGAGAACAACAACTACCAGACTTTTAGAAGACATCTGAAGGCAGCCCTGTTTAGGGAAGTTTTTAATGTTTAATGTTTTATTGTGTTTTTAATATTCTGTTGGAAGATGCCCAGAGTGGCTGGGGAGGCCTAGCCAGCTGGGTGGGGTATAAGTAATACATTTTTATTATTATTATTATTATTATTATTATTATTATTATTATTATTATTACTCAGTGTTGTTTACACTGACTGGCAGCAGCTTTTCGTGATTTCAAACAGCTGTCTCTCCCAGTCTTACTTGGAGATGCCAGGGATTGAACTCTGAACCTTCTGCACCTAAGGCAGATGCTTTCATACTGAGCTACTGCCCTTCATCCAGGGTCTGCTTAGTTACCCCTAATGAAACAGAGTATGACTAGTTACCAAAGCAATCTGCTCCACTGTCAAAAAACCTCATGACATTAGAGGGTTCTTCCTAATGTTTAATCTAAACGCTTCTTCTTTCAATTTTAACCTGTTTGGTTGGTTGTTCCTCCCTGGATCCACAGAAATCAAGTTTTCTCTCCATCTACTCTTGGACAGCTTTCCAAATGTTTGAAGATGGTTTGCATATCACTGTCTCATTCATCTTTTGGCCAGGCTATGTTGTTTAGTTGTGTCTGACTCTTAGTGACCCCATGGACCAGAGCATGCCAGGCAATCCTGTCTTGATTGTCCATGGAGTTTTCTTGGCAGGGATACTGGAGTGGCTTGCCGGTTTCTGCTCCAGGTAGACCATGTTTGGTCAAAACTCTCCACTATGACCTGTCCATCTTGTGTGGTCCTGCATGGCATAGCTCATAGCTTCTATGAGTTATTCAAGCCCCTTCGCCACGGCAAGGCAGTGATCCATGAAGGGGCTAAACATACCCAATTCCTTCAACGTTTCCTCATAGGATTTCTCCTCCAGACCCCTCACCTTATGCTTCTTAAACCATGGGGCTCAGAGCTGGACACAGCATGCCAAGTGAAAGGCTCTCATGAATCTGGGGTACCTCTGGACTTGGAGCAGGACTGAAATTGCTATTTAGTCAGCAATAATAGACCCTATAGGTCACCTCAGGCACGCAACCAGCTCCAGCTCCCCATGTGTAACCCAATAATAAGTATCAACCTCAGAACTGGAAACAAAAGAAGAATCTCAGCATGATTTGCACAGAAATAAAATTTCCAACTTGATTAAACAAAGGCAAAAGATGGATAAGATCTAGCAAGTCCATCTAGCCTAACCTTCCCCAATCTGCTACCCTTCAAATATTTTAGATGCCCATTCATGACTGACTGTTCACCATACTGACTGGGGCTAATGAGAACTGGAGCAGACTAGCTTGTGGAAGGCTGATCTAATCAGTTTTTAATACATAAAGATCATAAATATGTAAAATAATATAAATAACTGCCCCTGGTTTATTGCTAGATCAATTCCTTTTGCCTTTATATAAAATGAATTCCATTATATACCATAAAAACCTCTGTATAGTTTTAGAGGAAACTGAATATGTGAATTTTTCATACAATTGAGAACTAAAGAGCTAGAAATAAAAAATGTAGTTATATTGCTTCTCCTAAAGTATAGCCCTTTTGAAAAGTTTGTTTTTGTGTTTGTGTTTTTGCTGCTGAAAGGAAATTGGTCTTGATCTAGAGTTATTTCTGTTCCCACAAAACTGTCTATTTATAGTTCCTTGGAATGGAGTCGATTTAGAATCCTTTAAATCTGGGAATTTTAATTATGGTGTGTCTGTGAGAAGTATACAACCATAAAATGAATAGTATAAAATATCAAGAGTGTAGAATCATTGGCACAGGGGCCACTCTAAGAGGGCTGGAGAACCAAATTTTAACTCCAAGCCAAACTGAATAGTTAGAACTTCTGTCTGGCAGCCAGAATGTATTATGAAGTCAGTTGGATTTAATTGTGCGCTGTCGTTATCTGTAACCATGACAACTATCCACAACAACAATTAATGGTTCCATTTAGGACTTTTGAGCCAATTAAACCTTTTATGCTGAAGAAAATGTACTGTAAATGGTTCCATGGGAAACAAGAATGCAGGCCTCAGAAGCTGGAGAGGGAACTGCTGCCTCAGATTATTGAGTGCAAACTTCTCTGAAGCTCAGATTTCTCATCTGGAGATTTCCTATTTGTAGCCTAGTCTCTCTCTCTCACACCCCCAATATGAACCAGATGCATATAGATGAGTTACCATTTATACCTAAAGAGGCCTTAATACAGTATCTGAGTTTTTAGTCAGCTTCAATTAAAGGTTCAAACATGGTAGATGCTAAAAGTAGCATAAGGGTGGCCCAGATGGCCTGTAGCACAACAGTAAACCACATGGGTCAGTGCTGTCCCACGTAAAGTTACCAGACGTCCCCGTTTCCCAGGGACAGTCCCTGGATTTACAAATCAGTCCCCTGACAAAATCCATCTATTTAGTAGTTGAAAAGTGTCCCCGGATTCATTGAAAAAAATCTGGTAACCTTCATCCCACTGCACAGAAGAGGGTCATCATTCATGGACTCCCTACTTTGGACATTTGGCCTCAAACTGGTGGCATGAGGACCTTAGCCCATTCATCATCACTCACATGTTTCATTTACATGCAAAAAAATAAATAAATGCCTGAGGAGGACTCAAATGCATGTGACTATTGAGCTACTTAGGCAAAGACTTTGCCAGCCTATTGGTTTCACTGTCCTCTCAGTCAGACAACTACAGTGGTACCTCAGCTTAAGAACTTGATTCATTCTGGAGGTCCATTCTTAACCTGAAACTGTTCTTAAGCTGAGGTACCACGTTTGCTAATGGGGCCTCCCGCTGCCGCCGCACCACCGCCGTACGATTTCTGTTCTTATCCTGAGGCAAAGTTCTTAATCCGAGGTACTATTTCTGAGTTAGCGGAGTCTGTAACCTGAATCGTCTGTAACCCGAGGTACCACTGCATTGAGTGAGAAATACCCAAATGACTGCCGCCACCTATGTACTCAGATACATGTATGCACCCTGGATCCATATGAGATTGCAACACAGGCACACAGCTCAGAAGCCATTGTGAGTTCATGGGATGCAAGCTAATTATTCCAGCTGGATATTGTTCTGCTGAACATTAGATTTCTGATTTGCTACGAAAAAGATCTCAAGTATGCACATGCAGGTGTCAGTTGTTTAACAGTGAGCAAGGAAGAATTTAGGGAGCAATCTTGGCTATAATGATGCATACATAACTCCCGCTGGTGTCAGGGCGGGGAGGGGGTATGTGCAATTATGTGGGATTGCACAAAGGAGGAATTCTGTTGTTAATCCTTTTTTTATAATATAAGTCCTAACCATTTGTCAGCAACTGGAAAGCTATCAACAACTGTTCATAAATGTTACGGAATATAAAAGCGGCTCATAAATTGATTCATAATACAGGAAGGGATGGATCCAAAGGACCAAAGCATAAAATATAGATGGGCTCATAAAATATGGAAAGGTCCTCCACAGGGTTAGAAACTATTGAAATGAGACCAAAAGAGAATGTTTATTAGGGCTGACAGCAATAATCAGTATGCTTGTTTAGCACCATCCATGTGCATAGCACTTTGCAGAGCATGAGGGGATAGGCCCCCTGCCCTGAAATGCTTCTGAATCAAAATTTAAAATGGGAAACTAAGAGAGGACAGTGAGGGAGTGGAGACAGGGGTAAATAGGAAAGTTGCATGAGTCTGCATCAATTATATGTGCTTAATTACAGGCTTAGTTGCAGTTAGTGGTGACTGGTGTACCCTTGTTCTGTAGTGCAACAAAAGCGGGACAAAAATATCCCCCAAACCCCAGAACAGTTGTGGTATGAAAAGTCACAGGATTTTAGCACGAAATGGCTAAAATTATTGCAACCAAAACAATATGCTACCCCAAGCACCCCATAGCTTTTGCAGGTGAAAATGGCATTGAAACCATCCCAATGACATCACAAGCTCAAATAATGCTGAAGGCTCAATAAGAAGGGCCCATAGCGTGATACATCCCTGTGAGAAAGATTTTCCAACTTCTGCTCACAATGAATTTGGAAATGAAGAGAATGGGGGAATTCCTCATGCAAAGGTGGAAGACACCGTTAAGCAGGGTATTTTATTCTTCTCTGCTATAGGAGTCTGGTGGTGCTACATTTCTGACTTTGAAATAAACCACAGCATTGCAAAAAAGAAAAAGAAAAATGAAAAGCACAGACAAGCCATTATTATTTTATGATTTTTCTAACATCTGCCCTCCCAGTTATACAGCTTTTGACCCAAATAACCAACTGAGATCCTTGCTTGTTTCTCATGTCAGCAAAAGGCTCTCAGTGTCCATACCAAAGTCCTGTGAAAGCATGAGAATTCAATTATAATATAAAAATTTTAATTTTTAATAGACAGTTTGTTTCAGGCCCAGTCCTTTGAGCCAGAAGCAGAAATGGCCGAGTGAGGGAGGTGGCTGTAGTTGGGCTTTCCATTTATATTGGTTAACTCAGGGATGATTTGGATTTGGCAATTGTGACTGCCAAGTCCAAAGTGGTTGCAATTGCCTCAGTGTTTCTGGTAACTGCCACAAAATTGCTCACTTTCTGGACTGCACTCATGACATGGAGGTTTTCCATACCACTGGCAGTGTAGACAATAAGCAAATCAAATACTTTTATAACCTACTTTGGCCAGATTCCTCCCCAGAACAGAACCAGTCAAGTTTAGACACTGTGGTTTACCTGACCTCCTCAAGGTGTATTTCTGGAATGTCTCAATAAACAAAAAGAAACATTACTCCAAATAAAAATCCTTAATCCGTTTCCCTAAAGAATTTTTAAAATATAAATGAAACTTCCTGGAATAGTGAGGTTGAGATCCCATAAAATTATGCAGGAGAGGTGAGAATTAAATCCTAGGTACAGTGGTACCTCGCAAGACGAATGCCTCGGAAGATGAAAAACTCGCAAGACGAACGAGTTTTTTGTTTTCTGAGTTGCTTCGCAAGACGGATTTCCCTATGGGCTTGCTTCACAAGACTTTTTTTGCGCCTTTTTTTTTAAACCACCAATGCAAGACAAAAAAACTTGCAGAACGAATTAATTTCGTCTTGCGAGGCACCACTGTATTATGAACTGAGCCAGCCTGTTGGAAATGGTGAATTAGCTACATCATCATTCAAATTTAAAATATTCCCTGGAAGTAGCTATTTCGTCTGAAGCTCATTATCATCATCATTAAAAAATAAAAATCTGCAGGTGTTTAACTTTCAATAATTTTTTTTTATTGCAACAGTTTTGAGGCAGCCATATCACTGTTTCTGGTCAGTGCATCATCCTGTAGCTTCCTGCTGAAATCCTTTAACTTTTCATGCCGCAAATATTCTGCTTTTATTGCTAGCGCAGAAGTGCTCCTCCAGATGGCTAGAATGCAGTATCATTCGGGAAGGATCGCAGAACTAACAAAGCAGAATGATGTGCAGTGTGAATCCACCGCTAAGGCATCATTACCACATCAATGACACGTTGCAGAATACACCACCCAAAAACAAACACACACAATCTGGAGGAGCTCCAAGAAACATCAAAAAGAAACTGTTGGCCAAGAACCTAGTCTATGGTTGCAGACCAATGCACATGTACCTGGGGATAAGCCCCATTGAACTTAATAACCCTTCTCAATAGACCTGCATAGAATTGCAACGTCAGCCTTGTGTTTTAGATAAATCCATCACACAAGTCTGCCACTGTACAATTCCAGAAGTGTTATTTTGAAGTGATAATGTGGATAAATGATCATTTGTGGTATTATATAGCAATAACCTTGGCCATAGGTGCAAAGGTGTTTTGTGAGGAGTCAGGCAGGTCATCCTACTATCTTTACCATATGACCCTTTAGATTTGACACCTAAAGTACCCCTCCACTCCCACAAAAATATCTCCCCAAACCAGGGACGAGCAAGGCTCAGCAACTGGCTGAGCAAGCAGTGCCCTCTGTTTATTTTAAACACTAGTGTATTTTTATTTAAATTCCTTCCTTTTTACCTACCATTCCCTGTGCTTTGCAGGTTGGAGGTGACAGCTAGACACATTTGCATTGCTTCCACCTGAGCAGCTCCCAAATTATCTCTTCCAAGTATCGCTAATTATGTTTCAGAGCTAACAGCTGTAGTTAAGCTATAAAGATTTTAAACTTGAGTCTCATTTCAACCAAAATAGAAACTGGCTTTTTAATAGACTGTGCTCAAAGGTGTAAGAGGTGAGGAAATCTAGCAGCCGGGGGAATGCAAATAGTTTGGGTTGCCAGCTTGTAACAACAGACATTCACAGCCGGTTTGCAAAAATACTGGATGTGCTAATGGGCAATAGTGAGGGGAGAATGAAGGGGGGGGGAATGATGGTAGAAGCACCCTCTACATGTTGTTATTTGCTCTTGTGCTCAATTCTTGCTTGAGGGTCCCCACAGGCATTGGGGAGCATTGTGAGAACAGGATGTTGGACTAAATGACCCATTGGCGTGATCCAGCAGGCTTTTCTTGTGTGATTGCAGTTTATAGGAGAACTCTTAGGAGCCTATCAGAGGAGACTGACAAGAAAGAATCGAGGGAATCTCTGAATGATGGGAAATGTATGACTGTTGAGTATGGGGGATGCAGGACTGCTAGGCTTCAGCTTTGAATTTTGGGATGGGGAAAAATACCGGTAGGGTGTTTTTGCCCTCACTTTGCCCTCAAAAAACAATATCCCATGGAGCAAACACCACCCTCAACTTGTTATCTACAGTTGACAGGTGGGCTCTGGGGTCGCTAAGAGTGTCTTAGCTGTGTGTGCTAATTCACAAATTGCAACTGGTTGCATGTTTAGACCTTTTAACCTCCCCCTTAAATAAATTCAGACAAGACTCTAATTTTGGTTTGGTTTTTGGCAGAATTTATTGATTACATCAAGTGAGTGGTTGCATAGTCTCTGGTTCGACTAGCTCCCTGCACCGTGGCAGGTAGCACTGACCCAGGGCACCAGCATAGGTCAGCCTAGGGTGAACACCTGGATAGGTAGAAAGCCATGGTCAGGCTAGTCCACCACCCAGATGTCCCCCTGGACTCAGGCACAGGCACAACCCCCTCTCAGGGTTGACCAAACCATTGACTCTCTGGATTCCTTTAATTTAATACCCTTCTCATAGGGGTGGCAAGAGCGTTCCCCCATCCCTATCACCTGAACCAGAGCCTATCCGCAACCTTACAAGTTGTGATGATTTGCTATGCAGCAGGCAAAACCCAAATGGCAACAGCCAATCAGCCAAGTGGGGAAAATTCCTGCCGTGGCCCTGTCCCAACAATAGCCGACACACGATGGCATAGCAAGGTCAAGTGCCAGCCCTAAATATAGGGAGAGGGGGGTGGGTGTTCCAATGCACTGGCCCAAAGAGGAAGCTCAGGGTCATGTGCATGGGCATATATAGGTCCCTCGATTTGTTTGGCTAGCGTCCCATTGGCCTGATTAAACCCAGCATCGAGGGACCTACCAATAGGGTGTTGTGGCTATCCAATCATACCCACCCACAACATAGGGTGCTGGTTGTCAGGTTGCACTGCAACACGTGCCCTCTTTGAGGGAGGACGCAATATGGCCTGGCTTTAGTATTCCCCAACCTGTAATACATGCTGCCATTGGAAACTATTCAGAAAACTCCCATTGGTTCAAAATGCAGGCAAAGATGCTCAGTGGCTCCCAGGTCATTTCAAGGAACAATTCAAAATGGTTGTTTTAATACAGTATAGCGGTGCCTCGCAAGACGAAATTAATTCGTTCTGCGAGTTTTTTCATCTTGTGAATTTTTTCGTCTTGCGAAGCACCACTGTGCATTGACAGTTTCCCATAGGAATGCATTGACGGTTTTAAAAAAAGGGCGCAAGACGTTTTCGTCTTGCGAAGCAAGCCCATAGGGAAATTCGTCTTGCGAAGCAACTCAAAAAACGAAAAAACTCTTTCGTCCTGAGAGTTTTTCATCTTGCGAGGCATTCGTCTTGCGAGGTACCACTGTATTTGAAAGTCTCAGTAGCCTGTCTCCAGTATATCTCTGGATGCATCTTCCCCCATATAGACCACCTATCTTCTCTATCTACTGTTTGGATGGTGGAGAGAAGCAGGGGACCTGATCAGTGGTGGCACCCTTCTCAGGCTAACTCCCACCCGACTTTTTCAGAAAATTGTGAAATACTTTTTATTTCAGCAGGCCCTCAGAAGGCTAGGAATTATTTTGAATTGGAGTGGCCTCTTTTATTGCCTTAGGTGCTCTTTAGAAATGGCTGGCATTTTACAACACTCTGATCTTAGCTTTGAGAGTTTTTAATGAATATTAGATTGTTGTTGCCGTTATTTGTGTTATGTTGTATACTGCCTCGAGTTAATTGGGTGGAATAGAAGTTCTTAATAATAAAAAAAACAAGTGAATTCTATTTCACATTTCTTTAAATGCAGAAGCTATGCAAGGTGCCTTCTCTTCAGGTAGATGCTATTTCTAGCCTTATCAAACCCTACATAATTTTTAAAAGATTCTTCATTCATCTTAATTTAAGACCAATCAACATAATCGTATTACAGCTTTTCCTATCAAGTGCTAGGAAATGAGCCAATTTGATCAAATGAGGTTTAAATTGGAGCCAGGAGAGTATATTTAACACTTAATCAGGATGAAATAAATCCAGAGCTCATATAATTTGAGTGCCATTTCTTTGAAAGTACAAGCTTTATACTGCTGTACAACTGTTACCATGTGACAGCCTGATCCATAGCCCAGTTAAGCTGAAGTACTTGGCTTTTATTTGAATGATTCTCACTGAAGCCCCGTACATTAAACAGGCTTGGTTTAGCTTGATGGGAGATTAGTCTTACCACAGAGACCCCAAAGAATATTCTCAGGTTAAATAAGAGTTCACCCATCTATAGGCACTCCCTTATTTAAAAAGACATGCATATGATACTCTCTTCCACATAGGATTTTCATTGTCTATTGGATTTAGGATCATAGCAATCTGCATTATACTAAGACCATTGGTCTGTCTAGTATTGTCTATATATTGACTGGCAACAACTCTTCGGGAATTCAGAAACTGATCTCTCCCAGCCCTACCTACGGATGTTGAGGATTGAAACTAGAACCTTTGGCATGCAAACCAGATGCTCCAACACTGAGCTATGCCCCCCAATTTATGTGGGCTGTAGGGTAACATCATCAACGGCCCTGCTGTGAAGCTGCTTGGGGTTTCAGGATAAAAGTTTCAACGTTAGTAACTCAAAAGTATCCATTCCAGTCCTGCCAAAATACAGTGGACTGTACTTCAAATCAATGTCAACATGGAGAAGTTCCACATAAAGGTCTAAGTGGACTGTGATCTCATCACATTCCAGTGGTGGTCCGTATTTCAAGGAATTCAGGGTACTTAAGCTAACTTGGAAAAGGTCATTGAGGAGCTGTAAAACCAAGTTTTCCTCTTTTGGGGCTTCACTGTTTCCCATGCCAGCATGTGCTTGCATAATTCAAGGGGGATTCTGGGAAGAGAAAACATGTGGTGGCAACCAGGCAAATAAGGAAGAGCCACCACTGTAACAGTAGGTGACATTGTTTTTACACAGTTTAAAAAGGGTATTTCAAATTCTTTCCCCTAAACTATCTGTAACATTTCTTGCTGCCATGCTGAAAACCACTGAGATGGTGGTCCCATTTTGCCATCTGGGAACACCAATGGATTGGTTGAATTGGGGAGGCAATTTTCAACTCATCCTCAATTGAATCTTCATGTTTAGCAACCACTTCTGCTCCTGTAGAGGAGTTTGGAGTCTTCTGTAAAAGAGAAACTGGGCAGATCTTAGAATAGTATTTCCAGGCATGGATCATGGTCCCACCCCACTGAAGTTTATTCCCAAGGTGCCATCTGGTAAATGTTTTGGTGTTTGATTCCTTTGGGTTGGAGTAGGGAGTGCAGGGAGCACCCAGAAGCATTCTATTACAGAAAACAAGGAAGAGGCAACATTAAAAACTCATTGCAGATGCTCAAACAAAAGCCCCGAGGGGTTGAAGCTGCTCTTTCACATACAAATCATGGCAAATAATTGAACGGAGTGCAGTTTGTATTTCATAAGCACTGAGGTCTTGGAAAATCTTCATATACAAAATGATAACAGCTGCTGTGCATTATGCGTACTGCTGCTTTGTAGTTATGCTACAAAAATTGGTTTCTTGCTGCTGCAAAGCAGGAGTATTAGTTTACAAAAAAGGACAAAATAAAGAAATTCATAAAGGGGCTGCTGATTATGTTAATAGACCTTAGCTAGAACAGAGAACATCCAGTATCGGGGGGGGGGGTGAGTATTCAGTCGTTCAACATGCATTCTGTTCTTCTAAACTGGTGTGCAACAACTCTTTCCATTCACACTGTAGGCTGGTTCATGTAGCATTCTCGAAAGAATGGGAAATCTGTGACCCTCAGAGGTTGTTGGACTTCAGCTCCCATCAGCCCCAGCCATAATGGGCAATGGTCAAGGATAATGGGAGCCCGAAGTCTAACAACATCTGTATTCTTATTGTAATCTGTGGAAACAGTTATCACTTTTGTGTACCTTTCCAGATTGCATAGGGTCAGTCTACCAAGAAAATCTGTGTGGAGCTTATGTATAGGGTCAACTTGCATAGATCTTTGATGTTAAAGGCTTTACATGTGGTTGCAGAAAATGTATGAGGCTAAGCTTGACTGTGGGCTCTGCCCCACATTCCTCCTCAATGCTCAACCCTGCATTTTTCGGAAGCAAGTATGTAGTTTGTTCAGGAATGGGTAAGGTGGGCAGGAAGAGTTAGAGTGGATGTGTACCTTTGAGGAAGGCTGAGGATGGATTCACATTTGCAATGCTTCCATTTCATAATACTGGCAAAAACACTCTTATGCTTTCCTCTTGCACAATGCTACTTCCACCAATTAATCTTATGCCAGCTTTTCACCATGCATCTTAAATGATGTTGGTGCTTACTGGGGCTGATGTTCAGCAACATCTGGAGGGTGAAAGGTTCCCCACATCTGCACTAGACTATCCTGATTCGAATCAGCGTGAGTACTTTAAAATAAACAAATTAGAGATATCAGTTGGGTTTCTCAACTGTTACAACTCAGCCAAACATCTTCATCCCTGGCTGAATTATGGCTTTAATCCCAAGGAAATTAGTCTATGCAAAGTTTCAAGACAAAAATTAATTGGCAGTTCTTAACCTTCTTCATGTACAATAAATAAACACATGGGGTGTGCAGCTGTTCCAGATGTTTGTTTATACTCTCTGGAAGAAATGGCCTTGGAGCATTACATAAACATTGGCAAGGATTTTAATGTTCATATAAAAGAAGGGACTGTATACTGTAAGATCATTTTTAAATAATGCATCTACTGCTTTTAAAAATTTAGCTAGTGAATAGTTATGATACAGCCCATAGCTCTCCCTTCCTTTCATAATTAGAACTGCAGGAGTGACTTGGAGCCACATGTGAGACCAAGTGAAACTCACTTTAGCTGGAATTTCATTAGAGTCCTGAAATTTAATTCTGGATAGAAAACCAACTTTGAATGATCCTGAGCCAAGTTATGGCTTAGGGTGAAATCCACAAGAAACTTAATTATTCTGGCTCATTGTTGTCCAGCAAAGCGGGGGAGGGATACTCGTGCCAGTACATTTTCCTTTATGGCTAATTCTGCCTTTGGCTCTGTGGTCACAGAGACAGGATGGGTTCTTCAGAATGGCAGAGGAGAGGAGTATTCAAGTCCGGTGACTAAGAACCATTGGTGTTCAATATCCCACTTCCCCTTGGCACAAGCTTCATAGGCCCGCACTGTAAGCTAGAAAGGAGGAGAATAGTTGGAACAAATGCTGAGTGACCAGGAAGGTAAAAAAGGGACCCCTGACCTTTAGGTCCAGTTGTGACCGATTCTGGGATTGCGGCGCTCATCTCGCTTTATTGGCCAAGGGAGCCAGCGTACAGCTTCCGGGTCATGTGGCCAGCATGACTAAGCGGCTTCTGGTGAACCAGAGCAGCGAACGGAAACGCCGTTTACCTTCCAGCTGGAGCGGTACCTATTTATCTACTTGCACTTGGACGTGCTTTTGAACTGCTAGGTGGGCAGTAGCTGTGACCGAGCAATAGGAGCTCACCCCGTCACGGGGATTCGAACCGCCAACCTTCTGATCGGCAAGTCTTAGGCTCTGTGCTTTAACCCACAGCGCCACCCATGTCCCTGACCAGGAAGGTAGATTGTCTCTTTTTGGAGATATGAACAAACACACACACACACTTACTTCAAGTGAACCTCCTTTTATTTAGAATAGCACCATCCCAATGACCAGCATAAGCAGTAAAACGAATACCACCTAATCATCCTAGTATTATGGCACAGCTATGCAACTGTAAAGGCAGGTGATGGTATTTGTCTACTTTTTTTCATGGCATATCCCACAACTGTCCGGAAAAACTGGGACATTTCATTTTTTTCCCTGCAAGAGAACGGTGGCCATTTGGGTTGCTGTGATTTTGCAGTGAAAAATGCACTTGGGGAGAGGGTCGTTTTCTTTCATAGTGCCCCCAAATGCCCATTTTTGAGTGCCACGCCCCCAGTGTGAAAATGGTCTCTTTGCGCTCATGATACAAAACTGGAATAGGGCATGCGGGAAGATGGCGTCCCAGATTTTGGCTTCAAAGTGTTCAGCTAAAGACGTTGTTTCTAAACATTGGTCCAGAACTTCTGAAAACCATGAACAACTAGTGGGTCAAATGATCTTTGCGTGCAGCACCCTAAAATTCATGTGGTGCCACCACTACCCGATTCTGTCATGATTCTTAACTGCATCTTGACATCATTCAAGCAAAAACTGCCAGTGATTACATCTTAAATGTGATGATCAACAGCTGAAGCCTTGTTGGTGGTGCTGACACCAAGGGCTGCCCTATGACAGGGCCTTTTCCGTGGTGGTTCCCTGGTTGTGGAATGCCATCCCTAGGTGAGGTGCACCTGTCCGCGTCATTACTAACTTTCAAGAGAGGTTTAGAAACATTTCTGTTTACCTAGGCATTTGATGACTGGAGAATACTCATCTTGCCAACCCAAAGTTCACTGAATGAAATAATGTTTTTAACTGAAGTTGGTTTTTTAGACTTCTAAGTGTGTTTTTTTTAAATGCTTTTGCTTTGTTTTACTTTTTAAAACGTTTGCTTGTTTGCTGCTCAGGAAGAAGGGCAGAGGATATAAACGCAATAAATACAGAATAAAATAAAAGTATATGAAGCACACATCTCTCCTACACTTGCTGGTGCAAGAAAAAAGGATTAATTCAATGGTGTTTCTTCTTCAATACTTTTAAAATTATTATTACTTTTTATTGGGTGGTTTTGTGTTACAAAGCAAATAGATAAACAGGAAATGGTACATCTATTGTCTCTGCTTTCAGTTTATAGTCTTTTTCACAGTTTGTTTACATCTGGTGCGAGACATTTTTGGCATAGACATATTGCAGTTGGGGGAGAGAGATGGCGATATGGTTTTTTTATATTCTATTGCCTATTCTTAGTGTAGGGGGTGTTGTGTCAGCATCACATGAGTAGGTCCTTTGTGTATTTATTTATTTTCATTGATGTTGCAAGAGGTTAGGGGTTCCTGAGCTTGGTTGGTTGTGTTTAGTTGATTGCGGTGTGGCTTATTTGTGTGAGGTTTCTTCTTCCGTATTGTCAGGCAAGTGATCTAGGATGTTGACAGTACTGTACTCCTGTATTACAATCACATTTGTCACACCCTTTCCAGCTAATGTTCATTGGAGTGACATTGGGGAAACACATTAGTAAAAGCCTGAATGGCAGGATGAACAAAAAATGCCAGCATGCAGTGCTGACTCTCCAAAAGGTAAACACAAGTGCCACCTAGTGGAAGACACATCCTTCTTTTTGAGAGAACTGAAAAGCTACGCCAATGGAAATGCCAAACACTGGAAAGCAAACCTCCAGAAACAGGCTCTAGTTAATTTTGATTATTATTCTTTAGCTTCATTTTTTGCCTAGTGTCAAGGACTGGTTGAACGCAGAGGCATGGTGGGAAGAACTGGCTGGGGAAACCCCAAGAGAAGAAAGCTCAGAGCCTGGGGAGTGGTGGTGGGACAGTAATGAGTGGTCAGAGGAGAGAGAGAGAGAGAGAGAGAGAGAGAGAAGACTGAGAAGAGAAGGTGTCAGAAGCTGAAGAGGCAACAGGGTTTAGGTAGCAGGGAGAGTCTATGGCAGAGAGCCATCCAGAATCAGAATCAGAATCAGGAGATGAGGAAGGCCAAGAAGCAAAGAGGAATCTGGATGGTGAAGGAACCAGGGTGTCTCCCCATCTTGCTGCGACAAGAACGAGGAGAGGCATGAAGAGAGAGCAGAAGTTAGCTTCCTGCAGACAGTCTTAGATTGCTGGGGAAGCAGCTACATGGATAATTCTGGTTCAGCAGGTTTTCATGCTCTTTGTACAGAGGGGGTGCCACAGTAGTGCAGAAAGTCAGCAAACCAACACAATGTGATATTTTTCTGAAGCTCGAGCCCATCTGGAAGTCAATCTCTTTGATGTGGTAGCACTTTCTCCTGGCCTCAGATGTATAAGGACTGTAGGGTGATTGGTTAGGGAAAGGAGCTCCAGGCATGTTCCAAGGAACTGTTCTCAGCATGCTTATGTCACTGCTCACAGGACTGCCTCTGCCAGGCCTCTTGTCTCAGGATCTTTGGCTGGATTGAGAAGAACTCAGATCAAGATGATTCCCATGTGATCATAAAAATCTCTAAGTAGCTTCCATCATCCTCAGAGGCTGAGGGTGACTCCTTTGCAGTCTCTTCTGCAGGAACATGTGACTGAAAAATAGTTTGTTGTTGTTTAGTCGTTTAATCGTGTCCGACACTTCGTCATCCCCATGGACCAGAGCACACCAGGCACGCCTGTCTTCCACTGCCTCCTGCAGTTTAGTCAAACTCAAGCTGGTAGCTTCAAGGACACTGTCCAGCCATCTCGTCCTCTGTCGTCCCCTTCTCCTTGTGCCCTCCATCTTTCCCAACATCAGAGTCTTTTCCAGGGAGTCTTCTCTTCTCATGAGGTGGCCAAAGTATTGGAGCCTCAGCTTCAGGATCTGTCCTTCCAGTGAGCACTCAGGGCTGATTTCCTTCAGAATGGAGAGGTTTGATCTTCTTGCAGTCCATGGGGTTCTCAAGAGTCTCCTCCAGCACCATAATTCAAAAACATCAATTCTTCGGCGATCAGCCTTCTTTATGGTTCAGCTCTCACTTCCATACATCACTACTGGGAAAACCATAGCTTTAACTATACGGACCTTTGTTGGCAAGGTGATGTCTCTGCTTTTTAAGATGGTGCTTTAAAGATGGCTTACAGTTCTTGCAAGGGCTGGGGCCAGTGCAGCCCTGCCAGCCTTCTGAAACCCTTAACTGATTCTTGTCCTTGGCTGACATGCCTTCCTTAGCTCAGTCAGCAGGGCAAACTGGGAGCTGCCTTGCCTTGCCATGCCCTAATCATTTCAATTTCACTTGTAGGGCTCCAGCAAAGCATGACAGTGTTGAAACTTTCTAGGGTGAAACTCTGCTGAACTTTGGTTCAAATCAAGCCAAGTCGGTTCATTTCAGTGAGTTCTTTCAACATGATGCTACACTGAACAATGATGATAATACTCTGAAACATCAGTATCCCCCCCCCATGAGCTGCCCAATTGACACAGGTGGCGCTGTGGTCTAAACCACTGAGCCTCTTGGGCTTGCTGATCAGAAGGTCAGTGGTTCGAATCCCCGTGACGGGGTGAGCTCCCGTTGCTCGGTCCCTGCTCCTGCCAACCTAGCAGTTTGAAAGCACGTCAAAGTGCAAGTAGATAAATAGGTACTGCTCCGGCGGGAAGGTAAACAACGTTTCTGTGCACTGCTCTAGTTCGCCAGAAGCAGCTTAGTCATGCTGGCCACATGACCCGGAAGCTGTACACCGGCTCCCTCGGCCAATAAAGCGAGATGAGTGCCGCAACCCCAGAGTTGGCCACAACTGGACCTAGTGGTCAGGGGTACCTTTACCTTTACTAATATTGGAAATAATCTATAGAAATTCCCACCGAAATCTGGTTAAGTAATATTTGGAATATAGTTCTATGGGAATACCTAACTCACCACAGAAGGGTAATTAAAGGCACTTGAAGGATAGACATTTTGGTGTGACTTGGGTTCCTTCCTTTTCCTTTATAAACGAGACAAAATATACTTTTATTCCAGCCTCAACACAAGAATCTCTGTGGATACTTGAACTGATAATACATAAATAAACATATTGGTTATGTACTGTGTACTGCATATGAAACTTAATAAGAATGTACTACTGGACAAGTAACTGTAGTTATGCTATTCTTGAATTTACATGAAAAACAAAATAAAAAATGGGGGGGCACATCAAGGTCTTTGTTTCTTTTTCCTGCAGAAATGATAGTAAGAAATTAATTCAAAGTTAACACCACAGTTCTGGTGATTTGGTATTTTGACTACTTTAATATTGCAACTTCCTGGAAAAAACCACAACCCTTTTCTATGAATCTGAGGAAGATTGTTGGATTTTTGCACTTCAGTTTTTCTCAAGACCAATCCAATTGCATTGAGACAACTACTGTACTTTTCCGTGTATAACATGCCCCCATGTATAAGACGCCCCCTATTTTTCAGGACTTAAATTTAAGGAAATGGGGGAAGATGGCTTAGAATTGTTGAGCTTTTTGGGGGAGGGATTGCCCAGAGTTGTTGAGTTTTTTTAAGGGGGATTGCAGAAAACCGCTCAAACACACACAGCGAAAAATCCACCTCTCATCTGTCCCTTTGCTGGCAGAAGCTGCCAATCACCCGCCCAATTGCCACAGCGTCAACCAATCAACACCAGCCTTTGACGCAGCAACCAATGGCATGCCCAATAGCTGCTGCCAGCCGCAGAAGCAACCAATCAAACATCCACCCTATGCATTACCCATGTATAAGACTCCCACATTTTAGCATGATTATTAAATTAAAAAACCAGTCCTATGCACAGAAAAGTACAGTACACCCAAATTGTTATAGTGTCTGAAGTTTATTATATAGATTTTTCTTTGTTAGGGGGAAATAGCACTGATTACTTAAGAACAAAACACACTGTATGGTATTTATTTCACTGTAGTTATAGTCATGAATGCTCAGAATGTGATTCATTGGTTCATTGTTCCACTAGATGGCACAAAAGTCCTATCTTTTAGCTTTTCCCAGAGGATATTCTAGAAGCTAGCAACTATTTTAACAAATTAACCTGGAGGACAGACTGTGATCCTTTTTAGAGGCAGTAAAAAGCTAAAGTAGCTTATTTTTCTGCCATTCATGGCAAGATGTGCATATCCACCGAAACAAATATATATAACACAGGAACATTTGAAGTACCTAACGGGATAGATATAAGTATCCATGAATCTAACCAAAGACAGTTGTTCCGCAGGTCTCTTTTTTTCTAAAGTAGGCTAAGCATTTATAATGTGCAGCTTTCAAAGAGAAGATGTTTCAGTCACATGGGATGTAGAGAGATTAGTGATGAGGGACGCATTTTATTTGGTTTGCACTGAAAGGCGAATCAACCCAGTTCACACTTTCCAAAGCAATCTGAGAACCAAAATGCAGCCATTCTTTGATATTTGCACTTCTCTGAATTTTGCCATGCTGTTTTCCAGGCAAGTGACATGCGCTGGGATAAAGTGTGCATATTAATGTATGTATTAGTGAAACGAACATGCAAAGATATGTTCTATTAGAGAAAACTGCTTTGCAAAAATAAGCGCTAGTTGACAAAATTGCCTACAAACATTTCACACTAAAATGGTGGTGGGTTTCCAAAAGGGCTTCTTTTAAAAAATTGCTAACCAGTGTGGAAATGTGGAGACCTGAAATTATGACTGGAAAAAATGAGAAATGGAGAAAACCCAAAATTGACAGATCCGCCCATCCGTAGAAGAGATAGAGAGGCACATGAAATAATTTTATGTTTTATTTCAGTGACCTAGCTTGATTGCTGCTTTTGGAAGTGAGGAACCCAAATTTCAAATATCTATAGTAATGGCATTTACCAGGTAGCTTTCAGTCATAATTCCTCAAGTCCATATCACAAATTCAAACTTTAAGTCAGACACACCAAGACCAAGAGCCACGAGGCCTCTCTGATCAGATTTTTTAAGGTGGCTTACAGATAAGAACAAGAATCACTAAAAACATAGAAAAATCAAATATATATAAAACAAAAAAGCAACAAAAGCCAATAATGAACACAAGACATTCAAGTTCATTAGGTTCCCATTTTAATTTGAACCTATTGAATCCACACTTCTCCAACTTCTGCAGTGTAGCTCTCTATCATAAAAGCATGTCTGTTAGTGACAATGACACTCAAAAATGCATTTTATTGTAGCAAATTGCCTGCAAAAAATGCGTACATTGTGATATTTTCGTGTGTGCGTGTATGAAAAGATAAATAGAGAGGGAGAAATGGGGTAGACTGAAGATTGAAAAATAAGAAACTGAGCAAAACTGAAACTGAACGATTCGTTCATCTCTAGTCAATGATGTGTGTGTGTGTTTAATATTAAACAAATTAATCAGAGGGGCTGCAGAAGTGTTCTTGACAACCCTCTGCTCATTTCACCCTCCACTCCTAACATACAAGCACAAAACATTCCCACACTGCAGCCTGGGCAGCTACTCCCCTTCCTGCCAAGTTGGGGCTCTGCCTGCCTCGGGGCATAGCTTGGAGAGTAGGACGTGTGTGAAACAGACGCCCAAAATATTATCTTTCAGGAGACAACTTGATGTTCTGACACTACTAGTTTTTGGCAGAAAATAATATATTTAATTCATCCTTCTGTTTATTATTTTAAGTTGTTTTTTTTTAACCTGTGTTGTTTTGGCAGTTAAGAATCTGACAGCCTTAAAACCAGAGATTAAAAGAAAGGGTTGGGTATGCTTTTGTTGAGGGCGAACTGTCAACTGTGGAACGTCTTCCTGATGTTATAAAGTTTCAATATTGCCTTGAGATATTTAATGGGAAGCAATCCATAAATGGAAATAAGCACACAGGATTGCAGGCAGAAGATGGCCTGTTGGAGTTCAACGTCTTCCATGTTAGAAAGATAATGTTTTGGATCCATAGAAACACGAGCAAGAGGAAAATAGTTGGTGGTGATATGCTCCAAAAACATGTTCAAGAAAGATTTGATGCAGGGCTGTAAAAGGGTTAGGATTTCCAAAAGTTTTCCCATGAGCAGAAGGTATGTTTGATCTAACCCATTAACTTCATTAAAATTCCAGTGGAGCTCTTCAGAAATCCTGAATGGGCATTTCAGGAAATTGTCTTAGGAGTTACAGAATTGCATCGGTGAAGTAAAATTTTCTTTCTTGTAGATCAAGTTTTGGAACTAAACAAACAATCTGCTAGTTGTATCTTAATCAAAGCTGCTTTGATGATAAAATAGTTTATTTGATCTTCAAGCATCCTTCTAGTGAACTTCTTGAGCACACAATGCAGATTTCTCAAAAATGTTTCAGCCTTTTAAATTTTATTAGTCATACCCCTGCCTTATGATTTAGCTCCGACAACCCAATTTCCTTCATTTCCCACTCATTGTACTATTGCCTTAGTGATGCCACATGATCCTAACTTCTTCTTAAATTGTTGTTGATTTTCTTCTTGTATACAATCATTAAGTGTAGCATTTGCACTCCTCCCCCCTGTAACAATCAGATTACCAATAAACTGAAATCTTAAAGACAGCGGAGAGTAAATTCTGTAATTTTAAAAAATTGATAATGCCCTGGCATCTTTCCATTCTGCAACAGGTGACTATTGGAAGTCTCTTCTACCAAAGCAAGCTTAGACTGAATTACCTCAATCTGATACCAAATCGTTTTAAGGATTTGGGATCCTGTTAGGTTGGTGACTGGTTATTATTCCTCATTTTCTCTAGCTGCTGGTGTACAACTGAATTACAGCAAAGAAATAGTGAAGTCTAAGCTGATTAACAGCCCAGTAATAAGAATCTAGCTTTTTTCAGTTGCCTTGAGTAGAAGTAAACCCTTCATCTCAACTGGGTTATGGATTTGACTGTTAGGTATTAGAAATAAAATAAACCAGTTGCTGCAATGTTTATATCTGTCAGTCACACTATTAATAATTTGAATGAATACCTTACATTTGCAAATAACAATGGTGTCATTCCTGCTAAGGGTCAGTGGGAGTTTTGCTGCTAACGTGACACAAGAGTAAGGAGTAAATTCAGTTTTTACCTCTCAGGCACTGACATGAAACATGCTCCTTATAAGGATGGTATTCTTCTGGCCACTTATATGTCACAGGATGTTATTTTCATAGAGCTGGTAGTAGCAAGTGTTAACGTAAATCCCATAATTGACAGGTTAGTGGTTTGTGGAGGCAGTGACTTCCCCGGAGGGGATTTCTTGATTAATTGTGATGGCAGATTTAAGGCAGACTGGTTGCCAGTGGGAGGCAGCTGATTACACAGTGTCTAATTACAGACTTTCCACTTTCCAGGGCAATGTAGTGTCATGCGTAAACCTGCCAAAATTCTTTCAAGACAGGAAATGCAGGGGAAGCTAGGCTGACCAAAAAGAAAGACACTGCAAGCAAGGCAAATCTTTGATGGATCATGTATAAACAAGAAGCAGGGACAGTGGGAGACAGTGAGCTCATTGACGACATTGCGAGGCAGTCCGTGCAGTTGGGGTAGAACCAAAAGCACCAAAGGTCAAAATCTGAGATATACTTCAGCTATGGGTAAGTCCCTTTCTCTCCCTCTCTCAGATTTCCGCACCTGAAAAACAGGAATATGGGGCAATTCTCAAATGCTGTTAACATAAAAAAAATACATGCCAATGCTCATACTGTATAGTACAAAAAAATGGGATCTGCAGCAAATTGTCAGTGTGGTGTGTTCCTGTCTATTGCTGCAGTTGGTCAGCATGACCCCACAGAAGACTTGATTCCATTTCCTTATCTGCCATATTTTCCATTTTCCCTCCCCACAGCCAATCAGCTCCTTGGTCAGTCCTCATTGGGTTCTTTTAGAGTTCTTCCCACTCTGGTTTTATTTCTTTTCAAAATTGCAATGCTACAATCCTTGTTGTTGCCCCAAACCTCCTGATATCCCCTCTTGTGCATGTGTAAGCCATGGCATCTCACCTGAGCATCAGAAATTAGACAAAATGACTCCATTGCATGCCAAAGTGCAAACAGCCTTCTGGGTTATAAATGATATATCCTGTGTAATTTGTAGACTTAATGGGTCTCCTTCATTGAGAAGGACAGCTGAAGATATATTGTTCCATCATGACTGATCTTCCTCTATCTATAGTTCACAAACAGCTACAGGGATACGTGAGAGGGAACACTCTCAGTTCAAAATAGGTGATGGTAAGGTCCAATGCTCTGCCTTGTGAACTGAGGGTTTACCTAAGAACATGTCCCCCAAGATTCTCTGTAATGTACAGGGTCTCTGTTGTAGAAGTTTCTTGGCAGTTTCTTGGCAGATGCTGATATGGATGATGTTGCATGGTGGTAAAAAATGGAAAAAAACACACACACTATGCTATGCAATTCCATGTCAGCTGTCAGCACTGCCAGATGTTTATTACCATTGCAGGTCAATGATCAAACATTGCAAATTACATATCAGATATCAAAACCAAACATCATTTGGCTGAAACACAGACAGCAATAAAACTCTACGAATATTAGGAAACTATTCCAACATTTGCTGTTGTTATCACTGAATAATTTACATCATGAAACTTTAAAGTACGTGGTGTTCCCAGGTGATTTCACTCCAGAGAGAAATACTTTGAGAATATTCAGCATCAAAATCATCCACAGAAGAGAATTTTGAGGACAATTTTTGTTTTATTTCAGCTGCAAATGTTTCACAGGTAACTTGGATTTTTGTAATCAGTTTAAGTCCTGCACATTGCATGTCAAGGCACTGTGCCACCCACCACCCCATTTTCCACAGCAATAAACCAGGCAGAACACAGTGATTTTTGGATCAAATAAGGCCACAACTTTATTGATTGCAGATGTTAGAGGTTTGGCATAGGTATTGGATACAGCCATTGACTTTAAGCCCACCTGCCGGAAGTATACCCAGGGTCAATCCAACAGCGGGGGAGTCCTATGACTTATATCAAGTAGGAGTACCCCACGGGATGGCTGTCTTGATGAGTGCTGTGGCCCTAGCCCCCATCTAGGACAAAAGCAACTCCTCCCATATCTCTTTAGTGGGATATCCTTTTCTCATAGGGACAGGCAGAGCCACAACCTCCCCTCCAGCCAAGACTAAGGCTTATCCAATGCCTAAACCACCAAAGTTGTGATGGTAGACAAAAACACCAGACTGGAACAAATTTGCTGGGTAGATAAATTTCTACCCAGCCCCGAATATGGTGACCAATGAAGTCCACAGCAAGGCCAAGCAAGCATAATTAAAGCTGAAAACATAGGCAGGGCTCAGGGCTGTCCGGCTTTTAAGCCCAAGGAGTGGACCCAAGGGAAGCCTGAATGCCCATTGGGCCTGCTTCTGAGGAGAACCTGTCTCCAGGCCCACCCATGACTGGGCAATTTGCAGGCAGGCCTGAATCCAATGCCCTGGCCATTGACGCAAGTTGTTAGGTCCAACGTTCAGTGCCAGCACCAGAAGTGAACTATGGGGGCTGCGCCAGGCTACAACACCGCCTGCCCCCTAAGTGGTAAGTGGACTTGATACAAATGTACTCTGTTGATGCTTTGACTACTAGGCCAATGCCAGACAATAATTGACCAAATATTTCTTTGCTGGTTGAGTTTACAAATAACTGGCCCATCCTAATGCAGTCGGGGATTGTTACACTCCTAGAACAAGAGAGAATGGAGTTGATTAAAGATTGAAGTATAAAGTATGTTTTGATGGCGTGAATCACATTTAAGTAATTTGCAAAATATGCTTTGCTCAAAAGCAGCAACCAAAGCTTTTTCTCTGACCTTCCATCCACACACCTGTGGGGTTCTCCAGGATCACTATCTGCTGGGATGTACAACACATCCTCTCTCCCTGTTCCTCTCTCTTCCCGTTAGCAGGTGATTTACGTGACCCCCATTGGCTTCTGTCAGTTACCTTTGATTTGTGAACAAGCTGGAATGAGCCCAGGGCTGGTGGGATCGCATGGTGACAGAGGGATGTTTGAAAGAAAGGTTGCATGCAGCCTTTCACTCCTGTGAAAGCCAAACATGCCATTTTTCATAGCTGTAGCTCTGTGATTTCACCTTGCTCACTCGTCTGGCAGGAAGCACAGCTACCGCCTGATGACAGTTCTGAAACAGAAGCAATTGAAAGGGCTTCTTTATTATCTGGAGGTCAAAATAATCAGAAAGTGGAAGAGAAGCAGACAGTGTGACAAACAGAATGAACCAGGGTTGCCAGACCCTTATTTTAAATTGAGGGTGAAGGGGAAAGAAAATTAAAGAAACTACTCTAATGACAGTAATAGTCCTATGTCAACAGAAAAGTGCACTTTTATTATTAGTGGAGAAGGAGAATCCAGTGGTTTCTTTCAATGGGGTTAACTTTTACCTGAGATCGATTTGCCTCTTGACCTCAGAGTTCAGCAGTAGTCATAGCAGAATTTGCTCATCTTGCTTTACTGGCTGAGGGAGCCGGCGTACAGCTTCCGGGTTATGTGGCCAGCATGACTAAGCTGCTTCTGGCGAACCAGAGCAGCGCACGGAAACGCCGTTTACCTTCCGGCCGGAGCAGTACCTATTTATCTACTTGCACTTTGACATGCTTTCGAACTGCTAGGTTGGCAGGAGCTGGGACCGAGCAATGGGAGCTCACCCCTTCGCGGGGATTCGAACCGCCGACCTTCTGATCGGCAAGCCCTAGGCTCTGTGGTTTAGACCATAGTGCCACCCATGTCCCAATATACTTCATAATCTACTCTTATCCAACAATCCTATCCATAATTGTGCTCCTACCAAGAAAAGCACTCCCTGACCCCAAACGGACATCAGCATACTCAGGCAGCAATAGGTTCTGATAGTTTTCTCTCTCAAGGTTGAAAGTAGACCAGGCTTACAAAAATTTTCTACTCCCAACCTCTTAAAATATATGTTACAAATTGAGAGCTATTTATCAATGGACAATACAATTTGGAACTCATGATGATAGTACAAAGTAAAGGCTTTCCTATCCCAAATTTAGGCTCTGCATTCAAACCAGTTATTCCCAATGCAAAATCTTTTTACAAATTCATTTCAACAACTGATTCTATCTATGAGACATTTTCAAATGTAACTTCTGTAAGTAAGTCTTCAACAAAGTTTAGTTTCACTTTTACACATGGTATCCTGTTTTTCAACAAACCATGGTTAGTTATACAAGCTTGCTTTCTCACCTATGGCTTGAACTTTAGCAACTCATAATAGTTTAGGATTCTATGCAAAGATGGCTAATGCTAAATTTGACAAGTTCATGCAACTCAGCATATGTGCTATCTGTTAGCAGTGCCTGAATGTCCAACCTGGTGGTCTGACATTGATGGAGCTCTGACGTGCCAGTACCATCCTAATCTCTTCAATCATATTGATCCGCTGAAGAGCTGAATCGAGTTTGAGTGCTTCTTATTCATGTTGTTTTTGTAGCTGCAGTTTGTAGTTTGGGTGATGGGCCAAAAGATGACAAGTCCTTTACTCCACTTGAAATGGCTAGTGAAAACATTTTTTAAAAATAAAAAAAATCGGTTATTGCTTCTGCAAGGTTTACACGCCACTGAAAAAGTTTTGTAACTCAGCCAAAATGATCAGTTTTTCAACAGGACCAGTCCTTACAAGTATCAGATATGTCTGAACAAAGCTCTGCTCTATTCTGCCTTGCAGTCACAAATGGCTGACGATATCCCTGTTGAATGATGTTGTTGAGTGATGGAAAACATACAAGTAGTACTCAGGACAAATGTCAGAATGGTACTTTGTACCCTAAAGATCTATTGCAGACTTGTGCAATCAGGAAACACTGGAAAAAGGCAGCCACTCGATAGCTCCAACGCTGGAGAAAATAGACACTTCCCAGTCACCTAGCTTGATGCCTCATCACCCAGGTTCCTTTTTCCCAACGTCCATTAGGCAACAGTGTTCAGGTAACATGGGCTTTCTCTGCACTAAAAAAGAAGAGAGCTATTGGGCTTACAGTGTTTTCCCACTTGAATAGGGCACCATTATGATCTCAATGGAGTCAGATGGAAGTGGAGAGATAGACATGTGTGAGCACCCAGAGGCATTTGAATGATGAAAGGAGGATTACACAAGTCAGCCGTTCAGTGGGGAAGGACTATTGCTAGTAGCAAAGCACATGCCTTCAAAGAATCATAGAATTGTAGAGTTGGAAGGCACCCCAACGATCCTCTAGTCCAAACCCCTGCAATGCAGGAATCTCAACTGAAACATACATGACAGATGGCCATCCAACTTCTGATTAAAAACTTCCAAAAATGGAGAGTCCACCACCTTCTGAGGGAGTCCGTTCCACTGTCAAACAGCTCTTACTGTCAAAAAAAAGTTATTCCTGATGTTTAGTTGGAATCACCTTTCTTATAACTTGAAGCCTCAGTCCAGTATACCTGAAGGAGCGTCTCCACCCCCATCGTTCTGCACGGACACTGAGGTCCAGCTCCAAGGGCCTTCTGGCAGTTCCCTCACTGCAAGAAGAAAAGCTACAGGGAACCAGGCAGAGGGCCTTCTCGGTAGTGGCTCCCACCCTGTGGAACACCCTCCTACCAGATGTCAAAGAGAAAAACAAGTACCAGACTTTTAGAAGACATCTGAAGGCAGCCCTGTTTAGGGAAGCTTTTAATGTTTAATAGACTATTGTATTTTAATATTCTTTTGGAAGCCGCCCAGAGCTGCTGGGGAATAAATAAATTATTATTATTATTAGTTCATGTCCTGCCCTCCAGAGCAGTAGAAAACAAGCTTTTTATTTCTTCCATGTGACACCTGTTGAGATCTTTGAAGATTGCAAAGAGTAGACACCTGCTACACCAGGGATCTGATGGTTTGTCCAAGGAGGGTTGCCTATTCAAGGTGAGCATCAGGAGATGCCGTTTCCTAACTCTCTTCATGGTAGCAAATGCACCAGAGCTGAGTTAGGGGAGAGATTGCCTTTGGCTAGTTGACTGCAAATCAAACACATACGTCAACAAGGCTGTGGCCCACAACTGAACCCATTTGCAGTGCCTTGTGTTTTCATTCCAAGGGTGTGGGGGAGGGAAGGCGGAAGCAATCATGTTTTAGGTTGGAACAAATTAATACAAGCAACGCTAGGCACATGTGACACGGTGATCATGGAAACGCTGGCACAGCTCTAAATATAAAAGAACCATCTGACCATGCTTTAAAAACCACAGTACACTGTAACTCATTATCAAAGAGCTGATATACAAACAATGGATCAAAGTCTCCCAGCATTCCCATGCTATGGGTAGGAAAGCCCGGCTTTCTTCCGTTTCAGATGAACTCAAGATGAAAATGCTGCAGTGAATGAAACCTTTTCCACTGATGAGAGAGAGAGAGAGAGCAATAACTTAAGAAGCCTTTACTGATGTTAAGCTCTCAGGTGTTGCCTTCAGGCAATTTTTGTGTGTTGTTGATTATTAATCTTTGTAGCTTAATCACTATAAACACGGATGATAATTATCTTAAAAGGGAAAATGCTTTCTTTGTTGTCTTCAGCACAACATTAGGTGTGTGGTTTTTTTTACTCTTCCCTTAGACTGTAAACCACACTATCTAAACTCTCTCCGCAGTAAGAAATATAATCCTCTAAAGCGGAGCAAAAGTATTTTAGCCAGGAGGTGGATGTCAAAGCTGTGGCAGTTGGTAAAGCGCTCTGCTCCTGCAGGAAAGCCTTTCGCTTGAACCATTTGGAAATCTTTTCTTTTTGTGCTTCTGTATTTTAAATGTGCACACATAAACGGCCTCAGCTCTGCTCTCGTCATGGGCAACAAGTCATGTCCCAGAATGGCATCTGCACCAAAAGGCACATTCAGCCAGTTCAATGAAAACCATGTGGTCACTGCAATGCAGGTGGGAACAAGTGGAACCTGCAGCCAAACGTTGTAGTGTGGAGTGCTGCCCTTCACAGTTCCAGCCAGGCAGCTATGCCCCTTTCCAGGATACTCCATTCCGTTCCCATTCCCACCCACTGTTTTACATTTCCCATTTTCCATTTCCTCCTACTCAGCAGTAAGTCAGCATTCCATGTCCACCAAGCTCAGTCTCACTAGCCTGCTCTGTGATCCACACCTTATTTTTTTGCATGTGACGGGGACATCTGCCCTTATATTTTTGGTGGGATCTGATTAGACAATCCTCACTTTCAATTCTATGAATATATTAAGAAAATAATATTTTTAGAAGTGCTAGACTTCCAGTTTTGGTAAACATCCCAAAGATGAAAAAGCTATAGGTGAAGAAGTTAGTACAGATCCTTTGGTGCCTTTGAAAGTCAGGCCAAAAGTAATTTGCCTAAAGCTGTGCCGATTGCCCCAGGAATTCTTCAAGCTCTCTTGACTTTAATTTAAGGCTGATTTATGTGGTACATTTTTGTGGCCAAACCTCACATGCACCGGATTGTGTGTGTGTTTGTCTTTCCTAATCAGCAGCTCCTCTGCTGACTTGAGAGTCTCCACATTCAAAAGTCTTTCAAGCTTTAAAAGCTGTCCTGCGATTCATGCAACAGTTTTGCTGTGGAATCAAAATTGATCCAAAAAGCTCCAACATGCCATATGTAGCCCTCTTTCCAGTATGTCTGAGCAACAGACAAGAAATCAGGTTTTGTAGGTGATTTGTCTGCCTCTTAAAATGTCATGTGCATTGTCGTGCAAGATAACAGATCTTTGGCGATCGGTTCTCTGATACTTTGCCTTCTAAAATTATTCAAAGGCATGCCCAGATGTGCCTAATTTCAGTGATGATATCCTGCTTGGGGAAGCACATTTACTGAATTTGGGATTTACATTCAATAGCATGCACTGACTCCCCCCGCGCCAGACCACCATTCCCCATTCCATTTGTTGCTGGGCAATCTGCCAAGTGGAGCTCCATTTTAAGGCTTGAGTAGCTAAGCAGCTTTCCTTCACATGGAGCTGAATTGACAGGTTTGCTCCTGGATTAATCACACACATAGTTCTTTTGAGACAAAATTGCATGTGACAATATTAAACCCTGGTCACCTTTGATGTAAAGATCAGACAATGAACCCATGAATGGCAAGGTTACACCACCATGCTATTCACCAGTAATTCTTTTTTTACCACAGACGGAGATCAGAAATGCCAGTTTCTGAACCAATTATGAGTTGCTGGCTTAGGAGAACTTCCTATCAAATCCAAATGTGGGCTATACTCCATAGTCTATATTCACAACTGTAACCAATATCTTCCAGAATTGGATAAAGGTTTATAAAAGTGGAATCTTCACATTTTGTGGACAGACTCTAAGAGTACATGGATCTATTAGAACAGAGGAAGGCAGAGGTGCCAGCTTCTCAAGATGATGGGGAGCCCAACGCAATGTCCTGACTTTGCACGTGCAACATCATGAGGAGCCAGGGGGCGGAGCCAAATGCCCTCTGAACATTAACATTGGGGGGCAGCTGGCTCCTATGGAGGAAGGCTTGAGACTACTGTTCAAAATATTGGGAGAAGTTCAACATTGCACCAAGATGATCATTCCATGAGGGCAAACACTTTGGCTTGCCTGATGGAATGATCCCCTATGATGATGTTGTTGTTGTTTAACTTTGTTAGTTACTTTATCTTGCTCAGGACAACTGAAAGTGACTTACAACCAACCAAACAGATAATAAACCCCACATAAATACACTAAAAGCAAGAGAAGGGCCTACTGCATGAGGGAAATGTTTTTCAGTTGGATGACCACACTCCCTCATGGGTGGTGGCAGGTGTTCTAGGCACCACAGATGAGTGGCAGGAAGGGGCAGGGGCAGAACTGGGTGGAGCAATGGTTGTGACAGCAGACTACATTCCAGCCATGTGGAAATCAAATGCTCTCTCACTCTCACTCTCACACACACTCCATCCATCCAGGTGATCAAAATGCATTGTCACATCACAAGGGCATTCCAACCAGGGCAAACATTTGGGGTGCATCAATAGGAGTATAGCATCAATAGGAGTATAGCATCTAGATCAAGGGAAGTAATAGTGCCACTGTATTCTGCTCTGGTCAGACCTCACCTGGAGTACTGTGTCCAGTTCTGGGCACCACAGTTGAAGAAGGACACTGACAAACTGGAACGTGTCCAGAGGAGGGCAACCAAAATGGTCAAAGGCCTGGAAACGATGCCTTATGAGGAATGGCTAAGGGAGCTGGGCATGTTTAGCCTGGAGAAGAGGAGGTTAAGGGGTGATATGATAGCCATGTTCAAATATATAAAAGGATGTCACATAGAGGAGGGAGAAAGGTTGTTTTCTGCTGCTCCAGAGAAGCGGACACGGAGCAATGGCTCCAAACTACAAGAAAGAAGATTCCACCTAAACATTAGGAAGAACTTCCTGACAGTAAGAGCTGTCCGACAGTGGAATTTGCTGCCAAGGAGTGTGGTGGAGTCTCCTTCTTTGGAGGTCTTTAAGCAGAGGCTTGACAACCATATGTCAGGAGTGCTTTGATGGTGTTTCCTGCTTGGCAGGGGGTTGGACTCGATGGCCCTTGTGGTCTCTTCCAACTCTATGATTCTATGATTCTATGATTTGAGCAGGGGTGGTGAAAGGTTTGGTCTGCGAAGGGTTTCAAGGGCTAAACATTGAAGGCTTGAGGATTGTGTTCTGTCCTTCTCCCACCCCAGGCTAACAATCCTCATCCCTGAACTATAATATAGGCTTTTATCCTAAATAAACAGCTCCTGTTGGGGCACCCTCACTGATAATGTGCTACGGGTTGCAATCCCAGTGAGCACAATGAATAATGATCAGGTTATACTTGGGTCTTCCTTCCCTACATTGCAACTGATTTGCTTTTCTGCTAATTGCCCACTGCTTTCTTAATCCTAGGTGGTTGTTGGGTTTCTTTACTGAATTCCCAAGTTCTAAACACTTAAGTGCTGGAGATGAATTGAATTCAACAGTGTGCTTCTTAATAATGCAGCCTTGATAGGCCATGTAACAGCAGATGGCACTAACGCACTAATAATAAACACTCCACAAAACAGCACCATATTTACACCACATCTACCAACCCATACTTTTCAGCTAGCATTTTAAAACACTCTTTTCTATAGATCAAAGAAGGCTGCAATAAACCAGGTCAAACTATTTGCACAGTCTGCTTAGCCCGCTATATTGTCTGCTTCTCTCATAGGGCAGCAGCTCTTCAAGGTCTTAAGGCAGACATCTTTCAAATCACCTGCCACCAGATCTTTTTAACTGGAGATGCCACAGGTTAAATCTGGGGAGTTTTTGAAGTGGTCCTCTACCACTAAACTATGGCCCTACCCCCTTTCATTTTTATTTAGCACTCAGTCTGAACGTTACCTATTTATTCCTCCTTTTACTAGCAAAGGTAATGAATTTATTTTCTGAATGGTTCAACATTTCCTAAGTAGCTACTGAATTTTCAAATCTACGTTGAACTTTGTGGGTGTGGTGAGTTTTGTTTTTTCCTGTATCTATGTAGGTTTTGATTTTCTGGTTTTATGCATTTACAGTGGTACCTCGGGTTAAGAACTTAATTCATTCCGGAGGTCTGTTCTTAACCTGAAACTGTTCTTAACCTGAGGTACCACTTTAGCTAATCGCCGTGCAATTTCTGTTTTCACCCTGAAGCAAAGTTCTTAACCTGAGGTACTATTTCTGGGTTAGCGGAGTCTGTAACCTGAAGCATCTGTAGTCCAAGGTACCACTGTATTTTATATTGGAAGCTGTCCAGAGAACTTTACATGATGGGATGGTATACAAATGCCACAATACATACATACATACATACATACATACATACATACAAAAATCCTCACAGTGTCAACATTTCACATGACTTGCACCAGAATTGTACTTTTAAAATTTAATCAGGAATCTTTTTAGATAAAGGTTGTTCTTCTTTTAAATAAAGGCTGAGTAATGACCTGCACAGTCTACTCTGGCTATATTTTTATAACTATTGCTCATATAGGATTTGATCCCACAGAATTATGTGTACTCAACTCATTTCCTAGAAATATGTGCTTTCTGCAAGATCTCGCTCACGCCCGTGATTAACACTCTGATTGGCAACTGGTTCAAAAAAGGATTAAAATACTGACATTGGGATGGGCTGCAGTGAAATGTTACAATGAATTCTTTGCATGTACCCTGCCAAGTTTGAGCTGTGTGACATTTCTAGTGAAAGGCATTTGAGATAGCAGGGCAGGATCTTTGAAAGGAACTGGCCTACTTTTGGGTCACTCCTTACAGTGGAAGGATGTAACCCAAAAAAGAGCATGACCAAAAACTATCTTAAAAGCAGAAGTCTGGGTTTTTTTTACCCATGCTCTGATATTTTCTTGTGATCCTGCATTTCTTAAGTGTATAATGCTTTCATAATATTTTTCTCTTCCTCAGCAGCCAATTGAATCAGTTTTTAAAGGAACATCTATTTGAGATTCATATGAGATATACAAATCTGATTGGATCACAGTTGTTTATATTATCACTGCTGTTGACAAGAGGTTTAACAGCCTAATTAACCTGTAGATTAATCACAGGGAGGGGTTTAAAATGACAAACTGATTCCCCCCTAATATATATATATATATGGGTGTACGGTTATGGGAAAAAGAGAGTGCACCCTCTTTGAATTTTGTGGTTCTGCATGTCAGAACATAATAACATTCATTTGTTCCTTAGCAGGTCTTAAAATTAGGTTAATACAACCTCAGATGAACAACAGCACATGACATATTACACCATGTCATGATTTCTTTAACAGAAATAAAGTGAAGATGCAGAAATCATGTGTGAAAAACTAAGTATACCCTTATTGTTTCCATAGGAATCAAGAGGCTAAGTAGTAGACAAGGGCTGCTAATCAAATACCCTTGCTTAACTGATCATCTGCAAGTGTGCCCACCTCTATAAAAAGCCAAAGTTTTGGGTTTTTTCTGGTCTGGAGCATTCAGATGTGCTTTAACACAATGCCAAAGAGGAAAGATGACACAATGCTCTTAGAGAAGCAAGTCCTCTCCCCCATGCTTTTTAACATCTATATGAAGCCGCTGGGAGAGATCATCAGGGGGTTTGGACTGGGTGTCCATCAATATGCAGATGATACCCAGCTCTACCTCTCTTTCAAATCAGAACCAGTGAAGGCGGTGAAGGTCCTGTGTGAGTGCCTGGAAGCGGTTGGAGGATGGATGGTGGCTAATGGATTGAAGTTGAATCCTGACAAGATAGAAGTACTGTTTTTGGGGGACAGGGGGTGGGCTGGTGTGGAGGACCCTGGTCCTGAATAGGGTAACTGTGTCTGTGAAGGACCAGGTGCACAGCCTGGGAGTCATTTTGGACTCATAGCTGTCAATGGAGGCGCAGGTCAATTCTGTATCCAGGGCAGCTGTCTACCAACTCCACCTGGTACACAGGCTGAGACCCTACCTGCCCGCAGACTGGCGAACCAGAGTGGTGCATGCTCTAGTTATCTCCTGCTTGGACTACTGCAATGCGCTCTACGTGGGGCTACCTTTGAAGGTGACTCAGAAACTACAACTAATCCAGAATGCGGCAGCTAGACTGGTGACTGGGGGGTGGCCGCCGAGACCACATAACACCGGTCTTGAAAGACCTACATTGGCTCCCAGTACGTTTCCGAGCACAATTCAAAGTGCTGGTGTTGACCTTTAAAGCCCTAAATGGCCTCGGCCCAGTATACCTGAAGGAGCGTCTCCACCCCCATCGTTCTGCCCGGACGCTGAGGTCCAGCACCAAGGGCCTTCTGGTGGTTCCCTCATTGCAAGAAGCAAAGCTACAGGGAACCAGGCAGAGGGCCTTCTCGGTAGTGGCGCCCGCCCTGTGGAACGCCCTCCCATCGGATGTCAAAGCGATAAATAACTACCTGAAATTCAGAAGACATCTTAAGGCAGCCCTGTTCAGGGAAGTTTTTAATCTGTGATATTTTAGTGTATTTTTGGTTTCTATGGAAGCCGCCCAGAGTGGCTGGGGAGCCCCAGCCAGATGGGCGGGGTACAAATAATAAATTATTATTATTATTATTATTATTATTATTATTATTATTATTATTAACATGCATAGCACCCAAGATAAATTTAAAGCTTACCTTGCACCATTGTCAAACATGGAACTGGTGCTTGATTTGCTTGATGTGTTTCTGGAGTAGACTAGCTGACCATATTGGAAAATCTTGGACCATTCTTATTTATTAAGTTCAGAATATTTATAGCCCATCCTTCTTCTAGATCAGAGCACTGGATGACTCTTTCACCCTAACCTAATACACAGGGCTGTTGTAAGGATAAAGCTGGGGGCATTCTATATGTCACTCCGTAAGAAGGGTGGGATAAAATGTGGAAATTAGGGTTTCCCGGTGGCATATTTAGATCATAGTAAAAATAAAATAAAATTGCTTAATTTTACCAATAGATGTAAATGAAATCAAGAATAGAATGGATTGTGTGTGTGTGCGTGTGTGCGTGTGTAAGTAATAATCCAAAGCTGTTTTGCTTCATTGAGAAAAAATGAAAGGAGAATACCCCAAATTAATGTTACTTAATGGGAAAGAGCAGCAATACCCTGTAGGGCAGAAGAGAGGTAGGAGGTAGGAGCCATTTTTCCTGACAATTGGAGCCCTGGAGACACATTGATGATATACATGAATTAAACTTCACAATGCATTCTCCACTCTAAGAGAGATTTACCATCAAATAAAATGATAAGAATAAACAGCAGCATCAGAAAGTGCTGTAGATGAATTTTAGCTTCTCTATCTGCCTCAATACCTTCAGGAATGACTGGATATTCTTGTTTGATAGATGTTTATTTTGTATGTACAGACTGTGCCGAAGATTAATCTGATACATGCCGGATGTGTTGTTGAGCAGGGCAGAGTTCATGTTTTGCATACCAATTTGAAACAAGAAAGTGACTTTTGTCTGGGATATCTGAGGGAACCCGTTGCCAAGAAGCATATAATGTAAGTCTGTCATATATAATGTTACTGTTTCTTCAGAATGAACGTCTTTTTTGAAGAGCTTTTGGCTTTATTTTTCTCCAAAGTAGTGGAATGAATAATATCAACAAATAAACTGAACTGGAACATTGCAATAAATTTGTACTGGTTTACATGTCTCTAGGTAGCTGTTGATGGAAAAATATGCCTTTTGCCCTAGAGTTGCACGTTAGTTGGAAATGTCTGGATATGGCTATTGAAGTTGTCATTAAATTTGTAGGGATGGTTTCTAACTAAGTAATACTCATAGTAGACCCATTTAAATTAATGGGCAAGACGCTGGACACCAAGTCACACAAAGTTTTTGAAAATATGCTTTCACAAAAATAATAATACGAAACTGGAAGACACACTTGTTGAGTTTCCTGATGAACATGGATCAGAATTAGTCCATGGAAGTGATTTGAACAACTTTGCCAGCCTCAAAACCTTGCAAACAGATGCTCTCTCTTGGAAATCTTGTTGAATCCTCTTCCCATAAAAAGCCAGCACCTGGAATGGAAAGACACACCTATATAGTGTTATCTCAAGATGACCTCATATCATTCAGTAATCCTTCATTTTAGCTAATGTATCAGTTTCTCCAAGCCTTAAGAAATGAACCTGCTGATTATTGATGCTGGATGAAGTTGGGGCTTAGTGTTTCTGTTTTCACAGTGGATGTGTTACTCTCTCTTTCTCTGTAAATATGTATTTAAATTGTATATTGTGTTATAAGCTGATCTGTGCTTCAGTGTGAAGGAAGACTAGGGTATAAATTATATTTATAGGTTAATAATTATATTTATTATTTTATTAATTAGAGGCAGGCAAGCAGGCAGAGAGAGATTGGTGGGGCAATGCCCCATCTGTGCAGATTTCCTTTTCTTGGTGGTGCCAGAAGTGAAGGGGGCATGAACCTGCAGGAGAGGGGAAGCCAGTGAAGATTGTTGTCCCCTATGACAGCCTGCAGCTAGGATGGGACCAGGTTGTGTAGGTCATGAGAAATGGGGGTGGGGGTGGGGGTTATTGACACAAATTTGGCAACATCCATTTATACATTTCTTTGCATGCTTGACAAACATATTGATGGTTAAACACAGAATGTTATTTAGTTATTGGTCTGTGCTGCATCCTATGCAATTAAATTTATAGCATAATTTCATGCTGGGTGAAAAAGTATTTCCTACAGGGAAACCACAAAACCCATAGTCAAGTTGCATACTTTCTGTTCCTTATTTGGATTTTTAAAATGCAGTTGAATGGCAACTATTACAAGCGTTACTAGGAACAAAAAAACCTTTGCAGTTCATTAGTCTCTGTGCTACAATTCGGGGTTTAGAGCAGGTCCAGTTCTTTCTTCTCCTACATCATACCCAGCTAGAAGAAAATGCCTTGCTTGTGGAAAGGGGTGTGGGGAGAGAGCAACAAGACTAAGGGGGAAAACCAAAGATTCACATCATTCACCATGTGTAATGTGCCTTCACAAAGTATTTTGCTTTGTTTCTTTACCAGTTTGGGCACTGGTAACTTCAAGGCTGGACCGCTGCAGTGCCAGTCTGTTTGGACCTTCCCCTGCTGGTCAGAGGGTCAGAGATTTTCAGAAGATAGTCATTCAGAAATTGCAGTTCTTGCAAGCTGCAACAGCAACCCCTCTTGATGATGTAATGTGCCTTCGCTGGTGTTGAATGGCTTTATATATATGGTTCAAGAGACTCAGTATTGTTGATGTTGTAAGGTGTTAAATCCTAACCCTGATCTGCAATCCCTGATCAGGGAGTTAGGATTAAGCAAAGATGTCGCTCTGATGACTTCTGCTGCTATAAATGCCCCTGCTGTGCTTGCCCAAAGTCCAAGTGGTTAGGAAACTACCACTTCTTGCCTGCACAAAGCTCCAAATCAGAGCATTTCAGTGGCAAGGCAGGGACCACTAAACAGAACCAGCCATAGATTCACCAGAATCAAAGCTGCTATATCCCCCTGAGCAGGGTCTGATTTGACAATCAAAATATCCTCTTGGTGATAGCATTTCTATACCACCAGACTAAAAATTGTGCAGAGACAGAAAGCCATTCTCAATAGCCACCCCATATTCCCTTAGAGGCTCATTAAAACCAAATATTGCAGGTTCTGTAGGCTTTTCTTCTCTTTTTTCATTATCAAATGCACAAATACAAAATCAAATGTATCTTCATATAACAGGAAATTCACCTCATCAAATGCGACAGGTCCTATGGCCATAAAAAATAAATAATTTTCATTAGAAAATGAACAAATCCAAAGGTAAATTTATTATCATATAAGAGAAAATTCTCCTCAGGAAGTCCATAATCATGAGCCCTATAAAGGAAGCAGAGCTAGCTTCTGTTACCTTGAGGCAACAATATGCTCAGTCACAAAATTACCTCAAATTACAGTATTTCACAAACACAAAAAAGACTAAAACAAAGAGTCAAGTATTACCTCAGATTTAACAGGGTATGTTGCCATCATAAAATTAACAGCCTCTTAAAAGTTTCTATTCCCTTTGCAATATCTACCCTAATATCCTCACCAAGTTTCTCAGCCAAGGGTTTCTTTGATTTCTTTGGGGAAGAAGAAAGAGAAGAAAATGAAATATACGCTCCTGATGATGGTAAGAAAACTAAAGATTTCAGAAGGATAGCTTTCTAAAACTTTATATCAGTATATTCAATTACATTAACAGGATAGTCCTGTGTATGTCTGCTCACAAGGAGCCCCTAATGAGTTCAATGGGACTTACTCCCAGGTCAGTTTTGCATAGGATTATTGCCTAAACCTAAATCATTGCTGAACCCAGGCATCCTCAAAACTTTAAAGACTACACCTTTTAATTCTTTCCTTATGATTAGACATTGAGAAGAACTTGATTTGGTTTGCACTTAAAGGTAAACCTCCCTAAATTCCACTTTCCAAAGCAAAGTGAGAACTGAAAAACATCCATCTGTCAGGATTGTTTGGCTATACTACTACTGTACTTTTCACCTTTGGAGCCTCCCTTTACTACTTTCCCATTTTATTTGCAGGTTTCTGTGATCTTTGATGGGTTTTCAAAGCATAGGAAGCTTCCTTAAAACAAGTGAGGCCATTGGTCCATCTAGCCCAATATTGTCTACTGTGACAGGGAGTGAGATTCCAAGGTTTCTTGCAGGTGCTTTTCCTAGTCCTATCTGGAGATGCTGGGGACTGAACCTGGGACCTTGTACCTGCAGGGCAGGTGCTCTACCTGAGATGTGGTTTTTCCACCTTTTGCGTCTTGCTGTTTTAAAAAACACTAGTGGCATTTGATTTAGTGGTTAAGAGCAGTAGACTCATAATCTGGTGAACCGGGTTCACGTCCCCACTCCTCCACATGCAGCTGCTGGGTGACCTTGGGCCAGTCACACTTCTCTGAAGTCTCTCAGCCCCACTCACCTCACAGAGTGTTTGTTGTGGGGGAGGAAGGGAAAGGAGAATGTTAGCCGCTTTGAGACGCCTTCGGGTAGTGATAAAGCGGGATATCAAATCCAAACTCTTCTTCTTCTTCTTAATTATCTTCCTTTCTTTCCTACCTTTTTGGGCAGCAACATCTCCTGTGTCCTTCAGCTGTCTTAGATGCTTGTTTCTTGTATTGCACACATTTGACAAAAAGATCACTTACCCAGAAACTCCTCTCCTCAAAGCCAATAAAATTAGAGAGAGGCTGTTTTCTATCCCTGAGGTAGCTCAGCTTGTCTTCCACCATTTCCATCAAGGCAGCCTGGACACCTGACAAATTGAACACGTCAACACAGTATTGGTACGAGCTTCAGTGTCACCATTCATGAAAGAGAAGAGAAAGGATAGAATAGCTTTGTAAAATGCCAACGTTTGCACATTTCTATTTTTCTCTTGGCTTACTAAAGAGCACCATTATGAGATCTCCTCAGCTAAAACAGCGTTAGCTTTCATATTTTGTTTCCTATAACTTATCTCCAGCATCGCGAGGCGGTGGGGGGGGGGGCTCTCCTGGGACTATGCCCCTTCTGAATCCAGTTCTGTGTCAGGGATCACATGTTGGAGTGTTTCCCTTCATCAATAAAATATTCTTGAATACAGAATGTAAGCATGACAGGGAAAAGGCTAGGCAGAATCTGATCCCCTGTTATTTTCATTTATTTATTTTTAGTATTTATAAGTTGTCTTTCTGCACCAAGTCCACCCAAGGTGGCAAACAGCAGTACAACAAGGAAACACAACCCAATCCAATCTCCCCAAATAGAACCCCAAAATGTATGAGATTGGTATAAAATCAGTATAAAATTATTTCCAAAGCCACAACAGTAAAACTACAAAATACGCTTGTGTTTTTTTTATACTGAGACCAATCTGTATTCTGAAGAGAACTGTATCAGATGAATGAATGTGTAGAAGCCCATACTCTCTTATCCAAGAATCCAGTTGCCAGAATTCCAGGCTGGAATTATTCCAAATTATAAAGAGCTTCCATAGGTAAATTGATCCATCTCTTCCTTCTGCCACTCTGCCCAAACTCACGATATCCTAAATCCAAATTATCCACAATCCATATCTATTTAGTACATGCCCTGAAAACCTCCCAGAATGGAGATTTCACAACCTGCCAAGAAAGGCTGTTTTGTTACTGAACTGTTCATATGGTTAGGAAGTCATTTTCTCCTGCTTCAGCTACGTACACTTTCCTGAAGCTTAAACACATTGCTTCTTCCTCTGTCCTTGGTATAGTGGGAACAACCACTGTATTGTTTTCAAGACTGAAGTCCTTCTGATGCCCTCCTTTTGCGTGAGAACACAAGTTGTGTAATTTCCTCCATTTTCTTTATTAGTCAGCTACTCAAGCATGTGAATTGAGAGTTTCATCACCCCTTGTTGAATTCACACTGGCAAATATTCACAACGGGCAGATTCTCAAGGGATGTCTACTGCTATACAGACAGCAAACCTGCAACTCTGAAAGCATAATATGTTTTTCCCCTGTTCTGAAAACATAAATACTTAAGGATGTAACAACATATTGACGGTGTTAGAGAGTTATAGAATGATACTGCTGAAAGGAAATAGAAGGCCCTGTTGCCCAACCCCCAACTAGAAAGCTGTACCATCCATTCTGTGATCATTATTATCTAAACCTCTTATTTTCACAGGCCAGGAGCACTCACAGTGAGTTTTTGATAGAACTACTCCAGATGTTTCAGGAGAGAAAGCCTATACACACTATCAAAAGTTTAAAAGTAAGTTAAAATGTAACTTCCATTGCAATTGTCACCATGTCTCCTTGGAAATCCCAATTAATTTGTTGGGGCTTAGGTAAAGGTAAAGGTACCCCTGCCCGTACGGGCCAGTAGTGACCGACTCTAGGGTTGCGCGCTCATCTCGCTCAAGAGGCCGGGAGCCGGCGCCGTCCAAAGACACTTCCGGGTCACGTGGCCAGCGTGACGAAGCTGCTCTGGCGAGCCAGCACCAGTGCCGCACACGGAAACACCATTTACCTTCCCGCTATAAAGCGGTACCTATTTATCTACTTGCACTTAGGGGTGCTTTTGAACTGCTAGGTGGGCAGGAGTTGGGACCGAACGACGGGAGCTCACCCTGCCATGGGGATTCGAACCACTGACCTTACGATCAGCAAGTCCTAGGCACTGAGGTTTTACCCACAGCGCCACCCACGTCCCATTTGTTGGGGCTTACTCCAAGGTAAATGGAGTTAAGATTGCATTCTAAGGCCAATAGCACACACTCCAAATACAGGCCGGACACCCTACGGGAGGTGATCTGTACATCTCCAAAGGTAAATACATATCATTTCACTTACTCTTTCTTCCACCCTCTTTTGCAGAATGTAGAAAGCTCCTCACAAATAGATGTAGACTAGGAGTATTACAAACATGCATGTACATCACCTGAACTGTCTACATTTGATCACTGTTAATAGAGAACTGGAAGCTAAACATGTGAATGACCCACTGGAAACAACTGAGATGATGTGAATATTCTGTCGGTGCTGTTTTATTTGTAATTGCACATTCACACATGCCAGCCATCAATGGATATTATAATTATCACACAATGAATATTCATGTCCCCGGTTCCATGAAGTGTTAATATTTGTTCTATCAGCTAATTTTCTTCAGCATGCATTGTTTTCTAAGGCACACAAGTTCTAAGCTATTGAACATAAGCGCTCCTCCTCCTCTGTGGTCTATGTGGCTGTTCTTGTTGGAACAGCTCTGTGGCATTTATTCAAGGAGGGAAGGAATTGCTTTTTCAGTGATCATGATTTGGCAAGGGGAAAGCCAGGAAAGGATGCCCAGATTCAGTCTGTCAGGCCCATTTTTTTTCTCATCAGTTTCAACAGCAAATTTATTTTGCCAGTTTCAGGAAGATGTGGAACATATTCATACACTTGCTTGATACTGAGCTGGAATCTGAAATTCATTTAAATTCGTGAAAGGAAGAAACCATAACAGTCTGAGAGTATAGCTCTTCTCTTACTCACTCTCACTGAAAAGGGTACTTAAACAGTGATCTGAATGGGTAACTTGTATGTAAAATTGACTTTGGAAGTTGCAAGAAAACAAAAATGTACCATATTGACTAAAATGCCCTCCTTCTGCTGTACAAACATGTCCGTGATATACTTCTGAAAATACAATTATTCTGTGTATGTGTTATTAAAGATCCAGTGTAGTGGTGAGGCTGTTGATTGAGGAACTAGGAAGCCAGGGCTCAAATTCCTACTCCAGCATGATGCTCTCTGAATGACCTTGGGCCATTCATAGCCTCTCAGCCTAATATTGAGAAGATAGAGAAATGCTATTGGGTGAGAAGAGAGAAGGTGGAACTACTCGACACCTACTTTGCCTCTGTCTTCACCCAAAAGGAAGGCAGTGTACAACCTGATGATAATAGAATAACTGATGCAAGGAGGGAACTGCAGCCCAAGATAGGAAAAGAGGTGGTAAGGGAACACCTAGCCTACTTTAAATGAATTCAACTCCCATAGCCGCTGTCTATAATCTTCCAGGATACTCCTGTTATTTTCTTGTGTCATTAACCTTTTTGTGGAGGAGTGGTGCCTTTATTGAGGTGTTGTTGTTTTTTTGAAAGCTTATAATATCCTGCCCCCAAGCTTTGTGTTCTCTTGTAATAGCAGATAGACTTCAGACTTCAAGGATGGATGAAGGGCAACTTTAAGTCCCCTAACCACTCTAAAACTGAGTGCCAAGAATAATGCTTAAAAACCTAGGCCTAGGCCAAGAATAATGCTTAAAAACCCAGGTGGCTGAGGAGGCTAGATTCTTAGGTCCCTGAGGACAAGCAAGATGAGTTTCTTGTCCTTTTTCCAGGACTGCCAATTGACTCTTCCTGGTTCTGCAGTCAGCCCAGTTCCCTTCCCTGTTCTTATCTGAAGATGCCTCCACGAAATTAAATAAGTAAAGGTTCCATATGGATTCCAGATGCTTAATGCATACCTGGGGGGGGGGGGAGAGAGAGATATAGAGCATAAATAACCATCAAGATCACATTCCAAAATGCAAAGCATTAACAAGCTGGAAAGAAAAGGCTGTGGAATAAAATCCCTTGAAATTAAGTAATGCAAGGAAGGGTAAGAAAACAGATTCTCCCTATACCTGTCCATTTCTCCATTAGCGATTTTCCAGATGACCAGAGTCTTGGTTACAAACTACCTCAGACAGGATTTTTAGGAAAGTGTTTCTTTGGTTGAATGAATAATCATTAAATGTTGGGCTCTGAGCTATAACATATCCCGTTCGATTTTTGAAAGTACTTAGCATGATGCCCCCATAGGATAAAGTGAACAGTTTTAAGAGCCAAATTGCATGAGAGTACATTATAATTTCAGTTCATTCTTTCTTTCTTCTCGCAGTAGAGGGGAAAAGTGGATGTAAACCTTTCCTCATAATAAGAAAGGATGCCAGTAGCTTTCGTAATTTCAAAAGGTGCCAGAAGATAATGGCAGGGAACTATGAATATAGCAGTTGGCTACTGAGAGTAAAATCTGGGTTCTACATTTATGTGACATTTGATTTTCTCTAAAGTAATCATTTCAGGGGCTACAAAAATACTCACAAGCCCACTTTCACCTTTCACTCTTTTGCACATCTTTCCATACCCATGTGCAGCTGTTGTTTCTGGTGCTTGCAATAATATAAATCAAGGATGGGAAACTTGTGGTCCTTCAGATGCTACTGGACTCCCGTCTAGGGTTGCCATATTTTAAAAAGTGAAAAGTGTTGAGCTTTTTTGTGAAATCTCAAAAGAAAATTGAGATTTCTACAATACTGACATGGGCTGCGTCCAGATTTTCGAAGATATTTCCACCCAGATGCAGTTTTTGAGAACCAGATACAGCCTATGTCTGGGAAATTCCAGATGTATGGCAATCCTACTCTCATCTGGGGGCGGCTAAACTAAATTTGGGGGGCGCTAGGTGGATCTTTGCACCCCGGTGGCGCATATGCTGTTTGCAGCTGCTGGAGGTAAAAATGTTTCAGCTCAGCGCTAAGACCAACCAAGCTAAAAAGACTCAGCTAGCACTGGGAAAGTTTGAGGGCACAAGGAGAAGGGGATGACAGAGGACAATATGGCTGGACAGTGTTCTCAAAGCTACGAACATGAGCTTGACCAAGCTGCGGGAGGCAGTGGAAGACAGGAGTGCCTGGCGTGCTCTGGTCCATGGGGTCACGAAGAGTCATGACTAAACAACTAAACAAAAACAACAACAGCAATGCTCAAATAGAATCAGTTCCTTAAAGGAGAATCAATGGATAATTTTAAGTTCCCAATGGGGCCTGATAATATGCAAGTATATCGTATTTTATTGCTTGGAAGTGTGCTTGGTGTGAAAATTCCTTAATTGATTGATTGATTGATTGATTGAGTGTGTGAGTTAGTGATTAGATTTAACAGCTTAAAAGTTTCCGTCTGTACCAGTCTCACTCTCACAAAAAGAATAAATGGAGTCTAACCTAAGAGTAGGAAATTTGTCTCCCCTGCCCTGCCACACACCACAGATATTGTTGGACACTGAGCATGCTGTCTGAGGCCGATAGCATTTGGAGGGTCACAGTCTTCCCACCCCTGTTCTAAACTAAACAAACCCACAAAGTGGAAATTCTTAATGGCAAGGTGAAAGAGTGACATGCCCAGTGCTGCTTTGTGATTTCCTGGCTGGGCAAGCATTCAGTTCATCTCCAGGTCCAACATTCTGTATTTTGGATTGCATTTGTCCTCAGTCCATGTCTCTGTTATCTTTGTGAGTCACTCAGAGAATGATGTTATTGGGCTGCCAACATAAATGCTGCAACTAAATAAGTAAGTAAATAAACTGAAAAATTGCCCAAGCATTTTAGCTTTTTTTTAAAAAAAACCACAGAATGCTCAGAAAAGGAATGACTATGTCACCAACAACTATGTGTGTCACCAACAAATTAATGGCAGTTCCCACATACAAGTCTTCTAGCATGTGCAAATAGCAGAAAGTGAGAGAAATGGGAGTGAGGGTTTTTTTGGAGATCTGCAAATGAGAAAGAGTGGTGCTGTCTTCACGTTCTGCTTCTTGGGGCCTCCCATAGACAGCCAGCAGGGCTGTTCTTAATCCTTAAGTCAAATACAGTGAAATGACTTTAGAAAACAGCAAGGATATTGGATTGTGGGGTAGGCAGGGCCATGCACATATTTTGCATGAAAAATCAGGGTTCCAAAATGTGCAAGTACCTCCACAACTACCTGAAGTCTCCTTCTTTGGAGGTCTTTAAGCAGAGGCTTGACAACCATATGTCAGGAGTGCTCTGATGGTGTTTCCTGTTTGGCAGGGGGTTGGACTCGATGGCCCTTGTGGTCTCTTCCAACTCTATGATTCTATGATTCTAAGTTGTGTAAGGGTCTGAGCTAGCACATTCACACATCTTCTCTGTCCTTGTGGGTTCATTTAAGCGTTGTTATGAATGCCTGAATAGGGCTACAGAAGTCAGGGCAAGGGCAGCAAACTCCTCTGCCATGTGTTGAACCACACACATGCCAAACATGTGCAAAATGACTTATGGCTTAGGTCAACTTTTATAGGGTGGATTGCCATGATCTGATCATAGAAAGCTAGCATATCAGAGTCAAGGGTTGAAGTCTAGTCATTTCCTTCACATGCTAGATTTCTACTTAGGTAAAGCAAATAAGTATATGCTTATTTTCTCTCACCAAAATCAATGAAATTTGTACGTCCTTGATAATGCCATTGTGCTCATTAGTTAAGAAACTTGCTGAATTATCCCTTGGCCTTTTCCCAAGTTTTTTTTTCCCTTTCCCCTAGAAAATAAACATGAAACAATCATAAGACAACGATGATGTCTAAATCATTTAGTGCATGCTTCAAACAATCATTTTAGTCACCATGTTACCACTCATTCCATGGAAGGAAATTTATAGACGGTTGCTATAGATCTGGCCCTTCACATTTGCATTTACTTCGTCTGCAGAATCCTATACTTTTCAAGTAGTCACATTGTTCTTACCATGCACAATTGCTTTTAATGCAAGAAGTGATTCTCACATATAAAGTCCTAGTACTAGAAAGATTGGGATTCCAACCAAACTTATGCATGCCACCTGGAATGCAGCCTTTTCACTAGACTTTGATTGATTGTGACAGTTTATATCCGCCTGGAGATCCTACCCATAACAGGAGACCTGCCTGCATTTTATATACCTTGAATTCAGCTAGACTGGATTTATATGTCTGAATGCAAAGCAGGCAGGAAACCTTTTGGACACTGGACAGGAAGTCTTGTGAAAGGCAAATTCTTGAGCTTTTCATTCAGTCACACTTGTTTAAATTCCTTTGGGAAAGGTATATTTTTTCACAGCCTTTGGCATCCTGCAAATTCAAGCTGTGGCTATTCATGCCCACGCACAATACTGACTACTGTGGCATGGAAGCCTGTATAGATTGTCCCCATGCAATAAGGGGAAAAGTGGGGGAGAACTTTATTTAGTTGCAGTAAGTCTCACTGCTTTCATCTTTGAATGCATGGGCAAAGATTTTCATAGAAATGCAAACATTTCATTTAGAAGTATTGATGTGTGTTAGATAAATTACGTGAACAAAGCCAATGTTGATGATGACAACAGCATCAACAAAAACAGTAGTATTTTTTAATCCTGCAGTCCTCACTAAGCACTGTTTCACTAAGTATAATAGCTTTAAATTACATCCCTTCCCACATCCTACATCCCAAGTAAGTTCTTGTATAGCTGGAAACTGTGGAAACTAAAGAGGAAAGCAAGCAAATGTCTGTGGGTGTTTGGTTCTTTGTTCCCTTTTTTTGCATCTCTCCCCCCCCCCCCCGAAGTTCTCTTTTCCAGTCACATGGCTCCATTGGGGATCAAATTGTTTATTTGCAAAAGCACAATTTCATAAATTTATTTAGCATCATTCCATTCCAAAGGCTTGTGTGCACATTTGTCAGTATCCAGAGACCTTCCTTAAACCAAGTCAGATTAACGATCTATCTAACTTAGTTTTGCCTACACTGAACGGTAGCAGTTCTCCAGGGTTTCAGAAAGAGAGATTTCCAACTCTCAGCTGGAAATGTCAAAGTCTGGACACGGGGCCTTTTGTGTGTGAAGCACACACTCTACCACCAAGCTGCAGACCTTTCTAATTGCTTCAGCAGATTTAATCATTATGCTTCCCTATACATTGCTTTTCAGTTGTGTTCAAGTGGCGAAACAGTAGTTTCATGCATTCTGAGGGCATTCTTTTGTTAAAATGCTTACAAACAACTAACACTGAATGGTACTAGCTTTTAAGATGTGCGGTTCATGTTAGGTTTTTAAGGTGTGCACTTCTATGAAGAGTTTTAATTTCCAAACATCTAGTTAACAATGGAGGTGCCATATCAACCCGTTCATCTAGTTTAGCATCCTGTGTCTGGCAGTGTCTGGGTAATACGCAGAGGTGTTGAGTGAAAAGCCACTGTGGTACACCTGGGTAATTGTGTAACATTATATCGTACGCTATAGCAAACACTGCTTTTGACTGCTCCCTTCTGTGATTAATTTAGCCATGTGGCTGAATAATTGATTTCCCATGCATGAGTTGTATTTAGTAAGGGTGGAAAAGATTGATATTTCTGAATCTCCAACAACAAATAGTTTAGTTTCAATAACATTGTGATGAGGTAGTTTTATGCTTTTGGGCCTTTGTTATTGCGTTGCTTTAAAAAGGAATTATATCACTTGCATGCACACACAGATATGTTAAAAGGGCTTATAGGGTGGAGAAACTGAGGCCAAATGTGCCCCACATGTTTCTCTAGCTGCTCCTTTCAGGTCACACTCATCAGTGGACTTGTTGTACAACCTGAAGTGTTCTTGCCTGGCTGGAATATGTCCTTGAACTGTGATAATGCTTCTTCCTTGCTTGGACGGAGGATGGTGGTAGAGGAAGATATGCAGAGAAACCCCTGAGTTTTGTGTGGTTGAAATGTATGCCACTATACAAACACAAGAGTCACATCCTTGATGCGGCCTACTTTTACCTCTGGCCGCACCACGACTGAAATACACTATGGCCCTTGGAAGGTTGTCATAAGGGGATTTTGCCCTCAGGCTGAAAAATATTCTCCACCCCAGCTTTTGGCTTGGGCCAGTTTTGGCCAATGTTTCTAGATGAGCATAATCTTTAGAATATTATCAATCACATAAGGTGAACATAAAGAGGCATTAAATGAGACTGTGGGGAGAGATAGGAGTTTAGCTTGACTGGAAGCAAATGGACTTGAGGGTACCCCCCTAAAGATCTATGCTGTTGTTTTGAGAACCACAAACACAACCTGTTGATTTGCTGCCTTATTATTATTATTATGGGGATCTACTTACTTCTAGTAGGCTCTGTCTGTTTTATATGTAAATGAAAGAAAAATTGCAAAGACAGGATAGGCTTCCAGCTCTTTCTTATCCAGGGGAAACTAAACCTGGTGGCAGTAATCTTGGGTTCCTGAAAAGCATGTGGAGAAGTAAGGGGCATGTCATAGTAGTATACCACAAAATGCATGTTTTGTGACTTCACAGTTTCTCCAAATCCCCCCCCCCCCCGTGAAACAAGGCTGTACCTTTGGCCTCCATCAGTTCACTGTAAACAATGGAGTCATGGCAAAGCTGGGTACATACTCCACACCTTATTCCTGCAAACAGTAAGAGGAGTGTAAATATTTATTTATTTACTCCTCTTATGTGCACCCCGCCAACATTTGCCCACAGGCAGCTTCATTGGAAAAGAAACACTGCGGGCGACATCATAATTTGCTCACTGTATCAACCTGAAGAAACATGTTTCGTTGGAAAACATTAAGGAATTCTTTATATCTGGAAAGTAAGACCTTTGGAAAGAATACAGAGGCTGTGTACACACAACCATTTACTCTGGATTCAGTACACTCCCACCTTCGGTTTGGGAAGTAGTTTACACAGCACATTAGTCACAATCCATATCTATCATGGATCTATTAAAATTGTGCACCGGATTTGGCCAAGGCCTGAATCCTGGGGCAAATTGGGCCTTTTCCAAGGCTGCCAGGAGCTGGTGCATCAAGCAGTAAGGAAAGGCAAGGATGAGTGATAAGAAGGCAGGGAAACCACACAAAAATCACATTTAGCCAAAGAGCTTGGGCCTCACAATCACTTTCTCTCTGCCTAACTTAGCTCACAGGTTTGTTCTGAGTAGGGGCTGGGGAGAAATTTGATTCAGGTCACATTTAAAGGCAAACCTACCTCATTTTCACTTTCTGATGCAAAATGAGAACAAAAACAAAACCATCTATTGAAATTCGTATTTCTATGAATTTTGCAGTGCTGTTCTCCAACCAAGTAATGTGTACCAAAATACACATACTGGGGTAAAATTTGTCTTAACATGCATGTTAGTGAAAAGAACATTAAAAATGCATCCCATTTGAATAAATTGCTTTTCAAAACTGTGTGTATTCAGCAGATTTACATGCCCCCCCCAAAAAAGAGCTCACCCTGTTGCATAGATTCGAACCAATCAGCAAGCCCAAGGGGCTATGCATGTATATAAGGAAGAATTCGCACTAGTTTTCACAAGGAGTTTTTTAAAAGAATATCGCAAACCGAAGTGGAAATGTGCAGAACTGAACTTAAGATTAGAAGGGTAGTATTTGAAAGACCTACATTATTGCACAATATTCAGATGGAACAAATAAATTGCTTTAAATCACTGCAAATTTGCCTTGTCCCTTGGTTAAAACCACTTTTGGCAAGTATTAGGTACAATTGTGTGAGTTGAAATAAGATGCCTTTTGTTAACCTGTCACAGATTCTGGGTTCAGAAAAGTGAAGGGGGGGGGGATGAAAACCATCCATTCTCTTGTCTGATTCGGGGCCGTCCTACAGTTTGCATGCTGCCTACCTGTTACTCCAATTTAGTCAGGAAAGGCTTTTGTTCAAAGGTTCTTCTTTTTTCTTTTTTGAGGCATATAATGTATGTTTCAGAGTTGACACATTGGTGGTGGTGCTTTCATTAACGGCTGAATTTATCTTGTGATGGTGAGGTTGCCATGGTAATTGCCAACTACTAGGAGGTAATTACTTTAGCAAATTCTCATGTAGCTAATCAGTATATGAGACAGACAACCCAAGGGTAGCTTTCAGTATGTACATTCCACTTTCAGAAATTTATTTGTTTTGACAGAGCTAAGGTGGGGCGGGGGGGGGAGGGAGATTTGCATTGATCACAGTTTTTTGCCATTAGACTCAACATTTGATTCTCTTCCAAATGACGCTGGCTGCAATCTTAACCCTGCATCCTGCCTGGCTATGCTTAATATAATAGCAGGTCCACCATCAAATCTGCAGGCCTGCCATGTGCATACATCTCAGTAGATATGGCTTCAAAAACTCACAATGCACAATGTTCCTGCTCAGCTTCGGTTTTCACTTGCTTGGTCTCTCCTGTATTGAACACAGCCCCCACTCCTGTAGCCCTGTTTCATTGGATGTCAGGATTCGATAGCCTCCCTTCTACTCTGAACAGGGTAAAGGTGCAAAGACTTTCTGCCTTTGAGCAAACATTGTTGTCCAGACCAGGGTCAGGAGAGGCATGCCCACACCATTTTGTCAGCCTATCGCTCTCTCTGCTCTACTAGATGTGGCAGCCATTTTGGGTTACGCCACACCGCAACAGCAGCCATTGACACGCACGCTCCACAGCAGCCGTTGTGTGATTGGCACCATGGACACTTTCTTAAAATTCCAAATATGCCCATTGCCTCCCCCTGCCCCAACAAATTGGCAAGCCATGGTTTAAGATATCAACAAACCATGTTTGGAAAGGGCTGCTCCTCCCCAGCATGATCCCATTATCACCATTTAGGGCTTCTGTATCAGTGAAGTTGCACCAGAGTTGAGGCAGTGCCAGCATAATTATATGCTGGCATCCTTCTTCCTGACATGCTTGCATAATAAGCCCAATGTCAGATCACCTCCAAGATCTGCTGGCACAGCAGACTTAGTCAAGTTCCTACTGTCATCCAGCCAGTGTAATTCCTGCTCTGTAAATGCCCTGTAGAGGCACAGAGGAATGAGTTTACTTAGTAGTGAATTGCGCACTATTTCTGCTTGTGCATGCCGGTCCTGCCTTCCCCACACAGCAAAGACACACTTGCACACAGAGAGACCAATCGAACAGTGTGTTCCAAAGTTCTAGAACTGCAGAAATTTCCAACTCTGGAACGTACTTTTTCGACATGTGCCTTTCTGTTGCCCCTAAATTAATCTATTTTTTTTAATTGCATAACTGTTTATGTAACGCAGTTCTTGCCAATGCCAGAGGTGATGGGTGTTCCCAAAGTACAATAGTTTGCATTCCATAATATTTATACTATTTTTGAACACGCTGCCCATACACACACACACACACAGACACACACACAGTGTATGACTAAGTGTGAACACATATTGTTGTGTGTATGATTAGAGCAAATAAAACTCTTAATCTGCATGGACCAAGTTTAGGAAGATGAGAGGATTTCAACCTATATTCATGCTCTAAGAACACACCTGGCCCAGAGCAATGTGGATATAGATCCAGATCGAAACTTGTAGTTTACATGACAAGCGAAAGGATTGCTACGCCTGATCCTCTAATTCCTACGGAACATATTGAAATCAAGTATACATTCACAGGTCCAAAATCAACTAATTCAGGCGCTACTTAAGATGAGCAATCGAAGATAGTAGCAAACTCAGGTGTTGAGTGTTGACAGGATTAGAGTCAAGGTGGAGACTGAGGTTTGCAGAAGTACAAAAAAACTTTGTTTAAAAAAATCTATGGGGACATCTCCCTGCTCCAAAAATATATCCAGCCCTATGAAGACTGAGCATGTTGAGCCACCATAAAATATGGATTGTCAGCTAGGACAAAAATGGGGTGGGAAGAAAAATACCCTGCTTGGAAGGAAGGAAAATCTGGAATATCTGGAATCCTGCACATAACACCTAATTGCGGGTGAGGATGCCCTACAACATTTTGTTGCAGGTTTCACTTGTTGTTGTACAAGAGACTATGTGAACTTTAATGCCTGATCTGCATTCATTCTGTGAATGTGAATCAGTAACAGAATTTCCTTGGCCCTAACATAAGTGAAATTAAGCTATAATTAACAATACCTCTTTCTCTAAGCAAAGGAAGGGGAGGGACGTCTTTTAAAATAATGCTTCACATCCGTCATATACTTTAGGCTGGAAATGACACGCCAATAAGTTAAGTGAAGGGCATGTCACAAATGATTTCCTCTTCATTTTATGCTGTCATTCTTCCCTACAGCTCTGAACTTGGTGCCTGTCAGGTCCAATCAGTCTTGTTGTGTATACTATGCTTGCTTGTGAACCTCAGCCCAGTCATTAGTTAGTAGTCACCCGGCTGAAGAAAACTTAGTCAATTAATCATACGAATCAATTGATAAAATTAAGATATAAATAAAACAATAGGAGAAAGCATTTTTTTAGCTTGTGACAAAAAGAAGAGTAGACCAGATTGATGAAGTGATCATGTTGGAACAATTGATTGGAATCCTGATTCTATATGCTTGTTTCTGCCCAGATTCTAACACCTTGGAATCGCAACTCTTTTTACAGAAGCTTAGGCAGGGACAGAATCCACCAATCCCTTCCACACACTGAGGTCACCGAAGGAGGCACTTTTGCATGCCCACCCCTCATCTGAGGGATGACTGGATCATCCTATTCCCATTCCACGTCATCTGTGTATGTCTCAATAATAGATCCCGTCAATCCCATTCTTGGCAGATCTTTGTTTTTAAAATGCATAAAAATTCACATTTAAATTGTATACATATTCTGTGCATTCTGCTCCTGAAGTGCACATTTCTGAATGATTTCCAATGCATTAACTCCTAAAATAGACATGGAAAATAAGATTGTGGGGGAAGACCCAAACTGCATTGCAAAATTCAGAGAAGTTTGTGATCCAATTAATAGGTGCATTCTGATCTAATTCAGGACCAGATAATTAGTTCAGTTTACTTCAAGGTGAAAAAACAAACTTATTTATCCTCCATCCTTGGGTGTGGCTAGCAGAAATGCAAGAGAGGGCTTCCTCCATCGTAGCCTCCTTTGGAACTCGCTGTCCTAGGGATCCATATTGCAACTTTCTGAAAACTTATTTTCCTAACACTTTGTTCTTACTGTTGACTGATTTTATCTGTACTTTTTTTGTTGTCATTCGGGTGACTGTAATTTTTCTGTTAATTTTCTTGGCTGTTGTGTTTGTTTTAAACCTGTTTTAAAACCAGTGGTGAATGGATGAGCAGTTAGTATTAGTGGTTAAATTACCTAATAAGCTCAAACTTCTAGGTGAACACCTCTTTTGACCATTTACTGTTTCTTTGCTATTAGCTTCAAGGGTGGAAACCACCTTCCTAGCGGTCATGTCTAACTTACAATTCACACCATGAGTATCTACTCTGAGATTAAAACACTTACTTTGTACAATTTCATTCCATTGATCAATCACTTATTTGGTTTCCATACTGAATCTTAAGACTGGACTTAATCTTTTTTATTTTAAAAAAACCTGAATGAAAATGTTATTCATATAGTACTTATAAATGCAGCATTTTATGCCCTGTGACATTAGTGTTAGGAAGTCCCTTGCCAATCCGTTCTGTCCCCATTTTGTTCAACATTTATCTGGTTATTTCATTTCATTCCCAAATGCCACACTTTGATCCACCAGTGTACTGTATCTGTGCTAACCAAGCTATAATCTGAGCACACAGTGAAGGGGATTTAATAATGAGTGCTGCAAAAGACCTCTCCCCAAGAACCAAAAGGGCCATGCCCACCACAATTCTGAGTAGAACAATGGTAGGCAGACCGTATGCTTGTCAAATCTAATTCATTTTTACTAGAACCCCCAGATCTACAGTATCAATCAGTACCAACTGCAAAAGACATATTGTTAGAATAAAAGAAAAATTTTGAGCCTAGCAATTGCCTACCCACCCCACCCCCAGTACCAAAACTGAAGCAAGCCCAGTCCTGTCACACAAAAGCTACTCCTGGCTCATCGTCATCATTTCAGCACCCTAATTTAAGTGGGGGAAATCATTTTGTTGCTGCCATTGTTAATCTTTTGCAGATCACTCAGAGATCTACCAATCGATCCTAATCTACCTCCTTCCCACCCTTGAGCTGACTATGATAGAGCAACCAATAATAACCTCATGTATATATAACAAAGCTATCAGAAAAATCACTTCCAGCAACTAAACCACCTTACCAACCAAGCCATTCTACACATTCTGTGAGGCGTGCCACTGTAGATTGGGGTGTGAGCGTGCCACATTTCTGAAAGCCCTGCTTAAATTGTTCCCTTTGCATTGTATACTAAGCTGGACCTTTCTTCCCAGCGTTTTGGCTTTGTCACATTCAAGAAGGGAAAATTCAACAATAGGACACACACAACCCACTTGCAGTCTGAAGTACTGCTAGCCAGAAAACTTCCCTTAGCCTTCAGTCTACACCATGTGTGGAGCAGCTCACAGGCCGAGTCAAACAACATTTTGCCCTGCTGAAAGAGTCATGTGAATTCGCCCAGTGATTCTCACAAGCTGAGCTCTTTCCCCCCTCATGCCGTTTTGGCAGCAATATAATCAGATCACTTCCTAGTTTAACTTGTGTATAAACAGTGACCCTATTTATACTTCCCAGCAATCTTTCCTCTTAGTAGCAGGATTACTAATTGCTGGTTTACAACTCTTTCCTCCCTGAAGCTGTAGGACCAGTGGAATTTGGCTCCCCTCCAGATTTTGTCTCGCAGGAGACAGACATTTCCAGTTCTGCTCCGCCCTTGCTAAAGTGAAGCTGAGGCAACAGAAGAGAGGAGACGTTTTGCTGCACAGGCACACACAGACCTTTGTTTATACAGCTTGATTGTTGACAGCACACTCACACAAGAATGGAAGTTCAGAGGGTGACCTGGCTCTCTAATCTCTGTTAATGTTTATCTAAAAACAGAATGATGGATTTATTGATGCAGCCCTAGCCTTGTAAAGTTATGTGTGGTTTCCACTAGGAAATTGTTTATTAAATGTTCAACTAAGGCTGGCCTGACTTTATCTGGAGGCAAATAACATACTGTTGTGTGTTTGGCGGAACTTGACTTGCCAGATGTCAGCTAGACCTACATTCTGGAGGTTGTATCGGGAGGATAAATTGCCTTTCTGGGGGAAATACAGCTCTGTGCATTGGAAATTATGCAAGATCTTCCACACACAAAATTCAGAAAATTGTGGAGAGTTTTCCTGAGTGAATCCAAGGCCTGGAGAAATCTATCAGTCTCTTAAATCTGCCTGTATTTAAATGAAATCTTTGCATTAAATAAATAGATGCAGGGACAAAAAATGGTGGGTAACGTTGCTCCCCTGCATTGCATAGTGGAAGGAGCCAGCAATTCTTTCCGACCTTAGATTTCAATCCCGGCTGCAGAAGAATTCAGGGGCATGTAAAACTCACTTCTGCTTTGAGGTTGGCTTTTGCAAAGCCCCACAGTTCTTTTCTGAGCCTTGCTTGGGAGGACACCAACATTTCTTCCATCAACACATTTTTCTGATCAGATCAGATTAAGGAAAGTAAATATATAGGAAAGCACCTCATAGCTACAGCCATAACCGCATCACACAACTTTCAAAGCCTTGTTGATATCCTGAGTTCCACAGATCCCTCATCCCTGCATTTAGCTGTATGTGCATAGGTTCTGTATACGTGATCTGGAACCCTTCAAAGCAGCAGGATCATGCATGTACAAGATGTACGCATAGAGGCTGTATGCACACAGAACCCATGCTCAGAGATGAGAAATGCGTAGCAGTGAGGAGCAGAGCAGTGGAATCAATGTGTTCTGACTGTAGAAAAAGCTTTTGTCTTATAAACACCTGAGCTGGAGCTAATTGTACCTCATCAAAGTGCATACAGTGGTACCTCGGGTTAGAGATGATTCAGGTTACAGACGCTTCAGGTTACAGACTCCGCTAACCCAGAAATAGTACCTCGGGTTAAGAACTTTGCTTCAGAATGAGAACAGAAATCGTGCTCTGGCGGCGTGGCAGCAGTGGGAGGCCCCATTAGCTAAAGTGGTGCATCAGGTTAAGAACAGTTTCAGGTTAAGAACAGACCTCCAGAACGAATTAAGTTCTTAACCTGAGGTACCATAAGAAGAGAGGTTGCTTAGAGCAAAGCTTTCATAAGGCCTCACAACTGGGTTATTTTAATCTTCTAAAGCGTCTCTTAATTTGGACCAGAATGACAGCAACAGTAATTGGAAGATGAGTCACTGGATACACTTTAGGTGAGACATCACCAGTAACAGAAGGCCAAGAAACAGGGCTTTTTTTAAAAAAAAGATAGAAAGATAGAGACTTGCTTTTATTTTGCCTCTGGGCTTGTAGCTGTCAGTTTGGAAGTATTTATACTGGCGCCATTCGTGTCAGGATTGCTGGCATTTCCATTAGAATTTCTGTTTGTACCATGATCTTCAAGTCATTATCAATAATTTTTATATGAGCTGGTCTTCAACTAAAAGTTGAAAAACAAACCAAGCAAATGCCAAAAGTTGTTCTTATGTTTTGGACACCAGATTAAAAACAATCCTAAACCATTCTACTCAGAAGTAATACTGTGGCCAATGGGGCATACACCACCGGTGTGTTGCCTCAAACTGCAATCCTATATCCACTTACCTGAGAATACATCCCTTTGAGTTCCATTAATTTACTTCTGTGTAAATATGTGCTTTCTTTTACTTAGCAGCTGCTTATTATTACTACTATTATCTAGGTTGTTGTACAACACATGCTCTCTTTAACACATCAATAAGTTAAGCACTGGTTTTGTAATCTTCCTCACCCTATAATTTTATTAAGCGTATAATGTGTGGCAATATAGGATTCAATCAGAATAACAATGTTATAAAACACATTGCTGCTGCTTTATAAATTTTTAGTAATAGTAGTTGTGGGTGGTTGTGATTGAGGTTACAATGTCTTTTGATGCTCTGCTCAATATCTATATGATAGCATGAGATATGGTATGTGGCTTAATCCAGAACCATGCAAACAGGAGTCTACAATTTTTGGCTGCTCTTGCTAGCCAAACTCTGTGGCCACCAAAGTCTTCTTTGGCCCTATATAGCAGCACCACGCCAACCTAACCTGCAGGGGAAAAGGCATCAGGACACTCTCCAGTTTGACCACTCTGTGTTAGGTGCATCAAACACCTCAGAAAAGGTGACCAAATAAGAGAGCCCTCCTTTCAACTTAGAAGTTGAGAAATAGGCAGAGATCACAGGATGTCTGGGATGATGATCACCCATCTCGCTGGTGCTTAGGTTGGTCAGAAGGCTGATCTCCCACCACACCTGCCATGGTAACCACAAATGCAGAAGCTGGCATGCATCCCCATGTGCAATACTGCTTGTGTGAAATGGGTCTTAAGCCCAAACAGGGCACAGTCAGTATGTGGAGGGCTAGTGGGCACTGTGCTTTGTGGCCCTACTCTTGACCATCCTACATTGATCCAGTTCTCCTGCACAGATTGTTTGTACATGTAAGTTAGACATGTGTCTTGTTTCTTGCTAGACTGTTAGGAACCCTGCACCTCAGAGTATTCCAGATCACATTAGCAGAGCCTTCAAACAAAACTTCTTGTACATACATAGTCTCTGTGTAGAGGAGCTGCATCAAAGCCTGGAAGTCAAGGTTTAGGTTAATGTACTTTCCACCTTCCACATTTTTTACTGCTCTGGTTTGGTTGACTAAAGGCTGTAGCCTACCATCCTGTTCTCACAGTGGCCTACAAAGACACAAAAGCCTGTGGGAAACCTGCAAACAGGACCCAAACACATACTCACTCTCCCCTCCTGGAAATGACAGCAGTCTCTCTGTTGGCCAATGTGAAGATAAGCAAGATAAAAAGGAGAATGACTTTGGACATGCTATGCATGAGAAATATTATTCTTAAATGATTTAGCTGTTCATTAGTTTTCCCTCTCTTTCTTCCAGAAGAAAATGCCTCTAAGATTATATATACAGTGTCCCTATTCCAACTGAAGAATCAGGTTTCTCCTGATGAGGAACTGGATATTGCACACATTTATGGTCACCAGATGGAAGGTGAGTTAAATCGCTCCTTGTGGCACTGCTGTGGAGCTATCCACAAGGAAGCTTTTCACCCCACAAATCATCTAGTATTCCTCAGATTCCACTACAATTAGTAAAATGAAATAAAGTGCCTGCTGGTGTGTCCAGCAAAGTTCAATGCACCAGCTTAGAGAGGTGCCTTTGAAGAGTGTAGCCTAAATGGGAAGTGTCTAAAGAAAGATAACATTTCTTTCATTGTGTGAGCCAAGTGAATTTGGCACTGAACTAATAAATGTGAATGAGAGGGGAGGGCAGGGAGAGATGAACGTGCACCAACTAGCACCAAACACAGCCAACAGCTCTCGGAAGTAGTTTCATCAATTTTTATTCCCCTTGAGGCACCAGGGAAGGGAGAAACGGGGAAGTGCAGGTTGAGCAATAAGCTCAAGGCATACATAACTGAATGTTTTAGATTTAGACCTTTACATATTTTGTGCCTTCTGGAGAACATCACTTTTAAGTGCCGGTTCCTTTCTATCTTCCTTGGCTGTGTCTCTGAACTTGCCCTTGGCACCAGCTTGAACTTGGAGAGCTCTTTCTTGAAACAAAACAAAATTAATTAGAGCATCGCACAGGCTGAGGCATGCGGAACAAGGAGCGGGGGTCCTATTGTAGCTGGCACTGTAGATCCCTTGATTTCAGAGAGAGGTAATATATCAGTGTCTCTCTGAAAAGTGTTGCTCTTAAGCTGTTGGCCCCTTGCGTCCGTTTTGCCACAATCATGGTCCACAAAATGCCATTTGTTGTGTTCTTTAACCGACATGATATTCGCAGATAATAGTAAGCCTACAATTAGAAGGAAGTCACATAGGTGATTGGATTTAATTTAATGGATACTGATCTCTATCACCGATGTCTCTGCCCTAGATGCCAATCAACCGATATCAAGCATCTAATGTAGAAAAAATTTGCTACAAATGTGAAATCAGCATCTACATGATAGAGAATAGAGTGGGTGGGGTATAAATAATAAATCATCATCACCACCACCATCATCATCGAACAAGGCACTTTTCTGAAAAACAGGCATCTCTCAAAAAAACCGATAGTGGTCATGGGGACAAAAAATAAGGTCGTCCTTCAAGCCTTAGCATGAAAATGCACATTTTTGATGGCCATTCAGCTTGTCTGATCATGTAGACCATGGGTCAGCAAACTAAGGCCCGTGGGCCAGATCAGGCCCCATTGCATTCTGGATCTGGCCTGCGGACAGTCCGGGAATCGCTGCGTGGATCTCCAGTGCACGTACTCTTTCCCTCACATGGCGGTGGGGGCAGCGCCTCCTCCCTCCCTCCTCCTGGCTTCTCCCCACCCTGCCTAGAGGAGGAAGGGGGCTGGGCTTTGTTGGTGCCAGCAGCACTTGAGCGGCCACCATTTTAAGCAGCCCCTCTCTGGAGCCCTTTTATGTGCTGCTCATCGTCCCTCCGCCGCCACCACCAGCCCCTGCTGCTCGCAAGACATGGTTAAGCAGCCACTGGGGCTCGTGGTGCTCTTGCATCATTTATTTATTTTTTCAAAATATAGTCCATCCCCCCGCAAGGTCTGAGGGACAGTGGACCAGCCCCCTGCTGAAAAAGTTTGCTGACCCCTGACATAGACGGACTTCTGCTGTTGAGGCTCAAGCAGTGACTTTTGCCTCGGTAGCAATAGCACAATGCTATTAATAGCAAGTGTGGCAGATCAAGCTGACTTTGCCTATTTAATTGGGTGGAGGGAATCCACCCCTTTCTCTTACTGTCAACTATATGAACCTGCATAGTATCTACGGTTCACAAGGTTCTGCACAGGAAGCAACGCTAGACATCTTGCTTCACTGTATTTTGGAGCTGCTGTCATACAGATACATAGATACAGGGCTCATTCCTAGTCAAGTCACATAAACCTATATTATCCAACAGTGTACAGTACTGATAATAATCCTGGGTCAGCCAACATGGTGTCCCCCCGGTGGTGTTCGACTGCAACTCCCATTGTCCCAGACTATTGGCCTTGCTGCCTGAGGCTCCTGGCAATTACAGTCCAACAGCTTCACGTTGGCTGCCCCTGCTGTAATATACATGAAGAGTCTCCTCCTTGTGTTGCTGACAAGATATTACTTCTGAGCATAAAACAGCCGCCATGTCCTAACCTGAGAGAATCTTTCAAAGGCTTTGACATGGGATACAAACACTTTCTTTACATTGGCTCAGGTAGGGTTGGTCCCAGTAAGGTTTTCTGAAACAGCCTGTAGATAAAAATGGAGTATAAAACAAAAAGCAGGAAGGCGCTCACCAGCAATTGTTCCACAGATGGAAAGAACTGGGATTATATCATGCAAAACAACATCTTCTAGCTCAAACTGGACTGCAAAGCCCCCAAATTTCTAGTCTCCTAATTTGGTGTTTTTACAGGATTACCAATTTTGGGCCAGTGTGTTTGTACTACAAAAAGAAGCCAGCCTAGCCACTTTAGAAATGCGACAACTCAAATTATAGAGTGCATGAAAACAAAGCCTATATATGAAAAAGAAAATAATGTCATTTGTCTATAGGTAGAAAAATCACACTCCTCCCTTCTAAATTGAATATGCATGGATGTTTTGCTTATTTAGCTTCCATGTTGTCTTAAAAGACACGCAGATCACTAACCTGAGCACCAGGACAGACCAGTTTGTAATAATTGGTCAGTTAAAATCACATGGACTATGGCCCTACTGTTACACAAGCTGATTGAGTTTAGTTGACATTTCTTCACTACTAGCATTGACTAACCTAAGAGTGTCCTCACACTTCATATTGAGGCCCACCTCACATTCCAAGAACATTGTGACCTCAGTTTGTCTAGGACGCTGTCCTATAACATGCTTAGCCTGGATGTTAATCCAACACTGGTGTTAAAGTCTCACTCCTTGTCATTAAACAAACCCTGAATTTGCTACTCTGGCTCCTCATTATACTGAGAAGATTTTTTTAAAAATCATGCACACATGGTTCTGCTTTCCCACACACATTCTACATGGCAGTGCACCCTATTATAGGAGATGGTTGGCTACTTGGTCTTCGTTGTTTTATTATGGTTCTAAGAGGAGTTCTGTGAAAACATTTTGCATTTAATAAATATGACTCAGAAGTCATAGAGCCATCACTCCTTCCAGCAAATATTCCAAACTCAAAACAGATCGTATGGCAGAAAGACAGTCAAATGCAATTGGTTGTTATTACATAGCCATGGTAACATCTCAGCATGCTTTGCTATAATTCCAGATGGGAGAAAGGGAAACAGCATATGGATGTATTCATATTACAGCCAAGGCTTCAATGCTTAATAAGAGGGGTGAATCAAGACTTACTGGAGCAATCTTTCAGCTAGTTTTAGTTCCTTACAGATGAAAAAACAGATGAGGAAAGCTCATTTAGAGAATAAATTTAGACATAGAGTACACATACTCTCAATAAATCCTGTTTTTCCTTTGTTTAAAAATAGTGATTCACAAATAATGAGCAATTTTAAAGTCACTCTGATTCACAGTCCTTTAACATAAAGGACAACTGCTAAAAGTTGAGGTAGCTTAGCATTAGATTTGTTTAAAAGTGTTGTAATTAATAAACAGAAAGACTGATCTTTTCACAGTTTTCCAGCTGATTGACAATATTGAACTTCTTGTATATATTTGTGAGGCATTGGATGGGTTTGAATGATCATCCTATAGTTTAATAAACTGAGCTATGGACAAGACCTGCCCACATGCTCAGCATCTTCTGTCCCCTCTCCACAGCATGTCAGAATGAAAAGTGGGCAGTCTTTAATAAACCTGTTTCCTGTTTCATCTGAAATGGACAACTATGGTTATTGTAACAATCCAAGAGCATAAACCCACTTCAAACTGTGTTCTGCATTAGGCAACCATAGTTTGCTGATTTGGGTGAAACAGGAAACCATGGTTAATAAGACACTTGCTCATTTCCTTCAGGCACAGCAATGGGAAGAGAGAAGAGGCTAAAGTCTTGCACGTATCTTGGCTTATTAAACTGAGATGCAATTGTTCAAATGCAACCATGTCAAATGTTGGGCCTTAGACGGCCTTGAGCAGAAGCAGAACACAAAGCCAAAGACACAGGTGAGGGGGTGTAGAATTGTGATGGGGGGGGGAGCCAGTACTATATGTTCATAGAATTGTACAATTATAGAGGGTCATGCAATGCAGGAATCTCAATTAAAACCTCCAATGAAGGAGAGCCAAATGTTGCCAAAGCAAAATCACAAACTAATCTGGAAGTGAGAGCTGGACCATAAAGAAGGCTGATCGCCGAAGAATTGACGCTTTTGAGTTATGGTGCTGGAGGAGACTCTTGAGAGTCCCATGGACTGCAAGAAGATCAAACGCATCCATTCTTAAGGAAATCAGCCCTGAGTGCTCACTGGAAGGACAGATCGTGAAGCTGAGGCTCCAATACTTTGGTCACCTCATGAGAAGAGAAGACTCGCTGGAAAAGACCCTGATGTTGGGAAAGATGGAGGGCACAAGGAGAAGGGGACGACAGAGGACGAGATGGTTAAACAGTGTTCTCGAAGCTACAAACATGAATCTGACCAAACTGCGGGTGGCAGTGGAAGACAGAAGTGCCTGGCGTGCTCTGGTCCATGGGGTCACGAAGAGTCGGACACGACTGAACGACTAAACAACAACAATCTGGAAAACTTTCAATTCCTACCAGATCAGGAGAATCTGATGTGTTGCATGGGTGTGTTGAGTCACAACATAGCCAATACTGAACCTTCTGAACTGCAGCCTAGGTAGCTTACCACATTTGCCTCCTTTGGATTGGAGATTGATGCACTTGCCAGCTTCTCAGGAACAGAAGGAAAGTCATCGTCTTTCTAGTCTACTTGGCTCCTTGTCACTCCACTCCACTCCTTCCTTCCTTTGGATTATTTCCCAGAGCCAGAATCTCCTTAATGTAAAGCCCCAACACAGACATGCTTTGGCTAAGGATTGATTTATATTTCTTTATATAGGAATTCCTGTTCCACCATTCTAGCCTCTATGTACCACACAGGTTGGTTTACAACTAGTTATTATAATTGTTGGTCTTGTTTATTAGTTTCTTTTTCCAGAAAAAAACAACTTATTAAAAATGACTTTTAAAAACAAGTTCAAAAACAAGGATAGATAACCTAAAACACTCGGGCTGCCATATTCCATAAAGGAAGACCCCAAAATTGTTGAGCTTTTTTTGGGGGGGTGGGACCTAAATAAGTTTCTTGAGCTGTTTCTACTGCTTTTTCCATCATGCATGGCAAGCCTACACACACACACATATACAGATCCAGTTTAACATCAAAATACAATAAGATGCAAACAAAACAACTAAAAGTTACATAAAGCGGTAATTACCACAGATGAAAATTGCATTCTCAGATAATACTTAGTAGACAAAAGCCTGCCTAAAATTATGTCTTTATCAGCCGGTAAAAGCAGGCAGAGAGCGCGGTCTTTGCTTCATGGGCCAAGTATTCCACAATATTAGTGCAGCCACTGCCAAGTCCCAATCTCTTATCACCAACCATGCCTCTACCCTAGGTGTGGACTCTCCCTGTGGACTTTTCCCCGTATAGCAACTGTTAAGAGGCATCACCAAGAGGTTTTTACTCATTACCACATTAGCCCTCTTTTCTTCCTGGACCACAGGCAGAGAATCATTCAAAAAGAAATACTGTGTGGATTAATTTTAGAATGCAACTTATTTCACAGATCTACAGATACTTGGCTCTTATCTCATCATTTATTTTACACCAAGGCTAGGTCTACACTGATCTATAAAAATGCTTAGAAAATAATAATATGGCTCCCAATGCAATTTTCCATTGACAACGGATCGCTGCTCTACAACATCCTCTGGTGTCACATTTTTGTAACGGATTTTTAATGTTATAACTGACCAGTGTAGATTTGCCCCATGTCTTCATCTTATATAACTCACAATTCATTTTGACAGCTTCTCACTACACTGAATAATACTATATGCTCCCTTTATTGTTGTTGTCATTATTCACATTCCCAGTGATTTTCATATCTACCCCAGTCCATGCATACTTAAAACAAAAACAATCCCAAATGGGAGTTTAATATACTGAATGAGAACTATCAACTACTTCTGGATTGTCACTGGAGAACATCTCTGGAAAGATGGCTGTGTTCCCACTTTGACAGGGTTAAGAGAAGTTCCAGTGTTATCTTCCTAATATCCCAATTTGTTTTATCCCAATAGGTCTGGGTTCCAGTTGGAATCCAGCACTTAGCCATTGCATTAGTCATAGATGAAAACATTCTGTTCCTATTAGCTATCCAAATGCTAAATCCCCATCCTTGGGGATAAGCAATAAATATGACACTCTAGGTCTTGGAGAAGGTTCAGCTTTGCTGCGGAATATAAGAAATGTATTATGTGCTTTTAATATGTGCACAATGAGTATGTAGTGTATCTGAGGTTCACCTTTCTTTTAAAGCATGACCTTCACGAATGTCAATATACTGGACATGTTAGAGTTTGCAGAGAATAATCTTGGCAGGTCAGATCCCGTGTATGTTTTAATTCCTCAATCAGCTGCACACAGTCATTTTTATTATTCAAGGTTATTAGGAAAAGCCCTGCTCCAAAATCCTATCATAAAACAACCCCCTTTATTTTAATTACTATGTCTTACAACAACAACAAAAGCTGCCTCAGGCCTATGGAGCCAAATGTTCATTCTCTGTTTTTGACCTAGCACAAACACCAAGCACTCTCACTTCCAAGGTTCTCTATAATGTTTGACAGGTATCTTTACAGTTTGTTTGGAAAGGAAGGCTAAGCTCTGCTGCAACATATGAAAGGAAATCACATCAAATGCCATCCGTATAAACCTGACATGTCAACAATGCCTTCATCGGAAATGTTACAACACTTCTGTTACCGTATCTCCCTTAGCAACGCCCTATGATTTGTTTAAGCTAGATAAATCTTTAAGAGCTTGACATTGAAATGTTTCAGGGGATAATATATCTCGATGCCTGTTAAACTACAAGTAAAACCTAATCCTACTAGATTTCAGAGATGGCACCTGCTCAGTCCTGCTGGATTTGTCTGCTGGCATGCAGTGTGTGAGAGAGGTGAAGCTGGTTAAAACCACAGGGACAAACCTCCCATCTACTCTGCTTCCTACCCCTCCCCACCTCCCGCCCCCTAGAAGGCTACAAGGGAGTGGGTAGATTTGTTGGCTTGTTTAGATTTATAAGTTAGCCAATTCCTAAAAGCTGAAGATTAATAACAAGAAAAAAGGGATTTGCAGAATGAAATCTTATACTAACAGGCCTTGATTAGAAGATGAATAGAAGGGATGTCCTATATATATATATTATTGATTGATTGATTACTTTTATATCCTGTTGATGAATGTGATAGGGGTCACCTTTGCTAACTCCTTCCTGCAGCTTTCAGTGCAATCTTGCACACTGTTCTGGGAGATGCGGTGGCCCAAATGTTGCCTCCATCTTCTGCCAGTGGGATCCCTCCCCTAGCTCAAGAGCCCTCCCCTTTTATATTCATTGAAACTATAAAATGCATGCACTATGCAATATATGTTTAAGATAAAATGTGCTGATTGAAAGAATCCCCTGACCAAGTCCTCCTCCCTTGTGTCATATCTTTTTATATTTGTTTGTTTGCTTATAGTCTATAAATTCTTCAAATTCATGTATAGAGAGACAGCTTACAGCCTGTTCTTTATGTCCATTTGTAATGTCTTCATCCTGACTACCTCTCAGTTCCAGGGTATCTCTAACTGGGGCTGTTATTATTTCCTTCAACTTGATGTGGAAGGTTAGCCCAGGCATCCTGAGCTGGGCTGCCTGTCTTTACAGGCCTGGCCTTCAGAATACTGGAGTCCTTTGGTCCATTGCAGACCATTTCCTGGCTGTCCTGGGACAAATGTCTGGCCTCACTTCCTCCTATTCCATTGTCCTAGGCATATATGACCATGGAAGATAATAACCATCTTCAGGCATTCATTTAGGTATGGATGAGTGTGGAACGGGTAGACTGGTGTCATATGTGATTGCAGATTTTTCCACTTTCCAGGGTTCTGGATACCTCATGCAGGAGCTTACACATGTTTGGGCGTCCATCTGTAGGCTGGTTCCACAGTGGTTGGGATAGGGATGGTAAATTGATCCTGATGCATTTACTGGTGCCTAAATGAACATCATTCCTGCTTACCAGTGAGCTGCCAAGGCAAAGTAATTGTTTAATCCTTAATAACACTGTTGAAGAAAATTACTAATTACAAATACCATGGAGATGCAGTATTGCCACAGGAATAATCATCGCCATAAGACTTTTGGAGCTTTTGTTTTGTTTAGTTTCCTTGTTGCAATAATGTAGAGCAGCTGTGAGGTGAGAGGTGACAGCTGGGCCTTTCCGGAATGTACTATTATTTCCAGATCAGCAGTTTTCTTTTGACCTAAAGTAAATTCTGGCCTATTTTGGGGGAGCGGGTGCCTGCAGGGAAGATACCTCCAGTACTGCTTTTAGTTCCTTTGAGATAGCTCCCCTAGTTCTCTGTTATTTTTCTTTCTCAACAAAAACTTCAGTATAGAAATGAGGCCATGAGATTTGTGCGACAGGGTTGATTAAATCCCAGCTGTGCCATAGAATTTCAGATCTTAAAAAATCAACACATTCTAAAAAATAGGTAGCCTTTGGTGGTAGCTGGGGGCATTTTAAATGGTTTGGTATTCCATTGAAGCTATTCCGTCCAGTCAACTGCTAGCTTTCTACAGTGTTTCTTAATGTTGTATATATTCCCCATAACTGCCAACAAGTGCATTGTAAACATTTGTTTGGTTGAACAGTGCAAAGACAATCCTACTACTGTATGCTGAAGTTGAGATTTATTGGGTGGTGGGTGGAAGAGAGAACATACAGGTAATTGTATAATAACTGAAAATTTCGTTCACATATGGGGCAAACAGCAGCTTGGCAGTGACAACTTTAATGGGGAAAATGGTGTAGGGTAATGGATAAAGTCCCTTCGCCAGGATTCCATTCTGGATCTGATACCTTAGAATCCAGAAATATAGCATACAGCACATGTAGTCATTTTACACAGAATACTCATAGTTCTAATTTCCTATACAGAACTCTTTTTCTCAACGGATGTGCTTGTTTTAATATGTCTTCATTATCTCACTTTCATCTGTCTCACTCTCAACCTGTCACTCATTCTAACCCTGCCCAAAGTTTCATTCCACTCTCCTGCTGTCAATCATTCTTGCTCTCGTTCTTCTGCTAAAGGTAGCATCTTTTAATTCGTGTTATATGTCTTCTCCACTTCTTTTAATGCTTCCGTGAAAGCTGCAAAGCCAAAGATAAATTCTATCACTTTATAATTTTGAAACCTGTGAACTATTTTTATTCTTCTTCTGCAAAATCCCATGCCACGCCATGATATGCTTCATGGCAATATATCACACACAGCAGTGTATGCACTTGCAAGTGTTGTGGCCTTCAAACAATGAAATAATTAAATCAGCAAATAATATAAAAATAAAATAGAGTCAATAAAGAGATGTGGATATTATAAATGATGGTATCCATAATTGTGCAGTTTTTGCCCAGCTGCAAATGCATAGAAATGATTGATTGATTGATTGATTACATTTCATAGAATTGTAGATTTGGAAGGGACCCTTAGGATCAACTCCCAGCAATGCAGGAATATGCAGCTGTCCCATGTGGGAATTGAACCTGGAACCATGGTGTTATCAGCACCACATTCTAACCAACCTTTTTCTCCAATGAGCTCAAAGTGGAGTGCATGGTTTACTTCTTCCCTCATATTATCCCCATTACAGCTGTGTGAGGCTGGTTCGGCTGAGGGGCAGTGAATGGCCCATGGTCACCCAGCAAGTGTCATAGTCAAGTGGGAATTTGAACCCTGGTCTCCCAAGTCCTCATTTGACACACTAACCCAGCCAATCTTGGCTCCCCAGATGTTGTTGGACTACAACTCCCATCATTCCTAGCTAGCAAGATCAGTGATCGGGGATGATGAGAGTTGTAGTCCAACAACATATGGAAGCCCAAGGTTGAGTGCTCTAACTGCTATACCACACTAGGTTTCCTTCTAAACTAAAAATGATAGGCTAGTACTTGAATTTCCTTGAGCTATGACTGTTGCAGGTGGCACTGTGGGTTAAACCACAGAGCCTAGGGCTTGCTGATCAGAAGGTCGGCGACAGGGTGAGCTCCTGTTGCTCGGTCCCTGCTCCTGCCAACCTAGCAGTTTGAAAGCACGTTAAAGTGCAAGTAGATAAATAGGTACCACTCCGGTGGGAAGGTAAACGGCATTTCCGTGTGCTGCTCTGGTTCGCCAGAAGCGGCTTAGTTATGCTGGCCACATGACCCAGAAGCTGTATGCCGGCTCCCTCAGCCAATAAAGCAAGATGAGCGCTGCAACCCCAGAGTCGGCCACGACTGGACCTAATGGTCAGGGGTCCCTTTACCTTTACCTATGATTGTCTAGTACTGTTCAGAATGTAAATTTTGTTTAAAAATATCTTTCACATCCTAAATTGCAATAATTACAGCAAAATCAAGAGTCTTGTGGCATTTTAAAGACCAGCAAATGTATTATGGCATAAGCCTTTGTATTCCATAATTATATTGTAACAATTATATTCAAAAGTGCCCCACTGAAATGTGTGTGTGCGCGCAATCTAGGCCCTCCCCCCCCCCCAAAAAAAAATCAGCCATAGCAATAATTAGCACTTGGAGGAAATCCCTTTTTTTTTTTTTTTTTTTGCTAAAGAATGGATTGTCAAAAGGTATGTTCCTCTTTTTGGTCCATATGGGGTTAATTTAAGTCTGCAGAAGCTGACCCAGCTGAGACTAATCATGACAGAATGAGGGTTATATAAATCTCTCTGGCCTAGACAGAGGAGTATAGGGCAGGGATGGCTTCAGCTTTCCACCTGGCTTTGTTAAAGGAAGTAAGACAATTCATTGAGGACTGCTATCTTCATGGTAAGGTTGCAATCTCTCTCTCTTATTTTAGCTCATTTTCTTCAAAAAGTGTAATGTAGGGCATAATGGATATTCCTTATTTTAATCACCAGCCTTGGAATAGCTTCCAAATTAATTTTCAGTATGGCAACTCTTCCTGCCAAAGGTTTATAGAAACATTGAATTGTAGAGTTTTGAAGGGATCCCAAGGGCCATCTAGTCCACCCCCCCCCTGCAACACAAGAATTTCAACTAAAGCATCCATGACTGATGGCTGTACAACAACTGGAGGGCCACAGAGTCCCCATCTCTGACCTAAACAGAAACCAGCTGCACAAATATAAGATGAGGGACACCTGGCTTGCCAGTAGTACATGTGAAAAGGGTTCTTAGTAGGCCACAAGCTCAACAGTGTGATGTATCTGCAAAAATACCAATGCTATTCTAGGCTGCATCACAGAAGTATAGTGTCCAGATCAAGGGAAGTAATAGGCACCATTCTATTCTGTGTTGGTCAGACCACACCTAGAATACTGTGTCCAGTTTTGAGCACAACAATTTAAGAAGGCTATTGACAAGTTGGTGTTAGGTTTTAACTCCCTTCAGTCCCTGCCAGGGTGATCAATAGTCAGAGTTTATTAGAGTTGAGGACCAATAATATCTGGAGGGCTACAGGTTCCTAGTTTAGGTATTTTGTTTTTGCTTTCTGATATTTTTTATTCTTCTTTCATTGAACTGTTGCACTATGTTTACCGATTTAAATAGACTGTGAAGGAAGGAACTGCTCACCTGCCCCATATATATACAACCCCCAAAGCCTGATTCACTATGGTCCAATAAACTGGACAGGGCAACCTGCTGTTCTTCTGTGTCAATCAGAAATATATGTATGATTACTTTAAAAATACCCAGCAAGTGTTACTGTGATGGTCAACTGCTAAATGCAACCAGACGTAAAAGACTGGGGTGAGGGGAAGCAAACATCTTCAATAACTAAGTGTGGTGTCTGACTCAAGACTAAAATTGTCACTACATTGAAAAAATAGGATCCACTTTCTTATATTCTGTATATGAGATGCATATCACTCACCTTCCTTCAGTGCTAGGTAATATCTACAGTATTATGAAATACAGAACTACACTAACAGGATGCTAAGAAATACTAAGGGCTCATAAGAGCAAGACTTCAGTTCTTGATTGAGAAAGCACCAGGGAAAATAAAAAGGTTGGGAGTAGGGATATGGATGTCATCACAACCTCTACAGTGAGCCATTTCAGCTACATAAAACAGTTATTAATAGAAGAACCTTTATTTTGTTTGAATAGCTCCCAAGGATTTAAATGTCAACCAACATGGGCTTGCTGATGCTTTGCAGACCTTCAGAGGATGTTAGAAAACCATGATCAATCGTGTTGAGACAGAAACATATTCTTGAATGAAATTAACAAGGTATGTGCTTCATACTTATAATGTTTAATATGTAATCTGCAGACCCCACTTCTAATAACCTTTAGGTCAAAATGAACACAGGAAAAGGAAATGTGTTGTAATAAATACCACTGGATTTCATGAAAGCAAAATTACATCCTTTTAACCATATAAATTCCAGATATCTCAGTGAGAATTATCAAATTTGTCAATACCATGAGTGGGTTGACTAGGGTATTTTGTCTCTTAAGATAGCAGCTGAACTGTTTCACAGGAAGTATTTAGCTGTTAGTACCTTCATTCTTTCCCCACAGTTCAGAAATACTGTTTCTGTCTGCAAACATCGAGAGAGGGAGCTGTTTGGGACAGCCAGCTGCAAACTGCATTATTTTGCTTCCAGAGGACATTGGGACAATACTGTGTCTTGATTTAAGACAGTGCCATCCAGTGTCTTTAAAGGGGAAAAAATAAGGGCGTCCAGCTGCTGATCACACCAATGAATTCTCCCCAATTTATTTTCAAGCTGTGTGTGAGAGAGAGAAAGAAAGGGTAAATGCCCTCCCCCAAAATATTCATGGCAGTAGTTTCCTCCTCCAATATTTGGTAGCTTCCAAAATGGCCACCTCTCCTGTTCCTCCACCACCCAAAATGGGTAGCAGAACAAGGAAGGCAATTTTAGCTCAGCTCTTGAATATCCATCTCATTCTCATAGGTTTTGTTCTCTATATTCAGGGGTGAGGAAGCTGTGGAACTCCAGATGTTAATGAATTCCCATTCCCATTAGTCCCAACGAGCATTGCTAATAGTCAGGGATGATGGGAGTTGTAGTCAAAGACACTGACTGTGGGGTACAGTGGGGTACACATGTACTGGGCCCCAAGCCAGCAAAGGGCCTGGACTCTTAGCTTTATTTTTAAGTAAGTACATTTGTAAAGAAAGTTAGAAAGCAAAGCATGGAGGCAACCTTCTAAGGCAGATAAAGAAAATTTGCTGTAGTTAAGGATTTTTAATCCCTGTTGCTAAGCAATCAGATGAAGGGAGCGGGGCCTCCAGAGCAGCAGAAAAATAGGCAAAGCTTGCTGGTGGTGGTGGTAGACTGAAACTGGATGAAGGAGAGTCTGCCTCTGTTCCTAGAATATGTTTGTTTAGGCACTTTCCTCCATGTTCAAATTATCTCATACACTCCTCAAGAGAATTGCTTTGTTGTACCCAAAATTGATAGTTTAATAAAATTTCAAAAATTGGAGCTCAGTAAATGGAAGAGGAAAATATACCTTTGGGATGAGAAATGTGATCCTTGACGAGACGTTGTGGAGGGAGCTGCCTTCTTCCTTGTTTTCTGTTTTTGCTCTTTATATCTGAAACATCAATACATTATATTTTTTTTAAGGAAAAAGGAAATTTGCAACAACCCACGCAATTATTTCTCAGGACACAGATCTTGGCAACTGAAACACTTCAGTGATCTGGCCTACATAAAATGTAACAAAAATAAGAGCCATTCCGTATGAGAATTGCATACTATGCATACTAGAATCCTAACAGAGCTAGGAAGGAGATTCTGTGGCAAAATTTGCTCAGTCAGCAAAGTGGTGGGGGCATGAGAGGTATCCTTGCAACATTACGGCTAAACTTAGATTAAAAAGGCATACAGTTGAGATGGCTCTTGCAAAGCTACAAGGGACTGCTAGATACTCATATCGGAGCGGGAACATAAAATGCAAAGAAAGGAAATAGCTCCTATTATTCCCATTTCCTTTTCACTGATTATTTCAAGTTTTCATGTGGATTCCTGCTTTTAATCAGCACAAGATGTTAAGGCAGAACTAGGACATACTAAAGGCTTGCATAAACAATACTGCTACCATACCAATGCTCTTAAAATGTAATTTACTGCATTCTCAAATGCATTAAGACTAGGTCACTTCACTGGTATACCAATACCTCCACCCACATGCCTCCTCCCTGTAGAGATGCCATGCTAGTGCAGTGAACTATGCCTCAGTTGGTTTCTATGTTGCTTGAATTTGTTTGGATTTGGTGGGGTGAGAATTAAAGACAAAGGCAAAACCTGCTACCTACATTTCAGAAATATTGCCTCCCAACACCTCCACAGTCCCAGCCCCCATTGCATTCTAGGTGTGAAATCCATGGCCATAACTATGAGAAGTAACTGAAAGATGTGTTTCCTTCTTAGTTTGTGGTGAAGAGTTAATTTGTGTTACTCTGAGTACAGTTCCGTTTTTGCATTCTCTTTCTGCCTATTCTTTCACCTCCCAAATATGCATTATGTACAATGAAGAAGGTGGTGGTTCTTTCCACTGGTTGTTGCCAGAAAGATCAGACATTCATAGTCATCCTTTTTATTGTGTATTCATGATTGTTTGTGTTCATGATGCTATTGGTCAGACATGAGATCTCACAGCTTCATTTCCATGGAGGGCATATCCTGTAATCTCCTGCTGAAATCCCCAAAACCTTTATAACACAAATGTTCTACTTTATTTTTGTCCCACTTTTCTCATGGTAGAGCCCTGCTGGACATCAGCATTTTGTGTCACATAACTAAAGCAAAATCATCCACAACTAATGAACTTTTTATTGTGTCAAGAATACACAAACAATAAAACACCAGACTGGAGGGGCCCCATGTAGAATGAACCCAACCAACAAAGAAAACATTTATACTAGAGTAAGATTTTATGGAATGTGCAAGAAAAGCCACTGTCTTGGTCCCTTCTGATTGGTTCAAGTTGTTCATTTAAGCGATACATTTTTTAAAAAATAATAAATTTCAAACATGACCTGCAGATGACACTTCTAAAGTTCACTAGCAATTCCTTTGAATGACAAGTCATGGCACTGATGATCTTTCCCATTTACTAATCTTAGTGGCTTGACCTGATGGAGAGGTATAAGCACATTCAAATCCTATGCTTTCACCATGTCAGTATAATGGAATTACTTACCACTTATCACTATAGTCAGAAGCTTTAAAGGATTAGGTGCTTGCCTTGTGAAGTGAAGGAATCTGGTACAGGAAAGTTGTCATTATCAGTGCATGGAAGCAGGCTATGCACAGTGGATCTTTCTAGCTAAGTAGTTGGTACCTTGTGAACTTTATAGTTGACCGTCTCTACTGGGGCTTGGCTCACTTATTATAAGCAGCTGCCCAAGGCCTTTTTCTTCTGGCCAGCCTTACTCCCAGAGAAGTTGTTCATCAGGATAAGAGGTTCCTGCGTCCTGGAATCTATCATGACTGCAAACATCTGAATTGGACAGTCATCTAAGCGTGCATTGGGGTCATACAGTGAGGATTTTCATCCTACATTGCCTAGGGTTGCCATATTTCAATAAGTGAAAGTCCAGACACAAAAGTTGTCGAGCTTTTTGAAGCCTCTTCAGCCCCTAGGAGTTGGCTCCTAGGGATGGCAGAGAAGCACTCCATATAAGTGCCAAGTGCCATGTGTCCCATTTCTGACTTCTTTGGAGAATACTAATGCAGAAATAGCAGTGCTGTTGCCAACTGCTGTCAAGGATTGGTCACCATCAGTCAACATCCTAGCCCTCACACCTTAGCAGATCCCAAATGATTAGTACCTGTTGCATTTGCCGATTGTGAATAAAGATGATTTCCAAGGAATGCTTCAGAACACTTCTTCTAGTCTCCCAGAGATGGATTGTTGCTCTAGGCATAGATTTTCTCAGAATTTATGTGCATCAAATGGGATCTTGTACAGACAGAAATCAGCAAGTTGATTTTTTCCAAGAGCAACCTGCCATTTTAAGTAGTTGCTGGCTTAATAAGCTAAATAGCTCCAGGAGACACACATGCCATGATGATTGCATTTGGTAAGAGAAGACTGTGCCTATGGGCCTCTGTGCATCAGTGCCAAGATGTGTCATCCTTGTGGTCTGTGTGTTGCAACCCGGAGTTAGTCTCATTGCTGATGATAAGGGGCAGCCGATCTTCAAACTCTGCTTTTTTTAAAGAGCAGCTAACAAAAACAAAACTCAGTTGAGCTACACAAACATCATTTGATTGACAAGATAGGTATTTCTTTGCAATATATTGCAAGCAGTGCATAACATCTCATGCCCTTAAGCTATTTTCAAACTTTAGAAAGCCAAGAATAATGATCTGGCATTGTTCCTGAATGAACTGAGCCTTCAGCTCTAAAATCTGCTGTAACTTTCCCAATTGCCTCTGGAAATTATAGAAATACTGTTCTTATGGATTGGAGTTGTATCACAGGGTTTTCTTTTTATAAAGGGGGGGGGGCATTCTAGTATAAACAACTGCAAAAACTGAAAGAGGCTGAAAGCCCTTAGGGGGTTTAAGCATTTGTCTGCTGATTTAATTTCTTTTGATTCATTGGGCTGGGGAATGGGGCCCAATTCTTTCTTTTCTTTTTCTTTTTTACTATTGCGTTCGTGGGGGCGGGGGGGGGGGAGAAGTGCCCAAAGCGATTAGACTTCATGCAGTTCCCAGAATTTTCTGTATCATCCTTTGCAAAGCAGAGCAGAGCCTGGATTAGATTGTGACACGATAGAAGGAGCACAATTTAATTGTTTCATTAATACAGTCAATTGCTCAGGTCCTTTTAAGGAATTGTGGCTTGACTCGCAGTTCGCACAGACCTCGAGGGCCATATGAGGCAGTGCCTATAATGGAAAGAGGAAGGAAAAACTGCAGAGAGCCATGAAGTGTGCTTGTATCACACTGGGGGCTGCGTGTGCGCACACACCTACACCGGGGGGAAATGCGGCATAAGCTACTCTTCTTTGTCTTTCTCTTTCATTTATTCCTGGGATGTTCTGCCATGGCTGTTTGGAGGTGCGCTGCTCACACTTCAAATAGGCAGACAATTAACAACTGGTTGGTAATCTGGTTAGTAATCGCTCTAGACTGCCATGTGAGGCAGACAAACAGCTGCAGCAAATATGCTGTCTGGGAAAGTCCTTCCTTCCAGCAGACCTGCTCTTGCCTAGGGGTGGACAAATCTGCAAGTTTTACCTTCTCGTGATTCACTTTGCCCCGTTTCCCCATCAGTTTGCACAATTTTATCTTAAAGGTGTGCATGACAGTTTGCATGCCTATGAGGTCTCATTTTCCTAACTTAGGGGTCCCCAACCTGCAGCCCATGGGCCAGAAGCGGCCCACGGAGGCTGTTTAACCAGCCCACGAGCCACCCCCAAACTGAGCCGCCTGCTCGGCGAGTCCCCGCGTGCTGCGCTAAACCAGCTCAGTGTGGTGCAGGGACTCTCTTCCGTGGCTCCAGAAATCGCTTCTGCGCATGCCCAGATACTGAAAATCGCACCTGCGCAGAAGCCATTTCCAGCGCAGCAGACATGCGCAGACACGATTTCCGGTGTCACACTGTGCTGGTCCGGCCCACAGAGGATCTCCGTGGGAGTGATCTGGCCCATGCCTGGTAAGCCTTGCTGACCCCTGTCCTAACGCATGCAGTTTCATATGCAGCCCTTGCCCAAGATGCTTTTCTTTTCTTTTTTGCAGGAATATTTCCCTAATGTAATGTAGTCAAGAAATAAATGAAGAAGTTGCCCTTTTAAGGTGGCCTTTGGGAAATAGTTCACCTCTGGCTTTTCTGTGCTGATCCATTTACTGTTGCTTTTGTTGATCATGCTTTATTATGGATTTAACACTAGGATTTTAATGTTCTGCCCCTTGGCTTAGATCTCATTTGAATGAAGTTCCATGTTGATGCAAGCTAGGATTTCTTCTTTTGTTTGACTGTAAGTAGGGCTAGCCCTACCAATAAGCAGAGGGAGGCAACTGCCTTGGGAGCAAATGATGGGGGCAGCACATGATGGAGAGCAGCAGGAGAAGCCCCTCCAGCTATTCCTCCAGCCATTTCTTTCTGTTGGAAGCCAGTGGGGTGTGTGCCACAGCCCATCATATGCTCTCTAAACTAGCCCGCTGCCCTCAGGTCCACTTAAGGATGCTATCCCATTGCCAGTGTTGAAGTGAGACTCAGCTGCCAAACTACTCATGGAATAGCAGGAGAAGGTACGATCTTCTCCTTTGCCTCAGGAACAAAAATGTCTTGGGCTGGCCCTGACTATAAGTATCTGCTCTCTATACAACTGTATGCTCTGGCTTTCCACATTGGTGTGGCTTGGATACAGAGGCACACAACAGCAAGTCACCTGAATCCTCTGCACAGCTCCATGTTGAAGACGTGTCAAAGAGTGAGCCAGCCATAAATCACACCATTCAAAGTTGGTGTTAACTCTTTAGTGGCAAAACATGATCTTTACTTGGCTGAGTGTCGGGTCTAATAAGCACAACAGCTCATCTCTGGTTGCTGAGACCGAAAGTCCCTGCCTCGCCATAACAGTCTTCCAACACCTCTTCTGCCCAGTCTTCATTCTCTTCTCCCTCTGACCACTCATCATCATCCCACCACCAATCCCCTGGCTCTGAGCCTTATTTCCTTGGTGGGTTTCCCCCCCCCCCATTCCTCTGCATCCAACCAGTCCATGAGAAGCCATGACAAAGTGCAGGTCCCCAGAAAGTTAGAGGGCAGCTTCTAACTACACTCTAGTTAGAATTTGTTAGAGTTAGAACTCTAGTTACACTCTAAATACACTCTAGAGAATTGTGACAGTGTACTCAGCAATGCCATCATGAAATGCCAGGTGCCATGCGTGCAATTGCAAGTACATTGGCAAACTGCAGGTGCTTGGGTCTTGCCCCATTTCCTGTACTGAAGACCTATCTTTTCAACACCAAAGCATTTCCCTGAATGCATGTAATAAACAGATTCATGTTATATTCATTTTTAAAGAGGCAAACTCTTTAAAATGAAGAGAGATCAAATGTTTGCCCAGAGTCTTAAGTGTAAGTCTAGGGCAGAAACAGTGACTGAAGCTTGATTTCCTAAATGCAAGAATGCCGCCTTAACCACAAGCAAATCCTTCCTCTTAATACTACTTGACAATTATTTAAGAGACTACAGACACCTAAGGGAAGCACTAGATCATTTAACCTTTTTATGTCTTTTCTTAAGCATGCTAGGACATAATTACATGATTAACCAAAATATTCTGGCACTTGATGGGTGAAGGGTAGAAATGGAACCCCTCATCCTCCTGGTAGATTTCTCTTGTTTTATTTGTACTATTTTTAAAATACCGTTTTTGAAGTAAAAAGGAGACTTCCTTTACACCAATCTATTAGCATAATACCTTCATGCCTGAAGGTACTGTATGTCATTGCAGTGTGATCAGACTCTGACACTTCCAGTGCTCCAAGGATCCGTGACAGAGCTGAATGAAAACCTAATTTTTTTAAAAAAAAAAAAATACTTGGCAGGAATAGTAAGAACACATAAAACCTGCCAGCTGTCAACGATGTAAATGGTGATTTTTGTTTCACTTTTTTAAAAAAACGAATTAAAGCAGGATTGAAACCTTTCCAAAGACAGCATGTTTGGCCTTGCAAAGGAAGAAAAATGAAAGAGTACGATTTCCCACCCCCTCTTCTCTGTTGGCAGTTGCACTGGAGAGGGTGTTTTCTGGTAGCACTAAGGTTGGTCAGAAGTACAGCAATTGGAGAATGAAGAGTGTTGCCATTTAATAAATAACTGGGATCAACATACCTTGAAGCCTTTCAGTCTGTTAGTGCCCATCATCAAAGACATATCCACATTCATGTGTATGCTGTGCTGGCCATAGCCAAGTAGAGGATGCCTAAGTCAAAATATAGTATCTTTGCTTGCTAACTGTCATGCTTCTGGTATGATACATGATGGCAGAAGTGCTAGATCTTGATGGAAATGGAATGTGGGGAACTACCCTAGAGGTCTATTCCTTTTCTTCATTTTAGGACAATTCACAAAGTTTTCTGTTCTTTACATGTGGCTGCATCATACATGCTAAAAGTATAACATAGAAGACTTAAAAACATGAGAGATAATCAGGGATTTTTCCAGAACTCAGTTCCGGTACCTCTCAGGTAGGCACCATTGGCATTATAAGAGAACAACACAGGCGTTCGTGGTGAGTTCCGGCACCTCTTTTTCTAGAAAAATAGCACTGGATATAATAAAATGCAGGTCTGATATGGATGCACATTGGAGGACTTTTCCACATTCCCATGGATCTCAGTAGTATCTGTTTATCAAAGAATGCTCTTGGTTTATACATGTATCTAATGAAGTGCAAGTGACCCTGATTCAGATTTCATACCTCTGCCCCCAAATGGCAATGGAATCCCTTGAATAATGACAATTTTGCAATTGTTTACTTGGGCGGGGGGTGGGGTGGTAAACTGCCATGATAAAATAAGCATTATTTTGATCTTCACAAATGGTGGGCTTTATGAGCGTATTGTGGATGGTGAAAGAAACATGTAAGAAAGCTTTTTCTGTGGTGGCTTCCCATATATGACACTCCCTGCCCTAAGAGGTTAGATTATCTTCCCCTTTATTTGTGTTCTGATGGTAATTATAAACAAGCTTCAATTGCTGGTTAATGTATTGATTGTGGTACTGCTTTTTTTTGTTTATTATTCATTTGTATTTTATTTTTTTTTTTTTAAATAATATTTATTAAAATTTTTCAAAAAATGCATAATCACTTATGGGACTCCCCCCTTCCCCCACCCCCACCATATTCCCATTTCACATTGTTGGCCGCACAAATTCCCCTTTCAAATTAAAGCTTAATTTGTTTTACCCTTAATAATAATAAACAACCCAATGTTCTTTCCCCAGAACCCACCCCCTTTCATTCCACAATTTCCATTTTTGATAAAAAAAGCACCCCAGATAATAACAATAGAAAAGGTAAAAAATAAGAGATATAATGAATAATAAAAAAGAAAGAAAGACCAATTCAACAAAAAAGAACAAAGTTGGCAAGCCTTTGGAGTTTTAGTTCTCCCCCCCCTGTCCCCGGTTTAATTTCCCCCTGACCATCAACCCCTAGTATCTGCCTGGAATTCTTAAGGCCATAAATCACAACTTTTCCCCAACTCCAGCTGGCTTTCCCTTTTTTTTTAAAATTAGAATAAATTTTTTGATAATCAAAATTATTATTATTATTATTATTCTCCAAAGCTTTAACTTCAGTCTTTAAGAAAACTGTAGTAAAACTCCCTCCGTTGTTCTTTCCGGTTTGTAGTCTAATTTCCTTTTGTTCCGCTGCTTAAACGTTGTAATTCGCAAGTTTGGTAAGTCTGCAGGGATGGTTGTTGTTCAGGGGCAAAACCTTACGTTCAGTCCCTTCCTTTCTTCAATAGAAAAGTCTATTGTCTCCTTTAAAAAAAAAAAAAAAAAAAAGAAAACACCCTGCAGACGAGATGTTGTTTCCGTTTTGCAGCTTTCCCAGAAGGTAACCAGTTCTGTAAAATTCCATTGGTGTTTTTCCACTTTCCCAGTCCTTGTAATGTCCCGAAGCTCCTCGAGGGGGATTGTTATAACTTTGTTTCCTCTAGTCCAAAAGTCAAGTTGTTATCCATATTCGCCATTTTGTATCCAGATTTTAACAAATTGTAGCAAATTGAAGCAAATTTAACCAGCCAAGTTCTCATAATAAAATCCACTCCACTTTCCGACTTTGACAACTATTTTGAAAACTGTCGAACTCTCCGACTCCTTTCACCAGGCTCTCTCTTCAATCGCCCCGGTTCCCAGGGGGGGGGGTTGTGTTTCCCTTCTCCAGTTCCTCCTCCAGCACAGTTCTTGTAGTTCCCCATCGTGGAATTGTAATTTTTATCAGCAATGCAAGCCTTTTTGGGTCTTGGTTTCCCCGTCTTTGTTTTAGACAATTTACAATAGGGAGGGGACTGACTTCCTTTTTGAATCCCCCCCGCTCGTATCCAATTCGAAAAAAAAATTTCTTTTTTCCTCCTTTTGAACCCGATTTCCAGATTTACTCACGGGTTATTGTTGAAAAGTCCGAATTTTCAATGGAAGAAGTCAGCGCTCTCCGCCGGATGGCATGCGGCTGCGCTCAGCAGGGGAAGCAGAGGACTCAAGGCACCACGCTTCTCCCCGGCACCCGATCCGTAGCCTTTAAAAAGGCTCCTTCACGAGTCGGGAGGGCGCTAACGGTGCAAGCCGAGTCTCCATGTCCACGGCCTCCGTGGCCGTGGTTTCTAAGGGTCCCCGCATCGCCGGTGCGGTAGGACCCAGCCCCTGCCGAGCAGACTCCCTCCGGAGCTCGGAGGGAGTCCGCCATTCGGCGATGGCGCCAACCCGGAAGTCCTATTCATTTGTATTTTAAAAGTGGGAGCCACTTTAAGCAACTTCTTTATGGAAGTGAAAAGTGCGGTACAACTCTGAGCCTGGCTTCGGCTGGGGAGGGCAGGATATAAATAAAATTTTATTATTTTATTTATTATTATTAAAAAATTAATCATCACCACCACCACCACATTTGTTTTCTTAGTGACCTACCTTGTAAATATTTTAAATGAAATGCAGTATCACAATTATTTATAAATAAATACATAAAATAGCAAAGCCTGAGACAGAGAATTGTTACATGTGAAACAGTTTTTCTACCTGGACATTTAGGTATAATAATATAATTTTATTATTTATACCACGCCCATCTGTGCAAGTTTTCCCAGCCACTCTGGGTGGCTCCCAACAGAGGACTAAAAACATAATAAAACTTCAAAATTAAAAACTTCCCTAAACAGGGCTGCCTTCAGATGTCTTCTAAATGTCAGATAGTTGTTTATTTCTTTGACATCTGCTGGGAGGGCATTCCACAGGGCGGGTGCCACTACCAAGAAGGCCCTCTGCTTGGTTCCCTGTAACCTCACTTTGGTGTCCAGGCACTGGCGGAGGAAGAGGGGTGCGAGGGGAGCATACTGCCCCCGGCAGCGCGATCCCGGTGGGGTGCCATCACGGCTGCCCCCCACCTGCACTGGGCGCCACGCTCCAAAACATGCACCAGCCCTGCCCCCACCTGTTCTCCACCCCTGGTGCCGGAGCATGAAGTTCCGTCACTGTGTCCTGGCTGAATGATGGAAGCCAAGGCCATTTAGGGCTTTAAAGGTCAGCACCAACACTTTGAATTGTGCTCAGAAACATACTGGAAGCCAATGTAGATCTTTCAGGACCAGTGTAATATGGTCTCAGCGGCCACTCGCAGTCCCACTTCCAGTAAAATTAAAGCAATGCTTTGTAACACTTTAGAATGGCCTGTTGCCCTGTGGGGTGGCAAGATTCCTTCATGATCAGCTACCTTGAAATCAAAACCATCCATTGAGCATTATAAGGGTTAGGGTTGACTGCTTTTGGTTGTTATCCTCCCTAACCCTCTCCATCACCAGTTTACTACCCATGATTTGGTGTCAGGGACATCTAAAAAACCTGTTTCAAGCACAAACAAGCCCAAACCTCTACCCACTCTTTCACAACTGAAAGACTAAATCATTAGCTGAAGATACAGAGTGGGCAGAATATTTTTTTTATAATTTGTTGAGATATATTCTCCTTTTGAGAGACATTGTTTTGCAAAAAGAACAAGTTTCAACTTTATTTTCTGCTTCCATGAAACCAGAGGTTATGTTTATTTAGAAAGCTAACATTTATACGGCTTATACATTCACAGCAGTTCAATGCCAAAAACCACAGGCCTAAAATGACTCTTTTCATTGCTCTGAAGGTTTTTAACCTATAGCTGTTTTTACAGGAACTGGATATTTTTGAGCAATTGCTGCTGGTAGACTTAAGAGCAATCATAGCACCCTGTGCCATCATTTGCAAAGAGTTGCTTGAGGAAAGGGATGTGCAAATTAGCCCTCAAGCTCTAGCGTGTTTTCCAGACTCTGTAAAGAAACATTTAATAGGCTGTTTTGAAAAACAAGAGGAAATAACAGAATCATAGATATGGAAAGGACCCAAAAGTTGCTAGTCCAAATCCTCTGCCCAAAGGCAGAATCCAAACATTAAACCCATGGCTGAAAAAGGTGTCTGTTATTCCTTTGATACTATAGAAGCGGGCGTGTGGGGAAGCAAAAACAAGAAGGTTTTGGAGAGGAAACTTTCCCAAAAATGGCAAAAAGGAAGTTGATGAGTGAAGAGGGTCAAATCACTCCAAAATGCTTCAGAGTTGTTTAGAAACACAATTTTAGAATAGAAGTTCAGCTGGAGATCAGGAAATGTATCCTAAGGGCCAAGATGATGCTGGTTTGGTTAACAAGCAGAGTCAAAGAAGAGATTAGAGGCATGAAGAGTTCCATAAAAATTTTGAAGGCCTCGTCTAATGAGGAGAACAAAAAGGAACACCAGCTTGGCCAAAATAAATAAAAGCAGACAATGTGGGATGGTGAAAAAGAATTTGAGAAGCACATTGCAAAAAACTTAAAGACCAGCGCGCACACACAAATATATCTGTAAATACGGTAAATTAGAGGTAGGATACTGGCAACAGGGGCAGTTGGAATCTTGGATGACAAGTAAGTCAAAGGGATGCATTGGAGGATAAGGAGATTGCAGGGAATGAATTATTTCCATCTGTCTTCACAGTGGAAGATTTAGGGCAGATCTCTATACCTGAATTAACTACTGCAAAAAGAACATATGACAAACTGAGGTAAATAGTTGTGGTGAGAGACAATGGGGTAAGTCCTGTCTCACATATACAGAGGTACCTTGGGTTACATATGCTTCAGGTTACAAACTCTGCTAATCCAGAAATATTACCTCGGGTTAAGAACTTTGCTTCAGGATGAGAACAGAAATCGTGCAGCGGCGGCGCAGCGGCAGCAGGAGGCCCCATTAGCTAAAGTGGTGCTTCAGGTTAAGAACAGTTTCAGGTTAAGAACAGACCTCCGGAACGAATTAAGTACTTAACCCGAAGTACCACTGTAATATAATATAAATTCTTGCGGGTACTATCAGACTCACTATTTTCAGGTAGGATTCAGCTGAATACTGCCAAATTCAGATTGCACGACAAACCTGCTCTCCCCCCTCCAAAATCAGACTTTTGCAGTAAGAAAAGTAAAGAAAAGTAATGGGGAAATGCACTGGAAAATGTGGGATAACAATTGCTTGATGCAGCATTGTAAAACCTCTCCACCAATAAACAATAGATGCTCAATAAGTTCCGGAAGTCTGTTCTTAAACTGAAACTGTTCTTAACCTGAGGTGCGCTTTCCCTAATGAGGCCTCCTGCTGCCGGTGCCCTTCCACTGTTCAGATCCTGTTCTTAGACCAAGGTAAAGTTTGCAAACCGGGACACTACTTCCGGTTTTGCAGAGTTCATAAACTGAATAGTTCGTAAACAAAGCTGTTCTTAACCAAGGTACCACTGTAAGCACTTTGGTACTCCCAGAAAGTGGGAGAAGGCCTGTCAGGTGGTTCTGTGTGCCACACAGAGAGGCCTGTTCTTTACCACATGTCCCTACTTTTTTTTAATGCTCATTTTTTAAAATAAAAGCTGTTCTTTTTAATGTTTCCTTTCATACTGTTATTTTTTACTGAAAGGTAAGAGGGAGGTTTTGACACTGTTAATATAACACGGGGTGTTAATCTTATAATCACCCTGTCAGCACTTTGTGTCAGGGTGTTAATGACCACCTTTCAGCCACTCAGAGCTCCTTGCCAATACAAATAGAGCACTATATAGCCAACCAGCAACAACTTTGGGTTCTTTCCCCCCTTTTTCAAGACTCTCTCCTCCTTCAGTCCTCTTTTCTACAAGGAGTAGACAACTCACAATGTGGCAAAGAAAACTCCTTCTTTGTCAATTCCTTGCATTATCCTCTTCCTTAGTTCACCTGCACATTTACCATAAAAAAATTGGGGTTGGTGCATTTACCATGGGATATAGATACACAAATATTTTCTTTGGATTTAAATATAGCAAATCCAGTATTAGGGGTGGAGAGAGATGTGTATTTTTCATCGGAAACAGAAGCAGTAATTCATCTAATTTCATATGGTTAATTTTTATGCAGTAAGCCAGCTTGCTTTATTTATTTAAATATATTTACAACCCTCTTTTCCAATATAGGAATCATAGAGGCTGATAATTTAAGATAAACAAAGGATGGTACCTGCCTCAGCAGGATTCTGAAGTTTTGTACTGTACTTATGCTTGTACAATGGAATTTACCCCCTCTTCCCATTGCATATGCATGAAATCTGTTCTGGGGTAGGCATGGGGTAAGAGGGAGGGGGAAAATTCCTTTGGGTAAGCATAGATCTTTGCACTGGTAGAATGAGTTAGCTGACTACTGTCTGTAGATAGATATAGATATAGATGATATAGATATAGATATAGATATAGATGATATAGATATAGATGATATAGATATAGATATAGATATAGATATAGATATAGATATAGATATTCTTTTAGGTAAACTAGGGGCAGCCACCACTGCTCATGTTGTTCTCTCTCTCTCTCTCTCTCTCTCTCTCTCTCTTTCTCTCTTTCTCTCTCTCTCTCTCTCTCTCTCACACACACACACACATACACACACACACTCCACCCCCTACCCCACCCTTCCCCACCCCTTTATACTTGGTCAACCTCCCTCCCTTTACACTGGCACAATGTTGTGTTCTACTGCAAACGGTGTTCACAGCACATGGTGGCCAAAGACTAAGCAGACAAGAGTTCAGGGGTAGGCAGATATTAAGGTCATGACAGAACCCTGGACAGCTCCCAGTGATGCTCGGGCTGGCAGCTGAAAGCCAAACTGGAGGGGACGATTGTAGGGCAGGTCACTTCCATTGTTGCATTGTTAAACGGCTCTCATAATCGAGAAAGGTCTCTTAACATTCCACTAAAATCTACCCTCCTGTAACTTAAACCCATTCAATCTAGTCCTGCCCTCTGAGGCAGCAGTGACTTCTATATGACTGCCCTTCAGGTATTTGCAGAGTACAATTGTGTGTGTGTGTGTGTGTGTGTGTGTGTGTCCCCATCTCAGTCTTCTCCGGGCTAAGCATACCCACTTCCTTCAACATTTCCTCAAAGGAAATGTTCTCCATACCACTGCCTTTGTTACCGTCCTCTGAACCCTTTCCAATTTGCTAATATCCTCCTTAAAACGATGTGCCCAGAATTGGACGCAATACTCGCTACATTGGCTTGTGCTCTGAAAACAGATATTCTTATCTTTTTTCTGGGAAGTCGGAGAAACGCTTACGTTTCTCAAAAAAAGAAATGCATCCTGTCTTCAGGGAATAACTATGTCTATTCTTGAGTCCAACTGTTTATTATTTTAAGAGATATCATTTTGACTTCAAAGACCAGTGAGTTGGGGGTGGGGGCAGGAAGTACTCAGCTCTGTTTATCTGTTAAATGTCAAACCCATCATATAAGCTTCAAGGGGGCTGGAATTTTCCAGAAGCAGTTCCCTGTAGCTCAACTGAAGACATCCAAAACTCCTCTCTAAGCAGCTGTGATTCTTATTTGAATTTCAGCCTAGGTATAACCACAGGCCCCAAGCTCCCCAAGGAAGTCTTGCATAAGCATTGTTCTCAATTAGTAGTGCAGAGATTTGAGAGAAAGCAAGAGGTCTTTGCTTTAGTTGGCATTGGGACATTAAAAATAAGTGGTCAAGTCTCTTTTAGATGTCTGTGTGTAAATTTAAATCCCTCTTAATGGTAATGGGAACTGCATATGCGTGCTGAGGGGAGAGTGAATACCCCCTAAGCAAGCAGGCTGGGCAGGGCCAAGAAAAGCCAAACTTTGCTACATTTTAGAACCAGCCAAAATAATAGTTTTTCAAGAACGATTTTATGGGTTAAGCAAATCTGTCCGTCTGCGATGGGATTTGACTTCCCAGTAGGATGTACGTTTTATTTACTAAGTTTTCAACTTTTACATCGTGCTGGGGAGGGAGAGGGACAAGAAGCAAGTTTCCAAAAATACCAGAGTAGAAAGGAAACAGCTGTTTGAAGAGATGAGCCATGATGGTGAGCACAGGGGCCAATGGCAGAGTCTGGGTGTTGCTGACAGATTTCTGGGCTTGGCAGGCTTCATGGGCACCCGTGAATTATGTCACTGAGGAAGAATCTGCGAGCAGGGATTTCAGAGTCCTGCTGATCATGAATCTTCCTTGCAAAAATCCAGTTGGAATATTTTCATTCCGACCTAACATTTTTCACTTGCGTTCCTCTGTGGAGGACAGCACGACATTGGAACCAACAGCCCTTTCAGCATCCAAATAGGAGATTAACAAGCCGTGCCAGAGTGATCCCTTCTTCCACTCCTCCCACACACAAGCGGCCCTAGACTGACCTCAGCTCCAGTTGCTGGGCTGAGCAAGTGGCAGAAACAGAAACCTGATTTCCTGCATGGCTGGTAGAAAGAGACCCAGAACCAATCTAGATGAATTTGAATCAGACTCGCTTTACTCTACTCACTGGACATTGTAAATTTAGCACATACATTTCATACTCAGGTAAGACATGCACAAAGAGACTAGGCCAGGGGTCAGCAAACATTTTCAGCAGGGGGCCAGTCCACTGTCCCTCAGACCTTGTGGGGGCTGGACTATATTGGGGGGGGGGAATGAACGAATTCCTATGCCCCACAAATAACCGAGAGACGCATTTTAAATGAAAGAACACATACTACTCATGTAAAAACACCAGGCAGGCCTCAGAAATAACCTAGAGATGCATTTTAAATAAAAGGACACATTCTACTCATGTAAAAACACGCTGATTCCTGGACTGTCCGCGGACTGGATTTAGAAGGCGGTTGGGCCTTAGTTTGCCTACCCATGGACTAGGCTATGGTCGAACCATATATACCTCCAAAAGGAGTAAAATAAGGAAAGCAATGGAGTTGTTTTTCACCCAGAAGCTGCCATTGCTGCTTTATTTTTGTGGTTGCAAATTCTTGGAAACTATTTTTGATGTTGTGTTTTAAATTGTAACTCACTCTGGGACCTTCGGGTGAAGGGTGGGCAATAAATTAAATTAAACTGAATCATTGTCCCAGCGTTTTCTCACAGGGCTTATCTAGATCATCTTTTGCTGACCTCATGCCCTGCTGGTATTTTGGACTACAACTTCCATCAGCCTCAGCTCATGGGAATCCAAAACTGCAGATTGAGGCAAGAAAAATATAAATAAATTACAAATCCTCAGAAAATAGCACGGCCATGAGGGGAGAATTAGGTTACTACTCTTCTATCCATCACTGTCACTGGAGGCACAAGTGTCCTTGGTGGCACAGGCCTTGGTAAACTTTAGACTGGATTGCTGCAATGTGCTGTATGTGGGGCTGCCCTTGAGGATGGTTTAGAAATTGCAGCTGGCGAAAGAAGGCTGTGGCCCAGCTTTTGGCTGGGACAATTCTCTCTCAGTATATTATGCTGGTGCAGATAGCTCTGCTAGCTTCACGGTACTGCTGTTAATGTATAAAGCTCTAAATAGCCTAAAATCACATTACCTGAAGGACCACCATGTCTCTTACACAACAGCCGGATCACTTCAATAATCTGGAGGTATCTCTCTTCAATGAACTACAGTGATTTCAGATTCTTTTAGTTTCTGTGCTAAGACCTTTAGTGGCACCAATACTTCTTGAACACTGTTCACATTGAAATCAGGCAGGCATGCACAATTCTGATATTTCATCACCTACTGAAAACACATTTCACCAAGCATTTTTACAGAATTCATTTGATTCACTGTTGGTCATTTCTTCTGAATTTTATAAGATGCTTTAGGGTTTATATTGTAGATTGCCATTATATTTTTTTAAATGAGTTGGTGGTTTAGAAATACTCTTATAAATAAAATAATTACTGTTGATGCCACAGGCATTATCCATCACATGATCATGACAACCATATTATTATGACAACCATATTATTATGATTACTACAACTATTACTACTAATTATGTATATTCGCCCCCTTTCTACATAGATTGTAGTCAAGGCAGCTCAGACTTTAAAAATTGGCTTTAAGACTACAGAAGTCAAATAAAACAAACAGTACATTATTTAAAATAGCAGAACATTATATTACACACTGTATTCACTTTTATAATTGACTCACTTACTGAAAGGAAATTGCATTTCCACAGCAGCAAGATATCAGCGTTTGAGTGCTTAGAAGATGCAATCTTTGTGCTGTAGAATTTTTTCCTTCAGAAAACGCTGCTGGATTCCACTGTAATTAATTAATTAATTACAACTGTCTGTTGTGTTGTAAAGCAAAGTTTGCAACACCATCAAGGGGATTTAAACACTCATAAAGATAAATCCAGATTGTGTTTAGCCAACTTTGTGGCATTAAACCACACTGTGGGCCATACTAGACAGTGTGTAAGCACCATTATCTCTATCTTTAAGGGGTTTTAAAATGCAGATTACCATCACTGGCGGAGGAAGAGGAGTGCGGGGGGAGCGCACCGCCCTGGCAGCGCAATCCTGGTTGGGTGCCATTGCGGCTGCCCCCCCCCATGCGTGGGCACCACACCCTCAGGACACGCCCCAGGGATGCGCGCCAGCCACGCCTATGCCTGCTCTCCATCCCACCCCCACCGGAGCTTGAAGCTCTGCCACCGTCTGGACCCTGGAATGGTGAAAGGGAGAATTAATACTTTGTCACCAGTATAGATCTAGGCACATTCGGAGGTAGAGACAGGAAGGGTTTTCAGATGGGCTCTGCTCCATTGTCTCATCAATGGATGCTCTTTGACTCCTGAGATGCTTCTTTTAGCTTTCCCCCATCTTCTGGATTTCACCTTGAGCTATAATGTACACGAAGAGATTGTTCCAACTTTTTTTCTTTGCACTGCCTCACTAACAGTTATACTTCTGTGTGTGTGTGTGTGTGTGTGTGTGTGTGTCTGTTTGTACCATTTTACGTTTGTCAATATGTTTAAAATTTAAAAGAACATTGCAGTTAAGAACACAGATATACCCTTTGGCTTGCACCTGAGCATTAGACAAAACAAATTCTTGATTGTCAAGTTTATTGAAGATCAGACCTTCCATCACCACCATCATCAAAGGGCTGAACTTGAGGCAGCAACACCTCAACAGCTGTTTCGCTTCCAGGGAAATTAGCAACGTGGAGTGGAGGATGGGTTTTGTTGCCCACAGTTTCCTCTCTTCTCAGCCCCCAATAATTTCCAAAGAGAGTTTCCCCCCTTATAAACACATAATTGGAACTTCCTATGCCAGAGAAGCTTCAGACCCGGGGTGTGATTTGATGTGGAGAACAGTCAGGGAAATGGGTTAAGAATTTAGGAGGGACGCAGGTGGCACTGTGGGTAAAAGCCTCAGTGCCTAGGGCTTGCCGATCGAAAGGTCGGCGGTTCGAATCCCCGCGGCGGGGTGCACTCCCGTCGTTCGGTCCCAGCGCCTGCCAACCTAGCAGTTCGAAAGCACTCCCGGGTGCAAGTAGATAAATAGGGACCGCTTACTAGCGGGAAGGTAAACGGCGTTTCCGTGTGCGGCTCTGACTCGCCAGAGCAGCGATGTCACGCTGGCCACGTGACCCGGAAGTGTCTCCGGGCAGCGCTGGCCCCCGGCCTCTTGAGTGAGATGGGCGCACAACCCTAGAGTCTGTCAAGACTGGCCTGTACGGGCAGGGGTACCTTTACCTATGCCATAGAAGCTTCAGACCTGGGGTGTGATTTGATGTGGAGAACAGTCAGGAAAATGGGTTAAGAATTGTTCTGCATCTCCACTTCACATCACCACCTCCCCAAGCTGCTTTTCCTTAGGGTCACTAAGGGTTTGTCACACATGTTTGCATGCAACATCCTGTTTGGTCCTAAATGTCTCGTGCAACAGCTCAAGGAATGTTACCTCATGTCAATCCTTCCCCCTCCCTGGGTTTGCTTGTTTTCTTATATTTTCATTTCTGGGTTTGTGATTATAAAGCTCAGAGGTTTCCTAAACAGAATCGTAAATCAAAGAGAAAGCCGGATGTTCATCCAGACCACATGTTGAGAAGCATGCTTCCAATTCCACATGAAAGCTGCCCTAACCAGATGTGAATGCAATTTTCCTGCTTAGATGGGAAGTTGTAGGGAGAACCTACAAAATGCCCATAGCTTTTAAAATAGAAAGGAGATCTTTCCAGAAAAGGTCTACCAAGGCTTATGTTCATATTTCATTTCTGGGGAACTTTCTTGTGGTCAGAGTTGGATGCTACAGGGCATATCCATTATACCTAGTAAGCTACATAAGAAGAACGCTACTGGGTCAAACCAAAGGCACATCTAGTTCCAGCATCCTGTTCTCAGAGTAGCCAGCCAGAAGCTTATAGGAAGCCCACAAAGAGAAGATGAGTGCCGCAAGACTCTTGCCCTCTTGTATTTCCCACCAGTGGTCATCCATGAGCCCATTCCATTCCATTTCCAATCATCTGCATTAAAAAACCAAACAGACATTGCATTTAACATGTCGGCACCTATCTGTCTTGAGAGACAATGGAGGGATGCACCTTTTGTGGTGAAGTCAAACTGTTGGAAGGTTACAGCACCTGCCAGAGACCAAAATGAGACAGACATGTTTTGTTGCAGCTGGGGCAGATGAAGGTGTCCTGTTGTGCTGCTGCAGATGCACTATGGTGTTTCTGCTCTCTGTGCTCCTCCCAGCAGTCATTCCTCCTCTGGTCGCTACTATAGATACAACTTAGAACTGCCAGAAGTGACGCCTCAACATTTTCCACGTTCACTGCATCAGGAAGATTTGGACATCACAAGAGACTGAAACAAAGATGTGCTCTCCCAAGCCCACATTCCCAGCAAATTCACACTTCTGTCTCAGCAACACCCATGCTGGCTTGGGCGTGTCCACAGAATGGAAGATAGGAGGATCACCAAGGGCATAGTCTATAGGAAGCTGGCTTCAGGCACCAGGCCCATTGGCAGACTAACTCTGCATTACAAAGATGTCTGCAAACAGGACATGTAGGCTGATAACATCAATCCCACCATGCAGAAATCCCTTGCATTGCATTTAAGCATGTGTCTATTTAAACACACTTTTCTGAATCTCTTTTCTGTCACAATATGCAGATCTAAATTATTTTCTCTCAAGATATGCATTTATAACTATTCCAGTACAGTTTTGATGCAGGAACTGCTTTGGAAGAATTGGGGAAAGTGAGAAATTCTGTGGGTATTTAATTTGTCCAGGAGATGATGATCAGGTCAGTTTGTCCTGGAATTTGAACGATTAACTTCGTGCCTCTATCTGTACTGAAAAAGAGAATAGGACTAGACAGGCTGGATGGGGAGGTGTTAGGTATATAGTGTTGGCTGCATTTGTGTGTACCTTTCCCTGTATACCGGACGCGGGTGGAGCTGTGGGTAAAAGCCTCAGCGCCTAGGGCTTGCCGATCAAAAGGTCGGTGGTTCGAATCCCCGCGGCGCGGTGCGCTCCCGTCGCTCGGTCCCAGCGCCTGCCAACCTAGCAGTTCGAAAGCACCCCCGGGTGCAAGTAGATAAATAGGGACCGCTTACTAGCGGGAAGGTAAACGGCGTCTCCGTGTGCTGCTCTGGCTCACCAGAGCAGCGATGTCATGCTGGCCACGTGACCCGGAAATGTCTTCGGACAGCGCTGGCCCCCGGCCTCTTGAGTGAGATGGGCGCACAACCCTAGAGTCTGTCAAGACTGGCCCGTACGGGCAGGGGTACCTTTACCTTTTACCTTTTCCCTGTATACTGGAGAAGCTTCAGTAGAAGCTACTTGAGGGTGATTTGGCTTGTAACCCTCGGATCCTTTAAACTGCTGGTTGTGGTGATTCACTGTGCAAGGAAATCAACTTTGACATTCATTACCAGAGCTAAACTTTGGGAACAAGTTCAGAGGCTGTGCCCTGGCCTAAAATAAGCTTTGTGTTTGAAATGGCAGGTTTTACCCTCTTCCCCTTGAATGCTTGGAGGTATGCTCAGAACGAGCAGGAATATGTGCTACTTGTGTTGCCACAAGAAAGGAGACACGAACAATTTCCCATGTGCATGCCATAAGGCAGAGTGATGGCAAAATGGTCAGAATGTGCTGTGCATGTTTTGCTTCTCTCATTGTGGGTGGAAATACCCCCTAGAATCCAAACCAAGAGGAGAAAACAGCAGAGCGAGCAGCTGCAAGGTTACTAAGACGCAACAATGCTCAAGTACATTCAGCTCAGAAAAGACGGCAAGTGACTCTTGGCAGCCTCAGCTTCCTTGCGTTTATAAAGCTATCTATTTTAAATTTGAAGTGGAAACTTTGTTTGGGGCCAGCTTTTAAAATATCAGATCAGCTCCAGGAAGGAAAACAGTAAAGGATGTCAGGAAGATTGCTGGTACAGAGTGTACTCCAGACTCTTCAAGGCAAGAAGCAAAGAGAAATCTCAGAAATGTCCCTAAAGTTTTCCTATCTCTGTCTGCTTGACAGCAGCAAACAGTCTTCAAAAAATAGGTAATGGGGGTTACCACATTAAGCTCTATAAAGCAGGAAAGGCTTGTTTCTCAGAATTACACTCCAGACATTACTGGGTGACCATTAAAAAGGTAAAGGGACCCCTGACCATTAGGTCCAGTCGTGGCTGACTCTGGGGTTGCGGCGCTCATCTCACTTTATTGGCCGAGGGAGCCGGCTTACAGCTTCCGGGTCATGTGGCCAGCATGACTAAGCCACTTCTGGCGAACCAGAGCAGCGCACGGAAACACCGTTTACCTTCCCGCCAGAGCGGTACCTATTTATCTACTTGCACTTTGACGTGCTTTCGAACTGCTAGGTAGGCAGGAGCTGGGACCAAGCAACGGGAGCTCACCCCGTTGCGGGGATTCGAACCGCCGACCTTCTGATCGGCAAGTCCTAGGCTCTGTGGTTTAACCCATAGCGCCACCCACATCCCTGGGTGACCATTAATGATTTGCTAATGAGTTGGTGAGGAGAAGCCCAGTTTTTAGGAAAGAGAGATGTGAAATGAGCAATGTAAGGGTAGAACCTCTTCAGATGTTCTGCAAAACATGATGCAGGGGGAGCCCAGTCTCATGCTCCCAACTCCCATGCATTCATGATAACATCTGAAAGAGGACAGTTGTACACACAAAGAGCTCTTGCTCTGAGAAAGCAGGCCCCTGATTTCATGGAGAGAGCCTTTCACATGTACACTTATAGATCCATGGCTACTAACCATCATGTCTGTGTACCATTCCCAGTACCAGAAGCTGCATGGCTCCAAATACCAGTTGCAGGGGAACTCAAGTGGGGAAAGTGATTTTGTGACCTGCTTGCAGGCTTCCCATAGGCTTCTGGATGGCTTTGTGAGAACAGGAAAGTGGACTAGATCGGTCTTTGGTTTGATTCAAGAGGACTATGGATGGGGGCTCACTTCAGATATGAATGAGAGGAACTTGGGAGCGTGTGATTATGCTCCACATATTGGATAATGTCAAAGAGGCCTCAGTATAACTGTCAATGGGCAGTCTGGACTGTCCTCCAGACCAAAGTGCCACATGGACCACACAACTAAGATGGCACTGGTGTGTTGCTTATCACAAACGTAGCCAGAAAACTATTTATTGAGTACTAAAGCTGTGACTTGCCAGGACATGAAAGCCGCTTTATCCCAATGATTTTGCAAATGTCAAAGATTTTCTCCATTTCTGCAAAACATTGTCTCTACTTTCCATCCAGGTACTGCCCTGTCTTCAGTCTCTTTATTTTGTGGAAAGGTTTTTGAATAACAGTGGACGTGAACATTCAAGAGCATGTTGACCTCTTTGGAACATTTGCCTATCTGGTTTTCATCCCTGCTTTCAGACTCTGATTTTTTAACTTTGCTTGGCCCAACTACGTTTAGAAATCTATATCCATCAGGAGAAGGAATATCAAGTATACATTCCAGCCAGGCAAAAACTGTTGGGGTGCAAAGCAGTTAACAAAAAAGTTAACGTTCTTTAACTATCTAGGCACACAAATTCTATTTTTAAAATTGGAAGCCTGTGTGTGTGTGTGTGTGTGTGTGTGTGTCTGTATCGGCTTTGAACATTTTGGTTTGAGTTATATAACATTATTTTGGGTAGTCTGAAAGAACCTGAAGTATGAGGCCTGCCAATCTGTCTGCTTCATATAAGCAAGTAGCTCAGTCAGTTGTGGTGTTTCCCTGACTTTAATTTTTGCCAATCTCAGTGAGGCATGTTTATTACTAACTTTTATAAATTATATGCTAACATAAACCACAGCTAAACCCATGTCTGGGATTCTTCTTCCATCCTGCTCAAGTTCACTTTTCTGCAAAAATATGCCTAGTGTATGATTTTACTAGTCATTTTTCTCAGACCAGAAGTGATTTATATTAGTAGGTTTTCCAGATACATGACGCAGCCCTACCACTTGAAGTGGGGTCATTGCTCACATGGAAGAGTAGTTTCAAATCCACACAGGATCCTGTCGTACCCGATAGTTGCAAAGCTGATCTATTGGTCTGTCTTCTATGCATTTAGCTTTGCTCAGAGTTCTGCAGCACATGGGAAATGAGGTCATTTGATGCATATAGGGAGAATGGTTCTTTTATTTAGCCTTCAGATGTACAACCACTTCAAATCACAGCAGCTGAAAAAGCACATGCAAGGGGTATAAGTTGTACCCATGGACAATTATAAATTCTCCTTGCAAATGTGTTATTTGGGCAGTCAGAGCTGTCATAGAAAAGATAAATGTATGAATTACCATCTCTAACTGTACTTAACCCCATCTCCTTTACACACTGGAAATCAATTATCTCTTACCTGTCCACTGTACCTTGTAAGCCCATAGGATAGAGGTTTTGGTATTTAGTAGAACATCAAGCATGCTATTAGTGCTATACATTTTAAATTATTGTAGTGAGACCACAATCATCAACACAGAGTTGTCCATGGTCATGTATTAGGTACTTATGGAGTGGACATTTTAGGCACTTGTGATTAAAACTTGAAGAATCCTGCTGTTGCAACAAGTTGAATTAGTTAACCAAACAATTCCCCACCCCCAACTTTGAATTAAAGGTCTGCACACTTAACTGTTGACTGCAACTTTCTTAAACACTTCTTATTGTCAGAAGGCCGGGATCTGAGCTAAATAATAAAACCACCAGGTTGAAAAAGTCAACACATCCCTAGTGGTTTATTACATCTCATTCTGCATGTTCTTATTGTTCTGGCATTTGAGAGATCCATGAAAGGGCATGAGAAAATATTTCATAGTTATTGAGATTAAAGAGGTTGTAGAATTGTGCTTTTAAAAGGGACAGAGTTGCAGCATTCTATCAGCTACACTTTGAGATGACTATTTATTACTGGATTTAATTATTCACATCTTGGGAAATAACTGAAAATTAAAATTACATTTTAATTGGCAGAACTCATAGATTTTGTTTCTCTGTTCAATGGATGTCTGCCATCCAAAGAGCCCTTTTAGGTGCAGGCAAGGTTCTGTCTATACCCATCCAACCAACAGGGAATCAGAAAATAAGTTCCACCAAATTCCACAAGTGTCAAGCAGGTAAAGGTAAAGGGACCCCTGACCATTAGGTCCAGTCGTGGCCGACTCTGGGGTTGCAGCGCTCATCTGACTTTATTGGCCGAGAGAGCAGGCGTACAGCTTCCGGGTCATGTGGCCAGCATGACTAAGCCACTTCTGGCGAACAAGAGCAGCGCACAGAAACGCCGTTTACCTTCCCGCCAGAGCGGTACCTATTTATCTACTTGCACTTTGACGTGCTTTTGAACTGCTAGGTTGGCAGGAGCAGGGACCGAGCAACGGGAGCTCACCCCATCATGGGGATTCAAACCACCGACCTTCTGATCGGCAAGTCCTAGGCTCTGTGGTTTAACCCACAGCGCCACCCATGTCAAGCAGGGACAGAACTGCTATTAAAAATCTCTGAATTTCCCACCCAGTCCTCCAGATATGGACATTGTCCAATAGATTATTCTTCACAACAGCAGATCATTCTTTACAACAGCACATCAAATTTTATGCCTAAAGCCTGTTTTGCACAGTGTTTGTCCAAAATCAGATGCTCTGGTGTGCATCTTTCCAGCATCCTGTTTCAGTTTGTTTGCTTTGCAATCTGTTTGCATCTCCTAAATTAGCCAGCTGCCCACCCTCATGCATGGTGGGGGATGCTGTCCCATTCCCAATATTGAAACAGTGTTGATTCAACCATAATCCCAGTCATATTTTTTACATAGAATGGGGAGTGGGGGTAATGGTGCCTTCTTGCCTCCGGCAGAAAAATGTTGTGGTGGCTCTGCTCCCAGCTGCCTACACTCCAGGACTGAAGAATTAATTCTTCATCATTTGCCCCAGCAATCCATATGTCACCTCCTAAGATGGCCCTATATTACTTGGCCTGCACCAAGAAGCAACACAGCAGCTTGACCAGTTAGTGTGCTCCTGGATTTTGTGTGTGCTTTTTACTGAAAGAAAATATCCTTACATTATTGCAGAGATCAGCTAATATTTACACTTCAGCTTCTGATTGTCCTCGTCCCCTGCCCTGCCCATTAAAATATGAGGAGTTTCATGCAAAGAAGAGCATGTTATTCAGTTATGGTCACATTGCATCATGTCATATGTCTAGGGGACTAGCTACTTGTCAAGGAAAGCAGGACCCTGCTGAAAGACAGAGACAGCATGTTATAATGAAATGCTGTTCCACAGCTGCTTGCTGAATTAATTTCCCTGTAGAATTTTCTAATTAGTCGGCTTTCTCCAGCCTATTCCCCACAGATGAAACAGAAAGGAAGCAAAAGGCTAGCACCTGCTCCTAAACTTTGGCTGGGGTGAGGGGAGATGGGGATTTAATGGCTGACATACGTGGAAAATAGTTAGACACGCGAAAGTCTCCCATCCAGCCAGCTGTGGGGATGAAGTAACTGGCTTTGGAAGCTTCGTGGAGATTCTTTTATGGGAGGAAAATTTCCACTGGCTAAAATTTGAGACAGTTAACCACATTACTTGGGGGGAGGGGGATAGATTTGTTCAAGTGTCAAAATATTGTCCTACTTCCCCCCCTTAAAGGATACTTCAGGAAAGGAAAGGAGAGTGAGTTACTCAAAGCCATTAAGGTGGTTTAATGTAGAGCTTGAGCAATTACTGCTAGTTCATTGTTTTAATGGTTGTATTTTCTCTCATTATTATTTAAAAAAACAACAACACCAAAACACTGTTTTACTGGAATGCAGCACATATTTGAAAGTACCAATTGGGATGGCATGCAGGGCCAAGGCAATGACAGGAACTAGTGGCTTATGATTCATTGCTTTGAAGGAGAGTTATCGATTGCACAGAAGTTGTTCATGTTAGATGTTATAGGAAATCAAAGCATGGAGAAAGCAGAACCGGATAGTAGTCATCAAGATCTTCCCAGGAAAATAAATACATGCATAATATTGAACTTGCAAGCACACTTAATTCCCTTTCCCCAAATATCTCAGAATTACGACCTGTGACAAAGAAACTGGATTGCTCTAAGGCCCACCACTTTATTAATAAATTTAATTGATCTCCAACGTCATTGTTAGATTAAGAGCCAACTTTCTCGCTTCCTCCATGTGAGTTTCCTCGTACCAAAGCCAGAGCTTGGAATGCTATGTGCCTTGATTGGATAACCTCAGCCTGGCTCAAAGCATCAGACTGGTAATGCTTTTAATCTTCATAAGCATCTTAGTGGTCTGCAGAGGAGCCCCTCTGTCATCAGCTTCCTGACTGAAGAGTCCTGGGGATTTGTGAGACTCTTGGGACCCAGGGGTGGTCTCTCTCCTAGGCTCCTCTAGCTGCTAAGCTGTGGTGGTCTGATTGAGTAACCCTCTCTTCACCACACAGTACCTTAGCATGTGTCATGATTCCCTCTGAATACTTGGATTCAGACCAAAAGTGTGAGGGACCTGGGGAAGAGGACTCTAAATGGGGGGAAGAAGAATGAGACAATGGAGCAGAACCCATTTGACAATGCCTCCTGCCTCTTCCACTGAATGCACTCAGACCTACTGATGAGGCAGGAGTTCCAGAGAAAAGGAGGCTGTTAAAGACTGTGGAGGATGAGGAGGGCTCAGTGGCATGGGGAGGTATGGAAGGCTACGTCTTCCATGGAGAGGTTGTGCCTCAATAGAAAAGAAGAGACTCGTTTCTCTAAGGAGGAGTGCCTGCCTTCAGACCAGGAATTCCCACAGAGATGGGGATTTTCACAAGTATATGGGCATTCTCTATCTCTGCTTAAAAGCTTGGCAGGTAGGCAAGGAAACTTGTTGGAACAGCTCCATAACTCCTGTGCAGTTTCGGTTTCCTTGTTAGGATCTTGGACACAGTGGCCTAGATCTTAGACCGAGCTTATTGTGTTAAACTGCTCTGTGTGGGCAATAGGGATCTCCTAACAATTCTCTGTGCCCTTAGCAAGCTGAACTTCCCTGGATTCTTTGGGAGGAGCCATGACAGTTTAAAGTGGCATGGTAATGCTTTAAATGTGCAGATAGGGCCCCAAAGCAAGGGCTAAGCTGAGCTTTAGCTTTTGAATTCTTCAGGCTGATAGCACCTGGGGATTCAAAGCTTTAACCTTTTCCCACCAGTTTCTCCAAAGAGCAGCAAAGAAAAATAAAAGAAATTAGATGGTCAAACTTAGATTAGAAAATGTGTAGTACAAAACATTTCTTTCTAGACCCAGAAGGGAAAGCAAAATCTGGCTTCTGTGGGATAAGAGACAGAGGTTTTGAAAAGAAATAATGGAGTATGTGCACATACTTTTCTTTGCTCCAGGATGAACTTAAAAACATTAAACACAGAGACACAAATGGGAGGTAAAGGGTAAGGATGTTATTACCCTAAATAGAGAAGATTTGGCAAGATACCCTAACATTGCAAAAGCTTGCCTGTGGGAAGCTGGAAAATTAGTACAGGCTAGAGACTAGCACTACAGCTGACCTCCCCTGTTGCAGGAGATGATCTTAATGAACCAGTTTCCGAAATGCCATTGCAAGGGTTTTAATTGGAGCTGTCGCTAATTAACCTGTGGAATGAGAAGTATTTTGACAGGGATATCCAGTCATTCAATGTACAACTCGCAGAAAAATCCAAAGCAAGGTTTGTAACATCTTAACTTTGAAAGAAGGCCAGCAAGCATTATGGAGTCTTGCAAAATCCCAAAATGTCCCATTGCACACTGAGCCAGGAGGCTGTTCTTCAGACAGCGTGATTTATTTATTTATTTAAAGAGGAGTTAAAATGAAAGACCTTCTCCCTAGGCTTGTAAATTCAAACCTGAGTGTGCTCTGCTGCTTGAGAACTTCATACAGACTGCAAACAGCAAGCAACACTCTGGCAAAATTTACAAGCCCGGGACGTTTTCCTTCACAACCCCAAGACCAATGATCATTTGTGTACCCATTATGAAATGAGCAAGGGATGGGAATTTAGGTTTGTGTATTTACTGATTAGGGATGCAGGTGGTGCTGTGGTCTAAACCACTGAGTCTCTTGGGCTTGCCTACTGGAAGGTTAGCGGTTCGAATCCCTGCAACGGGGTGAGCTCCCGTTGCTCGGTCCCTGCTCCTGCCAACCTAGCAGTTCGAAAGCACGTCAAAGTGCAAGTAGATAAATAGGTACCGCTCCGGCAGGGAGGTAAATGGCATTTCCATGTGCTCTGGCTTCTGTCACAGTGTTCCATTGCACCAGAAGCAGCTTAGTCATGCTGGTCACATGACCCAGAAAACCTGTCTGCGGACAAACGCTGGCACCCTCAGCCTGTAAAGCGAGATGAGCGCCACAACCCCAGAGTTGTCTGCAACTGGACTTAATTGTCAGGGATCCTTTACCTTTACCTTTACAGTGAGGGGGGAAGTATTTGATCCCCTGATAAATTTGCCCGTTTGCCCTCTGACGAAGAAATGACCAGTCCATAATTTTAATGATAGGTTTATTGTAGCTGTGAGAGACAGAATAACAACAGGAAACCCCCCGAGGGGGTTTCATCAGAGGCAAATTTAGCAGGGGATCAAACACTTTTTTCCCTCACTGTACCTTTACCTTTTAACAGGGACGCGGGTGGCGCTGTGGGTTAAAGCCATATATAAAGTCTTAGTGGTTGTTTTTTTTAATTAATTGGTTTCAATGAACAGTTTACCCTCTCCAGATATGCCTGGGGGTTGAACACAGTGAAATTTCCAGGTGAATCATTATGCACAAGAATTACTATATTCTACAGCTGTAAGAGGGACGCGGGTGGCGCTGTGGGTTAAAGCCTCAGTGCCTAGGGCTTGCCGATCGAAAGGTCGGCGGTTCGAATCCCCGCGGCGGGGTGCGCACCCACTGTTTGGTCCCAGCGCCTGCCAACCTAGCAGTTCGAAAGCACTCTCGGGTGCAAGTAGATAAATAGGGACCGCTTACTAGTGGGAAGGTAAACGGTGTTTCCGTGTGCGGCTCTGGCTCGCCAGAGCAGCGATGTCACGCTGGCCACGTGACCCGGAAGTGTCTTCGGACAGCGCTGGCCCCCAGCCTCTTTGAGTGAGATGGGCGCACAACCCTAGAGTCTGTCAAGACTGGCCCGTATGGGCAGGGGTACCTTTTTTACCTTTACCTTTACCTTTACCTTTATCTTTTTTTACTGATAGCAGAATTAGCCCTTAAGTTCCAGCTTCGTGACAGTTTCTGATTTGCAAATGTGCCTCAAAATGCTTGTGACCCTGTCATAAGCTGTGCCTATGAACAGAAACCCTGCACACTTGAGTTCCAGTTCTCAAACACACCCCTCATGTATGCAACAGGGCTCTCCCTTTCACTCCTTCCCCCAATGAGTTAACTTTGTGCCCTGAGTTTACTTGTAAAAATAACCCATTTATTATTATTCTGGGAAACCTGATTAACTAGTTGTGTGTCAAATCTGAGCTTTGTCAGAGTACCATAACCATTTAAACTTAACTAAAGTGAAATATAACTTGAAATTCTTTTTGTGGGGGTGGAATAGTCATTTGCAGATTATTCTTGGACTCAAGGTACACCAAATGTTAGGACTCTAATTCAACAGGAAGGACCCTGAGAATTTTGATTCTCCTGTCAGTCAGTTGGTGATGTCAAAGTGTCTTTAACCATGTAATATGGGAGAGTGTAACTGTTAGGGGCTGGACAATGCAGGCAGCTAGACTGAAAAGAACATTATTTATTTTATTGGTTCAGTGTATTAGCCACCCTTCAAAAAAAAAATCCTAGGGTTGCATACAACAGTTATAATGATAAATATAATAAAAACATGTTAACATTAATCAAAATGTTAAAACCAAATCTTAGAGCAGCTAATTACATCACAGAATCTCACTCTGAAACATCAAGCAGTCTGAAACACTTGGTTAAAGTGAAGTGATTTCATGCTCAATCTAAAAAAACAGAAAAAACAATGAGGAGGCCAGCCAGATCTCCTGGGGAAAAGTATTCCACAGATGAGGTGCCACCACCAAGAAGTTCCTACACAAGCAAACTTGACATGCCACTTGGGCTACAAGCTGCCTTCCCCTTCCTACACAGCAGATCTTAAGGCTCAAAATGGCGGCTAGCAGGAGAGGTGTTCCATCACACACTAGATCCAAGTCACTGAGGACTTTCCAAATTAATATAAAAACCTTTAATTGGGCCCAGGATAACACCAGGATAGCCAGTCAAATATGGCTGCATGATAATATCAATAAGCCAATTCAGAGTGATGACTACACCTTTCCCACACTTTGAATAAGTTTACAATTGTTGACAACCTACTCTCCCTCCAAAATGACTTGATGAAAGAGGGCATGCATTTCCCAGGTAGTGAAAGCTTTTACAGAAAAAACTCCTGCCTTTTTAGCTGAGCTCTAAGTTATCCTGAGTATACACCACACCCCCATTTGATTTTTCTTCCTGCTACAGCATGCACTTTTTCACATACAAAAATCCCCCACCACAATTCTTTCTATAAAAAGTCATATTTGACACACATACCCAGGCGATTAGATTCAGTATTCATGAATGGGCCACTGCGTGTTTTCTTATGTTGTGTAATCTTCAACAGGCTTCCATCCAAAGCAAGCAATGAAAAATATAACGTGATTCTCTTTCCTGGATGTTTTTCACAGCTCCACTTTCTAAACTTCTCCACTACCACAAAAACACACCACACATTTGCACAATAATGTCAAAAGGAATAGTGAGATCACAGCCATGACTGCGGTCATCCTGAAATGGGTTTCTGGCAGCTGATCAACACAAACACAATTAGAGGGTTTACCCTTGCATATGAAGTATTTGCTTTCTTGATCATCACTACCCTTAACCTTCAGGAATGTTTAGGAGTCAGTTTAAGTTCCATGAAAGGAAAAAAGTCGTCTTCCTGGTGCGTTTCCACACTCATTTGTGGAACTGTTAACACAATTTTCACAGTTGGTTTTTCTTTCACTAACAAGCTCATTTCTATAAGGAATCTATCAACAGTCTTGGCCTTGGAATATTCTAGCTCCTGATCAGAAAGATACAATCTTAAATTCTTTCTCTCCTCAACTTGCCTTACACCACTTCGCCCAAACTATCTGAAGAAGAAGAAGAAGAAGAAGAAGAAGAAGAAGAAGAAGAAGAATTTATTTTATTTATACCCCGCCCATCTGACTGGGTATAGTTAAGGTTCTGACCTCAGATACAATTTCCAGCACCTTTAACAAGCTGCCCTTCCCAACATTCTCCACAACTATTACAAGTGATGTTTTAGATGTGTGGTGTTTTAAAGGGTGTTTTGATTTGAATATGACATTGCCATGCAGACATACACATGTGCAGTATTCTCACAATGAATGGGAAGAAGGATCACGGTTAGATCTTTGTATCAAAGCACTCTTAGCTCCCTTTGTAGAGCTACCCTTGGGGTCAGTCCAGAGGCAGAATGCAGCAGCTAAGTTGCTTGTGGGGATAAACTACCAGCAGCATATATTACTGAATTTGCACTGGTTGCCTGTCTGTTTCAGGGCTAAGGTGTCGGTAGTAAGATAGGAGTCCCTTACAGCTCAGGACCAGATTACCACCTTATCCTTTATATACCCAATGGACTGTGGCCGAGTTTTTTCCTGCAAGTTCCAAAGATCACAATGACCCCCAAACCAGAACTGCTTTGTTCCCAGTGAAGCTCTGAAGGATGGCTATGTTATATTCCAGCAGCCACGTTGGTGCCAAATGTATTGTTCTACTTTCCTTTGGAACAAGATGGATGTCTGGATGCCTGGGCAGCCCAGGACCTCCATACACACTGCTCAGGCTTATGCTCTGGAGAGGTCACTTTGCTGCTGCTAATGGGGCAAAAACAATGCAAGAGACAGAAGTTATGAGTTTCTGGTTTCTGTAGCGACAGCACGCACTGATACTACAATGGTTTGTCTTCACCTCAGAGGTGCACTCCATGGTCTTTCAAGATAGGCTGTTGACAACAACAACTAACAACTTATTTCTATGCTTCTATTCAAGCTTGCTTACTGTTTTCTGGCACTAAAGTTGCAACTAATACACAGGCGAAAAGAGTACCTAAAAGAGGAAGGGGGGGGGCTGGTTAGAGAAGCCAAGAGGCCTGTCGAAGATGACTAAAGAAACAAAAATAATTGGAAGCCCTGGCCAGTGACATCTGGAAGATAAGAACCTGAGTACATGGATTTACACTAGGGAAGAATTTGTCCCAATATATGTCTGATGCTTTTAAAATTAGCTACAAACTGCTACATGGTTCCTGGCCTTGATTTATTGTATTTCCACTTTTCTTTTCTTTTTACAAAAAACCATAAATCCACAGCCCTGTATCCGGCTATAAATGAAATATATCAAACTGATGCTGTTTAATGCATTCCAACAGAAGAAGGAGAGCTTTCTCAATCCACCAGGGCTCACAAAGCAGGATGTTCCTTTCCCCTTCTTATCCTAAAGTAGGCTGCAATTGAAAGGATCAGCATCTAAATCAATGGAGGCTGCCGTCCCCTTTGCACCTCTTGCCTCTTATTTCTTCCGTGCCTCGGCGGACATAAATAACTTATCTGTGTATTAGAATGTTTGGCTGCCTGAGGAAGCTTATCAATTCCAGTTTTATGGGCTGCTTGGTGATGGAAACAAGGGAACCCTGCTCTCCCCCTGATAGGGAAGTCTTCAAGAAGCCCTGGAATGTGTTCTCTGGTATTTCTGGTATCTGCAAGTGTCAAGAGAGCAGATTTTTTTCTCATCAGTTGTCACAGTGTGACTCACAATTAGAGCCATCTGCTTTGCATTCAACTCCCCGGGGGCATCACTCATTTTTCACCCACTTCCTGTTGCTGACAGCACAGTTCCTCCTTGTATCATTCCATACCAGCCCCTCTGCTCCTCCAAGAGATTGCAACAGGCTTGTACATTTTTCCCTAGGGAAATCCTTTCCATTAAAAAGGAAAAAACATACTTTATTTGCTCGTGAGGTCAGAAATCATCGGAGAAACAAAAATTCCTTAATAAAACAGAACAGTATTATTTACCCAAAGTCCTTTCCTAGCAGTATAATTCCTCTGCTACTTTTAAAGCGCATGGACTTTGAAGTCCTTTTAAAAATTAATTGGGGAGGGGAATAGAATTCCAGCGAACCTGTGAGAACAGATGAGGATGAGTTTGTTTTTAGGTTCCACTTTGTTAAAGCTATTTATTTTGCAGCAAACCTGTAAAAGATGAAGGAAACAAGCAAACTCTCACTTTATCAATAAGCCGAACCATATGAACAAAGTAGGCGAGGGGGAAAGAGTTTAAAAGCATCATTGAATAAACTCTTCTAAAGTATTTGAAATTATCATTGATGAACCTGTCAATATAACATGATGGTGCATGTACATAAGAAAACATAATATGTTTTGAACTCCAAAGGGTATTCCTAAGCAGGGAATTGTGCAATGGTTTAAAAGCAGAGCTGCACCCATTAATTATTGTAACACTCAAAATAAACAAGCAAAAGTTTGGTGGTATTTGTAGTTTATTTATACAAAGGTATCAGCTGTTGCTATGGAGAAACTAAATTTATACATGCATAGATACAGGTTCAGTCAGTCTACGTATTAATGATCCTTCCTATACGTAGGCAAATACTATATAAATAATTATTTTTAAGGGAATAACTATACTGTATGTCAATGGTAGAGCATATGCCTAGCGTGCAGAAGGCCTCAGGTTCAATACCTGGTGTCTCTTGGTGTAGCACTGGGGAAATTTATTGCCAAAAAGCCTGGAGAGTTACTGTCAGTCAGTATAGGCAATACTGAACTGGAGGACCAATGATCTGACTTTGTAAAAGGCATCTGTCTCTATCCTTAACCTGGTCTCCCAACAGCGGAAAGGTTGGGCGGTTGCATGGCAAAATATAACTGCAAAACATGGACTGGATTTAGTTCCATGTGTTTTTGCAGATCTGGGTCTAATTCACTAAAACAGTTACTCAAGGAAATTAAGGGTAGGAAAACATATTAATGCAGTGCTAGCGGAGACTATAAAAGTGCCAAAGTAAGGAAATTAAAAATTACAGAACCCATTAAGTAAGGTCAGTGCAATAATAGAAAGAGCTATACAAGTCTAAGAGGACTAGATTAGCTTCCTGCATGAACCATAACTTTTAATTTCCTGATTTTTATGCATTTGGAATCTCAGCCATACCACCGTGTGGCCATCAGTGAACAATAAAAAGAAACACGTTGTGTGTGTGTTTTTCTGGGAGTCTGAATGGCAAGTTTCTAGCCAAGAATAAATATTTACAAATAAACCATGAACACCCTTTGGAAAGGAAACAGGCTCTGGAAGCACAAATGTTCTTTCAAAGCAGAAAATGGTTGGTGGTATACTTCCGATGAGGAAATCATCATCTGCAAATTGTATTTTTTTTTTTAAAAAAAAAATGCCTCTTGTACTAGGCATGTGTAAAAGTGGGAAAGAAAAATTCAGATTTGGCAGCCGAAAGAAGAACCAAATAATATTTTGCAGACATCTTGCTGGCGGATGTGGGCTACCCAACTCCATTTAACAGCTCAGTCCTACAGAGCTGATTCAGTTGCAGTCATGTAGTAGTCCATACCACCAAAGTTCAAACAAATATACATGGGGAGACCCATCTAAGACACCCATTGCTTGTACATTTACTGATGTGGCTGGCTACTATTACTTAACATTTCCTCCTTTGCCAATTGGATATGTGACAAAAAGGCTTCCATCCATATTGTTTAATCTGCCCAGCCCAGTGGCAGGTGTGCTGCTTATGTGTTAGATATAAAGAAAGGATGGGAAACCGTCCAGCCTGAGGGCCAGATTCCCTCCTAGGCAGTTTTCTGAGGGCCACATGCCAGTGGTCAACAGAGTCAGAGGCAAAAAATGGGGCAGAGCAACAAATGCAGATGCAGATTTTGCCATTGTACAGTGGGCTATTTTTTTATGCATGCCCACAAAGCTTTATTTATCCTTCATCCAGCAAAAGACACATGCTAAGGAAAGGCCTTAATTCTAAGGAGACCAAACCCAGTGCATATGTTGGCACCCCTGAAATCACTCACCACTTGGAGATTGGTTGGTTGGTTGAGTTTGCTTATATGCCCCTTTTCCACAACAAACTGTGCCCAAACAGGAAACATCCAAAACATCAAAATGCAAATATACGAAATACAGACATATCACTAAATTTAAAAAGGATACTAAAACAACAACAAGAAGAAGACATTGACTTCCACCAATCCCACAGAACCTCCTTTATCTCTCATTGTGTCTTCCTGTTTTCCTTATCTCTATCCTAACATCTAGAATTAAATCCCTCTTTCTTATCCTTTCACTTCACAAGGTTATTCCAGACTCAGCCCGATTTCTGTCCTCGAACCTTGACTTTTAAGGTATTCCATTAGGCACTCCCGTTCTTTTTTTACTTATAAGATATGGATTTGTTTGTTTGTTTGTTTAGTTGTTACTTTCTTTAGTTTTTGAATGTTGGTTTTTGTGTGTTGTGTATTGTTATTTTTCGATATTTTTCGTGGTGATGTGTGGAAAATACTAATAAAATTTATATTTAAAAAAAAGGATAGGGGTGCATGTATCAATATTTTACAGTGTGGTTGGCAAGAAGGTGGCAGGCACGGATCTTCAGCTTTAAAAATTCCCAACTTGTGTTGATTCATTGGATTCATGAAGTGCTCATCTTGGACCTGTGTATGAAGACTTTGTGCTATTTTGTGTTCTTTATATTGGCATTTTTATGCAAAGATACTGGGAAAGAAAACTCCATAGGGCTTCCTCCCCACCCCACTTGCCAGCAAGCCAGAAAACAGGGTTACTGTATTTTGAAGAACAAAAAAGAGGACACATTTGATGACTTCTACTTTTAACTATGGATCGCTAGGACAACTCTACTCATGAAAAAGAGGACATGTCCTGGAAAAAGAGGACATATGGCAACCCAAGCATTTACACGTTACCCTTGGAAGATAACCCCAGCATGTGATACAACTGCCCTGTAGGTATGCATGGGATTCCACTGTTAGGTACTAATGTCTGTCACAAGGCAACTGATGGAAATTCAGTTTTACAGCAGTCATCTTCCTTTGCTTGTTAAAATCTGCTTCGTATTGGTCAGTTCTTATATTTCAAAAGAAACCGTACTTTGATTCAATAGCTTTACAACCTCAGCAGTGTGTCTATATGGCATGCCTTAGGGAATGTCCATACTTTAAGGCCAACCTTAAATGGAATTAATTAATCAGATTAGACAGACATTCTTTATTGCGGAATCATAGCAGGACGGTGTCTGCGAGTTTGTTGTTTGGAGCTTACTCATTTATTGAGAAAAACAATTCTCAGACGCTGAGACACACCATCTGCCTGGTTGTACCTATCCTCTATTTTTGGATTATAAATACAGTGGTACCTCAGGTTAAGTACTTAATTCATTCCGGAGGTTCATTCTTAACCTGAAACTGTTCTTAATCTGAAGCACCACTTTAGGTAACGCGGCCTCCCGCTGCCACCACGCCGCCGGAGCATGATTTCTGTTCTCATCCTGAAGCAAAGTTCTTAACCCGAGGTACTATTTCTGGGTTAGCAGAGTCTATAACCTGAAGCGTATGCAACCTGAAGCGTATGTAACCCGAGGTACCACTGTACATGGGAAATATAGGTAGTTTGTTGGTATATTCAGACATTTCACATGAGGGAGGGCTCTGGAAATATTCTGTGTAGTAACTGAGGTCCATACAGCAGGGTTTGCCAGTGTGGTGCCCACAGATGCTCACTTGTCCACAGAGGTCATCCCTGACAGCTGCAGGGAAAGAGGCATCCTGATGTAGCTAATAGACTAGGTTGCAATATGTGCTTAGTTTCAGGGTGTGTATGCTGCCCGCCACAGTTTCTCCAATGTGTTTACATTCCTACAGCTTCTAGAAGGTTGACAGGCCCTGCCTTACAATTTGTAATAGCCACAAAGCGATTTTTTTTGCCATCATATATTATGTACATGGATAAAACTAAGGTCTCCAAACATAAAAGCAGGGTCAGACATCAGAACAAATGTACACTCCCCGGTACAAAACTGAGTTTCAGCACAGACATCCAGATTTATCTATTTTGCTTATTTATTTCACAACAAGTTTATGGGATTCACAAGCATCTTAGGTTCAGCGGTGCTAATTTTAGTTACAACCTTTGTTGGGCTTTGCATGCAAGCTTTTCCCCCTGTGAAAGGAGTTCCCATCAGTTTGTAATATAATTATTAACATATTAGATATGATAATGGAATCTATGTATCTGGTTGGTTTTCTGTGTATGTCTTTTAATACAGAGGGTGCCCTTTTTCTCTTTTCCGGTTCCTGTTGCTTATGAGCTCTCATTTGCCCCTCGCTGTCTGTCTAAAGTGCTTCTTTACTGACAGAGCACTGCATGGAATTGAACCACAATCTGTTGGATAAACACTGCTCATAATCTTGTTTGGCTCTACAAGAATTGCATGGAAGGATATGGACTATTGAATAAGCTTCTCCCTCTTCCTACATTTGTTTGCCTTTCTTATTTAAGTGTAGATGGCGAGCTTCTTACACAAGTCAGAATTTACCAGCCCTGGGGTATGGTGCCCTTACTAAAGCCCTGGTCATGTGTTCATAAGAGCATTATGTGGGAGCCTGAGGTGGGTAGGGAAAGTGGGTGCAAGCATGCCAACCTCCCCCTAATACCTGTGCTCACTCGATGTTCAACCTTCCCATTTTGTGCAGGGAGTACAGTGGTACTTCGGGTTAAGAACTTAATTCGTTCTGGAGGTCCATTCTTAACCTGAGACACCACTTTAGCTAATGGGGCCTCCTACTGCCACCGCGCAATTTCTGTTCTCCTCCTGAAGCAAAGTTCTTAAACCGAGGTACTATTTCTGGGTTAGTGGAGTCTGTAACCTGAAGCGTCTGTAACCTGAAGCGTCTGTAACCCGAGGTACCACTGTATTTGCGTTTTATCAGTGAAGCCATGTTTGGCTAGGTTTACTTAGACACCTCCCGATGAATGGGAATCCTGCATTATCACAGTTCCCAGCCACAAAAAAGGTGGCTTGGTTCAATCAGCTGAATGAGGTTAGATGGCACCTTCAGACCTTTCCACTCAAAGTGGGAAGCTCCAGTGGAAGCGAAGTGTGGAGTGCGCCCAATTGGGATGGGCAAATCTGTCAATTTCATTTTCTCTCGGTTTCTCTCTCTTTTTTTTTCAGTCTTAAGTTCAGTGCTGTATATTTTCCCATCAGTTTGCAATTTCTTTTTTAAAAAAAATCCTCATGAAAATTCACCAACATTTTAGTCCCAATTTCTCCTAATATACATATGTTTGCAAGCAATTCCCCAACATAGTGTGCAGGAATGCATTATCTTCACCAATAGATGCCTGTTTATGCACGCTCTGTACATATTGTTCTGTTAAAGAACTGAATTGCAAAATTTGGAGAAGTGTGACTTTTGAAGGATAGCTGTACAGGCTATTTGTGCATGCTAGATTGGCACATGACCGCCAATGTGTGTACCATTTTTAACCCGAAGGGTGGCAGGGGTGGAATGGGGCAGGCTTACATGTGCTCTGCCGATGCTCACAATGACCTAGAACTCAACCTTTGTGCAAATAAAGAGTTGCCTCTATTTCGCTTCATGTATTGGTTTGAGAAGTGCACATTATATAGTTTTTTATTGACATGCATACAAAATTGAATTTCTCCTCCATCTCTAGTGCTAGGCTGCATTCACACAGTAGTGTGTGTTGTTTTCCTGGTGTTTCCCTAACTGTTATTTACATACTTTTCTCCTGGAAACAAATGACATGGAAATGAGCGTTAAACTTGCACTATATTCCTTGAAGTGACTTTTATGCTCTGTAAAAGCTTAAAAATAATGCAGAAGTTAACAGTTAGAGAAATGGCTGGAAAATAGAATGAACCAGGGCTTTTTTTCAGCAGGAACTTTCCAGCACCTCTCAGGTAGACACCATTGCCATTCTAAGAGAACGAGGGAGGCATTAGTGGTGAGTTCTGGCACCTCTTTTTCTAGAAAAACAGCACTGGAATGAACTGTCGTGTGAACGCAGTCCTGGTCATGTTGCGGGTAAGAGCATAACACTTGTTCCCCTTCACATTTGATGCTTGCATGTGTTCTTTTTAAGGCATAAAAGGGCACTTATGTCTTGTGCCTATCATTGCCTTACAACATTTTCTCCGACGACCCAGAAAGTTCTGCTTGCAAGTCAGACCTACAGGAGGAATGAGGCCTGCACAGAATTTGCATTCCCGTAGAACTACTTGGAAATGTCCTTTTTTCAACTTATCTCTGCCGTAGTCTCACCATATGAGAGAACAAAGGGATCTCTTTCTACATCACATCTTCCTTGGAAGCTTGTTATTCTTGGCAGCCTCAAAACAAATGCTACCTTAGCTCAATTCCTTGTACTGCAGTGAGGTGCAAGTACCAACCTGCAAACATGTTGAGAGGGCCTACAAAACAACATATTAGCAGTGGGATGATTTCATCTCATGTTCTTCGGTGACTTTTGTAACTTCAGTTTCCTTTTCTTCAAGTGTGAACATGCACATTCATCTGTTGTTTTCACACCAGTTATCTGTAGGGAGGGGGGAGCTGCCTGGCTGTTGTTGTGAGACTTGTCTTTCAACATGTTTCGATAGGCTTGGATTGAGTGCTTAGCAGTAGGGCATGTGCCTACTTGACATGGCTTTGTTTTGTAACTTCCTTTCATTTGAGATCTTTAGGAAGTTATCATCCTTACCGTAAGCAAGGGACTCTGAGTTTGGGCAACAACAACGACTGCACACTGTCCTGGTCATCCAAGATGAACATGGGCAATAGACAATTTGGAATAAACCAAGTCCTTTAAAAAAAACAAAAAAACACAAATTCATCCATTATACTTAAAAGAAAAATAAATACCACAGACTTAAAACTGTGGCAAAAGTACCACAGTTGTACCACAAAAAGTACCACAATGTGGCAAAAAGTACTTCAAATAATATCAGTAATAACTTAAAAGCATTTGAATAAGCCTGATTTGTTTTCAGTTCCCATTTTCACCAGCATATTGCCAAAACTGGGGAGGGGGTTCAAAAATCCTATTCTTGTTTTGCTTTTTAAAATCACTCTGCTTGTGGAGTAGTAATGCAAAGACACCATGCTAAGCAAGCTTTTTAGGTCTGTAAATTATTTTCAGGCCTTTAAAAAGATGTTGCTTAAAAGCTTTTTTTCTTCTGTGTAAAGGGCAGGTGGGAATCCACCATAGTAATTCTTTTGCTTTTTCAGGGAGCGGAAATTGTAAGGTAATGTATTTCATGCTTGAGCTTTATTCAAAATCAATTCACAGGACTACAAAAATAAGGAAAAGCTGCATTAGAGGAGCTAAAATTAAAAGCTATTAATAAGTAGCACGTATGTTTGAACCAGCTATACTAATCTTTTTTATAACTGGGTTCAGGGGCTACAAACATAAATTGCAACAGTAATTTGGCTTTAGCAGTTTTATACAGAAGTTGCTCACCGGGTAGGGTGAAACTACTATGCTACCTTTCCACCAAATAGGTTGCTGCCAGCCTCTTCTTCTCCCTCCCCTCCACTGCCCGATTGCCCCATCTTTTGACAGCTCTAAATCACTCTACGTGGGTCAACATGACCTATCCAGCATTTCTGCAACTCAAAATCCAAGGCTGACTGAATAGGTTCCTGTGCACAGCCTTGGAAAAAGCTGCTTTGCAGCACCCAAGGTTAATACAGCAAAGAGACCTGGATTGGGCCCATTGATGTCATGTGATGGTAGCAGGGTCTGCACAGGATCAAGTGGATCCTGTGCCAGCCCTGTCCTGCCTCCTTCCTGCCTCACAAATGCCTCATTTAAGGGGGTTCCCCATGAGCTATCACTGTTGGGGATGCCTCTGGCAAAGGTAGGTAGGTAGATAGGTAGGTAAACAGAGTGAGGAGGAAGGGGCAGGAAGATTCAGGGGCCAGAAGAGAGACCAGAGCTTTGGGCCAATTGAGCTGTCCCCTACACTGAGGTATAGGTAGGAAGCCCACTTTATTCAAGTCATTCTATGAACCTTAGTTACGTAATACATAAGTGGACCCCTGCAACATAATTGTTGCTGTGTAGAGTACTTCTTTTCAGAGTTTCAACCACTCCACTCTATTCCCCTTGTCCCTTGTTTAGTCAGTCCCAATAGGCAGAATCCTGAACGCATTCAGTTTGCATTATCATTTGGTTAAGGGCATTTTTCTCCATTATCAAGTTTTAAGGAGAGGATTATCTTAAAATTTTGGGTTTTCTTTCCACTGATTTTTATGGACACCTCTCACATCTGTCCCTGGGCACATTTAAGAGTAGCTTCCTGGCATTAAACAGGAAGTTATCTATTCAGACCATGGAATAGACGTATAAAATGTGGAAAGACCTATATTCTCTCCCTCCCTTTCTAGCCTTTCTATTTCTCCTTCCAACAGGTTGTCTACCCTTTTCCCCTTCTCAGTCTCACAACTTTCTGTGCCATTGACTTCTGAAAGGGGTTTCAGAGACAGATTTTTTGGGTATCTTTAAGCCTCAGGGTTACTTTGAGTTTGCTGGTGCCTTTTGTGTAAATGATCTAGCAAAGCCCCTTGTGGATGGCCAAGCTGCAACCTGGTCATCTACAAGGTCTGGCAAGTGCAAGGCTTCCTCATTCATTCTGTGGAGAGAGCAACGATGTGCTTATATGCCTCACAAGAAAGCGTTAAAAAGTGTAAAGTCTGTGTTCATATTTCCATGGTCTAATGCTTCTTAAAGAACTCCTCAACACCAAGACAGCCATCACCGAAAGACATATTTTGTTAACTATTCAGATATTTGCATTTTATCACTGAAGCCATCTTTTTGTTGGGTCAGGGGGAAACCAAACAGACCTCTTTGCTGGGATTGGCTGTACAAATCAGAGGTTTATTAGCTTTATGTGCATTTAATGAAAAATATCTACTTCCATGGGATGTAAATACATATCACAGTAAGTGATTACACTCACAAATATTCTCACTATATTTTAAAAATAAGTTTCTGCAGAACACCAAGCTGTGCAGTTTATTAGTGTTATCTTAGTTGCATTGCTTCCTTTGCCACATCGTAAGTTAGCCGTCACTAATTGCTACATTGGACATTAACCAGACACCCCCCCCCCCACCTCCTGGGAATAGGTTTAACAAGAACCACAACATTCCGGTTACTGGGTTTTCAGCGGCTTTAAAAAATCCCATGTTCATTCCAAGTAAAGAATCTAAGTAGATCTATTGAAGTCTTATTAAGAAAGCCAACACACATCAAACCAGAGCATGCTAATATGCAGCTGCTAACATATGCTTTATTTCCGATGTGTGGTACTTTAATTAAAGTCTTACCTTACCTTGGTTCAAAAAAGGGACACATTTAAAAATCAGATTACCATGGTAATAAACAGCTCATTTCTGAGACTTGTTGTCCTTTCACCTAAGTGCTTAGGAAAGAACACACCCAACAGTGATGTGGATCCTATGCAGAATATAGCATTAGAAATGCCCTATATGTTGGTAGAAATATCTAAGATCAGGGTTGTTGCCATACGTCTTTCTCAGGAGAAAATGGAGGAGTGAGTCTTTGGGGTGAAGTCAAACTCTTGGAAGGTTGCAGTGCCTGATGTGGCTGTAGAGACTGATACAGGAGAGACATGTTTTGTTACAGCAGATGAAGGTGTCTGGTTGAGTTGCTGCAGGTGGACTATGACAGGCATGGCCAAACTTGACCCTCCAGCTGTTTTGGGACTACAACTCCCATCATCCCTAGCTAACAGGACCAGTGCTCAGGGGTGATGGGAATTTTAGTCCCAAAACAGCTGGAGGGCCAAGTTTGGCCATGCCTGCTCTATGATGTTGATGTTTCTTCTCTCTGTGCTCCTCCCAGCTGTTCTTGTCAAGGCCTCCATATGGTACATATTGGGAATTATCTCAGGCACTGCAATCATAGTCGATGTGTTGCTTTCTTTTCCTCTTTCTTTCTTTGATTTTTTAAATGCCAAGGTCTTGTGCAAGACCTCTTTGTGGCTCTTAGTTGGGTAAATATCACTTGTGCAAGACCTCAATATTGATATGAAAAAGAAATGGAAGTGGATATTCCTCCCTTTCTGCAAAAGGCACAAGTCTCCTTTTTGCCCATTATGAAACATAATCATTCCCAATCCCTGGCCTATGGTCTTCTGAGGAACAAAGGAGAGGCTGAAGGGGTTGGGGAAAACACCAGTGGATGCTGGGCCATTACAACAAATGGGGCCCTGCCCCATCAACCTCAGTCTGCCCCCAGCCAGCTACCACCTGCCTCCCTTCTTACTTATAATCAGTCCAGGTGGCGGCACTGCTTATTAATTTCCTTCCACTTAGTTAGTCACAGTATTTCCCTTATAGGACTCGGCAGGGAGGCGGATGGGCGTAGTGGTTAAGAGCTGTAGACTCATAATCTGGGGAACTGGGTTCACATCTCCGCTCCTCCACATGCATCTGCTGGGTGACCTTGGGCTAGTCACACTTCTCTGAAGTCTCTCGGCCCCACTCACCCCACAGAGTGTTTGTTGTGGGGGAGGAAAGGAAAGGAGGATGTTAGCCGCTTTGAGACGCCAATAAAGCGGGATATCAATTCCAAACTCCTCTTCTTCTTGATATTAATTGATTCTATCTGCCATTGGCTTTAGCTCCACCTGTTGTTGGTATCCCTGTCTGCCACCAGTTCAAACAGGCACCAGCTGCCACTGGGGGACACCACAGCAAATCACTGTTCTCATCAATGTTGCTTCTGGATTCTGACTTAGCAAGGACATATGTGAAGAATTAAAATGGGAAAACTCAGCTGAATATATATCTTTGTGTATTATTTTAACAACATCACAGGAACCTCTAATTTATACTTCATTGTATAGTCCCTTTGTATAATATTCAGCTGGCCAAAAGGGTAAGATAATGCCTTTCTCTCAGTGAAAACAAAACAAAACTCCTCTCAGATTTGTAACTCCATATACATTCAAATTGCACAGAATTAAGGGAGGATAGCCCACGTTGAATTCACATTTCAAGAAGACTTGCAATAGTGACAAAGTCCAGGTGGGCTTGGAAGGGCATGTGTGTTTGTCAGGATTGGAGACAGTGCTCTTCCGCATGACAGATGATCAGTTGATAGATGAGAAAGCATCAGTGGCTGGGCTATTAAAGCGAGTGATGTGGGAACTAGGAAGTTAAATTTAAAAAGTCTTTAGTGTGCTGTGGAACAAGAAACGTGGGTACAGTGGTCAAAGGTTGTTGGAGATTTTACACGTTTCATGGAAACTGTGGCAATGGAAAATATAGTTTTCTGGAAATGTGATTGTGTGTTCTGCAATAATCCGTGAATAGATGCACCAGACAACTCTTCTTTATGTTCCCATATTTGGTTCAACTGTTTACAAGGAGAAAAATTCAAACCACTCTGAATTAATTTAGCCTATAGAAATCTGAACACATAGTGCAGAATTCTACCTCTCCAAAGGAAACTTAGCCTGCTCCCCTAGAATGTGTTCGTATTTCCTTTTGATTAGTTCACTGAAAGGAATTTATGGCAAAATATGGCCACTTTTATGAAATGACTTTCTTTATTATTAACAGACCTTTCACAAAGAGGTGTTAGGGTAATATGTCTTTTTGCCAAACGAGAGCGCTCTTTCCGAAGCAGAATTTCTACAGTG